>NC_040096.1:19337384-21837384 GCF_003369695.1 Bos indicus x Bos taurus | reverse complement strand
GGGGCGTGTGGCCCCTCCCGCTCTTCAGGCTGCCCCTGCCATGCTCGGTCCGCTGCTAATGCTGTGCTCTTGACCCCGGCAGGCATGGCACACGGTGTGCAGGAGAGGTGGCTGCGGTGGCCAACAATGGTGTCTGTGGCGTAGGCGTGGCCTACAATGCCCGAATTGGAGGTGGGTGTGGGCCTTAGCCACCCTGTCTTCAGGACCACCCTTTCTGGTGGATTCTTCTGTATTCACTTCCCATCCAACCAGTGTCCTCACTTTCCTGCCGTACATCCTTCTGACCACATGGCTCTTCTATAGAGGGTTCTTAGCAACTCAGAGGGGCTTCCCAGGTGGCTCAGCGGGTAAAGAATCTGCCTGCCAATGCAGAAGATGTGGGAGACTCAGGTTCGATCCCTGGGTGGGGAAGGCCACTCTCCCCGCAACCCCCCACAGAGGAGGGCATGGCAAGCCACTCTAGTATTCTCGCCTGGAGAATCCCATGGACAGAGGAGCCTGGGAGGGCCACAGGGCCACGAAGAGTTGCAGTTCAAAGAGCTGAAGGCATCGTCTTCTGCTGGTGGCCCTGTGCTGCAGGGCGGGAGGAGTGTTTATTTGTTTTTAATATTTATTTGACTGCATCAAATCTTAATTGTGGCACACCGGATGTTTCACTGCTGCACACAGACTCTAGTTGTGGTGGACTGGCCCAGTAGGTGTGGGCGCTGGCTTAGTTGGGCTGTGGCATGTGGGATCTTAGTTCCCCGACCAGGGATCAAACTCATGTCCCCTGCATTGCAAGGCGAGTTCTGAACCAGTGGACCACCAGGGAAGTCCCGGGGGGACCGTTTCTTAGCAGGAGTTGCCCCAAAACCTCATCTTCCACTCTGAAGGGCCTTGAGCTCCGTGCTCCTTTGAGACCCCAGAGATTTGTCCTAGTCCAAAATGTGTGGTTGAGGGCTGGAGAGATCTCCCCTTTCCCCTGGGTCTTGTCTTCAAAAGGCAGAGGCCACCCAAGAAGCCAGGGGCTCAGGGTTTCTTAGCACCAGCCTCTGCCCTCCCCTTCCGGGTGCAGGGCTGGATGTGCTCCTGGGGGTGCCCCTGACAGCTGGACCCACGCAGCCTCTCTCTCCCTGCCCCCCTCTGTGGCCAGGGGTGCGCATGCTGGATGGCGAAGTGACAGATGCCGTGGAGGCACGCTCGCTGGGCCTGAACCCCAACCACATCCACATCTACAGTGCCAGCTGGGGCCCCGAGGACGACGGCAAGACCGTGGATGGGCCAGCCCACCTGGCTGAGGAGGCCTTCTTCCGGGGGGTCAGCCAGGTGAGGTGGGGGTCCTGTCCCAGCCCTGGAAACCAGGCCTGGCCTCAGGGGGCAAAGTAGGCACTGTCTTGGCCATGCTTCGCCTTTGTGTTTTTCTGTTGCTATTTATTTACTCTTGTGTTTAATTTATACAAAGCACGTTTATTAAAACGTGAAGGACAGGAAGAGAAAAGTAAATGCTAATTGCCCATAACTCCCACTCCAGTATTCTTGCCTGGAGAATCCTCATGGACAGAGGAGACAGTGCATGGAGTCACACACAACAGAGTGACTAAGCATAGCATGCAGCATCACTCTCCAGAATCACTACTCTGAAGATTTTGGTAGTGGACTGGGTCTCTGTGTAAAAAGAGATGAGAGAGATCTACCAGGGGTCTCCTTGGGGGAAGGGGCTGGATAGAGCGTCGCTGGAGAAGGATGCTTCAGCCTTCCTAGTCTCAAGCAGCATCTTCCCACCAGGCCCTCCCTCCCCTAAGTCCTGTTCTTGTGTGACCCCAACCTGCTCTGTCCACAGGGCCGCGGGGGTCTGGGCTCCATCTTTGTCTGGGCCTCGGGGAACGGGGGCCGGGAACATGACAGCTGCAATTGCGACGGCTACACCAACAGCATCTACACGCTGTCCATCAGCAGCGCCACACAGTTCGGCAACGTGCCCTGGTACAGTGAGGCCTGCTCGTCCACGCTGGCCACCACCTACAGTAGTGGCAACCAGAATGAGAAGCAGATCGTGAGTCTCTTCCCGGGAGGGGGCTGGGGAAATGGGGCTGCTCGCTTTCTGGCTCTGCCCGGAGCCGCCTTTCTGACCCTATCTGCCTTCTACCCACACGTGGCTGGGCGGTGGTGGCGAAGGCATCATGGGATGGGAGCTAGGGGACCTCTCTAAGACTCTTGAGGGTCACGGAGCCACTGGTGAAGCCCTTGATAAGACTCTCCCTAAAAACATGCATCGCTCTCTTTTTTATTTGTTTTAACAATCTATTTGGGCTTCCCTGGTGGCTCAGACAGTAAAGAATCTGCCTGCAATGCAGGAGACATGAGTTTGATCCCTGGGTGGAGAAGATCCCCTGGAGAAGGGAATGGCAACACACTCCAGCATTCTGGCCTGGAGAATGCCATGGACAGAGGAGCCTGGCAGGCTACAGTCCATAGGGTTGCAAAGAATTGGACACAACTGAGTGACCTATAATTTCATTTATGTATGTATTTTTGGCTGTCCTAGGTCTTTGTTGCTGCTCCGGCTTTTCTCTAGTTGTGACAAGCGGGGACTACTTTCTAGTTGCAATGGGAGGGCTTCTCATTTTGGTGGCTTCTCTTGTGGTGCATGGGCTTTAGGGTGCTTGGGCTTCAGTAGTTTTGGCATGTGGGCTCAGTACTTGTGGTGCACAGGCTTGGTTGCTCCACAGCATGTGGGATCTTCTCGACCCAGAGATTGAACCCATGTCTCCTGCATTTGCAGGCGGATTCTGTATACCACTGAGCCACCAGGGAAGCCCTGCATTGCTCTCAGTGATCTCCAACCTTTAGTTCAGCCCTCTTATTCTTTGGGAAACTGAGGCCCAGAAAGAAACAGGCATTGTCCTGTTGGCAGTGAGTTAGCAAGGCAGCAAATGGGAACGAGGCATCTTGGCCCTGGCTCCCCAGGGCCTGTGGCCAGAGGGAGGGCAGCCAGGTGACCCCTCTGGTGTCCTCCCCACGTCACATGCCCAACGTCATCATCCTCCTGTAGGTGACCACTGACCTGCGGCAGAAGTGTACAGAGTCTCACACGGGCACCTCTGCGTCTGCCCCACTGGCAGCAGGCATCATCGCTCTCACCCTGGAGGCCAAGTGAGTGGTGGGGACCGAGGGGCGAGCCTGTCCCCACTAGCGCCCCCTGCAGGGCAGCCCTCGGACTCCAGCCGGAGTCTCTGAAGAGACTGAGCCTTTCGGTCCCTCCTTTGCAGTAAGAACCTCACTTGGCGGGACATGCAGCACTTGGTAGTCCGGACCTCAAAGCCAGCCCACCTCAACGCCAACGACTGGGCCACCAATGGTGTGGGCCGCAAAGGTGAGGGCACCGTGCTCCCTGGGCTGGATTGAGGGTCCTGGGGGGCTGCTCTGTGCCCCGCAGCTGACCCCGTCCCTCGTGCCCCACAGTGAGCCATTCGTACGGCTACGGGCTGTTGGACGCCGGCGCCATGGTGGCTCTGGCCCAGAACTGGACGACGGTGGCCCCTCAGCGGAAATGCACCATCGACATCCTCACTGAGCCCAAGTGAGGGCTGGATCCCGGCTGGGAGGAGGGGCAGGGTGGACCCAAGGGTCGCCGTGGTGCCTGCTGGCCCCCCTCTCACAGCCCATCACGTGCTCCTTGCAGGGACATCGGGAAGCGGCTGGAGGTGCGGAAGACCGTGACCGCCTGCCTGGGGGAGCCCAGCCACATCACGCGGCTGGAGCATGCTCAGGCACGGCTCACCCTGTCCTACAACCGCCGCGGTGACCTTGCCATCCACCTGGTCAGCCCCATGGGCACCCGCTCCACCCTGCTGGCTGCCAGGTACTTGCCCTCTCTCCCGCCCAGCCTGTCCTGTCCCTTGGGTCCACGTGCACTCACTCATGGACTCACACAGCCCCGATGGTCCACAAATACTTCTCCATGGGGTAAACGCTGACGTTTCTGGGAGGGATGGTTTATGTCCTATGGGATTGTCCCATATTGCAGGAATCCCTGAGTCTACCCATGACATGCCACATCTGTGTGCCTCCCCATGTGTAGTCTGCATGTAGTTTTCCCTTGCATGTTTCCAGAATGTTCCAGCTGAGAACATTTGGCCTCCTGGGAAACAACCAGCAGGCATTTCTAGCGCAGCAGGGTTGGTGTGGCACCAGGGGAGTGTGTGTGGTCCGTGTGCTGTGGGCTTGGCACCCCCTGGCTGGGGTCCCCCAAATGCTTCAGGCAGCCATGTGCACATTCCTCCCCAGGCCACATGACTACTCTGCAGATGGGTTTAACGACTGGGCCTTCATGACGACCCATTCCTGGGACGAGGATCCCTCTGGCGAGTGGGTCTTAGAGATTGAAAACACCAGTGAAGCCAACAACTATGGTATTGGGGGATGCTTGAGGGCTGGGGTTCCAGGAGAAGAACTGGCGGGGTCTGGGGGTGGTGGGCAGGCATGCTCCTGGTACCTCCTGACTTCTGCCACGCCCCTCAATAGGGACACTGACCAAGTTCACCCTCGTGCTTTATGGCACGGCCCCTGAGGGTTTGCCCACACCCCCTGAGAGCATCGGCTGTAAGACCCTCACTTCCAGTCAGGCCTGTGTGGGTGAGTCGTGGGCGCTGTAGGGTGTTGGGGACCTGAGACTTGGGGGGATAGAGGGTGCCTGTCCTAAAGGAGGAAAGGGGGTGTGAAGGGACATCCTGGGGCCCTGGGTTGGGTTCTGGGTCTGGGAGCTCCTGGGGACAGCAGTGACTGTGTCCAGGGCTGCAGGGCCTAGCAGCCTTGGCGGCCTGGCTGACGCCCACCTTCCCTCCCTCCCCGGCCCGGCAGTGTGCGAGGAAGGCTTCTCCTTGCACCAGAAGAACTGCGTCCAGCACTGTCCCCCAGGCTTCGCTCCCCAAGTCCTGGACACACACTACAGCACAGAGAACGACGTGGAGATCATCCGGGCCAGCGTCTGCACGCCCTGCCACGCCTCGTGCGCCACGTGCCAGGGCCCCGCCCCCACAGACTGCCTCAGCTGCCCCAGCCACGCCTCCCTGGACCCGGTGGAGCAGACGTGCTCGCGCCAGAGCCAGAGCAGCCGCGAGTCGCACCAGCAGCAGCCGCCGCCGCCCCCTCGGCCACCGCCCGCGGAGGTAGCGACGGAGCCGCGGCTGCGGGCGGACCTGCTGCCCTCGCACCTGCCCGAGGTGGTGGCCGGCCTCAGCTGCGCCTTCATCGTGCTGGTCTTCGTTACCGTCTTCCTGGTCCTGCAGCTGCGCTCGGGCTTCAGCTTCCGAGGGGTGAAAGTGTACACCATGGACCGCGGCCTCATCTCCTACAAGGGACTACCCCCTGAAGCCTGGCAGGAGGAGTGCCCGTCCGACTCAGAGGAGGACGAGGGCCGGGGCGAGAGGACCGCCTTTATCAAAGACCAGAGCGCCCTTTGACGAGCGCCTACTGCCCGCCCCTTCGAGCCCATCCCCTCCTTGGGCACTTTTTAATTCACCAAAGTATTTTTTTATCTTGGGACTGGGTTTGGAGCCCAGCCGGGAGGCAAGAGGGGCAGAAACGGCTTCCCACCCTACCCTTGGGCCCCCTGGCGGCCTGAGGTGGGCCAGCTGGGGGTGGGGGGATGGGGGGAGAGCCTGTCCCCACCCGCAGCAGCCCTCCATGTGGAGAAAGGAATGAAACCTTTGGGCAGCTTTCCAAGGTCCAGGCCCCAGCCAGAGCACCCGGTGAAGAGGGGCGGCCCTCCCGGGATTCCTGACCGGAGCTGCGGCTCCTGCCTCTCCCCGTCCCTCTAAAGCAATAATGGGCCCCATCCAGGCAGCAGGAGACTGGCCTAGGGGGTATCGGAAGGAGGCGGCCACCTCTCTAAGGGCTTCTGCGTCCAGACCCTGTTTTGCATATCTGGTGAGCCTCAGGCAAAAGCAGTGAGCGAAGGAAGGGACCAAGGCAGGGCAGGCACTTCCGGGGCATGCACATGTGTGCCCATGTGCATTCGGCCCTTGGCCCACCTCCACTACAGCGGGCGGGCTGCCTGCCTAGCAAGGCTGGCCCGGCCCCAGGCTGGTGTGCTGACCACCCTCCCCTCTCTACACTCTGCCCTCCCCCCAGGGCCCGAGTCCCTGTTTTCTGAGCCCGGGGCTTTCTGGGCTGTTGGCACTCACAGCCCTGGAGCCCCTGGGTGGGTGGTGGGGAGGGACGGTGGCCCAGCCGGCCTCTCCCGCCTCCCACCCGATGCTGCTTTCCCCTGTGGGGATCTCAGGGGCTGTTTGAGGATATATTTTCACTTTGTGATTATTTCACTTTAGATGCTGTTTTGTTTTGGTTTTTTTTTTGTATTTTTAACGGTGGTAGCAGCAGCTGGACCATCCACCCTCCCACACCCACTGTCCACCCTGCTGTTGCCCTCGGCTGCCCTGGGCCTGAGGTGTGGGGGGTGGGCTGCAGCTGAGCCCAGGATACTGACAAGGCATGCCAGGCCAAGTGGGCCCTAGGGAAGGAGGATCACGGTAGAAGGGGCAGGCTGTCGTCCATTTGAGATGGGGCTCGTCGTGCCAAGGGCTCATGGGTCACTAGTTCTCCAAGTGCCAGGGGTGGGCAGGCAGTGGCACCGAGCCCCCTCCAACACTGTGCCCTGGTGGAGAAAGCACTGACCTGTCCTGCCCCCCATGTCTCCCTCTTCTGACGTGCCTTTTGCACCCCTCCCATTAGGACAATCAGTCCCCTCCCATTTGGGAGCTCCCTTTCCTTTCTCTCCCCCAGCCCCTCCTGGCACCCAGCCACCTGCCCAGAGGTGCCCCCTCCTCTTCCCACACCTACCCCCACCCTCCCGTGGCCAGCCCAGCTGGTTTTGTAAGATACTGGGTTGGTGCACAGTGATTTTTTTTTTCTTGTAATTTAAACAGGCCCAGCATTGTTGGTTCTATTTAATGGACACGAGATAATGTTAGAGGTTTTAAAGTGATTAAACGTGCAGACTATGCAAACCAGACCTGGTCTCCAGTGTGTGATATTCTTCCTAGGACTGCAGGGCTGCATCCAGGATGGGGCGGGGGTGAGGGATGGGGAGAGTTATGTGCCCACATGATGTCCTGCCTGCTCTAGCTGCCCAAAGGCAATCTCCCGAGGGGTTTAGGAGGTGTGGAAGGGACAGTAGCTGGCAACAAGCCCCAGGGGTGGGACAGATGAAGCCCCAGAGTGGAAGCAGCTGAGCACTTACTTCCTCCGCCATAGGCCTTGGCTGCAGCTGGGTGGAGAGCGATGGCCCGGGGTCCAGTTGCTCAGGGTGTCCCTTGGCTGAAGCACCTAGGCCAGCAGCTGTAGGGCTGAGGCCTCTGGTGGGGCCTAACTGAATCAAGATAGGCTTTGCTGGGGAGAACCTGAGTCCCACACTGAAAGTGCCATACCCCCCACCCCACCCCTGACACACACACTCTGGCCCAGGCCCCTCTCCTGCCCCAGGTCTCCCATGGGACAGGAAACCCCTGCCTGTGGTGGGGAGAGGAGCCAGGCCAGTTCCACGAGGATCCATGCCTGAGAAGTAGGCCTCTCCTCGGGATATTTACTAGGAAATTTTATTCAAATAGAGGCTGGCGCCTGAGCCCTCCTTGGGGAATCCAGTGGGGTGGGAAAGGCCTGGACTAGCCTTCCCCCTGCCTCTTTGGGGCGTCCCTGGCCTGCTGCTCAAATTGCCCGCCTGCCCTTCCTTAGGTTCTGGGCCCCCGGGCCCTCCCGGCCACTGCAAAGGCCACAGCCCTGCCCTGTGCTAGCGCTCCCCAAGCACCCTCTGCTGTTCCCCGGGGCGCTGTCTGGGCCCTGGGGAGTGCCCGGCGCAAACTGCTCTCTTCTGGGCCATTCTTTCCCAGCCCCCTCCTCCCTTCCGTTTCCGCGGGGCCCGTGTGGCCGGCAGCTGAGACAGCGGCCGGCGCTGGGCAGGGGGGGCGGGCAGGCGTCGGGGCTCCCGCCCGCCCCTTCCCCTTGGCCGGCCCGCCCCGGGGCCTGGGCCAACTGAAACCACAGGAGGAGGAAGCGCGGAATCAGGAACTGGCCGGGCGGTGTGGGGCCTGAGTGTAAGTCGGTCCTCGGCGGCCCAGGAGCAGCTGCCCGCACCGGTAATGCCTGTACCTACCTGTACCGAGGCCCGGGAGGTGGCGGCCAACCCGCGAGGTGGTTGGGCAGGGGCCTGGCGGGCGATCAGAGAGAGGGACATGGGACAGGGTGGAACAGGGGCCACGGGAGGGTAGGGGCTGGGGGTGGGGGTGGGGGGTGGCCGCCTGGGGTGCCTGCCGGGGCAGCCTTGGCCCTATCGAGGGCCCAGTGCACATCTTGCACCTGCAGCAGGAGCTGGGTGGAAAGATCCAGGGAGGGAGACTGGGGGAGGTTTCTGTTCCAGGCCTGGGGAGGAGACCTCCGGCATCAGGCCTCCACCTGGGACTGCAGTGGGGAGGGGCAGGACGGGAAGCACCGACAGCTTTCCCAGGCCAGGCGGTGTTTCGTACCCATCGCAGCGTTCCAGGGGGACAAGTGTCTACCTTCTGCCTGTCTGTGGCTCTTCAGCCCCTCGCCTCTCTGTCCCGCCGCCCCCGCCCCGTCCATCTCCAGCTACTCACCCCCAGTGGTGGCCTCTCCTCTCTCCGTCCCCAGGACGACACTATGGGCTTCTCTTCAGAGCTGTGCAACCCCCAGGGCCACGGGGCCGTGCAGCAGATGCAGGAGGCCGAGCTCCGGCTGCTGGAGGGCATGAGGAAATGGATGGCCCAGCGGGTCAAGAGTGACAGGGAATATGCCGGGCTGCTTCACCACATGTCGCTGCAGGATAGCGGGGGCCAGAGCCGGGGCATCGGCCCGCACAGCCTCATCAGTCAGGTGGGATTCTAGACTCCCCCCCTTTTCCTGCCCTCCACCAGCAAATTCCCATGGGTGCCTGGGTAGGTCCGCCTGCCCCTTCCATTTCCCGGAGTCCCCCGCTGGGGAGGGTTGGAGATTTGGCAGGCCCACCTCGGAAGCTAGGTTCCCCACTCCCTGCCTTGCCTGCCCCTCCCCACTGCAGTCCTGGACAGAGCTCACCAGCCAGACGGAGGGCCTGAGCCGGGTGCTGAGGCAGCACGCGGAGGACCTGAACTCAGGGCCCCTGAGCAAGCTGAGCCTGCTGATCCGGGAGCGCCAGCAACTGCGCAAAACCTACAACGAGCAGTGGCAGCAGCTGCAGCAGGAGTTCACCAAGGTGGGTGGGCTTCTGTCTTCCCTGCCTACATTTTGAGCCTAGAGGGCTGGTTTTGCAAGGAACCCCTGGATTTCCTGAAGAAGTGGAAGTGTCTGACCACAGGCCTGCCCCCAGAGCAAGGTCCAGCTTCCTTCCCTCCTTCCCGCTGCAGCTAGGACTGGCCTTTGGCGGGGGGCCCCTCTGTTCTTTTTTCTGTCCCCCTACTGTGTGCCAGGGCAGAGGAGCACTGGGAAGCACAAGGATGAGTGATCCAGCCATCGCCTGGGAGGAGCTCAGGACCAAGGCGGGGTGCTCATCTCCTGCACTGCACCAGCTGGCCCTTGAGGGAGACAGAGAGGGATGGCACTTGGCCCAAGGCTCACTCCTCCCAGGGACTCAGGGACTCCACGAGGCAGCAGCGTGGTCCCCTGACTCGGAGGTTAAGGACTGGGGCTGTGAAGTGGGCCTGCCCGCATTTGAATCCTGCCCAGCTCCTCGGTCTAGAGGCTGTTTGATAGGAGCTATTTACGTGGAGGCTTTAGCCTTTTTCAATGTGCTGGGCAGCCGTCTGCACCACACCCCTTTTCCCAGCGCAAACCCCAGCTTTGCAGTGGCCCCACAGCGGCCCCTGGTGGCCAGTCTTCACCCAGTCATCCCTCTCTCCAGGAGATCACCTAATTCAGGTGTCAGCCTGCTTTTTGTAAGCAGTGTAAGCAGAACACAGACTTGCCCATATGTTTGTCATACTATGGCTACTAAAGAGCTAGGGCTTCCCTGGTGGTTCAGTGGTAGAGAATCCGCCTGCATTTGCGGATGGGATCTCTGGGTCAGGAAGATCCCCTGGAGAAGGGAATGGCCACCCCCTCCTGTATTCTTGCCTGGAGAATCCCATGGACAGAAGGAGCCTGGCAGGTTACAGTCCATGGGGGTCACAAAAGAGTCGGACGTGACTTAGCGACTAAACAATAGCACTGAAGAGCTAAAATGCCAGAGCCGAGCAATTTTAACAGAGACTGCACAGCCTATAAGCCTAAAATGTTTCCGCTCTGGCCCTGAAGGAAAAGGTTGATCTAGTCTGTGCACTTCGCTCTGTGGCAGATGAGGAAGCTGAGGTTCAGAGGAGAGGGGTGGGGTTTGTTCTGAGTATCCCAGCGCATCAGCAGGGAACTAGGGTCTTCATCCAATCTTGACCATCTGTTGTTCCTGCCACCAGGAACATAATTGGGGACCCAGTACAAAAGGAAAATACAGGGCTCCTTGTCAACAAATAATTAAGAATTTCAAGATGGCATCAACGGCGTTCAGCCAAGCACAGGTCCTTCTAAGCGTGGAGCTCTGCACAGCCCACACACACGCCTGCCACCTGATACCACTCTAGGCCAAGGAGGGACAGTTGTCGCCTGCCCAGTCCAGCTCTCTGCCACCCCCAGAGCCTCCCTGTCCTTAGCCTAGCTCCTCTGACCTTAACCTCAACAGCAACGGCTAAGTCTCAGGGGTCTCCAGGTCCTTCCTGAAGTATGGGCTTGGAGCACTTGCCCACCTGGACCACAGGCCCCATCCAGGGCTGCACCTTAGGCAGGAATCCTCCAGGGACCTGCTGAATTACACCGATCCCTCCTCTCTCTCCAGAGTCACAGCCAGGACATTGAGAAGCTGAAAAGCCAGTACCGAGCCCTGGCACGGGACAGCGCCCAGGCCCGGCGCAAGTACCAGGAGGCCGGCAAAGGTCCGAGGCTTCCCTCCCTGAAAAGGGTGGGGATTCAGCCCGGGCCCTTCCACAGGTATCACGGGGCAGCGGGCGCTGCCTAGGCCTCTGCTCTGGGTAACCCTCACTTCCTTCCCCCGATCTGGTAGACAAGGACCGTGACAAGGCCAAGGACAAGTATGTGCGCAGCCTGTGGAAGCTCTTTGCTCACCACAACCGCTACGTCCTGGGCGTGCGGGCAGCACAGTTGCATCACCAGCACCACCACCGGCTCATGCTGCCCAGCCTGCTTCAGTCCCTGCAAGACCTGCACCAGGAGATGGCCTGCATCCTGTGAGCCCACAGCCCCGCCCATCCCTGCTCCCACCTAGCCCGCCACAGCCCTAACGCCCAGAGGCAGGGTCCAGAAAACCCCACCCTGTGAAACTGACAGTCTTGTAATCACGTGCAAATGAGCCCTGGGCCAGTCAGTTGACATCCAAATTATATTATTCTGGGGCCCTTATTGCAGGGTTCTATTATGTGTATGGGCTCTTCCCTGGTGGCTCAGATGGTAAAGAATCTGCCTGCAATGCGGGAGACCTGGGTTTGATCCCTGGGTCAGGAAGATTCCCCTGGAGAAGGGAATGGCAACCCACTTCAGTATTCATGCCTGGAGAATCCCATGGACAGGCTCCTCTGTCCATGGGGTCACAGAAGAGTCGGACGAAACTCTTCTGAGTGATTAGCACTTTCACTTTCATTATATGTATTGAACACCATTCTAGGCTCTCCTGGGTGACCCAGCAGAGAATAGAGACAAAATTCTTTCAAATAGAGACTTTCAAATAGAGACAAAATTCTGTCCTCTAGGATTATTCATTTGTGGAAAAACAAAAGGAAATCAGCAAGTAAAGCAGAAAGCCTGTTACAGGTGATAGATGTTATGGAGAAAAATAAGAAAATGGGGATGCAGGGGGGCAGGGTAGGAGGTTATTGTTTTTTGGGATTTTTTTTATGAGACAGTTCTTTATATGTATTTATTTTTTATCTTTACTTACTTAGTTTTGGCTGCACTGGGTTTTCACTGCTGTGCAAAGGGCTTTCTCTAGTTGCAGCGATCAGGGGCTACTCTCTAGTTGTGCTGTGAGGGCTTTTCTCTGGTGGAACACGGGCTCTAGAGCATAAGCTTTAGGAGTTGCAGCACACAGGAGTAGTCGCCCTGAGGCATGTGGGACCATCCCAGAGCAGGGATCGACCTGTGTCCCCTGCACTGGCAGACCTGCACTGGACCACCAGGGAAGTCCGGGAGCTTACTATTTTAAGGGGAATGGTCTGGGAAACCCTCAAAAGTGCAAGGGTGAGCCAGGCAGATGTTTGGAGAAGGGTCATACTAGAAAGAGGGAACCGCAGGCTCGAGGTGGGAGAATGCCTGAAATCAAGGAACAGCTAGGAAGCCAGGGTAGCCTGTGCAGAGCACAGGAAGTCAGACGAGGGGCTGCAGGAGGATAATAGAGGGTCCGGCAGGCCATTGTGAGGACTTTGGCTCCGAGTGGACCAGAAGAGTGGCCGGATCTGAGCCGTCTTACTAAGGTCAGTCTGGCTGCCAAGTTAAGAATAGACTTAAGGGGGCAAGACAGGATTAGACCAGACAGGAGCCACTGCAGTGATCCGGACCACAGACTACGGCCACTAAACCCAGGCAGTAGCAATGGAGGGGAGAAGTGGTCCGGTCTCGGAAGTACTTTGAAAGTGGAGCCAGTGGAATTTCCTCATGGACTGGAAGCGGGGTGTGGACAGAACAGTCAAGGATGGCTCCAGGGGCTTGGTCCAGAGCCCCTGGAAGGCAGAGGCCACGTGGAGAAGGCACTGAGAGAAGCAGGTTCAGAGGACAGCCAGAGGAGTTCATTTTTCAGCTGGTGGAGTCTGGGTGTCTAAGAGATGTCCAATGGGATGTGTTGAATAGATGGATGGTTACATGAGACAACTGAAGCTCTGGGAGGTGTTGGGACTGGAGGTATCAATATGGGGTCAGCACAGTGATGGCTTCGGGGGTTATCAGAGCCCCCGGAGCCCCACTGTGGGGCTGACTGCCCAGAGCAGACACATTTGCAGCTCACATTTCCCGAGCACTTCCTCACACCAAACGCTCCACTCATCTGCGGTCACTGGGGCCTTGTTATGACTTCCGGGAGATGCTAAGTGACTTGCCTGGGGTCATTTGATTGGTCAGTGATGGGGGAGGGGGGAGGTGAGCCCAAATCCAGTGCCATGGGCCCCAAGCTTCTAGCCTCGTCCAGCCTGAGGTCTCCCTGACCCAGGGTCTGGTCTGGGGGCAGGAAGGAGACCCTGCAGGAGTACCTGGAGATTAGCAGCCTGGTGCAAGACGAGGTGGTGACCATTCACCGGGAGATGGCTGCAGCAGTGGCCCGCATCCAGCCGGAGGCTGAGTACCAAGGCTTCCTGCAGCAGTACGGGTAAGCCCCTCCTTGCGGGGGCCGGGCGCCTGGGCGGCTGGACTGTCGGGCACTGACGGGCACCGTTGCCGTAGGTCCGCCCCTGACATCCCACCCTGTGTCACCTTTGACGAGTCACTGCTGGAGGAGACTGAGCTGCTGGAGCCCGGGGAGCTGCAGCTGAACGAACTGACAGTGGAGAGCGTGCAGCACACGTGTGTGGGGGCTCTCCTGGGGACCGAGGGGGGCGGTAGACGCTGCCCATGCAGCACTGCGGCCAGCCTGCCGGGCTTACTCGGCTTGGCAGGGAGGCAGCCGAGGGGCATGGCTCTCACACTGCCCTTCCTCCGGGCACAGGCTGACCTCGGTGACAGATGACCTGGCCGCAGCCACCCAGACGGTGCTCAGTCGGCAGGAAGCAGTCACTCAGCTGCAGCGAGAGCTCTGGAATGAGGAGCAGACCACCCACCCCCGGGAGCGGTGAGTGGGGCCTGCTGACAGCGGCCTCCTGGTCCTCCCTGCCCTCCATCCAGCCTGCCTGGCTCACCCCTAGCCTTCAGCTGCAGGCTGACCCCCTCTCTCCCCTCCATCACTGCCCGCCCCTGCCTGCAGGGTGCAGCTGCTGGGCAAGAAGCAGGCACTGCAGGAGGCACTGCAGGGGCTGCAGGTCGCGCTGTGCAGGCAGGCCAAGCTGCAGGCCCAGCAGGAGCTGCTGCAGGCCAAGCTGGAGTGGCTGGGCCCCGGCGAGCCCCAGCCCGTCTTGCTTCTGCAGGACGACCGCCACTCCACCTCCTCCTCGGTGAGCCGCCCACCGGCTGCCCCCATGCCGCCAGCCCTGCCCGCCCACCCCCAGGGGCTGCCCGCCTCATTTTCACCTCCCCCTCCCTCCCCAAGCCCGGCCACCCGCTGACGTCTGTCCCTGGCCTCAGGAGCAGGAGCGAGAAGGGGGAAGGACGCCCACCCTGGAGATCCTCAAAAGCCACATCTCGGGAATCTTCCGTCCCAAGTTCTCGGTGAGTGGATCCACAGCTCCACCCTTCCCTAAGGGGTGGGCCAGGCCAGGGCTCTCAGGGATGTCTCCCTAGGCCACTAGGTTTAGTCCCGGAGTTTAGTTACTGAAGGCTCCTCCCAGGCCACTTTTACTGGGGCACCCCTCTGTTCCCTGGGAGTCCAGATCCTGTCACCTCTGCCTACCCCTTCTTCTCTATCACCCACGTTGTGTGGCACGGTCACCCCAGGGCTCTCCCTGCTCCTGGAGTGGTTGCAGGCTGCAGACTGGTGTTCAAGGCAAAGCTTGGTTTGAGGTCGGCCAGCCTGGGCAAGTTTATTGCTGGTTCTGAGGGTTGCAGGAGGCTCTATGTGGCACTTCGGTGGTTTGTGAGGACGGGAAGCCTGTGAGAGGCAGACAGCCAGAGACACCTCCCCCACAACCAACTGGCTGGCCTAGCGACTCCTCCTTGCTCCTCCCCCGTGCCTTTCCAGCTCCCCCCTCCGCTGCAGCTCGTTCCAGAGGTGCAGAAACCCCTGCATGAGCAGGTGTGGTACCACGGGGCCATCCCGCGGACAGAGGTGGCTGAGCTCCTGACACATTCCGGGGACTTCCTCGTCCGGGAGAGCCAGGGCAAGCAGGAGTATGTGCTGTCGGTGCTCTGGGACGGCCAGCCCCGGCACTTCATCATCCAGTCCGCTGACGTGAGTGGACCCCAGCCTCTCCTTCCCTTCCCTCTCCTCCCCTCCCCTCCCCTTCCCTTCAGCAGAGAATGACCTTGAGGCGGTAGAAAGGAGCTGCTATATCTTAGATGCCTCCCGGCAGAGCTGAAAGGGGCCGCAGAGACCACCCAATCCCTGCAAAAACCAACAGAAGTTAAGCCTTCAGCCTGCATCCCCCCATAAGATGGGGGAGCAGGCTCGTCGTGCACCCTCAGATCTCTGCCTCTCGCCCCAGGCAGTCCCTTTCTCTCCACTGCTCTTCCTTCCTCTCCTCTCCCATGGCTCAGTGACTCCCTGCCCCCAGCAATGGAGGCCGTTGACCCCAGGTCCCCCCACCCCTGCAGAACCTGTACCGACTGGAAGGAGATGGTTTTCCCAGCATCCCCCTGCTCATCGACCACCTGCTGCGCTCCCAGCAGCCCCTCACCAAGAAGAGTGGCATCATCCTGAACAGGGCCGTGCCCAAGGTGAGCCTGGGGCAGGGGCTAGGGGCTGCGGGTTTAGGCCCACAGAGGATCCTAACGCCAAGGGCTTTTCAGGTCCCCGGCAATTCATCTACATATGTGGGCTTCCCAGGTGGTGCTAGGTGGGAGGAACCCACCTGCCAGTTCAGGAGACGCGAGCAATGTGGGTTCAGTCCCCGGGTTGGGAAGATTCCCCTGGTGAAGAAGATGGCAACCCACCCAGTATTCTTGCCTGGAAAATCCCATGCACAGAGAAGCCCGGTGGGGCTACCATCCATAGAGTCACAAAGAGTCAGACACAACTGTAAGCGACTTTAGCACACACATACAGGATGCATATTAATACATACAGGGAGCCCAGTCAGCCTCCCGCTAGGCTTGGAACGTCAAGATCACTCCCGTTTCCTGGACCTCATATGCCAGGCTGGTGCTCATACACTCAGTGCGCCTGTCTGGTCCCCGAGTCATCTAGGTGTGATCCTGGGTCCAGTCCCCATTTTACAGAGCAACAAACCAAGATGCCAAGCAATGAAAGACACAGCGTTGGTGGGGGGTGTTCAGTCCTTTGTAGGGCCCAGCACGTGTGCCCGCCACTGACCTCCGACCCCTCCAACCACCTCCCTTCCTCAGGACAAGTGGGCGCTAAGCCACGAGGACCTGGTGCTAGGCGAGCAGATTGGACGGGTGAGTCGAGTGTGCTCTGCCAGCTCCTGGCCGCCTGCCTTCCCACCCTCAATCTGATTCCCAGCTTGCACCCCTGTCCACCGTCCATCCACTGCCATACACCATCCTGCCAGAAACCGAGGGGAGAGTGCCTGCCCTGACAACTCCCCAGAGACGCTTCTTTTGCCAGCTCCGCACCCTACTCCCCTCACACGCACGCACATCACCCCCACCCACCGCCCACCTCAAGGAGGTGAGACACGCTCTATTCATGTGACCTATAAAATATCAGCTTGTGGCCTGGCGGGCCAGTGGTGAAGACTCCATGCTCCCCATGCAGGGGGCACAAGTTTGATTCCTATCGGGAAACTAAGATCCTGCCTGCTGCATGGCATGGCCAAAAATAAATAGATAAACAAATATAAACGAATATAAATACATACAATACGTTCTTAGGAAAGAAGCCACTGTCCTAAAACTCAGAATGCTTTTCCAACCCAAGCAAAAGTGATTTTTGAACCCTGCACGTCACAGTCTCAGTGACTGTAGTCAATCAGAGGTGACTTTCTCCGCCTGTCCCCTATGTCTGCTTGGCCCCCTGAACTGAGAGCCAAAATGAGCAGGACTAAGCATGGGGAGGGGGGGTGGTGCTGAGTCAAGGGCGGGTAGGGACAGGGTGGGCTGCGCTCCTGGGTGCAGGAGAGGCCCACAGTCCAGGGAAGACAGGTAGGAACCCCAGACTGTTTCAGGGCAACTTTGGCGAAGTGTTTAGCGGACGCCTGCGAGCAGACAACACCCTGGTGGCGGTGAAATCTTGTCGCGAGACACTCCCTCCTGACCTCAAGGCCAAGTTTCTCCAGGAAGCGAGGTGGGTGATAGAACACCCATCCCTGTAGGTCCCCCATACTACAACTTTCCCAGTGCATGGCAGGACGTTTGACCTCCAAAGGGCTTGACTTCTGCCGTGTTGTTTAAGCGTCCTGGCCCCCCCGTAGCTTGGCAGGGTCCAGGCTCGGGGACCCACCCGAAATCACACGTCCTGGTCAGCTGCTCTTCTCCTCTGCTGCCTGTCTTCTGTTCTCCCTCGGGCCACCTGGCCTTCCCTGGGACTCCAGGGGCTAGGGAAGCGAATGTGTAAGATCCCTCCCACCCCTGCCCGAGGCGGAGCATAAGCAGCACCCCCAACCCCGCAGGATCCTGAAGCAGTACAGCCACCCAAACATCGTGCGTCTCATTGGCGTCTGCACCCAAAAACAGCCCATCTACATCGTCATGGAGCTTGTGCAGGGTGAGCCAAGGGGGCTGATTTCTGGGGGTGGGGCACTCAGCTGGGCTAGGTCTCTTCCGTCTCAAACCCCCCATCCAAAGGCTCACCGAGCTTTCCCCACCAACACTGCCCACTCCCAGGGGGCGACTTCCTGACCTTCCTTCGGACGGAGGGAGCCCGCCTGCGGGTGAAGACACTGCTGCAGATGGTAGGGGACGCAGCCGCGGGCATGGAGTACCTGGAGAGCAAATGCTGCATTCACCGGTGAGGGGGTGAGGGGTGGGCATGGCAGGCCATCCCAACACCCCTCCCCCACCCCTGCCCCTTCACCAGCAGCCACCAGCTCCAGAGGTGGGGTGTGCCTCAAAGGGACCAGGCATTGTTGCAGGGGCAGCTCTGGCCCATGGCTGTGTCGAGTGCGCCCTGGCCAGGCAGCTGGCAGATGCCACATGGACATTGGCCACACAAGCCCTGTGTCCTGCTTTGCCCAGGGACCTGGCTGCTCGGAACTGCCTGGTGACAGAGAAGAATGTCCTGAAAATCAGCGACTTCGGGATGTCCCGGGAGGAAGCCGACGGGATCTACGCGGCCTCAGGGGGTCTCAGACAAGTCCCCGTGAAGTGGACTGCACCGGAGGCCCTTAACTACGGTACCTGGGCCTGATCCACGCTGGCCACAAGGCCCGAGGCCGGGCACGGGTGCCACCGCCTGCCCCTCTGTGGCCGGTGGGCGCAGCCCACTCACGCTGCCTCACCTCCTCGCAGGCCGCTACTCCTCCGAGAGCGATGTGTGGAGCTTTGGCATCTTGCTCTGGGAGACCTTCAGCCTGGGGGCCTCCCCCTACCCCAACCTCAGCAATCAGCAGACCCGGGAGTTCGTGGAAAAGGGTAAGGGAACCGGTGGCCTGACAGTGGCCCCAGAGCCAGGCCCTCTTCCTGGCTCTCCAGCTGGACTCTTCCAGGTCTCCTGTCTATCTTCCCCACTGGGGCACAGTAAGGACAATTCTTGAGGTACCATCCAGGGAACCCCTGTTATGTGCCAGGCTATACCTTTATTTCATTTACTCTTTTTTGAAAATTTTTATGTATTCAATTATTTTCGGCTGCTCTGGATCCTCGCGGCTGTGTGGGCTTTTTTCTAGTTGCAGCGAGCGGGAGCTACTCTGTAGTTGCAGTGCTTGGGCTTCTCATTGTGGTGGTTTCTCTTGTTGGGGAGCATGGGCTCTAGGCACGCAGGCTTCAGTAGCTGCAGCTCCCAGGCTCTAGAGCACAGGCTCAGTAGTTGTGGCACATGGGCTTAATTGCTCTGCAGCACGTGGGATCTTCCCGGACCAGGGATTGAACCCATGTCTCCTGCGTTGGCAGGTGGATTCTTTACCACTGAGCCACCAGGGAAGCCCCTCATTTACTCTTCTTAACATGTGAGGTCAGGATTAAAAGGTCTCTTTTACAGACGGAAATTGAGATTTCACAAGAGTCACACAGCTAGCACACAGTGACTTGAGATTAGAATCTCTGTGTTTCTGGGAAAGAACAGGGGGCTCCTTAAAAATGCTGCAAGAAAAAAAAAAGGAGAACTTTGCAGCTTAAGCTGCCATGTCCCCAGGGGCTGCCAGGGGCCCTCAGACCCCCTCCTTATGCCTGGTATGCTGTGCTTGTCCTCACAGGGGGCCGTCTGCCCTGCCCTGAGCTGTGCCCTGACGCTGTGTTCAGACTCATGGAGCAGTGCTGGGCCTACGAGCCAGGGCAGCGGCCCACCTTCAGCGTCATCTACCAGGAGTTACAGAGCATCCGAAAGCGGCACCGGTGAGGCTGGGCCTCACTGCTCAAGCCAGCGGCCCCTGCGGGCAACATCATACCTCCTCAACGGGGCTCCAGCTCACTCTGCTGGACAGCTCTTCGACGTCCTGGACTCCAGCCTCTGGATTCTATGCTGTGAGCAGGGCTGCAGCTCCTGGCCTGCCCTGCATCCCTGCTCCTTCCAGGGCTTCCTCTTCCAGGCAGAAATAATAAATCCATTTGTGCTCATCAGGTGCTCTCAGCATGTGCAGTCCTCTGGAGGGCAGGTCTTAGGAGGACCAGAGGGCCTGTACCGTGGCCGTGGGGAAGGAGGAGGACGGGCAGCGTTCCCAGGGTGGAACCGACGTGGTGTGGTTGGTAGCTGTTGGACGTGAGACTTGGGGAGGAGGGAGAGAGACCAGGACAATGTGCAGGCTTCAGACCAGATGGAGGTGTTATTTCTGAACTAGGAGCCCAGGCAGAGGATCAGAGCTATGGGAACGATGGCGAGTTAGGAGAAGCATTTGAGGGGCCTGTGGGGATCTAAGTGCAACATGTAAGTCTGGAAGCTCAGAGTGAAGTAAAGGCTGGCAGCTGAGGTTTGTGAAAGTGAAAGTTGCTCAGTCGTGTCCGACTCTTTGCAAACCTATGGACTATATAGTCCATGGAATTCTCTGGGCCAGAATACTGGAGTGAGTAGCCTTTCCCTTCTCCAGGGGATCTTCCCAACCCAGGGATTGAACCAGGTCTCTCACATTGCAGGTGGATTCTTTACCAGCTGAGCCACCAGGGAAGTCATTAGCTTATAAATGTTTACAGACCCTGAGTCTGTGTCCCACAGTCAGATGAGACACAGGAGGGAAGAGGAGAGTGTCAGGGAAAGTTGGAGCTCCACCCAGAGCGGAGGGAGTGGCTGGAGAGAAAGAAAATGCTTTGCATCTCTCAAGACAAGTTTACCGAGCAATGAGGGGCCCTCACTTCCTCCCTTAAGTCCCCCGAAACCTAAAAGGTTATTTGAAACTTTTCTAGCAGCAACGGTGAAGGTAAAAAAGACAAAGAGGGACTTTCCTGGTGGTCCAGCAGTTAAGACTGTGTGCTTCTCCTGAAGTGGGTTCAATCCCTGGTTGAGGAACTAAGATCCTGCATGTTGTGCGGTGCAGCCAAAAAAAAAGAAAAAGAAGAAGTATAAACAAACAGAAAAACAGAAACTAGGAAGACTTTTAGCTCCAAAGGACAAAGCAGTAAGAATTTTGAGGTAAAAATGACCATCTTTCAAGAAAGTTCAACAAGCCGTTGATATCCAGTTTCAAAGGGTTGAAAGGTGAAAGGCCTAATACTTGTTTAAACAAGAGGAAATCGAGTTAGAGTGTGACTAAGTGAAAATTCAAACTGTGTCTCCATTAGAAGTGGTGAAAAGTGGAAATGAAGAACTTCTGCTTCAGGGTAGGATGTGGTAGGTCCTCACAGCCCCCACTCCCATTGCAACAGCGAAGAGGAAACATCAGACGAAGATAGCAGTTTTTAAAGATAATGGCAAGTAGTGTTAAGAAATTGAAGACTATATGAATAAAAATTTCAAGGAGGAGAAAGCCCCTCCAAGATGAACTGATGATGCACAGGTATTCTATTCCCTGAGACATTTGCTGATCTGGGACATCTCTGATGATCAGAATTAAGAAGTGCTGTTGGGGAGCAGGGGGAGAAAAGGTGCTTACAGGGACTGTGCTATGGATTGGCACCTAGAGGAACCAAAATACAAAGCCAGTTTCCCCCATGGAACATTCTGGAGCAGTGTGGGCAACCAGGCAGGGGCTGGGCTGGAAAGGCAGAGGTTTAGAGGGAGGGGCCCTGAAACAAACTGATTTCTCCCTCAAGATACTGGCCAGGTTTTGAAACTGCGGGAGGCTAAAGAGCTAACTTTAAAATCTCTTTAGAGCAGAATTTGAAAGATTTGGAGAGACAGAGACTGGCCAGGCTTTCCCAGATCTGAGGTTTATCAGAACTGTAACTCTGCCCCAACTCAGCTCAATGCTTGATCACATCAAGGTAACTAGCTCCTTTGGGAACCCTCGGGGAGAAGTTGGGGAAAGGAATAACATAATATTTTACCCTTCTTTTATACCCAAAATGCAACATATGATAAACATTATAAAACAGGCAAAAAGGAAGAAAAACGGGACCAATATACAAGAGAAAAACAATAGAAGCAGACCCACAAATGATCCAAATATTGGATTTGGCAGGTAAGGATTTCAAAATAACTGTGCTTAATATGTTAAACAGAGAAAAAAGTGGACAAAATAGATGCAAATACAGAGAATTTCAACAGGGTTGGAATCTATTTTAAAAAATCAAAGGAGCAGGTAGAACTGAAAATGTCATCTCTGAAATTACAAATTTTAAAAATTCATAGAACTAAAGGATAAAATCATATACAGACTAAACACACGGTCCCAGGATTTGTTCCCTAACCAAAAGACAGTTAGTGAACTTAAAGTCAGATTTATAGCATCTAAACTAAGGGCTTCCCTGGTGGCTCAGACAGTAATCTGCCTGTAATGCAGGAGACGTGGGTTTGATCCCTGGATCAGAAAGATTCCTGGAGAAGGGAATGGCAACCCACTCCAGTATTCTTGCCTGGAGAATTCCATGGACAGAGGAGCCTGGCAGGCTACAGTCCCAGGGGTTGCCGAGAGTCAGACACGACTTAGCAACTAAACCACCACCACCAGTATTCATATCTGGAAAATCCCATGGACAGAGGAGCCTGGAGCGCTGCAGTCCATGGGGTTGCAAAAAGTCCAACATGACTGAGCAATTAATAGTTTCACTTTTAATCTAATAAAGAGAGAAGAAGAAATAGAACAGAGCCTAAGAAACATGTGGGACTCCAAGGTAACTGAAGTTTCAGGAGAGAGAGAAGCTAGAACCAGAGTAAACTAGAGATCACCCAAATGTCTATATAGCAATAAAAAAGAACAAACTATAAGTATATGCACCAAACACTGATGAATCTCAAAGACAGGTAGAGTAAAGAAACTCTGCGTGAAGCAGTGCTTGTGATTCCATTTCAGGAAGTTCAAGCACAGGCAAAACTAAGCTATAGAGAAATGAAAACAGTGGTTGTCTGAGGGGTACCAGCAGAAGTGGTCAGCACTGCCTTGGTGTCGTTATAACCTTGCATGTCTCTACACTGACCACGTGGGCAAGGTTTGTGCATGGTGACTGGAGTCTTGACAGAACATACCACTATTATTCCTGGAGCAAGAGGACATAGCAACCTAGAGAGGAGCCTTCTTATATTGTGGGAGACCATTTCCCATCCATCTTTCTAGTTTCAGTTGAGTGCAGGTTTTTCTATCTGGCCCCCTCCCTTCACGGAGTAAGGCCCGAGGCCCTCCAACTGCTTGGCCATAGTTTAGAGTTGGCTCCACAGCTGCAGAGTGGCCTAACACCATGCCTCCTGCCATCTGTCCCTCCAGTTCAGTGTCAGCCTATAGCACTAGGGAGGTGAGAACTTGACACCATGCTGGTCATGGTTTTGCTGTCGGTGTGAGTAATGAGCTGTCTGGATCCTTGCGCCAGAGTTCTAGCCCACACTTGACCTGACAGCCCACGGAGCCCTGTCTTTGCTCCAAAAAGGGGATGTGATCTTTTCGGCCCCACGCTGAGTGCCAACGTGGCCAAGTAGTCACTTCCTTTTGGTCCGCTGTGACCTCAGTCTGGATTCATTATGGAGACATGCATACCCAGATGATGAAACGTGCGTTCTTAGTTGTTCAGTCGTGTCCAACTCTTTGCGACCCTTTGGACTGTAGCTCGCCAGGCTCCTGTCCGTGGTCCAGGGGGGACTGGACCATGGGGTTTTTCTGTCCATGGGGTTTTTCAGGCAAGAATATTGGAGTAGGTTGCCATGCCTTCCTCCAGGGGATCTTCCTGACTCCGGGACTGAACCTTAGTCTCCTGTGTCTCCGGCATTGCAGGCAGACTCTTTACCTGCTCGTTCATCTGGAAGGCCCTGATCTTTTAGTACTACACATATTTTTGAAAGCTGTCTCAAATCTTTCAGGGAGTCAAGTTGTATACTCCTAAATACGTTAACTGGTTGTTCCACAGAAACTCTTTTTGTATGGCAGATTTTCCTATCCATTAATTTTTAAAAAACTGCGGTAAAATGTAGATGATGAAATTGCCACCCCAAATTCAGATTGAACGTTTGCTCAACCCTGGCAGCCCAAGGCTGAAACCAAATCTTCTCTTGCTCTTGGGGATGTCTCTGGGAAACTCTTCAGCTACCGTGCAATCATTTTCCTAGAATGGAAACCTCGGCAAAGGTCAAGGTAACACGTTATAGGCCAGGGTAAGGAGAGAAAGCTGCTATAAGGCTGCGTGGGTTTGGTTATTATACAAGGGGTCCCAAAAGAGGAAAGTGATAGTTTTTCCATAAAGACAAACTCTCTTGTTTTTTTGTTTTGTTTTTGAATATTTAGTTGTTCATTTGGCTGCAGCATAAGGGGTCTTAGTTGCTCCAGAGCACATGGGAACCCTAACCCATGAGCCATGTATTGCAAGGCAGATTCTCAACCCCTGGACCACCAGGACCTCTGAAAACTCTCTCTCATTACTGGGCTCTGAGAGGACAGACCTTGCTAATGTCTTTTTAAACATTCCATTATACCCAAATAATGAAAATCAGCTTGTCTTTATTGGCTTGGGTTACAATACACCTTTTCAGTGCTGTCACAGGTCTACCTGAATTCCCCTGTCATTTGCCACCAGTGGATAGACCAAGACATGGAGTAGCCTGGAATCCCATTAGAAGCACCTTGGTATTATTCTATCGATGACTTCCTCATTAGAAAAACTAACTAGTTCAAACTGCCCTAGACAGGATAGCCCAATACCTACTCAAGGCAGGGAAATGTGGTGGCTTCTCTTGCTGCAGAGCACGGGCTCTCGGATGCGCAGGCTTCAGTAGCTGTGGTGCACAGGCTTAGTTGCCCTGCAGCGTGTGGAATCTTCCCAGACCAGGGATGCAGTGAGTACCCCCTGCACCAGCAGGCAGACCCTTAACCACTGGACCACCAGGGAAGTCCTAACTCTATCTCTTGATAGAGACATAAACAGGGAGGCTCTACGGTTGATCCCCAGTAGCATCTGGGATACAGTGGTTTGGCTACAGATAAGGAGACTGGCTGTGGTCTAACCTGCAAGTGGGTCTGATTATCCTACTGGGACGCATAGCTGTGGTCCCTCTCAACTTATGTTGCCTAAGATAAATAGACAGCAAGCTCCTATTGGTGCAAGCTCCCACCAGTGCAATGAATTGGACTACCTCTTGGGGTGACTGATGCTCCTGAAAAGAATTCTTTGCTGGATACATGAAAGGTCAGGGTGGTGGAAGGCAGACTGTTTAGAAACGGCTCTGATACACTGCCCTGACGACTTTGCCACAGGAGGTAAGGCTTGACCACTGTCTAATTTGAGTCTTGTCAGAACACACTATGATTCCTCCTGGAACAGGGGGAGATAAGCAGCCTGGTGAAGAGCCACCTTCTTCTGGGAGATTCCACAAAGCCATTTCTCATCCCTTTGCCTAGTTTTAGTGAAGTGTAGGCCTTTCCACCTTGCCCCACCTTTCTCCCCCAACTTAGAGTGTAGCGGCAGGTCATAAAGTTGTCTGATTGCAGCTGAGTTATTAATAGTTGGCTTCTCAGCTGCAGAGAGACCTACCATCAAGCTCCCTGTCATCTGGTCCCTCTGGTTCAGTGTCATCCTGTGGCCGGGGAAGCTGGCACCAGGCTGGCCTTGCTTTTGCTGTCTGTGTGAGTAATAGCAGTGTGGATCCATCGGGGCTTATCATCTCCTTACTAGCTGGATCTCATGGAAGTATGGTGGACACATCTTGCTAGGTGTATGCAGAGATTTGTGCACAATGATTTGTGGCCCTGTTAGCTACCATGCTGCACTTAGGGAATGTTTGACCTTTTAAAAAAATTATTTATTTTTGACTGCTCTGGGTTTTGGTTGCTGCACTTGGGATTTCTCTAGCTGCGGCAAGCAGGGCCTACTCTCTTGTTGCCAAACACAGGCTCTAGGTCCTTTGGGCTTCATTAGCTGCGGCTCACGGGTTCAGTAGTTGTGACACACAGGCTTAGTTGCTCTGCAGCATGTGCTCTGCGGAATCCTCCAGAACCAGGGACCGAGTCCATGTCACCTGCATTGGAAGGCAGCTTTTTAACCACTGGACCTCCAGGGAAGTCCTTGACCTCTTGATAGAGGGGAACCTTTGGGAGTGATGAGAAAGTTCTGTGTTTTGACCTGAGTGATGATTAAACCTGTATATTCATTTATACCTGAGTTTTAAACTCATCAAACAGTATACTCAAGACTTGTGCCACATACTTTGTTGTGTCTCACTTAAAAAAAAAAAAAAAGACTTACCAGAGAACCAATAAGAGCTCTTGAAAATAAGCTTATGATTGCCAAAATGAAAAATTCAATAGGCAGGTTGGAAGATAAATTTCCCAGACTACAAGGACAAAGCACAGAAACACAGAGGATGATGGACCCAGATTACCTCTAACACCTTAGCAACAGGCATGTCAGCAAATGAACCTAGAAAAATGTTTCTGATGGTAATAAATGAAATGGGAGTTAAAACAATGAAGTGGGTTTGAAAATCTGGCTAATCAACGAAAAAGTTGCTTAAGCAATTTTCAAGTTTGTAATTGATGGTGGAAGCTGGCACAACTCTTTTGGGGAGCAATAGAATGCCAAGTATCAGTCTTATCAGTCCTAATCTTTTGAGCAGGTAACCTCACAGCTGCAAATTTGTCCTAAGGTAATAATTTTAATTTTTTAAAATACTTATTTAGTTTTGGCTGCACCAGGTCTTATTGTGGTTCCTGGGCTCAGTAGTTGCCCTGTGGCACGTGGGATCTTATTTTCCCAACCAGGGATCGAACCTGAGTCCTCTGCACTGCAGGGAAGATTTTTAACCCCTGGACCACCAGGCACGTCCCGAGGTAATAATTTTAAAAGAAGACAAATGTGGAATTCATAGAGATGTTCACTAGTGTGGTTTAGTATGCTGCAAAATTATAAACCCAGATGTCCAGTAAAAGTACAAGCGAGGAACGCATGGGTCTTGTTCGTTAATTGCCAACTCAGAGAGGGAGTTGTGATTAACGCACGGTACCACCAGGAGGCAGCACTCCTTTGCCCAAGGAGCGTAACTGCATCAAGTGAAGGATACCTACACCAGAGCTGAGAGGGGGCCGGAAAACGCACTCCACCCTTCGGTTGGTGAAATGGAGGAGGACTGTTTCTGCTATTGGTAGTTCAGGTGCTGACATCTAGGAAGAGTCAGAAAACATCAAGTCACGCGTCCGTCCTCGCGGCTCCGCGGCGCGCGGTCGTCCGGGGTCCGGGCTGCGGCTGCGCACTGCGGACCCTCTGCCGGCGCCGGGGGTCACGGCGCAGACCGCACCGGAAGCGCCCGGACCGGCCGGCGGGAGCCGAGCGAGGGCCGCGCGTGGCCCGACTGGCCGGGCTCGGCGGGGCGCTCCACAGGCGGCGGCGGCGGCGGCGGCGGCGGCGGTGCCGGTGCGCGCAGGCGGGGCCGGGGCGGCGCGGGGGCGCGGCGAGGCTGTCCCCGCCCCGCACGCCGCTCGGCCCGGCAGCCGTGAGAGGGGAAGCCCGGCGCTCCGGCAGTCGGGCCCCTCTGGGAACGACCGGAGGGCAGACGCCCGCCTTCGCCTGCGTCGCTACTTTCCGCGCGGGTCGCCGGCCCCGGGGGTGTGAGGGCACGCAACGCGGCCGGCGGGGCCCAGGGCGGCGCGGAGGCCCGCCGCGGACGGTAACGCGCTGGGCGGGCGCGGACGGGGCTCCCGCGGCGGCCCCGGCCGAGGTCGGCCGTGGGCGTCAGGAGCGCATACGGTGGTGGTGCTTCGGGGTCGGAGGTGGCTCCGGCCCCCTCACCGGACAGTGGCCCTTGCGGTCCTGCGCCCGGCCGAGGCTCGGAGCGCCGCGGGCTGGGAGGGCCGGGAGAGGGCTGCGGGCAGCAGGCGGGCGGGCTGGCCAGTGGCCGAAGACCCGGCGGCAGGTACCGGCCCCCCTCGGTGATCCCACTTTCTCTTCCCAGCTCTCCACCTCCTGTGCCCTGGACCCAGCCTACCAGGGCTAAAAATATTGCCCGGAGGCTCCTGAGCGGAATCAGATCGTGCTAAGTAGGGCACAACGCTGCCGAGGCGACAGAGCGTCTCAGCCCCAGGGTTGGAAGAAGGCTCTGGAGCGGCCGCTCCCGCCCCCGCTTGCCCGGCGGCTAGGCGGCTAGAGGTCTCTCTCAGCCCCGCAGGCAAGTGCGGGCCACGGGCGGTGGTGGAGGGCGCTGATACTCTTAAGTTGCCCCCACAGCCCCGCAGCTGTGCCTGGCGTCTCCCCACCCAGGGGATCTTCGACATCCATCACCGCGGGCTTACAGACCCTAAATGGTCTGTAAGCAGAGGCTGAAAGTTGCCCACTGTGGGAATTAGAACAGAGAGAGGACTTTGTAAGAAACATAAGCCGTGGCTGCTGCTGTTTTTTTTTGTTTTGTTTTGTTTTTTTTAATTCATTCTGTATTCCTGAATAAGAGGAACTGTGCCAGGAAGTGTTTTTGGTGAGTACCAGTCTGATCCAAGCAGGCAGGGAGAAAGGCTTTCTTGTTAGTCTCTTGGAGCTTTGGCTGTATCCTTTAAATCAAAATAGACACCAGTTTATTCCTCTGAAATTAGAGACTCATGGCCAGGGAGCCTGGACACCTGCCTCCTTTCACTGGCTGTGTCTTTCTTGTAGGCAAGCTCTGTGGGCGGCTGGTTATAACAAGAAGTCGTATGGGTAGCTCAGGAGTCACAGCTGGAAAGTTTTGTGATCCGGTTGTTTTTTAATGGCATCCACGTGGGAGAGAGTGTCACGTCCACCCTAGGGACAGAGCTGCTACCATGACCAGGCAGGACTGCCCTCAAATGTGCTTAGTCTTACTAGTGCTTTCTGTATCTCAGCCAGGAGCATACAATCCAGGTTGGGTCCATAGCCAGTGTTAGGATTCCGTGCTTAAGAGTTTTCTTTTCTTTTTTTAAATGTATATCTCCCATATTTAAACAATTTTTTAGTTGAAGGATAATTGTTTTATTAGAGTCTTGTTGATTTCTGTCATAACAGGAATTGCTCAGTCTCTAAGTTGTGTCTGACTCTTTGCGACCCTGTGGACTGCAGCAGGGCAGGCTTCCCTGTCCTTCACTGTTTCCAGGAGTTTGCTCAAACTCGTGTCCGTTCAGTCAGTGAATCAACAGGAGTTAGCCAAAGTATACATATGTCACCTCCCTCTTGAACCTCCCTTCCAGCTGCCTCCCCATGCCACCCTGCCAGGTTGTCACAGAGCACGAGAAGCTTTTGTTTCTTTGGAGTCAGGCAAATTGGTGTCCCGCAGGAGCAGGAACTCATTGGGACATTTGGTGGAAAGACCACCACGGGATTTTTGCTTGCCGGAGCTACATCTGCTGTCCCTCCAGCCAGGTGTGTGTGGAGGCCAGTATGAAGCTGAAAAAGCAGGTGACAGTGTGTGGGGCTGCTATCTTCTGCGTGGCTGTCTTCTCGCTCTACCTCATGTTGGACCGAGTACAACATGATCCTGCTCGACACCAGAACGGTGGGAACTTCCCCCGGGTGAGTCAGTCCTGGCTGCTAACTTCTGCCTGCATAAATTATCCAGGATCAGGTTATTGCTCCAGCTGGAGAGTCATGGCAGCCCAGGTCAACAGGCAGATTTTCTAGAAAGCTGTAGGCAATGATGGCAAAAAAGAAAGGAGAGAGGAAAAAATGGCCCTGGGTACTGCTGCTCTGTCCACCTGAATTGGCAGACATTGCTCGTGGATTGCAGCTTTCCCTCCCACTAAGCCCCGGTGCAGTCCTTGTCAGCAAATGGTGCTCCAGGTAGGCAACATGATTGTCAAGAATAGGCATGGGAGGTGAAATCCTTGCCATCCATAAGCTAGAGAGTGAGGATACTCCCAGCCCAAGTGGGCTGCAGCCCTCAGTAGTGATTCAAACCACACCCGTTACCTTCTGGCCCTTTAGGCTCCTGGTCCTGCCTTCGATTTGGGAAGGAAGGATCATAGTCAGGCTTCAGGTGGTGAGCCGCATGCAGTGATCCTCCTTGTGACATAGGGAGCTGGGGGTGACTGCTTTCTGCTTTTTTGGGGGCAGAGTCAGATATCTGTGCTACAGAACCGCATTGAACAGCTGGAACAGCTGTTGGAGGAGAACCATGAGATCATCAGCCACATCAAAGACTCTGTGCTGGAGCTGACGGCCAACGTGGAGGGCCCACCTGCCCTGCTGCCCTACTATGTGGCCAACGGCTCCTGGGTGGTGCCACCAGAGCCCCGGCCCAGCTTCTTCTCCATCTCCCCTCAAGACTGCCAGTTTGCTTTGGGGGGCCGCGGCCCGAAGCCAGAGCTGCAGGTAAGAAGAGTCAGAGCCGGCAGGGACCCCCGGTGGCCGTGGCCAGGGCACTGAGCTGCTCTCCTCCTGCCTGGCAGATGCTGACTATATCAGAGGAGTTGCCATTTGACAACGTGGATGGCGGCGTGTGGAAGCAAGGCTTCGACATTTCCTACAGCCCACACGACTGGGACTCCGAGGACCTGCAGGTGTTCGTGGTCCCCCACTCTCACAACGACCCAGGTGAGTGAGTGCCCAGTGCACCCCAGGAGCCAAGGAGAGAGCTTTCTGTCTTTTTTTAAATGTATTTGTGTGGCTGCGCTGGGTCTTGGTTGCCAGGTGAGCTTTTCTCTAGGTGTGGCAAGTGTGGGCTACCGTCCAGTTGTGGTGTGAGGGCTTCTCGTGGTGGTGGCTTCTCTTGTTGCAGGGCACAGGAGGCTCTAGGGCATTTGGGCTCAGTAGTTGCCCTCCTGGGCTCTAGAGCGCAGGCTCAGTAGCTGTGGTGCATGGGCTTAGTTGTCCCGAGGCATGTGGGATCATCCTGGACCAGAGAGCGAACCCATCTCTCCTGCATTGGCAGGCAGATTCTTTACCACTGAGACACCAGAGAAGCCCTGTTTATTTTCTTTTTTTAATTGGAATACAGTTGATTTACAATGTTCTGTTAGTTTCAGGGGTACCGCAAAGTGAATCATTTATACATATGTATACTCTTTCATAGATTCTTTTCTTTTATAGGTCATTTCAGAGTATTGCATTCCCTATGCTATACAGTAGGTCCTAGTTAGCTATCTATTTTATGTATATAGTAGTGTGTTTATGTCAATCCCAGTCTCCCAATTTATTCCTCTTCCCTCTTTCTTCTGGTAACCGTAAGTTTGTTTTATATGCCTGTGGGTCTGTTTTCTAAATAAATTCATTTGTACCATTTTTTTTAGATTCCATATATAAGCAGTATCATATACTTGTTTTTCTCAGTCTGACTTAACTTCACTCAGTATCATGATCTCTAGGTCCATCCAAGTTGCCGCAAATGGTATTTCTTCCATTCCTGTCTTATGGCTGAGTAATATTCCATTGTTTGTATACACCACATCCTCTTTATGCACTCCTCTGTTGATGGGCATTTAGGTTGCGTCCATGTCTTGGTTAATGTAAACAGTGCTGCAGTGAACACTGGGGTGTATGTATCTTTTCGAATTCTGGTTTTCTCCAAGTATATGCTCAGGAGTGGGATTGCTGAATCATACAACCTATATTTAGGTTTTTTTAAGGAACCTCCATACTGTTCTCCATAATGGTTGTATGAGTTTACATTTCCACCAGCAGTGTAGAAGGGCTCCCTTTTCTCCACACCCTGTCTAGCATTTGTAGACTTTTTGATGATGGGAATTCTGACTGGTGTGAGGTGATAACCTCATTGTAGTTTTTATTTGCATTTCTTTACTAGTTAATAGTGTTGAGTATTTTTTCACATGCTTTTTGGCTGTCTGTATATCTTTGGAGAAATGTCTATTTAGATTTTCTGCCCCTTTTTTTATTGGGTTGTTTATTTTTTTGATACTGAGCTGCATGAGTTGTTTATTTTGGAGATTAATCCCTTGTTGGTTGATTTATTTGCAAATATTTTCTTCTGTTGGTGTCTTTTTGTTTTGTGTATAGTTTCCTTTACTGTGCAGAAGCCTTTAAGTTTAATTAGGCCCCATTTGCTTATTTTTGTTTTGCTTTTATTTTCATTACTCTAAGAGGTGGATCAAAAAAGATGTGATTTATGTCAGGGAGTGTTCTGCCTACATTTTCCTCTAAAAGTTGTATATAGTATCTGGTCTTAGGTTTAGATCTTTAATCCGTTTTGAGTTTGTTTTGTGTATGGCGTTAGGTAATGTTCTGATTTCATTCTTTTACATGTAGCTGTCCACTTTTCCCAGCACCACTTACTGAAGAGACTGTCTAGTCTCCATTGTATATTCTTACCCCCTTTGTCATAGGTTAGGTGACCGTAGGCGTGTGGGTTTATCTGTGGGCTTTCTATCCTACTCTGTTGATTTCTGGGTTTGTGCTCATACCATACTGTTTTGATTACGGTAGCTTTGTAGTGTAGTCTGAAGTCAGGGGACCTGATTGCTCCAGTCCCATTTTTCTTTCTCAAGGTTGCTTTGGCTTGGGTGGGCCTTCTGGTGGCAAAGGTAAGGGAGGGACAGTTGGAGAAGATGGTGGCATCCTCAGGGGACCCTTTGTTGGCTCCCGCAGGCTGGCTCAAGACCTTTGACAAGTACTACACAGAACAGACCCAGCACATCCTCAACAACATGGTGTCTAAGCTGCAGGAGGACCCCCGGCGGCGCTTCATCTGGGCAGAAGTCTCCTTCTTCGCCAAGTGGTGGGACAACATCAGTGCCCAAAAGAGAGCAGCAGTCCGAAGGCCAGTGCCCACTGGGGAGGCAGGAGGGCCCTCTGGGTCCTAGGATGGGTGTGAAGTCCTTTTCTGGAGCTGTGGGTGCCAGGGAGAGGCAAGAGGAGACGGCAGAGATGAGGTGTGGTGGTAGAGGGGCCAGGGACAAGGTGGCAGGAACGGATTTCAGGGTCACTAGTATTAGGAAGAAAGCTGAGCGCCGAAGAATTGATGCTTTTGAACTGTGGTGTTGGAGAAGACTCTTGAGAGTCCCTCGGACTGCAAGGAGATCCAACCAGTCCATTCTAAAGGAGATTGGTCCTGGGTGTTCTTTGGAAGGAATGATTTTAAAGCTGAAACTCCAGTAATTTGGCCACCTCATGCAAAGAATTGACTCATTGGAAAAGACTGATGCTGGGAGGGATTGGGGGCAGGAGGAGAAGGGGATGACAGAGGATGAGACGGCTGGATGGCATTACCGGCTCAATGGACGTGAGTTTGGGTGAACTCTGAGAGTTGGTGATGGACAGGGAGACCTGACGTGCTGCAATTCATGGGGTCGCAAAGAGTCAGACACGACTGAGCGACTGAACTGAACTGAACTGAGTATTAGGAAAAGTCACAGTAGTGTGAGCACAGGGGAGAGAAAATGGAGGGCCTGGCCCTGGAAATGCAGACCGAGTCCAGGGATGAACAGAGCCAGAATGGCTGGAGGTTGGCTGGAGGTTGGCTGGAGGGAAAGGAGGGCACATGTCTATTCTCGTGGTTGGTCCTGGGTTCAGGTAAGCTGGCTCAGGGAGCCCAGTGCACACAGGTCCCCTCCTTGGTTGGCAGGACTGAGCAGAGGGTCTCTACCCTAGGCTGAGTGTGTGCTCTTAACTCCAGGCTGGTGGGAAATGGGCAGCTGGAGATTGCAACAGGAGGCTGGGTGATGCCGGATGAGGCCAACTCCCATTATTTTGCGTTGATTGACCAGCTCATCGAGGGCCACCAGTGGCTGGAGAAGAACCTGGGTGAGTCCAGGCTCAGGAGCCGGAGTCTGCCCCTGTCACTGGGCCAGAGGACAGCAGTGGGGCTCTAAGGCCTGGGGTGGGCAGAGGGTGCTTCCTTTCAAGGCTGATTGCACCAGCATGGTTGCAGGGCGATGGCAGGAGGGGCTGTGGGGCCGAGGACCCAGTGGCCAGGCCCTGGGGCGTTCAGGCTCTGACTTCTGTGCCCCTGCCCAGGTGCAACCCCGCGCTCAGGCTGGGCGGTGGACCCCTTTGGATACAGCCCCACCATGCCTTACCTGCTGCGCCGTGCCAACCTGACCAGCATGCTCATTCAGAGGGTACACTACGCCATCAAGAAGCACTTTGCCGCCAGCCACAGCCTGGAGTTCATGTGGAGGCAGACCTGGGGTAAGGCCAGGTAGGGTAGAGGGGGTCGCAGTGGTAGTTCTCCCAGGGGAAGGGCAGGGGTTTGAGAAATAAGACCCACCAGTCCTTCAGAGCACTGGTGTAGACCATCAGAAGTGCTCGCCTTCAGGTTAGGTAGGGGATTGCATTGATATCTCTGGCCGCTGTGGAGCCTATCTGTCCCCCGGAGGAGCCATGGGCTCCCCTGCCCTCCTTGGTCCTGACCCTGGCCAGCATATCCTCGCAGCCTTGAATGTACTTCCTGCCTTTAGCTGGAGTAGTTACCTCCCCCGCCGGCTTCCCTGAGCCCAGCTCCACGACCTGACTCTTTGGCGTGTCTTCTGTAGACTCGGACGCCAGCACAGACATCTTCTGCCACATGATGCCTTTCTACAGCTACGATGTCCCCCATACGTGTGGCCCGGATCCAAAGATCTGCTGCCAGTTCGATTTCAAGCGCTTGCCTGGTGGGCGGATCAGCTGCCCTTGGAAGGTGCCGCCCCGGGCTATCACGGAGGCCAATGTGGCCGAGAGGTACTTGCTCCCTGCCCTGGACTGGGTGTGGTGGTGCTGTTCTCCCTGTGCAGACATGTATGGGCTGTGCTGCAAGGCAGGCTTCAGGTTCCACATTCATAAAATGGGGGCAGGGTCTGTTGGTGAATTCAGGCCCACAGCCCTTGCAGTGACAATTCTTTTAGTACTTTTTCCTGAAAAACCAGAGTGGCTGTAAGGTACCACCTTTTCCAGAAGGGTTTTATTTTCCCAAATGAGCGTGTTTTCCAGTGTCCTCATAAACTAATGCTGGAGCCAGTGGACTGCCTCAGAAGCAAATGATTCTCAGATTAGTGCAGCGCCTTCCAACCTTCAGCCTGCTGTGCCTTCGTTAAGCTCAGGCCTCCTGCCTTGGCTTGAAGTCAGCCAGGTTCCTCAGGCTCTGTGCACCTGGAATCTCATTCAGATGCACATTCTGTCCTGCCCCACAGAAAACAGACCCCTTTGAGAAAATCCTTGGGGACCCCTAAAAATGTTGCTGAAATGGCTTCCCTAGGAAAAGGTGGGTTAAGAGAGAGCTAAACAATGATTCAGCCAGAACTGGACTGGCCTTAAGAATGTAACCAGTTGAACTGGTTTTTGTGTTGCAACACTCCAGTTTCCATGACGTCCAAGAGGTGAAACATGTGACCAAAAGCAAAAGAAAGTAGTCTTTTGTTTCTAGAATCCAAAAATCTAAATGCTGCTTCCAAGTAAAACCCTTGGGCTTTTAAGGCACACTTTTTCTTGGAGCAGCAGCTGTGATCTAAGGCTAGGCAAGGTTTACAGAGCAAGTCATGGGAGATAGCCTCATTTTCTCCTTTAACAGGCTTACAGGGCTGATAAATTAGGGGAAGGTGGTATTTGAGGAGTTCTTCCTTGAGAACAAGATGGCAAAGAACAAACTGGACCAAGTACATTAGTGGCTGGTTGAAGTGTGACACCCGTGACATGCCACTCACCAGACTTGTCTAAAAAGAGCGGTGTTAATGCAACAGGGCTGTTTTGCTATTGATTATATTAGTGATTGGGATGAGAAAGAAAATGACACGTTTATATATAGTTACTACTATGTGCCAGGCACTGTTCTAAGTGTTTAACAAATATCAATTCAGTTCATTTTAAATCTCACAGTACTGTGATAGTGGGCACTGATGATAGGCAGTTTCCTCATTTGATGGAAACTGAGGCCCAGGAGAGGTTCAGTGAGTTGCCCGAGGTTGCACAGCTGGCGTTGGTGTCATCCGGCCCCCGGGTCTGGGCTCTTCACTCTGGGGCTGTGCCGCATCACTGACTGGTGACAAAGTAAATCTGGAGTGTCAGATCCCAGAAGATCTCAAGAGGTTGAAATGTGGGCTGAATCCAACCAGATAAGACTTCTGTTAACATTAGATATAACTGTAAGGTTCTACCCTTAGCGTCCGTAAACAGGATAGGAAAGTTCAGGATGAGAAAAGGTCTTGCTGGGCCACATGCACAGAAAACATGATCCCTAACGTCAGCACGGTGGGGTGAGCGTGGGGGCTGCTGCTGGGCCACATGCACAGAAAACATGATCCCTAACGTCAGCACGGTGGGGTGAGCGTGGGGGCTGCCAAACACGCCTGTGTGAACATACGGCCACTCTGGCCATACCGGGAGTGTGGCCTGCCTTCCCCTGGACGTGCGTGGTCAGTGCCGGGCCCTGCACTCCGGGTTCCTGGATGATGGGCTACTCAGAGACCTGCTGGTGAGTGGATTCCCAGCTGCTCTGTAGGAAGTAGAGAGATGAAAGAGTGGGGATGGAAGAGCAGGGACTGCAGAGCCTGATGAGGAAGCCCAGGGGAACCCTCGCACATCTTGATTGTCTGAAGGACCGACATGGGCATGGAGAATTGACTTGTTCTGTGCAGCGTCCAGGGCAGAACTGGAGCCAGGGAACTGAAGCCCTGCCTCTGGAAGAACTCTCTAGTTGCCCAGAGAACCCCAGGCTCCCTGGGGCTGGGTTTCCCACCCACGAGCCGAGTGAGTCCGTGACGGGTGTATGAGGGGGCGCCTCTCGGGCGGGCGCCTCTCGGGCTGGCTTCCCTCAGGATCCGGGTGAGGCTCCGCATGAGCCGGTTCCCCTCCCCACCTGCAGGGCAGGCCTGCTCCTGGACCAGTACAGGAAGAAGTCCCGGCTCTTCCGGAGCAATGTGCTCCTGGTGCCGCTGGGCGATGACTTCCGCTACGACAAGCCCCAGGAGTGGGACGCCCAGTTCTTCAACTACCAGCGGCTCTTTGACTTCCTCAACAGCAAGCCTGACCTCCACGTGCAGGTGTGAAGGGACACTGAGCTGGGGAGGGGGCCTTGGCGGGGCTGCAGCCCAGCCCTTCCTGTGAGGTCTCCTGCTCCCCAATACCACTCCAGAGCAGGGGCACATTCGCAATTCTTGGGTGTGTTTTTCCTTTTTTGTCACAATTCTTTCCCAAGCTCCCCAGCTTCTGTGAGGTCCAGGCCAGGTCCAGGGACTGCCCTCTGCATAGACCAGATTGCTCCCCCTCACCCCCAGCTGTGGCACGGGGAGCCAGAATTCCCAATAGACTCTGGAGCTGATGGAAGGGGGTTTTGGGGTCCCCACAGGCCCAGTTTGGCACCCTCTCCGACTATTTTGACGCTCTATACAAGAGGACAGGGGTGGAGCCGGGGGCCCGGCCTCCAGGTTTCCCTGTGCTGAGCGGGGATTTCTTCTCCTACGCGGACCGGGAGGACCACTACTGGACAGGCTATTACACTTCACGGCCTTTCTACAAGAACCTGGACCGCGTCCTGGAAGCACACCTGCGGTGAGACGCCGCTTCCAGGCTGGAGGGAGAAGGGTTCAAGGAGGGGCTGGATTGGCTGAGCAGGGACGCGAAGGGCATGGAGACCAGGACACAGAGAAGGGGAGGAAGGAAGAGGCGTGGGGCTTGCAGAGCGAGGGTGGGCCCAGGCGAGCTGTGTGGCATGAGGCCAACTTGTCTGTCTGGGCAGGGGCGCAGAGATCCTGTACAGCCTGGCTGTGGCTCACGCCCGCCGCGCTGGACTGGCCAGCCAGTTCCCGCTCTCGAACTTCGCCCTTCTGACGGACGCTCGGCGCACACTGGGGCTCTTCCAGCACCACGACGCCATCACAGGCACGGCCAAGGAGGCCGTTGTGGTGGACTATGGGGTCAGGTGGGAGTCCCCTCCTCTTCCCCATCCACTCTGTGCCGCTGCCCACCATCCCCAATATGAGGATGCACCGGGTGGTCCGTGGGCTGGCCTGCTGGGGGCTCACCCTGCTGGCTGGGGGACAGTCTCTCGGTGGTCACCTCTCCCCTGGTCCCTCTCCTGCCCATCCTCCCAGGCTTCTGCGCTCCCTTGTCAGCCTGAAGCAGGTCATCATGAATGCAGCTCACTACCTGGTGCTGGGGGACAAGAAGACCTACCACTTTGACCCAGAGGTGCCCTTCCTGCAGATGGTGAGCCCCGCTCCTGCGTCTGCCCGAGGGGACCTCTGGTGTGCGGCCTGGGCCGAGAGCTGTGGTGCAAGGGCCTGGCTCTTCTTTTCCCTCCCTGTCCTGGGGTGAAGGATCCCTGCCCAGCACAGCCGCTGGTCCCCATCAGGACAGGTTGGGGCCTGGGGAGGCAAGTCTCTGAGTCAGGTTGAGCCATGCGATGGTTCTCCCCTCCCCCTGACTTAATTCCAGGATGACACCCGCTTAAATCACGACGCCCTTCCAGAGCGCACAGTGATCCAGCTGGAATCTTCACCCAGGTGAGCCTGGCTCTCCACCCCTCCCAGCTGCCGCCGCACTCTGAGGGATTCCTGGCCTGGCCGTGTTCCTGCTCCTGTTTCCCCAGAGCAGGGGCCTCCTGGGTGAGCCTGCCTTCTGCTCACAGGTATGTGGTGCTGTTCAACCCATTGGAGCAGGAGCGGCTCAGCGTGGTGTCCCTGCTGGTGAGCTCACCCCGGGTGCGTGTGCTTTCGGAGGAGGGTCAGCCCCTGGCCGTGCAGGTCAGCGCGCACTGGAGCTCTGCCACCGACATGGTCCCTGACGTCTATCAGGTGAGGGGGGCTCGGCATGTGGGGCCCCGCCACAGCCCTCTCTGCTGATCCTCGGCCTCTCCCCGGGGCCTCAGGCTGTCTCTTAACACTGGCTTCCCAACTTCCTGCTCGCAGCCTTCTTACTCCCCATGTTGGGGGCTGGCGTCTTGAGGAGAGGAGTTGCCTGGAGTTTGGTCACTCCTGGGGTTTGGGTCTGTCCTTGAAAGGAAGGTGACGTTTGCTGTAGTGTGACAGTAGGAAGGACACAGTTACGTTGTCCCATTATTCATTCATTCAGCAGATTTTTCTTGAAATCTTACGTGTGGTTACCATTTTGTGATTTTCTGAGTATCATTGGAGACTCATGAAAGTCTTGATGAGGTGCAAGTCGCCTCACCTGCCCTTTGAGAGGTGACAAAGGCCCCCGCAGTGGGTGCAGGATTTGCTTGGGCTCTTAGGCCAGAACCTCAGTCCCGTGTCCGAGGCCATCAGCCCTCCCGTGCCCACAGGTATCTGTGCCTGTCCGCCTGCCAGCGCTGGGTCTTGGCGTGCTGCAGCTGCAGCAGGGCCTGGACGGGCCCCGCACGCTGCCCTCCTCCGTGCGCGTCTACCTACACGGGCGGCCGCTGTCTGTCAGCAGGAATGAGGCATTCCCTCTCCGTGTCATTGACTCGGGCACCAGTGACTTCGCCCTCAGCAACCGCTACATGCAGGTCTGGTTCTCAGGCCTTACCGGGCTCCTCAAGGTAAAGGGCCAGGGGCTGGGCGCTGGAGCGGGTCACGCGAGCTGCCTCCGGCCCGTGAGCACTGCCACCTGGCTGGCGGTGGACCTGGGAGGGGGCAGTGCCAGCCCCGAGCCAACAGCACAGGGAAGCAGCGCTGGGCTCCTTGGGGAGGTTCGTCCGTGCCCTCCCAGGGGGCAGGCCTGATGTGCTGGTGTGGGGCCAGGGGTCAGGGCTGTGTTTCTTGGCAGAGTGTCCGAAGGGTGGATGAGGAGCAGGAACAGCGGGTGGACATGGAGTTCCTCGTCTATGGCACCCGCTCGTCCAAAGATAAGAGTGGAGCCTACCTCTTTCTGCCTGACGGCGAGGCCAAGGTACCCTGAGGACACCCCACAAACCCCAGGGGGCCCTGGGAGGCTTCACGAGCCAGGGCACCTCACCCACTGCCCCCATGGGGGCGGGGGTCCGAGGAGCGCCACCCGGGGCTCGGGCCTGGCTCGGCCGGGGTCTCAGCCCAGAGCCTGCTGGCCACAAGTCCTGCTGCTTGACGCCGGCCGGCTCCTCCCTGTTTTGCTCTCGTGCCGGGGATTCAGCTGCCCCCTGCTCTTTCCTCAGCCCTACGTCCCCAGGGACCCACCCGTGCTGCGCGTCACAGAAGGCCCTTTCTTCTCAGAGGTGGTTGCCTGCTACGAGCACGTTCACCAGGTGGTCCGGCTGTATAACCTGCCGGGTGAGCCCCACAGACGGGGAGCATGGGGAGGAAGGTGTGGCTCCACGGGCTGTGACGCGCTCTTGCTCCTGCCCGCTCTCTGTGTCTGTTCGCACATTTGTCCCCAGAAAGCACGTTGTTTAGCTTTCTTGGAGTAGAGCTTGGCCGCAAGTGCTGGGACTCGCCTGGGGCACCCTCTCTGGCTGTGGCTCACTCCTCTCAGCCTCTCTCTCTGTCCTGCACCCAGGGGTGGAGGGGCTGTCCCTGGATGTGTCGTCCTTGGTGGACATCCGCGACTACGTCAACAAGGAGCTGGCCCTGCGCATTCGCACGGACATCAACAGCCAGGGCATCTTCTTCACGGACCTCAACGGCTTTCAGGTGACACCTCAGGCCTGGGGCCCAGAGACCCCGCGGAGCACAGAGCTTGACAGTGTTTAATGGCTGCATCACAGGCCCTGGCGGGCGATCTGCTCTGATAGAGAAGGAGGAATCCGAGCATGGTGGGGGCCCAAAGGGGGCCAGAACGCCCCTGATCGGCTGGCCTCGCCCGCAGGTGCAGCCCCGACGGTATCTGAAGAAGCTGCCCCTGCAGGCCAACTTCTACCCCATGCCTGTCATGGCCTACCTCCAGGACGCCCAGAACCGCCTCACGCTGCACACGGCCCAGGCCCTGGGCGTCTCCAGCCTCCACGATGGTGAGTGGAGCAGGCGCTGTGTGTGTGGTGGGAGAGGTGCAGAGGGCAAGCTTGAGAAGCCCGTCCCTGCCCCCGAGGCCTGTCCCCTCGTGGGCCTCTCCCTCTCCCGGTCAGCCACAGGCCCAGTGGGGGATGACAGGAAGGCAGTTGCCTGCTGTCGCCCCCTCTCCCCGCTGCCGGCAGCTGTTGGGGTGACGGGAGGGGGTGGCCTGTTGGATCCCCTCCAGAAGCAGCAGGCACTGAGGGGGATCGTCAGCTGAAGTGGGTGTGCGCCTTCTCCTGGGAGGGCCAGGGTAGGTACAGCCGGAACAGTGTCTTCAGGGTTAGGATGAATTATTCAGCAGAAGAGAAGAATGTGTCCTGTCTTTCTGCTAGCCGTCATTAAAAGACAATGACCAAAAAGAGAGAAGGGTGGTCTCGAGAATCAGAAGGAGGACTGAGAGGACCGACCTGGAGCCGGCAACCCGGGCAGCGCAGGCGGCTCCTGTGTCCTGGGGTGAAGCGAACAGTCGGCACTTGGGGCCTTCCAAGGCCGTCAGGCTGGCCACCTTTGGGCTGGAACGTTTGGCAGGGCTGAGCCAAGGGGGCTGAGCCAGGGATGCCCGATCCAGGCTCTGCGGGGCCTGCCTTGAGCACGGTGGGGACCTGGCGCCCTGCTGGAAGGCCTGTGCTGCTGCTGCCCCTTTGCCCACGGTCACCCGGGTTGTAAGACTCCTCACTCAGCCGAGTGTCCCGCCTCAGTGCCCCTGCCCTTTTGGAAAACGGTGCGCTCACAGTGGCGGTTTTACATGCAAGGGATCTGTTTTAGGATTGGGGGTGTCTTTCTGTGGTTGCTCAGGGTAAAAACCAAGGAGGCACAGAAGTTAGGAAGGGGATACCGGAGGACAAGTAGAGCTCTGTATGGGCTCCCCTCAAGAGAGTCTTGAAAAAAAAGGTGCTGGAAAAAAATCCTCGTTCCCACATACGTACGCTTTGAGCCCTTCCCCCAGGCATATTTTTAAAGGAAAGGAGAGGTGGTCGATCACCTGCTGTTTGACTGTCCTCTCGCTCCCTCCTTTGACGGATGTGGTGGACAGAGTTGGGTCTGTCCTGCGTAGAACCACGGTGGGAAGCATGTATTCTAGTCACAACAAAATCTGCCCAACCTGACAAAGCCTGGCCTGGGGCAGGGTCTCTGCAGCAGCTTCCCCTGGCGGTTGATAGGGTTTTGTGGTTGCTGCTTACTTTGTTGTATGTAGGCAGCCCAGAGACGGGTCCTTGCCTGGGCACCCAGACTGGCCCCACTCCTGAGCCACGGAACACACACGGGCAGCGAGCCGCCAGGGTCACAGCCCTTCCCTCGGCCCCTTCCAGCTCCCAGTTTCTTGGCTGCTTTGTTCCCTGAATGACTCGCCTTCCAGCCAGGCTTTCTCCTTGGGCCTTGGGTGGGCTGCTTCCAGAGGCTGGCATCTGCTTGGGGTCGAGGGAGGTAGGCTGGGGGCTCACAGTGAACTCCCCTAGGCCAGCTAGAGGTGATCTTGGACCGGAGACTGATGCAGGACGACAACCGGGGCCTCGGCCAAGGGCTCAAGGACAACAAGAGAACCTGCAACCACTTCCGCCTCCTGTTAGAACGGCGAACCCCAGGCAGGGAGGTGAGTTCTGGGCCTCCCCCTGGGACCCAGGTCAGGCTAGGCCCGTGGGTGGCTCTGGGTTCCAGCCCCAGCCTGGGAGCCTCCTCGAGGCACGCAGATGTAGCCAGAGTAGGGTCTGATCCCGGGTCGGCGGGAAGTGAGTCTGACGCTCTGCTGCTCCATCTCACGCAGCCTGGCACCTCCCTCTCCATAGCTCCCTGTCGTCTGTGCCTCCTCGTGCTCATCTCTCACCTTCCCACCCGCCCCTGTGTCCTCTTCCCCTCTTTGTTGCTGCCCCAATCATCTCACGGCTTTCTTTGCCCCCACCAGCCTGGCTTTTTCTCCAAACTGGCAGCCATGTTTAGGGGCTTGATCTTTCACAGCAGCAGGAACAGGAACCGAGAGGTAAGGGCCAGTGATGCGGTGTCACACTAGCCTTAGTGATGTGTAGCTGGAGTTGGAATCCCTGGTGGCAGAGCCTGCTGCCCAATCCCCCATCTGGGGCTTGGTCACTCACTCGTCAAATAGCTGCTGGGCTCTCGCTGTGCTGTGAGGGCTGAGAGGGCAGCAAATGCATACAATACTGACTCTGCACTCTAGGAATTGACTCGTGAGTAGGGGTGGGGGATGAGCTGTGTGTGTGCATATTAAAAGTAGAAAATGGGTATGTCCCCGGGTCCTGAGGAATGAGAGAACATAGTGGAATCCAGGACAGCTTCCTGGAGGAGGTGTCATCCATGAGCATCTCTGATGAGTGGGGGGTCCACCCTACACATTTGAACCAAGGCACAGGGTGGGAGGCAAGAAAGAATGTGAAGGGTAAGAGCTGTGAATTCACTCAGTTGGATCAGAGCCACCTGTCCGGTGTGACAGCCACTAGCCATGTGCGGCCATTTAAATGTATTCAAAACCAAATATAATAGCAGGTTCAGTTCTTCATTCAGACTAGTCATATTCCAAGGGGTACCTGCTGTGCTAGTGCAGATGTAGCATATTTCCATGACTGCAAAAAGTTCTAGTGGCCAGTGTGGGCTGCCATGGAGGGTGGTTTGGGGCAGACAAAACAGGCCTGGAGTGCCTGGTGAAGGCTTTGGACTTCCTCCTGGAGGCCAGTAGGCACCTGAGCTGAAGGAATGCTATTCGGACTCTGCTCGAGGCGTATCACTCCCGCAGTGGGGGCCCGGGTGGGTCTTCAGGGTGGCTGCTTCGAGGCTGTTGACGCAGGAAGCAGTGTCGTTGGCTTGAACTGAGCCCTGGGAGGGAGGAACCTGGAGGTGGCTGTGAGGGCCCTGCCGAGGGGTAGTGGAGGTCGTGTCTGAGGGAAGGGTGAGATTTGGACAACAGGAAAGAGACACTAAGAACATGAATTTAGAAAGCTGAGCTCAGGCCTGTGAGTGTGACGTCCCCGTCAGCTGACCAAGGAGTGGGGACCGCTGGGTTCAAGCATCAGGGTGGGTGGAGCTTGAAACTGGGGTCGCCCCAGAGGCCTTCTGCATCAGAGGCCCAGCCTCCATGGTGAAGTGTCCATCTGTCTGTCTTCCCTTCTCCTCTCTACTCTGAGAATCTCCATGGTAGGAGACATTGCTGATGGGAGCATGAGGAAGCAAAAAGCCCCCAGAGTTAGAGGTGCGGTGGCCTAGTGAGGTCACGCGTCCTAAGCTGCGTGAGGCAGGAAGCGACTGTGCTTGAAGGGTTCTGGAGTCAGGCACCCCATGTACCCAGACACGTCAGGGACGCTCTCTGCAAAGGAGCATCCTTCCCCTCCCCCGGTGCCGCGTCCTCAGCCAGACCTTGGCCCGTCCTGCAGGTCCGCGAGGCCGCCTCTGCAAGCTTCCCGTCCCTCCTCAGCCACCTGACCTCCATGTACCTGAACACCCCTGTGCTCGCCCTGCCCGTGGCCAGGAGGCAGGCCCCTGGCCCCGCTCTGCGCTCTTTTCACCCTCTGGCCTCCTCACTGCCCTGTGACTTCCACCTGCTCAACCTGCGGACGCTCCAGGCCGAGGTGAGTGTCCGGTTCAGCGCTGGATCTTCTGAGTGGACCTTGCCTCTCATCCAGACTCCTCTCCATCCAACCCTGCCTTCCTGGCAGAGGTGCTGCCCCACCTGTGAGCCCTGCAGAGACCCCTCCCCACCCCCACACCCATGCCCCCACACCCACACACATGCGCACACACATGCACTGCCCCGTGTGTCTGTCACCAGGAGGATGGCTTGCCCTCGGCAGAAACCGCGCTCCTCTTACACCGCAAGGGTTTTGACTGTGGCCTTGAGGCCAAGAACTTGGGTTTCAACTGCACCACCAGCCAAGGCAAGGTGAGCAGGGCCCTGGTGTGGGAAGGGAGCAGAGGGCAGGGAAACAGCACCAGGCACAACGGGCAGAGAGCTCGTTGAGGCAGGCAGCTAGTGGGGAAGTGGGCAGGGTTAACGCTGGGACTTCATGGAGAGAAGGGGGAGAAGCTGGTGACGTGTTTTCAAAGCCTCTGAGGCCTGGCAGGGGCAGTTCCAGACGTGGTGTCCAGGTAGACAGCTTTGGTTCCATGTGTATGAACCTGCGTTCAGCAAACAGAAACACCAGGAGTTAAAAACCAAAAGCCATCGTACTCTAGTCATTGTTTAAGCCAGCAAAGACTAGCACTGATCAATGCATCTGCATGCTGGTGCCAGTGACTGAGAGGTAAATCAAGACATGGTCCCTGCTGGGATTCCCCTGGCAGTCCAGTAGTTAGGTCTCAGCACTTTCCCTCCTGTGGGCCAGGTTCAACCCCTGGTTGGGAAACTAAGATCCTGCAAAGCCTCGCATGGTATGGGAAGAAAAAGAAAAGATAAAGTCCTTGTCGTCAGAGACCACACAGCTCAGTGCAGCAGTTCCCACCCTGAGGTCCACAGGGGTTCCAGGGTTCCGCAGACTGAGTGCACGTGTAGGCACTTGCTGTGTGTGGAGGGGCCCATGCTGAAGTGAGGGTCACACAGGTCACGCAGAGGGAGAGCAGCAGCACGTGGCGGGTCAGCTCCCAGCACTGCCCTGCGCCTTCTCCCTCCCCACAGGTGGCCCTGGGCAGCCTCTTCCACGGCCTGGACGTGGTTTTCCTGCAGCCAACCTCCTTGACCCTGCTGTACCCTCTGGCCTCGCCCTCCAATAGCACTGACGTCTACGTGGAGCCCATGGAGATCACCACCTTTCGCCTCCGCTTGGGCTAGGTCTCCTTGTGGCCTGAAGGGAAATTTCATCCATGGAGACTGACCTCCTCACATGAGATCGGGTTGGACAAGCCACACCCGGTATCCTGTCCCGATCTACCTCTCAGAACCACGACAGACTGGGCTCTGCCCTCATTTTCCCTTTATTGTTGCTTCTGTGCAGGGGGGCAGCCCGCAGGCCCAGTGTTGGGTGGATAGGTAGGGCAGCGCCGCTGAAATGCAGCGGTAAAGGCCCTTGCTCAGAGGGGCCAGTGCCGGCCTCTGCTTTGGGGGGGTGTGTGTCCACTTCACGGGGCACCGGCTCAGGCACCCACCTTCTCCCCCAAATGGGATGGAAGAGAAGCAGGGGAGGCTGAGTGGGCCAGAGTCTGGCATCAGGCTCACGGTGGCCAGCAGCTGACTCTAGGGGAGTCCCGTAGTTGTGTAAGGACACATGTCCTGATGTGACGAGCAGGAGCGGAGCGACACCAGGAGGAGGGGCTGGGGACCAAGGGGTAGCCGTCGGGTGGAGGAGTAGAAGGAATGGCTGTTTGTGTGACGGCTCCTTTCTGAAGTGCTCCCTGAGCCGCACACCCTGGCCAGGGGCTGCCGTGTGGCAGGAAGGACTCATGACTGTCATGGCTGCAGGGCATAAGACACTTCAGGTACCAAAACCCCCATCTCAGACTGGGCACTTGGTCTGCGTGTTGATTTGTGGGGTGAGGGAGGGGCCACTCCGCTTGACTCCTCTTTGGTTCCTGCATGCTGTCTACCACTCTCCCCAGGAGCCACTTCCTATCACAGGGGCGTTTGATCCAGCACATTTCCTTTCCCTGGAAAGAAAGTGAAGCTTCCAACTTGAGAAGGCTTTCAACATCATCCTTGCAGGCCTGAAGCTTCTCCATCACATCCTTCTACAGAAGTCTTTGCGGGGAACTAGGAAGACATAGACTAAATTAGGAAGCACCGTGGCTGCTTGTCAGCTTTCATTGCAGCTTCGATTATTAGAGAAAAATTTATCATAGTCTCTACAGATGCTGAAACAATATTTGGTAAAATTTAAAATCTATCCCTTATTAAACAATATTTGGTAAAATTTAAAATCCATCCCTTGTTAAACTCTTAGTAAGTTAAAGATTAGGAAGAAACATCCTAACCTAGATAAAGGGTGTCTCCATCTGAAACCCACAGTCAGTGGCATTCTAAAGACCCAACCACCACAGACATTCCCAGTGAAGTCAGAGATTCGCCAAGGCCATGCAGTTCCTTAGCCGTGTTCCGGCACTACTAACCCCTGCAGTGTGGCAGATAGGAGCGGGGAGCAAAAAGTTCCAAAGTAGCCATCCAATACAATCCGAGAGGATCAGCTCAAGGCCTTAATAGAGCGTTCTGTATGTTGACTCAAACGACGCACGTTACATTTCTGTAAAGATTCTGGTTTTCTGCAGATCATCCCATAAATTCGATGCATTCCAGTGAGATTAGATACTTTTTGGAATTTGACAGGTTCCAAAATTGTCAACATCTGTTGGATCATAGAAAAAGCAAGAGAATTCCAGAAAAACATCTGCTTCATTGACTACACTAAAACCTTTGACTGCGTGGATCACAACAAACTGTGGAAAATTCTTAAAGAGATGGGAATACCAGACCACCTTACCTGCCTCCTAAGAAACCTGTATGAAGGTCAAGAAACAACAGTTAGAACCAGACATGGAACAATGGACTGGTTTAAAAATGGGTATATATTGTCCCTGCTTATTTAACTTATATACAGAATACATCATGCAAAATGCCGGGCTGGATGGAGCACAAGCTGGAATCAAGATTTCTGGGAGAAATGTCAGTAACCTCAGATATGCAGATGACACCACCCTTATGGCAGAAAGGGAAGAGGAACTAAAGAGCCTCTTGACAAAGGTGAAAGAGGAGAGTGAAAAAGCTGGCTTAAAACTCAGCATTCAAAAAACTAAGATCATGGCATCCAGCCCCATTGCTTCATGGGAAATAGATGGGGAAACAATGCAAACAGTGACAGACTTTATTTTCTTGGGCTCCAAAATCACTGTGGATGGTGACTGCAGCCATGAAATTAAAAGATGCTTGCTTCTTGGAAAGAAAAGCTATGACAAACCTAGTCAGCGTATTAAAAAGCAGAGATATTACTTTGCTGACAAAGGTCTGTATAGTCAAAGCTATGGTTTTTCCAGCAGTCATTTATGAATTGTGAGAGTTGGACCATAAAGAAGGCTAAGCGCTGAAGAATTGATGCTTTTGAACTGTGATATTGGAGAAAACTCTTGAGAGTTCCTTGGACAGCAGGGAGATCAAACCAGTCAATCCTAAAGGAAATCAAACCTTGAATATTCTTTGGAAGGACTGATGCTGAAGCTCCAATACTTTGGCCACCTGATGCAAAGAGCTGATTCATTGGAAAAGACCCTAATGCTAGGAAAGATTGAAGGCAGGAGAAGGGGATGACAGAGGTTGAGATGGTTGACTGGTATCACTGACTCAATGGACATGAGTTTGAGCAAGCTCTGGGAGATGGTGAAGGACAGGGAAGCTGACATGCTGCAGTCCATGGGGTCGCAAAGAGTCGGATATGACTTAGCGACTGAACGACAACAGCATTCATTTGGAAGAGTAAATGTGTGAGACTACTAAAAATTCTGAATGATCAGAGGGTGGCTGGGGCAGTGGTGCTGGGTAAAAGGCACTAGATTTCCCCGGGGGGCTCTGGGGTAGGATCAGACCGCTGGAACCAAAGGGAGAGCCCAGCATCAGACCCAGGTGTAAGGGACTCAGTACAGGATAGAGGAGTATTTTAAGTGGGGAAAAAAAGATGGGTTATTTAATACAGACTACAATAACTGCCTATCTGTTAAAACAGGAGCTCTCTACCTCACAGTTTACACAAAAAGTAGCACCAGAGGGAAAAAACAAAAAATTGAACTCCAGAATTACTGAGGAAAATATAGGATATTTTTATATTCCAGTGTGGAAAGGTCTTTTCTGAACAGAAAACTTGAAAGCTATAATAAGGGAAAAGATAAACAGATTTTACCACCAAAAATACGTGTAAAGTTTGTTTATGATGGAAACCACCAAGTTAAAACACAAATGACTGGGAGAAAATATTTGCAGCACTTCAAAACTTGGTGTGTACGATCACTTCGGGAGAATAACTTGCTTTGAGCTCCTTAGAGCAAGTCATGGGGCCTACTAAGCAGTGACCAGCTGAGTTTTTCTGGGTCACCCAGGGTCATTGCTGCCCGGCCAGGCCACGTGGCATCCTGTGTCACAGTGAAAGAATGAAGATTATCAGAGAATGTGACACATTCTGTGTCACACAAAGAATGAAGTGCTGAGCAGAGTGCCTGGTACATTTAATACAGTGAAGTCGCTCAGTCGTGTCCAACTCTTTGCGACCCCATGGACTGTGGCCCACCAGGCTCCTCCATCCATGGGATTTTCCAGGCAAGAGTACTGGAGTGGGGTGCCATTTCCTTCTCCAGGAGATTTTCCCAACCAAGGGATTGAACCTGGGTCTCCTGCATTGTAGGCAGACACTTTACTGTCTGAGTCACCAGGGAAGTGCTCAGTAAATATGAGCTACAATCATGTTCATTAAGGATGCTAAGCAATTACATTATAGCTGGTGTCATTTACTAGTATAACTTGTAATCCGGTTTTAAGGGAGAACCTGTGAACCCCCTAGGAAATTAGTAAAATAAAGGCTATTCTCTTTGGAGGTATTAGATATGCAAAGAGGTTATTCATCTGCCAGGGACTGAAGTGTTCATTCCTACATGCTGGCCTCTTAGAACCCCATAAGGCAGCGTTGCTCAAGGTGTGGTCCACAATCCCCAGAATTACTTGTTGAAAATCCAGCTGCCCGGCCTGTGCTGGCGGGGCTGCTCCTTCAGCCGGCACACTGGAGGGGCATCTCTACAGCAGAGCCACGGGTCCCTGAGACTGACTTGTGACAAGAACAAGAAACAAAACCCTCCCTCAGCGCACAGGAGGAGAAACAGATTCCTTGGCACAGCCTGTTGAACCAATCTCTGGGAGGAGGGACCAAAGAATCCACACTTACAACAAGCTCCCAGGTGAGTCTGCTGCACTTATAACTTGAAAAAGGGCCTGCTCTTTTAAGGCTAGCAGTAACCCTTTCCCATGGAGCTCTGGCCCTGAGGCCTCACAATTCTGAGGGTTACATCAAAACCAGAACCAGATCCCTAATGTATACTTGAGGAAGTGTTTGCAGTTCAGGAAGGTGGATTACTTGTGCTTGATTGAAATTTTTTTAATATACTTTTCAGCTTCCATTTCTTAAAGGATACTAAATTTTACACATACTTTGATCCCATTTGTTTAAAGTATTACCGCTGTATGGACTCATAATTGTACCATCTTTGTTCTGACAGATTTCCCTTTATGGTATGTGGTAGAAAAAAATGATGCCTCTTTTGCCCTTTGTAGTAGAATGCACATTTCCAGTTCAGAAATAGTTAAAATATGTATGTAAGTAATCCAGTTTATAAAATGTGATGTTCAGAATACAACAGCCTTGTTAGAAACCATGGGATTAAGAGTTGGTCTCTTTCCTAGGTTAGATTAATACCTGGACTTTGCTGGTGGTCCAGTGGTTAAAACTTGTGCTTCCACTGCAAGGGGTCCAGGTTTGATCCCTGGTCAGGGAGCCAAGATCCTGTGTGCCATGTAGCACGACAGGAAAAAAGATCAGTGCCTGGAATTATGAATGTAAGGGCATTAACCCATAAATCATACTCTGGAATTGGAAAGAACTTGGAGATCATTGTGTCAATATAATTTGATAACCTAATGTTTAACTTCTAATTAATATTTCTCAGTGTTTTATTTTTTTAAAAATTAACCAGGGACCTTAGGAGTAAGGGAGAATTTGGGAGGAAACAGAGCCCCGGGGGCAGATACCATTTACCCATGAGCCTGCTTTCAATGCAGGATCCTCTGTTAAGGAATACGGGATTTCTCTTCAATTACAAACATGTATGATGTCCCAGAAAGGCATGTAGAGCTCATTTAGTCCAACCCTCTCATTTTACAAATAAGCTGAGCCCCACAGAAGTTACATGAACTCCCCCATGCCAGTGGCAGAGCCAATTCAGTGTTCTTTCCAGTATACAATATCAATGCCAGGCTGTTACACGAATCTATTTTCAGTTAAATAAAACACATTAAAAAAAAAAAAACAGAGCCAGGACATGAGAGAAACAACTTCAATCACCGGGAATGGATAGGATTCTATTCCTCTCTAACTCTCTACCCATGGAGAACCATTCTGTTTCCAGGAAGAAAGGAGGACTAATGTGGCCAGCTGGAACCATGACGAGAACAGCTGACTTACTGGGTCCCTCCTGCACAGGGTGGGCAGGCCACACTGCACTCTGATTCGGCTTGCCTAGGGGATGAGTTTAACCTGTGTGGAGAGAGTGACATCCTTACCCTGAAATTCACCTGCATACCACACTGTCTGTCACCGTGTTTAACTAATGATGCCCATGCACTCAGGAAGGAAATCATAGTGTGAGTGGTAGGAATGAGGCTTCCCATCCCAAAGAGATCTTTGAACTAAATTTTTGCTTTTCCCTAACAAAAAAATGTGTACAAAGAACAAACACTGCAAGGAGCAATTCTCACAGGAAAAAAACATGATAGAGGACAGACTAGATCCTTCTTCACACCAAGCCTCAATTTTACTTAGGGTCAGAGGGAAATTGATCGTAACAGTTGCCAGGACCAAGTGATTCTGCAAAGAGTGTCCATCCATTTTTGGCTCCTGATTTAGACCTTGCTAGTGGAGAACAAACTTGAACTGAAAGAACTCTGAAATTAGGTAGAGTAGGTACAGGAAACAGTGACAGACTTTATTTTCCTGGGCTCCAATATCACTGTGGATGGTGACTGCAGTCATGAAATTAAAAGGTGCTCTTTGGAAGAAAAGCTATGACAAACCTAGACAGCATATTAAAAAGCAGAGACATTACTTGGCCAACCAAGGTTCATATACTTAAAGCTATGGTTTTTTCAGTAGTCATGTACGAATGTGAGAGTTGGACCATAAAGAAGGCTGAGCGCCAAAGAATTGATGCTTTTCAACAGTGGTGTTGGAGAAGATTCTTGAGAGTCCCTTGGACTGCAAGGAGATAAAACCAGTCAATCCTAAAGGAAATCAATCCTGAATATTCATTGGATTGATGTTGAAGCTGAAGCTCCAATACTTTCGCCACCTCATGCAAAAAGCTTACTCATTGAAAAAGACCCTGATGCTGGGAAAGATTGAGAGGAGGAGGAGAAGGGGACGACAGAGGAGGAGATGGATGGCATCACCAGCTCAATGGACATGAGTTTGAGCAAGCTCCGGGAGATGGTGAAGGACAGGGAAGCCTGGCACGCTGCAGTCCGTGGGGTTGCAAAGGCATCTGAGACTAAGCGACTGAACAACAACGAGGCACAGGAAGCCTATGTGGGGGTAGGAATGAGGCTTCCTTGGCATTTGGAACACGACAGGGTTGAAGATGGAAGCAATAGCATTCAGCATGGAGGCCTGAGAGGCTCACTGATGGAGGAAAGACAGGTTTCCTTTGTCAGAATGCCTGGGGATGTGCATTCAAACTGAATGAGTAGACACTTGTCCTGCTGCCCCCTCAACTAGTGCCTCAGATTGCTAAATATTAAAAATGTAAAAGCATAGTCATACTCAAAAGGCAATCTTCTTTGACTAAGAATGGAGAGAACAGCTACAGCCATGAACAGAAGATGAGGCCATGCAGATCCAGAGAAATGGAGTCCAGTTAAGGACAGATCCTTGGAGGGGCCAGGAATCTCTGTTGACCTAATTCCAGGCTAGAAGTAAAATTGTTTTTTGTTTTGGCTATGCTGCAAGGCTTATGGGATTTTTAGTTCCCCAACCAGGCATTCAACCCAGGCGCTTGGCAATGAGAGCACAGAGTCTTAACCACTGGACTGCGTGGAAGGTCCCCAGACACATTCCTAGCCCAGCAAAAGCCAAAGTAAGCATACAAGTATGTCATGAAGCTCTCTATCATCAAAGATTTAAGGTAGTGATGTATTAACATTAATTTCCTGATGTCGATGGTTGTACTTTGGTTTCTATAGACTATTTTTGCTTGCCTTGGGTGTTTGTTGCTGCTCGAAGGCTTTCTCTAGTTGTGGCAAGCAGGGGCTACTGTTCGTTGTAGTGTGCAGGCTTCTCATTGTGGGGGCTTACGGAGCACAGGCTCTAGGCGTGCGCAGGCTTCAGTAGCTGCAACGTGTGAGCTCAGTGGTTGCAGTGTGCAGGCCCTAGGGCGTGGGGATAGTAGTTGCACCACACCTTGTGGAGTCTTCCTGGACCATGGATCGAACACTTGTACCCTGCCTTGACAGGCAGACTCTTCACCACTGAGCCACCAGGGAAGTCCTAGCATGGTTGGAGTTAACCTCAAATTGTGGTCAATCTTGTTTGGTTAAAAAAGGCCCACGGTGGCAAAAAGAGGGATTCTGGTCTTGATCTTGACACTACTCCTCTGTTTAATCATTAACAGGTCTTCTCACCTCTCTGAGCTTCGTATTTCATCTTTGTAAAATGAGAATAATCCCTACCCTGCCTATCTCATCCAGTTATTATAAAGAACAGATTAGGAAACACATGTGAAAAGAAAACATCGATCACCTTGTGACCACAAAGTGGCCTTTGACCAAGCAACCCTCCTCACTCCCACAAGTGTACCCGTTTAGAGTGGACTAATAACTCTCAGCTGCTCAGCAGCGATCAACACCACTTCACTTGATCCCTTCAGGTGGATGCCTCAAAAAGCTCTGCTCCTTCTCCCAGACCCTGACGGGCTCCAAGGGTTGGTCAGTTCCTGGGGCACCCAGAAGTTCCTGTCGCTTAGCAACGAAAGGAATCAGAGATGGGATGGTGGTGAGACAGGATGGGGTGCCAACCGCAGCAGGTTTCTGTGGCAACCTGGGGTATGAGGGACCCTCCCCCTCACAGGCCCTATCACGTTGCTGCTGGGGACTCTGCTGAGCCCAGCAAGACCTGCCAGTAAGCAGGGTGGCACTTCTTTCCAATACATATGTCAATACACACGTCAACTTCTTTCCCACCCGACTTCCTCAGCGAGGAAGCCTACCAATTTTGGAGCATCTACGTGTCAGGCATGTCACCTAGCTCAACCCTGATAATTATACAACCTATCCCACTGATAAGGAAACCAAGCTCCAAGGGGTTCAGGCCCTCAACCTGAGGGACCTGTCCCGGAGGGCACACAGTTGGAACCCTGCCCTACTGAAGGGCAGATATCTCCTCCCGACACACACACATCGGTTCCCCACTGGGGAGGCTGGAGGAGGAGCAGCAGCAACTCGAAGCTTTATCCAAATGTTTTATTTTGCATAATGACTTTCAGACCAGCGTTTATAGATAAGCCTAAGTCCCTGAGGGGCCAGAGATCCCACCGTGCAAAACAGACAGACCCAAGGCCTGAAGAGGGGCAGTGAATGCATTAGAAATACATGGGGCACATCATCCCACAATCTGGGGCTCAGTTAGTAGATCTTCAGACTCAGAAAAGACACGTGTATTTGGTCTCTAATATCTGTGCTGAGAGAACCAGGGAGGGAGCTTGGGAGGCATGGAAAGGCTGAAGTATGCATCTTCTCTGGCCTGGGAAACGATGGCTCCAAGTACCACTCAGAGTGTCAGCCCCCGCTCCTTAAACAGCTGCCTTAGAGCCTCTTCCAGCTGTCGGTTTGTTCCCTGGAGCCCCTTCACCACCTGTGCCGCCCACTCGAAGTATTCCTGGACTCGGTGTTCAGTCCATCCTGCATAAGAGTGGACAGAAAACCGCTCATGTTGATATCCAGGACTGCCCTGGATTTTGCCCACTTCCTGAGGGGCTTGGCGCAGGGCCTTGAGTTCTGATGGATTTGTGCTGAAAACTTCCCCTTGGCCCAGCTTCTGTATTTCTACTGTATGAAAGATCAGAGGGGTCTACTAAGATTAGTCTAGGGAATTAACAAGAACACTTGGGCTTTTATTCCAGGGGAACTGACCAACCTGTGCCTTCAGAAGATGGATACCCCTCCTTTTTCCCTCAGAGCAGGTGGGGGAGAGCGTACCCTCTGGGGTGCAGCGATTCAGGTCCCTCAGATTGTACAGCTTATCTGCCAGCTTCACCAGTTTAGCTCCGGGGCTGCTCTGGGGTGCGTGCTCCACCTGCAGCCGCTTTCTCTCCAGCTTGGGCAGAGTCTTGTCATCTGTCACCTCCTCCACCAGGCGCCGCACTTGGTCCCCAAAGTGCAGCTCCACCTCATCCAGGGTAGTGTCTGTGTCCTCCACTGTGTCATGGAGCAGGGCTGCCTGTGGACAGGCCCCCACTCAATCCTGGGACGCCTGCCACGGGTGCCCGAAGCTGATTGGGGCCCCTGATCCCCAGCCCAGCCTCCTAGCAGAGGAGGAAAGTTACCTGTAATACCACAATGTCAGTGATCCCCGCCTCGTGGGTCAGGATCCGAGCCACACCTGACGGGGCAAAGCAGGAAGTCAGGAGCGGGTTCAGGGCCGCGTGATGTGGGTTCTGCAGAGCCAGAGGTGGCCGCCCCTCACTAGCGGGGTGACCTTGGGCAAGTCCTTTACTCTTTTTTTTTTTTTTGGATGTCCACTGTACATAGGGAACAGCCATGCCGACCGCCCCAGGTCGCTGTGAGTCTTAAACACGAACTGTGCCTGGCACAAAGCTAGGTACCCACTAGGTGCCCGAGGAGCTGCACGCCCTCCGCGTTCCCTTCCCGGTCCCCAACCCCTGGAGGCTACAGCCGTGGCTCCCCCGGCGGAGCGCCCACCGATAGGGTGGTTGATGTAGGGGGTCCCTTCGGGGTCTTTCCGCCGCTGCCGTTGGTGCTTGCGGGCCGCGAAGTCAGCAGCCTCCAGGAGCTGGGCCACCTCGGAGCCCATCGTGCAGGTGGGGCGGGTACCTTAGGTCCCAGGCGCCCGGGGAGCGTGGACCCAGCGTCCACAGCGCCCCCTGGCGCCGCGGAGGTCCGGGAGGTGGTGGAGTCTGGTCCGACGGGTTCTTCCGGGTCTGATGGGTGGGCCTTGGGTGTAGGAAGCTGCTGCCCACAGCTTCGCAGCTGCTAGTTAAGTGTGCTTTGCGGAGGGTGCATGAAGAATATGGCCTGGCTCTCTGGGAGCCCGCAGCCTAGGCGAAGGAGGAAAACAGACAAGAAGACAGTGGCCTCACTGTGTCCGGAGCAGGAAGGCGCAGAGGACTGTCCTAACTTGGTGGGAGAGCAAATCACTTAGCCTCTGGGCGAGAGACAACTTCTCTGGGGAGGACCCTCTCCCGCCATGAAAAGACAATTTTCAAGCTGCCAATGCTCTGAACATTCTCAAAGTGCTCTAAAAATCGTTCTCCCTGCAAGAATGGCCTGGTTGCTATGGGCAAAGCAGCCTCACACTAGGACCCAGAAGACCCCTGGGGTCTGCTGCTGCTGCTGCTAAGTCGCTTCAGTCGTGTCCGACTCTGTGCGACCCCATAGACAGCCCACCAGGCTCCCCCATCCCTGGGATTCTCCAGGCAAGAACACTGGAGTGGGTTGCTATTTCCTTCTCCAAGGCATGAAAGTGAAAAGTGAAAGTGAAGTCGCTCAGTCGTGTCCGACTCTTAGCCACCCCATGGACCGCAGCCTACCAGGCCCCTCTATCCATGGGATTTTCCAGGCAAGAGTGCTGGAGTGGGGTGCCATCACCTTTTCTGCTGCTGGGGTCTGACCTGGAAATTGGAGCTTACAGTGGAGCCTCGGTGATGGTTTCAGATAGACTCCCAGGCCGCAGTGCTGTTTCTGCGGGAACTGTTTTCTTTGCTCTCAGGTGCCAGGAACAAAATCTGCATGTCTTTCTTGTGCCGCGAGGGTTCCTACTTCAGTCCCCAGGCACTGCTGTGGGCCCTGGGCTTATGAGCGCTGTCACTGTTGCTCTGAGAGCATGACGTTGTCAGGCCTCAGTAGACACTACAACAACACCGCACTGTGGACTGGTGGCCTCTGGTCTTTTGGAGAAATCCCCTGTCTCAGCAGACAGTATCTATGAAGTATGAGGTTTGCTGAGACCGGAAGACCCTGGAAGAACTGTCCCTGTGAAGTGGAGTTGGCTGATTGCTAAGTTTACTCCAGTTGATTAGCAGCTTTTGTACTTTGGCTGGTAGCTGGGGCCCATGAGGACTCAGGGGACAAGTTAATGAGAGCGCTCGCGCTTGCTTTTCAGCTAGTCTTGGTGGTTGCCACGATGCAGAAGTTAGAGAGGGAAGCCCCAAACGCTGGCAACAAGGTCTCTGGGGCCTGAAATGGAACAAGCTGAATCCCCATAGCTTCCATGGCAGCCTGAAAGTTAAGAGTGGGTGGAGAGAAACATATCTGGCTCTAGGCTAGTGGCTTGACTTGGCTCATTCCTCATTTGGCCCTCCAGCCTTCTGAGCCTTTTCCCCTTCAGCTCAGAGAACCTTAGGCAGCATGGAGCCACAATCCCCATGTTTTTCAACAGAAGATAGAAACTCAAGTCACTTTCATCTCTCGCTAGAGGTCTGTGACAGAGAAGCTTCAGGTTTGTGTTAATGGTGCTTTAATTTTTATTTCCTTACTGTCTGCATCTGTGGCTTAAAAATAGAGCTGTTAGGGTTTCTAGGACCAGGGCCGAGGTGGAAGTGGAGGTGACCTCTCATGGGCTTCCAGAGGCGGTCAGGCTCTCTGCTGACAGGCTTGTCAGTGGGGCTACTGCTGTTCTTCAGCTGGATGATGCCTGCTCAGCCGGCCTCCCTCTCAGGTACAGCGCTCTCCTCTGCCCACCACCCCCTCCGGTACTTACTCTTTTAGCAGGTATAGGCTACTCTGGGGAGCTGGTGAGGAGAGAGAAAGCCTGCCTTTCTGATAAGTTGGCCCCTTTTACTCTCCAAAAGGGATGAGTGGGATGTGGGTAGATCACTCCTACCTGTCTCCAGCCCCCCTCGCCCCTCCCTTCAGCTTTGGCCCACCACCCCCACCTGTGCCAGACCACCTGGGATGCTGACGGCCATCGCTACCCGGGTTTCTTCTGCCCTCGGCTCTCTGACACTCCGGAGGAAGCCTACTGCTGCCACACGCAGGCTGCAGGGGGCTTCTGCTGCACTCTGGCTGAATTTGAGGCCTTGAACCAGGTCAATCTGTCTGCCCTTCGGCCTCCTCCCATCTTCAGGTGAGAACGCCAACCCCAGAGCCCTGGAATGCTGACAGGGTGTTCCAGTATCTTGGACTCTGTTCCTAATTTCTGGGGTGGGAGGCTTGTAGTTTACAGATCTCAAACATAAAATCACCTAAATACATGATTACAAAACAATCTGTGAAGGAAAAGTTCAGGGGGCTGTGAGAACCGGTAACAGGGAGTCACTGTAGGCGTTGTGTGGTAGGTGGGGTTGGACGGGTGTCAATACTGAAAGGAGTATCTGGAGCAATCATGTATTATCAGTTCAGTCGCTCATTCGTGTCCGACTCTTTGCGAGCTTGCTCAAACTCATGTCCATCGATGCCATCCAACCATTTCATCCTCTATTGTCCCCTTCTTCTCCTGCCTTCAATCTTTCCCAGCATGAGGGTCTTTTCCAATGAGTCAGTTCTTCGCATCAGGTGGCCAAAGTATTGGGAGTTTCAGCTTCAGCATCAGTCCGTCCAGTGATCAGTCCGTCCAGTGAATATTCAGGACTGATTTCCTTCACGATTGACTGGTTGGATCTCCCTGCAGACGGGGTTTGATCAAACATGTATTATCGTCGGGGATTTCAATCCTGAATCTGTCCGTGAATGACTTCAGGGTACCTGTGAGCTCCCTGAATTTGTATTTACACGTCCTGCACTTTTCTGGGTAGCTTTCTCCAGACTCTCGGGGGCTCTGTAACGCACATGAAGCGGCGAGAACGACTGGGGCCTGCATCCTGATACCCTCCTATCTCTCACAGGGGTCCGGGCCCGCTCCTAGCGCTGAGCCTTTACAGCCTGCTGCTCGTGGCCCTGATGACTGCAGACCTTGTGCATTTCTGCCGCGTTCGGGGCCGGGGCCGGGACCAATGCCGAGACCTGAGCCCCAGCAGCGACCGGCGTCCCTCCAGGTCCTCCACCGCGCGCCCCCTGCAGGTCTCGGCGGGAACAGACTAAGCGCGCCCGGGGCTTCTTTGAGTCTGCGGACCGGGGCCGAGCACCGCCCCGCGCCTGGCGCGCCCTCTCCTTGGCCCCGCCCGTTCCCCGCCCCCGGCCTCTGACGCAAGACTGGGGCGGGGCAGCCGGCGGCGGATTCCCGAGCCTCCACCCACCCTACTCCAGAGACTGCGCCTGCGCGCGCCCGGGACGTCTGTGGCGCGATGACTGTGAGTGGTCCAGGGAACCCCGAGCCCCAGTCGGTCGGCCCCGGGGTGCGTACCCATTTACCCATCCCCCTGGGCTATCTCCACTTCTCACCTGCTCGGGCGATTGCCGGGCCGCCTCCTCCCTCTCAGCTTGGCCCTCCATGGGACTCGCCCACGACCCTCAGCGTCCTCTCCCAGTAGCTCCGCGACTCACCCTGAGCCCACCTGCGACGTTTCCACGCGTTCCCTCCACAGGCTAGCTCAGTGGAACAGCTGCGGAAGGATGGCAACGAGCTGTTCAAATGCGGGGACTACGAAGGTGCCTTGACGGCCTACACGCAAGCCCTGGGTCTGGGCGCAACGCCCCAGGACCAGGCCATTCTGCATCGGAACCGGGCGGCCTGCCACCTCAAGCTGGTGAGGGAGCCGGCTGCTCTTCCCCTCGCCTGCCCGGGCCTCTTTTGCCCACCCCGCCGGTGCTCGGGCCCCCACACTTGTCACATGGCCTTTGGGCCTTTAGGTGACTCGAGAACAACCCTGTTGCCCAGTTTTGCCCGAAAAAGGAGATGACCAGCAACTTAAGCCCTGTTCTTTCTGTTTCAGGAAGATTACGAGAAAGCAGAAACAGAGGCAACCAAAGGTAGGGGAATGAGGGCACTTGGGTGGAGCCGTGGGGCTTCTGGGGTGGGCAACCCTCACTTTTTCCTTTTCCTTTCACTCCTAAAACACATCTGCCTCCTTTTTTCTCTTCCACTTCCCTGGGCATCTCCTTTTCTGCAGCTACTCTGACCTTTTCTGAGGCTGAAATACTGAGCCCCACATCCGTACCCCCACCTTCCTCTAGCCCTCGAAATCTTTCCCTACTGCTCTTGCTGGAGATGGTGGCCTCTCGGGTGCTGACAGAGCTCCTGTTTGTGCTCAGCCATCGAAAAGGACGGCGGGGACATCAAAGCACTTTACCGAAGGAGCCAAGCCCTAGAGAAACTGGGCCGCCTCGACCAGGCCGTCCTTGATCTGCAGAGATGTGTGAGCCTGGAGCCCAAGAACAAAGTTTTCCAGGAGGCCCTGCGGAACATCGCGGGCCAGATTCAGGAGAAGGTATGTGAGTAACTGGGAGAGCGAGGCATTGACCAGTGGTAGAGGGGCACTGGAAAGTGGATCTGGAGCAAAGGTATAATCACATATCTCTGAAGAGGGGATACTGATGGCAAATGACCTTATAGAAGGATGCACAACCTTGTCAGTGGTTGCGAAAAAGCACATTGAAAGAACAGCAAGGTGCTATTCTTTTCAGTGATCTGTTTGGCAAACATTTTTTAACGTTAAAAAAAAAAAGTATGTTTATTTTTGGCTGCTTTGGGTTTTAGTTGCCGCACGCAGGATCTTTGATGCATTGTATGGGCTTCTCTCTATTGGTGCGTGGACTCCAGAGTGGGCGGGCTCAGTAGTTGTTCGTGGGCTTAATTGCCACTCTGCATGTGAGATCATAGTCCCCTGACTAGGGATCAAATCCATGTCCCCTGCATTGGAAGGCAGATTCTTAACCACTCGCCACTGGGGAAGCCCTGTGTGGCAGACATTTTAAAGTTCGTACACATTGCTAGAACGAGGGAGACAGTTATAGGGTGAGGTTGGGGGGATCGTGGGCTTTTTCATGACTGCTTCCAGCTCCTTTGGGAGTCCTTTAGTACATCTGTCAAATTTGAGCATATACTGTGATTCAGTATGTTTTCTTTTTGCTGTCTTCCCTAGAGAAGCCTCGTCCATGTATGCAAGCAGGTGTGTGTATGTTTGTTTCAGCCTCGTTCGTCGTAATGAAAAATTGGAACTTGCCAAAATGCCCAGCAATAGGGGAACGGCTAAACAGATTGAGTCACATCCTTATTACAGATACCTACATGTAGTTATTGAGAATAGGCAGGTGGTCATGCAAGGACGTGGAAAGCGGACAGTGTGATATCATCTATGTTAAAACAATCCCCCGTATGTGCACCCAAAATAGTACCATGTTTTTTTCCATGGGTACACTTGGGTATGTCATTACAAAGGAAAATCTTTTAAAAGAGAGACATCACAGTGATAACAGTGTGACTGCTAGGGAGAGGAACGGGCTTGCAGGGGCTTTTCAAAAGAGATTTTGCTTCACCTGTTCATTTTTTAAAATAAAGAGACGATGTTTGTATGATTCACATATTTAAAAATTGAGAAGAGAATCTAAAGAGCATCATTAACTATTTTCAAGTTGGAATTAGCCTGACAATTAGGTGTTAATATGCTGACCCAGTGGAAGCAAGTAATATGACGGCAGACACCTTATCAAAAGATTGAGACCTGGGGAAGCAAATTATTTTCCTCTCAGCGTCAGCTCTGTTTGATCTGCAGGGGCTGCCTGGAGCTCTGTGTTGAGAAGGATTAGGAAGCAGGTTGCCTGGGCCTAGGAGGGGACGGATCGGTGGTGTCTGCCATGGATGCAGGAGGGGCAGTGGGACACACGGGTTAGGCATGTGCGCTATCCACGCCCAGAACCCCGGGGAAGGAAAAGGCCTAGGATGAGGTTGGTCATCAGGTTATTTTAAAAATCCATCAAAAAGAGAATCCTTGACCTAAACAGAGTATCAGCAACTTCATCATGACTTGCTGGCTCCTTTGCAGGAGGTATAAATGCCGATTCAGTGCCATGGGCTGTGCACCCAGACTGCCACACAATGCATGGCCCCCTGGGAGTGGGTTTTCTTGTGGCTAACAGGACGCCACCCTTCTGAATGGCACTGCCTTCAGCATCGGCACCGCTCCCTGCTGCCTAAGGAGGAAACAGCTCAGAGAAGGAAATAGCCCAGGGAAGTTTGGGAGAGGCTGCCAGGCGAGTCTCTTCCTGCCCAAGGTAGCTGGGTGCGAGACCTGGGCCCAGACATCCATGCTGTGCCCTCTGGAGTCAGGAGCCAGGCCTGGGGAGGAGCTGGAGAGAACAAAGAGGAAATGAGTTGTCTGGGCCCAAGAGGCATTTGCTCCCATGCTTTGCTGGTTTGTCGTAGGTGAGATACATGTCCTCAACGGATGCCAAAGTGGAGCAGATGTTTCAGATACTATTGGATCCACAAGAAAAGGGCACCGAGAAAAAGCAAAAGGTAGAGATCTGGGCGAGTGGGGCGGAACTCCCCTAGTGCTGCCCAGCCCTCCCTGTGTGTGTGTGATGGCCAGGAGCCCCTGCTGGCCTGGTCTGCTGGCACGTCACTCCTTAGGTGGTGCCGCTGGGCTCCCAGAGCCTGAGTGGGTGCGCAGAGGGCCTGGGGCCTCAGTGTGGGCCACGGAGAGGGAGCCGGTGTCCCTGGAGCACCTACTGGTGCTCAGGTCTCATACCAAGAGCCAGGTGCACAGAGGCGTCTGAGTCACAGACTCTGCCTTTCAGGCTTTGCCAGGGACTTAAGACTCCATTTATGCTAACCATCAACTCCCAGAGCGAGCTCTTCCCTCTGCCTCCAGAGGGGGAAGCTGATGTTCAGAGTGGTGAAGTTCATGGCCAAGGCCCCCGAGCTCAGGGGCAGCAGTGAGGTTCAGGTGGTCTTTTCTCTCCATGCCGTGTTCCTGTCATGATGTGCTTCCTTTGACGCAGGCATCTCAGAACCTCGTGGTGCTGGCCCGGGAGGATGCTGGAGCCGAGAAGATCTTCCGGAGCAACGGGGTTCAGCTCTTGCAGCGCCTGCTGGACACGGGAGAGCCTGATCTGATGCTGGCAGCCCTGCGTACCCTAGTCGGCATTTGCTCTGAGCACCAGTCACGGGTAGGTGTGGCGGAGGGTCTAGCTACTGTCTCTGACAGTCTGTCTGTCCATCCACTCACGTGGGCTCTTAGTTCCCTGACCAGGGATTGAAGCTGTGCCCCCTGCATTGGAACCACAGAGTCTTAACCACTGGACCCCCAGGGAAGTCCCATAGCTCTCAACTTACAAGGCAAAGTATAAGGAGACACATAACAAGAGAGACAACATTAAAATGACAAAAAGACCGACATGATTTGGGACAAAGTGAGGCCAAGAAAGAGTGTAAGCAGCCCGGGGACACCCTGAGCACGTGTATCAGAAGGCTCACAAGTGTCGCCCTCGGCTCTTCTCAGAGGTGCCTGGTCACTGATGCCCTCCTTGTCCGTGTGGTAAAAGCACGCTGCTTGCAAAGAACAGGGCACCTGTCCTTCCCTCGCCACCAGGCTGGCATTTTGCTTGGACAGGGGTCCTCACAGTGTGTGACGTGGTGGGTCATGTGACCCACAGCGTCTTCACCATCGAGTCAGTGACCGGATATGCAGGGCAGGACCCTGAGATGGTTCTTCGTGGAGACTGTGGGTGTCCCACACACATGGTTCAGCCAGCACAGCCCTGTCCCAGGCTGGTGTCAGCAAGTCCCTGCTCTGGCTCTTGCCTGCACCAGCTGGACTCGGGGAACAAGGACTTGACCCTCAGTAGATTTTAGAGGAGCCCACAGTTCCTAGATCAGGGGTGGAAATGTGAAACATTCTGTGAAAACTAGTCAGGCCAAGATCGGGCTCTGTTTCTGGGTCTCCCAGAACTAAAACTGGTAAAAGCACGTGAATTCTGCCCACCTCCTGCAGCCTTCCTGGGATCCCTTTGGGATCTTAGTTTCCCGATCAGGGATTGAACCAATACCCCTTGCAGTGGATACTTGGAGTCTCAACCACTGGACCGCCAGGGAGGTCCCTGGAGTGTTTTCTTTAGGAAGCCCTCCCAACAAGAGAATCCGGGTGTCACCCAGGTCTCACCCTCAGGCAGACCCACTGTGCCTTCTCGGGGAGCTGCTCTTTCCACTCACGTTTTCTCCCCTCTGACCACCCTCTGCGACCCCCAGTTAGGAATCACTGAAGCTGCCCTTTGCCAACTGGAAGCTCTGTCCACCTCTCTCCCCCACCAGACAGTGGCCACCCTGAGCGTGCTGGGAACCCGGCGGGTGGTCTCCATGCTGGGCGTGGAAAACCAGGCCGTGTCCCTGGCTGCCTGCCACCTGCTGCAGGTTATGTTCGATGCCCTCAAGGAAGGTGTCAAGAAGGGCTTCCGCGGCAAAGAAGGCGCCATCATCGTGGGTGAGTTGGTGGAAGCCAGTCTGTGTCCTGTGGGTATTGATGTCTTTGGGGGGAGCAGCCAAGCTGGCTGCACCTGCAGTTTGTTCGGGAGAAAGGCTTGTTGACGGTATCTCACTCTAGGTTCTAAGGACCTGGGGCACCTCTGGGGTAGGCTAGAAACCAGCACCCAGCTGCAGGTCCCCTCACCCTACCAGGGAAGTTCAGAGTCAGACGGGGCTGGGCCACTGCAGAGCCAGTGAATGTCTTCCTGTTGCCAGATCCCGCCCGGGAGCTGAAGGTCCTCATCAGTAACCTCCTGGAGCTCCTGACGGAGGTGGGGGTCTCGGGCCAAGGCCGAGACAATGCCCTGACCCTCCTGATTAAAGTGGTGCCCCGGAAGTCTCCCAAGGACCCCAACAACAGCCTTACCCTCTGGGTTATCGACCAAGGTAGGTGACAGAGTTTGAAAAAGAGAAAGGTACTTCCCTGGCAGTCCCATGGTTAGGACTCTGCGCTTTTACTGCCGAGGGCCTGGGTTTAATCCGTGGTTGGGCAACAATGATCCCATGTGGATCCCACGTGGCACAGCATATACATAAGTAAATAAATAGAAATACAGATAGATAGGGCTTCCCTGGTGGCTCAGATGGTAAAGAATCCTCTTGCCGATGCAGGAGACATGGTTCAGTCTCTGGGTTGGGAAGATCCCCTGGAGAAGGGAATGGCAACCCACTCCAGTATTCTTGCCTGGAGAATCTCATGCACAGAGGAGCCTGGTGGGCTACAGTCCTTGGTCCTTAAGAGTTGGACACGACTGAGCAACTCACAGTTATTGGCCATATGCTTATAGGTAGGTAGGTAAATAGACCAAGCATATGTGTGGCATGCTGCTCGGATGGCTGGGCCTGCGCGACCCCAGGAGCGACTGCACCCACCACGTGTGTCTGCGCCGAAGCCACATGTGCCCCATGCTGGACGCTTCAGCCATGTGCGTGTGCACCCGCCCACACGTCGAGCAGGCCCGTGAGCAGGTTAACAGGGAGGCTGGGCCAGCTTTCTGTGTCAAGTTCTTTTCATTGCGTGTGTGTTACTTCTGTACACGGGGGGAAAATTCTTACAGTTTAATATAGAAGTTCACACTTCTCCTTTCCCTAAAGAAGTATAAGGAAAGGTTGGCAGAGTCCCAGTGTGAGCACGCCTGTTGGGTGCTCATCTTTTCTTGTTATCCCAATGATCCTATGAGGCATGAGGTTATTTTCCCTGCAGTTTTGCAGCTGTGAGGAACCTCCCAGCTCCAGAGCATCCAGCTCCACAGGCAGGGCCAGCCCACAGGCCTTAAGTTCTGAGGTCCTTTGCTGACCCCAGACCTGCCCTCCCGCAGGCAGCGGGTCCGCCAGCCCGATTGTGTGAGCCTGCCTGTACCCTGTGAGCTCGTGCGAGCCGAGACCTCTTCCCTTTGCCCATTGGGGTTGGAACTCGTGTTCTGCTGTCTGAATAGGGTGTCTTTTCAGGTCTGAAGAAGATCCTGGAGGTGGGGGGCTCTGTGCAGGACCCTCCTGGGGAGCTCACAGTGACGGCAAACAGCCGCATGAGTGCCTCCATTCTGCTCAGCAAGCTCTTCGATGACCTGAAGTGTGATGCCGAGAGGGAGAATTTCCACCGACTCTGTGAAAACTACATCAAGTAAGGGAGCCCTCCTGTAGCCAGGGCTCCCTCGAGAGCGCTGACTCTTTGGGGAGAAACAGCAGTGAAAGGTTTCCCATCAGAGAAACGGCCTTGGGGAGGACTTGTGAGAGTCAGAGCGGTCCCAAGGGTCACTTGTTGTTTCAGAGTCCCTCTGCAGGGACGTTCTTTCTTATTTATTTATACACTGCTTAGCGTATCAGATGGAGAAGGCAGTGGCACCCAAGTCCAGTACTCTTGCCTGGAAAATCCCATGGATGGAGGACCCTGGTAGGCTGCAGTCCATGGGGTCACTAAGAGTTGGACACGACTGAACAACTTCACTTTCACTTTTCACTTTCATGCATTGGAGAAGGAAATGGCAACCCACTCCAGTGTTCTTGCCTGGAGAATCCCAGGGACCGGGGAGCCTGGTGGGCTGCTGTCTATGGGGTCACACAGAGTCGGACACGACTGAAGCAAGTTAGCAGCAGTAGCAGTAGCGTATCAGATCTATTCACCGACCAGGGCTCAAACCCATTCCCCTTGCTTTGGAAGCACAGTCTTAATTACTGGACCGCCAGAGAAGTCCCCAAGGATATTCTTTCTTATGTCAGTTCTCCTCCAGTGCAGCTGGCTCATTGCTAAAGAATCTGCCGGCCAGTGCAAGAGATGAAAGAGACACAGGTTCAATCCCTGGGTCAGGCAGATCTCCTGGAATAGGGAATGGCAGCCCACTCCAGTATTCTTGTCTGGAGAATCCCATGCACAGAGGAGCCTGGCGGGCTAGGTCCATGGGGTCACAGAGAGTTGGACACGACTGAACACACACAAGCTCCCAAGCTGTCTAGGGCAGCTGGTGTCCTCTAGCACGTGGCGTGCACCGAGCACACGCTGTGTGTCCATCCTGACACACCGGTGCTGCTTCACAGTCCTCACCCTTAAGGGCTGACAGCTAGGAGCAGACTGATGGTGACAAGTTATGGAGTGAGTGGCCCAAGTTCGGACCTCAGTGACCACAGGGAAGGAGACAGGGTGGCGTGGGTGATAGCCACCTGCGTTAGATGGCAGGTCATTGGGGGTGGGGATGGGGCTCAAATGAAAGCCTGGATGAAGAACCCCGGTGGCTGCCATCCAGAGGGGTGGTGTCCTGGTCTTCCCGCTGGCAGCTTTTCTTGCTGTTGTTGCCCACATCCTGCAGATGCCTGGCCAGTGGAGGAGGCGGAGGGAAGGGCAGTCTCTTTGTGCTGGCTGTGATGCAACAGCTGCCGCCCTGTGCCCCGCAGGAGCTGGTTTGAGGGCCACGGGCTGGCCGGGAAGCTGCGGGCCATCCAGACAGTGTCCTGCCTCCTGCAGGGCCCATGTGACGCCGGCAACCGGGCCCTGGAGCTGAATGGCGTCATGGAGAGTGTGATCGCCCTGTGCGCCTCGGAGCAGGAGGAGGAGCAGCTGGTGGCCGTGGAGACCCTGATCCACGCAGCCGGCAAGGCCAAGCGGGCCTCATTCATCACAGCCAACGGCGTCTCACTGCTGAAAGATCTGTACAAGCGCAGCGAGAAGGACAGCATCCGCATCCGGGCACTGGTGGTGAGACGGGCAGGCCTGGGCTGAGCCAGCAGGCAGCCAGGCAGGGGGCCCTGGCTGGCCCGTGTCTCACAGTACAGCCTCAGCACATGCTTGGTGAAAATGGGGGATGTGCAGGGCCTTGTCAAAGGGCCTCCCTGATCACTCACAACAGTAAAAAAATCTGCCTGCAATGTGGGAGATCTGGGTTCCACCCCTGGGTTGAGAAAGTCCCATGGAGAAGGGAATGGCAACCCACTCCAGTATTCTTGCTTGGAGAATCCCATGGACAGAGGAGCCTGGTGGGCTACAGTCCATGGAGTTGCAGAGTTGGACACAACTGAGCAATTTTCACTTTCAGGGCCTTGTCAAGGCCAGAGCAGGGCCCTGGCTTCTCCTGGGGAGGAGGAGGAGGTGAGGCTTGGACAGAGAGGACCTCTAAGAATGCAGGGCAGCCCGGGCTGCCCACTGTGGGCGGTGGGAGCGGCTCTAGGAGGAGTTTGGAGGACACTCTAGGCCAGGCAGGTCCGGGGTCTGTGTGAACAGGCTGGGCTGCCAGGCAGCCCCCAGAGCTGGTGGTCTAGGGAACACCTGACCCCTGTGTGCCTGTTGCAGCCCTGCCCCTGGAGGAAGCCGGTCCTCCTCTTTGGGGCACCTTGTCCTGGGTTTCTCCCTCCCATGGGGGTCCTGGCCTTGGCTGAGGCACCTGTCTTCTCCCCACACGTATCTTAGCTCTGCCCGTCAAGAGCTTCCTTGGTGTGAGGTGGGAAGGAATAGAGCAAGTCCCGTGCACATCGGCGGGGGTGGGGCCCGGGCCAGCATGTGGTCAGCATGTCAGTCTCTCCCAGATGCTCTCACGTGGCCACCCTAGCAGCTGGTTCTGTGGGCTTCCCAGGTGGCACTAGTGGTGAAGAATCCGCCTGCCAGTGCAGGAGACCTAAGATACGTGGGTTCAGTCCCTGGGCTGGGAGGATCCCCTGGAGGAGGGCGTGGCAACCAACTCCAATATTCTTGCTTGGAGAGTCCCATGGACAGAGGAGCCTGGCAGGTTGCAGTCCATAGGGTCGCAGAGGGTCAGACACGACTGAAGCGACAGCACAGCACAGTCCAGCTGGTAGCCTGGTGGGGGTGTGCCTGGCCTCCAGGGAGCCTGGCAGAGCGCTGGGGGGAGCCCTGCCCTGCCTCCGTCCCTTGGCCAACAGCTGGTTCTCAACCTCTCTTGCAGGGGCTCTGTAAGCTCGGCTCGGCCGGAGGGACTGACTTTAGCATGAAGCAGTTTGCCGAAGGCTCCACTCTCAAGCTGGCCAAGCAGTGTCGAAAGTGAGTGATTTAGCATGGCCGTGGCTCCGTGCCTCCTGGCCAGACCTCAAGAGAAGAGGGGAATCCTCACTGCCCTGTCCTCCCCAGGCAGACCCTCCATGTGAACTGCTTCCATATGTGGTGGGGATGCCCCAACCACTGGCTTTTCCTCCCTGGGTCCTGGGGTGCCCCTCCTACCACTCCCCCCGCCACCCCCCTGCCCGTTCTGGTAGTCATCAGTGCCCTGCACGCCCCCAGGTGGCTGTGCAATGACCAGATGGACGTGGGCACGCGGCGCTGGGCAGTGGAGGGCCTGGCCTACCTCACCTTCGATGCTGATGTGAAGGAAGAGTTTGTGGAGGATGCAGCTGCTCTGAAGGCTCTGTTCCAGCTCAGCAAGGTAGCCCCTGGGTTCCTGCAGTCGTCCAGGGATGCTGACTAGGATTAGAGCCCAAAGGGCTTTCTTGGCAGGTGTGGCCAGCGGCGTTTGTGACAGGGGGCTGGTAGCCCGAGTGACTGCCCTGTGTGGCCTGGGTCTTCTGACCTGCACCAGTGGTTCAGCAAGGGTGCTCTCTTAGGAGGAGTCGGGGAGGTCAAGTGCATGAGCTCCCAAAGTCAGGGCCACCCTGGGGCCGGGGAGGTGCCCGGATTCATCCTGGTGCCCAGGGGGCCCAGCCGAGGGTAGAACTGGGAGCCTGGGCAGTGCTGACCCCGGTCCTGCTCTGCCCCTGGGCTGGCCGCTGACGGCCCGTCTGCCCCCCGCCCCCCCGGCAGTCCGAGGAGAGGTCGGTGCTCTTCGCGGTGGCCTCGGCGCTGGTGAATTGCACCAACAGCTATGACTACGAGGAGCCGGACCCCAAGATGGTGGAGCTGGCCAAGTATGCCAAGCAGCACGTGCCCGAGCAGCACCCCAAGGTGAGGGGGCCCCAGCGTCATGGGGGCCCGTTGACCTGAGGCATCCACAGCAGATGCACTTCTGTTTAAGCGGGTTTCTTTCTCTTTTAATCTTTTTTTAACTTAATTTATGTATTTATGTTTGTCAGCACTGGGTCTTTGTCGCTGCCCGGGCTTTTCTCTAGCTGCGGTGAGCAGGGGCTACTCTCGAGTTGCCGTGTGTAGGCTTCTCGCTGCGGTGGCTTCTCTTATTGCAGAGCACCGGCTCCAGAGCTCAGGCTCGGTAGTTGCGGCGCACGGGCTTAGTTTCCTGCAGCATGTGGGATCTTCCCAGACCAGGGATTGAACCTGTGTCCCTTGCATCGGCAGGTGGCTTCTTAACCACCAGACCGCCAGGGAAGTCCTCTTTCCCTTTGTTGTCATGCCCATCAACATGTGTCGTGAGAAGGGTTCCCCTTTCCCCTGCCTGATCGGCTGAGGTCCCTCTGATCAGCTGCCTCCTTCCCCAGGACAAGCCGAGTTTCGTGCGGGCTCGGGTGAAGAAGCTGCTGGCGGCCGGCGTGGTGTCGGCCATGACGTGCATGGTGAAGACCGAGAGCCCTGTGCTGACCAGTTCCTGCAGGGAGCTGCTCTCCAGGTGAGCCTGCCCCCTGCCCGTCAGCCTCCCCGCTGCTGATGAAACTACAGAGGGAGCCTTCGCTGGTGCAGTGGGCTCCTGGAGCCAGAGGGGCCACCCACCTGGCAGTCCGCCTTTGCTGCTCCCGGGAGTGGAAGGTCTGCCCGCCAGAGCCGCGGCCCGCCCGCCCAGCCCGGCACTCTCCCCGCAGGGTCTTCCTGGCTTTGGTGGAAGAGGTCGAGGACCGTGGCACTGTGGTTGCTCAGGGAGGGGGCAAGGTAAGCTGGCTCAGACTCCTTCAGGATGGGCCGTAAAACATGACTCAGTGGCTGCCACAGCAGAGCTCGGTGTTGGATGGGGACAGAGAAGTGTCATTAGCAGCCAGCAGGAATGTCTTCCTGACGCGTGAGTGATGCTGAAGGGCCCTGGACTTTGTGCCTACAAGGCTGTGAGGGCTCCTGTGTCATTGACCTTCATGGCCCCGTGCCTGGCACAGTCCATGTCTAGCCCTTAATAAGCGTTTCCAGAAGCGTCTGGGTAGCTTGCTGGGAGGCCTAGGAAGTGAGAGGGTGTGTGTGGGCGTGTGGTCAAGCCCCAGGAGAGAGACGGGAGAGGCGAGGGCTGCACAGTCAGGGCCTCGGGCCTCACGGTCCTGGCTGCACCCTGGGTGCTGATGGGCCCGTCCCACAGGCTCTGCTCCCACTGGCTCTGGAAGGCACCGACGTGGGGCAGACGAAAGCAGCCCAGGCTCTCGCCAAGCTCACCATCACCTCCAACCCAGAGATGACCTTTCCGGGCGAGCGGGTGCGTGTCTTCCTGCCCCAGCCCCGGCCTGTCCTCCAGCCCCTCAGTGGGCCCTCCTGGCCTTTGAGTCGGGCTGTGGCTCCTCCGCGGGGCCTTGGGGGGGTGTGGGCGACCTCTCGGGGACTGGACTCCCATTTGCAGGGCCGGTGGGGTCGGGAGAGCTGGGGCAGGTAGCCCTGATGCATGGGTGCATATGCAGATCTACGAGGTGGTCCGGCCCCTCGTCTCCCTGTTGCACCTCAACTGCTCCGGCCTGCAGAACTTCGAGGCGCTCATGGCTCTAACGAACCTGGCGGGGATCAGCGAGAGGCTCCGGTGAGGTCCACGGGGATGCGGGACCTGGGCAGGGCACCGTGGTTTAGACCATTTACAGTTTTTTTTTTGTTATTGTTATTCATTTACTTACTTTGTTTTTGGCTGTACTGGGCGTAGTTGCTGCACACTGGCTTTCTGTAGTTGCGGTCAGTGGGGCCACTCCTCATTGCGGTGCACAGGCCTCTCTTTGTGTTAGCTTCTCTTGTAGCAGAGCACAGGCCCTAGGGGCCCTGGCACAGGCTTCAGTAGTTGTGGCACGTGGGCTTATAGTTGCTTCTCGGCACATGGGATCTTCCCAGACCAGGGATCGAACCCATGTCCCCAGCATGGCAGGCAGATTCTTATCCACTGGACCACCAGGGAAGTCCAGCACTTTAGTTTGGAGAGTACTCCTCAGCTACTTATTTTCCAGACAGGCCGAGAGGCATGACTTGTACAGTGTTCTGCGAGAGGGCAAGGACCTAGGCCGTAAGAGTGCAGGCCCTGGCGTCAGACCAGCTGGGTTCAAATCTTGGCTTTACTGGTTGTTAGTGTGTAACCTCTCAAGTAACTTAACCCCCCTGTGCCTTAGTTTCCCCCTCTGTGAAATGGAATGGTTATATACCTATCTCATGGAGTAGCAGTGGGGAGGATTAAATGAGAAAATACAGGTAAAAGCATTGACTACCTAGATGCCTGATTCCCAGCAGTGTGTCCAAGCAATACGTATTAGCCACGTCACTAATGGTGAGACTATTCAGTCTCAGTCTCCTCTTCTGCAAAATAGTGGTGATAATCACACGAGCACCTTTACCATAGGACTGTGGTGAGGATTTTTTAAAAAATATTTATTATTTGGCTGCGCCAGGTCGTAGTTGCAACATGCAGGATCTTAAGTTGTGGCATAGGAGATCTAGTTCCCTGACCAGGGATGGAGCCTGGACCTCCTGCATTGGGAGCATGGAGTCTTAGCCACTGGACTGCCAGGGAAGTCCCTGCGGTGAGGATTAAGTAAGATCGTCCAAGTGCTGGGTCAGGGTGAGTGCTCAAACGTTAGATGTTAGCATCGCCATCATCACCCCCAGGTCTCCTAACTCCTAGTTGAGAGCATTTTTCCAAGGTCCCGCGTGCTGTCTCCTCGGCCAGGTTAGAAGACTGGAAACCACTGCCCGGTGGCTTCAAACCTGCGCAGGGCGGTCTCTGCATATTGCCCAGGGAGATCCTTGGCCCAAGTCTTGTTGTATGGGGAAGCGGGGCTGGGAGTGACGGATGCAAACGCTCTGGTGATGCTGACGCTTCCGCCCTTGGCCCCGCAGGCAGAAGATCCTGAAGGAGAAGGCCGTGCCCATGATCGAGGGCTACATGTTTGAGGAGCACGAGATGCTCCGCCGGGCGGCCACGGAGTGCATGTGTAACTTGGCCATGAGCAAGGAGGTGAGGGCTGGTCCAGGCGGTCACACCAGGCAGGCATGCAGGAGTACCTGGCCCGGCTGGGCTCTGCCCCATCTGACTTGGTCCCTCCCCGCTTCTGGCCACAGGTGCAGGACCTCTTTGAAGCCACGGGAAACGACCGGCTGAAGCTGCTGGTGCTGTACAGCGGTGAGGACGACGAGCTGCTGCGGCGGGCAGCCGCCGGGGGCCTGGCTATGCTCACCTCCATGCGGCCCTCGCTCTGCAGCCGCATCCCCCAAGTGGTCAGTGCCTCTTCTTGGTGGAGCCGGGGGAGGTGGGCCAGGAACCCCCAGCCTGCTGGTGGTCGGTTGGTGAAAGGCAGCCCCAGGGTGTGTGGGTAGTGTTCGCTGCCGGGGTTCCCTACTGCTCCGTGGTCACACTGCCCTGTTTCTGGCAGACCACACACTGGCTGGAGATCCTGCAGGCTCTGCTTCTGAGCCCCAGCCAGGAGTTGCAGCACCGGGGTGCTGTGGTGGTGCTGAACATGGTGGAGGCCTCGAGGGAGATCGCCAGCACCTTGATGGAGAGCGAGGTGCTGGAGATCCTGTCGGTGCTAGCCAAGGACGAGGAGACCCCGGTCACCAGGGCAGCCACAGCTTGTCTGGGGAAAGCTGTGGAATATGGGCTTATCAAACCCAGCCAGGACGGAAGATGAGGGCCTGCCTCAAGCACACGCTACCCACTGCAGCACAAGGAGCAAGGACAGACTGGCTGGTGGGGCTGGGACGCAAACGCCTGGCCTCTCCTCCCCGGCTGCCCTTTGATGTCCTCTGTTCTGAGTCAGGGAGCATGTTCACAGCCCTGCGCTCCCAGCACAGCCTCCGGGCGCACGCAGCAGGACACTTTTTCCTGCACTACTAAGACAGCTGGGAATGGGGACGGCTTGTCCTAATTCACCCTGTGGGTTCCTGGCATTGGGAAGGACACAGCAAGCAGCCTCACCAGCTACAAGCATCACCTGAACCTGCTAGCAGGACCACTTCTGATCCTCTAATAAAAGCTTGTGGAGGGATTTCATTGTTGTCCAGTGGTTAAGACTCTTGTGTTTTCAATGCAGGTTCGATCCCTGGTCAGAGAACTAAGGTCCCATGTGCCAGTGTGGCCCAAAAAATAAAAGTGCATGGAACTCAAGTATGTGCTCTGTCAGCGGGCAGGGATGGCTGGCAGTGGGCCAGAGTATGGAGCAGGAGCTGGGCATGATTGAGTAGTATGGGCAGCTTTACAGCAGCACAGCCACCTTTAGGGAAGGGATCAAATGGATTCCTACCCCAGGTCCACTGAGTTGCTTATCCCTGTTAGAGGGTCAAAGGGTAAACATTGGGGGAGCAAATCAGTATTTAGTTACATGGATATAAATGCATTCAGTTCAGTCGCTCAGTCTTGTCCAACTCTTTGTGATCCCATAGACTACAGCACACCAGGCCTCCCTGTCCATCACCAACTCCCAGAGTTTACTCAAATTCGTCCATTGAGTCAGTGATGCCATCCAACCATCTCATTCTCTGTCCCCTTCTCCTCCTCCCTTCAGTCTTTCCCAGCATCAGGGTCTTTTCCAGTGAGTCAAATTTTTGCATCAGGTGGCCAGAGTATCGGAGTTTCAGCTTTAGCATCAGTCCTTGCAATGAATATTCAGGACTGATTTCCTTCTGGATGGACTGGTTGGATCTCCTTGCAGTCCAGGTCTCTCAAGAGTCTTCTCCAGCACCACAGTTCAAAAGCATCAATTCTTCGGTGGTCAGGTTTTTTTTATAGTTCAACACTCACATCCATACATGACTACTGGAAAAACCGTAGCTTGGACTAGACGGACCTTTGTTGGCAAAGTAATGTCTCTGCTTTTTAATACACTGTCTAGGTTGGTCACAGCTTTTCTTCTAAGGAGCAAGGCTTTCATGGCTGCAGTCACCGTCTGCAGTGATTTTGGAGCCCCCCAAAATAGTCTTGTCACTGTTTCCATTGCTTCCCCATCTGTTTGCCATGAAGTGATGGGACGGGATGCCATGATGTTAGTTTTCTGAATGTTGAGTTTTAAACCAACTTTTTCACTCCTCTTTCACTTTCATCAAGAGGCTCTTTAGTTATTTGCTTTCTGCCAGAGGGTGGTGTCATCCACATATCTGAGCTAATAGGCCTTTCAATACTTCTGCCTTTGTACTGAGAGTTCTCAACGGCCTCCAGTCAGGGAGAACTCGGGATCTAGGGTTGGGAAAACCCTGAAGAGAACCCCCGTAGCTGAGCCGGGTTGGAGCTGGCCACCGCAGGTACCCCTACCTGGCTGGGCGGATGGTCCCAGAGAGCCTGCTTCCGCTCTGCGGGCCAAGCCCAGCTTGACTCTCATTGGCTCATGGAGGTAAGTGACAGACTCCAGAGCCAATGGCTGGTAAAAGCTGCCCGCCGCCCGCCTAGTACGACCGAGGCACGTTGGACAGCGGACCCACGCGAGTTAGAAGCGAGCTACCGCCCGCCTCAGACTAAAAAAAAGGACTGGCAGCACTCGTCCCTCGGGTCGCTCGTAGCCGACCCCTTAGTTCTTTGTGAGTGTCCCCCAGATGCTTCTAATACGGGCTCCGCGGCCCCTGCGAGCTTGCGGGGGGCGGGACCATCTGGTCCAAGCTCCGTTTCGAGCCACGCCCGCCGGCGGTTTGGCCCACTCCCCGCCTGGGGCCGCCTCGGCGTAGCGGAGGCCTCGGGACCGGTTCGACCGAGTTAGGACTGAACAGGCCGCGGCCGGAATTGCCCGAACCCAGGTGAGCACGTCCATGGCCGCCCGCCCTGCGCGGGGAGGTCACGCCGCTCTCCGGCGATTGGCCCCGGGGAGGCTTCCGAAGCCAATGGGCGCTTGGCTCAGGGCGCGGCTCTTCAAACCTTTCCTCCGGCTGCCAGCCGAGTCCTGGTCCGGCTGTCGACCGGTTCCTGGTGGCTGCCCTGCCTCCCGGCCTTTCCTCCCTCTAGACGACCCATCGGATCGAGCTGCCTGAGGGGGTGGAGGACACAGGGTCAGGATTAAGGTCAGAGGCCTTCTTGGGGTGGGATTGGCCCAGAAGGAGTAGGAGCCCAGGCCTGGGTCAAGGAGAGACTGCAGGATCTGGCTTCAAAGAGTTAAAAATGCCAACGATATTCTGATTAAGCCGAACATGCTGTACGCAGAAAGGGCATCACCGTGTCACTTGACTCTGTCTCCCCATTTATGCGTGAGGGCCTTGAAAGCAGACAGCGGTGCTTCTCATTGACTTAGAATAAGGGATCAATGCAGTCCATGGGGTCCATAGGGTCGCAGAGTCTGACATGACTTAGTGACTGAACGACGACAAAAAGGATCAATAAATGCGTGTGAGATGAATAAATGAGTAGACAAGGTCCAGTTGAAATTGTGTTTACATAGGTCCCTAAAAACCCAGTGACCATTTTTAAAAAAACTTTTATCCACTCTCAGATACTGGATTTAATAAGCTGACACTGTGTGCTTACCACGCTATGTGCCAGCACTTTAAACCTTTATTTGTATCTGTTCATAGCAATTCCAAGGGTAGGTACAAACATCACCCTCCCCTGCTGCCCAGCTTTGTACAACTGAAGAAACTGAACTGGACTGAGAAGAGCTCAAGTCAGTTGGCTAAGGACACAGGCGCTGCTAGCTGCAGAGGCAAACTTGTGAGCCCTGGAACCGGTCCTGCCCCTTCCAGGGCATTGCCTTTGCCTTTCACTGGTGGGAAATGATGCATCTTGAGTTCAGCCTTCTGCCCCTCTCGGTGCTGTTACCTGCTTGTGTAAGGGTCAGTTTCTCTGAGTCTCCACTGTCAAACGGAGACAATTCTAGTTCCCAGGATTACATGGGATAATGTGTCTGACATTGGGAATTTGGAGTGGGAGGGACTCAGATTCCTAGTCCGATGCCTAAAGGAGAGCCTATTTAACTACCTAGTGCCCACTTTGTGGGACAGTGAATATGCTTGAGTCAAAAGGGAGGGACAGGGAAAGGGCCCCACTTACACAGCTCCGAATCGTTCTAAGTCTGGTAAGGACGCCCGCTCAGCGAACGTCGGTGGAATGCACGTCGTGTGCCTCTGTGGTTAGGAGGGTGGTTTTCCCCCCCTTTTCCCCCGTAAGGCAGCTGCAGCGTCTCGCAAGGGCTCGTCTGAAACAATCTCTCCGGATTCTTGCCCTAACCCTCCGTCTCGCCGGCCGCGCCAGCCAGGTCGCAGCCAGCCGAGGGCGCTGCGGGGCATGGACGAGGAGCGTCGCGGGACCTGGTTCGGCTTCGGTTTCTGCGGCTTCGGGCAGGCGCTGGGCTCGGGGCTGGGGCGGCAGGTACACAGCCCCGAGCCGCTGAGGACGCCGGGCGGCAGCCTCGGCGTCTGCCGCGTGAGCGCGAGCTGGAGCTACACAGCCTTCGTGACCCGTGAGCGCCCCCTCCGTCCCCGCCCCCGGCCACCGGCGCATGCCGCCCCCTCCGTCCCCAGCCCGCTCTCCGCCCTCCGCAGGTGGAGGCCGGGTGCAGCTGTCGGGCGCAGCGGGCGGCACGGCGGACGGATGCACGGATGCGTGGGCGTCGGAGGAGCTCCTGGTGCTGCTGCGCGCGGGGCCGGGAGCCGGGGCGGAACTGCAGGCCTGGGCGCCCGGTTCGGCAATGCGTGGGGACCCCCTCTGGTCCCAGGCCGTGCAGGAGGCGGAACACGGACCCAGCCGTGATGAGACCCAGGCGGGGCTGCTGCCGCTGCTGCCCTGCGCTCGTGCCTACGTGAGCCCGCGGCCGCCCTTCTACCGGCCTCTGGCCCCCACGCTGCGGGCGCGTCGGCTGGAGCTGGGCGCCGAGCACGCGTTGCTGCTGGACGCCGCGGGCCAGGTATTCTCCTGGGGCGCAGGCAGGTGAGTGGGGTTGGCCAGGTGGGCCTGCTGGACTTTTGCTGGGATGCCGGGGTTGAGGGTTCGGTAAATGTGACCTCGGAGTGGGAGGTCAGCATACAGGTGGCTGGAGGGAGTGATTGGGCAAGGACAGGGAGGAGACCTCTTGGTGTGACTGTAGCTGACTGGGACCTCCTTTGCTCAGGCATGGACAGCTGGGCCACGGGACCCTGGAGGCAGAGCCAGAGCCCAGGCTGTTGGAGGCGCTGCAAGGCCTACGCATGGCTGAAGTCGCCGCAGGTGGCTGGCATTCTGTGTGCCTGAGTGGTGAGTGACCTAGGGCTTTTCCAAAACCAGCTCAGGGTCTCGCAGGTGCCAAACCTTCCTCCTCCTCTCCCCATCTGATGGGTGGCCTAGCCAGGCCTCCTTCCAAGCTCATCCCGCATCCATCAGCCCAGTCATTCCTGACTCCCAAATGCCTCAGATTCAGCACCTGCCCCCCGCCCCCTCATCACCACCCTCATAATCTGGACTGTTGGCAGTTGTTTCCCGTCTTCTGGTCTCACTACCCCTCCCATCCATCTGCCTCCATCCAGGGCTGTCATTTTGGTCCCCAAGGGAGAATGGGGGCGTGAGGGGCAGCCGAGACAAGGAGGACGGAGAAGAAAGGTAGCAGCTGCCCAGGTGGCCGTAATGCGTGGCACAGGGTAGACACTGAGAGGCCCACCCGGAAGAGGATGGTGGTCAGTGTGAGCTCTGGTGGTGTCGTGGCTGGTCACCCAGGATGGGAATGAGCGTCCCTTGAGACTGTGTTCACCCCTCTGGCAGGAGATCCAAGTGCAGCTGATAGCTAGGCTGTGGGATAGGGCTGGTGGCAGATGATTTTTGCAAGGATCTGCATCAGGGGCTCTGGCCACTACTTAATATTGTTACTGACCAGGTCGGGCCGCACAGCCAGCCAAACACTGAGACACCAAGGTTGATAGCCAAGAGTTTATTCACAAGGCAGCCAAGCGAGGAGACAGGAGAATAAGCCCCCAGTCTGCCACCTTGAAGGGTTTGGGTTATTTATGGCATAAGCCAGGTGGTCTTAGGCATGGAGAAAGGTGATTGGAGGTAGGGAAGAAGGTGAGGTAATCAGTGTTATGAGCAGGCATACCTGAGTCAACATGGTTCTGCAGATTTCAAAGTGGAGGCGCTTTGGGACTTCCCTGGCAGTCCAGTGGTTAGGACACGGAGCTTTCACTGCTGGGTTCAGTCCCTGGTCAGGGAACTAAGATCCCACAAGCCACGCAGGCAGCGGGAAAAAAAAAGGAGGCAATTAGCATGATCTGAGGGTGGAGTTTTCCAGCCTTCTGATATCAGAATTCCACTCACTGGCCATGTGCACAGTCCCAGTTTTAGGGTCAGTGGTCCCATTTAGTCTCCAGCTGGCTTTTGCTGGGCAGGTGCTGACTCCAAGTTCCTGTGAAACAGCTGGGTTGCATGAAACTGTATGCAATTAAAGGGAAAAATAGAAAAATAACCAAAGTGAACTTAATGAAGGCACTTTACAAGCAAAGGGGTTTTAATAGTGTGTTCCTCATCTGTTCTCCAAGGAAAGTTCAAGAATTTCTCCTTAGTTATCACCTTCTGTTAACTCCGTGGGGCATGGTTTCACTCGGGATCTTTAAAAATGACTTAGGCCTGCATTCTCCCCTGCCTATGCTAATGGGCCTGGGTTGGCAGCCAGGCTTGAGAACTGCTGGGCAGGAGGAAAGAGACGAGAGGATCGGAAAGTGAGTGCAATGGGAGTCTCACACTGAGATCCAAAAGGAGTCTGAGGCCTCGGTGTCGTGTGGTTGGAGCACTAACGCTTCAGACCAGACCTCCTAGGTTGACACCAGCATCACTCTGCCCCTCGTGATCTTGGGCAGAACACCTCACCGCTCAAGCTTCTCTGGAGTAAAGTGGGGACGTGCTGCTTCAAACACTGGCACGGATTAAACACTTGAAAAAATCAGCTACTGCAGTTAGTGAGTTTTTAGCGTTAGGGCTCCTGCTCCAGCCAGCAAACTGTACGGTGTTGTGGGAGGGGGCAGGCGATGTTGAGAGCTTCTAGAGGCCTTCAGGGTGGGGCAGGGTGAAATGGGTCAGCTGTGCGGCCACAGATGGAAACCGACCTTTTGGTGATAAGCGAACTGTAGTGCATACAGATGTCAAAATACACGCAGTGTTGTGTACATGAAACTTATACAGAAAGTTTCATGCTGTGTCAGGTAAATCAGTGCTGTGTCAATTTAAAAAACACATTTTTTTAAAAAGGTCTTCAGGACCAGTGATGGGTAGGATTGAAGAAAGGAGCCTGGGCTCACTGGATGTGAAAGATACTAAGGAACTTCCAGGGACTCATTTCCAAATTGCATGTTGGGGGTGGGGGCTGGGAATTAACAACAAAGGGGAAAAGTGACCCTGGAGAGGAAAGCCTAGTAAGAGGTGTCCTTTAAGAACAGGGTGACCGGATGCACTCAAGGGGGAAAGGCCCTGCTGAGACAAGGAAGCTGCTGGGCCCTGGGGAGGTACTTAATCTGGAACGCTGACCTGGGTGCGGCAGGCAAGTGTTGTCTCTCGGGAGCCGCACTCCTACAGGGAATGTGGATGGATGCAGGGGTGATCTGAGTCTGTTTAATGGGACCCTATTCTCTCTGTCTCAGAGACAGGAGATATTTATATCTGGGGCTGGAATGAATCAGGGCAGCTGGCCCTGCCTACTAAGAGCCTGGCAGAAGATGGAAAGACAACTGCGGGAGAAGGTGAGGGTCAGTTTTGTTAAAAATTTATTTTACTGAAGTACAGTTGATTTGCAGTGTTGTGTTACCTTGTGCTGTATGGCCACGTGATTCAGTTATACCTACGCATACATTTTTTTAATATTCAGTTTATCACAGGATATTGAGTATAGTTCCCTGTGCTATAGATTAGGATCTTATTGTATTTTCCATTCTATATATAATAGTTTGCATCTGCTAACTCCAAACTCCCAATCCATCCCTCCCCTACCCCCTCCTCCTTGGCAACCACAAATCTGTTGGTGAGAGTCAGTTGTTGATTTCCACACATTTCTGTCACTCCTGCCTCCTGGCCATAGGCCGGCTTGAGAGCTACAGGGCTCAGAAGGGGTATGTGGTATCCTTGGGACCCCAGGACACACTGAAGGACTCTGAGCCCCTTATGAGAGGGAGCACGGCAAGGCTGATGCCAGTGTCCTCACGGCTCACCCCACAAGCCTGTCAGCTCCAGCACTTCCCAGGGAATTCGGGGTTGGAAGGGACAGCTTTGGAGCTAGAGTAGGGGCTTCAGCTATTCTGTGTATGAATGAGGTTTATTATTTTGATTACTTTTTACGATCGAGGTGTAGATCAGGTCTCAGTGAGTGTTCACCATCATCATCATCATAACTCTTACTGCTTCTCTGAAGCCTCAGGACTGGAAGAAGATGGTTCCGAAGTGAAGAGAGGCTCTGCGGGTGAGGATGGAGCCCCCGCCCCCTTCATAGCGGTCCAGCCATTCCCAGCTTTACTGGACCTCAGCCCGGGCTCAGAAGCAGTCAAGGTCAGCTGCGGATCCCGGCACACGGCAGTGCTGACAAGTGAGTGGGGCCAGGTGGGCTGGTTCAGGATGGAGCAGGAAGCCCCCTCCGCCCACTGTCTAGCTGGCGGCTGCAGGAAAGGGTGTGGTCACTTAAAAGACTAGCAGCCTCACTCCCTGGGGCCTTTCACAGAGGCTACCCAGCCTGTCAGGCCCCGAAGGTTCTTCTGGAGGGAGGCTAGTGTTTGCCAGCCTTGCATCGGATGAGGGTCTGCCCAACCCTGCTCCTGAGACTCCAAATTTAGCTGTGAGTCATAGCCGTTGGGCATATAGGAAGGTGAACTTTTTCAGTCTGGATCCTTTACCACCCCAAACGCGACCAGCCTGTGTGCATGCTGCGTGCTAAGTCGCTTCAGCTGTGTCCGACTCTTTGCGACTCTCTTTGAGATTGTAGCCTGCCAGGCTACTCTGTCCATGGGATTCTCTGGACAGAGGAGTGGGTTGCCATGCCCTTCTCCAGGGGATCTTCCTGACATGTGACTATTGTTAAAAAAGGAGAGGGAATGTGTTGGTCTGCCAAGCAAATTGCACGACGACCACAGTGAGCTGGCTGTGGGTTGTGGCAGGCTGAGCTGGACTCATGCCCTGTCAGCGTGGCAACAGCCCCTTTACTGTCCTTTCGGTTGCAGGAACGGGGGAGCTCTACACCTGGGGCTGGGGTAAGTAAAGGGTCTGCTTTTGTGATGCTTAAACTAAGGGGAGGAAAAGACCTGCAGGTAGCGGGCAGGTGACAACAGCAGTGAAGCGAAGCGGAAGCAGGGGTCTCAGTCTCAGCACGCCCGCTGGACTGAAAAGCCATCTGTTCCCTTCTCTGGAACAGATCTAGGCACACTCAGGGCAGAGCTCAGAGAACCAGGAGGTATCAGCATTTCCCATCTACCTTTCTGAAAAAGTATGTATCCCCAGGGAATGTTTCGCCGGCATCTCTGAGACCTATTTTGCTCTGGCCCTGGGAAGAGAAAAAGGTAGAATGGAAATCTCTGGGCATCTGAGCTTAGGAGCAGGGAGCCTGGAGGATTTGCCTGGCTGTATGGTGCTGGTCTGAACTCACGGAGCAGACAGCAGCAGAGTCGTGGCCTAAGCCCAGCCCTTCGGTCGATGGGCTGATTTTCCTTCCTGGAGGGGAGAAGTCACAGGGCCCAGCAGAGGATGGCAAAGAGGCTCATTTCACTTTAGGTAAATATGGACAGCTTGGCCACAAGGACACAACCACTTTGGACCGGCCGTGCCGTGTGGAGTACTTTGTAGATAAGCAACTCCAAGTAAGAACTGTGAGCTGTGGGCCCTGGAATACCTACGTGTATGCTGTGGAGAAAGAGAAGAGCTGACCTATGGATAAGGGCATAAAAGAACAGTAGAGTGGAAAATTATTCAGCCAACACCTGTGAAACTCGCCACAGGGCAAGGAAACCACTGCCACACCCAGAGGCCTCTGCTTTGCCCCTCCCGCTCATAGCCCTCTTGCTCCACCTTAGAGCAGGCAGCATCTTCAACTTTGTCCCCCCATTAGAAACACCTGGAGGGAACTCCCTGGTGGTCCAGTGGTTAGGACTCTGCGTTTTTCACTGCTGAGGGAGTAGATTCAGTCCCTGGTCAGAGAACTAAGATTCCACAGGCTGCAGGGTTTGGTGTGCCCCACACTCCCAGAAAAAAAAACACCTGGAGATTTGTAACTGGATGCCTAGAGATGCATCATGAAGAGAAAGTGAAAGTCGCTCAGTCATGTCCAACTCTTTCAACCCCATGGACTATACAGTCCATGGAACTCTCTAGGCCTAAATACTGGAGTGGGTAGCCTTTCCCTTCTCCAGGGGATCGTCCCAACCCAGGGATCGAACCCAGGTCTCCCACATTGCAGGCAGATTCGTTACCAGCTGAGCCAGGGCCGGGATCATAGACATGATGAAATCGTGAACTTAAGGGTGTGGAACATAGACGTGGGTAGATTTTTAAAGGGCTTCCCTAGTGGCTAAGACAGTAAAGAGTCTGCCTGCAATGCAGGAGACCTGGGTTGAATCCCTCCCTGGTCAGGAAGATTCCCTTGAGAAGGGATGGCAACACGCTCCAGTATTCTTGCCAAGCTGCCCCATCCCAGATGATTTTTGAGGTAGTGCTAAGACTGGGAACCGCTAGAGGTCATCTTTTGTTATTCATTTGAACTGTTTTCCCTTTGAATCTTACCATTCCATGTATACCTCTTTATACAGTAAAATTTGTCTGCTTTTGAACTTTAGGTAAATAGTCATTCTGTGTATATTCTTTTATGTCTTTTTTCATCAGCACTGTAAGATTCATCTGTGGTACCCTACAGCTCATTCACTTTCACTCCGTTACATGAATTATACCTCAAGTTTATATATTCTCTTGTTGATACTAATTTCTTTTTTCTTACTGAGTTAAAACACAAATAACAAAAAATTTATTATCTTAATCATTTGCAGCCGTCAACACCATCCAGTCCCATCTCTCCTCATCTTTTAAGTCTGAAACTCTACAGCTATTAAATAACTCCTCGTTCTCCGCAACCCCTGACAACTATCGTTACACCTTTTGTCTCTCTTTGTGATCTTGACTACTCTACCTAATGTAAGTGGAATCATAACAGTATTTGTCTATTTGTGACTGGCTTATTATCAGTTAGCATAATGCCCTCAGGGATCATCCATGTTGTAGCATACTGCACAATTTCCTTCCTTTCTAGGCCTTATTAATGTTCCATTGTATGTATAGGCACTACTTTATCCAGTCATTGGTTGATGGACACTTGGGTGGCTTTCATATTTTAACTGTTGCGAATAATGCTACTCTAAACATGGATTTACAAATACCTCTTTAAGACTCTGCCTTTAATTCCTTTGGATATATACCCTAAAGTGGAATCACTGAGTCATATGGTAATTCCATTTTTAATTTTTTGAGGAGCCTGCATTACTGTTTTCCACAGTGGCTTTAACATTTTACAACCCCACCAATAAATAGTGCACAAGGGTTCCAATTTCTCCATATCCTTACCCAATACTTTTTTTGCTTTTTTAAAAAAATGTGTTATGTACTTTTGGCTGCGCTGGGTCTTCATTGCTGTATGTGGGTTTGCTCCAGTTGTGGTGAGCAGGGACCGCTCTCGTTACGGCGTGTGGGCTTGTTGCCGTGGTTTCTCTTGTACAGGTTGGGCTCAGCAGCTGTGGCGCACGGGCTCAGTTGCTCCTCAGCATGTGGAATCTTCCCAGACCAGGGATCCAACTGTGTCCCCCGTGTTGGTAGGTGAATCCTCATCTATTGGACCACCAAGGAAGTCCAATTTTTTGCTTTTTTGACAGTAGCCATGCTAATGAGTATAAAGTGGTTATCTCATTGTAATTTTGATTGGCTATTTCCCTAAAGATTAGTGATGTTAAGTATCTTTTCATGTGCTTATTGACTATTTACATATCTTTTTTGGAGAAATGTCTATTCAGGTCCTTTGCCCATTTTGAATCAGGTTTTGGGTGTGTGTTGTTTTAGGAGTTCTCTATATATTCTAGGTATTAATACCTATCAGACTGATTTGGAAATATTTTCTCCCATTCTGTTGGTTGCTTTTTCACTCTGTTGATAGTGTCTCTTTTGCGTAAATATTTGTTTTTCGGTTGCATCGGGTCTTAGTTGTGGCTGTTGGGCTCAGTAGTTCGGTGCATGGGCTCCAGTTGTCTTGACACATGGGCTTAGCTGCTCTGTGACATGTGGGATCTCAGTTCCCAGACCAGGGATCAAACCTGTGTCCTCTGCGTTGCTTTAGATTTCCATGAGTCCGATTTATGTTTTTTTTTTGTTGCTTATGCCTTTGGTGTCATGTCTAAGAAATTATTGCCAAATTCAGGGTCTTGAAGCTTTTGTTCTATGTTTTTCTAATACTTTAATTTTTTAGGTCTTATATTTAGGTCCTTGATCCATTTTGAGTTAAATTTTTATATACGGTGACAGGTAAGGGTCAAACTTCATCCTTTTGTATGTGGATATCCAGTTTTCCCAGCACCATTTATTGAAAAGACTGTCCATTCTCCAGTGAATGGCCTTGGCACCCTTGTCAAAAATCATCTGCTTATATATTCAAGGGTTTATTTCTGGGCTTTCTATTCTATTCCTTTGATCTATATGTCTGTCTCTTTTATGTCAACACTGGCTTGATTACTATAACTTTGCAGTAGGTTTTGAATCTAGAATGTGTGAGTCCTATAGTTTTGTTCTTTTTCAAAGTTGTTTTGCTTGTTTGGGGTTCCTTGAGATCGCATGAGTTATAGGGCTTTTCTATTTCTGCATAAAGGTTCTTGAGATTTTAGGGATTGCTAGAATCTATAGATTGTTTTGGGTGCTACTGATACTTTAACAATATTAAGTCTTACTGATGCTGAAGCTGAAACTCCAATACTTTGGCCATCTCATGCAAAGAGTTGACACATTGGAAAAGACCCTGATGCTGGGAGGGATTGGGGGCAGGAGGAGAAGGGCACGACAGAGGATGAGATGGCTGGATGGCATCACCGAATGGATGCACATGAGTTTGGGTGAACTCCAGGAGTTGGTGATGGACAGGGAGGCCTGGCGTGCTGTGATTCATGGGTTGCAAAGAGTAGGACACGACTGAGCGACTGAACTGAATCCATGATCATGGGATGTGTTTCCATTTATTTATGTCTATAACTTCTTTCAGCAGTGTTTTGTACTGGGTTGGCCAAAAAGTTTTTTTTTTGGTAACATCTTATGGAAAAACTCAAATGTGCTTTTTGGCTAACCCAACAGTCTTCATCATACATGTCTTTCACCTCCTTGGTCAATTCAGTTCAGTCACTCAGTCGTGTCCAATTTTTTGTGACCCTATGGACTGCAGCACGCCAGTTCTCCCTGTCTATCACCAACTCCTGGAGCCAGCTCAAACTCATGTCCATCAAGTCGGTAATGCCATTCCACCATCTCATCCTCTGTCGTCCCCTTCTCCTCTCACCTTCAATCTTTCCCAGCATCAGGGTCTTCTCAAATGAGTCAGTTCTTCGCATCAGGTGGCCAAAGTATTGGAGTCTCAGCATCAGTCCTTCCAGTGAATATTCAGGACTGATTTCCTTTAGGATGAACTGGATGGATCTCCTTGCAGTCCAAGGAACTCTCAAGAGTCTTCTCCAACACCAGTTCAAAAGCATCAATTCTTCAGCGCTCATCTTTCTTTACAGTCCAACTCTCACATCCATACATGACTACTGGAAAGACCATAGCTTCGACTAGATGGACCTTTGTTGGCAAGGTAATGTCTCTGCTTTTTAATATGTTGTCTAGGTTGGCCATAGCTTTTTTTCCAAGGACCAAGTATCTTTTAATTTCATAGCTGTAGTCACCGTCTGTAGTGATTTTGGAACCCCCCCAAAATAAAGTCTGTCACTGTTTCCCCATCTATTTGCCATGAAGTGGTGGGACCAGATGCCATGATCTTAGTTTTCTGAATGTTGAGTTTTAAGCCAACTTTTTTACTTTCCTCTTTCACTTTGATCAAGAGGCTCTTTAGTTCTTCGCTTTCTGCCATAAGGGTGGTGTCATCTGTATATCTGAGGTTATTGATATTTCTCCCAGCAGTCTTGATTCCAACTTGTGCTTCATCCAGTCCAGCATTTCTCATAATGTACTCTGCATATAATTAAATAAGCAGGGTGACAATATACAGCTTTGATGCACTCCTTTCCTGATTTAGAACTAGTCTGTTGTTCCATGTCCATTTCTAACTGTTGCTTTCTTGACCTGCAAGAGGCAGGTAAGATGGTCTGGTATTCCCATCTCTTGAAGATTTTTCCACAGTTTGTTGTGATCCACACAGTCAAAGGCTTTGGCATAGTCAATAAAGCAGAAATAGATGTTTTTCTGGAACTCTTTTTTTCAGTGATCCAACAGATGTTGGCAATTTGATCTCTGGTTCCTCTGCCTTTTCTAAATCCAGCTTGAACATTAGGAAGTTCACGGTTAAAATACTGTTGAAGCCTGACTTGGAGAATGTTGAGCATTACTTTGTTAGCATGTGACACGAGTGCAATTGTGCGGTAGTTTGAGCATTCTCTGGCATTGGAATGAAAACTGACCTTTTCCAGTCCTGGCCACTGCTGAGTTTTTCAGATTTGCTGGCATATTGAGTGCAGCACTTGGACAACATCATCTTTTAGGATTTGAAATAGCTCAACTCAAATTCTAATCACCTCCACTAGATTTGTTCGTAGTGATGCTTCCCAAGGCCCACTTGACTTCGCATTCTAGGATGTCTGGCTCTAGGACAGTGATCACACCATCGTGATTATCTGGGTCATGAAGATCTTTTTTGTATAGTTCTTCTGTGTATTCTTGCCACCTCTTAATATCTTCTGCTTCTGTTAGGTCCATACCATTTCTGTCTTTCCCTGAGCCCATCTTTGCATGAAATGTTCCCTTGGTATCTCTATAATTTTCTTGAAGAGATCTCTAGTCTTTCCCAGTCTATTGTTTTCCTCTGTTTCTTTGCACTGATCACTGAGGAAGGCTTTTTTATCTCTCCTTGCTATTCTTTGGAACTCTGCAATTAACCTCCTTGGTTAATTGCCAAGTATTTTAGTCTTTTTGACTAAATTTTCCTCATTTTTTCCCTCATTTTTCTTTAGTGAGTTTAGCAAGTTGTAGGATACAAGAGCAATATACAAAAATCAACTATATATGTAGCCAAGTAACAACCAGAAATTCTAATTAAAAGATACCATTTACAATAGCATCAAGATATGAAATACTTAGGGATAAATCTGACAAAGATGTGAAATATTTGTACGCATGACCTATAAAATACTGCTGAGAGAAATTAAAGAAAACAGAAATAAATGGAGAGAGATGCCTTGTTTGTGGGTTATTAGTTCTCCCCAAGTTGGTCTACAGGTTCAATGCAATGCCAGTAAAAATTCTACCAGATTTTTCTGTAGAAATTGACAAGCTTTTCCCCCTAAAACTCATACAAAAATGCAAAGGACCTATAACAGAGAAAATGATGTTAAAAAACGCAAAGTTGGAAAAGTTAACTTTACCTTATTTTAAGAATTCATATAAATCCTCGTAGTCATTAGAACAGACAGATCAGTGGAACAGAAACTTACAGGAGAAAGTTTAGCTTTTCAGCTAATGGTGCTGGACAACTAGATACTGTATGAAAAAGAATGAACTCAATAGGTACTTCACCAGAGAAAGTAAGAATGATCACAGAGAAGCATGTGAAAAGATGTTAAACAGAATTTTTTTTAAAAAAATGTTAAACACCATCATTAGGAAAATGCACATTACAACCACATTGAGATACCATTTCACAGCTACTAAAATGGCTAAAATCATAAAGACCATACCAAGTGTCACAGAAGATGTGAAGAAACTGGAACCTTAATACATCATGAGAATGTGAAATAAGCCAACCACTTTGGAAATCAGACTGGCAGTTTCTTAAAAAGTTAAACATACACCTACCATATGTAAGATCCAGCCATTTCACTCCTAGGTATTTACCCAAAGGAAAATACAGCTGTACACAGAGACTAGCAATGAAAACTTGGGAGTTAGGCTTTTTATTTCTCTCAGGAAACTTTTTCTCAGGACAAGAGATGCTCTTAATTTAGAAACACTCAAAGTAAAAATCATGCTCCTGACTAAAAATTTCTTGTATGTTCTTTTAGTTGTTTTTCAGACAAAAACCAACCAAAAAGTGATTGGGAAACAATGAAAACACCACTACAATATATGTTTCTGAAATATAAGTATACATTTTAATTTAAGAATATATTTTAAAATCAGTACATGTATACGCATGACTAACAGACCAAATCCACACCTGTAAGCTTCCAAGAACCATTTACTGTGCTGACAGTAGTAGGGTACAGGCAGAGGGAGAATAAATAATAGTGCTTCGGGTAGCGAAGTAGTGATCAATAGGGTAGGTGAAGAAGGAGCCTCATCGTGGACGCTACGGCAGGAATAACTCCCCAGGACTGACGTGCAAAGTTCCAGGTCTCCACGACAGGAACAGGAACAGCCCAACCCACCAAACAGCCTCCCTACTTGGCTACGAAGTGCAGAGAGTGGAGGGACTCAGGCACAGGGGCGCAGGGATGGGGGAACTGGACCCAGAAGTTCAGACAAGCATGTGTGTTCACACACCACCCCCGACCCACAGCATCACCCCACATGACAAAACTACACGACTGAACAAAGGCGCTCCCAGCCTCCCTGTCACCTCTTTGGCAGTGAGTCAGGCCATCCCAACTTCTGACACACAGACATCTTCATCAGGAGGAAGGCTGTCCTGTGTGGTGGGGACAGGCCTTTAGGTGAGAGCAAAGCTATTGAAGCTGTAGCGTTAATTGAACATCCCTAAACAAAAAAGATGTTAATTGCTAATTGTAAGTGTACAGACAAAAAACTGCTTCATGTCCCATACCCCAAGGATGGACACAGTCATTTTCCTACTCAAAGGTGAAATATAACAAGCCCTTGATCATGCTTCAGCAAGTACAGTTATGGGGCAGGAAAAGAAATTAAGTTCCATATGCTAAAATTTACACTTACTGCTATGAACTAAGTTTTAATGTATTTCTTGAGTCAAAACCAAATGTCTGAAGATGCACTAAGCTTATGACTTTCACCTGTAACTCATTCACTTCTCTAAGTTAGACTCATGGTAATGGAACGTGTCCAGGCTTTCAAGCATCGAAACTGAAGAAATATTAAAGCCACCCTGTATAATTAGGCACAGAAAACTTCAGAGGGGTGACTGATCAGGGCTTCTCAGGACTGGATGTTGGTTGAATTGAGGATTCGGGAAGCAGCATCAGATTTGGAAGCCTTTGAAAGTTCGCGCTGTTGAAAAATAAATAACATCAATGGCAGTACTGCCCCCTCTCATGCATGCCCTGCCCTGGTGAGTAAGCACGAGTGAATGTCAGCACACAGCCCTCTGAGGGCGTTTCTCTAAGATGGTGGGCCCTAGCCCAGCACAGGCTGTGTTAGGAATCCAAGGGAAGGGAATGCTTAGTCACAGACTAAGCAGGTACGTATTTGCCCCTTGATCGCTTTCCTCAGCCAGTCCATTTTGTTAAAACCTCACAGGAGAGAAATCCCTTAGACTTCACCAAGTACCCTGAGTTGTCAAGCTAGATAGGCAACAAATTTTGTTCTTTTGAGCCCTTTATGAAACAACGGGCCAGAGTGTATATCTACCAATCCCTGGGGCTGAGGGCCTGTTAACCTGCTGGTGATTTCATCTCGTGCTGGAGCACATGGTACTAAAGCAGAAGACAAAGCATGGCTGGCCAGTGAGAAAGGACAGGTGTTAGTAGAGGTTAGTCTACTGGCTTCAGTGCTGCCTGGTGGAGCCCACAGCCACACCAGCCCAAACCAGGAGAGCCTGCCTGACTGAGCCAAAGACAGCTATGTGTAAGCACCAAGTGGATGAAGCGGGGCTGGCTGAGCAAACAGGAAGGAGAAAGCTGGACTTTGTGGCCTGCAGTCAGCTAGCCACAGTGACAAGTACCCACTTCTGTAGGTAGAACCACAACAGTCAAGTACTTGATAGGGACTTCTCTGGTAGATCAGTGGTGAAGACAGCTTGAGGTTCAATCCCTGGTTGGGGAACTAAGATCCTACATGCCACACAGCATAGCCAAAATAATAATAAAACAACTCTTAAAAAAAAAAATAACTTGACAAAAGTAAAAGAATATAAAGTGAGCTTCAGAGCTCAAAATGAGCTGTAGCCTTGGGCAGCTGTCACATTCTCTATTACTGCAGCAAGACAGTTGATGCCCTAGGCTTTCACTCAATATCCCCCACAATGGTGAAGGACAGCCTCGCCTCTCAATAGTTAGATACTCAGGGAAAAAAGAACACATCACTAAGGAGAGGGCACTGCAGTTAAGTGTTGGTAAAAGTGAAGTAGGTTACTAGGAGCTGAAGAGCACTGTGGGGGAAAAATAACTTTCTTCCAGTGCCTCCTATGTGCTTTAGCAGCTCAGTGTGGTAGAAATAGGCAAAGGCAAAGAAATGAGCATGGGCTAGCTCAGAGCAGACAGAAAGTTGGCAGTGCAGCTCTGAGGGGTTAGTAAGACATATACTCCAGGAAATAATCAGCACACAGGCCAAAAACCTTATAGGCAGCACACAGCTGGGGCTCCCCTCCCCACGTGATAGGGCCTTTCCTTTCTAGCACACTGGAGGCCCTTAATGTCACAACTGGGGAGGGTGGAAATTCTCTGTTGTGAAATAACAGGATAAAAAAACTTTGCCTAACTTTAGATGGGGCTGAGAATCCAAGTCTGAACAAGTTAATCAGCAGGTTAGTCTGTTTAGTCAGTCTGTTGGGAACTTAACCCAGATATTTACTATTTTTAGTATTAGGGATTTAGTATTAGTATTTAGTATTTGTATTAGGGATTCCTGCTTCCTTTGTTTAAAAAAAAAAAAAACTTATGATAATACAGCTGAGATTATTGGTTAGTGCAGCCCTGTGCCCACATGGGAATGAAGCCAGCAGATGACAGATCAGCTTGGAAAAGGGACATGGGACATGCAGGGGTTGCCATACAGACCTGAAGCCCAACAGTGGAGCTGTCAGAGAGGGACGGATCCTTCTAAGAACAAAGAATTAAGACAATTACCAAGACTCCACCAAGAGAGCACCAGGGCAGTGATTAGAAAGGTTACCTCCTGCAGCCAGGGAATGGTATTTCTTAAGCAGAAGGATCCAGGTTAAATGTCTGGTTGCTGCTGCCATCTTTCTTCCTGTATACCACCCTTAAACCACCCCCACTTCATGCCATGGTCATGTCAGGAAAGGGATTCTCAGCCTCCAAAGATCTGTCCGAACTAACAGCCTGGGTGCCCCTGGGGAGATACCCCCTCTGCCCCAACTGTGTGCTCCCCAGGGACTGGTAGATACTAGAAAAGGTGAATTACCGCAAACTCAGAATAGGTGCTGGCAACAGAATTAATGCTGAAGTTGCGCCGTGGGGGGGCCGAGTCAGGGTACCCACCGCTGAGGATGCTGCCATTGAGCTCCAGGTTCTCCTTGTTGGCTCCATGCTTGACGGCACGGGGTGTTTTTTTCCCCGAACAGGTGGAAGTGATGACTGGCTGTAGAGAAAAGAAAGATCCTTCAATCCCTTATAATGACTACACATACACAAATTATCAAAGGCTGACAGACACTGTCTTTATTCATGTGTCTGTAATCCTATTCTTCTGGTTTAACAAATACAGATTCCCAATGATCTGCAGAACCCTTATCTTGAGCATGGTCTGTAGAATACTTGAAAGACTGAACACGTTTTAGCACACACTCCTCACCCCTCTCCTGGGGTGAGAGTTCCTGTCTGCACCTAGTCATCCAATGTCACTGGGCTGGAACCCACATGCAGGGACCTCACACAGGATCACCGAAGACCAGGCTTTCAATGGAGATTTCAGTTTCTCAGCCATCCCAGTGCTTCCCACAACATTAGTCAGGGCTCAGGATGACCATTCTCTCCTCTTCTCTCATTTAGTCTTTGAGAGACTAGTTAGCTTCCATCTGTTAACTCTCAGCATCTCAATGATAATCGGATACAAGGACCTTAGAAACTGGAACAAGTAGGTGGGGCCTTGTGTGGCTGACCCACACTGACTCCTTTATGTCAGCTCCACCTTAGGCCTGCAGTCCCACCCTCTCCCGGTCCTGCATGACTGACCTTCAACCTACACACAAGGAATGTGCCCAAGCCAGACAAAGTCCCTATCAAGTCTGACCCTTGCCTTCACCTGATACGAAAACTGAAGAATGCCTTTTGTTGAGGCAGGTGATTGGTGTTCTCGTGACCCTGGGAGAAGGAAGACTGCACAGTGCCTATCAGTACAGACGCGCTGCTCCTAGATGTGTCCTACAGATGTGTCTACATCTTAAGCTTTGGCCTCTGTACCCCTTTCAGTGCTTGAGTGCAGATGCAAATGCCTCTGGGTCACTGTCCTCAGATCCTGCCTGTATGTAAATTACCCATAGTAAACTTCATAATTGCACTTTATGAAGCTACCTGCTTTGTTTTTCGGTCTCAAAGCTCCTTCTCAGTCCAGAGGAAAGTATTCAGTATCTCTGCCTCCCAACAGACCCTGGAGTGCATAGGTCGGGCCGGTGTTGCAGATGTGCTTGTACACAGAGCATACTGACCTTGCTGCCAGAAGGTGGAAGTCGAGACACAGGAGAGCGGTAGACTGTCCCCGAAAAGACAGGCCGAATGCTGCTGTTGGCCGTAGCATTGGACATGGTGGTAGTGTTCAGCTAGAACAAGACACAAGATTACTGACGTGAGACAACGTGCTGAGTAACCCATCCTTACACTACAGAGGAGTGAGGACGGGAAGCAGTCTAGAAAAGTGTTCAGTGTTGCATCCAGCAGGTGGAACTATAAAATGGGACAACCATTTTGTTTCGAAAAGTTAAACAGGCAACTATCCTAAGACCCAGCCATGTCACTCTTGGGTATTTACCCAAGAGAAATAAAAGCATATATCCATACAAAGACTTACACATAAATATTTACAGGAGCTTTATTTGTAGTAGCCAGAAAACTAGAAATAAGCTAAATATCCATCAACACAGGCAACTAGATAAGCAAATTGTGGTATATACATCCAGTGGAATACTGTTCAACAATAAAAAGAGTAACCTACTGACATAACACAGATGAAAAAAATCAGACACAGAAGTATACACACTGTGTGATTCTATTTCTACAAAATGTTAGAAAATGCAAATTAATCAATAGTACTGAGCGAACAAAGCTGTAGTTGCCAGGAGCTGTGGGGGATGGGTACAAAAAGCAGAGAATATAAAAGGGCAAAAGGAAACTTTGGGTGTGATGGGTAAAAATTTATAACATGTTCTAAAAATTTCATCACATTATTTTCCTAATAAAAAATTAAGTACCTAATATCAAACAATAGGGAACTAGTTTAATAAATGACAGAATGTCAAAAAAATAGAATATACCAGCTAATAATGAGCATATTTATAGAAAGTTTAATTCTCTGAAAAAGCAGAAATCAAAATTATATATTCTGTGATCTCTGTTTTATGAAAATACACTATTTTAAAAACCTTTTTATAAAAGCAGGAAAAACACCAAATATTCTCATTGGTGCTTCTGGAGTTACACACTATAGGTGATTTTTTAAAAAACATTTTATATGTTATAAAGTATGAGTTGAGGAGCAAAGAGGAAAATAGCACTCCATTTATTAAAGAAAAGGTTTAAAAAAAAGAAGGATGGAAGGAAGGAAAGGACGGACTCCCTGGTTTCCTGCTCTAGAGGTTAAGGAACATTAGCTATTCTATTTGCCAAGCATGAAAGTCTTACTTCACACAGTGCCATGGTCACTTGTTGGAATTACAGAATGAACCTCTGAAGGTTTTCATCATTACAGACTGTTGGCAGCTGCCGGCACCCTGAGTTTAATCCGGGACTCAACATCTGACACACATTAGAGCCCAGCAGCTCAGGCAGCTCCGCGTTACCTTGCGCACTTTGCCTGGAGTGCTGGGTGTCGGTCCTCGCCGCTTGGGTGTTCGCGGAGTACTGCCGTAGAGCATCTCTGTCTCTGTCTGCTTCTTGTTCTTTAGTTGCTATGTGAAAGTCAGGGGCAAGAGTGATAAATCCCAGAAGGAAAACAGCTCTGGGATGGGAGCAGAGGAAGGGCCAAAAGTACAATGCTAAAAGAGCTGCCATGAGCTGCGACTTCTTTAGCCAACCTAGAGCCCTGGCAGGGACTGTGGGCCGCTCCCTCATTGCTCTTCCCCAATTCCCAAGTTGGGTTCACTTACTCGTTCCTGCTTGGCTCTCTCTTTCTCCAATTGGTGCATCTCCCACTGTTCTGTTACATACTCCATGAATTTCTGCCCATTCACCACAAATGCCTTTGAATGCTCTCGTTCCCACATTTCAATCCTTGCTTTCAACTCCTCTTCCAACTGAGACCAGAAACAAGGACATGTTAATTACATCAAATCTTTGGTGTGAAACCTAAAAGAAATGATTCTCCCAAAGAACGCCTCTTACCCACTCAGAGTATCATTAGCCTGACTTCAGGTAGCTGGACCCATATGGGAACAGGCCAGAGTGGCCAGAAATCAGTCCGAGCATGGTTCATTCATAATACACTTGAAGGTGGGAAAAAGTGAGAACCCAGAGCCTGCCCACTAAAGTTCTGGTGCTGGAAGCTGGAGGCAGCACTGGGGGAACCTGCAACATTAAGCAGGCAGTGTTCACAGAGCAGCACTAGCTAGGCTGCAGCCTGGGATCCACCCTTTACTGGCTCGGAAGAGGTGGGCCAGGTACTTAAGTGCTTAGTCCCTCAGTTTGCTCATCTGTAAAAATGGAAATAATAATACCAACCTCTTAAGGATGTTGTGACAATTAAGTGAATTAATAAATGGAAAGCACTCTAAGACAGTATCTGGCACTTAATTCAATAAATGTTAACTATTATTATTAAAATAGAGAACAGTAATGAAGTCCAAAGCACTTTCTCAAAAGGTCACCTTGTGTTATGGGCTCAATTGTGCCCCCTGCCAAATTCATATGCTGATGTCCTAATCCCCAGTACCTCAGAACATGACTTTATTTTAACACAGATGTAATTAAGTTAAAATGAGGTCATAAGGGCGAGTCCTAATCCAACATGACTGCAGCTTTGTAAGAAAATTTAAACATACACACATACAGTAGGAGGACTGTGTGGAGATACAGGGAGAAGATAACTGTGTGGAGGCAGGAAAGAAGCCTCGGAAAACCAGCCCTGCTGACACCTTGATCTCAGACTTCTAGCCTCCAGGACTGAGAAGATGAATTTCTGTTGTTTAACCCACCTAGTCTCTGGTACTCTGTTGTGGCAGTCCTAAAAACATAATAAAACTTGATATTCAGTTATCAAGGAATACTTGAAACTAGCAGAGCCAGCACGTACTTACTATCCTTGCCTAACCTTTGGAAGAGAATACAGTTTGGGGGCAAAATGATTCAAAGCAAGGGATATACAAAAAGTGAGATATTTTGTAGCCATGCACCAAACATTCTCAGCAACAGTATTACCTTAGGGAGTGTTTTTTGGAGCTTGGCTCTCTGCTTTTCCTCTTTTAGAAGATTTCCTCCACGATTTGTAAATCGACTTGGATCTGAAGCTTTTCTCTGTGAAAAACACATTTTAATTAGGCTAAATGCCTGACAGTCAGTCACTTCTGCTAGAATCCATGCTCTCATAAATGGATGCATACTTGTAAGGAGACTTCTGAGTTTTCATCCCCACCCACTCTGAGCAGTGAGACATGGTGGCTTTCTAAGGCAGGGAGTGGGGTGTGACTACTCCCGGGGAGATGCAAGGTCAAACACTGGGGTGCAGGAAAACTACTGTTTCCTTTTCCATCTAAAAAGTAAGACAGGCTTTCATATTTACTGCACAATGTCACTGGCTCCTTTCCTTGGTTCAGAGGTCACCAAAGGGAAATGGGGGGTGCGGGGGGACAAGCAGGAGGTCTACACTCAGAGGGCTTGCTGGTGACTCCCCAACTTGCCCACTCCCACTGTATTAAGACAACACAGCTTAAATGTGCTCAGTGAAAGGGTTTACAGATCATGTGATTTTTATTAAATTAACCCTCACAAAATGGACAAAAAATATAAAATGTTAGGCTTCTTATTCTTTTTAACTTTTCTGTTTTTAGTTACGTTCTACAATATATCAGAATAGTAATGTAAGTTTATAATTTATAAATACAAATTAGGTGAATACACTAAAAAACAGGGCAGATAATCAAAAAAGTTTAGAAACAGTCTTGACAATTTGGGGACCAAACTGATAAATTCTATTTCCTTTCCAGGCTGTTTGATTAGTGACTTTCTATAAGCATATCTAAAAGGAATGGTAATTAGTTTCTTATTTTTCCTTAAACATTGCCATGTAAACAAGGGTTGCATATTTGGTTCTTTATTAGCTTTATATATATATATATTTAAATTATATAGTTGATTTACAATATTATATAAGTTTCAGGTGTACAACACAGTGATTCACAATTTGTAAAGGTCATACTCCATTTATAGTTATTATAAAATATTGGCTATGCTCTACAGTGTTCCATGCTGTACAATGTATCCCAGTGGCTTAGTTATTTTATACATAGTAGTTGTACTTCTTAATCCCCTACTCCTGAATAGTCCCGGTTTCCCCCTCCCCACTGGTAACCATTAGTTTGTTTCTATGTCTGTGAGTCTGTTTTTTTGTTATATTATATGTATTAGTTTATTTTCTAGATTCCACATATGAGTGGTATCTTACAATAGTCGTCTTTTTCTCTGAGTTATTTTACTAAGTGTAATACCCTATAGGTCCATCCAAGTTGTTGCCAGTGGCAAAATATTCTTTTTTATGGTTGAGCTCTTGACTTTCACTCCTCCTCCTCCTTGCTTTCTACCAGAAGTAAGGAGGAATGGAGGCCTAGAACACCTGCTTTTAAACAGCTGTGTGATCTCACGCAGTTTTCTCTACTTTTTTGGGGGGGGGGGTTGGTAAATGGTTTTAATGTTTAACAGCAGGCCAGCTGTGGAGGACAAGATCCCCCAAGGCCCCAGCCCTTCTCCCATGATGGCCTGGGACCTGTGTGTGCTGGCCAGCCCCGTGCCTGCCCTGACCCTGCGGCCCACCAGTCCTAGGGAGGGTGGGAGAGGAAAGTGGGGAGCCGGGAGTTCAGCCTGGAAAGTTCAGGGAAGCAAACACAGGGGCAAAAATATGGAACGCTTCATGAATTTGCGTGTCATCCTTGCGCAGGGGCCATGCTAATCTTCTCTGTGTCGTTCCAATTTTAGTATATGTGCTGCTGAGGCAAGCACAGTTTTCTCTACTTCTGAGTCCTACTTTCCTGCCTATAAACTTGGAGTTAAACTCTGGATTTGCTAAAGGGCTGTTCCAGCTCTATCAGGACTGGTTGGACCTGAGAATAAATCTCATGAATTTCATGCCTGAGGTGTCTCACTTGCCTCAACCCGATTCCAGCTCTGAACTCTAAATGCTCTAAGGGAACCTATTCATGCTGTCTATCAGAACAAAAGGAATACAGAGTACACAAATGTGCCCCAATAACCAGGCAATTTTCTAAGATAATAGCAAAAGTTTGAACAGTACAGAATGTTAGTTACCCGCCCCTACATCCACTCTTCTCTCCTTCCTTAGAAACAGACCCTGGATTTACCTACGGTAGCAGTTCTCCCAGCCTCGCCAGTAGCTGGTGTGGCATTTAAGTGGCGGTGCTATGAAGAGAGCCTGGGAAAGGCTCTCAGAGGGTGGGGGCAGTGCCTTTTGCGCTCCCGCCTTCACACGCTGTGTGAAACGCTGTGGTGGGAGCTCCAGAACCACCGTGGACCTGAGCTTAGACCCACCCCTCAGCAGTGGAGGAGCTATGAACTGGAGAAGCCTGGGACCCCACAGACTATGGAACGGCTATACCTGCCTTGCACTGCCTACCTCTAGACTTCCTTTATGCAAGAAACTTCAGCCTTATTGAAGGAATTAATTTGGGGTTTTTCTCTTACATGTTTCTAAGCTTGACAAATACAGATGGGTTAGCAGTAAATTACAGATGTAATGATAAAACCTGGTAAACGGCAAAGGAAACAGGCTCTGACTCCACGCAGAGGATGCTTTCTTAACACTACACTGTACTCTAAGGAAAACAGACAAAAAGTAGGGCAGTACCTCAAACTCTAAGAAAAGCCTCCAGCTCTCTTCCCACTTCTGGACACCTTCAAAGAGTTCTTTGTGAACCTCATAGTAGTTTCTTAACCGCACGATCTCGGCATCATGGAGCTGGAGCAGATTTTCTGTGTAGTCCTCTGTAAGATACAGGCCCAGTAGTTTTAAGAAATCCCTCCAGTGTTTAGTATCCCAATTCACTAATCCCTCATCCCCCTAAAATGGAAGCGGAGTTTTCCCCCTGACAGTAAAAGTGATACACGAGTAATTGTATGCTATAGATAATAAAAGCCAGGTTTGTCACCATCAGCCGAAGGACTGGAGACTGACTAAGGTGTAGAATAATATGACTAAGATTCTCAAAACTTCTGTCATCTTTTGCCTTGTCTTACGTTTCTTTCATATTCTTTCTTTTCATGCTGCCCAATAGAGGGCTGAGTCACAGAAAATGTCCAGAAATGTGGAATTCAGTAAAGACAGCAGCATCTTTATATTCAGTTCAGACCAGAATTCCATTGGGCTCTTGGGGGCATACTCCTGGGCTCAAAAGTGGGCTCTGCCGTTGACCTGCTGTGTGTCTCTGGGTTAAGCTGTGCAACATTTATGTGCCTCAGTGTCCTTCCTCATCCCTTAACATGAGTATTAAGTGAGATAATCCTGTTAAGAGTCTGACTTTGCACCTGGCAGCAGAGTAAGCATCTGATAAACCTGAGCTTCACACCTACAGGCAGTCCACAGAGTTATGCTGCTTCAGAGATCCCTCATTTCCCAATAGCATTTGCAAATGCTTATTTGAACAGGAATGGCAATTTATGCTGAATGGCTTGGAAATGTATGCCTCTGTTCCAGAGGAAATACTTCCCAGTGAATGTCTGCATGTAAAACACAAGTGAGCAGCCACATGAAGAGCGACACTTCTATACGAACCAGAGTAGTAAGCAGCGAAAGCTTGTCTCTGCTCCTGGCTATAAAAACACCTGTCCCAGTACTGAGCCACCTCCACTCGGATTGCCTCAATCACTTTCTTCATGTTTTGCATTTTCAGTTCTTCCAACCGATCCACTTCTAATTGCAGCTAAAACAAAAAGACCTGTTAAAAGTGCTTGTCATATTTGTATATTTATGTAAATTTGCAAAATATTTTCCCCCTTTTTAATAAAGTGAAGTGAAAGTTGCTCAGTTGCGTCCAACTCTTTGCGACCCCATGGACTACAGTCCATGGAATTCTCCAGGCCAGAATACTGGAGTGGGTAGCCTTTCCCTTTTCCAGGGGATCTTCCCAACCCAGGGATAGAACCCAGGTCTCCCACATTGTAGGCAGATTCTTTACCAGCTGAGCCACAAGGAAAGCCCTTTTTAATAAAATTACAACACAAAACCACAGTGGCAAGTCAACACTCTATAACAATGATATCCTAGGAGCCAGAAATCTAAGAAACATACACAAAAAATAACAGATGATCAGGCTACTGCCACCCTTTTCTGATGCTTGTCTTAAAAACAGGCTCACTCAGGATTTCCTTGATGGTCTAGTGGCTAAGACTCTGCGCTCCCAATGCAGGGGGCCCAGGTTCAATCCCTGGTCAGGGAACTAGATCCTGCATGAAACTAAGACCTGATGCAGCCAAATAAATAAATGTTAAAAAAAGAAAGAAAAAAAACAGGTTCACGCAAGGCAGAAGCTGGTCAAGACATCAGTGAGTGCTCATGCTCAGTCGCTCAGTTGTCTGTAACTCTTTGCGACTCCATGGACTACGTAGCCCGCCAGGCTCCTCTGTCCATGGGATTTCCCAGGCAAGAATACCAGACTGGGTTGCCACTTCCTATTCCAAGGGATCTTCCTGACCCAGGGATTGAACCCACATCTCCTGCACTGGCAGGTGGATTCTTTACCACTGAGCCACTAGGGAAGCCCCAGAGATATCACACTTGACACCAAAAAGCTGACCCAGTGCCCTTAGGGTTTCTTACCGCTTTCCGGACCTTGGCCTTCGACCCAGTCATAACCGTGGCCACAGCTTCTCTTTCTTCTGCAGGTATTTGCAACCTATCCCAGAGCTCTCGTATCTGAGCACGCAGCCCCTCACACACTGCTTCATTTTGTGATTTTCGCACTTCCAGCTGTAGCAAGGAAAGCCAGTGGTTACAGCAATGACAGCAGCAGAGAGAAAGCCCTCTGGCTTCCCACAAAGATACATCTTTACCCCCATGGAGAAGAAGTCCTTTCACAAGACTGTGAAGAGCTTTTTCATGACTTCTGAAAACAAACTATAAGGCTGTCATTATGGTAGTAGGGTCTCAGATCTCCAAAATTAGGATTTAAATTTTAACTAAAAAAAAAAATTTTTTTTTCTGTCAAACACTAACTCAAATATCTTAGTTTTTCACCCAAATCCTGAATTTCATATTCTTAGAACCACATATAAATTAAGGTTTTTGTTTAAAAAAAATATTAAAGGTTGTATTTCATATAATACTCTCTTTATCTTAAAGGAAAAAACCGCAAGTTTTTTTTTTCCCCAAATTGCTGGATACTGTGGAGATCCCAGGCCATAATCTGAGCAACATTACCTGCCGGAGCAACTTCTGTAGTGTTGCAATATTTTCCAGAGATAAACAGAAGGCTTCTTCATCTTCACACACCACGTCTCTTTCAAAGCTTGTGTCTGGCGTGTGCTCTAATTCCTCCATACACAGTATGATCTGTCTCTTTATGTTAACAAACTCCTCACGCCTAGATGCCTATGAAAGAAGATGATTATAAGATACCTGGAGGAAAGTCAAATGACTTCTAGGACATATGAATGTTGACATAAAGCTATGACAAACCTAGACAGAATATTAAAAAACAAAGATATCACTTTGTTGACAAAGGTCCATATAATCAAAGCTATGGTCTTTCCAGTAGTCATGTACGGGTATGAGAGTTGGACTATAAAGGATGAGAACCGAAGAATTGATGCTTTTACACTGTGGTGCTGGAGAAGACTCTTGGGACTGCAAGATCAAACTACTCAATCCTAAAGGATATCAGTCCTGAATATTCATTGGAAGGACTGATGCTGAAACTGAAGCTCCTAATATTTTGGCCACTTGATGCAAAGAGCCGATTCATTGGAAAAGACCCTGATGCTGGGAAAAATTGAAGGCAGGAGGAGAAGGGGGCGACAGAGGATGAGATGGTTACACAGCATCACTGACTCAATGAACATGAATTTGAACAAACTGCAGGAAATACTGCAGGACAGGGAAGCCTGGCGTGCTGCAGTCCATGGGGTCACAAAGAGTTACACGCTACTTGGCAAACTGAACAGAAACACCAATGTTAGCATACTTTTGTTTCCCTCAAAGTTGCCACGTGTTGTCTAAACTGGTTCAGCTCTTCTAAGCTGGGAACTGAGGTGCTGTCGATTTCATAATGGGGCATGCAAAGAATTTCACACAGTTCTTGATCTTGTTCTTGAAGAATTTTCAGTTCTTGTTTTCTTTCCTTTTTCTGTTTCCTCCTCAGTTCCACCTGAGTGCGCAAATCCTTTTCTAGTTGCAAGATGGTTGTCTCTCCTTCTTCCTGTAGGAGACAATGTACCACTGTTAAGGTGCCAAGTGGATTTCTTCAGAGGAGGAGAAAGACGACGAAAAAAAAAGACTAGGATGACAGACTTTTAGTTAAACTTACAAATAAGTTAACTTATTTGTTAACCTAACAGAATATGGCACAGAGAGGGCCCCCTAACAAGGTTCCCCAATAAGGAAAGGTGCCAGGGCAATTTTACCAGAGGTAAAAATGGTTGAAAACCTTGCTTTGAGTTAGCTATGGTTATTTAGCTCCTAACTAAATGTTTATCCCAATAGTCCTAAGAACATCATTTAACCATCCCAATAATCAAAGGTTATCACTTAACCAATAAAAATCCATTTTGTACTCCTTGCTCTACTCCTGATAAGCAGAAGAAAAAAGTGGCAGTTATATGTCCTATAAATTTTATTCAACATTAAACTAGGAATTGTCATATAATTTAAGGGAGATATACTACTGAATACCTAACTTCTCATCCAATTTCATATCAAAAGTTAAAAAAAAAAAAAAAAGACTAAAGAAGGAATCTCAAAAAACAACAAAATTCTGTACAGCAATTATCCTTCAATTAAAAAATAAAAAGGACTCTCTGTTCAAAATCAATGTATTTATGCCATTTGTGTTGATATCCAAGTCTGCCTGATTGCTCACGGCTACAAGATATTAATTATCCTTAACTCTTTAAACACAGTGTCCTCCTCCGAGGCTGCCTCCATCTAGATCCCCAGGCAGTTCTTTCTGTAACAGGGAGAGGGGCCTGAGACCTTACTGGCACCACATCAGCCCCCTGTGTGCTGTCCCTGCACCCACCTCTATTCCAGTTACCTTCCCAACCCTCACATTTGTCTTCACTTTCATGATCCCAACACTGATTTTACTGGTTCTAACCAGGGCAATGTTTCGGGGTCCCTCTGTCATTGACGTCATGCTTGCTGGTGTCTGCGTTCATGTCTGACTCGTGCTGGAGCACGGGACAGCAAACTCTCAGCAAGAAACACAGATGAGCATCCCTGGGTTTGACCTCACTCTCCTGATATTCCTACTATGGAAATACTTCTTCTCACGTGGCCACTCTAGCTGGTTCAGTGGTGTGCAGCTTTCAAGTATGAAAAAATCCACAAAGGCAGGTTTTGGGGGTAACTTTCCCTTATATGACTCATCACTTTTGTTTCTTAAGTAGCTCTTCACCTTCATGCATTGGAGAAGGAAATGGCAACCCACTCCAGTGTTCTTGCCTGGAGAATCCCAGGGACGGGGGAGCGTGGTGGGCTGCCGTCTATGGGGTCGCACAGAGTCAGACACGACTGAAGCGACTTAGCAGCAGCAGCAGCTCTTTTCATTTTCTTTCAAAGAAAGAATGGAATGATATCATCTATTCCTCTTTTAACTAAGCTCAGAGTTAAAAAAATTTTTATGTCCTACTAATTGATAGGAATAGGAAATTTGTTTTTGACTAAAACATTGCAACACTTAGGTGTTTCACCTCTCAACAGGGCAACTTATTTATATAAGTGAAAAAATGGCTTTGCTGGAACCAAGTAACTAGGCAACATGTTCCACCCATTTCTTATGTCCAGTATCAGCCCTACAAGGAAACTTTCCACCTGGAGCTCCAAATCAAAGTTTTTCCCTAAGTCTCAGACCCAAACAGGATCCCCTGACATCCTGCCACATACATGAAAAGGCTCGACATTTAACTCGCTGCACAGAGTATTCAGCTCTTTTTGACAGACGGCTATGCTTTTGATAAGTCTTTCCTTCAGGCTTTCCTCTTCAGCAATCATCATATCCAGGAGGTCCTATGAGAGAGAAAACAGTCCTATAAAACTTTTGGGTTTTCCCCCATTAACGTCAAACAACACTAAAAACCTCACAGTTTCAAAATTTTAAGAAAGGACTTAAAAAAAACCAGGACTTCCCTGGTGGTCCGGTGGTTAAGACTCCATACTCCCAGTGCAGAGGACCCAGGTTCAATCCTTGGTCCGGGAACTAGGATCCCCATGGCTTGGCCAAAACAAACATGCAAACAAAACCACGAGGAGCCTGTGACACCCTAGCGTTGCTTCTATATGCTATTTTAGATGAGACACCAACGTCCTTACCCCCGTCCCACTGCAGAGAGGCCAGTGCTACTAAACTCACCTTGATGTGCTTCTTTACAACCTCAGTTCTTTGTAACCGCTGGTCCTCTGGAATGCCAATCAATTCCCATATTTCCCGAAGGTGATTCAGGGCTTTCTGGAGACATACTATGGACTCCTCTGCCAGCACCTCACTAAAAAGCAAAAGAGAAGCCAGCTACCTGAGCCACTGCCTCCAGTCTAAAAACTGTATTTACAGAAACTAAAACTAGTTTCTCAGTGGGCTCAAGGCTAAAAAAATTGGAAATAAGCATTCAACTTAATTCATCTTTAACTAGTCCCCTATCCTTCCCCCCACAAACACCACAACCCTGGAAAAGCAAAATCCAGTATCATGTTACATTGTAGAAATCCAGTCTTACACTGTGTAAATTCAATCTTTTGAATAATATTCAGAATCTGGACTTCAATCGATGATTCTATCTACGGCAGTATAGTATGGAAAAACAGACAAAAATGTCAGCTCCTATAAAACAGCTCGAAGTTTATTGCAAATTTGTTATTCATCTTTTTCCCTTCCAGTTTTATTAAGCTATAATTAATATACAGCACTGTATAAGTTTAAGGTATACAGCACAATGACTTGATTTATATACATCATGAAGCGTTACCATAATAAGTTTAGTAAACATCTATCATTTCATATAGGTAAAATATTAAAGAAATTTAAAAATTATTTTTCTTACGACTAGAACTCAGTATTACTCTTTAACAACTTTAATAAATAACACACAGTGGTGCCAATTATATTGATCATGTACATTACATCCCTATTACTTATCTTAAAACTGATTTATCTGGACTTCTGTGGTGGTCCATTGGTTAAAAATCTGATTGCCAATACAGGGGAGATGGGTTTGGTCCCTGCTCTGGAAGGATTCCACATGCCATGGGGCAACTTAGTCTGTGCACCACAACTACTGAGCCCATGCACCCCAGAGCCCGCACTTTGCAACAGAGAAGCCACTGCAATGAGAAGTCTGTGCACTGCAATTAGAGAGTAGCCCCAGCTCACAGCAACTAGAGAAAGCCCACGTAGCAACAAAGACCCAATATAGCCAAAAATACATTAATGAAATACAAATTTTTTTAAATCCTGACTTATCTTATAACCTTCTGACTGCCCTCATCCAATTCTTCCTTCCCCCTACCCCCAGACTGGTAAGCTAAAACTAATCTCTTTTTCTCTGAACTTGCTTGTTTCTGAAATATAATTGACCTATCAGTTCAATTCAGTTGCTCAGTCCTGTCCAACTCTTTGCGACTCCATGAATTGCAGCACACCAGGCCTCCCTGTCCATAACCCCCGGAGTTCACTCAGACTCACGTCCATCGAGTCAGTGATGCCATCCAGCCGTCTCATCCTCTGTCGTCTCCTTCTCCTCCTGCCCCCAATCCCTCCCAGCATCAAGTCTTTTCCAATGAGTCAACTCTTCGCATGAGGTGGCCAAAGTACTGGAGTTTCAGCTTTAGCATCATTCCTTCCAAAGAAATCCCAGGACTGATCTCCTTCAGAATGGACTGGTTGGATCTCCTTGCAGTCCAAGGGACTCTCAAGAGTCTTCTCCAACACCACAGTTCAACAGCATCCATTCTTCAGCGCTCAGCCTTCTTCACAGTCCAACTCTCACATCCATACATGACCACTGGAAAAACCATAGCCTTGACTAAACGGACCTTTGTTGGTAAAGTAATGTCTCTTCTTTTGAATATGCTATCTAGGTTGGTCATAACTTTCCTTCCAAGGAGTAAACGTCTTTTAATTTCATGGCTGCAGTCACCATCTGCAGTGATTTTGGAGCCCCCCAAAATAAAGTCTGACACTGTTTCCACTGTTTCCCCATCTATTTCCCATGAAGTGATGGGACCGGATGCCATGATCTTCGTTTTCTGAATGTTGAGCTTTAAGCCAACTTTTTCACTCTCTACTTTCACTTTCATCAAGAGGCTTTTTAGTTCCTCTTCACTTTCTGCCATAAGGGTGATATCATCTGCATATCTGAGGTTATTGATATTTCTCCCAGCAATCTTGATTCCAGCTTGTGTTTCTTCTAGTCCAGCGTTTCTCATGATGTACTCTGCATATAAGTTAAATAAGCAGGGTGACAATATACAGCCTTGACGTACTCCTTTTCCTATTTGGAACCAGTCTGTTGTTCCATGTCCGGTTCTAACTGTTGCTTCCTGACCTGCATACAGATTTCTCAAGAGGCAGGTCAGGTGGTCTGGTATTCCCATCTCTTTCAGAATTTTCCACAGTTTATTGTGATCCACACAGTCAAAGGCTTTGGCATAGTCAACAAAGCAGAAATAGATGTTTTTCTGGAACTCTCTGGCTTTTCCCATGATCCAGTGGATGTTGGCAATTTGATCTCTGGTTCCTCTGCCTTTTCTAAAACCAGCTTGAACATCGGGTAGTTCACGGTTCACGTATTGCTGAAACCTGGCTTGGAGAATTTTGAGCATTACTTTACTAGCATTACTTTACTAGTGAGATGAGAGCAATTGTGCGGTAGTTTGAGCATTCTTTGGCATTGCCTTTCTTTGGGATTGGAATGAAAACTGACCTTTTCCAGTCCTGTGGCCACTGCTGAGTTTTCCAAATTTGCTGGCATATTGAGTGCAGCACTTTCAAAGCATCATCTTTCAGGACTACTGGAATCTGGAATTCCATCACCATCTACTGGAATTCCATCACCTCCACTAGCTTTGTTCGTAGTGATGCTTTCTAAGGCTCACCTGACTTCACATTCCAGGATGTCTGGCTCTAGCACTATGTTAGTTGCTGCTAGAGCACAGAGTGAATATTAGTGAACACATTTCTATACATTTCAAACTTATCACCAGAATAAGTCTAGCTACAATAGGTCACCATACAAGATATTACCTAATTCTTGACTACATTCTGCACACTATCCATCTCATACCTGTAACTCATTTATTTTGTAACTGGAAGTTTGTATTTTTCTTTTTTTTAATTTGGCTGCACTGGGTCTGTGTTGCTGTGGGATCTTCATTGCTGCCTGCAGGATCTTTTCATTGTGGCATATGGGATCTCAGTTCCCTGACCAGGAATCAAACCCACATCCCCTGAATTGCAAGGCAGATTCTTAACCACTGGACGGCCAGGGAAGTCCCTGATAGTTCTATATTTAATTTTTTGAGAGATCGCCAACTGTTTTTCCATAGTGGCTACTCCATTTACATCCCCACCAACAGTGCACAAGGGTTCCCTTTTCCCAGTATCCTTGCCAATTCATGTTATCTGTTATCTTTAATAAAAGTGATTCTGACAGTTGTGAGGTGAATATTTCATTGTGGTTCTGATCTGCATTTCCCTTTTGATTAGTGATGTTAAGCATCTTTTCATGTGCCCGTTGACCATCTGTATGTCTTCCTTGGAAAAATGTCTATTCAGATCCTCTACCCATTTTTAGTTAAGGGTGTTTGTTTTCTTAATGTTGAGTTGTGTACATTCTTTATATATTTTGGATACTAACCCCTGATCAGTGTTGATGAGTATATAGAAAAGCCAGAACTTTTACACACTACTGGTTGGAGTGAATTAGTACACCACCTTGAGACTGTTGGCAGTATCTGCTACAGTTAAACTCTGGATGTGCTTTGCTACCAGTCAGCCAGGAGGCCTGGAACAAGTCACTGAAGCTTTTCTGTGCAAGAAATGAGGCTAGAGGCTCTCACTGGCCCCCTCTCTGTTACAGCATATTCAGGGTTTCTAAATCACCAGCCTAGATCTCCAGGAACATCAGTTTCTCCATAGTTTTAATATACTTATTTCCAAGACATTTTTCTAGCCAAGAAATCCCAATGTAAAGGTTTCCTGTTCTAGTTGCAGAAAAGCTTTTGCACAGATACTAGCTGCCTATACCAGATGGCAATATCAATAACACACATAATAAAGAGTGTTTAAAAGAATTTACTGGGACTTCCTTGGTGGTCCAGTGGTTAAGAATCTGCCTGCCAATGCAGGAGACATGGGTTCAGTTCCTGCTCTGGGAAGATTCCACATGCCTGGGGCAACTAAGCCTATGCGTCACCACCACTGAGCTCATACTCTAGAGCCTGTGCTCTGCAACAAGAGAAGACACTGCAATAAGAAGTCCAGGCACTGTGTACACAGCAACTAGAGAAACAGCCACAAAGACCCAGCACAGCCAAAAATTAATTAATAAAAAAAAAATGAAAACCTACAGAATGGGAGAAAATATTTGCAAATGATGTGACAGACAAGGGCTTAATCTCCAAAATACACAAACAGCTCATACAACAATAAAAAAAAGAGGAACAACCCAATCAAAAAATGCACAGAAGACCTTAATAGACATTTACCCAAAGAAGACATACAGATGGCCAGTAGGCACATGAAAAGATTCTCAGCATCACTAATTAGTAGAGAAATGCAAATCAAAACCATAATGAGGTACCACCTCATAACTGGTCAGAACAGCCATCATTAAAAGTCTACAAACAACAAACGCTGGAGAAGATGTGAAGAGAACCCTCCTACCCCACTGGAGGGAATGTAAGTTGGTGCTGCCTCTATGGAGAACAGTTTGGAGGTTCCTCAAAAAAAAAAAAATGGAGCTGCCATATGATCCAGCAATTCTACTCCTGGGCACATACCCAGACTAAACTATAATTTGAAAATACATGCATCCCTAGTGTTCACAGCACTGCTATTTACAATAGTGGGAAACAACCTAAATGTCCATCAACAGACGAATGGATAAAGAAGGTGTGGTGTGTATATATATTATATACATATATATATATGTGTGTGTGTATATATATATATACACATTGTCTATATATACAATGGAATATTACTCAGCCATAAGAAAGAAAATAATGCCATTTGCAGCAACACAAATGGACCTAGAGAGATTATCATAAGTGAAGTAAATCAGAAAGACAGACAAATACCACATGCTATCAAGAATCTCGGAGAAGGCAGTGGCACCCCACTCCAGCCTGGAAAATCCCATGGATGGAGGAGCCTGGTAGGCTGCAGGCCATGGGGTCGCTAAGAGTCAGAAACGACTGAGCGACTTCACTTTCACTTTTCACTTTCATGCACTGGAGAAGGAAATGGCAGCCCACTCCAGTGTTCTTGCCTGGAGAATCCCAGGGACAGGGGAGCCTGGTGGGCTGCCGTCTATGGGGCCGCACAGAGTCGGACATGACTGAAGCGACTTAGCAGCAGCATCAAGAATCTAAAATGTGACACAAGACAGACTCAAAGATATAGAGAACCTATTTGCGGTTGCCAAGGGAGAAGGAAGGATTGGGAGTTTGGGATTAGCAGATTCAAATTATATAGCACACAGAACTATATTCAATACCCTGGGAATAAACCATAATGGAAAAGAATATATTTATAACTGAATCACTTTGCTATACAGCAGAAATTAACACAACATTGTAAATCAATTGTATTTCAATAAAACTTTAAAAGTAAATTAAAAGCATAAAAAATGTAAAAAAAATTATCATGGTACAATTATGTACTGCCTTGCTAATTGGATTCAGGTAATTCCTGAAAAGGTGCAAATTTGAGATTTTTTTCTTATACTACATCATTTGAAAAACTGAGGGTGCTTACAAGAATATCATTCAAGAATACAGAGGTTGAAAGGGGCCAATTTTTCCAGTCTGGAGACTCTTAAGTCACTAGCCCAGAAGATATCCTAAATGGCCCTTTAAATGATTTCCTACCTTCTGGCAGCGTTCCACTGATCTACCGCCTATTTTTTTTTTCTAAATAGCCCTCTAGAAAAGCTTGTTAAGCTCCTCTGTACAATCTGCTTCAGAAATCAAGCCAATAGTTAATTCAGTGACCATTCTGATAACCATATTTTTCAGGCATATTTCTCATAGTCTTCTTTAAATATGAATACTTGAAACCAGATTACCTGAAATTCTGGTTTTGTTAGCATAGTAATTCCAGTTGTTAGATCTGTCAGGCTGGAACCAAAGTTAATTGATAACTTTTCCTTCCCCATCATTCACTTTCTTGAAAGCAGTAGATGCCTGAACAATCCAAAAACTGCTAATGGACTGGGGAGTAAGAGTCTTCTGTAAAATGTCATTTAAAATTTTACCAGTCTTCAGAATGTGTCATTAGCTGAAATACAGAGCAGCTTAACTGTGCTCTCTTTTAAATAAGAAGTTATTTGTCATCCACAACCTGACACCCAACATTTGTCTTCCAGTGGTACCAGTGATTTGTACTCCATTCCCATTCTCCCAAGGACAAGTATTTGAAAAAGAACCTTCAGAATCAGTAACCATGGAAGGAAGAGCCTTACAAAGCCATACATTAACCAGTTTGACCAATAACTACGAATTATTTAATAATGAATTATCACAATGGTTCATTCACTACTTTCAGAAAATAAGGTTAACATCTGTATCACTTTTAACACAAAAATCCTAGCCCTGGCATTGTTTTCATTTTAGTGATGAGCAAACTGACATTCAACATCATTGCCCAAAGTTACAAGGCCGGTAAGAGGCGGAGTGATGAGTCTGGTCGCAATTTCAATTCGGACACCCCTTCCCGCCCACCCCCCTTCTCCCTCAATGCCTGAAAAGTTGCTAAAACGACCGGACAAGTATTCCTTAATTGGGAGTTTTCTGAACTTGCAAGAAAACCAAGCTATGTTTCCAATTCGAGTAAAGTATTAACACTGCAACCCTGAGACACTGAAATGCAACGCTAAATTTAAAACCTGACAGCTTTATTGAAACCCTAACCACAAAAAACTCAGGACATACATAAAACAAGCCGTCGGTTCCAATAAGCAGCACCTGAGACGCTAGGCGGGCGGAGAGGGTGGGGCTCCCGGACTCCAGCTCCGACGCCGCGGGCCCGACCGCCCTCCCCACCTCGCCGCTGATCCCGGGCCCCTGCGCTCGGCCCACTCGGGGCGGCTGGACCTGCGGGGGCCGGAGGCCGCCGGGGAAAGGGTGCGTCAGGTCTGGCCTCCCCGCCGCCAGCGGCCCGCGGCCCTCGCCCTGGCTCACAGCTTCCCAGCGGAGCCCGGCCGCTCCCGGCCTCACTCGGGCGCGGCTGACAGGACGCCCCGACCCCGGGTGGAGGGTGGCCCCTCGGACCCCGCACCGCCCCGCACCCAGAAGGGGAGTCGCTCCCTCCCGCGCCCCCTCGACGCCCCCCACATGCACCTTCTCCTCATGACGGACGCTCCAAGCGGGCGGGCGTCTAGGCCCCCGACCTTCTCCACGCGGGCCGATCGCAGCAACCCCCGGCAAGCACCAGCGGCGTCTCCAGCTCGCAGCTGCGCGAGCCGTTAGCCCTCGGCAGAATTTCAAACCGAACCGGAGGCGGTATAAGCCCCGCGATTGGTGCCCCGTCCCGTCGCTCCTCGAGAAGCCCCGCCCTCACCCCGCCCACCGGCGCGCCGCGGTTTGGGGCGGGGGGCCCTGCGCACAGGGCGCGGTTTTCAAAGGGCGCGTCTCTGCCTAGAGACCGCCGAGTCTCCCGGTCTCCCTGGCTTGGTGCGTTTAAAACGCCTTGCCGCCCTCGGCCGGCCGGGTGACGAGAGCAGGAGTCACAGAAAAGCCTGGCGCCTTAATATCTTTCCCTCGCTCTTTCAGGCAGCAGTCCTGAAGACCGAGCTTTGGTGGCCGTTTCCCCAGATAGAGGAAAGCAGGACCTAAAGGGGAGAGGGAGGGACGTTGGACCTTGCTCTCCGGCCGGTGCTTTTCTAGTGATCTCATTTAATCTTCTCAACCATCCTGCTTTTGTTGTTCATTGGAGAAGGAAATGGCAACCCACTCCAGTGTTCTTGCCTGGAGAATCCCAGGGACGGGGGAGCCTGGTGGGCTGCCGTCTATGGGGTCGCCCAGAGTCGGACATGACTGAAGCGACTTAGCAGCAGCAGCAGTCGCTAAGTAGTGTACGACTCTGCGACCCCAATGGACTGTGGCCTGCCAGGCTTCTCTGTCCATGGGATCCAACCTGCCTCTCCAGCACTGGCAGGCGGATCCGTTACCACTGAACCACCTGGGAAGCCCAACCATCCTGCTAGGTAAACACCCCCGTTCTACAGAAGGAAGTATCTCTAAATTAAGGTTTGTGATTTCCCAGGTAACGATTGGTATATAAATGAGATTACCTGGATGGTGGTTTTCTTTAAAACTACATGGGTTTATATAATTGTCCCGTGAAAAATTAAAGACTCAAAACTCGACAAAGTTGCTTGCAGCTGTGTGCTGTGCTCACTTGAGTGTGTCCGACTCTCTGCTACCACATGGAATGTAGCCTGCTAGGCTCCTCTGTCTGTAGGGATTCTCCAGGCAAGAATACTGTAGTGGGTTTCCATGCCCTCCTCCAGGGGATCTTCCCAGCTCAGGGATTGAACCCAGTTCTCCAGCATTGAAGGCAGATTCTTTACTATCTGAGCCACCAGGGAAGCACTTAATGCTTACATATCACTTTTTCATGGTTGTGTAATATATGGTCGTGTAGATTCATGAAATTCAACTCTTTTACAGTTGATGAATATTTAGGTGTCATTTGTATAAATAATTGTTTTCATACCTCAATCTCAGCATCTTGCATTCTTTCTTAGGGTTAGTTCCTAGAAGTGTAATTACTTTATGCTCCCTCTTCAGACAGGTTGTATTTATTAATTTGCCCTCACCACCAAGGCATCCTCGCTGGAAGAATACCTTCCTTAAACTCAGCAGCATGGAGTACTGCTGTCATTGTGACATTGCTTTGCTTGATAAGAATAGTTGCTTGCTTGATAATAACGGAAATTGCACATTTCCCCCATGTTTATTGGCCAACAGTGGTGTCTGTGAATTCTCTTCATTTGCCTTTTCCCTGAAAGAAAAGTAAAGGATGCTTGTTTGCTTAACCTTCATGACTGTTTTTTTTCACTTTCAGAAGAACTTCACTGCCGTTTTCAATGTCCTTTAACTTGTTAGCTGTGCGCCAAACATTCGCACCACTGGGTGGCCTACAGGCACCACTCTTGCTCTCTTTGTTGATCAAGTTGAGAGTTTTCCAGAAAGCATCAAAAACTTGTGATCTTCAGACAGGTGGCCAGGGTTGTAAGTTTCCAGAGATAAGACCATTTTGCTATCATGTGCTTTACACTAGTTCTGAAGCTAACAAAGTCATAGAACCGTTGGAAGATAATTCAGGGCATATACTCAGCATGTAAAATGCTTTGAAATGTATGTATACAGAAGGATCATATTATAGTCCTAGTGAACTGCACTGTCCTAGAATTTAAGTGCAATGCACTGCCACCGTTTATTCACTTGGCCATAGTTTGTTTTTCTGACTGTGTAATTCTTTTTACAAACTAACAGTCCTGTCAGCAGTGTCTTTGATCTTGCACACTAGTTTGGTGTAACACTGTCAAGCTTCTAGCTGGATACTTGAGGTATGCATTTTCCTTGGAATTTCAACATAGCATTGTCATTTTCCTGTGGAAAGAATACTTTTGATGACCTAACAACACAGGTTTGGGTCTTCTTTTTTTTTTTTTTTAATATTTATTTATTTGGCTGCGTTGGGTTTCAGTTGACAGACACAGGATCTTTCATTCTGGCATAACTCTAGTTATGCGCATTTAGTTGCTCTGAGGTATGTAGGATCTTGGTTCCCTGACCAAGGATTGAACCTGTATCCCCTGCATTGCAGGGCGGACTCTTAACCACTGGACCACCAGGGAAGTCCCTGGATCTTTCTTTTAAGAAGTGGCAGCTCTGTGGATTGGGGAACAGACTGGAGGCGAAGTAAATGGAAGGGACAGTTTTGCAAAAAGCCCGGGTCAAAACAAGTACATCTGCCATGGGGATGGTGAAGAGAAATGATCTAGAAGCATTTAGAAATAATAGGTAGGGGGACCAGCTGAATGTGGTGGATAAAAAGAAAAAAAAAAATCTAAGGTCAAGGATATAATTTCTTGCATGAACAAAACTAGGGCAGATGATGAGAATGTCAATTAGGGAAACAGGAAGAGGGGCAGTTTAGGGGCCCCACGTGGAGACATGAAGCTCAGCTTGAGAGTTTATTTTACATGTGCTGAATTTCAACTGCCCATGGAATGGTCATGTTGGAAATAATAGCGTGAAGTTCAGCAGTGAGACAAAAGCTTGGGATGGGCAAGCGGATAACAACAAAAGACAGTGAAGGAGATAGCAACAAAGGAGGATCCACAGACAGAGGAAACAAAAGAGATGGAAATACAGCCTAGGAGACTCAGGAGGACAAAATTATCATGGAAGCCTTACAAGAAGGAAAAGCGGATTAACAGTGAGATCAAGTTAGAAGACAACCACTAATAGATGGTGGTTAGAGTTCACCATTTTCAAAGGGTGAAGGGAAAGAGAGGCCCTTAGAATTAGCACTTACAGGGGCACTAGTGGCCTTTAGAGGAGCACAGTGCCTAAAACTGCTCTAAAGGGGGACACAATCTTTCCTTCTGCAATAAGAAACCGAAGGCTTAAAATTCAAGTGCCTCCTTATGTTGAAACAACAGCAAACTCATTTTTCCTAAAATACAATGAGTCACAGAATTTTAGAATTGGAAGGGTGCTTACTGATCATCTAATCCCTGTTTTATGATTGAGGAAAGTGAATTACAGGGCAAGTTTCAAGGAAGAAACAGAACAGGCCCAGAGAAACTACCCAGTCCCAGCCGTGGAGCACGCGAAGCTGCTATATAAAGTCCCCTTACCTCCCCCCGATAAACTGTGGAAGTGCCTGTCCAGAACTAAACATAATACGTTGAGAGTAGAGGCTTTATTTACAGTGATACTCAAAGAGGATTTAGAAAAAGATCCTCCTTATCTTATTAGCAGGGGCTGTACTTCATGAACAAAAAAAAACATCCTGGGGGCAGGAGGTGAACTCTCTCCTCAGGTTCTCTAGATCCCAAGTGAGTTCCCTGCCCCCCAGCTCTTAGGAGGGTGGTTGGTAGACATCTTCTTAGCAGCTGCGAGTCAGACTCCTGCATCCCACTGAGGAACACGTCCAGGGAAGACATCAACACTGGCAGGGAAAATTTCAGGCTTTCACCTCGCTCATGGCCTCCATGAGGCGGGCACTGTTGGTGACTGCTGTCGTCAGAAAAATGAACCTGTACCCTAAGGAGTAAAAGCGCCACGAAACGTGACCGAGGGCAGATTTGAGCCCCCGACACCAGCCATGTGGGGCCCCTCCAGTTCCACAGCCGGGCTGGGTCAGAGCACCAGTCTGTAGTCACAGGTGCACCAGCACCACACTCTCGGGCCCAGCAACTTGCCATGCTGGGTGGAACAGGGCTCCCTGCTGTTCGGCCCCCAGCAAGATGGCAGCAGGTGGTACCCAGAGGCCTGTAAAGAAGCCTTTCTGAGGTCTCTGCCCTTGGCCCCCCAGATCCCATGAAGGCCTGTTCTCACCTTTCTCTCTGCCCAGGAACCGGAGGGCTGAGATCTCAGAGAACGTGCAGCCACCCAAGAACACCACCAAGATGAGGCGCAGGGACTCGCTGGAGGCCTTGTCGTCCTTGGTCATGTCTGCAAAGACCGGACCAGCCTCGGCTCTTCACTGGCCACGCAGGCTCGTACTGGGTGGTGCCTCGCGCCCTCCCCTTGTCTCACCCGCCCCCACTGGGCAAGGAAGGCCATGCACCTGTGAAGGCCAGCTCACTGCAGTTGAGCAGCCGCACCACTTCGTCCAGGCCCTGCCAGCCCCGCCGCTCCAGCACCTGGGAAGGCACAAGCGCTAGTTTCAAGTCCAGCGGCAGCCAGACTGTCACGTTTCTTGCTAGCTGCTCGGGTAGTTACAAGCTGGGCCAGGCCAGGGACGAAGAGAAAGCAGAGAGCATGAAGTGTGAATGAGAGGGGGCCACATTCTCACCTGCTCGATGATTCGGCAGCTGAGGGGCACGTACGCACCGCTGAACACGTACGCCATGTCACGCGGCACTTTCAGGTCATACTCGCCATCCACGCGTGGGATCTGGAGGGTAAAGGGGAACACAGGAGGCGAGTGGCAACTCGGCCTTCCAGTCCTTTACCGAGTCAGAGAAAAGTGGTGTACCCCTAAGAGCAGTTGTTACTTCAACTAAAGGGAGAAGCAGCAATAGCCTTGCGGGGGCGGGGAAAGACTCCATGATCAAAGATGGAAGCTGTTCAGTACCTGCCAGTTCTGCTGAATGAGGGCCCGTGTGCCCTGGCAAGAGTGCCCCTTTGTGACCCTCCAGCAGCGACATGGGACACGCCTGTCACTGAAGCGGCACTTGGCACATTCTCTGGTACTCATAGGTATGTGTTACATGTTTACTAAATGAATGAACCTTTGTGTCTTGTCTCATTATTAAATTAAACTCATGCTATAATGCTACCAAACAAAAGAATCTTTTTCCTTTAATTTTTAGTTTTTGGCTGCATTTTGGTAGCATGTGGGAACTTAGCTCTCTGACCAGGGACTGAACCCACACCTCTGCTTTAGAAGCATGGAGTCTGAACCACTGAACCACCAGGGAAGTTCCCAAACAAAAGGATCTTTATAAAAACAAAGTAACAGAAAGGGTTTTGTGGGCTCAAAGTACTCCACAAAGGACTGAACCCACTGCCTCCCCTAGCCACTCCTGATCCACATACCAAATTCAGCTTCTTACTGATGGCTCGGAAATTGCTTCTCTTGGCGAGGGAACTGAAGGCATCAGTAATCTTTCCTGGGAAAGAAATCTGTGCTGGGTTTTATCTAAGGTTTATGGATTAAATTTATGCTGCCGTGGGTGATACCATTCAGGAAGTGACAGGACCGCCTCTCCTCAAAGAGCAGGACCTATCACACCTGAAGACCCTCCTCAAAGCAGATCACCTACAGTTCCCTGAAACCCATCAAGACATGCACGACCTTTCTCTCCCCACCCACAGTCTTCCTCCTTCTATAGGGCACCAGCCCTCTACTGAATGCAATCTACAGGGTGAGCTACAGTTTACTGGTTAAGGGTGTGGCCTTTGGAGTCAAACCTGACTGACTGAGGGGCCCTGAACAAGTCACTTAACCTCCCTCTGCCTCGGTTTCCACATGTGTAAAATGGAGATAATACAACTTACCATGGAGAAGGTTTGGGAGGATTACATGAAAAAGTGTATCTAAAAGGCTTAGCACATCAGTGTTTACTAACTGGAAGCTGTTCTAACGGGAAAGCAGGAGGAGTGGTGGTAAGGGCAGTGACAGTAAGGAATTGCCTTCTCCTCCCTCAGCTCATTCTCTCCTTGGCCAGCATGCTCCGCCTGTTGAGAGAAGAGGCACCAAGGGCCAGGGGGGGCAGAAGGGGCTACCTGTGCTCCCTGCTCACCTGCGGCCTTGTCCGTCACCAGCTTGCTCACTTTACTCTCCACGGCCGTGAGGGTGTCTCCCGGGGCCTGCTCTGTTAGGAGCCCAGCTCGCCGCAGGTTGAAGAAGGTCAGCAGGTGCTCGGGGCCATAGCTCTGAACAAAATGCAATTCAGCTCTCTACCAAGCATCCACCAAGGGCCTAGCCCTGTGAGGTGATACGGAGGTGGGCGAGAGGAGGATTATGTGTTCTGTGTCCTGAGAAGCCCACACTTTTTTGTGGGGAAGAATTTTTTTTTTTTTCAATTGGGGGATAACTGCTTTACAGTGCTGTGCTGGGGAAGTCACATCGGAAATAACCAAATACCAAACAGACAATAAAAGCAGCACGAAACAATTAAAGAACACAGAAAATTATGGATGGGAGGAGGTGGGGAAGGCTTCACAGAGGAGGCAGGACTTCAGAAGGACCTGGAAGGAAAGCTGTATAGATGCCTCATAAGGAGCTGAAGTGAGAGTCCAAGGCCAAGAACTCACCACTGGTTCCAACAGCTGAACTGTTCAAATTCCCTCCCGCACTAGCCACATAAAGCGGGGAGCAGAGTGAAATGAGGGCGGTGGGAAGGGTGTCTGTGCTGGGAGGGAGGCCGCATGGGAACAGAAGGGTAACCAGGACTGGAAAGGGGCTATTTCTTCTTCAACTCTTTCAAAAATGTCCACCAAATTCCCTCAAGAACACATTCTCCTGGCCTTACCTGCAGGTACTGGGTTTTCAGGGATCGGTAATCCTTGGGGATCAAACCTGAGGGTAAGAAAGGTAAAGGTTCAGGAGCCAGTTGAGGTGTCCTAACGTGTACAGCCAAACCCACCAATCAACAAACCCTCCTCCCCGCAGGAAAAAAACACAAACCCTAATGAGGAGGATGTTCAAGCTGGTTTTAGAAAAGGCAGAGGAATCAGAGATCAAATTGCCAACATCCTCTGGATCATGGGAAAAGCAAGAGAGTTCCAGAAAAACATCTATTTCTGCTTTATTGACTATGCCAAAGCCTTTGACTGTGTGGATCACAATAAACTGTGGAAAATTCTGAAAGAGATGGGAATACCAGACCACCTGACCTGCCTCTTGAGAAATCTGTATACAGGTCAGGAAGCAACAGTTAGAACTGGACATGGAACAACAGACTGGTTCCAAGTAGGAAAAGGAGTACGTCAAGGCTGTATATTGTCACCCTGCTTGTTTAACTTATATGCAGAGTACATCATGAGAAACGCTGGGCTGGAAGAAGCACAAGCTGGAATCAAGATTGCCGGGAGAAATATTAATCACCTCAGATATGCAGATGACACCACCCTGATGGCAGAAAGTGAAGAGGAACTAAAAAGCCTCTTGATGAAAGTGAAACAGAAGAGTGAAAAAGTTGGCTTAAAGCTCAACAGTCAGAAAACTAAGATCATGGCATCTGGTCCCATCACTTCATGGGAAATAGATGGGGAAAACAGTGGAAACAGTGTCAGACTTTATTTTTTTAGGCTCCAAAATCACTGCAGGTGGTGATTGCATCCATGAAATTAAAAGATGCTTACTCCTTGGAAGGAAAGTTATGACCAGCCTAGATAGCATATTCAAAAGCAGAGACATTACTTTGCCAACAAAAGTCCATATAGTCAAGGCTATGGTTTTTCCAGTGGTCATGTATGGATGTGAGAGTTGGACTGTGAAGAAAGCTGAGCACTGAAGAATTGATGCTGTTGAACTGTGGTGTTGGAGAAGACTCTTGAGAGTCCCTTGGACTGCAAGGAGATCCAACCAGTCCATCCTAAAGGAGATCAGTCCTGGGTGTTCATTGGAAGGACTGATGCTGAAGCTGAAACTCCAATACTTTGGCCACCTCATGAGAAGAGCTGACTCACTGGAAAAGACCCTGATACTGGGAGGGACTGGGGGCAGGAGGAGAAGGGGATGACAGAGGATGAGATGGCTGGATGGCATCACCGACTCTATTGGCATGAGTTTGGGTGAACTCCAGGAGTTGGTGATGGACAGGGAGGCCTGCCGTGCTGCGATTCATGGGGTCACAAAGAGTCGGACATGACTGCACAACCGAACTGAACTGAGTGAGAAGGAAGGAGTTGGACTTGATATTAACTTTGCATCCTGTGTAGTCAATTCTAAATTGACTCCTCAACTGAAGCCTGCTTTTTGAAAGATAAAGCCTGGATCTGAGGGTTCCAAGAAAGAGCCCTGGAGAAGGGATACTGACAAATGCCAATTTCATCCATGGGGGTCGGGGAGGGGAATGCAAGCACAGGGAGAAGGGCCTTCCTGTGTGTGTTTCCCTGGCTAGGGGCCAGTCCTTCCAGGAATTGCTTAACAGCAAGTGAGGAATGGGAGAAGTGTCCACATGGGTTCCCAAAGTGCAACAGGGAACTCTTAGATGTAAGAGGAAATGGGCTTCCAACTACAATAAAGGGGATTTAGAATAAGCAAATGACTTCTTTGGGTAAAAGCAACCTTAAAGAATATTTGCTGAGACTTTGCTGGTGGTCCAGTGGTTAGGAACGCACCTGCCAATGCAGGGGGCACACGCTGTGAAGCAAGTAAGCCCGTGTGCCACAACAAGAGCACCCTGCGGCAACAAAGACCCAGTGCAGCCAAAAATAAACAAATTTTAAAAATATTTGTAAAGTGGAAGACTTCAAAACTCAGAACAATTTGCCATGAAAAGCTGCAGAATCCGAGCTTCTAAAATGCTTATGAAATTGGTTTTTCCTGAACTGTATCTTGATTATGAAATCGTGTTGAGGGTAGGAGGCCAGATGGAATAATGAGAGACATGCTGCTCAGCTCTGCCCTTGACAGTCCTACGATGGGACAGGCCTTATTGCAGAGAAGAGGACGAGATGCAGACCTCCTTAGGGCCGGAACAATAAATCACCTTAATGACCTGGGGATGTTTCACCCCAAACAAAAACCTGCTTTATTACAGGGGATAGAATCCATGAGATTACAGGGGAATGTTGTCTGCTAGGACATTTCTTTCTTTCAGAATGACTTTTTCTGTCCCTAAGGTACAGCTTTTCAACCTATGGTCCCTGGGACTCACCATTCTCCGTGATGGACAAAAGGCACATAAGACGGAGGCTTTCTATGGGTGACACCTGCACAGGAAGAAAGAGTCAGGGGGAATTCGAGTTTTGTAACACGCGTTCTCTCTTCTTCCTCTGCTTGGGCCCCACCGCTCCCCGCTCCCCGCTCCGCGCCGCCCCGCCTCACCTGCCGGTCTATGTGCTCTTCAATGTAGTTGGTGCTCTCCCTGATGTTGAACCCCTCCAGCAGCGCTGCAAGGAGTCAGAGGAGAGCCTGTTACTGGGGGAGTGGCTCAGCTTGTTGCCGTCTATGCTAACGGGCATCTGTCTCTCCATCTCTTTCTCCATCCTTTTTGGGGTGGGTTAAGGGGCCCCCAGAACTTCTAGCAGGAGCCAGCACTGGACAGTGCCAAAGAGCATCTTTTCAGGGTGGGCTGGGGCTGGGAGTCCAGGAAGCGGAAGCAGGAGAGGTAGCCAAGTCACCATGCTCAGTCTTGATGAGCTCCTGGAAGTCCTGCTTGGTTTTCTTCTTCATGATGGATTCACAGGCCCCGATATCTGCAGACGGGACAAAAGGGGAGCTGACACATTCCTGTTTCTGGAAGGAGGTCTCTTTACTGTTCAGGAGAATAAAAACTTCTTCAGGCAAAGTGCAGGAGCACTTCTTCCCATTTCGGGGCAAATAAGAGCACTATTCGGGACGTCCTTGGTGGACCAGTGGCTAACACTCCCAACACAGGGGAGCCCAGGTTCGACCCTTGGTCAGGGAACTAGATCCCACATGCCGCAATAAGGTCAGTACAGCCAAATAAATAAATAATTTTTTAAAAAAGCAACCAGAAACACTGATATTATTAAAATAATTTTTTTTTTTTTAAAAAGCACTATTTGATACATGAATGGGATCTCCTCCCAGAGGCAGAGCTCCTCTGCAGCCCTCCCCTCACCCTGGCCTCAAGCTGAAACATACGGAGGCTCAGCAGGCGGTGCTCCTGTTTCAGCCCCTTGAGCTCCTGGGACACAAAGTTCTTCATCTGCTTGATGTCCATGCCTCTCCGGCGCTGTGGGGACATGCCGGAGAGGTCAGGCCTTCTGCCCTCACACAGGAGTGACCACTGCCCACCCGCAGGTCCCCCCGCAACCCCCGCCCCATAGTAGCATCAGGGGCGTCAGCAGCAGCAGCCTGGGGAGCCACCGAGGGAACAGACAGAGGCCCCAGGTGGGAGCCTCACATCATACTGGGCCTGCAGGTTCCGGGCCTTCTGGCTCAGGAAGCCGAAGACATTGGAGAAGTGCTCGTTCCGGATCTCATTAAACACCTGTGAGGGGAATGCAACAGGAACAGATGACTGCACAGACTCAGACCTCCCATCTTCCTGCCTCCTCCGCGCAGCGACAGCACAGGGCGCGCGCTCAGCGGTTCTAGCAGAGAAAGCTGAGCCGGTTTCGATGAGGATGTGTCAGATCCCTGCTGTGTGCCCTGGGGTGCCCTCTCAGCTGGCGGGATGGCCCTCCCTCCAGGGACTCGGCCTCCCCTCCCAGCACGGGGGCCCGCAGCCTCGTGGTGGCAGCAGCCCGGGAAATCGTCTGCGAGCATCTGCATGCTCACCTTGTCCTCGGCATTGAGCAGCACCTTCAGGCTCTTGTCAGAGGACGTGACTTCCGGGCCAAAGTCAACACTCCCTTTAAGAACAGAGGGGACAGCTCTGAGGATCTCCAAGGAGCCTTCCTTCCCCACCCTTTCCTGAACTGCCATGAAAGGTGTCCCCAGGACTTCCCTGAGTCCAGTGGTTAGAGCTCTGGTTGGGTCCACTGCCAGGGCCTGGGTTCGATCTCTGGTCAGGCAACTAAGATCCCACAAGCAAGGCAAAAAAAAATGAGTTAAAGGTCCCCCAAACTATCTGGGGACTTCCCTGGTGGCCCATGGAGTAGGAAATGGCTACCCACTCCAGTATCCTTGCCTGGAAAATTGCATGGACAGAGGAGCCTGGCAGGCTACAGCCCATGGGGTTGCAAAGAGTCGGACATGACTGAGCACACAGTGGTGGCTCAGTGGTAAAGAATCCACCTGCTGGTGCAGGAGATGCGGGTTCGATCCCTGATCCAGGAGGATTCCCTAGAAGAGGAAATGGCAACCCACTCCAGAATTCTTGCTTGGGAAATCCCATAGGCAGAGAAGTCTGGTGGGCTACAGGCCACGCAGTCATAAAGGAGTCGGACTTTGCAACAAAACCACAACAAACCATTTGGAAGCCAGCACTTCACTCTGAGTCCTCCCCCGGGGAGGCCCAAGGAGTCGAGCACACCCCTGTCTCGCCGAGATGCCACTTACCACACTTGATGCGGAAGGTGTCATCCACCAGACCCTCGTAAACCACCTGGGAGCAAAGTGCCGTCACGAAGTCCACGTCTGAAATCGAGATCCCCGACCGTAAGGGTCTTCCTCGACTCAGCCTACCACCCAGTTAGCTCAGTGTCCGTGGGGCCCAAGTGCCCACGCCCTGCCTCCCCCAGGTCAATGCTGGCATTCACAGCCACCGCTGGAGGATTCCAACTGTGCCACCGTGTCTGCCATATTTCCGATATTCCCATGTCTTCTCGGGTCCATGAAGAGAGGAGCGCTGAGCACAGCTCACCTCTGTCCAGGAGAAAGATATGTCCAATTTCTGGCCTTCGGCCCTTGGTTTCACCATCCTCCTCCTCTTCCAGTCTCTTCCACAGTTCATACGACATCTGCTAGGGCCCAACACGTCCTCAGTCTTGAGTCCAGGTCCCTTCTGCAGCCCCACACTTATAGAACCCAACCTGTTCCATGCAATCCTTCTCCTTGACCCCAAGGAACATCTGTTCCCATCCCTCCCCATCCTTCCCCACAGCAGTGAAAGAATCTCACTGCCCCCAAATATTTAGGAATGCTACCCAGGGGTGTCCTGCTGTTCTGTTAGCCACATGAGTTCTCTGCTCTGGGGACCTCTTCTGGGGCAACAAAAGCCTATACATCACATCACAGATGCCCTTGAATAATCCTTAGTGGGCAGAAAATGGGTGAAATATGGGCATCTGGGCAACAGAACTGCTCACCTTGGCACACCTGCCAATTCCATAGCAGTTGGGGAAGGGTCCATACAGCGTGCTGAGGAGGTGCAGAGCTTGCGCCAGAGTGTTGATCCAACGCTGATCTCCTTCCTGCAGGGACCACGTGGGCCACAAAGCTATAGATCAACCTGACAGATTCATCTGGAAAGGGGCGAGGCCTAGAAGCCCCGGAGCAGAAGGGCAGGGTCTCGGCAATGCTTCGGAAGGTTCATTTTCATTGGCCCCAAAGGAAGCCTTGTGAATATCAGTCAGCAGCATTCCACCTCCAAATCAGTATCACTCATGATACATGAGATGAGCTGGAAGAAGGTTGAATCCATAGCCCACAGGACCCCATGTTTGTCCCCACTCATTGATGCCAAGACCCGAGTGCCCTGCACTCACCAGGAAGTAGTCCCTAAAAAACTCTGGTAGTTCCATGCTCAACAGATCCACATCAAGAGGCAAGAGAGAGAAGGCCCATTCATCACAGCTCACATCTGTGGGTACAGAGAGCATCAGCCTTCCTGCCAAAGGCACGAGGCTCCACATGAAGAGGGAAGGCCCACTGCAGTCGTGCGAGACTTCCCGAGGGCCTGCCCCACTGCCTCAGGTACTGCACTAAGCACGGGATGCTCAGAGATGAGTAAGATACAGTCTCTGCCCGGAAGGGGCTCACAGGCTGATAAGGAAAGGATGTGCGTGTGTAACAGCCTGTAATACAATGTGATAAGTGATGTGTTTCCATTAGAGTGCCAACCAAGAGTGCCGATGAAACACTTATTTATCTATGCATCATCTGACAGCACTGACTGAAAGCTGCGCACGTACAGGCACTAGGCTAGGGGACACTGGGGACACGCTCCTAACTTCTGCAGCTTATAGTCAAGTGGGAGGGCGCACAGCCGACAAACAGGATTCCAGTTGCAGGCTCCAAAGAGGAAACAGCAACCTAAGAGTGCAAACAGCTCAAGGATCTAACCCCAACTACGGATATAAGACTTCCCTAAAGAAGTGACATTTAAGCTTAGAATTCAAGTATGATTCAGGTAAGCAAAGAAGCTGTAGGGTGAGGAATATTCTAAGCAACGGGAACAGATGTGTGAAGTCCCCATGGCTGGAGGGCGGTGACTCAGGAGAGAGGAGCACACGTGATGAGTCTAAAGGGCAGGAAGGGGCCAGACCACGGAGGTGCAGGAGGCCACACTGAGGGCGCTGGGCTTTATTCCGAGCAGGATTTCCTGCAGGAAGGACTGGGGACCAGGTCTGTGTTGCACACAGAGGAGGGAAGGCACATGGTGTCCTTGTGGGGGTCTTGGGAGGGAAGGAAGAGAGCAGGGGTGATTTCCAACTACACCCCCCAGGATCCCTTCCATACTCTCCCACTCGTGGTCTAAGCTGGGGTCCTTCTTCCCACTCTAAGGACACCCTCCTCCTGCCAGGCCAATGGGAATGAGACAGCGAGCGTAAAGGAGGAGATACGGCAGGGGGCAACCCTCAGGGCCTTCTCCCACACATCCTCCCCCTTCCACTCACACCCATCTCCTCTCACCTCCATAGACGCCCTCTTCCTCAAGCACCATCTCGCACGCATAAAACTGAAAGACAAGGGGAGCTGATTAGTAACCCCCTTCTCTGTTCTTTGCATTTCTCTGGATTCCTCTGTGGTCACTGATGAGGACCACAGTTACTGAATCCAGTGAAAAAGACAGGAGAACCCAGACTTTTAGATCTAGAAAGGACCACTGGAATCATCCGGCCTAACACTGTTTCCTTTCCATCCATTTTATCTATTTATCAAGTCAATTGCTCTTTTCTCCTTGATTGACTGGAAAAGCTTTACAAAGGAGAGAGTATTCAGCTGTCATGGAAGGGTGAGTGCCGCAGGTAGAGCTCGGAAAAGGGTGTGACGGTACTATAGATACAGAGGAGGAGGAGCAGGTGGAGGTAAAGAGCAGTGGGGCGGAGAGGGGAAGGAAGGAGCTCTGCTTAGGACATGTCCATGGGACCTCTGCAGACACCAGGGGGAGGTCTGGACAGACAGCCTTGGGGTTCACGGCACATACATTACATTTAAACTAGGTAGTTTGTTCAAAAGAACACAAAGAAGAGAGCTAAGGACAAGACTCTAGGGCACGAAAATTCAGAGTACACAGTCCAGGACCTTCCAGAGAAGACCAAGACAGAATACACAGAGGCGGGAACAGAGAAACTAGCGCCTCTAAATAGCACCTCTAAAGGCAGAGGTTCAAGGAAGAATGGGCAGCCATCTCCAACACCAGAGATGTTAGGTAGAAGAGCCCGACACAGACATCACTGGGTTTGTGAAAAATTATCCGCTACCACTGCTTCTGCTTCCTCACACCCACCTTCATCTTTTTATCTAGATGCCCTAGATCTCTGTGGTCAAATCCAGTGATGTCTGTGTCAGGCTCCCAATGCAGGGGGCCCAGGTTCGATCCCTGGTCAAGGATCTGGATCCCACACGCATCAACTACAGATGCAGCATGCCACAACCAAGACCCTGCCCAGCCAGATAAATAAAAACTGAAATCGGGGGCGGTCCTAAGATGGCGGAGGAATAGGATGGGGAGACCACTTTCTCCCCCACAAATTCATCAAAAGAACATTTCAGTGCTGACTAAATTCCACAAAACTACTTCTGAATGCGGGCAGAGGACATCAAGCACCCGGAAAAGCAGCCCACTGTCTTTGAAAGGAGGTAGGAAAAAATATAAAAGATAAAAAGAGAGACAAAAGAGGTAGGGATGGAGATTCATCCCGGGAAGGGAGTCTTAAAATAGAAGTTTCCAAACACCAGAAAACACTCTCACTGGCGAGTCTGTGGAGAGCCTTGGAACCTCAGAAGGCAACATAACTGAGAGGAAAAATAAATAAATAATTAAAACCACAGATTACGTGCCCAACGGTAACTCCCAGTGGAGAAGCAGCGCAGACACCAGCATCCGCCACTAGCAAGCAGGGGCTGGGCAGGGAGGCACTGGCTGCATTGCTTAGAGTAAGGACGGGGCCTGAATGCCCCGAGGACAATCTGAAGGAACTAACTTGAGATAGCAAACCAGAATGTGGGACAGCTATCCTGCAAAAAGCCCTAACCTAAGACACCTGGCAGGCCCGCTCATAGAACAAAGGACTGAGCAGAGCAAGCTGGCTGTTGCCTGGGCCATCCCCCGCCGGAGACAGGCAGGCGAGGGCAGCCAGAGCCGGAAGGGGGCAATTGCGGCCTGAGAGAGGCATCCTCTACCAAACTGCAAGCACGCTTCATTGTTAAGCAAGACTTCTCTGGATTCTGGACATCCGCCTGGGAAGGTGCACCCAGAAAACCGAGCAGCAGGGACAGGGGAGGCAATAAGTCGCAGCGACCGCGCTCGCCAAGCACCTGGGCACAAAACGCAGTCCCAACAGACTGCGCCTCTGAGGACTACCCGAGTACCTGAACCTCAGCGGCTTAGATCTGGGAAGTGCATGAAACCCAGGGCCGGCCTCAGACAGTTCCCGGCAGAGCAACCTACAGCCTAAGCGGTGTAGACAGGGAAAGCACACACGCCGTGAGCGGGGGCAGGCCCTGTGTGGCCGAGACACTGCTAGACGCGCCAGTGTTATTTGTTTGCAGTGTCCCTCCCTCCCCACAGCACGACTGAACAAGTGAGCCTACAAAAGTGTCCACCACCGCCCCGCTGTGCCAGGGCGGAAATTAGACACAGAAGAGACCAGCAAACAGAAGAAGCTAAAACAGAGAGACCCTCCTTGGGAGTGACAGGTACAATAGATTAAAACCCTGTAGTTAGCACTGACTACATAGGAAGGGGCCTATAGACCTTGAGAAGTATAAGCCAGATCAAGGAACTATCTGAAAATGAACTGACCCCACACTGTCCACAACAACACCAGAGAAAGTCCTAGATATATTTTTACTATTATCATTCTTTAAATTAAAAAAAAAAAATTTTTTTATTTTTAAGTCCTCCATTACTCCTTTAATTTTCACTTTTATAACCTATTACTTTGAAAAAAAAAAGACCCTATTTTTTTAAAGCAAACTTCATATATATATATATTTTATAATTTTTTGACTTTGTTTTTTTCTTTAATATTATATTTTTGAGACTCCAACCTCTAATCTAGATTTTTAATGTTTGCTTTTTGGTATATGTTATCAATTTTGTACCTTTAAGAACCCAACCTTCAGTACCCATTTTTACTTGGGAGAAAGATTACTGGCTTGACTGCTCTCTCCTGCTTTGGACTCTCCTTTTTCTCCACCAGGTCGCCTCCATCTCCTCCCTCCCCTTTCTCTTCTCTACCCAACTCTGTGAATCTCTTTGTGTGTTCCAGGCTGTGGAGACCACTTAGGGAACTGATTACTGGCCAGCTTGCTCTCTCCCCTTTTGATTCTCCCTCTTCTCCTGGCCACCTCTATCTCCCTCCTCCCTCTTCTCTTCTCCATGTAACTCTGTGAACCTCTCTGGGTGTCCCTCACTGTGGAGAAACTTTTCATCTTTAACCTAGATGTTTTATCATCAGTGCTGTATAGATGGAGAAGTCTTGAGGCTACTGTAAGAATAATACTGAAAACCAGAGGCAGGAGGCTTAAGTCCAAATCCTGAGAACACCAGAGAACTCCTGACTCCAGGGAACATTAATCAATAGGAGCTCATCAAACGCCTCCATACCTACACTGAAACCAAGCACCTCCCAAGGGCCAACAAGTTCCAGAGCAAGACATACCATGCAAATTCTCCAGCAACACAGGAACATAGCCCTGAGTTTCAATATACAGGCTGCCCAAAGTCACACCAAACCCACTGACATCTCATAACTCATTACTGGACACTTCATTGCACTCCAGAGAGAAGAAATCCAGCTCCACCCACCAGAACACCGACACAAGCTTCCCTAACCAGAAAACCTTGACAAGCCACCCATCCAACCCCACCCACAGCGAGGAAAAGAGAACTCCACAAACTGCCAGAATACAGAAAGGCCACCCCAAACACAGCAATATAAACAAGATGAAAAGGCAGAGAAATACCCAGCAGGTAAAGGAACAGGATAAATGTCCAGCAAACCAAACAAAAGAGGAAGAGACAGGGAATCTACCTGATAAAGAATTCTGAATAATGATAGTGAGAATGATCCAAAATCTTGGAAACAAAATGGAGTTACAGATAAATAGCCTGGAGACAAGGATCAATGCAAAAGGTTTAACAAGGACCTAGAAGAAATAAAAAAGAGTCAATATATAATGAATAATGCAATAAATGACATAAAAAACACTCTGGAGGGAACCAACAGTAGAATAACAGAAGCAGAAGATGGGATAAGTGAGGTAGAAGATAGAATGGTAGAAATAAATGAAGCAGAGAGGAAAAAAGAAAAACGAATTAAAAGAAATGAGGACAATCTCAGAGACCTCTGGGACAATGTTAAATGCCCCAACATTTGAATCATAGGAGTCCCAGAAGAAGACAAAAAGAAAGACCATGAGAAAATACTTGAGGAGATAATAGTTGAAAACTTCCCTAAAATGGGGGAGGAAATAATCACCCAAGTCCAAGAAACCCAGAGAGTCCCAAATAGGATAAACCCTAGGCAAAACACCCCAAGACAATATTAATCAAATTAACAAAGATCAAACACAAAGAATAAATATTAAAAGCAGCAAGGGAAAAAACAACAAATAACACACAAGGGGATTCCCATAAGGATAACAGCTGATCTTTCAGTAGAAACTCTTCAGGCCAGGAGGGAATGGCAGGACATACTTAAAGTGATGAAAGAAAATAACCTACAGCCCAGATTACTGTACCCAGCGAGGATCTCATTCAAATATGAAGGAGAAATCAAAAGCTTTACAGACAAGCAAAAGCTGAGAGAATTTAGCACCACCAAACCAGCTCTCCAACAAATGCTAAAGGATCTTCTCTACACAGGAAACACAGAAAGGGTGTATAAACTCGAACCCAAAACAATAAAGTAAATGGCAATGGGATCACACTTATCAATAATTACCTTACATGTAAATGGGTTGAATGCCCCAACCAAAAGACAAAGACTGCCTAAATGGATACAAAAATAAGACCCCTATATATGCTGTCTACAAGAGGCCCACCTCAAAACAGGGGACACATACAGATGGAAAGTAAAGGGCTGGAAAAAGATATTCCACGCAAATAGAGACCAAAAGAAAGCAGGCGTAGCAATACTCATATCAGATAAAATAGACTTTAAAACAAAGGCTGTGAAAAGAGACAAAGAAGGACACTACATAATAATCAAAGGATTTATCCAATAAGATATAACAATTATAAATAAATATGCACCCAACATAGGAGCACCACAATATATAAAGCAAATGCTAACAAGTATGAAAGGGGAAATTAACAATAACACAATAATAGTGGGAGACTTTAATACCCCATTCACACCTATGGATAGATCAACTAAACAGAAAATTAACAAGGAAACAAACTTTAAATGATACAATAGACCAGTTAGACCTAATTGATATCTATAGGACATTTCACCCCAAAACAATGAATTTCACCTTTTTCTCAAGTGCACATGGAGCCTTCTCCAGGATAGATCACATCCTGGGCCATAAATCTAGCCTTGGTAAATTCAAATTGAAATCCTTGCAAGCATCTTTTCTGACCACAATGCAGTAAGATTAGTTGTCAATTACAGGAGAAACACTACTAAAAAAGCCAACATATGGAGGCTGAACAACACGCTGCTGAATAACCAACAAATCACAGAAGAAATCAAAATATGCATAGAAATGAATGAAAATGAAAACACAACAACCCAAAACCTGTGGGACACTGTAAAAAGCAGTGCTAAGGGGAAGATTCATAGGAATACAGGCACACCTCAAGAAACAAGAAAAAAGTCAAATACATAACTTAACTCTACACCTAAAGCAACTAGAAACAGAAGAAATGAAGAATCCCAGGGTTAGTAGAAGGGAAGATCTTAAAAACTAGGGCAGAAATAAATGCAAAAGAAACAAAAGAGACCATAGCAAAAATCAACAAAGCCAAAAGCTGGTTCTTTGAGAAGATAAATAAAATTGACAAACCATTAGCCAGACTCATCAAGAAACAAAGGGAGAAAAATCAAATCAATAAAATTAGAAATGAAAATGGAGAGATCATAACAGACAACACAGAAATACAAAGGATCATAAGAGACTACTATCAGCAACTATATGCCAATAAAATGGACAACTTGGAAGAAATGGACAAATTCTTAGAAAAGTACAACTTTCCAAAACTGAACCAGGAAGAAATAGAAAATCTTAACAGACCCATCACAAGCACAGAAATTGAAACTGTAATCAGAAATCTTCCATCAAACAAAAGCCCAGGACCAGGTGGCTTCACAACTGAATTCTACCAAAAATTTAGAGAAGAGCTAACACCTATCCTACTCAAACTCCTGCAGAAAATTGCAGAGGAAGGTAAACTTCCAAACTCATTCTATGAGGCCACCATCACCCTAATACCAAAACCTGACAAAGATGCCACAAAAAAAGAAAACTACAGGCCAATACCACTGATGAGCATAGATGCAAAAATCCTTAACAAAATTCTAGCAAACAGAATCCAACAATACATTTAAAAGATCATACATCATGACCAGGTGGGCTTTATCCCAGGGATGCAAGGATTCTTCAATATCTGCAAATCAATCAATGTAATACACATTAACAAATTGAAAAATAAAAGCCATATGATTATCTCAATAGATGCAGAGAAAGCCTTTGACAAAATTCAACATCCATTTATGATAAAAACCCTCCAGAAAGCAGGAATAGAAGGAACATACCTCAACATAATAAAAGCTATATACGACAAACCCACAGCAAACATTATCCTCAATGGTGAAAAATTGAAAGCATTTCCTCTAAAGTCAGGAACAAGACAAGTGTGCCCACTCTCCCTACTACTATTTAACATAGTTTTGCAAATTTTGGCGACAGCAGTCAGAGCAGAAAAAGAAATAAAAGGAATCCAGATTGGAAAAGAAGAAGTAAAACTCTCACTGTTTGCAGATGACATGATCCTTTACATAGAAAACCCTAAAGACTCCACCAGAAAATTACTAGAGCTAATCAATGAATATAGTAAAGTTGCAGGATACAAAATCAACACACAGAAATCCCTTGCATTCCTATACACTAATAATGAGAAAATAGAAAGAGAAATTAAGGAAACAATTCCATTCACCATTGCAATGAAAAGAATAAAATACTTAGGAATATATCTACCTAAAGAAACTAAAGACCTATATATAGAAAACTATAAAACACTGGTGAAAGAAATCAAAGAGGACACTAATAGATGGAGAAATATACCATGTTCATGGATCGGAAGAATCAATATAGTGAAAATGAGTATACTACCCAGAGCAATCTATAGATTCAATGCAATCCCTATCAAGCTACCAACGGTATTTTTCACAGAGCTAGAACAAATAATTTCACAATTTGTATGGAAATACAAAAAACCTCGAATAGCCAAGGCAATCTTGAGAAAGAAGAATGGAACTGGAGGAATCAACCTGCCTGACTTCAGGCTCTACTACAAAGCCACAGTCATCAAGACAGTATGGTACTGGCACAAAGACAGAAATATAGATCAATGGAACAAAATAGAAAGCCCAGAGATAAATCCACGCACCTATGGACACCTTATCTTTGACAAAGGAGGCAAGAGTATACAATGGAGAAAAGACAATCTCTTTAACAAGTGGTGCTGGGAAAACTGGTCAACCACTTGTAAAAGAATGAAACTAGAATATTTTCTAACACCATACACAAAAATAAACTCAAAATGGATTAAAGATCTAAATGTAAGACCAGAAACTATAAAACTCCAAGAGGAGAACACAGGCAATACACTCTCCAACATAAATCACAGCAGGATCCTCTATGACCCACCTCCCAGAATATTGGAAATGAAAGCAAAAATAAACAAATGGGACCTAATTAAAATTAAAAGCTTCTGCACAACAAAGGAAACTATAAGTAAGGTGAAAAGACAGCCTTCAGAATGGGAGAAAATAATAGCTAATGAAGCAACTGACGAAGAATTACTCTCAAAGATATACAAGCAACTCCTGCAGCTCAATTCCAGAAAAATAAATGACCCAATCAAAAAATGGGCCAAAGAACTAAACAGACATTTCTCCAAAGGCATACAGATGGCTAACAAACACAGGAAAAGATGCTCAACATCACTCATTATCAGAGAAATGCAAATCAAAACCACAATGAGGTACCATTTCACACCAGTCAAAATGGCTGCTATCCAAAAGTCTACAAGCAATAAATGCTGGAGAGGGTGTGGAGAAAAGGGAACCCTCTTACACTGTTGGTAGGAATGCAAACTAGTACAGCCACTATGGAGAACAGTGTGGAGATTCCTTAAAAAACTGGAAACAGAACTGCCATACGACCCAGCAATACCACTGCTGGGCATACACACTGAGGAAACCAGAAGGGAAAGAGACACGTGTACCCCAATGTTCATCACAGCACTGTTTATAATAGCCAGGACATGGAAGCAACCTAGATGTCCATCAGCAGATGAATGGATAAGAAAGCCATGGTACATATACACAATGGAGTATTACTCAGCCATTAAAAAGAATACATTTGAATCAGTTCTAATGAGGTGGATGAAACTGGAGTCTATTATACAGAGTGAAGTAAGCCAGAAAGAAAAACACCAATACAGTATACTAACGCATATATATGGAATTTAGAAAGATGGTAACAATAACCCTGTATACGAGACAGCAAAAAAGACACAGATGTATAAAAGTCTTTTGGACTCTGCGGGAGAGGGCGAGGGTGGGATGATTTGGGAGAATGGCATTGAAACATGTATATTATCATATGTGAAACGAATTGCCAGTCCAAGTTCGATGCATGATACAGGATGCTCTGGGCTGGTGCACTGGGATGACCCAGAGGGATGGCATGGGGAGGGAGGTGGGAGTGGGGGTTCAGGATGGGGAACACATGCACACCCGTGGTAGATCCATGTCAATGTATGGCAAAACCAATACAATATTGTAAAGTAATTAGCCTCCAATTAAAATAAACAAATTTGTATTAAAAAATAAAAATGTATATAATTGACATATTAAAAAAAAGGCAAAATGAGAGAAAAAATCTTTATTAATAGGTCCAAAAAAAAGTTAAATCTATTAATCAGCATTGTTTTATTAATGAGGCTTTTTCCAAATGTTTCTAAGCCATTCCTTTTGTAATTAAAATAATGTTCTTGCTAATTCATTTATTAGAATCAAAGTTTTCTTATGGGTGTATGTGAGTTTTCTGTATAGCAATACTTATAAATATTTTCCCAATTTGGTTTAGCTTTCATAATTTTTATGTTGGTGGTTTATGTCAATTTTTAACCTTTGTGTAGGTTATTTTCCTTTACTAAGTGGCATATTATCCAGTACTTTGTTAGCATCTCCTATGACTGTTTATTGTATAAAATTATTCTGCCTACTTTTGTGTGCTATGTAAATTGACATCTTTTATATGTAACTCATGTATGGATGTGAGAGTTGGACTGTGAAGAAGGCCGAGCGCTGAAGGATTGATGCTTTTGAACTGTGGTGTTGGAGAAGACTCTTGAGAGTCCCTTGGACTGCAAGGAGACCCAACCAGTCCATTCTGAAGGAGATCAGCCCTGGGATTTCTTTGTAAGGAATGATGCTAAAGCTGAAACTCCAGTACTTTGGCCACCTCATGCAAAGAGTTGACTCATTGGAAAAGACTCTGATGCTGGGAGGGATTGGGGGCAGGAGGAGAAGGGGACGACAGAGGATGAGATGGCTGGATGGCATCACTGACTCGATGGACATGAGTCTGAGTGAACTCCGGGAGTTGGTGATGGATAGGGAGGCCTGGCGTGCTGTGATTTATGGGGCCGCAAAGAGTCGGACACGACTTAGCGACTGATCTGATCTGATCTGATTATTATTATTTCCCATATTTTTCCTTTTAAAGATCAAACTGATTGATTCACAAAACTCAAATGTTATACTTCATATATTTATATTCCTAAGCAGGATAGCTTCCTAGGTGGCACAGTGGTAAAAGGATCCATCTGAAATGCAAAAGACATAGGAGATTCAAGTTCGATCCCTGGGTCGGGAAGATCCTCTGGAGGAAGGCATGGCAACCCACTCCAGTATTCTTGCCTGGAGAATGCCATGGTCAGAGGAGCCTGGAGGGCTACAGTCAGTCCATGGGGTCAAAAAGAGTCAGACACAACCGAGCACACACACGCTCACATGTAGAGGCCACCTCTCACCACTGTACAGTCTGTATTTGGGGTAATTTGATAGGAGACTCTCTGCTACATTAATAAAAAGACAATGGCAGGTATTTTGTTCAGTCACATAGAATTTGCTTAGAGGGAGACACAGCTGCTAGCCCTTTACCCTGTCCCAGTCCCTCATGCTCTTCTACCTTATCTCACTCCCACATGGGTCCAAACTCACCTTCTGAGGACTGAAGATCACTTTGTATTTCCGAGTTCGGCCAGCCATTTTGTCAGCATTGACGAGACCTAAAGACAGAAGGGATGCAGCCCAGAAAGCCATGGGCCTTATGTTAGACTAGAAGCAAGAAAGCGACGAGCCTCGATGAGGGGCACCGCCAACCTGAACAATTCTTTTCTTCTGAAAGGGTCCTAGTGGCCGTGCCCTCAGACGTTCCCGTCCACCCCCAGGTCTTAGTGACGGTGAACGCTGTGACACTCACTGGCAATGTACCGCATATTCTTGATGCGAGGTCTGACCAGGAAGCACAGCCTATGGGAGAGAAGGGGGGGAAATCCTAGTGAAGAAAAATCATGAAGTTGGTGATAGTCATGGCAACTCTCCCACCATGTGCTACAGTTCTCACCCAGCCAAAGCCACGCCAGCGTTCTCGGCTGACTCACCATGGAAGACTCCCCTCAGTAAAGCAGGTATAGGTACAGAAGAACCCATTTGCAGGGCAGGAATAGAGATGCAGATGTGGAGAACAGACTTGTGGCCACAGCAGGGGACGTAGAGGGTGGGAAAAACTAAGAGGAGCATCGACACATATCCACTACCACATGTGAAAGAGATAGCTAGTGGGAAGCCGCTGTATAACACAGGGAGCTCAGTCCGGTGATCTGTGACAACCTAGAGGGCTGGGATGGGGTGGGGGACAGGAGGGAGGTTCAAGAGGGAGGGGACATATGTATACTTGTGGCTGATTCACACTGTTGTATGGCAGAAACCAAAACAACATTGTAAAGCAATTATCCTTCAATTAAAAGTAAATTAAAAAACATAAAGCAGGTATATTGTGATGAGCTGGGGGTACTTATTGGCCTCATGGTGGACCCAGAAGTTTCTGCTCTCAAATAATTTACAGTTTATTGGGCAAAATAAGATGCATGTATGCATGAAGTATATTAACCATCAAGTATTCAAAAATAATGCAAGGAAGTATATGACATGTTTTTCAAACTGGGGTTCGTGGGTGTATTCTCCATGTATCTAGGAGGGTTTGTTCCTCTAAGGGAGGGTGTACATGACTTAAGTTGAGAAATACTGAAAATAAAAACAAACACCAGACAACAGGCAGCATGTGACTGAGTGCCAGGTGAACAGGACAAACTGATCTCCATGCAAATCCAGGGGAGGAGACAATCACCCCGGGGTGGCCACCCTGGGATGGCTTCGTGGAGGAGTGGGGCTGGGCTCTGAAGGCTGGGTGTCTGTCACGAGAACAGTGAGGAAAGGAGAGAAGGTCAGGCAGAATGGGTGGAGCGGCCAGAAGCACGGAGGTTTGTGTGTAGAGTGGGGAAACACATGAAAGTGTACCAGGTAAGAGAGTATGTGCAAGAGGCCAGGCTGGAAAGAGGGCGCAAGGCCTTCTGGGAGGCAGCTTTGGAATCTATGATGAGCAATGCAGACCGTAGTGGGTAAGTAAGGGAAGGCCTGAAGGTTCTGGAGGAGATCACAAGGAAATTATTTGTGAAAGATTAATCAATGTGGTGGGGGAGTGCTTCCCTGATAGCTCAGTTGGTAAAGAATCCACCTGCAATGCAGGAGACCCTGGTTCAACTCCTGGGTTGGGAAGATCCCCTGGAGAAGGGAAAGGCTACCCACTCCAGTATTCTGGCCTGGAGAATTCCATAGACTGTATAGTCCATGGGGTCACAAAGAGTCAGGCACGACTGAGCGACTTTTTCACTTTCTTTCAATCAATGTGGTTAGAGCTGGTAGATTGGGTTAGAGAGAGAGGAGGACAAGGGAGGGAGAAACTGCAGACGAGGAGACCAATTAGGAGGATAAATCATAACCTAGGGATGAAACTGTAAAAGTGCAGGGAAGTGAATGCTTTGATATCACATATGTCATGGGGCTAGATCTCAGCCAAGGACTGATCACAGGCTAATGTGCAGGGACCGAGGCTCCCGGACACTCACTGTTCACTGGAGCTGAGGGCTGGTTTGTTCTCCACTTTGTACAGCTTGTCTACCTCGTGTTGCTACAGACAAGAATCAAACAAAACAACGGACGTTAAGTGTGATTGGGAACCTGAAGCCTGGTACAAAGACTGGGGTCTTCTGAAAGGGCTTCCTCCTACTTACACTAACTCTAGGAGTCAAAATGCCTCCCTAACAACCATTCCACTGAACCTTCCTCAAACTGTCAGTAGAAAAATCAACATTTAAATAATTCAAAAACAATACAAAGAGGATCAATCCCTCCCAGTCCACTCAATTCTGCTATCCTGTATTTACCCTAGAAGGGTAGTAATTACTCCTCAGTAACTTGTACCATTCATCAAAAGAAAAACTGCTTAATGAGGAAAGAGGGGCCTGATCCACCTGGGAATGGGGGCAAGGTACCTTTAGAATGGAGACATTGGCGATTCGATCCAAAGGGCTCATGAGATCCGCCTCAATGAACAAGTCTTTCTTTCCGGGAAGCTGAAGGAGACACAGCATGTTGGATCACTCTCAGGTCATACAAGCCCCTCAGTTGAGAGTTCACTCAGTCATCCATTTAATAGAAGTCTCTGAGCTGGGGACTTCCCTGGTGGCCCAGTGGACAGGAATCCACCTGCCAACACAGGGTACATGGGTTTGATCCCTGGTCCAGGAAGATCCCACATGCCATGGAACAACTAAGCCCGTGTGCCACAACTACTGAAGCTTGCGTGCCTTAAAGCCCATGATCTGCAACAAATATGTCACCACGATGAGAAGCCCATGCACTGCAATGAGGAGTAGTTCCCGCTCACCACAACTAGAGAAAGCCCAGGAGCAGCAACTAAGACCCCACACAGACATAAGTCAATAAAGAAAATTACTAAAAAAAAAAAAGTCTCTGAGTTCCTTGAGTTCCTTGGAAAGGCACTAGACCTCATCTAACCCAGCATCTTATTTATTGTCTATATCCACAGTTGCCATTTCTTTACATATTCACCTATTTTTGTCTTCTATTCATTATTAGTTCCAGTGGAAAGATATTTCATCTTTTTTTATCGCCATGCAGCATGTGGGATCCTAGTTCCCTGCTCAGGGATCCAATCCATGCCCCCTGCACTGAAGCTTGGATCTTAACCACTGGACTGCCTGGGAAGTCCCTCACCTTCTTTCTAAGGTCACATCCTTGTCACACAACCCTCCTGCTCGCCTGTGACCCTGTTCTACATCACTGCTCCTCTGCTCCACTGCCTCCTCCTCCATACCTCCTGATAAACCAATTGATCTGCTGAACGCAGCCAAACAAAACAAAACTGCACCGTGTATCCTGCAACCCCACAACTAACTGCCAAATATCTCTTCAAATGGCATTTTACTTCTAATTACAAAAAGAACCAATGTTCAAGGCAGAAAACTTAACCCACGACAGTCCTCACCCTCCCACCCACTTCCTGCTTCACCATTCCCGACGCTGCTCTCTCATCTGTCCAGAGGAAGGACAGGTCACACTGAGCAGAAGAGAGGGTGAAGTCGTTGAAAGCTTCCTCTCAACATGATTTTGACAAATGGGTAGGCTGTGGGCAGTGACAGATCGAGATGGCAATTAAGCCAAGGCCAGGGAAAGCCAAAGGCTGAATGGTAAGGGCAGAACAGCAGTTCAGTTCGCCTGATGGCTAAGATGCATGTAGGCAGTGGTCCTCAACCAGAACTGATTTTGCCCTTCAGGGGATATCTGGCAAAGTCTGGAGACATTTAGGTTGTCTCATCTTGGGTCAGGGTGTGTTAACGACATCTGGTGTTACTGGTAGAGGTTAGGGATGCTGCTAAATATCCTACACTACACAGGACAGTCCCACGACAAAGAATTAACCAGCCCAAAATGTCAGTGTCACCAAGGTTGAGAAATCTTGGGTGTTGGGGAATGGTGGGAAACAAGGCTGAAACATTCACAGGAATCGGGGATAAACCTTCAGTAGCTACCTAATGCCTGCTGCTGCTGCTGCTGCTAAGTCGCTTCAGTTGTGTCGGACTCTGTGCGACCCCATAGACGGCAGCCCACCAGGCTCCTCTGTCCCCGGTATTCTCCAGGCAAGAACACTGGAGTCGGTTGCCATTTCCTTCTCCAATGCATGAAAGTGAAAAGTGAAAGTGAAGTCGCTCAGTCGTGTCCGACTCTTAGCGACCCCATGGACTGTAGCCCACCAGGCCCCTCCGTCCATGGGATTTTCCAGGCAAGAGTACTAATTTTTCATCCCTCTCTTCCATGTATTACATGCCTTGTCCTTTCCTGGTTCCTCAACTTTGCTCCCACCAGTACATCTGCCTGTAATACCCTCTCCCATCTCCAAGGAAAGTATGCTTATCTTCACACTCCAGTCCTCGAAACTCCTAGATTACTCCAGCTAGAAATGACTGTTTCATGAACTCTAGCTGTCACTCATTTACCCCAGGATACCCTATTTGTGCTAATTTGTGCTTCATAGGCTCCCAGTAATGCCTATGAATAGATCAGGAAGTAAGATCCCTAAGGACAAATTTGTTTTAGCCATATTTCCATCTCCAGTGATGCCTGACATTAGTGGTGTCTCCCTTGCCCGTATTATAAAAAAAAAAAAAAAAAAAGGATTTCCAATAACTCTGGCCAGGTCGTCTCAAGAAGCTCTTAACTGCTCTCTGATTTTTCTCCCTGAGTGCTTCATTTTGGACCTGCCACAGAAGCTCCAAGGACCAAGGCAAGATCAAGGGAACTCAGTAAGAAAGAACTAGGCATCCAGAGAGTGCTAAACTGTTGATGCAGTAAAGGCCCCCGACGTGGAGGGCACTGACCTGCTCCAGCAGGTAGATGAGCTGGTCTCGGGCCAGCCTCTTGAGCATGGAGAAGTCAGGCAGCTCTGGGGCGTCCGGTCGATGAGGAAAAGCCATGGCGGCGGTCGCAGGGTGGAAAAGCCGCAGGGTGGAAGAAGGGGGACGCCTCCTCCTCCGCTCCGAGGAGGCCGGCAGCGGCCCGGGTAAGCGCAGGATGTTTCTCCTTCAGGTAAGGGCACGGAACCCGAAAAAGCCCCCCAAGGGGCCCTCGCTCGTCAGCCACACTGGAGGAATGAATGGCCGGCCACCTCTCGGCCAGACAGCTGCAGCCAGAGACCTTGCTTCAGGCCTGCAGCCACTGTATCCCGCCCCGCCCCTCCCGGTCCACTCCGCCCGTCCGCTGGATGCGGGTCTACACCTGCAGAGATACCAAAGAGAGGGGTGGCTTCCTAGACCTCCCGGAAGTCCCGAACTCTCAAGCACCGCTCAGGGTACGCGGAAAAGGACGGCGTCCTGGAAGGGACATTTGAAAACGCGCGGCAACGCATCAGCGTTCCAGTTTCTTCCCGGACCAGAGGCGAGTGTTCCTGTGATAAAAGGATTTTACTTTAAACTAACTTTGAAGGGAACACCCAATTCTCCTAGCTCACGCAAGGAAGCGTTGGGCACTTGCTCTATTTTCAGAACTTGGTGAAATGGGCGAAACCAACTCGGAATCCGTAGGGCACTGATCACCGGGGATCTTGGCTGTCGATCACATCTACTCCACAAAGTTAGCGGCGAGCTCTGAGCTCTCCCGCTTCTGACTTGCGCGAGGCTAGATGCCCGAGATGGAGGCGGGTGCGCAGTGAGAGAAGAACGCGTTAGGAGCCAATGGAAGCTGAGTCTCACCACCTATGACCTTTCAATATCAGAGTCCTGACTCATTAATGCTTTTCGTGGGAAAACGGATAAACTGTGACATATTCATACAATAAAAATAACTGAATAAATCAGTCGTTCAGTCGTGTCCAACTCTTTGCGACCCCATGAATCGCAGCACGCCAGGCCACCCTGTCCATCACCAACTCCCAGAGTTCACTGAGACTCACGTCCATCGAGTCAGTGATGCCATCCAGCCATCTCATCCTCTGTCGTCCCCTTCTCCTCTTGCCCCCAATCCCTCCCAGCATCAGAGTCTTTTCCAATGAGTCAACTCTTCGCGTGAGGTGGCCAAAGGACTGGAGTTTCAGCTTCAGCATCATTCCTTCCAAAGAAATCCCAGGGCTGATCTCCTTCAGAATGGACTGGTTGGATCTCCTTGCAGTCCAAGGGACTCTCAAGAGTCTTCTCCAACACTACAGTTCAAAAGCATCAATCCTTCGGCGCTCAGCCTTTTCACAGTCCAACTCTCACATCCATACATGACCACAGGAAAAACCATAGCCTTGACTAGACAGACCTTTGTTGGCAAAGTAATGTCTCTGCTTTTGAATATGCTATCTAGGTTGGTCATAACTTTCCTTCCAAGGAGTAAACGTCTTTTCATGGCTGCAGTCACCATCTGCAGTGATTTTGGAGCCCCCCAAAATAAAGTCTGACACTGTTTCCACTGTTTACCCATCTATTTCCCATGAAGTGATGGGACCAGATGCCATGATCTTCGTTTTTTGAATGTTGAGCTTTAAGCCAACTTTTTCACTCTCCTGTTTCACTTTCATCAAGAGGCTTTTTAGTTCCTCTTCACTTTCTGCCATAAGGGTAGTGTCATCTGCATATCTGAGGTTATTGATATTTCTCCTGGCAATCTTGATTCCAGCTTGTGTTTCTTCCAGTCCAGCGTTTCTCATGATGTACTCTGCATATAAGTTAAATAAGCAGGGTAACAATATACAGCCTTGACATACTTCTTTTCCTATTTGGAACCAGTTTGTTTTTCCATGTACAGTTCTAACTGTTGCTTTCTGACCTGCATACAAATTTCTCAAGAGGCAGATCAGGTGGTCTGGTATTCCCATCTCTTTCAGAATTTTCCACAGTTTATTGTGATCCACACAGTCAAAGGCTTTGGCATAGTCAATAAAGCAGAAATAGATGTTTTTCTGGAACTCTCTTGCTTTTTCCATGATCCAGCAGATGTTGGCAATTTGATCTCTGGTTCCTCTGCCTTTTCTAAAACCAGCTTGAGCATCAGGAAGTTCACGGTTCACATATTGCTGAAGCCTGGCTTGGAGAATTTTGAGCATTACTTTACTAGCGTGTGAGATGAGTGCAATTGTGCAGTAGTTTGAGCATTCTTTGGCATTGCCTTTCTTTGGGATTGGAATGAAAACTGACCTTTTCCAGTCCTGTGGCCACTGCTAGTTTTCCAAATTTGCTGGCATATTGAGTGAAGAAGCCAGACACAAAAGTGCCTTCTATACTATTTACAACAGGTTCTTGAACAGGAAAAACTATAGTGAAAATTTCAGAAAAGTGATTGAATTGGGGAAGCTTAGGGAATTTCAGGGGTGATGATAAAGATCTATATCTACCTTGTTTGGGTTTTTTGTTTGTTTGTTTTTAAAAAGCTCATGAGAGACATTATAAGGGACAGGTCTGGCTAACAATACCTGAACTCACTAATCAGTCGTGACATCACAAACTCATCTCCTGGTGAGATGCATAGGAAGTACAAATTGAACCTGATCAAGCCTCAAGATCTAACTGCCGGTTCATAGGAAATACAGAAGGTAGTGGAAACGTGATAAAAGACATCATAAGAATAAAATCAAGCATATCCAAAATGCACAAAATTTTATGGGTCAAATAACCTGTCAAATGACAAAGAGAAGAAAGTGGAAGGGGAAATCCCTTTAAAATTAAAAGACTTCTGGGACATGACACAATGCAATATTGCAATGTGTGGACTTTGTGTGGATCCTAATTCAAAGAAATCAACCAGAATATTAGCTGATAATAAGGAATTACTAAAACTTTCAAGGTATAGAAATGGTTCATATGTCTTGTGTTAAAAAGGAGTTCCTATCTCTGAGACACATACTGAATGAAGTACTTACAGATGAAATAATACAATGTCTCAGATTTGCTATTTTTTAATATTTATTTTTATTTATTTGATTGCACTGGCTCTCAGTTGCAGCATGTGGGGTCTCTGACCTTTGATGAGGCATGCAGGATCTTTAGCTGTGGCATGTGGCATCTTTTTTTTTTTGTCGCGGCTGAGAACTCTAGTTGCGGCATGCATGTTAACAAAGAAAGTTTGGCCATTTGTTAAATGCTAAAGCTGGGTGATGGGTACACAGGGGTTCATTGCATTACAATATTCTGCTTTCAAATATTTGAAAACTTAAAAAACAATACAACAATACAAAGCTTTTATGCTCATTGAGTGTTTTTTACTGAGCTTCCTCTCACCCCCTCCCCTTTAGTTAGATCAAATCTCAGCTGCACAGAAAGGAAGAAGCTGCCCTTCACAGATGACTGACACATACACTCTCCAGGTCACAGGGACTTTAGTCCCTTCTATCATAAGTTTGCTAGCCTCTTGAATCTGGCCCCAAAGTTGCTCTGAGTTGCCCATTCCGCCCAGTCTGTTTCACTCCAGCTTGCGGATCTTGTCTTCTGTTGCCTCCTCCACAGATGCCCCACCTGTGCCCCCTAATGCAGCTCCCCCTCATCCAGTGTGATGTGAAAGTCCTTTGTGTCCAGAACTAGGACTGACTGGGGATAGGGCATCATGGAGTCCTCTGACCCCTGCCCAAGAATCCCCATTCCCCTGTCCAGCCTCCCAGCTTGGGCTGGGGCAGTGGGGGACCAGGGAGGAGAGGACGACAGTATCCCCAAACACCTCAGTGCCAGTGGATGAAGATCCGAGGCTCTGACCGTATAGAGAAGGGACGGGTCGACCTGTAGGAAGTGTAGGCCTTCTTGACAGGCAAAGGTAAAAGGCTGGACTTTCTGTCATTGTGGATTGGCTGATGGATTGGGTTTCCCAGGTAGGGCTAGTGGTAAAGAACCCATCTGCCAATGCAGGAGACCTAAGAGGCTTGGGTTGGATTCCTGGGTCAGGAAGATCCCCTGGAGGAGGGTATGGCAACCCACTCCAGTATTCTTGCCTGGAGAATCCCCCCTGGACAGAGGAGCCTGGTGGGCTACAGTCTACAAGGTCAAAAAGAGTTGGACGCTGAAGCAACTGAGTACATGTGTAAGGTTTCCCAGCCATTTTTTCATTCACTCAACCAATATTGAAATCTATGTTAGGGGAAGTCCCTGGAGGTACAGTAGTTAGGATTCCGTGCTTCCCCTGAAGGGGACGAGTTCAGTCCCTAGTCATGGAACTAAAATAAAATACCACTTGCCGTTCTGCAAAAAAAAAAAAAATCTACGTCCGGTTGGAACTACAGCAATGAACACAGACAGGTCTCCTGCCCTTATGGGATCTACTTGCTAATGGGGCAAGGAAGGTGATGACAAATAATACATTACTGCTGCTGCCAAGTCGCGTCAGTCATGTCCAACTCTGTGCAACCCCATAGACGGCAGCCCACCAGGCTCCTCTGTCCCTGGGATTCTCCAGACAAGAATACTGGAGTGGGTTGCCATTTCCTTCTCCAATGCATGAAAGTGAAAAGTGAAAGTGAAGTTGCTCAGTCGTGTCCAACTCTTCAAGACCCCATGGACTGTAGCCTACCAGGCTCGTCCATCCATGGGATTTTCCAGGCAAGAGTACTGGAGTGGGTTGCCATTGCCTTCTCCAATACATTACTAATACATTTCAAATACTGGGAAAAATTAAAGGGTGTGCTGATAGCTAGACCATGAAGGAAGTTGTTTTAGACTAGAGTGATTAGGGAAGGCCTACGAAAGTAACATTTGACCTGAGACCTGAATGGTAAGGACCCAACCAAATAAAAATCTGGCCACAATGAACTAGTAAGTGCAAAAGCCTAAGATTAGCATTTATAATGGAGAACAAAAGATTTGAGCTAGTGAGCATTAAGATGCTAGGGGATGAGGTAAATTTAAAACATATCTAAGCTAGTAGTAAAAGCTTCTATTTTATTTATAGTCCCCTGGGGAAAGAGCGTCGTCAAATGGTGTGCAGGGTTAGAAATGCCTGTTGAAGCAGTCAAAGAGCATCTTGCTGCTCGAATATTCTCATGGCAAATTATTTTTAAAATCATGAAAATACTTATGTTTGTAAATTACTTGAAAGTGGCAGAGCAGTGACAAGGGCCTTGTGTGTCCACTGCTCTATTACCAGAACCTGGATTCCCTAACTTTGACTGGCATGTGATAGGGTCTTGCCCATTTATACCGAGCGAATGCTCCAGTTAACAGCAATCAGTGATATTATAATTGCTATTAATGACATCTGAAATGGCAACAAGATACATGAACAGACTATCAATGACAGGGTTGGGATATCTACGTCTCCATTAGAAAAACATTCTGCATACAGGTAAATTCTGACTAGCCTACTTTTGCTGGTAAATTGTTAAAGTGAGACACTGTTGAGAACTATCACTGGACTCTTAGGTTGCCTGAATATCTGTCTTTTGATAATCACTTTCTGGTGATTATCTGATTCATCAGATATTTCTCAAAGAATCAGTGAATTAACAGGAATCGTGCCAGGCAGTGCTGGACTCCAGGAATTTAAGAAGACTTAAGAGTGAGACCTGGGTTCAAGTCCCAGTGCTGCGCTGTCACGCACAGCAACAAGGCTGTGGGTAGATCCAAACACCCTGGATACCGAATTTGTAAAAGTCATCTACTATCTGTTCTTTTCTAGATCACAAGAGCCTTGTAAAAATCTGATAAAAACTGTAAAATAAGATTCTATTTAAGCTTTTGGAAGTCGCTGGAGATATGTTGCGAGCCTGTAAAGCCTGTGCCTGCCCTGTATTTTTTGTTTGGACAGACCCCCACATCCCGATCTTCAGGGCCCCGGCAACTGTAAGAGCAACTTAAGACTTACAGTGTTTAGGGTGTTTAGGGGAGGCTTAATGTCCAGTTTTTAAGTGTCAAAGTTTGTAACTAAGCAGGGCTGGTCAGCACAGAGCCCTCTGCTGGCGATACCTCTGGCTACATTTCTCTCCCAACATTTAGAGGCTCTGTTTTTCTTCCCTTTCCTTCCCAGGTAAGCAAACCCTCCCATTCCCACAGAGCACCAATTGAAACAGACTGCTTCATTTTGCTTTATTTTGCACATAATGAGGACAACCAATTGACTAAGCAGTTCCAGAACCGTCAAGTGTTCATTAATCAAGAAGTAAATGAGGTGAGAAAACAAACTTAATCTCCTCCCAAATATACTGCAAGTATCACAGAAACTTGTAACAACACATGCAATACAGGTTTTCAGCACACACACAGCCCAAGGGAGAAGGGTGAATCCTGACGATGCATGTGGGTCAGAGCAGGGGCTGTGCTCCAGGAAGCTGGACTCTACCTGGCGGGTCACTGCCCTGCTCCCAGACACATCTGCCCTGTGAAGTCCTCTGCCCTTTGTCAGATTCAAACCTTTCATCCCACATTCCAGGCTCATGGTTCCCCCCCACTTCCAAGGTGGAAATCCACACACAGAAACCCAGGCTTCAGAACCAAATATACTCGCCCAGCTGTGTGTCACATGGCACATCTCCGGCTCAGATTCTGTACAGGAAGTTCCCATTGCTGTCAAAGAACTCTCGTCCCCTCTGCACGACTCTCTTGCTGAAGATCTGGTCACCTGCCTCCCCTGCCTTCAGCTCTTCCAGCCTCTTGTCACTGGGTAATCCATCACTGTCAATTCCTCTGGCGCCCCTACAAGTGCTGGTAGGGTGACCTGCAGCAACAGGCACAAAGTCCTTCCCCTCCTCCAGGCCCTGGACTCCTTTATTCCTTTCCGTCTGCCTCGTTGTTATATTTGTACTCTGAGTATTCAATTCAATAGCTTTCAAAGCTGTGCTGTGACCATGGCCTCTGGATGAGGCTTCATCCCCAGGAATCAGCAAAGAACCTGATACAGACTGGCCTGCAGAAAGCGGTTTGGAGGAATCTCCAGGGCCTGGGAGCTCCGGGATCGAACGGGCAAGTCCGATTTTCTTAAGCACTTTTTGATCCTGTTTCAGTTTCTGTTCCAATGTGGGTATGAACTTGCTTTTTAAAAACCCTTCGGATCACATCGGTGCTGACATCAAAGCCTTCAGCCAATCTGGGAACTGACCAAGACTCTGAAAATTCCCTGTGTAAATACCTGTGAAAAAAAGAAGCAAATTTTCCATCTGTGAAGATTCTCCTATTAGAACAGTTAACAGATTATGTAACACTAGTGATAAATACATGAAAAGGAGGCTTGGAAAAACTGCAAACACAGTCTCTGTCTTGCACCACTAAATGTCTACAGCCAATTCTTCTGTGCTTACAGCAACACCCAACTACTTCTAGTCATTTAATGTCAACTGGATTCCTCTCACTGCATGACAGGCCCCAGTAAGATCCAGGGGATGCAAGACAGTCTTTCCCTTCAAAGAACATACAATCCAGACATGCCTGACAGTGCAGTGATGAAGACTCCGTGCTTCCAATGCAGGGAGCTTGAAGACGCAATGCAGGCAGGTATGAACCCTGGTTAGGGAAGTAAGATCCTGCATGCCCCAATAATGCAGCTAAAAAACAAAACAAAAAAATACCGCTGTGTTGATTGAATAATAAATTGATTATTCAATTGGCTACTAATAAATTAATTGATTGTATAATAAATACCCAGCCCAGGGCCTACCCCTAAACAGACATTCATTTAAAAAAAAACAAACAAACATACTATCTGGTGGTGGAGACAAATGTATTAACACCCAGCAAAACCAGCAACACTATGAAAAGGATCTCAGCAGAGGATGCTGAGAGAACCAGGGAGGGTGAGGCAGGGACAGGCTAGCACCACACCTGTTGGGCAGGCAGCCTAAGAATTCTTCAGGAAGTCCACCCTAGAGCTGGTCTGAAAACATGAGCAGTTGTAACAAGCTGGGAGAGAGGAGGAGAACAGGGGGTCAAAGGAACTGATGGTAGAACAGGCAGCAGGTGAAATACAAAGAAGCATACCACCTTTGTTGGGAAGAGTTCTATCTGTGTGACAGTGGGAGAAGGACAAAGACCATGTCTTGCTTAGGGATTCTGGAGTTTATCTCAGAGCAACAGTGAACAAAGGAAGAATTTTAAGCAGCAGAATGCCATGAGCAAATTTTCATTTTGAAGCTCAATCCAGTGATAATGAAACAGGGTGCAGTCATCAATTAGTATCCTTGAACTATAATCTGTATATTAATGAACAATAACCTGTAACTTGCTTTCACTGACCAAGCATGCTCTAACTGTTCCTGCAAAGTGCATACCCTCCCAGCTTCACAGCCTAGACAGTATCTCACACGATTCCTTTAACTGACCCCTGTAGACAACACTTCTGAACAGGAGTCAGAGTAGTGACAGTTGCTTAAGTTGCTGTTCAGGCCATGGGGCTAGTTTTGCCCAGCTCAAGCTAGTGGAGACCCCTGACCATTCAACTGGGCCTGTATGAGTGTCCAGTGAATGCCCTTTCATTGTCAAGGGGCAAAATCTCCATCCTGAGATTATGCTAATGCTGCCCATCATTTTCTGAATGTGCATTCCATGAAGAACCACATAACTCAAATACCCCTGTGCAGAGCTCCAATTACTTCACCTTTTTCTAACCATCAGCAACTTTTCCTGAAGCTTCAAACCACCCTGCTTCTCTTTTTTTAATATCTATTTATTTGACTACCCTGGGTCTTAGTTGTGGCACGCAGAATCTAGTTCCCCAACCAGGAACTGGACCCGGGTCCTCTGCATTGGGAGCGTGGAGTCTTAGCCACCAGGAAGTCCCCCTTGTTGCTTCTTTACCCCATAAATATTCTAACCCTCTCCTTCAGGGATGCTGATTTGAGATTTGTTCTCGTGTCTCCTTGCTTGGCTGCCTGTGAATAAACCCTTTCTCTGCTGCAGACCTCAAGGTTTCAGCACTGGCTTGCTGTGCATCAGGTAAACGAACATGGTTCAGTTACGTGGTTCAGTAACAGTAAATTTTGGCGCAAGACCAGAGGTGGAAAGACCAGGCAAGAGGCTGTCAGGAATTCAGGCAGTCTGAACTCAGGCAGGGGCAATGAGAGCAGGAGAGAGAGACTTGAGAAATACTTTAAGAAGGCCAAATAGGTGTACTTGGTAAGGAACTAAATACTGGGTTAAGAAATAGGTTGAGAGTCAGTATTTTTTGAGTAGGTGGTTGGTGGGAACATTCAGGGATATAGCAAAAATAGAAGAATGAAATTATCAGGGAACAATGATGAATTCTATTTTGTACATGTTGAGTTTGAGGAACTTGTGTGACAGCTAAACAGCGATGTCTAGTGCACAACTGACTACAGAGTTCAGAAGAACATGGCCTGGACATGAGAGAACTGGTAGTCATAAGCCAACAGCAGGAGGGGCTGAAGCCACCTGGCATCAGGTGGGGAAATATGCAAAATGAGATAAAAGACCCAGGGCACAACTGTCAAACTCTACAATACTTAAGGTATCGCAGGAAGAAGGGAAGCCCAGAGAGGAAACAGAAAACCAGTCCTACAAATAGAGGTGAGTGGTCCCCTGGGTCAAGACCATGTCTCATGTAGGGATTCTGGAGTTTATCTCAGAACAACAGTGAACCAACGAAGAATTTTTTCTTTTTTTTTTTTCCAACGAAGAATTTTAAGCAGCAGAACGCCATGAGCACATTATCATTGCTCAAAATTTTGAGGCTCAACCATCAATTAGATTCCTTGAACTATAATCTGTATATTAATGAACAATAATAACCTGTAAGGGTCAAGGGAGAATTTCAAGAATGCAGACAAGGTCAAATGCTGAGAAGTATTAGACAAGCTAAAGTGTTGAGAGTCAGTTATGCCTAGCACTGAGGAAGTCACTGGTGTATCTGTGAGCAGTTTCATTGTCATGATGAAACAAACAAACAAAAACGAGAGCAGGGAGCCAGGAGGGAACTAGAGGAGGAGGGAGTGTAGAGCCAACTTGACAGTTGGGTTTCCTTTTTGCTTTTGTAATCCCAGTGACTGACTTAAGCTTTGCTTGCCAAGGCATGCACTTTGAAGGTGGCTGTTTTCAATAAACACACTGCCAGCCACACAACTAGATAAAAAGCCAGGCTCTAGCCACCCCACTGAGGCACCTTTGTTTTAGAGACCATGGTTGACTTCAATAATTAACCACTTGGGCCACTTGTTTTTTCTCTTCCTGTGCTTTAAATTCCCATTGAATTTGCCAATAATGAGTGAGCCCTCAAAACCCTACCCCCACACCCCTCCTCAAAAAAAACTCAGGCCCCAGTGTTCAAACCCAGTAAAAGTAGAACTCCAGGCCCTTGCAACTCTCTCTAGCCATGGCCTTGCTGTGCAGCCTCAGGTGGGCTGTGTAATTTTCAGGCCCTGTAAGTAATAAACGTTCACCCACCCCCAAAGTTGAGGTCACTTAAGGACATGTTGCAATCTTAAGACACAACAGCTGGCCCAGCCACAGCACTGGTTATTGATAGACTGAGCCCAGCACACAACTCGGACAAGTGGACAGAAAAATGTATCTGAGGAATTAGGCAGGGATTTGACCTAGAGCACCCAGAGGACTGGTCCTAGACAAGTGAAGGACTGCCACTTCCCCCTGTGATATGACTAGAGGACAAGACTGAAAGTGGAAGGTAAGAAGCAGTCCAAGAAGCTTTAATAATTTTTACCTAATGGCCTGATTTTTCTCTCAAATAAAAAGATTATTTAACGATCCCCAAAGGGGAGGTGACAGGTAAGAAGATGGAAGGGTTAAAAATGCTGGCATTCAAGACGAGAGGAAGCTGACAGAAGAGAGTTGTTGTAGGCTCATAAAATCTTGATCATCTCTATAAATCCCCCTGATTCTAAGTCTCAACTCCAGAATTATTCTGGTGAGAATGAAAAACGGAACATGACCTTCGGAAGACTATTTAGCAATATTTATCAAAATGCAAATTCATTTAGCTTTGGCTTCAGTAACCCTACTTCTGAGAATGTGTATAATGCTTCTGGCAGATATGGACATTGATGGGTACACAAGGTCATGCACTAGGGCACTATTTGTTACAGTGAGTGGGTGGGAACAATTCAAACGCCCACCATAAAAGACCAGTAATATAAACTACAATTTATTAAGCATCTACAAATGAGAATGAGGCGCTCTCTCTTGGGAAGTTGAAAGATCTTCGGAATATATTAAATGAACAAGTAAAGTGTAGAAAAGTTATTTATAAATTGTTTGAGACTACGAAAGTGAAAATAAAATTCTACATTCACATGGGCTTGCTTCTATGTGCAGAAGGAAACCTAGATAGTGACACAAGAAAACTATTAATATTTTAATAGTATTTCTATCCACAGGAGACTAGGAGGGTTAACACTTCTCAACACATACGCAGTTATACTGCTTTAATTTTGAGCCATATGTAATGCACTATGTATTCAAAACAAAAATCTTAATAGTCTTACCGGATCTGCTCCATGGCTTCCCACGTCAGGGTCCTGGGTGGGGCACCTGACGCCTCCATTTGCCTTCGAATTTTCTGGAACCGGATGGCTTTTTTCTGTCGTTTCAGGGCGCTGGGGGAGAGAACCAATGGCAGAAACCATGCATAGACGCTAGATGGGTGGTTTAAGAGCCTTGGGGTCAGTCACAGAGCGTCCAGCGCACTTCACTTTGCAAACACTACGTGGCCATGTCGGCCAGCCAGAACACCGCCCCAGAAGTCTAACACCAAGAACAGCAGCCCATAAGCTGTTGCTGAATTCTTCAGTCGGGTGATGAAATACGTCCTTGGTGAAAGGACCTGTGGTCCCAAAGGATCTAACACCTGCCCCTGCGTCCCTAAAAACGGGTGAGAAGGGCTGCTGCAGGACGCCCAGCGCCAACCGGGCGCGGACAAGGGCGCCCAGACCGAGGCCCTGCTTCAGGCTGAGGGCCCGGGAAGGAGTCGGTACCTCTCCACCTCCTGCAGTTCTCGCTCCTCCGGTTCCCAGTCGAAATCGGGGTCCGGCTCTCGGCTGGTAGAGCCCGGGATGGTCACCCTCCGGGTAGCAAACCCACTGCGAGCAACCGCTGCGCAGACACGCCCGCCCAGCAAAACGTTCGGGGAAAACGCCATGTTTACAAAAACCCCCTTCACGACCCACGGACTGGCAGCACCGGAAGCCAGGGACTGAACCGGAAGTACGCAGGGGGGGAAAGCTCGGGGACGTAGCGGTTCTTTCCGGCTTCAGGCTGAGGGCGTGGCTTTTGGGTTTAAACCGCTCGGTGGCCCAGCCCTCCCGATAATAACTACGGGGCGCGGGGAGGGCGAGTGTTTTCCCTGCAACTCCCGGAACCGGAATGAGGTAGAGGACGCTCCTACCAAACGCGATAAATTTTAAACACGAGCTCATTGGCCAAGAGACGCCCCTTTACCCTAAGGGCTGCCCAGGCCGGCTTGCCTCCGCCACGGTCACAGGAAGGGCGTCCCCTCAGCGGTTCTCTGATGGCGACAGCCCCGAGCTATGGGAACTGGACTCCTCTGGGAAACGGATTTCTTGTCGCCTGGATGACCTCTAGCCCAGGGCTGCACCCAGAGTACAGATTTAGCGGTAAATCCAGGCTAAGGTTTGAAGGACGGAGAAGACAAGTTGTTAAGTCAGCCTAACGAATTGATCCTTTTGAACTGTGGTGTTGGAGAAGACTCTTGCGAGTTCCTTGGACTGCAAGGAGATCAAACCAGTTAACCCTAAAGTTAATCAGCCCTGAATATTCATTGGAAGGACTGATCCTGAAGCTGAAACTCCAATACTTGGGCCACCTGATTCAAAGGACTGACTCACTGGAAAAGGCCCTGATGCTGGGAAAGATTGAAGGCGGGAGAAGAAGGGGACAACAGAAGATGAGGTGGTTGGATGGCATCACTGACTCGATGAACATGAGTCTGAGTAAGCTCCAGAAGTTGGTGATAGACAGGGAAGCCTGGCATGCTGCAGTCCACTGAGTCACAAAGAGTCGGACTTGACTGAGTGACTGAACTGAACGAGATCCAGGGGCTGGGAGCAAATTGCGAGAACCATCGTCAGAGTGAAAACTGCAACCCTAAATATCCTCTGATGCCCAGTCATTTGAGAGATGAGCTGGTGCTTCACTCTCATACTTGAAGTTGGTCAGACTGATGGCCAGGGTTCTGGAATGGAGGAAGAGCAGAAATCAGGGAGAGAGAGAAAAGGAACTGCGGTACCAGACACCCAGATGAAGAGACAGCCCACAGATTCATTTTCTCTAGAAGCCACTTAAAGGAAAGACCGTGCATGCTAAGTGGCTTCAGTCGTGTCCAACTGTTTTTGCAACATTATGGACTGTAGCCCTCCAGGCTCCTCTTTCGCTGGGATTCTCCAGGCAAGAATACTGGCATGGGTTGCCATGTCCTCCACCAATGGATGTTCCAGACTCAGGATCAAACCCATGTTTCCTGCATTGGCAGGCTGGTTCATTACCAGTAGCACCACCTGGGAAAGACCAGAATGATATAAATGTGCTGAAATTCTAAATTAAGCCAGCCCAAATGGTTCCGGATTTTATTGTACCAAAAGGCTAACGATCTCTTGTATTTCCTGTCCTCTTTCCCAGGCTAAAGGGAAAACTTTGGATTCCCCGCCCAACTGCAGAAGGGCAGAGGGTTACTCTCGAGCTGGGCAAGTGAGGGGGTCCAGGGGACAGTTACCTGTGTTTCTGCCTTCTCTTTCTCCTCCCAACTTCTAAGACATCTGGCTCAGCTGGGGTTACAATTTTCTTTGGTATTTTCTTGCGTACAGTGTATAAAGGAACTCCATTCCTAAATGTATTGTAGTCAGTCTTAGAGAGTGCCTGCAGAAAAGTATTAGAAGGGATGGCAGCTTCCCCTTTTACACACTCCTCCTCAGATTCCTCTTCTTCACTGTAGCCTTCCTCTGATTCACTGGCCTTCCAGGTATTCAGCTCCATCCTCTTAGATTCGGAGGGGAGAAGGATGGGGTAAGGACCTTCGTGGTGTTCTAAGGGGATGTTCCTTAAGGACAGAACAGTCCACTACAGAATGGGATGTTTTCCACTAGGTTTGGGGTCTGTGGCGGGGGGGCCTGTGCAATGTTAGATTTGCTGACAAGCCCCACTCATCCAGCATCACTCCATACAGCACTCTGGGGTGCAGGAGCTGAGCTGAGCTGGCCATGACCTGAGCTTTCTTTGTGATGGGCAATTGCTGGGAGCACTAGGGGTACCTTCACTTTGAAAAATAGAGCTGAAGACCTATGAGCCCTATCGGTGCTAGACTCAGCTGGTGGCTCATGATGGCCCTTTGGCAGGCTCCTGCTCTTTCCCAGGTTTTGTTGGGCCTCTGGGACCTCCTCCTTGCTCCTGGAGCTGGCAGTGGAAGCGCAATCAAGTGCACTGCGCTCTAAAGTGGATTCTTGCCACAGCTGACCCAGTGCATGACAGGACTTATCCTTCTTTTTTCACACCAGTTCACACAAGTCCCACTCCCATCCTTTCCTGAACCCGCAGGCCAAGCCCCTGGAATTAGGCCACCTCAGTGTTCAGGACGAATATCTGCTTGCCTTCCTTCAGTGCTTCTAGTAACCACATCTTGGACGGTCTCGGCACTTGGGAGGGACAGCTGTGATTAGCACACATGCCCTTCATGTGCTCATCAGACTGCTCCTTCACCATCGCCATCTCTTCCTGAGGTGCGCCCACTCTGACTTCTGATTGCCACTTCCACCAAACTCAGCCCAAATTTGTCACTTTAAGATTTTACCATGTGCCTACATCTAAAGGTCACTTACAATTTTTCTGTCCTTTAAAAAGACATGGACATTTCCTGATTCCTAGATTTCTGGATCCTCCTTCAGTATATGATACTCTATTACCTCCTCCTTAAAATGTTTTGGAGTCCCTTGCCTAGCAGGACGCACTTTTCTCACTATTTAGACAAACATTTTGTTCTAGTACCTAAACTATCATCATTGCTTGCCTGAATTGCCAGCATTCAGCAGGATCTTAACTGGATTCCCTGTCTTCCCTCCTTGATCCATCCATCCATCCATCACAGCTAAAATGCAAATTTGTTACCCCTCAATTTAAAACTCTCCAAGGTTTCCCATTAGCTCAAGTCCAACACCCCTTAGGACAAGAGACCCTCCATCAAAAAAGAAGAAACAAACATACAAACAAACAAAAAGCAAGCAAAGAGGTGGAGAGGCCCTGAGCTGGATCACCCCTTCTTACATTCCTACTGTGCTCAAAGCCCAGGGCCCTGGGTACAAAGCAGCTCCTAAGTGTTCCATATTTAAGCTTAGAAAAGGCTTCCATAAATCCCTTTCTTGACAATTGACAAAGTATACATGGCTAAGAAGTACCATCATAAAGAAAACCTATCTTTTAATTTTTATGTAAAGATTTGGGGCCAGAAGAAGGCTTTCCTCTGACTATCAGCCCTAAGGGAAAGCTGGGGAAATCCTGGTGTTTGGACTCACCACCTTAGGCACTCAAAGTCCACTTTGCTATAATGGTCACTGCATTCCCTTCAGAGAGTAAGAAAGCAAAATAAGTGGTGTTTCTAGAGCCTGTATTTGCAAAGGCTTGTAGAGAGAGGCACTGAGCTAAAATTACTGCAATTGCCAAAAACAGGCATGTTGAGGGTGACCAAAATGTTGAGGAATTTCGAGGTTAAACTTTCTTATGAAATGGGTTGTGATGCATATTCTGCCTCATCTCAAGACTTTATTAACATGATGGTCACAGGTGCACAGCCCCAGCTCAGCTTCATGGTGTCTTGACTGCCTGTGTCGCCGTCCTGACTCCACTACTTTTGAGCTACCTGATCTTGGGTTACTGAACTTCTGTCAGCCTCCATCTCATCTGCTAAATGTGGCTATTCAAAGGACCTGCAACGCTCAAGTTGTGAGGACACCTTGTTCTCACATGAAATAATGTATGTGAAGAACACTTAGCTCAGCATTCGGGCTGGAGGAAAATTCGAGGTGCCCAGGTAGGCAAAATATGTCCTACAAATACAGTATATGGATGGAGGGGATGAATACAGGAGCAGAATGAAGAAACAACTCAGTGGTGGGCAGAGGCAGAACCAGCAGAGGCAAGAATAGAATAAGGGATAAACTATCACTTTGCTAACACTTAAAGAAAAGTCAGCATAGAGTCAGGAGCCTGTAACTCCTGCACATACTCCCTTCTTAGTAACAGGTTTGACATCCCTGGGGCTTGTCCAAGAAGCAAGGTGAAAAGCAGCAGATACATCCAAGAGGGCTCATTCATGCCATTTATTCCAACAATCACCCTCTTTAAAGAGACACTTACCGGTTCTTTATCCCTCCCCTTATGCTGAAACCAGTTAGAAGGCATTCATGAATGTGCCCACAGCACCACGATGGACAGTTCTCCGGATCAGTTAGAATAAATACTGCTGGGAGGATTACTCTTCCTCCCGGGCTATCAAGGCCACCAGTGCCGCCCGCACGTCTTCTGCCTGGGCTGGGGGCAGCAGACATTCTCTGATGAGGGCCAGAGCTGCCGCCTCGGTCAGGCTGCTGAAGTCTTGGGCCGTTTTGACCGGGAGGTGCCCAGCCAGTTCACAGAGGGCAACGTTGAATGCCTCACCTTCCTTTATCCCAAAGCTGGGCTTCCGGGGCCACAGAATGACCCGGACTCCCGAGAGAGCTGAGGAAGATGTCGCCTTTCCAGGTGGGGCCCCCCGAGTGACAAACAAGTTATGCGCAATCTCACAGTCAGTCAGGTAGTCAGTGGCACGACACACCCTGCTTATCAAGGCTTCCAAGTCAGGTCCTGGCCTACTGGTGTAAAAGAGGAAGCCAGGAGCTGGGAGGGCCTGGAGCACATGCAGACGGCCCCGAGGGTCCAGGGGTTCACTGGGGGCCCCCTCCACGGGTAGCCGGTGGGCCAGGTAGTAGCCATGCAGGTGGAGGTGGTTCACTGAGGCCAGGCCACCCAGGCTGTTGAAGCCCACACGGAAGCCTGGGTGTGAGCTCAGCAGTACAGCCTCGACCCCGGCCCGCAGCGCCCCAGGCAGCAGGCGCTGGGGGAGCCCTCGGGCAGGTTCGGGCACCAGCAGCACGTGGCCCCACTCCAAGGGGCTGACGTTGATCACCACCAGGATGTCCTCTTGCTGGACAGTGCCGGAGCAATCCTGCTTCCGGTGCAGACGAAAAAGGACCTCTCCTGGCCGGATCTGGTTGAAGTTAAACTGTTCGGGGTCAAACTCCTGCCTCACGCTCTTGATGTTCTGGGGGCACCTTCTCTGCACACCTCGCTCCACGTTCAGCTGAGCCACAAAACCCACGGTCCCAGGGAGGGTTTGGGTCGGCAGCTCCCCCAGTGGGTAGCGGAACAGCCCCAGCTCCATCCGCTGCCTCCAGGCTGAGCAGAGGGCAGAGTCAAAGTGAGACAGTGGCGGCGTGTTCAGGAGGCTGAGCGCGCCCCTTGGCCACTGAACCCCTTCCATCATGAGTTCCTCCTGCTCATAGACAAAGTCAGGAATGCCCTGCCCTTCCCAGTCCTCCTTGTTTGGAGGCAGCAAATAGGAAGTTTCATTTGAAGCATGTGGAATAGCCATGGGGCTGACCTGAAACAATCATAAGGTGAAAAATACATGATGCCATCCCATTTCTAAAGATTTTTTAATAATAAATTCACTACTTTTTACTTATGTATTTTTATTTTTTTAAATCTTTTTTGGGGGTTTCCCTGGTGGCTCAGATGGTGAAGAATCTGCCTGCAATGCAGGAAACCTGGGTTCCGTCCCTGGGACAGGAAGATATCTTGGAGAAGGAAATGGCAACCCACTCCAGTATGCTTGCCTGAGAATTCCATGGACAGGAGAGCCTGGTGGGCTACAGTCCATGGGGTTGCAAAGAGTCGGACACACTGAGCAACTAACACACACACAAAGTACTTTTATTTACTTATTTGGCCGTGTGGGGTCCTAGCTGCAGCACAAGCGGTTTTCCATCTTAGTTGTGGCGTGCGGGATCTTTAGTTGCGGCATGTGAGATTTTTATTTGTGTTATTTATTAATGTATTTGGCTGTGCCACTCAGCTTGCAGGATCAGTTAGTTCCTCGAGCAGGGACTGAACCTGGGCCATGGCGGTGAAAGCCCAGAATCCTAACCACTAGCCCACCAGGGAACTCCCCTATTTTAATTTTTAAATAAACTTTACTCTTTGTTCTAATTACAAAAGTAATATATGCTTTTGGTAAAATATCTTGAAAACACAGAAATCACTCATAATTCTATCACCTGCAGGTTAGCATACATTTTTGCTGAATTAAAGATATAAATTACATTCTTTCTCTTTCTAAAAATTACACATAATGAATAAATTTTCCTAATGGAGAAAAGAAATACAGATAAATTACAACACTTATTCCAATGCCCAGGGAAAAATCACAATTTATATATGTAGCTTCATATTCATATGTAGATAGATCTTGATTTTTTTTTTGGCCATGCCATGAGGCATGCAGGATCTTAGTTCCCCAACCAGGGATCAAACTCATGCCCCCTGCATTGGGAGCACAGTCTTAACCACTGGATTACCCGGGAAGTCCTGGAACTTGTTTTTTTTTTTAACTGATCTTTAACTCTTGTACATTTAGGTTTTTCTGGCTTCTTACTACCATATACAGTGTTGTGATGGATATCCTGTGTATCTATCTTTGCAGATGCTTTTATTTTCATTTAAAATAAAATCTTAGTTGACCATGGGTTCAGAAGAGGCTCGTGGCTCAGGCTTTCAATACACAGTCTGGCAAACTGCCCTCCAGAAAACGGCACCAGAGCCCAGTGCCTGAGAGTGGCCACGGCTTCAAAGCTTACTACTCCTTTCACGGGAAGAGCGTTTCCACTGTTGTGCAGTAATTCCAAATGGCCATGCATACACCCACCTGGGTGAGGATGGCCAATCATAAGTGCCCAGGGCCAATCCTTTAAGGTGGAAACAGGTGTCAGTCTTCATCTCCACTGGGTCCCTGAAGCCCAGGGGACCAAAGGGGTCAGGGACATGACCTGCTGTTAGCCCACAGGGGACTTCAGAAGGAAGCTTACCTCAGTTGAGTCGCCTCAGCACAAGCTTGGGTACCCTCAGCTCTGCTGGTCCAGGAACTTTACATTAATAAAACAGAAAAACATGCAAAACAATGTTTTGTTAAAAGTCAAGCTGAGTTTAATGGGTATAGAATTTCAGTTTTGTAAGGTAAAAATATTCCAGAGATTGGCAACACAATAATGTGAATATACTTAATACTACTAAACTGTACACTCAGAGATGTTTAAGATGGTAACAGTACTGAACTGTACACTTAAGACATGGTTAAGATGGTAACACGACTGAACTGCACACTTAGAGATGGTTAAGATGGTAAAACTTTTGCATTTTTTACCACAGTAAACATTTTTTTTTAAACTTGAGCTTAAATTTTATACTTTAATTTACTAAGCATAAAAATTTATGCATAATTTACTAAGCATAAGTAAAATATAAAGTCTTAAATTATTTTATTAAAAGTGAGTCTAGGACACTTCTCCAAAGATATACAAATGGCCAACAAGCATATGAAAAGATGCTCAACATCACTAAGTAAGGAAATAAAATCAAAATCACAATAAGATACCACCTGACATTCTTTAGGATGGCTACTATCAAAAACAGAAAATAACAGGTGTTGGCAAGGATATGCAGAAATTGGACCCCTTAGACACTACTGGTGGGAATGTAAAGTGATACAGTTGCTATGGAAAACAGTAGAGCAGCTCCTCAAAAAAATAAAAATAAAATCACTATGTGATGCAGCAGTTCCACTTCTGGGGGTATATCCAAAACAACTGAAAGCAGGGTCTCAAAGAGGTATTTATACACCCGTGTTCAGGGCAACAGTAGCCAAGAGGTGGAAGCAACTTAAGTATCCATCAATAGATAAATGGATAAACAAGAGGTGGCCTATACAGGCAATGGAATGTTATTCAGCCTTAAAAAGAAGGCAATGCCAACACAGGCTACAACATGGATGAACCTTGAGGACTTTGTGCTAACTGAAATAAGCCAGGCACCAAAGGACAAGTTATTTATGATTCACTTATACAAGGGACCTAAAGTGCTCAAATTCTGGGATTTCCCTGGTGTCCAGGGGCTGCAACACTGCGCTCCCAATGCAGGATGCCCAGGCTGGGTCCCTGATTGGGGAACTAGATCCCACATGCCACAGCTAAGACACAGTGCAACCAAATAAATAAATTAACTTAAAAAAAAAAACGCTCAAATTCATAGAGACAGAAAGCAGAATGGTGGTTTCCAAGGGCTGGGGGGAGGGGGAAAGGAGAAACTGTTGTTTAACGTGCGCAGAGTTTCAGTTTTGCAAGAAAAAAGTTCTGGAGACTGGGCTACCAAATAATGTGAATATACTTAATACTCCTGAACTATACACTCAGAAATGGTTAAGGTTTTAAAGTTTATGCTACACTTTTTTTTTAAACCGAATTTTTAAAATGTCAGGATGGTAAATTTCATGTTATGTGTATTTTGCCACAATTCAAAACAATTTAAGTGATTCTCAAAATAGATTTAAGAAATCCAACAATTTGCTGAATTAAACCTAAGTAGGATGTCATCACTGACTCAATGGACATGCATTTAAAAAAACTCCAGGAGATAGTGAAGGACAGGGAAGCCTGGCATGCTGCAGTCCACAGGGTGACAAAGAATTGGACACGACTGAGCGACTCAACAACATTCACTTAAGTGTCTCTCATTCATTCATTCAGAATCAACCCATTTCAATTCCACTGTTGACATTCTAGGGCATCTCTTCTGTGCACCCTGGTCCATGTTCTGCTGAGCCACAAAATCAAAGTATTTAGGAAGTAACTGCTGTGTATGAGGCAATGAAGACATGGTAGCAAATAAGGAGAACCAAGTCCATATCCTTAGGGAACTTACATCCTGGGATGAAGTTAGATGATAAGCAAAAGGAAAACATTAACTACCTGTGGTGAAAGCATTTTGTGGGAAACAAGTCATAAAACAGGGGGTGACTAAGCGGTGGGGTCAGGGCATCCCACTTCCATAAGAGGGATGTGACAGCTGAGCTAAGACAGGAAGGATAAGAAGAGGCCTACAATGAAGAGCTGAGTGTACTCCAGGCAAAAGAAACCCGAAGTCCAAGGCCACGAATCTTGCAGGCAGCTGGTTGGCCTGTTCTAGGAACAGAAAGGAGGCAATGTTACTGGGGTATGGCCGGCAAAGGGGAGAGGACCCCCCAACCAGTGAAGCTGGAGAGGAAAGCGGAGGCCAGATTAGCTGCAGGGCCTTATGCATCATGGACAGGAACTTGGATTCTATTCTAAATGGAGTAAGAAATCACTGGTAGGTTCTAAACAGAAGGATCATTTGGTATTTTACTTTTTGGCCACACCACACAGCATTCTGTGGAACTTCTCTGACCAAGGATTGAACCCAGGAAGTCCAGGACTGTCTGATATTTTATAAACTTTTTTCTGTTATGCGGAAAATGGATCGTAGGGGAGCAAAGGGGAAGCAGAGACCACTGTGGAGGCCACTCTGGTGGCCAAGTGAGCAGTGAGGTGACTGGACAACAAAGATGGCAACAGAGTTAGGAGGAGGTGGGGATATGGGTCATGTTTTAAAGACAGAACCAACAGGGCCTGCTGACAGGCTGACTACAAGACTAAGGGAAAAGGAAGAACTGGGAGTGACTCAGCTTCAGGAACCAGGCCCTGCAGTGGCATTTACAGAGATGGAGAGGGTGGAGATGGGGTGTGGGCAGGAACAGGTGACTAAAGGAAGGGAGAGATCAAAAGATCAGTTTTCATTACTGAATTTGAGATGTCGCCTGCGCATTCAAGAGAAGTGGTGCAGGCAGCTGGACAGTCAAACCTGGAGGTCAAGGTTGAAGTCTGGGCTAGAAATTTAGAATAACATTAAGTAAGACCCAGGGGCTAGGACCAAGAATCCAGAGCCAAGATGGTACCAAAAGACTAAAAATATGAGTAAAGATATATCAGTCAACAGAATCAATAGGAAGTGGGTATGGCTGTACTGATATTTAAGTGAAAGAATAGAAAGAAAGAATTGAAGTCGCTCAGTCGTGTTTGACTCTTTGCGACCCCATGGACTGTAGCCGGCCAGGATCCTGAGTCCTTGGGATTCTCCAGGCTCCAAGAAAACTGGAGTGGGTTTCCATTTCCTTCTCCAGGGGATCTTCCCAACCCAGGGATGGAACCCAGGTCTCCCACACTGCAGGCAGACTCTACCATCTGAGCCACCAGGGAAGATATTCAAGTGAACTAAGAGGCAAAAAAACTAGAAATAAAGAGGAATATTTGAGAATAACAAATCATAGTGACCAGGTGACAGGACTGAATCTTCATAGGAAAACCAGGAGGAAGGGAACACAGGTCCCAGGTCTCTACTCTGCCAGGCATGGGCTGGGGATTTTCCAAGTTTAATTAGGTGACCCTCACAACAAGCCTGTGTGGCGGGTATCATCCTGGCAGGAAGGTGAGAGATCTGATTTTGGAGGCTAACAAGATATTTGAATTCTGACTCTTCCATTCACTAGGGATGATGTGACTTTGAGCCCCTAGAACAAAACCCATTTCCACAGCATGGGCTCTGGGCTCTCAAGGCTTAGCTGTGCCTCCCCTCACCTCCTCTCAGACCACTCTTCCCCACACCTACTCTGCTCCTCACTCTTCCTAAACCTGTTCCTGCTCAAGGCTTTGGTGCTTTCTGTTCTTTCAGTCTAAAATACCCTTCTCCCAGAGTGTCTTCACACTCCTGTCTCATTTAAGCCTCACAGCAAACAGTACCACCTCAGACATGGGCTTCCCCGGTGGCTTAGGGAAGCAAACAGGAAACTGAGGTTCTATCCCTGGGACAGGAAGATCCCCCGAAGGAAACAGCAACCCATTCCAGTATTCTTGCCTGGGATATCCCATGGACAGAGGAGCCTGGCAGGCTACAGTTCATGGGGTCACAAAGAGTCGGACCTGACTTAGCAATTAAACCACCACCACCTCAGACACACCTTGGTGGCCACACCATCTAATGTCTCAAGGGAAAGAGGAAGAGGGAAATAATACGACAAGCAGGGAAAGAAATGTCTTGGAAAACAAACACCAGGAGCTATTTTTAAATCAGCCACTCAGTTTTATCACTGTTATCAAGGGTTCATTGAACACAGAAGGACAATATGTTAAGCAAGCTCACCAGGGACTGCTAAATGACTCAGAATGCTGATTTAATAATTTATAATGAGAAACATGGCAAAGAGCACAAAATGTTCTTGGTGGCTGGTTGTTATAGGCCTTCCTCCATACAAAAATTTACCAGGAAGCAAAATTATAATCAAAAGATTGTTCAATGAAGAAGGGTTCAAAGTCAAGTGAGGTGGCTGAGCAATCTTCATGACAGCTGGCCACTATGGCGGGGCAGTGTCAAGTCCCACACCTTCACCATGAAAAGATGCAGTCTCACCCTGAAGTCCAAGGATGTGCACTCACTGGTTGGTGTTCTGTCTTCTTAGCCTAGCAGAGGAGACACTGTGACAGCTTCTTGTTCGTTGAAAGTGCGACTTGCGATCCCATGGACTATCCAGTCAATGGAATTCTCCAGGCCAGAATATTGGAGTGGGTAGCCGTTCCCTTCTCCAGGGGATCTTCCCAACCCAGGGCTCAAATCCACGTCTCCTGCATTGCAGGCGGATTCTTTACCAGCTGAGTCACCAGGGAAGCCCAAGAATACTGGATTGAGTAGCCTGTCCCTTCTCCGGGGGATCATCCGACAGAAATCAAACCGGGGTCTCCTGCATTGCAGGCAGATTCTTGTTTGTTGCCTTTTATTAAATGAAGACCAACTCCTTCTTGGACAGGAGTCTACTGTCAAGAGACTACACTCCAGTCGCTTTGACTGGCTTTGGTGTTCCCACTGCTCTGTAGCCTCTACTTTCTGGAAGGTAATATTTCCACAGTGGTGGGACTCACAGGTTGATACAATGAGTCTTACTAAGTCATTCTCCAATGATCACCTTATCATTATTGAGTGCTGGGAAAATTAAAGTTACTCAGCAAAAGCATTCACTCAACAACTGCCACACCTTGTGTCTGAAAATCATGATTCCCACAGCTCCTCATGGAGCTTGCAGTCTAGCGGGAGAAAAAGACATTAATCCAATCATCACACGTGTAAATATAGATGGCAAACATGACAGACGCTGTCAAGGAAAGCACTGGATCCTCTGTGAGTGTAATATAGATCCTTAATCTAGTCTAGGAAATCAGGGAAGGATTCCCTGAGGATAAGATGGAAGAAGAATGGAGAACCCATAATGGCTGAAACCCAGAAAGCCTGAGGAGACTGGCAGAGAGAGAAAGAGAGGTTGAACTCGAATTATAGGGGGTTGGTTTCGGTATTTAACTCCTTAATGGTTTTAAACTGACATGCTCATATTTAGACTTTACAAAGATCAGCTAGTGGAATGAATTAAAAGAATCAAGAACTATATTTTGTCTGTTATACCGTATTAAAGTAGAAAACAACAATAAAAAATAATGAATCTCACTATCTCCTCCACTCGGTAGCTTGTAACCCCTATCTTTCGGAATACTCATTCATGCATGCATCCAGTACAAACTGAGAGAGAACCGTGCATATGCCAAGCATTGTCTTAGGGGTTGAGAGGAGACAAGAGCAAATAGTTCGTTTCAATTCCTACTCCCCCAGTATGCAGTCTGGGAGCAGGTCACAGGGCAGCATGCAGGCTGGGGAGAGGAGTACAGCAGTGGGGATCCTTGAAAAGAGCCTTAGAATGGAGCCACCGCTTTTTAAAAGCTCGAGTCTAGACAAGTCTCTAGACTTGGTGGGTTCCATACCTAGGCTGGAAGATCCCCTGGAGGAGGGTATGGTAACCCACTCCAGTATTCTTGCCTAGAGAAGCCCCATGGACAGAGGAGCCTGGCAGGCTACAGTCCATGGGGCCGCCAAGAGTCGGACACGACTAAGCACGGAGGAGGGTATGGTAACACACACACACACACACCCCACCCCCCCCCACCCCCCACCCCCGTGAGCCTTTGTATTTCCCCCTTTGGAAAACGGTAACTCACCTTGCAGAGATTTAAGAATTGAAGCTAATTATGCACAGCGCTTGGGACCTGGTGGGCCCTCAATAAACAGCCTTAGCAGGCAGCAAGGTTATGGTTATTTCTGCAGACGTGACATGAGGGTTCCAAATAGTACGGCAGGTGACGAATGGCAACGTCCGGGTGGAAAAGCCCTCGATGGGCAGAGATGGCAGCCGACCGCCTCGGGCCACTCAGCGAGCCACGAGGTTTCTCGGTTATCCCGGCTCCAAACACTCTCCGGGCTCCGACCAAGGCCGCCACCCCCGACACCCCCGACACCTACTGCAGGTGAGGCGGACACACCGCGCGACTACCCCCAAACTCCTACCGGGGCCATCGCGGGGTCGTGGCGCCCTCAACGCATGCGCGGCCTGCACGCCAGCGCGCGAAGACTGCCCGGCCCGGCCCGCCCACCCTGGAGGCGGGGCCGTGGTGCCTGGGCCCCGCCCCGGAGCGTCCGGCCCCGCCCCGGGCCCCGCCTCCAGCTTGCCAGGGACCGCCCGGAGCCAGGAGCCAACCGGCCGAACCGGGCTGGGAACGCCTGGGAGCCTTAAGGAGGGGGCGGGCCCGGGGGCGGTGGCCCCAGGAGCGGTTGCCGCGGGCACCGGGTGGTGACGCGACCCGAGGGCGGAAGTGAGAAAGTTGCCAGCGTCCCGAGACAAGTTGGCGGAGCTGTGTGCGAGCGGCAGCGATGGGGGGTTCGGGCAGTCGCCTATCCAAGGAGCTGCTGGCCGAGTACCAGGTGCGCGAGACGCCGGTCCCCAGGGAGTTTGCGCGCGGCCTGCGCTCGGGAGAGGACGGTCCCCGAGCCGCGGCCGGGCGGGTGGGCGCGGCCTCTGGCCCCGGGCGGCCTGCTGACCCTCCTCTCTCGTTTTGCCTTCCAGGACTTGACGTTCCTGACCAAACAGGAGATCCTTCTGTAAGTGCTGTTTCGAACCTCACCTCCGGGATGCTCTCGGAACGGCTTCGGGAACGGGGAGGCTCCGTCTTACTGATGGGCAAACCGAGGTCCCGCCAGCGGGAGGGGCAGGGGCCTGCATGAAGCCAGCAGCTGAGCCGGAACTGGGGGCCGGAGCCCCGGGCCCTCGGCTGTGCCCTCTTGCCGGCACGCCCTCCCGTCTCGCGCCGGCGGCCCCAGCGGTGCACCGCGGAGCAGCCTCCAGCCAGAGTTGGGTGCTCTTTGACCCCGCTCCCCTGGCTTCTGCAAAACGGAACTTCCTGCCCCAGTCCGGCCGAGACTGCTGTAGTTCTGGGCTGCTTTGTCTGCTGGAAAAGCCAGAGAAACCTTGGGGAGCCCTTTGGCTCCTCCTTTATCTGAATACTACCGTAACCGTTAACGCTTACTGAGCATTTCCCATGCTCTGCTGAAGGGTTGTCTACGTTTCCTTTGTAACCCTCACGAGGGAGGTATGGGGACAGTGAAACAGTCGGATGACTTGCCTAAGACGACATTCTTGAGTAAGAGGATTTGAACTGGGGCTGGAACCGCTTTCCTAGCCAGTTTTATGTGGCCGCACACCTGAGCAAGAAGGTTCCTAGGCTTCTCCTGGCAAAAAAGAATGCCAGTGGGAATGAGGTGGGGCCTAAGGGGTAGAAAGTTCAGGGTAGCTGCTTTGAGGAGCAGCGGGAGATTCCTGAAATGAAATGAGATTTCAATTTAGCTCTTTTTCACTTGCTCTTAATTTAAGACCAATTTCTGGCCCCTTCTCGGACCTCTCCACACCTGGGAGAGTCTTGAATCAGGGCCAAGCACAGTGCCTGGGACATGGGGTCCCACAGTAAACCTGCAAGGATGGACTCCCAGACTCCCTTTACTGTCTTGTGATGTATCTCCTCTTGCCTTAGATGTCCTGAGGGCTTAGCTCCTCAGCTGGTTCCTGATGGGTATTCAAGGCCAGGAGGGGGGATGTGATACACTTAGGGAAGCACACTAACAGGTTCTCTTCCTTCTGCCAGAGCCCACAGACGGTTCTGTGAGCTGCTTCCCCAGGAGCACCGGAGTGTGGAGGAGTCACTGCAGGCTCGAGTGTCCTTGGAGCAGATCCTCAGCCTTCCAGAGCTCAAGGTGCCAGCCCCCCCAGCCTCCCTCTGCTACTCCTTCTGAGGTCACATGGTCACTGCTCCCCATTCCAGTCTTCTCTCTGTTTCACCCTAAGTTCCTGGGTGCTTTATCAAGGTCATCCGGGGGAGTTATATAGTAATAGAAGGATGTTTTGCACACTGGGATCCTCAGACATATTCTTGGAGGTTCAAAGTTGTGTCCTTTAAGAGGAGTTGAATTACCTTATTGAAGTTTGAGAAAGTCTATTCCAGAGGCTGATTGCCTTTCCATAGGGCTGCTGTGAAAATTTTTATGCAAAGGCCCTGGCCTATAACACAGTAATTGCTCAATTCAATATTTGTGTTTTAAAATAACCAGCTCATCTTGTTCTCTTTGCTTAGGATGCCTTCCTCTTCCTTACTTCTCTGCTCCTGGGCCTGCCTGTATTAGGTTAAGCTCTGATGCCCAGAAAGCCATTTCTGTCTCTTCCCCAGTGGGGTCATGGGTCCTCCTGACTTCTATACTGGCCCGAGTGGTGATGGTTCTCCCCTGAGAGGCTGAACTGCTCCCTCCAGTTTCCTGGTGGCGTTTGAATATGTGATTTGGGGTGCTTCGTGTGTGGCGTTCACAGAAGGCTTTCTTGCTTAGGCCAACCCCTTCAAGGAGCGAATCTGCAAGGTCTTCTCCACTTCCCCGAGCAGAGACAGCCTGAGCTTTGAGGACTTCTTGGACCTCCTCAGTGTGTTTAGTGACACAGCCACCCCAGACATCAAGTCCCACTATGCCTTCCGCATCTTCGGTAAGGAGCAGGGGGCCGGGTGGAACACCAGCCTCTCTGACGTGGTCTTTGTGGAGATGCCTGAGGGCTCAGGGAGTCACGAGCTGGGTGCTCATCCCGACCACCTCCTTTTGGGCTTCCTGTGTCTGCTTTCTAGACTTTGATGATGATGGAACCTTGAACAGAGAAGACCTGAGCCAGCTCGTGAACTGCCTCACGGGAGAGAGCGAAGACACACGGCTCAGTGCTTCAGAGATGAAGCAGCTCATCGACAACGTGAGCAGTAGTGGCGGGTGGGCTGGGCTGGGGAGCAGGTGGGGAAGGCTTGGGCTTTGGCCTTGAAGCTTCCCCTTTCCAGATCCTAGAGGAGTCTGACATAGATAGGGATGGGACCATCAACCTCTCCGAGTTCCAGCATGTCATCTCCCGCTCACCAGATTTTGCCAGGTATGACTGTGGTCTTCACCTGCTGCACCAGGTCTGGGATGTTATTTCTGGAGGTGGTCCCTGGGGTAGGAAAAGGCCTCCTGCTTCCTCTGAATATATTAGAAGGGGACTCACTTCTAGAAAGGACTCACTGCCCATTCCAAGGGGTCTTGGGGGAGGGGTAAACTTAAGGTTTAGTCCCTACCCTCCTCTTTCAGCAGAAAACCCTAACACGCTCTTCTCTTGTTCAGTTCCTTTAAGATTGTCCTGTGACGGGAGCCACAGCATGTGCAGCAGCACCCTGTTGAAGAAAGTCCACTGCTGAGCTGTGGTCATGGTTACCCCTGTGTTGTCAGCGCCGGCCAAGCTGGCCCAGCCTGGAGCTGGCACTGAGCAGTCTTGCCCGGGGCTGTGGAGGGCCCTCCACGTCAGGGCCTTTCCCCTTCTCACTGTCATCGCTCTATTTGTGTTTCTACTAATCAATAATAAAGGTTTAGAAATTTTGAGCCTTTGTGCAACACTAGAATTACTGATGTGAAGGAGTGGACTTATATATATATATGAGCCCTCGGTCACCCTGGGGATAAGTAGGATTTGAAGGGGATGGCTGATGGCTCATATGGTGAAGAATCTGCCTGTAACGCAGGAGACCCAGGTTCAATCCTTGGATCAGGAAGATCCCCTGGAGTAGGAAATGGCAACCCACTCCAGTATTCTTGCCTGGAGAATCCCACGGCCAGAGGAGCCTGGTGGATTACGGCCCATGGGATTGCAAAGATTTGGACACAACTGAGCGACTAAGCATGCAGGCAAAGAAGGAGACAGCAGGAAGTCAGACTATCTGCCCGTCTCACCCTCCCTTGTGAGGGGATATGAAGAGGAGCATGAGGGGTGGAACTCTTGTATCCTGATAGTGGTGGTGGGTACATGAACTTCTACATGTGTTAAAACTCATAGACCTGTGTACTAAAAGAAAAAAGGTCAGTTTCACTGTGTGATCATTTGAAAAATAAAAATGCTTTTCAAGTCAAAACAAGAAAAGCCAAGACCTTTTCCCCTGTACCCCATCCCTGAACCGAACCAGGGGTGCAGAGTAAAGGGACTGAAGTAAACAAATCCTCTCCCCTACCCACTTTACAAACCTGGCTTGGGCTTCCCTGGTGGCTCAGTGGTAAAGAATCTGCCTGCCAATGCAGGAGACATGTGTTTGATCCCTGATCCTGCAAGATCCCACATGATGCGGAGCAACTAAGCCCATGCACACAGCTCCTGAGCCCGTGCTCTAAAGCCCATGACCATGAGCCCTAGAGCCCACGCTCTGCAACAAGAGAAGTCACTGCACTGAGAAGCCCGCGTACCACATCTAGAGTAGCCCCTGCTTGCCACAGCTAGAGAAAAGCCTGTACAGCAAGGAAGACCCAGCATAGCCAAAAATAAGCAAAAAAAAAAAGAACCTGGCTCCGTGGGGAGATGTGGTCAGCCAGGCTGGGCTGGTGTTAGCCCACTAGCACCTGAAAGAGGCGGCCTAGAACCTCCCAGAACTCAGAGAACTGGACCAACCTCAAAAAGCAACAGTCCTTTAAGAGGAAGGGCCCAGGATTCAATTTCAATTCTTTAGATTTTATTAAAAAAAAAAAAAGTAAAGTGCATTTTTATTAAAAAAAAATATATATAAAACCCACATAAACTCAACGGTCCCTGTGCTGGGCAGTTATCAGTGGTGCACGGGCTTAGTTGTCCCTTAAGAGTAGAGGTTGTAAGGTGTAGGATGAACTAGGGGCTGGGTTTGAAGGCCAGGGCAGGTGTGGGAAAAAGGGACACAGGTTTGTAGGCTGGAGGAAGGCAGGCAACAGTCTCTTCCTAGAATTCTGAGGGATGATGTTCATCGTCATAGACTCTTCTGGACTGGCGCTGCCCTGTCGCTCTAACGTGGCTGCAGCCTGATACAGGCTGGAAAAGTCCAGGAGGAGGTGGGCCTGAGCCCAGGGCCTCAGAAGGGCTGCCGGGCCAGTGTGGCCCTCTGGTCCCTGAGGTGACAGGATGATGGCTGCAAGGACGTGGCCAGCGGGGGAGGCTGGACCCCTTGGAGCCCAAGCTGGGCCCGTCTCTGCAGTGAGCAGGGGCAGCCTGTGACAGCAGGGGAAGGCGGAAGAGGCCGGCTAGTGCGCCGTTTCCAGCTCTGTCTCACACAGCCACTTTGGATGCATCCTTCCAATCTGGAAGCTGGGAGCCGGGCACTGGGCTGGCCACATGTGTGGCGTCATCTTGCCTCTCTTTTCCTGTTTCACATTTTCGACTGTTTTTAAACAAAGGGCTCAGTTCACTTAAGGAGCATCTGCTCACTTGGGCAGGCCCCCATCTTCAGCTAGGACCCACAGGGACATGACCATCTGGGGTGGAGGATGGGGGGGCCTTGCTACTTGGCAGCGGGCTCTGTCGCTCCTGAGGGCTGCACACCGCGGCTTCTTCCACGAGGAGGGGCAGAGGTCCAGCCAACCGGCTCTGAGCACTCGGGGCCCCAGAGGGAGGCCGCCTCCAGAAGTCTGCTCTCACACTACCGAGTCCCGGATCTCAGAGCCCAGGCGGACCCGGGGCCGGGGACATGTCGGGGACACCTCCACAAAGCTGTCCTGGACGCTCAGTGGCCTCTTCTCTGACTCCGTGAAGACGCGGGACCTCTGGAAGCTGTCCAACAGGGCCTGGTAGCCTTGGTGGTCCAGCGGGGTGCTAGGGGGGCCCACGCCGTTGAGCGGCTGGGTCTCAGGCGGCAGCACCACTGGGCGGGTCTTGGGGTGCACACTGGCACACTCCCCCTGCTTCAGGAAGACCTTCATGCCGCCGCGATGCCGGTAGAGGAAGAATAAGATGAGGAGCACCACGGCGAACACGAAGAGCACACACATCACCAGGAACTCCGTCCAGTACGACTTGTCCATGCGCCAGCTGGCCTTGCCGCCCGCCGGTGCGCTCACCCGAGACGTGTTGATGATGATGCTCCGGTCCTCACTGCCAGCCGCCTCATCCTCCACCACCTTCGGGCAGTAGCTGGCCTCCAGCTGCTGGATGCCTCCCTCCAGCGACCAGCACTGGAACAGCCCCAGCTCCTGCTGGCTGCCCACCAGCAGCAGGTCCCCGGTGGCCAGCACGCGGAAGGAGGCCGAGGCATTGATGGGGGCCCCATTGTGCAGCCAGAACCGGGTCGCCAGGTTGGACAGGAGCGGGCAGGCCAAGGTGTTCACCGTGTGGGGCTGGAAATGAACCTGCTCACAGGGCTTCTCACCTGCAGGCAGAAGAGGCACAGTTCCCGGTCAAGGGGGCTGGTGTCTCCGCTCGCCCCAGGCTCACTCACCCACCTCCCTCCAGGCTGTGCACCTCGTGGCTATAAGGGCAGCTTGGGGACTTTGGGGACTGTGGGTCTCACTTGCCAGGACCCTGCTTCCAGGGCCAGAGGGATGAGCAAGTGAGGAAAGGCATTTACGCCCATCAGTGGCTGGAGGAGCCTGCCAGGCAGACTTGGCCCTTGCCTTTCCGCCACCTTTTGGTGGGGACCTTACCCTTTGGTACAAACGCCCGGATCTTGGAAGGGCTGCAGGCGTTCTTGGCACTGACCCCCTCGATGTCCTGGATCCATGGCCTGGGGACCAAAGAGAGTCTGGGATGGGCCAGGAAACCCCAACAGCCTGCATCTGCCCCCATCCTCCTCCGTGCAGTACGCACTGTCACACAGCCCTGCAGATGTAGGCCTGGGGAAGGGCTCAGGGACAACCAGGACCAAGGCAGGGGTGAAAGGCAGGCGGCCTCCCTTCGCAACTCCCCAGCCCACAGGCTCTGTAGACAGAGCTGGCATCTCCTCTGTCTACACAGTATTTACTTCATATTAAAGTTGCTGTGATAATTCCTTAATCACAAAAGCAGAGTGAGTCCCTAGAGAACGTCTGGAAGGGCAGCCAAATCTGTACGTATTAACATATATCTGTCTCTTTTAAAGCAAAGCACAGGCACTGACTTAATTTTGGAAAACACAGAACTCAATCAAGCACAAACTCAACCGAATATTACAAAAGTCACAATCAGAGGCTTCCCTGGTAGTCCAATGGCTAAGAGTCCGAGCTTCCAATGCAGGGAGCCCAGGTTCCATCCCCGGTCAGGGTATTAGATCCCACATGCTGCAACTAAGACTCAGAATAACCAAATAAATACATAAGTATTAAAAACAAAACAAAACTTTATGGAGCTAAAATATAATTAAAAAAAAACGCAATTACCTATTCAACAATAAAGGTGGTATTTTTTGGAGTGTCCCTTCAGGTATACATATGTGTACACACACACACGTGATGTTTTAAAATATAAAACTGGAAACAGGTATGCCCTTGAGTGAAGTATAGACACTACAAATAGGACAGATCCAATTTTTACTTAAAATGTATGTATTTGGGACTTCCCTCATACTCCAGTGGTTAAGACCCTGAGCTTCCAATGCAGGGGGCCTGGGCTTGATCCCTGGTCTGGAAACTAGATCCCACATGTCACAACAAAGATCAAAGACCAACTGCAGCCAAACTTTTTTTTTTTAGTTTTTAAAAAAAAAAAGTATTTTTGTTCATATTACACATATTTGGAAAAATCTGGGAGGATATATATTAAATCTAAGTCTCTCTAGGTTGTAAAATTTGGATAGTTTTTATTTTGTTTCTGCTTATCTCTATTGTCTAAGTTTTCTTAGACAAAATAAGTTATTCTGAAAACAATTTTTAATTGGTTTGTTTTTAGCCACGCCACTTTCGGGATCTTAGTTTCCTGGTCAGGGAATAAACCCTCGTCCCCTTCAGTGGAAGAGCAGAGTTCTAACCACTGGACCACCAGGAAGTCCCTTAATGGGTCTGTTAATGGATTGTTATGGAGCCCTTATTTTCTGTTATTTAACTACATTCATGTGCCAATTCACATTCTCCAGCAAATCTTTTCACAGCTATGACATTTTATACTAACTACCCAATCCTGTCCCTGCTTTACAGATGGGTAAGACAAACATAATTTACTGTCTGAGTTACAACTCTTTTGAGAGTCAGGAAGGGAGCTGATTAATAATTATCCCCAGGGCTTCCCTGGTGGCTGGCTCAGTGGTGAAGAATCCACCTGCCGATGCAGGAGATATCGGCTTCAATCCCTGATCCAGGAACGTCTCACCTACTGCGAAGCAACCTGTGCACCACAACTCCTGAGCCTGTGCTCTAGAGCCTGAGAGCTGTACTGAAGCCCACACTCTAGAGCCCATGCTCCCCAGCAAGAGAAGCCACTGCAAGGAGAAGCCTGTGCACTGCAATTAGAGTAGCCCCCACTCGCCACAACTAGGGCAAAGCCTGCATAGCAACAAAGACCCAGCATAGTCAAAAATAAATAAATACAATGATTAAAAAAAAAATGATGCCCAGACAGCGGACACAAATGAGGCTGTGTGGTGATTCCACAGAGGGTCTAAAGCAGAGACACTTGGAGGCAGGTGCGCCAGGAGGGACAAGGGGAAGGGGCCCAAACTAGCTCTTACCTGACGGCCACCTCTGGTTGGTAGAGGCTGACGGACGCACACCTCCAGCCGCTCCAAGCGCAGTAGGGGTCCCGGGCCAGGAGGCAGTCCCTGCAGCTCTGGTACAGGCTGCAGTTGGCCACAGGCACCTTGACTACGCTCGAGTGTGAGGCAGCGTACAGCAATCCCTGCAAGAGACACGCAGCATGGGAGGCAGGCCCCGGCTCCCACAGCTACACCCGGCTCCAGTGCCCCACAAAGCCACCTCCTGGGAGCCGCTTCTCAAGCACCTGCCCCTCCCCCCACATTCCGACAGCTCCTGTCGGAGCCTGGATCTTTCCACCCGACTGGGGCAGGAGGGCAGGGCACCCCAAGCCCACTGCCCAGACTCCCCTCTGTACTCCCTCTCTGCTCACCCTGTCGGCGTCCAGTTGCAGGTTCCGCACGGGCTGTCCTGCCGGGAAGACCTGGAGCTCTTCAATGATGTGCACCGCGGTGCCCACGCTCACCGCCTTGTGCACCCAGCCGTCACCTGCGATAAGGACATTGCTCAGGCCCTGTGAAGAGCCTGCCGCCCATGCCCCCTCGACCCCCAGCCCGCCTGCAGTGGGCACGCACCAGTGCCCAGGAAGAGGACGTCGTAGGTGCGGTTCAGGGCCAGCACACGGTGGACAGTCACATGCTGGTAGCGAGCCTGGGGCTGCAGCAGCAACATGCGGCCGCGGACCTGTCCGTCCATCAGGAAGTGGTCCTTGAGGAAGTTCAGCACGCGGTCAGGGAGCTGCAGTGACGAGTTGATCTTCCTCTCCCGGGCACTATTGGTGATGCACTGAAGGAGAAGGCGTTGGTTTGAGATGGGCGGCATTGGGGTGGCCAGCAGGATGGGTGTTCTACAGATCCCGCTGGGATTGCCACGCCCTGCCTCCCCAGTGGACAGCAGGGACTCCCCCACCCTCAGAAGCCAGGCCACAGCATGGCTCTCCAGTTCTGTGGAGCCGACACGCTTCTCTGCAGGTCTAAGGCTGTGGGGCCGTGGGCCCTGGCTGCCAGGGTTTCCCCATCTCTGCCCACCAACCACCTCTCCTTCCTGCCCATCCTTCCCCCACCCCCTCCCCTGGGCATGACCGCACTTTCTGCTCCTGTAGCATCCTTTCAGCAGGAAGTGACAGAGTTCCTTTCTCAAGAAGCCCTGGCTGAGCAAGGTGTCCCAGTGTAGGGGCCACAAGGGCGTCTGCAGTTAGTCTGCCATATCGCCAGAGGCTTCCTGGGCTTCCCTGATAGCTCAGGTGTTAAAGAATCCGCCTGCAATGCAGGAGACCCCAGTTCAAGTCGTTGGGTCAGGAAGATCCCCTGGAAGAGGGCATGGCAACCCACTCCAGTATTCTTGCCTGGAGAATCCCCATGGACAGAGGAGTCTGGCAGGCTACAGTCCATGGGGTCACAAAGAGTCGGACACGACTGAGTGACGGCACAAGGGTTCCTGATTCTCTCTGCCCTGGGGCATTCTCTGTAGCAGCTCCAAGAATTAACATCCCAGAGTGACCCTCAATCACTGAGGCCCAGCAGTTGGTAACAAACACCCCAGTGGGACGACGCTGAGATATACTCCACATAGCCTCCCAGGGCCCCGGGGCCTCAGCTCCAGGCACCCACAGCAGCAGCAGTGTGGCGACCCCCGCTTTCTTGGCTCCGCCCCTCCCTCCACAATCCTGTCCCCTCTTTGCTGCTTCCGGGGAGTAGCTCCCCTAGAAACTGCCAGCACCCATATCCTTGTCTCAAGGTCTGCTTTGTGAGAAGCCCATGAGGCTGGAGGGAAAGAAGAGAGGACCATTTGCCCACGGCCAGCCACTCAACAAGGAGCTCACGGTGGAGTGGGAGAGAGGCATGCTGCAGGCAGCGCTCTGATGGGACCGCCCTGCCCAGCCCACTGCCATCCTGATGTCCACGGTCACGTCGAACTTGCAAAGACAAGCAGCCCTGGGTTCTGCCCCCACTTTCAAGATGAGACAACAGGCTTAGAAAAAGCAAGCAAGCCCAGCACGGGGTGTGGACCCGTCCTCCCAGCACGCTGCCCTGCGGCAGGGAGCAGCACTCACCGCGCCCGGCCGGGGCGAGGGTACTGGGTGGGTCACTGTGTACCACTGCTGCGTCTCGCGGTTCACCTCCTTGTAGAAGCCGTTGAAGGTGGACTGCACGTCCTTCATGGTGAAGACACAGACGGCAGAGCCCTCCGTGGTTCCCCCGTTCCTACCGAGGAAGTTGGCTGAATGAGCCCCAGGAGCCTTGGGGTTCACAGTGAGGCCAGCCACGCACCCCTCACCCTGCCTGTTCCCAGCTAGGTCCCGGGGGGCGCACCACTGGGATGTGAAGACCCCGTAGAAGAGGGTGTCGGGCCAGTCCTCGGGGCGGGGCGTCAGCGTGAACATGTCCTGTAGCACGTTGAACGGGAAGCCGTCGTCGGGCCGCAGGCACAGCAGCTGTGCCTTCAGGAAGGACGTCCAGCGCTGCTGCAGGACGCGCCCGCCCCCTTCGTCGCCCTGCACCAGGGAGAGGGGCTGGGCTCAGGGGACAGCGCCTCGCTTCCCCTCCCCAGACACCAAGAAGGGCCCGACGGACACAACACCAGGCCTGAGCTCATCTCAAATCAAGAAGACAGGGCTTCGTCGCCCTGCACCAGGGGGAGAGGGGCTGGGCTCAGGGACGGCTCCTCGCTTCCCCTCCCGGGACACCAGGAAGGGCCCGACGGACACAACACCAGGCCTGAGCTCATCTCAAATCAAGAAGACAGGGGACTTCCCTGGTGGTCCAGTGGTTAAGACCCTATGCTTCCAGTGCAGGGGACGCTGGTTCAATCCCTGATGAGGGAACTAAGATCCCACATGTTGCATCCCATGGCCAATATATGTGTGTGTTTATGTGTATATATACATAGAGAGAGAGAGAGAGAGAGCACGCCTCCGGCTAGATCTAAATTTCACATAAACAATAAATTAAAAAAAAAAGACTTGAAGTGGCAGCCTTCAGTCCCCCCCTTGCCAGAAGGCTGGCTAGGTAAATGACAGTGCTTCCCTAACTGCAAGGAGCCAGAAAAAGGACGAAGGGAATCTGTCTACAAACATGAAAAGACGTCACGATTTACTGCTGAGCAGAAAGGGAGGCTAAAGAGTTGCATTACAGTGTCTCTTTGTTTGCACATGGTTTTACACAAGACAAATATGTAAGTCTTTACATATGGGCAAAAGTATAAAGATTAGCAAGGAACATTCTAAATTGTTAACAGTGGTCACTTCTTGTGGAAGGATGAGATTTTAACACCGACAGTCACCATCTAGTGGTTGCTCAGCACATTTCCAAGCACCGTACATGCTGAACAGAGGCGGGAACTGAAACAGATTTCTCAGCAAGGAAATTGCCCAAGATCACACGACCCGCAGGGTTTGAACCCAGGCAGCTGGGCTCCAGCGTCGACACTCTTAATCACCATACCAAGCTGCCTCTTTATCTTGTGATTTTTGTGTATACTTTGCTATGTTTTCACGTTTCTTTTAAATAAGAAAAAAACAGACATTTTAACTTAAAAGAAGAGAAGACTTCTCTGGTGGTCCAGTGGTTATGAATCTGCCAGCCAATGTAAGGGACACGGATTTGATCCCTGGTCCAGGAAGGTCCCACAGGTCGCAGGGCAACTAAGCCCGTGCACCACAACTACTGAGCTGCACGTTCAGCCTGGGCTCTGCAACAAGAGAAGCCACTGCAGTGAGAAGCCCGTGCACCTCAACTAGAGAAAAAGCTGCCGCTCAGCACAGCTAGAGAAGAGCCCGGGAAGCACTGAAGATGTAGCTCAGCCAAAAATTCAAGAAAAAAAGAGAAATGCCAGTAGCCAAGCCGTTCCTTCTGGAGGACAGGAGAAGGCCACAGACGTGGGGCCTCTAGGGTGGCCCAGCCCCCTCACCTTGCAGATACGGGCGATGCGGGACACCATGGTGTTCTCAAAGAATTCCAACTCCTGGCCAATCTCTCTGAAGAAGAAGTAGATCTTGTCATCGTCCCCTTCCGAGCTGCCCAGGCTCTCGGGAATGTAGGCTGAGGCCATAAACGCTGGGTCTGTGGGGGGGTCGGTGGGGAGCACCATCAGCCCAGCGATCCCAGACAGGCGAGACTGCTCTCTGGCCCTGCTGGGGGGACAGGGCCCCCTCCCTGGGGCCTGGGGACTGCCCACTGGGTGGGCGGCGGGAGGATTTCACCTTGCAGCCAGTTGAGGGAGGTCTCAGTCTTGATGGGGCGGAGGCTTTGGCTCCTGGAGATGGTCGGGTCACTCCCCTGGAAGCTGCTGACTGTTCCCGTGTACAGCTCGCCATCTGCCAAGAGAACATTTCCCATGGGAATGGGCCCTGGGCACAGCCCCTTCCCGCTCAGGGCCCACAGTGACCTGAGTGCGGCCCTTCTTGCTTGAGGAGAACAGAGGAGGGAATAAGAACTAAGAAGAGCCAAACTGAAAGCCGCCTGGGGTCGCCGCACCCCTGGGAACCAGCACGGCACCAACGACCCGGGCCCCCCTGCCTGCCCCGCCCCTCACTCACCAATCACTAGGGCCGTGGACTTGAAATTAGGGTCAAAAGGACAACGGCCCTTGCCATCTTCCAGGAGGATGTTGCCCTGCTTGTCCTGTGCGAGCGTGAAGTTCTCCACGTCCTGCAGGGGAGCAGAGCAGGGAGGTCAGGGCCACACCGGGGAGTGAGCGAGCTTGGCGGAAGAGCAGGGAGGTGTCCAGAGCGAGGGCAGTGGTCCAAGGGCCTCCTCCCGATCCTGGCCTCTGGGGCACAGTCCCTGCAGCGCCTTGCCATGACCCCTCACAGTGGCTGGCCCACGGGGCAGAGAAGAGGCTCAGACAGGCGACGTGAGCCAGGAAAGGACAGTGATGTGGTTCAAACCCAGGAACGTCTGACTCGGAACCTGGCTGCTCCGACTCACGCCCTGAAAATGCCACCCTCTACAAAGTTGTGCAAAGGGCAGAAACACAAGGGCGTGTGTGTGATGAGGAGGGTGGATGAGATGGGCTGGCCAGGACTAAGCGAGAGCTGGAGGAAGTGAGAGGGTGTGATCGTGGGTCAGCCAGGATCTTGTGCTCAGGGAATCCTATAGGTCTGTCTTCTACCCGCACCCTGCAGGGAAACCCACCCATCAGGGCTGGGCAGGGTCCCCAGGCTCTCAGGGCCCTTGACCTCCCAGAAGCCTCCCACCAGGGCCCTGCCCTTCACCAGGGGTCAGTGCTACAGACCAGTTCCCTGGGGGCAGAAAGAGGGTACTTCCTGGGCCAGCCGGGGGCCGGCCCGGGGTGCAGAAGGGCACTCACAATGTAGGTGCACGCAGGGCTGAAGGCCTCCGTGCCACAGGCGATCAAGTGGCTGCTGTTGAGTGGCAGGAGAATCTTGATGTAGTTTTGACAGTCCCGCTGGAGGAAGGAGGAGGATGTAAGGCACAGACAGGCCACCAGGGGGGGCCACTGAGCCCCCCCGAACCAGACCCAAGGGGCAGTGCCTTCTGGAGCAGAGGAGACGGAGGACCGTGCCCATGTGTGCATATGTGTGTGTAGGAGGGGACCTTGGGGCTCAGCTAGCTCTGTGACTAGGAAACTTCACTTCAGTCTGGGGTGAAGGCACAAAGCATCTCCCTTTTGAGCTGTCTTATCCCAACCTGGTGAGGAAGTTGAGCCCAGAACAGAAGGAAACACACAGCCCTGAACCCTGGACTCCAGACTCGCGGATTGCCTCTGAGAGGGTGTCCTAACAGGCATCTCCTGAGCTTCTGACTGTTCCCCCAAAACGCCCTCCTCTGGGGTCTCCCCGCTTTCATAGACGCCAACTCCATCTTCTCAGGCCCCAGACCTCACAGCATCCTCGACCCCCCTCTTATACCACCCCCACCCTGGTTCTCCCATCCGGAAATCCTGGTGGCTCCGTCTTCAAGATACATCCAGGATCTGACCGAGACGTCCCGCTCCCTTTCTTGGTCCAACGCTGGTCCGGGCCACCATCCCCTTTCGCTCCTCGCTGGTCTCCCTCTATTCTTGCCCCAGGAGCCCGCTCCCCACCACGGTAGTTAGAGCGACTTTCTGAAAACCCACACTGGACCACGCCACTGCTCTGCTCAGCCTGCCAGTGGTTCCCCAAATACCTCACTCAGAGTGACATCCACAGTCCTGTTCTTTCTCCACATCAAACCCCTCACCCCTCCTCTTAATCTTGGCTCAAATGTCACTTTTTCTAAAGGAAGTGTAACCTGACCACCCTTAAAACAAGACTGATTTCTTCTTTTTCACAATGATATAATAATCAGGAGATCAAACCAGTCAATCCTAAAGGAAATCAACCCTGAATATTCATTGAAAGGACTGATGCTGAAGCTCCAATACTTTGGTCACCTGATGTGACGAGTCAATTCACTGGAAAAGACCCTGATGCTAGGAAAGACTGAGGGCAAGAGGAGAAGGGGGCGACAGAGGATGAGATGGTTGGATGTTATCACTGTCTCAGTGGACATGAATTTGAGGAAACTCAGGGAGACAGTGATGGACAGAGAAGCCTGGTGTGCAGCAGTTCATAGGGCTGCAAAGAGTCGGACACAACTTTGTGATTTAACAACAACAACAACAACGATAATAACCAGTGTCTCAAAGCACCCAGGCACAGAGTAAGTACTTAACACATTTCTTCTGAATAAAAGAAATCAAAAGCAGTCAGGGCTTGAACCTGTGTCTTAAAAAAAAATTTGGTGTGTGTGTGTGTGTGTCGGGGGTGGGTCATGCCACTTGGCTTATGGGATTTTAGTTACCCGACCAGGGATTAGGAGTCCTAACCACTGGACCCCATGAAATTCCCTGAACTTATGTCTTGACCCCAAGACTGGTGTCTTTTGCCTTCACCGTAGCTGCCCCCCACTGCACTCAGGACGAGGAGGCCTCTGGGAATGGTGGGGAGTCTTCCCAAAGAACTCTGGGCTGACCGGTCCCCACTCATTGGTCTGGCCAAAACCAAGCTAGGGTATGTCAGGCCTGCCACATCAAGCACCATCCTCAAAGGGACAGACTCCCACCCCCACCCAATCACTGCTCCTGCTGGAAGCTGACCTCTGTTTGGCCCTTATCATATGTATTAGCTCACTGAATCCTCGTGGTAAGTCCAGTGAGACATCCATCCTTACCCCCATTTTACTAAGGCTTGGAGAGGCAAATCCATTTGTCCGAGGTCACAGAGATAATACGTACAGGGTCGAGACACAAACACAGGTCTGGCCATCTCAGAAATCCATGTCCTTTCCACCACAGCTGGCAGCATCTGCTCCCACCTCCGGCCTCCATCCTGGGCCCAGACCTACCACCTCCAGCCCTCCTTCAGCCCAGGTCACCTCCAGGTGCTGGCTCACCTCTGGGTTTTTGCCCTTGAAACTGCACTGCTTCTTTCTCTCTGCATCTGCGCGCCACAGCAGCTGGGGAACCAGAAAGGGGAAGGTCAGTGTGCACCTAGGAGCAGAGGCTCCGCCTCCCGTGTCTTCACCCCTCCCCCTGGGAGCAGAGGCTCCGCCTCCCGTTTCTTCACCCCTCCCCCATTTGCATCATCCTGGGGCCCAGAAGTTCCACCCCCCACCCAGCCACCCACCGGCACCGTCCACCCAGCCTAGCCCTGAGCATCATCTGACCTCCTGGTACTCCCCGCCTGGCAGGAAGCTGACGCTGCTGTTGAGTGCCAAGAGGGCCTCTCGAGCGCCCACGTACACAGTCCTGCCATCCTTGCTCAGCAGGAAGGATGTGTAGTTGAAGACGTTTTCAGCTTCAAATCTGAGGAATGGTCGCTTTTCAGAGCCTGGAGAGAGGATGATGGACATTACCTGGGGGCCACTCCTCCCCTGAGAACGCTCTTGCATCAACCTCTAGAACAGACTGATGCGGTTGAAGGTAGATCAGCAAGGCAGTGGGTGCATAGGACCGGCAGTCAGATTTAGGGGAAGCAGCACTCCCGGATTCTCAAACATTATGTATGAAACAAACGCACAATGATGAATGTCAAAGAACATTAGTTACAGCACCATTCATGTTAATGAAAGACTGAAATCACCTCAAATCCAACCACAGGGGGCTGGGTGAAAATAAATCTCAACACTTTCTATGCCGGAATACTATGCAGCTGGTAAAATGCTGTTGTATTAGCAACTCCGGACAAATAAGCAAAGTTATCTAAGAAAGGCATGGTCAAAATATTAAGTGAACTGAAATAGAAAGTGATGGATTTTGAGCATCTAACAGAATGTAAGAAACGAAAGTCTCTTTAACATTCTCCTTTGAGTGCCATTAGACCCAAAGAGAAGGACTTGTAAGCACAGCCCACTCCCGTGGGCAGCAGCGATCACGAGTCACAGAGGAATGCAAACACGGGGAGCCAAACTTCAGGTCTCAGCACTGCTTCGTGTCACTCACCGGCGATTTATGGTTATTAAACCGAATGTAAATGCTAATAACCTTGACCTCAGAAACTTGAATGTACACCAGACAAGCACTGTGATGCTGGGGGTGAAAGGAAATCAAGGAAAATGCCATCTCCATATCTTCCTCTGAGAGGAAGGGCCTCTGAGAATAAGGGCCACAAGAGACTATGGTTTGTAGAACAAGAACTTGAGGCTTAAGCATATTACTTACATTTTAAATTGCAAAGGTAACCAAATATAGAGGCAGACAATGCTTGGAGGAAGTAGGGAAGGGTGATGGAAGTGATGGAAACCTTTACTTTTCTTAGGGGCAAGTCAGTAAATCCAATAAACCAAGAAATCGTGGAGTAAACATTTTATTTAAGTGGAGGGAACCACTCTGTAACAAGAAGTCTAAATGATTAAAATTGCCCCTTTTACCCAGGCCTGCGGCTGGGGAAGACTGAGGCAATTACTGCTTTTCACAATAAGTCTTTCTATGCTTAAAAAAAAAAATACTATGTGCATGTATATATCATATAAATTTCAAGTATCTTTCATTGTTGTAGAATATATAATAACAAGGAAAGATACTAGTTATCTACTATTAAATGAAAATGAAAAAACACTATACATAGTTAGATTCTATTTTTTTGTGGGAAAAACATAAACATGGGGAAAAACAGTCAAGAAGGATGAATCACAAAATACTGAAAAGTGGTATCCTGGTAGAATTCTAGGTTATTTTTTTCCCTTTGCATTTGTTATCATTTTTTGATTCTATAGGTTACACTTGTGCAATGTTAAAGAAATAAATTAGAAGGAAAGGAAGAAGAAGATAAACACACATATCTATCCACCAGGGTACTGCCTATGCCCTCAGTGACTGGTGGATTTGGAGGGAAATCATTTAAAAAATTCTAAGCAGCTGATAAGAAAAGAAAAACAAGCAAAAACAGCCACCGTGCCCAATCCCAAGCATCTTGTAACTGACCAGTCGACTGCAATCACTCTAACAGTTTCATGAAGCTGAGGAAGCAAAAAAAAAAAGCAGCATGCCAACGAAGCAGTTGTGAAGACAGCTTCATGTGTGTTTACAGGGTGAGCATTTTTACATACCCCTAGCCTGGTTCCACAAAGGGCAAGGATCATGAAGAAAAGAAGGTAGTGAAATATAAATGCTAAAAATCAGGAGCAGAGGGGGAAAAAAAATCTGAAGAAAGCATCTAAACCAGATAGGAAGGACGGGTTCACATCAACAGGTCATAAGGTCCTCAGGCAGCTACCAGACATGGGCTCTGCATTTAATGTTGAGCCTCCCAGTGGCCAAAAAGAAAAGGAAAATCAGGTTACTTTGTCCTCACTGTTCAAGAGGAAGAACACATACCAGCCTTTTTTGGGGGAGCCAGGCTTTTTACCTGGCTGTTCATGCTGAAGGAAGCCCTTCAGTAGGACTCCCCAGCACCTCTAATGGGAAATCCCTCTAGCAAATAGGAATGATGGAGTTCCCAAGGCTGTTGTTTCGTCACAAGGTCTCCTGATGCGAGAAGGCAGTATTACCAGGTACCAGTGTGGGAATCTATGAGGGAATCTGCAGCTAGGAGGCCTGTCAGTCTAGAACCAGAGCAGAAACACAGGCTGCAGTGGCAACTCACAGGGCAGAGTCCTGCCCACTGTCCAGAGCCTGAACTCTGCTGCAGGAGCCACAGAGGACAGCTGGCAACTCACAGGGCAGAGTCCTGCCCACTGTCCAGAGCCTGAACTCTGCTGCAGGAGCCACAGAGGGCAGCTGGCAACTCACAGGGCAGAGTCCTGCCCACTGTCCAGAGCCTGAACTCTGCTGCAGGGACCACAGAGGGCAGCTGTGGTCTGGAGAAGTTAAGGCCTCTCTCAACTCTTACATTCAGATTGGAATCACACTAGATTCCAAGTCTTTTGCCTCAAATTCCCAACTCCTCACCACTTCTCTTAGCACTCTACACATCGGAAGGGGGACTTCTCTGGTAGTCCAGTCGTTAAGACTTCGAGTTCCCAATGCAGGGGGTGTGGGTTCGATCCCTGGTCAGGGAACTAAGATTCCACATGCTGCCTGGCGCAGTGCGTGCGCGCATACACACACAGACACACACAGACACACACACACACACACACACACACACACAAGGATATGCTGGCAGGCCCAAGGAAAGTTTCCAGCACTAACCCCCTACTTGTCCCAACCATAAAACCCAACACATAATTGAGGCCCAATTATGTTGCTTGTACTTTGAGCTGATGAGCTGGTCAGCCTTTTGGAACAAACAGCCTGGTCATTTTGCATTCTGCTCTGGGAAGAACCATCCCCCTCCCCTTCCCCTCAACCAAGAGACCCCTCTGCTTGGCCACCACAGATGCCCCCAGGAAAGTGTTGGGTCAACATGTTGTACTTATTAAGTCCCTGGGTACCCATGACGGTCCTGTGAGATAGAAACTGCTGCTAGCCCCAGGTTACAAATGAGGAAATTGAAACTCAGGATCAGTAAGCAATTTACACAAAGCCCCGCAGCAAGAGTCTGTCATACGGAGTGAAGAAAAGAGAAAAATATAACGTACTAACACATACATGTGGAGTCTAGAAAAAATGGTACAGATGTACCTATTTGCAGGGCTGTAACAGAGAGGCAAACAAATGTGTTGACAGGGGTAGGGTGGTAGGATAGACGGGCAAACAATGGAAACAGTGACAGACTATTTTCTTGGGCTCCAAAATCACTGCAGATGGTGACTGCAGCCATGAAATTAAAAGACACTTGTTCCTTGGAAGAAAAGCTATGACCAACCTAGACAGCATATTAAAAAGCAGAGACATTACTGTGCCAACAAAGGTCCATCTAGTCAAGGCTATGGTTTTTCCAGTGGTCATGTATGGATGTGAGACTTGGACTATAAAGAAAGCTGAGCGCTGAAGAATTCATGCTTTTGAACTGTCATGTTGCAAACGACTCTTGAGAGTTCCTCGGACTGCAAGGAGATCAAACCAGTTAATCCTAAAGGAAATCAGTCTTGAATATTCATTGAAAGGGCTGAAGCTGAAGCTCCAATACTCTGGCCACCTGATGTGAAGGACTGACTCATTGGAAAAGACGCTGATGCTGGGAAAGATTGAAGGCAAGAAGGGGACGATAGAGGATGAGATGGTTGGATGGCATCACCGACTCGATGGACATGAGTTTGAGCAAGCTCCGGGAGTTGGTGATGGACAGAGAAGTCTGGCGTGCTGCAGTCCATGAGGTGGCAAAGAGTCAGACACGACTGAGCTGAAAAGACTAAACTGAGGGTGGTGGGATGACTCGGGAGATTGGGACTGACATATATACACTACCGTGTATAAAACAGATAGCCATGGGAAGCCGCTGTGTAGCACAAGGAGCCCAGCTCAGTGCTCAGCGATGACTTCCAGGGGTGGAACTGGAGGTGGGTGGGAGGTCCAAGAGGGAAGGGTCTGTGTACACATATAGCTGATTGACTTTGTTGTACAGCAGAAATTAACAACACTGTAAAGCAACTATACTCCAATTTAAAAGAAAAAAAAAAAGGAAGTGTGATGGAAGGCCAACTCAGGAGGTCTCCTCCCTGGACTCCCGTCTACAAACTGCAGCAAAACTACCTGGAAGACCTACACTCTAGATCCACGAGCTGACCCTGAAGACTCTGACGATGCTGGCCCGTGATGGGGCCTGAGAACATGCAAGGTTTTGAATCTCCCAGGGGATTCTGAAGTAGGAGGCTCATGGAGCACACTTTGAGAAGCACCATGTTTGTAGGGCAGGGTAGATGCCATCTCACCAAACTGGAGTTTTCTCATAATGGGGATAATGAAAACAAAACTCACAGCGGGCTCACAAGGAGTCAGTGAGGCCAGAGCAAATGGCCACTGCAGTCCCTCGTCTTTTATTTTAGTATTTTTTATTTATTTTTAATTAATTAGTTTCCGGCTGCACTGGGTCTTCGCTGCCGTGTGGGCTTTCTCCAGGTGCAGTGAGTGGGGGTATTCTCTAGTTGCAATGCACAGGCTTCTCACAGACCAAGATTTCTTGCTGCAGAGCACAGGCTCTTAGAGCGCACGGGCTTCAGTAGTCCTGCGCACAGGCTCAGTTGCCCCGAGCCATGTGGAATTTTTACAGACCAGGGATCGAACCCATGTCCCCTGCATTGGCAGGCAGATTCTTAACCAGTAGACCACCAGGGAAGCCCCCTCCTCATCCTTTCACAGCGCTCCAGTTTCCTGACAGTGAGGGCTTATCTGCCTACAGAGGAGGCGCATTTCTACCGAGGCAGCAGGTCCCCGTAAGCCTGGGCAGAGGCTGCTCTTGCAATCTGTCCACACACAGGAATGCCAAAGGTCAGAGATAAGCTTTAGTCCAGGTGGCAGCTCAGCCTTGCTCAGGCCTGGGGGCATGGGGGGCGGGGAGACTTGCCAAGGGTCACAGCCAGGTGGGAGGGGCAGCCGAGGCGCCAGCTGCCCAGCCCTGGTCCAGCCCCGCCCTCCAAACTCACCAGCTGCCCAGGAGCCCCCACACCTCCTTCGTCATACTGGGAGTCAATGCAAGTGCCACGGGACAGAAAACACCCTGAAGAAGCAGGCGAGGGGTCCTCTCACACGCATTCCCATTCTGGGGATCCTGTCCCTCGCTCCCTCCGCCCCACGTCTCTCAAACTCAAAGCACCACGGTATCCTGAAGGCCTGCCCATCCACAATCCCTCTTGCCCTGTGGCCTTCACCAGGGTCAGTCAGTGGGGCTCGCTTGCCAGCTGGGAGTGTCAGCAAGCCAGAAGTTAAAAGCACAGACTCAGAAGGACTTCGCAGGTGGTCCGTGGCTAAGACTCCGTGCTTCCAATGCAGGGGGCCTGGGTTCGATCCCTGGTCAGAGGACTAGATTCCTACATGCTGCAACTGAAACCCAGCACTGCCAAATAAATAAACAGCACAGACTCAGAGACCTGGGCTCAACTCCTGCCTCTGTTACTTACTGTCTGTGTGCCACTAGGACCAGCCACTTCAAATCTGCTGCCGCTTTTGCTAAGTCGCTTCAGTCATGTCCGACTCTGTGTGACCCCAGAGACGGCAGCCCACCAGGCTCCCCCGCCCCTGGGATTCTCCGGGCAAGAATACTGGAGTGGGTTGCCATTTCCTTCCAATGCATGAAAGTGAAAAGTGAAAGGGAAGTCGCTCAGTCGTGTCCGACTCCTAGCGACCCCATGGACTGCAGCCTACCAGGCTCCTCCATCCATGGGATTTTCCAGGCAAGAGCACTGGAGTGGGGTGCCATTGCCTTCTCCACACTTCAAATCTAGGCACCCTGTTTTCTTTATCTGTGAAATGAGGATAATAGCACCTTGCCTCTCAGGGTAGTTACAAGAAATGAGATTAGACACGTAAATAGTAATACATGTAATAACCCACATTTACTGAAAGCTTCGCTCAAAACAACTTTGCACATGTTATCACGGTGTTGGCACGGTGTCTGGCGCATGATCAACACTCCAGCAGATCAAAAACAAAATCAGAAAGCCCTGCAGGAAAATCCAGCCTGGCGAGAGCTGCCAGAGAAGCAGGGCTGTTTGGAAGAGCTGGGCTTCCCTGGTCCTCACCCTGGGCGCCTCTAACCTCGGCCTGTGCCGAGCCAGCGAGGGTCTCACAGCCAAGCAGAGGGCGTGGGCTCAGACAGGGCCTGGGGTCACAGGCCCGTGTGGTGTGTGTGCGTGTGTGCGTGCGCGCACTCTGGTTCCTACTCAGTGGTGTTCTGAGTGGAGTTCCTGCCTGAGCTTGCCTCTGTGTGTGTATGCGTATGTCTGTGTGTGTATACACCCTACTGCAGGGCTTGTCCGTGCTTGAGCGTTCGCTCCGGGGTGCCATCTGCAGAGGTGACTGAAGGGGGGAGGGTGTTTATGCACTCAGCTTCCCGAGTGCTGGGGCACAGGGTCAGTCTTAGCGTCTGCCCTACCCTGTGTGTGGCAGAGAGTGTCCTGTGCTGCTCAGACACCCTCCACGTCCTCTGCCCAGCGGGTTAGTCCGGTGCAGAGAAGGTCGGGCTGCCTAAAGATGTGGCTGGTTCTCCCAGGTGGGATGAAACCTTCCCATCCAGCCTAGGGCCGGCCTGAGCCAGTGGCTTCTCCAGGGCTCCAAGATGGTGAGATGGGGGCTGGCCTGGGCGGGGGAGTGCAGCTTGGGCTTGTCAGGGCTACCTGAAGGGCCCCCACTTCCACACCCTCGGGACTGGCGCTCTCAGCCGGAAGTGATGCGGTGACAGCTCAGCCCCCAGCCTCAACTGGAGTTCCTACCCTAGGCCGTGACTCAGCCGGAAGCCTGGAGCTGTCCGGGGTGAGCCGGGAACAGGGCTCAGCTCCGTCCCCACCCTGGGGCAGTCCCCACCCTGCCAGTCAGGCGCTGCGGCAGGCCCCCGTGACTCAGAGCCCCACCCCACCTTTCCCTGCACTGTGGCTGCAGGGTGGGGGGGCCACAGCGGACGCTGACCTGGCCTCAGCAGTCTGCCCTCCACAGGCCCCAGCAGGACTGAGCCAGAAGACATCAGCTTCCCTGTGGAGTCAGAGCCCGGAAGTTGCCCCCAGCGGGCAAGGGAGGGTGGGGGGGGGGGGGCGGCTGGCTACCCGTCAGCTTGAATCCCAAGGTCCCCAGAGAGGGGTCTGTCTGGGCCCCAGGCAAGAGAGCCCCTAAGAGAGGCTCTGCTGGAGCACCTCTTCCGCAGGGAGTCACACGAGAGGGACCCTTGGACCCACCTGCGCCAGCCGGAGCACCGCCCTCCTGGCCGGGAGCGCTGACTCAGCACCGACCTGCATGTCGTGTCCTCCTTTCACACCGCCCAGCGCCGCGCAGGCCCGACGGGCTGCGGGCGGCGTGCCAACTCTGCTGTCACCAGCCCCGGTGCCAGGGCAGAGTCCCCAGACCAGACAGGGAAGGGTCACTCGTGGTGGGGGAAGGGGGCTACGTGCCGGAAGTGCTTCCTACGGACTGAAGTCACCGAGAAAGACAGAAAGAAATCGAGGGAACCCAGCCTGGAAGGGGCAGGCACACTCAGGCAAAGCCTGGCTCCTGGCTCGCTGCTGCTCCAAGCCGGCCAACTGCTCCTGCCACCCCTAGGCGGCCCCCAGCCCCTTACAGACACCCCCTCCTTCTGTTCATCTGGCCAGCACAGTCTTAACCCAGGACCTGTCATGAGCAGCCATCGTCTTGAGAGCCTGACCCCCACCTACCCCACCCAGGACCAAGGTCAGCTCCTGCAGCCCTCTGCTTAAGGGGCTGGCTGTCCCCTCTCTGCTGAGGCCCATACCCCCACTCTCCTCCTCTCAGAGCCCCCCCTTTTCTGAGGAAGCTGGGGCTTTCAGGCATAAACAGCCTCAACTTCCCACCGTTCACCCCAGTGACCCTCATCTCCTCAGAAACCAAGTCCTGGGTCATCAACCTCCATCTCTCATCCCAGAAGCCTGTGTGCTTCCCTCCTCGCCTTCTCAGACCAACTCCTGAGAAGAGCCACCCAGAGCCGTCTCCACTCCTCACCTCCCACTTACTCCCTGACCGGAGTCAGGCCTTAACCAGCCCCACACTCACCGGGCCTGGGCATTGCCTCCCTGCCAAACCCCGGTGCCAAGGGGCAGGACCTGGAGGGGGTCCCTGAGCGTCTGCCACGCCGGCCTTGGCTGGGGAGGCTGGGGGCCGGGGGTCGGGGGGCAGTGGTCTCCTCATGTCTCCCTCATCCTCCTCCTGGGCTTCATCCCTCAAGCGCTGACTCAGCACTCTAAATAAAAGGGCTGCTGCCGGGCATCCTGGCCGGGTCGCTGTGAGGTAGGAATTACCATCTGCTTTTTGCAAGGGAGAGAACCAAAGCGCACGTGAACTGACATGCCCTTAGTAATGCAGTTAGGAAGAGTGGTGGAGCTGAGATTCGAACTTGGGCCACTGGCTCGAGTCAGTGTTACAGATCACCTCCAGCCTCTCCAGCCTTTCTGCTCTTGAACCTTCTTGTTCCCTGGGGTTGGGCCTTTGGACCTTGGGCCACACATTCATTCTGTTTCAATGTCCTGGACACTGGTGACTCCCCAGCTTCTTCATCCAGGGCAAGCCAGACCCCATGATGCGGAGACCCTCCATGGGCGCCTTCCCACCTCCACCCCTTCCCAGACCACTCCTCGACTTGGGATCTTGTGTGTCTGTGGGGCATCGCTCAGCAGGCTGAAAAGCCAGGAGGCGCACTTCCTGTCTCCCTTTCTCTCACCATGGACAAAACCACGGTCACATCCTGAGAAGTCCCCTCCTCAACGCCATCAAGGTCTGTTCCCCTCACCACCCCCACTACCTCAGGCCTACACCGGCCACCCCCCTCTCTCACCTGGGCCACTGGGGCAGCTGCCAGCTGGCCCCTGCCCCCTGCCCTGCTGCTGGGAACTGTCACTGTCCTGTGACCCAAAGCCTCGGCCCCTAACTCACCAGTTCATGCCACGTCCCCCTCCCATTTCAGGAGAGCTAACTGCAACTCAGGGTCCTATTTCTCCTCCCCAGCCTTCACCCAGGCAGTCCCCCTACCTGGAATGCTCTTCCTTTTGACTAACTCCCACTCATCCTCTGAGACTCAGCCCGGTTTCACCTCCTCCAGGAGGCCTTCCTGAATCCCCGGCTGGGCAAGGGCCCTTCTCTGTGCACCCATCACTTCCTGTTCACACTTCTGGCTCTGCACTGGCCACACTGTCTGACGACGATGGGCCTCTGATGCCTGTCTCCCTCACCAAGCTTGGATCCTTGAGGATCAAAACTGTCTTACTGGGACTTGCCTGGTGGTCCAGTGGCTGAGAATCCGCCTTGTGATGCAGGGGACTTGGGTTCGATCCCTGGTCCGGGAAGATTCCACAGGCCGCAGGGTAACCGAGCCCATGTGCTACAACAAGACAGCCCTCATGCCACAACAAGGACCTAGCACACCAAAATAAACAAATAAATAAAACCAAAGTGGCCCTAAAAAAAAAAAAAAGGGCTATCTTATTATTTGTATCCAGTATCTGTATCACCAGGTGAGTTCCAAGGAGTTGTTCAATAAACATTTGTTGATTGAATGAACGATTCACAGGGTCCCAAGTCCCAGTTTGGGGTGCTCTGGGCAAGGGATGGACATCAGATTCAAAAGGGGCAGTCCAGAGGTCCTGAAGCCTCACATTCTCGAGAGTATGTCTGAGGAGCACAGCCCCTCCCTGTCCCCTCCCCAAAAGCTCAGTCCTGGGATCCCAGGGTCCAGAGGGAAGCATGACAGCTGAAAGCACTGCAGAGAGGCAGGGAAGGCCATGGACTAGAAACGAGTCCGAAGACATGTGTGAGTCCTGACTTTTATCACTGACCAGCCAGACAAGATAACCTGCCTTTTCTGGGACGAAGCCCCTTTGCAGGGTTGCTGAGAAGACCAAAAAAAAAAAAATAGTCCATGGAAGTGACAAGCTCCCAGATTAGGAGCCACGAACAATTAGGATCAGCCTTACCCATGCCTCTCCCCCACGTCCTCACCTTTGCCCCTGGCCACCTTGAAGCCCACTAAGGGGACAAGGGGGATGGATGGGGGTGCAGCTTCCTACAGGCAGGCACCCCTCTGAAGGGGTAGCTGCTGCTTCACCCAGACCCTCACTGCTCAATGGAACAAGGACCAAGTCTCAACAGGTCTTCAGATGAGCTGGAAATCTGGACTTTTATAGAAAATTTCCTGAGTTTTAAATACCGCTGACTAAATAAAAATTTTCTAAAACACCTGGAGGCCAGACAAAGATCTATCTCCAAGCTGGCTCTAACCTGTTGCACAAACATCTGGCTGAGACATTTGCCCCAGTCTCCAGGGAACCACATTCCTGGCCAAATCTGCTCCTTGCTTGCTTGCTAAGTCACCTCAGTCATGTCTGACTCTTTGCAACCCTGTGGACTGTAGCCCGCCAGACTCCTCTGTACACAGGATTCTCCAGGCAAGAATACTGGAGTGGGTTGCCATGCCCTCCTCCAGGGGATCTTTCTGATCATGGATTTGATCATCATCAAATCCATGTCTCCTGCATTGGCAGGTAGGTTCTTTACCACTAGCACCACCTGGGAATCCCCTAGGAATCTGCTGAGTGTACCCTATTTCCTGATGGCTGGGCCAACAGGGCATCAGTTGGCTCCTTTGTCCAATCTAAGCAGTGACCTCAGTAGTTTTTTCACCGATGGAAACACACAACCTATTACTTATTCAAGGACCACATGAGAAGCTGCTCTTCCAATCCTAAGCACCCAGGGATGGGGGAGTGGGCTTACAAGTCCTAAGAAGCGGACAAAGGAAAGAGTGACAGACGTGCCCTGAGTCCAGCTTTCTCTCCAGGCCCCGAGCCATCCCCCCCTTCCATGTGGGAGATGAACATGCAGGTGTATCCAGCTGTGGCCCAAGTTACGCAACCTCAGAGTTGTTTTTTTTTTTGCTGGGCTGGCACACGGGCATTTCAACACCCAGAAAAATATGGGTTATTCAGAGGGCAGAGTGGAAGCACCGAGGGGCAGGGAGGAGGGAGAGGTGTGGTCCAGCCCCAGGCAGACCAGGTTTTGGGGCAGAGGAGGACTTTGAAAGAGCTGAACCAGGAGCACTTGAAAAGTGGACTGAGTTAAGCAGGACCCCGTGGGATGGCCTCCGATCAGTCCTAGGGTGGTGGTGGGGGGAGGTGTGTGGAAAGGATGGACTTGCTTGTTCTCCTACCCCCGGGGAAAGCAGGGGGTCTGCACTATTTCATTCCCAGGCCAGATCATCTTAGCAGCAAGCAGAGGGCCTGTAGACAGCCAGCGCTCAGACTGTATCGACCAAACTGATGCAAATAACCTCACCCAGCAAGGCGGGCAGAGATTGTCACCACAGAGAACAGAAGCCGCTACCTCTTACTGAGGACGGAGCACGTGCCAGGCACCAGGCCAAACACTTTACATACATTATTTCACGTAATCCTCTCAGAACCAAGAGAGGTGGGTCCTGCTATTATTATTCCCATCTTGTCAATGTGAAATCAGGCCTGCGGAAGGCAGGCGCTGGCCCCAGCTTGTGCTGTCAGTTGGCTGTTAGCCCCACAGTTACAGCTGGGCGCAGAGGGGCCACGGAGACGCCAGCCCACCAGATAGAGCTGAAGACAAATGTTCACCTTCAAGTTGAGGCCACCTCAAGGAGGGAGGCCAGGAACCAGCCAGGAAAAAAACTTTGAAAGCAGCTTGGGGAATTTCCTGATGGTGCAGTGGTTAGGACTCTATGCTCTCATTGCTGAGGGCCTGGGTTCAATTCCTGGTCAGGGAACTAAGGGTCCCCGAAGCCAAGTGGCCTGGCCAAAAAGAAAGAAAGCAAGCGGCTTTCATGGGACTTCTCAGGGCAGCCATGACCTCGGGTGCCCGCTTGAGGTCAGAGGACAAACAGCTGATTCAGGCCACTGCCATGTCCTCTCTGCTCAATGGGGTTTTGTTGACTGAAGTTTGCAGACTTATGGGTTTCTGTGCAATCTAGATTGGAAACACTGTGTCCAGAGTTTTCCAGCCAGGCACTTCTGAGGCCGCTGGGGAGGGGGCGGTGGGGGGGATTCATAGCTCCTTTAATTGCCCAAATAAGGGGACCCAATGTGACTTTCACAAGCAGAGGAGCAGGTTGTTTTGTTTCTGCCCACATGGCCAGGCTGGATGGCACTGCACACCCGGGGCCCTGTTTCCAGTCTGCATCTCTCCTGTTCCTGATCACTGCAAAGCCTCTCTCCTGACCACACAGTCTCTGATGCAATAGAACCAAGTTTCCACACTTTTCTTTGAAGCATTCCTTTCACACGGACAAGAGACTTCCTCTTGAGGCCTCTGCGGCCCAAGCTGACCCTGGAGCCCCCAGCCCTCCTCCCCCACCTCCTGTTCACGGGGTGAGACAAGTGGGGCACCCCCTTCTGATGGCCCCAGGCATTTGCTGCTGATCAACAGCAATGAGGGCTCCATACAGAGAGCACAGACACAGACTTGTAAGGATTTTGCTTTAAACCAGACACAGGCCATTCGCCCTAGGCACCCCAGGCCTTTGAGGAGTTTCGGTAGGAATTCAGAATAGGAGGGCAGGTGGCAGGAAGAAGGGTGTGTTCTCCATGAGGGAGGGGCCTGGGGCTCCAAGTCCCATGGTCACCCCAGGCCTGCCCAGCATGGGCTCACTGCCAGGAATATCTAATGAGCCCCCAGGGATGAGACAGGAAACCGCTTCAGGCCACGCTCTGAGGGTGCACCCCCTCGGTCCCCAGGGCATTCCCCTCTGGGGCTCCCAGCGGCTGGGAGACGTGCATGTAGACTGCAGCGGGGCAGTGGGGATTCAGGACCTGGAGCGAAGCCAGGGAGATGAACACTCTGGGTGCAGTGCAGCTCAGCAAAGTGTAGATACTCACACTCACGTGCTCAGGTGCTGCCAAACGATGCCAGGGCTTTGGTGGGACTGCCCTGGTGGCCCGGGGGCTAAGGCTGCATGCTCCCAATGCTGGGGATCTGGGTTCCCTACCTGGTCAGGGAACTAGATCCCACAAGCTGCGACTAAAGACCCTGCATGCCACAACAAAGACTGAAGACCCTGCATGCTGCAGCTGAGACCTGGTGCAGCCTATTAAATAAACTAATTAAAAGAAAAAGAGAAAAAGAGGACCCCTGTGCATAGACCCAGCTTCAAGCACACAGTGGAAAACCTCTTTCTCGAGGCTCCACAGCTTGGAAAGCAGAGTCTATGAACGGCATCTCAGGCCCTCGGCCCCTCAGCTGGCCGCCTCTGTGCCTCACCAAACGCGCGTGCCTGCACAGTCCTCACAGGTGAGCCTGAGTGTCTTCTTTTAGGGGGGTTAGGATTTTACCACACGACTTGTGGGAGTACACAGACATCCACACCACAGCACCAAACTGACCTGTGCAAGGGGTGCTGGCATGTGACACAAGCCTGCACTACAGCCTGGCCACGGTGCCGGACGTGCGGAAGTGGGCCAGGCCTTCGGTGTGGGTAGTTAACAACCAAGTGTTCCAGCCGCTCTCAGGAAGCAGGCCCTCTCAGTTCCTCCTCACAGCTCCCCTCTCTGCCTTGCCTTCCCTCTCTGTCTGTCATCCTATGAGTGGTCCCCGGCCAGCTTCAGAGGTGGACACAATACCTGCTACAGTTGACACACCCCCTGAGCCAGCCCAGCTTTCCCAGGGCCAGAAGTAGCCCATCAGAGCCTTTGCGCCCCTCCTCATCTCACCATCTCCCAAAGCTGAGAGAGTTTGAGGGCAAAGGGAGTGGTAGCCTCAAGAGTGAGAGCAGCGAGGCAGCGGGCCTGGATCCGGATACACCTGCGAGCCTCAGTCACCCAGCTGGAGCGTTCAACGGACTGTGGTCAAACTAACGCCCCAGCACTGCCACCCCCCACCTCAGGGGCAGAATCACCCGGGCTCTGGGCAGGATGTGTCAAAGCCCATGCTAACGCGTGGCAATCAATATGATAGCTAACACTGATGGAGCAGGTTTTATGTACCAAGCCCTGTCCTAAGGACTTTTCAAACAGAAGCTGATTTAATCATCTCAATTCTGAGGTGGGTGTTATCATTATCCCTGTTTTACAGATGAGGAAATGAAGCCCCAAAGAGGTTAAGCAGCTTGCTCAAGGTCACACGGTTACTTAGTGGCAGAGGCAGGATTTGAACTCAGGGCATCATCTCAGTACTATCCTGCAATGTTTCAGACAGGGTTTCCCCAGTGGCCCGGACTTACTTTAAGGACCGATTCTGCTCCTCTTTCTTATTGTAAATGGAATGCTTTTTAAAAAAAAATTTTTTTTTTTTTGGCCACACTGAAAGGCATGTGGGATCTTACTTCCCTGACCAGGGATCGAACCCGCCCCTGCCCCCACCCGCATTGGAAACTCTTGAGTCTTACCCACTGGACAACCAGGGAAGTCCCAGTAAATGAAATGCTTTTAGAAGTGGAGACGCTGTAAAAACAAGGAAGCCTGGTACAGTTTTGATTTGTAAACTCTATTTTATACATCCTTTATCTGAATTCACTCAGTATGACAACCAACAAGTTGAACAGCTTGGAGAAACAACATCTGTTGGGCACCTATATATGTTGCCTAGTCTCATGAAATCTCCAAGATAGCCACGCAAAAAATCCAGTAACAGTGCCCATTTTATGGATGAGCAAACAGGGGCATGGGAAGAAGTGGCAGTAGCAGAAATGGGATTGGAATCCAGGTGCCTCTGACTTCAAAGAGTTGGAACAGCAACCAGACGAAAGGGGAAGTAAGGATCAGGGGAAGTAAGGATCGCGAAGAGTGGAGGGCGCCACAGAAGCAGATGTGAGCACCAGACAGGGGACCTGGCCAAGGAGGATGGTGCTCCCGGGTGACTCCGGGGAGGGGGTCCTACGGTGGCTTCCAGGCCCTGGGGGTATCCCACCACGTCTGGGCAGGGGGTGCAAGCTGAGCCAGCCCGCTAGAATGAACAGGCGGAGGGAGAATGGGGCACCCGCCGCGGTTCCCGAGTCCTGCTCTGACTTGCTGTAACACCAGAACCCCAGTGTTTACCGGACGGCATCAAGGGCCCCTCCACCCCAAGCCGCCCTCCGGGGGCGGCACCGCGGCTGGCTCTGGTCAGCATCAAAGACAAGCAGATGTACAGGCGGACCAGCGGGCAGCCAGCACCGGGGGTGGGCGACATGGGGGCAGCGTCACCGCCGAAAGGGCGCCGTACCAGGGGGCGAAGGAGGGGCCCAAAGACCCCCTCCCTGCCCATTAAAAGAATGGAAGAAAGAGACCTGCGGCTCCACAGCTCCCCTCTCCTCCCTCCCTCCCGGCAGCGTGCTGGAAGGAGGAGGGCTCCTCATGGACCCCAAGCCTCCGACAGACCCCCTCCCCTTCCCTCTCCTTTGTCACCACCACCTCCGCCAGAGCCACCTCTCCGGCCCCCTCCCCTCCTCCAGACCCCCGCCCGCGTCCTCCGCGGGGTCGGCCAGCACTCACCGAGAGGCAGGCTGATCCGAGGGGTGAGCGCCCGAGAGGGAGACGGCGGTAGCAGCAGCAGCGGCAGCAGCAGCAGCAGCGGCAGCGGCAGCGCGCCCAGCAGGGCGGACGCTCGGCTCCCCCGGCCCATCGCGGCGAGCCGGACTCGGACCGCGGGGAGCGACGGCGTCCTCCGGGCTCGGCTCAGGTGGCTCTCCGGCACTCGCGGGCGGCAGCCCCGCCCCGAAGTCCGGCCCCGGATTGGATCGGCCGCCCCCGCCTCCGGACCTGGGGGCTGGAGCAGGGTGGGAAGTGGGGTCACGTGGGCTGCGCGCACGCTCGCCCCGCCGCCCGCCCCCTCCCCGGCACCGCGGTCCTCCGCCAGCGCCGCTCGACCGAAGCTCGCCCGCGAGCACGGCAGGGAGGGGCCCAAGGAGGAAGTTGAGCGGTTGGTCCAGCCCCTCCCGGCTCAGCTCCCGGCCCGACCCGTCCCTTTTCCCTTCCTCCTTCCTGGGCGCTGGAGGCTCCAGGGGCGCCAGCGGGAGTGCACCTAGCTCGGTGCGCGCCAGGCAGGAGCCGAGCCAGGCCATTAGCAGCAGCAGAGGCCGCGGGAGCGCGGGGGCGCGGAGGAAAGCAGACCTCAGGTTTCCCGCCCCTACCTCTCAGACCCTCCCACCGCTGCCCCGGCCCCTTCCGGCTCCTCAGGGACCCTCAGCGCGTTTGTTTGGGAAAACGTGTGGTTCTCTCCACTGTGAGCGCGTGTCTTCTCCCTTTATCTCTGCCGGCCCCCTCCCCCGTGCGCCCTCCCCCTCCAGTGCTCCTGGCACCCACATGTCGGTAACCAAATGAACTCCGCCGAGCTGCTGCAGACTCCGGGGCTAGCTGCTTCTGCACCTAATTTTTGCATGGGTCAGTCCACTTTGGGTCTTGGCTGAGGGTTCACTCCAGGCTTGACACTTAATCTAGATGCCCGCGTGGTCATCCACGCTTGGAATTCTGTCCACACGAAGCCAGACTTCGGATGGGGGGAATCCGGGCAAAATTAGCTTAAGTGGGATAATAGGATTTAATGTACTGCCAAGGACGTGAGACTTTCTCCACAACTGCACGTGGCCTGGCAGCGGATAGTACTCCCTAAGGCTGGAATCCCAGAGCCACCACCCCACCCCCCCACCCCCCACCCCGGTCCTCCTGCGTCCCCAGGGGTGGAGTTCAGTAGGGCTGAGACCAGGGGTTTCAAACTGCGCACAGGATCCCTTAGGTGGATCCTGAAATCAAGTTAGTGAATCCCTATCAACATTAAAAACAAAGAAACTGAATGGAAGATACCAAAGTGCAATGATCATAGAAAAGATAAGGAAAATTTAGGAAGCCCAGTTCAGCTTTTCTCAAGTGAGCTCAGGATCACGTGCATGCATCGTGTGGTGCTATTGCTTGGGTCATTTCTGACTCTGCAACACCATGGACTGTAGCCCACCAGGCCCTTCTGTCCATGGGATTCTCCAGGCAAGAATACTGGAGTGGGTTGCCATGCCCTCCTCCAGGGGATCTTCCCAACTCAGGGATCAAACCCGTGTCTCTTATGTCTCCTGCACTGGCAGGAGGGTTCTTTACTAATAGCACCACCCGGGAAGCCCTTGCACAGCATCACAGTAAAATATAATTCTTCCTGTAGTCCAAGTCAAAAGGACTTGGAAAACTTCTGCCAGTCATTTCCATGGCAGTAAGGACAGTTTCTCCAGGAATTAGCCGCAGTGGCTGGAAAGTTCCTCTTCACCCCCAGCCCGCAATGAGCTTTCTCAGAGCCAGCACCATTGGCTCTTGCCCTACTCCCAGGGCCTCCCACAGGGTGACTGACAAGGGGTGGGCACAGTGCTAACATGGTCCCAGATCTCCTCACGCACAGCCAAGCTTCCATGATCTCTGTATCTCCACCTTCTAGACTGGTGGCACCCTTTTTAAAGGGTCGTCCAGCACTGGACACAGAATTCCACCTGACACGTGGCCAGCAACACCTACCCACAGTTCTAGCATTGCCCAGGCCTGGGAATGCCGTATCAATGGTGTCAAAACATCTTTAGTCAGTGACGTCCATGCTTCTATCTGTAGCTAGGTGTGTGCTCAGTCAGTCATGTTGGACTCTTTGTGACCCCATAAACTGTAGCCCACCAGGCTCCTCTGTCCATGGGATTTTCCCCAGCAAGAATACTGGAGTGGGTTGCCATTTCCTCCTCCAGGGGATCTTCTCAACCCAGGGATCGAACCTGAGCCTCCTGCATTGGCAAGTGGATGCTTTACCACTGTGCCACCCGAGAAACCCTGTACCTAGGACCTTTGTCCTAAATTCCAAATGGCCTTGACATTTCTACAAGGCTGTCTTATCTGATAGGTATCTGAAATTCAATGTGGTTCCAGAACATACTCCATCAGTGTGAGCCTCTCCATCCCATTTAATGGCAAGTCTGTCTTTGAATTGCTCAGATTAAAAACCTTAATTCCTTTCTCTTCTCTTGCTCCTCATACTCAATCCACTAGCAAATCTATAATCTGACCACTTACCACCTCCTGGGGTCCCAGTTACTGCCCGCTTCTCGTTCCGACTCTTTGTGTGACCCCATTGACTGTAGCCCACCAGGTTTCTCTGTCCGTGGAGTTTTCCAGGCAAGACTACTGGACTGTGTTGCCATTTCTTACCCCAGGGGTCTTCCCAACCCAGGGATCGAACCCGCATCTCTGGCATCTCCTGCGTTCAGGCAGGTTCTTTACCACTAGCACCACCTCAGAAGTTTCTACCCTTGTTGTTCAATTGCTCAGTCGTGTCTGACTCTTTGCAACCCATGGAGTGCAGCATGCCAGGCTTCTCTGTCCACTACCAACTCCCTGAGTTTGCTCAAACTCACGTCCATCGAGTCCGTGATACCATCCAACCATCTCATCCTCTGTCGTCCCCTTCTCCTCCTGCCTTCAGTCTTTCCCAGCATCAGGGTCTTTTCTAATGTGTCAGCTCTTCGAATCAGGTGGCCAAAGTATTGGAGCTTCAACTTCAGCATCAGTCCTTTCAATGAATATTCAGGGTTGATTTCCTTTAGGATTGACTTGTTTGATCTCCTTGCTGTCCAAGGGACTCTCAAGAGTCTTTTCCAGCACCACAATTCGAAAGCATTGAATCTTCAGTGCTCAGCCTTTTTTATTGTCCAGCTCCCACATCCATATATGACTACTGGATTCTAAACCATAGCTTTGACTACCCTTGGGCTTTTCTGGTGCCTCAGCTGGTAAAGAATCTGCCTGCAAACCGGGAGACCTGGGTTCGATCCCTGGGTTGGGAAGATCCCCTGGAAAAGGGAACAGCTACCCACTCCAATATTCTGGCCTGGAGAATTCCATGGACTGTAGTCTATGTGGTCACAAATGGTCGGACACGACTGAGCGACTTTCACTTTGACTACCCTTGAGCCGTTCTCAAACTGTTCTCAACTCAGGAGCCAGAGTGAGCTTTTCAAAACCAAAGTCAGGTCATGGCACTCCTGTGCTCAAAACCCTCCAGTGGTTCCTTACAGTGGTGTGCAAGGCTCCAGGCTACCTCGCCCACGCCCACTGCATCATCCATTGCTCTCCCCACCCCTCACTCACTCTACCCCAGGCACTCATGAGGACGAACACCTTGTGCTAAGACCTTTGCCCTGGCTCCTCCCTCTGCCTGGAGTTCTCTACCCAGAAAGTGATTGAGTCCCTCGTTTCCTTCAAATCTTTCCTCAAAGATCACCTTCTTAGTCATAAAAAAAGAACAAAATAATGCCATTTGCATCAATATGGATGCACCTAGAGATTATCATACTGAGTGAAGTTAAGTCAGACAGAAAGACAAATATCACATGATATTGTTTATGTGTGGAATCTAAAAAAAGGCCACAACAGACTTGTGGACACAGCTGGGAAGGAGAGGGTGGAATGAACTGAAACCTATACATTACCATATGTAAAACAGATAGTTAAAAGGAAGTTGCCCTGTAACACTGGGAGCTCAACCCAGCGCTCTGTGACAGCTTAGAGGGGTGAGACGGAGGTTCCAGAGGGAAGGGATATAGGTATACTTGAGGCTGATTTACTTTGTTGTACAGCAGAAACCAATACAACATTTAAAGCAATTATCTTCCAACTAAAAATAAATTTAAAAAATAAATATAAAAAGGCTACAAATGAACTTATCTGCAAAACTGAAATAGAGTTACAGATGTAGAAAATTAACTTATGGTTGCAGGGTAGAGGGGAGGGGGGGATAAACTGGAAGATTGGGGCCGACACATACACACCACTATGCACAAAACAGATAACTAGTGAGGACTTCTGCAGGGCACTGGCAGTTCCACTCAATACTCTGTACTGACCTATATGGGAAAAATCTAAAAAAGAGTGGATGAATGATTTTGTATAAAAGGTTCACTTTTCTGTGCTCTTGAAACTAAAACAACATTGTAAATCAATTATACTCTAATTAAAAAAAAGAAAAAAGATCACCTTCTTGAAGAATCTGAAGTTTCCCCAATATTCCCTTCCCTGAGATGTTTTTCCGACATGCTCACCATCTTCTAATATACTAAATGATTTGTTTATTTGTTGTGGTTTTTCTTTATTGTCTGAACCTCCCACCTGCCTTCTCACCCCCAAGAAATGTTGACTGAGGAGGGCAAGTATTTTTGCTCCTTTGGCTTGTTAAATAAGCTATCCATAGCCTCTAGAACAGTGCCTGGCATATGGTTAACCCTCAGTCAGTACTGGCTGAGTGAATGAATAAATGAATGCCGCCTCAGAGTCAGGGAATACTGTGGGCCCATGTCAACTAACAACTAGAGCTCCTTGTTGATACCAACTTTGGTCTGGAATTCCCTGAAACCAGAAATGATGCAATTAACTTTTTTAAGCTACGCACAAGACTTTGTATTGATCTCCTTTAAATCTACTGGTTCTGGTCCAGATCTCATCCTATTGAGGTCATTGTGAATATTGATTCTATCATACAATTGGCTTCCCCTCCCAGTTTTGAGTCATCTATAAATCTGATAAGCATTCTTGACCATTATTCAAGTCACTGATAAAAATATTAGATGAGCAGACCTAACACCCACTTCTTGGTTTCTAAATATCACTCTTTAATAAAAGGCAACAGAACTCCTTGGAGAAATGAAAAGGAAAGTACAAGATGATCCTGGGACCTTGTGTTGGGCCAGAAAACAAGGAAGTGACTAAAGACTAATGGGGTCATGTCAAAAGGATATAGGGCCAGCTTGATGACCAAACTTGGGACAATTCGAGCATCAGAAAGCATAATGAAGTAATGGATTCTAATGCATAAAAGTAAAACAATCCATTAGTCTACAGTAAAACTCAGCAAAGCAGAGAGAGAAAGAAAAGGGCTGGAAAGAATAAATTTCTCTATAGAAAAGTGCTGCTGCCTGATAGACATAGAGGAGATGATAGACTTAGAAAATCCAGATTCAAGCAAGCAGAAGGTATCAAGAAGAGGCGCAAGAATACACAGAAGAACCGGACAAAAAGAGCTTCACGACCCAGATAATCACGACGGTGTGATCACTGACCTAGAGCCAGACATCCTGGAATGTGAAGTCAAGTGGGCCTTAGAACGCATCACTACGAACAAAGCTAGTGGAGGTGATGGAACTCCAGTTGAGCTATTTCAAATCCTGAAAGATGATGCTGTGAAAGTGCTGCACTCAATATGCCAGCAAATGTTTAAAACTCAGCAGTGGCCACAGGACTGGAAAAGGTCAGTTTTCATTGCAATCCCAAAGGAAGGCAATGCCAAAGAATGCTCAAACTACCGCACAATTGCACTCATCTCACACGCTAGTAAAGTAATGCTCAAAATTCTCCAAGCCAGGCTTCAGCAATACATGAACTGTGAACTTCCTGATGTTCAAGCTGGTTTTAGAAAAGGCAGAGGAACCAGAGATTAAATTGCCAACATCCGCTGGATCATGGAAAAAGCAAGAGAGTTCCAGAAAAACATCTATTTCTGTCTTATTGACTATGCCAAAGCCTTTGACTGTGTGGATCACAATAAACTGTGGAAAATTCTGAAAGAGATGAGCACACCAGACCACCTGACCTGCCTCTTGAGAAATCTGTATGCAGGTCAGGAAGCAACAGTTAGAACTGGACATGGAACAACAGACTGGTTCCAAATAAGAAAAGGAGTACATCAAGGCTGTATATTGTCACCCTGCTTATTTAACTTATATTCAGAGTACATCATGAGAAACGCTGGACTGGAAGAAGCACAAGCTGGAATCAAGATTGCCGGGAGAAATATCAAGAACCTCAGATATGCAGATGACACTACCCTTATGGCAGAAAGTGAAGAGGAACTAAAAAGCCTCTTGATGAAAGTGAAAGTAGAGAGTGAAAATGTTGGCTTAAAGCTTAACATTCAGAAAACGAAGATCATGGCATCCGGTCCCATCACTTCATGGGAAATAGATGGGGAAACAGTGGAAACAGTGTCAGACTTTATTTTGGGGGGCTCCAAAATCACTGCAGATGGTGACTGCAGCCATGAAATTAAAAGATGCTTACTCCTTGGAAGGAAAGTTATGACCAACCAGATAGCATATTCAAAAGCAGAGACATTACTTTGCCAACAAAGGTCTGTCTAGTCAAGGCTATGGTTTTTCCTGTGGTCATGTATGGATGTGAGAGTTGGACTGTGAAGAAGGCTGAGCACCGAAGAACTGATGCTTTTGAACTGTGGTGTTGGAGAAGACTCTTGAGAGTCCCTTGGACTGCAAGGAGATCCAACCAGTCCATTCTGAAGGAGATCAGCCCTGGGATTTCTTTGGAAGGAATGATGCTGAAGCTGAAACTCCAGTACTTTGGCCACCTCGTGCGAAGAGTTGACTCATTGGAAAAGACTCTGATGCTGGAGGGACTGGGGGCAGGAGGAGAAGGGGACGACAGAGGATGAGATGGCTGGATGGCATCACTGACTCGATGGACATGAGTCTGGGTGAATTCCGGGAGTTGGTGATGGACAGGGACGCCTGGTGTGCTGCGATTCATGGGGTCGCAAAGAGTCGGACACGACTGAGCAACTGAACTGAACTGAAGGATAACTAATGGATGCTAAACCTTTGGGTGGAAGATTGTTAGGAAACTACGTTAACAAGATCTCTGAGATTTCCCTGGTTGTCCAGTGGCTGAGATTCAAAGCTTCCACTGTAGGAAGCGTGGGTTCCATCCTTGGTTGGAGAACTAAAATCCTACATGCTTCGTGGTACAGCCAAAAAAACCCAAAAAGGAAACACAGTCTCAAAGTCTGACCCACAGATGACTTACTAATGACCAGTGGGAAAATGTTTCTCTAAGGGAGCACTGGTGGCCACTATCTTTTTTGCCCCCAGTGGCCACCATATTAATCAAGTGGCCAAAAGTAACATCATTGGTAGTGGGACTACCTGATATCATTCACCTCCTGATATGAGTCAATAAAAAATACACAACTCATCAACAATTGTATCAAAAGTATGTAACCCAGATCTAATAGTGAGGACACAATAGGAAACATTCAGCTTCTATAAGACAAAGAGCTTGGACTCTTCAAAAAGGTCAAACTGATGAAAAGACAAAAAGGACAAGAGAACTGTTTTAGGATAGAAAATTAAAAAGACATGCAATATGTGAACCTTGATTGAAATCCTGAAGGGGAAAAAAAAAAAAGCCACAGAGCAATTGAGAAATTGCTAATACACATGCACTGTGTATGAGATGATATTATGGCATTATTCGGAGAAGGCGATGGCACCCCATGCCAGTACTCTTGCCTGGAAAATCCCATGGACGGAGGAGCCTGGTAGGCTGTAGTCCATGGGGTCGCTAAGAGTCGGACACGACTGAGCAACTTCACTTTCACTTTTCACTTTCATGCACTGGAGAAGGAAATGGCAACCCATTCCAGTGTTCTTGCCTGGAGAATCCCAGGGACGGGGGAGCCTGGTGGGCTGCCGTCTATGGGGTCGCACAGAGTCGGACACGACTGAAGTGACTTAGCAGCAGCAGCAGCAGCAGCATGGCATTATTGTTCATTTTCTTAGGTACAATATGGTACTGTGTTCTTAGGAGAATGTCATTGTTCTTTGGAGACGCCTGCTGAGGTCTGTCAACATGAAGTATCATGATATCTACAACTTACTTTCATACGATTAAGCCAAAACAAGTGGGTTGTGAGTGTGCATTTGTGTATGAGAAAGAGTGTGAGTGCTACTATGGCAGAGTTTTGACAACTGGTTAATATAGAAAGTTATGGGTGTTTTTATATCATGTTTTATAAATTTTAGGGGAAAATTGAGGGAGGCATTTCCAAAAACAGAGCCTACTGGAGACCTCCATCCAGGTTGAAACTGATCGACATCCTTTGTAGGCTGAATCATGTGTTAGCTATGGTGTCTTCCTTACTGCACCATTCACCCACATTTCTTCATATTATCCATAAGAATCATATGAGGGCCTTCCCTGGCAGTCCAGTGGTTAGGACTCCGCAGTCTTGCTGGGTCCAATCCCTGGTCAGGGAACTAAGATCCAACAAGCCACATAGCGTGGCCAAAAAAATAATAATAACAACAATAACAATAATATGAAAAAATTATAAGAAATCTTATTGAAATCAAGGTCCTAGCTATAACTATAGCACTGACTCATTGGAAAAGACCCTGATACTGGCAAAGACTGAAGGCAAAAGAAGTGGGTGGCAGAGGATGAGATGGTTACATGGCATCACTGACTTAATGGACATGAATCTGAGCAAACTCTGAGAGATAGTGGAGGACAGAGGAACCCGGTGTGCTGCAGTCCATGGGGTCAAAGTCTGACACCACTTAGCTACTGAATGACGACAACTAACTATAGCGTTTCCTTCTATCTTCTGCTTACTGCTGTTACCTAGAACAGGGCCTGATGAGTGGCATCTGTTTGATTAGAATTTACTGAGTGCCAGAATCTCCACATCAGGTCTCCCCTCAAGCAGCAACCAGGCTGGTTTGCCCAAGTGTCTTGGCAACACATGGGTGCTCCTCTCTGAGAGGAGGCAGGGGCTGATGTACTCTCACTTGGCAGTTAATTATATCCCACTCAAACACTTCAAGTGTGTCTTCTGCCAACTCGGTGCAAGCCCCTTGAAGACAGTGACGGGTCTTGCCTCTCGAACCCCCCCTGCCTCACATGGCACCCCAGTAGGACCTCCACTGTTAAGTCGCTTCAGTCGTGTCCGACTGTGTGTGACCCCATAGACGGCAGCCCACCAGGCACCGCCGTCCCTGGGATTCTCCAGGCAGGAACACTGGAGTGGGTTGCCATTTCCCGGACAAAATGCGGGCCCCACCTGTTGGCCTGGAGAGGAGCCCTCTAACTCATGCCCCAGCATGGCAGCCTTGGGCCTTGTGGGCTCCCCTGTCTCCCCCTGGCATGCTAATTTGTTCTCCCCAGGGTAAAAAAAAAAACAAAAAACAAAACAGGAGGATGACTGACAGAGAAAAACCTCATTTGAGCTGACTTCCTGTGGGCTGAAGAGCGGTTCCCAGGCCAACACCGTGTCTCCTGTTCCCCTTTGCCACCCTTGGATGTAGGCAAGTCTTTCTCAGCCAGAACGCCGGTGTTTATAAAGAGCTCAGGGCGCCACTTGGAAAGAGTATAGAAAGAGACAAAGCGAAAACCAGCGGTTCCTCTGTGCCCCCGGCCAGCAAGATGCAGTCAAGTCTGGCTTCCTTTCTCTGTCCACACTCACACAACTCATTCCCCATCCATCCTCTCTCTCTCTGAGGGTCTCTCTCTCCTGTACACACAAGCACACACATAAGAAGGATAAAAATGCAAGAAGGAGAGGTGAAATGTGCACGGGGACGGAACCCAGGCCTCCCGCATTGCAGGCAGATTCTTTTCCAGCTGAGCCACTGGGAAAGCCCAAAATATGCACAGGAATACATGCAAAGAGGCCAGACAAAATGGGGCCACATGTCTGAAGGCAGCCAAGGAAACTTCAGGGATGACAAGTGTATTTTGTATCTTAATTAGGATGTTGGTTTCCCAAGTGTAAACAGATTAAAATTTTTTGATCTGTACACTGAAGATCTATGCATTTTCCTGTATGAAATTTCTACCTTATACCTGTTATTGTGGGATGGGGGTGGGGGTAAGCAAGGAGACCAAAAGGTAAAAATATAATAATAATAATCATCATAATAATAAAACACCTCACCTGCAGGATCAGGTGAAAGAAGAAAATGAGACTAGCTATGGGCCGGAGTCGGGAGTGGGCGTGGGAGGGGAGCTTTTCCAGGTTTTCTAGGTGGTAAAGAACCCACCTGCCAAAGCAGGAAACATAAGAGGTGCAGGTTATATCCCTGTGTTGGGAAAATCCCTGGAATATGAAATGGCAACCCACTCCAGTATTCTTGCCTGGAGAATCCCAGGGACAGAGGAGCTTAGCGGGCTACAGTCCGTGGGGTCGCAAAAAGCTGGACAAGACTGAAGCGATTTAGCATGCACATATCAGGGGGAGAAGGTGAAGAGAAATAGGAAAGGCTACAAGAGAAAATGGGGCTTTCTAGGTGGTGCTAGTGGTAAAGAACCCACCTGCCAATGCAGGAAACACAAGAGACATGGATTTGATCCCTGGGTGAGAAAGATCCCCTGGAGGAGGGCATGGCAACCCACTCCAGTATTCTTGCCTGGAGAATCCCATGGACAGAGGAACCTGGCAGGCTACAGTCCATGGAGTTGCAAAAAGTCGGACACAACTGAAGCGACCTGGCATGCACACATACAAGAGAAAATAAAGCAAAGTGTGGCTAAAAATATAAGACCTCTGTAACCTGCTCAGTTACAAAGGAATAAGGCAGTGTGGGCTCAGGGCAAGTGCTGGCCGTGCAATGGTCCATCCAGACCACAGTCAGCCTCTTGAGCCGTCAGTACTCATTAACCATCTATACGTACAGCCTCCGCCCAGGCATAGGCCAGCCCTGACCTGGGGCACGGATGGCTCCTGCCAGCCTGCCCCCAGCCCGGCCTGCCGGCTCTCATTTCCACCCAGGGGATCCTGGCTCTCACACAGTCCTACTCTGGGAGTCATGGCTTTGCTTTGTTTCCCGGCCGTGGAGGAGGGGCCTCTTGCCAAGCCCAGTGGAGCTTGAACCCAAGGTCTCACCCGCCCCGTCCTGGAGTAGCACTCAAGCTCCTCCCATCTCTGGGTTCTGGCTGGCAGGCTGCCCAGCAAGGCCTCGCAGACACGCACTGGCGATAGCCCAGCTCCCTGGGCCTTGGCCCCCTTCCACCATCCCCTCGTCGCCCTGAGCCCTCCTCTCATGCCAACCTGCAGCTGCAGCTCCCCTCCCTGCCCAGCTGGGCACAATGCTGCTGTTTCCTCCCCAGGGGCTGGGCTGCAGCATCAATACATTTTGATGAGAAAGCGACACCAGCTGGCACACCCTGTGTGTGCTTTTAAATCCGCCAATGACTTCCAGATGCCGGGGGCTGGGAGTGTCCCTGGGGCAGTACCCTCTGCAGTGGGGGGCACTCACGGGGCCAGCACGGCCCCCACCTTTGAGTCTCACCAGCGACTTTAACCAGGGTCTAGCAATGAATGTAAATGAGCCTCATCTCTCTTCTGCAAACTGTGCTCCTCTTCACTGGTCCCTTATGTCTCTTTCTTTTTCAAAAATGTTTATTTACTTATTTGGCTCTCCCAGGTCTTAGTTGCAGCATGTGGGATCTAGTTCCCCGACCAGGGATTGAACCCAGGCTGCCTGCATTGGGAGCACGGAGTCTTAGCCACTGGGCCACCAGGGAAGTCCCGGTCCCTAATGTTTCTTGCTCTGTGAAGTGGTTCGAATCCAGGGATGAGGCACACCAGTTCTTCCATAAGAAGTAGAATTTCAGCACTATCTGTTATTTTGGGGACTGTAGCAAGCCACGGGATCTCTCAGAACCTCAGCTTCCCCATCTGTGAGATGGGAATGCTAACAGTACTGCCTGCGCTGTCAGGAGAGCTGAGGAGACAGGGCTTACAAGGCGACGGGCAGCCCCGGTGCGAGGTGAAAGCCGAGCACGTTATATTATGGGTTCGCCTCATTTACCTAAACGTGGCCACAGCCATCCTAAGATGTCCAAGCTAGAGGACCCTCTTCTGGGCTCTCTGCTCAGGTTCGGCCACCTCCTACCAACCCAGTGCTGAGGCTGCAAGTCTCACGGGGAGAAGGAACCGGCCCGCCCAGCCCAGGCCCTGGGTGCGCCCGCTGCGGTGAAGAGCTCGCTGCCCGCCCCAGCCACCCCCACCGGGGCCTGTCGGGGCCTGAGCTGGCCACTCCCTGGGAGGGGACCCCCCTGCCCCACAGGGCTGTGGTGCAACCAGCCGGGATCAGCTTGTCCCTGACTCGACACGGTAGAACACGGTAGGTTGCCACCATCGTGCCCAGGCTCCCGATGCAAGTTCCGAGGGGCTGTCTGCCTGGGCCCCCAGGTCTGTCCTCCAGGGGGCCTGGAGAGCCTGGCTGATGCGTGGCACCTGTCACCCCAAAGGGGCACAATTACTGTCCGGTGACTCTCTTTCCCCTGAAACCCCATACCTGCAGCCACTCAGAGGTATGAGGCAGACATCCTAGGCCGGGTGAGGATGGGAAGCAAGGAGCATAAGCCTCTAGGACAGTCTGGTTTCAAGTCTGGCTTATGAGACCCTTGCAGTCCCAAGATCTTGAGAAACCAGCAATCTACCTCTCCATTTGTCCCCAGTTCTTCCTCTTTAAGTCCCTCTCTGAGCCCTAGGCCCCTGGCCATTGCTTCATGGAGGGAGAGCAGACCTAGCCAAGGCCTTTCATCACTCCCGAGAAGGAACCTTCCTATCAGAGGACCAAAGCTCTCTCATCCCAAAGAGGTGGGGCCCTCCAAGCCCCCATGGTTCCCTGTCACCTTAGGTCACCTGGTGGCTCCGGCTCTTACTCCAAGAGAGCCTTGCTGTTGGTTCCAGCACTGCCTTTGAAGAGTGGGCCTAGACAGCTGAGCCCATTGGGTGGGGGATGGATGGGTGGGTTCCATTGATTTCCTGTGGCTCCAAAGACTACTCTGATAGAATGGAAGGAAGAATATATTACTGCCACAGTGTGCCCACCTGCCGGCCTAGACCATGGCACCAGAACAAGATGCTCACAAAAAGCCGGTACGTGGGTAGCACCCCAGATCCATGCTCAGACAGGGATCTTACACAGCAGCTCTCCAGGCCTGAGACTCCTGGGATGCCTGGCAGCACCCCAGTACTGAGCACCAGGCTGGAGGACACCATAAGGCTCTGAGTGGGCGCAGCTCAGCTCTAGCAAAGGAGTCGGAGGAAGACTTGCCTGGTGGTTCAGTGGCTACTGATCTCCCAATGCAGGGGGCCCAGGTTTGATCCCAGGTCAGGGAACTAGATCCTACATGCCACAACTAAAGATCACATATGCCAACACTAAGATTGAAGATCCCACATGTCACAAGTAGGACCTGCCACAGCTAAATAAATAAACAGAAATATTTTTTAAAAAAAGGAGGGGCTCTAAGGGGCCTGGACCCAGGGCCTGATCCACCCAGTCCACTCTGCAAGGGAGCAGACCCACCTTGCTCCTCTCAGGCTCTTCCTCTATGAACACTGCCTTCACTCTTTCCTTACAGCCTGTGAGCAGTGGAGCAGAGCAGGGGGTCCTTTAACCAATAGAGTCGGCCTCAGTGAGATGTGAACCCCAAGAATGATGACAGTAATCAGAGCTTTTATTTGATTTCAAAGAGATTGTTGCCCTCCTCCCCTCCCCAACCCCAAAAAAGTAAAGATAATTTCTTTGGGGTGTTTTCGTCTGAAGACACAGGAACTTTCAGAATTAGTCTTTATTAGGTAAAAAGAAATACCAGAATTAAGAGTTATTATATACCTTAACATGAATTATTAGGCAAATTATGCCCACCTAAGGGCTTCCCCAATGGCTCAGCCAGTAAAGAATCTGCCTGTAATGCAGAAGACACAGGAAACTTGGGTTCGATCCCTGGGTTGGGAAGATCCCCTGGAGGAGGAAATGGCAACTCACTCCAGTGTTCTTGCCCGAAAAATCCCATGAACAGAGGAGCCTGGTGGGCTATAGTCCATGGGGTCTCAAAGAGTCAGACTTGACGAAGCATGCATGCCCACCTAAAGCAAAACTGATGTTTACAAGGCTAACATTTATTGAGTACTTTCTATAAGCAAGCCACTGAGCTGAGCTTTTTTACATCCAATCATTTACTTACATCTCACAAGGTGAAACAGGAATTATGATATTCCCACTTTATAGTTGAGAAATGGGGGCACAGAGAGGTTCAGGGACTTGCTAAGGTCACATACGTGGCAAGTCAGTACTAGGCCCAGAAACTGGATTGGACTCCAGAACCCTGTGGAGATGCTCTACATACGGGAGAATTTCAACCAGGGTTTTGTCTCAAGCTATAACCATCTCCCTCTTGATAACATAAGCTACTGTATTTTCCTCCTTCTCTCCCTACCCCTTTTTTCTCCTTCTTCTTTCACTCATTCAGTATTTCTTGTGCACTTGCTGCCTTCTAAGCATCGCTGAGGTTGAAGAAACTGACATGGTTCTGCCTTCACAGAGCTTCCAGTTCATCAAGATTCCTTAAATTCTTCTTCCCAGAGAATAACCATTCTTGTCCACATTTCTTTAGACACTTTCACTCACTTATTCCTTTGTCTCCAACAAAGGGCCAGCCTGGCAGAGCTCCAGACGTGCTGCCAGGCTTCGAAGGCTAGAATCGTGTCATTTTCAACTGCCATTTCTGGAATGGCTCCTCTGAGCTGCCTCTGCACTCTGCTCAGATTTCCATTAAGGCACTCGTGATTCTGTAGTGAAATATTCATTTACACATCTCATCCCTATCTTCTACTACAAGCTCCTTGAGTGCAGGAACTAGGCCTGCCTAACTCGGGTTTTTAATCTCTATCCCCAGTGAAGAGTTTGGAAATAGCAGGCATCCAGGTGGCTGAGACAGTAAAGAATCAGCCTGCAATGCAATGTTCGATCCTTGGGTAGGGAAGATGCCCTGGAAAAGGTAATGTCTACCTACTACTGGAATGACTACCCACTCCAGTATTCTTGCCTGGAGAATCCCATGGACAGAGCAGTCTGGTGGGCAACAGTTCATGGGGTTGCAGAGAGCTGGACATGACTGAGCAACTTTCATTTTCAGTAAATGTTTGCTAAAGTGAATAAGTGAGTTTTCTGTTCTAGCTGACTGTCTCAAATCACTTCCAAATGATTCATTTAAGTGTTCCTTCCTGGATCTTTTTTTCCACCTTCCTCTTAACCTTTTCAAAGGAAAGGCACCTCTCTGATGTGGGAAGTCCCACTTCCCTGCTTTAGGGCAGCCAAAGGATTTCTTGCTCACACAGTCTCAACAGATTTGTTGGCTTCACAAGAGACAGTATTTTGGAAAGCTGAATGCTTGTTTCCTGGGGTTTTTTTAGGGCAATTCCATCAGATAATACATTAAAGCGAGAGCTCCAAGGTATAGGACCAGGGAGAGAGACTCTCTGTCTTCCCCAAGGTGTCAGCCTCCATTCCCCACCTTCAGTTCACCAGCTGCCAACGTCCTCATCTTTAGACCGCCTGTCTCCAAAAGTCTGAGCCCCAATTGCAAAGAGACATACCCCAGATTTCCCTGTTGTTGTTCAGTTGCTAAGCTGTGTCTGACTCTTTGAGACCCCATGGACTGCAGCACACCAGGCTCCCCTGTCCTACACTATCTCCCAGAGTTTGCTCCAATTCATGTTCATTGAGTCAGTGATGCTATCTACCCATCTCATCCTCTGCCACCTCCTTCTTCTCAGATTTCCCTGAACTTTAGTAATAATAAGCACCAGTACACAGAATCGCACAGCCTGGAAGTCAGGAGACTGGGTTCAAATCCTGACCTTGCCAACTCATTATCATCTTGGGAAGTAATTTAATTTCTCTGGATTCTGTTTCTTCTATGAAAATAAGGAGTGGGACTGGGTAGATTTCTAAACCAAAGGCTAAACCATCTCTGGGCAAAAAAATTTCTTAATTGTGCATTTCCCAGTCCTTATGGCATTCGACCCTTATAAGAAACTTTCAATTCATAAGCCAAACAACATACATTACTAGTGAGGAAATGTGAGCAGAGGTCGATGACCTTACTCAGGTGACCCAGGCCCCTGACTCTTGCCATACCAAGATGGTTCCAGAGAGCCCACTGGGGCAGCCTCAGTTTCCAAGACCCCAACTTCCTTTCCCTCTTAACCCCTACATCCACGTTGTCACTCAGAGAGTAGAAGCGATGACAAAGAACCTGATTCAAGGGTCATAGCCAGGGCCATATGAGGAGGCGCCCAGGCCTTTCTCAAATTCCGAATGATCTGCCTCCAGGAAGACCACTGCCTCTCAGTTGCAGTTTTGGCTCAGAGGCCCAGGATGGCCACGGGAACGTGGGCCCAGCCTCCCGCGTTCCCATGACAACAGGTTCCCCCAGTGGCGGTGCGGGTGCCCATCAGAGCGTGCAGGTGGCGCCCTTTGGGAGAGGGGCCCGGCGGGAAGTAGGGGGCCGGGGCGGCGCCTGCCGCGGGGTGGCCTCCCCACTTCCGATCTCCTCCTCCCGGGGCCGCAGTTCCCGCCCGCCCTGTGCCCTTCGCCTACCTGAGAGTCACGGCCCGCGCGTGACCACCGCCCACTACAGGGTCACCTCTGCGCGGCGGGGCGGCCCTTCTTCTCGGTGTTCCCAGACTCGGCCCTGCTTCCAGGCCCCGCCCGACGCACTCACTTCCCGGGTACCGGGATGTCCCTGCAAATACCCTCGGTCTGGCGCCGAGTCCCCGGAAATGCAGGGCAGCCGCCAAGCCCCGCCCCTGCCCAAGTTGATGGAATTGTCCGGAGGCGCCCCCCGGGGCTTGCTCGCTGTCCAGCGGGCTCCCGCCTCTGCCCCCAGGCACTGATGGCGACATAAGTCTCGCTGCTAGTGCCAGTCGGACACGTCCCCGAGACTGCTTGGCTGTCCTTAGGCCGTGGGGCCTATAGCCCCCCAGTACCACCTCCATCTTCCGAGCCTCCGCCTGGCCTCACTTATGCCCTGCAGGCAGCAATCTCACTAGCTGGAATTCGGAGGCCGGGGGTTGTTATCCTAGATCTGTTATTGAAACAGAGTTGGGTTGCCTTATCTGCACAGGCTTGGTAAAGCCAAATCACTGACATCTACTACTACCCCGGGTTCCCTGGTGGCTCAGTGGTAAAGAACCCACCTGCCAATGCAGGAGATGCAGGTTTGATACCTCGCTGGGGAAGATCCCCTGGAGGAGGGCATGGCAACCCACTCCAGTATTCTTGCCTGGAAAATCCCACAGACAGAGGAGCCTGAAGGGCTGCAGCCCATGGGGTCACAAAGAGTCAGACACAGACTTAGCCACTTAAGCAACACTACGACCGAACACCGAACTGGCTGTGTTACCTAGGGGGAATTCCTTAACCTCTCTGAGCCTTGAGTTCTTCATCTGGAAGGTAGGCCTGAGAGCAGCAAGGGACCTCACAGGGTTGCGGTGAGAAGCGCAATTATGTAGGCACACACCTGGCACATGGTCAGCTCTTTATAATGGTAGCATTGTTTACAGTCAGAAGCAAGGGCGAGCAGGCTACAGAGCCACCTGCGTGAAACCACTCACTTCTCCACCCAGAAATTCTGCTCACCGCGTCCCCTAACCTGCCATGGGCTGGGCTGTGGGAGTGAAATGAAAGGAGGAGATCTGTGGGAGGGGTGAGAGATAGTTATAAATAGTATCTAGCATTTATCAAGTGACCTTGGCTCGTCCCTCTCCAGCCCTTGCCTCCTAGCTTTGCTGTCTCAGGGTGGTTCCAGAAACAGCCAGTTCTGGGCGTGTAAGTAGCTGAGCTGGCCAGAGCTGGCCAGTCAAGGAGCTGGTGAAACCAGAGGCCAAGAGCCAGCTTTTTCCTAGGCCAGGCTAGGCTTAGGTGCTTTCTGTGGCCTCTCCTCTGGACAGAGGGGCTTGGGACTTCCCTGGGGGTCCAGGTGGTAAGGCTTCTGCGCTTCCAATGCTGGGGACGTGGGTTCCCCCTCTGGTGGCAAGGTCCCACATGTTCTGTTGTTCGGGCAAAAAAAAATAGAGAGGGGTAAGGGACTACCAGACTCCGCACAGAATGCTCTTCCACACATGGTTATTCTATTGTCCATCAACAAACGTTTGTGTGTGTGCGTGTATTAGTTGTTCAGTCGTGTCTGACTCTTTTTGACTCCATGGACTGTAGCCCCGCTTGGCTCTTCTCCATGGAATTCTCCAGGCAAGAATACTAGAGTGGGTTGCCATTCCCTTCACCAGGGGATCTTCCCTACCCAGGGATGGAACCCGGGTCTTCTGCATTGCAGGCAGATTCTTTACTGTCTGAGCCACCAGGGAGGCCCACAACATGTTTACTACCATAAAATTTGAAACACAGAAAAACACAATGAAAAATATCACCCTACCCAGAGACCACCACTGTTAATATTTCCTACCACTTTTTTGGAGGTACAATCTACATACTGCAAAGTGCACAGATCTTAAGTGGACTGGTATTAATATGTTGGTGACGATCCTCCTGGCTCTTTTCTATACAGAATTATACATTTACATTGTTTAGAAAAGGTACTATTCAGTGCATAATCTTTTGTGACTTTCCCCTAGGTGTGTGTGCTGGTAGCTCAGTTGTGTCCGACTCTTGGAGACTCCTCAGGCTCTAGCCCACCAGGCTCCTCTGTCCATGGGGATTCTCCAGGCAAGAATACTGGAGTGGGTTGCCATGCCCTCCTCCAGGGGATCGTCCCAACCCAGGGATTGAACCTGGGTCTCTTGCATTGCAGGTTGGTTCTTTACCATCTGAGCCGATTTCCCCTAGGACAGACATATATCACAGAGGTTTTCCTGTAGCATTAGAAATTCTCTCATACCTTCATTTTTAGTGCGTTCTGTCATAGGGATGTGGCACACATTTTTAAGTAAATCTCTACTACTGGACATTGAAATTGTTCCTAACTGTTCATTATCATAAGTAAGAGTTCCACAATCATTTTCTTTTTAAAACTATTTATTTGCTTTTTGGCTGTGTTGGGGCTTAGTTGCAGCACTCCGGCATGGGGGCTTAGTTGCTCTGAGGCATGTGGGATCCTAGTTCCCGACCAGGGATCGAACCCAAGTCCCTTGCATTGGAAGGCAGATTCTTATCTACTGGACTACAAGGGAAGTCCTCTCAATCTTTCTTTTTTTCCCTTGTATTTTTCTTTCCTGCTCATACTCTCCAATTAGTAGTAGCTGTGTTTATAGCTAAGGTGGTGGGCTTCATTTGTGCAAATGGCTTTAAAAATAGTCCAATCAGATTCCCTTGGTGGTACAGTGAATAAGAACCCAGGGCACACGAATTTGACCCCTGGTCCAGGAAGATTCCACTTGCTGAGGATCAGCTAAGCCCAGGCCCCACAAATACTGAGCCAGTGCTCTAAAGCCCCACAAGCTGCAACGACTGAGCCCACCCACCCTAGAGCCTGTGCTGTGCAACCAGAGAAGCAACCACAGTGAAAAGCCTGTGCACCGCAACCAAGAGTAGCCCCCGTTCACCGCAACTAGAGGAGGCCCGCATGGAGCAACGAAGACACAGTGCAACCAAAAATTAACTCATTAATTAAAACAATTAGTCCAATGGCTTTACTAAGTCTGCCTTCCAAACACTGCTGAGGGTGGGAGGGAACAGGAAGAGATGCAAAACATCAACCCTGCCAAGTTTCAGGCTCGAGGAGGAGCACGTTGTGTCCTGCTGAGCCCGGGCTCTTCAGAGGAGCTCCTGGAACCTAGGCCCCCTCCCCCGTGGGGCCTCAGAGCTCCAGAGGGCTTGAGGCAACCCTGAGCTTTCTGTGTCCAGCCCAGCCCAGAGCCTCCAGGAAAGAATGCTGTCCACCTCCACATCACTCGCATGGCCTTTGGCTCTCCCTTGTGTTTTCTTCCTTCTCCCTCCTCCCTTTTCTGCCCCTTCTGCCCACTCCCTTTTCCTGTCTTCCTCCTCCAACCTTGCTCCAGCTTTTTATGGAAAAAAGGGAAATATCTTTGATGCACTTTAGAAAGGCCTTATCTTTAACATTATTGATCCCCCTCCACCCACCCCTTTCCTGGCTTTGGGACCTCAGGTGCAGAGAGGCTTGAGTTAATCGCCTTCACAGTTCACAGCCTTATCACTATGGTCGGCACAGGGTCGCTTGATTAATGTGGCTGTTCATTTCCTTTTATCTTTCCACGCCTCCTCCCACCCCTCCCCCCACAGGCTACCATTTTAAGGTGTGTAATATATGCTTTTGTTTGTGGGCATTCTTGCAAGATATACTATAGAATTGTATATGTGTACTTAAAAAAAATTTTTTTTTTAATTTTGAAATAATTATAGACTCACAGAAAGTTACCAAAAAATAGTACATAGTGTCCCGTGAGCTTTTTATCCAGCTTCCCCCATCGGTGACATTCTACAACTGTGTGTATGTGCTCAATCCTCAGTCCTGTCGGACTCCTTTTATGACCGCATGGACTGTAGCCCTCCAGGCTCCTCTATCATTGACATTTCCCAGGCAAGAATATTGAAGTCAATTGCCGTTTCCTATTCCAAGGGATCTGCCTGACCCAGGGACACCCAGGGATGGAACCTGTGTCTTTTGTTCTCCTGCATTGTCAGGAGGATTCTTTACCACTCAACCACCTGGGAAGCCCTAGAATTGTAAAACTGTAGTACGATAGCAAAACCAAGAGATTGACATTGGGATCATACTGTTAAATAGAGACTGTATTATTCAGTTTTCTCTTGCAGTTATGTGTGTGTGTGTGTGTAGAATTCTATGCTATTTTGACCCCATGAATAAATTAGTGTAACCGTCACCACAGTCAAGATACAGAAGGTCCCGTCTCCACGGGGACCTCCTGGTGGTGTCCCTTTATAGTCACGCTCCTCCACTCAGGTCCCTGGACTTGGAAACCACTAATCTCTTCTCCATCCCTATATTTCTGTCATTTTGAGAATGTTATGTAAGTGGAAGCTTTTTTTTTTTAATTTTTATTGGAGAATAGTTGATTTACAATGTTGTGTTAGTTTCTGCTGTAGAACAAAGTGAATCTGTTATATATATACACTTATATCCACTCTTTTTTATTTATTTTAAAAATATTTTATTTATTTACTTACTTGTGTGGCTGCATCAGGTCTTAGTCGCAGCACTTGGGGTCTTCATTGCTTCTTGCAGGATATTTCGTTTTGTGACAACGGACTCTATTTGCAGTGCTCAGTAGTCGTGGCACATGGGCTGAGTTGCCCCAGGCATGTGGGGTCTTACTTCTTGGACCAGGGATCAAACCCCGTCCCCTGCATTGGTAGGTGGATTCTTAACCACTGGACTACCAAAGAAGTCCCTATCCACCCTACGTAGATTCTTTTCACATATAGATTATAACAGATTATTGAGTAGAGTTCCCTGTGCTATACAGTAGGTGCAAATAGACTGGCTTTGAGACTGGCTTCTCCCTCATCATATTGCCCTTGAGATACATCTGTGTTTTTGTAACCTATGGGCAGTTCTTTCCTTTTTATTACTGTTTTGTATTCCATGGTATGGATGTACCAGAGTTTAACTATTCACCCACTGAAGGAGATTCGGGTTGTTTCCAGTTTGGGGCTATTACAGATAAAGCTGATTAATGTCCAGGTTTTTGTATGGATGTAAGTTTTCATTTCTTTGGGATATAGGTCAAATTTGGGATTACTGCCTTTTTTTTTTTTAAGGCATTTTATTTATTTATTTATGACTGCACTACGTCTTCCTTGCTGTGCTTGGGCTTTCTCTAGTTGTGGCAAGCGTGGGCTTCTCTTCTTTGCAGAACACGTGTTCTAGGCGTGTGGACTCCGTAGTTGTGGCACACGGGCTTAGTTGCTCCACGGCATGTGGAATCTTCCTGGACCAGGGATTGAACCCATGTCCCCTGCATCAGCAGGCAGATTCTTATCCACTGTACCACCAGGGAAGTCCTGGATTGCTGGGTCTTATGGTAAATACAGCTACAGTTTTATAAGAAACTTCCACACTATTTACCAGGATGGATATACATTTTATAAGAGATCCAGTTTCTCCCCCTCCTTGCCAGCAGTTGTTGTTATCACGGTTTTCTATTATGGCCTCCTAATAATTGCAAAGCAAGGCCTCATTGCGGTTTTAATTTGCATTTGCCTGGTGGCTAATGATGATGAACATCTTTTCAGGTGCTTATTTGCCATCCCTATCTCCTCCTTAGCAAAACGTCTGTGTCCCATTTTCTAATTGGACTGTTTTGTATTTTTAATTTATATAAACAGCATTTAGTCATATACCTCATTCCGTTTTTTTGTTCGTTTGTTTGTTTGTTTATTCCACAGACCCATCCATACTGCTCTGGACACATCTTTTAAAAGCATTTTCTGGGGCTGCACTAGGTGGGTCTTTGTTGCTGCTTGGGCTTTTCTCTAGTTACGGCGAGCAGGGGCTACTCTCCAGTTGTGGTGCACGGGCTTCTCACTGGTGGCTTCTCTCGTTGCGGAGCACAGCCTCCAGGGCACGTGGGCTCGGCGGCTGTGGTTCCCCGGTTCAGTAATCATACTGCCCTTAGTTGCTCCACTACCTGTGGGATCCTCCCAGATCAGGGATTGAACCCGTGGCTCCTGCATTGGCAGGCGGGTTCTTTACCACTGAGCCACCAGGGAAGCCCTGGACACATCTCATCTGCTGCTTCTAGCTGCTGCAGGGTATTCCAAAGTGTGGCTCTACCACACTTTATCTATCTACTCCCCGAACTGCCTACAACCTCCCACCCCCATAAAGAAGACTGCAGTGACTGTCTTCTTCCCTCTTTACCATATGGGCCATGTGAGATCTCTTGCATATTCTTCTAAGGGTATGACTTGTTGTGGGTCACAGGGCACCCTGCCCACATGCCCACATACCTACATGCCCACATGCCCACCAGCATGGACCCCTTCCCTCTGTCAACTCCTAGCATTATCCAGCTGCCTAACTTTTCCAGTCTAAATGATATGAAGTTTTAACATTGCATTTTTTAATCTCTTTATTATTTCTTTTATTTAAATAAAAATTATTTATTTATTTGTGGCTGCACTGGGTCTTCGCCTTGCTCGGGCTTTGTCTAGTTGTGGTGAACAGGGGTTTCTATTCGCTGTGGTACTCAGGCTCTCATTTCGGTGGCTTCTCTTGTCTTGGAGCATAGGCTCTAGGCACACAGGCTTCAGTAGTTGTGGCTTAGTTGCTCCGAGCCACGTGGAATCCTCCTGGATCAGGGACTGAACTTGTGTCTCCTGCATTGGCAGGTGGATTCTTTACCACTGAGTCACCAGGAAAACCCCAACATTTTATTTTTAAAATTAAGTTTGCATGCGTGCATGGGTGCTAAATCCCTTCAGTGGTCTTTCTGACTCTGTGACCCTCTGGGCTGTAGCCCACCAGGCTCCTCTGTCCATGGGATTCTCCAGGCAAGAACACCAGAGTGGGTTGCCATGCCCCCCTCCAAGTTTCAGATCAGATCAGATCAGATCAGTCGCTCAGTCGTGTCCGACTCTTTGCGACCCCATGAATCGCAGCACGCCAGGCCTCCCTGTCCATCACCAACTCCCGGAGTTCACTCAGACTCACGTCCATCGAGTCAGTGATGCCATCCAGCCATCTCATCCTCTGTTGTCCCCTTCTCCTCTTGCCCCCAATCCCTCCCAGCATCAGAGTCTTTTCCAATGAGTCAACTCTTCGCATGAGGTGGCCAAAGGACTGGAGTTTCAGCTTTAGCATCATTCCTTCCAAAGAAATCCCAGGGCTGATCTCCTTCAGAATGGACTGGTTGGATCTCCTTGCAGTCCAAGGGACTCTCAAGAGTCTTCTCCAAGACCACAGTTCAAAAGCATCAATTCTTCGGTGTTCAGCCTTCTTCACAGTCCAACTCTCACATCCATACATGACCACAGGAAAAACTATAGCCTTGACTAGACGAACCTTTTTTGGCAAAGTAATGTCTCTGCTTTTGAATGTGCTATCTGGTTGGTCATAACTTTCCTTCCAAGGAGTAAGCGTCTTTTAATTTCATGGCTGCAGTCACCATCTGTAGTGATTTTGGAGCCCCCCAAAATAAAGTGTGACACTGTTTCCACTGTTTACCCATCTATTTCCCATGAAGTGATGGGACCGGATGCCATGATCTTTGTTTTCTGAATGTTGAGCTTTAAGCCAGCTTTTTCACTCTCCTGTTTCACTTTCATCAAGAGGCTTTTTAGTTCCTCTTCACCTTCTGCCATAAGGGTGGTGTCATCTGCATATCTGAGGTTATTGATATTTCTCCTGGCAATCTTGATTCCAGCTTGTGTTTCTTCCAGTCCAGCATTTCTCATGATGTACTCTGCATATAAGTTAAATAAACAGGGTGACAATATACAGCCTTGACGAACTCCTTTTCCTATTTGGAACCAGTCTGTTGTTCCATGTCCAGTTCTAACTGTTGCTTCCTGACCTGCATACAAATTTCTCAAGAGGCAGATCAGGTGGTCTGGTATTCCCATCTCTTTCAGAATTTTCCACAGTTTATTGTGATCCGCACAGTCAAAGGCTTTGGCATAGTCAATAAAGCAAGTTTATCTCCAAGTTTACCACAGTATAATTTACACACAATGATAGTGACACATTTTACACTCATTTCCTTGAATTTTGACAAGGGGACATACCTGTAAACACAAATCAGTCCCATCAACCCTAAGCGCTCCCTATGCCCTTTGTCGTCAGTCTACCTTCTCCATCTTCCACAACCAGTGATCTGATTTTTATCACTAAATTTTTCTGCCTTTTCTAGAACTCCATACAAATAGAAGCATACAGTATGTACTCTTGTGTCCGACTGCTTTCACTAACATAATGCTTTTGAGAGATGTATCAGTAGTCCATTCTTTTTTTCTTAATCATTGAGTGGTATTTATTGTATGAATATCAGTTTGGTTTACCTACTAATGGACTTTTGGGTTGTTTCCTCTTTGGCAAGTTTGGGGCTATTATAACTAAAATTGCTAACAGCTACTGCTTTAATTTATATTTCTCTGATTTCTAATACATCTTAACATCTCCTCCTGTATTTGTTAACTTTTAAATTTCTCCTGTAAATCACCTTTTATCTTTGCCCATTTTCCCGCCATTTGACTTGCAAGAAGATTGTCTTATTGACTTGCAGAAATTCCTAGTATATTCTGAATCTAGATATTAGTTCTTTGTTGGCTTTAGATATCACAAATTCTCCCAATTTTGTCATTTGTTAACCTTGTCAATGAACTCATACTTGGGCAGTAATCAAATCAATCGATTTTTTTTCTTTTTGCTTTATGTTTTATGCTTCTGAAATTTTGCTTAATAAGTTAATTCGTACCCCAAGGTCACAAAGATATTCTTCAATATTTTATATTATTAACTTCACAGTCTTCTGGATACATTTAAGTCTTTAACCCAAAATTCACTTTTTCATGTGGTGGTAGATTTCATGAGATTCATTTTTGTTTTTGTTTTTTCCATAAAGTGAACCATTTTTCCCATTACCATATTCCTGTTGCTCTCAAACTTGAACATGTATAAAAATCACCAAAAAGCTTGTTAAAAGCACAGATTGCGTCTCACTCTTGGGCATATACCCAGTGTTCAGTCGCTCAGTTGTGTCCAACTCCTTATGACCTGATGGACTGCAGCCAGACAGGTTCTTCTGTCTGTGGAATTTTCCAGGCAAGAATACTGGAGTGGGTTGCCATTTCCTATGCCAGGGGGCATATACCCAGACAAAACTATAATTCAAAAAGATACATGAACCATTATGTTCATAGAAACACTACTTACATTAGCCAAGATATGGAAACAACCTAAATGCCCATGGACAGATGAGTGGATAAAAAAGATGTGATACACACATGCAACACACACACAAAGACACATACACAACGAGCTATAAAAAGCATGAACTAATGCCACTGGAAGCAACATGGACCTAGAGATTTTCATACTAAGCAAAGTAAGTCAAAAAGAGAAAGACAAATGCCATATGATATCATGTATATCAACATAAAATATGACACAAATGAACATATTCACAAAACAGAAACAGATTCACAGACATAGAGAACAGACTTGTCATTGCCAAAGGGGAAGGGGGTGGGGGAGGAAGAACTGGGAGTTTGGGATTAGCAGATTCGAACTACTGTATATAGGATGGCTAAACAACAAGGTCCTCCTGTACAGCACAGGATACTGTATATTCAATACCCTGTGATAGACCACAGTGGAGAAGAATACAAAAAAGAATGTATAGGTAAAACTGAGTCACTTTACTGTATAGCAGAAATTAACACAACATTGTAAATCCACTATACTTCGGTAGAATTGCTTTTTAAAAAGCACAGATTTCAGGTTTCTCTGGTGGTCCAGTGGTTAAGAATCCACCTGCCAGCAGGGGACACGGGTTTGACCCCTAGTCTGGGAAGATCCCACATGCCATAGGGAACTAAATCTGTGCACCACAATTACTGACCCCAAGCTCCAGAGCCCACGAGCCTCAACTACTGAAGTCCCTGCACACCACAGCCTGTGCTCCACAAGAGAAGTCACCACATTGAGGAGGTCACGCACCACAACTGGAGAGTATCCCCCACTCACTGCAACTAGAAAAAGCCTTCGGAACAAGGTCCGAGCCATAAATAAATAAAAAGTAGCACAGATTTCTGGGCCCCACCCAGCTGATACAGGTGGGACCCTAAAGTTTATATATCTAATAAGTTTCCAAGTGATGAGATGATACCACTGCTACAGGTGGAGAAAGCAAACTGCCAAAGAAAAAAGAAAAAAAAGTAAGAAAAATAAATTTAAAATAGAAAAAAGAAAGAAGAAAGAGAAAGAAACAAATTTAAAAAAAAAATGAGAACAACTGCTATGTACTTAAAACCTTTACCTCTCCGGGTTTTTTCCCTGCCTCACTGGCATCCTCCATAATACCGGGCACTTCTTGGCTCTCCTCCATCCTACACACCACCCCCATCTCCCCTGGGTCTCTTGGAACATGAATCCACATCCACACATTTTACGATCACATCCCCATGGCTCTCCTGAACCACACTCTTCCATCCTCTGGTAAATGCCCTGAGGTTGTCCACCCACCTCCCGGCCACTCCCCTGTCGTCACTGGAGACTTAGGCACGTGGCTCCCCATTTTTATCTCCAGCTAAAGCCCTGTCATTGTCCTTGATGACTTCAGCATCCACGTGGAAGACACATCCTAAATCTGGTTTCTCAGGTCTCCAATGACCTCTCTCACTCACCTCAGCCACCACTCCCATTTACTGGAAGTAATTGGCTCCAATACCAAGGTCCTCAGTTCAGGAATCACTTTCTCTGGCATAGTCTCTTTTCCTTCCAGCTTTCTTCTTTAGCATACTCCCTCTGAGCCTCCTTGGCTTCCCAGGTGGCTCAGGGTTAAAGAATCCGCCTGCCAATGCAGGAGACACAGGAGTCACAGGTTCAATCCCTGGGTCAGAAAGATCCCCTGGAGAAGGAAATGGCAACCCACAGCAGTATAGTTGCCTGGAGAATTCCATGGACAGAGAAGCTACATGGATTGGTGTGCTATAGTCCATGAGGTTGAAGAGTCAGACACAATTTAGGGATTAAATGACAATGACAATCCATGGTTCTATATCCCCATATTCAACCAACCACAGATTATGTAGTATTGTACATATTTATTGGAAAAAAAGTGCATATAAGCAGACCTTCACATTTCAAACTCTTGTTGTTGTTCCTGGGTCCACTGTACATACATACAATAATAGCCTTTGACTCCCATCCCTCCCATCCCACTGCCTGCTCCTTCCCACCCCAGAGCTCTTACCTGGAAGGTTCTCCTCCAGTTTCAAGCTATACCCAGACTGGGAACTCCTAGTTCAACCCTTAGCAACGCTTCTCAAACTTTCATATATAGCTGGGTCACCTGGGTACATGCATCAGTGTTAAGCTGCTTCAGTCATGTCCAACATTTTGCAACCCCGTGGACTGTAGCCCTCCAGGCTCGTCTGTCCACGGGATTCTCAAGAATATTGGAGTGAGCAGCCATCTCCAGGGGATCTTCCTGACCCAGGGATCACCTGGGAGATCTGATTAAAATGCAGATTTAGATTCTGAAGATCTGGAATGGGGACTGAGATCCTGCATTTTAACAAGCTTCTGTGTGCTGCCTGCGGGGGTTGTGCTCAATCATCAAGCTGTAACCCTTTGGACCCCTGCTCCCAGGTCTCCTCAGCAAAGCCTCCTCTGACCTTCCCAGATTATATCTCCACCATCAGACACTCAGCACCGTTTGTCTCCTTCCTAGCACTTTACCCTATTGTCATTTGACATTTGAGCTTATGATTATTTTTTAACTCTTTTTTTTAAATAAAAAATATATTTTTTAAATTTTTTAAATATTTTGACCACATGGCATGTGGGATCTTAGATCCCTAGCCAGGGACTGCACTGGAAGATGGATTCTTAACCACTGGACTACCAGGGAGGTCTCTGTGCTTGTGATTATTTTATCAGAGCCCACTCCCTCAGAGGGCTTCCCAGGTGGCACAATAGTAAAGAATCCGCTTGCCAACAGCAGATGCAAGAGAAGTGGGTTCGATTCCTGGATTGGGAAGATTCCCTGGAGAAGGAAATGGCAACCCACTCCAGGATTCTTGCCTGGGGAATCTCATGGACAGAGGAGCCTGGCAGGCTATAGTCCATGGGGTCCCAAAGAGTCGGACACGACTGAGTGACTGAGCACACACACACGCACACTCTGTCCCAGAAAATGAACCTTTCAGAAGGCATGGAACATTTCTTTCTGGGTTTGTTTGCCATTGTGCTGGCCTCGAATCACCTCACACACTGCCTGATACCCAGCAGGTGCCCGGCTTGTACACAAATGTAAACCTTCGCAGGACATATGAAGGAATATGCTGTTCGGTCAGTCAGAGGAGCAGTTCCCACTCCCACCCTGAAGTCCCAGGTCTCCTGAGACCAGGAACTGAGCAAGTGATGCAGGAGACATCTGGGCTCAAAATCTCTTCTCTGCCCCTCAGACAATCCAAAGGAGAGAGACCCAATGAGCCTTCCATGTTCCTTGGAAACTGATCTTTTTTATTGTGGTTGTTGGGATGTTGTCCGGAGAAGACGATGGCACCCCACTCCAGTACTCTTGCCTGGAAAATCCCATGGACAGAGGGGCCTGGTAGGCTGCAGTCCATGGGGTCGCTAGGAGTCGGACACGACTGAGCGACTTCACTTTCACTTTTCACTTTCATGCATTGGAGAAGGAAATGGCAACCCACTTCAGTGTTCCTGCCTAGAGAATCCCAGGGATGGGGGAGCCTGGCGGGCTGCCGTCTACAGGGTCGCACAGAGTTGGACACGACTGAAGCGACTTAGCAGCAGCAGCAGCAGCAGGATGTTGTCCAGGATTGTGTGGAAAGGGTTAAAGCACTTACAGAAAGGGAAGGACCGCCCTCCAGCCCTGCCTGAGATGCTCTGCGAAAGGTCAGATGTTTCCAGAATCTTAACAGACAGCCTGTGTCTGTTTAAAGGGAAAGACAACAAGTTCTTGGGCTCCCATCCAGCCCTCGTGGGCAATTTTCACCCGGTTCTGCAGGCACCCAGCCAGACGCCTGGCCAGAGAGCACACCCACCCACCCCCTGCCCCCTCTAGATGGCCCTAGGCAGGCCAAGAGCTCTCTCCAACTCCCAGCCTGGAGCCCTTCCCCTGGGGAAGGCTGGCATCTGACGAACAGGGCATGCATACCAACTCTGGGGCCTGTGATACACCAGGAATGATGGGGGAGGGGTGACTTCCTGCGGACATTGAATCTTTTCAGCTGAAAGGGACTGTATTCTGACCCTGTCATTTTAGAGATGAGACTCAGAGAGGGTGGCTGTGACGCAATATAAGAATATCCTGACCCAGAATCAGGAAAACCCCGGGTTCAAAATGCAGTTCAGGGGCCATGAGCTATGGGATCTCAGGTACAAGCCTTTCTATGTGTCTGTATCTATTTGTAAAAAGTTCGTACAAACGCTTCCCATCCCAGGTAGCTTGCCCAAGGTCACACACAGCACACACACACCAAGGTTTTCTGACTCCCAGACAAGGGCCAAGTCCCCTCCAGAGGTGAGCAGCTTACATTAAATGTTGATTGATCATAAAATATAGCTGGAGACACAGTTAATTTAACTTGGCCTTTTACTACTTAATCATGTTCTTTGTGCAAAGAAAAAAATTCCTACTCCCTGGAGGAAATAATTGCTAATATTCTGGCTTTCCTGGTGGCTCAGATGGTAAAGAGTCTGCCTGCAATGCAGGAGACCTGACTTTGATCCCTGGGTCTGGAAGATCCCTTGCAGAAGGGAATGGCTACCCACTCCAGTATTCTTGCCTGGAGAATTCCATGGACAAAGGAACCTGGTGGGCTACCGTCCATGGGGTCACAAAGAGACATAACTGAAGGACTTTAACTTTCACTTTCTTACCCCCTGCAGGAAATAATTGCTAATATTCTGACATTTATCCTTTCGGAATGTCAAAGCATATATAAGGTATATATCCAAATACTTTTTTTTTTTTTCCCTAGCTAAGCAGTTTGTGAGATTGAATCTGAAATAGGAATTGAACCTGGGCCCTCAGCAGTGAAAGCATAGTCATCACCACCAGGAAATCACCAGGGAATTCCCTATATATTCTTTTCAACAATAAGATCAGAGGAGATCTATCTATCTGTGTATTCATCCATCCACAGTTTTACATATATATTGCTCTTTCTCATGTAATTTTTCAATGGACAATTGACATCCTTTCATGTCTGGATATAGTTGGATCAACAAAGCATTCTATAGTTTGTTTCATCCCCTATGTCAAGACATTTAGGTTTTCGATTTTCCATTATGAGTAATACAGATCCACCTTTACTCACTTGTTCTGTCATTTTCTCAGGATAAACTCCTCACTGAGGGCTGCTGGATCAAAGGGTCTGATACATGCTGCACAACTGTCCCCTACAAATGCTGTGATGATCATTATTTCCTCAAACAACAGATTTAATACGAAGGCTGGTCCTCCTTTAAATAGAAAGTGTTCTCCCTCACCAGCACACTCAGCTTCAGATGGGACGAAGCAGAACCCAGGTGGGCTGAATGGGGCCGGTTGATGCAGGGCAGATGCTTTGCACCCGACCCTTGGCTGCATCTACGCAGGCAGTAGCCTGGCTAATAAGATGCTCCCATCTGCAAGCCCACAGCATGTCTGGGGCCATGGGAGACACAAGCAACTGATCCAGATACTTTCCATCTGATAGATGGAAAGGGCTTTCTTTCCCCGTATTTCCTTGTCCACGTGACCTCCAGCCCACTAAACAACCACCCTCCAGCACTCTTTATTTCCTAGTTAGATAGCACCACTTGTGTAAGATACTGTTTATTACAGGTGTCATTTCCACTATTACGTTTCATCTCTACGTTGGCCCAGAAAGCAGGTGCATGCGTGTTTGGTCATGTCCGACTCTTTGCAACATCATGGACTGTAGCCTGCCAGGCTCCTCTGTCCATGAAATTCTCCAGGTGGAAATACTGGGGTGGGAAGCCATTTCCTTCTCCAAGGAAGCAGGTACAGGTGGGAAAGCTGAGTCTTGAGCAGATCAAGATCTTGTCTAAAGGAACACAGCAGATAACTAACCTATTTGGGATTCAAACCTAGGTCTGTCTTACTACCAAACCTGTGTTTTTCTTTAAAATTACTGTAGAACTAGTATGTATATCAGTGTAAACACAAAAGCCTCAAAACACGCAGCTGGTTTGTGGTGCGCAGTAGACATTACCCGGGCTCACCAGTATTTCTAGCCTCCTTTTTCTGGATACATAGGAGGACTGTACTCTCTGGAAGTCAGGTGCAGCCACATGAGTCGCTCTGGCCAGTGAAATGTGAGGGGAAAGTGACACATGTCCCTTTGGGGGGTTTGAGAACCCCTGTGCGGTTCTCATGCCTTCTTCCATGGCAGTGGTGAATCCTGAAGCCTCTTGTGGGGGTGGTGCCTTCATGAAAGTCTAATGCTGACGAAAGTGCTGACCACAAAGTCCTGAGCCTATGCAAGCCACATTGGATTCACGCATGGGCAAGAAATAAATCTTGGTTGTTTTAGCCAAAGATGTTTAGAGGTGTTTGTTACCACATCATAACCTAGTCTATCCTGACTGCTGCAAGTGGTGATGGGGAGTTTCATGTCTTGGTCTAAAGTCTTCTGTAGTCTTTATCCTTTAAGAAGATATCTATTTATAATTTTAAAAAATGAGTCATAAATGGATACCAGCAAGAACCTACTGTCTAGCACAGGGAACTCTGCGCAATGTTATGTGGCAGCCTGGATGGGAGGGGAGTTTGGGGAAGAATGGATACATGTATACATGGCTGAGTCTCTTCAACGTTCATCTGAAACTATCACAACATTGTTAATCATCTATACCCCAATACAAAATGAAAAGTTAAAAAAAAAGTCATAATACACATTCACACAATTGGGAGCATAATACACACCCTGCTACCCAACTTCTTTTATTCTTTTTCTATTTTTTGATTTATTTTTTGCAGCACTTGGTCTTCCTTGCTGTTCTCAGGCTTTCTCTAGTTGTGGCAAGTGGGAGTTACTCAAGTTACAGCAGGTGGGCTTCTCCTTGCAGGGGCTTCTCTTACTGTGGAACACTGGCTTAGTTGCCCCGAGGCCTGTGGGATCCTCCTGGACCAGGGATCAAACCTGTGTCCCCTGCACTGGTAGATGGACTCTTATCCACTGTGCCACTAGGGAAGTCCCTATTTCATTAATTTTAACAGCTTCATAGTATTCTATTCTCTGAATATACCATAATGTTTTACAGCTGACAACTATTGACAGATGTGTTGGTTGTTTCTGGTTATTCTCGAAATACATGCTCCAAGCTACAGCTAGACTGTTGCAACATTTATGGGAAAAGAAGGATTACTATTTACTTTCTCTTTTTTTGGTTCAGATCTTGCGGTTAGTTTCCAGCCTGAGCTCAGCCCTCTTAAGACGGCTGAGGGCACCTCCTGAAGAGAGATGAATAAGCCAAGCTGCCTGCACCCCTCCCAGGATGTACGGAGGAGGCTGAAGGGCACCTGTCCATGTGCATGCGTGAAGGCTGGGTGCTGGCCCGGAAGAACAGGGCAGGGAAGCACGTACCTGTACAACCTGGGCTGAACTGACCCTGACTCATATGTTCAGGAAGATAAGTTAACGGCCTGGAAACTCCAGAGCTCTGCGTGAGTTCTGACTCACTGACAATTATCCATAAACAAGTCATCTCACTTCTCAGTGTTTTTCTGAGTGCCACCACACGATCTTTGGGGAAGGGCTGTGCCATTCATCCTTAGGAGCTTGAGAAAGATGAGAGCTGTTCAAAGAGCACCAAGAGGACTAGAATTGTTGGTCTCATTCGTTGGAAGGTGTTGAATGACTCATCACGTTCGTAATTTTGAATGGCCCCCCCAGTGGAGGGTCTATGAGTGGCTGACGCAGGTTTTACCTGCATCACATTCCCAGAGTGATTTGACTCACGACAATGGTCACATGCCTATCAAGACCTCTTTCCATCCTTTCTCTTCAGTGCGTGCGTGCTAAGTTGCTTCAGCCATGTTCGACTCTTTGAGACCCTGTGGACTGTAGCTCACCAGGCTCCTCTGTCCATGGATTCTTCAGGCAAGAATACTGGAGTGGGTTGCCATGCCCTCCTCCAGGGGATCTTCCCAACCCAAGTCTTTCATGCCTTTTGCAGTAGCAGGCGGATTCTTTACCATTAGCACCACCTGGGAAGCCTGTACCATTTAGAGGCACTGCTGTGATTCCATGGTAGGGAAGAAACTGGGGTTTCTCAGCCAAGAAAGAGGGCGTACTTTAGAGTTTCCCTGGATGTGACTCAAGGGTTACATATAGATCACAGAGCTCAAGAAGAACTTAGAATCAGCTATACTTCAATTGGAGAAGGCGATGGCACCCCATTCCAGTACTCTTGCCTGGAAAACCCCATGGACGGAGGAGCCTGGTGGGCTGCAGTCCATGGGGTTGTGAAGAGTTGGACACGACTGAGCGATTTCACTTTCACTTTTCACTTTCATGCACTGGAGAAGGAAATGGCAACCCACACCAGGGTTCTTGTCTGGAGAATCCCAGGGATGGGGGAGCCTGGTGGGCTGCCGTCAATGGGGTCGCACAGAGTTGGACGTGACTGAAGCAACTTAGCAGCAGTAGCAGTAGCAGCATACTTCAATTAAAAAAGAATTTTTTAAAAAATAAAATGAGAAAAAGAATGTTGGAGATCAGAGTACTACCCCCTCATACAGTAATTCTGAGTATGTGCTTATCTGTAAGACAACCTAAGGGAAAAACAGGTTTGGAATGTGGATTTTTCTCTTTTAAGACATTCTCACATCTGGTCTGGAGTCCTGAAAAGAGTTTCTGACGTCTCTAGTCCTGGTTTGGCACCTATGACGCATATGACCTTAGGCATGTTCCTTAAGCCTCTGGGCACCTCAATTTTCTCATCTATAAAACGGGGCTTCTGATCTTGCCTGACCTGTCTTACAGGTCGGTGTGACATGCGGTTTAGATGAGGCACCGCGTATGAAAGTGTTTTGGAAATCCAAAGCAACCGCATACCTGCAGAGCTCCCTCACTACAGCTCCGGTCCACTGCTCAGACCGCAGAGGCATGAGGGACACCAGGACCTTCATTCAAAAGTGGGTCTTGGGACCTCCCTGGTGGCCCAGTGGCTAAGATGCTGTGCTCCCAGTGCAGGGGGCCTGGGTTCTCTCCCTGGTCCAGGAACTAGATCCCATATGCTACAATTAAAATATCCCTTGAGCAGCCAAATAAATAAATAATAATGATAAAAAACTTTAAGTGAGTCTTATATAGGACTTCCCTGGTGGTCCAGTGGCTAACAGTCCACCCTCCCAGTGCAGGGAGCCTGAGTTTAGTCCTTGGGCAGGGAACTAGATCCCACTTGCTGCAACTAAAGATCCTACATGCTGCAACTAAGACCCAGCCAAATAAATAAATATATTTTTTTAAGTGAGTTTTACAGAGCGGGTATCTAGAGAGAGTCCCTGAGCACCAGGGACTGTTCTAGAGCTGGGGAGGCAGCAAAAAGAAATAAAGACAAGGCCCTTCCCTCTTGGACTTTATATTCCAGCGGAGTGGCAGACAACTGAAAGGGAGACAAATTAAAAACAAGGACAGAAGAGCCTGGCAGGCTACAGTCCATGGGGTCGCAAAGAAGTCAGGCACGACTGAGCGGCCAACACACACACACACACACACACACACACAGCTTCAGAGAGAGGTGAGTGCTTCGAGTGAATGAAACAGGGTGAGGTTGTTAGGGAGGGATGAGACAGGGGCTAGGTTAGAGGGTGACCAAAGAGGGCTTCCCTGAGGAGGTGACACCTGAGAACTAGGATCCAAGTGACAAGGACAGCCCCGAGAAGACCCAGAGCACGAAGTGTCCCAGCGCAAAGGGACAGCCAGCGCAAAAGCCCCGAAGCAGGAAGAGACTCCTGTTCACAGAACCTGGAGAAGCTGATGGCTTGGAGCTGCAGTGGGATAGGGCGGCGGTGGGGGGGCCCACAAGCCAGGGCTTGCAGCGTGTTTTCTGGAGAGGGGAATGACACAGGATCTCCTTTTGTGTTGTACTAAGATCAGCCTCCAAAGGGTTGGAAGTTCTGTCTCTCACAGGCCATGTTGGGGGCCCCAAGAAATGTTTAGGGCCTTCAAGGGCTTTATCCAGGAACCACCCCAACCTCCTGAACAGTCCATGGGGTCCCTAGTTCCTACTAGGGAAACTGAGAGGTAGAGAGAAAGTCACTTGCCTAGGGGGACCCACAATTTCCTTCCCAGGCTGGCATTCAACCCCAGATCTCAGATCCTGCCCCCCAGGCCCAGCCTCTCTCCGCCCCACGGGGCCACCCCATAGATGGAGGATGGTAAGGGAGCCGGAAGATGGGCCCAGTGCCCCAAACCTTCCTGCTTCAGCCAGTGAGATCCCTGGGCTGGGCTCCAGAAAGGAAGGGCCTTGTCCAGCTGGGCCCTGTCCTGCATCACCCGGCCCAGCCCTCAGCCTTCAGCTGGCAGGGATGAGGGGGCGAGGTAGGGCGGTCAGCTCCAGGAGCTGGGCCAGCCGAGAGCAACCTGATCGAGCAGGAAACAGGCCTGCCGCCAGACAAAGCATCACCCGGCACCTGGAGCCTTTGTTTCCTGGCTGCCCGTTGCAAACTTTCCCAGGCACCTGCAGCCGGGCCTCAGGAGCACCTGGGCCAGGAAGGGCCTCCCACGGGATCTGGTTTTTCTGAAAAAGGGAGTGGCCTGACTTGTGACCCAGAGGGAGGTCTTGTGACATAATAATAACAACAATAACAATAGGTCCTCTACGTGTAAGAGGCAATTCATCAAACCCTCCCAACAAACCCAGGAGGTCTCTACTAATTATTCACGTACTACAGATTACGAAATGGAAGCACACGGAGATAAAGTGACCTGCGCCAGGTCACACAGTATAAGGAAGAGAAAACAATATGGGCTTTTGAATCAATGAATTCCAGCCCTACCTGTGCCTGTGCAAGGCATTTAAAATTTTCCAAGCTTGTCATCTTGTTCTGGTCTCAGAGGACTGCGGTGTAGATTAAATGATATGAGATATACAAGGCCTCTGGCACATGGCTCCCCATCCAGACAGGTTTTGCTCCCCACCTCCTAGAGCTCTGTGATCATGTTACCATCACTGGGCCTCAGTTTCCTCTTCAAAAAAAATAGGTACAATAACATTACCCAATAGGGCTATTGAAAGCCTCATGCTCTTCTGATAGGAGTGCCTCATCTTTTGAAAGGATGCGACAGAGGATGAGATGGCTGGATGGCATCACCAACTCAAAGGACATGAGTTTGGGAGATGGTGAAGGGCAGGAAAGCCTGGCATGCTGCAGTTCGTGGGGGTGGCAAAGAGTCGCGCACTAAGCAACTGAACAATATGTTTTCAAAAGGCCCCATTCCTGGGACCGTCCTAGCAAGACTCCATTTTACAAAATTGCCATCTCTGCTTTCTACCAAAACAAAGAAACACAAATAGAAAAACCAATCTTAGAGCCATTCTCCTTTTTGAGACAAAAAGCCAATATTATTCACACTGCTCGGCTTGGAAGATTTTCTCAGCAGGAAAACCAGAAGTGACAGCTCAAGGCATAACACGGGTTCCAGGATTCTCTCCAGCTTCACACTCCGAGACCGACGACCCACCCACAGCAGCCGTGACAGGACAGACAGCTCGTGCAAAGCGCAGGGGGGATCCACCGGGGATTTCAGCCCAAAGCAAAACAAGACACTAAACTCCTTTACCTGTAAATGAGCCAATACTGATCAAGCTTTTGTTATCAGCAAAGGCACTATGTGGACATATGTTTCCCCAGTATCAAGGAATATACTGATACATGAGAACACAGTACCACCGCTGTTGTGGATACTCATCAGGGCGGTGGCCTCAGCTCTTCCCAAAGGCCACGTCTGTTTTTCTCAATCAACTTTTGGGGGATCAACTGCCCTTTTTCTAGTCCAACTCAGCCAATCATGTAAGGGCTGCCAATCAACCCACATCACCACCCCTGGTTACACTGACTGGTCCAAGAGAAAGGTAGAGAATAAAAAAAAAAAAAAAGTCTAGCAGAGTTTTTACCAGAATTTCAAAATTGGAGCTGGAGAGGAAAATCCTATTCTTCTTGGATTTGGTGAGCTTGAAAGATGTAAGTTCGGACCACTGAGCCATCTTCTGGATGGAGAAAGTCTGTTTGCAAAAGCAAGGGATGAAGATACCAAAGAGAAAAGCCCTCATGAACAGCAGGGTATCCTGATACAGCCCCAGATTGCTGTTGTCCCCTAAGAAAGTGAAAGTGGAAGTCACTCAGTCATGTCTGACTCTTTATGACCCCTTGGACTATACAGTCCATGGAGTTCTCCAGGCCAGAATACTGGAGTGGGGTAGCCTTTCCCTTCTTGAGAGGATCTTCTCGACCCAGGAATCAAACCAGGGTCTCCTGCACTGCAGGCAGATTCTTTACCAACTGAGCTCTCAGGGAAACCAGGTCATCTCGTAAGGTAGGCTCAACCCTTCCTGCCCATCTCCTAGTATGTGTTTAAATGAGCCAATAAATTCTTTCCCATCCCTTGCTAGTTAAAGAGACCTTCCTAACCCAGCCACAAAGCACTGGGTGTAATAAACACAGCAGTTGAGTAGGAGAGATGTCACAGGCAGGACCTGATGACTTGCCAAGTGAAAGTTTTAGGCAATCTGGACTGTGAAATCTGAGACAGACAAGATCACCTGATTCATTAAAATCAACAAACACGTACTGAGCCCCTCCTTACACCAGGGATGGTATTAGGCATTCAGGATGTAACGGCGAGTGGGACAAACCAGGTGCTTTTCCTCCTTCTGGAGTAATCAGAAGGGACTTCCTGGAGCTGCTGAGGTTTGAGGAAGTCTTCAAGAGATGGTGAAACCTGGTCAGACTGAGGGCGATAGAGAAAAGTGTGAATAAAAATATGGAATATGGAGACATAGGACTTGCCTGGTGGTCCAGTGGCTAAAACTCTGAGCTCCCAATGCAGGGGGCCCAGCTTCAACCCTTCGTCAGGGAGCTAGATACCCCATGCCATAACTAAAAGATCCCGCGTGATGCAACAAAGACTTGGTGCCACCAAATAAGTATTTTTTTAAAAGAATGAAAAAAAAAAAAAGATATTGTGGCACAACATACGTGTCCGTGAGGGCCCACAGTCTTGTATTTCCATGGTGCCTGGCTATAGGTCACACTCAGTACAGGTTGATGGCCTGGTATGAGTAAGTGAATGAATACGTGAATGGAGCAAAGTGCAAGTCATTTGGAGGAAGACCAGCTATTCAGCTTGACTGCAGAAGAGCTACTTTTAGAGAAGGTAATGCCAGACCATAGAGGACCTCAATGAAAACCGTGGTCTCTGCCTGGACCACAGCACACAAGCCCAGTTCCGTCTGGGCTGGGCAGGGCTGGCAGGGCAGCACAGTGGATCCCACAGGCCCCTTGGGGCCCCCATCGCTGTTGTGGTTGCCACACCCACACGCTCTCAGCGTCACCAGCCAGGCTCTGCCCAACACTCTAACCAGCACCCCAGCCACCCAAGGTCATGCCCCAGACACCACCGCCCTCCTGGCTCCTGGGCGAAGCTGCCAACACAGCACTCCTGCCACAGTCTGTAATTTGAACAGGACCTCCTCCCAGCCCGACCGCTCCTGGCCTTCTGCACCCGAGACGTACCCACTGTGGGAGCTGCCCAGAGAGGAGTGGTCTGTTGTCCATCAAACCCCTGCACCTGGGCTGCCTGCAGGAGAGGACTGAAGTCCCCGCTAGTCTGAGCCTGGGCACCATGGGGGCATCAGAGGCCTCTACTTAGCCCAGAACTAGGGAGACTGCGCCGCCTTGTGGCCAGGAGCCACCCAGCACCTTGGTCTTCCCAGTTCAGTTCAGTTCAGTTGCCCAGTTGTGTTCGACTCTTTGCAACCCCATGGACTGCAGCACGCCAGGCCTCCCTGTCCATCACCATCTCCCGGGGCTTACTCAAACTCATGTCCATCGAGTCGGTGATGCCATCCAACCATCTCATCCTCTGTCGTCCCCTTCTCTTCTTGCCTTCAATCTTTTCCAGCATCAGGGGCTTTTCCAATGAGTCGGTTCTCCGCATCAGGTGGCCAAAATACTGGAGTTTCAGCTTCATCATCAGTCCTTCCAATGAATATTCAGGACTGATTTCCTTTAGGATGGACTGGTTTGATCTCCTTGCCGTCCAAGAGACTATCAAGAGTCTTCTCCAAACCCACAGTTCAAAAGCATCAATTCTTCAGCACTCAGCTTTCTTTATAGTCCAACTCTCACATCCATACATGACTACTGGAAAAACCATAGCTTTGACTAGATGGACCTTTGTTGGCAAACTGATGTCTCTGCTTTTTAATATGCAGGTTTCTTCTAGGTTTCTTCCAAGGAGCAAGCATCTTTTAATTTCATGGCTGCAGTCACCATCTGCAGTGATTTTGGATCTCAAGAAAATAGTCTGTCACTGTTTCCATTGTCTCTCCATCTATTTGCCATGAAGTGATGGGACCGGATGCCATGATCTTAGTTTTCTGAATGTTGAGTTTTAAGTCAGCTTTTTCACTCTCCCCTTTCACTTTCATCAAGAGCCTCTTTAGTTTCTCTTCGTTTTCTGCCATAAGGGTGGTGTTATCTGCATATCTGAAGTTTTGATATTTCTCCCAGCAATCTTGATTCTAGCTTGTGCTTCATCCAGCCTGACATTTCACATGATGTACTCTGCATATAAGTTAAATAAGCAAAGTGACAATATGTAGCCTTGAGGTATTCCTTTCCCAACTTGGAACCAGTCTGTTTTTCCATGTACAGTTCTAACTGTTGCTTCTTGACCTGCATACAGATTTCTCAGGAGGTGGGTCAGGTGGTCTGGTATTCCTGTCTCTTGAAGAATTTTTCAGTTTGTTGTGATCCACACAGTCATGTCTTCCCAGACTATGAAAATTTGCACCGTTAATTTGGGGGGGGGGTGTGTGTATGTGTGTGTGAGCCCAGTTGTGACCAACTTTTGCGACCCCATGGACTGTAGCCCGCCAGGTTTCTCTGTTTATAGAATTTTCCAGGCAAGGATACTGCAGTACGCTGCCATTTCCTTCTCCAGGAATCTTCCCAACCCAGGGATCAAACTCATGTCTCTTAAGTGGTCCTAACTAGCAGATGGGCTCTTTACCACTAGTGCCACCTGGGAACTTTTATTTTTACTTTTTGGCCCAGTCACATGGCATTCAGAGCTTCCCTGCCCAGGGATCAAACCCACATCCCCTGCATTGGAAGCTCAGAGTTCTAACCGCTAGACCACCAGGGAAGTCCAGGGAAGTTTTTAAAAAGGAAATAACAATTTTGAAAAGCTGAGAACACAAATCACTTAAGTGGGTATCTCAAGGAAACTTGTGGTAAAGACTTTGGGGAAAAAAATAAAGCAGACTCTTGGAAAAAACTATTTTAGAATTTCCAATGCCAAAGTAAATTTTTCTGACTGTAATTTCTTTTACATTTATCTGCTAAGGCAGGAAGATGTGATGTCTGAAAATTGTTGTTTTAGGTGCTTTCCAGTTCTATGCAGTCTTCTCATGTTCCGTGTTCTTATGGAACATGCCTCCCACTTCTGTGATTCTTAACAGCCCTGTCAGGCCAGATGGATAGTAAAGAGCTCCTCTTCCCCACATTCCTCAGCTTTGAAAACTCAGTTTTTCACCTACATAGTGTTTGTTTGCAACGGGGGCAAACCTCTGAGCATCTTTACAAGCATTTTTGTCTATGATACGTAATACCCTGTATAGATGCTCATTGTTATTGCTGGTAGTGTTTGTGGGGGAGGAGAATGGCGATTAAAAAACAAAACAAAACTAGGAGACAGATCCTGATCTCAGGGGCCTGTCTACCTTAGGCACAACACACACACACGACACAACTTGCAAACAGTCAGAAATTAACAGCAGGGTATCAACTAAACATAGGAGTGCTGAGAGCAGTCATCAGAGTGAGTGGAAGGCTGAAGGCAGGGCACTTGCTGGAGATATAGTGTGAGGGGAGTCTGGAAGAATGCCAGGCCCGCAGACTGAGGCTGTCTGGGCTTGGATAGATGTTAAGGAGGCCAACATGGACTTTCGTAGTGGTTCAGTGGTTAAGAATCTGCCCACCAACACAGTGGACATGGGTTTAATCACTGGTTGGGGGACTAAGATCCAACCTGTTACAGGACAACTAAGCCTGTGTGCCCCAACTACTGATCCAGGGCCCGGCAGCAGCAACTACTGAAACCTGTGTGCCCTAGAGCCTGTGATCTGAAACAAGAGAAGCCACCGCAGAGAGAAATCTATGCACTGCAACTGGGGAGTGGCCCTCACTCCCTACAACTAGAGAAAAGCCCTTGCAGCAACAAAGACCCAGCACAGCAAACAAAAAAATAAAAAGAAGACAGTCAGATGAACCAAATAGCTGAAGACATCAGGCCAAGAAAGCCCTAGTGGTCTAGTGGTAGGAGAGACTCCATGCTCCCAATGTAGGGGGCCTGGGCTCGATCCCTACTCAAGGAACTAGATCCATGCATGCAACAACTGAGAGCTGGCCAGCTGCAGCTAAAAGGCCCTGCGGCCACAACCAAAACAGCACAGCTAAGTAAGTAAGTGAACAATATTAAGGAAGCCCGAGGCAGTCATCCTACCATCCCAAGTTCCAACTTTGTAGGACCATCTCTACATTTGGATTCCACCAGGCTTCTTAACCACTCAGGAGGCAGCCTCTGCTCACGACCAGAAGGATTGTCTATTACCCTAGGCAGTTGCCCACCCACTGCTTTTGAAACAGCTCCGAGTTCATTCTCTGGGCGAGATTTTGCTGTCAGCGATGATCTCAGCATTTGGACCTATACCTGTCTGGATCTGGCTAGTCCCTGGATGACCCAGTGAGATTCTGTGATCTGGCTTCTGGACAGACCCAACTTTGCTCCTGGCCTCAGGGTGGGGGGCAGGGCATGATTCGGGATATTTTTGGCTCTTGGTAACAGACACCCTACTCGAGCCGGTTGAATCAGTGAGGACGGTTATTGTGTCACTTAATAGGAAGTCCCACAGGAGGGTGGTCTCCAGGTAAGCTGATACAGCCTCTCAGTGAGGACGGAAAGACCAAATTCATGCGCCTCTTTGTTTACTCCTTCCCTGACATTGGAGTTTGTGCCATTCTGACCTTCATGCATGGAAACACCTGCTTGCTCACAGCCTTACCAACAGAATGTATTGTCAAACATTTGGAATTCTGCCAATCTGATAGGGGAAGAGTGGTGTAACAGTGTCATTTTAATTTTAAGTGCTCTTACGATGAGCGAATTGAGCTTTTTTTCATATACTTAAGGGCTACCTGTTTTTCCTTTTCTGTGACCTTTGTCTACACTCCCTTGCTCATTTTCCATTCAGGTTGTTGACCTTGGATGGAGATTTTTTTCCATCTCTCTGCTCTGGCTTTTTCAGGGCTTGCTTCCTGCTCAGGGTGGAACCAAGAGGGCAGCAGCAGCTTCCCGACCTTGAAATGTTGGGAAGTGTCACTTTCTGTTTGTACCTAACCCAGTTCTATTTCCCAACCCCCGTCTCCCTTTTCTGTTTCTTCTTTGTTTTCTTTTTTGTTGTTGTTTTTTGTTTTTGCGGCTGCACCAAGCGATTTGCAGGATCTTAGTTCCCTGACCAGGGCTGGAAACAGGGTCCTCTGCCGTGGAAGCTCCGAGTCCTAACCGCTGGACTGCCAGGGAAGTCCCATCCTGTTTTTCCTTTGGATAAGAAGAGACTGACTTGCCTACTTTGCTTTGCAGTGAGGCGTGGCCATGAGACACAGTCCTGCCCAATGAGATGAAGGTGGGAACATGTGAGGGACTTTTGGGGAAAGATGTGGTTAGAAAAAGCACAGGTGTCGGGCTTCCCTGCTGGTCCAGTGCTTATGAATCGCCTGCCAATGCAGGCGGACATGGGTTTGAAGACCCCGCATGCCATGGAGGAGCTAAGCCCATGAGCTACAACTACAGAGCCCACGCTCTAGAGCCCTCAAGCCAAAACTACTGAAGCCGGTGTGCCTAGAGCCTGTGCTCCACAACAAGAGAAGCCCCTGCAGTGAGAAGCCTGTTCTCTGCCAGCTAGAGAGTAGCCAGAGAAAGCAACGAAGACCCAGCACAGCCAAAAATAAGCTAAAAAAACACAGGTGTCATGGGCATAGCCCCTTTCTTCCTGTTTTAATACGGACAGAATGGCTGGAGTGGCAGCCTTCTTGACACCATAAACAAAGACAAAGACAGTCACAGGAATGTTGATCCTTGTATTACTAGAACCACCAAACCAATGCCAGGAACCACCTACCTCCAGACTTTGTATATGGCTCACTGAGTATCTTCACTCCTAAACTATATTTGTTGGCGCGTAGGTGGAAGGAGGTATGTTCTGTTACCTGCTGATGAAAACATCTCTAACCAGTGCATTGTGGCTTTCTCTTAGCAGAAAAATCTTCCCAGAAGTTCACCCTTCCTCATTCCCTGGACTTTTCCTCAGGATATTGGTCACACTGGTCCCGAACCAACCAACTCAAGGGGCATAGGATTTCCCTTAGGCTGATGGGGTCACTCATCACTCCTGGGCTGGGGGCAACATTCCCTGAGGCATAGGGACGCAGGGAAGAGAGGTGAAAACCAGAGGCGAGAGGCTTGCGGCATTTTCAGAAACCAAGGGGGTGAGAAATGGCTGCTCGGTAGCCAGGCACGGGGTCTCCTGCAGTGAGCGAGACAGTGGCCTCAGCTCGGGACTGTGCCTGGGGGAGCGACCTGTGTGTCGCCTCCGTGGACCCGCTGCCCTGTCATCCTGCTCTAGGGCACCGCTGGGCTCCACCTGTGAGCAGAGGTTTGCAACCTGTCCCACCTGTCCGGCAATCAGGTCTTGTAAACCAAGAATGCACAGTTACATGAGCTACATACACTTCTCTCAGTGAGGTCAAAGAAATAGTTGTATTCCTTTAAGACAAAAACTTTCCTTGATAAATGAATAGATTATATTAGTTTATAAAGTCCGTGAGGACAGGGGTGTATCTTTCTTGTTTTCTGCTATACCTCTAATCCCCAGCAATTGGTTACAATTGTTGAACAGAACAGAGCTTTTGGACATAGTTTTTTTAGGGGGTGGGGGTTGCCATGCGGCATACGGGATCTTAGTTCCCTAACCAGGGATCGAGCCTGTGCCCCTTGCATTGGGAGTTTGAGTCTTATTTTTAAAATGTTTGTATTTATTTATTTGGCTGCACCAGGTCTTTGCTGCGGCACGAGCAATCTTAGCCGTGCGTTGTGAGAAAGTTTCCTGACCAGGGATTGAACCTGGATCTCCTGCATGGGCAGTACAGAGTCTTAGGCCAGTCTTAGACCACCAGGGAAGTCGCCAACATAGACATTGACATCAATCAACCCACTAATTTGGGGGCTCTGATAATTCAGTCTGCTACCATCTGACTGAATGATACTGGTATCTGCTCTGTACTTCAGCCTCTCCACCACCAGACAACAATAAGAAGTCTGTTTGGAGACCTACTAAATCCAGGATATCTGCTTTTAGCATTTCAAGCCAAGGGTGCTATGGAGCTGGGGATGATGAACACATTCTGGCTCCCAGGAATCATCGTTTCCTTTTCCGGGCCTTCCCAAATCACCCCTTTATACCTGTTCAGCCCTCTGGCTCAATGTTTGAAGTCCCCATTTTCTTTCCTTTTAAAATCAAGAATGGCCTTTCCACTCTCTCCAGCCCTCCAGCTCATTTTCTGTTGAAACATTTCCAAGACCACAGGCACTGACTCAGCGTCCCATTTCTCAGTGGGAGGGATATAATCAGTCCAGGCCAAAGGACCTTGGGGGCTTCCCTGGTAGCTCAGCTGGTAAAGAATCTGCCTGCAACGCAGGAGACCCCAGTTCGATTCCTCGGCCGAATCCCAAGATGCCTGGCGGGCTACAGTCTGCTGCTGCTGCTGCTAAGTTGCTTCAGTCATGTCCGACTCTGTGCGACCCCATGGATGGCAGCCCACCAGGTTTCCCCGTCCCTGGGATTCTCCAGGCAAGAACACTGGAGTGGGTTGCCATTTCCTTCTCCAATGCTACATTCTATGGGGTCGCAAATAGTTGGACACGACTGAGCAACTAAGCACAGCTCGCAGCACAACAGACCTTGTTTCAAGGAGCTAGAGGTTCATTTACAAACTCTCCAACCCACCTTGGGGATAGCTAAGAGCTAGTTCCTCCCTGAGTTGCTCGCACACTTCTCCAGGTCTGAAAGGCAAAGGTCCCATTGCTGACAGGTTCTGACCTTCCAAGACTCCGCTCCCAGCATCAAACGCAGGTCTGCTCTTCCTTTCATCTCTTTGCTCTAAACAAAAGCTCCTTTTCATTGTCCTCCCTGGATTCCACTCCCAGCATCTAGTGTAGGCCTGCTCTTCCTTTCATCTCTTTGTTCTAAACAAAAGCTCCTTTTCATTGTCCTCTCTGGCAATGTTCTATTACATTTGTTTATTTCCTCCATTATAAAAAATAATATAAGCTCAGGGACCAGTGGTTAAGACTCCAGTGGTCCAGTGGTTAAGACCATGCTGTGCTTCCAGTACAGAGGGCAAGGGTTTGATCCCTGGTCAGGGTACTAAGATCCCACATGCTGCACAGCATGGCCCAGAAAAATAAATTAATTAATTAATGAAAAGGTAACTTAAAAAAAAAAAAAAGGTAATATAAGCATATAAGCTCATTTAAGAAAATGTAGGAAATCTAGCTGGGCTTCCCTAATAGCTTAGTTGGTAAAGAATCTGCTTGCAATGCAGGAGACCCCAGTTCGATTCCTGGGTCAGGAAGATTCCCTGAAGAAGGGATAGGCTACCCACTGCAGTATTCTTGGGCTTTCCTTGTGGCTCAGCTGGTAAAGAATCCACCTGCAATGCAGGAGACCTGGGTTTGATCCCTGGGCTGGGAAGATCCCCTGGAGAAGAGAAAGGCTACCCACTCCAGTATCCTGGCCTGGAGAATTCCATGGACTGTAGAGTCCATGGAGTCGCAAGAGACTTTCACTTTCAGAAAATCCAGCTAAGTAGGAAGATGTAAGGAAAACATACTTCCCCTTTTACCTAAAGTCAAGCACAGTCAGTGACAAGCTGTTGAGGCAAGGAATATTGTCGTGGTCTGGGCGCGGGTTGGAAAAGAATTTCCAGACGTGAGACAGAATGAGAGGGAGATGTTGTTAGAACACTGGACCAGTTCAAGGGATAACTGATATTGAACAGCGGTCCTTAGTCCACTTTTATAATCAGGGTACAAGGAGTGGGATGGGGTCTTGCAGGTCATTTGCTGATTGGATGAGGGATGTATACTGGGTGGGGGAAGAGTAAGGCAAATACCTTCTCCCTATAGGGTAAGAGGGGAGACAGGTTATATTGCTCAGGAGGACCCGAAATCTGTTAATAGTTACAATGTGGGGGACGGAAGGACGATAAGGGTTGGTTTTTCTGTTCCTGCATTCTAAGACCCTCCTTGGTTTTATCTGCTCTTTAGTCCTTGGGTTACCACAAATATGGCTTTATTTGGAAAGCCCACAGATGGAGAAGATGGCAGACTAAAGTCTCAAAATAACCATCTAGTTGAGGTCTGGATGCCAGATTCTTTTATAGAACCAGAGAAAGAAAAGATGAGGAACTAAAATCAAAAGGCAGAATAAAGATGGAGAGGCAATGAGGAAGTAAATAAAAAGGGCTATCAGTCTTGCAAAACATCTCCAAGAATGGCCAGCTTTGGGGACGGGTGTGTTAATCTCTTCTTTCATGCAGCCAGTCACAGGTGGGCAGGGTCAGATTGAGAAACCTACATGCAGGTCTGGAAGCAAGTTAGAACTGAATGTGGAACAACAGACTGGTTCCAAATAGGAAAAGGAGTACGTCAAGGCTGTATATTGTCACCCTGCTTATTTAACTTCTATGCAGAGTACATCATGAGAAACGCTGGGCTGGAGGAAGCACAAGCTGGAATCAAGATTGCCAGGAGAAATATCAATAACCTCAGATATGCAGAGGACACCACCCTTATGGCAGAAAGTGAAGAGGAACTAAAAAGCTTCTTGATGAAAGTGAAAGAGGAGACTGAAAAAGTTGGCTTAAAACTCAACATTCAGAAAACTAAGATCATGGCATCTGGTCCCATTGCTTCATGGAAAATAGATGGGAAAACAGTGGAAACAGTGTCAGACTTTATTTTTTTAGGCTCCAAAATCACTGCAGATGGTGATTGCAGCCATGAAATTAAAAAACGCTTACTCCTTGGAAGGCAAGTTATGACCAACCTAGATAGCATATTCAAAAGCAGAGACATTACTTTGCCAACAAAGGTCTGTCTAGTCAAGGCTATGGTTTTTCCAGTGGTCATGTATGGATGTGAGAGTTGGACTGTGAAGAAAGCTGAGCACCGAAGAATTGATGCTTTTGAACTGTGGTGTTGGAGAAGACTCTTTCGAGTCCCTTGGACTGCAAGGAGATCCAACCAGTCCATCCTGAGGGAGACCAGTCCTGGATGTTCATTGGAAGGACTGATGCTGAGGCTGAAACTCCAGTACTTTGGCCACCTCATGCGAAGAGTTGACTCATTGTAAAAGACTCTGATGCTGGGAGGGATTGGGGGCAGGAGGAGAAGGGGACGACAGAGGATGAGATGGCTGGATGGTATCACTGACTCGATGCACATGAGTTTGGGTGAACTCTGGGAGTTGGTGATGCACAGGGAGGCCTGGCGTGCTGCGATTCATGGGATTGCAAAGAGTTGGACACGACTGAGAGATTGAACTGACTGACTGAGCTCAACAAAGTCACTTTTAGTCCAACAGTCAGGCTGAGGGGCTGGGTTTTCTGAGGCAGGCCATTATGTATGATGATAATAACAACAGCCACGAAAAGCAAGTCAAAGAAACAGTTCCAACATGAAGTCAGAATTAGTTTTTCTCTGTATTGGGAGCACAGAGTCTTAGCCATGGTAAAATAGGAGGGAAGGGGGACAGGAGGCAGAATTTTCGAAAGAATGACATAGCCCAAGGACACAACATAGACCGATTGGAATCAAATGGGTCCAAGATGGCAGACAAGTCAACTTTGACTAGACCCTGATCCTCAATCAGCAAGCTAAATGACACACTCAGAGGTGCCATGATGGTTCCAAAGTTGACTATCAAAGACCAAAAAGCAGACAGTAGTCCAACCCCTGGAAATCCCCTCCCTTTCCCCAAAATAGTTGGAATAATCCTCCCACTCATTAGCCTATGAAATTATCCAGCCCATAAAAGCTAAGCACAACCCCTTTCGAGGCCACTGTATTCACCCTCTGCGATGGCCCATGCTCTGTGGAGTGTGTTTCTCTCTGAATAAATTCACTTGTTACCTATCACTTTGTCTCTCACTGAATTCTTTCTGCTATGAGACATCAAGAACCTGAGCCTGGCCTTTCTCACTCCCTGGCCGTCTTGGTGGCTGCTCTTGGTTGGAGGCATCCTGCACCTAAGGCAGGGAGATGGTGGCCACCGAGAAGATGAAAAAGTCACTGGAGTCAATCAACTCTAGGCTCCAACTGGTTATGAAAAGTGGAAAGTACGTGCTGGGGTACAAGCAGACTCTGAAAAGGATCAGAAAAAGCAAAGTGGAACCGGTTATCCTCACCAAAACCTGCTCAGCCTTGAGGAAATCTGAAATAGAATATTATGCCATGTTGGCCAAAACTGGTGTCCATCTCTACCATGGCAATAATATTGAATTGGGCACAGATGTGAAAAGTACTACAGAGGTATGCACACTGGCTATGATTGATCCAGATGATTCTGATATCATTAGAAGCATGCCAGAACAGACTGGTGAAAAGTGACTCATGTACTATTTTTCTTTAATAAAACTGGCAAGAAAGAGCTTGTTAAAAAAAAAAAAAAAAAAGAACCTGAGCCTGTAACCAGGTCTGTGATCTCAGTTTGAAGACTGTGGGTTTTGGCTCAGTTCAAGTTCCAATCTGGGTTTTGGCTGGGTTTGAGTCCCGGCACATGGGTTCAAGTCTCAATCTAAGGTGAACAGCTTCAGTTGGACCACCAGAGAAGTCCCTTACAGAGATTCTTACCTTAGTTTCTTCACCTCTGGAAATTTTCTAAGGTGAACATATGTTGCTTTTGCAATCACAGAAATGTAACATTTGTTACAGGCTGAGCCATGCCCCTCAAATTCATATGCTGAGGTGCTAACCCCCAGTACCTCAGTATGTGGCTGGATTTGGAGAAAGGGCCTTTAAGTAGGTATTTAAGTGAAAAAGGAGGTCTTTAGGGTGGGCCCGACTCTGATATGGACCCTACTCCACACTTCCCAGGTGGCACTAGTGGTAAAGAACCTGCCTGCCGATGCAGGAGACATAGGAGACATGGTTTGACCACTGGGTAGGGAAGATGCCCTGGAGGAGGGCATGGCAACCCACTCCAGTGTTCTTGCCAGGAGAATCCCATGGACAGAGGAGTCTGGGGGCTACAGCCTATGGGGTTGCAAAGAGTCACACAGGACTGAAGCGACTTAGCAGGCATGCAGCAATACTCCAATGTGGCCACTGTCCTTCTAAGAAGAGGGGATTAGGACACAGATACTCATAGAAGGAGGCCCAGGGAGAAGATGTTGTTGTTCAATCATTCAGTCGTGTCCAACTCTTTGTCACCCCATGGACTGCAGCATGCCAGGCTTCCCTGTCCTTCACCAACTCCCAGAGCTTGTTCAAACTCATGTCCATTGAGTTGGTGATACCATACAACCATTTCATCCTCTGTCGTCCCCTTCTCCGCCTGCCTTCAATATTTCCCAGCATCAGGGTCTTTTCCAGTGAGTCAGTTCTTCGCATCAGGTGGCCAATGTATTGGAGCTTCAGCTTTAGCATCAGTCCTTTCAATGAACATTCAGGACTGATTTTCTTTAGGATTGACTGGTTGGATCTCCTTGTAGTCCAAAGGACTCTGAAGAGTCTTCTCCAACATCACAGTTTGAAACCATCAATTCTTCGGCACTCAGCCTTCTTTATGGTCCAACTCACATCTATACATGACTCCTGGAAAATGCCACTTTGAGTATAATGACCTTTGTTGGCAAAATAATGTCTCTGCTTTTTAATATGCTGTTTAGGTTTCTTATGGCTGCAATCACTCTCCACAGTGATTCTGAAGCCCGAGAAAATAAAGTCAATCATTGTTTCCCCATCTGTTTTCCAGGAAGTGATGGGATTGAATATCATGATCTTTGTTTTTTTGAATGTTGAGTTTTAAGACAGCTTTTTCACTCTCCACTTTCACTTTCATCAAGAGGCTCTTTAGTTTCTCTTCACTTTCTGCCATATGAATGGTGTCATCTGCATATCTTAGGTTATTGATATTTCTCCCAGCAATCTTGATTCCAGCTTGTGCTTCATCCAACCTGGCATTTCACATGATGTACTCTGTAAGTTAAATAAGCAGGGTGACAATATACAGCCTTGACATACTCCTTTCCCAGTTTTGAACCAGTCCGTTGTTCCATGTCCGGTTCTAACTGTTGTTTCTTGACCTGCATACAGGTTCCTCAGGAGGCAGGTAAGGTGGTCTGGTATTCCCATCTCTTGAAGAATTTTCCACAGTTTGTTGTGATCCACAGAGTCAAAGGCTTTAGAGTAGTCAATGAAGCAGAAGTAGATGTTTTTCTGGAGTTCTCTTGCTTTTTCTAATATCCAACAGATGTTGGCAATTTGATCTCTTGTTCCTATACTGTTTCTAAATCCAGCTTGAACATCTGAAAGTTCTTGGTTCATGTACTGTTGAAGCCTAGCATGGAGGATTTTGAGCATGACCTTGCTAGCATATGAAATGAGTACAATTGTGAGGTAGTTTAAACATTCTTTGGCATTGCCCTTCTTTGGGATTGGAATGAAAAGTGACCTTTTCCAGTCCTGTGGCCACTGCTGAGTTTTCCAAATTTGCTAGCATGTGTGAAAGTGCAGCACTTTCACAGCGTCATCTTTTAGGATTTGAAATAGCTCAACTGGAATTCCATCACCACCACTGGCTTTGTTCATAGTGATGCTTCCTAAGGCCCCCTTGACTTCGCACTCCAGGATGTCTGGCTCTAGGTGAGCGATCACACCATCGTGGTTACCTGGGTCATTAAGATTTTTTTGTATAGTCCTGTGTATTCTTGCCACCTCTTCTTAATATCTTCTGCTTCTGTTAGGTCCATACCGTTTCTGTCCTTTATTGTGCCCATGTTTGCATGAAATGTTCCCTTGGTATTCTTGGTATCTTGAAGAGATCTCTAATCTTTCCCATTCTATTGTTTTCTTCTATTTCTTTGCATTGTTCACAAGGAAGGCTTTCTTATCTCTGCTTGCTATTCTTTGGAACTCTGCATTCAGATGGGTATACCTTTCCGTTACTCCTTTGCCTTTTGCTTCTTTTCTTTTCTCAGCTATTTGTAAGGCCTCCTTAGTCAACCATCTTACCTTTTGCATTTCTTTTTCTTGGGGATGATTTTGATCACTGCTTCCTGTACAATGTTACAAACCTCTGTCCAGAGTTCTTCAGGCACTCTGTCTATCAGATCTAATGCCTTGAATCTATTTGTCACTTTCACTGTATATGCATAAGGGATTTGATTTCGGTCATACCTGAATAGCCTAGTAGTTTTCCCTACTTTATTCAATTTAAGTCTGAATTTTGTAATAAGGAGTTCATAACCTAAGCCATAGTCAGCTCCCAGTCTTCCTTCTGATGACTGTACAGAACTTCTCTGTCTTCAGCTGCAAAGAATATAATCAATCTGATTTCAGTGTTGTAGCCACGCGTTCCAGGAAACAAACTCACTCAGAAGGACAATGCAGATAGTGGAGTGCAATTTATTACACCTGCGGGCCCAAGGCAGAGTCTCCTCTTAGCCAAGGACCCTGACCAGTTTTTGTGAAAAACCTTATAAACCTCAAGTGTACTTACTCAAACCCACCTCCCCAAATTCCTTGAAACTAGTCTGGACAAGGTAAAAGAGGGGTACGATCAAATTTAACCCATGATTCATGTGTCACAAGACTAGATAAACAGTGGATATTTATCAATAGGCCTGTGGTCATATCCCAATAAACATAATGGAATTTACCACTTTGTTCTGTTACAGAGAGATTAGCATATTATTTTAGGCAACGGAGAGTCCAAGTACAAGTCCTGAGGCTCTTTTATCAGGGGGTCTGGTTTTCCATGGGTATACCATTTCTATAGACACTGGGCACCAAGTTCAGAGTCCATTGGGAGGGTGACCATGCGTGTAGCCTAATGTTCACAGCCTGGCCTAAGATGGAGTCCAGCTCTGTCTGTTTCCTCCTTCATTCCCCACTCTTGATGCTCTTAACTTATATTATGAGCATCATTCATAGGAATATATTGAATACATTGTAAAATTCAGGGTCCACAAAGCAGAACTATCAAGGCAACTACAACAATGGTAAGTATAGTTTTCCACCAGTCGCCCTTCACCCAAGATAGGACCGAAGTCCAGAAAGGAATGTTTTCATTTGACATTGCTTTTACCTGGTTTTTCATGTCATCTAAAGCAGTTGATACATTGCCAGATAAGTCAGGAATGCATACACAACATTCAACCTCAATTATAGCACAGGTCCCACCAATCGCCCTTCACCCAAGATAGGACCGAAGTCCAGAAAGGAATGTTTTCATTTGACATTGCTTTTACCTGGTTTTTCATGTCATCTAAAGCAGTTGATACATTGCCAGATAAGTCAGGAATGCATATACAACATTCAACCTTAATTACAGCACAGGTCCCTCCTTGAGCAGCTGTATGTCCAAAACCATTCTATTTTGAATTACCACTTTTCTCATTTGGATTTCCTCTTCATTTAAGGCTAGGATAGCTTTTGTTCTATCTAGGAGGGCCTGTTTTGTGAAATTAGTCAAGGCCTCTACTTTAATCATAATATCTGTTGTCCCTATAGAGGGCATGAATAAAGCAGCAATATACTCATACCATTGAAACACAGATCTTGTCCACCTAGCATGTAAATAAGGTAGATTTACCTGGGCTTGTTGTAGGTTAGGCTTTTGTTACACTGGCATTTATATCAAATGTAACCCCATGACCCGAGTCTATTGACTGTAGGTCTGGCTTACACCCAGAGACCAGGGAGAGATTATGATTGTGTCCCAGAAAAAGCAGAATGCTTTAAAATTTCCTTGGCAGAGTGGTGCACCCACCAGGGAACTCCATCCATCACAGACAGAGGCATAGCCCCACATACCCAACAGTTGGAGGTATTGTGGAAGTCCACGTAGGAATGAGCACGTTGATGAGACCAAGCAGCAGGAGTTGATTATGTGGCTTCATCCTCAAGGGGCTCGTCCAGGATCTTCTTTTCTTTCTTCTTAAGGATGATCTTGTTCTATCAACGGTCAGCGGGGTCCGTCTGTGCAGTCCACTCAGCGTTTTCTGGGTCTGCGTGGTATGTTCTCTTCACCCTCATATGATGGCTCCAAGGGGCAATACCTGCAACTTAAATGCAGTAGGGGTAGTTAGAGTAACAGTATAGGCCCTCCCACCGAGGGGCTAGTGAATCATGTTTCCAGTCTTTGACCCATACTTGGTCACCAGGCGTAAACCCATGAATCTGTTCCCCAAGGGGAATCAGCACCCTTTCTTGTACAAACTTAGTTACCCGATTTATTACCTTACCCAGTTCCATCTGCTGAGAAATCCTATTCCCACTTACCTGAGGCAAATTTGTTGATACCTGTTTTATTATGGGAGGGGGCCTCCCATACACAATTTCGTATGGAGAATAGTCTTGGGACTGTGGGGTCATCCTGAGTCTGAGCAGAGCCGTCGGAAGCAAGTCCACCCAGGAGCAGTCAGTCTCTGTGATCCACTTGGAGAGTCTCTTTAAGTGTCCGGTTGGTTCATTCCACCATCCCAGAACTCTGGGCCTGTATGCAGTGTGCAGTTCCCATTTGATGTTTAAAGTTTTGTTTACTTGTTGTACTAAATCAGCTACAAAAGCCGGGCCATTGTCTGATCCGATGCTGGTAGGAAATCCAAGTCTGGGAACTATTTCCCTAAGCAGGCACGGGGCTACTTCTGATGCTCTTTCAGTCCAGGTAGGAAAAGCTTCAACCCACCCCGTGAACGTACAGACCATGACCAGCGGGTAACAGTAGTGTCGGTGAGGTTTCATTTCAGTGAAGTCCACTCCCAGGTGTTCAAAGGGCAGCGTGCCTTTCAGCTGAATAGCTGGAGGTTTTTGTCTGTGCCGAGAGGCAGCATTAACCTGTGGGCAGGCAGCATGGCCTAGGTGGGTCGCTTTGGTGTGTTTGGCTTACCAGAGTGTGTACCAGCTCCTCCGGTACCAATAATTTGCCACTTGGCGATTCCCACCATCCCTTTTCAGTCTTGATGGCCCCTTCCTCTTTGGCTAACCTGACAGCCGTTGTTCTTGTTTTATCAGGCTAGTGCCATCAGTATACAGGACCCAACTAGGGTCTGGAACCTTGTGCCCTTCTTTAAAACAAACCCCAGATACCTTACCTCCTCCTTGCAGATCTGTGCCTTCTTCTTCGACACCTGGTAACCTGCTTCCATCAGCAGCTGGAGCAGTGCTTTTGTCCCTTCCCAACATTCTTCCTTGGTTTCAGCAGCCAGCAGCAGGTCACCCATGTATTGTAGGAGGCAACATCCATACTCTTTCGGATGGAATGAGTCCAGGTCAGAAGCCAAGGCTTCCCCAAAGATGGTTGGGGAATTTTTAAACACTTGTGGAGGAGTCCAGATGAGCTGTTGCTTGGTGCCCCCAAGTGGATCTTCCCATTCAAAGGCAAAGATGGGCTGTGACGCTGGGACAAGGTGTACGCAGAAGAAGGCATCCTTGAGATCTAGGCGAGTATAAACTTTAGTCCTCGGCTGGACGAGGCTAACTAAGGTATGGGGTTTGGAACTGTGGGGTGTAAAGTCACAGTAGCCTGGTTGACTAGCCTGAGATCTTGCACAGGCCTATAGTCCCGTTCTTCTTCGTTTTTGACCGGCAGGATCGGCGTATTCCAAGCTGACTGCACTCTACTAGAATGCCCGCTTGTTTTAATCTATTGATGTGGGGCAGTATGCCGGCCCAGACCTCTATCGGTAGCGGTACTGGCGCTTTCTAACCGTGATGGTGCCTGGTTTGAGTTCTATTATCACTGGGGCTTGATGTTTAGCTAGCCTGGGGGAAGGCAGGGTTGTCTTCCACCCAGACCTCAGGGAATAATTGAGTTAGCTCTCTCTCATGCTCTTCCGGCCCACCCGGTTCCTCCTTCGGAGGCTCATGCAACCTGCACTCATCTTGGGGTGGTATTGAGAGAGACAGCAAATAAGTCATAGTGTCCGTCCGGAAGGTGGGCCTCTCCTCAGGGGAGAAAGTCACTTGTGCTCCTAGTTTGGAGAGCAAGTCTCTTCCCAACAGGGGTACTGGGCACTCAAGAATGTAGAGGAATTCATGAATCACTTGGTGCCCCCCATCTGACATTTTCTGGGCTGGCAAAACGATTTAATCATCTCTTCTCCCGATTCCCCAGTTACAGCGGTAGTCTTTTTGGATAATGGTGCCACAGGTTTTGTTGCTACTGACAGTTTTGTTCCCGTATCCACCATGAAGTCAATGTTTTGGTCCCCCAGTTTTAAGGTTACCATGGGCCCTCGGGGACCTGATATCTCTGAGCCCCGGCAGCCCTATTTAATTTCCAAGTCAGCAAGCCCCACAACTGCGGGAGCTTCTTCTTCCTTCCTTTCCTTAGGGCATTTATTCTTCCAGTTGCCAAAACCTTGGCACCGGGCACACTGGTTTGGCTGTAACGGGGTCCGGGGCCTCGGTTGGGACGGGTTGAAGGACTGTCCTGTCTCTGGGGCAGAGGAGGTTTTCTGGAAGGCCCAAGATAGACTTTCCCAGAGCAGCAGCTAGCATTGCAAATCTCTTGTCTGTTCTCTTTCAGTCCCTCCGGCTCTCTGGCAGAGCGCTGCTGCTGCTGCTAAGTCACTTCAGTCGTGTCCAACTCTGTGTGACTCTATAGACGGCAGCCCACCAGTCTCTGCTTAATTTCAACGTCTCCCTCCCCTTCCTGTCAGTGCTCACCGGGACAGACGAGTATAGCTTGGGCGGTTGGGCTGGAGCCGAATCCTGGAAGTGTTGGCCAGAGGCTTCTGCCACTGGGATTGGAGCCTGCGGAGGTGGCGGCTCTATGACCTCTGGGAGAGCTGGCAGAGGAGCTGCGGCTGCTGCAGGAACTTCACCTGGCCCTGGATCAGGCATTAAGGTGGCCTCCGGTCCTGGTGGGGCACTGGGCCGGTGGGCGCATCGTCATCCAGTATGGGGGAGGGGTGGGTCATCCTCGTCCAAATCCTGCCAGATCCCAGAGGGAGAAGGGGGATCGGCGTGTCTTCACCTGCTGGTCAGCAAGGCTGAACCAGAGCACCACGTGGTCCAAGACTGTTTCTCATTTAAAGTCCATTCTGCCTTGGTGGGCTTGATCAGGTGCGGATGAAAACACAGATGGGTTAAATATCCCACGTCCCAGGCCGTCTCCGGAAAGCCAATTCATACTCACTTATGTATCTCCCTCCTTCTAGCCCGACAATTCCGAGGAGTCAAGAATTTCACAGCAGACGGGACACCTCCTGGGGGAGGGCAGAATATGAGCATATGAGGACCAGTTTCCTATCCTAAAAATCCCCTGGCAATCGCTGGTAATAATTTTCCCTGAGACCGCGTGGACATACCTCCTAAAGACCTTGCAAATTCCCTTCCTAAGCCCTAGCACGCTCGTCAACCTGTGTACTAAGCAATTGCCGCCTGCCTATTCCAGGCTCCTGTGGGTCCGTGCCCCGTTTAGTCCCTCCCAGGAGGGTGATCAGGCACCCTCTTCCACCCTGCTGGGTGGGTTCCTCATCACCTGAGCACTCAGTTCCCCTGCTGCCATCCACTACCTGCTGACGTGAGACGTCCGGGCGTTGAGATGCAGAATCCTTCCAGAAGGGCGAGGCTCCTTCCCCCTTCAAGAAGATTCAAGCCGCAAGGCCTCGGAGTAGTCCCAAATGGGACTTGTCTCCTCAAAGTGAGGAGTTTCCCGTCCAATGCACCAAATGTAGCCACGCGTTCCGGGAAACAAACTCACTCAGAAGGACAATGCGGATAGTGGAGTGCCGTTTATTACACCTGCGGGCCCAAGGTAGAGTCTCCTCTTAGCCAAGGACCCCAACCAGTTTTTGTGAAAACTTTATGAACCCTAAGTGTACTTGCTCAAACCCACCTCCCCAAATTCCTTGAAGCTAGTCTGGACAAGGTAAAAGAGAGATACAATAAAAGTTAACCCATGATTCATGTGTCACAAGACTAGATAGACAGTGGATGTTTATCAATAGGCCTATGGTCATATCCCAATAAACATAATGGAATTTATGATTTTGTTCTGTTACAGAGATAATTAGCATATTCTTTTAGGCAATGGAGAGTCCAAGTACAAGTCCTGAGGCTCTTTTATCAGGGGGTCTGGTTTTCCATTGGTATGCCATTTCTATAGACACTGGGCACCAAGTTCAGAGTCCATTGGGAGGGTGACCATGCATGTACCCTAATGTTCACAGCCTGGCCTAAGATGGAGTCCAGCTCTGTCTGTTTCCTCCTTCATCAGTACTGACCATCTGGTGATGTCCATGTGTAGAGTCATCTCTTGTGTTGTTGGAAGAGGGTGTTTGCTATAACCAGTGAGTAGCACTGGAGAAGATGGCCATCTGCAAATGGAAGCCTCAGAAGGAGCCAACACCTTGATCTTGGACTTCTAAGCTTCAGAAGTGTAAGAAAATAAATTCTTGTTGTTGAACCACCCGGTCTCTGGTATTTGTTACAGTAACACTAGCAGATGAATATACCGTGTCATTAAAAAGAGGGAGAAAGCAATCAATACAATAAGTTCTTGGCGTTTCAGATGCTCACACTGGAGGTTACTGCTGGTAATGAGAAAGGCTTGGGGTTAGGAAGTAATTTGTAACTTTTTTTTTTCCTAGCTGAAATTTGAGCTTCAGCCTGTGGGGCAAGCAGAGGATCCAGCAGAGCCAAGATGAGGCATCTTTACTACAAGCTGCCACTGGCATCCACCTACACAGGCACTGGAGAGTATTCACAGAGCCCTAAAGGCGGATCTCTTCCTGATGAATGGTCCTGAGTAGAAAGTCTGCCCCTGGGGCAGGGAAGAGAAAGGGAGGAACAAAGAGAAGGGTGGTTCTTTTGAAAAAGTCTTCAAAAGAGCAGACAGTGCAAGGTCCAACCTGGTGATCACTCAGGCCCACCTCATCCTCCAGGCACAGTTCTGATTTTCCGGTGGGCCCCCGTTGTTGTTGTTGTTCAGTCACTAAGTCATGTCCGACTCTTTGCGACCCCATGGACTGCAGCATGTCAGGCTTCCCTGTCCTTCACCATCTCCCAGACTTTGCTGAGATTCATATCCATCGAGTCAGTGATGCCATCCAACCATCTCATCTTCTGTCGTGCCCTTCTGCCCTTCTCCTCCTGCCTTCAATCTTTCCCAGCATCAGGGTCTTTTCCAGGGAGTTGATTCTTTCCATCAGGTAGCCAAAGTACTGCAGCTTCAGCTTCAGCATCAGTTCTTCCAATGAATATTCAGGGTTGAATGGGCCCCAGACCCTTTTAGAAATTGAGCAAAAGTAAGAGAAAGATGCCTGGGCATAAATGGGGCAGGGGTTGTGTCTTCCCTTTCCAATATTCAGGTACCCTAATTGAATTTCCTTTCTAGTTAAAAACATAGAAAGGCAATTAACGGCACTGTTTCAATTGAGATCCTGTCAGCAAACAAAGTGCCCATCGAGTAAGAGATAAAACCTGACTGAAGGGTAAAAGGGCAGTCAGATGGAAACTGGGAAGAAGCCAGGAACCAGAACAAACATTTCCACGAAACAGGAGGCAAAGGCTCCATGGAGGTCTATCCTGATTCTCCAGAGAGCAAGGTGGAATGGAGGACCTGCAGAAGTATCTTTTTTGCATAACGTGCCCTAGGAGAGGGGCTTCCCAGGTGGAGCTAATGGTAAAGAATCCCTCTGCCAATGTAGAAGTCACAGGAGACATGGCTTCCATCCCTGGGTTGGGAATATTTCCTGGAGGAGGAACTGGCAACCCACTCCAGTATTCTTGCATGGGAAATTCCATGAACAGAGGAGCCTGGTGGGCCACAGTCCACGGGGTTGCAAAGAGTCAGGCACGTCTGAGCAACTGAGCATGCACACCGTAGCGGGGGCATCCTGGGCTGACCTTGTGGCCCAGAAATGTTTCCTCTTGAGCAGAAGCACATCAGAGAGCAGGAAGCTAGGTGGAACCAAGTGTTGGACACAGGTGAAACGAGCCTGTGCGATGAGAAAGTGAAGTTACGAACATACAGGTAAGTGGCCAAGCTCAGGGATTCTTCTATGCATGGGGACATGTGAGGCTTGCTGAGTTCACTGGACTCCCTCCTATACACCCTGAATGCCAGACAATGAACAAAGCAGTGGAGATTAAAATCTTTTTGCCTTACTGGCAAACTGGAAAGTATAAGAATGTTCATCACAGAGCTACTCATATTTGTGAAAAATTGTCCTCAACTAGGGGCTGCTGAAATAGATGATGGTGCATTGTTTGAATGACTTTCAGGCAGCCATCTAAAATGATGGTGTAGAAAATGGTCTAAAGAGCTTTCTCACTCCTACTTTGAGCTGTGGGGTCATTTTTCCTTTGAACTTTTTTTTTTGGGGGGGGGGGTGGGGCCAAGCAGCAGCTCATGGGATCTTAGTTCCTTGTCCAAGAATCGAACCTGTGCCCTCCGCAATGGAAGGGCAGCATATTAAACACTGGACCACCAAGAAAGTCCTTCCATTGAAAGTTTCAAAGCAGATTTAGCCTTCAGGGTGGGATGCAAATAGCCACACCCTTTCCTTCCTTGACGCTCATTGCAGTGTGAAATGATGTCTCCCAAGTGTTTGCTCCACGTAGGTTCAGATCACACTGGGACCACCTACAGGGCAAGACCCTTTAGCCTCTCTTATGCTCAGTTCTGGGCTTCCTTGAATCCACCTGCAATGCAGGAGACTTGGGTTCAGTCCCTGGGTTGGGAAGATTCCCCTGGAGAAGGAAATGGCAACCCACTCCAGTATTCTTGTCTGGAAAAATCGCATTCTGGACAGAGGAGCCAGGCGGGCTACAGTCCACGGGTCGCAAGAGTCGGACATGATTTAGCGAGTAAACCACCAGCAGCAGCCTCTGTTCTGCTCTGTAAAGCAGAGGGAGTAAGAGCAGACCGCCTTTCACTTTATGTCCTAAGGGAGAGGAGACACATAGCGGTGACAGCCAGAGTGCTTATTACAGGAGACCAGGTCTCCATCCCGCGCTTGCTGAGCTTGGTGGCTCAGATCCCGACTTAGCTACCTTCCTCCTGGGTGGCCTTGGACAAAGAACTTCTGCCCTCTGTAAAATGAGGATAACAAAACATGAGGATGGGGGTTAAGTGCATTAATGTAGCTAAAGTGCTTATATTGAGAATTAATATTAATATATCTAAACGATTCTGTCCAGTAGAGTAACCATCAGCTACCTGCATCCATGGAGCACTTGAAAATGTGGCTCCTTCAGACTGAGGTGTGCCCTAAGTATAAATGCACTTTGGATTTTGAAGACTTAATAAGAAAAGAGAATGCAAAATATCTCACAGATAATTAATATTTTACATCTTTTAGGATAAATAGAATATATTTTAGAGTTACTTTCACTTTTAAAAAAACTTTTAATAATACCGAGCAGTTACTAATTTTCCCCTGGATATCTCCCATATACTCATTAGGTGTACATGTTTGTTACTTGGAGAAGGGAATGGCTACCCACTCCGGTATTCTTGCCTAGAGAATCCCATGGACAGAGGAGCCTGGTGGGCTACAATCCATGGGGTCACAAAGAGTTGAACACGATTGAGCAACTAACACTTTCACTTTTCTTCTTCGTACATGCTTGTATTAACATACATGTCTGTTTGTATTTCTTCCTATCTAAAATTTTTTTGGTCATGCCAAACAGCATGTGGGATCCTAGTTCCCTGAACAGGAATTGAACCTGTGACCCTTGCATTGGAAGCTCGGAGTTTAACCAATGCAATGGACCACCAGCAAAGTCCCCAGATACCTTTTTTTTTTTTTTTTGAGGGGGTTAGGGTTAGGGCTCTTACTTCCCTGATTAGGGATCGAATTTGAATCCCCTGAAGTGGAATGTAGCGTCCCAACCACTGGACCACCAGGGAAGTCCCCTGTCTGTATTTCTTAAACAATAAATAAAATAACATGCAGCTACTAGACTATTTTAAATCACCTAATTGGCTGGCACTGCAGGTTTATTAGCTGGCTTAGAACACAGCCAACCTGGCATGTAGCGGGAATAGTTGAAGCTACTATCAGACAGTAAAGAATCCGCCTGCAATGTGGGAGACCTGGGTTCAATCCCTGGGTTGGAAAGATCCCTTGGAGGAGGGCATGGCAACCCACTCCAGTATTCTTGCCTGGAGAATCCCCATGGACAGAGGAGCCTGATGGGCTATGGTCCATGGGGTTGCAAAGAGTCGGACATAACTAGTGACTAAGCACGTTAGTGTTTAGCGCTTGGCACTTGGTAAGCACTTATCAAGTGGAAGTTTTTGTTCTGAAGACTTCTCAGGGGCCCTCTCTTGCCTCTGCTTTGGAGATCTATGCCTGGGAGGCACTGTCTGTTTCCCTGCGGGATTGGTCATAATCATCCAGGGGGAGAGCTTCCCCATTTTTCCTTTAATCTTCCCCACCCCCAAGACCTCTCCAGGGATGTCTACACACACAGGCGCACACACACACACACACACACACACACACACACACACACACACACACAGGTGCAGACTTTCTTGATGTGCAGTCCTCCAGCACCTCCTGTCACTCCTGTGGTTCCGGTCCCCAGTCACTTTGTCCCACACTGAGTTCACCTGGCCTGGGCTTGGGGATTCCTCATTCTCTGCTTTATGCCCAGGCCCTGCGCTTCTGAGGCTTGATCCCCGATGCTCAGACACATGGAATGTTGCCAGCAGGGCCTGTTTGCAAGCTGCCAAAAGGATGCCCAGAGAGGCCTTTACTCTGACAAATTCACTCCTGGGGCCCCCAGGTCTATCCTCAGCCTGGCAGCTGGTGGAGAGAAGATGGCATCTCAATTGTGGACTTGGACGACTCAATTCTTCAGGGGCCCAAAGTACACACCAGATGCCACGTTTCCACGGCCTTTAGCAGCGTGAGAACTGTTATTCTTTCAGTGAGTATCTGGATCAGTCACTTCGGCTGAGGAAGGGGAGGTGCCAGGGACATGGTTAAACATTGGAGGAACTGAACAGCTTTACTGGGGTCTTAACAGGAACTTGGGGGAAAGGGACCCCCCATCAGAGAGAAGAAGACAGGGGAGAAGATCAGAAAAATGAAAAGGGGCCAGAACAAAATAGCAGGAGCCTCTGCCTGGGAGGTGTGTGTCCAGTGAGAAATCCCCAGTGGCAGGGACAAAGGACCTTTTTTAAAACAAGTGTGGTAAAATATACATGGTTTCCCTGATGGCTCATCAGGTAGACACAGGAGATGTGGGTTCAATCCCTGGATCAGGAAGATTCCCCTGGAGGAGGAAATGGCAACCCACATAATACACATAACATAAAATTTATGTTTTTAACCATTTCTAGGTGTACATCCTCCTTGTTCAGAGCCATCACCCCATTCCATCTTCAGAATTCTTTTCATCTTCCCCACACAAAATTCTGTACCAATTAAACTATAACTTTCCATTCCTCCAGCCTCTGGCAACCACCATTCTATTTTCTGTCTGTGTGACCATTCTCAGTACCTCATATGAGTGGAAACATACTGTACTATGTTTGGCTCATTTCACTTAGCACACTGTCCTCGAGGTTAATCCATGGTGCAGCATGCGTCAGAATATTCTTCCTTTTTAAGGCTGATAACATTCCATTGTGTTGTTGTTGTTGTTCAGTGACTAAGTTGTGTGCGACTCCTTGCGACCCCACAAACTGAAGCACGCCACGCTTCCCGGCCCTTCACCAGTATAACCACATTTTGTTCATCCATTCACCCATCGGTAAACACTTGGGCTGCTTCCATCTTTTGGCTGTTACGATTAATGCTGCTATGAACATGGGTATACAAACATCTCTTTGAAACCCTGCTTCCAATTCTTTCAGGTGTCCACCTAGAAGTGGAATCGCTGCATCATATGGTAATTCTACTTTTAATTTTTGAGGACTGGTATACTATTGTCTTGGAGAAGGCGATGGCACCCCACTCCAGTACTCTTGCCTGGAAAATCCCATGGACGGAGGAGCCTGGTAGGCTGCAGTCCACGGGGTCGCTAAGAGTCGGACACGACTGAGTGACTTCACTTTCACTTTTCACTTTCATGCATTGGAGAAGGAAATGGCAACCCACTCCAGTGTTCTTGCCTGGAGAATTCCAGGGATGGGGGAGCCTGGACTGCCGTCTATGGGGTCGCACAGAGTCGGATACGACTAAAGCAACTTATCAGGGTAGCAGGTAGCATACTATTGTCTACAGTGGCTGTGTTAGGGGAAGCACACTGACTGAAACTGCCCCCCCTGGCCAGACACCCTGTAACCATTTGCATGCGTTGTTTTATGACAGGAGGTCCTGGTAAGGAACATAGAACTAATAAGCCACCAGCAACCGGAAGAGTTCAGGAAAGGTCAAAAGGAGACACTATGTGTCTGACTACCTCCCTGAATCCTTCTCACTGGCATCCATCTTGGCTGAGTGATGCATGTGCCACCAGGAAGGACTCTGATTCAGAATGATTGGCTAAAGACAACCTGGAAACTAATGCCATCAACATAAAACCCAAGATTGCGAGCCACATGGCAAAGCAGTCCTCCTGGGCTTCCTTACCCCACTGCTTTCTGCCCGGGCGCCCCTTCCCAATAAAATCTCTTGCTTTGTCAGCGCATGTGTCTCTTCAGACAATTCATTTCCGAGTGTTAGACAAGAGCCCACTTTCGGGCCCTGGAAGGGGTCCCCCCTCCTGCAACAGCTGTATCATTTTACATTCTCACCAACAGTGTGTTAAAGTTCCGATTTCTGAAAAGACAACCTACTAAATGGGAGAAAATATTTGCAAATGATATAACAAATAATAGTTAATATTAAATGTACATAAAGAGCTCATACACCTCAACATAAAAAACTCCCAAACAACCCCATTGAAATATGGGTGGAAGATCTGAATAGACATTTTTCCAAAGAAGACTTACAGATGGCCAACAAGCACATGAAAAGATGCCCAACACTGTTAATCATCAGAGAAATGCAAATTAAAGCCACAATAAGAGATCACCAAACATCTGTTAGAATGGTTATCATCAAAAAGACACAAGTAAATGGTGAGGATGTGGAGAAAAGGGAATCCTCATACACCAGTGGTGGGCATATAAATTAGTGTAGTCACTGTAGAAAACCACACTGAGGTTTCTCAGAAAACTAAAAATAGAACTGCCAAACGACCCAGCAATCCCACTCCTAGGTATACCTCCCCCCAAAATTAAAACACTAATCTGAAAAAGTACACACACCACAATGTTCACAGCAGCATTATTTATAATTGCCGAGATATAGAAGCAACCCAAGCGTCCATCAACAGATGAATGGATAAAGAAGATGTAGGATAAAACAACAACAACAACATAATGAATATTACTCAGCCATAAAAAGGAAAGAATTTGCCAGTTGCGACAACATGGTTGGATCTATAGGGTATTATGCTCGGTGAAATAAGTCAGACGATATCACTTATATGTGTAATCTAAAAAATAAACTAGCGAATATAACAAAAAGAGACTCATAGATATAGAGAATAATCTAGTAGGTTAACTATGGGAAGAGGAGACAGGGGAGGGAAAAGATAGGGGCAGAGAATTAAGAGGCACAAACTTCTACATATAAAATAAATAAACTGCAAGAATATATTGTAGGAAACAGGGAATACAGCCAATATTTTGAAATAACTATAAATGGAATTGGAGAAGGCAATGGCACCCCACTCCAGTGGAATTGGAGAAGGCAATGGCACCCCACTCCAGTACTCTTGGCTGGAAAATCCCATGGGCGGACGAGCCTGATGGGCTACAGTCCATGGGGTCGCTGGGAGGCGGGCAGGACTGAGCGACTTCACTTTCACTTTTCACTTTCGTGCATTGGAGAAGGAAATGGCAACCCACTCCAGTGTTCTTGCCTGGAGGATCCCAGGGACGGGGGAGCCTGGTGGGCTGCCATCTGTGGGGTCTCACAGAGTCGGACACGACTGAAGCGACTTAGCAGCAGTAGCAGCAGCATAAATGGAATACCACCTTTAAAAATTGTGAATCATGGCCTTCCCTGGTGGCTGAGTGGTAAAGAATCCTCCTGCCAATGCAGAAGACACAAGTTCAACCTGGGAAGGTCCCACATGACACAGAGAATCTAAGCCAGTGTGCCATGACTATAGAGCCTGTGCACACCAAGCCCGGGAGCTGCAACTACGGAGCCCATGTGCCACAACTGCTGAAGCCTACATGCTCTAGAGCCCGTGCTCTGCAATAAGAGGAGCTACTGCAATGAGGAGTTTGCCAGCACAACTAGTGAGTAGCACCCACTCGCTGAAACTAGAGAAAACCCCTCACAGCAAGGAAGACCCGGCACTGCCAAAAATAAATAAATAAATAAAATTTATTAAAAAAAATTGTGAATCACTATGTTGGACACCTGAAGCTTATATAATATTTTACATCAAGTCATACCTCAGTAAAACACAAAAGAGTTGTGGGAATTCCCTGGTGGTCCAGTGGTTAGGACTCAGCGCTTTCACTGCTGTGGCCCACATTCAATCCCTGATTGAACTAAGATCCCTCAAGCACACGGTGCACCAAAGAGGGGGAAAATGTTCCAGTTACTCCGCATCCTCACCCACGTTTGTCATTCTCTTGTTCTTCTTCCCTGACTCTGAGTCCGGGACGGGTGGACAGCAGAGGAGACAGAGGATGGAGAAGGGAGAGGAAGGGGCTTGGGAGGCAGTGGTGCTAGACTCCGGCCATCGGGGCCTGGAACACAAGGCGTCTTGACGCTTGAGCCCGGGGAACGGTGAGGAAGATGCCAGGGGTCCCACTTCCTGTGACAGGAGTGAGAGGAGATTCTGTTTAGATCTCAAGGGCCAGGGCCATCCCAGCTGGCACACAGCTCACGGCCTGGGCACTTGGTCCCTGCCTGAATTTACCTCGTGGGCAGACCATCTCCAGGCCAAGGGAGGAAGGCCTGGAGGGCTGGGATCAGCGCAAGGGGCCGTAAGGGGCTGCACGCCTGGGTGACTCTGCCTGTGGGCGGGCCCCCCGCCCCTCCCTGAGTAGACACTGCCACCTTCTGGCCTTTGTTGATCAACTGCCCCACCCCATCCCAGGAGGAGCTTTGTCTTAATCAAGAAAGGGAACTGAAATGAGGTTTCCTTTACGTAAGTGAACCTGTGTGTGTGTGTGTGTGTGTTTAGTCACTGACTATGACCCCCACGGACTGTAGCCCACCAGGCTCCTCTGTCCATGGGATTCTCCAGACAAGAACACTGGAGCGGATTGGCATGCCCTCCTCCAGGGGATCTTCCTACCCAGGGACCAAACCTGTCTCCTGTCATGGCAGGCGGGTTCTCACCACTGAGCCACCTGGGAAGCCTGAGGTTTCCTCTACCTGTTTACAATCCTGTCTTCCTGGGGCCCACCCAGGTTGCCTGCCTCAGAGCCTTTTCAACCTGTTGGTCTAGCCCACTAAGAGCTTAACGCGAGGGCTGCTGCTATACTGCTCCAGAGATAGGCTTTGTCTGCCTTGATTTTCTGTTGACTGGGGGCAGGGTCTCACTGTGGACTGCCGTCACTGCTGGGGTAAAGGGTCCAGTCACAAGCGCTGTTTCCAGGGTCTCTCCATTGTTTCTTTGTTTGCTGGTTGGTCGGTTGGTGTTTTGGTTTTGGTTTTGGTTTTTTGGAGGGGGCGGAAATCCTCAACTATTGTTCCCTCTTAGGCAGGCCCGCTGGGATTCCATGACTAGTTAACCAGTTTCTCAAGTTTCTGAAGGTGTTTCTCTTTTTTTTTTTAAAACAGTTTAACTTCCCCCCTCCCCCCGCACCCCCCCCCCCCTTTTGTCTCATTACTTGAAGTGTGGACAAACACTTTCCTCCAGGCCCCATAAGAACCACTGTAACTTGGCCCCAGGCCCTTTGGGGGACTTCCCTGGTGGTCCAGTGGCTAAGTCGCTGAGCTTCCAATGCAGGGTGCCAGGGGTTAGAGCCTTGGTCATGGAAATAGTAATAGCTCCCACATGTTGCAACTAAAGATCTTAAATGCCACAACTAAGACCTGGCACAGCCAAATAAATACACACTAAAAAAAATTTTTTTTTAGGAAGCCCTTTGTTTGGCTGTCTCAAACTCAGTGTTAAAACCCAAATCCTCTCCAGCAGTAGACCCCACTGGAAGACCACTCTTCAATCTTCACCAAGACCAGTTCCTGGGTCTTCCCATTCCCAAGTCCCAAATCGCTAGACTACCATGTTGACTGGTTTCTTGTCTTAGACTCCAGGATGTCCAATAATGTTGTCCTGGCCTTGTCCAGGGAGGCCCTGAGTCCCTGGGGATTCGGTGGGGGGAAGGAGGAACCTGGCGGAGGGGCCAAGGCTTCCCCGGTATACACCGCATCCACCGATGGTCCACCCCCCATTGCCCACCTCCTTCCCTGACTTGAAGATTCTCTTCCCACTCCACATTTCCTCCCTCCTCACCGCAGGGCAGATCCATTCATTAGCCACCTGCAACAATGCAATTCCTTCTTCCTCTTCCCCTAGGCGGCATGTTTCAGAGGTTCCTATGGAGACTGGCCTTCTGGAGGTTGAGAGGTCATGGCCAGACCACACGTCCCAGCCAGATCGCAGCCAGTTGTTCAGAGGGCGTCCTTCCCTTCTACCCAAAGGTGGTGGCTGTCAGATATTCTGGAAACAAGGATGCTCACTCCTAGAGTCCTCAGGGATTGCTAAGGGGAGCTTGGGGCTTCCCAGGCAGTGCTACTGGTAAAGAATCTGCCTGCCAAAGCAGGAGATATAAGAGATGTGGGTTCTGTCTCTGAGTTGGAAAGATCCCATGGAAGAGGGCATGCTAACCCACTCCAGTATTCTTACCTGGAAAATTCCATGGACAGAAGAGCCTGGAGGGCTACTACAGTCCATAGGGTTGCACAGAGTCAGATGTAACTGAAGCGACTTTGCATGCATACATACAAGGGCACTCTGAGGTTGTCTCTATTCCGCAGGCTCGACCCAGGGTTTCAGAAGCTGTCCAGACTGTGACGTCCGGCAGGGCAGACACACATCAGCCCTTTTGCTCCCCAAGGGCCCCGTGGGGTGACCGTGAGTGACAGTAACAGGGAAAGAGACATGGTAGGAGATGGGAGGAACCACCCCTCTGTTCCTGGGGAGTGTTCCTGGGGGCTGCGCCTCTGACCATCAGACCTAAAAGGACCAGGTCCTGCTGACACACCCCCAACCCCACTGGCCATCCTCTTTCTGGAATTTTCTGCAAACCATTTTTTTTTAAATGGTCTTTCAGCCACGTCTGACTGTTTGTGACCCCATGGACTGTAGCCCACCAGGCTCTTCTGGCCATGGGATTCTCCAGGCAAGAATACTGGAGTGGGGTTGTCATACCCTCCTCCAGGGGATCTTCCCAACCAAGGGAAAGGTCTCAGGTCTCCTGCAGTACAGGTGGATTCTTTACTGTCTGAGCCACCAGGAAACACCACTATGAAGCTCTTTGAAAAAAAAAATATATATTTCATACCTAAGTACGTGGGACTGGAATTGGGTTTATAAAGTTTCCTTAGTTTATTTATTTTATTTTTTGGCTGTGCCTTGGGGCATGAGGGGTCATAGTTTCTGGACCAGGGATTGAACCCTTGCCCCATGCATTGAAGTCTTAACCACTGGACCACCAGGAAAGTCCCTATAATGTTGATTTTATATTTAGTCTCACATAAAAGTTTTCAATAGCCTCCCGCAGATCCTGGAACAACGAAGTCCTTACCAAGTCTGGAACATCCCATGGACGGAGGAGCCTGGTGGGCTGCAGTCCATGGGGTCGCTAAGAGTCGGACACAAGTGAGCGACTTCACTTTCGCTTTTCACTTTCATGCATTGGAGAAGGAAATGGCAACCCACTCCAGTACTCTTGCCTGGAAAATCCCATGGACGGAGGAGCCCAGTGGGCTGCAGTCCATGGGGTCGCTAAGAGTTGGACACAAGTGAGCGACTTCACTTTCGCTTTTCACTTTCATGCATTGGAGAAGGAAATGGCAACCCACTCCAGTGTTCTTGCCTGGAGAATCCCAGGGACGGGGGAGCCTGGTGGGCTGCCGTCTATGGGGTCGCACAGAGTCGGACACGACTGAAGCAACTTAGCAGCAGCAGCAGCAGCAGCAGCAGTACCAAGTCTTGAAGGCCCACGAGGAACCAGCCCCTGCCCCGTCCCCTGAACTCACCACCCAGCCCTCTCCCCTGGCTCACCACACTCATCTTCTCGAGGTCCCACCATTCCAGGCCTGATCCAGCCCCAGGGACTTTGCACTGACTGTTCTTCTGCTCAGAATATTCTTCACACCGGTGGCCTCATGGCCGGCTCCTTGTTGTTTGGTTTGTAGCTTAGACGTCAGCCTCCCCTGACTACTCCAGTCTAGAGTAGCCTCCCCTTCCATAAGCTCTATCTCCTCATCCTATTTCACTTTCTTCTCCATACATAACTCTCTCTGAAGCTTACACTTCAGGATCCCTCACTCACATAGGCCCCTTCCAAGGGTCTCCCTAATTTTGTATTATTTTCTCAGAAAGGATCCCTTCCTCGGCCAATCCAACTGTGTAAGCTCCAGGCCCCTCAGAATCTAGACTCATCTGTACCCAGAGCAAAGGACCAGGCTGTATTTGGAACATCCTGTGCCTGCCATTGGCAGGAAGACAGACTCAGCATTCCTCCTGCCAGGCTATTTCAACACTCGTGGCCTCCCTGATCTCTTTGGGTCTGGATGCCAAGAGGAAACCTTGCCCAGGAATCTGGGTAACTGCCCTGCTCACTGTACCCAGGATTCAAGGTTGAGGTGGGGGGCAGAGTGGGAGTGGTGGTGGGGGAGAGAATGAGGGATGTCCAAACTCCAAAGGCAGCTCTCTGTGCATCTCCCTTCTGGACACCCCTGCCCTGACTCCCCGAAACAGACATAAACATTCTCGATCAGCAGCCATACCACTCTCTATTTAGCGAGGAGACTGAAAAATCTACACTTCTGTAGAATCTTTAATCTCTTTCTTTTCTAAGATATTTTGGCAAAGCTAATCCTAAAGTCTATCACTGACTCCTCTCACCAGCTTGAGCATATATTCAGTGCGCAGGTTTTAACCCTCCTGCTGCCTTGCGACCTGGCTAAGTGATCACACAACTTTTCCATTGGGCCTTCTGCATAACCACCACCGAGTAATCGGAGAGGAAACCTAATTACCTCCTAATGAAGTTCAGGTCTAAATGATTGAAGAAGGACTTTCCTGGTGGTCTGGAGGCTAAGACTCTGTGCTCCCAATGCAGGGGGTCCGGGTTCAATCCCTGGTCAGGGAACTAGATCCCACATGCCACAACTAAAGATCCTGCATGCCCCACCTAAGATCTGGTGCAGCCAGATAAATAAAAATAAATAGTCATAAAATTTTTTAAATGACTGAAGAGGTAACTCTGGTTCAAAGGAAAAGAGCTAATGCTTCCAATAAATTTCTATATCTACGCTGAATTCAGGGAGGCAGGTTCCAAAGACATATTTTCTATTTAATTAAGTGAGGGGAGACTTGGGGAGACCACAACACCCTGTGGTACATCCCATGACACAGTGGAAAACTCACTAACCTGCCGTTGAAAGTCCTGCTCTGTTCTGGGCAAAATGATTACCTTCTTCACGGAGTTACTATGCACGTTGTCCCAGTCAGCTCAGGCTGCTGTAACAGATCACCCCAGACAGGTGGCTGAAACAGGTAACTTGTACTTCTCACATTTCTGGAGGCTGGGGCTCCAAGAACAAGATGCCGGCTGATTCCATGTCTGATGAGAACCCATTTCCAAGCTGCAGACACCTGGCTTCCCCTTGTAACCTTCCCTGGTGGAAAGAAATCCGGAGACACCCTCAAGCCATTACTGGGAGCCACGGTGAGCTGTCCTTAGGATCCAGGCAGACTGCCACCTCCTGGTGGCCAAAGCAGTAAGAAAGTTGATGGTGAATGAACTTATTGAGCTTAAGGACTGCAGACACACAACATTCACAAAGACTCCCGTCTGTGATGTTGGGCAGTGACTCCTGCGAGGACTGTGCCTGACCCCACCCCATACACGTGTTACTTCTGACTTCAGCTCATCTCTTTTTAACTTCCACTGACCAACTGGTTGTCACACACTCCGCCAGTCTCCTGCATGTTCCCAACTGTTCACCCCCTCACTCTCTGCCTCCCACTTGTCAGAGGAAATAGATGCCATCAGGCAGCCACGTCCTCCCCAGGAAAGAAGGGGGAGACTCTCCCATCTGCCGTCGGGGTCTCAGAGCCCTCAGGGTCTGGGGTCTCAGCCACCTCTCGCCTTTACCCTTCTCTCTCACTGGCATATTCAGCCTCACCTCTGCCAGCTCCTTTTCCTGAGCATTTAAATTCGCCAAAGGTTGGGAACTCTCTGGAGGTCCATTAGTTAGGACTCTGAACTCTCACGGCTGAGGGGCCAGGGTTCAGTCCACGTTGCTGTTGTTCAGTGGCTAAGTCGTGTCTAACTGTCTTAAAACCCAAATTCCCAAAGCCCTCCTTCCGCCTCGGCTCTCCCTTCTGATTCCTTTTCCCTGAAAGAGAGGTCTACACTGGCTGACCCACTTTGCTAACTCCTAGCCTTTCCTCAAGCCATCGCTGGGAAAGCACCTGCTTTCCCTGTGGCAGCCGCCGTGCCACCCAGCAGAGAAACAGGAGTGCCCACTGCCAAGGTCAGAGATGGCCTCTGGTTTGTCTTTTTGGTTGAGCTACGTCTTTGTTGCAGCACACAGGCTTTTCTCTAGTTTCAGTGCGTGGGCTCAGCAGTTGTGGCACTGGAGCCTAGTTGGCATGCAGCATTTGGCATCTTAGCTCTATGACCAGGGATTGAACCTGTGTCCCCTGGATTGGAAGGCAGATTCTTAACCACTGGACCCCCAGGGAAGCCCCACAGATGGTCTCTGGATGGCTAAACCCAGGGAACACCTCTCAGTGCTCCATTTCTTGTCTGTTCTGTAGTTTTCCCACTTCCGTCCATCCTTTGGGAATCTCACACTTTCTGTGACAGCCCTTCTGGGTCTCCTCTTCCTCCAGGGCCCTCGGGTGTTGGTGCCCCGCAGGGTTTCATCCACCCTCCCGCCTCCTCTCATCTCCTCCATCCTCACAGCACACTGTCTTCCTGAGCAATCTTTTCAGACCCAAGGCTTCCACCACTATCTCTAGGCTGAGAACATTTAGGAGGAAGTAACATGTTGAAGGTGCTTCCCAGGTGGTGTAGCGGTCAAGAATCCATCTGCCGATGCAGGAGACGTGGGTTCTATCCCTGGGTCAGGAAACTCCCTTGGAGGAGGAAATGACAACCTTCTTCAGTATTCTTGCCTGGGATATCCCATGGACAGAGGAGCCTGGTGGGCTACAGTCCATGGGGTCACAAAGACTTGGACATGATTAGAGACCAAACACACTCACAACATGCTGAAGAATGCAAAATAAGCATATATGGGAGGTCTAGTGGTTAAGATTCCATGCTTCCAATGCAGGGGGCACAAGTTTGATCCCTGGTTGGGGAACTAAGATCCCACATGCTACATGGCTCAGTCAAAAATGGAAAAAAAAAAAGCACATATGAACTGAGACTACCGTGTGAAGGAAGACAGTTGAGGGAGAAAGGAAAAACACTGGGTCCTTCCCTTATGACTATGGGCAGATGAGCACGCCACCCTACGTCCTGGATTTCTCACAGAACTGGAATAAAAATAGTACACACTTCATAGGGTTGTTATGAGGCTTAAGCGGGATAATTCTAGAATAAGCACCCAGTGTCTGTACTTGTCAACATCATGACTCTGTTATTTGCAAGGGTAGAGAAGCAATAGGGAGAAGAGAGGTTAAGCTGAGACATGGTAGCTTGGATCCAGGTTTTGAAATATATGAAAGCGGTAGACTGATGGGGTCTCTTTGCCAAGGGCATTCCTAACCCAACAACACAGACACCATGGGGCTCAGAGCCAAGCTGGAAGCTCCTTCCCAGGCCTGCTGCTCTCCTTCTGGCCATCTGGTTGACCTTGTGAGCCCCTGACGTGGGTTCAGCAAGTGGTTGGCTACAATGCCCTACGTGCATGTCCCAGGCATTCCCAAGACAGTCTGTTCTGAAGCAGGGGGAGGTGCCGGTGGCTGGGAATGATAAACTGTTTAGAGTCAGGGAAGGAAAGGTCACCTTTGGGCTGTGACCTGGGGGAAGGGACACTTGTCCCAGAGGAACAAGCACTAGTCCTTAAGAAGTACATTGAACCTGCCCTTGGCACTTGTCCAGTCGCCAGGTCTTAAACACAAATGCTACTTGTTGGTGACACAGGCTTCAAATGAAGGCTCGTAGGCTAATTTGTGATAAGTGTGCTAAGTCGCTTCAGTTGTGTCTGACTCTTTGCAATCCTATGGACCATAGCCCACCAGTTTCCTCTGTCCATGGGATTCTCCAGGCAAGAATACTGGAGTAGGTTGCCATGCCCTCCTCCAGGGAATCTTCCCCACCCAGGGTTTGAACCCGAGTCTCTTATATTGCCTGCATTGGTAGGTGGGTTCTTTAACACTAGCTCCACCATCAGCCTGCAATGCAGGAGATCTGGATTCAACCCCTGGGTTGGGAAGATCCCCTGGAGGAGAATAAGGCAACCCACTAACAGTATTCTTGCCTAGAGAATCCCCATGGACGAGCCTGGGTCAGCAGGGTTGCAAAAAGTCAGATACAACTGAGTAACTAAGCACCACACACAGGCCACCAATTCCGTGATGGCTGCAGCCAACTTACACAAGCTCAAGAGTTCCAACTGTTAAATTTTCAGGAATTTTGTAAGCCAATTATTAAGCATAGGCACTATCAAAAATTAAGTTATGTAAACTCACAATGAAATAAACCATACTGAATGACTCTAAACTCATTGATTCCTATTTTATGGTATTTTACTAGTATTTCTCCTCTTCAGGATATTTACATGTATTGTATCTATCTGATGGAAAACTCTAACGTGGAAATACTATACAACTCTGTGTTCAGTGATGTTATGTTAGTAGTTCAAAATTGGCCATGGTGGAAGTATCTATAGTACAGAAATGCTACAAATCAACTTACAAACACACCCTCCATAGAGTTGGTTGTTAACATTTACTGGGGACTTTCCTGGTGGTCTAGTTGTTAAGAATCTGCCTTGCAATACAGGGGACACAGGTTTGATCCCTGGTGGGGGAACTAAGATCCCACATGCCTTGGAGCAACTAAGCCTGTGATCCGTTGCAACTACTGAGCTCATGCGCACCAGAGCCCACACATCACAGCTAGAGAGTCCGTGCACCGCAATGCAGAGCCTATGTGCTGCAACTAAGACCCGATGCAGCCAAATCAATTAATTAAAAAAACAAAACATTTACCAGCACTCCCCTGGGTAAACTGATGTCTAGAAAAAAAATTTTTTTTGGCCCTGTGACTTGTGGGATCTCAGTTCTCAGACCAAGGATTGAGCCAGGGCCGTGGCAGTGAAAGCCCATTATCCCAACCACCAGGCCACCAGGGAACTCCTACTGAAATTTTGCCTTTAGCCGCTTCTTATGGGCTCAGCTGGTAAAGAATCTGCCTGCTAAGCGGGAGACCTGGGTTTGATCCCTGGATTGGGAAGATCCCCTGGAGAAGGGAACAGCTATCCACTCCAGTATTCTGGCCTGGAGAATTCCATGGATTGTATTGTCCATGGGCTCCCAAAGAGTCAGACGTGACTGAACGACTTTTACTTCTTATGAGTTTCAGCAGTCTCCATCAGCCCCACAGAAACTGGACCTTCTAGGTTTGGTAGTGTAGCAGTGTTAGTTGCTCAGTCGTGTCTGACTCTTTGCGACCCCATGGATTGTAGCTTGCCATGCTACTTTGTCCATGGGACTCTCCAGGCAAGAATCCTGGAGTGGGTTGCCATTTCCTCCTCCAGGGGATCTTCCCGACCTAGGGACCGAACCTGGGTCTCCTCCATTGCAGGCAGATCATTTACCGTCTGAGCCACCAGGTAATCTCACTGGACTATATCCCACAGAATGTGAATGTTACTGTGTTCAGTCGCTAAGTCATATCCAACTCTTTGGAACTGCAAAGAGTTGCAAATGGACTGCAGTATGCCAGGCTTCCCTGTCTTTCACTGTCTCCTGAAGTTTGCTCAAACTCATGTCCATTGAGTTGGTGATGCCATCCAACCATCTCATCTTCTGTCACCCCCTTCTCCTCCTACCCTCAATCTGTCCCAGCATCAAGGTCTTTTCCAGTGACTCGGCGTTTCATATCAGGTGGCCACAGTATTGGAGCTTCAGCTTCAGCATCAGTCCTTCCAGTGAAAATAATGGTGGCCATTACTGATCACTTAACACTTGTCTCACCCTCCTTTGGGTTGCCCTTACAACATCACCATGAGCTTGGTATTAAATTTTACTCTACCATTTTACAATGATAAAGTGAGCCACAGAGAAATTAAGTAATTCTCTCTCAAGGTAACCAGAAAAAAAAAAAAGTAACCAGAAAAAATAAGGTGGAATCCTCTCCTAAGCACTACAGATAAAGAATAATCTGATAAGGAAATGTGATTAAGTGGCACAACTGCCACACCTTTAAGGCGCCAGCCCTGACTTTAATTTTCCCTACCAAAGGGCATTCATCTTGATGTTGTTTTATTGTTCTTAGTCACATTAAATAAAACAGAATATGTCCTATCCCAGAACTTTAGACTTTAATGAATAAGTAAGACTGTTCTGGAGTTAACTGATCCACTCTTTCAGTTGGCGTGTTATCATTCAGTCTCTCAGTCGTGTCCAGCTCTCTTCGACCCCATGGACTTGCAGCACACCAGGCTTCCCTGTCCTTCAGCATCTCCTAGAGTTTGCTCAAACTCACATCCATTGAGTTGGTAATGCCACCCAACCATCTCGTCCTCTGTCATCCCCTTCTCCTCCTGCCTTCAATCTTTCCCAGCATCAGAGTCTTTTCCAATGAGTTGGCTCTTTGCATCAGGTAGACAAAGTATTGGAGCTTCAGCTTCAGCATCAGCCCTTCCAATAAATATTCAGGGTTGATTTCCTTTAGAATTGACTGGTTTGATCTCCTTTCAGTTGATGTAGTACTTCTAAACAATCAATTATTAATTAGGAACTGAGATCCAGCTATGAAACCAACTCAGTTCAAGACCTGCACACCTCTCATGAAAGCTAAAGACCAGAGTCTTTAAAGTTCCCACAACTTGTAAAAGGTTACAGAGCTTGTAAGAGATGAAGACAAGATATTAACTAGGCCTGCCTGGATTCCAGAGTCCCTGCTCCAATAAGAGGCATATGATGACTGGGTTAAAAAGCAAAATTCAACTAAGTAAATTTAAAGGTTTAATTGTCCTTATTTAATGATTCATGAATTGAGCAGCAGTCCATCTGGCAAAGGAGCTCTGAGGAACTATTCAAAAGGGAAGACTTTATAGGCAGAAGGCAGTACAAGGAAGTTATTCTAGCTGAGAGTGGATTGTTTCAGGCAAGGTCACCTTCCTTTAAGGGGAGGCTGGTACTATCAGGCAGGTAACCCTTACTAGTGCTGACCAGGTAATTCCAGATTGGCTGATTAAAGATCACATTCCTGGGAGAGGCTGAAAATGCCAAGAGGTTAGGGCTTTTTGTTTTTTTATTTTATTGAAGTATAGTTGATTTGCAGTGTTGTGTTAGGCGCTTCCCTGGTAGCCCAGCTGGTAAAGAATCTGCCTGCAAAGCAGGAGACCCTGGTTTAATTCCTGGGTTGGGAAGATCCCCTGGAGAAGGGATAGGCTACCCACTCCAGTATTCTTGGGCTTCCCTGGTGGCTCAGTTGGTAAAGAATCAGCCTGCAATGGCTACCCACTCCAGTATTCTGGTGTGGAGAATTCCATGGGCTGTAGTTTTGGAGAAGGAAATGGCAACCTACTCCAATATTCTAGCCTGGATAATCACATGGACAGAGGAGCCTGGTGGGTACAGTCCATGGGGTCACAGAGTCGGACACGACTGAGTGACTAATTTTCATTTTCAGTGTCGTGTTATAGGTTAGTTATTAAGTCTTGACTTGCTGATATGGGGTTTAGCACAAGGGAATTCATTTGGAGTCTGTTGTCTCTTTTTCAACACTATTGGGCATTTACTTTAAAAAGCCTTGTAGAGGCATATTTGTGCTAGGTTGCTTCAGTCATGTCTGACTTTTTGCAACCCTATGACCATAGCCCACCAGACTCCTCTGTCCATGGGTTTCTCCTGGCAAGATACTGGAGTGGATTGCCATGCCCTCCTCTGGGGGATCTTCCCAGAAGAATATTTAATGGTAAAGAAAAAAGCCTGTTAAGTAGTAAATTAAGGGACTTACCTGGTGGTCCAGTGGCTGAGATCCTGAACTCCCAAACAAGGGGTCCCAGTTTCATCCCTGGTCAGGGAACTAGATCCCAAATGCTGCAACCTGCATGCCACAACTAAGACCCAGTGCAGCCAAATAAATAAAATACATTTTCAAAAGTATTAAATTAAAAATGGACGCTAAAAAGAATCTGAATTTTATCAATTCTTGGGTACATATTGTTTTTCACATTTAACATGTCTGGAATCGGGTGCATCAAAAACCAATTCCAGGGGAATTATAGATATCAATGTGAAAGGTAAAACAATAAAGCTTCTAGAAGATATTACAGGGCTAAGAAAAGATTTATCAAACAGGAAATAAGACATAAACATAAAAGGCTAATAAGTTGGACTAAATTAAAATTAAGATTTTTTTTTGCATCAAAAGACATTTGAAGTGAATGAGAAGGTGAGCCAGTGAATGGGGGAGAAAACTTTTGCAATACATATATCTGAAAAGGGGACTCATATCAGAATGTATATTGAACTCCTACAAATCACAAACTGGCGAACAATCCAATGGAAAAAAATAAGCAAAAAGCTTGAAACAGGCACTTCACAAAAGAGAATATTCAAATGGACAATAAGGATATGAAAAGAAGCTCAATCTCATTAGTCTCCAGGGACATTCAACTTGTTAGTCTAACACGCTGACCAATTGCTCCCCAGAGAACATGGGAAATGCAATTTAAAACCACCATGAGAACCACAATACACCCACAAGAATGCCTAAAACTGAAAAGAATGAGAATGTCGACTGTTAGCATGAGATGCAGAGAAACCAAAGCTCTCTTAACGTTGCAGGAAGAATATAAATTAGACACTCAGAAAATTGTTTGGCAGTGTCTGTTAAAGTCAAAGGCTTGTCAGTATCATCCAACAGAATTTCATACAAATGTGCAGCAAAAGATGAGAACCAGAATATTCATAGAAGCATCATTAATAATAGCCCCTACCTGGAAACCACCCAAATGCCATCTGTAGTAGAATGGACGCATTGCGGCAGATTCATGAACAGAATTTTATATAGAAGCAGAACTAATAAATTACAGCTACATGCAAAAACATGGATGAATTTCACAAACAGCATTGAGAACAAGTAAGACACAACGGAGTACATACAGTATGATTCCATTTACAGAAAAACAAAAATAGGCAAAAGCAGTCTATTTCAGTAGAAGTTAGGATAGCAAATGGGAAGTTGGGAAAGGTAGTGCCTAGAAGGTGGTTTAAGGAGGGTTTGGGGGACCCTGGTGATGTTGTGTTTCCTGATATGGGTAGTGATTCAGTCAACATTTGTAAGTTGTACACTAATAATTTGTGTACTTTCTGTATATGTGTGTTAGTCGCTCAGTAGTGTCCAACTTTTTGCAACCCCATGGACTGTAGCCCACCAGGCTCCTCTGTCCCTGGGATTCTCCAGGCAAGAATACTAGAGTGGGTTGCCATTTCGTCCTCCAGGGGATCTTCCTGACACACGGTCTCCTGCATCGGCAGGCAGATTGTTTACCGTCTGAGCCACCATATGTGTGTATAGATATATATTATACTTCAGTAAAAAGTATACCAAATAAAGATAAAATCAAACAATTTGAGACCGAGAAGGTTAATTACTCACAGATCTTTGTTGAAAGACCTGTTCAATGATGTCATCCAGTTATCAGGAAATTGAACTCAGCAGGTAGGAGTGGAATGTAAGAACCACTGCAGAGCCAAGAAACAGGCAAACACGTAGATAAATCTATTTGGAAAAAAAATGGAGGGGCTCAGAAAACCCAGTGGAACCTAAAATGCTATGGAATAATAACATGGAAAATAGGAGAGGAGAAATTGGACAGAAATTATCTAATTTTACATATTTCTAAGAAGGATAAAGACAATGAGTTGTAAACGTTTTACAGTCAAGTCAAGAATTTAATTTCTAAGCAAGTAAAAATATAATGCACAATTTTGAAACCAGTGAAAGGATGAGAAAGAATAAAGAAGTCTGCATTGTTATAGTAGAAAACTAAAAAAGGGGGGGCTTTCCTGGCAGTCCAGCAGTTAAGACTCCGTGCTCCCAGTGCTGGGGGCAACGGGTTCAATCCCTGGCTAGAGAACAGGATCTTGCATGCTGCGTGGCGAAGCCAAAAATAAAAAAGAAGAAGAAGCACTTAAAGACAAGCATGGAAAATAGAAAATGCAAAATAAAGTGACAGGCATAAGTTTACAATTTTCAGTAATCCCTATACATGTAAATAGTTTAAATGTGTCTGTTAAAAGACAGGGGCTTTTAAATTTGTTACAAAAACAAAATTCAACTACATGTGATTACATGTAAAACCTAATGACAGAAAAGAGGAAAGTAAGAAGCATGAAAAATATATATATATACCAGGCAAATACCAATGAAAATAAAGCTGATGTTGCAATATAAGATAAATCTTAAAGAAAAAAGCAGTATTAAGTATAAGGATGATCATAGGTCAATGATGAAAGGAAAAATTCACTAGAAAAATATCGCACATACACCTACACTTTACAACATAGCTTCAAAATATATAAAGCACACATGGATGGAATTACAAAGAGAAACGAACACGTTCACAACCATCCTGGGAGAGCTTACCATCTCTCTCAGAAACTAAGAGATTCAGCTTAAAAAATGTGTAAGAATATAGACTGGAAGAACACAGTGACAAGAATGTTCTAACGTGCAGTCACAGAATGCTGTATCTTACAATTCACGTGTATGTTCAGTGGCTCAGTCATCTCCGACTGTTTGCAAACCCATGGACTGTAGCCTGCCAGGCTCCTCTGTTCATGGGATTTTCCAGGCAAGAATACTGGAGTGGGTTGACATTTCTTCCTCTGGGGGATCTTTCAAACCCAGCAATCAAACCTGAGAGTCTCCTGGGTCTCCTGCATTGGCAGGCAGATTTTTACCACTAGTGCCACCTGGGAAGTCTTAGGGAACTACATTTTTTTGTCTTCAAGAACACACAGAAGTTACAAATGTGGCTACACGTGGGACCACAAGGAGGAGTCAATAAGTGCCGAAGAAGCATGAAAACTTGTGCTATAAAATATAACATCACTATCAAGCAGAAAGCCCCCAAACCTACTCTGGCACAACAAAAATAGGACAAACTAACATCGGGGCCTTCCCAATGCAATGGGAAGGACACACTTTACATAACATTTTGGTTATTTTTTTTTTAAGCTTGAATCTAAGGATAAGGAAACCATCAGACAAAAGAAACAAAGCAATTGCGAAGGACAGTCTACAAAACAGCTGCCCTGGAATTCTTCAAAAATAGCAAAAGTATACACCTCCCACTGATTCTCCCACGAAAGAAGAAGGTACTGCTTTAGATTAGAGAAAGCTATGAAGGACTTCCCTGGTGGTCCAGTGGTTAAGACTCTGAACTCTCAATGCAGAGGGCCTGGGTTTGATCCTGAGTCAGGGAACTAAATCCCACATGCCACAACTAAGACTCAGTGTAGCCAAATAAATAAATATTAAAAAAAAAGAATCTAATGAGATGTGACAACCAAATGCCATGCCTGAGCCTTGATTCTGGATCACAGACCATCTTCCCAAATTTAAAGGAATGACTGGGACAGTCTTGGGACAATTTAATACAGACTATAGATTATATAGCATTACCGTATAAATGTTAAATTTCTTGTGTGCGATAACGTGTCCCCCCGCCCTTTTTTTTTTTTTTTTTAAGCTCTTAGTGCTTTCCTCTAGGGTAATTCTCCAACCTCTTGGTCTTAGGCTCCCTTTACAGATGGTGATTGCAGCCATGAAATTAAAAGACGCTTACTCCTTGGAAGGAAAGTTATGACCAACCTAGACAGCATATTCAAAAGCAGAGACATTACTTTGCCAACAAAGGTCCGTTTAGTCCAGGCTATGATTTTTACAGTGGTCATGTATGGATGTGAGAGTTGGACTGTGAAGAAGGCTGAGCACCGAAGAATTGATGCTTTTGAACTGTGGTGTTGGAGAAGACTCTTTCGAGTCCTTTGGACTGCAAGGACATCCAACCAGTCCATTCTGAAGGAGATCAGTCCTGGGTGTTCTTTGGAAGGAATGATGCTGAAGCCGAAACTCCAGTACTTTGGCCACCTCATGCGAACAGTTGACTCATTGGAAAATACCCTGATGCTGGGAGGGATTGGGGGCAGGAGGAGAAGGGGACAACAGAGGATGAGATGGCTGGATGGCATCACCCACTCGATGGATGTGAGTCTGAGTGAACTCCAGGAGTTGGTGATGGACAAGGAGGCCTGGCGTGCTGCAATTCATGGAGTCGCAAAGAGTTGGATACGACTGAGCGACTGCACTGAACTGAACTGAATGAACACCCTGAGAAGTTGTTGAGAACTCCAAAGGGTGTTTGTTTACACAGATTATTTAAAACCCTATCTGGGGCTTCCCAGGCGGTACAATGGTAAGGAATTCGCCTGCCAATGCAGGAGACTCAGATTCAATCTCTGGTCTGGGAAGATGCCCTGGAGGAGGAAATGGCAACCCACTCCAGTATTTTGCCTGGGAAATCCCATGGACAGAGGAGCCTGGCAGGCTACAGTTCATTGGATCACAAAGAGTTGGACGTGACTGAGCACACACACGAAAAGCTATTTACTAAATTAAAAGTTAAAACAAAATTTGAAATATGTTTATATATTCACTTAAAAATAACTACATTTTCCAAAATAAAAGAGTTAGTGAGGAGAGCTGTTTTGTGTACATTTTGCAACGCTCTTCATATCTGACTTCTCAGAAGTATTAGTAGCTGGATTCTCACGCCCGCTTCAGCATTCAGTCTGTTGCTGTATTTTGTTTTGGTTGAAGTGTTTGAAGAAAATCCAGCCTCACGCAGATATGCAGTTGGAAAAAAAGAGGAGTGTTTCAATAGCTTTTTCAGATGTTAGGATTCTTCTCCCCTCCTCCATGCTCTCATTATCAAACACCATTTGATTTTTAAAGATCAACAATACCAAAAACACAAAGTAGAATAAAAGAAAAGTTTTTTATAAATATAATTTAATTAAAGCTGTTTACAACTATTATCTCCCACAGGAGTTACACATGAATTTTAAAAGTATAAGAGGAATGGTCCAGCGGTTAAGACTCTGTGCTTCCACTGCAGGGGGCACGGGATTAGTCCCTGGTCCAGAAAGTTCCACTTGCCTCACAGAATGGCCAAGAGAAAAAGAGAGAGAGATGAGAGAGGCAGCACAAGTGGCACACAGGGTTAGACGAGCCAGCAGGGGTCTGTGGAACTTGAGGGTTCACTGCCACAGGAAGGAGGACCAGGCGTGAGTGGGTTTTTTTTAAGATTTACTTTGAATGAGAAAGTGGTAAGTAGCACAAGCAACTGAGAGTGTGCCCCTAACATGAGAGCTCTTCCTCTTCCCACTTCTCTCTCTCTGTGCTGTGCTCAGTTGTATCCCACTCTTTGCGACCCCACTGACTGTAGCCCGCCATGCTCCTCTGTCCATGGGATTCTCCAGGCAAGAATCCTGGAGTGGGTTTCCATGCCCTCCTTCAGGGGATCTTCCCGATCCAGGAATTGAACCCACGTCCCTTGAGTCTCCTGCATTGGCAGATGGGTTCTTTGTCACCAGCACCACCTGGGAAGCCCTCCTACTCCTCACTCCAAGGTATAATTTTTTGGGGAAAACAAAATGTCCTATATCTAGTTAGTTGTGTTACCTACTATTACATCTCTAGTCTGTTTTCCTGCTGTTGCTGCTGCTAAGTCGCTTCAGTCGTGTCCGACTCTGTGCAACCCCACAGACGGCAGCCCAGCAGGCTGCCCCATCCCTGGGATTCTCCAGGCAAGAACACTGGAGTGGGTTGCCATTTCCTTCTCCAATGCATGAAAGTGAAAAGTGAAAGTGAAGTCGCTTAGTCGAGTCCGACTCTTAGCGACCCCATGGACTGCAGCCTACCAGGCTCCTCTGTCCATGGGATTTTCCAGGCAAGAGTACTGGAGTGGGGTGCCATTGCTTTCTCCGAGTCTGTTTTCCTACACTAAGCAATTCAGCAGGACCGAATGTCCTACAGTTTAACTAATTCTGACACGATCTACTTGCTGAAAGCATTAGATCCTTCAGATTAAGAGCTCAGATCTACAACACTGGTGCTTATCACCAGCCAGGGACATTTCAGTTGCATTTCTGACTCACCCACTAAAAACTGGGGATTTACATGACCCCTTCCTTGGGCCCCATAATTTCCTAGGACAACTCACAAAACACTGGAAAGGTTGATTCACAGTTCTCAGTTTATTTTAAAGGATGTATAAAGGCCTCAGATAAACAGCCAGATGAAGAGGTAATAGGGTGAGGTCCAAAGGGGTCCTGGGCACAGGAGATTCTGTCTCAGTGGACCTGAGATGCTCAAAAAGGATTACCTATGAATAACAGAAGGAAACTCCTATCTCTTAGGAAATTTCAACAGTTTTGTGAGCTCTGTGCCAGGAACTAGGGGCAAAGACCAAATATATTCTCTACCACAACTTTCTTATAAGGCAGGCATGGCATTGACTGATACCTGGCTTAAAGTCTAAAAATCATGCCCAGATAACACATGTAAGCATTTATAGTTTAGCAGATAAAACTTTCATTTCAGTTAAAATTGAACACGTGTCTGAACCATTGATCTTGATCAAGTTAGGGCCAATGACTGTGATTTGTTCACATCCCCACAGTCGTGGATCAGAAAATATTCTGATCAAATAATCTGCAAAGGAGATAACCTAGCTTCGAATCTATACTATAAAAGCAAAGAGACAATGATTTTCTGCTCAGTTATCACGTTTAGGATCTTTCCAAGGAATGTAACAGGACCAAGGAAGCACCTCTTGCTGTCTGTGCCAAAAGTTTCATGCACTGTCCTTGAGCACGGAAATGGTCAGCTGACCGGCTATATGCAGTCCACAGTGGTTCTCCCACAAACATCCACACAACTGTCACACAGCTCTTTTCATCCAGTGTGAAGCCATGATAAATGACTGCAAGAAGCATTATCACCTTTCGTTTCTTCATAAAAATCTGAATCCCTGTTATTGTTGTTCAGTTGCTAAGTTGTGTCCGATGCTTTTCAACCCCACGGATTGCCTCACGCCAGGCTTCTGTGTCCTCCACTATCTCCCGGAGTTTGCTCAAATTCATGTCCATTGAGTCCATGATGCAATCTAACCATCTCATTCTCTGCCATCCCCTTTTTATTTTGCCCTCAATCTTTTCCAGCATGAGGGTCTTTTCCAATAAGTTGATTCTTCGCGTCCAGTGGCCAAAGTACTGGAGCTTCAGCTTCAGCATCAGGCCTTCCAATGAATACTCAGGCTTGATTTCCTATAAGATTGACTGGTTTGACCTCCTTGCAGTCCAAGGGACTCTCAAGAGTCTTCAGCACCACAATTCAAAAGCATCAAGTCTTCAGCACTCAGCCTTCTTTATGGTTCAACTCTCACATCTGTAAATGACTTGTGGAAAAAGCCCACAGCTTTGACTATACAGACCTTTGTCAGCAAAACGATGTCTCTGCTTTTTTAATATACTGTCTAGGTTTGTCATAGCTTTCTTTCCAAGGAGCAAGCACCTTTTAATTTCAAGGCTTGTAGTCACCATCTGAGTCCATGAGTCCTCTTTATCTCTTTCATAGTAGTATCCACTGCCATCCAAACTGTAGCAAATTTTACATCCTAGTGCAAATGCTCCCAGAAAAACATCTTTTCTTTTCACTATTTTAAAATGCATTAAAAAGTAGGCTTTTAATTTATTTGGCTTTTAATTTGATTTAAATTTATTTGGCTATGCAGGGTCTTAGTTGTGGCAGGTGGGCTCTTAGTTGGAGCATACAGGATCTAGTTCCCTAACTAGGGGTCAAACCCAGGCCCCCGGGGCTGGGAGCAAAGAGTCTTAAAAACTTGACCACCAAGGAAGTCCCAAAACATCTTAACCTTTTCTTCATAATCTGGAAGTTTACTTTTATGTATGGTTATTATGTCTATCTAGGAGTAGTTTCTCCTTATGATTTTTTTTCTAATTCTGGATCATTCTCATATTTGTCAACTTCCAGTAAAGGACTCCAAGCTGGCACAGCTGCTGCAGGCTGGGCTCCAGGCCACAGGGATACCTCAGGTCATCTTGGGACTTGTCCATGTGCCAGATGTGCACCATGGTCTGGGCCTGGGGGGCTGCGGGGCTGTGCTTTCCACCATAGTGGGCATTGCAAGCACCAGGCGCTCTGTGACCTGCGTGGGCTGAGCTGGGCAGAGTCCCTGGTGGCCTCTTTTAGGGGGCATCCCAGTTTGGGCCACTGCCCAATCCTGGTTTGCCAGTCACTGAGACTGTGTAAGACCTGACTCAGGGTATTCACTTACAATAACAAATGTATGAGTGATACCTTCTCAAAGGTTAATTGCAATGTGGATTCTGAAACCACACAAATGTGCTTTTCTCCTCTGTTACATTCAGACCTCTCACATTCAAATCCATTCTCTTTACCCATGCATGACTTTTTAACATCACGCATTGGTCATTTGGAAAATACTGGCTCAGTGAGTTATGCAGATCTTCCCAAAGTGGACACAGTTCCTTATACAACATGAAAAAAAAAATCACATTTGTTAATATCACTAATCTCACTAGAAACATTATTAAGAATTGGAAAGCTCTCAAGCTCAGGGTATCCACAAGTTTTCCAAAATTTTAGTTTTCCCTTGAAAGCTCCAGTTTAAACAAATCATTGGTAACAGACACTATAAGCTATTTTCTTGAAGTGACTGGTTCATTTCATTCATTTTTGAGAAAATACCTACCAGATACTTGTGTCTGAATGGCTTCTCTATCAGTTGTTCTTTCTAGTTAAAATGATGTTCTGTGAAGAAAGCAGCTGGTGCAGCTCACAACTTAAATAAAGCATTCCAGTTCTTTCTAAGTTCTTTTCTAGGAGACAACCATCTTACATGGGTCTGCAGCCCAAGTGCTTCGTATGCATTTCCATTTGTATTATTATGTATATTATATAGGACATTAGAAAGATGTATACCCAAGAGTTATGACCTAATCAAATAATTAATTTTTACTGCTTTATTAAGATCTTATTAATGGACTTAAAAAAAAAAAAAGAGTGCAAGGTGGTGAGAAATAAAATCATCATGGTTTGGTGCCTTTGTCATGACTCAGGCTAAGTTGTAAGCAGTTATCCCCACCGTTGCTTTTGCATCATTTGGGCAAATGTTAGCACAGTGAGAAATATAACTGACTTACTACTATGATCATAATTTAGATCTCGTGGTCCCCCCCTTCCTCAGGGTCTGCGGACCATACCCTGAGAACCGTTGGCTGCTGCTAGGTTGCACCGTCTTGTTTTAACCTCCACCTAACTTTACATTCATTGAGTTCTGAGCTTTCCTTCTCAGGTGTCCCCAGGAAGAGCCCAGCACCTGAGCTGGCGGCTTCCAGTCGGAGCCAGATCCGAGGGGGAGGTGAGGGGGCAGGTGGGGTGTGTGGGTGTGTGTAGGGGGGAGGGGTGGGGGTGGGGGGGGCAGGGGAGGGATGGGGGGGCAGGGGGGTTGGGGTGGGGGTGGGGCCCCCCCCCCTCCGCAGGGCACTGCAGCTGTACCCGAGCTGCCCTCGCCCCTCTTTCCCTTACCTCACTTCCTCTTTCCCTCCCCTAGCCCCCTTAACTCTTTGCTTTCCCCCAAGTACGGAGGAAAAGCTTCAATTTAAAGAAAGCTGCCAGAGTGAATAATTCTGGGATAAGAGGCACACTGCACAGCACATAAACTACTGTGACAATTTGTTTCAAAATTAAAAAGGCTCTAATTATCCATATCCATAGATATCTTTTTTAAAAAAAACAACAATTTATTATTTATTTATTTGGGCTGTGCTGGGTCTTGCGTGGGGCTTCTATTGTTGTGGAGCACAGGCTCTAGGCACTCTGGCTTAGCTGCTTTGCAGCCTGTGGGATCTTCCCAAGAACAGAGATCCATGGCGCCTCCCCGCATGGCCCCTGGACCACCAGGGAAGCTCTATCTATAGATATCTTGATTGTTCTTTTTCTGGTTTCATATTTTCTTGTTATGTAATTGTCAACCACCATAGAATTGTATAAAGTAAAAACTGAGAGTCTCTGACTATACCCCTCTCCCAGGCTGTCTTTGGTATCTGTGCCTCTAATTTTTCCCACATATGTATGTATAAGATAGGATGCATGTGTGCGTGCTAAGTCACTTTAGTCGTAGCCTGTCAGGCTCCTCTGTCCATGGGATATACCAGGCAAGAATGGGTTGCTGTACCTTCCTCCAGGGGATCTTCCCAACCCAGGGACTGAACCAGTACCACCTCAGTTCAGTTCAGTAGTTCAGTCCTGTCTGACTCTTTGCGACCCCATGGACTGCAGCACGCCAGGCCTCCCTGTCCATCACCAACTCCTGGAGCTTACTCAAACTCATGTCCATTGAGTCGGTGATGCCATCCAACCATCTCATCCTCTGTCGTCCCCTTTTCCTCCAGTACCATCTGGGAAGCCATAAAATAGGATATTTATCTGCAACTTTCTATTTTCACTTAATATGTCACAGTGCATTTTTCTATATCAGCAAATATCTACTTCATTCTTTCTTATTTGTTCATTTATTTATTCGGCTGTGAGGGTTTTAGTTGCAGTACTCGAGATCTTTAGTTGCGGCATGTGGGATCTTTTCATTCTTTTTTTTTAGTTGCAGCATGTGGGATCCAGTTCCCTCACCAGGGACTGAACCTTGGCCCCCTGCATTGGGAGTAAGGAGTCTCAGCCTCTGGACCAGCAGGGAAGTTCCCATTCTAAGCGTTTTATCTGCATGAATTTATTTAATCTTAAGAATCTGCCTACAATGCAGGAGGCACCCTGTAATGCAGAAGACCTGGGTTCAATCCTTGGGTCAGGAACATCCCCTGGAGAAGGAAATGGCAACCCACTCCAGTATTCTTGCCTGGTATATCCCATGGACAGAGGAGCTGGGAGGGCTACAGTCCATGGGGTAGCATGCTAAGTCGGACACGACTTAGTGACTAAACCACCCATAACTGCTGGGAGTAGGTACTGTTATTATCCCCATTTGCAGTTGAAGCAACTGAGGCTCAGATTTGAACAGGCAATGAGAGAATTATAACAAAAGATTTCTACAAACGGAGAAAACTTTATGCTCTGGGACTCTGTTACCAATAGAGTAATGAAGCCTCTGATTCTTTTTAATGCCTTTCAATCATTTCACCTTCCTTCAACTTTGGATCTCTGGTTTTATTAGGAATTTTGAGGATCAACGTAAGTAATCTAAGAGAAAATTTCATGAAATTAGTGTTTTTAAATCTTCCAAATTTGTTTCTGGACTCCGCCTGTTACTGTCCATAGATTTATTTTACAAAGCTAAGATCAGGGTAGTAGTTCCTGTTCTTTTTTTAGGAGGAGGGGTCTGTTTACCTTTCAATATGATTAAAGTGTAAATGAATGTTGTGCCCCTCCCCCTTATCCCCAAGGGACAGTGCAGGCTTGAGAAGTTGAACTTGTACTTGGCCAACAAGGATGAGTTGAGTCTGTCTATTGAGAGGGGGTGGTGGTGGTGGTGGTGGTGGCAGTGGAAAGAACCCACTTGATGGAAGGAAGGGACAGTGCAACTGCTCAGAGCCAAGGACTACTCAGGGGAATGGCTAAATCTAGGGTTTGTGTGGAGAGGGAATAGTAGAAGAGAAGGGTGGAGAGGTAAGTGAAGGTTATGAATTGCTATAAGCCCTTCAGATTTTATTGTATCAGGCGTGAAGAGCTACTTCCCTAATTTGAGTGGAGTGACTGCTCAGGCCTGTGCTTTAGGATGACGAGGCTGGAAGTGGCTGGCGGCGAGGGCAGATGGGAGGGGGAGTGAGCACAGACTACTGGCAGGGAAATCACTTTAGAGATGACCATAAATAGCTCTGCTATCAACACCTCCCCCACAACCCTCCCCCTTCCCATTTTCTGACTTCTAATAATGGCCTCACCATTCTCCCAGTGCCAGGGATGGAAGTCTGAGTCACTGTGCCTCCGCCCCCGTCCAGCAAGCTGCAATTCCTGCAGATGCCATCTCTAAACCGCCTCTGGTCTTGCTCCTTCTTGAGGGTCCTCCCTGGACCCCGAGTCGGGCCTGTCTCTGGTTCAGGCCTCCCTTCCCTAGGCCTGCTCCCCTACTCTCTGACATCCCCTCACTGCTGGGCCAGATGTTCCCAGATGTTACCCTTCTGCCAACAAACAGAACATGAAACAAACATAGGGTGAAACGAAACCCCTGTGGTGTCCACCTGGAGGAAGTACAAGGCCCTCACTCTCCTTGTCTGCCTGGTCAGCTTCCTCCCCGTCTTTTTTTCCTTCTTAATTTACTATTTATTTTGACTGTGATGGGTCTTTGTTGGTGCCTGGGCTTTTCCGCTAGTTGCAGAGAACAGGGGCTACTCTGTAGTTGTAGTGCGTGGGCTTCTCACTGCAGTGGCTTCCCTTGTTGCGGAGCGCGGGCTCTAGGGCATGTGGGTTTCAGTAGTTGCTACAGGTGGGCGTAGTGGTTTCCGTTCCCGGGCTCTAGAGCACAGGTTCAGTAGTTGTGGCACAAGGGCTTACTTGCTCTGCGGCTTGTGGGATCCTCCCAGACCAGGGATAGACTGGTGTCTTCTGCATTGGCAGGAAGGTTCTTTACTACTGAGCCACCAGAGAAGCCCCTCCCATGTCTTAAAGATCAGTGAGCACACATGTGATGGGTGTTTCTGCCCTGAGCTCACCAGGGTCTCCTCCAGCAGAGGTGATTTTCTGTTTGCCGGATGCCTGGTGTGTCATCCAAACTCCTCTTGGGACACTTTCCTGTTATGTTTGGTTTGTGCTTGATTTGTGGCTTCCTAAGGGTAAAGACTGAGTGACATGCATTTTTGTGCCTCCACCGGGAACTGTGGAGAATAGCAAAGAGATAAGAAAGCCTTCCTCAGTGATCAGTGCAAAGAAATAGAGGAAAACAATAGAATGGGAAAGACTAGCGATCTCTTCAAGAAAATTAGAGATACCAAGGGAACATTTCATGCAAAGATGGGCTCGATAAAGGACAGGAATGGTAGGGACCTAACAGAAGCAGATGATATTAAGAAGAGGTGGCAAGAATACACAGAACTGTGCAAAAAATATCTTCACGACGCAGATAATCACAATGGTGTGATCACTCATGTAGAGCCAGACATTCTGGAATGTGAAGTCAAGTGGGCCTTAGGAAGCATCACTAGGAACAAAGCTAGTGGGGGTGATGGAATTCCAGTTGACCTATTTCAAATCCTAAAAGATGATGCTGTGAAAGTGCTGCACTCAATATACCAGCAAATTTGGAAAACCCAGCAGTGGCCACAGGACTAGAAAAGGTCAGTTTTCATTCCAATCCCTAAGAAAGGCAATGCTAAAGAACACTCAGACTACTGCACAATTGCACTCATCTCACACACTAGTAAAGTAATGCTTTACTAGCTTTACCATAAACTTCCAGATGTTCAAGCTGGTTTTAGAAAAGGCAGAGGAACCAGAGATCAAATTGCCCACATCTGCTGGATCATTGAAAAAGCAAGAGAGTTCCAGAAAAACATCTATTTCTGCTTTATTGACTATGCCAAAGCCTTTGACTGTGTGGATCACAAAATTCTGAAAGAGAAGGGAATACCAGACCACCTGACCTGCCTCTTGAGAAATCTGTATGCAGGTCAGGAAGCAACACTTAGAACTGGACATGGAACAACAGACTGGTTCCAAAAAGGAAAAGGAGTACGTCAAGGCTGTATATTGTCACCCTGCTTATTTAACTTCTATGCAGAGTACATCATGAGAAACGCTGGACTGGAATCAATATGCCGGGAGAAATATCAATAACCTCAGATATGCAGCTGATACCACCCTTATGGCAGAAAATGAACTAAAGAGCCTCTTGATGAAAGTGAAAGAGGAGACTGAAAAAGTTGGCTTAAAGCTCAACATTCAGAAAACTAAGATCATGGCATCCAGTCCCATCATTTCATGCAAATAGATGGGGAAACAGTGGAAACAGTGACAGACTTCATTTTTTTAGGCTCCAAAATCACTGCAGATGGTGACTGCAGCCATGAAATTAAAAGACACTTACTCCTTGGAAGGAAAGTTATGACCAACCTCGACAGCATATTAAAAAGCAGAGACATTCCTTTGCCAACAATGGTCCATCTAGTCAAGGCTATGGTTTTTCTAGTAGTCATGTATGGATGTGAGAATTGGACTACAAAGAAAGCTGAGCACTGAAGAATTGCTTTTGAACTGTGGTGTTGGAAAAGACTCTTGAGAGTCCCTTGGACTGCAAGGAGATCCAACCAGTCCATCCTAAAGGAGATCAGTCCTGAGTGTTCATTGGAAGGACTGATGTTGAAGCTGAAACTCCAATACTTTGGCCACCTGATGCAAAGAGGTGACTCTTTTGAAAAGACCCTGACGCTGGGAAAGATTGAAGGCAGGAGAAGGGGACGACAGAGGATGAGATGGTTGGATGGCATCATTGACTCAATGGACATGAGTTTGAGCAGACTCCGGGAGTTGGTGATGGATAAGGAGGCCTGGTGTGCTGCAGCCCATGGGGTTGCAAAGAGCTGGACACGACTGTGCGACTGAACTGAACTGAGCAGGGAATCTGCACATGACCTAGACTCAACAACTTAGTTGAAGTTGACTGAAAATGTGCAAGGGTGGGAGTTTCCAATTCTGCTGACCCCAAACTGGAGGATCTAAGCACCTTTCCTTGAAACATCATCTTTCTCTGAGGTGGCTTCAAGGCTAGTAGTTATCACCACCAAAAATTCCAAACAAGTACAATAAATAGGGACTCTGGTTCCTTCTCTTTTTCCTTAAAAGAATGATGGACTCTTAGCCAGGTATATGGATGTGAACTGGCTTCCCTGGTGGTTCAGACAGTAAAGAAGTTACCTGTAATGCGGGAGACCCAGGTTTGATCCCTGAGAAGGAATGACTACCCACTCCAGTATTCTTCCCTGGAGAATTCCATGGACAGAGGAGCCTAGCAAACAAAATGCATATCACTCAGTCTTTACCCTCAGGGTCACAAAGAGTCGGACATGACTGACACTTCACTTTCATGCGTATGAACCAGAGTTCTGCTACTTCCCAGCTGTGTCTTTTTGAGCAAGTGTTCTAACCTCTCTGAACCAATGGAGCTGACACCAACCGCCTCACCAAATGATACTGGATGGACAAGGCTGCCATAGAGCTGGAGCCCTGGGAGGTGGGGCAGTGAGAAGAGTTTAATCGGAAGATTTTGCCTTGATTATCCTGGGCTGCTGCTGTGCTTGCAAAGGACCCATATGTTCCCACCCTGATCCCTCTACAGGTAAGGGCCAGACTCTGGAATACGCTGAGACTCTAGTACTGCCTCTTGCCAGGTCTCAATACCCTGGTCCACAATATAAAGAAACAATATGTGGAGGGCAATTTCTTTATAACCATTTCAGATGTGGCAGTACAGGTAAGTTGTACATAACAGAATCTGATCTTTTGAGCCAAAAGGAGGCTGGGGGGGAGGGCATTCTCCCAGTTTATAGGTATAAACAGTGAGGCCTTTGTACCTGATGATACTAGGATGGCATGAAAGCCAAATACCAGAGGCTTCCACGGTCTCTGCTTGTGGGTTTTTGTTTTTTTCTTTTCTTTTTTCTACTTGGGTTTTGAGCAAGAGAATTGGGAACAAAATGAAAGGGATGATGGGTTATTCTGGGACATGCTGGCTCAAGATCAGGCCTCTGAATAAGGCCTTAGACTTTGGGGGGGCCCCCAAACAGCCCCGCTTTGGGCCCAATCTACTAGATCTCTGGGCCAAAGCGGTAGCTCTGCCTGGCTGAGGCAGGGAGAAGGAAACTTTGAAGTCAGTAATTCAAGGTCACTTTGCTGGCCCAGCTCCATCTGGCAATGTTGACTCTGAGGCAATGAAGGGGAGAGCTGGGAACACAGGGCAGAAAGAGGTGGCTAGCATTGGAGGGAGCTGGTGTAACTGGGAAAGTGGGGGGCTGGCCTCAGATGTTTCTAAATAAAACCCAGCCCCAGCTGAGACTTTGGTTGTTTATGGCAGAACCGACCAGTATTGTCTTTTGTATGAACAGGCAAAAACGTGCCTGGTAGATTATTCAGCCAGGCTGCCTGAGTACTGCCTGATAAGCATCGGTGGTTGTACAGGGTGTGTCAAGGCTTTAACATATGTTTTTTCACCCAAGTCTTCTGGCAGCCCTGTTACTGTTATCGTTCCCCTCTCGGAAGGGAGGGTACAGACTCTGGCTACGCTGAATGACTTCGAGGACTAGCAGCTTGACCTGCTGAAGCAGTGGGACTCCAGTTCTTGAGTCGGGTCAGTCTACCTAACGCGTAGGAGGATCCGAGAGCGAATCTGAGAAGACCCGAGGTGGCCATGATTTTAGTTCAAGAACGCGGAACCCGCACTGGTTTAATGCGCCCGGAAATTTCAGCCCAGCCAATGCGAAGGATGCAGTTGTTTGTTCAAATTTGCCTTTTTGGGCTTAAGCTGATGCGTCAGCAATTGACACTCTGGTTTAAATAGGGCATCCTGGAATGAGAGTTATTCCTCGCTAACGGGTCCCCCAATCCTCCAGCTCCCATCCCCTGCTCCCGGGTGCCAGTCGGTCTCAGCGTGTTCCAGGGTCTGGCCTTTACCTGTAGAGGGATCACGGTCTCACTCGCCTCTCGCTCCCGTGGAGCCGAGCCTCCTCCGGTGCCCAGGGAACCCCGCGGGGTGCGGGGGCGGAGCCTCGGCTGGTGCAGGGCCGGGGGAGGAGTCCCCCAGGCCGGACTCCGCCTCCTCCCGGTGAGGCCCAATAGGGTGGCGGCCCCGGCAGCCCCGCCCCGGCCCTGCCCGCGCGGCCCGCGCTTCGCAGGCCTTCGCAGCCCGCCGCCAGGCAGCAGCCGGCGCTCGGATCTCGCCTACCCGGGTTCCTTCGTTCGCTCATCCGCCAGTCCGACCGCCCACCCGCTCGGGATGGCTGGTTACCTGCGAGTCGTACGCTCGCTCTGCAGAGCCTCTGGCTCCGGGTCGGCCTGGGCGCCAGCAGCCTTGACAGCCCCCAACTTGCAAGAGCAGCCGCGGCGCCACTGTGAGTGCCACGAGGAGGGTCCGGGCGGGGTGCGCGCCCGGCACCGCGACGTGGCGGCCTTCCGGGCGGGGACCAGCGAGCGCGACCCGGGACGCCCGCGGGCCGGGGACGGCGGGGTAGAGCACACAAAGAGCCGGCGCACGGGGGCTTGCTCCCTTGCCCCACCTTCCAGGCTGTGCCAGTCGCAGGGGTGGGGACTTGAAGAAAGGTGGCAACTGGTAGCCCGGGGCGATCTCGGCCCTTGCAGCCCTGTGCCCCCAGATTTTCCCGCAGGGGGTTCTGGGGGTATCCCGGGCTCAGAGGGTATCCTGCCCGCCCTGCGCTCCTGGAGGGAGACAAAGCAACCGAGTGCGTGCCGGAGCGCCTGGCCCGTTCCCCAGCGAGAGGGAGGGTCTCGGCGCGGTCCCCGATCAGACAAAGGAGGGGAGGGAGGAGGCAGCCACTTCCCCTTCCTTCTCACCCTGGGCGCTAGGTAACCCCTGCTCGCTGTCAGGCACTCGTCGGCTATTTTTGGAGCCTTTTAGGCTACAGCTGGAGGAGCGTCCTTTTTATTTTCGCTTTGTTTGGACGCCCCCGTTCTCCTTGTCGACGCACTTGAAGCTCCATCCTGGGGCCTGTCCTTGGCTTGACCGGCCTCTTCTCGCCAGCCGGCTCCCGCGCCACTCCTGGGCCCTGCCCAGCTCACCCGACCAGGAGACCTGGCAACCGAACCACAATGTCACTTTTCCAAATCGTGCGTCATAACTTCTGTGGTACCCTTAGTCCACTGCTTCGGAGAGACGGCAGTAGTCTTTTTTTTTTTTTTGGCCTTGCCAGGTCTTCGTTTCGGCATATGGGATCTAGTTCCCTTATTCGGGATCGAACTGGGGCCCCCTGTATTTGGAGCACGGAGTCGTAGCCACTGGACCACCAAGGAAGTCCCGAAACGACAGTAGTCTTGATAAGTAGGGCGTCCAGGGACGGGGGAGCCTGGTGGGCGGCCGTCTGTGGGGTCTCACAGAGTCGGACAACACTGAAGTGACTTAGCAGCAGCAGCAGCAGCCTGAACTTCCATTACCAAGGCAGGCTTGCCCCTCTGACATTGGTCTGCCCCCTGGCTGTCCATCGCAGGCTGCAAAAGGCAGGGAACAATGTGGGTCCCTTGGCCCTGGCTACTGCCTGTTGCCATGGAAACCCCTCTCCTGCCTGGCCCGCAGCCCCTTGGAGTGAGGACAAGGGGGTGGGGCCCAGGCAACTTGGTCTTACTGCTGGAGTAGGTAATCTTTAACCTAGTGTGGGAGCAGCTGACCAGAACCCAGAAAGGCCCCGGCCCTCTCCTTTCAAGGAGAAAGGGGCATTTCTGTTTTTGTATACTCATGGAATTTGTCTTTAAGGAGCCAGCCCTGCAACTCAAGGTTCCATGGGTCCCCAGACCCCAGACAAAGTTTCCCATATGGCACCACCTTCAGCAAAATATGGCAGGAGTTAGATACATTCGCCACTTCTCCCTTTTATTTTTTCTTCTGCACATATGGTAAAAAACAAAATTAAATTAAAAAAAAAAAAACCACATAAACAAGAAAACAGAGCCCCTTTGGGGGCCTGAATTTTGGTAACATGTAAAAAGAGCAGCCAGTGGCAGGTCCTTTCAGAAGCCCCTAAGAGGGGTTTAGTTATTAATGAGGAGAAAGCCTGGTGTTTGAGTTGGACATGCATGCGACCGTACAGTTGTGACCTCTGCTAGCTTGTTACTTGGCAACACTGCTGGAGACAGAATACTTGGCATTCCCCTTGATGACAAGAAAAGAATATGCTTTGGCTAAAATACTCTTGTGTTTTTGCTGCCGGGTAATTCCCACACGTGTCTCTTTCTAGTTTTGCAACTCACAGGCCTCCTGCTGGTGGTGGTTTTGATAAGTTCGCCTGGGGAAGTGAGGGTGGGCTCTTCTCAACCGCTCAGCGGGAACTTTATCTGGCCTTCCTTCGCTCCGCTCCTAGCCTTGGAACTTCTTAATTTCCTCACCCCCCTGTTCCTCAACTTTTCAGATCTCCATGACCTGCTTCAGATCTTGGTGACTTGTTTACCCTTTTAGATTTCAGAGGAAATTATTTAACAATTGTTCGAAGTTGTGCAGACCTATCAGTAGTGTTCTTACGTGTTCTCCACTGAGCCTTGTTTCAGCTGCATCAGATAAGACCATAGCTACCCCATCAGACGTGGCGCTGCTGCTGCTGCTGCTAAGTCGCTTCAGTCGTGTCCAACTCTTAGCGACCCCATGGACTGCGCCCGCCAGGTTCCTCCATCCATGGGATTTTCCAGGCAAGAGTACTGGAGTGGGGTGCCATTGCCTTCTCCGCAGATGTGGCGCTAGGGGTAAAGAAACCGTCTGCCAATGCAGGAGACATAAGAGATGCAGGTTGAGTCCCGAGTTGGGAAGCTCCCCTGGAGAAGGGCATGGCAGCCCACTCCAGTATTCTTCCCTGGAGAATCCCATGGACAGAAGAGCCTGACATTCATAAGGTTGCAAAGAGTTGGACACACTGAAGCGACTTAGCATGCACGTACCCCATCCGGGGTGTTTTGGGTGGTCATGTTTCGGCCCTGTAGGTTTTAAAGAAAAACTTCTGGAAGGGCCTGGGGCCTGTCCCCCAGATCCTTTATGGAAAGCTGAGGCCTCTTTTACTGATTCCAGGATGGGGTGTTGGAAATTGCTCTCTGATTACAGGAAGTCAGCCTTGTGACTTGCTCTGGAGTTTACACTTCTGTAAACCCATGTTTAAAATGCCAACAGATGGCAAATATTAACGCGATAAATTGTGAGCTACTCCAGCCCGTTACCTGGCCACCCAAGTACATTCGTGATGGTCTGGTGCCATTTCGTGGTGAGAACTCACCGGCCTCTGTGTGGTAAGGCATCCCGGGATGGGGGAGGGGATGGAGTAACTTTCTGACCAAAGAGTAGGTTATGACAGGGCAGCCCTGACCAGACTGAACTGACCGTAGCTTGACATTCATTCATGGACTTCAGCAAATATTGTGCTTCTACTATGTGCCAGGCACTGTGCCAGGGACACTCTGGGGACAGAGCTGGGCATAAGGGACAAAGACTTATGGAGCTTAAATCCTAATGTGAGGAAGGACAGTAGACAAGGTCGAAGTTGGCTAGTGTGATGTACGTGACAAGAGCCAAGGAGAACAAATAAGGCAGAAAGATGCGGGCGAAGGTCTGGGTAGGGCTGCCAGGTAAGACCCCAGTGAATGAAGGATAGTAAGTCTCCTATACGACCTAGTTCTGTTCCTAAGACCCATTTGTTCGTAAGTCCAACAAAGTTAGCTTAGGTACCCAGCTAACACAATGGGCTATTTAGTACTGTACTGTGATAGGTTTATAATACTTTTCACATGAATGGTCCATGAAAAAATAAAGAAAACATTTTTAATTGTACAGAACAGTGCCTTGAAAAGTACAGGAGTACAGTACAACACTGGCACACAGGTGCTGGCATCGAGTGAACAGGCACGAAGAGTTACTGAGTGGAGGTGGGAGACGGTAGAGCGGAAGGGTCGTCAGCAACATGAGACGGAGGGCAAGAGACGGAGGGCAAGCTGCGGTGTCGCTCACGCCGGATGCTGGTGGCACGGGTTCCGGTTCCTTGCTGGAACCAGATGCATGTTCGAATCTTTGAAAGTCTGCATCTTGAAAGTTCATACGTAGGGGACTTACTGTACTGAGGGAATAAGGGAATGAAAACAGGCCGTTTAGTGTTCAGGGGAAGAGGGAATGCTGATGCCAAGGCCATGATGCAGGAGGGTACCTTTGCTTGTTGGAGAAGCAGAAAGTCAGGCTGGCTCAGAGCGTGCGATGGGAGATGAGATCAGGCTGTGGGGGTTGGGGGGGCTTGTAGGCCACTTTGGAGGATTTTGGCCTTTTCTGAGTGAAAGAGGAGGCTTTTCAGGGCTTTGAGAGGAGTGTAACTTGATTTACATTTTAACAGGACCGTTGCTAGCATCAGGGACCTGGTAGGAGGGTTGCTTGGACCTTGGTGGCAGTTGGATTCTGGGCTTATTTTGTAGGAAGAGCCTGTAGAATGTTTGTGATGGTTTGGACGTAGATGCAAGAGAAAGGCAGGCGTGAAGGAGGACACCAAAGAAAATGCTAGAGCCTCTTCTGGAATTGCTGCCCAGCCTTCTTGAACCCTCAGGAATTGGGGGCTTCCCCCCACATTCTACTAGGTCTCTCTGCTGACAGGAGCGTGGGTGGGAATGTGGTGCAACCAGTCACATAGACAGAGGCGGGTGAGGGGTGCCTGTCACGGGAGGGCCCTTTAGCTCAGAAGCTAGATCTCTTTACTTGAGCAGCAAGTAGATCCTGAAACCCGGGCTGGGTTTTGAAATCCTTACTCCATGTTCCCTGGCTGGGAGTTGGCCTAACGGACCTCTTGGGACTGGTGTAATTCCATCCTACACTCGGCCCAAGAGGATAGTATTTGTGCAGTGGGTCATCTGAAGATTTCATGGTGACTGTTACTTGGATTTCAGGTCACCTGTCACCACCTGTCTCCCAGAGAGAGGCAGATGGTGGGGTTGTCTCCACCATAGTGGCTAAACAATAGGCAAGCTTTCAAACTCAGATGCCTTGGGGTGCTCTGGAGGGCACATGGCAGGGCTCGGACAGAGGGAGAGGCTGACCTCTATCAGCCTGTCCTTCATCCTTGCTGTGGGCGAGCAGGGGCTCAGTGGGATGAAGTGACTCCTTCTTTAAGAAGGACTGGATTTTTATGTATAATCTTTTTTTTTTTTTTAAACTGGTTTAAACTGGTTTAAAAAGCATTTTTTAATTTCTTATTTTTTTACGGTGGTAAAACTGCACAAGAAGAACTTCCACCTTAACCATTTTCATGTGTGCAGTTCAGCGGAGTAAAATACACTCACCTCGTTGTTCAGCAGTCTCCACAGCTTTTTCATCTTGCAAAACTGGAGCTCAGTACCCATTAAACAACTCTGCTTCCTTTCCTCCCCGCCCCCGCCCCTGGTAACCACCATTCTACTTTCTGTTTCTGTAATTCTGACCACTCTAGGTACCTCATGTAAGTAGAATCGGACAATATTTGTGTTTTGTGTGACTGTCTTGCTTCACTTAGCAGGATGTCCTCAAGTGTTTTCCACGTTTAGCACGTGTCAGCATTCCTTCCTTTTTAAGGCTGAATAGGCTTTCGTTGTCTATATATAGCACATTTTAAAAAATATTCAGATTAAAATGTATTGTTCTTCTGAGTCAGGTATAGGAATTGTGAAAAGCTTGGGTGATATAGTTATTAAATCCTTACATACTTAATACTATTTCTAATTTATTATGAGTTACTTCCCAAAAATGTTAGTCACAGCTGAATTGAAAAAGTATTTGAGTACTACATAAAGTTTCCATGCTATGCTAAGTCACTTCAGTCGTGTCCGACTCTGTGTGACCCCGTGGATTGCAGCCTAACAGGCTCCTCTGTCCATGGGATTTTCCAGGCAAGAGTACTGGAGTGGGGTGCCATTGTCTTCTCCGAAAGTTTCCATAGGAGCAGGCATATAAGGCTTTGTCATATACTTATGGAGAATTGTTGTAGGTGTTACAGTTTATGAGGTCCCCAGTTTGACTTAATGGGTTGAATAAGTCTCTGCTACTAGCTGCATTGTAATTTCCAAAAGTAATAATGCATGTAATTAGAAATAAAATAAGAAAAACTTTTTTTTTAAACTTTTTATTTTGTATTGGGATATAGCCGATTGATGGTGTTGTTTAGATTCCACATATAAGGGATGTCATACGATGTTTTTCTTTCTCTGTCTGACTTGCTTCACTCAGTATGACACTGTCTAGGTACATCCATGTTGCTGCAAATTATTTCATTCTTTTTAATGGCTGAGTAATATTCCATTGTATATATGTACCACATCTTCTTTATCCATTCCAATAGAGAAGCTTTTTAAATTAAAGATCTTCTTCTCAAAAACAAATAAGTTATTTGGGAAAGGTGGTGATGTTGTTTATATAAGTATACCACATTGTAAGTCTGATCCAAAGGGAATTTACCATTGTGGAATTTGAAACAAAAGAACAAGTGGCAAAGGCTATTGAGGTAGGGCCAGATCCATCCCCGAAACTTGGAAGCGCTTCCTTTTTTAGTTTGAAAGCAAGTACATCCATGTTTAAGTTGTGTGGGGCCCAGTTTTGGAAAAAACTCAGAATCATGAACATAGTTTAACTTTTTGGCGAAAAGTTTTTTCTTAAACATCCTGGATTAGTTTCCAAAAGGTTCTTTTCTCATCTTGAATGTTCATATCACACTTTATTTCTCCATTCATCTGTTGATGGACACTTGGGTTGCTTCCACCTCTTGGCTATTGTGAATAATTCTGTTGTAAACATGGTTACACAGATAACTTTTTGAGACCCGGCTTTTAGTTATTTAATCAATTTTTTGAGGAACCGTCATACTGGTTCCCATAGTGGCCCCACCATTTTCTATTCTCACTAGCAATGTACAGGGGTTCCAATTTCCATCCTCATCAACACTTGTTACTTTATGGCTTTTGTTTTTGTTTTGATAGTAGCTGTCTTAAGGGGTGTGAGGTGGTGTCTCATTGTGGTTTTGGTTTGCATTTCCCTAATGATTAGTGATGTTGAACATATTTGTATGAGCTTATTGACGGTTTTTTGAGAAATAGCTATTCAAGTCCTTTGCCCCTTTATTAATCAGGTTTGTTGTTGTTGTTGAAAGGGCCTGTTTTTTTAAGCCTTGGTCACCAAACAGCATTAAAAAAAAAAAGGAAAAAAAAAAAAAAAAGACCCACTACAAAATGACCCACCCCACAAACAAAATGAGCCACAAACAAACAAGAAGACCCACCCCACAAACAAAATAAGCCTCTGCTGCTGTGGCTCACACCTCCGATCCCTGTTCCCAGCTCCTTTGGGCAGTTGCTTTGAGGAAGGCTGACACTTGACTTTGATAATAATGCCTCTTGCTCTCTCTGTTATCAATGGTGATAGTGATAGGGTTAGTCACTCAGTCGTGTCCGACTCTTTGTGACCCCATGGACTGTAGCCCGCCAGGCTCCTCTGTCCATGGGATTCTCCAGGCAAGAATACTGGAGTGGGTTGCCTTTCCCTTCTCCAGGGGATCTTCCCAACTCAGGGATTGAACCTGGGTCTCCTGTATGACGGGTGGATTCTTTACCATCTGAGTCGGTTTTCCTTCCCCCCCTCATTCTTTAAGGGTGGGCACTGCTGTGTTGAGGTGTTTCAGGAAAGGCCATTTACCCTCGACACCTGGTTGTAAATAAGCGGGCCCTGTGGTCTCTGAGGGTTTGACATTTGCATACACAGCTGGGAGGGCTGCCTGCTGTGGTCTTGACATTGAACTCCCCCACTGAGGTGTGGTGTCCACAGGCTGCTGTGCCTGAAGCTTAGAGCTTGAGTGGAGCCCAAGCTGAGGCTGAAACCTTTAGGACTGGCCCCAAATGGACCTCTCCTTAGGGATTTGGATTATGGTAGCCTTAGTACATTTAAAGGTCTTCCCCTGGTAGCTCAGCAGTGAAGGTTCCACCTGCCAAGAAAGAGACGGGGGTTCGATCCCTGGGTCAGGAAGATCCTCTGGAGAAGGAAATGGCAACCTGTTCCAGTGTTCTAGCCTGGAGAATTCCATGCATGGACAAAGGAGCCTGGCAGGCAACAGTCCATGGGGTCCCAAAGTGTTGGACATGACTGGGCAACTTAACAGCAAGTACATTAAAAGAAATTGATGGCTCTCATCACATTAACTCATAGAAGATGCATCTGAAAATTAAGCGAGCTAGCTCTACAACAGCCCAACAGGTCCAACAGGTTTCTGCAGGGCCACTCCTGCTTTAGACCAGACTTGCTGAAGGTCCAAAGTCCCCACTGCACCTTGGGAGGAGCTGGAGCAGTGCCAGCCGTGTTCCATCTTGTTCCCTGGGGGAAGAAATATTTGGAGCCTGTGTTTGCTTTCTGCTTCTCTCCGTCTGGCCCACAGGGGCATCCAGAGGCTATGCTTGAGCCAAGGCCCTGGGATCTATCCTGACCCTGACACAAGCCATGCTCCCTGGGTCTCATTTTTCTTCCTTTTTAGATTAAAAAAAAAAAATCTGTTTGCACATCTTTGGAGAGTGAGTCATCCGGCTACACATAATTCACTTGCTGCTTCTGCAGGAGGGGGAGCGAATGCTGGGCAGTGGGACCTGGCTGACACGCCTCCCTGCGTGGTGAAGGGTGGGTCTGGCCAGGAGGAGAAGGGCTCTCCCACCGACCTCCTCTTCTCACGGCTGTGATATGCTGTGCGTGTGTCTGGTTCTAGATGCCGACAAGAGGATCAAGGTGGCGAAGCCAGTGGTGGAGATGGACGGCGATGAGATGACCCGTATTATCTGGCAGTTCATCAAAGAGAAGGTAGTTCCCTCCCAAAGTGGGCGGCCTTGCACATGGCCGGCTGGGCTCAGTGATCAGTCCCAGCTCCTGTCTCCTGAGCCCTGCTTCAGGTCCCCGGGATTCACCCATCACCCTGGTGGACAGGAGCAACCCTATTTGTCTCCTTCCACCCACCCTTCTGTCATGTCCAGACCACTCATGGGCCTTGTTATTTTATTTATTTTTAAAATATTTATTTATTTGGCTGCATTGGGTCTTAGCTGTGGCTCTCAGGCTCAGTTCCACAGCATGTGGGATCTTATTTCCCAGACCGGGGATTGAACCCACATCCTCTGAATTGGAAGGCAGGTTCTCAACCACTGGATCACCGGGGGAGTCCCTGCTCTTATTATTTTTTAAAATACTTCTTTTTTTGGCTGTGTCAGGTCTTCACTGTATCATGGGGGAATTTTTCATTTCGGCCTATGGACTTTAGCCGTGATGCAGTCTCAATAGTCATGGTGCGTGGACTTAGATCAGGCACGGGACTGTCCTCAGCCATCTTTGTCTTGTACCAAGGTTAAAGCATTTTAAAGAATGTGATTAAACATAATCGCATATCATGTCTTTTTTTTGGCTAAATTAAGCTTTTGTTTTACTCTTCAGATTAATTAACACATATATACAGATACAGGAAATATAAGAAACACACTGGAGGAATTCAATCTGTGTTGCAGATTGCATATTTATCTCCTTTCAGAGAGCTGGCACAGGTTGACTTATCCTTTAGGAGTTTCTTTTTTGTTTTTAATTTATTTTTTATTGAAGTACAGTTGAGTATGTTGTCTTGATCCACTGCGTTCCGATGCACTCCCTTGAGGGAGTGAAAGATGAGCAGGGATCATGAACCTTTCCTTAGCCGTCTGGGGATGTCATCGTGAGTCGTGGCGTGGTGTCTGTTGGGGACAGTGATGTGTTTGAGCCACCACTGCACGTGGTTCCCAGGGTGGCTGCTTGACTGCTCCAGAGTCTCTGTGGGCTGGGTCTGCCCAGGGGAATACACGGTCCATGTGAAGACCCCCGCCTTGTGTGTCTGTCCCCAAGAACAAGGTTGAGAATTGCCGCTTCTGAATGGGGAAGGAGAGGGAACCCACTGTTCGGAGAACTCTAGATGTGTTTGGAGTGGAGTTTGGCTGAGTTGATGGGCCACTGCGGGGGATCGGTGGTGTTTTATGTGGTCCACGCTGGGGAAGAGCCCTCCAAGGGGCTTCAGCCTGATCTGCCAGCCTCTCTCCAGAGCCCCAGCTTCCTGCCAGCTTTGGCCAGCCCTCCAGAAGTCTTTCTTCTTCCCCTTCCACACGGGGTGAACCCAGGTGCCCCTGAATCCCAGTCAATCTGGGCTGATGCCTGGCCCTGGCTGTCTGTTTCTAGCTCATCCTGCCCCACGTGGACGTCCAGCTCAAGTATTTCGACCTGGGGCTCCCGAACCGTGACCAGACCAATGATCAGGTCACCATCGACTCCGCGTTGGCCACCCAGAAGTACAGTGTGGCTGTGAAGTGTGCCACCATCACCCCCGACGAGGCCCGTGTGGAAGGTGCGAGGGGGTGGGGGTGGGGCAGCTGGGACGGTGGGGGTGGGGACAAGGAGTTGGAGGGTCGCTGTCTTAGGCTGAGCGTGGCGGGTGGGGCTGGAAGCACAGCGTCTGGACTGAGGCTGTGTGTTGCCAGGTTCGTCAGGCTGGGCTCCGCCCAGCGTGAAGCGGCAATGATACGGCTGACAGAGTGCTCACCGTGTGCCAGCTACTGTTCTGGGCACTTTACACACAACATGCATTTAAGTCTCACAACAAGCCAAAAGGCCAGGGGTTTTATCAACGGTTTCGTTTTATGGGCTCTTGCCTGAGGTGACACAGCTGGATCTTGAAGCTAAGAAATCTGATTCAGGAGCGCCCATGGCCACTCTCGACTCTGCTGCTTCCCCAGGGTGGTTTTTAGGAGCCCCCTTCTAGCTACATTCCCGCTTAGGGTTCAAATCCTGGTCGGAAGGTTTGGGCTGCAGTGGGGCCACTTCCTCTTTGTCCTCATAGAGTTCAAGCTGAAGAAGATGTGGAAGAGCCCCAATGGAACCATCCGGAACATCCTCGGGGGAACGGTCTTCCGGGAGCCCATCATCTGTAAGAACATCCCGCGTCTCGTCCCTGGCTGGACCAAGCCCATCACCATTGGCAGGCATGCCCACGGCGACCAGGTTGGCCCCGGTGGGAGTGGGGCTCCGAGGGCCTGGGACAACCTGCCCCCAGCTGGAGCCCTGGGCCTGAGCCATCTTCTCGTCTCTGCAGTACAAAGCCACAGACTTTGTGGTTGACCGGGCTGGCACATTCAAGGTGGTCTTCACCCCGAAGGATGGCAGCGGCCCTAAGGAATGGGAGGTGTACAACTTTCCTGCTGGTGGCGTGGGCATGGGCATGTATAACACGGATGAGGTGAGCAGCGGCGCCTGGGCTCCCTCCCCCACCCATGTCTCTGTCTCCAGCCACATCGGGTTGGTGGTTCTGACTCTTCCTGTGTCGGTGGCCTGAAGGTCTGAGGCCTGAGAGCAAATGCATCTTTAAGTGTATTCAGGGGGCCCTATGGTACGCCTAGCATCCTGTGCTCATTCTCGGGTGCGTCTTGGGGCATATTGGTTGTCAGCTCTTGGTTTACAGCAAACTGGGTAAGTGCTTCTTTCCCTCCCTACCCCCATTTCTTGGCTTTCCTTTCCTCTGTGGTTGGCCTCATTCTTAGGCCGTGAAGAAATGGCCAACGTTGGCTCCGGGCTTATCCCTGCCAACCTGGCTATCCTGGCAGAAAAGAGCCTTTTTGGCTCCTGGTTCCAGCAAAAGTAGATGGCTTGGGTCACATGGCCATCTCCCAGCCAATCGTGAAGGCCCAGGGGAGGAAGGGCTCTGACTGGATAAACCCGGGACACAGGAAAGACAAGTAGGTGGGCTGAGGGCATGGCCCCACCCTAGCCATATGGTTTTGGAAATGGGGAAGGTGATAGCTTTTCCAAGTAAAGCTGGGCGTCTGCTTTCTCCCAGAAATTGGGAGTAGGGTGCTGGGCCAGCAGCAACAGCAGATGCTCACTCCAGGAAAATAAAAAGTGAAAGTGTTTGTCGCTCAGTCGTGTCTAACTCTCCATGTCTGTAGCCCGCCAGGCTCCTCTGTCCACGGAATCCTCACTCCAGAGGGCTGGGTGAACCCTGACTGCCTGGGTCGAGTGCGGGGAGGGGACTGCTGTTCCCAGGGCTGGGCCTGCCTGGGGGACCATTCCAGGGACCTCTCTCTCCCTGCAGTCCATCTCAGGTTTTGCACACAGCTGCTTCCAGTATGCCATCCAGAAGAAGTGGCCACTCTACATGAGCACCAAGAACACCATCCTGAAAGCTTACGACGGGCGCTTCAAGGACATCTTCCAGGCCATCTTTGAGAAGTAATGGCTTCTCCCTTTACTGTTTCCCAGGGAGTCCATGACCCTCCTTCCTGGTCCGCTCAGTCTTACCCACCTGGGGAAGCTGTCCTAGTGTGTCTGTCTTGGCCCTGAGACTCAGGGAGGGATTCCCCAACCTGTCAGCCTCCTGCCCTCTCCTCACCACAAGCCCTTTTGCTCCCAGGCACTACAAGACTGAGTTCGACAAACATAAGATCTGGTACGAGCACCGGCTCATTGATGACATGGTGGCTCAGGTCCTCAAGTCCTCAGGCGGCTTTGTGTGGGCCTGCAAGAACTACGATGGAGACGTGCAGTCGGACATCCTGGCCCAGGGTACGTGCCCCGCGGGGATGGGGTGGACCGTCGTTTTTCCCTTGCTGGGAGAGAGGGTGGGCCGGGAGTCGGGGCGCTGGTTTGCACACCCTTTTGGGAGGAAACTGCTCCAGTGGAGCAGCTGGACTGGGGCTTGCCTGCTCATCACAGGGTCTGCTGTAGACACATGGACCAGGCGCTCTCTGGTGTCTGAGTGAGGAAGGGTCATCTGTTATGTTTGGACTGGGTTATTGCTAAGGCTGCTGTTCCAGAGGAAGTAGTCCACAGCAATTTAGGTCCTAAAGGCCAGGCTTGTTAGCCCTGAGGTTGTTCCCATCCGTGAAAGGGCCTATCCATGCAGGAGATGTTCCTGTCCATGCAGGAGACTCAAGAGACACGGGTTCAGTCCCTGGGTTGGGAAGATCCCCTGGAGGAGGGCATGGCAGCCCACTCCAGTATTCTTGCCTGGAGAATCCCATCGAGAGAGGAGGCTGGTGGGCTACAGTCCATGGGGTCACAAGGAGTCAGACATGGCTGAAGTGACTTAGCACAGCACAGCGCATGGAAGGGCCAGGTGACTCTGCTTGGCTCCAGATTTGGACGAGGTTTGGCTGTAGTAGAAAAATGGGAGTAAGTATTCGGTTGACTGAAAAGTTTGTTCAGGTTTTTCTGTAACATCTTTGGCCAAGTTTTTAGCCAACCCAGTACAAGCAGATGGTCTTTAAATTGCAAAGAATTTGTTCTGCACAGTAAATCTTGTGGATATAGGAGAATATTGGGGGATGATGGCAAACCCCCCAGCCCTACAGCATCCTAAAAGACAAGCTGAGTTGCAGCAGAAAGCCATTAGGGAGGAACAGAAAGAAATATTCAGTTGTAATGGGAACGAGGGGCTTCCCAGCTGATTCAGTGGTAAAGAATCTGCCTGCCAATGCAGGAGACGAGGGTTCGATCCCTGGTCCAAGAAGATCCTCTGGAGAAGGAAATGGCAACTCACTTCAGTATTCTTGCCTGAGGATCCCATGGACAGAGGAACCTAGGCTCCAGTTCATGGGGTCGCAGACAGTCGGATACAATTGAGCAGGCACAGATACAGTCATATTGGGACTGAGAGCAAGAAAGATAATGGGAAGAGGCAACATGCATGCATAGGGAGTGGAAGAGAAACCAGGCTTTGTGAGAGAGGGAGGCGAGGTCTAGCTCCCATGAGGAAAAAGTAAAACCCATGTCAGGCTGCAGTGAAAAGGCAGAGGGTCTCTGTACTTCATAAAAACCTTCGACTTTATTTTGAAAAGTTCAGTGTGACCCTCTCACTAGAACAATTCCTATCTAGGATGGAAGGATGACAAGCCCTAGCACACAAGAGAAAGGCATGAAGTGTATAAGGACTAGTGAGTATGAAGGTCCCACATGAAAATGGAGAAGGGATCCCCCTTTCTCTGCCCCAACAGCAAAAATTCTTAGGCAAATAATTTCCCTCTAGAAGTTGCCCACTTTTTCTTTCTTGGGCATTTATAGTTCTTATTATGGTGCTGTGGGGTGCTTTTGAAGCCCAGGAGACCTTGACCATAGTAAACATTGACATCTGGATTTGAAAAAATTTGGAAGTAGATCACAAAGCTCTTTTTAAATTTTTAAATATTTATTGTTTTTTTGACTGTGCCAGGTCTTTGTTGTGGCATACAGGATCTTTGATCTTTGTTGCCGCCCTTTGGGATCTTTAGTTTCGTCATGTGGGATCTAGGTCCCTGACCGGGGATCGAACCTATGCCCCCTGCTTTGGGAGTGATGAGTTTTATCCACTGGACCACCAGGGATGTCCCAAATCGTAAAACTTTCAAGTGGCCTAAAAGAGCAGAGAGCTTCCTGGGTAGCTCAAACAGTAAAGAATCTGCCTGCATTTTGGAAGACCTGGGTTTGATCCCTGGGTTGGCAAGATCCCCTGGAGGAGGGCATGGCAACCCATTCCAGTATTCTTGCCTGAAGAATTCCATGGACAGAGGAGCCTGGCGGGCTACAGTGTGTGGGGTTGCGAAGAGTCGGTCACGACTGAGCAACTAACACACATACTCAAAAGAGCAGATAAAGTGATGACTGTAAAATAGCTGGCCACAGGCTTTATTCTTCCTGCTTGAATGAGCCTCTTGGTCACCTGCCAGGGTAGGTGGGTAGAACTTTGGAGCGGGGGGAGTCTTGCGCCCTGGGGGGCCATAGATTCTGGGGCACGTGGAGGTAGAGGATGTGGGTGTATGCCAGCAGGTGAATGAGAACCACCTCTGAGTGCCACCTGCCCTGTGCTGGGCCCTGGAGACCCAACACAAGTGCCTGAGGAGAGGTGCTGGCACTGAGGGGGGTCTTCCTGCTCTCCAGGCTTTGGCTCCCTTGGTCTGATGACGTCCGTGCTGGTCTGCCCGGATGGGAAGACCATTGAGGCTGAGGCTGCTCATGGCACAGTCACCCGCCACTATCGGGAGCACCAGAAGGTGAGTGCCAGGGCGGTGGCTGTGTGCCCTTCTATCCCTGGAGCCCAAGCCCACTGGCCCTGAGGGCTGGGTGCATGGGCCTGGTCCTGTCAGTCTAGAGGGGGCATCTGTGTCCAGGGGGCCTTTTCATTGGCTGCTTGGCTCTTCATCCCCCTGCGACCTCTTCCTCCAGGGCCGGCCGACCAGCACCAACCCCATCGCCAGCATCTTTGCCTGGACGCGTGGCCTAGAACACCGGGGCAAGTTGGATGGGAACCAGGACCTCATCAGGTGAGTTGGTTCTGGGCAGGTTCTGGGCTCCAGCTCCATACAGCTGGGGTCTCACTCTGCCCCGTGCCCTGCAGGTTCGCCCAGACCCTGGAGAAGGTGTGCGTCGAGACGGTGGAGAGCGGAGCCATGACCAAGGACCTGGCGGGCTGCATCCACGGCCTCAGCAAGTGAGTGGTCTGGGGTCAAGGCAGGGCTGGGCTTCCGGGGGCTCAGGGTCAGGTGGATCGTAGCCCAGGGTCCCTTGTAGAGGCTTCTTCCTAAGTCAGCTTGGCTGCCAGGGGACAGGACAGGTCCATGGCCCTGAGTGATGGTGGCTGGGGCTAGCCTCCCCACACCAGGCTCAGTGAATGGGTCCCTGTCCCTAGGCCGGCTGCTCAGAACCTTCCATCCCCTGCCACAACCACCTCCTGGCTTCTCTCAGAAGAGCTTTACTGAGCTGCCTGTTGTAATCTGGAAAAGCAAAGCCAAGCCTCGCTGGGTTCCTGTTGAGTTTGCTGTGGCCCCCTCCCCCGCTTTTTTTTGCCCACTCCATGCTGTATGTAGGATCTTAGCTCCCCGACCAGGGATTGAACCTGCACCCCCTGCAGTGGAAGTGCAGATTCTTAACCACTGCACCACCGGGGAAGTCCCGCTGTGGCCTCTTGACAGTGCGCTCCAGGTAGCCTCTGGCCTGTAGCCCTCCGCACAACGGCACGAGAAGCCTACTGTCTGGACGCTGCCCTGGATGCGGCGGCAGCGGCGGGGCGGCGTCTGCCAGAACCACTCTCACATGCACGTGCTCTCTCGACAGTGTGAAGCTGAACGAACACTTCCTGAACACCTCGGACTTCCTGGACACCATCAAGAGCAACCTGGACAGAGCTCTGGGCCAGCAGTAGCGGGCCAGGGTTGCTGCCAGCTGCCGAGCTGGCCGGGCTGGAGGCGAGCGGGCAGCCAGGGGTCCCCCTGCCCCCCCGACCGACACGCCCCGCGGCGGAGGGTGAGCCTCTTAGCCCCTGTTAGGAGGCCTTTCTAGGGGACGTTTTTTTTTTTTATAAGCAAGAAGTTTTTAAAAGTATCTGTGTGTTTCCCCTCATGGTGACGTGAGGCAGAAACAGTGTGTTTTACCTCAGCCGGTGGTATCTTTTGCATACTGTAATTTATATTGCCCTCGGGACACATGGTGCCATATTTAGCTACTAAAAAGTTCTTCACAAAACAGGTCTGCTGTGTTTGTCCCTGAGGGGAAGGAGGCAGCCAGGGCTGAAGAGGCAGACGCCTTCAAAGGGCTGGTGGATTCCAGCAGGGGCAGATTGGGATGCCCAGGCTGCCGCAGGCCTCTGCGGTCCAGGGGCCGGGTGCGGGGGGTGGGGGTGACCGGGCAGCAGGTCTTCGTGGGGCGTTCACTGGGATTTCCCAGCACGTTCTGGTTTCTATATCCTCTTCTCCTTTTTGAGAGTAATCACTTCCCACTTGATTCTGGTTATACTTTTTTGTGTTTTGTTGTTGCTGTTATTGTTGGTTTTAACCAACAATATTTTTTGTCATTGTTGGTTTTAACCTTCTAAACGTCCCCAGACCTCTTGATTTGCCTGTTTCTCAGTCCTCAAAACAGGTCCCACAGAGTCACCGCCTCAGTTCTCTTGCCCACGGTTGCTTAGAGCTTGAGCCTGGGAGTGTGCGTGGGGCTCCCGTGTGGTTGATCCAGGCCACTGAATCCCAGGCTCGGGCTCCTCTTCACTATTTTTTGGCAAAACTAGAACACTAAGATTATAGAGTTGTTTATACATGCTAGTGGTAAAGAACCTGCCTGCCAACGCAGGAGATGTAAGAGATGCGGTTCGATCCCTGGGTCAGGAAGATCCCCTGAAGGAGGGCATGGCCACCCACTTCAGTATTCTCGCCTGGAAAATCCCACGGACAGAGGAGCCTTGCGAGTTACAGTTCATAGGGTCACAGAGTCGGACTGAAGCGACTTGGCAAGCAAGCAAGCAATACAGCTAAACAGATCCAATTTAAAGGGCTGTGCTTTATGCAGGGATTATATTCTACTTTTGGTGTTAAATGTCCTGGGCAAGAGTTGTGACTTTTTGTTTTTTTTTTGGCCATCCTGTGTGGCTTATGAGTCTTGGTTCTGTGACCAGGATGGTACCCAGAACCTTTACTGTTAAAGTGCAGTCTTAAAAAAAAAAAAAAAAAAGTGCAGTCTTGTGCTCAGTCGTGTCCAACTCTTTGTGACTCCATGGACTATAGCCCGCCAGGTTCCTCTGTCCATGGGATTTCCCAGGAAAGAATATTGGGAGTGGGTTGCCATTTCCTCCTCCTGACCCAGGGATCAAACCCGTGTCTCCTGCATTGGCAGGCAGATTCTTTACTACCACACCACCTGGGAAGCCCATACCTGGTCTCAGGTCTTGACTTGAAAAAAATAAACACTTGGCAACCCGAAGTCCATTTCCCAAATTCGGGCGGGCTCTTGTAGGCTCCTGAAACCAGATACCTGGAAGCTTTGAGATGGGCTCCTAGGCGCCCATCTCCATGGAGGTGTTTTAAGCCCATTCTTTCCCAGTCATCACTGGAATCCCAGGGCTGGAGGAGGAAAGGCTGGCATGCTGGCTGTGCCCGGACCAGCTCCTGGGGGAAGCTCAAGGTTTCCAGGCCTTCTTCCCCATCAGTGAACAGCCAAGGGCTGGCAGCTCCCCAGGAGACACAGCCTCTGAAGCCCAGTCTGGCACCAGGAGCTGGCTTCTGTCCTGGAGGCCTGTTGGTGGGAAAGCAGCTTTTCTCTACAAGTGGTAGGAATTCTGGGGTCTTGGGCGGCACCCCTTTCTCATGGGCTCAGAGCCCTGCAGGTGGCCATTCTAGTGGGAAGGACGGTCAGGTGCTCCTCTGGGCCCCCTGGAGAATGAAGTACTCATAGGGGGTTCCTTCCCGGGAAGGGGTGAGAACAGTTCCACCCAGAACCATGGAAAGAAGCACTCGCAGTCACCTCACTAAAGAATATTCATTTATTTATAATTATTGCTAAGTAAACTTCTCTTTGAAACAGGAACATAAAAACACAGTAGGGCTTTGCACGAGTGGAATTTCTAAAACAGTTGGTTCGTATACATGTCAAAATAAGTTAGAATGGAGTTCGTCCAGGAGTTTCCAAGTCACATGAGAGGCCTCAAGAGCCTCTTCTGAACAGGTTGGGGCAGGGCGGGGCAGGGTGAGGACTGGAGCCTTGCTGAGACAGCCGCCCTCGCCCCCCAGCTCAGATTGTGAGTTGTGCTGCTGCTTCCTTCTCTCAGCCTTGCCCAGGTCCAAGGCACGGGGCAGGGGTGGGGGTGGGGGGTTGTTCAAGTATGGAACCTCTCAGAGGGCTGGTGCTGATGGCGGGGCTGGGGGAAGACAGGAGAGCACCAGCCTGGGGGCTGGACCTTGTCCTGTGGGCTTCCAAGACCAAGGCTACCGGGTGGCCGGAAAGAGGAGGAGGAGGAGATATGGGTTTTTGTTTTTGGTACCTGGGGTGGGGGGAGAAGACGTGGTGGAAAGAGGTAGTTTGCAGGGGACAACGCTTCTGCTCAGCAGGAGAAAATGTCATCTACAGTGACGGGGTCACTGCCACCTGAGGGTCGTCATGGCGGGCACCTGGGAGGCTGGGGGCCTCGGGGTCTAAAGAGCCACACTTGGGGTGAGTGAGGACCCCCAGTCCTCCCATTTGCTGCTCAGCATGAACTCTAGTGAAGAAGGAAGGGGCACCTGGCTGCCTGATCCTGAGGCTTCTGTGTCCTCCCCTCCCCCCATCCTGATCTCAGCCACCCTGAGGCCTGGCTTGTGTGTGTGTGTGTGTGTGTGTGTGTGTTAGTCACTCAGTTGTGTCCAACTCTTTGCCACCCCATGGACTGTGGCCCGCCGGGCTCCTCTGTGCATGGGGATTCTCCAGGCAAGGATACTGGAGTGGGTTGCCACTGGTCCTTCAGGAAGGACACAGCTCTGGGGGCACCTCCTCCCAGCTGCTCCCTGGGGCCCATGGCCTCACCTCCTGTGCCTTTGAGGATGGCCCTGCCTGCCCCCACTCCCACCCCATCTCACAGTCCTCAGGGTGCGAGTGGGTGGGAGTCTGGGTGCCCTGGCATTCCTCAGTGTGCTCTTTCACCGTCCCGGGGGCCCTGCAGTCTTTTTCAGCTCCGAGGCAGGAGCTGGGGACAGAGAGGCTGAGAGCGGGCAGGCATGGGAGCTCTGGCCGCTGCTCTGAACGGCATGGAGCGAGTCACTGGCGGGAGGGGCCGGGCAGGGGTGGAGGGCCTGCCAGGCTCTGCCCCTTCCTGCCTCTCGCCCTCGCCTCCTGAGGCTTCCTGCCCACAGCTGCACGCGCCCTCCAGGGCCAGACCAGCAAGTACCCCCTCCATCCCCACCCCGAGTCCCTGGGCTGCTCTTGGTTGGTTGGGGAGCCACAAAGCATGCACAGCACACAAGAAAGCTTCCGCGGGGAAAAAGAAAATGATGTCCATCAGAAAAGAGAATAGGTGACGCAGATTTGGAAAGAAAAAAAAATAAATTACCTTCAAAATACCCCCCTTTGCTCAAAAAAAAAAAGGGTTTTTTTGTTTTTTTCCTCTATGGTCTTCCTTTTTAAAATATGTTGCTCTTCCTAGGACTCTGGTGACTCTTGGCTGTCCCCATCCTCAAAATGCATACTTATTAGACCTTAAATAAGAAAAAGTCCAGTCCCCCCTCCCCCCCACAAGCCATCCTTGGCCTCCTTGAGGACAGCCCCTCTTGGTCCCCAGTGACCCCCTCCCTGTTCCCCTCACTTGGGGGGCCGCCACCTTTGTTAGCAAGTGCCTCATGCACTGCATGTCCTGGCTTTGTCAGGGGACCCTGGCGTGCTGCCCTGGATAACATTTTGTTGGAATCCACTTTTGGGACACCCATTTCCAACCAAACAGGGCTGTGAGATGGGGGCTTTCTGGGGGCTGGCTGGAGAGGATGGTAGCCAGGGTTGGGGCTGCACCCTGCTTTCCTATGGGCCACATGCATGCCTGGCTGGCAGAGAGTGTGGAGGGCACCAGGAGGTAGAAGGCAGAGGGCCCTGCCTGGCTGTCTGTGGACTGGGTGGGGAACGGGACTCGGCCTGGGCTTTTCCCAGTCTATGGGCTGATGGGAGTGGGTGACGGTGGGGAGCAGGGCTGACCAACCAGCACAAGAGCTCCACCATCCCTAGAGACAGGAGATGGTCCAGAGGAGAAACACGCCATGGCTCAAGAGATCTCTTCTCCAGTGACAGGGCCCCTGAGGAGCCATGAGGGCAGCCCCCCAACACTGGTTGCCCCCGCTCTGCTGGGCCTGAAGAGACAGAACCACTGCCCTAGTGGCCTGTCCCCAAACAGCCCCCATCCACATTTTTCCTGCAGCAGCAGGCCCAGGAGATGGGGACCTGGGCTTCCCGGGTCATCCTTCCTTCCCCACCATGCTTGGGGCCTGTGCTGGGTTCACAGCTGAGGCCAGTAGTACAGTCTCCATTTGGTCTCCAAGTCCCTAGTGGTGCAAATGACCAAGTGGGAGGACAGGGCTCAGGACAGTGGGGCAGCAGCTCGTTCCTCAGCTGCAGGGAGGCAGCCGGCACGCCCCACGCCCTCCTCGCCCGTTCCGGGCGGCCGGGCCTGTGCTATAGCACGTTGTAGTAGGCCATCTCTTTCATGGCCTGTTCAGAGAGGACGCTGGCCTCGGCGCTGCCATCCACACCCGCGTAGGCGTAGGCGTTCTCCTCGAAGTCCTCCATTTCCTGCTGGCTGTCGAGCTCAGAGGGGTCTGTGCCCGTCAGCTCCATCATGGGGTCTGCAAGAGAGGGCACAGTCAAGCTTAGCTGCTGCCTGTGAGAATGGCCAGTCACTCCCACACAGGAAGCAGAACTAAAGGAGTGGTTCCTAGTCACGGCTTCCAGAAGACTCAGTGGTTTCCTCTACCGCCCTGCTCTGGGGGGACCTGACTGACTCCCGTGGCTTTTCAAATGTGTGCCGAGTGAGTTCAGGACTGGATTTGAACTCTGGGGGGGTCTCTTGCACCTCCTGAGTCATGAAAGTGAAAGTCGCTGTTTTCTCCGACTCTGCCACCCCATGGACTAGCCCGCCAGGCTTCTCTGTCCATGGAATTCTCCAGGCAAGAATACTGGAGTGGGTAGCCGTTCCCTTCTCCAGGGGATCTTCCCAACTGAGGGATCGAACCCACGTCTTCCGCTTTGCAGGTGGATTCTTTGCCATCTGAGCCACCAGGGAAGACCCCTAAGTCACTAAGCCCTTATTTATTCTTTGCAACATGACTAATTAATCCCCTTTCCCATATGAAAGATTCCTGTGCTGTATCATGTTGGCCACACCACTTATTTGGCACCTACTGTATGCCAGGCACGTGACATGTATCATCTCCTGAATGCTCACAGCGACCCCATTTAGGAGAGCAAAAGCAAGTTCAGAGAGGTTTATCAACTTGCTCAGGGGCACCCAGCAAGTGCTATTGTTTTGATCTACTTGTGACTATCTCAAAGGGCTGTTTCCTCTGGTGCCAACTGTATCCTCTGGCCCTGCTCTCCAAGGCCAAACACTCAAGGTAGGTAAACAAAGATGATGAGATAAAAACTCTTTTAAAAGGCCTCCAGTCATTTTATCAAATTGAAATCTTTTATAAAGCTCTTACTGTTGGAACAAAGCCAGATAGAAAACTCCACAGAGGTGGAGGCCTGGGTGGGGCTGCCTTCTGATGAGTTTTGGAGGGAGGGAGGCCCAGAGGACACAGGGAGGCTTGCTGGCAGGGACTGTGGCTGAGTCCCAGTGTGCATTGTGCCCCGTCTATCTAGGAGATGCGATGTATTTGGGAGGAAACAGAACCCAGCCCAGGGGTAGCCTTGATGGGTCTAAGGCATGGTTTTTCAACCTTGGCATCATTAACACCTTGGGCCATGAGTCTTTGTTTTGGGGGACTGGCCTGTGCATTGTAGGATGTTTCACAGCATCTGTGGCCTCTGCCAGCTAGATAGCAATAACATCACCCAAGCTGTGATACCCAACTGTCTCTTGTGTATTAGTTGCTCAGTCGTGTCTGACTCTGCGACCCCAGGGACTGCAGCCCGTCAGGCTCCTCTGTCCATAGGATTCTCCAGGCAAGAATACTGGAGTAAGTTGCCATTTCCTCCTCTAGGCAATCTTCCTGACCCAGGGATCAAACCGGAGTCTCCTGCATTGCACGTAGATTCTTACCGTCTGAGCCACCAGGGAATCCCCAAATGTCTCTTAGACATGGTCAAATAAATGTCCCCCATTGAGAATCACTGATTGAATGGCAATCCCACTCCTTGCCAATGAGTGGCTCAGGATGAGGAATGGGACCCAATTCTGGCCAATGAATCATGAGGAAAGGCCTACTAGTGAGTTCTGAGAATGTTCTCATTGGTTTCATAGAGCAAAGGACAGCAGGCTCTTGCTCTTCCAATGGAGGTGAACAGGGAAGCATGTTGCCCTAAAGGCTACTGGCAGCTATTTTGTGACCATGAGGAAAATCACAGCCAATGCTGTGGAGAGAGGGAGTCTCACCCTGTCATTGCTGAGGGGCTGGATCAGTCAACTTTGCAGATAACCTGGACTGCAAATCATTTCTTCATTTATTTCCTTATTGTTTAAGCTGGTCTGATTGGGGTGTCTGTTGTGTCCATGGCATATGACACACTGAGTCTTCTGACTATAAAACAAGGTCAACTGCACCACGTCTTATAGACCCTAGGCTGTTTCTTCCTCAAATCCTAGTGGCACACTTTAATCAGCTATCATATAGCTGATTAAAAATAAGCTACATAAAGGCTGAAGAATTGATGCTTTCAAATTGTCGTGCTGGAGAAGACTCCTGAGAGTCCCTTGGACTGCAAGGAAATGAAACCAGTCAATCCTAAAGGAAATCAACCCTGAATATTCATTGGAAGGACTGGTGCTAAAGCTGAAGCTCTGATACTTTGGCCACTTGATGTGAAGAGCCATGATGCTGGGGAAGATTGAAGGTAGGAGAAGACGGGGACGGAGGATGAGATGGAAAGATAGCATCATCGACTCAGGGGACATGAATTTGAGCAAACTCCAGGAGATGGTGGAGGACAGGGAAGCCTGGTATGTTGCAGTCCATGGGGTCGCAAAGAGTTGGACACAACTTGGCAACTCAACAACAACAACAAAATAAAGCCAGGAAAAAGTTCTACCTTCGAGTCACTTGTTACCCTCCCAACTTTTTTTATTAACTCTATTTGGCAGTTCCAGTTGGCCCCAGGGAACAATTTGTACCATTTATTTATTTATTTATTTTGCAAAAACATTAATCTACCTCTTGAATTACAGTCCTATAGTTTATTGGATAGCTCTATCTAGAATGTATGCTGCCTTCCTCCTGCACAAGATCAAGCCTGAGCTTCTCAGACCAAGGTTATATATGAGTGACTTGGGCCCCAGCCAATCCCTGCTTTACTGTCTGTTATCTGGTACAATCAGGAAGAAAGCCATTGTAGGCATCCTTGGTTGCTGACCTCAGATAGAAAGAGCTTATGCCTTAGCCACACCCTGGAAGAGAGGTTTGTAGGGACAGCTGCTTTCAAAGGACCAGTCCTGCTCTGTCCCTCCTGCTGGGTTTGCTTCCTAGCAGATGCACTAGAGTACTGGCTCTCAGACTCTACTCTGCATAGAATTAACTAAGGGGCTTAAAAAAGAAAAAAAAAAAATTCGGATCCTGGGCCACACTCCAGATCAATTACATTTGAATCTCTGTGGTTGAGACTCAGGCATCAGCACTTTAAAACTTCTCTAAGTGATTTCAATGTGTAGCCAAGTTTAAGAACGGCTCTCTAGAGCTTAGAATCAGAGGTTCCCAATTTGAGTTTCTTGACCGGTAGCTTCCCTTTGACTTAGGAACTTGGAAATGCAAATGGTCTGACCCTACTCCAGACCTACAGAATGAGAAGCTCTGGGGGGTGGGATTCAGCACTTTAACAAGCCTCCAGTGATTCTCATGCTCCCTGGCTCAAATTTGAAAACCATCACTTCATTCAATGCCTCTCAAGTTTTCCAGTGCAAACAAATCACCGAGGGATCTATCCGAAATGCAGATCCTGATTCAGCAGGTCTGGGGTGGAGGTGAGTCTGCAGTTCTAGCAAGATCCCAGGTGATGCCAACACTGCTGGCCCCAGAACCACATGCTAAGGAAGAAGGTGCAACAGAGCATCTATATGCAGTCAACAGCATTCCATCCTCACTCAGGGAGAATGGAAAACTGAGGACACTTGTTTCTACCAGAAAACCCCAGGCCACTCACTGTTCCAAAGCTAAAGCAGGGTTATTTCCATCATGCCCCAGCATCTGATTGGCTCCTCGTGAGTAACCTCACATGGCAAGTCAACCCACCCAGTGATTGTCAACACACATTCCTAGCTGTGCATCTTGGAAGAAACTCCAGAAAAGTCAAATAGCTCCAGACTATACAAGGAACCTTCTGCAAGTGTGGCTGTCTACTCCTTCCTGTAGAATCTCTAGTGTCTCCTCCCCATGAGGCCAAAAAGAAGAAGGTGCTTCCACTACTGACCAGTGTTGAGGGGAGAGGTCATCACTAACACGTGGGGATGTTATAACAAACAGCCAATGAACCCTCCGCCAACTGCAGAGGTGAGCAAAAGTCTCCTGAGTATGTGGGCTGCATTCCTTCCGCCAGGCACTAGGAAGAGTGTGACTGACTGTATTACCCTTTTTGCCTTGGCCACTGGGAAGCTCAGGGCTCCCTTTTGCATGCCCACAGAACCTCCCACTTGTACTTGGGCTTGTGACCTCACCTGGCTCTCCCTTATCTTTCAGTTGGCATTTTCCCTTTTGTTACTTTCCTTCCCATCCATTTTTAAACTCATTATAAACTGGGGGATTTTTGCAGAAACTAATGCCTTTGACCAGTTATTTTTACTTTGGCCAGTCAAATATTAATTCCGTTATTTCACTAACACTTTGCAGATTATTACATTCAATAGTTATACCTGACACACCTATAAAGTCTTCTCCAGCACTATGAGTTTCATTTTCATTTTGAATATCCCAAACACTAAGGTTTTCTTTTGTCTTTTTGTTGGTCTAATACATTCTGAATCAGAACTATATTCTGAAGAACTATCATCTTCTGAGACACTATTATTTATGTTGCTTAGACAATCAGAGGAAGTAACTGCATAAAATTCACCGAAAAATTCTTGTTTTACTCAAAATTTTATAATGCATCATTTTTGAAATTTTATGGTAATAAACTTGCGTTTATAACATACACAAGGTTGGAACAAAAATCTAACAGAGCAAAATGTGAATTATAACAATCGTAAATTGTATAATGAACCCTTGATCAGTTTTAAGCTCTAATAACTTTGCATGGTGACGTTAATTGTATCACTCTCTAAAAACATATTGATATGTCTCCAGACAAAAACGTCTGGGTAATAAAAGACATATTAACACATCTCCGGTCAAATAATGTGTTAAAAATGCCCTGTCTCAGTGATGATCTTGCATGAGTTCCCTAACTTCTCTATCCTTCAGTGCCTGCATCTGTACAATGGTGATAATAACAGAGCCAACCTCGAAGTGAGGGTCACATGAGTTAATAAAGGCTTGGCACACAGCACTCAACAAATATTCTTTTTATTATTGTTTATGTGAGCCCACGTAAGTCCTTTGGAGAATACATAAACGTCCCATCGTTATCACGCTGATGGCCCTCCGGGGAGCCCTCTCTCCAGACCTGAGCCCACCCCAGTGAGGTCTCAGGCCTGGCCAGCCTCCCCACTCCCCTCACTGGACAGGAGGCTCCTGAGTGCGCCATGACAGGACCATTCCTGCTCCGTCCTCGGCGTGTGGCCCACCCACCTTGGCTGTCCAGGCCGATGTCCATGACGCCGTGCTTGACCTTCATGTGCCGGCTCAGGTTGCCCTTGAGGTTGAACTTGCTGGAGCAGTAGGGGCACTTGAAGGGTTTGCTACCCGCGTGAAGGTGCATGTGGCCCAGCAGGTTGTACATGCGGTTGAAGGACTTCCCGCACACCTGGAACACACCCCGCCCCAGCCCGGCCTTGTCAGCCTGGGGGCCTGTCCTCCCCCGCCCCTAGCCGCTCCCACCTCCATGGCTGGGCCTGAATCGCATCCCCTTTGTCCCTTCCTATGTGACTGCAGAGGCCGAGGACTGGGCCCCTCCTTGCAGGTCACCGTTCCTGCGGGTCTGCCCCACACTCCCCGAGCCGAGGCTGAGACCCAGGCTGGGAGCTCCAGCAGCACTGAGTCTCTGGCCTGGGCTCCTTCCCTGAGGCTGCACCGTGACCTTCACCCCCGCCCCCAACTCTCCAAAATCAACTTCGGGGAATTCCCTGGCGGTCCAGTGGTTAAGATTCTGCACTTTCACTGCCAAGGGCCTGCGTTCCATCTCTGGCTGGGGAACTAAGATCCCACAAGCCTCAGTGCAGCCAAAGAAAAGCAGCCAATTCAGTAGCTTGTAGGACCTCAACCCTCACCACCTACCCCCCACCCCCCCAGAGCCCAGCAGTTTCAGCCAACGGGGGTTGGGTGGGGGGAGCGGCCCCCCCCTTGCCCAGCCTGGGTCCCGCCTCCTGTGATCACACGCCGGGGCCACTTGTGAGCAAGTCCTGCCCTGGGGCCCGAGGGTCCGGTACCTTGCATTTGAACGGCTTCACGGGCGAGTGGACGATCATGTGGGTCTTGAGGGTCTGCTTCTGCACGAAGGTCTTGAAACAGATGTGACACTGGTAGGGCCGGACGCTGGTGTGGATCAGCATGTGCCGCTTCATGTTAGCCTGCAGGGTGAACTCTCGGCCACACACCTCGCACTTGAACTCCTTCACGCCCTGTGGGGAGGGGGGGGGGCGGGCGGGAGCTGTGGTCAGGACCGCACGATGGACACAGGTTCTGGGAGTGTGTTCGTGCGGCCCTGACCATCAGGGCTTCTGGGAAATGACTTTCTGTGGTTTGCTGTTTCTTAGTCTCTCAGACGTGTCTGACTCTGTGACCCCATGGTCCCATTGTCTATCTCTCGGCAGACAGACCGTGTCTCCTGTGTGGGCCGGCTTGACACAGTGAAGATGACGTGTGTGACCACCAGGGGGCCCTGCCCTTGGGGAGCTGACTTCGTGCATGGTGTGTGCACTGCATACACTGAGGCTGATCACAGGAATGTTTTCAGTTTTATCAGCCTTTGATTTTTGCTTTCCCCTTTTCTTCATAGTATTATTTATTTATTTATTTTAACACTTTGTGGACTTGTGGGGATTTTAAAGTCTACAAAGATAGAGGAGAAAGATGGCAAGTACACAGCACGTGTACTTATCGCTCTCTATTCTCATCACCCAAGCCCCCTGCAGGCATAAATAGTCAATCATCTGGTTTTATGGCCAAGGCCAGATTTAGCTTCAGAATCCTTCTTAACATTACAGTCTAGGTAGCTACACCAATTGAATGGAGGAGCCCAAGGGGACTTCCCTGGTAGTCCAGTGGCTAAGACTCAACGCTCCCAATGCAGGGGACCCTGGTTCGATCCCTGGCCATGGAACTAGATCTTATATGCCATAACTAAGACCCAGTGCAGCCAAATAAATTTTTAAAAATATATTAAAAAAAAAAAAGTTCCCAGGGCTGGGACAGGCTGGATTCTCGGCTTGGCAGGATATTCTCCCCTACTCACTGCAATGTCCACTGTGAGAGACAAGGACACGAGTTCAACCTGGAGCCTCTCTAAGGCCACAGCTATGGACAGTGGTAGCTCTATGCACATGCGTGCTCTGCTGGTCAGTCATGTCCGACTCTTTGCGACCCCATGTACTGTAGCCCGCCAGGCTCCTCTGTCCATAGGACTTTCCAGGCAAGAATACTGGAGCGGGTTGCCATGCCCTCCTCCAGGGGATCTTCCTGACCCAGGGATCAAATCGGAGTTTCTTATGTCTCCTGCATTGTAGGTGGGTTCTTTACCACTAGCGCCACCTGGGAAGCCCCAGCTCCATGCACATTCAGCTTCAGTGTGAAGCTGGTTGGCTTTGGGTGGAAACCACAGCGCAGGCCAAGTGCCAGAGTGGGATGGTGGGACCCGAGAAGCCTCATTCAGCCTGTCTGGATGTAAAGGCCCCTCAAAGGAGGTGACGCTGGCTGAAAGTCAGGGTGGTTAGCAGCCTCCAGGGAGGCAGGAAGGCAGGGGAGAACTGGTCAAGGTGATGTCTAGAGACACGGCAGACAAGACAGTGTTGCTCTGCCATCTGTCTCCACAGGCCACTTTGCCTCATTTCAGAGTATTTGGAACCAATTGTACTTCTCCATAACAAATATTTTCCCTTACATTCATTCCCTTTTTAAAGCTTTTTTTTTTTTAATATTTATTTGGCTGTATCGGGTCCATGTTGTAGCACATGGGCTCCAGAGCACACAGGCTCAAAAGTTGTGGCCTGTGGGCTTAGTTGCCCTTTGGCATGTGGGATCTTAGTTCCCCGACCAGGGATCAAACCTGCATCCCTGCATTGGAAAGTGGATTCTTAACCACTGGACCACCAGGGAAGTCCCTCATTCCCTTCTACAATGAAATATATTTAGTATTTGCTTAAAAGAGAGTCAATGGCACCCCACTCCAGTACTCTTGACTGGAAAATCCCATGGATGGAGGAGCCTGGTAGGCTGTAGTTCATGGGGTTGCTAAGAGTCGGACACGACTGAGTAACTTCACTTTCACTTTTCACTTTCATGCATTGGAGAAGGAAATGGCAACCCACTCCAGTGTTCTTGCCTGGAGAATCCCAGGGACGGGGGAGCCTGGTGGGCTGCCGTCTATGGGATCACACAGAGTCGGACACGACTGAAGTGACTTAGCAGTAGCAGTAGCAGTAAAAGAGAGTCACACACTTTTGATAGACTCTCGTAATTATGAGAGGCAAGGGGAGCCCTTTGTGTTCTTGAGCATCTCATCTACTTCCCTACGGCATCCTGGCCTGTCTCTGGCCGGGTCCTCCCAGCTGTGAGATGGAAAATCAGCGATTCTCAAACTATGCTCCTTGGGTCCTGCAGGGATTCTTCAAACACTTCAGTTCAAATGTTTTAAAATGAATAAAGTTTTACTATTTAAAAAACTAATTTCAGAGCACCTGAGACACTGGGGCTGAAGCCCCTGCAGAGCTCCAGGCTTGCGGCCCAGCAAGTCCCCCCAAAGCGTTTGCTGTTGACCTAAGGGGACCCAGCAGGGTGGCAGATGTGTCCCCTCTGCTCACCTGCATCTGAATTGCAGATGTCAGGATTAGGGAGGAGAAACCACATTCAGAAACATGTCTTTGGTTGTTAAATTAAAAAAACGGTTCATATCTTAAAAAAAAAAAAAAATCCCCCAAACCACACACACAAAAACCAAAATCCAAATAAACAAAAACTAGTTTCAGTTACATCTTTTTCCTAACACTCATCAAAATAAAGCAGAGACATCACTTTGCTGACAAAGGTCCATCTAGTCAAAGCTATGATTTTTCCAGTGGTCATGTACAGTCCCTTAGACAGCAAGGAGATCAAACTAGTCAATACTAAAAGAAATTAACCCTGAATATTCATTGGAAGGACTGATGCTGAAGCTGAAGCTCCAGTGCTTTGGCCATCTGATGCAAAAAGCCAACTCACTGGAAAAGACCCTGATGATGGGAAACATTGATGGCAAGAAAAGGGGGTGACAGAGGATAAGATGACTGGATGGCATCATTGACTCCATGGGCATGAATCTGAGCAAACTCTGGGAGATGGGGAAGGACAGGGAAGCCTGGCATGCTGCAGTCCATGGGGTGCAAGGAGTTGGACACAACTGAGCAACTGAACATCAAAATAAATATAATGATAAAAATAAGAAACATTTGGGAATTCCCTGGTGGTCTGCTGGTTAAGAATCTGCCTGCAATACAGGAGATGCAGGAGACAGGAGTTTAATCCTTGGGTAGGAAGATCCCCTGGAGGAAGAAACTGCAACCCACTCCAGTATTCTTACCTGGAAAATCCCATGGACAGGGGAGCCTGGAGAGCTACAGTCCATGGGGGTTGCAGAGTTGAACACGACTCAAGTGACTGAGCACACAAATATTAAAAAAAGAAAGAAAGAAACGTTCACCACCTAAGTGGTCTCATCCAGCACTATGGGAAGCCCTGGATGAAAGCTTGGCAGGAGGAGAAAGCAGAGACTCAGAAGGCCGGCCGGGGGGAGGTGTGTGCCTGGCGGGGAGGTTCCAGGGGCCAGGTCTGGCCAGGGTGCGGCTGGCACACGGCGCCCTTACCTTATGGGTGAGCGAATGCTGCTTGAGGTGGTGGATCTGGCTGAATTCCATGCCGCACTCGGTGCACACGAAGGGCCGCACGTTCTGGTGCTTGAGCATGTGATTCTGCAGCTGGCTGCGGTAGTGGAAGGACTTGTCGCACTCCAGGCACTGGTAGAGGGTGGGGCCCTGGTGGGAGGCCAGGTGGCGCTTCAGCTGCGTCAGCGTGGAGAAGTCCAGGCCGCACTCGACGCACACATGGCAGCGGCCGCTCTCGTGCTTCACCTCGTGGGCCTTGAGCTCGCTGGGGTAGGCGAAGCCGCGGCCGCAGAAGTGGCAGCTGTAGGGCTTGACCTCCGAGTGCAGCAGCATGTGGCGCTTGAGGTGGCTGGTCTGCGTGAAGGCCTTCTGGCACACCTGGCACTTGTGTGGCCGGGTGCCCTGGTGCGTCAGCAGATGCGTCTGCAGGTGGCTGGGCTGCTTGAAGAGCTTGCTGCAGTGCGGGCAGGAATGCGGCTTGATGCCGTTGTGGCCCAGGATGTGCGTCACCAGGTTGTACTTGGACGTGTAGGACTTCTCGCACATGCGACACTGCCAGCGCTTCTGCCGGTCGCCGGCCTCCACCAGGTACGAGTCGTCGATCTGCACGTTGATGTCCAGCCGGTCCAGCTGGGCCTTCTTGTGGCGCTCCACCGTCGAGCCGGCTGCGTCCGCTTCGAACTCGCCCACCTCCTGCCACACGAAGCCCTGCTCTGGCTTCACGGGCTCTGGGGACTCCATGGTGGGGGGCTCGGGGTCGCTCAGCGGGGGCAGGTGCGGCGGCTCGAAGCCGCACTCCACGGGCAGGGCCTCCGGCCTGGGTAGCGCCATGCTGGGCTCGGCGAAGGCGTCCCGGGCCGGGTCGGGGAAGTGGGGGTCGAAGGGGGCTACGTCCAGCTCCGGCCGCGGGGCGCGGGGAAGGTGTCGCAGCGTCCGGGGCTTGCGGCTGAAGACGCTGAGGTCGATCATCTTGACCGCGCTGCTCTGCACCAGGGCCTCGCAGCCGCCGCCAGCCGCCTCGGCTGGGGCCTCTGCTGGGCCGGCATCCTTGTCGTCGCCGCCGGGCACTGACACCTCGTAGACCTCCTCCTCCTCCTCCACCTTCTCAAACTTGACCTTGGGCACCAGGCGCACAGGCGGCCGCGTCTTCCGCCGGGTGTGCTTCTCGAAGGCCGCCTCCACCTCCAGCACCTCCTCCTCGGCCGGCTCCTCCAGGGCCCGCCCGTGGCAGGCCAGCTGGTAGACGTCGGGGCCCGGGGGCCGGGGCTCCCCTATGGCTGCCCCGGACAGCTCCGGCCCCAGGTCCGGGTAGAAGGCTTCGGCGCTTATGGTGGCTCCAAAGAGCTCATTTTCCGAGACCAGGCCCAGCACGGCGGCCTGAGCCAAAGACAGCACCACCACGGCATCAGTCTGTGTCCCTGAGTCCATGAAGCCCTCCATCCCGTGGCGGCTGGCTAGGAGGGCATCGCTGCGGGAAGAGAAGGGAACATGAGCACCGCCAGCTCAAGGCTGCCAGACCGACGACAGACAGACACAGCTCAGCGAGGGCTCGCCCAAATCTGGGTGTGTCTGTCCCCGACGTCTTTCTATTCCTGTCTTGGGAACAGGGCACAGGGTAATTACGGGGAGCCATGACACCCTCTGTGTATCTGATCTTTGTTTGCCACAACCTCCATCTGCCTGTGGGGGTCCTGGTTAAGCCCTGCCCCCTTGCTGGCCTCAGTCTTCCCATCTGTGAAATAGGGAGGCTGGGTTTCCCCAGTGGTACAGGAGTTCCCAAAAGAATGGGATCCAAAATGGCAAACAGTAAAGATTCTGCTCTTTTAAAAACTGATGTTAAAAAAACCCATCTTTACTCAAATGAAATATATACCTTGTTCCCACACAATGGCTTTGTGTCTAAGGTATAATTTTACACTGACCTTGAGACTGTACAACTGTCACCATTTGCTTGGCCATGTGAATGTGGTGTTTTGGGTTTTTAAATATATTGGGCAAGAACAAGGCAACACACAAAAATAAATTAGGTGCCGAGGCCAAGCTCAGACAGCAGTTACCACCTGTCAGCCCTGATGCTAAATGACTGTGCCTTGCACAACAGGTCATTGCTCTTGATTAGCTAAATGTTGCACATTTAATGACCTACGTTTACACTGATTAAAATATAGCTTGTGTCTGATATGTACCCTGGAATTTCATAAAAGATCTGACTTGAAAGGAGTCTGTGATGGCTAACAAGCTGGAGAAAACTGGCTGAAGTGAATGCTAAAACTAGCTCCCAGCTTCACAGCCACGTTCTGTGATCCAACAGGTGTTTCTACAAAAGCCACTAAGCCCACCTGTCCGGGTCCAAAGCCGGGGCATCAGCTTCCTGCCTTCCTAGGGGATCTGCCACACCGGTGCCCTCTGCGTAGCCTGGCCTTTGCACAGAGTTCTCCCACCGGGGTGCCCTTTCCCCAACCCCACTGAGCTCCTGGCTCCTCCCACCAGCTCCCCAGGCTTCCCTGAAATTCCCCCAGTTCCCGGTGCTTCTCAGCTCTCCAGCTCTCCCTGATGTGGGAGGGCCTCCTCCCTGGCCTGGGGTCCTCATCAGATTGCACCCTGCCCCCCTGCTCGGTGTCTAGCACAGCACAACAGAGGCGCTCCATAAGGAAGGGGAAAGACAGGACTGTGGTGGCTCCTGCCTGAGGCTTCCTCCGGGGCCAGGGTCAGGTGCATGGCGGCGGCCCTTCCTCAGGAAGCAGGCTCCCGGCCGGTGTCTCCCTCCCCCTAGTAGGCCAGAGGAGCTTCCCCTTCCTGAAGCCAGCTAAAAATAAAATACCCCAGAGAGGAATTTTAGCCTCCTTGAAATGGACACTAAAGAGTAAACTATTAAGCTTAAAGCAGGGCTCTTGTGGAAAGGGTTGGACGGAAGGAAAACCTCTGGAACAGGCTGGGGGTTGTGAGGAGGGGGTGGCTAGCCCTGATGGAGAGAGCTCACCCTCCCACCCTGAGTTGGAAAGAACACTCAGCTGGGAGTCAGGCAGCCTGGCCTCAAGTCCCAGCTCTGTCACATACAAGTGACTAAGCTAAGTCACTTCTGCATCTCAGTTTCCCCATCCAAGAATGGGGGAGGGGGACTTCCCTGGGGGGGCCCAGTGGTTAAGACTCTGCATTCCCAATGCAGGGGGGAACCCAATGCAGGGTTCTATCCCTAGTTGGGGAACTATAAGACCGCCCCCCCTATGCTGCATGGCATGGCCTAAATAAATAAATAAATAAATAAAATTAACTGGACCGCCAGGGAAGTCCTCAAAGAAGCAGACTTTCTGGATGAAAACCACAGACCTGAGAGATTTCTCCATTCTGGGGTCCCAAATTCATCAAAGGTTTGGGTGATTCTATGTCAGCCTCTAGAGACTAAGAACTCATTTGATCAGTGCAGCAAATAATTTGCTAAATCCTTGGTCTGGGTTGGGCCCTGTGCTTGGAGATGAAAGGCAATGAGGTCCCCCGTGGTGTCCACAGGAGACTGCTGCGCCCACTGCAACCCCCCTGCCTCCCTGTGCGGGGAGCCTCACTGCCTCGGAGGACAGCGGCCCATCTGACCCAGCGTCCAGCAGCGCCCAGCGGCAGCCCTCGTGTCAGCTGTGGGCTTGAGAAAACAAGCAGCTCAGCACTTTTTCCAGACTTCCCCAAAGGCAGGGCCAGCAGAGGGGAGGGACTGACCCTCAGCGGCGGAGCCTGTGCTGGGACTTGGCCTGGATTCTGAATTCAGATCTGGACTTTGCCCGTTTCTGGTTCAGGCTCATCCTGTCATGCCCTGAGCCTCAGTTTCCTCATCTCTGCTGAGAGGGAGGTGATGCCTGAGTCCTGGGGTGCTGAGGACATGAGATGAGTATGTCGGCAGAGATGTCAGTCCCTCCCCTGTGCTTTTCTCCCCTCCAATCCCACCTACTTTATTTTTAATTGGAGGATAACTGTCTTACAATGTTGTGTTGGTTTCTGCCATACAACAACACAGATCAGCCTTAAGTATACAGATGTCTCCTCCCTCCCACCTCCCCACCCCACCCCACCCCTCTAGGTTGTCACAGAGCCCCAGGGTTGAGCTCCCTGCATCATACAGCAAATTCCCACTATTTACCTGTTTTACCCATGGGGATGTATATGTTTCCAGGCTCCTCTCTCCAATCATCCCACCCTCTCCTTCTACAAGTCTGTTCTCTATGTCTGTGTCTCTATTGCTGCCCTACAAATAGGTGGATCAGCGCTATTTTTCTAGATTCCACATCTCCTGTGCTTTCCTCCAGGCCCCAGTCCCTGGCAGCACCCCTCTTCTAGCACCTGAAGGGAATGGGAGCAAAGAAACCCATAACACATCACTCTATCGGCAGATGAGGGCTTCTCAGGCGGTGCAAGTGGTAAATAACCCGCCTGCCAATGCAGGAGACGCGGGTTCGATCCCTGGGTCAGGAAGATCCCTTGGAAGGGGAAATGACAACTCACTCCATATTCTTGCCTGGAAAATCCATGGATAGAGAAGACCGGGGGGCTACAGTCCATGGGCTCGCAGAGTCGGACATGATTGAGCACACACACAGACATTGGCAGATGAGCGCCTGCCCATGGAAGCACATGTCTGGGGCAGCTCCCCACAGGGAGGGTGGTCGTGTAACATTCCAGCCCTGTTAGGAGGACCTTCTAAGAGCAGAAGGGCCACTCCCAAGGCTCATACCAGGAACCCAGGTGCAAGCTGAACCTGCCCCCGGCCACCATGCATCCCCCTCCCACGGGGACAGGCTGGTGGTTTACTTTGGGGCTGAGGACTACAGCCTGTGCCTGAGTGTAGACGGGGACCTGCCCACAGCCCTTGCTCTCGAGGGGTTTATGCCCAAGTGTGGGGACACACAGCTGCCAACAACTAACCACAAATGCGGTGATTGAGTGCTCAGCAGGTCCTAGGCAAGCCTTTTAATCCTAAAAACAACCCCGTGGGGGTGGGCAGTAGTGGGCACCACACTCCACGGCCCGGGAATCCGAGGTGTAAGCAGCAAGCTCAAGAGTGCCCTGGCAGGCCAGTACTAAAGACTCTGTGCTTCCAATGAAGGGGGCATGGATTTGATCCCTGGTTGGGGAACTAGAAGACAGAACAGTGCCCCGGCAGCGAGGGCAGCACTGGGTCAGCACCTTGGCCCATCCAGGCTCCGTACCTGCAGCTCCGCCCCGCCGACCGTGCAACCTGGGAGGCCGCGTCTTGGCTCCGAGCCCTCCCTCCTCAGGCTCCCGTGAGCCAGCGGGAACGCACAGGTAGACTCAGGACCCGCTCCTGTCTGGCTGGTCCAAGGCTCCAGCCGGACTGGGCAAGGCGGGTCCCCTTCCAGGGCAGCTAGAGCCCCTCTCTCCTTGGGTATCCACTCAGAAAGCACTTCTTCCTGGGAGCCTTGATTAACCCACCTGCTGGTCAGGCCCCTGCTTAACCGACGCATATCACCCTGTAAATACACGCTGAAGGGGCTGAGTGTTCACTGGGGCAGCCAGGCAGGCTGTGTGTGTGTGTGGGGGGGAGGAGCTGTGTTTGTTGAGACAGAGGCCCGGAGAAAGAAGACAGAGGGAATCTAATTCTCCTGCATTTCACATGCGAGTTTGTCTGCCTATCGCACACGGGGCCCGGGGGTTGGGAAGCTGGGGGTTTTGCAACGCGGGTGCCATCATTCCTCCTCCTCCTGGGCCATCTTTTTGTGCCCCCCACCCCCGCCCCAGCTCTTCTCACAGGCCACAGCCCTCCTGTTTTAACATCCTGGCACGGGCTGCCCAGGGCAGGAGGCGCACCCCACCTGTGCGCCAGGGCGGGGTCCCCACACTTCAGGGCCCCTCTTGTCATCGGCCTGGGCCCTCTTGCGGCACGTGGCTTCTCAGGGCAAGGCCTCTCTCCCACCCCTTGTGCTGTGGGCTCAGAACAAAAGCTCTCTACAGTGTCCCAGAGAAAGGGGAACTCAGACCGCCCTGGGCTCTGCACTGCCTGGGCTGTGAGATGAAGGGCCACCAGGGGAGGGGATGTGGCTCAGCCTCCTACCAGGACACCCTGGTCCCCAGGGTGGAGAGAAAGGGAATGGAAAAGGCAGGGAGACAGAGGGAATAGAATCACTGCTTAATTGTAGTGTGAAGACCTGCAAGGGGAGTTGGGGGGAGGGGGGCCACAGCAGAGAGAGACAGAGAGAGGGGGAGAGAGAGAGAGGGAAGGAGGGGAGAGGCTGCGGAGGCCAAGAAACAAAAGCGGGGGAGGGGGAGGAGGCGCCTGCAGAGGGGGAGGGGACTGTGCCAATGACACCAGAAGCCCAGGGCTGTCCTATTTCCCAGGGCTTAGCATCACCCTCTCCCAGGCCAGCCCATGGGGAAAGACACAGTCTCATTCCCGGAGGCCCAGCAGGAGGCCTCCCCAACCCAGGCAGGGCCCCAGGGCCCCCAGAGCTCTCACTGATGCTTCATCTATTGCTGTGCTAAGGTCCCTGTAAAACACTGACACAAGCTTGTCAAATGAATTAATGAGTGACTTGCTCGGTGACCCTGGACAAAGTCACCTGGTCCCCCAGGGTCTCAGTTTCCTCATCTGTAAAATGGGCACAAGTGGCTTCTTGGGAACTTGAGGGCGGGTTAATCCTTGGCTTACCTGCCTGTCTTCTGGGGTCTCCTCCCCAAGACGGGAGCCCACTTCCTCTCAGCTACACTGCTTTAAAAGCTCCTCTCATGGAGACCCCCACCTTCATGCACCAGGGGAGGGTCATGGAGCTCAGGGCCACCATTGTCCCTGGGAACCAGACAGTGGGGGAGTTGAGGCCTGGTCTTACTTGGGGCTGGCAATACAGGAGTCATTTGGAAGGAAGAACCAACAAGACTTTGTGATCATCTGGCTATTTTTGCCTCACTCTTGCCACCAGGACATCTCAAAAACCAACTGAAGACACAGGAATGCTCCGGGGCTTTTGCCCAGTCTTGGGACGTCACTCAGTGCCCTGTGATCCATTACCCTCAGGGTGATTTTTGAGGGTCTGCTCCCTGACACAGGCCCCACGAGCCCCGGGCTCCTGCTGGGGAGACAGGTTCACCCCTTTGGTACTGCAGCTGAATCACTGACTCAACCCACCGGCCAGGCGCGGGGTGCCATTCTTGGCTGTGAAGATTTCTTAGTTGTTGCTGTTGTTCACTTCCTAAGTGGTGTCCGACTCTTTGCGACCCCATGGACTGCAGCCCGACAGGCTCCCCTGTCCATGGAATTCTCCAGGCAAGAATACTGGAGTGGGTCGCCATTCCCTTCTCCAGGGGATCTTCCTGACCCACAGATGGAACCTGGGTCTCCTGCATTGGCAGGAGGGTTCTTCACCACTGCGCCACCTGGGAAGTCCGAGGACATGGTAAGAAGCATAAGTTCCCACACCAGGGGGAGCTGCTCTGAGCAAGCTCAGTCTAAAACCTGAGGCACCAGGAACTTTGGGAGATGAAGCACTGGGCTCAGGTGGGTACAGGGCCCCACAGAATAGCCGCTGGGTCCCGAGAGGCTGAACTCTGAGTGGCGGGGACAGGACCAGTGTCTGTGCCCAGGGAGGGGGATAGGGAGTGACAGGTATGAAAATGACTGTTTTTTTTTTTTTTTTTAAAAAAAAGCACCTCACGGGACTTCAACTTAGAGCAAAACCACCCTCTTTGTTTCCTCTGTTGTCCCCCTCTTAAGGGTAAACTCTGCTCACATCCCATGAAAGGAAAAGGAAGCGAAAGTAAAGGCTGGAGGTTTGTGCAAACCTCAGGGCTCCTTGCCGCAGTCTCACTTCTGTCCAGCCCACAAGGTCTCACTGGACTCTGGAGCTGACCAGGCGGCTGGGGTGGGGGTGGGGTGGCCCAGGGGGAAGTGTCCGAGGCTCTTCCTTACAGGAGTCGCTCTCTGCCTCAGCTTCCCCTTTTTCCTTGGACAGATTTGCTAAGCTCTGGCTCCAGAGGTCAGAGTGGCTGGGCCACCAACCCAACACAGGAGGGCCCGATGAGGGGAAAGGACTGGTCCAAGGTTACACAGTGAGATGCTGGTGAAGCCCAGAAGCCCATCGTCAGCCAAAATCTACCTGACCCTCTTTTAAAGCTTCCTGTACGTCTGCATCTTACACATACACACAAATATACACAGTGCTGTTTCCTACCTCAGGGCCTTTGCACAGGCTGACTCCCCTGGCAGGACTTGCTCCTTCCCTCCCACTGGGTGAATACCCATTCCTTCTTTAGCAATCAGGCTTCCTAGGTGGCTCACTGGTTTAAAAAAAAAAAAGAAAATCCACTTGCCAATGCAAGAGGCATAAGAGACTCAAATTCAATCCCTGGGTCAGGAAGATCCCCTGGAGAAGAAAATGGCAACCCGCTCCAGTACCCTCGCCTGGAGAATTCCCTGGAAAGAGGAGCCTGGTGGGCTACAGTCTATGGGGTCACAAAGAGTCGGACACAACTGAGCAACTGAGCCCACACGGCACACACACACAGGCATGGCCTCCCAGGAGATATTCCTTTGCCTGGGGGCAAGGCGAAGGCCTCTTCCACAGCCTGGGAACAGCAGGTTAATTTTACCAGTGTCTAGGCTGGGTGCCCAGGTGTTTGGTCAAACAACAATCTGGATCTTCTGATGCTGTGATGTCATGGTTGATGTGATTAACATCTACAATCAGCTGACTTTAAGTAAGGCAGATTACCCTCCTTAACATGGGCAGCTCTCATCTAATCAGTTGAAGTTTTCAGAAAAAAAACCTCAAAGTTTCCCCAGAGAAGAAGGGGATTGCATATCACAGAAATCCTGCTTGGGCCTCCAGCCTGCCAGCCTGCCCTGCAGATTTTGGACTTGCCAGCCTCCACAACCGCATGAGCCAATTCCTTAAAATAAATCTCTCTCTCTGTGTATATATCCTGCTGGTTCTGTTTCTCTAGAGAACGCTGATACAGTTGTAGCGATTCACAATTGTATCTGTTGATGGGCCCTCTCCCCCACCAAAGGTCCACCCCGTAGGACGGTGACTGCAGGGGACTGTCCGGAGAGAAAGACACCAGGCTCCTCTGTCCATGGGATTCTCCAGGCAAGAATACTGGAGTGAGTTGCCATTTCCTTCTCCAGGGGATCTTCCCAACCCAGGGATCAAAACTGTATCTCCTACATCTCTTGCACTGGAAGGCAGGTTCATTACTATTAGTGTGACCTGAGAAGCCCCAGAAGTGTTAGTCCACTCAGTCGTGTCCGACTCTTTGGACCCCATGGACTGTAGCCCGCCAGGCTCCTCTGTCCATGGGATTCTCCAGGCACAATCTTGGGCCCACTCTCAATTCAAACTCTTCCAAGGACAGAGGTCCTGACTTCACAGGGTCCAACTGGCACTGCCTGATGAGAGCACCGGTGCCTGTGCCAGTTAAATCAGAATCTCTGCCTCTGGGGCCTGGATATCATGTTTCTCCAAATCTTCCCAATACATTCTGATTCTCAAAATGAATTAGTAAGAGCTGATGAGCACCCACATGGCCTGGGCCTGAGGGTGAATGAAGAGTACCCTCCCATGGATGCTGTGACGCCTGCACCTGATGGGCCCTTCTTCCCCACTCTGAGGGGTCCGATGCCCAGGCCAGGACCCCCATGCAGCACACCCACGCCTACCCACCACCGCAGGCGGTTCATACAGGAGCTGAGACCACTGGTCTGCTTCTTCTCATGTCCCAGATGGACTTAGGCCATGGAGGTTCCCCTCTTGGAAGCACAGCTATGCATCAAGCCTTACACTCTCAAGCAAACTCTTCATACACAAAGGTGCATGTGAGGTGGAATAAGGCCAAAACTCAGGGGCAGTGACACGGAGCCAGCTGGAGCCAGCCCTCCGAGGAGGAGGGGGTGAGCATGTCCGGAGAAGCAAGGCCATGCACTCCTGGGGAGTCCGGGTTCCTGAAAGCTGCCAGCCCCTGCCGCCAGCCTGGGGACCCTCAGTCACCGTTCTGTCCTGAGGAAAACTGCGTGGGTTCTTGATTCTTGTAGAGAGTGCTTGTGACTCTTTGCGGCCCCATGGATGTAGCCCGCCAGGCTCCTCTGTCCATGGGAGCTTCCAGGGAAGAACACTGGAGTATTCTTCATTGCTGTGCCCTCCTCTAGGAGGTCCTCCTGACCCAGGGCTCCAACCCCTGTCTTCTGTGTCTCCTGCACTGGCAGGCAGATTCTTTACCACTGAGCCACCTGGAACCCCTTGTGGAAATGAGCCCAAAATAACAGAGCATCTAATTAACTGCCAGGAACAAACACTGAGCTGCCTATAGAGCTGCAAACAAAGCACATGGCATCCTCCTCGGGTACAGGGGTGACGTGTGCCTCTGATCTCAAGTCCCTGCGTCCCCAGAAGGCTGTGGGCGAGGGTTCCTCCGGCCTGATGCCTTGCTTGCCACAAAGAGAGAAAGCTGGGTTCTCCCGCAGCAGGAAAGTAGCCTTGCTGAAGACCCCTCATCTTCGAGGCTGGTCTTGGAATCTTCATCAGTAGGGTTGGAAGGGCCTTTGGGGACGCTTCTGTCCAATGCTGTCATTTGACAGATGTGGAAACTGAGGCCCCAAGGCTCCCGCCCCACAACGGGCACCAAACTGAGGCTCTCGATTCCCAGTGCATGTCCATCCACCCACCCATTCATCCACAGCAAACATGGCAGCCGCCCCACACACTCAGGCTCCCCCACCAGCCTGTCGGCTGCATCAAGTCCAGACACACCAGTAAAGACCTATAAGAACTTGCTTGATTGGCCCTTGCTTACGTGGCAACTTCATAGCACTGCTTGTTCCCTTAGTCATCACCCTCCAGCCACGTGGCCCTTCCTTATTTTCTTTAACAGATTCACATGCTATTCCCGGTGCCTTGAATGCTCTCTTGTCCCTCAGCCTCCAGCCTTCAACTCCGGCATCACTTCCTCAGGAACCTTCCCTGCCCACTCTTCCAGCCAGGTCTGGTCCCCCAAGTTCTAAGTAGTTACAAGCTTACTGCTTTTCCTTCCTGGACTTTACCACAATTTTCAACGACAGGTCTAATTGTGTAATTATTTGCTCAATGTCTGATACCCCAGTTAGATCACAGACTATGGGAGGGCAGACAGCACGTCCGTGCGCCCATGGTGCCGTCCTCACAGAGCACACATCTAGAATGATCGCTGTGCCTTTCGAGAACATCCATTCCAAGTGGGAAGAAAAAAAAAAAAAAAGAGCCCCTTGCCGATCCCCAGGTGGACACCCCCAGGTCTGTGCTTCTTTTCCCTGAGCTCCAGGACTAGTCCCGGTTCCCAGGAGAAGGAATGGCAAGCTTCATGTTTCTGCAAGGCTCGTGTCTTTTCTCCAATTCCAGAAGCAAAAAGCAAGTCTATTCTTGAAACAAGGACACTCATCTGGACCCAAAGATCACCAGCGTAATGTAACAGGGAAAAACAAACAAAACTTGGGCTCACAAGTTCACGGACAAAGATAAGAATCACAACTGAAGGAACATCGGGAGCCTTTATTGGGCTTGACCTTTGTCAGGTCCTGTGATGAGCGCGTGCAGTTCCCAGGCTTCCAGGCAGCCCTCATGGGGAGGAGAACCATTTCCATTTTACAGTTGTGGAAACTGAGGCTTAAAGAGAGGCAGTCCCTGATGGGTAGGGCAGGGCAGACCCCAGCTGGGCCAGCCCCAGGGGCCCAGGCCCAGCTCTCTCCACCCTGCCACCTTTGGGTGGGGATGAGCTTTCTGGGTCAGCTCTTATTTCCTTTCCAACCTCGGTTTCTCCACACCGGGCCCGATTCAGACCTGGGAGCCCCTCCTGGCTTCCCTTCCTCCTCCCCAGCCTTGTCTCAGGCCCCTCCCACACTGAGCCCTCAGCCTTCTCCATCCGTCTTCCTCTCCCTCCTTCCGTTTCCGTGGCAACCCCATCCTCTGCTCTGCCACTCGGTCCTGCGTTCCCATCTCTTTCTTTCCTCTTTCATCTCTCCCCTCATTGCGGTATATAGCCCAAATCCCCCTCTGTCCTTTGCTTCTGGTCTCTAGTCCCTTTTACTCGCCTTTTTATCTCTTTCAATATTCTCTTGTCATCTCAGGGCGACATTTATTTATCTCTTGCTAAAAAGAAAGAAAGAGAGAGGGAAGAGGGGAGGGAGAGAGTGAGAAAGGGAGGGAGGAGGGAAGAAAGAAGAAAGGAGAAAAAAGAAACCCTATTTCATCAGCTCCAGCCATCTTTCTTTCCAAGGGCTAGACTCAGACAGATCCCAGAATGGACCCCCTGCTTTGCCACCATGCAGACCCTCTACTGACCTCACTAACCCCTGAAGAAAGAAACGGCAACTCACTCCAGTATTCTTGCCTGGAAAATCCCATGGACAGAGGAGCCTAGTGGGCTACAGTCCATGGGGTTGCAAAGAGTCGGACATGACTGAGCACACATGCAACCACAGGGAGGAAGTAAACACAGGTGGGGGTTGTCCAGGGGATGAGGGCTCACTGGGAGACGGGGCACCCTAGGGGGCTTGGCCCTGCTTCTCTGAGGTCAGGCTAGGGGAGGCACCAGAGGCCCCTTCAGGAGAGAACAAGGCTAGACCCAGACTCAGGGTTAAGCTGGGCCCAGCATCCCTTTGCATCCCTGTCCCAGCAGGAAATCACTGCAGTTCAGGAAAAGTGCACACACAAACTGCCCCACGTCCCACACCTCCTCCAGGCCCCACCTTGCCTCGTGCGCACGTATGCATGAGACACAGGGCCTGTCCCAGTCTGGGGCCCACAGCGATACTGCGGTACCCAGCTCCCCTCACTCCAAACACAACAGTGAGATTCACAACCACTCTTCATAATTCGTTCTTCCTCGTGATCCTAAATGGCCTCTGAGCAAAGGTGGCACCAACTGGTGGGGACTCTCTGACTCTGCAGTTTTTTTGACCATGCCAAGTGGCATGCAGGGATCGAACCTGTGCCGCCTACAGTGGAAGCACAGAATCTTAACCACTGGACCGCCAGGGAAGTCCTGTCTCCACAGCTGAAGACAGAAGTAAGGGTTGTCAGTTTTTTCCAACTTTTTAGCTGCCATTAGTTGGGCTTATACTACCTTCCAGGCACGCAATATAGCCACCCCAGGGAGACAGGCATCTTTATTTTCATTTTACAGATAAGCCAACTGAGGCTTGGGAAAGCCTGTCATTTGTCCAAGTCACCAAGCCAGTAGGAGGTGAAGGTGAGATCTGAGCAGGTTACAATCATGCCCCTTTTTCTTTTCTTCTTCCTGTGTTCCCGGGAGAGGAAGGTCATGCGACTCCCGGCCCAGACACCCCAGCCCCTGCCTTCAACACAAGAGAAACAGATTTACCACCGAAAACAAAGCAAGCCGATCACAGCCGGGCCCCAGTGTCTCAAAGTGACAGAGAAAACACGGGAGCTGGTGGAAAATGCTATCAAGTCCTCTGGGAAACCACAGCCACATGGAGAAGAAAGAGGCCCTGGACCCCTTCAGGAGTCCATGGGCAGCTTGAGCTACTGCTGAAGCTGAGCTGTGTTGTGGGCCAGGGAGGAAGTACTGGTGTCCACGAAGTCCTGGGGCTCAAAGGCCCTTCCAGAGTAGCTCCCACCTGCCCCATGCAAGCAGCTGGCAAGGCCCGGCCTCAGGACGCAGCAAGGCCCAGTGATCCAGGCCTGCCAAGCCCAAGGAGGTGTCAATGACATGACCTCTCTGTTTCTCCTCTAAAAGGCAGGCTGAGCACATCAGGAAAACCAGGAGCAGGGCCCAAGGAGGAAGAGATGGGCAGCAGCAGAGGGGGAGGGGAGGCATAGAAGGACAGCCCCTCAAGGTCTCCGCAGTCAGTGGCTCAGCCTAAATAAATCTGCCTGCAATCCAGGAGACCAGAGTTCGATCACTGGGTCAGGAAGATCCCCCTGAAAAAGGGAATAGCTGCCCACTCCAGTATTCTTGCCTGGAGAATCCCATGGACACAGGAGCCTGGTGCGGTACAGTTCATAGCATCGCAGGGAGTGGACACGACTTAAGTGACTGATACACAGAGGGGAGAGGAACCCAGCTCTCGGTCTGGCAGGCCCAGCCCACACCCCCATCTCTGCCACAGATGAGCTAGGTGACCTTGGGCAAGTTCCTCAACCTCCCTGGGACTCGGTTTCCTTGTTGTAAGACAAGGAACTGTGACATGAAAAGGATCCACCACATACTGAGCCCTTCCTTCAGGCCAGGCTTTTTTGCCTGATGAGATCATGGGCAGAAAGCACGACTCCCTTTTTTCTTTTCCCCTTGGCCACACCACGCTGCATGTGGGGCCTTAGCTCCCTGGCTCTGAATTGGAAGTGTAGAGTCTTAACGAATGGAATGCCAGGGAAGTCCCAAGCGTGACGTCTTGAAACAAACCCACGTTACAGAGGAGGCAACCAAGGCATAAAGGAGTAACTCACCCAACTCACCCCATCTAGGATACACACAAGAGAAGTAAGTGAAGTTTGGGTTTCATTCTTGAGTCTAACTTAAGTGCTTTAAAATTTTTTTTTTTTAATTTTGGCTGTGCTAGGTCTTAGCTGTGGCCTGTGGGATCAGCTGCTGTGTATGGGCTCTAGTTCCCTGACCAGGGATAGAACCCAGGCCCCCACATTGGGAGGGCAGAAGTCTTAGCCACTGGACCACCAGGGGAGTCCCTTAAGTGCCTTTTAAGGCAAAGGAAAGAAAGGAAATACAGGTATCCGTGGGGGATGGGCTCCAGGCCCCTGGTGGAGACCAACACATGCAAATGTTCGAGCTCCTTAAGTAAAGTGGGCAGTACAGTCAGCCGCCTGTGCTGTGTTTGATAACAAGGCTGGTGGTGCACAGTAAGGACTCGATTCCCGGGAGTTGTTGCTGCTGTTATCATTCCATTCATCATCCACGCCCTGGGCCAGGCTGGTGATGGTGGCTGGTGGGAAACACAGACCCCACTCTCGGGGACCTCACATTTTGGTTTCAGAGACAAGACAAAGAATCATGGAACAGGAGAGGAAAAAAGCACAAAAAGCATGGGGTGCCACAAAAATACAGAGTAACTTTGCTTTTTTTTTTTTAAAGGGTGTCAGAAAGATTCTTGCAAGTCAACGGGCACTTTGGGAGTCAACGGAGACTCCACTGGCTGTGGGGTCCGGCTTCACCCCGTTATATATTGGTTTGGGGGAGCCTCAGGCCCCTCATCTGTGACACAGGATCCCAGTTTCCACTTCCCAGAGCTGAGCCCTTCAGTCCAGTGAGCATGATCTATGGGATGCAGTACACAAGAGAGGGGCTGAGACAGTCTAGGAAGAAGAGAACCTTGCTCAGAAGCCCCCACCCACCTCCCCATCTGCTGCAGCGAGAGATGAAGGGAAGGGAAAATGGCAGAAGAGCAGCAGGCAGAGAACGTGCCGAGGGCTGAGGACGGCCGAGGAGGGTGGCCTGGCCGCGGAGCCCTCTCCTCACTCACGGCAGCCGGCGTGACTCATCCTGAGCCTCCAGCCCAGCAGCGTCCCTGGCAGCGTCTGCCGATGCTGTAATCAACATTTATTTTGCAGTCACCCACACACCCAAGTCGAGTCCGGATTTATGCCAGGAGAGGAGTAAAGAATGCCTCTCTCATTCACGTAATGCCTTCATGTATCTCCGGAGGGGAGGGACAGCTGGGGAAACATTCAGCCCGAGAGTGTACACATGCATACATGAGACGCACATGGCCATCCACGCAAGCCATCGTCAGCAGCAGTACTGTGCCAGCTCGCTCCTTAGTCACCTAACCACCCGCACTGTCACATGGTGAGTCGTGGGTCAGAACCCACGTGAGGGGTGGACACCTGCAGTCCAGCCAGGAGGATGAAGGTGGGGCCGGGGGCAGCCCCTGAGACATGCAGACGTGAGATGAGAGGTTCAGGGCAGACTGCACACAGAAAGCAGGGAAAGAGGCTGGAGCCCCAGGACGGAGGTGACGCAGCTGGCCCTCAAGGGGTCTGTACTCTCCCAGGACTAATGGGGGCTGGGGAACCTCTCACCTGCAGGCTAGAGGAGAGGTGGGAGGAGGACCAGAGGGCAGAGGCCAGAAACCTCTGGGGTGGCCTGGACGGAGGGCAGTGGGGCGGGAGGGCCTTGAGGGCAGGCGGGTCCACAGACATCAGAGGAGAAGGTGGCCAGGGTGGCCGGCTCAGCCCAGAGTGCAAACCAGTTTCCTCTGATCTGGATCATAAAGGATGACACTGAGGCCCTTCAGAGCAACAGTCCCCAGGCTCTTTGGCACCAGGAACTGGTTTCGTGGAAGACAGTTTTTCCACGGACAGGAGCAGGGTGGGGTAGGGAGGGGGGCGTGGTTGGTTTCTGGACAATTCAAGTGCATCACATTTACTGTGTACTTTATTATCATCACATCAGCTCCACCTCAGACCATCAGGCATTAGATCCTGCAGGGTGAGGACCCCTGCTTTAGAAAACCTCAGACCATCAGGCATTAGATCCTGCAGGGTGAAGACCCCTGCTTTAGAAAACCTCACCTGCAGAGTGCTAAGCTGTGGACCACCTGTCCCCAGGTGCTAAAATTCAAATGCATGTGGTATGTGACGCAAAGGCCAAATGAGTTTAGTGGAGGCGACTATTATAAACCAACCAAACGTCTGGCCTTCACCAGAGGTGTTTGCGGTGGACTTGAGGGTTTCCTCAGCACACCACCTGCTGTGGTGACAGCCTGTGGGGTTGAGGTTCCTCAGAGAGGGCCATGGTGAGGCCCCACGACCGAGGGTGGCAGGAGGGCCTGGAGCGAGCCAGGCCACTTCCTGGTTGTGAGCCCTTGGGGCAAGTTGCTTCATCTCTCAGACCCTCAGTTTCCTTAAGTGCAAACGGGAGGGACGGCTGCCTTTCCTACAAGATGGCTGAGATCGTGTGAGTGAAAATACCTGGCACAGGTGCTATCAGCTATGAAAGGAAATTCTTTGCTTTACCCTTGCAAGATATATAAACACACTGTGTGATTCACCCACAGCCCCCAGATATTTGATATTTTCTTGGGAGTTCAGTCATTCAGTCGTGTCCAACTCTGTGACCTCTATGCACTCTAGCCCGCCAGGCTCCTCTGTCCATGAGATTCTCCAGGCAAGAACACTGGAGTGGATTGCCATTCTCTTCTCCAGGGGATCTTCCCAGGGATCGAACCCACATCTTGTGCATTGCAGGCAGATTCTCTACCGCTGAGCCACCAGGGAAGCCCGATACTTTCTTAATATCACTAAATATATCTGCAGTAAGACCTACAAAGGAGTGGTAAGTGCATGAACATTTGGAAAAAGCAGCTACTATTTTGAGAGACAAAAAGTAACCAAATCAGGTACACGGGGAGAGATGCTGGAACTGAACCCAGCATCTTCAAGGAAGTTTCCAGCTGCAGCTTTGAGCCACACAAGAGCCCCTGGGTTGCCAGACAGGGGTGCGGTGAGGGTCTCTTGGGATGTACCATGAAGCCCTGGGGAGGTGGGAAGTCCTTTCCCGGTGCACCTGGAGAAGCCCGTGTCAGACACCAGATGTTTTCTCTTTTCTAAAATTTCACAACTCATCGGGGTGGCTCAAAAGACCAAAATTTTTGGGAATTCCCTGGCTGTCCAATGGCTAGCACTCTGTGCTTCCACTGCAAGGAGCCTAGGTTTGATTCCTGATCAGGAAACTAAGATCCCTCAAGCCACACAGCACAGCCAAAAAAGTAAACAGATAATTTTAAAGAGAACACGCTTCTAAAAGAATGACAACACCCACCTTTCCTCTCACCAGAATGTGTGTGTAGTGTCTCTTTCTGGGACCACTGGGCACCTTCTTAGTCTCAATGCTACCAGCTGGGATGACCCACTCTCAGCAAACAGCCCCCACAGGTCACAGGGTGAAGAGGAGAGTCTAAGACCCCCAGGCTGGCCTTGATTCCTTGAAACTAAAGTGTCCAGGAAGCTTCTTGGGTGAAGACCGCGTGTATGTACACGCACATGTGTGTGGGCCAGAGCCACGGGCCACACTCCTTCCTGCATTGTGGCCAGGACTATTCAGAGTCCTGAATCAGGAACATGCGGGGCCTCCTCTGAACACCCCCAGATCTGAGTGCCAAGGTGCACGATAAAACAAGTTCTTTTGGGACCCAGAAACACAGGCCGGGCAGGGAACAAGCACACCTGCTCGTCCAGGCAGAGCCCTTGACGGTTTACAAAGCCATTTCCGGGCACAATGCCACTGGGTCCTCCCCGCCCGGTCTGAGCAGCCGTCTGTATGGGCAGCACCTGTGTAGGCAGTGTTCTTATTCTTGTTCAACTGGTGGCATAATCCTGATGTTAGCAGACTGGCTGGCGGTCCTGAGAACTCCAGTGCCAGCCTGCGCCAAATCTAAGAGCGTTATCTGATTTAATACCGACCACAGCCTGCATAGCACAGCACGTACTCTGTGTGGGGCTTACCAGGTGCTGCCAGTGGTCAAGAATCCGCCCGCTAATGCAGGAGACACAGGAGATGCGGGTTCGATCCTTGGGTAGGGAAGATCCCCTGGAGAAGGAAATGGCAACCCACTCCAGTATTCTTGCCTGGAGAATCCCATGGACAGAGGAGCCTGGCGGGCTACAGTCCATGGGGTCGCAAAGAGCTGGATATGACTGAGTGACTAACTCTCCTCACTCTTCACTATATAGCCAATTGTGTTAGTTGGGTACCCAGACTAACTTTGTTGGACTCACGAACAAACTGGACTTAAGGAACACGCTCCCAGAACGGAACTTGTTCGCACGTAGATTTACTGTAATTTAAAGACAGGTTGAGAAGTGCTGGTTTAGAGCTGAGACTCTGAAATCTGAAGGCCTGAGTTCAAATCCCACCTCTGCTTCCTCCCATCCCCTTGACTCTTTCTCCTAAGGTGGGGCTGGGTGCCGACAGGACCTGCCCTCAGAAATGAAAACATGTAAAGTGTGAACCCAGCGGCCTGTTTGCTACTATTATTAGCATCCGGGAATTGGCCTGGGGCCACAAAGCGACTTCCTAGAAGAGCCAGCTCCTTGTGCCAGGTCTTGAAGGGCTGACTGACCATTGGGCCCTCTGCCACCCTGGAACAAGGGGTGGCTGGGGGCCCCCGGAAACCTGTCTGTCTCTTAAGCCTGATCACCTTCTTGCCTCTGCCAGGAGCGAGCTGCCTTCCCGGGCTCCCCTTTCATCTCCAGGCCAGGTGCTGTGGGAGCCTTAATGGGGTGTAAGGAGATGTTCTTGCTCAAACTGGAAAAACCCGATGGGCAGCCAGACTCGCCCTGGCAGGTGTGGGTTTGGCAGTGGGTAGTCTTCAGAGGTGGGCGGGGCCAGGCGGGCGGTGGTACCCTTTGTGGCCTGGCCCCAGGATCTCAGCTCTGGGAGATGCTGCAAGAGATGCTGTCTGCTGGCTGGGTACCTTCACCCCTTCACTGGAGCACAAACCTACTGTCCCCGGAGGCAGGGTCTGCCACCCCCACCCACAGCTCCCCTGTCTCAGTCACCCAGACTTAGAGGCAGGACACAGCCCAGCCCTTCGGAGCCCAGGCTGTCCTCCTCCTGAGGGTATGTCGCCCACTGAACTTGCACACAGTAGGTGCTTCACCTGTGTAAGATTTCCTGGATAAATCATCCTTCGGGGGCATTCAGATCCACTTCTCTGAGGTTCCTCCTCCAGTGAGCCTGCTCGCTGTCCCGCCCTGCTCAGGCCACCGCTGTGCCTCGTGGGACTGGCTTGTCCTTCCACCTTCCTCCACGGACACGGCTTGGTCCCTGCCCTGACCGGCAGCGGCGGCTCCAGCCAGTGGTGCTGCCCTTGAGTCTCTGTCTCCTCCTCCCTAGAGATGCCAGGCTCTGGCCTTGGCCTCTGCTTTCTCATCCTGCAGGGGGTTCCCTGAGAGAAACCCTCTTCCATGTGCTTCAAAACTCCATCAGGCCCTGCAGCGCTCCGGAGCTGTCAGGCCTTCCATCAGTCACACCTGTCTAAGCCCCAAGGCTTGCTCAGCTGCCTGGAGCAGTCCGCTGGGCCAGACCCCTCCTTTCTGCCATTCCAGGTTTCCAGCCTCCTTTGCAGGACTCCAGGGCCAGCTGAGGCAGGCCTGCTGACCCTGAGGCCAGGACCACCCGGGGCCAAGCCAGAAAACCCCGTGATGCCTGCGATCACTCGGCCTTTCCTCTCGCGCTCAGCCCTGGCCCAGGTTCCCATGGCCTCCCTGAGCCCTCCCCCAGCCAGGGGGGCCAGGCTCCCACAGAGAAGGGAGGTCTAGGGGCTCTGCGCCCAGCTCAGATCCTTCTCTCCGCACACATTAAGGCCCACTCTGGGGCCAGGCAGAAAGGGAGACCATCCCCAGGGCTGTGTCTGCATCCTGGTGACCAATTCAGGGTTTCTCAGCGAGAACCGCCTGACCTGTGATGAATAGCTCCCTCTTGTCTGACAGAGACCCTTCCCTCTCAGAACACCCTTCCCTTGCAAAGCGAGACCCCAGAGGGAGCCGGTGTCCTGCGTGGTGGTTCTTTTTCACACATCTAGAGCACACGGGGCAGGGGGGTGGTGGCGGTGCTGGTGTGATTAAAACCTCCACACTCTCCCTTCCTCAAATAAACCGACTTCTCTGCTCATCCCGGTCCTTGAAAACAGAAGCACTATTCAAAAATAAAAAGGAAAAAAGAATTTAAAAAAAAGGGGGGGGGAGCAAAAAAGAAAAAAAGAAAAGGAACTGAATAGAAGAAGAAGAAAAGGGATAAAAAAAAGAGAAGGAGAAGCAGGCGGTCCCCGAGGGAGCGGGTGAGTGCTGAGAATGAAAGGCAGGAAAGTGGAGGGAAGGAAAGCAGAGATACAAAGGGGGAGAGAAAGACAGAAGCTTTGAAAGGAAGAATGTTCCAGCGTGAATGCCGCGTGCAGGGGAGAAGGGGGCGCTTGAAAAGGAACAGCCCCGATGCGGTGACCCCTCATTCACAGAAGGTGCCAATCACCGGGACAATGCAGACCCTTTCTTCTTTCTCTTTCTCTCCTTTCCCGGAGAGAGGGAGGGGCTGGGAACCGCAAGTTAATTCCTAAAAGTAACAAAAAAATAAATGCAGTTTTCCTGGAGAAGCATCAAAGGGTTGCTTTAAATGCTTCCCCCCAAAACTCACTACACCCACAAGAGAAGTGCTTCTTCTCAGGGAAGCAGGAGGCACAGGCCAACAGCCATCAGCTTTATTTCAGGGTCAGCTTCCTCTGCCCCAGCCCCGGGTGAGCCCAGGCCGGGAGAGCCCTGGGCCAGGACGCTGTGAGTAAGGCCTGGCCTCTGCGGTTCTTGGCCCTCTGGGTTCTCCTGTTTGGGTCTGAGAGTTGAGAGCCCAGGTAGGAGGACCAAGGAGGAGGGTCTGAGCAAGGCGGCTGTTCTGGCTGGAGGCCAGCCTGGGGCCCGAGTCTGCTCAGGAGGGGCTGGGTACCAGTGGGGGGGGACACTTTGAGAGGGCCCTGGGATGGGGTATCCTCTCCTCGGGCTGCCTCAAGGAAGTGGCTGCCTGCTCAGGAGGGTGAAAGGGTGGCGGCTTCTCCCTTTTCACTGGCTGCCAGCTGTTGGATCAGTGTCCTTCCAAGGGTGGGGCCCTGTGGACATCACAGATCAGCAACTTCCTTGGGCTGGCCGAGACCCAGGACTAAGAGCCAAGTAGGCGCCCCGGAGAATCCCAAGTCCCCCTTTTGAAACAGGCCTGGATGTGGGCTCTGTCCTTGCTTCCTTTCTGCAGACAGACAGCAGCTATGACGGGGTGTCTACTGTGTGTGGGACTCATGCTGAGCTCTGGGGAGAATGCGGTGCACGGGACAGTCCCTGCCCGCACTCGGCCCTCAGTCTAGTGACCAAACATCTCCCTGAAGGTCCCCCTGAGAGGGTGGGGCAGGTGAGTATCCCTGGCCCCCCTCTTCGTCTTCCCTTCTCTGGCTCTTCCTGTTTCTCAATACTCAGTGAGTCACGGTGAAACCTGAAATGGGGTCACCTTTATGCAGAGGCTTCTTTTTCCTTCTGATCATCCAGACGCTGGATAATGAGAAATGCCTGGGAGCAGAGAGGCTGAGTGGAGGAAGACTGATTGGTTTATTGATTGATTGAGCGAGCTTCAACCTCACTCATCTATGGAGCCATCAGTCTGTGCAGAGCTGGGTGGCAGGGGCTGGGATCACAAAGTGACGAGGACCAATACAAGGCCCCGAGATGCTTGAGGCCCATCTGGGGGGAGGGGCGGGGGAGGGGCTGGGATGCAGCACAGACCCAGGAATGAAAACTCTGCCTTTGCTAGCTTCACCTGGGAAAGACTGTTGCTCAGTCTGAACAGGCCCAGAAGGGCCTCCGAACCTGAGGAAGGAAGCTGAGAGAAGGGGCACGTGGAAAATGCCAGGGAGCACAGGGCGAAAAACATCGCTGAACTACCCGGACTGTATCATCACACTGGCAAACCCAGCACATGCGAAGTCCAGTGAGTATTTATTGAGCACCTATGTGCCCCCAGCCCCTGGGCATTCGTAGGGAGACCACAGTGAACCGGACTCACTCTGCCCTTGGGAACTCCCAGGGTGGGAGGAGTGACAGGCAAGAAAACAGGCGATTGAGTTCAGCGCACTAAGATCTGGGTGAGGGCGAGAACAAGGGATCACGGTGGGGGTGGGGGGCGCCCAGAGGAGGGGCAGCCTTGGTGAGGTAGGGGGGTGTCCGGAAAGCCTTTTCAGAGGAGGTTGGCACAGTCACTATAATAGATTAAAATGAACTAAATTTTCATTTGCTTTCAAGAAACTTTAAAGAAGTTTACGGGTGAGATAGCCTAGTGTCCTGGAGAAGGCAATGGCACCCCACTCCAGTACTCTTGCCTGGAAAATCCCATGGACGGAGGGGCCTGGTAGGCTGCAGTCCATGGGGTCGCTAAGTGTCGGACACAACTGAGCGACTTCACTTTCACTTTTCACTTTCATGCATTGGAGAAGGAAATGGCAACCCACTCCAGTATTCTTGCCTGGAGAATCCCAGGGATGGGGGAGCCTGGTGGGCTGCCGTCTATGGGGTCACACAGAGTTGGACACGACTGAAGCGACTTAGCAGCAGCAGCAGCAGCAGCCCAGTGTCCAGAAAACAAAAAAGGAACCTATTAATGACTAATAGACAAAGTGTATGTGATAGAGGGACTTTCCTGGTGTCCAGTAGTGAAGACTCTGGGCTGCCAATGCCAGGGATGAGGGTTTGATCCCTGGTCAGGGAACTAAGATCCTGCATGCTGTACAGTGGGGCCAAAAAAAAAAAAATCTAATAGAGGTTTTCTTGACCTTTTGGTGTACTGAGAAGAATCAGAGCTAGACAGAGAAAAACCAAGCAGGTGAAGACAATAATGAATTCTTTTTAAAGAAGTAATAGGTCAGTGCTAAGCTTAGCAGAGAATGGTATATATTGTGAATTTAACCTCGAATTGTGATAGAATGATATTAACAGGAAAGGCAGTGACATGGAGGCAATAGGTAACATCCAAAATTGGTAAATTGAGAAGTAGTGGGATAAATGTACTTTTTTCAGAGTATGGAGGTGAATATCAGAAAGGAGAAGCGAAAGGAATTGAGAATAGTGAACCAGTCTGGAGGGCTGGAGTGAGGGGAGCGAGATGGGCCGGGGTGGCGGCTGCTTCATCTGTGTTAAGCCTTTCAGTACTGTTTGACATTAAAAAAAAAAGATGCATATGCATTACTCTGATAAAGACAAATTAAATGCAAGCAAACAAGCAAAACAAGGGTTGGCCAAGGAGTCACTGTGAAGTCAAACTGGGATCCCTCTAAGGTCCTTGGAGGACTGGGCCAAGCAACAGAAAGGGCACTGTCCTTACACGCTTATGAGGATAGAAATTTATTTGAGAAAGAACAGAATTCAGTGGGCTCCCGCCCAAGATAACACAATTAGCGGGAACAAGACGGAGGGAAAAACCTTAGGGAAAGAACATGCACAATACTGGCACGTGGCTTTAACAACAAGACCCCAGAGCTAGGGACCCTTCCCCAGGAGACCCAGAGACCAGGGTGCTGTTACTAGCGCCCTCGTGCACGGGCCCAGATCCCCAGGAACACCGGGGTACATTCATACAGCCGAGTTGGGCCAAGGCAGCATGATCTACCTGCAGGGAGTGGGGTGGTCAGAGCGCACCAGCCTGAGCCCGGGGATCCTTCACCCCGCTCCAGCCCCTGCTGACCCTCGGTATCATGGGCACCCCACCCAGGGCACCCTCAAGCTCCGGCACTCACACATGTGCTCACTGTTCTCACCAGTCACTCCTACCATCTTATGGTCTTTTCTAGGCCTTTTAAACTGGAAACGTGTGGAACTTGCCTGATGGTCCATGGCCCAAGACAGCACGCTCCCAATGCAGACAGCCTAGGTTCGATGTCTGGTTAGGGAACTGGATCCCACATGCCCCAAATAAGACATGGTGCAGCCAAACAAACAAATAACTTGAAACATGGAACAGCAACACCCCACTTGCCCAGGTCTCCTCTTTGGTAAGCACAAATTCCCCCAAGAACAGAGAGTGTAAGGTATTGTTCCCAAAGCACAGGAAATCTATTAATACAAGTAAGCCTGAAGTGGGCACCTCCAAGAGGGGCCTTCGGTGTCACAGTCACCCCTCAAGGGGACAGAACCCCTCGCTCACAGCCTCTGGACCCAGTCCTAAAAAGCCTCTTTCTCTGGCTTCCCAGACCACAGCAGATGCAAGCTGCAAATGAGGAGGAGCGAGGCAGTGTGAGGGGTGCTCCGGTGAGGCTGTGTGGGCTGACAGCGAGGGTGCAGGATAAAAATTTTACCAAATGAGACTCCCCTGGTGGTCCATTGGCTAAGACACCATGCCCCCAATGCAGGGGGCCCAGGTTCCATCCCTGGGCAAGGAACTAGATCCACATGCCATAGCTAAGAGTGCCCATGCCTTGACTAAAGATCCTGTGTGCCGCAACTAAGACCCGGCACAACCATATAATAAATAAAAATATATATTAAAAAATGATGACCAAATGGCAGCCTGGGACTGTTCAGGGTAGGGCAAGCAACTACAATACCTGAGAACACCGTTCAGTCACTAGATTCAGATCCATGACTCAGAGTCAAGATAGGTGAGAGCGTATCCGAGTATATACCACAGTCTCTGTCTAGCACTGTTGGGTCCAGGCTTGAGGCTCAGGGGCACTACCGTGTAACTTGCCCAGTCCTAGGGCAGACACGACAAAGGCATCAACTCTGCCCAGTCTCCCAGGTGCCACTGCGGCCGTGGGTCAGCAGGGCTGGGCTCTGGGCCACTTCTGCCCATGCCATGCTCCTGGGTACAGACTCAGCCTCTCAGAATCCCACCCGCTAAATGAGAACACCTTGCCCAATCAGGCTAGGCTTGCTGTGAATCAAGTGAACCATTCTTTCTTTAAAGAAAGTCAAAAGTCAGCTGAGGCATTTTACAAATGTAATGTTACTAGAGCCACCTCTTTTTGTGGGTGGCTGGACAGGACATCTCATGACTCACACAGGCATAGGGAACAAAGGAGTTACCCCAACTCTACCTTCTGCCTTGGGCTTCCCTGGTGACTCAGACAGTAAAGAATCCATCTGCAATGCAGAAGACCCGAGTTTGATCCTTGCGTGGGGAACATCCCCTGGCGAAGGGAATGGCTACCCACTCCAGTATTCTTGCCTGGAGAATCCCATGGACAGAGGAGCCTGGTGGGCTACAGTCCATGGGACCACAAACAGCTGGACACGACTGAGCGACTAACACTTTCACTACCTTCTGCCTTAGGACCTTTTAGACACAGCGAAGCAAGTATCAGGCAAGTTTCAAAACCATGCAAACTTATACTCGAATGTTCTCAATCAGATAAAGCCAGAATCCACTCTACAAGGCCTGCCTGGACCGTTCAAAGCCAGTGTCACACATTCACACACACAAAAGAGGGAAATTATTTCAGATAAAAAGAAGCTAAGAATATATAACAACCAAATGCCACACACGAACCTTTTTGGATCAAGACAAGAACCTAAAAAACTGTTTTGGAGGACAACTGGGAAAATTTGCATAGGACTGTTTATTAGATATTATTGACTAATTGTAGTTTTTTAGGCATGATGGTACTGTACTTATGTAGAGGAAACCCTTGTCCCTACTAAAGACACCTGGTGAAGTATCTTTTCAAGGGTGAACCAGCATGTTGCCTAAAACTCACTTTCAAAGGATTCAGCAGAGCCATTTGAAAGAGAGTGAGATAAAAGATAAAACAAATGTGGCAGAATGGTAATGATCGTGACTCCAGAAGAAGGTTCTTAGCTTTCCTGCTAGGTTTGACATTTTCAAAATAAAAAGTGGTGAGGATACAGACGACACAGGCGAGTTATCACCTGTTCTTTGCATTTGTTGGGCTGATGTTGGTTTGTTACCCCACCTGCCCAGTGAAGAAAGTGATGTGCTTGTGATGAAGAGATAGGCCACTGGGACTTTCTGGTTGGTCCAGTGGCTAAGACTCTGACCTCCCAATGCAGGGGGCCCAGGTTTGATCCCTGGTCAGGGAACTAGATCCCACATGCCATAACTAAGAGCCTGCAGAGCCAAATTAATAATTTTTTTTTTTTTTTTTTTTTTAGAGATGGACCACTGCAGTGCATCCCAATCTGTTCACAGAGGAAATAATGCTGGGACTGTACACGGGGGTACTCAGCCCCGCCCTACCTAGCTGCCTGTGAGCCGAGGCAGAGCTTAGTGGCTCCAGCACTCAGCCCAGCGTGTTGGCAGGCAAGCCAGGCCTTCGGTCCAGGCCTGCGGTCAAGGAGGGTGGAAACTTTCAGGTCCTACCTGTTTCTCTGTCTCCTCATTGAATTCTCCCCTGGCAGAAGAGGGGGACCTTTCCCCCTCAAACCTATCTCCCTTACAGGTCTGGAAACACAACATCCAGATTTGAATTCCTTATGCCTGGACCCATCACTCCCCAGGTCCCCAGTTCTTTGGGGGCTGAAGCTCTGCCCTCCTCCTCTTTAAGCACAGATCCCTCACTTGCAGGTCAGAGAAGGGACTTCCCTGGCTGCCCCGTGGTTAGGATTTTGCTTTCCAATGCAGCGGGTGTGGGTTTGATCCCTGGTCGGGGAGCAGGGATCCCACACTCCCCCAAGGCCAAAAAATCCAAAACATAAAACAGAAGCAATATTCTAACATATTCAATAAAGACTTTAAAAAAAAAAAGGTCCACATTAAAAAAAAAAATCTGAAGGTCAGAGAAAAGGATGTAAATTGTGGGGATTATGAATGCCAGTGTCAGTCAGGACCACGGCACACCTGTTAGGGATCATTTTGAGTGTCATGTTCTAGTCAGCTCTCACCTAGCCGGGGGGTGGGGGGTGCAGAGATCTGAAACCCCAGGCTCTGCTACCCAGAGGCGGTCCTTGCTGGTGATGGGGCCTGGTTTCCCCTTCTGAAGAAGGTCCCTTCTAGGGCTCCAAGTCTGCTTGTGCTAGTTGCTCCTCGTGTCCGATTCTTTTGCGAACCCAAGGACTGTAGCCCATCAAGCCCCACTACCCATGGGATTCTCCAGGAAAGAATACTGGAGTGGGTTGCCATCCCCTTCTTCAGGGGATCTTCCCGATCCAGGGATGGAACCTGCGTCTCCTGCAATGTGGGCAGATTCTCTACCGTCTGAGCCACTGCAGTCTGCTTAGAGCTTCCCAGTTCATCCTGGTCCAGGACTCAGAGCTGAGTGAGCAAGACAGGCCTTTCCATCCACGGAGAAAAGTCCTAGAGCATTCCTGTCCTGGCACATCTGCCTACTGGCTCCGGCCACCTTCCCAAAGTGTTCATCAAGTGCAGCGTTGGTGGTATAGCAGTGAACGTAGCTGCCTCCCAAAGTGTTCTAAGAGATTCCTGGACCTGTGGCCTAGGGGAGCAAACGCAAATCCCAGGATAGTCCACCCCCAGAGACTCTGGTGATTTTTAAAAGCCCCTCCAATGGTCCAAATGTGAGCCAGGTGGAGTCCATCTCCCAGGCACAAGGTCCTTGGAGCTGAGGCAGACTTCTAGTTCAGCCCCGCAGCCTCTCCTCCCCAGCCTCTCCTGAAGCCCACCTTCGGAAGCCTGCCTGGGAACCAACCCTCTCCTTCCCTGCGCCTTCCCAGACCTCTCGCATTATTCAAGATACTTGTACCTCAAGTATCTCTTCAGAACCCCGGGGCTGCCTGCCTCTCAGGAGGGCAAGGCCGGGGAAGGCCACATGCAGGGCTGGGTGCCTTTCAGAGGCAGTGGGAAACTTGAGGAGGCTTTTAGGAGAGGACACATGAGCCAATGGCTGCTTTGAAGATTGTCTGGTTACTGTGTAGAGAGGGTAAGGGAGGCCGGGACAGGGTCCCACCAGGCTTATCCATTTAACCCCTTGCACTCCGGCCCCCTGCACCTCACCTCCACCCCAACCCCTGCACTGGGGGCTCCAGGCCCTCGTGGAAGCTGCAGCCTTGGGAGCCACCGTCAGGTCCATCCCCAGGGCTCAGTGGTGTCACAGGGGAGAAAGGGACGGGTTTTCTTTCCACTGTGGCCGGCAGCACTGACAGCTGAACGTGCAGCGGAGGCGGTGAGTGCCGAATGCTAACAATGAGAATTCATTCCAGGCTCCCAGTGGGCAGAGACCATCTGGACCCCACCAGAGGCCACTGGCGGGACATCCCCCGTCCCTCGGTAGGGGGCAGGTGCTCGCCTGGGCCGAGAGAGGCTTCGGAAATCCGAAGGGGCACCCTTCCTTTGCCCTTCAAAGGGACGTGGAAATCAAACAGCACCAAATGAATGGGTGGAAAATGTTACACAGCAAACACGGGAAGGGTTTTGCCCCCAGATAAAAGGGATGGAAAGAGGAAGAGAGAAATGGAGGTGGAGGGAGGAAGGTAGGGCAGCAAGAATGGAGGGGAGGGGAGGGGAGGAAAGAAGGAGCGGGGGAGGGCCTCAGAGCTTTCTCAGGTTACAGAGAAACAGAGGGAGGGACAGAAAGGAGAAGCTGAGGTGGGAATCGCTCCAGCCCTAGAGGAGCTGCCCCTGGGGCAAAGTGGAGACAGTGCCTCTCAAAACCCACAGCTGGAATAAAAAAAAAACCCACACAAAAAAACCCACAGCTGGGTTTGGGCAGAAAGCCCCTCGTCTAATGAAGAGAAGCCCACTGCTGCCACACTTGAGGCCTCAGTCACAGGTTTACAAAGCTGCTGGGACTTCCCTGCAGCCCTGGGTGGTCCCGTGGCTGAGATTCTGCACTCCCACTGCAGGGGGCACGGGTTCCATCCCCGGTCAGGGAACTAGAGCCCAAACACCATAACTAAAGATCCCACATGCCGAGACCCATCGCAGCCAAATACATACATAAAATATTTAGAGGGGGAAAAAAAAAAAACCAGTTCACAAGACTGGGCAATGTGGACCTCAGGACGCTGTCCCTAGGGGCCCTGGGAATCGTGCTTGGCCGCAGCCATCTAGGAATTCACACTAATTTGCAAACAAAGGGGCCCTCACTTCCAGGTTGTACCAGGGCCCGCACACATTGTGTGGTCGGTGCTGGCTGTTCTTTCCAGAGGACGTTTTGCTAGAAAGGCAGAATCAGGAAGGCAGGGGCCGGCTCTGACTGCTGCTCCCTGTTTGCTAACCATACACGTGGCCGGCGTGTTGACTTAGCCACAGAGTGGGAGTAAGCACAGGGCTCCCTGCCTCCCCCTCCAAAGAGCCAGCCTCAGATGACACGTGTGTGGAACTGTGCCCCTGCATGTGCTGTACATGTCATTGTTCCAGAGGCGGTCAGGGCCTGCCGTACTCCAGGCACCAAGTGCTCCTGACCTTTCCAGCCCTTCGTGCGGAAAGCATGGCCGGCCTGACGAAACCCGCCCAGTCCCGAGAGACCTGCCTTCCGCTGGTGGCCGATGAGGCTTCAGAACCCACATTCTCAATCACCCACATCCTTCACTGTGTGGAGTGGAGACGCCATCCAGGATGTTTTAGGACCAAGACTACACCTCGAGATGTGGCTCCCACAGTGCTCGTGAGGTCACCAGGTCTCCAAGTGATAGGCTGAGGCAGACCCAGCCTAACCCAGGCTCCCTCCCCTACGAGTGCCCCCCCCCCAAGATGCAGGCTAGGGACCCTCAAATTCCAATACAATACGGGCCTCTCCCCCTGCCAGCACCTCCCTTCTGAAGACAACAGGCAGAGGCCCTGCAGACTACCCTTCCACCGGCAGGGAAATCTTGGGGTACACTGCTCTTGCCTGGGGTCCTTTCCAAGATCCCTGCCAACAGGCCTCCTCCTCTGAAGGGGCAGAGGACCCTAAAAGCATAATTTCCCAGGGCTTGCAGTCAGATCATTGTACTTCTCAAGCCCAACTTAATGGGTAACATGGAAGACACCTGAGTCCCCACAGATGCCAGGTGCGCCGAGGATCACACCTGAGACAGCTGGGTCCTGGCACCCCGCCCACAGCGAGAACAAAGCCAGGCTCAGCGGGCAGCATCGTGTTTGGGCCAAGGGCAGGCAGGCGGCTCAGAAGGGGCCATCCAGAGTAAGCAGAGGAAGCAGGAGGCCAGGCCTGCGAGGGAGCACCCGCCAGGAACTGAATTAATCAGCAGGAAACTGATGGCTGTTTCCTGACAACTCCACTCCACCACTACCACCACCACGAGCACAGAACACACACACACGCACAGGAATTCGGAAACAGGGAGGGCAGCTGGCAACTTCCTCGAGACCCACAATGCAACCACTTTTTCAAATACCTAGACAAAACAACATGGAGCACCCACCCTCTCCCCAGTTGTAGAGGGTGCGAGGAGCCCCTCCTGCATGTTATTTCTATCTTGCATGAAAACCTTTCCAAGAGGGGCTGTCATTCCCCGTTTTCTAAACTCCGAGTTGCGAAGCAAAGTGAGAGGACCTAGGTCACAGCTAACAGTGCTCGAGTTTTCAAGGCTAGGCCTGGCAGGACGACAAAGGCCAGTTCTTAAACCATCTCACTCCACCCTGGACCAACAGATCTCTCCCACAGACTCCAAGACCAGGGCTTAAAGGAATCCTACGGGGACTTCCCTGGTGGTCCAGAGGCTAAGACTCCAAGCTCCCAACGCAGGGGGCCTGGGTTGGATCCCTGGTCAGGGAACTAGACCAGACATGGTGCAACTAGATTCCACGTGCTGCAATGAAGACTGAAGATCCTGTGAGCCGCAACTAAGACCCAGTGCAGTCAAACAAATATTAAATGAAAACTAAAGGAATCCTACGGCATGAGAAGGGGGCTCAAAAGTGAGGAACCAGCTAGTGTGGCAGTGGACGCCCTTCTGCATGAACTGACCCATTGACATTCGGAGGGTGGGGCGAGCGGTCTTCCACTTCTCCCGACTCTCTTGCTTTCCACTTCTTCAGCTTAAGAGTACACTTTTAAACATACCAGTATGGATGGAGGAGCCTGGCAGGCTATAGTCCATGGGGTTGTAAAGAGTCGGACACAACTGAGTGACTGAGCATATACATGCATGTGTTTCTCAAACTTCCTGCAGTTGAAGAGCTGTTTTATTTGAATCCCTGGAAGAATTAACACTAACAAGCAGCTCCTGGTCCCAACACCTGTCACATGAAGTCAGCGATGCCCATCTCGGTCCACTCTGATCAAGATGCAGCTGTCAATCATCCACTTGGATGTCGTCGTGGCAACGTGAAACTATGTAAGTTTCTCAGCCTCATTTTCAATATTTCTTGGCTGGGTAACGCTGTGCAGACCAGCAATGGTCCATGGCCAGGCCTTTTACGTGGCGCTGGCCTCAGAATGCATGAGAATGTTTATAAATTCAAGAATTTTAAATGCAGAGGGATATCTTTCTTCTTAGGTGAAAATTCTACTCACAGGTAATAGAGCCTCAAATCTGCCCTTAATATTTCAAACATGTTTGTAGTCACCACTGTTTGGGGGCAGTTGATTTTCCAGTCATCTCTCCTGCCTCTCCTCTCTCTTAAAAACAGAAAATAATACATTAAAGTTTCTTAAGCATTCTTGGAATTTACACTCAGCAACACATGACCCACTGAGCTCCATGAAGGTGAGGCGTGAAGAGAATGTTCTGTCAATGAGAAATTCATAAGTGCTCAGAACAGAGCACAAAATTTGCAGTTCTTAGGCAGGGTTACAGCGCCATTGGATTCCTGCAGATGAAAAGAGGCTTGGGTTTAGATCAGCCCAAGCATCTCTGTAGGTTAAATCTCAGAAGAGAAAGGCTGCTGCAGTAGTTCAAAGTTGGTCCACGTTGGCCGTAACAAGACTGGTAACTGGGAACGACCCGAAGGCATTGTAAGATACAGACTTTTGAGTCCCGCCCAGATCCTGCAGGCTTGGGGCTGGACACAGGGAACTGCATTTTATTTTTTAATAATTATTTGTTTGGCTGTGCTGGGTCTTAACTGCAACATGTGAGATCTCTTAGTTGCAGCATGTGGAATCTAGTGCCCTGACCGGGGATCAAACCCAGGCCCCCTGCTTTGGGAGTGTGGAGTCTTAGCCACAGGACTACCAAGGAAGTCCCCAGGGAACTGCATTTTGACCAGTTTCCTCCAGCAGGGAATCACAAATGGTGTGGCCACTGAACCTGCCCTTCTGCGAAAGAACCAGGAGTGACCAGTGGCTCAGAAGATTTGGTCTTGGTAAAGTAAAACAGGTCCAAATAAAACCAACTGGGTTTATTGCACTGGAGCGAGTGCTAGCACTACAAAGCCCTGGCATAGAGAGACCCGTGGAATAAATCCACCTGCTTGTTTACTGAAGGTGGTCTCATATTCTCCACTTAGCTGGGCCCAACACCTAGCAGTCTCAACTAGTGTCAGCTGTCGTCCACAGCCCAGGAAATCAAAGCTCAGAAGGCTTGTCATTTGCCGAAAGCCAAGTTCTTAGAAAAACCAAGACTTGCCCCAGGGCTCATGCCTCTTTTCCTCTGTGCCTCAAGTTTCCTCATCCATACAATGGGGATAATACTTGCCAATTCTCAGGGTGGTTGTGAAAATTAAATGAGGGAATGTCTTTGTAAGTGCACTTGGCCTGGTCTCTAGTAAACAATAATAGCTGTTCAGATAATCATGATCAATTTTGAAAGTCTGAGATGACATAAAATCTGTTTCCATTGCTGGAATTTGCTTATCCCAGATGGTTCTTGTTAGCACTAAATACCGTGGAGATGCTGATTGGCCAGAACTGTCCTTGCACCTTGGTGGAGACTTTCCATTTGGGCCAGGAGGGCCAAGCACCCTGCAAATACCCCACCCTGGACACACACCTGGCCTGCACTTGTTCTTGGGGAGACCAGCTGGCTGGCGGAAGTTCCCTGCAAACATGTTCCTAGGCTGAGCCCCTCTGAGAGGTTTCACAGTGGGGACCCATCCAGAACATTTATTATGTCCATAATATGCCAGGCATGGGGCTGGGCACTGGAAAATAAAGGAACTGCAATAAATGAAGCAGAGTCTTCCCCTGCCATAAGCTTACAAAACTTTCAAGTGGGAATAAATTGGTTTTGATTAAAATTTTCCATTATAAAATTCATAAAACCGCCCCCTGCAAAGAGTTATGGAAATGAACAAAAAATTAATACTCCTCATCCTAACTCAAGCATGTCTTGTGTTATTTCTTTCTGGTCCTCTTCAAACATATGGTTTTCGCACGGTTCTAATCATGGAGTGTATAAGCCTGGTGTCCTGCTTATTTTCCCCGGATTGGACACTAGCAAGTTTCCATGTTGCGTGTTCAGAACCAATGATCCATATTCATAAACACAGAACATTTGCAAGAGTGCACAGATCACCGCTTGCCTGCCCATTCTCACAGTGAAGGACATTCAGGGTGTTTCCAACTTGTCCACCCTGCCCACTAAACACCTTCATGCATTCATGCAGAAAGACAGAGGGAAGCGGCAACTGGTGTGTAATGCGATGGTGGCAGACAGGCCTGGGTCGAATACTGCCATAGAATGAACTCGGGCAAGTTACTGAACTAACCTCTTTGAACTTCAATTTCCCCCCAGATGGGCATAACACTTCCATCACACAGTTGTGAAGAGGATTTAACAGGAGACCATCAGTAGAACAACTTGCAACGAGCCTGATGCTCAATAATTATGTGCCTTCTCTTTTCTTAAACATCACAAGGTCCTGACTGACTCCTTGGTGCCTTCTCAAGGACCGGGGCAATCAGCAGACACCCTCAGAGCACAGAGTGCCAACTTCCCCCACCCTCCACACAGATCGCTAAATCCTGGGAGATGAAGCATGTGCAAGCTGAGGTATCCAGGAGGGAAGTGATAAGTGCTCTGCAACTTACTTAAAAAATGTTTCACGGGTTAAAAAAAAACATATACATGTACAGATGAAGCAAATATGCCAAATGTTCACATCTGTTACATCCAGTCTTGGGTGTATGAGTATTTCCTGTACTATTCTTTCAACTTTTCTATGTATTTGAGATTTTTCATAATAAAACCTTGGGGGAAAACCTCTTACTAATTCAAAAGGTTTAAAAAATGGTATCATGCTTTAAAAACTTGCATTATATCCATTTATTTGTTCAACAAATATTAATTCAATAGTTAACAAATATTAATTCAATAGAGTGTCTGTCATGCGGTGAGTTGATCCAACCTCATAGAACATACCATCTGGCATTTCTTTGGGTTGGGTTTTTATTTGCTAATTGTATATAGTTTGTTCACTTTGCTTTTTAGTTTAAATCTTGATTTTTAAAACCGGTATGTATAGGTTCTTGGTGGAATTAAAATATTAACCCCTTAAGTGTCTTAGGAGACGATCTTTTCCCCCTAGCTCTCAAGTGTTTTGTAGAGTTGACACAGCAGCTACAATTTGTAAAATGTAGTCAAATCTGTTGAATTTTTTTGATGACCATTTTTATTTCTAAACTTTGGAAATCAAACTCCAGACCAAGATTTGGTATAAATTGTACACACTGCTATGTTTACTCTTTATATTTGTTTCAGTATTATCGTGGTGATTAGCATTTTAAAAGCCATTATATTAATCAGTGATGGTGATGGCAGGCCCTTGTTACTAGTTTTAACAGGAATGCCTCTAGTGTTTCTCAGTTAATTATAACTTTGGCTACCGGTTTGAAATAGATATCCTTAACCAAGCTAAGAATACACCTTTCTACTTTTTTTGGTGTATTGATTAGTTAGAAAGGGTTGTTCAATTTTAATCAATTATCCTGCTGCATATATTGGAATCAATCTGGTTTTATTTCCTTAAACCATTAGCATGAGGCAGTTACTATATTAAGCTTCTCTAGCATTGACAATTTCCCCCACTTGCCCCATTGGGTTTTGGTGGATGACTTCTTTAATATATTATTGAATTCTATTTCCTCTTAGCATTTTCATTCTTTACCATGGTCTCTTTGCCATGTTTAATATCAGGCTGATTTTGCTTTGTAGAATGAATTGGAGAGCTCTCCATCTTTTCTTCTAAGCCGTGGAATAGCTTAACGTTAACAGTATATCAAATTTGAAACAATTACCTAGCAAAAACACTTGGGACTGGTGTCTTCTTTAGGTAGAGAGGGCAGCACTTTGATAACGATTGCAAATTTGTTCTCAATTAACACATCCATTTTCAGAAAAGTATTCATTTAATTGAGATTTTCAAATTTAAGCCTAGTGTGCATAGATTTTCATTTTTTGAAACCTTTCTACTTACTCCAATGTCCCCTTTCTCATTTCTATTGTTATTTTCTTTTCTTTTCTCTTTTATTTTTCAAATAGATTTGCCGAAGGTTAAGCCACTTTACTGTTGGTTCAAACACAGAATCAGCTCTTGAATATACTTGCTAATTTCATTGCATTTCTATTTTCTAATTCACTTATTTCTGCCTTTTACTTTTTCCCCCCTCCCGTTTTCCTTAGGGGCTGTTTTTTATTCTTTTTTCCTCCCCTAAGATCTCAGGCTGAATACCTAGTCTCTTTTTTCTCTTTCACTTTTTAATAATAAAAACATTTAAGGCTATGAGAACAGTGCCAGCTGTCTCCCATAGGTGTGCTTATGTGGCACTCAGGTTTCCAATGCTTTCTAAATATTTGTTACTGTGCTCTTTATTTCTTCCTTGACCCAACAGCAATCTAGGAAAGCATTTAAAATTTTTTTCAAGCAGTTCGGTTTTAGTCTGTATAAATTTACACTATTTTGTCGAGGTTTAACTGCATGGTGATCAAAGGACTCTCCGACTGGCACAACTTCTGTTTTGGGTAGACTGTGAGCTCTTACATTCGGTTACTGGTGACTGGTTACAGAAATATTTGCAGAGCATATGCTCGCTAGGAAAGCCCAAGTGCTTTTGAAAAGTTTCTGCTTGCCATAATGTTATGTCAAATGAAAGAGGGTATAAAGTTCAGTGTGCTTGTAACCAGTTTAAAAGAATATGTATTTACCCATGTGGATGGAAAAAGACTGAAAAAATATATAAAGGTACTAATCAGTGCTTTGGCCACCTGATGCGAAGAGCTGACTCATTTGAAAAGACCCTGATGCTGGGAAAGATTGAGGGCAGGAGGAGAAGGGGACGACAGAGGATGAGATGGTTGGATGGCATCACCGACTCAATGGACATGGGTTTGGGTAGACTCCAGGAGTTCGTGATGGACAGGGAGGCCTGGTGTGCTGCGGTTCATGGGGTCACAAAGAGTCGGACATGACTGAGCAACTGAACTGAACTGAAACAGTGCTGGAAATTTTTCTTTTTCTAGTTGTTGTTGTTTGTTTTTTTTTTTTATATAATGTGGACCATTTTTAAAGTCTTTACTGAATTTGTTAAAACATTGTTTCTGTTTCATGTTTTGGCTTTTTTGGCCATGAGGCATGTGGGATCTCATGCACCCGCTGTGGGTTCCCTGTGGGAACCTGCACCCCCTACGTTGGAAGTCTTAACCACTGGACCACCAGGGAAGTCCCTGTGTTGGTAATTTCTAATGGGTGAGAGTATGGGCAATTTTCACTTTCTTTACAATTCTCTGCATAAGATTTACTCTTTTAAAAAGATTTCTTTCAGTGTCTGGTAACGAAAATGCTTGTTTCAAGCTTTGTCTTTGCAAGCTCCCTTTGGCCAGATAGTTAAGAAGTCACCAGGAAGAACCTGAGGAATAATTGGATTTGGACCCCAAACAGTGCCTACACCTGAAGACAGTGGCCCTGCGAGGAGCTCACAGTCACTCAGGCTGTGGAGGTCCCCCTTGCTGGAGGAGATTCACTCCCCAGGGGCCTCCCCTCATCTCTCCACACTCTTCATGCTTAATGATGAGCCCCCCCCTCCAATTACTGTCACCGAGGAGTTTTCCCTCAAAGGGAAAAACAATGAAATCCAACTTTTGCAACTGATGCATGCAGACTTTTATTTCCCTTCTACCTCTACACGATCTCTAAGGCCCACTCCAAAAAGTGCATTTTCACCCCCAAATCAACTGCAGAGCCCCTGTAAATCCAGGGAAGCTCTGGGCCCTGGAAATGGACAAGGTGGCTGTGCCTCCAGCTCATGCCACTCTCAGCTCAACACCAGCAACTCTGGAGAGAGAACAGCCGAGTTCCCATGAGCTGCGCGCTCATGGAGTGGGATCGAAAACTCCAGCGAGGTCGAGAAGCCTGCTGCGTGACAGGGGCAGAAAACAGGGATGGAAGGTAAGAGAGAGGTGGCAGGGATGAGAGAGGGTGAGAGAGAAGAGGTGTGAGTGACAGCGAGCGTTAGGGAAGTGGAGTGGTGGTTCCAGGCGCTTCCTGGGAGCCCCATGGTTTCAGAAGCATTTCACAGGCATGAAATGTGCCAACAGCGAAGCCCTGGCACTCCTAACAAGGAGCCATGGGACTTGCCTGGTGGCCCAGTGGTCAAGAATCCACACTTTCACTGTGGGTGGCACAGGTTCAATCCCTAGCTCAGGAACTAAGATCCCACACGCTACTCAATGCGGCCAAAATATGCCCCCCTCAAAAAAACCCCAATAAAACCCAAAACGAAGAGTCATTTTACACCAGGGTCTTTTCTGCTGTTTCTCTGTCCTCCATCCTTGCTCAGCCCTGTCCTCTGCTAGAAGACAAGATGTCTCAGCTGGCTTCCACTGAGCACCCCCACGGAGTCTGGGGACACTCCTAGAAAGTCAGGGAAGAGAATCCTGACCCACAGAGAACGTAGTAAGACAGCTAAGCAAAGAGGGCAAGGGCCAGAGGAAGTGCAGCAACACACAAGGAGATGCTGCGTGTGCCGAGCACCCCAGAGGAGTGGCTTGTCTCCTGGGAATGTCTCTTGTCTCTTTCTCCATAAACCTTCGCCCCCACCCCACAGTGGCTTCCTATATCCAGGCAGGTCTGCCCACCACCCTGACCGTTCTGGGCAGAGTGACCTTCAAGTATGTCTCTGTTTCAAACTGATGTCACTTACGGGTAACAGCTGCGTGCCCTCTGCTCTGTGCAGTATCTCCACAGTGGACTGAGTCACCCAAACCAGAATGCAGCCACTACCCTTTGGAAGAATGGTCCTCAGGGAAGTGTTTCAGCTCTAACTTTTATCTAGAAATCAAGAGGCTCTCCATCGGCTCATCTGACCCATCTCTGCATCTCCTGTTTTTCTTTTCCTTTGGCTGCACTGGGTCCTCACTGCGGCACATCGGTGTTCTCCTGTTGCAGAGAACGGGCTCTAGAGCACGCAGGCTTAGTAGTCCCACAGCATGTGGGATCTCAGCGCCCTGACCAGGGACTGAACCCCTGTCCTTTGCATTGCAAGGCAGATTCTCAACCACTGGACCACCAGGGAAGTCCCCCACTTTACTTTTCTACTGTCTTGGAAATTAGGTGGCAGAGTGGTTCAACGAATGGGAGTGTGAATTCGGGATTCACTCATACCTGGTTCAAATCCCACTACTATCCCTTACAGGTGCAAGGCCTGGGAAAGTGGCTGCCTTTATGAACCTCAGTTTTTCTGCCTCTAAAATGGGTCAAGAATGCTGTTTCTTACAGAGTCACTGAATTAGAAGTGCCTGGCCCAGAGCAGGTACTCAACAAACATTGGTCCTCCTTATCCTTCCCTTGCTGGAATTGGGGAAAAGTGTTAGTCACTTAGTCAACTGTGTCCAACTCTGTGCGACCCCATGGACCCCAGAGGCCCACTAGGCTTCTCTGTCCATGGTATTATCCAGGTAATACTGGAGTGGGTTGCCGTGCCCTACTCCAGGGGTTCTTTCTGACCCAGGGATCAAACCTGCTCCTGTAATGCAGGCGGATTCTTTACCACTGAGCCACAGGGTATCTCATTCAGTAACTATGAAAGTCGCTCAGTCGTGTCTGACTCTTTGCGACCTCGTGGACTATACAGTCCATGGAAGTCTCCAGGCCAGAATACTGGAGCGGGTAGCCTGTCCCTTCTCCAGGAGTCCTTCCCAACCCAGGGCTTGAATCCAGGTCTCCCATGTTGCGGGCGGATTCTTTACCAGCTGAGCCACAAGGTAAGTCCAAAAATACAGATCTTCCCAACCCAGGAATCGAACTGGGGTCTCCTGCATTGCAGGCAGATTCTTTACCAACTGAGCTATCAGGGAAGCCCCTCAGTAACTATAAACATGAATTAATAATACATCTCAGTGGGGACTTCCCTGGTGGTCCAGTGGTTAAGATTCTGTGCTTCCAATGCAAGGAGTGCAGGTTCTATCCCTGGTTGGGGAACTAAGATTCCACATGCTGTGCAGCATGGCCAAGAAAAAAAAAAGCAACTATACTCCAGTAAAAAATGTTAAAAATATATATATATATATAACTCAAGGGAAAAATTTTACTTGGGATTATTTCCTGGTCAGTTTTAAGAAACACAGTCAAGCACAGAAAACATAATTTTATAAATGATCTGTAAACGGCTCATACAGAGCAGATATTTCAGGTGAAATGAAAAGGAATTCAAGCAAAAATACTGTATTTATTCCTCTTAAGGGTTTTTCAACCCTCAAATCAACCTTTCCAAAGGGGATTTCCCCACATGGAATGACAATGTAAACCCCAAGTCCCCTGGCTTATACCAGAGTGATCTGTCAATGGCTTCTCTGCTCAGAACCCACTGGTGGCTCTCCCAGGTCTCTGAATGAAGTTCAAGTCTTTGGACACATTCCCAATCGGCCTCTCCAGCTCCATCTTCTGCCATCCCACCTCGACACCCTATCTCCCATCCGCAACAAACCACCACTGACTCTTTGAATGCCCCTGTTCTTTCTGACTTGGTATATTCTAATCCCCCAGTGGAATGCCTCGGCTTCCCTTGCCTGCTAAGACTCAGCTAAACACCACCTCCACCAGTAAGTCTTCCCTGAACTGCTCCCCAGCTTCACTATGTCTGCAGAGCAAACTTCTCATGCTTTTGTCTGCATATCCCATATCCCTTCAGTTTGAGGGCCTGCTGGGGACAAAGACCACGTTGTTTCCCCTTTATATCAGAGTTTACTAGGTGTTTGGTATTTACTGACTGAACAAAGGAATAAAGAAAATGATGGAGGTTTTTAAGAGAAAAGAGGACTCACGGTGGAGCAGGGCTCTCCCTGACTTCACATGCCTGCAGTCCACAGGTAACAATGATCACCACGTATCACACAGCACAGACAAGGTCTGTATAGTCAAAGCTATGGTTTTTCCAGTAGTCATGTACAGATGTGAGACCATAAAGAAGGCTGAGCACCGAAAAGAATCGATGCTTTCAAACTGTGGTGCTGGAGAATACTCTTGAGAATCCCTTGGACTACAAGATCAAACCAGTCAATCCTAAAGGAAACCAACCCTGAATATTCATTGGAAGGACTGATGTTCAAGTGCCAATACTTTGGCCACATGATGCAAAGATCTGACTCATTGGAAAAGACATTGATGCCAGGAAATATTGAAGTTAGGAGGAGGAGGCAGCAGCAGAGGATGAGATGGTTGGATAGCATCACCGACTCTACAGACATGAGTGAGCAAACTCTGGGAGACAGTGCAGGACAGGGGAGCCTGGCATGCAGTAGTCCATGGGGTCGAATGGGACACAACTTAGTGACTGAACAACAACAATACAGCATAAAGCACACCTATTAAAAAGTAGGTACATGAACCCACTTCACAGGCCATGAAATCAAGGCTTGCTGGGGGAGGCTGTGGCTCGTCAGGGCTGGGAGATGGCAAGCCAGGACAAAGGCCGTGGCTCCTTGGATCCTGAGTCCCATGGCTTGAAGTAGGTCCTCCACTTGCCTGTGATTCTACTTCTGTGGCAGACAACCCTTTAGATTCATCCCTGCTTGTGGGGAGAAGAACAATTCTGTGTTTCAGTGATTAAGCCCCTCCAGGGCTTCCCAAGGCCAAGAAGGTGCCAGGTTAGAAGTTATAACTCAGGGACTTCCCTGGTGGCCCAGTGGTTAAGAATCTGCCTTCCAGTGCAAGGGACACGGGTTCAATTCCTGGTTGGGGACTGGTCAGGAAACTAAGATCTCACATGCCCGGGGTGACCAAGCTCATGTGCCACAACTACTGAGCCCAAACCCTGTGGAGCCCATGAGGTGCAATGAAAGATCCCACATGCTGCAACTAAGACCTGATCCAGCCAAATAAATATTTTTAAATTAAATTAATAATTTTTTATAAAAAAGAAGTAGCAGCACACATGGGAGCAAACCATCAACTGTGTCTTGGGCGACCCAGAGCCAAGACCCTCACCCTTGGACCCAACTCTTCCATCCTGCTAAGGGTGGGTGCCACACACCATCTCTCACTGGACACCAAAGCTGCCCACTTCTCATGCCTTTGGTGGGTCCACCATCACCAAAAGTGGACCCTGGTTTTCTCCAAATCAATGAGCTAAGAAGCAAGGTGAGGAGTTTCACTGGAATCTAAGGTTGCAGAATGAGGCCTGCAACACTGTGTCTCAAATGGGGGAGGCGGGTAGAGACTGTGGGAAGGAGGGGCCATTGAGGGATGAGAGGCAGGGCTGGGCAGATAAGAGATCGCATCCACCAGACAGATAACGGGACCACAATGACAAAGGAGCTGGAGGCCGTGCTGGAGTGTGGAGAGAAAGAAAGAGCATATTAAATTTTAAACAAAGCCCACCCCGGGGGAACCTCCAGCCTTGTCTCCCAACCTGTGCCTCCCATCTCCAGCTCACAAGTCGCCAAGTTCACAGAAATCGAAACATCCCTCATCTCTAGGGGGTTGGGTTTTGTTTTGTCGCTGTGTCTCTGGGGGGTGGGGGAACTTGGGCCTCCCAGAGGCCCAGGGGTCTTCCCACCAGGCCTGAGAAAGGAGGGCAGGCTAGAAGCAGCTTCAGCTGGGACAGCCCTGCTTGGAAGGGGGAGCAATGGCAGGGCTGGGAACCAGAGCAGAGCGGGTACAAGAAAAGAGCTGGCAGTGCCAGGTCCAGATGGTGGGCAGCAGCAGAGATGTCACCAGGAGCCAAGAGGAGGGAAGAAACTAAGAAGTAGGGAAGGTCCTGAGAGGCCTTGCCAACTGCCATAAAGACTGTGCTGGCGTGGAGGAGGAAGAGAACAGAAAAGGAGGAAGAGCGAGCCCAGAGCTGGAGCAGGAAGGCCCAATTTAGCCCAAGCACGTGTTACTTCCTCTGTAATTCCATCAAACCTCCCCCACCCCACCCCAAGGTGATGACTGGGGAATGGGGCTGCAAGGGCTGAAGGTCTGGAGAGAGGCACTCCCCTGGGGCAGGACCCATGGGGCAGGGCCTGAAGCTTGCACACAGCATCCTCCATGCCAGCCCCACAAACACCAACCCAGCCAGGCAGGACCGGCTTCGGGTCTCCGGAGTCAGGACAGGATGTTTGTTTCACAAGCACCTTCTCCGAAGAAAGACCAGCCTAAGTCTGGAATCCTCAAAGCTAGCGCTGCCCCGGGCACCCTGAGGATGGGCTTCTTGAGGATTCCCTGGGGAGCCACAGGCCTGCACTCAGAGGAGACAAGAAAGGCTCTAGTCTCGGTGCTCAAGGCCCACTGTGAACAAAGGGGCAAGGATCTGCGGGTTCTCTTTCAAGGTCAGCTGTGCCCGGGGTCAATCAGGCCTTTCCCAGGCCAGTCCCTCTTAAGCAGTATCTTAAAAAAAGCACAACCAAGTTTTATTAATAAAAGAATAAGACTTAGTATTCACCTAAAAGTAACCAAAAATACTACATAGCATTTCTGGAGGCCAATTTAACCATCTAAATCCAGGGCCATTAGAATGTGTCCTGGGCCCAGTAATTCCCTGCTAGAAATGTATGCCAAAGATTTAATAAAAAAATACCCAAGGTTGTTCACCACAGCATTCAAGAGAAAAAGAGAAAAAAGTTTAAATTTAGGAAACTGCTTAAATATATGGAAGAGTATATCATACACTGAAATATTAATAATTACAGGCATTTTAATTTTCTTCTTTTTGCTTGTTTCTATTTCCTAAATTTCTTGCAACAACCGTAAATCTCTTTGTTACAAGAAAAAAAAAATCAATAAAAGCTATTTTCTAAAAAATAAAAGGCAGAGATCCAAGAGACTGTGCATTCCTTGGACATTCGAACCTGAACTGGATTAGAACAAAACAAACTAGACAGACACTTAAAACCACCTAAGAATATTTTTAAGGACTAAGAGGTGTTTTCCACTGAAGAGGAATTAAAATCCTCCAGAAGGCTCCCCTGATGGCTCAGTGGATAAGAATCTACCTGCAAATGTAGGGGACACAGGTTCGATCCCTGGTCCAGGAGGACCCCACATGCCACAGAGCAACTAAGCCCGTGTGCCACAACTATTGAGCCCAAGCTCCAAAACTACTGGTCTGTGCTCCACAACAAGGGAAACCCCTACAATGAGAAGCCCACGTACCGCAACTAGAGAGTAGCCCCCAGTCTCTGCAACTAGAGAAAACCCGGGCAGCCATAAATAAATCTTTAAAAAAATAAAACCAAATCCTCCAAAAAGCCCAAGTGAGAGCAGGGAAGGCAAGTCAAGAGCAGAGAGTTAAGTCAGGACCCAACTTTTCTGTCCGTAGAGTGATGGCCATGGGGAGAACAGGGGGTGGGGATGAGAGCAGGCAGAGAGGCTGATGTGTGGGAAAAACAACACGAATGTTCCTTTCGTCCTTGATCAAGGAAAGAACAATGACCACCTCCTTCGACACTGAATTCAAAGCGGGGAATTACAAAATGGCCATTCTGAGACTTCCCTGGGGGTTCAGTGGTTAAGAAACTGCCTTGCAATGCAGGGGACGTGGGTTTGGTCCCTGGTACCCACTCCAGTGCTCTTGCCTGGAGAATCCCAGGGACGGGGGAGCCTGGTGGGCTGCCGTCTATGGGGTCACACAGAGTCGGACACGACTGAAGTGACTTAGCAGCAGCACTAGCAGGGAACTAAGATCTCACATGCCTGGAGTAACTAAGCCTGTACCACAACTACTGAGCATGCGCTACAATGAAAGATGCCACGTGCCGCAGCTAAGACCCAACACAGTCAAATAAATATTAAAAAAACAAACAAAAACAAATGGCCAGTTACGGAGCTGAGTGACATTTGTTCATCTACTTGGCCATAGGGAACACATTTTTACAACCAAGATACAGAAGCCCCCAAAGAGGCTCTTGGGAGAAATTCTGACAAGCTCTGCAGCTGAAGCAAAAGAACTTAGCTGGGAACTTCCCTGATGGTCCAGTGGTTAAGACTCCACACTCCCAATACTCGGGGTACAGGTTCCATCCTTGCTCAGGGAACTAAGATCTCACATGCCACACAGTGAGGCCAAATAAATAGACAGACAATAAAAATACTTAAAAAAAAAAAAAAAAAAACTGAGCTGATGTTACAACAGAAATTTTCCAGATGATGAGCTAGGACACAATCGGGAACTGTCGGGAAGGCATGAGAGGACCACGTGCACCAGTTGCAGAAGTTGGCCTTTGTGTAAGATGAGCCAGAGCCCAAGAAAGGAAAAAGCTCACTGCCATGGACTTAATTATTCAAGCATCAGGAAAACTTGAGGAGCAGTGGGAGCTGTCTGAATTTCTCCATTCCTCTTTCTGATTGAAAGCTTTAAAATCTATCTCAAAGATCAAAATCTGTCCTCTGGGGAAAAGTTTATGGGGTGCCTCCTATCCATGCATGCATTCAGCAAACAGCCCAGAGCAAACTTAATGTGGGTACCACTCTGTAATGCTCAAGGTGCTTCCACTTCCTCTGGTCTAACAAACAAAAACAGACAGCGTGAACCACTAGGACGCATCCTTGGTAAAGATGCCGAGTAGCACGGTGACCGGGCACTGGACATGCCAGCTCCAGCCCACGGGTTCCAAAGACCGCCACAAACATTCCTCAGCCCCAGTGGACCCTGCCTCTTCCTTCACAAATGATGATTCCAACTTGGATAATCAATACGGTGCTGCCCATGAGGGCAGCTGGTGCTGGATGATTCTATGTCTCTTAAAGACATCAAATTCTCCCCCCAGGTGAAGCTGTAGCCTACAGATGACAGCCTCGTATTATATACGACCAACACCTTTAGCTTTGTTCTCCGTAGAGAATTTCTCTTCAGCGAAGAGGAAGCAGTCAACACCCCACTTTGAAAACAGCACAGGTGTTTTCTGCCAGACAAAACCCAAAACCCCAAATCAAAAAACCACCTCCCCTCCCTTTTAATTAAAGAGATCCCATCCAATCGCACCTGTGTAAAGATAGGAAAAGTTGTGCTTCCAGAATGTTCCACGTTCCGGGTACCATTAGCCCTGAAAACTTCCCCGCTGTAAAACAAAATGAAGGCACCAGGAAGCGCTCCCTTGGCACCTGACAGCTGGGACCTACCCGAGGCCGGTTCACACAGACAGTAATAAAAGCTCCCTTGAAATAACGTAAAGCTCCAGACATTCTGATAAAAGCTGGGAACTTCAAAGGTAGGACCGCAGAGCCCATCCCTCATCCTCCTCATTGTGTCTGATGTGGAGGGCTGGGTTCTGGGCTGACTCCACCACCTACTGCCCAAGCTTTGCCCAGGAGGACTCGTGAGCCAGCCAGCCAGCCAGCTATAGGAGGTAGGGTGGAACCTCATTAAAAAAAAAAAAAAGCTTTTATGGCTATTCTTTTAATTATTTTTTTTGTTTGTTTTTGTTTTTGTTTATGTATGATTCTTTTTTTTTTTTTGCTTTTTTTTTTTTTTTTTAAATTTCAGGTATACACGTGCTCCCCATCCTGAACCCTCCTCCCTCCCCCCTCCCCATACCATCCCCCTGGGCCGTCCCAGCGTACCAACCCCAAGCATCCAGCATCGTGTACTGAACCTGGACTGGCATCTCGTTTCATACATGACATTTCACATGTTTCAATGCCATTCTCCCAAATCTTCCCACCCTCTCCCTCTCCCACAGAGTCCATAAGACTGTTCTATATTTTTTTATTTTTTATTTTTTAATTGGAGGATAACTGCATTACAATGTGTTGGTAAAACAGACAGCTAGTAGGAAGCTGATACATAACACAAGGCGCTCAGCTTGGTGCTCTGTGACAACCTAGAGGGGTGAGATGGGGTGGAAGAGGGAGGCCCAAGAAGGAGGAAAAAGTGAAAGTATAGTTGCTCAGTCTTGTCCGAAGTTGTGACCCCAGGGACTGTAGCCTACCAGGTTCCTCTGTCCATGGGATTTTCCAGGCAATACTGGAGTGGGGTGCTATTCCCTCCTCCTGGGGATCTCCTCCACCCAGGGACTGAACCCGGGTCTCTTGCATTGGCAGGTAGATTTTCACCATCTGAGCCACCAGGGAAGCCCCGAAGGAGGGGATACACAGAAGGAGGGGATGTATACATATAATTATGACTGATTTGCATTGTTGTAGAGTAGAAATCGATACAATTTACTTTTAAAATATTTTCTTGTCCGTGCTGCATGAGTGATCCTAGCTCCTCGACCAGGGATCAAACCTGAACTCCTTGCATTGGAAGCATGGAATCTTAACCACTGGACCACCAGGGAATTCCCAGGATGGAACTTTATACTCACTACTCTGCCCTGGGGGGATCAGGGGAGAGGAGAGCTGTCTAGGCCATGATGCACAGCCCATTGGTCCTTGACCTATGAGAGGCTGGTTAAAAATAAAGGAAGGAAACAAGAAAGTACTGATCTACAGATATGAGCTCGACGATTCTGCAGTGAGAGCTGGACTCAATGCTAGGTTCCAAGGCGCTCTCTGTGAACTTGGGCAAGTCATTGCAGACTTTCAAGCTTCAATTTCTTGGTCTATAAAATGGTAGCCTCCTTAGGGGCTGTTGAGTTGAATAACTAAAATAGCCTATGTGAAAAAGCAGAGCAAAGGTGAGATCCTTCTTCTCTTCCTCCCTCCTTCCCACTCTAACCTCCTTCTTTGAAAAAAAATGTTTTGTTTTTTTTTTTAAATTAGGTGACATAAGGAATTCTCTGGTGGTTCAATAAGCAAGGAAATCAAACCAGTCAATCCTAAAAGAAATCAACCCTGAATTTTCATCGGAAGAACTGATGCTAAAGCTCCACCACTTTGGCCACGTGATGCAAAGAACTGACTCACTGGAAAACACCCTGATGCTGTGAAAGACTGAGGGTAGAAGAAGGGGGTGACAGAATGATATGGATGGAATGGCATCACCAACTCAAGGGACATGTGTTTGAGCAAACTCTGGGAGATGGTGAAGGACAGGGAAACCTGATGTGCTTCAGTCCATGGGGTCAGAAAGAGCTGGATATGATTTAGTGACTTAACAACCACCACCAGTGGTTAAGACTCTGCACTTTCGCCGCAGCGGGCACAGGTTTGATCCCTGGTCGGGAAAGTAAATTGCTGCAAGCCACATGGCATGGCCAAACAAATAAATTAGGTAGTATACACACAAAGTGCAAAATTCAAAAAGAAGAAGGAACACACTGAACAGTCCGCATCTGCTGTGGGAAACCACTATTACCAGTCGCCTAGGTATCCTTACAGCATGCCACACAGCCACTCATTCTGTCTCTTACTTTCTTACTTAATGGCTTGGCAACCACATCCACATACAGGGAGCTTTCACATTCCTTTTTACCGCTGAACTGAATTTTCAGTGCATGGACATAGGATAATTTATTTAACAGTTTTCTACTGATGGACAATAAGGTTGTTCCACTTGCTTTTTTTTTTTTTTTGCTTTTACAAACAATGAAGCAATAAACTATCTTGATAAATGCATCATTTCACAGGTATACTCATACCTGTGAGAGGAATCCTCAGAAGTGGAGTTGCTTGTGCAATTTTAAAAAATATTGTCAAAACACTCTCTATACAGGTTGTACCAACTTATACTTTTTTAATAATTCGGAGAGTATCTATTCCCACTGTCACTTCTTCATAGCAGAGTTAACACTTCTCTTAACACTGGTGGGCTGAAAGAACACTTCATATGGTGAAGAACCATTTGTATTTCCTTTTCTGTGACTGGTCCATTAGCCCATTTAAACAATTGGGTTAATGGGACTTTTCTGGTGATCCAGTGGCTAAGACCCCACACTCCTAATGCAGGGGCCCAGGTTTCATCTCTGGTCAGGGAACTAGATCCCACACAAAACAACCAAGAGCTGCATAGACAAAGAAGTAAGTATTTTTTAAACAAATTTGGTTGATGGTCTTTTTCTTACTGATTTCCTCTTTAGATATTAAGAAAATTAGCTTTATCTCTGATATGCGTCATGAAAATGTTTTCCCAGTTTTGAGACGTAGGAGACTCTTTTGACTGTTTATGATGATTTTTGCCTCGTAGAAATTTACTTGTGTAGGGTCAAGTATAATCAGCTTTTCTTCTATGGCTCCTGGGTTTTAAGTCATACTTGGAAACTATTTTCCCTGAGTTTGTTTTTAACATCTAACATCTCTAATCCATCTGAATTTATTTTGTTATAGCATGTTCTTTTTTTTTAATGTAGCCATCAGGTTGCCTCACGGAGAAGGCAATGGCACCCCACTCCAGTACTCTTGCCTGGAGAATCCCATGGACGGAGGAGCCTGATAGGCTGTAGTCCATGGCGTCGTGAAGAGTCAGACATGACTGAGTGACTTCCCTTTCACTTTTCACTTCCATGCATTGGAGAAGGAAATGGCAACCCCCTCCAGTGTTCCTGCCTGGAGAACCCCAGGGATGGCGGAGCCTGGTGGGGTGCCGTCTATGGGGTCGCACAGAGTCGGACACGACTGAAGTGACTTAGCAGCAGCAGCAGCAGGTTGTCTCAAGTCACAAATTTTAAAATGTCACCTTTCTTATTAATTTATTTTTGAGTCCCTTCTCTTCCTTCTCTTCCATATCATGCCCATCTTCTCAGAATCATACTTTCTCTCTCCAAGGCCCTCCCATCCCTTCATTCCATTTGTGACCCAGGTGGTGATTCATGTTATCATGCTTGACAGTCATACAAGTTATGCTGAATGCCAGTATCTTAGAGTAGGTAGAGATTTCAGAAGCATCCTTTTATTTTAAAGCTCAGTCACTCAGATCCAAAGAGGTAAACTGGGCTTCCCTGGTGGCTCAGTGGTAAAGAATCTGCCTCCTAATGCAGGAGAAACAGGTTCGACCCCAGATCTGGGAAGATCCCACATGCCACAGAGCAATTAAGCCCATGTGCCACAATTACAGAGCCTGCGCTCTAGAGCCTGGGAGCCGTGACTGCTGAAGCCACGTGCTCTAAAGCTTGTGCTCCACAGCAAGAGAAGCCACTGCAACGAGAAGCTCGAGTACCGTAACTAGAGAGTAGCTCCCGCTCTCCCCAAGTAGAGAAAGACCATGCACAGCAACCAAGACCCTGCACAGCCAAAAAATAAACAACTGAAACAAAAAACAAAGAGGTAAACTGGACTTGTCCAAGATCACAGGGTAGGTTAATGCTTAATGCCTGTGATTTTATTACTATTCAAGAAGAACAGAAATATTGATTTTGCCATAAATTCCATCCAATCAATAGATATCTATTAAGCAACCACTCTGCCCAACAGTGAGCCAGGCACTAGGGCTCCAGAAATAAATGACACAGCTCTGCGCTTTTAAGAAGTTCAGAATCCAGTGTGGGGTCTGAACACACATCCCCACAGCCTAACAGGTAAGGTGACAAGGGCGAATTAATGTACAAGGACTGGTTAATTTTGCAAGGGATGGCATGAGGAAGGCTCAGAAGTACAGTTTTCAACTGTGCCTGACATAATTAGGCCTTTGTCCAAATACGGAGAAAAGGCATTTGGCAATATAGGAACAATAGGACAAGGTGGGGTGTCTGGTGGTATACAGTCAAGTAGGAAGTCATCTGGCTTAGTGTTAGTGGTGGGCAGAATTTTCGATGAAAAGGCTCCTCTGACAATCCACGGTCATTAGCCAGCCTGCATGTGGGTTTGGGCTCTGGTCCCCAAACTATAAGCTAAGAAATGTAAATAATGGCTTATCTGTAAGACCTTAAGGTGTCTGGCAGAAGGCAACACATATTCTCCCAGGAAGAATGTACTCTCATCCCACACCTTAAAGAATTCTCACAGATGGAATTCTAACAAACATAAGCTCACAACAGAAAATCACAAAACACATAAGGAAACAAGCCTTCATGAATGGGAGTGAGCAGAACCATCAAACAACAGAACCATACCTGCAAATACTGCAGATACTAGAATTACTGGATACAAAAAAAGAAAAGGTATGTACAACATGATAAGGAAATAAGGATTTAAAAACCCAGGTAAAGGAAAAAAACAAAATAAAATAAAAACCCAGGTAAAGAGTAAGAGATTTTTAAAAGTCACACATATTTGAAAAATGATAAAACAAGAAACACGATTCTCATCCAGATTATAAACTTAAAAATGAACATCAAGGAAAATAACTGCAATGGATTAAAACACAAAAAGTATATTACAACTTGTGAGTTAATACTGATATTAAAAATACATCAGTGGAAGGGCTGAACAGAAAATCAGAGATAACTGAAGAGAGAATTAGTGAACTGGAAGACAAATAAGAAATTACCCAGAAAACACTATAAAAGTGTTGAAATTAAAAAGAAGTTAAGAGATGAAAAAAGGACAGAACCAGATCTAGCATATCTAATCAGAGTTCTGAAAGAGAAATCATAGAAAATGATAGGTAACAGTCAAAGAGCTAAAGGATAAAAATTTTCTAGAACTGATAAAAGTCACTAATCTTTGGTTTTAGGAAGTCTAATGAATTCTTAGCCAAACAAAATATAATCCACTCCTAAACACATTAAGCTGAAAATAAAGAAAAAAAAACCAACAACCAAAAAAACCCACATACTCATGTGTACGTGTGTGAACACACACCACCACCACCACCACCACAATAACAAAACAACAACCAGAGAAGAAATTGCCTGAAATCAATAACTGGGCTTCTCAATATCAATAAGGAAAGCCGAAAGACTATAGAATACTATCTTTAAATACTAAGATAAAATAACTGTCAAGCTAAAGTTTTATACCCAGTAAAACACTCTCTATGAAATAAAATTCGAATCAAATAGGAACTGGAAGTTAATGATTAAAACACCTCCACCACAGATGTTCTGATTTCAGAGAGAAAGCCTGAGATGTGGGAAGCAATATGAGTGAACAAAATGGTAACTGTGTGGAACTCAAAAGTTAACCAACCATATAGAGCACTGAAAAGAAGGTTCAATTTGTGGTATTAAACAGTGAAACAAGACAGAGCTAAACCACTCCAAGACAACTGAACATGAGCAGGGACGATGGTGACTTCACATAAAGCATCCTGAGAGCCTTGAATTGCTTGGAAAAAAGATACCAATACCAACTAACTTTAAACCTTATACAGTCTTCATGCATCAAAAGAACAGAAATAGAGTGTATAAGTTCCAAAGCAATAAAGAGGAAAAAACAAACAAAAAATGGAGAAGAAAGAATGAGGAAAAGAAGAAACTTGATGCTTTCCAACTGTGATGCTGGAAAAGACTCTTGAGAGGTCCTTGGACGGCAAGGAGATCAAACCAGTCAATCCTGAAGGAAATCATCCCGGAATATTCACTGGAAGGACTGATGCTAAAGCTCCATTACTTCGGGCACCTGATGAAAAGAGCCAACTCATTGGAAAAGACCATGATGCTGAGAAAGATTGAAGGCAAAAGGAGAAGGGGGCAACAAAGGATGAGCTGGTTGGATGGCATTACCAACTCAATGGACATGAGTTTGAGCAAGCTCTGGGAGCGCGTGAAAGACAGGAAGCCTGGTGTGCTGCAGTCCATCACAGGGCAGGGATAACCAACCAGCACTGCCAGCCTCTGAGGCCTCCCTGAGCCTGAGAGGCCAGCTTGGGTGTGTCCTCATGAGGACATTCTGACATGGCACATAAAACAGCCATTATTAAAGTTTGTATGATTTTTTTTTTACACCAAACACGTACAGGACAACCTTCCCCTTTCAAAATTGCATCCCACTGCAGCCCCAGTGGGAATAAGTTGGGGGTGGGGATGGTGTTTAGGTACCACTCAAAAGACAAACAATACAGAACTAAGAGTCATCACAGAAGTTAGTCTCCCACATAAATCTGCAGGGTGGACATTCCTGCTTTCTTTAATTTTTAGAAAATTATTTTTAAGGTGACTTTAGTATTTAAAAATATATACTGGATTTATTACAGTATTACTTCTGTTTCATGTTTTGGTTTTTTTGGCCACGAGGCATGTAGGATTTAGCTCCCCGACCAAGAATCGAACACACACCCCTGGCACTGGAAGGCGAAGTCTTAACCACTGGACCACCAGGGAAGTCCCCATTCATGTTTTCTGTAGTGATCATTTTTACCTGATTTTGATTCCCTATTTGTTATACCCTGGGAGGCAGAGAACGCAGGTGGGCCACAATGTGATCTCCTATTCTCAGCTTCTGACTACACTGAAAACCCTCACATTTCCAACAGTCCTCTTGGTTCTCCCAAAATATACACATGATGTGTGCATGCTCAGTCTCCTCAGTTGTGTCCGGCTCTTTGCGACCCTATGGACTGTAGCTTCTCTGTCCACAGGATTCTCCAGGCAAGAATACTGTGGTGGGTTGCCATTTCCTTCTCCAGGGGATCTTCCCAGACCAGGGATCAAACTCACGTCTCCTGCATTGCAGGTGGATTCTTTACCCTCTGAGCTATCCGGAAAACCCACACATGATAGAGCATAGGATTTAATAGTAGAAACTCCTTTACCATGATGGTGGTAGAAGACAGAACCAAAGCCCCCTCTAGAGATCAACCTGCTTCTAATAGTCCTTTTACTCCATTTATAAATATACAGATTATAAAGATAATACATAGCGATAAATATTCAAATGGCACAGAAATGAGTAAGAGAGAAGACAAAAGGCCTCTGTACTAGGGATGCAGGAAAGGTCCGGTCTGGGAGCTATACACATTAATTAGTAGGTAATAAAAGCCAGTTCGGAGAAGGCAATGGCACACTGCTCCAGTACTTTTGCCTAGAAAATCCCATGGACGGAGGGGCCTGGTAGGCTGCAGTTCATGGGGTCGCTAGAGCCGGACACGACTGAGCGACTTCACTTTCACTTTTCACTTTCATGCATTGGAGAAGGAAAGGGCAACCCACTCCAGTGTTCTTGCCTGGAGAATTCCAGGGATGGCGGAGCCTGGTGGGCTGCCATCTATGGGGTCGCACAGAGTCAGACACGACTGAAGTGACTTAGCAGCAGCAGCAAAAGCCAGTTATTTCACCTTTTGAAGCTGCTGATTCAACATACATTTAGCCCCACTTTGACCTCTAACATTCTTTGATCCCCCCTTTCAGAATCTACCCCAATTTCCTGCAAGCACCTCACTTCCCTTATTTGACTGTGTTCAAGCACCTTCTATTCAATTCTAGAACTTTTTAAAAACATTATTAATTGTATTTTTTTTAAGATTTCTTTTTTTTTTATACTGACCATTTTAGTTATAGTCTTTATTGAGTTTGTTACAATGTTGCTTCTGCTTTATGTTCTGGATTTTTTTTTTTTTTTTTTTTTTTTTTGAGCCACAAGGCATGCGGGTTCTTAGCTTTCCAACCAGGGATCAAACGTGCATCCCCTGCACTGGAAGGCGAAGACTTAACCACTGGACCACCAGGGAAGTCCCTGGATTCTAGAATTCTTAATTTTCCTTGAAGTACTGCAGCAGTCTTGTTTTCTAATTTTTTTTTTTTGCAAATTATCATGAGTTGAGTATAATAGTGACACAGGCTCTCACTGGCTAGCCTGGCAACTCTGTGCTACTTGTAACACGTTTCCTTGGGAAAATCCTTGCAGTTTTATGCATGAACAATTGGGAGACGCTTACTTGTAAAGTGGAGGCCTCCGTAATTTCAATTTCTGTTCCCACTGAAAACAGCAAGCCCCTGGTTTCACCTGCCCTGTTTCTAAGATGGGCTTTGCTCAGAGACTCTGGGGCCTGACTGCCTGGGTGCCAATCCTGGTCCTGAAACTTACTAGGTGTGTGACCTAGTATTCAACCTAAATGGGCTAATACATATGTGGGAAGTGCTAATACATATATGAGAATAGCGCCTGGGACATAGCCAGTGCCGCATAATAAAAGAGCTGGGAGACATTAGTCAAGAAAGCCCTTTGTCCCTAGTTCTGGGAGGCTATAGACCACCCCCCCCCACTTTCGGAGAAGGCAATGGCACCCCACTCCAGTACTTTTGCCTGAAAAATCCCATGGATGGAGGAGCCTGGTAGGCTGCAGTCCATGGGGTCGTCGGACACGACTGAGCGACTTCACTTTCACTTTCATGCATTGGAGAAGGAAATGGCAACCCACTCCAGCGTTCTTGCTTGGAGAATCCCAGGGACGGGGGAGCCTGGTGGGCTGCCGTCTATGGGGTCGCACAGAGTTGGACACGACTGAAATGACTTAGTAGTAGTAGTATAGACCCCTTTGAGGCTGGTGAAAGCTATAGGCCCTACCCCTAGAATGTCACCCTCTGTACAGCTGCAGATGTAACTGAAGCCGCACCACGGCTGTGAAGGTCAAGAAGGTCTGATTCTAGCCCTCTGGTTCTCTCTACAGTGATGTGAGGATCTCAGGGTCAAAACACCATGGCAGTTCTTGAAGTTATTATGTTCACATGTACAGCAGTTAAGCAGGTCCCTCCGCCCTCAGTTTGGGTAAGAAATGTTACACCCTTCTTCCTCAAAGTCCCTTTGACCCTGCCCATTTTTCTCCTGCTTCAGGTCAACTCATCCCTGGGTCACCTTAAGACAGTCTCGCAAGACTTTCCTGGTGGGCCAGTGGTTAAGACTCCATGCTCCCAGTGCAGGGGGCCTGAGTTCCATCCCTGGTCAGGGGAACTGGATCGCACGCGCTGCAACTAAGAGTGCATATGCCACAAGGGAAGACCCCCTTGTGCTGCAACTAAGACCCAGTGCAGTCAAATAAATAGATACATACATACGTAAATATTAAAAATAAAAAGACAGTATTGTATGTGCCACAAAGTTCCACATGTTTTTTGTGAATTATTCTCATCTTTCCCCGAAGAATGGTCTGGCCCCTCTTTAGTGTTCACTGAAGTCAGACTAGAGCATGGACTAGTGTCCATTGCTGGCCCTCCGACCAAGAGCATGGCACAGGTGGATGCTGTGTAAGCCCAGGTCCTCTCCCTCCATAAGCTTGGAGACAGCACCCACCACAAAAGCCAAAGACCTGAGAAGCCAGAAGGAAGCTGTGTGTGTATGCGATGTGTGCTCAGTTGTGCCCGACTCTCTGTGTAGCCCACCGGGCTCCTCTGTCCATGGGATTCTCCAGGCAAGAATACTGGAGTGGGTTGCCATTTCCTCCTCCAGGGGATCTTTCCGACTCAGGGATCAAACCCGCATCTCTTGTGTCTGTTGCACTGACAGGCGGATTCTTGACCACTGAGCCACCTGGGAAAGAACTTGTGGGATGATCTAATTGCCTTGTTATTACTCCTCCAAGTCACTTCAAGGTGGGTGACTTGCCTGAGGTCACCCAACTCACTTGCAGCAAAGCTGGGAACCTCCCAGTTCGGTACTTTGATTCCATCAGCATTTCTTAGACTCTACCACGCACGGGAATCTTAAGATGCAGATTCAGCAGGTCTGGGGCAGGCCCAAGATCCTGCCTTTCTAACAAGCTCTCAGGTAATGCTGCTGCTGCTGCCTGGACCACATACAGAGCAGCAAAGGCTTACATCAAGGCTAATGGACTGTCCCACCTGGTTAAAGCCTCTTTGCCCACCCTCTGCGTGGCTGTTTAAATGCCTTTTCTTCAGGAAAGCCTCCCTTCCCCCATTCTTGATTATCAGCTCCCGTGGTCTCTGTACTTCTTCCTTTGAAGCATTTGTAACAATTGTAATTAAAGAGTATTGGTGTAATTATTAGTTTAATGTCTGTCTCCCAGGGAGACTGCAAGCTCCACGAGGATGGGACTGGCAGACTGTCAATAAAAGGGCAGCTGTTGTGGACTTCCCTGGTGGCGCAGTGGCAAAGAATCTGCCTGCCAACACAGGAGACTCGGGTTCAGTCCTCGATCAGGGAAGATCCCACAAGCCTCGGAGCAACTAAGCCTGTGCGCGGTAACTACAGAGTCCGGGAGCCACAACTGCTGAGCCCATGTGCTACAGCTGCTGAAGCCTGTGCGCCTCAACAGAAGACACCACCACAGTAAGAAGCCTGCATACCGCAATTGTAGAGCGGTCCCTGCTTGCTGCAACTAGAGAAAAGCCAGAGTAGCAGTGAAGACCCAGCATGACCAACAATAAATACATTTTTTTTTAAGGGCAGCTGTTGTGGGCTGAGTAGCCTGGACCAGCGTACTTGGAGTAGGAAGGGAAGGCTTGAGCAGGTGGGAAACACTTTCTAGAGGCCTCATGGACAAAGGTGACACTTTTGGCTTTAAAATTCCCACCAGTTTCAAATACATGTGGACTAAAACATAACTTGAAAAGCAACCTAAAAAACAAAGTCTCTTAAATCTTTATCAAGCGCAAAACAGACCCAATCTGGTACTAGCCACTGTGCCTGGGAAATAGTTAGGTCCCCAAAATAAATATTCCCTTACAGGGGATTTCCCTGGTGGTTCAGTGGCTAAGACTCTGCACCCCCAATGCAGAGGGCCAGGGTTTGATCCCTGGTCAGGGAACTAGATCCCACAAGCAGCAAGAAAGCGTTCACATGCCAAACTAAGACCCAAAGCAGCCAAATAAATAAATACTTTCAAAAAAAAAAAAAACTTTTACAGTCTTCAGACACCTTGAGGGCCTTGGCAAAGGAAGCAGAGGGCCATTTCCCTGACCAGCTTCACTGCACTGCAGACCAACAATTTCTTTTTCAATTTTTCCGTTGCTATCCTTTCTAGCAACCCCAAAGCTCTGAATGCCCAGCTCCTTGACATGGGCAGAAATACCTGAACTCATCATCATTCTAGGGCAGCCAAGTCTGAAGTCAGTCTGCTTGAGTTCAGACACCACCAGCTTTGTGCTCTTGAATGAGTTACTGACTCCTCTGTGCTTCAGTTCTCCAATCTGCTAAATGGGAAAGAACCTGCCTGCCAATTCAGCAGTTCAATTCCCGGGTCAGGAAGATCCCCTGGAGGAGGAAATGGTAATCCACTCCAGTATTCTTGCCTGGAGAATCCCATGGACAGAGGGGCCTGGTGGGCTACGGTCCATGGGGTGGCCAAGAGTCAGACACGACTGAGCAACTCAGCCTGCAAGCAACAACTAGCACCTGTGAGGACTCTTAGGGAGACAATACACACAGAGCACTTACACAAGCCTGGCCCAAGACCTATGGTTATTATTATCCTCCCCACAACCTGTCCAATTCAAGATCTATTGTTTCACAAGTCTCCACCCAGTGGCTCCACCCCATGAGATTTGCTCTTCCCAGCCCCTCCTGCCTTACCTGTCTGGAGCTTGTTCAAAGCCCTGACTCACAGCAAAACTCTGCAGCTCCCATCAATTACCTCCCTGCCTCTGCCTCCCGTCTGTCATTTGTCGGTCCCTTCTGGGAGGGAACTCTTTCCTAACACCCAGTACATTTACTCAACAAGAATTTATGGAGGGCCCACTATGTGCCGGGCCCTGTTCTAGGCACAGGTGATCATTAGCAATGAACAACGAAAGACCTCATGAGCTGAAGGTAGTAAGAGATGTAGCCCAGGAAGAGATACCAGTTTGGGTCTCTGGCCTTTCCTTTCCATCCCCATTCTTCTCCCGGATCATGCCTAAATAAATCACACACAGGTACAAAGCAGGAAGAAAGCATCCCAGATGAAAAAATGCTCAGTGGGACTTAGGTACAAGCCGATGACTAAACTGCTGCCCCGCTGAACTGGCAGACTTTGAAGAAGTCCGTGTTAAAACACCCTGAAACACCCGGTTTCCCCACGTAGTCACACCGGCCGTCAAATCCTCCAGAACAGTATGCGGAACACAACCAGAAAATAAAGTCCTTCATTTACTTATGTCATGAGCGTATCTCAGGTTTTCATGTTCTCACTGCCACATTTTTTGGATGGAGCGTAACTCCAGCAGGCATACAGGCAGCAGCTTTGTGTTAAGAGCCCTTGGGGGACTTACTTCCCTGGTGGTCCAGTGACTGACTCCACACTCCCAATGCAGGGGGCCTGGGTTCAATCCCTGGTCAGGAAACCAGACATCACATGCCACAACTAAGACTGGGTGCAACCCAAAAAATAAATACATATTAAAAGAGAGAGAGAGAAAAAAATAAATAAATAAGAGAGAGAGAGATCACTGGAAATAGGCTCTGAAAGGCTGTGTTTGAGTGCTGGCACTGTCAATCACTGCGTGATTTCAGGCATAAAGTTTTTCTCTTGTCTCTACCTTTCAGACAAGCTCTAAGGTCCTCTTCCAGTTTTGTAGTCTAAGGGCTAGATCGACCACCATTAACACGAGACTCAGCAGATTCCTTAATTCAACAAGATGAGCCCCCGCCCTCAGATTCCTGGCTGAGCCAGCCAGAAGAGAAGCTGTAAACAGCATCCTGAGATGCGCTGACTCCTCCTTTATTTATTTACTCCCTTCCATCTTCAAACCTGAGATTTCCAAGCACAACTCTGGTAGAAATATCCCTAGGCCACAAGGCAAACCTAAAATAGAAGGTATGCAAAATCTCTGGTGGGCCCATTAGTCTCCCTTCCTCCAACTCAAAAACCATGCCAGACCTTGTCCGTCTCCTTGTCTCCAGACGGAGAGCCTAAAATAAGTCTCCCTGGTAGAAAATGCCTGGTTGGAATGGAAGTGCCTCAAGTTCAGAAGAAATGGCTCGATGGCCACACACCACAGGTCAAGGACTCACCCAGAAATCTTTTCTGAGAAGCGGGAACCTCTGTTCCCACTTCAACGCCTCTCCCTCCATGGGCATACAGGCAACCAGATGAGCCTGGAGGAAAGGAAAACATGACCCAAATGGCCAACTCACCCTGCCTCAAAGAGAGCAGCTGTACCTCCACTGCCCTCAAGCAAGAAGGCAGGCTCCTGCAGGTTACTGGAACACTAGAGCCACTAGAGCTACAGGTGACCAATTAGAGGTCCTGTTCCCAGACTGGCAGGTGCCTGGCACACAGTGACGTGTGGCTGGAGGGCCAGCTGACAAAACCACCAGGAAAGTTCTAGAGACTAATATTTGCTTTAAACGAGAAAGGGACTACCATAAGTCTCAAAAATCAAAACCAGACAGGCCCAAGGCTTTGATCACAAACACTAAGAATGCCTTTTCTTAAAGTCTAAAGACAATTAGGGGCGGTTCACCTCCCCTCCCCCACCTGGCCCGGCGGGTCCTTTGAAGGCCCCCAGGTCTCCGGGCAAAAGCAGGGATGCAGGCTCCAGGCCCTCCGCTTGGCAGAAATGAACTTTGACTGTTTTACTTACACGTGTACAAAGGCAGCACTGAAAGAGCAGCTTCGAAGTTGGCTGGGTGACCCCCACAGTTCAAAGTCCCTCTCCGCACACCTGTGGGGTAATCTTGTGAGTTTCCCCGGCGCCCTCCGGAACTGGCTATATCCCCTCCAGGTCTACGCCGGCTGGGAGTTTCCATTTTGCACAGAAATCAAGGCGTTCTCGGTGCCCTTAGCACTTAGGGCGCTCCGCCCGCAGCTCTAGGGTGGGCCTCCAGGCGGGTCCCTCATTGGACCGCTCAGACCGGGAAAGGACCAGCACCTCGTAGTGACCCTGTGAAAATGCACCCGGGCTCCGAGTACGCCTTGCCCGATCCCTCGCAGAGCTAAGAGATACATTAATGATCGTTTCGGGTTAGTTAAAACCCACGCAAGCACCTCCCTGGCCTCTTAAATCTTCCCAAACTACAGCACAGACTGAAGGGAAGCAGTTGCAGCGACCATAAAAGTCATCTTAAAAGGCAAGTTGGAAAAAAAAAAAAAACCCGATACGCACTAGTTAGCAAGTCCGTGGTTAGGGGGGCGGTGGCACCAGGGCCGGATCTGTGGGCTCTGCACGCTGGCTGGGGCTGTCCCGTCGGTCCCCAAGTCCCCCGCGCCCACCTGGCAGCCTCCGGGGCCCCCCAGTCTGACGCCAGCGATCACACCCCACAGCTCTGTCCAATTAGGAAAATGACCGCGAGGAAACGGAGAAGGGTGGGCGACGAGGAAGGGGAACCGAGACCGACCAAGGAGGGCCGTGGGGACCCGGCCGGACGGCGAGCGCCTTCAACAGGTCCCTGGCCCCGGGCTGGGGGGGCGCGCGGCGGCCCCGGGGGGGCGCCCCCCGACAGCCAGGCGGCGCGCCCGGCCCTCCCCCACCCCGGACGGCGGGGACGCGCAGCCACCCCACCCGCCCGGAGAATAAAGTTTGTGGGCAGCGGCGGGGCGGGGCGGCGCGGCGAGGGGGTGAAACTTTGAGTCCCGGGCGGGCGGCGGGGGGAGCGCACCGGGCGCCGGGACACCCACGTGCGGGCCCGCGAGCCGCCGCCGCCGCCTCCGGGCCTCCCGCCCCGCCGCCGCCGCGCTTTCCTTTCATTTTTGCTTCTCTCTCTCTCTCCCCTCCCTTTCTCTCTCTTCCTCTCTCTCATTCGCGCGCTCTCCTCGCTCTCGCCCGCTTTCGCTTGCACGCTCCCTCCTTCCCTTCCCCCTCTACACCCCCCTCCCTCCCTCCAGACGCCATCTCTCCCTCTTTCCCCGGCTCTCCCTCTCTCCCTCCAGCTCTCCGGCATGAGGGAATGTGGAAGTGAAAGGAAAAGACGACATGTTTGCAGCGCGGCGAGGGCCTGCGCGCCGCCGTCCCCGGGGAGAGGCGGGGGGCGGGTCGGCTGCGGCCGCAGCGACCCACCCCCGCGCCCCCCGCGCCCCCGCCGGCGCGCCGCCCGGGGCTGCGGGGCCGGGGGCCGGGGGCCGCGCGGGACACTCACCCTGGGTCCGGGCGCGGCTCCTGCGCTGGGGCCCGTGGCGGGCCGGGGCCGGGGGGGGCTCCTGGCTGCCCACCGCCCGGGCTGCTGCTGCGCGCCCGCCGCCCGCCTCCACGCGCGCCCGCCGCCTGCTCCTGCCGCCCTCCCTCCGGCTCCTCTCTTTCTCTCTCTCTCCCCCTCTCTCCCTCTCCTCTCTCTCTCTCTCTCTCGCTCGCTCGCTCGCTCTCCCTCCCTGGAAGAAGGGAATGAGGCAGGGCTGACGTGAAGGGATGCAAAACAGCTCCTCCTAACCCAGCTCGCGGAGGAAGAGAAAGACAGAAAAGCAGCCCTTTTATCTCTCTTTTGTTTTCTCACTTCCTTCCACCCCCCCCCCAACACCCCCCTCTTGTCAGCCCAAGTTTTCTTTTCTCTTTCTACCGCAGAGAGGATTTTTCTTCCTTTCTTTCTCTTTCTTTCGGTTCAACTCTCCCACTCAAATTGAAAGCCTGGAGGGGTTTCTCTCTTTCTTTTTTTCCCTTCCCTCTTTTCTTCCTTCTTCCTCCTTTCTTATTTCTCTAAAAGGGTTTTGTTTGCTGTGGGAGTTTCGTTTGAGAATCAAGTCACGCCTTTTTTCCTCCTTTTCTTTCTCTCTTTTTTTTTCTCCTCAGCAGAAAAGGGGAACAAAGATTAACTGAAGCGGGGGAGAGGGGGAGCATAAGAACCTCTCATGGAAATGGGGGGCCCGGTTCTGCCTGGCACAAAGGGGGCCAGGGGACGCCCCCCCCCCCGCCCCCGTGGGAAGCATGGGACGTTCTCCCGAGAGGAGAGTCGGTGGGGGTTGGGGGGACGCAGCCGCGGGTGCTGATTGCCGGTTCCTTCCGAAGTGCGGGCGGGGGCCGCCAAGCCCGCCCCTCCCCAGCCAGAGGTGGAAGGTTGGGTGTGTTCTTCACTTATATATTTTTAAAGTAGGCAGATGGGCTTGGAACAAACATCCCCGCAGAGCAATGAACTGTAAAAAGCCTTTGAACAGCTGTTTGCAGAGCCCTGGACGTCCAGACTCGAGGGAGCGGGGCGTATTGCGAGCGCCTGGGTCGGGGTGGGGAAGGGGATCGGAGGAGCCGCTGGGATCCGGCCCCCGCAGCCTCGCCCGTCGCAGAAGGGCGCGCTGCTGGGGGGCGCCGAGGCGTGGCCGTTGGTCTTGCGGGGGTCGGGCCCCCAGCTCCTCCCTGCAGGGCCGCGGGCCTTGGCGCAGCTTTGCTTTCCCCCGGCTCCCGACCGGCCTCTAACGTCCAGCCGCTTCTCCACTCCGAGCCCTTGGACCGAACGCGGCAGAGACCCCACGAAGGGTCAATTATTCATGGGGCGCCTGGGCGTGTTCTCAAGAACCTGCTCTGCCTTCTTCTCCAGTGGGGAGAAGGGAGGGGAAAAGTTCCCAGAGCAAACTTGGGCCACATGTCTCTTTTGCCCAACTAAGTATTGAGCACCTGCTGGATGCCTGGCCTTTGGACTGGGGGCTGCTGCCAGGGACTGGGGAGAAGCGTGAGTCTCCATGGGCCCCCGACGTTTCCGCAGGAAACAATGCTAGAGGAGGCTGCGGCTCCCGACCAGGTCACCGGGAGGAAGGAGAGCCTGGATCCTCTCCCCTCCCTCCGCTCTTCCTTCCCCTTCTCTTCCTTCCTCCCGGCTGCGTCTCCTTGGCTCCACCCCTTCTCCTCATCAATTCCTCCCACACTTCCCTGCTCTCCCTGGCTTTTCACTGGAGGGTCCCTTCTCCCAGCGAGGAGCAGATGCTGAGCCCCATTGTCTCCCCCCCCCCCGCCCCCCACTCACACACAGGACCTGCCACTCTGCACCCCTCCCCCCAGCCCGCAGGCCTGGGCCTTTAGACACTGGAGCCCCAAGGCCACTGCCCCTCACCCCACCCTAAACCAGCTCCCGGTGCTGTGAGCAATGACTCCAGTCACTCAGAACATGATTTGTTTCTGACTGGGAGTGAGAAAACAGTAGCCTGGGACTTGCTTTAGCAAGGAGGACTCCGTGGTTTTTAATATCACGGCAACTGAGCCCTGGATGACCCCAGTGCATCCATCCCCCATCCATACTGCCCTCTTAACGGGGTGTCCAGAGAGCCACATTTCTGTCATTTTAGAGTCTGCTTAGTGCACCTAAATTATTTCCTCCAACTAAAACAAACAGCACTGACCGTGGAGCATTCGGGTAACTCATGCTTACTGAATACCTGCTCTGTGCCCACTCCATGCTGGGTGCTAAGGACCTAACAGCCATCAGTGCCTGTGGTCGTCACTCAGGCTTTAGACTGGCAGGGGAAGAAACAAGAAGACAGGCAACCACAGGGCCTCATGTTACACGTAAGGATGAACCAAGGGAGCATCTAGAAAAGGGGTGCTTGGACTGAGACAATCAGGGATGACTCCTGGAGGAAGTTGTGTCTAGATGTCTAGGTAAATTCGTGTGATAGCACAGCCTGTCTGAAGGTGCCAAGGCAAGAGAGCGCATTCTTCTGGATTCTTGGAGTCTCCAGCAGTGGAGAGTACAGTGGCGGAGCAGGGACACACAGGTGTCCGAGCACCAGTTGGGGAGGGGCAGGATAGCAGGGAGATTTTAAAATTTTCGCCTCTCCCACTTGCTCACATCATGAACTTGGGTGGTTAATAGCCTTAGTTTCCATCTTTATAAGATGAGGGTAAGAAGACCTATGGGCTTCCCTGGTGGCTCCATCAGAAAGAATCCTGCAATGCAGGGGACTGCTTGGGTCTATCTGGGTTCGATCCCTGGGTTGGGAAGATCCCCTGGAGAAGGAAATGGCAACCCACTCCAATATTCTTGCATGGGAAATCCCATGGAACAAAGGAGGCTGGTGGGCTTCAGTCCGTGGGGTCTGAGAAGTTGAACACAACTGAGCAACTAAACCACCGAGAAGACCTATGGGCCGCAGAAGTGGTGTTTTATGTTTAAGGGTCCAGGTTGACTTGCTGCATATTCCTGGGCCAATTGACCTCTCTGAATATAAGTTTTCTCATCTGTGAAATGGGGTAAAAACAACTGACTCACAGGGTTTCTGTGAGGCTTAAAAAAGCCTGTGCCCAGCTCAGCGTCTGGGACATAAGCTCCAATGCATGATAGCTTTTATTCATTGTCATTATGTGTTAGGGAGTGACTGGAGGTGCTCTTACCAACTGAAAATGAGATTTATGTTAAGGGTTGAAACTTGAGTGAGTCACCATACCTGAATTGTGATGAACTGGCTGTGGAGAGAGCATTCCTTCAGAGATGCCCTGTGTCCTCATGGGTGGCTGGGACTGGGGATCACCTACATCCAACCAGGATGGCCAGGGTGTCATCTCAGGAATGAGACCAGAATGTGACAACTGTGGTTACCAAGGCCTGGCCTGATGGGTGGAGATGTCGCCTGCCCGAAGAGCAAATAGGAACAGAGGAGAGTGGGCCTTGTAAAATCCCGGAGGACCCCTAGGAGTAGGTGCCTGGCTGTTTGCTCAGTGGAGAAAAGTAGACGCAGAAGTTCACACTGGGGAGAAGAGACGGGGAGAGAGTGACTTTTGACTCCTCTAGAGCCCACATTACATCTCTTGAAACCTCTTAGTCCTTTGCTTGGGTTCCTCATTCTCCAGGCAACCTGCAAATGAACTTGGCATCAGCAACCTGCCCCCTGGATCCAGGCAGACACCAGGGTTCCAGTTCCTGCATCATAAACCTTTTGCACTTCTACTATTTCTTTATGACACAAGTTCATTGTGAGAGAATTTGATAACCAGCTAAGCAAATCTGAAAAAGAACTCCTGTAGAGACATTACAGTTTGGTATATAACCTTGGACATTCTATAGGCACACATCTGCACATAAATGCGTAGTAATAAAACTATGCAAAGTAAATATTGTTAACCAGATGAATGACTATACATGTAAATATATTATTTTAAGAAAATTAACAAAATGACAATGTTATTCCTACCGAATAGCAGCCACTTTTACTTGATAATATGTCACAGATATCTTCCCCTGTCTGTAAACATCCATTGTCATTCTTAACAAATGGTATTTTCCCATAGCATGTGTTTATATTACTTGTTTAAAAACAAATCACTGGACTTGCAGGATATTCCCAATTTTCTGCTTTTATGGACCTGCTGTGATAAATATACTGTACAGTCACCTTTGTGCCAGATAAATGTCATATTCTGGTCACCATTTTACAGCTGAGGAGACCGAGGCACAGAAAAGTTTAAAAGCTTTCCAAGAAAAAAAGCTTTCCAAGGTCACAGCTATGGAGTGACTGAGCGAGAATTTGCAGCCAGTTTCTAGGTGGGAGTTCCTTTCAACATCTCTCTTTTCTTCTTTTCTTTCCCATATCCCCTCCTCATGGGTGTGTGTATGCGCGTATTAGTCTCTCAGTCATGCCTGACTCTGTGACCCCATGGACTAGCCCACCAGGCTCCTCTGTCCATGGGATTCTCCAGGATTCTCTGGAGTGGGTAGCCATTCCCTTCTCCAGGGTATCTTCCCGACCCAGGGATGAAACCAGCGTCTCCTGTGTTGCAGGCAGATTCTTTACCATCTGAGCCACCAGGGAAGCCCATCCGCTCCTCATACTTCCCCGTTTTCTCTCCCAGATCACCTCCCTGCAAGAACCTGTCTGGGCAGTGACCCACTTCCTTCTCTGCCACCTGAGTAGCTTCGGTAATGGCCATCTCCTGGGATTGTGGGCAGGCATGAAAGCAGGTGATGTATGACCCGTGATGCGTGATACTTCATTTGGCAAACGGTGAAGCCTGTGTGAATGACCGTGAGGAAGTACTCACAATGGCCTACGCTCACAGACACCACCACCTTTAGCCAAGTCCCCCGATCCTCTTAAACCCAGGAAGGAAGCCTTCAGATTCACTCACATGAGAGAGAAAGAAATCAGCTGTTCCGATGCAGAAGCAGTAAAGGAAGCCTCCCCTGGGCTTTTCAGGAGCCCCATGGCTGGAATGGGAGGGAATATTTGTTAGTATAAGGTTTGTTAATGGGAGGATGCAGTCATGTCACAGACCTTCAAGAATGTTCATACCCATCTCTGAAATCTCTGAAAATCTGAAGAATCTAATAAACCAAATAAAGGGATGAAACACAGCTCTTCAGTGTTCCAATTGACGTATTCACCAGAGTAACTGCTGGGAGATCAGCAGATGATTATTAAAATTTGTTGCTTTCATTGGCAGAACCAAACAAACATTAAAAATTTATATCAAGGACTTCCCTGGTGGTCCAGTGGCTAAGGCTTTGTGCTCCTAATACAGGGGGCCTGGATTCCATCCCTGTTCATGGAAGTAGATGCCACATGCCGCGACTAAAAGGTCCTGCGTGCCACCGCCACTAAGACCCGTGCAGCCAGATAAAGAAATATTTTCATAAATACTATATATCTTTTTGCCTTTTCATACTGTTCATGGGGTTCTCAAGCAAGAATGCTGAAGTGGTTTGCTATTCTCTTCTCCAGTGGACCACTTTTTGTCAGAACTCTCCACCATGACCAGTCCCTTGGACCGCAAGGAGATCAAAGCTGTCAGTCCTAAAGGAAATCAACCTTGAATATTCATTGGAAGGACTGATGCTGAAACTGAAGGTCCAATACTTTGGCCACCTGATTTGAAGAGCTGACTCATTGGAAAAGACCCTGATGCTGGGAAAGACTGAAAGGCAGGAAGAAAAGGGGATGACAGAGGATGAGATGGTTGGATGACATCACTGACTCAATGGACATGAGTTTGAGTCAGCTCTGGGAAATGGTAAAGAACAGGGAAGCCTGGTGTGCTACAGCTCATGGGATCACAAAGAGTTGGTCACAACTGAGCAACTGAACGATATAATATATATGTGTATATACATATATATATATATATATATATATATCAGTGACTTTGCAATGTCTAATATAAGGTTTTGAGAATCAGACCTCCCCACTGGATGGATTCCAGTCAATAGAAGATGCAGGACCCTGAGGATGGAAGGAACTTCAAGGGGTTTCAGAGAGCAGAGGCAAACCTTGAACTCCTGAAAGGATGGGATGTAGGAGGTGGCAGGAGGACCAGAGCTGGAGAGTCACTGAGAACTAAGTCAGGGACCAGAGTCCTACAGAAGTTGTATTGGGCAGCAGCTCAAAATTCTCAGAAGTGTAGTGGCAATTTAGGGAGACTCAAGGGGGGCCTCCCTGGTAGCTCAGCTGGTAAAGAATCCTCATGCAGGAGAGGAGGTTCAATGCAAGAGACCCTGGTTCAGTTCCTGGGTCAGGAAGATCCCATGGAGCAGGGATAGGCTATACCCACCCCAGTATTCTGGCCTGGAGAATTCCATGGACTGTATAGTTCATGGGGTCTCAAAGAATCGGACACGGCTAAATGACTTTCAGGGTTTGTAGGAAAAACCCAAAGAAAGCAAGTCTTTGTAGCTGGATAGATGGGGTGAGCATCTGACCTTTGTGCATCATTTTTCAGGGAATGACGATAGGGTGAAACTTCCATCCCCCTTACGACCAAGAGTGCATAGTTGTGTGGCTTTATTCCCATCATTGTTTGGACCGGTAAATTAACTGGCCTTATTTGCATAAATATAAGACTAAAAATAAGCTAAAAGAAACATGGGCCACCTACCATAAACAGGAAACTGCTAGCTTCACCAAACAGTTAAAAATACATAAATACATAAAGACCACAATGATGACATGTATTCCTATAAGAAGGCTGATGGATCAAAGCCTGGAAAATAATTTGATATTGTAAGTCAAGAGAAGTTGAAAAAGTTTGTGTCTTTTGATTAATAACTTTAGTTCTAGAAATCTATTGGAGGGGGAATCATCAGTGTGGACAAAGATGTGAGTTAAGGATGTTTATCAAAATGTTATTTATGTTGGCAAAAATTACAGCCAATAAAAAGGAAAAGAACAGAAGGAAGAAAGGAAATAACCCAAGTATTCAACAGTGAGGAAATGTTTAAAGAAGTTACGGCATGCATGTTTGATGTAACTGCATTGCTATTAAAAGCCATGTTTTTGAAGAATATTTAATGACCTGAAAAATGTTTCTGATGTAGTGCGTGAGATACAAAATTGCATATGCAATTGTAGTCTTGCCAAGTTTTGTATATACATATATATTGAATATTTATCCTGAAAAGTACATATAAAAACTTGGAAGGAAATACAGACAAGTTTAAAAGTTACTTGTAGAACTTCCCTGGTAGTCTAGTGGTTAAAACTTCCGTTGCAGGGAGCATGGGTTTGATCCGTGGTTGGGGAACTAAGATTCTGCATGCCACACAGTGTGGCCAAAATTTTTAAAAATAAGTAAAAATTAATAAAAAGTTATATGTGTTTGTTGGAATATTAGATAATTTTTTATTGTCTTCTTTGTCTCAAAGTATTTGTCAAATTTCTATAATGATTATATTATTGTAAACAATAACCTGTATATTTAGAGAGCAAGACCTGGGTTTTTCATTTATTCTACAGTCAATAGTGAAAAGACCCAGGCCAGGGCTTCGAGGACCTTCCAGTTTGCAGGAGAAACAGCCAAGCAAACAGGGACAGGAAGTTACGCTACAGAATGCAATTATTCCTCCTCCCCTGGAAACTTTTGAAGACCTAGGAGGAAAGAGGAACCAAGCATTTTGGTTGCTGATGATTTGGGCTCTGGGTTGAATAGACTATCTATTGTGAAAGTGTATTGTGCAAAAAGAGAATGGGGCTTTTTGTGAAGGGAGATAAAGAGAGTGTGGGGTGGGGACTGGGAGGGTGGGGGAGGAGGAGGCAGGCCTGGAAGTGGGGTGAGTGGACTGTGAGCAGAGCGGTCCTGAAGGTCCCCGAAAGTCATCCTCCCCACCCTTCACCTGGGTCCCAGTGTCCAGGCTAGCAGATAACCTGGCTTTGCATTCTTAACAGGGCCTCAGTCAATGCTCTGTCAGTGTTTATCGTCCATAAGAACAGATGAATGAATGAGCATGTAACATCAGGGATCACCCTCATGAATTTCCTTTAAGGCATTAATTAAACATGTTGTCTGAAGAAGAAAGACTCCATTGTGAAACCACAATGATGAGCGAGGCAGGAGAGGAATTGAACGTCTCCTCTCCACCGAGGCAGCAAGGTATGTTTGTGCGTGAGCGTGCATGTGTGTGTCTGCAGGTCTGCTTTAGCATCAGGAGGGACCTGGGTTCAAGTTTGAATGTGGCATTAAGTGGAGTCTGAGGAGCTCTTGGTTATGGCGACTTGCAAGCTGTATGACCTTGTTGTTCAGTCGCTGAGTCAGATCCGACTCTTTGCGACCCCGTGGACTGCAGCACGCCAGGCTTCCCTGTCTGACCTTGGCCAGACTCAGTTTCTAAATGCTTCACTATTATACCTAGAAAATGGGGCTTAGGACAACCCATTCTTGGAGACCAAATAAGATAGTGCAGATAGGATAATGCTGTGTAGACAGCAAACACTTTGCAAACAGATCGAGCTATTAATGCCAAAATTATTACTTGTAAACCCCGAGGCATCGCCATTTGGCAGGAGTCGGAGAAGGGTCCTTAGGCTGATGGCTTGGCTGATGGCTTTGTTGTGTTCTTTCTTCATACAGGAACTCTTTTTTGGTCCTTTATTTTGGTCCTTTTGCCTGTATTCTTCACTTCATAACAAATATTTATTAAGAACCCACAACGTGCTGGCTGTCCTTACAGGTCTTACAGGGTAACAAGGGTGGCAGATGTGACTAGCGATGACTTCTACACGAATAGAGGAGGGGTGCCCAGCTCTTCTCTTTGAGAAAAAAGGTGATGTTTAAACTGAGTCTTGAAAGTGGGAAGCTGCTCAGCATAGCGAGGGGGACAGGACTGTGAACAAGGAACAGACTTTAGGAAGTTACTTAACCTCCCCAGGGCACCATTTCCTGCTCTGAAGAATCCTGCTTGGCCTCAGAATGAGACAATACATTCAAAGCACCCAGCACAGTGCCTGGCCTTTAGTGGGTACTGGAAAAAGCCAGTCCTTTGTCTCCTCTGTATCAAAATCACTTCCTCTTTGAAGCTTACTTCCTGTTCACATTTTGTTCTTTTCCCCAGTTCCTGAAGATATACTGACTTTGGCTTGGGCTGTAAGTTACTCAGCCTGTTTCCCAGGATCCAGAAAATAACTTTAAAAGTGGATCACAGTTTCCTCCACAAAGAAAAGCCCAATGAATTCAAAATACAAATGTCATGTGGATCATATTCTTTGTTCACAATATGCTAACACTAGAAATTATTGTTAGAAATTGACTATTTAAAATTCTCCCAAATAAGCTTTTGGATAAAGGAGAAAATCAGGAATGAAGTGGAGTTTGTGTGTGTGAGCTTCACTGCCTTTATTTATTTATTTTTTTGCATGAATACAGTTTTCTTTGGGGGGCGGTGTGTGTGTGTGTGTGTGTGTCTAACTTTGTTTTTTTGAAGTATAGTTGAGTTACAATATGGTGTTAGTTCCAGGTATACCACACAATGATTCAGTTATATATACTAGGAGTTGTGTTAATTTAGAAAGAAAAATAAAGAGTCACACCTAGGAAAACCAACAGCATGTACACAAAGCTTTACTCAAAATTTTATTTAGTTTTTAAAGTGATTTTACTATTAAATCCAGAGAAATTTAAACAAGCAAAATGCTCATTAAATACTTTAGAAATACATGAAAACAAAACCCCAAATAAAGATGAGGAAGGAAGAGATCAGAAAAGAAACAGAAAAAAATTAAAAAATAGAAAAACAGTACATAACACATACATCCTTGAGTTGATTCTTTATGTAAAAAACAAGATCTAAATAATACAATGGACAAATATGATGAAGGGAAAAAAACAGAAATAAAACTTAGGGTGAAATGGTAGAAATGACAAAATAGACTTAAAAATATAAAAGAATATGTGAGATTGTAGACAAATTTGAATACTTCTGAGATAATTTTCTGTGGGAAAAAATAGAGAAGTTTCTCTGACAGAAGCAGAAGCAGAAGCAGAAAATTTAAGCCACCTCCTTCAGCTTCTGTTCAAAATCAGCGGACAGAGCGTCTGCCCCTGACCAGCTTTTGGAAACTGCACTTTTTCTCGGCAGCATTTCTCACCATCTGATATGACATATGCCTAATTGCTTACTTGTTTCCCTTCTTCTCTCCCCACTAGAATACCAGCTTCCTAAGAAGAGAGGACTTTAGTGTTTTTAATTAAACTTTTAATTTCGAGATAATCGTGATTTTTTTTTTTTTTAAAGTAAGCATTATATTTTGAGATGCTTGTACGAAAACTATCTGGGAATTCCCTGGCAGGCTAGTGGTTAGCACTCAGCGCTTTCACTGGCGGGGCTGGAGTTCAATTCCTGGTGGAGGAACGAAGATCCCACAAGCCAAGAGGAGCTGTCAAAAGAAAAAAAAAGAAAGCTATTTTATTTGCTGCTGTATCCCTATGCACAAACCTGGGCCTGAAGCATATCAGGCACTTGAAATAAATACTAGTTTAACGAATAAACAAGTTGAGGAGGAATTTAAGACAGATATCAAGAATGCTGTGCCCCAAAGTTGTGAGTTCAAATGGTTTTACTGGGGAAGAGGGTTTATCTTCTAAAGTTTTGAAGCATGGGATATATAAACTAATCCAGAATATAGCATTTTCTCTATGAAGAAATCTATAATTTTTTTTCCTAAGGTTAAAAGAAAAGATGACTAGGGAGAGACATTCTTTATGCCTAGTGCAAAGGCTAAATGATGTAAAGATGGAAAGGTCAATTTAATTTACAGGCTTAATGAAAATCCAAATGTGATTTTAACTTTTCAAAAAAAAGGAAAAGATTATAAAATTCATTAACTCATTTAGCAGAATAAAGAGGTAGAATTTCAACGAAAGTTTTGTAAAATGAGAGTGAGGATGAGGGAATAGAAGTAGCCACAAAACATATTATGAATTTGTGATATTTAAAATTGTGTGGTATGAGGACAAAAATTTGTAGTTGTCTTAGTAGTTTAAAATAGGACTTTTAGAATGAGACAATGATACACATGTAATGTGTAATAAAGTACCATCGTCAGGAAAAGAAAGGGTAATTTAGAAAATTATTTTGGGCTAACTGGCTGGCAATTTGGGGAAAAAAATGTATCCTCATCTCACATAATACAACAAATATATTTTATTTGGACATAATAATAGCAATAATAATAAAGACCAAATGTAAAAATGTTGTGAGGAAAAGAAAATAGACAGTTTCAAACACCTGGAGAAGAAATGACTCCCTAAGCTTAGAACCAAAGGGAGAAATCAAGGAAAAAGAGAACATTTTTGGTTGTATAAATAAGTCAAACTTTACATGGTAAGAAAACAAAAATTATCTCTAAATGATATGTTGGAGGTTTTTTGTTTGTTTTTGAAAAATACGTATTTATTTATCTGTGTCAGTCCCAGTTGCAGCATGCAGGATCTTCCTTATGTCATGCGAAATCCTCCTTGTGGCAAAGGGACTCTAGTTGTAGTTGTGGCTTGGTTGCTCTGAGGCATCTGGGATCTTAGTTTCCTGGTCAGGGATCGAACCAGACACTGTCCCTTGCGTCGGAAGGCAGATTCTTAACCAGTGGACCACCAGGGAATTCCCTCTAAGATGTATTGTTAAGCAAAGAAGGCAAGTTGCAGTTAGTATGATGTTCACATAAAGAAGAAAAATGTACACAAAACAAAACTATGTATTTTTGTAAATGTATGAAGTGTGTAAATACCTAGAAGGTGGTCAGGATGAATATACACAAACTGATAGCATTTGGAGTGGGCTAGCAGTGGCCACAGGACTGGAAAATGTCAGTTTTCATTCCAATCCCAAAGAAGCTAAGCTAAACTAAGCTAAGTAGCTTCAGTCGTGTCCGACTCTGTGCGACCCCATAGACGGCAGCCCACCAGGCTCCATCGTCCCTGGGATTCTCCAGGCAAGAATACTGGAATGGGTTGCCATTTCCTTCTCCAGTGCATAAAAGAGAAAAGTGAAAGTGAAGTCACTCAGTCGTGTCCGACTCTTCTCGACCCCATGGACTGCAGCCTACCAGGCTCCTCTGTCCATGGGATTTTCCAGGCAAGAGTACTGGAGTGGGGTGCCATTGCCTTCTCCAATCCCAAAGAAAGGCAATGCCAAACAATGCTCAAACTACCGCACAATTGCACTCATCTAACATGCTAGTAAAGTAATGCTCAAAATTCTCCAAGCCAGGCTTCAGCAATACATGAACCATGAACTTCCAGATGTTCAAGCTGGTTTTAGAAAAGGCAGAGGAACCAGAGATCAAATTGCCAATATCGCTGGATCATCTAAAAAGCAAGAGAGTTCCAGAAAAACATCTATTTCTGCTTTATTGACTATGCCAAAGCCTTTGACTGTGTGGATCACAATAAACTGTGGAAAATTCTGAATGAGATGGGAATACCAGACCACCTCACCTGCCTCTTGAGAAACCTATATGCAGGTCAGGAAGCAACAGTTAGTACTGGACATGGAACAACAGACTGGTTCCAAATAGGAAAAGGAGTACGTCAAGGCTGTATATTGTCACCTTGCATATTTAACTTATATGCAGAGTACACCATGAGAAACGCTGGGCTGGAAGAAGCACAAGCTGGAATCAAGATTGCCGGGAGAAATATCAATAACCTCAGATATGCAGATGACACCACCTTTATGGCAGAAAGTGAAGAGGAACTCAAAAGCCTCTTGATGAAAATGAAAGAGGAGAGTGAAAAAGTTGGCTTAAAGCTCAACGTTCAGAAAACGAAGATCATGGCATCTGGTCCCATCACTTCATGGCAAATAGATGGGGAAACAGTGGAAACAGTGTCAGACTTTATTTTGGGAGGCTCCAAAATCACTGCAGATGGCGATTGCAGCCATGAAATTAAAAGATGCTTACTCCTTGGAAGGAAAGTTATGACCAACCTAGATAGAATATTAAAAAGCAGACATTGCTTTGCCAACAAAGGGCCGTCTAGTCAAGGCTATGGTTTTTCCTGTGGTCATGTATGGATGTGAGAGTTGGACTGTGAAGAAAGCTGAGCGCCGAAGAATGGATGCTTTTGAACTGTGGTATTGGAGAAGACTCTTGAGAGTCCCTTGGACTGCAAGGAGATCCAACCAGTCCATTCTAAAGGAGATCAGTCCTGGGTGTTCATTGGAAGGACTGATGCTGAGCTGAAACTCCAATACTTTGGCCACCTGATGCGAAGAGTTGACTCACTGGAAAAGACTCTGATGCTGGGAGGGATTGAGGGCAGGAGGAGAAGGGGACGACAGAGGATGAAATGGCTAGATAGCATCACCGACTGGATGGACGTGAGTTTGGGTGAACTCCGGAAGTTGGTGATAGACAGGGAGGCTTGGTGTGCTGCGATTCATGGGGTGGCAAAGAGTCGGACATGACTAAGCGACTGAACTGAACTGAACGGAACTGAACGGGACATTTGATTTATTTGAACTGTAAGGGTTTTAATATCATACAATAAGAGCACACACACTTTGTTGTTTTTCTGTTGCTAAGCCATGTCTGACTCTTAGCGACCCCAGGGACTGCAGCATGCCAGGCTTCCCTGTCCTTCAGCATCTCCCTGAGTTTACAGTAACTCATGTCCATTGAGTTGGTGCTACCATCCAACTGTCTCATCCTCTCTCGCCCCTTCTCCTCCTCATACTCATAAATCACTTGTATAGTTTTAAAAGAAAAAGTGATGACAAAACTAAAAAGACAGTGTTGAATATGTTTAATACCTTAAAAATCACATTAAAATGTTTTTATGTAAATGATTTTTTAAACTAAAATCCCAATAGACAAATCATTAAAAGTTACATGAGTCAGGTCACTGAACAGAAAATACCAGAAACAAAACTAGAATGTTTGCACTCATGTCATTTAAATAAATCCAGAGTGAAAGCTGGCACTGAAGATTAGGATTCCAGCTTCTCTTCTGGACCAGGGACCTGCTCAGTCTTGGGAAATAGGCAGCTTAGGGGAATCTGCAGCAGCGGGGGGAATGGGAGACCCAACTTAAATTCTCTCAACTGGACATTTTGTTGGTGTTGGATGCTAACCCTTTCCTCTGGGGTGGGTCGTCCTACTTTACCTCCTTGCCTTTTCTGCAAGAGAGTGCGACTCGGAGAAAGGAAGCAGAGAACTGGTGGGATGGCCTAGTCTGCAGACAAAACTGGGGATATTTGGTCTAGTGCCCTCATGCAGGTGCCCTTCTTGGGGACTGAGCTCCAGAGCATGGGGAAAGGTTGGCTTTAGGGCTTCCTCAAGCTGAGAAGAAACCATGGAAACAGGTGAGCAGGACTGATGAACACAAAGGGATTTTGAAGCACTTGGGGTAGAGTGGAAACCCTCACTTTTACCCGTTGGGACCGTCTCTTTTGCTGTTTAGATCCTCAGCGTTGGTTCCACTCTTGAGCCACACAAGTCTACACTGTCTGAGCTGCTTGTGTACCTGCCCACGTGACCTCTTTTGCCGCATCGGTACAACCTGGGTTTCTCCTTGGAAGAAAAGCTATGACAAACCTAGGCAGCATATTAAAAAGCAGAGACATTACTTTGCCAACAAAGGTCCATCTAGTCAAAGCTGTGGTTTTTCAGTAGTCATGTATGGATGTGAGAGCTGGAGCATAAAGAAGGCTGAGCACTGAAGAAGTGATGCTTTTGAACTATGGTGCCGGAGAAGACTCTTGAGAGTCCCTTGGACTGCAAGGAGATCAAACCAGTCAATCCTAAAGGAAATCAACCCTCAATATTCATTGAAAAGACTGAAGTTGAAGCTGAAACTACAACACTTTGGCCACCTGATGAGAAGAGCTGACTCATTTGTAAAGACCCTGATGCTGGGAAAGATTGAAGGCAGGAGAAGGGGCAACAGAAGACGAGATGGTTGGATGGCATCACCGACTCAATGGACATGAGTTTGAGCAAATTCCAGGAGAGAGAGAAGGACAGGGAGGCCTGGTGTGCTGAAGTCAGTGGGGTCGCAAAGAGTCGGACGTGACTTAGTGACTGAACAACAACACAACCTGGGTTGAAACCCAGCTCTGCCTGCTGCTTGACACTGGGAAAGTAATCGAACCTTCCTGAACTCATTTTTCATGTTTTAAAAACCATTCTTCATTCATTATTATTATGATTTAACTTACGAGTTATTTGGCTGTGTTATTTTCAGTTTTGGCACATGGGATCCTCCTTGTGGCATGTGGGATACTTTGTTGCAGCTTGTGGGTGTCTCTAGCTATAGCGTGTGGGCTTAGTTGCCCTGCAGCCTCTGGGATCTTAGTTCCTCAACCAGGGGTCGAATTTGTGTCCCCTGCATTGGAAGGCAGATTCTTAACCACTGGACCACTAAGGAAGTCCCCCACTTTTCTAAATGAAAGGCCAGAACAGAGCTCCGCTCAGGGTGTGGGGAGGATTTAATGAGACCATGAAGCATCAGAACCGGGTCAGGCAGAGTAAAGGACTAGCAAATGATAGGTGGTCCGTTGTTCGCTAAAGGCTTAGCCTCTTACAGCACAACACAGGTCATGGATTTGAACTTGTGCATGTCATAGCTGCTGCCCATCTCTACTTACATGTCCTCTTTACGTGTCACTTGTCCGAAATAGACAAGTCTCCATGCCTAATCTGTCCCACACACTGGGCTCCTGTCAATGGCACTGCATCCGAGGCCAGCCAGAAACCTGGCTTTCATGCTAAGTCGCTTCAGTTGAGTCTGACTCTTTGCAGCCCCATGGACTGCAGTTCACCAGGCTCTTCTGTCCATGGGATTTCCCAGGCAAGAATTCTGGAGTGGGTTTCCATTTCTTCCTCCAGGGGATCTTCCCAACCCAGGGATGGCATCTGCATCTCTTATGTCTCCTTCATTGGCAGGCGGGTTCTTTACCACTAGCGCCACCTGAGAAGCCCAGAAACCTGGCACTACTCTTTAAACCTCAGTACCCCTCGATGCCCAAGACACATGGATTCCACCGTGGAAATACCTTTCAGGGATTCATTACCCTACTCGCACAAGTCTGATTTGGCTGCTAGTATTTCCCTCTCCTGTAACAGTCGTCGTCTTCTTTTTAGTATTTTTATTTATTTACTTATTTGGCTTCACCAGGTCCTAATTGTGGCACACAAGATCTTTTAGTGGCGGGATGTGGGATCCTTAGCCTGGCATGCGAACTCCTAGTTGTAACAGCCTTCTAATTACTCTCTCTGCGTCTACCCTGGACTCCTCAGAGCCATTCTTTAAAAAAACATCCTCTTGATGGCTTATAGCCTTTTAATGGCTTCCCGCTGGCCTTAGGATAAATCAAAATAAATAGTAAAAATTATTGAGCAATCACATTGCTCCCTCACTGTCTGTGGGGATTTGTTTCCACAGTGCAAAATGGCATGGTCTTTGTATATAACCAGTTTCCCTGGTGGGTCAATTGGTAAAGAATTTGCCTGCAAGGTAGGAGACCCAAGTTTGATCCCTGGGTCAGGAAGATCCGCTGGAGAAGGAAATGGCAACCCAATCCAGTATTCTTGCCTGGAGAATCCCACGGACAGAGGAGCCTGGTGGGCCATAGTCCATGGGGTCACAAAGAGTCAGACACGACTGAGAGACTAATATTTTGCATATTAACACAAGCACATCCGCCTCTGTACTTTAAGTCATCTGTAGATTACTTGTAATATCTAAGAAAATGTGAAATCTATGCAAATAGTTATCAATACAATGTAAAAGCTATGTAAATAGTCACTGGCTTGACAAATTTAAGTTTTGTTTTTTGGAACTTTCTGGTTTTTGTTTTTTTTTTTTTCCCAGATATCCAAGGTGGATTGAATCTGGGAATGCGGAACCTGGAGATATGGAAGGCCAACTGTGCTGTGTGCCAGGCACTGTGTTAAATGTTACACTTTATTTATCTCTTTCAACTCTGGAAACCCTGCCAGGTAGATACCTAACAGCATGCTGGGTCACCTTCAACAAGTTAATTTAGTGACTCAGTTTCATTATCTGCTAAGTGGTAATACCTTATCTCTTAGGAATATTGTAAGGATTAAATTAGTTATGTCCTGTAAAGTTCTTGGAAAAAATGCCTGGCTTGTATTAAGTGCTTATTAAATTCAGCTAGGTGTTGGAGAAGATGCCCCATTTGCAGCTATGAAAACAAAAACAGAGAGGTTAAGAAACTCACCAAGGGACTTCCAGGTGGCCCAGTGGCTAAGACTCTGTGCTTCCAATGCAGGGGGCCTGGGTTCGATCCCTAGTCAGGGAACTAGATCCCACATGCTGCAACTAAAGATCCCGCATCCCCCAACAAACACTGAAGATTGTGAGTGCTGTGACCAAGACTCAGTGCAGCCAAATAAATATTAAAAATAAAAGAAAAGATATTCACCCAAGGCCCCACAGAGAGTAAATGACCCCATCAGGATTCATACCCAAGCCTCTTGAGGCCCATCCCTGAGCTGAGTCTTCGAGGAGACTCTTAGGTCATTTCCTGTTACTCACTGTCCTCTTCCAAAGTCCCCCCACCTGCTGTACTCACTGCAGCCCCTAAATGCACCTCAGTTCCCCACCTGTGTCCTTCACATGCTGTCCTGTCTCTTACGGGCCTTTGTCTCCTCCAGGAGGCCCTCCCTGGACACCAGATCAGGTTGTTGCAGGTGTGCATGCTCAGTCACTCAGTCATGTCTGGTGCTTTGTGACCCCATGGACTGCAGCTCACCAGGCTCCTCTGTCCATGGGATTTCCCAGGCAAGGATACCCCCAGCTTCTGCTCCTCCTAAATGTGCAGTGGCTATAGTGGCGACTGCCAGAGCATGTAGGCAGACCCTCCTCACCTTCAAGGGATGGGGTGTGCTGGCCCAGCGGTGTTTCTTTTCTTCTTCTAGGCTTCCTAGGTGGCTCAATGGTAAAAGAATCTGCTGGCCAGTGCAGGAGATGCAGGACATGTGGGTTTGATCCCTGCGTCAGGAAGATCTCTTGGAGGAGGAAATGTCAACCCACTCCAGTATCCTTGCCTGGGAAATGCCACAGAGAGAGGAGCCTGGTGGGCTACAGTCCATGGGGTTGCAAAAAGTCGGACATGATTGAGCATGCACATATTATTGCAGGAAAGATAGTGGGGCCCAAGAGGTTGGTCACATCCCAGTGTCTGGAACGGCTGCCAAGTATAGGTTCTTGGCTTCCCACAGGAAAGAATTTAAGAGAGAGCGACAGAAGAGTGAAAAAAAGTTTATTCAGGGAGAAAACACATTCCATAGACAGAGTGTGGGCCATCTTGGAAGGCAAGAGTGGCAAGAGACCTCTGGGTATGGGGTTGTCAGTGTTTATAGGGGTGGGTTATTTCATAGGCTAATGAATAGGAGCTGAAGCTCCAATACTTTGGCCACCAGATGTGAAGAGCTGACTCATTGGAAAAGACCCTGATGCTGGGAAAGTGAAGGCAAAAGGAGAACGGGGTGGCAGAGGATGAGATGGTTAGATAGTATCATCAACTCGATAGACATGAATTTGAGCAAACTCCAGGAGATAGTGGAGGACAGAGGAGCCTGGCTTGCTGCAGTCCATGGGGTCGCAAAGAGCTGGACAGCACTTAGTGACTGAACAACAACAATGAGTGGGAGGAGTATTCCAGCTGTTTTGGGGAAGGGGGGGGACTTTCAGGCATTGGGCCACTGCCCACTTTTTGGCCTTTATGGTCCTGGCATCTGTGGGTGTGTCATTTAACGTTTTGATGTGTTACAATGAACATATACTGAGCACCATCTGGGACATAGCTGGTTCTAATCAGCTTATGTCATGTCCTTGGGCTATGCCATTCTTTTAAAGGTTGTGCCCTGTGCCCTTCCTGTCTCATTCTGTCCCTCTCATTGGCCCATCCCCCCACTTCTTGGCAATACTTTGCACATTAGCAGTTATTGAATTGATCATTACACTGTGTTTCCTGTCTGTCTTTGCTGGCTTGCAGTGAGGGTGGGACTATGTCTATCTTAAAACCTCCAGTGCTTAATCAGTACTTATAGAATGAATGAATGAACCCCAGAGATCTCAATCATCCTTGTCAAGTAGGTGCTGCTAAGCTCTTTTCTAAGAGGGACGTTGGCAATGAGGGGAAATTCGATTGAAGACCCAAGCCAGGGAGAGGTCTAGGACAAGGGAGAGGGGGCTCATTGGTACAAGGCACTGTGGGGGCCAAGTGGAAAGAGGTATCGAAGCATAGAAGGCAACAAAGTCATGGTAAGCACCTTGCTCCGGTGCCAAAGCCATGGGCCTGAGTGGGGAGAGCTGACTGGGGAGGGTCTGGCACATGATAAGTGCCCCCAAAATGGGGGCCATTCCTATTAATAAAATAATAATCTGCATGGAGCTCCTGAGAAAGGTTGTTTTATTTAGAAAAATGAAAAGGGAAGAAAAGGGGAATAATATGAACCAAAATACAGAGAAAGTGCAAAGCATTTGTGTGTGGTCAGAGTGGTGGGAACTAGGATGTAACCATGGAAGAATTCTGGGTGCTGAGGCTGGAAAGGGAGGTTGTGGCCAGAATGGAATGATCTTGGATGCTGTGTTGAGGTATCCGGGCTTTATCTTGTAAATTAGTTATCCCCCGAATGTGTTTGTTAAATGACATTGGATAAGAAAGGCTTCAGTGTCAAATAAGTGAAAGTGAAAGTCACTCAGTTGTGTCCAACTCTTTGTGACCCCATGGACTCTACAGTCCATGGAATTCTCCAGGCCAGAATACTGGAGTGGGTAGCCTTTCCCTTCTCCAGGGGATCTTCCCAACCCAAGGATCGAACCCAGGTCTCCTGCATTGCAGGTGGATTCTTTACCAGCTGAGCCACAAGGGAAGCCCAGGAATACTGGAGTCGGTAGCCTATCCCTCCTCCAGCAAATCTTCCTGATCTGACCTAGGAATTGAATCACGGTCTGCTGCATTGCAGGCATATTCTTTAACAACTGAGCTATCAGGGAGGCCCAGTGTCAAATAAGTTTACAACAAATACTGTATGATATCACTTATACAGTAAGTCCCCTGCATACTAATAAGTTCTGTTCCAAGAGGAGAGCATGTTCATAAGTCCAATTTATTTGTAAGATCAACAAAGTTAGCCTTGGTACCCAACTAACACTGTCAGCTATATAGTTCAGTTCAGTTCAGTCGCTCAGTTGTGTCCGACTCTTTGCAACCCCATGAATCGCAGCATGCCAGGCCTCCCTGTCCATCACCAACTCCTGGAGTTTACCCAAACTCATGTCCATCTAGTCGGTGATGCCATCCAGCCATCTTATCTTCTGTCGTCCCCTTCTCCTCCTGCCCCAATCCCTCCCAGCATCAGGGTCTTTTCCAATGAGTCAACTCTTTGCATGAGGTGGCCAAAGTACTGGAGTTTCAGCTTTAGCATCAGTCCTTCCAATGAACACTCAGGACTGATCTTTAGAATGGACTGGTTGGATCTCCTTGCAGTCCAAGGGACTCTCAAGAGTCTTCTCCAACACCACAGTTCAAAAGCATCGATTCTTCGGTGCTCAGCTTTCTTCACAGTCCAACTCTCACATCCATACATGACCACTGGAAAAACCATAGCCTTGACTAGACAGACCTTTGTTGGCAAAGTAATGTCTCTGCTTTTGAATATGCTGTCTAGGTTGGTCATAACTTTCCTTCCAAGGAGTAAAGGTCTTTTAATTTCATGGCTGCAGTCACCATCTGCAGTGATTTTGAGCCCAAAAAGATAAAGTCTGACACTGTTTCCAAAGTTTCCCCATCTATTTGCCATGAAGTGGTGGGACCGGATGCCATGATCTTCGTTTTCTGAATGTTGAGCTTTAAGCCAACTTTTTCACTCTCTTCTTTCACTTTGATCAAGAGGCTTTTTAGTTCCTCTTCACTTTCTGTCATAAGGGTGGTGTCATCTGCATATCTGAAGTTATTGATATTTCTCCTGGCAATCTTGATTCAAACTTGTGCTTCTTCCAGCCCAGCGTTTCTCATGATGTACTCTGCATATAAGTTAAATAAACAGGGTGAAAATATACAGCCTTGACTTACTCCTTTTCCTATTTGGAACCAGTCTGTTGTTCCATGTCCAGTTCTAACTGTTGCTTCCTGACCTGCATACAGGTTTCTCAAGAGGCAGGTCAGGTGGTTTGGTATTCCCATCTCTTTCAGAATTTTCCACAGTTTATTGTGATCCACAAAGTGAAAGGTTTTGACATAGTCAATAAAGCAGAAATAGATGTTTTCCTGGAACTCTCTTGGTTTTTCAATAATCCAGCAGATGTTGGCAATTTGATCTCTGGTTCCTCTGCCTTTTCTAAATCCAGCTTGAACATCTGGAAGTTCACGGTTCATGTATTGCTGAAGCCTGGCTTGGAGAATTTTGAGCATTTCTTTGCTAGTGTGTGAGATGAGTGCAATTGTGCGGTAGTTTGAGCATTGTTTGGCATTGCCTTTCTTTGGGATTGGAATGAAAACTGACCTTTTCCAGTCCTGTGGCCACTGCTGAGTTTTCCAAATTTGCTGGCATATTGAGTGCAGAACTTTCACAGCATCGTCTTTCAGGATTTGAAAAAGCTCAACTGGAATTCCATCACCTCCACTAGCTTTGTTCATAGTGATGCTTCCTAAGGCCCACTTAACTTCACATTCCAGGATGTCTGGCTCTAGGTGAGTGATCACACCATCGTGATTATCTGGGTTGTGAAGATCTTTTTTGTACAGTTCTTCTGTATTCTTGCCACCTCTTCTTAATATCTTCTGCTTCTGTTAGGTCCATACCATTTCTGTCCTTTATCGAGCCCATCTTTGCATGAAATGTTCCCTTGGTATCTCTAATTTTCTTGAAGAGATCTCTAGTCTTTCCCATTCTGTTGTTTTCCTCTATTTCTTTGCATTGATCGCTGAGGAAGGCTTTCTTATCTCTCCTTGCTATTCTTTGGAACTCTGCATTCAGATGCTTATATCTTCCTTTTCTCCTTTGCTTTTCATTTCTCTTCTTTTCACAGCTGTTTGTAAGGCCTCCTCAGACAGCCATTTTGCCTTTTTGCATTTCTATTTCTTGGGGATGGTCTTGATCCCTGTCTCCTACACAATGTCACGAACCTCCATCCATAGTTCATCAGGCACTCTATCTATCAGATCTAGTCCCTTAAATCTATTTCTCACTTCCACTGTGTAATTGTAAGAGATTTGATTTAGGTCATACCTGAATGGTCTAGTGGTTTTCCCTACTTTCTTCAACTTAAGTCTGAATTTGGCAATAAGGAGTTCATGATCTGAGCCACAGTTCAGCTTCTGGTCTTGTTTTTGCTGACTGTATAGGGCTTCTCCATCTTTGGCTGCAAAGAATATAATCAATCTGATTTCGGTGTTGACCATCTGGTGATGTCCATGTGTAGAGTCTTCTCTTGTGTTGTTGGAAGAGGGAGTTTGCTATGACCAGTGTGTTCTCTTGGCAAAACTCTATTAGCCTTTGCCCTGCTTCATTCCATATTCCAAGGCCAAATTTGCCTGTTACTCCAGGTGTTTCTTGACTTCCCACTTTTGCATTCCAATCCCCTATAATGAAAAGGACATCTTTTTTGGGTGTTAGTTCTAAAAGGTCTTGTAGGTCTTCATAGAACTGTTCAACTTCAGCTTCTTCAGCGTTACTGGTTGGGGCATAGACTTGGATTACTGTGATATTGAATGGTTTGCCTTGGAAATGAACAGAGATCATCCTGTCGTTTTTGAGATTGCATCAAGTACTGCATTTCGGACTCTTTTGTTGACTAGCTATATAGTACTGTACTTTAATAGGGTTATAACAATTTTCACAGACCTTACAAAGGACTGGGAAAAGACTCTTGGAGGGCACAAATAGAACCCTGTGTGCACCAGGACCCAGGAGAAAGGAGCAGTGACCCCACAAGAGACTGACCCAGACTTGCCCATGTGTGTCCAGGAGTCTCCAGTGGAGGCTTGGGTCGGTGGTGGCCTGCTGCAGGGTTGGGAGCAGTGAGTGTAGCAGTGCATGCATGGGATCTTTTGAAGGAGGTTGCCATTATCTTCATTACCTTCTCCATAGTTTGGCCCCAGGTAAATAGCAGGGAGGGAACACAGCCCCACCCGTCAGCAGAAATTTGGATTAAAGATTTACTGAGCATGGCCCTGCCCATCAGAACCAGACCCAGTTTCCCCCTCAGTCAGTCTCTCCCATCAGGAGGCTTCCATAAGCCTCTTATCCTTCTCCATCAGAGAGCAGACAAACTGAAATCCACAATCACAGAAAACTAGCCAATCTAATCACATGGACCACAGCCTTGTCTAACTCAATGAAACTATGAGCCATGCCTTTGTACGGCCACCCAAGATGGACAGGTCATGGTGGAGAGTCCTGACAAAATGTGGTCCACTGGAGAAGGGAATGGCAACCTACTTCAGTATTCTTGCCTTGAGAACCCCATGAACAGTATGAAAAGGCAAAAAGATAGGACACTGAAAGATGAACTCCCCAGGTCAGTAAGTACCCAATATGCTACTGGAGATCAGTGGAGAAATAACTCCAGAAAGAATGAAGAGACGGAGTCAAAGCAAAAACAACACCCAGTTGCGGATGTGAATGGTGATGGAAGCAAGGTCCGATGCTGTAAAGAGATATATTGCATAGGAACCTGGAATGTTAGGTCCATGAATCAAGGCAAATTGGAAGTGGTCAAACGAGATGGCAAGAGTGAGCATCGACATTTTAGGAATCAGCTAACTAAAATGGACTGGAATGGGTAAATTTAACTCAGATGACTATTATATTTACTACTGTGAGCAGGAATCCCTTAGAAGAAATGGAGTAGCCATCATGGTCAAGAAAAAAGTCCAAACTGTAGTACTTTATGCAATCTCAAAAATGACAGAATGATCTCTGTTCGTTTCCAAGGCAAACCATTCAATATCACGATAATATAAGTCTATGCCCCGACCAGTAACTCTGAAGAAGCTGAAGTTGAATGGTTCTATGAAGACCTACAAGACCTTTTAGAACTAACACCCAAGAAAGATGTCCTTTTCATTATAGGGGACTGGAATGCAAAAGTGGGAAGTCAAGAAACACCTGGAGTAACAGGCAAGTTTGGCCTTGGAGTACAGAATGAAGCAGGGCAAAGGCTAATAGAGTTTTGCCAAGAGAACGCACTGGTCATAGCAAACACCCTCTTCAGACAACACAAGAGAAGACTGCACATGGATATCACCAGATGGTCAACACTGAAATCATATTGATTATATTCTTTGAGCCAAAAATGGAGAAGCTCTATACAGTCAGCAAAATCAAGACCGGGAGCTGACTGTGGCTCAGATAATGAACCCTTTATTGCCAAATTCAGACTTAAGTTGAAGAAAGTAGGGAAAACCACTAGACCATTCAGGTATGACCTAAATCAAATCTCTTACAATTACACAGTGGAAGTGAGAAATAGATATAAGGGACTAGATTTGGTAGACAGAGTGCCTGATGAACTATGGATGGAGGTTCGTGACATTGTGTAGGAGACAGGGATCAAGACCATCCCCAAGAAATAGAAATGCAAAAAGGCAAAATGGCTGTCTGAGGAGGCCTTACAAATAGCTGTGAAAAGAAGAGAAGTGAAAAGCAAAAGAGGAAAGGAAAGATATAAGCATCTGAATGCAGAGTTCCAAAGAATAGCAAGGAGAGATAAGAAAGCCTTCCTCAGCGATCAATGCAAAGAAATAGAGGAAAACAACAGAATGGGAAAGACTAGAGATCTCTTCAAGAAAATTAGAGATACCAAGGGAACATTTCATGCAAAGATGGGCTCGATAAAGGACAGAAATGGTATGGACCTAACAGAAGCAGAAGATATTAAGAAGAGGTGGCAAGAATACACAGAAAAACTATAGAAAAAAATCTTCATGACCCAGATAATCACGATGGTGTGATCACTCACCTAGAGCCAGACATCCTGGAATGTGAAGTTAAGTGGGCCTTAGGAAGCATCACTATGAACAAAGCTAGTGGAGGTGATGGAATTCCAGTTGAGCTATTTCAAATCCCGAAAGATGATGCTGTGAAAGTTCTGCACTCAATATGCCAGCAAATTTGGAAAACTCAGCAGTGGCCACAGGACTGGAAAAGGTCAGTTTTCATTCCAATCCCAAAGAAAAGCAATGCCAAAGAATGCTCAAACTACTGCAAAATTGCATTCATCTCACACGCTAGTAAGTAATGCTCAAAATTCTCCAAGCCAGGCTTCAGCAATACGTGAGCCGTGAACTTCCAGATGTTCAAGCTGGATTTAGAAAAGGCAGAGGAACCAGAGATCAAATTGCCAACATCTGCTGGATTATTGAAAAAGCAAGAGAGTTCCAGGAAAACATCTATTTCTGCTTTATTGACTATGCCAAAGCCTTTGACTATGTGGATCATCACAAACTGTGGAAAATTCTGAAAGAGATGGGAATACCAAACCACCTGACCTGCCTCTTGAGAAACCTGTATACAGGTCAGGAAGCAACAGTTAGAACTGGACATGGAACAACAGACTGGTTCCAAACAGGAAAAGGAGTACGTCAAGGCTGTATATTGTCACCCTGCATATTTAACTTATATGCAGAGTACATCATGAGAAACGCTGGGCTAGAAGAAGCACAAGCTGGAATCAAGATTGCCAGGAGAAATATCAATAACCTCAGATATGCAGATAACACCACTCTTATGGCAGAAAGTGAAGAGGAATTAAAGAGCCTCTTGATGAAAGTGAAAGAGGAGAGTGAAAAAGTTGGCTTGAAGCTCAACATTCAGAAAAGTAAGATCATGGCATCCGGTCCCATCACTTCATGGTAAATAGATGGAGAACAGTGGAAACAGTTTCAGACTGTATTTTTTTGGGCTCCAGAATCACTGCAGATGGTGACTGCAGCTTTCAGTCAGCAACCAAGCATTAAAAATGCTTGCTCCTTGGAAGAAAAGTTATGACTAACCTAGACAACATATTAAAAAGCAGAGACATTACTTTGCCAACCAAGGTCCATCTAGTCAAGGCTATGGTTTTTCCAGTGGTCATGTATGGATGAGAGAATTGGACTATAAAGAAAGCTGAGCACCGGAGAATTGATGCTTTTGAACTGTGGTGTTGGAGAAGACTCTTGTGAGTCCCTTGGACTGCAAGGAGATGAAATGAATCCATCCTAAGGAAATCAACCCTGAATATTCATTGGAAGGACTGATGCCGAAGCTGAAACTCCAATACTTTGGCCCCCTGATGCGAAGAACTGACTCATCTGAAAAGACCCTGATGCTGGGAAAGATTGAATGCAGGAAGAGAAGGGGTCGGCAGAGGATGAGATGGGTGGATAGCATCACCGACTCAACATACATGATTTTGAGCAAACTGGAGATAATGAAGGACAGCGAAGCTTGGCATGCTGCAGTCCACGGAGTTACAAAGAGTTGGACACAGCTGAGTGACTGAACATAGAAAACAAACTCAAAAGATAAAGAAAACGTTTTGTTTTTTATTTTTTTAAAATGTTTATTTTTGTCTGCAGCAGTCTTCACTGCGGTGGGCAGGCTTTCTCTAGTTGCAGTGGCCAGGCTTCTCATTGTCGTGGCCCTTTTGTTGAGGAGCACAGGTTCTGGAGCGCAGACTCAGTAGTTGCGGTGCACAGGCTTAGTTGCTCCGAGACTCGTGGGGTCTTCCTAGACCAGGGACTGAACCCGAGTCCCCTGCACTGGCAGGCAGAGTCTTAACCACTGGACTACCAGAGAAGTCCAAGAAAACATTTTCAATCTTAACAGTTTAGTAAGTAACCTTACAGTACAAGTAAGTAACCTTGAAAGTACAGTAGAGTACCAGCTACATCAGTACCACAACCGCTCTTTTTGGACATCCTGGGCTTGAAATAATGATGCTGTACTACTATACGCTATACAGTACTGTACAGTAAAGTGCACAAAATCACAGTCACTTACAAAGGATGCAGGCACGTGACAATGTATGCCAGATACTTGAACTATTAGACATGTGGACTATCTTATGTGATCGGATATGGGACATTCAAATCTTTGAAAGTTCAAAGAAACTTGAAGGTTCATACATAGGGGACTTACTGTATGTGAAATAAAAAATACAACAAAGGAATAAATTAAAAAAAAAAAAAAAGCGAAGCAGACTCACAGATACAGAGAAATAACTAGTGGTCCCAGTGGGGAGAGGGAAGGGGGACAGTGACATAGGGTTAGAGGATTAAGAGGTACAAACTACGGAGTATAAAATAAGCTACAAGGATATATTGTATAGCACAGGGAATATAGTCAATCTTTTATACTAAGTATAAATGGAGTATAACCTTTAGGAACTGGGAATTACTCTACCATACACTTGTAACACATAATATTGTACATCAACTATACATCAATAAGGAATTCCCTGGTGGTCCACTGGTTGGGATTCTGTGCTTTCACTGAGCCCAGATTTTATCCCTGGTCAGAGAACTGGGATCCCATAGGCTGTGTGCGGCACACCAAAAGAACAAAATAGAACAACGACAGCCATTTCCAACTAAAAAGAAAAAAGCAGGGTAAAAAAATGAAAGCAGCTCTTTACCAAAAGACTACTTGGAGCCCTTAATTTGTCATTTTGTGTTTGGATTCTCTAACCTGGGTATGCTATAGAGAATTTCTTAAACTTATTTGATCAAAGAATGAAGGTTCTAAGGAAGATGACTTGGAGAAGTATTGCTGTAGGCATTGGGCAACCCTGAAAGGTTTTGAGGGGTATAAAGCCATGGGGTCAGATTTATGTTTTCTTATTTCTTAAATAATTAATTACTCAGTTGGCTGTGCCGGGTCTTAGCTGCTGCTCATGGGATTTTTTTGGCTATGACATGTGGGATCTAGTTCCCTAATCAGGGTGAACCTGGTGCCTGGCATTGGGAGCTCAGAGTCTTAGTCACAACCACTAGGAAGTCCCCAGATTTCTGTTTTAGGCCAAGAAATTCTGTGGCCCAATTGCCAGTGGGGGAAGAAGCATAGGGAAAGGAGAAGAAGGCAAATATACAATCCACCAGCTTCATGAAAACAGAGGCTCGCATGCCTGTCAGAGAACTGACTTCAGCCACTGACTGACACGGGGAGCACTGAGCTTAGGCTTGGCTTGGTTGCTGTCTCCATACATCTAGAGGGTCTGGCAGGGGAGATGCTGAGTGCTAGAGATGGGTTTCAGGCATCCGGTGTCTGTGATAAATAAGGGGAGCCTGGCGGCTTTCTCCTCTACATACTTCCTCTGCAGGCCGGGGCCTCTCACGTTCACTGTCCAGCCTCTCAGGCCCTCCCCGCCCCCCGCCCCCACCCCTGGACACTTCCTGCCCAGCTGCAGTCGGACCATCCTGCTTTCCTCTCCTCCCTTGGATTCCATGTGTGAGTCCAAAATGGCCTAAGTCGCTGTGGAGCTGCAGATTCACCTCAGTCTTCCTTGTACACCTGTAAAAATCAGATATAAGAACGTTCTCCTTGACACACCTCTATCAAGAAAAAACAACAACAACCCATAATATATGAAGAGACATTCAGCCTAACAAAGCCCTGCCGTCAACCCCCTGAGCCCTTGGAAGCGCTCAGAAGCCCCTTGAGTTCCCCACTGGAGTCTCCATCTGCTAGATGATTCTCATTAATTAAGCTTGCTTTTTCTCAAGCACCAGCTCTTCTAATAAATCAAGTCCAGGTTTCAGATCCAAAATCTTTTTTATATGTCATCCGCGGTTGTAAATTTTGCTTTCTAATTTTTACTGCAAATATCCAAGCACTTCCTCTATATAATGGATTAAATAAAAATTTCCCTGCTAGCCTGGGAACTTGATAATTAGAAATCTCTCCTCTCCTCTCTTCACCCGAGTAAAAATGTGTCTGTTGTGGAGTGTGACACTGATTTACAAAAGACCTTTTCCAGCATAACCTATCTGGGAGCTCTTAGGCACTTTCCCTAATCATATAATTGTGTATTTCCTTGTGCATTTGGTCACCCCAGGTGAACTTTCACCTTACTCTTTCTCGATCTTTCTGACATCTAACACCCGCCTCTCCTGCTTCTTAAAATGTGTCCCAATATGGCTTCGAGGGCTTGACCCCAAGGGACTCTAAGTCTGTGCTATTGGGTGGGTGTTGACTCCACCCTCGAAGGCCCAGCCAATCAACACATCCCATTTCTGTGCGTCAGTGTAGAGCCAAGTCAGGCCTGCTAGAGTCAGTGAAACTCAACTAGTTACTTGACTTACTGGGTTTCCTGTTCCTTTTTCCTGATCGGCTGTTAAGGATGGGTGCCATGGCTGCCATCTTGCTGTTTCAGTAAAGTGAGGCCAACGTGAAGGAGAGCAGAGCTGAGAAACGGGACTTAGGATTAACCGTCCTTTGATCCTCTGATCCAGCTGCACCTGAAGCTCCACCTACACTGAGGTTTTAGTTCTATGCATCAATAAATACACTTTGGTTAAATCAGTTTGGGTAGGTCTTCTGTCACTGGGGAACCAAGAGTCCTCTCTTTAATACCCGTTTGCTTCTGCATTAGTGAACCCCAAGGCAGACTCTGGGATCCTGCACTGTTGATTCAAACACCCCACTCCTCTCCCTGTCTTTGGAGGCTCAGCACTGCGTACACGTCTTGCTGAAAAAACGGGAACAATTTTTAAACAGTGTGAGCTCCAGTCTCCTCTGTACCTCCAAATAGGCAAGTCACATATGTTCCTAGGGCTCCAGCAGACACTCTGGTTGATATCTGGCAGCGGTCCTGAAACCCAGAGCAGTTTTCCTGCAGGGAGAGACAGCCAGCCTCAGGCAGAAATAGGGTGTCAGGGAGCTCAGGGTGCTCTGAGTCTCCTCATGGGCTAACTGAACAAGTTTTCCTCTTCCTGGCCCATCTCCAGAGGCAGAGAGAATTCATGCCGTGTTTGGAAGAACTGTCAATATTGTGGGCAAGGTAAGGAGAAGTGGTTAAAGGTAAGGGCTCAGGCATCAGCCAGATCTGGGTCCAAATCCTCATCTTAGGACACACAAGCTGTGTGCCAGTGGCAAGTAACTGAGCCCCTGAGCCTCAGTGTTCTCATCTGTAAAATAGGGATAACAGGATCCTAGGGCTTCCTAGGTGGCTCAGTGGTAAAGAATCTTCCTGCCAAGCAGGATACACGGGTTCAATCTCTGGGTCAGAAAGGTCCCCTGGAGCAAGAAATGTTAATCCACTCCAGTATTCTTGCCTGGAGAATTCCGTGGACAGTGGAGCCTGGCGGACTGCAGTCTATGGAGTCACAAAGAGTTGGACACTTAGCGACTAAACTACAACAGCAACAAAAACAGTATCCACCTCAAAAGTATTGATGGGAACTGAATGACAGTAAAAGACAAAGCCTGAAGGCAATACCCACTATATGGGAAAAAAATTTATTATTTTCATCTCCAAGCTTGGCCTAACCTCTGCTGCTGCTGCTAAGTCACTTCAGTTGTGTCCGACTCTGTGCAACCCCATAGATGGCAGCCTACCAGGCTCCCCCGTCCCTGGGATTCTCCAGGCAAGAACACTGGTGTGGGTTGCCATTTCTTCTTCCAACCTCTAAGCATGCTAAAACATTCTGTTAACCGGAAGAGTTCAAAAGACAGAAAAAAGGGACCTCCCTGGTGGTCCAATGGCTAAGACTCCAAGCTGCCAATGCAGGGTGCCCAGGTTCGATCCCTGGTCAGGGAACTAGATCCCGCATGCCACAAGGAAGATGGACGATTTGGCATGCTGCAACTAAGACCTAGTACAGCCAAATACATAAATAATTTTTTTTAAGATTTAAAATATATAGGAAAGGCCAAATCTGGCTACAGTTTGGTTACCATTCAATAGGAACCATGGGATGAAGAATATGGACTTTAGCTTCGGGTAGACCTAGGTTCAAGTTGGGCTCTGTCACATACAGTTGTGTGACCTTGAACAAGTCATGAGTGACCATTCTGAGCCTCCACTGCTTCATCTGTAAAATGGGCAAATGAAAACCTACTTCAGAAACTTGTGGTGAGGATGTAATGAGCACCTGTTTGGCACATTGTTCAAACCTCCATAACGGTGGGTATACCTCAGCTGTGTCTATGGGCAGGCTATGCAAGCGATGATCCTTATTTACATGAAGAGAGGAGTGAGGCTGCTGTAACTTTATTCAAGCAGCATTAATTATTCCTTAGACAAGGGCTGTGATTTATGATGAGAGAAGAGGAAGAGAAGAAAAAAGAAGAGGAGAGAACAGCCTGTGCTGGGGATGAAGAGCTCGGTGGAGAGATGTTATCATGAGACCATTATGCAGACTGCTGTTCCTGGAGCTGATGGCAGGAGTGCTGATCCAGGTTTCCTGAGACCTGCGTTCTAGCCAGTGCCTCTCCAGCCAGATATTTCAGTCCTGGCTGAGGCGCCTTCCTTAACTGTGTGACCTTGGAAGGGCACAGCCTCTCTCAGCCTCTTGTCCTATCAATAAGATGGGGCTGTGAACACTGGTCTCTTTCACAGGATGGCTGTGGGCATTGAACGAAATGTGGAAACACTTTAAAAACTCCAGAATCCTCTTATTGCCCCCAGTGGCCCTCATATTCTATGGTTTAGGTTCTGCCATTTTCCAGTGTATGTTACACAGTGTAAAAACACACCTTTTCGGGACTTCCTTGGCCATCCAGCAGTTAAGACTCTCTGCTTCCACAGCAAGGGTCACGGGTCTGGGAATTAAGGATCCCGCCTGCCATGTGGCAGCAGCTAAAAAAACAAAGTACAAAAACATTCATGCTTTTTCTATATCTGTTTCATGCCTTGGAGGGTGGACACCGTGGGGACCTGGGTGGGGCAGCAACAAAGAATGTGGGCTCCCTGATGGAGGAGGTGGTTAGGGTGGGGCTGTTAAAGAGGCAGTGGCTGAAGGGGTGGAATGGAGACAGGCTAATCCACTTAGGTGTCAGACAGACCTGAATCTGAATCTTGGCCCCCAGCTGGAGACCTTGGGCAGATCACTTATGAACTTTCCAGCTTCCCTTTATTCACGGGGATGAGAGAGCTAATTGTAAGGACTAAAAGAGAAACATGTTTGAAGCACTTAGTATGATCCGTTGCTTGTTTTTGTTTTTGTTGTTCACTCAGCTGTGTCTGACTCTTTGTAACCCCATGAACTGCAGCATGCCAGGCTTCCCTGTCCTTCACTATCTCCCAGAGTTTACTCAAACTCATGTCTATTGAGTCAGTGATGCCATCCAACTATCTTATCCTCTGTCACCCCTTTCTCCTCTTACCCTCAATCTTTCCTAGCATCAAGGTCTTTTCCAATGAGTTGGCTCTTCACATCAGGTGGCCAAAATATTGTAGCTTCAGCTTAAACATCAGTCCTTCCAATGAATATTCAGGGTTGATTTCCCTTAGGATTGACTGGTTTGATCTCCTTGCAGCCCAAGGAACTCTCAAGAGTCTCCTCCAAAGACACAGTTTTTGTGCTTAGTCACTCAGTTGTGTCCGACTCTTTGCAACCCCATGGACTATAGCCCACAAGGCTCCTCTGTCCACGGGATTCTCCAGGCAAGAATACTGGAGTGGGTTGCCATGCCCTCCTTCAGGGGATCTTCCCAACCCAGGGATCAAACATAGGTCTCCCGCATTGCAGGTGGATTCTTTACTGTCTGAGCCACCAGGGACTCTTTGTAACCCCATGGACTGCAGCACACCAGTTTTTTGGTCTCCATTAATTCAGAAACAAACCCTCCCAGGGTTGAAACCACACACACAGATTGGGACTCGAACTCAGTTGCACCTCAGATGGCATTTGAGCCCAGCTAAAACTCAGACTGGGACTTGAACCCATGGGCTGGAACTTAAACCCGCTTGACTTACTGACAATCAGGTTCTTTATGTCTTAGCACAGAAAGAATTCATCAGGAGGCAAAGTGATAGGTAAAAAGTAGATTTATTAATATAGGATGCTTCTGAGGAATATGAGTAGGTAATCAAGGAGGGCTCTGCCTGGGGAACTAAGTGGGAAAGTAGGTTTATTCAGAGAGACACACATTCCATGGGCAGAATGTGGTCCATTTCAAAAAGTTGGAGCAGGCCCAAAATACAGAGTGGTTCGTTTTTACAGGCTGGGTAATTTCATAGGCTAACAAGCAGGAGGATTATTCCAACAATCTTGGAAAAGGGGCAGGCGTTTCTAGGAACTGGTTCACCCACCCAATTTTTGGCTGTTTTTGGTCAGTTAGAACTGCCACAGTGCCTGTGGGCCTATCGTTTTGCATAGGCTAATGTATCCCAGTGAGGCTCATGGTCTACTGGAAGTCGAATCTTCTGCCTTCTTGGGCTAATCATTTCTAACCAGTTTCTGTTGTATCCTCAGGGGCTATATCATTCCTTAAGGGTTGAACCATCCCCTCCCCACTTCTGTTTCAAGATGAGTCTGAGATTTTCAAATATACTTGGCTTCCTTCATTTAATGCTATTTGATTGACTTAGAATGGTGAAGTGTGGACTTTTATGGTTGGAAGGGATATTAGTCAGGGCTTAATAGCTGTGGCCTCAGGAATCCTGGGCTCTGCAGAGCTGCCTCAGAGTCAGGAAGGCCCAGCAGGCAGGGTTCCAGGACTTGGTGGCTAAAAGAAGTTTGAAAACCCCATAGTCCAATGCCTGGATCCATTATGCTGTTCTTAGTGTGAGGCTGAGGAGTAATTCTATAGCAGTAGAATTCACTATCTTTCTTTACTGGAGAATTGAGTGTCCTGTCATGGTCATCTGTGTCCAGCTTTTATTTTTATTTATCTGTCTATTTTTATTTATTTATTTGTCTGTGCCATGCATCTGGCAGGGATCTCAGTTCCCCGACAAGGAATTGAACCCACACCCTTGGTGGTGACAGGAAAGCCTGGTGTGCTGCAAAGGGTCGCAAAGAGTCCGACACGACTTAGCAATTGAACAACAATCTGAGCAGTGAAAACATGGAGTTCTAACCACCGGACTGCCAGGGAATTTCCTGTGTCCAGCTTTTAGATCAGAGCTCTAGAATTCTCTATCGTTAAAAAGCAGCTTCCAGCATAACCCACTAGGAGCCCCAGGGTTCTGCCTGATTGGTCCTCCTGAGAACAGGCTGGAGGGCTGAAGCCTCACGTTGAGGAGCAAAAAGAGGAAGGAGTCCAGAATTCTGGAGAAGTCAATCCTTTTGGGGGGAGATGTGGTCCTGGAGGCCAGATGCCTCTGGGACAGAGAACTCCATCCTCTATGAAACCTCATGTTGTTATACAAAAGGCTGTAATTAATACCACCAAGGCTCCGAAAAGACATCTTATCTTTCTAATAAAAAATGAAAGCTACTGGGCCCAATGCCCAAAGCGTGCAACCATTGCCAGCCCAGAAGCCTCCAGCAGAGGGCGTTCACAGGGACCGAGGTGTCCTCATGTCAACCACCCAAACTGCAGGAGAATGGAGCCCTGCCCTACCTAGTTCTGCTCAGCCAGAGCAGGGCAGGTACCAGGAGACCTGAGGCCCAGGGGATATGAGTCATTCAGTGAGGAAGCCTTGGAGTGTCGGGGGAGGCGGGAGATGGAGAACACGTATCAGGGTTGATTTCCTTTGACCTCCAAATTGCACATCAATTTGTCACCCATTTTGCACTGAACAGGCTTTCCACCCTGGCGCAGAGCACAGGGGCTCAGCCAGGACCTCCCCACACACTGCTTGCTCACCTGCTGAAAGCGCCCCTGGAATATATCATGTAAAAGCTCCCCATTCCATGGTATCATGTAAATGTCTCTGCCCGTTGTCAAGGCCTTTGACTATCTGCCTCTACAGTCTGCCTCATCTCTACATATGCTGTTTGCTTTGGGCAGACTGGTCCCCTGGACGGCTGCCCCACACTGCCATCCACTTTCCCTTTTGCAAAATGTCACTAGCAGGGCCCACTTCATAGTTGCTGTTGTGAGGATTAAGTGAGAGACCACATGTGAATCGCAAAGCTGGAGCATGATGGATACTTAGCATAAATGTTTGTGATGATGATAATTGTGGGCTTTTAAATATTTATTTATACATTTGGCTGCACTGGGGCTTAGTTGTCACATGTGGGATATTTAGTTAGCAGCGTTTGAACTCTTAGGGCAGTGGCAACCCACTCCAGTGTTCTTGCCTGGGAAAATGGACAGAGGAGCCTGGTGGGCTACAGTCCATGGGGTCTCGGAAAGAGTCGGATGCAACTGAAGACTCACGCCTGTGCTTTTGGTGTCACATCCAAGAAGTTATTGCAAAATCCAGTGTCATGGAGCATTTCTTCTCTGTTTTCTTCAAGTTTGGGGCCTTATGTTTAGATCTGAATCCATTTTGAATTAATGTTTGCATATGCTATAAAGTAAGGGTCCAGTTTTATTATTTTGCACGTGGATATCCAATTTTCCCGGCAGCATTTGTTAAAGAACAGTTCTTTCCCCACGGAGTGGTCTTGGCACCCATCATTTTGTAAGGGTTCATTTCTGGGCTCTCTAATCCACTGATTGTGTCTATAGTATCACAACATTTTGATTGCTGTATCTTTGTAAAACGTATAGAGATTGACATGTGAGACTTGCAACTTTCTTCTTTTTTTTCAAGACTTTTTTTTTTTCAGTTCAGATTCCTTTGAGGTTCCATGTGAATTTTAGGATAATTTTTTTTTTCTTAATTTCTGCCAAAAGTCGTTGGAATTTTGATAGAAATTGCGTTGAATTTGTAGATCACTTGTAATGACATATATTAAGTCTTTCAGTCCATTAACATGGCATGTATTTCCATTTATTTGTGTCTTCTTTAATTCTTTCAGCAGTGTTTTGTAGTTTTCATTGTACAAGTGTTTTTTTTTTTTGATTGTTCTTTGTTAGTGTGTAGAAATGCAACTGATTTTTATGTGTTGATTTTGTATCCTTCAACTTTGCTGAATTTGTTTATTCTAACACTTTTTGGTGTTTGGAGTCTTTAGGGTTTTCTATATATAAGATTATGTCATCTCTGAACAGAGATAATTTTACTTCTTCCTTTCCAGTTTGGACCCATTTAATTTCTGTATTTCTTATACGATTGCTCTGGCTAGAACTTCAGTACTGTGTTGAATAGAAGTCGTGAGAGTGGGCATTCTTGTCTTGTTCCTGACCTTCAGTTCAGTTCAGTTCAGATGCTCAGTCATGTCTGACTCTTTGCAACCCCATGAATCGCAGCACACCAGGCCTCCCTGTCCATCACCAACTCCTGGAGTTCACTCAGACTCACATTCATCGAGTCAGTGATGCCATCCAGCCATCTCATTCTCTGTCATCCCCTTCTCCTCCTGCCCCCAATCCCTCCCAGCATCAGAGTCTTTTCCAATGAGTCAACTCTTTGCATGAGGTGGCCAAAGTACTGGAGTTTCAGCTTTAGCATCATTCCTTCCAAAGAAATCCCAGGGCTGGTCCCCTTCAGAATGGACTGGTTGGATCTCCTTGCAGTCCAAGGGACTCTCAAGAGTCTTCTCCAACACCACAGTTCAAAAGCATCCATTCTTCAGCGCTCAGCTTTCTTCACAGTCCAACTCTCACATCCATACATGACCAACTGGAAAAATCACAGCCTTGACTAGATGGACATTTGTTGGCAAAGTAATGTCTCTGTTCCTGACCTTAGAGGAAAAGTTTTCAGTCTTTCACCATTGAGTATGATGTTAGCTGTGGGCTTAACATACATGACCTTTGTAATGTTGAGGTTATTTCTGTCTAGTCCTAGTTTGTTGAAAGTTTTTATCATAAAATTTTGTTAAATTTTGTCTAAAGCTCTCTCTGCATCAATTGAGATGGTCAACTGGTTTTTGCCCTTCGTTCTGTTAATGTGTGATCTTTGAATGTTAGATCATCCTTTCATCCCAGGAACGAGCTCTACTTGGTCATGGTACTTAATCTCATTTTTTTTTTGGCTGCGCTGGGTCATCATTGCTTTAAGAGGGCTTTCTCTAGTTGTGGTGAGCTGGGGCTACTCTCCGCTGCAGTCCTCGGGCTTCTCAACACGGTGGCTTCTCTTGCTGCAGAGCACAGCCTCTAGGGGATGGGCCCAGTAGTTGTGGCACACGGGCTTAGCGGATCAGGGATCGAACCCATGTCCCCTGCTTTGGCAGGCAGATTCTTATCCACTGCACTACCAGGGAAGTATGGTACATAATCTTTTTAAGGTTCTGTTGAATTCAGTCTGCTGATATTTTGTTGAGGATTTTTGCATCAGCCTTCATTTGGGGTATTGACCTATGGTTTTCTTTTATTGCAGTGTCTTTGGCTTTAATATGAGGGTAATGCTGGCCTCATAGAATGAGTTTGGGAGTGTTTCTTCCTCTTCACATCCTGTTGAAAGATGATGCCTAAAGCTCAATTTCTCTGTACGCTGGCGCCAATTCAAATCTTGGAGACAGCGTTTTGGATAAAGTAGAAAAGAGTAGCTTTATAGCTTTGCCAGGCAAAGGGGAGTGTAGTGGGCTAAGGCCCTCAAAACCAAGTATCCCAGCTTGGGGAAGACAGTGACAGGTTTTATAGTAATTGTTCAAAGAGGGCATGATCAGCTTATGGACATTCTTCTGATGGATTGGTGGTGAGGTAAGTAGGAGCCCACGTCATCAACCATCAGGTCCAACTGGTCTGGCATCTACATGTTATGGCCTACTATAATTAATTGTTACTTCTTCCTCCTGGAGATGGTTTCAATATCTGCAGAATAGCTCAAAGATATTGTTGTGTGTATCTGTTAACGGGGCAACAGGACTTTGCCCTAAGGCTGCTCTTGACTGTTTCTCCCTGGTCTCACATCCCCTCCCTTCCCTAACCAACAGCTGCTTGAATCTGCCCACTGGAACCCAGGAAAGGTCATGGAGGATGAATGAGTGTTGTTTCCTATAGTCAAAGAAATGGGGGACACAGAAAGGCCTTGTGCCCAGGAGCCCCATAGGATGCTGCATGGTATCAAAGAGTTTGATGAGGATTGGTTCTAGTTCTCTAAATATCTGATGGAATTCTCCAGTGAAGCCATCTGGTCCTGGGCTTTTCTTGGGAGGTTTTGGGAAGTTTTGTTTACTAATTCAATCTTACAATAGTTATATGTCTGTTCAGATTTCCTATTTCTTCATGACCCAAGTGTGTATTTCTAGGAATTTATCTGTTTTTTTTTCTAGGTTATCCAATTGTTGGTGTACAACTGTTCATAATATTCTCTTATAATCATTTTTATTTCTACTGAGTCTGCGGGCTCTAGAGCCCATGTTCCAGAGCCCATGGAACTGGAGAAAGCCCTCATGCTGCAACGAAGACCCAGTGCAGCCAAAATAAAAATAAATAGTAAAAAGAAATTTAAAAAAGAAAAACAATAGAAAAGAATCAACATAATTAAGAGTTGGTTTTTGAAAAGATCAACAAACCCTTAGCTAGATTCACAAGAAAAAAAGAGAGAAGACTCAAAAAACCGAAATCAGAAATGAAAGAGGAGACATTAGAAACTTGGTAACCAGTTTGATGAAAAAGTAAAAGAGAGGCATCTTAGTATATTGTTCAGTCTGTATGCTAGTGAAACAATCCCTATTAAAAAGCCTCTATACAGAGACTTCCCTGGTGGTCCAGCAGTTAAGAATTCACTTTGCAATGCAAGGGATCTGGGTTCGAACCCTGATTGGAAAACTAAGATGCCACCTGCTACTGGGCAACTAAGCCCATGCTTCGTAACAAGAACCTGTATGAAGAGCCTGTGCATTGCAACAGGAGCCTGTGCGTGCGTGTGTGCTCAGTCATATCTGCCTCTTTGTGACCCCATGGACTGTCGTCTGCCAGGCTCCTCTGTTTTGGGGATTTTCCAGGCAAGAATACTGAAGGGGGTTGCTATTTCCTCCTCCAGGGGATCTTTCAGACCCAGGGATGGAACCCAAGTCTCTTGCATCTTCTGCATTGGCAGGCAGATTCTTTACCACTAGCGCCACCAGGCAAGCCCCTAATGAAGGCCCAGCACAACCAAAATAACAGTAGAATAAAATAAAATCACAAGCCTCCCCACAGCACTTCCCATTACTCGTAAAAAAAAAAGGGTGTGGGGGAGAGAGAGAAGCCTTTAGGCAGAAAAAGATGTTGATTCCAGTGTTACTTTTGACAGAAAAAAAAAATTGGGGAGCATCCTGAACTGTTTTGAGATGTGTTTCCTGGGGTAAAGCCTGGAGATCTGTGGGACTAATTTATCTTAGCAGAAGCCTGACATGGGGAGGCCACAGTTACCAGCTTCTGATGGGAGAAAAGCCGTCTGAGGAAGATGGTACAAGGAGTGTAAGATCTTTGAGGACCAGAGACAGGCTTACTTCAGGAGGCCCCATCCCACATCACATGAAGCATATTAAAATGCATCCTTTGCTAAGTCACTTCAGTCGTGTCCAACTCTGTGCGACCCCATAGACGGCAGTCCACCAGGCTCCCCTGTCCCTGGGATTCTCCAGGCAAGAACACTGGAGTGGGTTGCCATTTCCTTTTCCAATGAATGAAAGTGAAAAATGAAAGTGAAGTCGCTCAGTCGTGTCTGACTCTTAGCGACCCCATGGACTGCAGCCTACCAGGCTCCTCCATCCATGGGATATTCCAGGCAAGAGTACTGGAGTGGGGTGCCATTGCCTTCTCCAAAATGCATCTGTATCCATAATTAAATATAATTTATGTCTAACCCCTCTGTAAGAATTGCATTACAGTATTCTGCTTGACAAATATTACATTTTGCAGACAGTTAAACATTTATCATTCATGACTACCATTTAAGGTTTTGGAGTCCATCCTTTTCGTTTGCTTGTTGTTCGTGTTTTAGGTTGCAAACATTTGACTGGGCCTCAACTCTGTGCCACAGGATCCGGTGGGTGCAGCAGCGTGGGGCATGCCAAGGCCAGTGAGTGACAGTTTCAGGAGCCTGGACAGGCTCTACAGAAGGAGCTCTCTACCCATGAGAGAGCTGCCTCCACCAGAAGAGTTTCCTGTTCCTCGAAATAATTTTCTTTTAGGACAACTAAGGTCTATTTAGCACCTAGGACATGCCAGGGACTGTCCTGCTATCAGAAATGCTGCAGGGAGGATTTCTGGCTTTAATAGGAAGCAGGGAATCATGGTTTCTGGAGTCTCTTCCCAGTTTAATGATTTCATGGGCATGAAGTCCTGGCTAGCAGCTGCCACTCATTCTGAGATTTCTGGACCAGCAGCATCAGTCCGGAGCTTGTTAGAAATGTTAATCTCAGGCCTACCAATTCAGAATGTGCATTTTCACAAAATCCCAGGTGATTCCCATATACATTGCCTTTTTAAAACTCTGACTAACCTGTGTCACAATGTTTGACTACGTGGGCTGGGAGCTGAGGCTCACGTGGGTGAGATGACTTGCCCATGCTTCACAGAGGGCTGCCCTGCACTCCTGACCTGAGAATGCCAACGGCCAGGGCCTGGAAGCCCTCAGGGTGATGTGGAGCAAGCGACAGGGGTGTGATGGATCTAGCAGGGACTGAAGCCAGTGGGCGTTCAACACTGGCCCTCGTGGAGCTGGCAGTCCTGGGAGTGTTAGACAAATGCCCATGTGACTCTGAGATAAGCTGGAAGATCTGGAAAGCCCCCTTGGCTGCTGGGTGGCCATGAAGTTGGCAAAGGTTGTGTCATCTCCTGGTAGGGAAGTTTTGCCATTGTAAGGATGCTCCAGGTCTCTGGCCTGCAGGACCTCTGTAAGGACTCACCCCTGATCTGCGTTATAGTGGCTCCTTTTCAACGTTTCTGGCTATTGATTTTTACATATTTTTAATCTTTTATTCATTTATTTGGCCGCATGAGGTCTTAGTGGTAGCATGAGGGATCTTTAGTTGTGGCATGTGAGATCTAGTTCCCTGTGTGCACGCTTAGTCATGTCCAACTCTTTGTGACCCCATGGACTGTAGCCCACCAGGCTCCTCTGTCCATGGAATTCTCCAGGCAAGAATACTGGAGTGGGTTGCCATTTCCTTCTCCAGGGGATCTTCCTGACCCAGGGATCGAACCTGGGTCTCCTACATTGGCAGGGGGATTCCTTACCACTGTGCCACCTGACCAGGGGTCACACCTGGGTCCCCTGCATTGGGAGCTCAGGTCCTAGTCACTGCACCACCAGTGAAGTCCTTCGACACTGACTTTTAGTATATTAGCTTGTTATTTTGTCTTATTTTAGTGCACATCTATTTTAATTCGTTCATTCTTTAGTGTATATACTTTATTGTTTTGGTTTGTATTATTCCCCATTATTTTTCCTTTCTAAATGATCTCATTGTACCTTCCATCCTTTCAAACCTTTTATGCCTCCTGGTTTCCTTTCAGATCTTCTCTTTAATTATCTGTGTTTATTGTTATATTTCCCTTCAATTTAAAAAATCATATTTTTCTGACTCAAAAAGCATCATGCATTTTTATTGCTAAATGTTGGGAAAATATAGGAAAGGGTATAAAGAAGAAAATTAAAATATCCCATTAAGCTCTTCTCTAGGGATAACCACTGTTGTTTTATTTTATTCTTTTCAACTACTTTTTCTGTTCATAAACACATAGACATTGCTTTAACCCTTTGTCTCTGATATGTGTTGTAAATATTGTTCGTTATTTGATGTTTGTTGAAAAAAGTCTTCATTTTTTAAACAGCAAAAGTGGCATATGTTTGATGTGAAAATATCAGACAATACTAATAGGTCTACAGGAGAAATGCAGTACCTTCCTCCCCCCATGTCTGGGAAACCAGCCTGAGACAACCACCGAGAAACTGTTAGGCAGTCATCCTTCTGCTGCTGCTGCTGCTGCTAAGTTGCTTCAGTCATGTCTGACTCTGTGTGACCCCCGAGACGGCAGCCCACCAGGCTCCTCCGTCCCTGGGATTCTCCAGGCAAGAACACTGGAGTGGGTTGCCATTTCCTTCTCCAGTGCATGAAAGTGAAAAGTGAAAGTGAAGTCGCTCAGTCGTGTCAGACTCCCAGCGACACCATGGACTGCAGCCCACCAGGCTCCTCCATCCATGGGATTTTTCAGGCAAGAGTACTGGAGTGGGGTGCTATCGCCTTCTCCGAGTCATCCTTCTAGACTCTGAAAATGCCTTTTCATGTTCAGGTATTTTTCTCTCTCTCTCTCTTTTTTTTTTTTTTTTTGCTAAGCTGCATGGCGTATGCGGGCTTCCCTGGTGGCTCAGTGGTAAAGAATCTGCCTGCCTAGCAGGAGACGGAGGGCTCCATCCCTGGGTCAGGAAGATCCCCTGGCGGAGGAAATGTTAACCCACTCCAATATTCTTGCCTGGGAAATCCCATGGACAGAGGAGCCTGGCAGGCTATAGTTCATGGGGTTGCAAAAAGTTGGACACAACTGAGTAACTAAACAACTATGGCATATGGGATCTTAGTTCTCTTACCAAGGATTGAACCTCTGCCTCCTGCAGTGAAAGCACGGAGGCTTAACCCCTTGACCATTAGGGAAGCCCGTTGTGTGCAATATTTGTACTAGACATACTGTTCCACCTTTTGCTTTTCCACTCAAAGGCACATGAAGGGCATCTTTCAACATCAGCCCTGAGCAGTGTGGAGGTGGGGTTTTGAAGGGACCACAGCCAGGACACCCTGGACGGCTGTACTTGCCAATCACTCGAAAGGTTCCCAAAGTAGTTTGCATACAAGAATCAGCAGCAGGATAAGGATCAAAGTACCATTCATGTCATTGTTAGCTGAGCAAATGCCTGACACCAGAGAGGGCTGGGTCTGAGAAACCACACAAAATGTGTGCCCTGATGCTTCCGCCTTGTGTAGCAATTCTTCTGCACTGCAATTAGCACACGGCAGGTGACTTTCAGCCCCATGACTAGGTTTCACCCCCATGGGCTGGGGGTTTGAGAAGGTGGCTTCCCCTGTCTCCTGGTTCCTCCTCAGGAGAGGTACTAGTGCAGGCAGCTGTCGAGGGTGGGGCTCTGCCTGCCTGAGCAGAAGTTTTCTGGGTCTCTTGGATTTCACTGTAATGATAATAACATCCAACAGACTTCTAAGTATGCTTCACATACACTAAACTTGGTTATTCTTCATGCATTCTAAGTCATGTCCAACTGTTAGCGACCCCATGTACTACAGCACGCCAGGCTTCCCTGTTCTTCACTATCTCCCTGAGTTTGCTCAAACTCATGTCTATTGACTCAGAGATGCCATCCAACCATCTCATTCTCTGTCGCTCTCTTCTCCTGCCCTCAATCTTTCCCAGAATCAGGGTCTTTTCCAGTGAATCTCCATTCTCTTCACATCAGATGGCCAAACTATTGGAGTTTCAGCTTCAGCATCAGTCCTTCCAATGAATATTCAGGGTTGATTTCCTTTAGGATTGACTGCTTTGATCTCCTTGCTGTCCAAGGAACTATTTTTGGATAATAATATTTTACAGAGGAGAAAACGGAGGCACAGTGTGGTTAACTAACTTTGTCGAAGGTCACAGGGCTAGCTAGATGTCAAACCTGAATTTGAAAGCAGGCAGTCTAAAACCTGTGTTCTTAACTAATATGCTACTCTACTTCACGTCCTAGTTCCTAGTGGCTTCTGGTTATTTGAGATTTCCCTGGTTGCTCAGACGGTAAAGGAATCTGCCTGCAATGCAGGAGACCTGGGTTTGATCCCTGGGTTGGGAAGATCCCCTGCAGAAGGGAATGGCTACCCACTCCAGTATTCTGGCCTGGAGAATTCCATGGACTGTATAGTCTGTGGGGTCAAAAAGAGTCTTGGACATGACCGAGCGACTTTCACTTTCACTTTCTAGTATTCTTGTCTGGAGAACCCCATGGACAGAGGAACCTGGCAGGCTCCAGTCCATGGGGTCACAAAGAGTTGGACACGACTGAGGGGCTAACAATTTCACTTTACTTTCTGGTTGTTTACATCGTCCAGATCTAGCATCGGGGTTCACGGGATCACTTCTTCCTTCGCAGGACACCATATTGCTACAGTGTCCTCTGGTTATAAAGCAATGACTAAACATTGCCTGGGCATCCCAGGTGGCACTAGCGGTAAAGAATCCGCCTGCCAGTGCAGGAGACTTAAGAGACTTGGATTCCATCCCAAGGTCGGGAAGATGCCCTGGAGGAGAAAATGGCAACCCACTCCAGTGTTCTTGCCTGGAGAATCCCAAGGACGTAGGAGCCGACATAGGCAGACTGCAGTCCCTGGGGTCACAAAGAGCCGGACATGACTGAGCAGCAGCAGTGTGTTGTGGACGCTGTCTGTCGCAGCCACGCTGTAACCATGAGAGCATCTCATCTGCCTTCTGGGTCAGGAGGCCGAGGACAGTGGGACTAGCAGGCCTGGCCATGCTTGGCACAGTGTCTCTCGGGACTCGGCGGCAGATACCTGAAAGGGAAAGTAAGGGAATCTGAAGCCTAAGGGGATCTGAAGAAGATCAACTATTCTTTCATCTATCTAATTAATCTATTTTTAAATTCATTCAAAATATACTCATTGAGCTCAAACTCTATATCACACAAAATTCTAGATGTCTCAAATACATCATTCAACAAAAGTGCTAGATTTACTGGAACATATTCTGGTAGAAGACACAAAATTTAAAAACTAAACATTAACTAATATATTCTTAATGTGATATGTTAGTTATAAAAGCAATGAAAAATGGAAAAGAGATGGTGAGTAAGAAGTGAGGAGAGAAACAATGGTATATTTAATAGCAGGGAACAAAAGCTACCTTTCACATATTAATGTTGCTGAATCTCAGACAATTAATATTAAGCTGCAAAAACATGATGCAATATGATACCATATCCAAAATTCAACATAAGTTATGAAAAAAAGGATATTTATCTTGATAAAAGATTTGTTGTAAAAGTATTAGGAAAGCATGAAATGAAAATAATTGTGGTGAGTGAGAGAATTAGAAGGAACTTCCAGTGAATATCAGTAATATGCTTTCTTGATTTGTGTGGTAAACTAATGAATTCTCATTTTATTGTTGTTTTTAGAAATTATATGTCATTTTTGATAATTCCCGAAAGCACATTCTTTTAAAACCATGGCACATCATGCAATCAGAAGGAGTAATTCATGAATATCTAGGTTCTCTCCTCTTTCTGTCTCCTTTCAAAGATAAAGATGGAGCGCCTAAATTCCTGTCCCTCACCAAGCTCTCCGTTTCCCAGGCTGTGGTTCGTGTCTTCCAATGAAGTTATTAGGCATTCCACATTTCCTGTTAAATTTATGCCTAGGTATTTTACAGCTGTTATCACTGTGAGCTCATGGTGTTTAAAATATAGTGCTTATAGTTTTGTGTTTTTATCTTGTCAAATCTGTCAACCTGTTCCTTTGTGCTTGCCTACTTTGATACTAGTCTTAGAAAAGCCTTCTCCACTCCAAGACTATGGAACTGTTTGCTTATATTTTCTTTCAAACCATTATGCTTTTACTTAGTGTGATTAAAAGTTTTTTGTTCACATTTAAATCCTGTAAGGGTTTATTTAGCACCTGATATGAGGTAGTGCTCAACTTTAGATTCCAAATGGTTAGCCGGTTGAACTGATGCACTGTATTGAATCACCCATCTTTCCCCCATTGATTTGAAATTCCACATTTATCACACATGCAGTTCTTATATTTATTGAATCTCTTTTTCAGTTTTCTCTTCTGTTCTATTGATCTGCTATTCCCCAACCAATACTACAAAATGACTATTTCTTATTAGAAAAGCAATAAAGGCTTATTACAGAAAGATCAGAAAATACACAGACATGAAGAAACAAAAAAACACCTGTGACTGTATCCAGGGAACTACCATTTTACTTGGTGTTTATCATTCCAAAGCATTTAATTTATATAAATATATATTCATAAAGTAAAACTAAGACCATGTCATATACTTAGTTTTGTAAACTTTTTCACTTTATGATGCTCCAGGAATGTTTCTTTGCCAGCAAGTACTCTTCTTTTTTAAACTTAAAAATATATATATTCATTATTTATTTGGCTACTCCAGCTCTTCATTACAGCATGCAGGATCTTTAGCTGTGGTGTAAGGAATCTAGTTCCATGACCAGGGGTTGAACCCAGGCCCCTGTATTGGGAGTATGGAGTTTGTTTTTTTTTTTTACCTAGTGGATAATTGTTTACAACATTGTGTTGGTTTCTGCTGTACAACAATGTGAATTAGCTGTAAGTATATATATGTATATATCTCTTCCGTCTTGGGCCTCCCTCCCACCCCCAGGAGTCCGGAGTCTTAGCCACTGGACCATCAGGGAAGTCCCTTTTTAAAACTTTTTTTTTTTTTTTCCTGTAAAATATAACGTTTGTACAAAGAGTACACAAAGTGAATGTTTTTAGCTCAGTGATTTATCATGAAATAAACACTCACGTAACCACTACTCAAGTTAAAAAACGCATGTCAGCACCCTGGAAGCCCATCTTGTTTGCTGTTAATCACTGCTTCCTTCCTCACAAAGATAACTTCTAACCTCCTTGCTTTTCTTCCCCTAGAACTTTACCACGTGAACTTTAATTACCAAACAATATAGTTTTGTTTTGTTTCTGTTTGTTTTTGGCTGCATGATTGTGGGCTCTTAGTTCCCTGAGCAGGGATGGAACCTGTGCTGCCTGCAGTGGAAACCCAAAGTCCTAACCACTGCACTGCCAGAGAATTCTCCAGCATATAGTTTAGTCTTAGCTAATTTTTGGACTCTATAGAAATGGAATTATGCAGTCTATGAGCTCATTTGTGGCTGGCTTCTTTCACTCAGTGTTATTTTTGTAGTAGCCCTGCATGTTGTAGCAGCAGTTCATTCATTTTCACAGATGTATAATATTCCACTATACAACCGTATGACAATTTATTTATAAATTCTACTTTCTGTGCAAATTTGGACCGTTCCAAGTTTTGAACTATTACAAACAGAGCCACAATCATTTTTTGTGTTGTATATCTTTTGGTGTATGTGTGTACATTTTTCTGTTGGTTGTATGCCTGGGAGTGGAACAACTAGTCATCGGGGTTACTTACGTTCAGCTTTCATACATACTGAAACAGTTTTTCAAATGATTGTACCTTCTCGTCCACTGAGAATTTTAGTGGCTTTATGACTTTAAGGTTTTTTAATTAAAAAATTTTCAGCTTTATTAGTTGACCCAAAGTATATATATTTAAGGTGTACGATTTGATGTTTTATTTATTTTTTTTTTTTATTTTTTTTTTATTTGATGTTTTAATATGTTTACATTATGAAATGATCATCACGTCAAGCTCATTAACCTATCCATCACCTCACATACTATAATGTGGGAAGAGGAAAAATATTTTTTTCATCCCCTAAAGTTTTGATGACCATGAAAGAACAGAAAAGTTTGGGATACCCTACTCATTCTGGAAACTACTAATGAGATCCTGGGACAACAGGTAAAAGCTGGCAAAAAGGTAAGAATTCTTACCATGCCAGCCTTCTGCATTTCTATCTGTAGTGTCTGGTTGAGAAAGGAAGGCAAGAATTTTTCTTTGTCTTCTTTCTCTCTAAACACAGATTAATAGGAGAAAACATTTGTGTAGACCACTTCTTTGGGTTTGGGCAGCTTTGATTATTTGTTATCAATCCAATTCTCTCCCAAGGGAGGATTTAATTTTTTTTTGTCTTTGTCTTTTGTGTTATTTGTCATAATGAAAAGAATCATAAGATAAAACATAAACGTAGGTCCTAGAAGCCTGCTGCCTGAGCTGGCCTCAAAAACAGGTGAGTTTAATTTTCACTGGACTGTCCTCTGTTGGGATGACCTATGTGGGGAGTCATCAACTTTTTAAAATATTTATTTATTTGGCTAAACTGGGTCTTAGTTGTGGCATGCGGAATCTTTCAGCGGCTGTGAACTCTAAGTTGTGGAATATAAGATATCGAGTTCCCTGACCAGGGAATGAACCTGGGCTTCCTGCATTGGGAACACAGAATCTTAGCCACTAGACCACCAGGGAAGTCCCTTATCATGCCTAATTAACCTGCTGCTGCTGCTGCTGCTAAGTCGCTTCAGTTGTGTCCGACTCGGTGTGACCCCATAGACGGCAGCCCACCTGGCTCCCCTGTCCCTGGGATTCTCCAGGCAAGAACACTGGAGTGGGTTGCCATTTCCTTCTCCAATGCAAGAAAGTGAAAAGTGAAAGTGAAGTCGCTCAGTCGTGTCCGACTCTTTGAGATCCCATGGACTGCAGCCTACCAGGCTCCTCCGTCCATGGGATTTTCCAGGCAAGAGTACTGGAGTGGGGTGCCATCGCCTTCTCCGCCTAATTAACCTAGGAGAAGGGAAATACCCAAATTTAGCAGGCTCTAGCCTTCCACCTGGGAGAAGTGAAATCCCTAACTCCTGTGCATTCTAGCCATCCTGTCCCAGGTAAGGAGGGTGTGGAGATGAAGAAGCACTTATGTATGAAGTTTATAGTTCAGACGCGCTGGCTCACTAAAACACTCAGACTTAATCATAAGACTATAGAACGCTTCTCCTCCCCTCAGGATTTAAACATTACTTAAGGCCTATTTGCAGCAGTTATTTTTAACTAAGACATCTTGCCCAGCACCAATAAAAAATCACAAGAAAAAAAGCAAAACACACAGTTGGAAGAGAGAGAGGGGAAACTTCAGAACCAGGCTCAGATATGACAGGGATGTTGAAATGATCACACTGGAAATTTAAGACCACTATGATTAATAGGCTAAGGGCTCTAATGGATAGAGTAAACAGCATGCAAGAACAGATGAGTAATATGAGCTGCTGCTGCTGCTAAGTCGCTTCAGTCGTGTCCGACTCTGTGCGACCCCATAGACGGCAACCCACCAGGCTCCCTGGTCCCTGGGATTCTCCAGGCAGGAACACTGGAGTGGGTTGCCATTTCCTTCTCCAATGCATGAAAGTGAAAAGTGAAAGGGAAGTCGCTCAGTCATGTCCGACTCTAGCAACCCCGTGGACTGCAGCCTACCAGGCTCCTCCGTCCATGGGATTTTCCAGGCAAAAGTACTGGAGTGGGGGTGCCATTGCCTTCTCTGGAGTAATATGAGCAGAGAGATGGAAATTCTAAGGAAGAATCAAAAGAAATGCTAGAGATCCAAAACACTACAATAGAAATGAAGAATGCTCTTGATGGACTTAGTGAACTAGAGACAGCTGATGAAACAATCTCTAAGCTTGAGGATCTCTCAATAGAAACCTCTAGAAGGTAATGTTAGCAAGCTGGCAGAATAGGAAGTTACCAGCCCTTGTCCTCCCACAAAAACAGTGATTTGGGGCTTCCCTGGTGGCTCAGAGGTAAGAATCCACCTGCCAATGCAGAAGACACCTTTCCATCCCTGGTCTGGGAAGATTCCACATGCCGCCAGACAGCTAAGCCCGTGTGCCACAACTACAGAACCTGTACTCTACAGCCTGGGAGCTACAACTACCGAAGCCCAAACACTGAAGAGCCTGTGCTCCACAACAAGAGAAGCTGCTGCAATGAGAAGCTGGTGCGCTGCAACTAGACAGGAGCCCCCACTCACCACAACTAGAGAAAAGCCTGAGCAGCAACGAAGACCCAGTACGGCCGAATAAATGAGAAGTTAAAAAAACAAAAAAAGCCCCAAACCAATGATTTGGTGGCCATCACAGATAACAGTGCCTTTGTGGGAGCTTTGGGATCCAGGTAGGAGTTTGTAAACCCCTAGTTGAGCCCAAGACTGAGGAGGGCCTCTTTGAGAAGGCAGATCCTGCATCCCAGTGGCCGGGCCATGGACCTTGGCCACAGCGGCAGGCCTGGAAGAGCCCTCTACCCCTGTGGACTCGGCTCCAAGCCTGCTTATCTATGGTCATGATATGGTTCTCAGCAGGGGAACTAGAGAGTGTCACACTTGTCACGCTGCTGGAATGACCCACAGACTGGAGAGCTAACTGAACGCCTGCGAGCAGGCCCTTCCGCTTTGCTCTCCCGCAGTCCTGATCACCCAGGGGCCCTGGGTGAGCCATGCCAGCCGGCACCTCTAGCAACAGGTGTGTCGACTGCAGACTTGACTGTGGGCAGCCCCACGACCCAGCTCTGGCCCCGTTCTATGACAGTCCAGAGGTAGTTGTGCCAGTCCAGGGGTCCAGCAGGGGCCTGCCCAGGCTAACCCCATTCATGCCCCAGGTAATAGGCCTGTCACCTGTGGGCCGGACTGTGGACCTGGGAGTGGCCGTGAGCCCTGGCCTCAGTCCACCTCAACCCTGGTCCCAGAGGCATTCCCTTAAGTCTTGGGATCTTCGAGGAACCACTCCTGCCCGTGCCACTGGTAACAAGCCCACTATGTATGCATTTATGCTCGGTTGTTTCAGTTGTGTACAGCTCTTTGTGACCTCATGGACTGTAGCCCACCAGGTTCCTCTGTCCATGGGATTCTCCAGGAAAGAATACTGGAGTGGGTTGACATGCCCTCTTCCAGGGGATCTTCCTGACCTAGGGATGGAACACGAGCCTCCTGTTGTCTCCTGCACTGCAGGTGGGCTCCTTTACCTCTGAGCCACTGGGGGAAGCCCAGTAAGCCCCCTAACCAGGCCCAATTGTAGACCCAGTAACAATTCCATGACCCAGCTCCACCCTGGCTTTACCACCACCCTGGAGGCAGTCTTGTTGTCCCAGGGACCCAGCAGGAGAAAACAAGGAGAAAGACCTGCCAAAACCAGTCTGTAGAGACTAGGAGAGGTATCTGTTCCTTCAAATGCACAGACACCAGTGTAAGTCTACAAGTATCACACACACGCACAAAAATCAGTTAATCATGATAAAACAAAAGGAAACTAAAGAATGCAAAAAGTGAAGAATACATTCAGGACTTACCAGTATACCATCAAATGAGATAACATACACACTGGAAGCTCCAGGGAAGAAGAAAGAGAGACAGAAAAGGGCAGAAGGCGTATTTAAAGAAATAATGGCTGAAAAAGCAAAGTGGAAGTATAAGTTACTCATTTGCGTCCAACTCTTTTCAAGTCCATGGTCTGTAGCCCACCAGGCTCCTCTGTCCATGGGATTCTCCAGGCAAGAATACTGAAGTGGGCAGTCATTCCCTTCTCCAGGGGATCTTCCTGACCCAGGCATTAAATCCAGGTCTCCTGCATTTCAGGTAGATTCTTTACCATCTGAGCCATCAGGGAAGCCCTACCAGGGATCAAACCTGGGCCCCCTGCATTGGCAGCTTGGAGTCTTAATCACCAGACCATGAGGGAAGTTCTCTTATTAATCTGTCTTTGTCAGTTTAATTTTCAAATCCAGCCAGGGACCCTAAGAGGGTTGAGGAGTACCTTTTATTCCCCAACAAATATGTACTTCTAAATGAAAGAAGCCAATCTGAAAAGGCTATAGACTGAATGATTCCAACTATATATCATTCTGGAAAAGGCAAAACTATGGAGACAGTAAAAAGATCAGTGGTTGCCAGGGATTTGGAAGGAGGGATGAATGCGTAGAACACAAAGGATTCTGGGGGGCAGTGAAACTATTCTGATGTAGTGGTGGATACATGTCAATATCCATGTGTCCCCACGCATAGAATGTGCAGCACCAAAGTGAATTTGAATGCAAACCATGGACGCTGGATGACAATGATGTGTAGGTTCATTAATTATAACAGATGCATCACTCAGGTGGGGTGTTGATAGTGGAGGAAGCTATGCCTGTGTGTGTACAGGGGGTATGTTGGAAACCTCTGTACTTTCCACTGAATTTTGCTGTGAATCGAAAACTGCCCCAAGAATAAAGTCCATAATTTTTTTTTTAATGACTCAGTGTCTTTGCCAACCACAGAATCATTCTTATTTACCTCAGGACACTTTCAGATTCTGTAAAAAGTCAGGACATTGGGAAAATAATTGTCCTATAATTAAGAAGAAAGGAAGGGGGAATTTAATAGTGATTGCCCTAGATTTCTGATAATGGGCAAATAGGCCCCTTGAATTCCTCTTTAGAGGAAATCTACATCTTTTCTCTGTCTCCTTGAGATATACATCTTACTGAATCTTTGAAATATAAACATCCAAGGAGATAACTCTCAGCTAACAGAGCCATCTGAGACTAAAAGGAATAAAAGGGGGAAAAGAGGCCCTTTGGAAACAAATTGAGACTTGCTTTTTCTATAGAGTTGCTGGCCCTAAATTTAGTCCACATTCTTCATAATAGTATATATCAGGACAAATAAAAATTCTTACAATTTTTCTCCAGAAAAATTGGTAAAAAGCTTTAGCCTTCATGAGCAGGTAATTTTAGCTGTTCTACTTGCTGGAAACATAATTCGGATTAAGAAAAAAAAAATAAGGCAAGCATGAGAATCAACTAACAAAAATTAGTGAAATATATGTTTTCTGTGTTTATACCTAACTGGTGGCCAAAAGAGAGAGAGGGAGGGAGGGAAGGAGAGAGGGAGAGGGAGAGAGGGAGAGGGAGAAATCTCTCGGGGGTCAAGCCAGCTAAACTGAATAGTTTTATTATAAGGATTAAACGAACTTTAATATCAATAGTGTACAAATGCAAAAGCAGATTTTTGTTTTCTTTCTGTTACAAGGATAAAATTTTCTTGGATTATTGGTCTGCTCTTAATGAGAGATTGTAAAAAGGGTGCTGTTTTTGTATTTTTAAGTACGATGAATAATTTTCCTAGGAAATACAGATTTGATGGCTTATCAAAATATAATTTCCTGTGCTTCTTGTTGACTTCATTAGGTCTTTGATTAGTTATAAAACCAAATCTTCTCAATATTAAAAGAGCTAAGGTTTTTTTTTTGTCTCAAGTATTTTACTTCCTATATTTGCCTTTGATATCTTTTATTGTCACTTTGGTAAATGAATATGTAACTATTGTTTCTTAGTGATCTATGATCCTATTTAATCAAGTGTTCAAACCTTTTGGCATTTTGACTAACTTTAAAACATAAAATTCTAAATAATGTCTTTTTAACTTCAGAGTAACTTTGAGATTTTCCAGAAGGCACCTGGAAAATCTCAAAGGATTTGTTTTCTCACCTGGTAGAAAGAGAGATATTAAATTGATTAGATTTATTTTTGGTTAAATTGCATGGGCAGCATTGTTAAAAAAAAAAAAAAGATGTTTAACCTTCTTTAGATTATATTTGTTGGATTTATGTTATTAATACAAATCTTTCAGGGACTCCTCTGGTTGTCCAATGGTTAAGAAACCACCTTGAAATTCAGGGGACTCGGGTTCTATCCCTGGTCGGGGAATTAAGATCCCACATGCCTTGGAGCAGCTAAGCACCCTGAGCTGCAAATACTGAGCCTGTGTGCTACAACTAGAGAGTCGGTGCACCTCAATGAAAGATCCTGCATTGTGCAATGGAGATCCTGCCTGCCGCAACTAAGACCCAACACAGCCAAATAAATAAATGAGTAAATATTCTCAACTATATTTAAATGTTTCAGCAATTGTGTAAAACTCCTAGAAATTTGTTAATGTAGACCACCTGACCTGCCTCTTGAGAAACCTGTATGCAGATCAGAAAGCAACAGTTAGAACTGGACATGGAACAACAGACTGGTTCCAAATAAGAGAAAGAGTACATCAAGGCTAGTATATTGTCACCCTGCTTATTTAACTTATATGCAGTATACATCATGAGAAACGCTGGGCTGGATGAAGCACAAGCTGGAATCAGGATCGCCAGGAGAAATATCATTAACCTCAGATATGCAGATGACACCACCCTTATGGTAGAAAGTGAAGAGGAACTAAAGATCCTCTTGATGAAAGTGAAAGAGGAGTGTGAAAAAGTTGATTTAAAGCTCAACATTCAGAAAACTAAGATCATGGTATCTGGTCCCATCAGTTCATGGGAAATAGATGGGGAAACAGTGGAAACAGTGACAGACTTCATTTTCTTGGGCTCCAAAATCACTGCAGATGGTGACTGCAGGCTTGAAATTAAAAGACACTTACTTCTTGGTAGAAAAGTTATGACCAACCTAGACAGCACATTAAAAGCAGAGACATCACTTTGCCACCAAAGGTCTGTCTAGTCAAGGCTGTGGTTTTTCCAGTAGTCAGGTATGGATGTGAAAGAAAGCTGAGTGCCAAAAAACTGATGCTTTTGAACTGTGTTGTTGAAGACTCTTGAGAATCCCTTGGACTGCAAGGAGATCCAACCATTCCGTCCTAAAGGAGATCAATCCTGAGTGTTCATTGGAAGGACTGATGTTGAAGCTGAAACTCCAATACTTTTGCCACCTAATGCAAAGAACTGAGTCATTTGAAAAGACCCTGATGCTGGGAAAGATTGAAGGTGGGAGGAAAAGGGGACAACAGAGGATGAGATGGTTGGATGGCATCACCGACTTAATGGACATGAGTTTGGGTAGGTTCCGGGAGTTGGTGATGGACAGGGATGCCTGGCGTGCTGCAGTCCACGGGATCGAAAAGAGTCAGACACGGCTGAGCAACTGAACTGAACATTCCAAAAGTACTTAATCCTCAAAGAGATTCATGGAAAAGACTCTGACAAATACTCTGGAGTACAAGTTTCTGATAACTCTGAGATCTTATCACTGGACTGGGTAAGAATTTCCAGAACTCTAGTAAAGAAACTGATGGATTCATAAAGGTGGTTAACTCAAGATAAAGCAGAACAAAAATTAACTCTACACGACTGAAAAAACTGATGAGGATGACTATAAAATTGTTATGATCTTTTTGTCAAAAACTTCGCTAGCTCTTCCCAGGTGGTTCAATGGTAAAGAATCCACTGTCAATGCAGGAGATGCAGCTTTGATCCCTGGGTCAGGAAGATCTCTGGGAGAAGGAAATGGCAACCCATTTCACTATTCTTGCCTGGGAAATTCCATGGACAGAGTGGCCTGGTGGGCTACAGTCTGTGGGGTCACAAAGAGTCAGGCACTACTGAGTGACTAAAACAAAAACAATAACAGTTCTTTAATGTTTTATTTTCTGGATATAAGGGTTTTTTTTTTTTTTCTTTTTTCACAAGTTATTTATAACTTACAGCAATTAATAAATTATACTATTATAAACAGAAGTAAAATTTCCTTATCAATTGCATTATAATGAACTCTAATCAGATCTTTAGTACTACCTACAGACTAACTATTTAGTGAGTGAAAATTGCTCAGTTGTGTCTGACTCTTTGTGACCACCCGCCCCCATGGACTGTAGTCTGCCAGGCTCCTATGTCCATGGAATTCTCCAAGTAAGAATACTGGAGTGGGTAGCCTTTCCGTTCTCCAGAGGATCTTCCCTATCCATGGATTGAACACTGGTCTCCCACATTTTGGGCAGATTCTTTACAGTCTGAGCCACTAGGGAATGTCTGTGCCCACTCCGCCTCAGGTTGGTATGTTGGAATCTAACTCCCAGAGTGATGGTATTTGGACATGAGTGGATCATGTGGGTGGAACCCTCAGGAATGGGACTAGTGCCCTTATCAAAAGAGACTCCAGAGAGCTCCCCTACTGCTACCATGAGGACACAATGAGAAGACAGCTGTCTGTGAACCAGGAAGTGGGTTCTCACCAGACTCTAAACCTCCTAGCAACTGGATCTTGGACTTCCCAGCCTCCAGAAAGGTGAGAAGTACATTTCTGTTACTTGCAAGCCACCCAGTCTAGAGTTGGAGAAGGAAATGGCAACCCACCTTGCCTGGAAAATCCCATGGACAGAGAAGCTGGGAAGGCTGCAATCCATGGGGTCACAAAGAGTCATACAAGATGTAGTGACTAAACCACCAGTATAGAGTACTCTGTTATAGTAGTCTGAACAGACTAAGATACTACCTGATCCCTCCAGGGTTCAGAAATTCTTATTGAGCCTTGTAAACAATATACTGCTTATTTAATTTATATGCAGAGTACATCATGAGAAACGCTGGACTGGAAGAAACACAAGCTGGAATCAAGATTGCCAGGAGAAATATCAATAACCTCAGATATGCAGATGACACCACCCTTATGGCAGAAAGTGAAGAGGAACTAAAAAGCCTCTTGATGAAAGTGAAAATGGAGAGTGAAAAAGTTGGCTTAAAGCTCAACATTCAGAAAACGAAGATCATGGCATCCGGTCCCATCACCTCATGGGAAATAGATGGGGAAACAGTGGAAACAGTGTCAGACTTTATTTTTTGGGGCTCCAAAATCACTGCAGATGGTGACTGCAGCCATGAAATTAAAAGACGCTTACTCCTTGGAAGGAAAGTTATGACCAACCTAGATAGCATATTGAAAAGCCGAGACATTACTTTGCCAACAAAGATTCATCTAGTCAAGGCTATGGTTTTTCCTGCGGTCATGTATGGATGTGAGAGTTGGACTGTGAAGAAGGCTGAGTGCCAAATAATTGATGCTTTTGAACTGTGGTGTTGGAGAAGACTCTTGAGAGTCCCTTGGACTGCAAGGAGATCCAACCAGTCCATTCTAAAGGAGATCAGCCCTGGGGTTTCTTTGGAAGGAATGATGCTAAAGCTGAAACTCCAGTACTTTGGCCACCTCATAGGGAGAGTTGACTCATTGGAAAAGACTCTGATGCTGGGAGGGATTGGGGGCAGGAGGAGAAGGGGATGACAGAGGATGAGATGGCTGGATGGCATCACTGACTCGATGGACGTGGGTCTGAGTGAACTCCGGGAGTTGGTGATGGACAGGGAGGCCTGGTGTGCTGCGATTCATGGGGTCGCAAAGAGTCGGACACGACTGAGTGACTGAACTGAACTGAACTGAACCAATATACTGAGGCAACAGGGAAGCTGTGGGGTTTCCCAGGATGAGTCAGAAAAAGCTTTGCAGTTTCTGCCTTGTTCTCTAAAACACTCTCTACTGAAGCCCTTAGACACCATATTAAATCTGACTGTATAAAATCTGACTGCCCACCTGGGAAGACAATGTGAGGGAAGCTGGGGACAACCTAGAAAAGTAGAAAACCCAAATTGAGCCCAATTTGGTTTTTAGCTATTCCCCCCAAGGCACGAAGTATGAGAATGAAACCTTCTTGGACCTTCCAGCCTAGCCCAGCTGCCACCTGAATATCACCTAGTGACCCTTGTCAATGCCATGTGGAAGCTGAAGAATCAGCCTTGCTTAAATTCTTTTTTTGGCTGCACTATGAGGCTTGAAAGACTTTAGTTTCCTGACCAGGGATTGAACCTGGGCCATGGTCACATTCTTGACCCAAATACTTTAAGATCTATTTCAAGTTTTTTTTTTTTTCTTTAAGTCACTAAGTTTCATGGCAGTTTGTTTTGCATCAATAGCTAGCTGCTGCTGCTGCTGCTGCTAAGTCGCTTCAGTCGTGTCCCACTCTGTGCGACCCCATAGACGGCAGCCCACCAGGCTCCCCTGTCCCTGGGATTCTCCAGGCAAGAACACTGGAGTGGGTTGCCATTTCCTTCTCCAATGCATGAAAGTGAAAAGTGAAAGTGAAGTTGCTCAGTCGTGTCCGACTCTTAGCGACCCCATGGACTGCAGCCTACCAGGCTCCTCCGTCCATGGATTTTCCAGGCAAGAGTACTGGAGTGGGGTGCCATTGCCTTCTCCGCAATAGCTAGCTAAAACAATATTAATGTCAAATACCTTCATTCTATTTTTTTAGTTTGTTTTATTTCAGGTACATAACATTTATATTTTCTTCCTCAGTTGATTTGTACGAAGTCTCTTTTATTTTATTATTTTTCCTCCTATTTTGCTGTTCTTATAGGCACCTATGCTATAATCTTCCAAATCTACCAACTACATTTATTAAGATACATGTCTGGTCTTGAAAATATATGATATTTTATTTTTTGTACATACTTTTATTTATTTTTATTGAAGTATAGTTGATTTACAATGTGTTATTTTCAGGTGTATAGCACAGTGATTCAGTTTTATAAATATATGTGCTGTGCTGTGCTTAGTTGCTCAGTCATGTCCACCTCTTTGCTCGGCAGGCTACTCTGTCCGTGGGGATTCTCCAGGCAAGAATACTGGAGTGGGTTGCCATGCCCTCCTCCAGGGGATCTTCCCAACCCAAGGATCGTACCCAGGTCTCCCACATTGCAGACAGATTCTTTACTGTCTGAGCCACCAGGGAACCCAAGAATACCGGAGTGGGTACCTATCCCTTCTCCAGAGGATCTTCCCGACTCAGGAATCATCGACTGAGCGACTGATCTGATCTGATATATATATATAAAGTAGTGCGTGCTCAGTAGCTCAGTGATGTCTGCCTTTTTACGACCCCATGGACTGTAGCCCACCTGACTCCTCTGTCCATGGGATTTTCCAGGCAAGAGTACTGATTCCTCACCACTAGCACCACCTGGGAAGCCCAACACACCAATCTCTCTCTTGAGTGTACCCTCTCCCGCCTCACCTCCCCCAAAACTGTCTTGTGAAGGTTTCTAAGGTTTACAACAACCTTGTGTGTCATAGAAAGGACCTGGAAGCCAGCTAGATCCAACACTAGCAGAAAGGAGGAAGAACAGGGGCTAGGTTTTAGATGGAAGGATATCAGGGAAAAAGACCTAGATTCCATGAAGCAAAATGGTAAGATCTCAGAAATTTACAGTTGAGTGTAAAAAAGTAAAAAACAGGACATCATTTAAAATAAGACGTCAATTATGTAACTTTAAAAGTATGTACATGTACACCTCAAACTGGTACTACATTGTAAATCAGCTATCAGTTCAGTTCAGTTGCTCAGTTGTGTCGGACTCTCTGCAACCCCTGGACTACAGCACGCCAAGCTTCCCTGTCCATCACCAACTCCTGGACCCTGCTCAAACTCATGTCCATCAAATCCGTGATGCCATCAAACCATCTCATCCTCTGTCTTCCCCTTCTCCTCCTGCTCTCAATCTTTTCCAGCATCAGGGTCTTTTCAAATGACTCAGTTCTTTGCATCAGGTGGCCAAAGTATTGGAGTAGCAGCTTCAGCATCAGTCCTTCCAATTAACAGTCAGGACTGATCTCCTTTAGGATGGACTGGTTGGATCTCCTTGCAGTCCAAGGGACTCCCAAGAGTCTTCTCCAACACCACAGTTCAAAAGCATCAATTCTCTGTGCTCAGCTTTCTTTACAGTCCAACTCTCACATCCATACATGACTACTGGAAAAACCATAGCCTTGACTAGACAAATCTTTGGTGGCAAAGTAATCTCTCTGCTTTTTAATGTGCTGTGTAGGTTGGTCATGGCTTTTCTTCCAAGGAGCAAGGGTCTTTTAATTTCATGGCTGCAGTCACCATCTGCAATGATTTTGGAGCCCAAGAAAATGAAGTCTGTCACTGTTTCCCCATCTATTTGCCATGAAGTGATGGGACCGGATGCCATGATCTTAGTTTTCTGAATGTTGAGCTTTAAGCCAACTTTCTCACTCTCCTCTTTCACTTTCAACAAGAGGTTCTTTAGTTTTTCGCTTTCTGCCATAAGGGTGGTGTCATCTGCATATCTGAGGTTATTGATATTTCTCCTAGCAATCTTGATTCCAGCTTGTGCTTCATCCAGCCCGGTGTTTCGAATGATACACTCTGCATATGTTAAATAAGCAGGGTGACAATATACAACCTTGACATACTCCTTTCCCTACTTGGAACCAGTCTGTTGTTCCATGTCCAGTTCTAACTGTTGCTTCCTGACCTGCATACAGATTTCTCAGGAGGCAGATAAGGTGGTCTGGTATTCCCATCTCCTTAAGAATTTCCACAGTTTGTTGTGATCTACATAGTCAAAGACTTAGTTATACACCCCCCAAAAAATTTTTTTAATTATGTATACATAATAGCCTATAAGAGGAAATAATCTGAAAAAGAGCATATGTGTGTGTGTATGTATGTATGTATGTATATATATATATATATATATATATATATTTCTTCTCAGGTGGCTCAGTGGTAAAGAATGTGCCTGCCAATGCAGGAGATGCAAGTTCGATCCTGGGGAGGGAAGAACCCAAGGAGAAGGAAATGGCAACCCACTCCAGTATTCTTGCCTGGAAAATCCCATGGCCAGAGGAGCTTGGTGGGCTACAGGCCATGGGGTCGCAAAGACCTGGCTGCATCTTAGTACAGCACAGCATAGGGAGTGTGTATTTTTTTCACCCAGTGGTTCAAACGCATTTTAAACAGCTTCTTATTTTATATTGGAGTATAGTTGATTAACAGTTATGATAGTTTCTAGTGTACAGCAAAGTGATTCAGTTGTACATATATATGTCTATTTCTCTCAAATTATTTCCCCATTTAGGTTGTTACATAATATTGAGCAGAGTTCCCTGTGCTATACAGTAGGTCCTTGTTGGTCATCCATTTTAAAAACAGCATACATATTGAAATGTACCATGTCAATCCCAAACTCCTTAACTATCCCTTCCCCTAGAAATGTGTATTCCTTTTTTCTTTCATCCTTTTTTTTGACCATGCCATGCAACATGTGGGCTCTTAGTTCCCCGACCAGGGATTGAAACCACTCCCCCTGCAGCAGAAGCACAGCCATCTTAACCACTGGCCCACTAGGCCAATATTGGGAGTGTGCATTCTTAATTTTACCAAGTACTGTCAGATTACTCTGCAGACAGTTGCACCACTTTATGTCATACCAGCAAGACACGAGGGCTCTTCATCCCCCCATATTCTCCAGAACTTGATAACATCTAACTTCTTCCTTTTGTAAAGCGGTGTCAGTTGTTTTGATTTGCATTTTTCGCGTTACTGGTAAGACGGAATATCCCTTCCTGTGTTTTCTAGACTTCTGTGTTTCCCCTTCAGTGCAGTGTCTAGCTAATCCTTTGCCCATTTTAAAAATTGAGTTTCCTGTCTTTTTCTTGCTGATCTACAGTTCTTGAATGTTCTAGGTATGACTCTGCTCTTGGCTTTGCACAGATTGTTCTCAGACTACCATTAGTCTGCTCACTTTGTTTCTGGGGCACTCTATGGAACTCAAATCTTTAGATGGTCAAATCCCTTGATTTTTTTTTTTTTTTTGGCCTTTATAATTTTAAAAATCTTGTTTAAGAGTTCCCGCCCTTCCCAAGCTTATAAAGCTTTTCTTCTTCTTTTTTTCCCTTCTGATAGTTTTTACCCCTGAACCTGCCACCAGACCTCTGGGACTCAGAGTCTCTCATCAGCAAGCTCCCTGGCATCGTGAACCTTTCCTATCAGTGTTCCCTTAGCCTTTACCTTCTTTCTCTAAATGAATCCTAGCTCTCCCCAGGAATGCTGCTGAACGCAAGGCTACTGATTAGACTCTAGAGCACACTGGGATAAATTAGAAAAAGGCATCACTTCTGGGTAACAGAGGCCCAGGCACCCGAGTGGTGAAGGGAGTGTGGACCGGACATTTTCCCTGGTGACCGTCTTGCCTGGCACTCTCATGCAAGACACATTCCTGGGCAAAGTGTGGTTTTACTGTAGCCCTTGTCATCTTTTTTTTTTTTTTTAATATTTATTTATTTCACTGGACTGGGTCTTCTTTGTGGCACATGGGATCTTCCCACTGGGGCACGAAGGATCTAGTTCCATGACCAGGGATTGAATTCAGGCCCCCTACATTGGGAGCTCAGGATCTTAGCCACTGGACCACCTGGGAAGTCCCACCTTTATCATCTTTTACCCCCAACATTTCAATTCTTAAGCACTGTACTCTCTGACCACTTCCTATATTTCTTGCTCCATCAATATCTCATCCCTGTAGGAACCTGCAATGCACTGACACCACTTTCTCCATGTGCCTCTGCCATCTGGTCTTCAGCCCCCTTCCACCAGCAACCCTCATGACACAGTTTAGCCTCCAGGTATCACATCAGGATAACCACTTCCTTGAACTCTCAGCTCCTCTGGCAAAACTCCAACCCAAGTTTTTTCCAACTTTCTTCTATCTCTGTAGTTGTACTTGAACTGACTGCTGAAAATTCATGATCATGCTGAAAAGCCTCACTTTTAACGTGTGACCACATATCTCAACATCCTTACTGACTCTTCCTTCCATGAGGACTGTTCTTCCACCAGATAGTGAATGGCTTACTCCACTGTTTAGTTTAAGGCCCTGCTCAAATCTCTTCTCTCTTGCTTTTTTTTTTTTTAATCAAAAAATTTTCTTTTGGCTGTATTGGGGCTTCATTATGGCACATGGGTTTTCTCTAGTTGTGGCACTAGGGTTAATTAGTTGTGCCATGCAGGCTTAGCTGCCCTGAGGCATGTGAGATCTTAGTTCCCTGACCAGTGATTGAATCTGTGTCCCCTGCATTGGAAGGTGGATTCTCAACTACTGGACCACCAGAGAAGTCCCTCAAGTCTCCTCTTTAGAAAGGCCCTTCTTGATCATTCTATATAAGACCCCTCTCCCAGCATCATCTCCCTTACTCTGCTCTTTTTCATATGGTATTTCATCTCCCAACATAATGATTCATTATGTGCTTGCTGCCTGTCTTCCCTATCTTCCACCTGAATGGAAGCTCAGTAAAGCCTACTTCTCTATTCTGTTCTACGCTGTATCCCCAGAACCTAGAACAGTGTTGTCACATGAGAGGCACTCAGTAAATAATTCTGAAATGAATGAATGATGATGGTCTCCAGAATGGATGTCCCAAAGCATTAAAAAAAAAAAAAAAAAGAGCAGGTGTGGCCATCACTGCCAAGAAGACCCTGAACTTATCTCCTCCCAGGGGCACACCAAAATTAGAACTATTTACAGAACAACTATTTATAAGGACAAAATGAATATTAGCAGAAAAGACTTTCTGCAAATAAAGAAAGAAGGAACCACAAAGGGACAGGTAAGAAGTACATACATGCACCATAGTCAAAACCCATACCCCTAGGGAGGTGACCCACAAACAGAAGAATAACCACAATTGTGGAGGTTCTCCCCTGAGAATGAGAGCTCTGAGCTCTAACTGAGCTCTCGGGCCTGGGGTTCCTACACTGGGAAGACCAGACCCTGTAACAGTTGGCTTTGAAGGCCAGCAGGGCTTGCATATAGGAAAGTCTGAGGGCTGTAGAAAACAGACATTTCATGCTTAAAGAGCCCATACCAAATCTACATGCTCCAAGTCTCAACTCAGAGGCAGTAATTTGAAAGAAGCCTGGATCAGACATACTTGCTGATCTTGGAGAGCTCCCCAGAGTGGCAGGAGGCAGGAGGCAACTAGAAGTCCCCTTAGAGATGTAGATGCTGGTGGCATCAATCTGGGGGAATGTGTTCTACCATGAGGACACTGGTATTGGCAAGTGCCATGTTAGAGTCTTCTCTCAGGCTTATTAGCACAAGGACATTGTCCACCCACCAGTTGGCTGGCACTAGCCCTGGGACCTTTCAGACTGTGCAGTACGAGGCAGGACCTGGCAGCCAACAGGCCAGGAGCTAATCCTGCCTAGCAGCATGCCCACAGTAGTCAGCCCCAGCACAACAGAAAAGTTCACAAAATTATAGTAATCAAATGGCATAAAAGCAGACACCTGGATCATAGAATAGAGAGCCTAGAAACAAACCCACATTTATATGGTCAATTAATTTATGACTAAAGAGGCAAGAATATACAATGGGGAAAAGAAAGCTTCAATAAATGATGCTTGGAAAACTGGACTGCTACATACAAATGAATCAAACTGGACTACTTTCTCACACCATATATAAAAATAAAGTCAAAGTGGGTTAAAGACTTAAATGTAAGACCTGAAACCACAGAACTCCTAGAAGAAATCATAAGCAGTCTGCTCCTTGACATTGGTGTTAGCCATATTTTTAGATATGTTTCTTCAGATGAGGGCAACAAATGCAAAAATAAACAAATGAGATCACACCAAACTAAAAAGCTTTTCCACAATGAAGGAAACTATCAACAAAACAAAAAGGCAATCTACTGAATGGAACAAGATATTTGCAAATTATATAACCAATGAGGGGTTAATATACCCCATAAATAAAAACCCAATTAAAAAGATGGGCAGAAGATCTGAATAGATATTTTTTCAAAGAAGACATACAGATGGCCCACAGACACATGAAAAGATGTTCATCATTAACCATCAGGAAAATTAAATCAAAACCACAATAAGAGGGGACTTCCTTGCTGGTCCAGTGGTTAAGAATCCACCTTGCAATGCAATGGTTTCTATCCCTGATGGGGGAACTAGGATCCCACATTCATGGAGCAGCTAGGCCTGCACACCACAGCTAGAGTCTGGGCACCACAGTGAATGATCCAACATAATGCAGTCAAATAAAAAAAATATTAAAAAAAAACAAACCCGCAATGAGATATCACCTCATGTCCACTAGGATGGCTACCATGAAAAACGAACAAACAAACAGAAAATGAATGTTGGTGAGGACGTGGAGAAATTGGAATCCTTGTTGGGAATATAAAATGGTGTAATAATATGGTGGTCCCTCAAGAAATTAAAAACAGGAGACGTCCCTAGTGGTCCAGTGGCTAAGACTCTGCACTCCCAATTCAGGGAACCCAGGTTCCATCCCTGGCCAGGGAATTAGGTCCCAACTGCTGCAACTAGCAGTTTGCTCGCTGCAACTAAATATCCTCCTGCATACTGCATTGAAAATCCCACATGCTGCAACTGAGGCCTGGCGCAAATCAAATAAATAAATAAATATTTTTTAAAAAAGAAATTAAAAACAGAATTTCCATATGATCCAGCAATTCCACTCCTGGGTATATAATTCAAAATAATTGAAATCAGAGTGTCAAAGAGATATTTGTACACCCACATTTATAGCAGCATTATTTACAATAGCCAAAAGGTGGAAGCAACTCAATGTCCATCAATCAGTTCAGTGCAGTTGCTCAGTCGTGTCTGACTCTTTGTGACCCCATGGACTGCAGCATGCCAGGCCTCCCTGTCCATCACCAACTCCCAGAGCTTGCTCAAACTCGTGTCCATTGAGTCAGTGATGCCATCCAACCATCTCATCCTCTGTCAACCCTTTCTTCTCTTGCCTTCGATCTTTCCCAGCATCAGGGTCTTTTCAAATGAGTCAGCTCTTCGCATCAGGTGGCCAAAGTATTGGAGTTTCAGCTTCTACATCAGTCCCTCCAATTACTAGGTGAACGGAAAACAAAACGTGGCATATCAACATAATGGAAAATGATGGTCTTAGAAAGGAAGGAAATCCTGTCACATGCTACCACTTGGGTGAATCTTGAGGCCACTATGTTTAGTGAAATAAGCCAGTCTCAAAAAGACAAATATTGTACAATTCCACTTATAGAAGGTACCTAGAGTCATCAAATTTATGGAGACAGAAAGTAGAATGGTGGTTGCCAGGGGCTGGGGGAAGGAAGAGCTGCGAACTATTGTTTATTGGGTAAAGAGTTTCAGTTTTGTAAGATAAAAGGAGTTCTGAGGATGAATGGTGGTGACTGTTGCACAACAAAATGAATATACATAATCCCATGGAATTCTACACCTGTAATGTTTAGATGGTGAATTCAATCCTATGTATTGAATTTTTTTTTTAACACGATTATTTAAAAGGTGAGATCATTGTTCTCTTACAGCAGAATATAAAATTTGGAACGTATGAAGATTATAAATAAACAGAGGCTTAAATTGTATTTAAAATTTTAATGAAATAAAATAAAAATTAGGTTGTGTTATAAGCCAAACTTGCCTTTAATAAATTGGTCCTGATGAAACTCAAATAGTATTGTAAACTTGTAGATCTATTGAAATTTTCTACTTACACTTTCTGGGTAATATTTTCAAAGTGTAATAGTTCTGTAATTATTATAGACAATAACAGCAATACATTATATTTTAATACTTGATTTTATTTTTTGACACTCATGCTTTGGACATTTTGGACAAAAATGATTATATGTATATGTTAAATTTTAAAAATGAGTCTGTATTTGCCTATACAACAACCTAAACACAAAAGGAGAATATTGTCTCTAACTCAAAGTGTGTTTCTCTATATTCCAACCTTTGTTATACATATAAAACTCTACCAACAAATTGGTATTCTCCCTAATATGTCCCTAAGGGTATTTTTGTACATGTAATGAGCACTGAACCAAAGACAGGCTGATCCAAACTCTTGTACCTGATGTCTCCTGTTTTCCACCCATCTCCTAAATAAGATTTCTCTTCAGGTTAGCAACTAAATACATCTGCCAAAAAAGGATAAATAGCAGAAAGCCTCTACCAGATATAAACTATAAGTTCAGAGTAATGATAAATTACTAGAACACTATCACCTCTAATTTGAAAATAAATGCAAACAACTGGATCAAGTTATGCAAGTGTTTATACAATCATAGCAGAATCAGGAATTATTACTGGTACCTATCATACCTGGTAAGTCTGTTCACCATATGGCCACTGAGAACAATTCAGGAGTTATATTATCAGTGCTGATATTACATTTTATCTCAGGAGAAAACAAACAATTATAGCTTGAGTCAATATTTTTAGTGAAGGCTCATCAATTTATAAAATGAAAAGAGCAATACGTTTAAACATTGACAACAAAAGACTTTTGAAAGACCCATCCCCCAGCTGGGATGCACTTGTCCACAGATGGTATAGGCCTATGAACATTACTAGCCAGATTATAAAGGGAATCTTCATCACTTGGAATTAGTGGAAACTTTGGAATATAAGACAGGATTTAAAAAAATAAGCTGAACAAATTTTGCACAAAAATCTAATTCACATGGTCAGATGCTTTATCACTCGACAGTCAACAAAATGATAGAACTCTCCCTCTGCAGAGTCAGGGCAAAGCCCTTGTCTCTTGTCTATGGATATTTATCTAATGCAATCATATTCATTGATCTATTGAACACACACTTGCCTGTATTTTTGAACACACTGAAGGTTTTTGTTCAGATGTATTGATTGTATTTGAACATGACTATATTCACAAGAATCTTAAACCACCCCTTGAGATGTGACTCTCTGTGAAACACAACATTCCTCAAAACGATACTCTAAATATATTCACTATATTTATATATTTTCCTTATGCCATAGATTTTTTTACTTCAAAATATGGTCTGGATAAGCTAGAGTATAAATAAACTGATTACCTATAGGAGAGGAAGGGAACAGGGTGGAAGAGACAAGGGGAGAAGATATACTTGTCTGAATATACCTTGTTTTGTAGATTTGACTTTAGACTTACATGGATGTTTAACATAAAAGTAAAACAAACTTAAATCAAAATGTGTTGGCAATTTGTGTCTTCCTTTCTTTTTTTTTGATCAGTCTATCTAGAAGTTGATCAATTTTATTGCTCGTCTCAGAGAACCAGCTTTTGGCCTCATTGATTTTCTCTAATGTTTGCCTGTCTCCTATTTTATTGATTTCCAGTCTTATTTCTTTCCCTCTACTTATGTTGAGTTTAATTTGCTCTTCTTTTTCTAGTTCCTTAAGGTGGAAGCTTGATTTTAGACATTTTTTCCTTTATAATATAAATATTTACACAGCTATATATTTGCCTCTAAGAATGTTGCCTATGTGTATGTGTTTGCAAAGATTTTGTTTTTAAATCATAAACCCAAAGTCTTTACTAGATACAAGAATATTCAGATTGCTATTTTCTTCTTATACCAGTTTCAGTCATTTGTGGTTGTCAGTGGCTTTTCAAGGGACACCCTGGGTGCTCAGTGCAGCTCCTCCAGCCAGGCTGGCCGGAACCATCTCTGAGACCTGAGTGAGCTGCGGGAACTGCTCAGCTTACAGCTTCTCATAGTTGCTCTTTCGATGCTCTGCAAAAAAGGACTCTGGGTGTGTGCATAGCTTTAAGGGTGTTACTCCTCCCAGGCTTTCTGGGTGGAGAGAGCTAAGGAATCTGTTAGTGTATTTCTTTTAAAGATTTTTTTTTCTTTTGATGTGGACCATTTTTAAAGTTTTTATAGAGTGTGGCTACTGTTTTATGTTTTGGTCTTTTGGCCGTGAGGCATGTGGACTCTTAGCTCCCCAACCAGGGGTCAAATCAGCACACCCTGCACTGGAAGGCAAAGTCTTAACCACTGGACCACCGAGGAAGTCCCTCTGTGTACATTCTTATATCTGTGTCTGTTTCTTTATGTATCTATACTGAAAACCATAAATCACACAGTACCTCCAATTCCAATCCCATCCCGCAAGCTACCCTTTCCCTATTTTTAAGTGTTCTCCCTTTCCATATTTTTTAAGTCCTTTCTCTGACAGTGAGAAACTTGATCCCCACTGTCTTTGATATAATAAATTACATGGTGAATCCCCTTGTGTGTAGCTAGCCTCTTATTGCCACTGCCACCCCTCCCCATGCCCCTAGGCATCCACTCCCCTTGGGCTCCGTCACCCCTTGAAGGACCACCTTGCTCACAAGAACTCCGTCTCACCCCTTATCTCATGCCACACTGAACCTCTGCTCCACAGCCCCCTCAGCCCTGCTCAGACTCTGATGTCCCACACCAGGCCGCCCGCGGTGGGAACACCCTTCTTACCCTGCCCTGCACATTGACTCCCAAGTGGAGACACCCCTTACAAAGAGCAGGACACGAGTGAGCGACTAAGCACAGCACACAAATATCATTAACCTATCACCTAAACAAAAGTAAGAATCATGACAATAATTTATATCTAACATATACCCCTCCCCTTCATATCACTCCTTCCAGATATCTACCAAGATATCCTGGGGCTGGAGGGATAAATTCGGAATTTGAGATTAACAGATACACACTACTATATATAGAATATATACGTAAAATAGATACACAACAAGGTCCTACTGAGGACAGGGAACTATATACAGCATCTTGTTATAACATTTAATGGAAAAGAATCTGAAAAAGAACATATATATATTATACATTTATAATATATTTGTAACTGAATCACTTTGCTGTACACCTGAAATATAAATGAACGATACTTCAATAAAAAAAATAATTTAGGGACTTCCCTGGCAGTCCAGTGGGTAAGACTCTTTACTCCCAATACAGAGGGGCCAGGTTTGATCCCTGGTTAGGGAACTGGATTCCACAAGCCACAACTAATACCTGGTGCAGCCTAAACAAAGACATAAACAAAATAAAATTAAAAAAATTAAAAGTGGAATGTAGTAAAATAAAGGTTAATAAAGATGAAAATCACTGCTCTGAAAAAAAAAAAAGCATCCTGAAGCCAATGTTCATCATTCCCTTGATTTCCTTTGTACAATTTTATTGCATTTATATGTATACAAAAAATACATATTTTTTAGTTGTTTTTCAGCTTTACAGAAAAGGCACAGAATGTATGTAACCTTTTGGGCCTTACTTTTTATCTTTGTATTTTATTTCTAAGATTCATCTATATTTTGTGTTTCACTAGAGTGTATTCTTTTTTTTTTTTTTTGATTTGTTTGTTTATTTGGCTGAGCCAGTTCTTAGCTGTGGTACTCGAGATCTAGTTCCCTGACCAGGATTGAACTCAGGCCTTCTACGTTGGGAGTGCAAATCTTAGACACTGGACCACCAGGGAAGTCCCTAGTTCATTGAGTTTTGACTACTCTATATATTTGAGTGTATGAATTTCCCATAGTTAATTCATCCATTTCCCTATTGGTGGACATTTAGTTTATTTCTAGGTTTTGTTTGTTTTATAGTTTTGTCATTTCCTTGGAATTTGAAAGCTTTTTCAGGATGTGACAGAGTGTGAATCTTTTTTTTGTTGTTCAGAAAATTTTCTAACACCTGTGTGACTTTTCCAACTTGACCCTTTTTATTGTTTTCAGTCTACAGCCCCTATAGTAACTGCTTCCACATTTTTCATATTTTTAGTAATGCTGCTATGGACATTCTTACATGTCTCTGGATATGCATGTCTAACAGCGTAGGTATATATCTAAGAGTAGACTTGCTGAGTCATAATAATCTTATTGTTTTCTAAGGTTGTTGCCTGAACTTACATTCCCATCTGCAACGTTTAGGAGATATTATGGGTTTGAAAAGTGAAAGTGAAGTCCCTCAGTCATGTCCGACTCTTTGCCACCCTATGGACTGTAGCCTATCAGGCTCCTCCGTCCACGGGATTTTCCAGACAAGAGTGCTGGAGTGGATTGCCATTTCCTTCTCCAGGGGATCTTCCCGACCCAGGAATCGAACCTAGGTCTCCCACATTGCATGCTTTCTAATGCTTGATTGCATCAATCTTTTTGCCTTTGCCAATCAAATGCTTGTAAAAGAGTCTCTCCTTGTGGTCTTGATCTGCATTTATTGGATCATTTTTAAAATCTCTCTTCATATTTTGTTCATATATGTGGTTCCCACATCTTTTGCCTATTTTTCTATCAGACTTTTTGTCCCTTTCATATTAATTAATTTTTTAAATTTTATTTTATTTTTAAACTTTACAAATTGTATTAGTTTTGCCAAATATCAAAATGAATCTGCCACAGGTATACATGTGTTCCCCATCCTGAACCCTCCTCCCCCCTCCCTCCCCATACCATCCCTCTGGGTCGTCCCAGTGCACTAGCCCCAAACATCCAGTACCGTGCATTAATTAATTAAAGTTCTTTATCCATTTTTGAGCTGAATTCTTTGTCAATGTGTGCCTTTTATTTCCTTAACTTTTCCTTTGAAAAAAAAATTCTAAAGCTTATGTAGTCAAATTGTCTATCTTATATTTTATTGTCAATGTTTTTCACAGCTTGTTTGAGAAAATTTTCCCTCCTCCATGTTCTAAAGGATGGGTCTTTAAGCTCTCTGATAAAAATTTTCCCATTTTGCTGAATGTAAATTCTTAATTTTTTCTTTTTTTATTTCCTTTTTTTTTTTTTGGCCACACCACAGGGCATGGGGGATCTTACTTCCCCAACCAGGAATCCAACCCATGCCCCCTACATTGGAAGCTCAGAATCTTAACCATTGGATCACCAGGGAAGTCCCTGAAGTCTTGATTTTTTGTAATTGAGTTCTACATATCATATGAGCAGGGGTTCAACTTTTCCCTACATAGATAACCATTTCTTTCAGCTCCCTTTCCACTTACCTACCACATAAAACTATTCACTCTGTCTTTAGAAATGTCCTGGCTATCTTTGGACTTTTACTTTTCCGTGTACACTTTGGAATAATCTTAACAAGTTCTATGGAAAACCATACTGAGATATTGATTGAAACAGCATCAACTGTAGATCAGTTTGGGGAAGACTGACATTTTAGAATAATATGCCTTTCTATCCATAAGTGTGATATATCCCTCTACTTATTTAGGTCTTTTAAAGTATGTTCTAATAAAGATTTATTATTTTGTCTTAGAAGTCTTTTAATATTTTCTCTTTAATTACATTTTCTAGCTGTTTACTGCTGGGGTATAAAAATGCAACTGACCTTTTGTATATTAATCTTATATATTTCCATTTTGTTAAACTCTCCTATTGTTTCTAATGATTTATCTGTAGATTCTTTTGGGATTTCTATATTATTATTTATAAATAATAAAAGCTTTATTTCTTTTTTTCCAATCATTATGCCTTTAATTTATTTTTCTCACATTATTACATTGACTAAAACCTCACATACAATATTGATTAAAAATAATGATAGTGGGCATTCTTATCTCGTTTCTGAGTTTAAAGGGAATACTTTTAAAGTATCCCTTTAGAATCATGTTTGCTCTGTTATTATTTTTGTTAATATTTATTTATTTGGCTGTGCTGGGTCTTAGTTTTGGCACATGGGATCTTTAGTTGCAGTGTGTGAACTCTTAGTTGCAGTACATTGGATCTAGTTCCTGACCAGGAATTGAACCAGGGACCCTGCATTGGGTGTGCAGAGTCTTAGCCACTGGACCACCAGGAAAGTCCCATTTTTAAAAAATAGACAGCATTGGAGAAGGAAGTAGCAACCCACTTCAGTGTTCTTGGCTGGAGAATCCCAGGGACGGGGGAGCCTGGTGAGCTGCCGTCTATGGGGTCTCGACTGAAGTGACTTAGCAGTAGCAGCAAGCAGGTTTAGAAAGTTTCTTTCTGTTTCTAATTTACTATGAGTTAAAAAATAATGTATGAATACTGAATTTTATCAAATACTTTTTCTGTATCTATTAAGTATTTACATGGATTTCCAAATCTTTTAACTTAGTAAATTACATTTGTAGATTTTCTAATCATTCTTTCATTCTTTGGATAAATGTACCTTGGTCATAGTGTATTATATTTTTTATACACTTTGGGTTTGGTTTGATAATATTTTATTTAGAATTCTTGCATCTATATTTATATTATTGTCCTTTCTCATAATCTCAGTTTGTCTTTAGCATCAAAATTATGTTGGCTCTGTAAAGTGTGTGTGAAAGAATTTGTATTAACTTGGGTTGATCTGTTCTTTGAAAGTTTGATAGACTTTTCCTTTTTTTGATAGACCTTTCCTTAAAAACTTTGGGCCTAAAAAAACTGAGAAAACCAAAACTGTGTGCCTAGGATTTACTTAATGGAAAGATTTCAACCACTGATTAATTTTAAAAAGTTATAATGATCTTAGAAAGATAGCAATGAGTGGTCCCAGAGAGAAATCTTAGTTTCCTGCCCAGGAATTGAGCCTGGATCAGTTCAGTTCAGTTCAGTTCAGTCGCTCAGTTGTGTTTGACTCCCTGTGACCCCATGAACCGCAGCACTCCAGGCCTCCCTGTCCATCACCAACTCCTGGAGTCCACCCAAACCCATGTCCATTGAGTCGGTGATGCCATCCAACCAACTCATCCTCTGTCGTCCCCTTCTCCTCCTGCCCTCAATCTTTCCCAGCATCAGGCTCTTTTCAAATGAGTCACCTCTTGGCATCAGGTGGCCAAAGTATTGGAGTTTCAGCTTCAAAATCAGTCCTACCAATGAACACCCAGGACTGATCTCCTTTAGGATGGACTGGTTGGATCTCCTTGCAGTCCAAGGGACTCTCAAGTGTCTTCTCCAACAGCACAGTTCAAAAGCATCAATTCTTTGGCACTCAGCCTTCTTTATAGTCCAACTCTCACATCCATATATGACCACTGGAAAAACCATAGCCTTGACTAGATAGACCTTTGTTGGCAAAGTAATATCTCTGCTTTTTAATATGCTGTCTAGGTTGGTCATAACTTTCCTTCCAAGGAGTAAGCGTCTTTTAATTCCATGGCTGCAATCACCATCTGCAGTGATTTTGGAACCCAGAAAAGTAAAGTCAGCCACTGTTTCCCCATCTATTTCACATGAAGTGATGGGACCAGCTGCCATGATCTTAGTTTTCTGAATGTTGAGCTTTAAGCCAACTCTGTCACTCTCCTCTTTCACTTTCCTCAAGAGGCTCTTTAGTTCTTCTTCACTTTCTGCCATCAGGGTGGTATCATCTGCATATCTGAGGTTATTGGTATTTCTCCCTGCAGTCTTGATTCCAGCTTGTGAACCTGCATAGCCTGGGTGAACTCTAGGAGTCCTTGCCACTAGACCACCAGGGGCTAGCCAGGAGACTTTATCTTGGATAAAGAGCAAAGTTCCCCTGGCTCTTAACCCCACTGGAAACAAGAATGTTTCAAGGAGGCAAGAAGTATAAAAACAGGTACAAAGTTTATCTTCAGAGACAAAGCACAACATACGGGAGAGCACACAGAGAACCAGTTTGTTTATTTAAGACAGAAGCAGGGCTGAGATAACACACCCAGAGATAAGGGCGTCCTCTCTAAGGAGCAGGAGAACAGTAGAGAGGTGATGTAAATCACTTATACAGGACTGTCCTTCAGGGTCTTGTTTACCTTTGGCCTATTACCTTTTATCTTTCTTCACACCTGAATGGTCCTAGGATAGTCCCCAACATGTGTGTGCATCTTTTTGCTAAGATAGATCCCACCACAGAGGGCTGGGGGTGCACATCCACTCTTATGGGGTGCTGCACCATTCCTTTTTGACCTCCAAGGAGTCTTCCTGCACATGTGCAGACAGGGAAGTCTTGACCTCAGGAGTGGTCACCTTATCTCTGCTTTAACAGAGCGCAGCTTCTGCCACCAGCTTTGTCCTTGGAGTGTCTGGGTAAGAAGTGAGCTTCAGTTTTACTCCATTTGACAAACACCAGATGTCCAGCCCAGGGGTCCCTCTGTCTTCTACACAGAGTATAAGACTACTCTAATTTTTCATTTCTTATTGAGTTATGATTAAATATATTTTTTTGAAAATCTGAATATTTTGTCCAAGTTCTGAAAATTGTTGGTGAATAGTTGTTAATCACAGCCTCTTGCCCTTTTAACCTATCCTTTATCTGTGATTATGTCTCTCTTTACACTCACAGTACTTGTTTGCATCTTATCTGTATCTTTTCTCCTGATCAATATTGCTAGAAGCTTGTCAACTTTATTCTTTTTTAAAAATTCTTTTATTTATTCATTTTGTCAGGTTGGTTCGACATTTGGGATCTTAGTTCCCTGCCAGGGAGCGAACCTGGACCCCTTGCATGGAAGTGCGGAGTCTTAACCCCTGGAGTGCCAGGGAAGTCCTGTCAATTTTCTTCTTCTTTTTTATTGCAATTTATTTATTTTGCCTGTACTTGGTGTTCGTTGCTATGTGTGCTTTTCTCTACTTGTGGTGAACGGGCGCTCCTTTCTCTTAGCCGTGCATGGGCTCCTCTTACCGTGGAGCATAGACTCGAGGGCGCACAGGCTTCCGTAGTTGCTGCGCTGGGCTCTAGAGCACAGACTCAGCAGCTGTGGTACGTGGGCTTAGTTATTCTGGGGCATGTGGGATCTTTCCAGACCATTAGAACCTGTGTCTCTTGCATTGACAGGTGGATTCTTTACCACTGAGCCACCAGGGAAGGCTAATTTTATTCTTTTTCAAAGAACCAATATTCACTTTTTGATCAACTCTGTTGAATCCTTTTTTTTTTTTTTTTAATCTTTTATTGGTTTCTGCTTTGGTTATCTTTTCCGTTTTATTTTGTTGTTCTATTTCTAGTTTCTTAATGAGACCACTTAGCTCAGTAATTTTAAACCTTTCCTCTACTTCAATATAAATATTTAAGCAACTTGAAGCAAAGATTTGCTGTATCCCATGTACAATATTTTCTATCATTCTGTTTTGGTTATTTTAAATTTCCATGATGACTAATTGTGTGTGTGTGTGTGAGTCTCTCAATCGTGTCCAACTTTGTATGACTCCATGGACTGCAGTCCGCCAAGGCTCCTCTCTCCATGGAATTCTCTGGAAAGAACACTGGAGTGGGTAGTCATTCTCTTCTCCAGGGGATCTTTCTGACCCAGGTCTCCTGCATTGCAGGCATATTCTTTACCACTGAGCCAGCAGGGAAGCCCAGATGACTAATTGTACACATGCTATTTAGTAGTATGTTTAAAGGTTTCCAAGTAAGTAGGGATTTTTAACTTACCTTTTTGTAATTAACTTCTAACTTAATGAAGTTTTACACAGAGATTAGGATCTACATAACACCAATGCATTGAAAAATGTGTTGAGGTTTATCAATTTTTGTTAAGTGTTTTGGGTGACTGAAAAAAAGAATTTGCTTTCTCTCACTGTTAGATACAGGACACTCTCCATATTTATTATTATATCAAATTTGTTAATCATGTTCACATTTTCTATATCTTTGATAAATATTCTTCTGCTTGACCCATCAATATTCAAGAGAGATATGTTGAAATCTCCCACTTTGACAATACGTTTATGAATTTCAGGAGTTCCTTGGTGGGCTAGTGGTTAGAATTTGGTGCTTTCACTTCTGTGGCCAGGGTTTAATCCCTGGTCAGGGAACTGAGATCTCGCCAGCTATATAGCACGGCCAAATAAAAAAAAAGAATTCCCCCCCCATATCTTTATTCATTTTGTCTTATATACTTTATTACTTGCATACAAGTTTAAAGTTGCTATAACTTCTTAGAAAATTATGTGTCATCATATGGTGGACATCTCCCTTTTAATAACATTCTTTATCTTAAACACCATTTCATCTAATAATATGATTACACCCATCTTTCTTTTAGTTTATATTTGCCTGATACGTCTTGATTCATCCTTTTACCTTTAACATTTGTGTGTTTTTATGTTTTTAGGGGCATTTTACATGAGATTTTTTTGTTTTCTTTTGGCTTCACTGAGTCTTAGCTGTGGCATGCAGGATCTTTAGTTGTGGCATGTGGGATCTAGTTCCCTGACCAGGGATTGAACCCGGGCCCCCGCAATAGGAGCATAGAGTTTTAACCACGGACTGCCAGGGAAGTCCCTGTCCTGATTTTTTTAGCTCAAGTGTCCGTCTTACTACTCCTGACTACAGGCAGCTGCCTCTGCTGTCCTCTCTTTGCCACAAACAAGGGAAGAAAGCAGAGAACTCATCTCCTATTCTTACTGTGGTGCTTCAACAGATCATCTTCAAGCACCCCCGAGCTTTCTTCTATTTCCCGTACCTAACATTTCAGCTTAGAGCCTCTCCAGCAGCCTTCTCTTCCATGTGGTTGGTGTTGTGGCTTCCTCCTTCAGTCTAGCCTCATTCTCCTCCGTCTTCCAAGCAGTTCCTCGTCAAGTCCAGAACACTCCTTGTTTTCCAGTGTTGCATAGTGTTCATGTGTGTACGCATACACGCACACGTGGGCACATGTACACGTGTGCGTGTCTCCCTACCTCTTGTCTGATCCAATAACTGTGATGTATATTCATGAAAAGAATGCAAACGTGCTCAGTCACTTCAGTCATGTCCGACTCTTTGCAACCCCATGGACCTTAACCGCCAGGCTCCTCTGTCCATGGGATTCTCCAGGCAAGAATACTGGAGTGGGTTGCCATGCCCTCCTCCAGGGGATCTTCCCAACCCAAGGACTGAGCCTGTGTCTCCCGCATTGTAGGTGGATTCTTTACCCACTGAGCCACCTGAGAAGCCCTCATGAAAAGAATAATCAGTCTTATTTTTAAGTATCTAAACCTATTCTAGGACTTTATCTGAAGAAACAACAGAATAGTAGTCAGTTTTATTTCAAAGATTTCCTTTGTATCAGTACTTACATAATATAATTAATACGTGAGAAAGTAGCAAGTCAACTTTCCAAGTACACGCCTTTCTTTCTATTTGGCTTGAAGCATTCACCTGCCTAGAGGTGGAAGAGGAAGTGTGAAAAGGAGAAACAGTACTAATAAATTTCATTGTAATTCATACTTTTTAAGACTTACATTTTGGGATTTCCCTGGCAGTTAGTGGTTAAGACTGTACTTCCACTGCAAGGGGCATGGGTTTGATAAATTGTGGGAACTAAAATCCCATATGCCTCCCAGTGCAGCCAGGGGAAGAGAACGAAAGACTTAATTTCCTTCTTTGAAATTTGGGTGTGTTCTACAATCAGTGTTGACTGACAACAGTTGTTGGCTAGGCAACAGCCATAATATGATTGTCATTGTCTGCACATACCCAAAGTTGGTTTGGAAACCTATTGATATCTTCTACAAGCCTTTTTAGGGGGAGCTTTCCTGGTGGCTCAGACAGTAAAGGATCTGCCTGCAATGCAGGAGACGGTGGTTTGATTCCTGGGTCAAGAAGATTCCCTGGAGAAAGAAATGGCAACCCACTCCAGTATTCTTGCCTGGGAAATCCCATGGACAGAGAAGCCTGGAGGGCTACAGTCCATGGGGGTGCAAAGAGTTGGACACAAACTGAGTGACTGACACTCCAAACCTTTTTAAAGACTGGGGAGGAGCAGCATAAAAACTTGCAGGATTGGTGTCATCAGTTTGTAAGAAAATCCCAGAAGCCATAGCAGATCTCTTAGATCTGGGTTAAGAGATTCTGTGTTAACAACACTTTTGATGCACAGACAACAATACTGTGGGAAAAGACATGCTCATTACTAACTCTTAAACATTCTCTGCATCAGCTTCTTCTGTAAAGAAGTTACAGGAATACTTTCCAATGTGCTTATATTTTCCTTTTTAGCTATGCACAAGAGTGATCCATGATAAAAATGTATGTCTAAATAAGTCTAAAAAGAGCTTTTTTGATAAATATAAACCAACATTCTAAATGATAAGAAAGCATTGTTCATAACATAATTAGCAGCTTGTTTTTCTTCCTTAGGAGTACCTAAAATAACAGTGCATTTTACAATTGATGTCATTCATTTCAGTGAAATGCAAAATCGTGGAAAGACTGAAGAGAGAAGGAATTAATATCCAGCTTCTGACATTCAAAATAAAATTATACAGCAAGATATTAGCCTTGCAAAATGAGTGTTTGTCTTAAGAGAAGTTCTTCTAAATTCTTTTCTTTTGATACTGGGCACATGAGCATTTCAACAGCCAAGCCCAGAGGTTTCAGCCTGTGGGGTCCTCTATCTCTAAGAGGAGAAGATAATCTTTCTGGCTCTGGAAGGCAGGCCAGGAGTCTTGCTGCCCCACCCTGGAGGGAGGTGAGGGAAAGCAGGGCGGAATGTCACCTGTCTCAGGCCCTGGGGAAAGTAGGAGATGAAAGCCATGAAGGAGGAGAGAAGGAGAGCAAGACAGGCAGAAATGAGACCCAAGTTTGGTAAGTCAGTAACACAGTGACACCCATGATGAAGGGGGCTATGCCTCTCTTCTTGCTTGGAGCTCCTGGTGGCGGCTCCCTCAAAGAAAGCCCTATGGGACTTCCCTGGTGGTCCAATGGTTAAGACTTGCCCTTCCAATTCAGGGAGTATGGGTTCGATCTCTGGTGGGGGAGCTAAGATCCCACATGCTTCATGGCCAAAAAACCAAAACATGAAGTGGAAACAAATTCAATAAAAACTTTAAAAAAATGGTCCACATAAAAAAGAAAGAAAGAAAGTCCTATATCAATGTGAGGCACAGTCACATCAAATTAAGGTGTAGTTTGGCAGGTGAAGGGGCCCGGCCACTGAAGCTCCCTGGGGTACTGCAGCACATTCCTGGAGAATGGGACCCCGACCTTGCTGAGAGTGCCTGGTGGGTTCCAGCATGCTCTTGTCAATGGTTGTTCAATAGCTAGTTGTGATTTCAGCGCTCTCGCACGAGGAGATAGCACATGTCCTTCTACTTTGCCATCTTGATTTGATTTGAGTGCCTGGTGAAGTTGCTGGAGAGGGTCACTGTGACGTGACATCCCCTACATTCAGAAGGGACCTGAGCCAACGACGGCGAAGGCCCCCGAGTCTCCCTTCCACCCCTGTCCTGGGGTTCCAGAAGCCACACCCTGTCCCCTTCTGCTCCTCAGTCACCATCTTGGACAGGAGTGGAAGACAGGCCATTTTTCTTAGAAAGCTGAGCCTTGTATGTAAAGGAAACTTTTTTTTTTTTCCTTAGAGGCTGGGAGACTGACACCAGCCAGAAAATAGGAAGACAAGGGAAAATGAAAGAGCTATGTTTTTTCTTCACATATCAGCCAAGTCAAGACCCTGATACATTTATAAAAATAAAAGCTTGGAACTGAAATATACTGCAATAGGAGAATGGTTTAATAAATTATTTCATAACCATTTTACATGGCTATGAAAATTATCTTTGTGGATTATTTTAATTATACAATAAGTTGATGTCATGGAATCAGTGTGTATATACTGAAAGATCTCAGTTATATATAAAAAACAGACTTGAGGAAAGTCATGAAAATGTTAACAATAGTTATTTTATTTTTAAAAATATTTATTTGTGAAATCTTTTTAGTTGCGACACGGGAAGTCTTAGTTGTGGCATGTGGGATCTAGTTCAGGGATAGAACCCGGCCCCTCTGCGTTGGGAGCACAGAGGATTAGCCACTGGACCATCAGGGAAGTCCCAACAATAGTTATTTTGAAAGAAGTTATTTTCTATAATGACTGTGTAGATCTGAAAAAATAATAGATAAAAATTTAAAACAAAATCTTACAGAGCAGTGTTACAAATGGATTTCTAAAGCCCCTTGCTCTTCTCAAATCAACATACCCCAACTGCAGCAGGATGTGGGTGACATAGCTGTGGGAAATGGTCACTCTTCCCTGTTTCTCAATATCTAGTCCAAGTAGGACAGTTTGCAAGGAAAAGTCAACAGGATATCTCTATAACACCATCCCTCAAAGCAGAAATATAATGTTTCTCAAAGATCATTGTCACACATTGTTGTTTAATACCACCCATTTAGATTGGCATGGATTCTGACAGGTCTAGGAAAACCCCTGATTCTGGCATTCTGACCCTCAGAGATAATTTACTTCTGCCGGGGGTATCTGCTTCTCTGGTGGCTCAGTTGATAAAGAATCCACCTGCAATCCAGGAGACCTGGGTTCGATCCCTGGGTTGAAGATCACCTGCAGAAGGAAATGGCAACCCACTCCAGTATTCTTGCCTGGAGAATCCCACAGACAGAGGAACCAGGTGGGCTACAGTCATGGGGTCACAAGAATCAGACATGTTCTAGTGACTAAACCACCACCATCACCATGGGATATCCAAGACAAATATTTAAATACAATCAAAATGTTACCAGATCCCCAAGCAGATAGCCTGAGAAGAATTACAAAAGGGAACTTGCCCTACTTTTTAAAGGAATATTTCATAGAACTACAAAAATTAAAACAGTATTGGTACTACACAGACAGATCAGTGGACCAGAATAAAAAAACCAAGAAATATTTACACATAGTTTCCACATTACAAAAAGAAAACTGATATGACAAAGATGGTATTTCAAATAACCTCTCAGGGATGTATTTAGTTCTGAATCAGGAGGAGCTATTATAGATTCATAAGAATTAGCTCATATTTAATCACTGTGAAGTCAGGTGGGCCTTAGGAAGCATCACTATTAACAAAGTGGAGGTGAAGGAATTCCAGTTGAGCTATTTCAAATTCTAAAAGATGATGTTGTGAAAGTGCTGCACTCAATATGTCAGCAAATTTGGAAAATGCAGCAGTGGCCACAGGACTGGAAAAGGTCAGTTTTCATTCCAATACCAAAGAAAGGTAATGCCAAAGAATGCTCAAACTACCACACAATTTCACTCATCTCAAATGCCAGTAAAGTAATGCTCAAAATTCTTTAAGCCAGGCTTCAGCAATACGTGAACCGTGAACTTCTAGATGTTCAAGCTTGTTTTAGAAAAGGCAGAAGAACCAGAGATCAAATTGCCAACATCTACTGGATCATCAAAAATACAAGAGAGTTCCAGAAAAGCATATATTTCTGCTTTATTGACTATGCCAAAGCCTTTGACTGTGTGGTTCACAATAAACTGTGGAAAATTCTTCAAGAGATGGGAATATCAGACCACCTGATCTGCCTCTTGAGAAACCTGTATACAGGTCAGGAAGCAACAGTTAGAATTGGACATGGAACAAAAGACTGGTTCCAAATAGGAAAAGGAGTATGTCAAGGGTGTATATTGTCACCCTGCTTATTTAATTTATATGCAGAGTACAAATGCTGGGCTGGAGGAAGCACAAGCTGGAATCAAGATGCCCGGAGAAATATCAATAACCTCAGATATGCAGATGACACCACCCTTATGGCAGAAAGTGAAGAACTGAAGAGCCTCTTGAGGAAAGTGAAAGAAGAGAGTGACAAAGTTGGCTTAAAGCTCAACACTCAGAAAACTAAGATCATGGCAGCTGGTCCCATCACTTCATGTGAAATAGATGGGGAAACAGTGGAAACAGTGGCTGACTTTATTTTTGGGGGCTCCAAAAATCACTGCGGATGGTGATTGCAGCCATGAGATTAAAAGACGCTTACTCCTTGGAAGGAAAGTTATGACCAATCTAGACAACATATTAAAAAGCAGAGACATTACTTTGTCAACAAAGGTCCATCTAGTCAAGGCTATGGTTTTTCCAGTAGTCATGTATGGATGTGAGAGTTGGACTATAAAGAAGGCTGAGTGCCTAAGAATGGATGCTTTTGAACTGTGGGATTGGAGAAGACTATTGAGAGTTCCTTGGACTGCAAGGAGATCCAACCAGTCCATCCTAAAGGAGATCAATCCTGAGTGTTCATTGGAAGGACTGATGTTGAAGCTGAAACTCCAATACTTTGGCCACCTGATGCCAAGAGGTGACTCATTTGAAAAGAGCCTGATGCTGGGAAAGATTGAGGGCAGGAGGAGAAGGGGACGACAGAGGATGAGATCGTTGGATGGCATCACCGACTCAATGGACATGGGTTTGGGTGGACTCCAGGAGTTGGTGATGGACAGGGAGGCCTGGCGTACTGTGGTTCATGGGATTGCAAAGAATTGGACATGACTGAGCAACTGAACTGACTGACTGATTAATCACTGTAAGCTCATATTTAATCACTGTGGACTCCATGGCTTACATAAATGCTTTCTACCTACCTGCTTTGGTCTTATGTTCTAGTTTAAAGATTTGGGGGCTCAATTTTTAAAATTTTAGTTATATTTTTGTATTTTTATATTCTTATAAGCACTTCCAAATATTTTATATAAAAGAACAAGACTTGTGTAGGCATAACTAATTAAAAGTCAGAAGTTTAGGGGCAATATTGTAAAGCAGTCACTCTCCAATTAAAAATAAAATAAAAAATTTAGGGGAATTCCTTGGTGGTACAATGGTTAGGATTCCACGCTTCCACTGCAGGAGGCACAGGTTCCAACTCTGGTTGGAAAACTAAGATCCCACATGCAGGGGGTTTGGCCAAAGATAAAGTCAAAAGTTCAAAAAGGCAGATGTGATAAATACAAAGTGCTATGAGTACTCAAAGGAGGTTAGAATAAGTTACAGGGGAAAGGTGGTATTCTAGATGAGTCTTGGAGGATGAGCCACATTTTAGGAGATGGAGATGGTGAGGGGATGGTGTTCCAGGTAGAAGGAACAGAAATGCAAAGGCACAGAGACAGAAAAGAACTGGGTTCTACGAGGCACAGGAAGTGGTCCTGTGTGGTCATGTATTCATTCATTTACTTATTCCAAAACACTTGTCAAGGGCCTAATATGTGCCAGATCCTTGCTTCTAGAGTTGGTTCAGTTGTTCAATGAATATCATCAGAGACTTTAGTCCTTCACAGATTTCCAGTTGTCCGTTTTCTGTGCATCAACAATGTTCCCCTCTGGGGACACAGTGGCTGCAGCAGTCCCTAGCATCAAATCCTCATATGACAATATGCAAGAAAGCAATCTCCCCTCACTTGTCAATTATTATTAAGGGAGAAACCTCAGCAGATTTCCTTGAGGCTCAAGGACTTTTTCCCATGCCCATCTCCAATTATTGAATTGTCTGTTTCTGCTGAGAAGACTCTTGAGAGTCCCTTTGCCGGAAGGAGATCAAACCAGTCAATTCTAAAGAAAATCAACCCTGAATATTCATTGGAAGGACTGATGCTGAAGCTGAAGCTCCAATATTTTGGCCACCTGATGCAAAGAGCCAACTCATTGGAAAAGACCCTGATGCTGGGGAAGATTGAAGGCAGGAAGAGAAGGGGATGACAGAGGATGAGATGGTTGGATGGCATCACTGACTCAATGGACATGAATTTGAGAAACTCTGGGAGATAGTGGAGGACAGAGAAGCCTGATGTGTTGCAGTCCATGGGGTTGCAAAGAGTTGGACATGACTTAGTGACTGAATAACAACACATTCTGCCTCTGATACTCTGATAAATGGAACTGGACAAATGAATTATCTATATAAGTAATAAATTGCATCCCTCCCTAAAATCAATACCAAAAAATCAACTCAGTTTATTATAGACCTGAATGCCTGGAATAAAACTTAAAAACATTTTTTAAAAATATAGGGAATATCTTTCAAATTTTAGAATAGGGAAAGATTTCTTAGACAAGATGCCAAAAAATTCTAACTCTGAAAGAAAAGATTTGTATGTTGCATTTAAATTAAGAGCACTTATTCATCAACAGACACTGTAAAAAATGAGAGGAAAAAGGGGAGAAAATATTTACAACATATGTATCCAAACAAAGAATTGCTGCCAAGAATGCATAAAGAATGTCTTCAAATCTATGAAGAAAAAAATAAACAACTTTATCAGAATATGGGCAAAAGACACAAACAGGCATTTTACAAAAAAGAAAATACATATGGTCAATAAGTACATTAATTTCCATATTAATCAGGGAAATGCAAATCAAGATCACAATGAGATAACTTTTAACAACCATGACAAAAATTAAGAAATCTGACTATACCCAGTGTTGAAGAAGATATGGATTAATGTGACCTCATAAATGTTGCTGGTGAGTGTATACATTGATTTAACTACTTTGAAATATTTGAAATATAAATTTGAAAGATATTCCCTATATTTTTAAAAAATGTTTTTAAGTTTTACTCCAGGCATTCAGGTCTATAATAAACTGAGTTGATTTTTTGGTATTGATTTTAGGAAATTATTGTATACATTTGAGCATTCTTAAATCCTATGGCCCAGTGACTCCTAGGTGGATAGCTGAGAGCACTCTTATACACATGCGCCAAGAGACACATAGGAAGTGTTCACACATGTATTGTGCAGTGTAGTAAAAAATTAGAATTGATGCAATGCCCGTTGGTAGAAGAATGAATGAATAAAATTTGGTATATTTACACCATGGAATATTATACAGCTCTGAAAACAAATGAACTATAGCTCTAGGTGTTAGACAATAGGTATGAAGCTGGACAGCATAATGATGAGGGGGAAAAAGTACTTATCAGATGACCATATAGAATGCAATATATATTTTATAAGACTTTAAAACAAAGAAAACAATACATTGTTTGAAAGTGAAAGTCGCTCAGTTGTGTCCGACTCTTTGCAACCCCATGGACTATACAGTCCATGGAATTCTCCAGGCCAGAATACTGGAGTAGGTAGCCTTTCCCTTCTCCAGGGGATCTTCCCCAACCAGAGATTAAAGCCAGGTCTCCTGCAATGCAGGCAGATTCTTTACCAGCTAAGCCACAAGTAGGCAGCCATATATGTGATAAAACCATTTTTAAAAAGCAAGGACTATACGTATATGAAACCAGAGGCACAGACAACAACAAAAACCTACCCAATAAAACATGGGCAAATGGGAATTGCCTGGAGGTCCGGTAGTTAGGTTAGTAGTTAGGACTCCATGCTTTCACTGCTGGGGCTGGATTCAATCCCTGGTCAGGGAACTAGATCCCGCATGCCGCAACTAAGACCTTGGCACAGCCAAATAAATAGTAAAGAAATAAATATTTTTTAAATGGTTAAGACATTAAATTTTATGTGATGTGTATTTTACCACAATTTTTTTGAAATGAAAAAAAGCAAAGCAATTGTAAGCATGAAATTCAGGATGGTGTGTACTTTGGTTGTGGAAGGATGGGGATGGGAAAGGTGAGGAGCCAACTAGTTATCGGTAATATTCTAGCTCCATGGTGGATTCGTGGGGGTTCATTATAGAAATGCCTACATAAACAAATCAAAGTAAATAAAATGAAAATGATCAGGCACGGAATAAACAATGACAGTGTGATCTTATCTAAGAATTAAAATCTAAATACATGCATTTCAGGTCCAAAAAATAAAAATCATCTTTAAAATGCACTTCAACAACAACAAAAAAGACAAAAAAATAAATAAATAAAATAAAATGCACTTCAAGCAAAAAGAAGAGACTGTAAATCAGTCCCTATTTACTGTTGGAATATTTTCGCAGTCCTTCTATGTATGTGTGTGTGTATATACATACATATATTTGTGCTAACACTAGAAAACGGAACACTCTCTTTTGTACTTTTATTTTTCACCTAACGATAAATTGATAACATGTTTGCATGTCATTAAATATTTTAAGAGTATTTTAAATATAGTCATAAAATTCCATTGTATGGATATACCATAGTTTAGTTAAATAAATGAATATTGTTAGAATTTAAATTGCTCCTAAAATTTCCCTATTAGTAAATGCTAGATTTAATATCCTGGTGGTTAATCTTTGTACCTATTTTTTCTTTTTTTTTTTTTCTTTTTGGCCATGCCAACAGGCTTGGGGCATTTTAGTTCCCCAGCCAGGGATTGAACCCAGGCCACTGCAGTGAAGGTGCTGAGTCCTAACCACTGAACTGACAGGGAATTCTCTTTGTACCTGTTCTTAACTCTTTCTTCTGGGGAAATTCATAGTCATTAAATAGCTGAGGCAAAGATACAGGAAAAAGTTTAAGGAGTTTGATATCAGAAAAAGTTCCATGATCCTTCAGAAAGGTTTACCAAGACTCATTCCCACCAATAAAATAAACAAACAGTACACAAGTCCATTTTCTCATATCCTCATCGACTCGGAGCTTTTCGAGTTTTTAAATCCTTTCTAAAAAGTCTTATTTCTGTGAAGTTTTAATTTGCAATTCCCCGATTACAACTGACATTGAATATTAAGATGTTTCCATAACTTAAAAAATTAAGTAGTTTTTAATTGAAAAAGTAATTCATGTACATGGTAAAAATATAGAACAGCATAAAAAGATACGCTGTGAAACCTGTCTCCTTCCCACCTTGGACCGCAGTCCCCTCCCTGAGCAGCCACCATGACCAGTTTCCTGTTTCTCCTTCCCAAAATATAATGTACATAAGCAAGCACACAAGTAAGAAGAAATGCATTTACGTACAACCATATTATCCTTTTTAAAAGCCAATGAGAGGGACTTCCCTGGTGGTCCAGTGGCTAAGATTCTGTGCTCTTAATGCAGGAGGCCTGCGTTCGATCCCTGGTTGGGGAACTAGATATCACAACTGAAAGAGGCCAAGAGGCCCTTTCAACTATGCTTCATCACAGTCTGAACAGGGAGAGAAAGGAGGAAGAATTTGTCTGCCAGCTGCTGTCCCCCACTGGTCAAAGATTCTCTCTCACAGTGTTATACAAGCCCTGGTGCCCAGAGGGCCCTGGTGCCTCGTGCTTCAGCCTCAATAAGGACGCCCCAGGATAAGAGTGGGCACAAGTGACGCAGGAGCATCTGAGGCACTGTTGGGCTGTACCCACATGAAGTGAGTTGAAGCACTGGTGGTTTGTTGCTATAGCAACAGCTGGAACGGAACAAGACGCCAAAGCCCCCAGAGACAGGTGGGGCTGAAGGTCCGACCCTAGCACGGACACTCAGATCTGCTTGGGCTGCCCCTCACCCACCTGACTGCCATACTGCTATGGGGTATCCATTTTTGTTTTTCTTTTAGCCAAACCATGTGGCATGTGGGATCTTAGTTTCCCGACCAGGGATCGAACCCATGCTCCCTGCAGTGGAACTGCCCAGGAAAGTCCCAGACATGAGAAAAGATTCCTTAGTCTCAGAATTGCCTTCAAGATGGTGGCCAGCCACACTTCCCTGAAAAGACTTTTACTTGGGAGTCTAGTTTCCTGGTGGTGCCCATGTGTCTACTCCCACAACCCCACGGGGCCTCTGAAAGGTAACGACTGGTGGCCGTGTTCTTCCTCAGTGTCCTTGAGCCTTCCTGGGCCTAGTCAGATAGTGGGTTCTCAGTCTTACATAGTAAATTCCTTCTTACATTCTCCTCTCCCTGAGCTTTGCAATCACCTTGTCAAGACTGTCAAGGAGGTTCTGGCATCTCCACCTCATCGTCATGTACAAGTTTTGTAGCCATCTTCACATACAGTTAAGACCAGCTCCAGGGCTTCCCTGGTGGCTCAGTGGTAAAGAATCCGTCTGCCAATGCAGGAGATATGAGTTCAATCTCTGGGTTGGGAAGATCCCACGTGCCAGGGAGCAACTGTGCTGTAGAGCCCACATGCCCAACTACTGAAGCGCGAGCCCATGCTGCACAACAAGAGAAGCCACCACAGTGAGAGGCCCACACGCCGCAACTAGAGAAGAGCCCCTGCTCGCCACAACTAGAGAAGAGCCCACACAGCAACCAAGTCCTGGTACAGTCAAAAACAAACAAATAAATTATTAAAAAAAAAAAAAAAAGACCAACTCCAGGCATCTTCACTATAATGTTGAAGGCCATCTCGCAGGCAAATACCAGCTGGCAATACATTCTCTCAGGACTTCCCTGGTAGCCTAGTGGTTAGGACTCCACAGTTCCAGTGCAAGGGGGCATGGATTTGGTTCCTGGGAACTAAGATCCTGCATGCTGCATGGCGCAGCCAAAAGTGCCTACGTTCTCTCCAACCCAGCCGCATATTTTACTCCCCTGGTCGATCACCTCGGATCCACTGCCACATGGCTTCCCTCTGTTCCAGATGGCCTGCGTGGACCAGGTCCTGTGATTCCTCGGGTGAGTCAGCTGAGTCTCTAGGAGGAGGGACTGTGTAAACTCCTGCTCAAGTTGTGGCGAGTCCTGATTTTCATTATGGTCCTGGAGACAGTGAGCGGTGATGGAGGCAGATCGTAAGAAAAGCAAATGACATCTTGAGAGGCATCTGCTTCCAGTGACGTCTGCACACTGTCTCCAGATTCCAGTGACAGGGGGCTGCTTCTGCTGGTCATGAACACTCCTGGGAATCTGTGGGATTAAGGTTTCTGTTCTCATCCACACAACACCCCCATCCCAGAGTCCCATGCTTTTCCGAGCGGAGCCTGGTTTTGACAGGAGATTTGTCAAAGCTACCCATTCAGTCTCCTTTGGCAGCACGGGAACCCTTACAATCAGCTGCTGAGCCTGACATTTAGCAGTTGGCCCTGAAGCTGCAGGAGATGAAAGTCTCCTTAAAAACTGCCATAAAGCTCTAGTGGCTTTTACACAATCTTAAGTTGGCTGTGAGCTACTCGAAGCCTATCATTTTCTTTTTTTTTGCAAGGTTTCTTTTTTGCAAGGCTCTTACTAAAAGCCAGCCTATTCTACATTTCTTATAATTATCATTGCCAACATACAATCAAATACTGTGTTCTCCTCTCCAGCTCAATCTCACCTTCCACTTGCACCTCACCCCCAATTAACCCCAGATGAAAACCTTAGTCATTCTGATACCACGTCATGCCAAGGGTTATTACCACCACCCACTTACCGTGATCAATATTGTCCCTACTGCAGTCAAAACAATAGGAACTCCAGTGTCACAATCCTATCCTTTTGTGGGATCTTAGTTCCCTAACCAGGAACCGAAGCCTCATTGGCAGCACGGAGCCTTAACCACGGACAACCAGGGAAGTCCCCACAGTCCTATCCTGAAAGTCTGCTTTTCAGGATCACCCTTGGGACCAACTGTCTCTGGGGGCCAGTGGCGCAGTGTGGCCTTGAGATGACGTATGGGGCATCGTTTCCGCGTGGAGTCAGTTGGAGCCCAGGTGGAGCTGGGTCACTACGGAGGGGCTAGGACAGGACAGGTCAAAGACACTGGAGGCTGAGAGGCTCGGATATGGCATTGAGAGATGTCTGCTACAAAGGCTCAGCATAGATTTTCTTTCCAAACTAGGTTTACCCCATTTGCATGTATTGATTCGATGTGATGGATAGGTTTAGTTCTCATTCTGGCATTCTGTTTGACGTTACGCTTTCCTCTCTTGAGTGCTCCCTTTGTTTTGCATCTTTTGCTCTGTGCTGGTGTGTATGTGTGTTTTCTTCAGGCTATTTTGCTGCATTGGTGGTAATTTAGCACACTATTTCTTCTGGAACCCTCAGACTTTGTCAGGGCAAGATGTGTCAGATATGCTAAAATGTGATCTGAGGCATAAAAGCCAAGAATCCACACACCCTCCGCCTCCTGCTTTGTTTTACTGTTACATATTTGTGCCCAGTGGAAATCTTGATAAATTCCATTTTTGCTTTCCACCAAAGGATGAAAAGAAATTTGGTGTGTTTATGATTACATGCACAGCTTTAGTGAGAACACTCCCGAAAGTGCTTCCATTTTGAGTAGGGTTTTTTATTGTTGTTACTGCTGCTGTTGTTTTTTTTTTTTTTCCCTTTTTTTTCCCCTGGCCACCCTGCACAACTTGTGGGAATCTTAGTTCCTCGACCAGGAACTGAATTAAACCCACCAGGCCCGAGGCAGAGAGCGCATGGAATCCTAACCACTGGACCACCAGGGAATTCCCTTGATTAGGGTAAATGAGAACCAAATCCTTTGCTTACAATTTTACCTGCCAAGTGGAAGAATTCTCTTGCAGCCGCTTTTGGCTCCTCAGTTTCACACTTTGTTCCCTCGACACTCCCCACAGTCGGAGCATGTTTTCCTGTAATGGGACCCCTTGACCTTCTCCCCTGTGTTACCCACTTTGTGCCCTACGCCAGATGCATCATGGCGCCAGAGGGTGGCAGGGCACTCCTACACCAGGACAGCTGTCAAAAACTGAATTATAGGTGGGAAGGACTACAGACCACATAAATTTATTCTACAAAAACCAAACTAGATGTATCCCATGTCAGCTTTCACTCCATTATCTGACATAAGGCAAATAAAAATTTGGGCAAAAGGAGGTAGTGTTCTTAACTGACTACACCAAAATTGCCTTCTTGCCTATGAAAATTTTACAAAAGCAGATACCCACGTGAACACCTTGTTGCTGCTGCTGCTGCTGCTAAGTTGCTTCAGTCATGTCCGATTCTGTGCGACCCCATAGACGGCAGCCCACCAGGCTCCCCCATCCTTGGGATTCTCCAGGCAAGAGCACTGGAGTGGGTTGTCATTTCCTTCTCCAATGCATGAAAGTGAAAAGCGAAAGGGAAGTCGCTCAGTCGTGTCTGACTCTTTGCGACCCCATGGACTGCAGCACACCAGGCTCCTCCGTCCATGGGATTTTCCAGGCAAGAGTGCTGGAGTGGGGTGCCATTGCCTTCTCCAGAACACCTTGTTAGGGAACTTCAAACCCTCCTTAAAAGAGACCATGGAACTGAGGAAGCTTAAACGATCTCCATGTTGTACCTTGTGTGTGCTCAGTTGTGTCTGACTGTGTTCGACCCCATGGACTGTACTACCAGGTACAGAATTATCCATGCAAAGATACTGGAGTGGGTTGCCATTTCCTCCTCCAGGGGATCTTTCCAGGGATTGAACATGAGTCTCCTGAATCAGCAGGTACATTCTTTACCACTGAGCCACCTTGGAATCTTTATGCTGTACCTCATGGTTTATAATTTAATATAGAGTCATTGATAACCCACAAATAGTTGTAAGAAAGTCCAATGAAGCTCTGCTGTTTTTTTTCCCCCATGATGATTGATGCTTTTTTAGGAAATGAATATCAGAATTAAAAAAAAATTTTTTTTCTTGTTCTTTTTGGTTCCCTGTCTTGCTGGTGCCTGGTCAGCTGACTGTGCTGATGAAGTCACAGAGCTCAATAAGCAGATTACCCTTCCTAAGAAAGGATTTCCAGCCGTGCAGTCTAATAGGACTTTCTGCAATGAGGGAAAGGTTCTTATCAGAACTGTCCTACATGGTAGTCACTGATCACATGTTGCTAGCTTTTAAGCCCTTGAAATGTGGCTAGTGAGACTGAAAAATTGAACTTTACATTTTATTTAGGTTTAATTAACTAAAAAATCCAGATGTTCAAGCTGGATTTAGAAAAGGCAGAGGAACCAGAGATCAAATTATCAACATCTGTTGGAACACAGAAAAACCAAGAGAATTCCAGAAAAACATCTACTTCTGCTTTATTGACTACGCCAAAGCCTTTGACTGTGTAGATCACAACAAACTGTGGAAAATTCTTAAAGAGATAGGAATACAAGACCACCTTATCTGCCTCTTCAGAAATCTGTATGCAGATCAAGAAGCAACAGTTAGAACTGGACATGGAACAACAGACTGGTTCCAAATTGGGAAAGGAGTGTGTCAAGGCTGTATGTTGTCACCTTGCTTATTTAACTTATATGCAGAGTACAGCATGCAAAATGCTGGACTGGATGAAGCACAAGCTGGAATCAAGATTGCTAGGAGAAATATTAATAACCTCAGATATGCAGATGATACCACTGTTATGGCAGAAAGTGAAGAGGAACTAAAGAGCCTCTTGATGAAAGTGAAAGAGGAGAGTGAAAAAGCTGGTTTAAAACTCAACATTCAAAAAACTAAGATCATGGCATCCGGCCCCATCACTTCATGGCAATAAGATTGGGAAACAATGGAAACAGTGAGAGGCTTTATTTTCTTGGACTCCAAAATCATTGCAGATGGTGACTGCAGCCATGAAATTAAAAGATGCTTACTCCTTGGAAGAAAAGCTATGACCAACCTTGACAGCATATTAAAAAGCAGAGACATTACTTTGCCAACAAAGGTTCGTCTAGTCAAGGCTATGGTTTTTCCTGTGGTCATGTATGGATGTGAGAGTTGGACTGTGAAGAAGGCTGAGCACCGAAGAATTGATGCTTTTGAACTGTGGTGTTGGAGAAGACTCTTGAGAGTCCCTTGGACTTCAAGGAGATCCAACTAGTCCATCCTAAAGGAAATCAGTCCTGAATATCCATTGGAAGGACGGATGTTGAAGCTGAAACTCCAATAATTTGGCCACCTGATGCGAAGAGCTGACTCATTTGAAAAGACCCTGATGGTGGGAAAGATTGAGAACAGGAGGAGAAGGGGACAACAGAGGATGAGATGGTTGGATGGCATCACCGATTCGATGGACATGAGTTTGAGCAGGCTCCGGGAGTTGGTGACAGTCAGGGAAGCCTGGTGTGCTGCAGTCAATGAGGTTGCAAAGAGTCAGACACGACTGAGCGACTCAACTGAACTAAAATTTAAATTTAAATAGCCACATATAGCTAATGGTTGCCATAAAAGGCAGTAAAGATTTGGAGCCATTTAAGGAAAAGATGATACAAAAAGGGGAAGGAGGTGGTGGGGGCGGTATCCTGGCCATGGGGCTGTGACCAACCTGAGAGTATTTTGGTTGGTTGGTTTTTTAAATCATTTTATTCAGGTTTGTTTGTTTGTTGCCCCTTGGTGCAGCATGTGGTATCTTAATTCCCTGATCAGGGATCAAACCTGAGTCCCTTGCATTGGAAGCACAGGGTCCTAACCACTGGACCACCAGAAGTCCCCAGGTATGGATGACATACAAAAAGCTGTACATATTTAAGGTATACACTTCATGAGTTTGGAGATAAGTACACACTCATGAAACCATCACTACAAGCTATGCTGTAAACATATTGTCATCTGCAAGTTTCCTCAAGTCTTATTATTATTTTGTAGTGTGTGTGTGTTTGTGTGTGTGTGTGTGGAAGAACACTCAACGTGAGATCTACCCTCCGTTAATGTTTAAGTATATAATACAATATTGTTAACTACAGGCACTCTGTAGTTATAGATCTCCAGGTATCATTCACCTTGTACACCTAAAACACTGTGCCCTTTGACTACTACCTGCCTGTTTCTCCCTCCCCCTTTCAGCCCCTGACAGCCTCTCCACTCGCTGCTTCTATGCATCTGATTATCTTAGATTCCTCATGTAAATGAGATCACGCACTACTTGTCTTTTTGTGCCTGGCTTCTTTCATTTCCAGGTTCATCATGTTGCTGCAAATGGCAGGCTTTCCTTCTTTTTTTCAACCCAAATAATATTCCATAGTATGCATATACCACATTTTCCTTTTCCATTCATCCACTGATGGACATTTAGATTGCTTCTACTTTTTGGCTGTTGTGAAAGAAACACGGGAGTGTGGACATTCCTTTAATGTCTTGATTTCAGTTTCCTTGTGCATGTACCCAGAAGTGAGATTGCTGGATCACTTGGTGGTTTTCTTTTTAATTTCATGAGAAACTTCCATAATGTCTTCCATAGTGGCTGTACCAATTTACATTCCCATCAATGCCATACAAGGGTTCCCTTTTCTTCATATCCTTGCTAACACTTATCTTTTGTTTTTTTGATAATAGCCATTCTAACAGGTGTGAGGTAATACCTCATTGTGGTTTTGGTTTGCATTTCTCTGATCATTAGTGATACTGAACCGCTTTTCATACATCTTTTGTCCATCTGTATGTCTTCTTTGGAGAAATATCTATTTAGTTCATTGGCCTATTTTAAAAAATCATTTCCCCCACCTTTTCTATTGAGTTATGCGAGTTCCTTACATCAGCCTGGGGAGTTTTTGTTTTTTTTGGTTTGAAAACTGATTTTATTTACCAGCAATGTGATTTTGGTTTAGTGACAAATTTTATTTTTAAAAAAAATTTTTATTGGAGTATAGTTGATTTACAATGTTGTGTTCGTTTCAAGTGTACAGCAAAGTGAATCATTTCACAAATACACATATACCCACTCTTTTTTAGATTCTTTTTCCATATAGGTCATCACAGAGTGTTGCCTAGAGTTCCCTCTGCTATACAGTAGGTCCTTGGTAGTTACCTATTTTATACACAGCAGCGCACAGCGCGCGCATGCTTAGTTGCTCAGTAGTGTCCGACACTTTGCGACCCCACACTTTGCGACCCCGTGCACTGCAGGACCCGCTAGGCTCCTCAGTCCAAGGAATTCTCCAGGCCAGAATACTGAAGTGTGTTGCCATTTCCTTCTCCAGGGGAACTTCCCAACCCAGGGATCGAATCTGCGTGTCCCGGGTTCTTTACCGGCAGGGTTCTTTACCACTGAGCCTCCAGGGAAGCCATTAAACCCGTACAACCTCTCTGATTCGGACCCCGTTTTACAGAGTAAGAAGCTCAGAGAGGTTGAGGCACTTGCCCAAGCTCACACAGCGCGGATTCCAGCCTTGGTAGGTCAGTTGATCCGACACCCAAGCCCAGGCTCCTTCGTGACAGATCCCAAGAACCCCTCCCTCGGCCACTGTGAGGCCTCACCCGGGCAAAATGGGCAGCTCGGCACTTACACCACCCAGCCGCCTCTGGGGCCGTTTCCTTTTTCCTATTCTTGCTCTCTGGAAACGCATCCTATCGGAGCTGATCCTATGGGTTCTCTGAGCCTCGATTTCCCCTTTGTGGGTGTAGGGAGTAGGGGTCTCCCACTAGTAACAAGGACGAGGGAGAGAAAAGAGGAGAGAGTGGCTCTCTCCCTCATCCCACCCCCACCTCCGGGCTAAGACCCCAGCCCGGTCCTCCCGGAAGCGCACTTCCCACCAAGCAAGGTCCTGCGGCAGGAATGGGGCTCGGCCCCTTTAAATCCCGCGCGGGAACGCCCGGGGCCGGGCCGCGCAGCCCGTGATCGGCCGTCGGGAATTGCCGGCCTCCGCGCGTCCTCCGGAAGCTTCCCCTCGCGCTGCCCCCAGCCCCGCGTGCCCACTCGGTTCGCCATCCCTCGAGGGCGCCGCGGCCGTGGGGAGGATGAGCCGCATCTATCAGGACAGCGCCCTCCGCAACAAGGCGGTGCGGAGCGCGCGGCTGCCGGGGGCCTGGGACCCTGCCGCTCACCAGCGGTAGGCTCCGCCCGCGTCTCTCCACCGCCTCCCGGCCCGGCCTCTGTCGGCTGGCGAGCATCTGCTTTGAATCCAGGCTCCCTGATTGCGCGCGGGGGTTGGGGTGGGGATGGCGCCACCGGGATGGTGTGCGGGTGGGAGGAAAGGCGGGGCTCGCCGAAGACCTCCGGGGCCTCGGGATCGTCTCTCACAGTGCTCCCCTCGGATCGCACCCCAGAGACACCGATCCGCGTGAAGCTCACGGACGGTCGGTCTCAACTCCTAAACGGGTCTCAAAAGGCGGTGCTTACTCACCTCCACCTTTGTCTTTACCCCGCCCCGGTGACTCCACGCACCGCCACTTGCCCTTGCCTTGTCTTCAGGCCTTTGCACAGCTCCAGAAGGACAGTGTCCTGCAGGGACGGGGACAGCGGGTGGGAGTTGGCCTGGAAGGGTTGGGGGAGCGCAAGGCCTGCCCGGAGGCCTGTTGGGTCGGGAGGGCCCAGCCCTGCCATTATGGACCCGGAGGTTATGAGAACGAATGGACCATTCCATTTGCAATGACAAAACCTAAAGAGTTTGAGCAAACTCCAGGAGATGGTGAAGGACAGGGAAGCCTGGCGCGCTGCAGTCCATGGGGTCGCCAAAGGTCGGACACGACTTTAACCACTGAACAACCAACCACCACCACCAAAGACTGAAGGGCTTAAGGGGGGTGGGTAGGGACAGGTAAGGTCCAGGGAGGTTTCATTTCATTCCCAGCCTTTCAGTTGCCCCCACCCCTCTTCCATTTCCATGGTTCCGAAGGCGGTAGTCCCTAGGTTCTGCTTTTATGAAAACTGGAATTGGGAAGAGAGGGTCCAGTTCCTCTCAGTGAGGGACCCTGTGACCTTGGGCTTCTCAGGAAACTTCTGAGTCTGGGTTTCTCCATTCTAAAAATGGATAAGAATGAGAACAGAAATAGGAAAGTGCTTTAAAACAGGTGAAAAGGGAAGATACTTTATAGCAGCTTAGACCTTAGAACCCCACCCCCAAATTTGGTTACCTAAAAAAGTAAAGTTCTTTATATTTTGTAAATGCTTAATAGTTTACAAAGCACCTTCGCAGTTTACAAGACACCTTCACGTAGGTAGTCGGATGTCACCCTCAAAGAAGCAAGTGAGGTGGTTGTTACTCGCATTTGGCGGATGTGAAGACTGAGGTTCTGGTTACAGTAACGCCCTGCAGGTGGGGCCATTGCACTTGTGGTTCTTTGCTGAGGACGACAGAACCAGTGAAGCCCTCATTCTCTCTCTTCCTCAGAGGAGATGGCGTCCTGCTGGAGGGAGAATTACTGGATGTATCCCGGCACAGCATCTTGGATGCCCACGGCAGGAAGGTGAGGATGTTTCCCAGGGGGCGCCCTCAGGGCACTGGCTTCAGGGTTCCCACCCACCAGGGTATCTCTCTCTGCTTGACTCTGCCAGTGCCAAGACTTGGGGTCCAGCTCTTTCCTTGTGAGGCTCACAGGGCAGGTAGAGGGTTGGCTGGGAGATTGGCAACCAAAAGGGGCCACGGATGGAAGGGATCAGTAGGGCTGTACTGGGTGGCAGACAGACCAGGGTTGGGGGTGGGGGGTGGGGACTGGGGTCTTGATGAGAAGACAGACCAGGCCCTAAACCAAGGGGTGTGTTTGGGGCCAGGACTGGGAGGGCTGAGAGCAGGATGGGGTGAGGTCAGTGGTTCAGGACTCAAGCTGGGGGTCCTGAGTGGGCTGGAAGGCCCTCTGAAGAGGTCCTGTCTCCCGATGGAATAGAACTAGAATGCGGGGAACTTCTCTGGGTAGGCAGGATGAGTGGCTCTGGGCTGAGGGCCTGGCCCCTATCCTCTGGTCTGGTGGTTCCCATTGCTTCCAGACCTTGATGAACAAGGTCAGAGCAAAGTTACCTGCCTATACGGGTGCGAGGTGAACCGTGACCTTCCCCTTTGGGGTACCAGCTGTGTGGCTGGGAAATCATGTGTACCTTGAGTTGTTTAGAGTTGAATTACTTTAGATGTACTGTTGGAGTCTGCTTTCAGAAGGAGCCCTGAAGCAACTCCATTTGCAGAATGGTGAATATCTTAGCAGGGCTTTCGCATCTTTTTTTTTGTCCACATATAGCTCGTTTTGCAGGGATCTTAGTTCCCTGACCAGGGATCAAACCCGGGTTCCCTGCAGTGGAAGTACGGAGTCCTAACCACTGTACCATCAGGGAATTCCCTTGCTCATCTTTTAATATCCCTGTGTGGCTGGGTGTTTTGGAATACTGGATTTTTATAAAGCGGGTCACCAGTGTGGACCTGGACATTCGTGTGTGCATGAGTGTGGAGCCCTGAGGTGGGAGGAGGGTTGCTGTGTTCTGGGCCTTTGTTTCCAGCTTGAATGTGAGGTCTACCTTGCTGATACCACCCGAGGCTTCAGCTCCCACGTCCATGCCCTTCTCTTCTTGTCCTCTCAGCCTCCTAGTGTCACGTCCTTTATCACCCCCTTCTCAGACGTCCATGGACACACCTGGCTGGCATTCACCATCCCCTACTAGCAAGGGTTTCTTTCCTGAGCACGAGTTCTGAAAAGCTTTTTGGAAGAAAAGCTATGACAAACATAGACAGCGTATTAAAAAGCAGAGACATCACTATGCTGAAAAGGTCCACATCATCAAAGCTATGGTTTTTCCAGTAGTCGTGTATGGATGTGAGAGTTGGATTTTTTTTTTTTTTTTTGAGAGTTGGATTTTAAAGAAGGCTGAGTGCTGAAGAATTGATGCTTTCAAATTGTGGTGCTGGAGAAGACTCTTGAGAGTTCCCTGGACTGCAAGGAGATCAAACCAGTCAATCCTAAAGGAAATCAACCCTGAATATTCACTGGAAGGACTGATGTTCAAGCTGAAGCTCCATTACTTTGGCTACCTGATGTGAAGAGCCAACTCCCTGGAAAAGACCCTACTCGCTGGAAAAGACCCTGATGCTGGGAAATACTGAGGGCAGGAGTAGAAGGGGGTGACAGGATGAGATGGTTAGTATCACCGACTCAATGGACATGAGTTTGAGCAAACTCTGGGAGATGGTGAATGACAGGGAAGCCTGGTGTGTTGCAGTCCATGGGGTTGCAAAGAGTCAGACACAATTTAGCAACTGAACAAGTTCTGAATCTGTACCCCTCCCCCCTTCCAAATAACCCCAGAGGTACTGACCGACTTATCTCCTTGATCTCTAGAACTGAGCTCAGCAAGTTCCAGAGGCCTGCGGCTACCTGGAGCCAGTTTCTCACCCACACCCCTTGTGAACCGCTTCAGCTTCCAGCTCAGCACTAGTTTCAGGCCAGGAGATGCTTTGCTTCACCCTCCCTTCCTTAGCACACGGGTCAGCAGGGTGAGCACCCCAGCCCGTAACCCCAGCCAGCCTGCCCAGCAGAGCCCAGCAGGACCTGATGTGGGGCTGGACTGCCCCGGCTGTCCTCTGCAGGCAGGGTGTTCTCCAGCCCCTCTCCAAACCTTCCTCCTCCTTGTTCCTAATGACAATCACTATATGCCCCCGACCACCAGCCTGCAAGCCTCCAGTCTCCTCCAGCCCTCCCACAAGTGGGTAATGCTTGGCCCTGCAGGTTTCCTACCTTGACCATGTCACACCTCCCCTTCCATGTCCCCACATAGGCCCTTAGGAACTCAGCCTGTCCTGATTAAACCTTGTGCCCCCTCTCCTGCCTTCTGGCTGCAACCCAGCGCCGGTCCCTGCCCTGCAGCCTGCTGGTCTCCTGAAAGACATCTGTCATAGTCTAGGTGCTGTTCAGAAACCTTTCAGGATTCCCTCTGGTCTGCCATGTAAAACCCAAACTCCAGATGCCAACTCAAGGCCTGTCTTATATCATCCCCCACGTGCTTCCGCAGCTCAGACTCCCCTGAGGCTTCCAAGGCCCCTCCGTTGTTCAGACGTCCACATGGGACCTTGACTTTTGTTTTCTGTGCCTGTCCAGGCCTTTAAAATCCTGCCTATACCCTTACTCGCACAGTTGCAGGTTTCTCCACACTATGAGGACTTGCCTTCCCTCTTTGTCCCAGGTGGTGGTTTCCTGTTCTTCAATCTCTAGTTTTTGTTTTGGATTATAGTGTTTATTTAAAATTTTCTTGATGTATAGTTGATTTACAACGTAGTCGTCTCCTGATTAGGACAGCTGGCAGACAGCATGTGTCGCACACTTCATGTTTACACTGTGGTTGCTCCTTTGTTATCTCTTGAATCCTTACAACATGCCTGAAAGTAGACCTCACGTTGTCTCCAGGCAACAGGGGAAACTGAGGCTAAGCGTCACATGCTGTAAGACCCACATTTGTTGGAAGGGGAAAGTGGCAGCCCTCACTCGGAACTCCATCTCAGTGCCCTTTCTGTGGCATCTCGGCTGCTACTACTCCTGCTTTGTGATATTTGGGGTCCTTGGGTTATGGTTTTCTATTCTTTCTGGCTCTGACCGAGTGGAAGCTGTGGGGTTGGGCTCTGAGCCTGCCCTCTCATGGATGTGTGGCCATGGTTCATCACGTGTGGCACATGCTGTACTCAACATGTGAATGAATGAATGATGATTATTGGGAGTGGGGGCCCTCTGGCCAGCTTGAATATCTTTTGGAGCCAAGGTGGGATTCTAGGGTAGAGAGTGAGGCTGGGGGGCTGCAGCCAGAGCACATGGGGAGTGTGTGCGTTGTGGGGTGAAGGGAATGAACAGCCCCTCACTCTCTCTGCTTGGCCCCAGGAGCGCTACTACGTACTGTATATCCGGCCGAGTCGCATCCATCGCCGTAAGTTCGACCCCAAGGGAAATGAAATTGAGCCCAACTTCAGCGCCACCAGGAAGGTGAACACAGGCTTCCTCATGTCCTCTTACAGTAGGTGCCCTCTGCCCTTCCTGCCCCGGGGCCGTCCTACACTGGCCTTCCTTTGCCTCCAGAGGTCTCTTAGGCGCCACAAAGTGTCTTCTCAGCATGACTGAAGTCCGTGTCTGGTCTGAGGGACATCTGGCTGGGCTCTTCCTGCTCTCCATTCACGCAGAGGGTCCCCAGTGCCCTCCCTCAGTGCTGAGGGCCTGCTGCCTTCCCAGTGCCTCCTGTCTCCTGCAGTCTGGTGGAATCATTCTCCCCACCCCCAAGCTGAGATCAGCAGATTTGGGACTTCCAGGGTGGGCAGTGAGAGGCTGTTGGAACCCTGGCTGAGCCCCTGCGCTCTGCCCAGGCCAGGATAAGCAGGCCAGTAGAGAATCTGAGGACCATCCAAGTTTGCTGCTGGTTCCAGCAGACCCCATCCCAGCCAGGGGAGACCTCTGCCTGGTCCCTGGGAAGGCAGAATTGTGTGAAGGGCTTGAATCCTGCCTCCTCCATGGACTAGCTGTGTAACCTTGGGCAAATCACTTAACCTCTCTAAGCCCTGGCTTTCTCATTTGTAAATAGAGAGTAAGAACACTGACGCCTGCTGAGGGTTTGCTGTGTGCTGGGCCTCATGCTAAGCACTTTATGTACATTAGCTCTTTCTTTTATACCTCATGTCAGTCCCATCAGGTAGGTACCGCGTTTCACCCTATTTATCAGGCACAGAGAGGTTAAGTAACTTGCCTGTGGTCACACAGCATGTAAAGCAGATGTGTACCAGGCAGCCTGGCTCCAGAGCCCTTACCCATAATCCTCTGCATGTGCTCCTTGATGAGCAGGGGCAGGATGGGAGCGCGGGTGTTTGTGAGCAGGTACAACAGTCAACCCTCAGCTGGCTTCTAAAGAGCCCTCCCAGAGTGCTTGCTGTCACACTGGTAATGACCACCTCATGCTGGTAGAAGCCCAGGGGGACAGCTGGCAGAGAGCATTTATCGCACACTTCACGTTTACACTGCAGAGGTGGAAGCCAAGGGTGACTCGGACAGACTGACGCCTGAGGCGCTGAAGGGGCTGGTGAATAAGCCGGAGCTGCTTGCGCTGACAGAGAGCCTCACCCCCGCTGAGACTGTGGCCTTCTGGATGCCTGAGTCAGAGATGGAAGCCATGGAGCTCGAGCTCGGGGCTGGGGTACGGCTGAAAACTCGAGGCGACGGCCCCTTCCTGGGTGAGCAGTGCAGCCCTCGCTGTGGCCTGATGCCCCTGTATGGCCTGTGGGGGGGCTCCTGGCTTCCTGTCTCAGGGCCCCTCACCCCTCCTGCTTAGGGCTCACGGAGCAGGTCAGGTCTGGCCTCCCTGCAGACATGACCCCTTGAGATTGATTTCTCAGTTCCCTGGACAAGTGGCCTGGAGGCAACAGCCTGGACGTTCTGGATCCTGGGGTGCTGCTCAATCCTCTGGTTCCTGTGGGTGCCCTCTCTTATCTGGGGCCCCCTCCAGGGGCTCCCTGAGCACACTCAGGCCTAGAGGACCCCAGCAGAAGGGCCGGGCTCCACCAGGTTTCCACCACATGTAGAGAGGCCAGACAGTGTGAGGGAATTCTGAGGGAAAGGAAGGGAGTCTGAGGGAATTGTGAACTTCTTTCAGATTCATTAGCCAAACTCGAGGCTGGAACAGTGACCAAGTGTAATTTCGCTGGCGATGGGAAGACGGGAGCATCCTGGACAGACAACATCATGGCCCAGAAGTCTTCGGAGGGGGCTGCAAGCGAGACCCGCGAGCAGGGGGATGGCGCGGCGGACGAGGAGTGGGTAGGTCCAGGGTGTGGGCCTGGCGCTGGTGTGGTTTCTCTCCTGGCGGGAGTTTTGTATGGACTGGTTGCAGTTGGGTGGTAGCAGAAAGAGACAGCAACTTAACTTTACTCCCAGCTTTGGTGGACTTCCTGAGTGTGAGTCTGATGAAAAGTCCCTCAAGACATGAAGGGACCTTTCTTCCTGGTGGGCCTGAACTGTGCCAATCAACACGAGAGCCCCACAGATTTATAAGAGCAAAGGACAGGACAAAGGGAGCGTAGAGGGGAACCAAGGAGACTTAATGCCAGGAAGGCTCCAGACATTTCCACTTCACGTGAATACATTAGCCGTGTTGAGCCGCTGAATGAACATTTCCACCCACTCTGTTCTGGGCTTCCTGCCCAGAGTGGCTGGAAAATGGCTGACTTGGACCTTAATAGCTTTTTTGGCTCAAAGGTCAGCCCCCTAGTTGATCCTCAACCGATTCACAGTTGATTTGGTTTTTTGAGCTGCATTTCACCCGAAGATTTGAATTGGTGTCAAAAGACTCCCAAATTGAACATTTAAAACCAAGTCTCAAAAAAACGGGCTGTCTATCTAGCTGATGAAGTGAAGACATTAGCCAGAGAAAACGGGCAGATAGAGGAAATGGATTGTCTTTTGTCTTAATAAAGCGAGTCTTTGACTATAAAACAATGGGAATTGCCAGGCTGGCTCCCTGGGCCAACGCTAATGAGATGAGGCCAAGGCAGGCAACTGAGGGCCCGACCGGTACCACTGGAGCGAACCCTTGTTTGATGACAATAGAAGACGTTTATGAAATACACTCTGTTTATCTCTCTTTACCTCTAGGACGACTGAGGTCAGGGAGAGATGGGGTACCTCCCGGACCCACCGGCACCACTGAGCATTTCTTCCATCAACTTTCACTCTGGAGCTCAAGGGAGCAGGTCCACCAAGCCTTACTTGATTCTTCCTTATGGCCGCCATGGAATATAGTCTTCAAACAAGCTCTGCTAAAATCAAATCTAAGACCCCGATGTTAGCCGTGGGGCGCCAGGCTGTGGCTCGTGGAGGGTCACTCCCTGGCTGTGAGTCTAGCCTTCCCCAGATTTTCATGGTAGCCCTTGCCCTGAGCAGCAGGCTTGTTTGTGAAGGCAGGCAGGGGGGTGAGTCCCCCTAGGGCAGTCAGAAGATCTGGAGTTGCTGCAGAATTGGGGGGAATCCCTCATCTGTACGCAGAGTGGCTCCAAGGAGAAGTTACTGGGGCCTCCTCCTTCTGTCCTTCTATTTCCTGTTTTCCTCCTGCAGCTGCCCTCCTCCCCAGTACTCTGTGTTGGGGGCCTCTGCCCTCTTGCTCAAGCCTGCTCTTCCCTCGTGCCCTTCTCAGCCCCCAGAACTGCCAGTTCTTTTTCTTCCTCTGGTTCTCTGCTACATTGGGGGTTCCTGTCTCCTGACCTCCCTTGGCTGTTTTCCTGGGGATGCTCTTTTTACCGAGGCTGAGCTCGTTCATAGGCACGGCCAGCTCATCTCCTTCTCACTGACTCCCTCTGCCAGGCCGCAGAACACATTTTGGATAACACCTTTCTTTCTTGTTTTGTACCTTGAGAATTTTTTATGAATGAGTAAAATTTCAGGAAAGGATTCCTCTATACTGACTATTTTATTATTAGGTATAAACTGAGCTGCTGCTGCTAAGTCGTTTCAGTCATGTCCGACTTTATGCGACCCCATAGATGGCAGCCCACCAGGCTCCCCAGTCCTTGGGATTCTCCAGGCAAGAACACTAGAGTGGGTTTCCATGTCCTTCTCCAATGCTTGAAAGTGAAGTCGCTCAGTCGTGTCCGACTCTTAGTGACCCCATGGACTGCAGCCCACCAGGCTTCTCCATCCATGAGATTTTCCAGGCAAGAGTACTGGAGTGGGGTGCCATTGCCTTCTCTGATAAACTGAGCAACCTCCCTATAAGAAGACAGCCATATCTTTTTTTTTTTTTGGCCACACCACGCAGCATGTGGGATCTTAGTGCCCCCACCAGGGATCGAACCCACGTCCTCTGCATTGGGAGCTCAGAGTTTTAACCACTGGACCATCAGGGGAAGTCCCAAAAGCCCTATGCTTTTGATCATGAACATTATCTTGCAGGGTAATGTGCCCATATCCACATCAATGAAGAGAACAGGTGTTGAAATCTACATATCCTAAGAATGGGTAGGGACTTAGAATGTAGATCCTGCTTGCCTCAGGGAAAGGGGGGTGGTGGTAAACTAACGAAGTCCCCTAATGGGTCAAACACAACACTAGATGCTTTCCGTGATGATAATTATAGTCACTGACTGCGGAGGGCCTCTTGGTTCTAGTACTTGTGCCAAGCATTTGCAGTGTTTTACTTGTTACAACCATCCCAAGAGGCACAGGTGATTATTATCTCCATTTTTTTTTTTTTCAGATGGTTTTCATGGTTGAGATCCCAGCATGTATTATCATGGTTCAAACTGTCATTTGCCTTCCCGTATATTTGAGCCTGGGCTCAACAGTATGGCTGTGAGGCTTGGGATTAACACTTCATTTAGACTGACCGAAGTTACAGGTGGCTGGAGCGCTCATGAGTCTCTTCTGTTCTTGCTGCCCTTGTCTCGGTTCACATCTTTTTCTCTCACTGCGGCTACTCTAGAAGCCGCTTCCCTAGTGTCCTGTGCCTGAATGGGGCTCGCTCACCATTGAGCATGCTGGGACCTCAAGCACGTGGTGGCCAGGGAGGGCTTAAACAGGAGGAGGACTGGGTACACTGACTTGGGGAGAGGCACCCAGGGAGGGCATCCTGCTGCCCAAAGGGTAGGGTAAGCTCCTGTGGGCAGGCCACCATCCTAAATAAGCAGGCACAGTGTGTCAATCGGGAAGCCGGGGGCAACAGCTAGGTTCCGGGATCTCAGCAGGTTGGGGAGGGGCTCCTGGAGGAAAAGGCTATCATGGCTGGCGCTCAGAGAGTGATGGGAGTGGAACTGCGTTGGAGGTGAGGCTGGAGGTCAGGCATGGCATCTTCAGCATGTTAAGTGTTGATGTTTTGGGACATTATCCTTAATATCTTGGAAGCCAGTGATCCCAGGGAGAGTAATATGATCTTATTTGTATATTTCAAAGATTGCTTGACTGCAGAGAAACTGAAGGCAATGAGCCCAATAGGAGACTGCTGCTGTGGTGGGGGTGAGAGCCTAGAGTGATCTGGTCTATAGCAGCGGCAGAGGAGATGGAAAAATATTCAGGCAGGCAGGTGGAAAGGGACTTTCCAGCAAGAGAATAGGACCTACAAAGCCATGGAGATAGGGGAGTGGCCTGACCTTGGATATACAATTTCTGTACATGGTTACTGCAATATTATACCAACACATAAAATTTGATAATCCTTTTTCAACTGATGTTATATAACCATTGTCTATATTGCCACATAGTCTTCATACATTGTTTTTAAGATTGATTAACCTTAATGAAGATGCCCTGGAGGAGGTCATGGCTACCCACTCCAGTATTCTTGCCTGGAGAATCTTATGGACAGAGGAGCCTGGACAGGACTGAAGCAACTAAGCAGCAGCAGCAGCCTTAATAGTTCTGTCATTTTCCAAAATTTGGGTAATTAATTGATCTCTATTTGGAGCTATGTCAAAAACAATTTTAAGTTACATAGTTCTCTCACCTGCCTGCCCCTCCCCCTTGACTATATTTTGGGGGTAATTTCCTTAGGGATGGATTCCCAGGAGACAGATTACTGGAAATCTAGGGATTCTTTGTAAAGATCTTGTCATATTGCCAGATTGCTTTACTAAATTATCTCACCGGCAAGGCAGAAAAGGACTTATTTTCATGCTACTCTTGCCAGATTTGGATGTGATAATATTTTAAAAATGGATATTGATAAGGTGAAAATAATATTTTAACTTTAAAGTTAATACTTTAATTTTAATTAGCCTTTTCCCCCATTAATAGTGAGCTTAAATATTTTTTTCATCTTTGTTTCCTAGATGTATATCCTTGTTTGTTATTCAGTACCTTTGCCTATTTATTACTGAGGGCGAAGGTCTTTTGGGTTGGTCAGTTATATTTTAAATATAACCATTTTCCATATTTTAAAAACTTTTCCATTAAAAAATTGATTTACAGACATAAAAATTTTATATATTAGTAGCTATGCTGTTGCTAAGTCATGTTTGATTCTTTTTGACCTCATGGACTGTAGCCCGCCAGGCTCCTCTGTCCATGGAATTTCCCAGGCAAGAATACTGGAGTGGATTGCCATCTTTTCCCCCAGGGCATCTTCCCCACCCAGGGATCAAACCTGCCTCTCCTGCTTGGCAGGTGGATTCTTAACCACTGAGCCACCACGCAAGCCCTTTTGTGTATATACTTCTAGTCTTTTACAAAGTACAGTGTCCCTGTACATACTTCGTGTAATCTTTCCACTCACAGCTATGCCATGAACATTTCCCTAGACATAAACCTTTCACAACATGATTTTTTATAACTTTAATATTTCTCGTATGCACGTGGATCAATGCATTTAACCAATTTCTCATTTTGGAATAATGAGTTGTTGCTTCCCATTTCCCCCGAAATAAGACTACTGAGATGCACGTTCCTGAGGGTAAATCTTTTCACACATCCACAGTCGTTTTATTATACATTCTAAACTGCAAATGCTGGGTCTAATGTTCAATATATTTTAAAGGCTTTTTTATACGTATTGTCAACAGTCCTTTGGGCAGGTAATTCCCATTTGCAGCTCTATCTGCAATATAAGGACGTGCTCCACTCACCCCCACTAAGGTATTAAAAGAAAGTACAAACCCTACCAATGTGGAGTCGCAGGTACCTTTTAAAAGGAATTGCATTAAAGATCCCTTAATTCCACCATTCGTTATCTACCATGGAGAGACAGCCCTTTTGCACGAGGAGGACTTTTGCACGAGGAGGCACATATGTAATTCACTACAGCACTGCTTGTAATACCAAAAAGTAAAGATGTTCCCTAATGTTCGGAACGCTCTGCAGTGTCAAGCGAAAAGCATGACCGTGTGTGTTGACGCAGACCCAGATAAAAAGAGGCGCCCGCGCGTCTTCAACCGCGCTTCAAAAGAGCGCGGCTGCTTTTGCGGTTTCTGCTTCTCCATCCCATCCTTTTCCGACTGGCTCGGCTTTGCGCAGGGCCGGGATTCTGCGGCAAGCAGTCGTTCTAGACAAAGGGCAGAGAGCCGCGTTCGCGCCCTGGCCAGACCCTGAGTGGGCAACCGACGCCGGCCAAGGTGACGGCCCTCCCCAAATTCGGTGTTCGCAGGAGCCTTTCCCCGCCAGCCAGCCTCCCATCCTAAAGAGCCTTCCTCCAAGGCTTGCCGGGAAGCCGGACTCTTCGTGGTCAGGTCCCTGGGCGCCGGGACATGTTTCCGGGGACCACTCTCAGCAGCGCACCAGCCGGAAGAGTCCTTGTTGTGGCGGAAGGAGAGGCTCCTCTGGAAGCAGCCGGTGGTGAAAGGAGCGTGGCGGGCAAAGATGATTCAGGCGATTCTGGTTTTCAATAACCACGGGAAGCCGCGGCTGGTCCGCTTCTACCAGCGTTTCGTGAGTGCGCAGCTTCGTCACGTCCTTTCAGGGCGCCTGCGCCCCCTTCCCTTTTTTGGGGCCGTACGGCGCTCGCGGGCAGCGGCCGCTGACCTCGGGGTCCAGCAACATGAGTGACCCCAGACTCAGCCTTCCGCGGACGGCAAGTCCCGGAAGGACTCTTCCAGTCTCAGGCCTTGGGTCCCACGCCCCGCTTCACCGGCTCTTCCCTCCCTCTTCCTGGACCCCGACATTTCTGTGCTATTCTGTGACACTTCTCCTAGAGTCTCGGGGCACTTTAAATGATGGTGGGGATGTGCCTCCTTGACAGCTTGAACCAAGTCTTATTAATCTTGTTGGTCGCTAAACGGAGTTTCCTGAGGAGGAAGAAATATGCAGCCTTTTAATGGTTTTGCTTTAGCCAGAGGATTTGAAAAATGCTTTCTTGGAATTATTTTACTTCAGTGTAGGCTAGGAGTGCCCAGGGACTAGACAGCCTTCATTCTGTAGAATTGAAGAAAGTTTCAAAGTGGGAAATATTGAGAAATTATAAATGCTGCCGCGTGGGGGCTCAGTGAGTGAGAATGCGAGTTCTCACTCACGAATTTTCCAAAGACGTTCCTCTGAAAAAATAAGCATCATCATTTGCCTCCTGCACCCCGACGTTTTATTTCTTCGTGGCTAGGTTTCAAAATGTTACGTATATAATTGGTGGACTGAGAAAACCATAAAGGGGAAAGTGTCAGAAAACTTACATTCAGGCTTCAGCAACACCTTCTTTTTTAAACCCTTGTGTCAAGTTAACAAATCTCTTTCAGACTTTATTTCCTCTTGTTAAATAGAATGAATAGAAATGAGAGAAATTTTTTAGGGGGGGTACCTTTTAAATAGACTTGTATAGCTTGGTTACATTTTATTAAATCATACCGATTTATATTAACATTCAGTAACTATTCAGTTTGCATTTGTGTGTCAGTTTTTCTCAGGTTTTTAAAAGTGTTATTGTGATATGTTACATACCTACAGTTCACCTTTTAAAAATATACAGTGGAATGGTTTTTACTACTTTAAAAGTTATGCAACCATCACCACAATTTTAGAATATTTTCATTATCCCCAAAAGGAATCCCTACCCATTAGCAATTACTCTGTATTTCCTCAATTCCCCTAGTCTTAGGCAACCAATATCTATTTTCTCTCTCTCTAAATTTGCCTGTTCTGGACTTTTACGTAAAATGGGATCATACAATATGTGGTCTTTTATTACTGACTTCTTTCTTTTAGTATAATGTTTTCAAGGTTCATCCATGTTGTAGTGTTACCAGTTCTTTATTCCTTTATATTGCCAAGTTACATTCCATAGATAGGTTTCCCAGGTGTTGCTAGTGATAAAGAACCTGCGTGCCGATGCAGGGGACATAAGAGACCTAGGTTCAATGGCTGGGTGGGGAAGATTCCCTGGAGGAGGAAATGGCAACCCACTCCAGTATTCTTGCCTGGAGAATCCCATGGACAGAGGAGCCTGGTGGGCTACTGTCCACAGGGTTGTAATGAGACGCTAGTAAAGTGACTTGGCACATATCCCATTGAGTGGATCTATCACATTTTGATTATCCATTCATTAGATGCTATTTCTACCTCTGGCTCTTGTGAATAATGCTGCTACAAACATTCATGTACAAGCTTTTTGTGTGAGTGTGTATTTACATTTCTCTTGGGTATGTATCTCGGAGTAGAATTGCTGAGTCACGTAGTGACTTTGTAGTTGTCATTTGGATGAACTGCCAAACTGCTTTCTAAAGTGGCTATGCCATTTTACATTCCTATCAACAATATATAAGCAATACAGCTTGGGACTTCCCTGATGGTCCAGAGGTTGAGAATCCACCTTCCAATGGAGGGGACTCCTTGATTGGGGATCTAAGATCCCATGTGCCCTGGGGCAACTAAGCCCATGCCGCAGCTACTGAGCCTGTGGGCTTCCCTGGTGGCTCAGACGGTAAAGCGTCTGTTACAGTGCGGGAGACCTGGGTTCCATCCCTGGGTTGGGAAGATCCGCTGGAGAAGGAAATGGCAATCCACTCCCGTACTCTTGCCTGGAAAATCCCATGGACAGAGGAGCCTGGTAGGCTACAGACCATGCGGTCGCAAAGAGTCGGACACGACTGAGCAACTTCACTTTCCTTTTCTTTTGTGTGCTGCAACTAAGACTCAACGCAGCCAAAAATAAATATTTTTTAAATTCTAATTTTTCTACCTCTCTGTCAACATTTTCTATTATCTTTTTGATTAAAGACATTTTAGTAAGTATTAAGTGGATTCTCCTTGTGGTTTTGTTTTTTTTCTAATGACTGATTTTTTTCCTGCCCTTACTGACATTTGTATATCTTTGAAGAGCGTAGGATTTTTAAGAACTAAATTAGCTCCTTAGTGAAAATAACCTTGGAAACTGCAAAGTACTAAAAGATATGAGGGATTATGAAAATCACTGAGAGATGTAAGCAGTTGGTAATTTGCTATTTTGTTGAATTAGAAATTAGGTAGCCTCAGCATTTCATACTGCTTACCCACTGACTACCATCACTTCCCGGTAGAGTCAGATAAAAGGCTTTAGTTTTCAAGATTTCTTTCAGTTTAAAAATGCTGGTGCTTAGCATGTTTTGTATTTCTGGGTACCCAGAGTTAAGCCTTTACAGCATCCTGGCATCTTTGAACTTTGTGAGTTCTTTAAAATGGGAACCAGAAAATAGTGATTGATTTACTTAAACTTACAGTGTCCAGTTATTAGCAAGTTTTATTATTCATCCATTCATTAAATGTGGAGAGCCACTGTGTACCTGTGTAAGTCAAAGTTTTGAAACATAATTGCTCCACAATGATGTTTTTCCTCTTTTTTCTTCTGTTTGTTTTAAATAACCACTTCTAGCCTAAATTCAGTGCTATGGAGGGAAAGGGGTTAATGTTACTTGAGTTTATTTTCTAACTCTGAGGGTGAGTCCAGTCTGACAGTTTTCTTAAGCTTTGCTACTCAAAATGGTTCTCAGATCAGCAGCGTTCTTATTACCTGGAAACTTGTTAGAACTTCAGTCTCAGGACCTACCCCAGACCTACAAAATTAGCCTGCATTTTAACAGTATTTCCAGGTGAATCATTATTCAAACTCACTGGGTGGTTGTTGCTTTTTTTTGGCTGAGACACCTCGCTTGAGATATCTTAGTTTCCCTGCCAGAGACTGAACCTGTGTCCTTGGCAGTGAAAACGCAGAGTCCTAACCATTGGACCACTGGGAAAATCCCATTATACATTGAGATTTGAGAGCACTGGTTTATAGCTTTTAATTACTTTTGTCTTTTTTTTTTTTTTTGACCAAGAGACACATGGGATCTTAGTTCCCTAACAAGGGATTTGAATCCACACCCCTAGCAGTGGAAGTGCAGAGTCTTAACCACAAGACTGCCAGGGAAGTCCCTGTTTTTGTTTTAATAACTGATTTCTCCCTCTCCATATCCTTTTTTTTTAAACATACTTAATATGAACCTCATATGTATAAATAGAAATCAAACGTGGGTCATCAAGAGATCCCATCACATTTGAGCTTTCTGGTGTGTAGTAAGTGAATAGTAAGTGAAAAAAGGTATTTATAGATCTGCAATTGTTCAAGATTCAAATCTCTCAATAGAATATTTTCTGCTTTCTCAGTAGTACTTTGTTGGTCACACAGCATCTTATGTATAATGTCTGTATTACCGGTATTCAGTTCAGTTCAGTTGCTCAGTTTCCAACTCTTTGCAACCCCATGGACTGCAGCACGCCAGCCTTCCCTGTCCATCACCAGCTCCCAGAGCTTGCTCAAATTCATGTCCATCAAGTCGGTGATGCCATCCAACCATCTCATCCTCTCTCGTCCCTTTCTCCTGCCTTCAGTCTTTCCCAGCATCAGGGTCTTTTCCAGTGAGTCAGTTCTTCGCATCAGGTGGCCAAAGTATTGGAGTTTCAGCTTCAGCATCAGTCCTTCCAATGAATATTCAGGACTGATTTCCTTTAGGATTGACTGATTTGATCTCCTTGCGGTCCGAGGGACTCTCATGCAGGTTTTTAAAACATGTACATGACTACATCTTGACTTCCTTACAGTCGTAGATCTATTGACATTTGTTATTTGTCCTGGCATAGATGTTTTCTAGGGTAATATAAAATATTTCAGGACTGTGCCTTCTAGGTATTTTTTAACCTTGTATGAGAATTCTTTGACGCTGTATGAGAAATATCAGCTCACCTAGCAGGACAGTAATGGTTAGGGACTAGATATCTAGGTTAATATACCTTATTTTATTTCCTGTAACAGAGCCTTTTCCATTTGCTATAGATTCTCCTTTTATTTTTACCTCCACTCATCATTTCTGTCTTTTCAGGAAACTGGTACCAAATGTTCAGATCATTCCTGTTTGGAAGGGGTATAGTTTTTCAGGCTTTCCCACTGACTCACTTTATTTCTTTTATTCCATAGCCAGAAGAAATTCAGCAGCAGATTGTTCGAGAGACCTTTCATCTAGTTCTCAAGCGGGATGACAACATCTGTAACTTCTTGGAGGGTGGAAGGTAAATCATCAGTTTTCTCCGCATATATCCACTTTCGGGTGGCCTTCATCATGCCATTATTGCTTCTTCACGCAGTGCTTAAGTGTCGGGCAAGTATCTGATGCAGTTGAGCTGAGCTGAGCATAGTCTGCTCAGGGAGAGACTCAGCTCTGTTTGGGAAGCTATTAAATGATTGTGCTTCAGATATTTAAATGTTTGGTTCCTGGGAGAATGCTGCTGCTAAGTCACTTCAGTCATGTCCAACTCTGTGCGACCCCATAGATGGTGGCCCACCAGGCTCCCCCATCCCTGGGATTCTCCAGGCAAGAATACTGGAGTGGGTTGCCATTTCCTTCTCCAATGCATGAAAGTGAAAAGCGAAAGTGAAGTCGCTCAGTCGTGTCCGACTCTTAGCGACCCCATGGACTGCAGCCTACCAGGCTCCTCCGTCCATGGGATTTTCCAGGCAAGAGTACTGGAGTGGGGTGCCATCACCTTCTCTGTCCTGGAAGGATGGGTAGAAGAAAAAATGAAGTAAAATGGCTTTAGGCACCTCTGCCAAATTTGGTTGCCCTTCACCTGGTAGAAATGGCTTATTGTTTGGCCTACCCTCCTCCTTTGTTTTGGGCCCATTTTCATTCCTTGGCACAGAGCTTCTCTTTGATATGTTCAATTCCAATACAAGCTTTTAAATGTTTCCCATCCTCCACAGTTTGATTGGTGGCTCTGACTACAAACTGATTTATCGGCATTATGCTACCCTCTACTTTGTATTTTGTGTGGATTCCTCAGAAAGTGAACTTGGGATCTTGGACCTCATCCAGGTATGTGTAGCAGGTAATGATGGTAGCCACTTCAGAAAGTTTGGTCTGGATTTTTAGTAGCTAAAAATCTGTAGTAGCTAAAAATTTTTGATCTGTATGTAGATCCTAATTTAGTCAGTCTCTTTATTGATACTGGTAAACATTGCTGCATGTCCACCAGGTGGTGCTCTGAGAAAGCGCCTTAGCAACCCTCAACCATTCTTAGCGCTTTTAGGTTCTCTGCTTCTCCAGCTCTCACTGCCCTTGGCTTTCTTATGAGTCTGACACCAATTCCTATATGTATACTCCCCCCACCCCGCACCTGAAGCAAGTAACTCAGTTCTCCATGGACACTCACCAGGGGTCCCACAAATTTACTCAGCTCTGACACTTGTCTACCCAAAGATGGACACCGATGTCAGGTCCGAGTTGTCTGTCGCCTGTGCATTTGACTGACAGCCTGTAGATTGACTACGCCCAAGATTGCCTCCTCGCATGATTTCCTCCTCAGGTTCAGTTAATTTGCTAGAGTGGCTCACAGAACTTTATAGAGAAACATTTTACTCTGCTAGCTTAATGTGAAAGGATATAACTTAGGAATAGTCAGATGGAAGAGATGCATAGCACAAGGCAGGGGAAAAGGGCGTGGAGCTTCTGTGCCCTCTCCAGGCGTGCCACTCTCCTCAGATCTCCACTGTTACTAACATAGAAACTCTCTGAAACCTATCCCTTTTGGGTTTTATGGAGGCCTCTTTACATAGGCAGGATTGATTGAGTCATTGCCATTGGTGATTGATTGAGGCTGCATCCCCTCTCCCCTCCCAGAGATCAGTAAGTGGGACTCAAAGTTCCCAGTCATACAGTAGGTTCCCATGGCAACCAGCCCCCATTCTTTGGTGCTTTCCAGAAGTTAACCTTATTAGCAGAATAAGACAACCCTATCACTTTGGAAATTCCAAGGTTTTTAGGAGCCAGCAACAAGGATGAATACCAAATATTTGTCATTATAAATTATACTATCATGTCATGTTTTGAAATATTTTTTTAAGTATCAAACTAAATGATATTTTAAAATACATACTTTATATTTTCACTTGTAATTCTAGCCTGAAACAAAGGAACTTGATGTTTTATCTAATAAGTACAGTCTTGACATAGGTAAACATGATTTTTTAAGGCTTTTTGAAAATTAGAAATGGCTTACAGATTTGTTTTCATTACTTTCATGGAAATTGAGGTATGGGGGACCCTATACTGGGAACCATTAATTAGGACAATAATGGGTACAATATCATGTACCCATTATTTGTTACATGATATTCTAGATAGACTTTGTGTGACTTTAACAAGTCACTTAAGTTGAAAGCACTCAAAAAGAGCATGTGTAAAACCTAATAACACCAATTATAGAAAACTCTAGCTATAAAATACAAACTTTACTTGTTTACAACTATATTTTATTAAGATAAAATTAAAGAAGCTAAATTTAATAAACTTTAGGATAAAGAAATGGAAATTTTGAATGTGTATTTTTATTTTACATATACTATACTCTTCCAAAAAGTTATATTCTTGGATATAGTAACTTTTCATTTTATTTATATATTTTACCCATTCACATTCAGAAAATGATTTAGTAGTAGTTTAAAAATTTCATGTATCATATTCACTTATCATATGTAAAAGTATAAATAAATACTGGAAACAGCCAAAAAAGACTCATCTCTGTGGTAATTTTAAATGCTTTCTTAACACCTGAGTCAGATTGGATATTGAGAGTCAATGTGGGATAACAGAAAGAGCTCAAGATCTAGAATCAGAAAACCTAGGTGTGAGTCATGGATCCCCCATCTGGTATAGAAATCTTAGGTTGTTAGGATGGAAACAGACTTGCAGAGAACAAATGGATGTTTGTCAGGGACGGGGGATGGAGGTGGAAGGCAGCACAGGCAACGAGGACTGAGAATACAGACCTCTGGGTGTCAAACAGATGAGCCGGGACATAGTATACAACTTAAGGGATGTGATCCGTAATATTGCAGTAACTGGGTTTGCAAACAGATGATTACTAGTCTTATTGTGTTCATTGTATCATAATATATGCAAATGTAAAATCACTATGTAGTATATCTGAAGCTAACATCATGTTGTATGTCAACTATATTTCAACTAAAAAAATCCAAAATACTATGTCATAGAATTCAATTGTGACAATGTATTAAATATTTTACACTATAGAATGCCATAGGAGTATGCATGTAACACATGTATTAGAAAATAAATGAAATATAGCGATAATATATTTTTTAAATTGAGATGCAGTTTTTGGAGGAGATGCACTTCAGATATCTATGTTAACAAGACAAAGAGAAAATGTAACTTTATGATATTACGGACATTTATTAAATACTTAGGGTGCATTGGATTTGGGAAGATAGATAAATAAAAAGTGAGAATAATAGTAAGTAAGAGGTTTGATCTTTTAAAAGACAATAAAATCAATAGTTATCCTGATAAAAAGAATAAAAGTCAGGAAAAGAAACCATCAAAATGTTTTTAGAGGTTGAAATACATAGTTATAATGCCAATGTATTTGAAATAACTGACTCCAAAAAATAAATACCCAAAGTAGGTCCACAGAAAGACCTTGAATCCAATATCCTGATGAAATAAGAAAGGTTAAATGAAAAACTGACTCCCTAATAGACTCAGTAGATTTTTTTTAAATGTTAAAGTACAAGAAAACCTCTATTATGTAAGTTATTTTTTAAATTCAGACTAAAAACATCGTCCTGTTTAAGTGTATTTTATGGAGTAGATTGGTTATGATCCAAAAGCCTCTCAAAAAGAAAATATTAGTCAGATATGACATATTACTATTGGACAGAATTGTTCAATAAAATCTTAGCCAGTTATTTGTTGAAGCAAGGAGTCATGAGACCTGTCTCTTGTTTTAGATTCTCCCATTAACAAGCAGTGTGATCTTAAATCATTCATGTTTTGTTGGTGTAAGAATTTTTGTTTCATGTTTTGGCTCTGTGTGTATAAGCATTTGTTTTGATTTATAAGTAAGATGTTCTTTTTTAAGTTTTTTTCTCTCTGGAATACTGCATACTAAAAGAATTATTCAATATGTCCTAATAGTCTTTATTCCAAGGGTACAAGTCAGTTTAACAATGAAATATTCTTGTGTATGTGCTTAGTCGCTCAGTCATGTCCAACTCTTTGCAACCCCATGGAATGTACCCCGCCAGGCTCCTCTGTCCATGGGGATTCTCCAGGCAGGAATACCGGAGTAGGTTGCCATTTCCTCCTCCAGGGGTTCTTCCTACCCCAGGAATCAAACCCAGGTCTCCTGCATTGCAGGTGAACTCTTTACCATCTGAGCCACATCTCTGTTACAGCAATAAGAAAGATAGTAGAAACTAATGTAATTTCATCCAGTAGATGCTCAGAGAAATAATTACCCAAATTATTTTTCTGAAGTACTCTTAAATTGGAATAGGAAGTATTTTTACTTGGGTATTCAGTGTTTATTGTTGAAGAAATAATACACTTATGTGGCTCAAAATTCAAAAGGTATACCAAGAATATAGTGAAAACATCTTTCTTCTCCTCTCCCCGTCACCCAGAAACAGCCAATTTTAGTTTTAAAACCAAGAGCCAGAGTGTTCTCAGGGGAGAAATCTACAGGCATTTATCAAAAGGGTGTCTCTTACTGTTCACTCTAATTTGAGCAAACATTTTAATGAATGATTAAAAAATTAAGTGGACCCGCACTGTTCAAACCTGTGTTGTCCAAGGATCAACTGTGCTTCCAGCTTATAAATTACTAAAAACCCAATCAGAATCCCAATAAGATTACTGTTGTTTTTAAGTAATTTTTATTGTGAAACATGTATACATAACAAATACAGAAAACATGCCTATATAGTTTGAAGAATACCAATTTAAAGAAGAAATTGTCACCCAGATTAAGAAATAGTACGTTGCTAGGGCCTTAAATCTCCTATATGTCCCCCCTCAGTTCTATCCTTCTCATTCACTTTTTCATACTTTTAAGTTGATCATTGCTTTGCTTCTCTGTATTGTTTTATCATGTGGTATGTATTCCCTAAATGATACTTTGCTAGTTTGGAAAAACTTGAGTGTAAGTAGCAATGTAAGGAAAGGATAATTTGCCACCTTTTATGTAGATTCAGGGGCTGGCAAAACTAAATTGATGGCAGGAGTTAGGATGGCGGTTACCTTTGGAGAGGGGGCTTCTAGGGAGCTCTAATACTGCATTTCAGTATCAGGATGGCATTTATATGGTGTGTTCATTCTGAACTCATTATCATTTGTACACTTTTCTGTTTAAGTCTTATATTTAAAGGTAAATTAAAAGTGTTAAGCATGTTAATTAAGTTGATTCATGGAAAAGTATTTTGAAGTTAACGTTCATTGAAATTAGCCGGATAGATCTGTTAACACCATCATAATGAAAAATTCTTTCGCATGTGTAAGTGGTGGCTTGGGGAAAGGACATAGTTAAATAGTTATTTTGTTATTCTTTTGTATATTGATAAATTAGCATCTTATAAAAGGGGAAAGAAAGCCATATGTGTCTGCTGGTTGTGTTGCTATACTGACAACAAGGTGGTCCTATCCTCAGTTGCCCCCTTCAGATTGGGATAAGTAGGGAGATCAGCTGGAAGGTTTGGAGTGCATTGGGGTTTTTTGAGGGTTTTTGAGATCTATCATAAGGCAAATAGTATCTTGACTGCCCCCTTTACTTTCTCATGTGACATTTTATGAAGATAGGAATTGTGTATCTATTTCTCCTTGTTTCCTAGGTTTTCGTGGAGACTCTGGACAAGTGTTTTGAGAATGTTTGTGAATTGGATTTGATCTTCCATATGGATAAGGTACTACTCTCCCAAGCCGGGGTTACTGGGAAGCTAAGAACTTTGACCATCTCTAGCCACCTGTACACTTTCATGTACTTCTTCTTCTTTTTTTTTTTTTTACTTTGGAGATAGTCTTAGAACTTGTTTTATTTAGTAACTTAAGTTTATAGTTTTGGGAGTACTTTGCTAAGATTTGTTACCAGTTTTAACACACACAGGATTATTACTGGGCCTATATTATGGTTCATTTTTCACAGACAGACTTGTTGGTTTAGGACAGTGATGGCTACCAGGCCAATGGTGAGATAAGTAGGTTTATGTTGATTTTGAAATGAGTTTCCTAGGTATAGTCCAGTCACAGTGAAGCTTTGAAATAAACACTGCGTGGAGTTATTTTGGGTTTTTTTTTGCTGCTCCGCAGGGCATCTTAGTTCCCTGACCAGGGGTCACACCCATGCTCCCTATACTGGAAGCACAGAGTCTTAACCGCCAGAACACCAGGGAAGCCCTGACACAAGGGTTTTTGACTTAGTGAAATTTACATTTTTCCTAAAGAGTAATGTAGTGACTGAGACATCAGTAACATGTTTTGAGGTCAGGTGATTGATATTCTATAGCCTGCCAGGCAGAATTGAAGTGGGCCAAAGTACATGTCCGTAGTTACGAGTTGTTAGCATCTAACAGCGACATGGCTAATATCCTTGTGTGAAAAATTATATGTGGGAGATAGCCAGCAAGGGGATAGATAGGGGCTTCTTTTATCCAGCTCAGCACACGCTGTACCCAGTGCTGTTCACTGGTGGAGGTGCGTATATCTTAGGTTTGCTTGGCTCTGGTCTTTCTCCCACCGATTATCATCTCTATGATCCATGGCCCTTGGAGGGAGATAAAGATGTTTAGGAGACTATTCCTCATTGCTGAGCCATGATCCTTTATTAGTCTGTTTTCATCATGACAAGGCAGGTTATTTTTAGATCCATCATTGCCATCGTGAGGACTTTGACATCTCAGTAGAATCTTCAGTCTCGGTTAACTTTCCCAGAGTTTTCCTGGGGCACATTCTGGGCCAGTGCAGTGGGTGTTGGAATGGAGTAACGTTTTCTCTCTCAGCATCTGGCTTGGCTCTGTGGCTCCCTGAGCAGCCTGGTACAGGAGAATCACAGAACCTCATTCCTTTGGTATTAATAGGTACTTAACTTGGGGCTCCCTGATAGCCTCACAAGGCTTCCGGGGCTCACCAATGCTTTTGAGGTGGTCAGTCTCTCTTTTCATATGAAAGGATCTTAGAAACTTCAGAGACCTCTTACCCCTCCTCTTTGCAGCTAATAAGAGTTGTTGTAGACCAGGGCTTCCCTGGTAGCTCAGCTGGTAAAGAATCCACCTGCAATGCAGATGACCATAGTTCTATTCCTCGGTTGGGAAGATCGCCTGGAGAAGGGAACGGCTACCCACTCCAGTATTCTTGCCTGGAGAATTCCATGGACAGAGGAGCCTGGCGGGCTACAGTCCATGGGGTTACAGAGTCAGACACGACTGAGTGACTTTCACTGTCAGTTGCTAAAGATGCTGCTCTCTGGTAATTTCTGTCAAGGAGAGGCATAGCTCAACTCCATTTTCCTTCTGTACCAGTGGGGAAAAAGGTTAAGATTAAAGAGACTTGAGAATATGGAAGGAATCGAGGAATGCCATCCATAGGCCGTATTGTTACTATTATTTTAAAGCAATTAAAAAAAATTGTGAAATACAAGGTGTTACCTTGGGGTTACCACCTGGTTTCAAAGTGGATTCCTTTTCAGTCATCACCTGTTGCTTACCAAGCCGGATCCACATCTCAGATCACAATTTAAGGGGTAGATTTTCCCAGGGAAAGGAAATTCCCAAGCAATAGAAGAGGAGGTACTGGTCTTATCCTCCCGTTGTCCCCATGGGGAGGGCCTGTCTCTGCTGGTATCCCCCACCTCCCCCCCATACCCTCCTCCTCCTCCCAAGGCCCTCTCTTTTTATCACGCAGCTAAGGGAGCAAACTTACTAGTGAGATACACAAACTGCCTGGATACTAGACAATCTGTGTTTGGGTGCCAGCTTTCTGTAGAAGTTGTCTCAGAATGCCAGCTGCCTAACACCTGAAAACTCAGGGGCCTATGGGATGATATACCTGGAGGAGGCAATTGAGGGTCCTGTGGGAAGTTGAGCTTGGGTCCTTTGCATTTTAGTTTACAATTTAGGGTCAGTTTTTAAGTTACACATGTGCTCATGCACACACACACATGCCTGCTGGAATTTTGATTGGAATTGCATTGAATCTATAAAACATTGAGGAGAATTTACTTTTTATAATATCGTTTTATCCATGTTATGGTATATCTATTTATTTAGGTCTTTGAGGTTTCTCTGAACTTTTACAGTGTTTCCCATAGAGATTTTACATATGTTTCATTAAATTTGTTCTTAGATACTTGTTTTTTTATGTACTGATGTTTTAAATATTCATTTTTTCCTTTATTGCTGCTGTCGTCATATAGAAATCACTTTATTTCTGCATGTTGATGTTCAATTCAGAATTATGTTAGACTCTTACTAATTCTGATGTTTTATCTGTAAACATTCTGCTCCTTTCTTTTCAGTCCTGTACATTTCATGTCTTTTTCTTGCTCTACCCTACTGACTAGGAACTCCAATGTAATGTTGAATAGAAGTGGTGATAGTACTCATCTCATTTTGATCCTGATTTCAAAGGGAAGTTCTCTTCCTGTCAGTATTTGCTGTATATATAGTATTTGAAGTATAGTAAATTTGGAGGGAAATGTTCTTTATTAGGTTAAAGGAAGTGTCTTCTCTTTTTAGTGACTAAGAATTTTTAGTCATGGAAAATTGTTAAAATATATCAAGAGCTCTTTGTCCATCTCCTGAGGGAAACACTTTTTTTTTCTGTATTATTCTAACATTGTTTTTTAATTATTTATGAGGATACTTGCTAAAGCAGTAAAGTCATCTCAGTCCCATCTATTTTATTGCACATGACTTTTGCAGGAAATAAAAGGCCATAAAAATATTGTTCTTTCTCGTATGTCTTATCTTCACATGAGTTCTATACAGTGTTTTGCTGTGGCTGCACATTTCTTTTACAGGTTGTAAAACTGTTTTATTTTTAGTTGCTCTATGACATCAGGAAATTGCTATCCATATCTCCTAAGGCTTTTGAAAAGTGATGATCCAAGGGACCCACATCTCACTCTACTAGCCGTATAATGTCAGCAGGTATCTTCCAACAGGTGGCTTTCTTTCAGTGGGATTTCAGGCTCACCTTTGCCCTCAGTGTAGAGCAGCTGCTAATCCAGGCGTAGCTTCTGTTGATAGAAGAAAATGGTCTTTTTACTCAGATAAGTAAAGGATCTATCAAAAGACAATAAGAATGTCACCTTTAATGCCATCCTTCTTAATTGAAGAGTCTCTCCACCTCAAGTCAGGATTCCCCTCAGATGGTTTTACACTGTGCATTGAGTCGTCACAGGGAGCTGCCCCATTCCTCTATGCAGTGGTGGCTGGAGCAGGAGGCCTGTGTAAGGACCAGAAATGACTGAATTCCTGCGGTCCTAGGAGTTGTTTTTCTTTCTAATCTTGAGATTTCTTTCTCAGCTTCTAAGTTATTTTTGTCAATGTCCTGTTTTTATTACTGTGGCTCTCTTCACCTCTTCTCTCACCCTTTCTTCCTGTATTAAAGAAAGTGTAATCCATTCCATTTCTAGAACTAAGTTCTCTTCCTGTCCCTAATATGCATCATAAATCTCACTTGTTCAGCTCATCTCTGAGATGTCTTTATTTGCTCTTTCTTCTGTAACTGCAAATTTCCCCAGATTGCCCCAGTCTCCCACAGAATACAGCTCTCCCATGCTTCTGCTGCTCCTTCTAACTGTCATTTCATTTCCATCATTTCATTGAAGGTAAACTTCTTCAGTACCCAGTCTTGCATTTCTACTTTATCTGTTCTTTTTCTGGAGCCTATAGCCTGGTTCTCACTTCTACCCAGAATTCACTGATTATTTCCTAATTCCATTTGCCAGTCATCACCTTCTGTAATGTTTCTGCAGCATTTGATGCTGTTGATCATTCCATGGAGCACTGCCTTAATCCTTTTCCTGCCTTAGTTTCTGTCACATAGCTCTCCTGGTTTTTCTCTTATCTCTTCCCACCTTCTACCAGTAAATTACGATGTCAGTCCTCTCTCGCTTTACTCATTTCCTTCTCATGCTTCCCTCTTAGGTCCCAGTTGCTCAAAGACATTTCTTTCTCATTTCATTCTAGTGTGTTGTTTCTTCTTGCCACTTCTTATCTGTAGCCAGGTTCAACATGTGTCTCCTGAAAACTGTTTCTTCCCTTAGCTTCCCTTTTTTGGTGGCAGTACCAGTATTCTGTGTCAGGTACATGCAAAACCTTTCCTCCTTCTTTCGTGCCCCCAACAGCCAGCCAGTCACTAAATCCTGTGCTTCTTTCCATAGGGTCCTTCTTATATCTTGTTCTTAGATTCACTGGTTATTAACATTTGTCACACTTGTATTTGTATTAATCTCTCTCTAGATGTATACGTTTTTTTCCTGAACCATTTGAGAGTTGCAGACATCATAACTTTTCAACCCAAAGTACTTCAGCAGACATCTCTTAAGGACAAGGACGGCATGTTATATAATACGTTGTGTATAATTCTCTAACATACTGAATTACAGCATAATTAATTATTAACCACAACATAATTAACTCTCAGGAAATTTAACATTAATAAATACTGTTATCCAATATATAGTTTATGTTTAATTTTCCACATTTGTTCCACTAATGTCCTTTATGTGTATGTATATTTTATGACCCTAGTTTCAGTTATGAGTCCAGCACGCCTTTAGTTATGGTAGCTCCTGATTTCAGTTGTGTCTGTCAGATTTTCTAACTGTGTTGTCCTTTATGTGTATGTATATTTTATGACCCTAGTTTCAGTTATGAGTCCGGCACGCCTTTAGTTATGGTAGCTCCTGATCTCAGTTGTGTCTGTCAGATTTTCTAACTGTTTTCTCTTATTGTTGGTCCTACACACTGGAATTAGATTCATTTTCTTTCTTTTTTTTTTTCTTAGATGTTTTCAGTTCATTTATTTATTTTTATTTATTCAGTCATTCATTTTTTTGTGCCATGTGGGGTCTTAGTTCCCTAATGAGGGATTGAACCAGTGCCTCCTGCAGTGGAAAGCATGGAGTCATAACCACTGGACCGACAGGAAGTCTCCTAGATTCATTCTCCAAACACTTTAAACAAGCTCCCTTGATCACAAACCTTTTTTGGTCCCCCATTGTCAAGCTTTGACACCGTGGCCGGGCATGCAAGGTTCTCCACCATTTGTCCCTGTTCTATCTTGTCCTCACTTACCATTACTTCTAGCCAGATACCTTCTGCTCTAGCCAGACTGAATCAGTCTTTATCTCTTTGTAATTCCTGCTCCAGAGCCTCTGCCTGAATTGCCTTTCAACATCTTAAACAACTGAATCCAGCTTGTCTTTTAAGCTCAGCTCAAGTCCTACCACCCTAAAGATTGTCCTGGTTACTCTGGCCCGTTGTCATCCCTGTGAACAATACGTAGTGCTATTTCTGATTTGTGTACCTTAGTTTATGTAAGTTTGTATGTTTTTCCTTCTTCATTAGACTGTTCTTTTCTTTGTGTTTGCCCTTTTCTCCCTCACTGGATCTAGCGTGGCCCCTTTCACTGTGGGAGTGTCTCCAGGTGTATATCAATAAAGAGTTCTCATGCCTCTAGCCTCACAAATTTCTTCATGACTTAAAGTGCTGCAGGTTGGAGTCAAGTTTGTTTTCATAACCTCTGGCATAGTCCCCAGCTCTCTAGACTGTGCCATTTGGAGCTTATCTTGCCTGGGGCAGTTGGTTCCCTTCCACTTTCAGAAATCCCACCAAGTACATCCTGGCTGAAGTGGGAATTGGCGTTGATCTTGGTGAATTGAGTTTTGTTCAAAGAAAGTCATGTGAGTAGCCTCCTATTCTGTTCTACTGGTGTCTCAGCAGCAAAGCTGGAACTCAGTTGTGCTTTCACAGTTTTGGTCATCAGAGTCATCATTTAGTGGCTGTGTCAAGGGAGGGCATCTGGTTTTTATAGATTTCACTCTGCAATGGGCTGTCTCAGGAGATTTGGAACATATGTTTTGGGGCAGGTCTGAACCCAAGAAACCTTGTAGTATAGAATTTAAAATCTCTGCTAAGTATAGGCTGCTGAAATGGGAAAATGCTGACGGCTCAAAATTGAAATGAACTGTTGAGCCTTAAGATGAAAGGATTGTAGATAGTAATAATGCATGGTGCTCCTTAAATGTCCCTTCTGAAAACAGATGCTGTGATAAGAAAGCTCATTAATGCTCTCTACACCAGTGACATTTGAAGGAGATATCCTGATTTCTGTCTCAAAAACTGGAGGAAGAATAAAGGACACACGTTTTGTGTGGTTTCAGTGAGGAAGGAGGGGCTGTTTGGGCCCAAAAGGACAAGATATTCTGCTTGAGTTTCAGTTCTTATGAAGGGTGGTAGTTGGCATATCTGGCTACCTGTGTTTCTGTTTCTGAATGGTCCCAAGAGAGTGGAGGGGAGCTGAGGCCTGTCTTTTGTCCCATTGCATTCCCAGGCCCTGATGCTTGAGAGAGAATTTTGTGGCAGAATATTTTTCAGAGGCCAGTATCTCTTTCCATCAGGACAACTCAGAGATTAGCAATAATGATTTCTTAAATTTCTAACATTGCTATACTTGGTTTAAAAAAAAAAAAAGGAAAGAAAAGCTTAGTTCAGTTCAGTTCAGTCGCTCATTCGTGTCCAACTGTTTGTGACCCCATGAATTGCAGCATGCCAGGCCTCCCTGTCCATCACCAACTCCCGGAGTTCACTCAAACTCACGTCCATTGAGTTGGTGATGCCATCCAGCCATCTCATCCTCTGTTGTCCCCCTCTCCTTCTGCCCCCAATCCCTCCCAGCATCAGGGTCTTTTCCAATGAGTCAACTCTTTGCATGAGGTGGCCAAAGTACTGGAGTTTCAGCTTTAGCATCATTCCTTCCAAAGAAATCCCAGGGCTGATCTCCTTCAGAATGGACTGGTTGGATCTCCTTGCAGTCCAAGGGACTCTCAAGAGTCTTCTCCAACACCACAGTTCAAAAGCATCAATTCTTCAGCGCTCAGCTTTCTTCACAGTCCAACCCTCACATCCATACATGACCACAGGAAAAACCATAGCCTTGACTAGACGGACCTTTGTTGACAAAGTAATGTCTCTGCTTTTGAATATGCTATCTAGGTTGGTCATAACTTTCCTTCCAAGGAGTAAGCGTCTTTTAATTTCATGGCTGCAGTCACCATCTGCAGTGATTTTGGAGCCCAAAAAAACAAAGTCAGCCACTGTTTCTACTGTTTCCCTGTCTATTTCCCATGAAGTGATGGGACCAGATGCCATGATCTTCGTTTTCTGAATGTTGAGCTTTAGGCCATCTTTTTCACTCTCCTCTTTCACTTTCCTCAAGAGGCTTTTTAGTTCCTCTTCACATTCTGCCATAAGGGTGGTGTCATCTGCATATCTGAGGTTATTGATAGACTGCTCCAAACTACACTTAACATTGGGTACAGTACACACTATCACTTTACTTACTTGAACTTTGCACTGCCTCAGCGTGCAGTGTCATTGATTCCCACTTGAAATCGCAGAGAACCCTTTTGGTTTGTTTAATTGTTCCTTATTGCCGGTTAAGGGCATTAGGATGACAGTGTACACAAAACAGCCAGATTTGACCTTTAGAGCTATCTGTTTGTATCCGGCCTTTTCAGTAAAACCAGTGTTTGATAAGATTGTAGTTAGAGCAGAGCGTATTACCGATGATGTTACTTGGTTGTGTTGCTGCTGCTGCTGCTAAGTCGCTTCAGTTGTATCCGACTCTGTGCGACCCCATAGACGGCAGCCCACCAGGCTCCCCCGTCCCTGGGATTCTCCAGGCAAGAACACTGGAGTGGGTTGCCATTTCCTTCTCCAATGCATGAAAGTGAAAAGTGAAAGTGAAGTCACTCAGTCGTGTCCGACTCTTAGCGACCCTGTGGACTGTAGCCCCCCAGGCTCCTCCGTCCATGGGATTTTCCAGGCAAGAGTACTGGAGTGGGGTGCCATTGCCTTCTCCAGGTTGTGTTGCAGGTAAATTGTATATCCCTTTGATAGCTAATGTGTAGGTGCCCTAGAAGTTTGGAACAGAGATTTAGTTGTGTTGTTCTTGCTGTTATCCTTTAGGATACACAAGAGGATTGGCCTGCTCTGAGATAAAAAGCAGAATTTCTTGATCCCTAGTTGAGAACCCTTTTTCAGACTTGATGTTTGTATCAGTCTAGGTAGACTTGGTCACGTGAGCTGTGTGTGCTAAGTTGCTTCAGTTGTGTTCAACTCTTTGTGACCCTGTGGATTGTAGCCTTCCAGGCTCCTCTGTCCATGGGATTCTTCAGGCAAGAATACTGGAGTGGGTTACCATTTCCTTCTCCAGGGGATCTTCCCAACCAAGGAATCGAACCCATGTCTCCTGGGGCTCCTGCATTGCAGGTGAATCCTTTGCTGCTGAGCCACTGACTTTAATTTTCAATAGCTTACAGCAGAAAGGCTCACTTCTCACTCATGCTGTGTGGCCATTGTAGTGTCTCTGCCACTGTAGTCACTCGGGCCCAGGCTGATGGAAATCTTCATCAACGTGCACTTCCACCTGGGCACTTGATGTGTTGGCTCCTAAAGTGGCATATCTATCACACTCACATTTCACTGGCTAAAGGCAGGTCACACGGCCACGCTTAAAGACCTGGGGAAGTGCATTCCTACCCGTGTGCCCAAGATGGGGGAGAACCTGAAATAGTTTTGAATATACTAATGACTACTACAGGGTTTTTTTGTTGTTGTTGTCTTCATTTATTTTCTTAGGGGAAAAATAAATCTGACACTTGCTTCAGTATCACTTTATAGGTGAAAACAGAAATTTTTAGTATCAGAAAAATAGAGGAACACACTTGTAAGAAGGAAACATCATTGACTCTTAGTAAAAGGCATCTAGTGTAGCCACTTTTCACTTTCTCTAATGAAATACTTGGTATTTTTCTCTTCTATAGTTCTCCAATGAATTTCAGGTGACTTACCAAATTAAAATTCCCTAATAGAATAAACTGCTTCCATATCTGCAAATGCTATAAGATATGATGTGTAAAAATTTACTGAATTTGTTGATTTCTGTTTCCAAAACCAGAATTTTAGGAGACCAAATGGTAGGAACAAAGGTTAAAGGTATGGCAGGGGATAAGGAGGCATGGGAACATTGCGGGTGAAGACCACTGGGACTGGGAACTTGGCATCAACTCCGGCTAGTCAGAGGGTCTGCCAGCAGGGGCACTAGTGGCGTTCTGGTGCAGTGCAGTTTCTCACTGAATTGCTGATATCCTTGATCCCCTCTGCTGAATGCCAGTGGGGCCTCTGCCTGATACATTTCCAGATGCCCTCTGGGATGGGAACAATGCTGCCCTAGATGAAGAGCAGTGAGTAAGAGTATGGAGTTGGTCAGAGAGAAGTTTGAAGAAGTAGTTGATGATCAGATTGTGGAGGGCCTTGACCCTTGAATTTCTTGAGTCCAGTGTACACTCCCCATTGCCCTTCTTGTTAAGCACTTTTGATATTTCCTCATTCTTAAACTATTCTTTGTTTCTAGTTTCCATGGTACCCATTCACCTGATGTTTTTCTACCTTTCTGGCTGTTTGATCTGGCACGTTGAGCTTCTTACCTCTTAAATGATCTCTCTTTTCTTTTAGACATTTACTTCTTAGGACATCTCACACAGTCCCATGATTTCAGTTATCTTTCTGCTGGTGGTTCCTAAAGTACCATCTGAACTCACTTCACACTCAGTTATGTCCAAAATAGAATCTCTAGCCCCTTCCATTTCCAGACTGACAGTTCTGGAAAAGTTTTTAGGGAAACCTTTCTTGGCATTCCCCTTCCTGCCCGTAGACTGAAATAGGTGTGTGCATGTGTGTGCTCAGTTGCTTCAATCGTGTCTGACTCTGTGACCCTATGAACCGTAGCCCACAAGGCTCCTCTCTCCATGGTATTCTCCAGGCAGAAATACTGGAGTGGGTTCGCCATGCTCTCCCCCAGGAAATTTCCCGACCCGGGGATCAAGCCCTTGTCTCTTACGTCTCCTGCATTGGCAGACGGGTTCTTTACACTAGCGCTGCCATTTCCCCAGCACCCTCAACTGCTTTTGCCGTGACATTTAACACCGTGTATTGTTTTTGCTTACTTGCCTGGTTGAGAGCACACACCCTGTGTGTGTTGGGACCTGATTCCTGGCTCTGCCACTTAAGAACTGTATGGCTTGTGCCTTTGGAACTTATATGTGGACAGGAACTCGTGATAGCACCTAGCTTTTATGGTGGATAGCAGCTGGCTTATATGGAGCATTAAATGTACAGCAGGTACTTAGAACAAGGCCTGTACATAGTAAGTATTTTATTCTTTTGTTTGTTGCCCGTCCCCACTTCAAGATACTGTTAAGGTAAGGACCAGACTGTCTTGTTCACCCCCCTGTATTTCCAGATAATAGCACAATACTTGACACGTACTGCTTATTTATTGTTGACTTCATTTGTCCGTCTGCTAATAGGGAAATAGTTAATCAAACTTTCGTTTTCTCATGAACCTTTTATCTACTAGAGAGAGAGAGACAATAAATGTTAGGTGGTGATAAGTTCAGGGGAGAAAATAAGCATGCTAAGGAGTGGGTTGGTAAGGCTTGATGTTTTATACAAGGTGCTTAGGGAAGGCATCACTGATACAGTGGCATTTGAGCAAAAACCAGCAGAAAGTAAGAGAAGTCAGAGATAGGTTCTTCCCTGGGGAATTCCAGGTCAGTGGATCCAGTCCAGAGACCTTGGGGCCAGTATACCTGAGTGGAAGTGAGAAAGGGGGAAAGTAGCAGGAGATGAGGGAGGGATGGGGAAAGTGGGGCAGGTAGGTCATCGTAGGTTATTGTTACAGAAGAGATTGACATGACTCCCTGCCTCTGGAGAGGGCAGCTGGGTAAGTGTGGGGACTCACTTTTCCAAAATGTTGGGCCATGTGCATTTATTGCCGGTTTATCACCCTGGGGCTTTAGGCCCAGTGCACTGAAGAGAACAGTCCTCTCTCGGTTCAGGCTTTATTGCCTAGGACAGCAAAGAGTTTAGATTGCTCTCTACTGCTCTGAGACAAAGTCTGAGCTTGAAGCCAGATAAGTTGATAGGTTGTCTACAGATGACCCCTTTCCCCTAGCCTAGGAACTGTGATTAACTCCAGAGGATGAGTGGGGAGGGCTAGTGAGTGTGCACAGCAGCAGTCATGGCCCTGAGTACACCTCAGGACCCAGTTATGAGTCTGAAAGATCGCTCCTGATTGGGGAAAACAATACACTGCATCTTGGTCCTTGATAAATCTTTGTGGCTTTATCTGCGTATGACCTCAAAAATTAAAGTCCACATTCTGTAGAGAATAAGTTGGTCTATTTCTGAAGTTAGCCAAGTCTGCACCACGAGACATTTTAAGTAGCTTAGGGGTGGAGGGAAGCCCAGGCCCGTCCACCTGAGGTTTAACTCCAGACAGCCCTGAAGGGAGGTCACCCTGTCATAGCCTGGAGCCAAGCACTTGCTGTTTTTTAGCCCAGTCGCTACGCGAGTACTGCCTTTTAGATTTTCAGGATCCATGTATCTGAATTTACCCTACAACAATCATGTTCATGTTGATTAGAGAAACCTCAGGAAAGGAGTGGACAGTTCCTTGCTGACTGCGCCCGACCCCTTGGCCTTTAAAGCTGCTGCTGCTTATCCTACTCACAGAGTGAGAGAAATGGGCACATTCTGCACAGGTCTGTCCCTGGCACCCTGCTGGCTTTCTCCTCATACCTTGACCCTTGGGCGCTCGTCTGCTTTGATGCAGACAGGGAACAGATCCGCCTCTTGTTCTGGCCCAGGCTGAAGGCCTGTGTTTCTGTGGGTGCTCAGTGCCTTCCGTCTTTATGAGCTGGCGCCACTTCCAGCCTCATGTACACCCACAAGTCCACTCACTTTCTCCTCCCCCCTCACCTCCTTTCCTGCTCCCCTCCACCCACTTACCCACTGAGTCACTGTCTTCCCATTCTGCCAGTGTATCAATACCGTCTTTCTTCAGAGTATGAAATCTCAGGGATGCCTGCTTTGCTTTCTGTTTCCAAGTGGTGACAAAATGATACTGGTTCTTTCTTCAGGTCTGCTTCCGCCCACCTCTGCCTTTCCTTTCCCTTTCCTTTTCCTTGCCAGATAACTAACAGATCAGCTCTGGGTAACTACAGCAGCTAAGCCAGTCTTTCTCCCAACTGTTTTCACTCAGTCTAATCTTTCATAGAAACAGTTTCCCCATTTTCCCTTCGGTCTACATTCTTCCCTCTGGTCTCAAAGGATCTCTGGCTTGTGGATTCTCTCACTCCTGGGGCTCCCTCTGCGTTAGAGCATGGACCCCCCAGGCCCATCGGGCACATCTTCCTGTTTTCCATATGTACTGTGATTCATTCCCACCTTTCTGCCTTTGCCCATGCCTTGTCGCCACCCTGAAACATCCTCATCTTCCCCCCAACAAGCTTTGGAGATTTCAGAACCCAGCTCAAGTTTTACATTTGATGAAGTCTTCTTTGAACTCCACTATTGTAGATCTCCAACCTATTTCTCTTCTTACTCATGCTTTAAAGTTTGTATTCCTAATTCTTTCCAGTAGGTTTTAAAGTCTTGGAATAATGTCAGTATGTCATTCTTTGTTGGTCATCTGAACAGGACAGGGCACTCAAATATAATCTATGGGTTGATTATTACGGTTGATTGATTGTCCAAATTTGGTGTGTTTTCAATTTTCAAAGCACTTTTCAGATATAATGTCTGATTCACACAGCTAAAGGCTTGTTTTTAAAAACTGGTTTCTAATTAGACCTCCACTTTCAAGATTATGACCTATGTGTGCCCACTGGTTTCAGGGCATACATCAGCTTAACTTTGCCTTTGCTCCCTTGGGAGGTAACATGTGGTGGGCTCAGGAGGAGCCCTGTGTTCCTTGAGTGGGATTCTGCCTGAAATGGCTTCGTGGGTTCTGGCTCTGACAGATTCTGTGTGACTTAGGCAGCCCTCTTGAAACCTTCTTGTACCTCAGGTTTTTTGGTTGTAAAACAGGGGTGACACCATCTTTACTTGACTCTTAGACCCCCCTTTTTTGGGTAATATTTATACTTTAGCATATCAAATCCAGTTTGCCATACAGGCAGTGGCATTTCATAGTTCACTCGCGTTTCAACATTATCTTTTTTAGTGATACATAAAATAATGGTATGATTTATAATCAAAAACTCTTTGCTTTGATTAAATACATTAATATTCACCATTCATGGTTATTTTGAGGATTGAAGTTGGTGAGTAATTGCTTAGCTTAATAAATGATGACTTCTGTCTTTATTTTTATAGTTTTCCTACTGTTCTCTCTGCTTTCAGAATTACCCCCTTAAATCCATCCTTTACACACCTGCCTAATGACGTGTTACAGGTGTGTTGAAACTGACTGCCTCCCCTGTTTGAATTATTCAGTGGCTCTCTCCCCCCACAGCAGTGACTCTTCCTGGGAAGAGGTATGTGCCTCATTCCTTCCCCCACCGTCCTCAGAACCCTTGTGAATACTGAGTGACACTGGCTGCTAGAGAGAAGTGTGTTCTACAGGTGAAATTTGGTGAATGTAGGAAAAGAGCTGGGGACCACTGCCATAAGGATTGAACTAAGGCCCTTTAACATCAGCTGCAAAGACCTCCAAGACCTTCTTCAACCTGCCTCTCGAGCCTCACCTCCTGCCATTTCCTCCTTGAACTCTGTGTTCCAGCAACACTGACTATTTATATAGCTTGCCTTTAGGGATGTTATAGCTTTGTAAATTTTTGACTCAGCATATAAAGGGCTAGAGAAGATGGGCAAGGTCCAGGGCCGTTCCAGGAGCAATGCTTTAGAAGGAACAGGAACTGTGGGGATGGGGATCATCTCCTCAGAGACAGGATTGTGGACCCAGGCATGGCATTTGGAACTTTTTCTTGATGGTCAAATAAATTGTGCTTCCCTTTCCTGACTGCCTGCTATTTGTTCAGATTAGAGAGAATGATAATAGTTCTCCGCATTTTATAGTCGAAGAAACCGAGTTTTAGAGCTGAGATGACTCAGTAAGTGGCAGAGGCAGAATTCAGACCCTGGACTCTGGTTTCAGAGCCTGTAGTCTCACAGCTATGCTACCTGTAGCGTCCTCTTCTGATTTAGCATTCTCAACGTGGTAAGAAATACATTAAGCTCATGTTTTGCTTTTTATGATTATTATTATTATTTTTATTTGGTTTCACTGCAGCTTAGTTGGAGCATGTGGGATATAGTTCCCTAACTAACCAGGGATCGAATCCGGGCCCTGTGCATTGTGCATGTGGAGTCTTACCCACTGGACCAGGATGTCCCTAAGTTCATGTTTTGTTAGTAGATAATCAGCCAGAGAGAGGATAAAATTGAGGAGAACAGGCCTGGACCATTTTTTTTTACCCAGTGTTGTACTTAGTGCATTTGGGACCAGTGTTACAAACAGGCAGGAAATGGCGGAGGGTGAAACAGTAGACAATAAAGAAAAGGTCCTGCTAGAACATTTTTATAAATACTTTAGAGAGAACTCTGACTCATGATGGGAAGTTTCTTTAAAGGAAGGAATAATATGCAATGAGTATAATTTGCTAGTCAGCGATATAGATGTAACGGCACAAAACATGAAACCTGCGCTGAGGGACTCCCTGGTGGTCAAGTTTCACACTCCGTGTTCCCACCACAGGGGCCATGGGCTCCATCCCTGCTCGGGGAACTAGGATTGCACATGCTGCACAGCCTGGCCAAGGGAAAAAAAGCAGAAAGCGAGTAATCCTATTTTAAAGAAGAAGAATCACTAGCAGAGCACACAGAATAGTTAATGAGTTACTGGGTAACTTTCTATTCCCCTGTCTGGATAGCTTCTCTTTCATTTACCAGTAAAGGCCCACCCTCATCCAGACTTCATAGCATTTTATACTTGGGTCATAGTACTTACCACTTCCTTTTATTATAGTTAATTCTATACATGCTTTATCTCCCCTACTTGACTATAAGCCCTTTGAGGACAGGGTCCAAATCTTATCTTTATTTCTTCCTTCTGGCTCTTAACATTCTGTGATGTTAAGCATATTTAAAAATAGACATTGTTACAGATCACGTTATTTTGGTGAAAACCAGTGATTACTTGAATCTAATACATTATCTCGTGTGTGTGTGTGTGTGTGTGTGTGTGTGTATACAGTGGACTCACATACAAATATTTAGTTTATACAAAGTCATCTCTAAACCATTTGGCAAAAAGAAAGAGAATAAAAATCGTAAATACAGAATGATTCCGCCCACAGTTCTCCTCCCTCAGTCTGTGTCTGGAGTGAGTGTGAGATGGAAGGTTTGAATCTTTGCCTCTGCCCTCATGTGCCTGTCACGTGCCTCCCATGAGCAACTTAGGGTCTCTGGAGTGATTTTAATGCTTAAAGATACAGTGCAGATTTTCAATCTGTGTAGTCCTTTAAGAAACCAACCACTTCATCTAGCACTTAACTGGAAAAAAGAAAAGAAAGGTCTGGGTTGGACCTTAGGTGATTTTAAGGGCTTTTGGCCATGTATGGTTTCCATCTTACTTCCTTAGAACTTGAACCTTATATAAGATGAGACTCCACTATTTTCTCATTTTTTTTCATTGAAAATATGTGTGATCATGTGAGTAAAAGAGAATGAAAGGCAGGAAGTCAGGGGCTAAGTATTGAGTCTTATGGAATTTCATGACAAGTCATCTGAAGAAAACTGTGGAAAAAGTCCAAAGACCAAGGAAGTTCATAAGGAGTTCAGGAGACACTAATAGCAAGGAAAAGAGAAAAATAGAACTTTATTAAACAGATTGCTTTGTTTACCTGTTTTCTTTAGCAGAGGATGCCACGTTTCTGGAAGGTGTTTTTATGCCCTCTTCCCCTTTTTCATTTCTTTTTAAAATGGATAATACAGGAACTAGAGACTGGCTCTGAGCAAAACGATTCAGACGATTTTCCCTTCCCCTGTCAGTGAGGGTCCTCCTACCCACTGACCTGTTAAGAGCCACCACACCCGCTAACACAGACAAGGAGATGATGCATGCATACCCCATCTTACCTAGAATCTCTTCCTTCCTTACTCTCTGGAGGCGTTTCCTAGGAATTGATGAAACCAAACAGGCTTTGTGACTTGGGGTAGAAAAAATTATCAGCACTTAGCTTTTATATAGTAGACTGTTTTATTAGTGATTAACAATTCTCTTTCAGAACTTGAGTGTTGCAGTATTGGCATCCTCCTGTTCCAGTGCAGCAGACTCTGTGACCATGCTTTCTTGTTTGATTAGTGTCTTACTGTCTTCTCTGTGGTGATCGTTGTTTTAAAAAAGATAGGAGAGTATGGCTAGCCAGTGGGGATGTGAGCACTTGTCTTTTGTGCATGGCAGGCTTCTGTCCTCCAGTGTGAAATACTTGAAGAGGATTGATCTAGTTGAGAGGTTTCTGTGGATATAAGTGAACTTGCAGTGTGGTATGTGTTAACGTCCCAGTAGTGTCCTGGAAGATCTTACCTCCCGCCTCTGCCTGTGGAGTTCCTCCAGAAGGGTTCCTGCCGTCCCCATATAGAACTGCATTTTGCTGTAGGAACAGTGTTACTCATGGTGCTTCGTTGTCACTGCACGGCTGCTCTGTGGTACCACGTCCTGAGTCAGCATTTGTCCTACTGGCATGAGAGCCTTGTTTATTATATCTGTAGAAAAATACATTGTTAAGTTTAATACTTAAACGTTTGGAATATGGCCCACAATCCCTGGAGACAGTATTTTTACTGGAGGAAAAAGAGTAATGTTTGTTACCGGGCTCCAGATCACTTTGCTTTCAGTGATTCCTGGAGGACCAAGGGAAGGAGAAGTGCCCACTCAACTGAGAAGGTATCTTGAGACTGAGAGACAAGGCAGGTGGCTCTATATAATCAGTGGATCAGTTTATTATTATAGGGTAACTTACTCACAGGGTGGGGTTAGGCAGACAGTGCTCCAGAAGCTTTTGTAGCTGCAGTCCACACAGCTGAGGGGCCACTGAGACAGTTTCATAGCTTACCTAGTGCAGGAGAAGGTGTATGCTTGGAAACAGTCATGCGTTCCTAAATCATGACTTATGAATGGGTTACTAGTCTCATGGGTGTTAAGCATAAGTGAGCAAAGGTCTTCATCATTGTTTGGGGACTAACAGAACATAGAGGCCACCTGGTTCTAATGATTATTAAACACTATCTATTACGTACAATTCCCAACAACAGAGAAGGGATTACCACACAGTACAGTCTTGGGAAGGGTCAGCAGAAGGACAGGAGGATCTGTGTGGGCTCAAGATGGCATCAGTTACGCTAATGGCCATAGACAGTGGTGGCTTCTGTTCACCTGGAATTGGATTCAGGACGTTTTTTACTTCAGTGAGAAACATAACCAAGGATGAACTTTTGAAGATCCTAGAATCCTCTGTTCTTGGATAGGGTTGTTGAAAGTAACTTGCCTCCATTCCCTGCAGTTCCAGAGCTGTGTCCCCAAGGAGCACATCTGTCCTTGAAATGACACTTTTATTTTCCCCCTTAGATTGCATCAATCCTGACATGAAACAAGCAAGCTCATTTTAACCCGCTTTTACTTGTAGAGGTTAACTCCTCTATGTCCAGGCAGTAGAGGGTACTTTTCAGTGCCAGAGTGGGAAGCCAGGCCAACTCAGAAGGCCTGTGTCTCCTCAAAATCAGGACTTGTGAACCATATAAGCCCCTTTCATCCATTCAACCAGATTTGTGAAGTACCGCTGTAACCACCACAGCGCTTGGCAGTGCAGACCCAGAGATGAATGTGACATAGACTCTGCCCTCAAGATCATGAACTCCTTATTGCAAAATTCAGACTTAAATTGAAGGAAGTAGGGAAAACCTCTAGACCATTCAGGTATGATCTAAATCAAATCCCTTATGATTATACAGTGGAAGTGACAAATAGATTCAAGGGATTATATCTGATAGACAGTGCCTGAAGAACTATGGACAGAGGTTCGTAACATTGTACAGAAAGCGGTGATCAAAACCATCCCCAAGAAGAAAAGCAAAAAGGCAAAATGGTTGTCTGAGGAGGCCTTACAGATAGTTGAGAAAAGAAGAGAAGTGAAAGCTTTGCAAAGGAGAAAAGGAAAGCTATATCTATCTGAATGCAGAGTTCCAAAGAATAGCAGGAGAGACAAGAAAACTTTCCTCAGTGATCAGTGCAAAGAAATAGAGGAAAGCAATAGAATGGGAAAGACTAGAGATCTTTTCAAGAAAATTGGAGATACCAAGGGAACATTTAATGCAAAGATAGGCACAATAAAGGACAGAAATGATATGAACCTAACAGAAGCAGAAGATATTAAGAAGAGGTCGCAAGAATACACAGAACTATACAAAACAGATCTTAATTACCCAGATAACCACAATGGTGTGATCACTGACCTAGAGCCAGACATTCTGTAGTGCAAAGTCAAGTGGGCTTTAGGAAGTATCACTATGAACAAAGCTAGTGGAGGTGATGAAATTCCAGTTGAGCTATTTCAAATCCTGAAAGATGATGCTGTGAAAGTGCTGCACTCAACATGCCAGCAAGTTTGGAAGACTCAGCATTGGCCACAGGACTGGAAAAGGTCAGTTTTTATTCCAGTCCCAAAGAAAGACAATGCCAAAGAATGTTCAAACTACCTCACAATTGCTCGCATTTCACACACTAGCAAAGTAATGCTCACAATTCTCCAAGCCAGGCTTCAACAGTACATGAACCATGAACTTCCAGATGTTCAAGCTGGATTTAGAAAAGGCAGAGGAACCAGAGATCAACTTACCAACATCCACTGGATCATAGAAAAAGCAAAAGAGTTCCAGAAAAACATCTACTTCTGCTTCATTGATTTTACTAAAGCCTTTGACTGTGTGGATCACAACAAACTGTGGAAAATTCTTACAGATGGGAATACCAGACCACCTGACCTGCCTTCTGAGAAATCTGTATGCAGATCTGGTTCCAGATTGGGAAAGGAATACGTCAAGGCTACATATTGTCACCTTTTTTATTTAACTTACATGCAGAGTACATCATGCGAAATACCAGACTGGATGAAACACAAGCTGGAATCAAGATTGCAGGGAGAAATATCAGTAACCTCAGATATGCAGATGATATATCTGTGACCCTTATGGCAGAAAGTGAAGAGGAAGTAAAGAACCTCTTGATGGAAGTAAAAGAGGAGAGTGAAAAAGCTGGCTTAAAACTCAGCATTCAGAAAACTAAGATCATGGTGTCTGGTCCCATCACTTCATGGCAGATAGATGGAGAAACAATGGAAAGAAGAAACAGTGACAGACTTTATTTTCTTGGGCTCCAGAATCACTGCATATGGTGACTGCAGCCATGAAATTAAGACACTTCAAAGAAAAGCTATGACCAACCTAGATAGCACATTAAAAAGCAGAGACATTACTTTGCCAACAAAGGTCCGTCTAGTCAAAGCTATGTTTTTTTTCAGTAGTCATGTATGGTTGTGAGAGTTGGACCATAAATAAAGCTGAGCACCAAAGAATTGATGCTTTTGAACTGTGGTATTGGAGAAGACCCTTGAGAGTCCCTTGGACTGCGAGCAGATCAAACCAGTCAGTCCTAAAGGAAATCAACCCAGAATATTCATTGGAAAGACTGATGTTGAAGCTCCAATACTTCAGCCCCCTGATGTGAAGCACTGACTCACGGAAAAGACGCTGATGCTGGAAAAATTGAAGGCAGGAGGAGAAGGGGATGACAGAGGATGAGATGGTTGGATGGCATCACTGATCGATGGACATGAGTTTGAGTAAGCTCTGGGAGTTCGTGATGGACAGGGAGGCCTGGCGTGCTGCAGTCCATGGGGTTGTAAAGAATGGACACAACTGAGCGACTGAACTGAACTGAAGGTCTCCCTTCAAGGAGAAGAACAGACAAGTGAAAAATATGACAGTGCACTGAACTGAGTGCCTCGGGCGAGATGCATACTGGACACAGCAGTATCACTGAGAAGAGGTGATTGCCTCAGCCCGGAGAGGTCTTCAGTCTTTCTTGAATTTACTTCACCAAAGGCTTGGGTGTTCATCACCTCAAATCTTGGAAGGCTCCTTTTGCAATCTCTGATTTTTATGGAACTACTTAAGAAGATCAGCATGAAGAATAGTGGAAGGTAGTGAGGGTTAGGATTAGCAGTTCTCAGCAGAGTCGGCAGCACCATAAGCCCTTGTTCCAATTAGAGAAGTGCTTTCTTTCCATCAGGAAGTCCCAGCAGGTTAGACAGTCATTTAACTCTCCTTTAATACCTCCCAGGGCTGTTTTCCCCTTTCTATGCATTTTCACAGTGCAACTGCTTACCAAGCCTTTGTTGGCACAGAACCTCTGATTCAGGTCCTTCAGAACAGAAGAATCACACCTTCCAGGAGTCCCAAAGCTATACCTAAGCACTAGTGAATGCTCAGCATGCACCACATTTATTCTTCTTATTTTCTATATCAGTAAACTGGGTCACAGGAAAACTTCTGAGAGAGCCCAGGGTACAAACTTACATTCAGGTCAGGACCTTCATCTTGCCTCTAGGGAATGAGACGGGGAAGGCCTCAAACAGTTAGCTTATACAGACAGAAAAGAATAGAGGGGGCCACACTGGATGCCCAGCGGGACCAGTTATAGAAGCAGGTACCTCCTCTGGAGGGAGGGTGATGTGACAGCTTCCTGGAAAAGAAAAATGGGAGACAGATGTCCACGTGTGGGGGGAGGGGAGAGGGAAATAGTCTTGATAACAGGTTAGATTGCTTTTCAGAGCTATACACCTCTTGACTTCTAGTCATTCCTACTTTTTGACTGTTGTGAGGGGACTCTCGAAGAAGTCTGCTTTCTTCTGTTCTTGTGCCCCCTCCCTGATCAGGTTTTGGATTTCTTCTTCCTCTACCTCCCTTTGTTGATTCGATCTTTAACTCTCAGTGTTCTCTGAGGTTTTACCTATTGCTTCTGGCATCCTCAAGTTCAGTCCATCAGTCAGCTCGTGTCGTTTGTCAGAACCATTCTTTATGATTTGTTACCTATAGTTTTTTAGGTACATGAGTTTGGTGCTGATTCTCCACTGTCTTCTCCCCACATTCATGCTTGGCAACCTCCAACTTTCTCAAGGCTCCTCTGTCTCCACTCAGAGAAAGCTCACCCACTTTCCATGGTTCGCTGCAGGTTCAGTGAAAGAAGGTCTTCACCGACTTGTCAGGTTAACCTGGGCATCGTGCGCTAATCCCCTGTGGCTCATCCTTGACTCGTTGACACCACATGAGTCACTGTGGTTACCAAAGGTCAGTTGTGATAGCTCCAGCCCTGTTGATGCCAGTTATATTGGTATTGTGGGTAAGTCATTTATCATAATTAATAATATACAGATAAACCATACGTGAGAAAAGAGATTTGTTCTATAAAACTTATCTTGCTTTGGAAAGGCAAGATACTTAAAAGAGGAATGAAGTTGAACTTGGTTTGGGCAGGATAACTAAAGGAGACCAGAGCAGGAGGACTCCTAAAGTCTAGAAAAATTCCGTACTTCCTGTTTCACAGAAATCTGAGTCCTCCCTCTCCTTTAGAGAAACTGGAAATTGTAGATGATACATTATGAGTGAAGTGTATACAAGAGAAATTGCATAGACGTTGTTTAGTTGCTAAGTCGTGTCAGACTCTTTGTGACCCCCGTGGACTGTGGCCCACCAGGCTCCTCTGTCCATGGGATTTCCCAGGCAAGAACACTGGAGTGCATTGCCGTTTCCTTCTCCAGAGGGAGCTTCCCAACCTGGAGGTTGAACCCGTGTTCCCTGCATTGGTAGATGGCTTCTTTACTGCTGAGCTGGCAGGGAAGCCCCCACTGATGTCTAACCGGTAGAAAAGATCCTGTGGGCTCTACACCAAAAGTTTGGTGGCTCTCAGAGTAGTGTCTGTAGTAGATGGTTGTAGTAGAAGCTTGGACTTTGAGGGAAAAGTCACAGTCAAAGTCAAAATAACTATCTTTATTACATGAGTAGTTGGTTTTAAATGCTCTTCATTGGGGTAGAGAAATCAGTGTTACTAATCTGCTGCCTCCCTCTTTTCCCCCCATCTTCCTAATTCTACTAGCTCTCGTTTTTCTGCATTGTCAAAGCATATAGCATTGACATTCTCTTGTCACTCTAACCCCACTTATCTTAGTCCTACCAGTAAGGAATCAGTGCTCACTGCCAGTCTTTTTGCCACGGTTTTTCCAGTCACCTCTTGGTTGGCAGAGTTTTTTCTTCAAAACAGGAATTTCTCTTCTGTTACTCTTAATTGACGGTCACCTAGGTGTAAAATTCTTGAGGTTACCTTTTCTTTCCTTGGGAATTTTTGTAAATACTGCTCCTTTTTCTGCTAACATTGAATTTTACTGTGGGAATTTTCAAGCTTGTGTCCCTCTTTTAAGTGATTTGATCATTTCACCTGCTTGTGGAAATTGAGAAACCTTACCTTCAAGGTCTGTCTCAGCACTGACTGTTCTGGGTCAGTTTTTCCCTGGAATGCAATGTGCATTTTCGGGAACATCTTGAATTACATTTTTGCATCATCTTTATGAGCTGAAGGAGAAGGCAATGGCACCCCACTCCAGTACCCTTGCCTGGAAAATCCCATGGATGGAGGAGCCTGGTAGGCTGCAGTCCATGGGGTCGCTAAGAGTTGGATACGACTGAGTGACTTCACTTTCACTTTCATGCATTGGAGAAGGAAATGGCAACCCACTCCAGTGTTCTTGCCTGGAGAATCCCAGGGACGGGGGAGCCTGGTGGGCTGCCATCTATGGGGTCGCACAGAGTCGGACATGACTGAAGCGACTTAGCAGTAGCAGCAGCAGTTATGAGCTGAGTCTTTACATCCCTCTTCTGTTCCATGTTACAGGTCTCTTTTACATTATGTTTTATCTCCTTGGCTGTCTTCTGTAACTTATTTTCTCCCTATTGCTGTTAACTCTTCTTTTTGTCTGGTTCCTTTTATTTGCTTTTTAAAAATTTCTCTCCTTTTTGCTCCTTCCTGTGTTTTTAGCAGTGTCTCTTCTCCCTTTTCTTCCTTCCAGATTCTTCTTCATTTCTCTGTGTTTTTTTTTCCTTCCATTTATGTCTTCTCTTCTTGTCTCCATTTCTCCCATATAAGCTCTTACACTTTGGCTTTGAGCTCTTGCTTCATAGTTTTCTTTTTTCAATTCTGTAAAATATTTTGTTGCATTTTATGTGCTCTATGACAGCATTTTTCTGACATGTAGTCTTAGTCTGCCCTTTGGTTTTCTTGTTTCTTTCCTAATTTTTTTCTTGTTGTATCTTTATATAGATCCCATGCAGATTTCATTTTTATAACTCATCTTTAAATAGGTGGGTTTTTCAGGGACCAGCTATTTGCAGGATGCTGTTTAGGGGAAGTACCAAGTCTGTGTTCCAGGTTGACTGCAGTTGTTCTCATGATTTCAGGTTCCAGCCGAGTTTCTTTACTTTTATTTCTACCCAGCCAAGAGAGGTGGACATCTGTGATTTTTCTACCATGCAAAGACTGCCCTCTCTGCTCCACAGAGACCAGCTCTGTGAGGCAAAATAGAGCTCATTTGGATGATTTCTCATTTAGCCCCAACTTCAGGTCCAAGGAAGCGCTTATCTTCCAAAAATCAGGAAACTATTGGGTCACAGAGGGTGTGTCCTTCACCTACAAGAAGCATGTTTTGCAGGCCTTCCTGAGCTCTCCAGCTCCCATGCCCTCTCTCTGTAGCATCCTTTCTTTTCAAAAGGAAAGGAGCCCTTGCTTGGGCTCCCTGCTTTTGACAGCTTTTACACCCACTTAGTTGGCTCTTCGCATCAGGTGGCTAAAGTATTGGAGCTTTAACATCAGTCCTTCCAATGAATATTCAGGGCTGATTTCCTTTAGAATTGACTGGTTTGATCTTGCTGTCCAAGGGACTCTATAGAGTCTTTCCCAGCACCACAATTCAAAAGCTCAATTCTTCAGCGCTCAGCCTTCTTTATGAGCTGACTCTTACATCCATACATGACTACTGGAAAAACCATAGCTTTGACTAAACAGACCTTTGTGGGCAAAGTGATGTCTCTGCTTTTTAATTGGGAGCCTTGGATTATGGTTATCTTCAGTTTGTTGAAAATGGAGTTTGCATTTTTGTTTATTTCTCCTTCTTGCACTTGAATACCTTTTTGAATAATATTTAAAAATTATGACTTCACAATGCAGTGTTCAAATCAGACTAATGTTTTCTATTAACCAACCACTGGTCCCCTTATATCCTCTGTTAGGCCTTTTACTACACCTTCCCCATGAAGCCTCTCCACCACACTGTTATCCATCTTTTAAGCACTAAAGCCCAAGGAGGATTCTGTTCAGATTTATGAAAAGCCTGTTATTCATTCAGCACGCCTACTCCACACTGGGCATTGGTCTAGGCCTTGGGAAGAAAACATGGAAGAATTCCTGCTTTATCTTTGACACACCAAAGGCAAGTCCTAAAGCGATTCCATGTAGAGTCTTCCTCTATGTTTAGAAGAAGAGAGTAAAAGACTCAGTTTGGGATTTTGAGGAAGTATGGTGGAAACATGAGCTCTGGAGTCAGACCTAGATTCAGTGATCAGGTCACTAAATATGACCTGCTAAATATGTGAGGTTGGGACAGTTTATTGACTTTCCATGTATTAGTTTCCACATACCAGTTTACCTCAGGTGGATGTTATAAAGTTAAAATAAGTTACATATAAAGTGCTCAGCACATAGTAGATGCTCAACAAGTACCACTCCCCCCATGAAAAAGGCATTCTTTACAAAGAATAAATACTAGGAGTACAGGTATAGAGACCCCTATTTTTTAATTGTGGTAACATTTACATAACATAAAGCTTACTATCTTCATTTTTAAATGTACTGTTCAGTAGTGTTAAATGAGTTCACATTTTTGTGCAGCCCATCTCTAGAGCTCTTTCTCTTGCAAAACTGAAGCTGCATACCACTGAAGAGCATCCCCATTCCCTCGTCCCCACAGCTCCTGGCAGTCACCATTCTACTTTCTGCCTCTATGATTTTGACCACTAGGTACCTTATATAAATGGAACCATACTGAATTTGTCCTTTTATGTCTGGTTTATTTCACTTAGCATGATGTCCTCAAGGCTCATCCATGGTGGAGCACATTGCAAGATTTTCTTGTAATGCTGAATAATATTCCATTGCCATGTATATGCCACATTTTATTTATCCGCTCACTCATTGATTAGGTTGCTTTCTACTTTTGACTATTGTGAGTAATGCTGCTGTGAAGATAGGTGTACAAATCGCTCTTTGAATCTTTTGAGGATAATCCCAGAAGTAATAAGGTAATTCTATGTTTAATTTTTTAAGGAAACATCATACTGTTTTCTGAAGCCTATTTCTTGATGGGGAAGTATAAACAGTGTAGTTCCCCAGAGACTAATTTTAAAACCAGCTTGTTTAATGTTTTATAAACTATCTGTATATGAGAGTTTCACTATTAAATCTCCTTTGCATATAGATAATGAAATAGTTCATATTGTGTAAAATATAAGAACACCTCATATGAGTATAGACAGAAAAGTGGTTAATAAGGCTTAATTAGTGTAGGGAAACATATTTGTATCTGAATGTATGCTTTAGTATCCTCCCTCAAGGTCAGAAGTACTCTAGTTGCAGCTGTTAGTGTATTTCCCCACTTACTGTGAACAAAACATGGAGAACTGATGGGCCAGTAAACTTCATATGTCAAAAGTACACAGACACACAGACATGTCTTTTTTCTTGACTCTCCATACTGTGGAGTATATTGGCCGTCAAATCCTCCACAGTCTAGTCTAGTCTAGACCAGTGTGGTCTCAGCTGAAGACGGTTGTTGCCCCTGCAGACATTTGGCCATACCTGGAGACACTTGTGTTGTCTCAGCTGAAGGGGTGCTCTGGAATCCAGTGGACAGAGACCAGGAGTGCTGCTCCACCTGCCACAGTGCCCGGGGCAGCTCCCCACCACAGAGAACTCTCCAGCCCCAAGTGGCAGCTTGAGAGACCTTGCCCTAGACCCAAACTACCTCCTCAGCATTGTTCTCAGCCTCTCTCGCGTGTAAACCTGACATTCCAGCCAGACCCGGGTGCGCCTCAGACTGTACACCAGCTGAAATCCTCCTCCCTGCTTCTCTGGTGTCAGGCCCAGCTTCAGGTCTCTCACTGTCTGTGAAGCTGGCTCTGGCCTCTCTGACCACCACTGTCTCCCCTCTTGGACTTCCTGTAGGGCTGTCCCACTAATTTGGCACTTGGTTGACCATACAAGGTGGTCTCTTTCCAAGTTGACTAAAGTGCCTTGAAGGCCATGTTGATATGACTTGATGTGAAATGTGACATACCAGCCCTTACATACCCCAGTGGGCACCTCTGACCTGACCCACCTGGGGCTCCATGAAAGCTTCCCTGCATGCATAGTGTAGAGTTGCTGAATCAGCACAGTACTCGACCATCACCGCAGTCTGAGAACTGTGAGCTGGGTGGAAGGCCCACATGGGAGCCCCATGACCAGAGAGGTGTTCCTGCTGAACCTGGTTTCCTCTCTAAGCTAGAACATATGAGGAGGGTGCCAGAGGATGGGCCTGTTATGACCTAGCTTATGAAGCCTGGAGGATAACGTATTTCACATGGAAATGTATGCAGACAGGAACTGTTCTGTCATAGCTGGGCTAGTTGAATACCAGTTGGTATTTATGATGATCACACTTATAATGAAAACCATCATTATTTATTTAGAGCCCAGTGTGTGCCAGGCACCACGTAGGTGCTTTATACAGCTTATCACATTCAGCCCTTACTGCAGTCCTGGAAGGAACCTGAAGCACTAAAAGGATCATTTGCCCAAGGTCACTCAGCTCACAAATAGTGGAGCTGAAATTTACACACAGTCTGACTTCACGCAGCATCACCTTGCCTTGAGTGTAGCCAGGCCCTCCTGCCACTGGTCCTGGGGGACATCTGTGTCTTGACACACTGAAATGTGGCCTCACCCGGGAGGTGGGTGATCCACGGGGCGGAGGCGTTCATTGCGCATCAGGTGCCAGTGTCGTGTCTGGCCTCTCTGCTGCTGCAGGAGAGCCCACAGGGTTTGCTCTGGGGCCACAGCCTCAAAACCACAAGGGGCTCTGACCCTTCTCACTTCTGCTTCCCCTGCAGGTACACTACATCCTTCAGGAGGTGGTGATGGGTGGGATGGTCCTGGAAACAAACATGAATGAGATCGTGGCTCAGATTGAAGCCCAGAACAGGCTGGAGAAGTCCGAGGTGAGACACTGCTGGAATTTTGCCGTGGCTGGTTAGAGAAGACCTGGGCAGAGGGAGGAATGGTGCTGTGTGGAGTTGGATTATTGTGGAACCTTAGGAGTATTTTCTGCTCCATCTTCTTTTTTTCCCTGACTCAATTGACACTCATTTGGTTGTTCGAAGATTAAACAGGTGAGAATGAGGCTAAAAGTGTGAATGGAAAGCCAGGTGGCACAGGAAGGCAGACCGCTTCTGGCTTGGGGGATTATGTGGGTTGTAATTCCTCCTTTCATGACCACATGTTCCCTGGGGGACCCAGAATCACCTCAGATTCCAGTGTGGTTTCCTAGCTTGTGTGCCTGAGAGTCTGGCTCCAAGCAGCCACTTCTTGTGGTGTCTGTCAAACCTGAGTGGCCAGTTTCCAGTTAGCCTGATAAAAAGCTACAGTAGAGTTTGGGCTGAGTTTGAAAATAGCTTACTCCCAGGTCACCCCCTGATAGTGCTGTCTGATACAGATGCTCCCAGTACGTTCTACCCTGTTCCCCTGAGGTCTCTCCATCACCTTCGTCAGCAGTACCAGGGAGCAGAGGTTACCGGCACACACCTTCACAAATGGGACAGCAAGCACGACAAATTACCTCTGTAGTTATCTGAGGGTCTTAAAGAACTTCACCACTTTGTGTATCAGAGCTTGATCTTGCGAAACCAGGGATTCTTTCTGTGAGGACTGGCAGTCCTGCTGAAGAAGCTTTTCCAAACCGCAGCTATTGTGACAACTAGAGTTCTCTTAGAAATGCAGGCTGGGAAGCTTCCAGGAATAGTAAGTGAGTCAGAGGCCAGAGGTTTGGAAACTGGAAGAAACAGAGACTTGCTGGGCAAGGGTGGGATTGGAGTCAGGATCCTGAAAGTGGAGGAAATGGTTTTAAGAATGTCCTCATCAGCTCTGCCCTTCTCCGCACGCCTGGGCCGCTGGAGGGCTGGGGCTCACCGCAGGTACCCTGCTCTGTCTCCAGCCCTTCCGTGTCTGTGTGTGCTCCACCTCCTCTGTGGCCTCCCCCGTCTGTGGCCACATGTCATTTCCAAAGCCAGCTCTTCTCCATCTCATGTTATTAGTTGGCAAGCAGTTGTCCTAAGCTGGGACATTCCTTTTTCCATTAAGAATGTCCCTGTGACTGCACTCGTCTGTTAAGAGTCTTCAGTTTCTTGAGGAAAGTGTTGTATTTTTGTTTTGTAACCTGAAAAGTGACCCTGATACTGAAGACAACTTGGTTAAACCGAGCTGGTTATTTCAGCGGGCATCTGTTGGGCAGCCCCTGTGTGCCAGGCACTGTGGGCGCTGGGGCCAGGAAACTGCACGAGACACAGCACGTGTTCTGGGGTGCAGAGTGTGGGCCCCTTTACTGCGGGACCCACTGACCTAAAGAGTTGTGTTGGCCACCTTTGAGGTATAGGATGGAAAAATCAAAGCTTGAGTTACATGTACTCAGTTTGGACATTTTCTCTCCCTCTTTCACTTGTTTTTTTGTTGTGAAAACATTAAGCAGATTACAGTGAGTTTATCACACAGCCGCCTTTATACCTCTGCAGGGTGGCCTTTCAGCCGCACCTGCCCGGGCGGTGTCCGCTGTGAAGAACATCAACCTGCCAGAGATGCCCCGGAACATCAACATTGGCGATCTCAACATCAAGGTCCCCAACCTGTCCCAGTTTGTCTGAGAGTGGAAGACAGCCGAACTGAGTCCTTGGAGCCAGCAGAGCCTAGCCAGCCCTGCAGCACAGTCCGCTCTGCGCCCTCAAGGAGTCCAGCCTCGGGCCCTGGCCCCCACTGTCCTGGAGCAGGAAAGAGCCCTGTGTCCACTGCCAGCCTTCTCACGTGTGCGGCCTTGCCCATCTCTCGGACACGGCGACTGTGGATGTGAGGGGCCCTGGCTACCTCAGTGGGGGTCAGGTGCCCGAGTCACACGCCCCCTTTCCCTCCTGTGTGCAGCCACTCCCAGGGATTGGGGACTGTAGGGAGAGCCCTCTCTCCACCCCAATCCCAGAACCCCCCACGAGGATGTGTGCTGACTCGAGGCTTCAACCTTGAGTTGAAGGCTCCCTGAAATCCTGCAGCATTGACTGTGATGGCGAGGTGCTGTAGCTGGGAACGGATTGACCCTCTAGATCTGGAAACATGGTGCATGGCAAACAAGGACAGGAATTGAAGGTGATCCAGAGTAGCCTGCTGGCTCTCCTAGGGTTGGCACACCTAGAATCCTTGGGCACAGCCCAGTCTTCTCACCCCACCTACGTTCCCCACAGCCACAATTCCAGCTCTGCTAGCCTAGCTGTGTGTTTACAGGACACAGTCCAAATTGTAAGCCTGTTGCTTGCCTGCCTGCACACTTCTGCCCATAGGGAGGGTACCTCCCACAGCCAGAGCGGGTCCCGTCAAAGGGGTGGGGCCCCATGTCTGTAGAAGGCAAAGTTGACAACATGTGGAACATCTCAGAATTGTGACTGTTCCAGGTTTAAAATACATTCTCCTCCCGAGGAGCAGATGGGTCCATTGCTGTGTTCTGAATGATGGGTGCTCTCTGGGTGGAAAGCCACTGCAGTCTGCACCAGCTTGTGGAGCATGAGAGCCTGTGCCGGGGCCCCCTGTTCTGGACCTGGGGACACAGGGAGCGTGCTGGCTGAGACCTGTGGCAGCACAGCATCTTTTCCCCACGTTCAGAGGGTCCCTCCCTGAGCTTGCTCTGGGCTCGCCCTGTGCCCTAAGGTGACAGTTCACTAGAGCTCACTGTGGAAACCTGTAAATATTTTCCATGTGGTGAGGGTCTTTGTGCCTGTGGTTGGTTATCTTAGAGCTGGAGCTGCTCCTCGGAGCGCCTCTTACCCCTGCACTGCCTTGGGGCCAGGCTCAGGTGCCTTGTTGAGCTGCCTTGAGGTTAGGGAGCTCGCTGTACCATGCTGTTAAGTCTCCCAGCCTGGGGACTTCTCGTGCCTGCTGGCTGTGGCCCAGACTGTTTCCTCAGGCCTCCTGATGTCACAGAGCCTGTCTGAGGTGTGCCCACCGAGACCATGTGTCAGGTCACGTCTTCTCCCGCTTTGAACAGTGCTTCCTGTGGTGGGTGTCCTTTATTCCCTGTAGCCTCTTAACTTCAGTCTTTTGGAACCTCTCCCAATAACCTCAGAGATGGGCAGTGTTGCTCAGAAGATAGACGCTCTTATGTGGGAAGAGGGAAATGTAAGTAAATATTATCTATCCAATGTCAAAGCCTCTGATGTTCTTTTAAAAAGTTTTCATTTTTTTTTTAACAGACATTTCAGCCTGTTCACATTCCTCTTTCATAATTTGCTTAAAGTGAAGTAGGAAAATGTTATTTATTTGATACTTTCTGTAAGATGGCATGAGCAAGATCCTTCCGCAGTCCTTACAACAGACATTAATATCTCTCATTCTGCAGGTCAAGAAAGTAAGACTCAGAGGGGTCAAGTAACTTGCTTTAGGTCACACAGAGCTAAGAGTTGAGACTGACTGCCCAAGTCCATGGTTCATTTTTTTTTCCCGCTGCTCAAAATGGCTTCTCCCAATTTTATTTTCTTTGTTATGGATAAGGAAACCTCAAAATTTGTAGATAGCTTCTCAGAAGCTGTGATTAAAACAGGTTTGGTTTTCTAAAGTAGCCAGTGAAAGCATGAAAGGGTATAAGAACTAGAAGGTCCTCCACATGCCTGCAGTGACCTGATGAGGAAACCGAAGCCCAGGGTGTCATGTTGAGGGTCACAAAGCTAGAACCAAGTCTCTTCTCCTTTTTAGAATTTTTACTGGAGTATAGGTGATTTACAGTGTTGTGTTAGCTTCAGGTGTGAATCAGCCATGTGTACACTCACCAAGTTGTTTTTCTTGTTTGCTTTATGGCCCATTGCATTGCTACGGCACAGCCACATGTCCTGGATTTCCTGGGATACTCTGAATGTCTTGCCTGCCAGAAACCAGTGATTTCCCCCAAACCATTGACTGGTCTGGAGACTCCAGCAGTGGAAATTCCAGCCTCATCCCTTGCACTGCCTCTAAAAAATGACATAGAACTTGAGCCTGGTCTGTGGTGTGGAACACTTGATCCCTTTGGATGAGCCACAGTAATTGTTCATTAGCTACTTGAGGTTGCCTGTAAATCAACCTTTCTGGCCTGGTATCAGCAAAGCCATAAACTTTAATCATAAGGAAATCCTTATTGGCCTTTTTTCGGAGAGGGACACAGATATTGCTGCTGAGAGACGTCAGTTGTGTAAAGGGGCTAGGTTTGAATTTGGGGGTCCTTGGCCCTGCGTGTCTCACACTGAGGATTTCCTAAAGTGGTATAGAACACTGGGTTTTCAGTGCTCACTGCCACTAATAAAACTCATATTCTTCCATCATTCAATTTCTAAGTGCCAGGCCAGTTCTAGGCCCCCAAAGATAGAGAGAAAAGAGGCTCTGGCCCCTGCAGCTGTCTCTGCTGTGTCTAATGCTCAGGTTGCATCTGGCAGCCTGAATGTGGAGACTGGAGTCAGTGACTTTGTGTTGCATGGAGTATTTAGCAGACAGTAACTCGTCTCCCAAGCCCAGCTGACCCTACTGTGCCCTGCTGTCCCTGCTCCAAACAGCCTGTCTTCAAGCTTCTATCTCAAAAATACCATAGGCCGGGTAGCTTAAAGAACGATGTCTCACAGTTCCAGAGGCTAGTCATGGTCAAGGTGCTGGCAGATTTGGTGCCTAGTGTGGACCAACTTCTTGTTTCCCAGAAGGCCATATCCTTGCTCTGTCCTCACATGTTGAAGAGAAAGCCCTGGGCTCCATCCCCGTATAAAGGCACCATACTGACCGTCGGGGTGCCCCCTCATGATGTCACCCAAACCTAATTACCTCTCAAAGGCCCTGTCTCCAGATACTTGCACATAGAGAACTGAATGTCAGCATATGAATCTGAGGGAGGACAGTGAGATGGATGGCATCACCAACTCGATGGACATGAGTTTGAGCAAACTCCAGGAGACGAAGGACAGGGAAGCCTGGCCTGCTGCAGTCCATGGGGTCACAAAGAGTCAGACATGACTCAGCGGCCGAACACCACCACCAAGCATTCAGTCCACGCAGCGTACCTAATGACCCCCTGTTCTGCTACGCCTGGTCATGGCCCTGTGCTTGTCACATTGAGGACTGTTAGGATATCTTGAATCTTCTCAAGTCCTTGTTACTCAGGCCTCTGCCACTGACAGAGCCAGCCTTTTGTCCCCACCACCTCCAGCTCCATGGAGCCAGCCCAGGGAAGCCCTCTAGGGCCCCAGCTTCACCACAGAAGAAAGCAAGAGAGTTAGGCTGAAACCAGGGTGCTGGCTAAATCCTGTCTTGTGGACCAGTATTTTGTAAGGGATGTCAGTGTGGTCTGTGGGTTTCCAGATGGGGTGCAGCAGTGATTGGTGACCTAAGATAAAGATCGGGAGAGATTGATAGCCAGGAGACAGCCTCTTAGGGATGGGCAAGACCCTGGGAGGAGGATGTTGGCTGCTAGCAAACATCCTGGCCGTCAGCTTCCCAAGTCTCCTCCCTGCCACCAGAAGGGTGTCCATCTCACTGTGGTCATTGTGAGCCTGGTGCCACAGGCTAACAAACAGCTGACCTCGAGATTAAGTTGATGCCGGCCAGGGAGCACTGGGGATCCTACATCTGCGGTGCTGGCAGCAGTTAGCAGATGGACAGGCCTCCTTTAAGAAACAGTTCATGGAAGTGATTACTGTTTCTGAAAAGATTCTTTCCTATTTCAGTACATTCATGTGGTCCAAAAAATAAGGAAAGGCTTTAAGCCAAACTCCCACTCAGTTCCCCCAAACCACTGAGCACCTCCCACCCCAATCCCTGGTAGCGACAAGTGTTTCCAATTTAAAAGATGAGGAAACAAAAGCCCCTGCAGTTTTATTACCAAAACAGAGTGTACTTTCCTGAGTTCTGTTCCCTTTGACCTTGGTGGTTGACCCCAGCCCTCTACCCCCAGCCGTCCTCTGTAGTGAGGCAGGGCCTCCCAGCCCACCCCGTTTTCCACGGGACTCTGATGTCCTGTGTGTTAGAGCTGTTCGTTTGCACCTCCCCTACTAGAATGTACGCCCCTCAAAGGTGGGCTCTTGTCTCTCCTGCTGAGTTCTGTGTCCCAGCTGCTATGAACAGTGTGCATGGTATGTATCAGTAAATAACTATGGAATGAGTGAGCGGTTGAGACCAATGGTCATCATTCTACCAGTCGTTCATAGCTTCTGCTCCCGAGGGCCCCATGCTCAGTCAGTGTTTTGGGTAATGGCATTGGGAACTGCCGGTAGAGAGGGACCAGGTAATGGAGAGGAGAGTTGAGATAGGAGCTGCTTCAAGTCAAGGGAGGACTCTCGGTGGGAAGGACCCTTGCGAGACGCCAAGGAGTGGAGACTAAGAGATGGCCTCTCTTGGTCCTGCCATTGCCTCCACCAGGTTCCCTCAGGGAAGTGAATGAGGGAACTGGGAAGGGGTGGTTAGCCTGGTGGGGCGGGTCTAGACCACAAGGTGGTCCTGACAGCGTGGGTCACAATCCATCTCTGTGATGTATAGAGCCTTCTTTGGAAGGTCAGCATCTGCATCCATAAAAGGATGCCAATAACTCCTGCCTCCGGAGGTGTTTGAGGGTTAACTGAGGATTGATGAAGACCACGGAAGAGTCGGTAAACACAGGCTGCTGTCACCACTGGGGCTTTTGCAGAGGCAATGGGAACTGAAGTAGATGCAGTTAGCTAGGAGAGGTTTGGTGGTGCTGGGATGCAGAGACCAAAGTCCATGGTGCTCGAGTCCTGGCAGAAGCTCTCAAAGGTGGGGCCACAGATGGCTGCTGGGGACAGAACCTGATGGCCTGTCCCCCCCGCCCTCGCAGTGCACCCCATGGACTGTAGCACGCCAGGCTCCTCTGTCCATGGGATTCTCCAGGCAGGAATACAGGTGTAGGTTGCCTTTCCCTTCATCAGGGGATCGTCCCAACCCAGGGATTGAACCCAGGTCTCCTGCACTGCAAATTCTTTACCGTCTGTGCCACCAGGAAAACCCACATCTAGAGGCCACCACTGGATAAAGTAGGGGTAGGGGAAGCAGTGGAATCTGGAAAGTGAAGCTTCCCTTACAATGAGGGGTTTGAAGGCACCAGAGAACAAATGTGTGATTGGTGGGACCAGAAGTGCGGGGGACACAGCCTGGAACTCACGCCCCCCCAGAGTCAGGGCCATGGAGAGACCCCGAAGGCACAGTGGCAGGAGTTGGCACTTGGCCAGGACTGGGATGAGGACCTCTGACCGTTCGGGCCTGGCCAAGAGTTGGGGTCCTAGAGGAACTTCATGCTTCCCATGAGACATGGGAGCTTTGGCCTTTCTCAGGAGCTAACCTGAGAAGGCAATGGCAACCCACTCCAGTATTCTTGCTTGGCAAATCCCATGGACAGAGGAGCCTGGTAGGCTGCAGTCCATGGGGTTGCTAAGAGTCGGACACGACTGAGTGTCTTTACTTTCATTTTTCACTTTCACGTATTTGAGAAGGCAATGGCAACCCACTCCAGTGTTCTTGCCTGGAGAATCCCAGGGACGGGGAAGCCTGATGGGCTGTCATCTCTGGGGTTGCACAGAGTCGGACACTACTGAAGTCACTTAGCAGCAGCAGCAACCTGACTTTTTTTTTCAACACTGATATCAGCCTGGACTCCTGAGAGCACCTAGGATGGGGCCACACCTCTAAGAGGGCAGATTGAAGGTTATCTCCTGTATTGGTGATAACAAATGCCTTTGACAGACCCAGGGAGTAAAGGCACAGCTGACATAATCTGGAGAAGGAAATGGCAACCCACTCCAGTATTCTTGCCTGGAAAATCCATGGATGGAGGAGCCTGGTAGGCTACAGTCCATGGGGTCACAAACAGTCGGACACGACTGAGTGACTTCATTGGCATAAGAAGAGGAGGTACTGGTCAATTTGTACTTTATTCATTTTTTTGGTAAGAGTTCGGCTTTTTATATCAAACATGTTACAAAAGAGGTTTAGTCAAAAGCCCAAAGCCCATGTCATGATCAGACTCCTCAGGCCCCTCTTTCTCAGCTGTCTTCTCAGATGTTGGGGGCAGCGGGAACTCCTGCAGCTGCAGCCCCAGGCACTGGGCAAGCTCACCAACCCCTGCCCTGCACATGAGGTTCAGAGTGTCGACACTGGCCAGAGCCTTGGCAAACCATCCTGGCCAGAAAGGGTCAATGTTTACACCAGCCGCTTAATGAGGGCATTGCTCCTCCATGACCGTCACCTCATTGTGCAGGGTGAGGGCCAAGTTAGATGCAGGCGAGCTTCAAGATGGAGGCCACGATACAAGCAAACGTGAGGCAGGCACTGCTGGGCAGGTGCTGGGTACTGGGTGAAGTGAGGGCCTCACTGCAGCACGACCCAAGCTTCCTCCGAGGGACTCCGCACCTTAGTGGCAGCTGAGAAAGGGAGCCAGGTAAGTTTCTCAAGGACGGGATCCACGGACTCTTCAGGCTCAGATGATATTCAAAATATCTACCAACTATTTAGAAATATGGTAACAATAACCCTGTGTACGAGACAGCAAAAGAGACACTGATGTATAGAACAGTCTTATGGACTCTGTGGGAGAGGGAGAGGGTGGGAAGATTTGGGAGAATGGCATTGAAACATGTAAAACATCATGTATGAAACGAGTTGCCAGTCCAGGTTCGATGCACAATACTGGATGCTTGGGGCTGGTGCACTGGGACGACCCAGAGGGATGGTATGGGGAGGGAGGAGGGAGGAGGGTTCAGGATGGGGAACACATGTATACCTGTGGTGGATTCATTTTGATATTTGGCAAAACTAATACAATTATGTAAAGTTTAAAAATAAAAATTTTTAAAAAAAGTTAAAACTAGAGGAAAAAAGAAATAATTCATGACATATTCATATTAATGGCACACTACAGAAAAGTTTAATGAATGTATTCCATTATTATATATATAATTATACACAATTCATAAATACGAGTCACATATATACTCATAATTATATGTAATTATGGATAAATTTCCAAAACATAATATGAGTGTTGAATGAAATGAAAATTGCAAAAGACATGTATGTTATTATATCATGTATATAAATAAAACATCTAACATAAAAAAAAAAATCTACCAACTAGGCCTGGCTCAGGCACTGACAAGTGGAGCTACCAGACCAGGGCTTGGCGATGCTACTGGTGGTCCATGATGCTTCTGCCTCTCCTGTGGCAACAGAGAGGAGCAGCTCCATCCTCTGCTGGCCTGCGTGGGGCCTGGTTGTTGCAGTTGTGGCTTGGTGACTCAGCGTGCCTCTTCCTGCTTGGGTCCTGAGGTGGGAGGGACAAAGAACCTTCTCATACCCCATCCCTCAACCCTTATGAACTGGCAGTGAAACTGGAGGTCAGGAGATAGCTGCAAGCCAGAGCACCCATTGCAGAAGGTCACTGCCTTGGCCCTGGGCAACCTAGGAGTGAAGTTTTCCTCTAGCCACCCAGACCCGAGCACTTGACATTGGGCCCCCTTTCCAAGCCTCCAAGTGGCTCCTCAGCTGGCCATAGACCTCACTAATCTCACTCTGGCTGGCAGGCAGAGGGTAGCTGCACACCATAGATGGCAACATGCGTGGCCTGGGAGGTAAGCCTTTCTTGCTAGGAAAGAGCTTATTCAAACTGAGGCAAGGTAGGATTTGATCCGCTGAGTGCTGAGCCAGCTTTTCTGGAACTTCTTTTGTGTGTCCAGCAGGTACAGCTGCTCCACCGGGAAGTGGCTCCCACTCAGATGCTGGCCTGGGCACTTCTGGGTGTTTTCTGTTGAAATTCCCTCTTTTTTTCTTTTTTTTTTTTTGCTGAGTTCCCCCAGCCTCTACCTGCCTCTTTTCCACCAACTGGCCCCCTGCCTGGACTCTAGGAAGTGTCAACCAACCCATCCATTGTTTAAAGTACACGATGACATTACAAGATTAGAAGGAATCCCTGGGGCCAAGGTCTGTGCCAAACTAGCAAGTGATACGGTAATACCACCTGGCATTGCAAGTTACTTGGCACAGGTTGGCAGCCCGTGGCAGCAGACTCTCCCTGTCAGGCCCCTCCCTGAGCCACAGTGCTCAGGGTGACAATCGTTTCCTTTCAAGTCACCCATTCCATCCCAGCCCCACCCCGTTGAGCTGCTCTGGGTTCCTGTGGTCCCAGAGGCCTCAGAGTCCAGGCCAGGGCAGGCTTTGGTCCTGGCCATCCCCTCTGCCTGTCTTCAGGCCTTCCTCACTCCCTCACTTCAGGAGAGTCTTTGCACAAATGTTGCTCTCAGACCTTCCCTGCTCTCCTTCCCTGTTTCTCACAGCGCTTGTCAAACTGACATCATCATGTTTGTAACGTCAAACTCTTTTTTTTTTTGAACTGTTTTTTGCTGCTATTTTTGCTGTGCCTACCACAGCACCTGACCCACTTTTGCTGCCAGTTAAATGATTGTTCGTGAGTGAATGAATGAACACCTCTGTTTCTCTCTCAACGTGCATGAAGAGAGAGAGCTCCACACTCACTCCAGGCTTGGGGGCTCTGTGGGAGGGAGTCTTGGGGCCTGGTTTCTTGATTCCCCATGTGAGCCTGAATGTGTCATTTAGTGCCTGCTTCTTCCCTGATAGTTGGTAAAGAATCTACCTGCAATGCAGGAGACCCCGGTTCGATTCCTAGGTCGGGAAGATCCACTGGAGAAGGAATAGGCTACCCACTCCAGTGTTCTTGGACTTCCCTTGTGGCTCAACTGGTAAAGAATCCGCTTGCAATGCGGGAGACCTGGGTTCAGTCCCTGGGTTGGAAAGACCCCCTGGAGAAGGGAAAGACTACCCACTCCAGTATTCTAGCCTGGAGAATTCAGGGTCACAAAGAGTCGGACACAACTTGAGCAACTTTCACTTTCTTCCTAGTTGTAAGAATAGTGTATGAGAACACCCTTATCATGGAGATGTAAAGAAAGCCCCAAGTGGAAGGTAAACTGGGTTTGAATCCTGGATTCACCACTTGCCAGCTGTGGCCTTGGGCAACATACCTAACCTCTCTCTGCTTCAGTTTCCTCATCTCTGAAACAGGATTAAAACAGCTTCCTTGAATCAGTCAAAGTTCTTGATTACAAACAATAGAACTGACCCAGAAGCTTACTAAAGGGTTATTGAGGAGGCTCAGCAGGAGGATGGAAAGCCTAAAACAGCTGACCAGGTCACAAGGAAGACTATGCTCGGGAGTATGCCACCAGCATCGCCAGCACTGGCCCTGGGGCTGCAGACCCTGCTGGCCTTCCTTGAAGAGACAGACTCCTAGCAGTACCTTTGATTGGTGGATCAGAGGCACTGCTCTGCTCCACCGCTCTGCTCCACCTGGTCAGCAAGTAGAGGGGCTGGCCCAGCATCACACAGTGGGGAGCTCGCTGAGCTATCGGGGAAGAGACGCCACTGCCCACCACATTACATGCAGAGGGTTGTCCTAGGGATTAGCAGTTAATCCAGAACCCTGTACACAGCTGGTGGGAAACTGGTGGAGTCCACTGGAGTTAGTGCATGCTTATCCTATGACTCACTGATGCCAAGCGAGTGTGCATGTCCTCTGGAAGACAGGGACAAAAAACATTAATAGCAGTGCTATGCATAATCACCAAAAACTGGGTATAGCCAGATGCCCATCAAAAAGGGAATACATGGGCCCTTCCTGGCAGTCCAGTGGTTAAGACTCCACACTTCCAACGCAGGGAGCACAAGTTCCATCCCTTGTCAAGGAATTAAGATCACACATGCATCATGGCCAAAAAACCAAAACATAAAAAAACGGAAGCAGTATTGCAACAAATTCAATAGAGATTTAAAAATTGGTCCACATTAAAAAAAAAATTTAAAAAGGGACTACATGAATAAATAAGTACCCTGGAATACTACAAAACCACAAGAAAGAACTACAACTACGTATAACAATGTGGAGATATCTAAGAAACACAACGCCAGGCATAAAAAGCCAGGCCGAAAACCATGTAGGTTGTATGGGTTCATTTATTGCCACTTCAAACACAGGCAAAATGGTTTTAGAAGCTAGGACAGTGGGTGTCGGTCTAGAAAGACAGAGAAGAAGGGGCTGGGGTGGGGTTCCTGATGCTGAGAATGCTCATTTTCTTCAACTGGGTGCTGGTTTCACAGTGTATTCTTTGTGAAGCTTCACTGAAGTTCATTTATGATTTTTTTTTTTTCTCTAGGCTTGATATATTTCTATTTAAAAAATAACATACAGGGCTTCCCTGGTGGCTCAGTGGTAGAGTCCACATGCCAATGCAGGAGATATGGGTTAGATCCCCAATGCAGGAGGATTCCACATGCTGAAGAGCAACTAAACACATGTGCAACTACTGAGGCTGTGCTCTAGAGCCTGGGATCTGTAACTACTGAACTCACACACCCTAGAGCCCATGGTATGAAGAGAAGCCATGGCAATGAGAAATCAGTGCACTGCAATTAGAGTAGACCCTGATCCCTGAAATGAGAGGGGAAAAAAGTCCACACTGCAACAAAGACCCAACACAACCAAAAAATAATATTATTAAAAATGGTGTTAGAAAGTGTTCTGGTTTCATTCTTTTACAAGTGGTTGACCAGTTTTCCCAGCACCACTTGTTAAAGAGATTGTCTTTTTTCCATTGTAAATTCTTGCCTCCTTTGTCAAAGATAAGGTGTCCATAGGTGTGTGGATTTGTGGATTTATCTCTGGATTTATCCATTGATCTATATTTCTTTCTTTGTGCCAGTACCATACTGTCTTGATGACTGCAGCTTTGTAGTATAGCCTGAAGTCAGGCAGGTTGATTCCTCCAGGTCCATTCTTCTTTCTCAAGATTGCTTATCTATTCGAGGTTTTTATGTATTTTCATACAAATTGTGAAATTGTTTGTTCTAGTTCTGTGAAAAATACTGTTGGTAGCTTGATAGGGATTGCATTAAATCTATAGATTGCTTTAAGTAGTATACTCATTTTCACTATATTGATTCTTCAAATCCATGAACATGGTATATTTCTCCATCTATTTGTGTCCTCTTTGATTTCTTTCATCAGTGTTTTATAGTTTTCTACATATAGGTCTTTTGTTTCTTTAGGCAGATTTATTCCTAAGTATTTTATTCTTTTCGTTGCAGTGGTGAATGGGATTGTTACCTTAATTTCTCTTTCTATTTTCTCATTGTTAGTGTATAGGAATGCAAGGGATTTCTGTGTGTTAATTTTGTATCCTGCAACTTTACTATATTCATTGATTAGCTCTAGTAATTTTCTGGTGGAGTCTTTAGGGTTTTCTATGTAGAGGATCATGTCATCTGCAAACAGTGAGAGTTTTACTTCTTCTTTTCCAATCTCTAACACCATACACAAAAATAAACTCAAAATGGATTAAAGATCTAAATGTAAGACCAGAAACTATAAAACTCCTAGAGGAAAACATAGGTAAAACACTCTCTGACATAAATCACAGCAGGATCCTCCATGACCCACCTCCCAGAGTAATGGAAATAAAAGCAAAAATAAACAAATGGGACCTAATTAAACTTAAAAGCTTTTGCACAATGAAGGAAACTATAAGCAAGGTGAAAAGACAGCCTTCAGAATGGGAGAAAATAATAGCAAATGAAGCAACTGACAAAGAATTAATTTCAAAAATATACAAGCAACTCCTGCAGCTCAATTCCAGAAAAATAAATGACCCAATAATAAAATGGGCCAAAGAACTAAACAGACATTTATCCAAAGAAGACATACAGATGGCTAACAAACACATGAAAAGATGCTCAACATCACTCATTATCAGAGAAATGCAAATCAAAACCACTATGAGGTACCATTTCACGCCACTCAGCTCAGAATGGCTGCTATCCAAAAGTCTACAAACAGTAAATGCTGGAGAGGGTGTGGAGAAAAGTGAACCCTCTTACACTGTTGGTGGGAATGCAAACTAGTACAGCCACTATGGAGAACAGTGTGGAGATTCCTTAAAAAACTGGAAATAGAACTGCCATATGACCCAGCAATCCCACTGCTGGGCATACACCCTGAGGAAACCAGAATTGAAAGAGACACGTGTACCCCAATGTTCATCGCAGCACTGTTTATAATAGCCAGGACATGGAAGCAACCTAGATGTCCATCAGCAGACAAATGGATAAGAAAGCTGTGATACATATACACAATGGAGTATCACTCAACCATTAAAAAGAATGCATTTGAATTAGTTCTAGTGAGGTGGATCAAACTGGAGCCTATTATACAGAGTGAAGTAAGCCAGAAAGAAAAACACCAATGCAGTATACTAATGCATATATATGGAATTTAGAAAGATGGTGTAATGATGACCCTATATGCGAGATAATGAAAGAGACACAAATGTAAAGAACAGTGTTTTGGACTCTGTGGGAGAAGGCAAGGGTGGGATGATTTGAGAGAATAGCATTGAAACATGTATATTATCATATGTGAAACAGATCACCAGTCCAGGTTTGATGCATGAGACAAGGTGCTCAGGCCTGGTGCGCTGGGATGACCCTGAGGAATGGGATGGGGAAGGAGGTGGGAGGGGTGTTCAGGATGGGGAACACATGTACACCCATGGCTGATTCATGTGAATGTTTGGAAAAACCCACTACAATATTGTAATTAGCCTCCAATTAAAATAAATAAAATTTTTAAAATGGTAACATACAGGTTTAAAAAAAAAAGAATTTGTCCCCAGGAAGCACTGAGGATAGTGCCCATGGTATGAGCTGAATAAATGTTAGGTCATTGTTGTTAGCATCGTCCTAGTCACCAGTTGGTCTTTCTCCCACCTACCACACCGTCCTCTAGACTAGAAGAGACCCCTGTGTTTTCAACTCTCAAATCCATCTGTAGACAGAGCTGGTGCCACAAGTTTAGGGGTTTTGAGCTCGTTTGTAGGTGGTGGGTAAAGACCTCCTGGATCAGTGCCACCCAGTCACTCATCAGGGAATCAGCCACTTCGTGCAGAGGCCGGGAGGCCAGAGAGAGTGAGAACTGGGCACACCAAGGGCCTGCAGGTAGCTGAGGACAGGAGTGGAGCTGAGATCTGGGTGGTGATGGAGAGCTGGGGCCTCAGAGGCGGGGAATAGGTTGGAGGTCATCCTGAGGACAGCAGGAAACCTGGGAGGGAGTGGGTGCGTGTGTGCGCATGTGTGTGTGTGCGTGTGTGCACGTGTGTGCGTGTGTGCGTGTGTGTGCGTGTGTTGGGCACGGGGGAGGTTTATGTGTCCCGTTTTGCTCTGGCTTCAGTGAGGAGAATGAATAAATGAAAAAGGAGACCTGATCACAAAGAGCAGAGGGCAAGAGGGAGGGATTATGAAAGGGCATGAGAAAACTCTTGAAGTGACAGATATGTTTATTATATTAATTGTGGAGATGGTTACATGAACGTACATGTGTTGCAACTTATGGACTTCTGTTATTATTATTATTGACTGGGCCATGTGGCATGTGGGATCTTAGTTCCCTGTTCAGTTCAGTTCAGTCTCTCAGTCGTGTCCTACTCTTTGCGACCCATGAATTTCAGCACACCAGGCCTCCCTGTCCATCACCAACTCCCGGAGTCCACTCAGACTCACGTCCATCGAGTCAGTGATGCCATCCAGCCATCTCATCCTCTGTCGTCCCCTTCTCCTCCTGCCCCCAGTCCCTCCCAGCATCAGAGTCTTTTCCAATGAGTCAACTCTTCGCATGAGGTGGCCAAAGTACTGGAGTTTCAGCTTTAGCATCATTCCTTCCAAAGAAATCCCAGGGCTGATCTCCTTCAGAATGGACTGGTTGGATCTCCTTGCAGTCCAAAGGACTCTCAAGAGTCTTCTCCAACACCACAGTTCAAAAGCATCAATTCTTCGGCGCTCAGCCTCCTTCACAGTCCAACCCTCACATCCATACATGACCACTGGAAAAACCATAGCCTTGACTACACGGACCTTTGTTGACAGTAATGTCTCTGCTTTTGAATATGCTGTCCAGGTTGGTCATAACTTTCCTTCCAAGGAGTAAGCGTCTTTTAATTTCATGGCTGCAGTCACCATCTGCAGTGATTTTGGAACCCCCCAAAATAAAGTCTGACACTGTTTCCACTGTTTCCCCATCTAATTCCCATGAAGTGATGGGACCGGATGCCATGATCTTAGTTTTCTGAATGTTAAACTTTCAGCCAGCTTTTTCACTCTCCTCTTTCACTTTCATCAAGAGACTTTTTAGTTCCTCTTCACTTTTTGCCATAAGAGTGGTGTCATCTGCATATCTGAAGTTATTGATATTTCTCCTGGCAATCTTGATTCCAGCTTGTGCTTCCTCTGGCCCAGCGTTTCTCATGATGTACTCTGCGTATAAGTTAAATAAGCAGGCTGACAATATCCTGCCTTGATGTACTCCTTTTCCTATTTGGAACCAGTTCTGTTATTCCATGTCCAGTTCTAACTATTGCTTCCTGACCTGTATACAGGTTTCTCAAGAGGCAGGTCAGGTGGTCTGGGATTCCCATCTCTTTCAGAATTTTCCACAGTTTATTGTGATCCACACAGTCAAAGGCTTTGGTGTAGTCAATAAAGCAGAAATAGATGTTTTTCTGGAACTCTCTTGCTTTTTCAATGATCCAGCAGACCTTGGCAATTTGATCTCTGGTTCCTCTGCCTTTTCTAAAACCAGCTTGAACATCTGGTAGTTCACGGTTCGCATATTGCTGAAGCCTGGCTTGGAGAATTTTGAGCATAACTTTACTAGTGTGTGAGATGAGTGCAATTGTGCGGTAGTTTGAGCATTGTTTGGCATTGCCTTTCTTTGGGATTGGAATGAAAACTGACCTTTTCCAGTCCTGTGGTCACTACTGAGTTTTCCAAATGTGCTGGCATGTTGAGTGCAGCACTTTCACAGCACCATCTTTCAGGATTTGAAATAGCTCAACTGGAATTCCATCACCTCCACTAGCTTTGTTCGTAGCGATGCTTTCTAAGGCCCACTTGACTTCACATTCCAAGATGTCTGGCTCTAGGTGAGTGATCACACTATTGTGATTATCTGGGTCGTGAAGATCTTTTTTTGTACAGTTCTTCTGTGTATTCTTGCCACCTCTTCTTAATACCTTCTGCTTCTGGTAGGTCCATACCATTTCTGTCCTTTATTGAGCCCATCTTTGCATGAAATGTCAGAGATCTCTAGTCTTTCCCATTCTGTTGCTTTCCTCTATTTCTTTGCACTGATCACTGAGGAAGGCTTTCTTATCTCTCCTTGCTATTCTTTGGAACTCTGAATTCAAATGGGTTTATCTTCCCTTTTCTCCTTTGCTTTTTGCTTCTCTTCTTTTCACAGCTATTTGTAAGGCCTCCTCAGACAGCCATTTTGCTTTTTTGCATTTCTTTTTCTTGGGGATGGTCTTGATCCCTGTCTCCTGTACAATGTCATGAACCTCCGTCCATAGTTCATCAGGCACTCTATCTATCAGATCTAGTCCCTTAAATCTATTTGTCACTTCCACTGTATAATTGTAAGGGATTTGATTTAGGTCATACCTGAATGGTCTAGTGGTTTTCCCTACTTTCTTCAACTTGTCTGAATTTGGCAATAAGGAGTTCATGATCTAAGCCACAGTCGGCTCCCAGTCTTGTTTTTGCTGACTGTATAGAGCTTCTCCATCTTTGGCTGCAAAGAATATAATCAGTCTGATTTTGGTGTTGACCACCTGGTGATATCATGTGTAGAGTCTTCTCTTGCTTTGTTGGAAGAGGGTGTTTGCTATAACCAGTGCATTTTCTTGGCAAAACTCTATTAGCCTTTGCCCTGCTTCATTCCATATTCCAAGGCCAAATTTGCCTGTTACCCCTGTTTCTTGACTTCCTACTTTTGCATTTCAGTCCCCTATAATGAAAAGGACATCTTTTTTGGGTGTTAGTTCTAAAAGGTCTTGTAGGTCTTCATAGAACCGTTCAGCTTCTTCAGCATTACTGGTTGGGGCATAGATTTGGATTACTGTGGTATTGAATGGTTTTAGTTCCCTGACTAGGGATCAAATCCACACTCTCCACTGGAAGAGTGGACTCTTAAGCACTGGACCATCAGGGAAGTCCAGAACTTGCAGACTTTATACATAGTTTGTTGTATGGCAGGTATACCTCAATAAACTGTTTTTAAGGAAAATCCAACTCTGCTAGACTAGAATTCTAATAAAATTCTTATCCTTATTTTACAGATGAGGAAAATGAGCCTCTTTGGGATTAAATTACTTGCTGAGGGTCGCTCAGCTCTTAAAGGCTGGATCCAGAGTGTGAATAGACCAGGTGTGCCCGAATTCAAAACCTGTGCCTTTTAATCCCAAAGGAGTCTGAGTGGCAGGCCAAGGGGCCAGGAGTGAGAGCCCCCAGGTCTGAATACAGCCCACCTATGGAACCCCAGAGCCAGCCCCTGCTTAAATAGAGTTCCCCAAGAGCCCCCTCAGTGGGGAGGTAGGCAGACGCCCAGCCCCACAGTTTTCAGAGCAGCCCCACGTCTCCTGGGAGAGTGGGCACAACATGGCAATGGCGGGTTCTGGAGCTGACTGGTACCCCTTGGGAGGGCTGACTTAAAATTTCAGGAATTTCACAAATCAGTTGCTAAGCATAGCCATTATTTTTTCCCCATAAATCAGAATGTAAACCAGACATACAGAACAATCCACATAACCCCAAACAAGTTTTAATTTTCCTCTGCTAAAAGTTATTACCCAGGAGGTATTTAATAAGCATTTGTTGAATTGAAAAATAGAGAAATTTTAAAACTCTGAATTTTAGTAATTTTTGACTTACTCACTTACTGGACCAAAAAAAAAAGGAGAAGGAAAAAAGGCTAGTAGAGAAGAGTATCTTCAGATAGGCCTCTATCATTTCCACTTTGATGCTCTCTGGTTATCATCAGGACAACCAGAGTAACCTAGAGCTGCTTCAGCAGAAATGTCAGCTCCCAGTGACTACTTGATACTTTGGTGACCTAATGGTCCTCAATCCATTCAACACGGGAATTCTGCCATAGAATTCCCACAGTCTGAAGAGAGAAAGAATATTAGAAGTTTGCTACAGAGTTAAAGTAAATTAAAGGAAAGCAAAGAAGTGTTTGTGCAACCAAACAGCCAAAGGAATTCTTTAGAGTCAGTATTTCCAGATAGCAGGAAAACATAGCCATGATCAAAAATTAAATTATATATGTTTACGATTAACTCAAATATGTAAAATACAAAGGTCATAATACTCAAAACTCGTGACCTCCTAATTATGTTCCCAGTTCTTTTTTTTTTTTTTTCCCCAGAGTTTGGAAATCTGTAGTAAAGATGGAAGGGTCTGGGTTGTAACAGATGATAAATATGGCTGTAGAGGGAGTGACTGGATGAAATACTTGCCCAGGTTGGAGTCCCTAGACATGACAGCAGCAGTGATGGGAAGCCAGTATTAGCTGCCAGTATTAGCTGCCTGTGTTCCCACTTCTGTGTGTGATTGGCTACATGGTGGCTCACCCTGCCTGTGCCCCCTGGTTCACATCCCCCAGCATGCCCAGCGTCTTGGATCAGCTGAACATCGTGAATGGCATCCTTTTCATTCTTTTCCAGTGAGGCCCCACTTGGACATCAGCCTGTACTTTCTTGGACTTTTTAAACTTTACTAGTTGGCATGGCTCGGATTGAGAAGTATATCCTGTGGGAAGGAGTTTCTCGTGAATCCTTCCATAAATACTCTGCATAATTGGGCAAACACAGATCTGTAATCTTTTTCCCCTTAAGGCACAAAATTGTAGCAAACCATGCATGTAGATATTATTCTCCTGCACTGAATCTGCCTTGGCGATCATTTCATGTCAGTATGTAAAGAGCTAGTGTAAAGAACTCGCCTGCCAATGCAGGAGATGTAAGAGACATGGGTTCGATCCCTGAGTGAGGAAGATCCCCGGAAGAAGGGAATGGCAACCCACTCCAACATTCTTGCCTGGAGAATTCCATGGACAGAGGAGGCTGGCGAGCTACAGTCCATGGGGTTGCAAAGAGTTAGACACAACTGAAGTGACTTAGCACACACGTGTGTGATTAGCTACATTTTATTTAGCACTTCTCTGTTATGTTCCCACTTCTGACCAGTATTCATGCTCTTTCAGTTCTGTGCACCATCATGTCTATTAGGTAGAGACCATCTCTTCCCAACTCCTCTTCCTGTGGTAGCTTGAATTTGGACAGGAGGGATTATTTACACCCTAGAGATGGGAAGGGGCTTCCCTTGTGGCTCAGCTGGTAAAGAATCTGCCTGCAATGCAAGAGACCTGGGTTCAGTCCCTGGGTTGGCAAGATCCCCTGGAGAAGGAAAAGGCTACACACTCCAGTATTCTGGCCTGGAGAATTCCATGGACTGTGTAGAGATGGGAAGAAGCTGCTGCTGCTGCTGCTGCTGCTAAGTCACTTCAGTCGTGTCTGACTCTGTGCAACCCCGTAGACAGCAGCCCACCAGGCTCCCCTGTCCCTGGGATTCTCCAGGCAAGAACACTGGAGTGGGTTGCCATTTCCTTCTCCAATGCATGAAAGTGAAAAGTGAAAGTGAAGTCGCTCAGTTGTATCCGACTCTTAGCGACCCCATGGACTGCAGCCTACCAGGCTCCTCCATCCATGGGATTTTCCAGGCAAGAGTACTGGGGAAGAAGCTAAATCAACACAAACCCTTCAAGCTCCCCATATCCCCCTCACCTGTGGAATGTTAAACATTTAATCATCACATCACTAAGCCCTAGGGTCTTGGGCAGGAGGCTCAGGTCTGGGGTTGAAGGGAGAGGCAAGCCCAGACAGAGGCTGGAAGCCCCGGGCTGCCTGTAAAGAGAGCCCAGCCGCCTGACCTTTCGTGTATTTCCTCACTTAATCTCACCACAACCCCAAGAGGTAAAGTGCTATTACTGCCTGCAGAGAAGTTTCTTGCCCAACTAATAAGTGTCATGTCTAGTCAAAACTACGGTTTTTCCAGTAGTCATGTACGGATGTGAGAGTTGGACCATAATGAGAGTTGAATGCTGAAGAATTGATGCTTTCGAACTATGGTGCTGGAGAAGACTCTTAAGAGTCCCTTGGACTGCAAGGAGATCAAACCAGTCAATCCTAAAGGAAAGTAGTCCTGACTATTCATTGGAAGGACTGATGCTGAAGCTGAAGCTCCAATACTTTGGCCACTTGATATGAAGAGCTGATTCATTGGTGCTGGAAAAGATTGAGAGCAGGAGGAGAAGGGGGCAACAGAGGATGAGATGGTTGGGTGGCATCATAAACTCAATGGACATGAGTTTAAGCAAACTCTGGGAGACAGAAAAGGACAGGGAAGCCTGGCATGCTGCATCCGTGGGGTTGCAAAGATTCAGAAATGATTGAGTGACTGAACAACAATAAGTGTCACAGCCCAGTTACAAAGCCTAATCCTCAGCTGTCGCTGTCCACACAGCCCACCCCCTGCAAGCATCAGTGTTGGACGCAGGGTCTGGGCTGACCCTTTCCTGAAACCTCCAGCTAGGTGCAGGCAGGAGCCTGGTGGAGGCTCCTGTGACCTCTAAGCCCATGGCCCACTTCTCCTGTGGATAGCCTGTCTTGGGGGCCGTGTTTTGTGCAGATCTAAGTACCAGGGAGAGGACAGACCCGTTTCCCATGACTAAGGCCAAGGTCAGGTTGACTTCTTTCAGAAACAGCTTGGGCCTCGATGTGGGGGTGGGTGGGGCAGGGCCTTGTGGTGGAGGCCCCACAGCCTCCTGAGGGCGCTGAAGAGGAGAAATTCCAGAATGCTGAAGCCTGAGGGGCCTCTCAGATCCTCCTCTTCACGTGTGAGGAAAGTGAAGACTTGGGACTGGAAAGGTCCCTGGGGCTGAGAAGGGGCTGACTGTCCAGTGTCTGGGGCTTCAGAGAAGGAAGTTCAAGAGAAGGTCTCAGGCTGCCAGAGCAAGAGGAGGAAGCCCTGGGTGGCTAGACAGGTTGGAGCAGGTCTCCCAGGGGCCGTGAAGGTTATGGGTGGGAAGGATGCCTGCGACTTTCCCTCTCGTGCTGGGTGTGTGTGGGAGTGGGGAGGGAGGCTGTGGTGCAGGGCTGGGGGTGAGCAGTGGGTGAGCCTCAGGTGAACTGCGTGGGGAGTGGACGGGGGCTGGACTGGAAGAGGCTGGGGGCAGGGCTGAGGGAGGCCTCAGGACACTGCTGAGTGTACTGGGTTCAAAGATGTCCCCGCAAGAGATATGTCCAAGCTCCAATGTCTGGAACCTGTTCAGATCAGATCAGATCAGTTGCTCAGTCGTGTCCGACTCTTTGCGAACCCATGAATCGCAGAACACCAGGCCTCCCTGTCCATCACCAACCCCTGGAGTTCACTCAGACTCATGTCCACCGAGTCAGTGATGCCATCCAGCCATCTCATCCTCTGGCGTCCCCTTCTCCTCCCGCCCCCAATCCCTCCCAGCATCAGAGTCTTTTCCAATGAGTCAACTCTTTGCGTGAGGTGGCCAAAGTACTGGGAATCTGTTAATGTGACCTTATTTGGAAAAAAGGGGATGTGATGTAATTATATGGGCTTCCCTCATGGTTCAGATGGTAAAGAATCTGTCTGCAGTACAGGAGATGCCGGTTCGATCCCTGGGTCAGGAAGATCCCTTGGAGTAGGAAATGGCAACCCACTCCAGTATTCCTGCCTGGAGAATTCCGTGGACAGAGGAGCCTGGCGGGCTGTGTTCCATAGGGTCGAGAAGAGGCAGACTTGACTGAAGCAACTTAGTACACATGACGTAATTAAGTTAGTTATTTACATGAGATTATTTTGGATTATTCAGATGAGCCCTAAACCCAATGACAAGTGTCCTTATAGGAGATACGCAGAGTTGAGGGCCTTGTGAGCCCAGGCAGAGACCGGAGTGAGGCAGCCACAGGCCATAGTCCGCCTGGAAGCACCAGAGGCTGGACAAGCCACTGAAGCACCCCTCCCGAGCCTTCGGAGGGGGCACTGCTGCCGCTGCGATTTCAGGCTGGTCGCTCTCTAGATCTGTGAGTAATACATGACTGTTGTTTCCAGCCACCCAGTTTGTGGAGATTTGTTACAGAAGCCCTAGGAAACCATCAGTGCGGGGTGAAAACGGGCAGTTCCAGAGGTTCACCCACTGCACAGGGAAAGGAGACTCACAGATCGGCAGGTGGAAGGCGGTGGGTTCAGGCTGGGGGTGAGGAAGGGAGGCCTGCAGAAGGGGACGGATGGAAAAGACTGCGGGTGGGAAGCGGGCAGAAGCTTGGTGCTCTCAGAGTGGACGGGAGAGGAGGGAACTCAGGAAAAAGGCACTTTCAGGAGATGGAAGGGCCTGAAAAGAGATGCGAGCGGGCTGGCCAAGAGGGCAGAAGGGGAAACCCCCCTGGAGCTGAGCGTCTCTAGAGGAGGAGGCTGACGTGCCCAAAGGAGAGGCACGGCCAGAGGAGGCATGGGCCACGCCAAGTGGGCCAAAGACGAGCCCTGCACAGACATCACCACGGGGTGAGTCGTTACTGAGGCCTCCCGTGGGCCGGACGTCAGTAAACACCACGCACAGCTTTCCTTGAGTAACTCTCACAACAGCTCTACGAGAGGCTTTTCCCATTTTACAGACAAGGAAGTTAAAGGTCAGGGTTAAGTAAGCACCCAAGATAGTTGCCCAGCTTATGTCAGACCCTGACTGGAAGCCATGTATCTGCCCGTAAAGCTGACCTCCTTGGGAGCACTCTGCCCTGCCCTGGGGTGGCTTCTGGGGGCAGCCTGTGGCCAGCATGTGGAGGATGGGGATGCAGAGGGAGCCCTAAGCTGGGAGCCTGCCTCCCTGCCCTCCTGGGCCTCCCTGCCTCTCATCCCTGCCTCAGGGACCTCTGTGCCTCCCCCTAGGTTCCCAGTCCATCCTGTCCCTTCCACGCCTGGGACCCCGCTGGGCTCCACAACAACAACAGGCTCTTTCCCACTTCCGGTCTTGCCCAGACAGTCTGCTCCAAAAGCTGCTCTTTGTCCCCCCGCCTTTTTTTTTTCCAAAAAATGTGTTTTTAATCAATTTTATAATAAAACCCAAACTGAATTCTTGCAAACAACAGAAACAAGAAATAATAAAAGAAAAAAAATTCTCAGCTCCAAGAAGTGCTGACTCCAGCACCATTCTCCCCAGCCCAAGCTACACTCTGGTTCCCTCCCCTCTCACCCCCAAAACCCAACCTCCTCCAACCCCAGCCTCCAACCTATCCATAGTTGGAAAAACCCAAAGGAACTTTTTGGCCAACCCAATACTTTGTTTAAATGGCACTCTATGGACACTCTGGCCTTTTTTTCTTTTTGTAACAATGAATTCTGCAATAAACTTCCTCCTCCACATCTTTTAAGTTCTGGTTGTTTTTCCCCTGGGTTTGAGATAAATTCTGCCAAAGCAGAGTCACTGGGTCAAAGGGGATATGCATGTGAATTGTTAGTTTGATTCTTTGCCACCTCCATGTACTGAAGCACACCAGGCTCCTCTGTCCTTCTCTATCTCCCAGAGGTTGCACAAATTCATGTCTGTTAAGTTGGTGATGCTATCTAACCATCTCATCTTCTGCTACCCATTTCTCCTTTTGCTATCAATCTTCCCCGGCATCAGGGTCTTTTCCAATGAGTTTTTTCTTTGCGTTAGGTGGCCAAATTGTGAATAGGTCTTGGCCATTTTGCTCTCTCAGACGGTCAGAGCATTTCCGAAGAGCTCCAGAAGGGTATGAAAATGTGAGTTCCCCACACCCTGGCCAACTCTAGATGCTATCGATAATCTAAACCTTCGCCAGTATCATGGGCGAAAAATGACATCTCACTGTTTTGAAATTGTATTTCCTGGATACAACTAAGGTAGATGAGCTTTTCGTATGACAGCTGGCCTTTTTTATTTCCTCTTCAGTGAGTTTTGCCAGTTTTCAACTGTGGTGTCTTTGTTTTTAAAGATCAACTTGTAGGAACTTTTTTGAACATTATTGACATGAATTCTTTGTTGTATTTGTTGCAAATATTATAGTCCAGTGTAACAATTGTCTTTTACCATACAAGTTTGTATATACTTGAATTATTTTTAACTCTATTACAAGATATAATGATGATATAATGAACTCTCAGTGTAGCTACTTTTAAGCTCCAGTAGTGATTAAGATAAAGGTAATAGATTTTCCCCCAGTATGAAGTTTTCCTGTTGACATTGCTTGTGGTGGTTTTTGCATTGCAGAGATTTTTTTTTGCTTCTGTGGAGTCAAATTCCTGTCTTTCCTTTTGTGGCTTCTAAGCTTTATATAATATATACTTAGAAAAGTCTTCTACTCCACAATTATTAATAAAACAGCTTCTTCTAGTTCTTCTAAAACATGATTTATTATTTTGTAAAAGGTGGCATAGTATTTTTTTTCACATGGAGAACCATAATTTATTTAATCAATCCTCAACTACTGAACATTATTTCTGTTTCCCCCCTCTTCTTTTTTCCTGGCTGCACCTCTCCTGGGTCGGTGGGGTGGGAATCTTTCCCAAACCGGAATTAAACCTGCGCCCCCTGTGGTGGAAGTGTGGAGTTTTAACCACTGGACAGCCAGGGAAGTCCTCGCCTATTTTATATTTTTACTTATTTTTGCCTGCCTCAGGTCTTAAGTTGCTGTGCACAGGCTCTCAAGTTGTGGCACGAAAGCTTAGTTGCCCCAAGGCATGTGGGATCTAGTTCCCAGACCAGGGATGGAACTGTAGTTGTCCCCTGCATTGGAAGGTGGATTCTTAATCACTAGACCACTAGGGAAGTGAGTGAGTGAGTGGTCGCTCAGTCGTGTCTGACTCTTTGCAACCCCGTGGACTGTGGCCCACCAGACTCCTCCGTCCGTGGGATTCTCCAGGTAAGAATACTGGAGTGGGTTGCCATTTCCTTCTCCAGGGGATCTTCCCAACCCAGGGATTGAACCCAGGTCTCCCTCATTGCAGTCAGATGCTTTAACCTCTGAGCCACCAGGGAAGACCACTGCGGAAGTCCCACCCCTATTTTAAATCATGTTGTATTGAGCCACCAGCCCTGACTTTCCTCACCTCACCTGGATTATTTCAAAGCAAACCCCAAACATCAAATCATTTCATTCATAAACATAAAAGTTGAAACATTTCTATATCATAAAATCTATTAATCCTCTGCTCTTCCTGTCTTATACTTCTAATTTTCTTTATATTTTGAATAGCCAGCTTATTCATGTGGTTCAACATTGAAAAGGACCCAAGGACATATTGAAACCTTTGTTCCCACCCTGTCCTTTAGGGGCTCAGGGCCCACCTGCAAGACAATCTAAAGAGCCATCGTATACATTATGTGAAAATGAATCATGTGCTGTTCCCCTTTTAGGATACAATTGATAAACTACTTGAACAATAGTCTGCACCCAGCTTTCATTAGTTAACAACACGTCTTTTTGTTTTCTTTTTAAAGATGGCATGCCATATTTAATTGGTAGCATTGTTACTTTCATCAGAGAAGGCAATGGCACCCCACTCCAGTACTTTTGCCTGGAGAATCCCATGGACGGAGGAGCCTGGTAGGCTGCAGTCCATGGGGTCGAGAAGAGTCGGACACGACTGAGCGACTTCACTTTCACTTTTCACTTTCATGCATTGGAGAAGGAAATGGCAACCCACTCCAGTGTTCTTGCCTGGAGAATCCCAGGGACGGGGAAGCCTGGTGGGCTGCCGTCTCTGGGGTCCCACAGAGTCGGACACGACTGAAGTGACTTAGCAGCAGCAGCAGCAGCACTGTTACTTTCATAAGGGAGAGACATAATGTTACATAAAATAATTGTGTGTCTTACAATCTAGACTATCTTAGAATCAATTGAATAGCATATATTTCTTCCCTCCTTCCCTTTTATTTTTCTTCATATATATATATACACACACTCAAGCAGTAGCCACAGGACTGGAAAAGGTCAGTTTTCATTCCAATCCCAAAGAAAGGCAATACCAAAGAATGCTCAAACTACTGCACAATTGCACTCATCTCACATGCTAGTAAAGTAATGCTCAAAATTCTCCAAGCCAGGCTTCAGCAATATGCGAACCGTGAACTTCCTGATGTTCAAGCTGGTTTTAGAAAAGGAAGAGAAACCAGAGATCAAATTGCCAACATCCGCTGGATCATTGAAAAAGCAAGAGAGTTCCAGAAAAACATCTATTTCTGCTTTATTGACTATGCCAAAGCCTTTGACTGTGTGGATCACAATAAACTGTGGAAAATTCTGAAAGAGATGGGAATACCAGACCACCTGACCTGCCTCTTGAGAAACCTATATGCAGGTCAGGAAGCAACAGTTAGAACTGGACATGGAACAACAGACTGGTTCCAAATAGGAAAAGGAGTACGTCAAGGCTGTATATTGTCACCCTGTTTATTTAACTTATATGCAGAGTACATCATGAGAAATGCTGGACTGGAAGAAACACAAGCTGGAATCAAGATTGCCGGGAGAAATACCAATAACCTCAGATATGCAAATGACACCACCCTTATGGCAGAAAGTGAAGAGGAATTCAAAAGCCTCTTGATGAAAGTGAAAGTGGAGAGTGAAAAAGTTGGCTTAAAGCTCAACATTCAGAAAACGAAGTTCATGGCATCCGGTCCCACCACTTCATGGGAAATAGATGGGGAAACAGTGGAAACAGTGTCAGACTTTATTTTTCTGGGCTCCAAAATCACTACAGATGGTGACTGCAGCCATGAAATTAAAAGACGCTTACTCCCTGGAAGGAAAGTTATGACCAACCTGGACAGCATATTCAAAAGCAGAGACATTACTTTGCCAACAAAGGTTTGTCTAGTCAAGGCTATGGTTTTTCCTGTGGTCACGTATGGATGTGAGAGTTGGACTGTGAAGGAGGCTGAGCACCGAAGAATTGATGCTTTTGAACTGTGGTATTGGAGAAGACTCTTGAGAGTCCCTTGGACTGCAAGGAGATCCAACCAGTCCATTCTGAAGGAGATCAGCCCTGGGATTTCTTTGGAAGGAATGATGCTAAAGCTGAAACTCCAGTACTTTGGCCACCTCATGCGAAGAGTTGACTCATTGGAAAAGACTCTGATGTTGGGAGGGATTGGGGGCAGGAGGAGAAGGGGACGAGAGAGGATGAGATGGCTGGATGGCATCACTGACTCAATAGACATGAGTTTGGTGAACTCGGGGAGTTGGTGATGGACAGGGAGGCCTGGCGTGCTGCGATTCATAGGGTCGCAAAGAGTCGGACATGACTGAGCGACTGATCTGATCTAATCTGATATATATGTATATGTATATTTTATTGAGTTGCTTCCCTGATGGCTCAGACAGTACAAGCTGCCTGCCTTGCAGGAGACCCAGGTTTAATCCCTGGGTCAGGAAGATCCCCTGGAGAAAGGAATGGCAAAACTCTAATATTCTTGCCTAGAGAATTCCATGGACAGAGGAGCCTAGCAGGCTACAGTTAATGGGGTCACAAAGAGTCAGACGTGACTGAGCAATTAATACTCACACACTCACAGTTGACTTACAACGTTTCAGGTGCACAGCAAGGTAATTCAGTTATACATACACACATATACTATTTGTGAGATTATTTTCCATTATAGGTGATTACAGGATGTTGACTACAGTTCCCTGTGCTATACAGTAAACCTCTGTTGCTCTTAACAACATGCCTTGAATTTGGTTCTGTAGATAGCATCCTAGTTCTTTCTTATATGTAGGTATTACTTTCTGTTACATATAGCTACATATTACATTTCGTTACATATAGCTATATAGTACATTTCAATGCAAGGACTTACAAGAAGAATTCAATTAGCCCATCTCTACTGGTGGAGTTGAGGTCCTTCCCAGCTACAGTCACTGCTGCAGTGAAAAGCCTTATACAGTCCCCATGTTGCTTGTGTGTGAGCATATCTGTAGGATTCGTTTCCAGGAGTGGAAGTGCTGAGTCAAAGGGGACCTGTGTTTAGATGTTGAATAAATATTACCAAATTGCCTCTATCGAGTTGAGTCAGTTTATACATCAGCCAGCAGTGCCGAGGTGTGGCTGTGTCTGTGTGTGGGTGCTTGTTCTCTTCCCACCCTTGCCAATATATGGTGTTTCCAAGCTTTATGCTTGCTGTTCTGATAAGTGTAGAATAGTATCTTTGGAAGTAATCTTTACTTTTTATTTAGTTATTTATTTTTTTAACCATGCCACAAGATATGTGGGATCGTAGTTCCCTAACCAGGGATCGAACCCTTGCTCCCTGCAGTGGAAGCCCTGGAGGCCTAACCACTGGACCACCACTGAATTCCCCTGGAGATACTCTTTTTAATGAGTTATTGAGCATCTCTTTACATCTTTAAGGGCCCATTGAAATTTTCCCCTTTCCATTACCATTAACTGTTTCTTTATATTCTTTGCCTATTTTCCTCCATTTGAATCATTGATGGTTCATTTAAAAAGGATTTGTGGGAGACTTCTCTGGTGTTCCAGTGGCTAAGACTCCTTGTTCCAAATGCAGGGGGCTGGGGCTCCATCCCTGGTCAGGGAATTAGATCTTGTATGCAACAACTAAGAGATCCCAGGTGTCACATAAGATCCAGCACAGCCAGATAAATTCATTAAATAATTTTTTTTAACCACTAAAAAAATTATTTGTGGGGGCTCTTCACATATTAGAGAAATCTACCCTTTGCCTATGTTATGAGTTGCAGTTTTCCCCTCAGGTTTCAAGTTTTCCTTGGACTTTGCTTGTGGTGGTTTTTTGCAGAAAAAAAATTTTTTTGGTAGTCAAATTTATCAATCTTTTCTTTTGAGGCTTCAGGTTTTGTATAATATTATAAAGGACTTCCCTACTCCAGGATTAAAAAAAAAATTCTCCCATGGTTTCATTCAGTAGTTATAAAATATGATTTGTTTTTCATGATGGGATAATAGTTCATCATATGGGAAGACCATAATTTACTCAACCGATCACCAATAGCTGAATATTTGGGCTATTTCTGATTTTTTCTGAACTATAAATAAAGCTGCAGTAAAATACTTTTCCATAAATATTCTATTACACTAGGCTAAATTCCTGAAAGTGACCTTCATTTCCATCCCCAAACTGCCCTCCAGAAAGTCAGGCTGCCCTTCTGCCGTAGTGGCTTCTGTACTGCTCTCAAAATGCTCACAGAGCCTTCGGTCAGAGAGGCAAGGACCCAGGATGGAAGATGCTCTCCATATGGCCTCATTGAGTCTTTCTTTGGCTTGTCAGCCACAGAGAAGATTATGTCAAATATGCTAGAGGAGGAGCTCAGGCATCATTAGACTGGAAGGAGAGGAGGAAACCCCAGAGTAGCGGCAAGAAGGACTTCCCTTGTGATCCAGGCGCTAAGACTCCACGCTTCCAATGTAGTGGGCCCACGGTTCAATCCCTGGTCAGGTAACTAGATCCTACATGCTGCAACTATAAAGATCTGATCTCTTTGACTTCCCTGGTGGCTCAGTGGTAAAGATTCTGCCCGCCAGTGCAGGAGACATGGGTTCAATCCCTGATCCCAGAGGATCCCACAAGCCTTGGAGCAACTAAGTCCGTGTAACCACAATTACTGAGCCTGTGCTCTAGAGCCTGGGAGCCACAGCTACTGAGCCCATCCATTGCAACTACTGAAGCATGCACGCCCTACAGCTTTTGCTCGGCAATGAAGAGAAGCCACAGCAATGAGAAGCCCGAGCACCACAACTATAGAGTAGCCCCCGCTTGCTGCAACAGGAGAAAAGCCCATGCAGCAACAAAGACCCAGCACAACCAAAACTAAAGATAAATAAATAAAATTAAATATATAAAAAATATATTTATATATAAATATGTATATAATTATATATATACACACACACACACACACACACAAAAGATCTGATCCCACATGCTGCAACTAAGATGTGCTACAGCCAAAAAAAAAAAAAAAAGCTGCTAGAGTCTTACTCAGAGCAGACTTATTATTTTACATACAATTCTATTCTCCAATAAACCTGTGATTCTGTTTTAAGACCACAGAAACAAATTAGAAAGGGGAAGCGAGGCTGCTACTTACAGCATCCTAGCCCACTGTGCCGTTTCTAAAGGAAGAGCAAGTGCAAGTGAGTCAAAAAGCAACCACTTTGGGCCATGCGGTGCAGGGCTAAACTCCCACAGATTCAGGTAATGGATGAGGAAGTCGATTAGATTGGGCGGTCTCTAAATTTGCTTGTAAATCTGAGATTCTGGAAGGTGTCTTGAACCTTGTGGTTGCCCCCTCCGCAAAAACGCCCTGGTCCTAATTCCTGTATTTCTGAATATGCTTTGCTATGTGGCAAAGAGGAATTAAAACCGCAGATGAAATTAAAATGGGGTAATCAGCTAACCTTAAAATAGGGAGAAACCTTGGATTATTGGAGTGGACAAAATGTAATCACAAGGAGCCTCTAGAGTAGATGCAGGAGGGGAAAAAAAGGATTGATGTCAGAGTGATACAACGACAGAAAGACTGGATGGGCCACTGCTGACTTTGAAAATGGTAGGGGGCCACAAGCCAAGGAATGCGGATACCCAGAAGAGGTTCTGTAGAACATCCAGAAGGAAACCCTGTGGACACCCTTGAATATACATAGCCTGATGAGATCCATTTTGGACTTCACTTACAAAACTAAAATAAGAAGCGCGTTGTTTTAAATTTGTGTTAATTTGTTACAACACCCATAAAGAAAAAGTGCAAATAGCATCTGATACTGCCCAGTAAAAAGATGCCCAGGGAAGAGGAGTGCCTTGGCCCTGGACGCTCAGCCTCTAAGGAAGCAGCATACCCTGACTCTGGTCTGGCTTTTTTCTTTTTTGCTAGGTCCTGCAGCTTCTCTTCCTTCCTAATGATGAGCCCCCGGTATCACGAATGTTAAATTGTGTGCTGCAGAGATTCAGTTATCTGGAACCGCCATCTCCATGGGGATGCCCGGTTTGTTTTTTCAATGAGTGGGGCTCCCCCTCCCCTCGCCCCAATTCGAAGGGTGGGCCTCTGTGCCCTTCCCCCAGGGGCAGATGCTGTCCAGATGTGGGCGGGGGCGGGGCCCTGGGGCTGCGGCCACGGCGGGACTGTTTGGGGAGCAGGGGAGGGGCAGTGGTTGTGGAAGCTGGAGACCTGGGGAACCAAAGAGCAATTCCAGGGCCGGCGGGCGGGCCGTCGCTGGAGCAGCTCCCCTCGGGGTGCTTCGAGGAGGCTGCGGGCAGGCAGGGGAGGAGTCCCGGCGGAGCTGCGGGCCGGCAGGGGTTAACCCGGGAGTAGTGGTCGGGTCAGGTTACTTCCCTTTAAAAAGAAGGGGAAAGGAGGAGTCAGGCACTGGTGGGCAGTGTCTGTGGCTGGTCCGGGTCGTCCATCGGGGGAGGAGGCTCGCAGCCGGCCAGGGCCGGGCGCCTGGCAGCCTCAGGCAAGTCGAGCGGGGTGCAGAGGGGACCGGGTGCGCGGAGGGGCCGCGGGGCGCAGCCGGGCTGAGGCAGGGACCCCGATGCAAGCGCGCTCAAGACTCCGACGTCCCTGCCGACGCCCCCTTCCCAGACCGGCACACTGAGGTCCAAGGCGAGCGAAGGAGAGAGACCCCTCTAGGATCGCGCCGCCAGGATGGTCCCGCAGCGGGCCTGTCAACGGTCGGGGAGCGGGAGGTCCCGCCCTGGAGAGGTGGCTCCCAGGGTGGCGAGCGCGGCTGCTGGCGCCTCTGGGGGTGGACCGACGGAGAGACACCACTGGTGCAGCGGACTCAGCCCTGCTGGGGTCCCGGGCCAGGTGGGGTGGGGACAAAGCGTGGTGGCGAGCGTGGTGACTGGTGGTGACTGTGAGACTCAACCGCTCAGACTCGCAGTGGCTGGGGCGGAGCCAAAGATGCGCGAGGTCCTGGCTAAGGCTTGGGGGTCTGTCTACAGAGCCCCCAGAGCGGGAGCGGGGCCGGGGTCAAGACTCCAGCAGGAGATCCCCTTAGCTAGCCTTGGACGTCTTGCTTCCCTCCAGAGCCCTCCACCCGACTACTATTTTAAAGGGAATTCCTATTTTTAGTGAAAGTTGCTCAGTCGATGTCCGACTCTTTGCGACCTCATGGACTATACAGTCTGTGGAATTCTCCAGGCCAGAATATACTGGAGCAGGTAGACTTTCCCTTGTCCAGGGGGTCTTCCAAACCCTGGGATCGAACCCAGGTCTCCTGCATTGCAGGCAGATTCTTTATCAGCTAACCCACTCCCCTGCTCCTTACAACACCACCACTGGGATGAGGGTTTTCCTGATGTGGGAACAGAGTGCTTGCTCCAGCCCTACCCCGAAGCCGAGATGATCAGTGTTCCTACTGCTATAGGCATTTGCTCTGGTGAGGGGCTTCCAAGTAGAGCCAGTAGGGTCCTAACCCTGCACCTCCCCACCCCTCCAGCAGTGCGGTGAGTGGGGGTGCCCAGGTGGGTCATGCCTTGGGTTTTGTGACTTGAATCCTCCTCCTCCTCCCTTCATCCCAGCTCAGGGCAAAGTGCTAGTTACTGGAATCAGTGGGACAGTCAGGCAGTGTGGCTGGCTGGTCAGAGCGCAGTTCTCAGTCAGACCTGAGGTCTGAAGCTGGCTTAGTCCCTGAGTCTCTCAATGACCTGGACATCTCTGGGCCCTGCTTTGCTGCTGCTGCTGCTGCTGCTAAATCATTTTAGTTGTGTCCGACTCTGTGCGACCCCATAGACGGCAGCCCACCAGGCTCCCCCATCCCTGGGATTCTCTAGGCAAGAATACTGGAGTGGGTTGCCATTTCCTTCTCCAATGCATGAAAGTGAAAAGTCAAAGTGAAGCCACTCAGTCGTTTCAGTCGTGTCCGACTCTGTGCGACCCCATGGCCTGCAGCCTACCAGGCTCCTCCATCCATGGGATTTCCCAGGCAAGAGTACTGGAGTGGGGTGCCATTGCCTTCTCCAGAGCCCTGCTTTATTCACCTGTAAAAGAGGAGTGTGGGCCTTCCCAGGTGGAGCTAGTGATAAAGAATCTGTCTGCCAATGCAGGAGACAGCAAGAGACAAGAGTTTGATCCCTGGGTCAGGAAGATCCCCTGGAGTAGGTAATGGTAACCCACTCCAGTATTCTTGCCTGGAGAATTCCACAAAGGAGCCTGGAGGGCTACAGAACATGGAGTCGCAAAGACTCGGACACTACTGAATGACGAAGCACACACAGGCACACACACATACAAACACACACAGTGTGTCTGAAAGAGGAGTCTTGGAGCAGATGGGCCTTCCAGTTGACTGTGATTGAAGAGTTGGCTGCAGACATGTGAGGTGGGGGAGGGGAACAATGGGGGCGCAGCCAAGAGGAAGTGGGAATGGGCCTCGGATCTGCCAAAGATCCCCTCCCCACACACTGGGGGCAGGGGAGGTGGGGAAAGCAGGGTGACTTGCCCAACTCTGGCAGTAGGCTGGCATCCTCCCCTAGCCCACCTCCCTAAAGAGCCCTAGAGTCTAAGCCTAGACTATGAGTGAAAGGAAGCTTAACCCAGAGAGCTGCTGCCACTTCACAGATGGAGAAACAGGCTCAGCTGTGTGAGGCAGCCCAGCGCCTGCCCCGTGATTCCCCGCCTCCCGAGTCTGCTAGAGAGTGGGGCATCAGCTCCCCACTTCCACCACCCTTAGGCCAAGTTTTCCAGCCCCTTTGCTTCAGGAGTTTTATTGCTAAGCTTTCTTTCTGAGAAGAAAGGTTGGGGTCCCCAAGTGGGAAGGCAGCAGTCTCCCCAGTATTGGAGTTGGGCCTAGTTCCTGGGCCTCTGCCTTTGATGGAAGACCAGGATCCCACGCTGGGGACTCTTTCAGAATCTGGGAAGGACGGTATGGATGGCGCGCCCGCCGCTCACATGGAGCCCCCTGAGAGCCTTCCTTCACACAGGCCACCAGCCATCACCTCCAGCCTGGGCCCAGGCCTAGGTGTCTGTCATCAGAGGCGCGGCCGTGTTTCTCAGCTGCACCTGGAGGCTTACCAGGGTCCCCCACAGCGGCCTGAGTCTGGGAGCACTGCCCTCCCCTTCTGATAAGAAGTTCCACTTCCTAGAGCCCCCGCAGCTCCCGGTCCTGGTCTAGGGCCAGGGAGTTGCTGGCCCCCTTGTAGAGCCCCCAAGCTGACTTCACCAGATTCCCAGTCTCCTTGCAGCAGCCACTCCCGCCATGTCCCTTAGAGTGCCTATAAAATTCAGAAGAAGGGACACACAGTTCCCCTAAAAGATGATCAGATCTTTCTTCCTGCCTGGCCTTCTTTAAATTGCTGTCCTGTGCTGTCACCTCCTGAGGTCTCTTGAAAGATGTATGTCTCCTCCTGAGGTCTTTTAACCCTCTGGGGCACTGCACAGTAGGAAATGTAGGGGCTGTATGAGAGGATGCTTTCGGGAGGCGTGTATAATCCAGCAATAGAATCTGCCACAACTGTCTGTGTGACCTTGGGCAAGTCACTTAACTTTGTGCTGTGGTTTCCTCAAGAGCCAGTGGTGGTGATTATCCTGATGGTGATTGTCTGAGTTCGGTCACACAGAAGGCAATTTTCCAGGCAGGATCTGCAGCCCAGAAAGGCCCTTCCAAGGCTGGTGTCCTTCCACCCACTCCCCACGGTCCCCATCTCTCCTTTGCTCCTGAGTGCCTTGGATTGGCTTCCAGAGGTCAAAACAGGAGCTGACTTCCTATGGGGGCTTTCTGCGGTTCTCACAGGATGGACAAGGTCCAAAGCTCCCAGAGGAAGCACCCTGGGGGGCTGGCCTGGGCCCAGGCTCCTGCAGCTGTGGGTGGAGACCTCAGAAGCCTGGGAGAAAGCCAGGAGCCTCAGGGGCCAGAAAGTGCCGGCGCTGGGGCCCCAGCCTCATTCCTGCTCTTCACTGTCTGCTCCTTCAGAGCAGACAGATGCCTTCGGTTTTTCCATCGCTCCCAGCCTGCCCAGCCCTGCAGCTAAAGGCGGGGGAGGTGCTGAGTAAGCCTGAGCAACAGCTTACCCCCAGGGCCCGGTAGTCTGGGAGGGAGCCTGGGCTGCACAGTTGCCAGACTTCTGGTCCTGGGTTTCCCCACCACAGTCCCTCCCAGGCTCCTGGTGTTTTCATGTTTGAATAGAAAGTAACTTGCACTCCCAAACCTGAGATAAAGCTTTGTCTCCTATATGAGTGGCTATGCCTCAAATATTCTCTAACATGAGCATTGTTAGCCTTTTTTTTTTTAATTTATAACTTTTGTTCTCTGGACCAAAGCATAATCAGGTTAGAAATATATAAACCCACAGGTAGAAAGGCAGCTTTGGTTGAGACGGGGGCTGGGGACTCAGCTTCTTCCCCATCCAGAGATAAATAGTAAAAGGAATGCACACATCTGCTCATTGGCAGAAAGCTTCCATTCCAAAGACCCTTTGCACATGTCGCCTCCCCAGAATCCTACGGGGTGGAGCAGTGATTCCCAAAGTGAGCGCAGCCGAACAAGATGATTTTGTTGGCTATCTAGATGAAAAATTTTCATTTATTTATTCATTTTTAATAATTCTATTTATCTTTGGCTGTGCTGGGTCTTCGTTGCTGTGTGGACTTTTCTCTAGTTGCAGCAAGTGGGGGCTACTCTCTAGTCGCAGTTTGTGAGCTTCTCATTGCGGTGGCTCCTCTTGTTGTGGAGAACCGGCTCTAGGACACAAGGGCTTCAGGAGCTGCAGAGCCTGGGCCCTAGAGCACAGCTCAGTAGTTGTGGCATGGGGGCTTAGATGCTCTGTGGCATGTGGGAGTCTTCCCAGATCAGGGATCAAACCTGTGTCTCCTGCATTTGGCAAGTGGATTCTTTACCACTGACCCACCGGGAAAGCCCCTTTATTTATTTTTTAATTTTTATTTTATAAGTCATTTTCCTTTTACAAAGCAACCTTATCCGTGGTACTTTGTTACGATGGCCTGAGCTGACTAGTACATCAACTTTATTTTTATTTATTTCTTTTAGTATTTATTTGGCTTTGCCGGGTCCCAGCTGTGGCACACGGGATCTTCAGTCTTTGTTGCGCCATGTGAGGTCTTCAGTTATGGCCTGCGAACTCTTAGTTGCAGCATACGGGCTCTAGTTCCCCGACCAGGAATGCAATCCAGGCCCCCTACACTGGGAGCATGGAGTCTTAGCCACTAGACCAGCAGGAAAGTCCCGAATTGTCTTATTGTTGCATCTGTTCCATGAGCATGTGTTACCTGTCTGCTGTGTACCAGGTGCTTGCCTGGTGTAGAGGATTCTACCCTCATGGCACTGAGTCTTGGGGGTGCTGCGAGGGCTTCCCTGGAGTAGCATCACTGAAGTGAGCTTCCTGGATGAGTGGGTGGCAGGTGAGGGAAAGACACAAGCTTTCCAGGCCCAAAGAGCAGCTTGGGGTGGGAGTGAAGGGTGGAGGAGGGAAGAGATGATGGGCTCGAGAAACCAAAAGAGGCCAGTGGGGCAGAACAACAGGGGGCAAAGGCTTGAGATGAGACCAGAGACTCACTGGAGGCTATATCATACTGGACCTATAGGCCGTTGCAAGGAGTGTGGACCTTGTCATTCATTCAGCCAACACTGGGCTTCTCCCCTGTGCTAGGCATGGCGCAGTCTACAAGTCATGGCTCCCTTGAGGTGCCTCGGTCTAGTGAGAAGCTTTTGAACAACATAGATGGCCTTTTCTTAAGTTCTGTGACAGAAGTGTGAGCCAGAGGCCAGGGAAACATCAGGGGAAAGGAGCTGCCTCTGCTTGAGAAGGCAGTGACATTTGACCTGGGTTTTGAAGGATGAATAGGAGTTTGACAGGAAAGAGAGGAAAGGCATTCTCAGCAGTGAAAGCAGGTACAGAGATATGAAAAAGTCCAGGGAGTTTGGGAGAAATGCCAACAACTGCAGTCACGCTGGGCACCGGAAAGAGGAGAGGCCAGAAGGTCAAGTCCACAGATTTTCAGGCTTGAGCCAGAGGTGAGCTTTCGTCCTCTAAGCAGTGAGGGGAGGGACACCAGGTGCAAGCAGGAGAGGAAGGTCTCTCTGCCAGGTTGTGTGGGCAGGTTGGGTGACAGGAGAGGAGAGCAAGGTTATTGCTACCCAGTGGGCTGTGGCCGTGGCCATGCGTGGGCTGTGGTGGGGGCTGGGAGAGAGATCTCTTTTTATTATCAAAGAAGGTGGGGGCTGTGGAGCTTGCCCCTCTCTGTGTCCCCAGACTGGGCCGGCACAATGCCCAGAAAAGGGACCTCTCATTCCAGGGCAATAGGCTGCCTGCTGCGCCAACTTTGAAGACCAGAGGCCCTTTCCAAAAGAGTAAGGATTCCAGCCAGCTGGGCCCATGGGCTGTGTCCAAAGCAAACAGGAAAAGGCCATGGTGGGCCAGGCAGGGCCTCTTTCTTTGTTTGGAGTCGGGAACAGGCCAAGCAGGCTTGTGTGTCTCTCTGCTGCAAAGGTGGGAGCAAGCTGCAGGCCCTACAGAGTAAAACTTGTTGTGGGGGGAATACATGGCCCCTGGGTGCCAGCCTTCAAGGGCACAAGAAAGATGGTTTTTCTTGGCAAATTCTAGCCCTGATGGAGTGAGACGGGGAGCACACACTTCTCTCTCTCGATCATCCTCAGGGGCCTCTGTTCCCTTGGTCACAGTGACCAAGCTGGAGCCCTCCCCCGGGGACTTGGTTTCCCCACTCTTGCTCCTTGGTCATTAGCCCAGGCCTAATAGAGGTGGCTGCAGGTCACTGCAATGGAAAGTCCACACTGCCCAGACCAGGGCCCCGGGGGCATGTCTCCAGAGAGAAGGAGGGAAGTGCTGACTGCTCAGAGCACCTCGAGCCCAAACATGGGCACCCGGGATTCCCCTGAAGACTCTATCCTGTACTCAGACCCAGGCCAGATGACAGGTGGCAGTCATTCAGTCTCCCAGGGATGCCTGGATGAATTAACCTATGAATATATTCAATCCACTCACACATTTGTTTACCAAGTCTCCAGGCAAGCTCAGGGATGGCCAGCCCAAGCCAGGGCAGGGAGTGGCAGAGGAGCAAGGTCCTCAAGGAGCTGATGAAGAAGGCAGACTCAAGCCCTGAGATGCATCTGGCCCGAGCAAGAGTCTTGCCTGTATGCCATGGTTGGAGAAGGGCTCAGAGAAGGAGCAGACCATTCTCCCAGGGCAAGGTGGGAGTGGAGGCAGGGGTGGAGATGGGCTACAGAGACTCCAATAAGGAGTGACTCCTGAGTCGAATCACTCATTCATCCATGCACCAGTCCCTGCCTGTGTGCATTCACTTCAGTTCAGTTTAGTTGAGTCGGTGATGCCATCCAGCCGTCTCATCCTCTATAGTCCCCTTCTCCTCCCGCCTAAAATCTTTCCCAGCATCAGGGTCTTTTCCAATGAGTCAGTTCTTTACATCAGGTGGCCAACGTATTGGAGTTTCAGTTTCAGCATCAGTCCTTCCAGTGAACACCCAGGACTGATCTACTTTAGGATGGACTGGTTGGATCTCCTTGCAGTCCAAGGGACTCTCAGGAGTCTTCTCCAACACCACAGTTCAAAAGCAACAATTCTTTGGTGCTCAGCTTTCTTTATAGTCCAACTCTCACATCCATACATGACTACTGGAAAAACCATAGCCTTGACTAGACGGACCTTTGTTGGCAAAGTAATGTCTCTGCTTTTTAATATACTGTCTAGGTTGGTCATAACTTTTCTTTCAAGGAATAAGCATCTTTTAAGTTCACGGCTGCAGTCACGATCTACAGTGATTTTGGAGGCCCCCCCAAAATAAAGTCTGTCACGGTTTCCACTGTTTCCCCATCTATTTGCCATGAAGTGATGGGACCAGATGCCATGATCTTAGTTTTCTGAATGCTGAGCTTTAAGCCAACTTTTTCACTCTCTTCTTTCACTTTCATTAAGAGGCTCTTAAGTTATTCTTTGCTTTCTGCCATAAGGGTGGTGTCATCTGCATATCTGAGGTTATTGATATTTCTCCTGGCAATCTTGATTCCAGCTTGTGCTTCATCCCACCCAGAGTTTCTCATGATGTACTCTGCATAACAGTTAAATAAGCAGGGTGACAATATGTAGCCTTGACATACTCCTTTCCCGATTTGGAACCAGTCTGTTCCATGTTCAGTTCTAACTGTTGCTTACTGACCTGCACACAAATTTCTCAAGAGTCAGGTCAGGTGGTCTGGTATTCCCATCTCTTTCAGAATTTTCCATAGTTTGTGGTGATCCACCCAGTCAAAGGCTTTGGCATAGTCAATAAAGCAGAAATAGATGTTTTTCTGGAACTCTCTTGCTTTTTCCATGATCCAACAGATGTTGGCAATTTGATCTCTGGTTGCTCTGCCTTTTCTAAAACCAGCTTGAACATCTGGAAGTTCACAGTTCACATACTGTTGAAGCCTGGCTTGGATAATTTTGAGTATTACTTTGCTAGTGTGTGAGATGAGTGCAATTGTGTGGTAGTTTGAACATTCTTTTGCATTGCCTTTCTTTGGGATTGGAATGAAACTGACCTTTTCCAGTCCTGTGGCCACTGCTGAGTTTTCCAAATTTGCTGGCATGTTGAGTGCAGCACTTTCACAGCATCATCTTTCAGGATTTGAAATAGCTCAACTGGAATTCCATCACCTCCACTAGCTTTGTTTGTAGTGATGCTTCCTAAGGCCCACTCTACTTCACATTCCAGGATGTCTGGCTCTAGGTGAGTGATCATACCATCGTGATTATCTTTGTCATGAAGATCTTTTTTATACAGTTCTTCTGTGTATTCTTGCTACCTCTTCTTAATATCTTTTGCTTCTGTTAGGTCCATACCATTTCTGTCCTTTATTGAGCCCATCTTTGCATGAAATGTCCCCTTGGTATCTCTAATTTTCTTGAAGAAATATCTAGTCTTTCCTATTTTATTGTTTTCCTCTATTTCTTTGCACTGATCACTGAGGAAGGCTTTCTTATCTCTCCTTGCTATTCTTTGGAACTCTGAATTCAAATGGGTTTATCTTCCCTTTTCTCCTTTGCTTTTCTCTTTTCTTTTCACAGCTATTTGTAAGGCCTTCTCAGACAGCCATTTTGCTTTTTTGCATTTCTTTTTCTTGTGGATGGTCTTGATCCCTGTCTCCTGTACAATGTCACGAACCTCTGTCCATAGTTCTTTAGGCACTCTATCATATCTAATCCCTTGAATCTATTTCTCACTTCTACTGTATAATCGTAAGGGATTTGATTTAGGTTATACCTGAATGGTCTAGTGGTTTTCCCTACTTTCTTCAGTTTAAGTCTGAATTTGGCAATAAGGAGTTCATGATCTGGGCCACAGTCAGCTCTCAGTCTTGTTTTTGCTGACTGAATAAACCTTCTCCATCTTTGGATGCAAAGAATGTAATCAATCTGACTTTGGTATTGACCATCTGGTGATGTCCATGTGTAGAGTCTTCTCTTGTGTTGTTGGAAGAGGGTGTTTGCTATGACCAGTACGTTCCCTTGGCAAAACTCCGTTAGCCTGTGATCTGCTTTGTTTTGTACTCCAGGGCCAAATTTGCCTGTTACCCCAGGTGTTTCTTGACTTCCCACTTTTGCATTCTCTAGTCCCCTATAATGAAAAGGATATCTTTTGGGGGTGTTAATTCTAGAAGGTCTTGTAGGTCTTCATAGAACCATTCGACTTCAGCTTCTTCAGCATTACTGGTCAGGGCATAGACTTGGATTACCGTGATATTGAATGGTTTACCTTGGAAACAAAGAGAGATCATTCTGTCATTTTTGAGATTGCATCCAAGTATTGCATTTTGGACTTTTTTGTTGACTGTGATGGCTACTCTATTTCTTCTAAGGGATTCTTGCCCACAGTAGTAGATATCATCTGAGTTAAATGGTCATCTAGTAGTAGATGGTCATCTGAGTTAAATTTGCCCATTTCAGTCTATTTTAGTTTGCTGATTCCTAAAATGTCGACATTCACCCTTGCCATCTCGTTTGACCACTTCCAATTTGCTTTGATTCATGGCCCTAACATTCCAGATTCCTATGCAATATTGCTCTTTGCAGCATAGGACTTTGCTTCTATCACCAGTCACATCCACAACTGGGTGTTGTCTTTGCTTTGGCTTTGTCTCTTCATTCTTTCTGGAGTTATTTCTCCACTGATATTGTAGCATATTGGGCACCTACCGACCTGGGGAGTTCATCTTTAAGTGTTCTATCTTTTTGCCTTTTCATACCATTCAGGGGGTTCTTAAGGCATTCACTTAACAAATATTTATTGAAGACATCCCTGGTGGTCCAGTGGTGAAGAATCCACCTGCCAATGCAGGGTACATGGGTTTGGCCCCTGGTCTGGGAAGATCCCACATGCCATGGAGCAACTAAGCCCATGTGCTGTGACTACTTAGCCCACGGTCTAGAGCCCGTGCTCCACAATGAGAGAAGCCAACTAGAGAGCAGCTCCTTCTCCCTGCAGCTAGAGAAAGCCTGCCTGCAGCAATGAAGACCCAGGGCAGCCAAAAATAAATAAATAAAAAATTAAAACTATACGTTAAAAAAAACCCAAATATGTGTTGAGTGACTACTACATGCCCGATACCATCAGTGAGCAGAAGCAGCCATGGACGGCTCTCATGGGGGTCTGTTGGTGGTGGGGGTAGGGGAAGCACTCAGGTCATCACCACACAGATCAAATGGAAAACTATGCCAAATTATAGGGCTTTGAAGAGAGGTTTGTGGTTCTCAGGAGCTTGACCTGGTCAGGGAGGCCAGGACATCTTCTCTGAGAAAGACTTGAAGAATAAATAAGGAGTAACCAGAGCAAGAGTAGGAGGAAGATGATCCAAGCAGAGAGAGTTGCACGTGCAAAGGTCCTGTGGTAGATGGCCTGGATGAAGGCCAGACTGGCTAGAGTTCCACAGCAGAGAGGAGTGTGGTAAGAATGAGGTCAGGCAGTCAGCCAGCTGACAGCACTTGACTTGCCGGTATCAGAAGATTTGGTCTGAATTCCGAGAGCAAAAGGATACTTTTAAGCAATGGTGCAAAATGATTCAACTTATGTAGCAAACTGGTTTTATTGTTGTTGTTGTTGAGTCAACAAGTCGTGTCTGACTCTTGGCAACCCCATGGACTGCAGCACACGAGGCTTCCCTGTCCTTCACTATCTCCCGGAGCTTACTCAAACTCATGTGCATTGAGTCAGGGATGCCATCCAATCATCTTATCCTTTGTCATTCCCTTCTCCTTCTGCTTTCAATCTTTCCTGGCATTAGGGTCTTTTCCAGTGAGTTGGCTCTTTGCATCAGGTGGCCAAAGTACTGGAGCTTCAGCTTCAGCATCAGTCCTTCCAATGAATATTCAGGGTTTGAGGAGCCCAAATGTTAGCAAGGAGTCCATGAGGGTCTAGAAGTGCCCACATAAACAGTGAGAATGGCTTTGACTCAGGACATGGTGAGACTGGGGGGCAGGGTGAGTTGAATGTTGGGGTGAGGATCAGGCAGTGTTGAAGTCTGAGAAACTGGGCTGGTGGATGGGAGGGGTGACAATGAACTTCGTATTCCTGTAAGAACATATTATATTGAGTATGATAAGTAATATCTTCATTTTTCCCAGGGATAGAATGGTTGACTTCTGGGGGAAAAGAACAAAGGACTTTCAGGTTCTACTATAATGCGTGTGCTCAGTCACTCAGTTATGTCCGAGTGACTCCTCGGACTTTGTGACTCCTCAGACTGCAGCCCGCCAGGCTCCTCTGTCCATGGGATTTCCCAGGCAGGAATACTGGAGTGGGTTGCCATTTCCTCCTCCAAGGGGTCTTCCTGACCCAGGGTTTGAACTCATGTCTCTTGCATCTCCTGCATTGGCAGGAGGATTCTTTACCACTGAGCCACCTGGGAAGCCCTCTACTATAGTAGATGGTGTTTAATATGTTTTCTCATTAAATCTGTTCAACAAACCTGAGAAATAAATTCTAACATGTGTGTATGAAGAAAGGGGTCTCAGAAAGGTAAAATTACCTGCCCAAGGTCATGGCTGGGAAAAGGTTAAGCCTCCACCAGCCTCCTCTCTTTAAAAAAAAAAAAAAAAAGGCAAAACAACTTCATTTCATTCCACTCAGTGTGCTGATAATTGAGGGGAAAGTTTTTGGCAAGAAGGGAAAGGGAGGGGACCTGGAAGAACTCCTTGCTCTGGAAGAATGCAAGGGAGGCTGGGGCCATGGCTCTGGGGTGCCCTGGGCCCCCGTCCAACCACAGGGGTGACTAACTTGCTCTTGACCCGAGCCGGAAGCCGATTCTCCCTTTCTCTCTACCTCCCACCTCCTGCCCCGGGGAAGTCCTCCTAATCTCCTGGATCTAACCTCCATCCTCTTGTTTCTGTGCTACTGTCTCAGCTCACAGGTGCATCCAAGCCACCTGGCTGCTACCTCTCCCCGCTGGCTGCCTGCCTGCCCTTCAGCCCTTGGTGGGGCTCCCAGGCGGCCTGTAACTGGATACCAGACACTGCTTCGTCCCTTCAGGCACCCCCCCGCTCCCCCCCCCCCCCCTCAGCCGCACTCCACGCATCCTGTTTCTGGATCTGCTCTTGGAAACCTGGATAGAGCGTGTTTCCACTCAGCCCAGTGACCTTCGCCTGTCTGAGCCCTGGTTAATTTTTGCCCAATCTTTGCAGGCTCTGGGGCCCCTCCCCTTTGGGGATATAAGCCTGGTCTGAGGCTGCCCTGTTCCCTGCCCGTTCCTGAGCCTCCCCGAGCTCCCTCCCCATTCTCACCATGGCCAAAGGATTCTACATTTCCAAGGCCCTGGGCATCCTGGCCATTCTCCTGGGCGTGGCGGCCGTGGCCACCATCATCGCTCTGTCTGTGGTGTACGCCCAGGAGAAGAACAAGAATGCCGAGCGTGGCACCGCGGCCCCCACGAGCCCCACAGGCCCGACAACCACCTCGGCCACCACCTTGGACCAGAGCAAGCCGTGGAACCGATACCGCCTCCCCACGACCCTCTTGCCCGACTCCTATAGGGTGACGCTGAGGCCCTACCTCACTCCCAACAATAACGGCCTGTATATCTTCACGGGCTCAAGCACTGTCCGCTTCACCTGCAAGGAGCCCACGGACGTCATCATCATCCACAGCAAGAAGCTCAACTACACCCAGCACAGTGGGCACTTGGCGGCCCTGAAGGGTGTGGGGGACACCCAGGCCCCCGAAATCGACAGGACCGAGCTGGTGTTGCTCACAGAGTACCTGGTGGTGCACCTCAAGAGCTCCCTGGAAGCAGGCAAGACATACGAGATGGAGACCACCTTTCAGGGGGAGCTGGCCGATGACCTGGCGGGCTTCTACCGCAGCGAGTACATGGACGGCAACGTCAAAAAGTGAGTCAGGTGGGCCTGCCGGGTGGGGGCAGGTCCTAGACGCCGAGGCAGAGCGGGATCCTGGGGGCCAAGGAAGGGCTTGGATTCGGGGCCTTTGAATGTTCCAAAGCCCTTGGCTGGCCCATTGCTCCATCCAAAGTTCCCAAGACAATCCGCCGTTTCCCCGAGCCCCACCCCACTCAATCGGCAGTCAGGGATAAACAATGAAAGCCACCTTGGACAGATAATAGAATAGGCTCTGAGGAGAGAAATGTGCCAGTGTCTCCCGGCTAATACAGGATGGGGGCAGCCAGGACTTTGACCCTGAGTCCAGAAGGAGCTCTGATCGCCCATGTCAGCTGGCCTGTCGGCCTCGAGGTGGCCTGGGAGAGGAAAGGGGGGGTGGGGGTAAGGGGACAGGGATGAGGCCGGGCAGCATCTGTGAGCCCGCCCCCCTGCACATCCAGCCACAGTCTGCAGCCCCCACCCTGCACACCCCACGGGCACAGACACTCTGTGGGCACACCCTCTAACCCCCTGCTCTGGGCAGGGTCCTGGCCACCACACAGATGCAGTCAACAGATGCCCGGAAGTCCTTCCCCTGCTTTGACGAGCCCGCCATGAAGGCCACATTTAACATCACCCTCATCCACCCCAAGGATCTCACAGCCCTGTCCAACATGCCACCCAAAGGTGAGCAGGTCTGGCTGAGGCCTCACAGCCTGGGCCTGGGAAAGCAGACCCTCCCCGCCAGGGCTGGGGCGCAGGGGAAGGGGAGGAGGCACACCTCCACAAGCCTGCATGCTCCCTGCCCAGGTCCCAGTGTCCCGTTTGACGGAGATTCCAACTGGAGCGTCACTGAGTTTGAAACCACGCCGGTAATGTCCACGTACCTCCTGGCCTACATCGTGAGCGAGTTCACGAGTGTGGAGTCAGTGGCTCCCAATGATGTCCAGGTATGAGGCCCAAGCTCACCTCACCTTCCCCAGGGTTGGTCCTGGCCTGGGAGACATTCCTGTTTATCCTCATCCTGGTCCCAGCCCCTAGGCAGTGTGTGAACCCCAGCTCTGAGTCATCTTGGGCAGCTGTCTTTAGTTCTCTGAGCCTCAGTCTCTGCATCTGAAAAGTGGGATCCTCCTCATTAACAGGGGCTTCCCCAGTGGCTCAGCGGTAAAGAATCTGCCTGCACTGCAGGAGCCACAGGAGGCACAGGTTCAGTCCCTAGGTAAGGAAGATCCCCTGGAGAAGGAAATGGCAACCCGCTCCAGTACTCTTGCCTGGAGAATCCCCATGGACAGAGGAGCCTGGCGGGCTACAGTCCATGGGGTTGCAGAGAGTCAGACATGACGGAAGCAAATTAGCATGCACGCACCCCTCATGAAGGGAGTTCCCGATTCCTGGGTGCCAGACAGAGAGTGGCCATGGCTCATTCCCCGAAGGCCCCTCCCTATGACTCCAAGAGAGACACCTCCCAGTCCACACACTCCCGGCTGACCAAGCTTCCCAGTTTAACCTGGTTGGTCACCAGCCTGCCAGACTCTGGGACTGGCCCACCTGCACCGGACCCAGGAAGAACCCCTGACCTCTCCTATCCTCTTTGCAGATCCGGATCTGGGCTCGGCCAAAAGCAACTGCAGACAACCATGGCCTTTACGCCCTGAATGTGACAGGTCCCATCCTGAACTTCTTTGCCAATCATTACAATACAGCCTACCCACTCCCCAAATCTGGTGAGTGAGGGGCCTCGTGTTGGGGGAAAGTGAATGGGTCTCCCTTCTCATTCCCGGAGGCCATCCTGCCAACTGCCTGGCCTCCCCAGACCAGATTGCCCTGCCCGACTTCAACGCCGGTGCCATGGAGAACTGGGGGCTGGTGACCTACCGGGAGAACGCGCTGCTCTATGACCCTCAGTCTTCCTCCAGCAGCAACAAAGAGCGAGTAGTCACTGTGATTGCTCATGAGCTGGCCCACCAGGTATCCTCCCATCATGGGGAGTGCAGACCAAGAACATGGGGGGCTCCGGGAGGAGATGGCACAAGTCATGGCTCTGTCCTCAGAAGCTGAGAAGGGAGGGGGGATTCCACCTGGCCAGGGGGTTTGGGGAGGAGTCAGGATGAAGTCGGTAAAGCCTCCAGCTCAAGCTGGCATGTGGGGAGCACTCGGCGAAGGGTAGCCCTGAACATCGTTAGTGACCGCGAGGTCCGAGTGATTTGCTGGGCTGACCCCTCTCCCCTACAGTGGTTTGGGAACCTGGTGACCCTGGCCTGGTGGAATGACCTGTGGCTGAACGAGGGCTTTGCCTCCTATGTGGAGTACCTGGGAGCTGACTATGCAGAGCCCACCTGGAATCTGGTGAGCCCCTGCCTGGGGACCACTGGGGTCTGGGATGGGGGATGACCTGGGTCACCCCCTCTGAGGCCAGTCCCCTGATTGGCTGTTGGGGGTTTGCAGAAAGACCTCATGGTGCCGAATGACGTGTACCGTGTGATGGCCGTGGACGCGCTGGTCACCTCTCACCCACTGACCACCCCTGCCAACGAGGTCAACACCCCTGCCCAGATCAGCGAGATGTTCGATACCATCTCCTACAGCAAGGTGCTGCCCAGTCCCCATGCTGGTCCTTAGACAGTCGGGGGGTGGGTGGGGAGGGCAGTGGGAGTTCAGCCCCCCAGGGCTCGGTGAGCACCCACCCAGCCCGATGGGAACACAGGGTCCCTCAGCTGGGTCAACACAGCCTCCTGAGCTCCCTCCCCTCCACAGGGAGCCTCGGTCATCCGGATGCTCTCGAATTTCCTGACTGAGGACCTGTTCAAGAAGGGCCTGGCGGTGAGGATCCTTGGCCAGTCACGGGTGGGGGGTGTCTCCTCTGAGCCCTGGCCTCACGGAGGCTGTGGCCGAGCCTGGGGCCACAGCTCAGCCCTCACCGAGCTCTGTCTTTCTGCAGTCCTACTTGCAGACCTTTGCCTATCAGAACACCACCTACCTGAACCTGTGGGAGCACCTGCAGATGGTCAGTAGCAACCAGCCCTCCTGAAGATGTTCTGTGGGGGTCCTGAGATGCTGAAAGCCCCAGGGCCGGCAGCACCCCCGTGGGAGCGAAGGTGCCCAGCTCCCCTGCTTACCCCACACCCCAGGCAGGACATCTGGAGCCTGGCCTGCTTACTGGCTGCTCCTCTCTAAAGTGGGTGCAGCGATGACTCCTTGAAGGAGGTGTAGCCAGAGCTTGGGTCATGAGCCTGGCAGGTGGCCCCCCACTGGCACCTTGCACTATAGTGAAGTCTATGAGGGGAGCCGGGGAGCACCCTCCTCTGAGTGTTGAGGAAACGGGCTCTCACATTTCCCAAGACCAAGCCATCATCTCCCTGGAATTTTGGAGCCAGTCATTCACCAGCTCAGCGCTCCTGGCTGCCCTGTGCCCCACCCAGCCCCTCTCAGGCACCACTTTGCACACACTAGCACCCTCAGCACGCTCTCTGACCCTCCCGTCCAGCCCCACCTCACATTCCTGTCCACTTAGACCCCGAGGGGCCCTGTCTGGGGCAGACCCTCTGACCACTCCCACCCTCCCGCCTGGCCCTCCCCGCCTCTCCTGAGGCTGGCGTCTGCACCCTCTCCATCACCCTCCATCATCTCCCACCCCTTCTCTGTGGCCCTGGTCAGCCTGGCTGACCCCTCCATGTGCCCACACGCCATGACCAGCCTGACCTGGGAGGGAAGACACCAGGCCTTGTCACAGCATCACAGGTGGGCTCCTGGGTCCTCCTGGCTGATCTCCAGCCCAACATCCCTCTGTTGTGAGCCTGGTCCCCACCCCCACCGCCCCCAGCCTCAGTCCCTCTCCTCTGCTTCCACTGTCTGCCTTGCCCGACCTCAGCTTCCCATTCCTTTCCTCCTCCACACCGACACCCCTTCAAGCTGCATCTCCCCCTCCCTCTCCCCCAAACCCCCTCTCTCTGCATCCCCCCAGAGATCCTCTCTCTCTCAGCTTGCACCTTCTGATAGCATCTTCTGCCCTCTATCTATGCTCTTCTTAGTTTTTTATTTTCTCCATTATTAACAAATGTGGTTGTTTTTTTGTTATTATGAAAGCAATAGGCACATGTGAGAAAAGATTTAAGACAATAACAACCATCCTAAGCCCATCCCCAGACCCCCATCCGCATGTGTTTCCTTCACATCGCCCACAGCCCTCTGCTTCTCTCTGCCTGTGACTTGGGGACACTGGTTTTCCTTTATCTCTGTCTCCTCCTCTTGCCTGTCTTCCCAGATTTGTTCAGGCTGAGCCATGGGGCATCCTGGGTGCCCCGCCCTGACACACACCCACCTCAGGCTTGATCACAGAATGTGGGGTTTGGGGGGAGCATGCAGATTTCCTTAACACAGAATGAACCAGAGGCTGGAAAGCTCTTGGCTCGTCCAGCGCTGGGCAGCTGAGAGGAGGGCGAGGCAGTCTGGGAGCCCAGCCACAACCTCACGGCCCAGTGCTCCTCCACTACCTCCCAGCAAAGTGGCACCCTAAGAAGAGGGCAGGGGTGCAGGGGAGAATGGTGGGGGGGGGAGGGTGGCCATCCACTCATGGCTGCACCATCGCCCTCTGCCCAAGGCTGTGGAAAATCAGTTGTCCATCAGGCTGCCAGACACCGTGAGTGCCATCATGGACCGCTGGACCCTACAGATGGGCTTCCCTGTCATCACCGTGGATACTAACACAGGGACCATCTCCCAGAAGCACTTCCTCCTTGATCCCAACTCCACCGTCACCCGCCCCTCACAGTTCAAGTGAGCAGATGGGGTCACAGAGACAGGCGTCCCAGGGAGGTTCTTAGGGGTGGTTGCCATGAGGTCCTCTGACCATAGCAGGGCCTGGCCCACTGTGGCCCCTGCCAGAGTGGTGGGTGTCAGTCCAGCTCCTGGGCCAGGAGGAGGGAGGCGTTTAGTGCCAGAGTCAGGCAGAAACTGGGAGCCTGGGCAGGACTGTTTTTCACTGGCAGTGGCCAAGAGCTGCCATTTCTCAGCCCTGGCCTCTGGGATTTCTTGTTGCAGCTATCTGTGGATTGTTCCCATCTCATCCATCAGAAATGGCCAGCCGCAAGAACACTACTGGCTTCGGGGCGAAGAGAGAAGTAATCCGGCCCTCCCCTAGGGGACAGTAACCCCCAGGCCATCCTGCCAGCTCCTGGCCCTGTTCTGGGGTTTTGGCAGCCCTCATCCTTGGGGGTGTCTGTCATCCTTTCATTCAACAAATGGAGCCAGCTTCTTTGGTTCTAATTTCTACTCGGTTGCTGCCCAGCTGTGTGACCCCAGTCAAGTTACCATCTGTCATTGGTCTCCATTTCCCCATCTGTAAAATGGGGACAACATCTACCCCCATTGAGTTGTATGACAATTAAGGGAGAGGATTCCCATGAAATGTTCACAACAGTGCCTGGCGCGCAGAATGTGCGGTCCTGCTCAGCCAGGCACCGAGGGAACCAAGGTCAGGGCAGGCCATCCCCTGCCTAAGCCAAGGCTGCAGATGAGGGAAGGGAGACAAGCCATTCGCACTTTCTGGAGCTGTGCTGAGTGCTCTATCAGAGGCGTTTATGGCCTCTGGGGCAGGTGGGCAGAGGTCAGAGAATAAGGAGGCTTTCACTTCATGGAGAGGTGAAGAAAGGCTTCCTGGAGGAGGTGAATTGAGTCCGAGGACTAGCAGGTGTTCACCGGGCTGATGGCAGCAGAGAGACGCCGTCCAGGCAGAGTCAATAGCAAGTGCGAGGCTTGAGGTAGGAGAGAACATGGGGACTGAGCTTGGCTGAGACAGAGGAGCAGTCCCTGCCAGCTGCAGGAGACAATGTCCTCGGGCCAGGAGGAGCCAAAGTGATTGAGTCTGATCTGCAGGTATGGAAGGAGCCCCTCCGGCTGCCTGCCGGGAGGAAGGCTGGAGGTAGACCTGAGAGGAGGGGGCGTGGAGCCCCCAGGAAGAGATAAGCAGCGCTGGGAGGCTAACTGTATGGGAGGCGCTTCCTGGGTGTGATGGAAAGATGGGAGGAGGAGGGTCTGGAGACTGAGCAGCGGCCTGGGAAGCTGAGTCTGAGCTGGAGGGGGTGTTGCTGATGGAGTTGTCCCATTGGGTGTCACTGGCCTGGCCACTGAGGTTCACAGATGGCAATTGGTCTGTCTAAGGTCACCCGCCTGAGTTTGTCCGGGCAGTCCCACCCTTCTTCTCCGCCCCTCACCTTGGTGTGGGCCCAGTGGCCTGAGGGCCAGCTGCTGCCAGGCTGCTCAGGAGGCGGTTCTGCCAAGGCCTGGGGACGGGAGGACCCAGGTCAGGTCAGCCCAGGGCCTTCTGAGCAGCCTCTCCCAGCTCTGGTCTCTCCCCACAGACCAGAATGAACTCTTCAAAGCCGCAGCAGACGACTGGGTCCTGCTGAACATCAACGTGACGGGCTATTACCAGGTGAACTACGACGAGAACAACTGGAAGAAGATTCAGAATCAGCTGATGTCAAGGCGGGAGGTGGGTGCCTGCCGGCCCATGCTGTCCCCTGCCCAAGGCCCAGTCCCAGGATGGCAGCCCAGACTGCAGGGCCTGCCCCATGGCCCGCCCAAGGTCACATGCTCTGTTGCCCCTTCTAGAACATCCCTGTCATCAACCGGGCACAGGTCATCTACGACAGCTTCAACCTGGCCAGGTGAGTGCCCGCCCTTCTCCCTCAGGCCCCTCAGCTCAGCCACCGAGGCCCGGTGACTTGGCAAGTGTGACTCCATAGTGAGAGCCCTGCTCCCTCATGTGGTCCTCATCATGTGCCAGGAATGGGGTGCGGGCTTCCTGTGCTTCGGGACGCCCCTCCCTTGGCCCCAGACAGTATCACCATTCAGCCCAGAGTTTCCAGAGAAGAATCAGAGTCTCAGAGTTTAAGCATCTTACCTGAGGTCATACAGTAACTCATGACAGCCAGATACAGATCTGTCCAACTCTGGAACTCCAGTGTGCTCCACCACACCCAGATTTTTCAGAGAGCTACCTGTGGGTCAGGCTTCTGAGGTGGTGCTAGTAGTAAAGAACCCACCTGCCATGCAGGAAACTTAAGAGACTTGGGTTCGATACCTGGCTCAGGAATATCCCCGGGAGGAGGGCATCGCCTAGGGAATCCCATGGACAGAGGAGCCTGGCAGGCTACAGTCCATTGGCTCGCACAGAGTTGAACACAACTGAAGCGACTAAGCACGCATGCGTGCCCCTGTCTCTCTCTTTAGTCACTCAGTCGTGTCCGACTCTTGTAACCCCATGGGCTATAGCCTGCCAGACTCCTCTGTCCATGGGATTCTCCAGGCAAGAATACTGGAGTGGATTGCTGTTTACTTCTCTAGGGGATCTTCCCAACCCAGGGATCGAACCAATGTCTCCTGCACTGCAGGCAGATTCTTTACCCTTTACCAACTGAGCTAGGGGAGTCAGGCTAAAAAACCTGGGAAGGACATGACAGGAGAGAGGCAGGCATAGATAAACAGAGATTTATTGAGCAGCTGCTGTGTGTGTAAGCACCGGCAGATGCTAAGTTCTGTGATGTCACCCATAGACATGGACATTTATGAACAGATGGCCTGAGAAGGTGGAGGGAGGAAATCTCAGAGGGCCAAGCAAATGAGAAAAGAGGTGGGCAGAGCAGAGAGCAAAGGCCTCTTGTCTTTTTGAATCTCAGATCTGTCTCTTAAGGTCTGTGTGGTCTTCGGCAAGGCATGTCACCTCTCTGAGCCTCAGTTTCCTCATCTGTAAGATGAGGATAATGAGCAAGGGAATGTGACTGGCAGTGGGTGCGCGTCTCCTCCCTCTCCCCCTAGTTCCACTCCACCCGAGGTGAAGGCTACAGCTGGTCCATTTGGGCCTCTGGGACCTCAGGCTCTAGGAGGGGGCTGGGACTCCCACAGAGAGCCCGGGTTGGGTGGGGGTGCTTACTTGAGCCCCTCTATCTGTCCCCAGTGCCCACATGGTCCCTGTCACCCTGGCGCTGAACAACACCCTCTTCCTGAAAAATGAGATGGAGTACATGCCCTGGCAGGCCGCCGTGAGCAGCCTGAACTACTTCAAGCTCATGTTCGACCGCACAGAGGTCTATGGCCCCATGCAGGTACGTCTCGAGGGGCATGCCAGCGTCCAGTTCCCCAGTGCCTGAAATGACGCCACGAGGCAGTGAGTAGAAATATTGCCTGGAGTGGTGAAGCGCCGCACCTGGTCCTTGGTGGTGGTGAGAGAGCAGGAGGGATGGAAGGGTGAAGGGAGCAGGGACTGAGAAGGTGAGCAAGTTGGGCATGGCAAGAAACGGAAAGACTTCTAGCAAAGTTTGCTAAATCTGGAAGTTAGCACTATCAGAAGGCAACAGAAAAAGCCACAGTACAGGAAGGGGATGGGATTGGGGGCAAAGACTTCAACCTGTTGCGTGGCCTCCGGCAATCCTCTTCAGCCCAAAAGAATCCTCTGTGAAAAGAGCGGGCCTCTGCTTGCCTAGCAGATGTCAACAGTTTGGAAGCTTGAGGGGAAGGTAGAGGGAGGGGATGGGGGGTTGGGGGTGGGATCAGAGGCAGAGGCGAACTGCTTGCTCTGTATCCATAACTGAATGCAGAGGGATGTTCACTGCAGTGTGGTTTATAAAAGACAAGAAAACCAAAAACACTTAAATGTCCAACAGTTGGGGATTGGTTAAGTAAGCTAGAATATCCATTTGATGGAATATTATGTAGTCATTGGGCTTCCCTGGTGGCTCAGTGATAAAGAATGCTCCTATAATGCGAGAGACGCAGGTTCCATCCCTGGGTCAGGAAGATCCCCCGGGAAAGGGAATGGCAATCCACTCCTGTATTCTTTTTTTTCCATTTATTTATTTATTTATTTTAATCGGAGGATAATTTCTTTACAATATTGTGATGTTTTTTGCCATACATCAGTATGAGTTGGCCTTAGGCATACACCAAAGGATTCTCCAGTATTCTTGCTTGGAGAATTCCATGGACAGAGGAGCCTGGCGGGCTACAGTCCGTGGGGTCTCAAAGAATAGGACAAGACTGAGCAACTAACACTTTCTTAACACTTTGGGGTGGTTAGTATTTTCTGCTTATGCTTTATGGAGTTTTCTAAGTTCCCCACAGTAAAGGCAGAATACTTACAATCGGGCGGTGGGGGATGGTGGCCCTAAAACAATATTAGGAAATAGTGACTCTTGGACATGGACCGTCAGAACTGGTGGAGGCTTTGAGGAGAAAGAACCTCAGATCAGTCAGCTGAGACCTGGGTTAGTGCCACCCCTTGGAGTGCTATCTGGCCTTGGGTTACTCCCTTAGCCTCTGGCCTCTTGCTTCTGTAACCATTAACCCTTGCTACGCTTGCTCACTCACGTCAGAGGCTCCGTGGGGCTCCAGGTGGGTCAGTCTTGAGTCTCCTCTTTGATTTTTTTTTTAATATTTATTTACTTACTTACTTACTTGGTTGTGCTAGGTCTTAGTTTTTAGTATATATTTACTTACTTACTCACTTATTTGGCTGTGTTGGGTCTTGGCTGCAGCACACGGGATCTTCGTTGCACCATGGTGGATTTTCCCTTGTGGCACTGGGCTTAATTGCCCCAAGGCATGCAGGATCTTAATTCCCTGGCCAGGGATCCAACCCGAGCCCCCTGCATTGTGAGGCAAATTCTTAATCACTGGATCAGGGAAGCCCCATGAGTCTCCTCTTTGAAGCTGTTCATGTTCTCTTTCCCTAGAATTACCTCAAGAACCAGGTTGAACCCATCTTCCTATATTTTGAAAATCTCACCAAAAACTGGACTGAGATCCCGGAAAACCTGATGGACCAGTGAGTATGACCTGTCTTGGGTCTTGGCCCAGACACCCTGACCTGGGAAGTCTAGAGCAAGTTCCCACAGCAGCCTCCTCCGAACTTCCCAATTCCTGGCTAGACCAGGGCCACCAGTCAGGGAGGAAACCGCCCCCTCCCTGACCCCACCCAGGAGTGGGGGGCCCTGCCCCAAGGCTCCATGTGGCCTGTGAACCCGTCTGGCCTCTCTGTGTGAAGGACCAAACTGAACCTCCCTAGTCCCTTCACTGGCATGGTCATGCAGATTCTAGGTGTTAAAGGTGGGGCTGGGGTCTGTGCCAGCCCTCCCTGGGCTGCACAAGGCAAGAAGCAAAGCACCCAAAGGGTAGGTGGGCTGTGGCCTTAGAGCCCCACACCTGCTGCCCTACCTGGAGTTATATGCCAGCAGGTGGGCTACAGTCCACAGGGTAGCAAAGAGTCAGACACAAAGAGTCAGACACGACTGAAGTGACTGAGCGTAAGTACGAGCACAGGGAGAGTCTTTGCTGGAGCCAGGGCCAGGCATGCTGACAGAGTGTCATCACCCCTGGTGCAGATACAGCGAGATTAACGCCATCAGCACTGCCTGCTCCAATGGGTTGCCTAAGTGTGAGGAGCTGGCCAAAACACTTTTCAACCAGTGGATGAATAACCCTAACGTTAACCCGTGAGTGTGTCCCCTGCTTGTTCCCTGATCTTTATCTGTCCCTCAAGCTCACAGCCCTGTCCTCATCGGACCCTCGTCCCCCACCCTCTTGCTGCTTCTCCACCTCTGACACCCCCAACTCCATGCCAGGATCGACCCCAACCTGCGGTCCACCATCTACTGCAACGCCATCGCCCAGGGTGGCCAGGAAGAGTGGGACTTTGCTTGGAATCAGTTACAACAAGCAGAGCTGGTTAATGAAGCTGACAAACTCCGCTCAGCGCTGGCCTGCACCAACCACGTCTGGCTCCTGAACAGGTGAGGACCAGAGCTGGATGGGGCTGGATGAGTTCCCCTCCCACCGGAGACCAGGGTCCCAACGTGGGGGATAAAGAACCAGCCAGCCATCCACACTATCCTTCGTGGGATCCTTCCTAGCCCGTGCAGTAGGCCAGTGTGTTTCCCATTTTACAGATGAGGACACAGAGGCTCAGAGAAGCAAAACAACTCACTCGAAGTCCAGAAGCTTTACTAAGTAAAAAAAAAAAGCAACAACCAAGATTTGAGTCTGGATCTGGGTCCACATCCTGTGCTTTTAACTGCTGCATTTCTCCTGGCCTTTACCTCTCTCTCAAGGGTCTTGGCACTGGCTTCCCTGGTGGCTCAGTGGTAAAGAATCCACCTGTGATGCAGGACACCTGGATTCAATCCCTGGATCAGGAAGATCCCCTGGAGGAGGAAACGGCAAACCACTCCAGTATTCTTGCCTGGGAAATCCCATGGACAGAGGAGCCTGGTGGGCTACAGTCCATGGGGTCGCAAAAGAGTCAGACACGACTTAGCGACTAAACAACAACAAGAGTCCTGCTGCAGATGGACTTGAGTCCTGGACATCCAGCTGGGCACCCCCAAACCCTTGGATGAGGGCTCCTGGCTCCCACTGTGTGCCTCATTGCCATCTCCTGGACTTCAGTAAAGAAGAGCCACCCTCAATGTCAAAGACAGGAGTGGCCACTCTACCTGATATAGGAATCACCCCTTCCTTCCTTCATTCATCACTAGATATTTATCAGACACCTGGTCTATGCCAAGTATGACACCTGGCATAGCCAGTGACCCTGCTTAGGGGACTCAGGGTCCCATCTATAAGAGGGAGGTAGGACCAAGGAGGCTTCAGCCCGCAGCATTCTGAAGGGATGTTGAGAAGATGCAGGAGAGGAATGCAGGAAAGGACGAAGGATGAGTGTGTGGGGGGTGGGGGCAAGCAGGGTCCTTTTACTCACTGCACAGCATGCTGAAGGGATATTGAGAGGATGCAGGGGAGGATGCAGGATGAGTGTGTGTGGGGGTGGGGGGGTGGATAGGCTCCTTTCACTCACCGCACATCATGCTGACCTCACAGGTACCTGAGTTACACCCTGAACCCCGACCTCATCCGGAAGCAGGACGCCACCTCCACCATTACCAGCATTGCCAGCAATGTCATCGGGCAGTCTCTGGCCTGGGACTTCATCCGGAGCAACTGGAAGAAACTCTTTGAGGAGTGAGTCTGCCAAGAGTGTGTTAGGGGAAGCGCCCACCAAGGCTGGGTCCCCTAGGGGTAGGAGTGGGTCCCCTGTGTGCACCAGACCCCGCAGGCTCAGGAATAGAGAGCAGACACTGCATTGGAGTGGTCCAAAGAGAACCCAGGGGCTTCCCCGGTGGTCCAGGGTTCAGACTCTGTGCTTCCAATGAAGGGGGCTCAGGTTCAATCCCTGGTCAGGGAACTAAGGTTCCACATGCCTCGCAGTGCACCCCCCCCAAAAAAAAAATGCCACGAAAAACAAAACAGAAAACCAGATGAATCCAGCTTGAGGTCTGTAGGGGCAGGAACTGAAAGACAAGGCGGTGGGGTCGGCTGTGCCTTTTCCCACTTGGGGGAAGAAAGTCTACCTGGAGGGAGTGTTCTCTGAAGAGATGGGAACAAGGACATGCGGCCAAGCCTGGGTTTAGGTCCCTGGTGGTGTCTCCTTGGGCGTGTCACTGCCTTGCATCTATGAGACGGGGATGGTCACAGCGTGTCGCCTGCCAGTCACTGGACATTGCTTCCCTGCCCTGCTCATGGCTCCTCTCTCCTCCCGTCCTGCAGTTATGGTGGTGGTTCCTTTTCCTTCTCCAACCTCATCCAGGGTGTGACCCGAAGATTCTCCACTGAGTTTGAGCTCCAGCAGGTAAGAAGCCTGGGACCCTGGGGCTCATGCCCCAGAGGCCCACCCCCAGTCTCAGGGGGCAGCCGCCACTCAGCTCCCACCGAAAGGCAGGGGGTGTTCATAAGGCAGTGGGGCTCCATGTGGTCAGGCCTTCTTCATGTACAGAGGAAGCTGGGTATCCAGACTTCTTAAATGTCACAGTTCAATTGCAGTTATTCATCTTGGAATTTTTTATTAGCAAAAGATAAAGAGAGTAATATAATGAACCTCCAGGTACCCATTATTCAGATTGAATAATTATCAACTTTTGCCGACACTTTTTTTTTAGGGGAAGACAGTTTTCAAGCAAATCACTGATATTATATAATTTCACTTATAAACACTTTAGTCATATCTAAAATAAAGAAAAATTTTAAAACATAATCCATCATTAGCAAACCCAAGAAAACGAACAATTCCTTACTATCATCCTATACCCAGGCCATTTTCAAATTCTCTCTCTTTTTTTTTGGCCATGCCTTGGCAGCTGGCAGGATCTTAGTTCCCCAACCAGGGATTGAACCCATGGCCCCTGCTTTAATTAAGAGCGCAGAGTCTTAACCATTGGACTGTCAGGGAAGTCCCTTTTACACATTTTTGAGTCAATCTCTGTTTTCACTTCTCTTGAATGTATTCTTAGGAGTGGAATTGCTAGGTCATTTGATAACTATGTTTTTTGAGAAAACACCAAAATGTTTTCTAAAGCAACTGCATCAGTTTACATTCCCATCAGCAATGTATGAAGGTTCCAATTTCTTTATGTTTTGGGGAAAATTGTTATTTTCCTTTTTTGTTTTAAAAAAAGTTTTACATCTGTAAAGTGTATCTCATGGTTATGAGTTTCATTTCTCTGATGACTCATGATGTTGAGCATCTTTTCATGTGCTTTTTGGCCATTTGTATATCTTCTTTGGAGAAATATATTCAAATCCTTCATTCAGTTTTTCATTAGTGTATTTGCCTTTTTATTGTGAGTTATAAAAGCTCTTTATATATTCTAGATACCAGGCCCTTATTAGACACATGATTTGCAAGTATTTTCTCCGATTTTGTGAAATTGTCCTTTCGCTCTCTTTACAATGTCTTTGACACACAGGAGTTTTTTTATTTTGATGAAGTCTAACTTACTACTTTTCTTCTGTCGCTTGTGCTTTATGCGTCATATATAAGAAACAATTACCAACCTGAAGTTCCATCTATGCTTCTTACTAAGATTCTTCTCATCTTAGCTCTTACATTTAGGAGTGATCAGTTTGACTTGATTTTTGTGTATGGTGTAAGGCAGAGGTCCAACTTCACTCTTTTGCATGTGGCTATCCAGTTGTCCCAGTCCCATTTATTTAAAGGACTATTCTTTTTTGTAATATTAGTCATTAAAAAAAATTGTCATTGGAGTACAGTTGATTTACAATGTTGTCTTAGTTTCAGGTGTACAGCAGAGTGAATCAGTTATACATTTACATATATTCATTCTTTTTCAGATTCTTTTCTCATACAGGTTATCACAGAATATTGAGTGGTGTTCTCTGTGTTATATAGTACTGGTTATCTAGCTTATATATAGTGGTAAATTCTAAGTTTCTGATTTATCTCTCTCCACCCCCCATGTTTCCCCTTTGGTAACCATAAATTTGTTTTCCATATCTGTAAGTCTTTTTCTGTTTTGTAAATAAGTTCCTTTATATCATTTTAAAAATTAGATTCCACGTATAAGTGATAATATATATTTGTCTTTGTTTGTCTGATTTACTTCACTTATTATGATAATCCCTAGGTCCATCCATATTGCTGCAAATGGCATTATTTTGTTCTTTTTTATGGCTGAGTAATATTCCATTATATACATGGACCATGTCTTCTTTAACCATTCCTCTGTTGATAAAATGACTGTTCTTTCACCTATTGAATGATCTTGACACCAGAAAATCAATTGACTATAAACGTTAGGGTCTATTTCTGGACTCTCAATTTTATTTCACTAATCTGTTTATATTTAGGTTAACACAGTGGTGTCTTAATTATCATAGATTTGTAGTGAGTTTTGAAATTTGGGTTGTAAGCCCTCCAACTTTGTTCTTTTTCAAAGTCATTTCACTATTCTGAGTCTTTGCATTTCTTTATGAATTTCTTTACGAATCAGCTTGCCAATTTCTGCAAAAAAGGATAGTTGAAATTTAGATAGGGATTGCACTGAATCTGTGGATCAATTTGGGGAGCATTTCCATGGTAGTAATATTAAATCTACCAATTCATTAACACAGATTTATTTAAGTCTTTTTTCCCCTTTTATTTAGGTCTCAATTTTTCTCAACAATATTTTGTAGTTTTCCACATACCAGTCTTGCACTTCTTTTGTCAAATTTATTCCTAAGTATTTTATTCTTTTTGATGCTATGGTTAATGGAACTGTTTTCTTAATTTAATTTTCAGATTTTTCACAGCTAGTGTATAGAAATACAATTAATTTTTGTATATTGATCTTGTATCCTGCAAACTTGTTGAACTCAAGTTTTAATAGTTTTAAAAAAAAATAGTTTTTTTCCCTTTCAATTCCTTGGGGTTTTCTGTGTATAAAATTGGGTCATCTGTAAATAGAGATAGTTTACTTCTTCCTTTCTGGATGCTTTTAATTTCATTTTTCTTGCCTAATTGCCATTGCTACAACCTCCAGTACTAATACATATTTTAATCTTTAAAAAAAAAAAAACAACACTTATTTGCTCAAGCAGTCAGGTCATGTGTGCTATAGAAATGGCCACATTTTGAATTTGGCTGCTTGCTCCCTTTTGGTGCCTGTTTAATTTGTCCTTCTCTCCTCCCTTGATTGGATTAAGATTGTATTTCAATTAAAAAGAAAGGATCAGCTCAATGAAGAACCTCACAATGAAGTCCACATACACATAGGAGCCTGGTTGGCCCTTGGGGCTGTCATTTTTGGCCTCTGCCAGTGAGAGGGAAGGACTCCCTACGCCCGGGGGCTCTAACATGGCCGGGAGGGGTAGAGGACCTGGTAGCCCTCTCGGGGATGTCAGAGACTCAGCCTGAGGCTCAAAAGCATCCTTTTCCTGGCAGCTGGAGGAGTTCAAGGAGAACAACATGGACGTCGGCTTCGGCTCAGGAACACGGGCTCTGGAGCAAGCCCTGGAGAAGACTAAAGCCAACATCAACTGGGTGAAGGAGAACAAGGAGGTGGTGCTAAACTGGTTCAAAGACCACAGCTAAACAGTCTCTGGTCCTTACATTCACCTGGTCCCTATGTGAGACGCCCACCTGCCTCTGTCCCAGGGACCCATGGCAGGGCCCTTGTTTCTGAAGCCTGAGGCACCAGCGTCCTCCCCTTGGGGACAGAGTCTCTGGCCCATGTTCACTCCACTCTTCCCAGGGGACCACTCCAGCTTCTGATGCCCAGACTGTCCAAGTGCCTCCCAGCTCCTGCCCCTCATGCCAATGGCACCCCAGGCTTGGCATGGCTCCTGTCACCCAAGGCTCTGGGTCTGATCTCAGGGAGTCCAGCTCCAGGGTCAGATGAGAAGCCCTCAGTGGATGATGGATGGCCTTGGGGGGGCTGCCCTGTGCCGTCTCCTATCCTCCCCTAAAGACCCTGGAACTGAAAAGTCTACAGAGCACCAGATCTGTATATTTTTTTCTAAGATAAAATGTAAATAAAAGATTTCTAGATGAGCTTCCAGACTCATTACTGAACTTGAGCAGAATGGGTCTGCACACAGGCCAAGGGCATGTCCGGCCACCTTGCCAGGATCCCAGGGTGACATATCAGTTTTTTTAAATTAATTTTTACAATTTTGGCTGCACTGGGTCTTTGTTGTGGCACACGGGCTTTCTCTAGTGGTAGCATGCAGGCTCTCTAGTTGCTCTGTATGTAGGATCTTAGTTCCCCAAGCAGAGATCAACCCTGTGTTCCCTGCATTGGAAAGTGGATTTTTAACCACTGGACTATCAGGGAAATCCTTCAATTTTTAAACTGGTTGTTTTCAAGAGTAGCCTACAGAATAAGACAGGTGCCCACCAGATCACCTAGGGCAGCCAATGATCAGGGCCAACTCCGAGGAGAAGGTCTGGGATCAAGAGGGCTCCTCGGACCACACTGGCCTTGGTGGAAATGTCTTGCCAAAGGAGGTCCAGCTGAGTGCCCAAGGCTGCTGGGGGCGGGGCGGGGGGTGGGGGGGGAGGGGGAGGGCGGGGGAGGCATAGAGGGTAGGAACATACAGCCCAGGCACCTCAGGGGTCACCTTCAGTTGCCATCACCTGTGAGCTGCTCCAGGCAGTGTTTCTCCACCCCTAGGCTTTGGTTTCCTCATCTGCGTATAAAGACATTTTATATCATAGGGTTGGCTTCCCAGGTGGCGCAGTGGTCAAGAATCCGCCTGTCAATGCAGGAGATACGGATTCAATCTCTGGGTCGGGCAGATGCCCTGGAGAAGGAAATGGCAACCCACTCCAGTATTCTTGCCTGGAGAATTTCATGGATAGAGGATCCTGGTGGGCTACAGTCCATGGGGTCACAAAGAATCAGAATGATTGAGAGACTGAGCATGCATTCATGCATGTCATACGGTTGGTGTGTGGATCTAAGGAAAGTCACGTACTTAGGGCACAGTCTGACACTTAAGGAGAGCTGTCTCCTGCTCAAGGCCCCGTTGGTCCTTTTCCCTCCTAGCCTCTTATGAGAAGCTCGCGCCAGCAGGCCCGGGTCCACGAAGGCTCCCCTGAGCTCCGTTGCCTTCCGCATATCAAAGGGTGGGGTGGGGCCAGGGGGCGGGGCCAGCCTTGGTTGTGGGTCCCTCCACCAACCAGGAGGCTCCCCTCAGCCCAGCCCCTCTGGACCAGCCCTTCCTGTCGCCAGGGCTCAGTGGCTGCGGCTGGCACTTGACCTTCTGGGGTCCCCGCTGGAGAAGGGACCAGACCTGCCATCTAGGGTCGCTGGGGGAGAGCTGGCCCCCGGGTAGAATAGTCAGCAGGGACTGTAGTCTCCGAGCCTGGCACTCGGCTAAGCGTTTATGCGCATTATCTCATTTGGTTCTCAACAGGGAGATAAGGACCATCTTTATCTCGGTTTTGAGATAAGGAAACTGTGGAGCAGGAATATTAAAGACTCAGGCTCTAATGCGGAGGCTGTTTGCTATGATCAGTGCGTTCTCTTGATAAAACTCTATTAGCCTTTGCCCTGCTTCATTCCGTACTCCAAGGCCTAATTTGCCTGTTACCCCAGGTGTTTCTTGACTTCCTACTTTTGCATTCCAGTCCCCTATAATGAAAAGGACATCTTTTTTGGGTGTTAGTTCTAAAAGGTCTTGTAGGTCTTCATAGAACCTTTCAACTTCAGCTTCTTCAGCATTACTGGTTGGGGCATAGACTTGGATTACTGTGATATTGAATGGCTTGCCTTGGAAACGAACAGAGATCATTCTGTTGTTTTTGAGATTGCATCCAAGTACTGCATTTCAGACTCTTTTGTTGACCATGATGGCTACTCTAGTTCTTCTAAGAGATTCCTGCCCACAGTAGTAGATATAATGGTCATCTGAGTTAAATTCACCCATTCCAGTCCATTTTAGTTCGCTGATTCCTAGAATGTCGACGTGCACTGTTGCCATCTCCTGTTTGACCACTTCCATTTGCCTTGATTCATGGACCTGACATTCCAGGTTCCTATCCAATACTGCTCATTACAGCATGGGACCTTGCTTCTATCACCAGTCACATCCACAACTGGGTATTGTTTTTGCTTTGGCTCCATCCCTTCATTCTTTCTGGAGTTATTTCTCCACTGATCTCCAGTAGCATATTGGGCACCTACTGACCTGGGGAGTTCCTCTTTCACTATCCTATCATTTTGCCTTTTCATACTGTTCATGGGGTTCTCAAGGCAAAAGTACTGAAGTGGTTTGCCATTTCCTTCTCCAGTGACCACATTCTGTCAGACCGCTCCACCATGACCCGCCCGTCTTGGGTGGCCCCACATGGCATGGCTTAGTTTCATTGAGTTAGACAAGGCTGTGGTCCGTGTGATTAGATTGACGAGTTTTCTGTGATTATGGTTTCAGTGTGTCTGCCCTCTGATACCCTCTTGCAACACCTACCATCTTGCTTGGGTTTCTTACCTTGGACATGGGGTATCTCTTCACAGCTGCTCCAGCAAAACACAGCTGCTGCTCCTTAACTTGGACGAGGGGTATCTAATGTGGAAGCGATCCTCCATTTGGGGATGTGGTAGTTACCTGCTCGTCACCTGACCGCTCACAGCACTGGCGTTCACAACACCTGTGTGGCTGGAGGAACTATGTCCGGAGGGACAGGCAGAGCCAGAGACCTGTTTGCAGGTGGTAGGCAGAACAGGAGGTGACTAGAAGTCCAGTTGCTGTCTCAGTCCAGAGCTTTGTCTACAGGTGGATCCACCTCTCCTAGCCAGCGGGTGATGGCAAGTCCTTAAGATGAGCCAGAAACAGCAGGGGGTGGTGCCCTCTCTCAACTCCCCACCCTCCAGGAGACTCCTCAGGAGGCATGTCCTCTGCACTGCAGGGTCACTGAAAGGCCTAGGAGAGGTACTCAGCAAATGTTCTGTCTCCTGTGGATGGTGCCTGGGTCCCCAGGAAGGTATGGGTAGGCCAGTCATCCCAGAGAGGGGACCAGCCTCCCCTGCAAGGCACTTCGTAGAGGTGCAGCCAAGAGCAGCCCTGCCTGGGATGGAGCCATAAATGGAGGCAAGGGGCTGATGATCCTAAGAGGCAGGGCTGAGCCTGCACTCCCAAAGGGTAAGGACAGGGGTGGAGGGTTGACCTAACCCCCCTGGACCCTGCTTCCCCAACTCCAGCAGCAACTAGGAAGTGTCCCAGGCAATTCCAGCTGGGGTGACAGCAGCCTTTTGCCTCTTTGTATCTCCCACAGGAACATCTCTTGAAGGGAGTTGGGAGAACAGGGTTACCAACTTCTAGAAGACACTCAGCTCTGGCTGCTGCTGGTGGGAGCGCCACTCCAGCCCCTGACAATGTCATTAGTGACTGGGCCAGGAAGTACTTCTCTCTGTCCCTATAAAGACTATGCCCAGATAGGTGGGAGCCAAAGGAAGGAGACGGGCGGTTATTCAGCTCCACCTTCTGTGCAGGTGCTGTGAGACTGTGTAGCCAAGACCTTGGGTCTTCTCAAGAAGGAAAGAGCACTGGACAGGGAGTCAGGGGCTTGAAGTTCCAACCCAGCTGAAGGGCTGGATAGAGTTCTCCTCTCTCTGGACCTGTTTTCATAAAAATGAAAGAGCAAAAAATATCCATTGCTCCTGGACCTGCGTGGGCCTCAGCCCCAGGTTCCGGCTTGATGCACTGAATCACACTCTCAGGGTGGGACCCTGGAACCAGATGACTCAACCTGTTATCAGGTGAGGGGACCACTGGACTGGAGCATCTCTGGGGTCACGTAACCCTATTCAGGTATTCCATATTGAGCTTTTGTTGTTGTTCAGTTGCTAAGTTGTGTCCAACTCATTGTGACCCCATGGACTGTAGCTCACCAGGCTCCTCTGTCCACGGGATTCTCTAGGTAAGAATACTAGAGTGCGTTGCCATTTACTTTTCTAAGGGATATTCCCAACCCAGGGACCACAGCTTCTGCATTGATAAGCAGATTCTTTCCCACTGAGCCACCTGGGAAGCACTGAGCAATTACCATGCGCCAAGCCTAAGAACCCTGAGGGGTAGGGTTTATAACTGTCTCCACAGCTGAGGAGGCAGAGGCTCAGGGAGGTTTTGAAGCTTGCCCACGGTTAAACAGTTAAGAGTTGAATGAATGTGCACCCAGGGCAGTGGCATCCTGTGTCCATCTCCTTGCTGTATGCAACCTCGGCTGAGGTTTCCTCCTCCTCTGAGGGGGCTGGCAGCTCCTACAGAGGGCCCTGGGGTAAGAAACAGAACCCACTTCTGAAAGGTTGGGGGACTGGTCACCTAAACCAGTTCCTCTTTTGAGATGGGAAAGCTGAGGCACAGAGGAGTGACTTGCCTGGGGTCAAAGGGCGTATCAGCAGACAGCGGGTCAGATGGGAGGCCCTGCGTGTGGGAACCCACGCTCTGGTCTTCCTCCTGCCCCCTCTCTCGCACTGCACCATTAGAACGGCCCCCAGCCTGGCTCCATTACCATGAGGCTGCCATAAAGACCAAGGGAGGCTCTGATTAGGCTGTCTCATGGCAGCCCTAGTGAAATAATACATGATGCTGAGGAAGATTTAAGGCAAAAGGAGAAGGGGGTGGCAGAGCATGGGATGGTTGGATGGCAACATTCAGTGGACATGAATCTGAGCAAATTCCGGGAGACGGTGAAGGACAGGGAACCTGGCATGCTGTAGCCCATGGAGCTGCAAAGAGCTGGACACAACTGAGCGACTGAACAACAGCACATGGAGCCACGCACAAGCACCTTTTGGGAAACAATGTCACTAACTGTGAAAGAGCCCTGTGGGTCAGCAGGAATGCACCCAGGAGAATGGGAAAGGGCCGCGGTAGTGGGGTTGAGGCAAAGGGACAGGCCCAAGCGTTAACCCAGCTTGCCCTGCGGGCCAGGTGGAGCCCCTGCAGGATAATAACTGTCAAATTGGCAATTGAGGGCCTACATCAACCTCAGTAGGCCTGGATTCCCGGTGGGGAAAAGCAGCATGACTTACTTGTTCCTTGCCCTACGGAAACATTTCTCCTTTTCCAGAAGCAATAAAAACCCAGTGGACAGAGGAAAAACAGACCAAACCAATTTTTTTTTTTTTTTTTTTTAATGAAGTACAAAATCTAAGCATATAGATTTCTTCTCACTCCCACCCCACCCACCTCCCACCCCCAGTCCACTCCCCTACCAGTCCCAGCCTGGCCAGCCACTGTGGTCAAGTAACCACCATCTTACTGCCACTCAGGCTGTGCCCTGCAGAGCACTGGACATTCTAGGGGATGTCGAGGAGTGGAGGGACTGCCCCAGCCCCGACTTCAGCCAGGGAGGTGACCTGGCTTTAAACACTGCTTCTATGAAAGACATCACTTGGAAAAGGGATCCTTGATAAAAGAAAGCCTGAATACTACTGAAGTAGCCGATGAGGTGGGCAGCCTACACTACAGACCTGATTCCTGGCTGAAAAGGGGGGTGGCCTTTACTACTGGCAGCCAAGGCCATTAGTAGAACATGCCCAGGTGCGTCTCCACCAAATCTTCTTGCCAAAATTCAGGGCAGCCGCTGAGCGGAAGGCCTGAGTTCTGGGGAGGGCTTTCATCACTGAGCTGGAGGGCAGGGCCTGGTCCCTGGTCCTCCGAGTTGGGCAGCACCTCTGCAGTGTGGCTCCAGCATCCCCACTGGGTCTGAGGCTGGAGTCGCTGGCAGGCTGGGCGGGGCAAGAGAGGAGGGGTTTCTGGCAACAGACAGGACTCCGGAGACACAGAGATACCCTGAGGGAGAGAAGAGCAGCAGGTTAGTGGGCCACTGCCTCAGGCCCTGAAATCCCGAACCTGAAGGTTGCCCATAGTGTGGCTGGCAGCTGCTGAACGGCCCCCAGGCCATAGATGCACTGAAGCAGTGGTTAAGGGTACAGGCTCTGGAGATACACTGCTGCTGCTACTGCTGCTAAGTCACTTCAGTCGGCTCCGACTCTGTGCGACCCCACAGACGGCAGCCCACCAGGCTCCCCCGTCCCTGGGATTCTCCAGGCAAGAACACTGGAGTGGGTTGCCATTTCCTTCTCCAATGCATGAAAGTGAAAAGTGAAAGTGAAGTCGCTCAGTCGTGTCCAACTCTAGCAAACACATGGACTGCAGCCTACCAGGCTCCTCCGTCCATGGGATTTTCCAGGGAAGAGTACTGGAGTGGGGTGCCATTGCATTCTCCAGGAGATACACTGTCAGGGTTCAAATCCCAGCTCAGCTTCTCACTAGCTGTGAGAACTCGTGCATAACCTCTTTTAGTCTCAGTTTTTTCCTCTAAAAAAAGGTGATGATGACAACAAAACCCACTTCATAGGGTTGCTGGAGGGCTGATGAGTTAATACACATTAAGTACTAAGAATGGGGTTGGGCACACAGTAAGCATTCAGTAAATCTCCTTTATCAATATGCTCTTTTATGGAAGCTTGAGGAAAACATGAAGGTCATCAGTTTCAAGCCCATCTACTTAGGAAGCCCCTTCCCCTGGGGCAGCCAGGCCTCCCCTCCATTCTCACTGCCCCCCACCTCCCGGCAATACGGAGCACCAGGAGGGAATTTCCTGAAGGCCCCTGCTACCTTCCACCCTGTAGTCTGAAAGCAAGTCTTAAGATCCCGCCTCGTCCACATGGCTGTGAAGGCGTTTAGGTAGAGGTGGGGGTGGACTTAACTTTCCAGGGCCCCACCCGTCTCCCCAAGGAGGTTAGGGTCCTCTTCATCCCTCCGCTTCAGCTTCTCTCCATCCCTAATCAGGATTAGGTAATCCGGGATCTAAAAGGCATGAGATTCTCGGGAGACCAGAGCTTACTCACCCCCTCCGTTTCCAATCGAAGCCTGGGGACCACTCCGAGGGAAGTGGCAAGAGCCTGAGCGCGCACCTGGTACACTGCAGCCAGCTCCAGAGACGCGGGGGGCGATGTCCAGGGCGTGGGCTGGTTCCGGGGCTCTGGGGGTGTCTGCATTCCACAACAGGCTTGAGGAGACGTCCAAAGGGCCGCATCAGGGGCTCTTCCTTGAGAGAGCTGCGGGGGAGACTGCATCCCGGGGCAGTAAGGGGGTGTCAGCCAGGGTCCCATGTCGGGGACCCTGCTCCCCAGGCGCTCGGGGGCCGCTAGGGCCTCGGGGCAAACGGGCGGGGACCTGCAGGACACCGCGGCACCGGCAGCCGAGCCGGAGCAGCAGCATCCTTGCCTCTGCGCCTCCGCGGGGCCGCCGTCGGGGCACAGCGCGCAGCCCCGAGGGGGCGCCGCGTCACTGCGCTGCAGGCGCCGGCGCTGCAGGCTGTCCTCGCTGAGGCCCAGCACGGCCGACAGGTGTCCGATATAGCGGATGGCCAAGCGCAGCGTCTCGATCTTGGTCAGGCTCTGGCCGGCGGGCGCCACGGATGGAGGCAGAAAGCGGCGCAGCTCGTGGAGGGCGCGGGCGAGCGTGCGCATGCGCAGCTTCTCGCGCTCGCTGGCGCTCTGCCGCTGCCCGCCTGCAGGCCGGGTGCGCGCTCGGCTGGGCGCCGTCGAGGCGGCTTCTGCGGCGCCGCGGGCTGCGGGCGCGGGCTGCGAGGGCCTGCGGGCGCGGTCGCAGGGGCATGAGCCCGACGAGTCCGAGGAAGAGGAGGCCGGGGACGTAGAATCCGAGTGGCCAACCCAGCCCCAGCCCTGAGGGAAGATCCAGTGGTCTTGGCCGAGGAGGCTCTGCAGAGGAGGGGACTGGGCCATGGCCGGGGCTGACTGCGGGCTCCTCGAGGCAGGCCGGGCCGGCCACCTCCAGGACTGAGCTTTTATTCAGACCGAAGGTGCGAGGTGGACCCCCGCCAGGTTGCGGAGAGGTGTCAAAACCCACAGAGCCCAGGGAAGGTCTGGGCAGGGGGGCCCTGGGAAAGCGGGCCCATTTGCGGAGGTGTGGATTCTGACTCCTCTGGGGGGTTCTAATGGAGGTCCCTGCTGCCGGGGGAAGTGTGGGAGGAACAATTCGCATCTGGATGGAGCCGCGAAGCTTCTCACCGTGTTCCCACCCACCCCGCCTCGTCCACTGCTCCGGTGTGTGCCCGGACCCTGACAGTGGTGGGCAGTGGCACCGTCTGGGGGCGGCCAGGCAGTCCCTCAATGACTCATGGACCCCTGCAAAGAGTGGCCGCCTCCCTCATCACCACCCTCTGGGAGGCTGTGCCCAGTAACTCCTACCCAAGTGCCTAAAATTGTGCGGGGTAAGGCGTCAAGACAAACGCTGCGGGACTTGCTCACAGTGATGGCGGGAGAGGGGGTTAAGGAGAGGAGCGGAGGTACAGGCGGACCCTAGGGTTCCCATAACCTGCACTTGCTACTTCGCCGAGTGATACCGAGGTCATCTCACTGTCCACAGTTTCTTTCCCTGAAAAATAGGACAGAGCCAGCAGCCCGGAGAAGAGACATGGAGTGTAGTGGGTGATGAAAATGAGGGAGGGTGGGCCCCCAGGCAGGCCTGAATCAGATCCTCCTTATTTGCTGTGTGACCTTGGGGAGTTCATTTAACTCCTCTGAGGCTCATCCTCATGACAATAATAACATAAAATACCTACCACCTAGGATGATTGCTGGTGCTAAATGGAACCGTCTATGGGACCACTTAGTAGAAGCCTGGCAAGTGGGCTAAATGTTTGCTACTATCATTTTCTAAAGAAAGTATCAATATTTATGTCTCAAGATGCTTGTGGGTATTAATCATTTCATTCATATTTGTTTAGCAACTAGTGAATGTCAGGCATGCCAGAGTGAACAAGATAGTTGTCTCTGCTCTCGTGGAATTTCAGTCTTACGGGGAGATATGTCAACATATAATTAGCAGCCCCACTGCTAGCTCGCTGTGTGTCCTTGGGCAGCTCTGAGCCTGAGCTCTTAAAACGGGAGTAATAATTATAGTATCTGCTCACAGGACTATTTTTACAGTCTTATAGTATAACCTTTGACCCAGTAAAGTTTAAAAGTGCCCACTCCTCAGCAATAATTGCAGTTTAAAGGAGGCGTCAGTGTTCTTCATATCTTCAGAAAAAAGGCTGAAATCCAAAGCTAAAGGGCAAGTGAGGAGCAGGAATGGTTGAGGTCTGGCCACAGAGGCAGAGAGGTCACAGCTGGGCCTTGAACCATGATTAGAACCTGCGTAGGGAGAGAGGCAGACAGGTAGAGAGCATTCTGAATATGGAAGCTGCATAAGCAGAGGCCTGGCAGGGGGACTTCCCAACGTGCTTCCGTGTGCCAAGATGATGTGAAGAGCACAAGCCTACCTTGACTGGGGCTAGGCTAAGAAGGTGGATTTTACTCCTAAGGCAAGGGGGAGCCAAGTGACTTTTGAGCAGAAGTGTGACAAAAAAAAAAACAACTCAGCATTCAATAACTAAAAGTTAACTATGTTTCAAGAGTGGGTTAACCCGCACCAGCCTAAAGTTATAAATGGCCTTGTGGTATTTTTGAGACTGTTTAAAAATTAACTTTTAGTTACATTAATTATATAACAGTACGTTCTCTTTATAAGAAATGGAAACATAGAGCTGGAGTTCCTGTAATGGCTCCCCAGGGGTCATGTGTCCTTCCAGGCTTGGTCCCTGTGCTCTCCCAGAAACATTTGTATCCTTAGAAAGCACGTGGTATAAATGAGATAACATTATGGCAAGTTGTCTGTAATTTGCTTTTTCTCATTCAGCAGTGTATCTGAGAGCCTTCCATGTCAGGACCTGTTTAGCTGATGCATAGTCATCTGTTTAAATCTTACTGTGTAATTTTAACTGGAAAAAAAAAATAATGGTAGGAGGTGCAGATGAACCTTCAATGATGAAATTATATCACTTTCTCCTCAGAACTTAATTCTTTAAATATTGGAGAAAATATGTCCAAGTTACTACTCTATGATGAAATAATAACTGACATCGAATAAGACTGGTCAGGGCACCTGTTTTTAGTTTACTATAAATAATAAGGGCACACATATTTAATTTGTCCATCACACAAAAAGAAGGTGGAATCAATTAACAATGGCCTTGATTTCAAACAGGAAAGAAGCAATTATGTAATATTTAATGATTTAAAAGGGTTTAAACCAAGGTTAAAAAAAATAATAATCCTGGGTACCTCCCTGGTGGTCCAGTGGTTATGACCCCTTGTTTCCAAGGCAGGGGGCATGAGTTCAATCCCTGGTTGAGGAGCTAAGATCTCACATGCTGCATGGCACAGCCAAATAATTTTAAAAATAATAATCCTTTTTTCTAAGGGGAGGGAGACTTAGAAAATAGTCAATCCTACCTACACTTTTAAGGATTGTGGATGTCCTGGAATGTGAAGTCAAGTGGGCCTTAGAAAGCATCACTAGGAACAAAGCTAGTGGAGGTGATAGAATTCCAGTTGAGCTTTTCCAAATCCTGAAAGATGATGCTGTGAAAGTGCTGCACTCAATATGCCAGCAAATTTGGAAAACTCAGCAGTGGCCACAGGACCAGAAAAGGTCAGTTCTCATTCCAATCCCAAAGAAAGGCAATGCCAAAGAATGCTCAAACTACCGCACAATTGTACTCATTTCACACATTAGTAAAGTAATGCTTAAAATTCTCCAAGCCAGGCTTCAGCAATACGTAAACCATGAACTTCCAGATGTTCAAGCTGGTTTTAGAAAAGGCAGAGGGGCCAGAGATCAAATTGCCAACATCCCCTGGATCATGGAAAAAGCAAGAGAGTTCCAGAAAAACATCTATGTCTGCTTTATTGACTATGCCAAAGCCTTTGACTGTGTGGATCACAATAAACTGTGGAAAATTCTGAAAGAGATGGGAATACCAGACCACCTGACCGCCTCTTGAGAAACCTATATGCAGGTCAGGAAGCAACAGTTAGAACTGGACACGGAACAACAGACTGGTTCCAAATAGGAAAAGGAGTCTGTCAAGGTTGTATATTGTCAGCCTGCTTATTTAACTTATATGCAGAATACATCATGAGAAACGCTGGACTGGAAGAAACACAAGCTGGAATCAAGACTGCCGGGAGAAATATTAATAACCTCAGATATGCAGATGACACCACCCTTATGGCAGAAAGTGAAGAGGAACTCAAAAGCTTCTTGATGAAAGTGAAAGTGGAGAGTGAAAAAGTTGGCTTAAAGCTCAACATTCAGAAAACAAAGATCATGGCATCTGGTCCCATCACTTCATGGGAAATAGATGGGGAAACAGGGGAAACAGTGTCACACTTTATTTTTGGGGGCTCCAAAATCACTGCAGATGGTGACTGCAGCCATGAAATTAAAAGACGCTTACTCCTTGGAAGGAAAGTTATGTCCAACCTAGATAGCATATTGAAAAGCAGAGATATTACTTTGCCAACAAAGGTCCGTCTAGTCAAGGCTATGGTTTTTCCTGTGGTCATGTATGGATGTGAGAATTGGACTGTGAAGAAGGCTGAGCACCTAAGAATTGATGCTTTTGAACTGTGGTGTTGGAGAAGACTCTTGAGAGTCCCTTGGACTGCAAGGAGATCCAACCAGTCCATTCTGAAGGAGATCAGCCCTGGGATTTCTTTGGAAGGAATGATGCTAAAGCTGAAACTCCAGTACTTTGGCCACCTCATGCAAAGAGTTGACTCGTTGGAAAAGACTCTGATGCTGGGAGGGATTGGGGGCAGGAGGAGAAGGGGACGAGAGAGAATGAGATAGCTGGATGGCATCACTGACTCGATGGATGTGAGTCTGAGTGAACTCCAGGAGTTAGTGATGGACAGGGAAGCCTGGCGTTGCTGCAATTCATGTGGTCACAGAGTCGGACGCGACTGAACGACTGAATTGAACTGACACTTTTAAGGATTAAAATAATGGCAAATCATTATTTATCCAAGGCTGCACAATACTTTAAAGATCTTGACATATACTATAGGAAATTTATGTAGATGTAACTCACAGTTATAAACAGGATTCATCAGGTTTCATGTATATTGATCTGGATTCTGGAGTGTCAAATTGAGGTGCTGTTGATATTGAGTGCTCCAACTCACCTCTTTTCACTGCAATATAGTATTCATAGCATGCTCACACCATAGTCAGTCTCTCTTTAATGCACCTTTGGCGTGTTTTTAGTTTTTGCCAAAGAGTGCTGCTTTGTGCACAGGCAACTAGGTATGGAGTAGTGGAGTGGCCTTGTGATTCCCAGGAGGGAACAAGCCGGAGAGATCTCCTGTGAAAGCACTTGGTGAATTAGGGGAATTCACCATTGGCGGAGCCCTGCGTACTGTCCTTTCCTCTCTAGGATAGCCTGGCTTCCTTCTGTCTTAGTTTGGGTTAGTCCTAGAGCCCAGGCCTCAGGCTGACTGTGGGATGGCAGAGCACAAGTTCTGGGAGGTGAGGCCCTGGAGCTGGTCTGTTGTGGCCCCTGGCTCTTCACTGGGCCCCTCAGCCAGGCTCCGGGAGCCCAGGGGCACACTGCTGGCCCCACTCAGCATTGGGAGGCAGTGTGGTTTAATGATTAGGAGCCTGGACTATAGAATCAGATAGACCTGGGTTTAGAGTCCAGGCTTCATCCTTTCTCAGCAGTCAGAACTTGAGCAACTTAACCTCAGTTTTCTTGTCTATTAAGTGGGGATTCTCATTTCCAGGGCAATTGTTAGTGCAAAAGCAAGATACCGCATGTCTGGGGACTTTCCTAGAGATCCAGTGGTTAGGACACTGTGCTTCCAACATCACAGGCATGGGTTCAGTCCCTGGTCAGGGAAGTAGGATCCAGCATGCCACCTGGTGTGGCCAAAAAATAAATAAAAAATAATAAACTTGTTTAAAAAATAAATCTATTCAGTCACTCAGTCGTGTCTGACTCTTTGTGATCCCCTGGACTGCAGGGTACCAGGCTTTCCTGTCCTTCACCATCTCCCAGAGTTTGCTCAAATTCATATCCTTTGAGTCAGCAATGCCGTCCAACCATCTCATCCTCTGCCGTCCCCTTCTCCTCTTGCCCTCAATCTTTCCCAGCATCAGGGTCTTTTCCAATGAGTCAGCTCTTCGCATGGGGTAGCCAGAGTATTGAAGCTTCAGCTTAAGCATCAGTCCTTCCAATGAATATTCAGGACTGTTTTCCTTTAGGATTGACTGGTTTGATCTCCTTGCAGTCCAAGAGACTCTCAAGAGTCTTCTCCAACACTATACTTCAAAAGCATCAATTCTTCGACACTCAGCCTTCCTTATGGTCCAACTCACGTCTGTAAATGACTACTGGGAAAACCATAGCTTCGGTTATACGGACCTTTGTGGGCAAAGCGATGCCTCTGCTTTTTAATATGCTGTCCAGTACTCTTGCCTGGAAAATCCCATGGATGGAGGAGCCTGCTAGGCTACAGTCCATGGGGTCGCAAAGAGTCAGACACGACTGAGCAACTTCACTTCCCTTCACTAGGTTTGTCATAGCTTTTCTTCCAAGGAATCACTGTCTTTTAATTCCATGGCTGCAATCACTGTCTGCAGTGATTTTGGAGCCCAAGAAAATAGTCTCTCACTGTTTTCATTTTTTCCCCATCTATTTGCCGTGAAGTGACGGGACTCCTTAAAAGGAAAAGATAATGTATGTCATCACCACCATGTCATAGAGCCTTTGTTTATAAGTCTTTCTTATAGCAAGTTCGGGGCAGCAGAATGAAGTGGGTTAAGGACAAGATTGCATTGTGGTAAGACGGCTGACAGCTTCATCCGTGACCCCAGAAGATGGTTCCTTCCTCCCTCTAGCACCAGGCCTTGGGCATCCTGCCCTAACCCCCTCCTCCAACTTCAGCCTGTCTTCTCCATGGACCCAGCATGGGGTTTGTTCTCAGCAGGGCACTCCAGCTCCTGGCCCGTGGCAGGGCTCACCAGTGCTCCAGGGCGGAGGCAATGGAAGAGTTCTAGCTGTTGGAGCTGGAGTTGGAGCTTGGTTGGAGCCAACCAAGGCCAGAAAGCGGAGAATCTGAATCAGCTTCTCCTGGTGGACTGGGTCCTGGCCCAGGTGCTTTTCCCACTTGCTCTCTGGCCCTGAGACTCAAGCATTCCTCCTCGTGTGCTTGAAGCAGCCCCAGGTGCTGCATGAACAAGTGAGGTCTGGCCCCCATCCCCCAGGGGCTTCCAGCTGGGCAGTCTCCATTTCTCATTCATTTGACTTGCCTGGTGAAAGGAGGGACATCTATGGCTGTGTGCTGTTAGATAAGGTGATCAACTTTTGAGCCTCAGCATGATAGTGACACCAGTTTCACCCCCTTCCTTCCTATGATAGGAGGAGGTGGTCTCTAGATCAGGGAACCATGGTCAGTAGAATGTTCACTAGTGTGGCAGACTCTTCTGGTTGTCCACACAGTGTCTGTTATTGCCTCTATTCTTCTTTCTTCTTTAATAACAGGGCTCTGTATTACGGAACGTGATGTGCCCAACTGAAAACTACATTTCCTAGCCTCACTCGCAGATGGAATCATCAATGAAATGTTAGGAGAAATATTGTATGGGGTTTCTAGGAAAGCTTTTTAAAGCAGAGAGGTACACTCCTCTGACTCTTACTCTCTTATATTGTCATCCTGGAAAACTTAAGTGATGGCTGGAGCTTCAGCAGCTTTTTTGTGACCCTCAAGCAATCTCAAGGACAAAAGTTACATCTAAGGAAAGCCTTCCTCAGTGATCAGTGCAAAGAAATAGAGGAAAACAATAGAATGGGGAAAGCTAGAGATGTCTTCAAGAAAACTAGAGCTACCAAGGGAACATTTCATGCAAAGATGGACACAATGAAGGACAGAAATGGTATGGACCTAACAGAAGCAGAAGATATTAAGAGGAGGTGGAAAGAATACACAGAAGAATTATATAAAAAAGATTGTCATGACCCAGATAACCACGATGGTGTGATCACTCACCTAGAGTCAGACATCCTGGAATTCGAAATCAAGTGGGCCTTAGGAAACATCACCATGAGCAAAGCTGGTGGAGGTGATGGAATTCCAGTTGAGCTATTTCAAATCCTAAAAGATGATGCTGTGGAAGTGCTGCACCCAATATGCCAGCAAATTTGGAAAACTCAGCAGTGGCAAAGGTCAGTGGAAAAGGTCAGTTTTCATTCCAATCCCAAAGAAAGGCAATGCTAAAGAATGCTCAAACTACTGCACAATTGCACTCATCTTACACGCTAAAGTAATGCTCAAAATTCTCCAAGCCAGGCTTCAGCAATATGTGAACTGTGAACTTCCAGATATTCAAGCTGGTTTAAGAAAAGGCAGAGGAACCAGAGATCAAATTGCCAACATCTGTTGGATCACCAAAAAAGCAAGAGAGTTCCAGAAAAACATCTACTTCTGCTTTACTGACTACACCAAAGCCTTTAACTGTGTGGATCACAACAAACTGGGAAATTCTTCATGAGATGGGAATACCAGACCACCTGACTTGCCTCCTAAGAAATCTGTATGCAGGTCAAGAAGCAACAATTAGAACTGGACATGGAACAACAGACTGGTTCCAAATCAAGAAAGGAGTAAGTCAAGGCTACATATTGTCACCCTGCTTATTTAACATATGCAGAGTGCATCATGCAAAATGCTGGGCTGGATGAAGCACAAGCTGGAATCAAGATTGCTAGGAAAAATATCAGTAACCTTAGATATGCAGATGACACCATCATGTCTAGAAGAAGAACTAAAGAACCTCTTGATGAAAGTGAAAGAGGAGAGTGAAAAAGTTAGCTCGAAACTCAACATTCAGAAAACTAAGATCATGGTATCCAGTCCCATCACTTCATGGCAAATACATAGGAAACAATGGAAACAGTGACAGATTTTTTTTTTTTTGGCTCCAAAATCACTGCAGATGGTGACTGCAGCTATGAAATTAAAAGACATTTGCTCCTTGGAAGGAAAGTTATGACCAACCTAGATAGCATATTCAAAAGCAGAGACATTACTTTGCCAACAAAGGTCCATCTAGTCCAGGCTATGGTTTTTCCAGTAGTCATGTATGGATGTGAGAGTTGGACTATAAAGAAAGCTGAGAGTCAAAGAATTGATGCTTTTGGAGTGTGGTGTTGAAGACCCTTGAGAGTCCCCTGGACTGCAAGGAGATCCAACCAGTCCATCCTAAAGGAAATCTGTCCCGAATATTCATTGGAAGGACTGATGCTGAAGCTGAAACTCTAATACTCGGGCCACCTGATGCGAAGAACTGAGTCATTTGAAGAGACCTTGATGCTGGGAAAGATAAAGGCAGGAGGGGATGACAATTCAAAGATTGAAGAAGGGGATGACAGAGGATGAGATGGTTGGATGGCATCACCGACTCAATGGACATGAGTCTGAGTAAGCTCTGGGAGTTGGTGATGGACAGGGAAGCCTGGCGTGCTGCAGTCCATGGGGGTCACAAAGAGTCGGACACGCCTGAGCGACTGAAACTGAACTGGAAGAGATTCTGTTAGGCTGGAATGACTCATGAGATCTAATTACTAATAAGGTAGAATCAACAGAGCCCTGTGTACCCTCCTTCTAAGTTCAGGGTCAGGAGGCAGCGTGTAACCAGCAGCAACTGTGGGACAGGCATGGTGGTCATTGCCTTCCAGGCACCAACGGTACGAAAAATGTGATTCCGTTCCCGTTTTCAAGAAAAAGGGGATCTTTAATCAAGGAGACTGAGATGGTTAGATAGCATCGCCAACTCAATGGACATGAATCTGAGCAAACTCTGGGAGATAGTGAAGGAAAGGGAAGGGAAGGGAAGCCTGGCATGCGGCTGTCCATAGGGTCACAAAGAGTCAGATATGACTTAGTGACTGAACAACGACAACAGATCAAGGAGGCAGTGGGCTCTTATTGCCTGTGTGGGGTAAGTGGCCAAACCTGGGGGCCACAGTTTATGAGGGCATGGGACAAACCTGGCTTAGGGGAGGGGGTTAGTGAGGGGACGTGACGCTGGCTCACCAGAGAAATAGCTGAAGGACTCAGGAATGTTTCATGCAAAAAGGAAAAGACACAGGAATGTGAGCGTCGTCTCCAGGTGCTGGGGAAATACTCCAGGGAGAGTCTGAAGGAGATCACAGGGGCTGTCTTGTGGGGGAGTGAGTGGCCTATTCCTGGAGGTAATCAAGAAGAGGCCAGATGAAGGCACTTCCCTGGTGGTCCAGTGGCTAAAACTCTATGCTCCCAAAGCAGGGGGCGCAGGTTCAATCTCTGGTCGGGGAAGTAGATCCCATATGATGCAACTAAGAGTTCACATACCACAGCTGAAGACCCTGTGTGCCGCAACTAAGACCTGGTGCAGCCAAATAAGTAAATTATATATGTGTGTGCGTGTGCATGTGTGTATTCTTAAAGAGGCTGGAAGAGTACACATAGGAGCTGGAGGGGATGGCTGCTGCTGCTTCTGCCAACACTGACCTAAAGTACCATAAAACGAGGTGCTTGGACCTGATGATCCCTGAGGACCTTTGAGAGCTGAGGGCAAGAATCAGCAGCTGTCCCCTCAGGGCCCTGGGCAGTCTCGGCCTGGGAGCCACGGGAGACCTGGCTTCAGGACACCTTGGGCGGGGGGAGGGCAGAACGAGGCCTCACAAGCGTTTCAGCACTTGTGACACTCCTACCCCTGCTCTTCTCTGTGCCTGCGGCTTGGGCTCAGCTGGGCCTGCTCTCGGGCCGGAACCACAAGGCCCTGAGTCAGCTTTGCTCACTTGTGTAGCACCAGTCAGCTGGGCACAGAGGGGCGGGCCACGTTCCCGTCAATACTCAGATTATGAGTGTTAGTCGTTCAGTCGTGTCTGACTCTTTGTGACCCCACTGACTGCAGCCTGCCAGGCTCCTCTGTGCAGGCGATTCTCCAGGCAAGAATACTGGAGTGGGTTCCCATGCCCTCCTCCAGGTGATCTTCCTGACCCAGGGATCGAACCTGCGTCTCTTATGTCTGCTGCATTGGCAGGCGGGTTCCTTACCACTAGCGGCACCTGAGGCCCCTGTCCATCATCCCCTGATTGATGCCCCAGACCCCGGTCAGAGGAGAAGCGCAGAGAGGCCCAGGTTGGAGTCAGAGTGTGCTTTTAGCTCCGGCTCTGCGAGGGAGGGCAGGCCGTTCCTCTGGTCAGCCTGTGCTCACTCAGTGGCTCAGAGCAGACCTCAGCGTTTCTTTAACCCCAGCCCTGCTCCCAGAAGTTCTCCACCTGCTCCTTCCTCCTGGGCAGGCGGTGCAGGGCCCTGGGGAACAGGCCTGGGTCCTGGAGCTGGTTGCAGGGCTGGCCTCTGCCCCACAGGTCTTCTTTCCTCCTGCGTCCCTTCCCGGCCCCGGGGTGGTTGGGTGGTGGGAACGTGGGTGTGTGGGGCAGGGAGACGGGCCACTGGGGGCTGCAGGGCCGCCGTGTGGTATTCTCATTACCAGCCAGCGCGAGGGCCAGCCCGGCCTCCCCCTTGGCCACGGTGGCTGCCTTCACACCTCCTGTTGCCTGTTGACACAAGGCCGCCTCCTCCAGGGCAGAAGGTGTCGACTTGGGAACCAGGGTGTGCAGGGGCCTCCAAAACAGCCCGGCAGCAGGTCCCCTTAGAAACCCCAGAAAGCACTTCGGGGTAGGGGCGGGAGGCTGCAGGCCCCCCTTGTGGGAGGCTCAGGGTAAAGGCAGAGCCTGTGTCCCTGTGTTGGTGGGGGTGGTGCGGTGATACCCAGGGGCCTGCATGTGCCCCTTACTCACTCCAGGAGCCCTGAGTATCCAGCCCAGAACCCTGGACACTCTCCTCCCGTGGCTCCAGGGATGGGCGTGTGACTCTGGGCATAGCCAGGGAAGCCCAGTGACCAGGCCCTGCCAGGCAGAGCACCATCAGTGTCACTGGGGGTGCCCAGAGGCTGACAGCCATCTGGGAAGGGCATGGAGCAGCCCTGGGCACTGTACTCACCCTGACTGGGCCTCAGACGGGCCCGGCTCTGAGCACTTCCACACCCCACGGTGCCCAGCATTGCCCACATAAGTCTGTTCAGCGCTCAAACCCCAGGCCTGACAGCCTGCTATTCCCTGTCTTGCTGAGTGGGGAAATTGGGCCCAGAGAGGCCCCTTCCTTTGCTTTAGGGCCCCCCAGAACCAGAATTCAAACCCATAAAGGCCATGCACACCCCCATGAGGAAACATCATTCCTGACCAGGGGGCTGAGACTCGGGGTGGCGGGGGTTGGGGGAGGTGGTGGAGTCTCTGCTGCTCTCTGGGAGCTGAGAGTTTGAGGAGGAGAAAGACAAGTTGGCTCCAAGATTCTGTGGGGGCCTGATGTGCTGGGAGGCCATGGGCGACAGAGAGGTGCTACCTGGCCAGGTGATCAGGGCGGGTCCTGGGAGGAAGGGAGGGCCCTGAAATTGTGGATTTTCTCCAAGTTGGGGTGGGGTCTTCCTGGCTGAGGGGAAAGGTGTGAGCCTGTCTGGAAGCAGGGACTCAGGGGTAATTGGGGCGATGCCAAGCCGTCTGGAGCCCTGGGACAGAGGTGGGGAGGGTGGGAGGGGTGTGGACAAGAAAGTGGGAGCTGGGTGGGGTTGGAAAGTCCTGCTGAGTGAGGAGTTTGGACTCTTGAGGAGGCAGTGAGATCCCACAGAAATTCTGAGGAGGGGGAAGTGTCGGAAGGTAAAGAGATGGAGGTAGGAAACAGGAGACTGCGGTCACATCAGGGCAAAGGCTGTCTAAATAGGGTACAGGCAGGGGCCCTGGGAGTGGGCCAAGGATACCATAGGAGGTAATGTGGGAAAAGATGGATGGGGGTGCATGGGAGAGGCTGGGGCCACAGGCATCCAGGGAGTGCCCAGCAGGCTGAGGGCAGGGAGGTACACGCCATGTTCTTCCTCCAACAAGAAGGGTAGGCCAAGGAGGCTGGTGTGGAAGGGCCTGCAGAGGCCCCAGGGTGGCCTGGTCCAGCTCCTGGGGCAACAAGTCTCAGCAGAGACAGCTCAAGCCTAGGGCCAGCCACGCCTGGGCTCAGTGCCCACCTTTTAGCCTCAGTCTCCTCATCTATGAAGTGGATGTCCTTGCTGGGAGGATTAGATATAGCATCATATGTTCATCATGGGGGACTCCAAGAGTATTGCCTGCCTGTCCTGCTGGAGAGGAGAGGCCATCTGTGGTCTTGCAGCTCTTGGGAGGGACAAAGTGGGAGAAGGAGAGGCACTAACTTGTTCAGGCTCTGCAAGGGGAGAGCCAGCCGCCCCAGCCTGATTACCGAAAGCCTTAGGGGGGCCTGGGTCCACCATCTCTGCTACCGGAGTGCAAACAACAGAGGCAAGCGGGTTGCGAAGTCTTTTCTTCCTTCCCTCCCTTCCTTTTCTTTCTTTTCTAATTTATCAAACCAATAATAATCATTACACAGAAGTAAGACTTGGGCTTCCCTGGTGGCTCAGTGGTAAAGAACTTGCCTGCCAATTTAGGAGGCAAGGGTTCAATCCCTGGGTCAGGAAGGTCCCCTGGAGAAGGAAATGGCAACCCAGTCCAGTATTCTTGCCTGGAGAATCCCACGGAAAGAGGAGCCTGGTGGGCTACAGTCCATGGGGTCTCAAAGAGTCAGACATGACTTAGCTACTAAACATCAAAAAAGTATAGACAATCAAAATGAAGGGAATTTTAAAGCCCCCACTTCCATCCACCCAGAGAGGACCAGGGTCACACTTAGTCTATATCTCTGCATCCTAACCTTTTCTAAGCATCCCTACAAACACAGAACATGGAGATGGAAGCATTAAGGGAGCATACTGAGTTCTTTGGGCTTCCCAAGTAGCACAGTGGTAAAGAACCCACCTGCCAATGCAGGAGACCCAAGAGATGTGGGTTCAATCCCTGGGTGGGAAGATCCCCTGGAGTAGGAAATGGCAACTCACTCCAGGATTCTTGCCTGGAGAATTCCATGGACAGAGGAGCCTGGTGGCCTATAGTCCATGGGGTCACATAGAGTTGGACACAACCGAGCACATACACGCACTGAGTTCTTTTGCCCATTGTTTTTGAAGCTTCTGGTAATAGATATTCTCTCTTTTAAAACAGCTTTATTGAGATGTAATTCACATGCCATACATTCACCTGTTTAAACTGTAGAATTCAGTAGTTTCTGTATATTACATTTAAAATTCCTTTAAATTGCAGTAAATATATTTGGTATAACATAAGATTTGCCATCTTAACCATTGTTAAGTATGCAGTTTGGTGGCATTAATTGCGCTCAGTGGCATTAATTGCATTTGCAATGTTGTTCAACCATCACCATTTCTATTTCCAAAACTTTTTCATCATCTCAAGCAGAAACTGAACCCATTAAGCAAAAACTCCCCTTTCCCACCAGCCCCTCAGCCCCTGGTCACCTCTCATCTGCTTCCTGTCTCTATAAATTTATCTGTTTTAGGTATCTCGTGTAAGTATAACCATACAGTATTGTCCTTTGGTGTGTCTGGCTTATTTCACAATGTCATCAAGGTTCATCCACAGGGTAGCACGTGCCCAAGCTTCATTCCTTCTTACGGTCAAATAACAGCCCATTTACGTTCATACCACATTTTGTTCACTCATCACTTGATAGACATTTGGGCTATTTCCACCTTTCAGGTGTTATGAACAATGCTGTTATGAACGTTGGCAGACATCTATTTTAGCCTCTGCTTTCAGTTCCTTTGGCTGTATAAAGTGTATGTTGTTTTGTGACCAACTTCTCTCGCTAATGTATTCATAACTCTCAAAAAAATTGGAGTATAATTGCTTTACTATGTTGTGTTAGTTTCTGCGGTACAACGAAGTGAGTAGGCACATATATACAGATACCCCTCCCTCGTGGGCCGCCCTCCGGCCCCCTCATCCCACCCATCCAGGTCATCACAGAGCGCTGAGCTGGGCTTCCTGTGCTACACAGTGTATGAATAACCTTTTCCAGATCACTAGATTTATTTCTGCAATGAGATTTTAAAGTACTCCCTGGTGTGACAGTAACTGTTTAGGTGACACATTTTCTAGTATATACGGAGATGCCTCGAAATTTTGCACATAGGTATATATCCGTATACCTATGCTTTTAAACTATGGAGAAGGCGATGGCACCCCACTCCAGTACTCTTGCCTGGAAAATCCCATGAATGAAGGAGCCTAGGGGGCTGCAGTCCATGGGGTCTTGAAGAGTCAGACACGACTGAGAGACTTCACTTTCACTTTTCACTTGCATGCATTGGAGAAGGAAATGGCAACCCACTCCAGTGTTCTTGCCTGGAGAATCCCAGGGACGGGGGAGCCTGGTGGGCTGCCGTCTATGGGGTCGCACAGAGTCGGACACAACTGAAGTGACTTAGCAGCAGCATACTTTTAAACTGCACATGTCACCTGTGAATGCAAACTCCTTGTAAAAATTTTAAACCTTGTAGATATGATTAACATCTCTTTATATCAGCCCTCAGAACCCAGCCCTGCCCCACCCGCACACCAGATAAGTCCTAGATCTTAGCTTTGGTGAGTATGCATTTATGCACACACATGCTGTGGATCCTTACAAAATGCACAGCAGGGGTTTGGTTTTTAGATTTTTGTTCTTTTTTGCTTTTGCTTATATCAATCAAGTCACACGGAAGGGGTTTTTCTGAGGTTTGTATCTGTCAGGAGCAAGGCTTCACTTGCACCTTTAATCTTTTCTTATCAGGATGAATTCCCCATCAGGGAAATCGCTGGGCAAAGGGCATGCTGAGGCTGTTCTGAAGCCTGAGGCCAGCCTGGGGGAGGGCCAGCGGGGTGGGGGCAGAGGCGGGGGTTGTCAAGGCCAACCTGGTTGTGGGAGGCAAGCAGCAGGTGTCAGCACTCCTGGGGGCCTCCGCCAGACGGGCCGCCCATGCTGGGTGCTGACTGTGCACTCCCAGGGCCTGGGGTGAGGCATGATCTCCAAGGGTGAAGAAACTTCCTGGGCTCTGCCGAGGGCTAGACTTGGCTTTCTCTTGGTGGGTTTATCCTACCCTCAGTAGGCCCATAATCAGTACTGACCATGTAAGACCCTTCTTCTGTTTATAATCTGGTCAATTTAAGCCCTGGATTCCCACGTGGTGCTAGCAGTAGAGATGCAAGGGCTATCCCTGGGTTGGGAAGATCCCCTGGAGGAGGGCCTGGCAACCCACTCCAGTATTCTTGCCTTAAAAATCCCATGGATTGAGGAGTTTGGAGGGCTACAGTCCATAGGGTTGCAAAGAGACCTGACTGAAGCGACTTGGCATGCATGCATGCAACTTAAGCTTTATCCTTGCCCCCTACATGTTTTCCACTCTGTTCAGGGCTGTTTCCCAGTCTCTGACAAAGGATCCTATGCTCAGAAGCTCTTCACTTCCCCAGACCCTACCCAGACATTCCAGCCCACTCCCAGGAGCCCCCATTCTGCTCTATATTAGGTCTGAAGTTAGATACCCCAGGAGAAGGGAGGTGATGTGCTCCTTCCCCAGCCCTTGGGAAGGACAGCCTGGAGCTGACTGAGGCCCGGAGCCACCCAGTGACTTGGCTGGAGCCTCGCCATTGTCCTGGCTCCTCACTGTTCTGTTCAGTCAGCCAGGGCAGGCATGGGGTTAGAAGAAGCCAGAAACCTGTGTATCCTGCCCGGAGGAAGCACCATCCTGTGCTTTCTGCAGGTACTGGTGCTGGATGTGCCCAAAGTTGGCCGCTGAGTTCGGCCTGTAAATCCTTAGGGGGAGCTGGCGAGCCTAGAGTTTTGGTCAGCTCATGGTCTGATTGCTTTCAACCTCTGCTTCCAGGGGTATGTAGGGAAGGGAGGGAGACCTGAGCCCGTCTGCCTTCTTTTCATTCCTCTGGGTTCCATCTTGCTTTACCTTTCTGCACACAGGTGTATGTTTTTCCCAGTGGACAGATAAGCTAATTGGGGTCCAGAGAGAACAAATGGACTGTCTGGGGTCACATAGCCCATCACACTGGCACGAAGTCAGCCTCACCCATTTCTTAAGCCAGCCTCAGCGTCTCTGACATATCTACTTAGCTTCCAGTGCCCACCACCTCCACCCAGCACTGGCCCTGGCCCCAGAAAAATAAAGTCCTCTGACAATGGCAGGAGGTCCGCCCAGCCCAGATCCCAAGATCCCAGGTAGCTAGGCAGCGCCCTCTGCTGTCTGTGGCTGGGAATGCAAGGACACTGGACACCCAGGGGCAGCTCTCTGGCCTGAGACCATGTTTTGCAACCAAGGCATGCAGTCTCCCAGGACATCTCAGCAGGTAGTTGGGAGTCCTTGCTCCATTTTACAGCTATACTGACTGAGGGGCCATGTGACAAGTTTCCCTGTATTCACATGTCTGCATCTTTGCTTTGGGCTGGTTCAGCTACTTACGTCACCCTTTTCATGCCTGATTTCCCCATGTTTCACTATAAGGCTCAGACCCTTCTCCACTTACCCAGATGAAGTGAAGAAGCATAGATGTGACACCTCTAAGGGGAGAGACATGATCTACTTTCCCTGCCTTCTCAGCCTGGCCCGGCTCCCAGAACTGGCACTTCCTCCCCAGCCTTACCAGGAATCTGACAGATCTCTCTCCTTTCTTCCCACCCCCTCCCTCCTCATCACCCCTCTGCCTCCTTCCTGTGACTTTCACTGGCTGTGCATTCCAGCTGATCCACGACCAAGATAATCAGATTATCATGGGTCCAGAATAATCTATTCCATATGGCTTGCCAAGCCAGTGGCTCCGGGAGCTAAAGGTGTGAGGGGAGGGTGGTGATCTCAGTTGGAAGGGGCTTCCTGGGAGCCTCGGGGGCCTTCACTGGGAGCTGATGGGGAAGGAGGGAGGTGGAGGGGAAGCTGGGAGCCTTCCTGCTGGGCCCTCTGATGGCTCTGGGCTCCAGGAGGCTGCAGCCCCACCTCCAACACAGGCACGGCCTCATCTGTCCATGACACAGTGGAGTGTAGGCTCCATGGTGGAGGCTGGGCACTCCCCATGCCTCTTCCACTCTCCGGATTGGAAGGGGCTCACTGTAGCGCACGGCTTCTCAAAAGTGGTTGAGCTTCACCGTTCTCAGGACATTTCACTTTACATACCCGGAATCTCCTCCAGGGATTCTGGCTCAAACAGGTCCAGGGTGGATCTGGAAATGCTTTACATTTTTAACATGTCAACAGATCCTGGTGACTTGTAGTGAGGTTTCAGGGGGCCTTGAGGACTAGGGGGCATTGCCCCCTCTTCCTGCACCCTCACTCTTGAGGCAGCCCTGCAGGAGGAAAGGAGCCACTGGAGGTTTCCAGAGGAGACGGGGGAGCTGGTGGGAGGACAGGACACTCGCTTTGGTCCCAAACAGCACCAGACGGACCCCCGCTCTGCGCCTCCTGGCCATGTGACATAGGACCACCCCCTGCGCCTCCATTTCCTTAACTACCAGGTGAAGCAGTGACATCCACATCACAGCACGCTTGTGAGCTGGGATCCGGCGGAGGCCAGGCCCCAAGTGACAGCAGGGACACGCATGAGGCGCTGCTGGAAGTATGGTCTGTGCAGGATGATTTGATACCCTTGCAACATCAGCACAGCAGGTATGATTCATGGGAGAGGTGGAGACTGAGTTATCCAAGTGACACAGGTGGTACGTGGCAGAAGAGGGATTCGATTCTAAGCGAGGGGTGTCCTAAGCTGCCTGAAGATGGGGCTTCATGAACAACAATCACTCTCCTTGAAAGGGCCTTTCTCTCAGACCGGTGCCGAGGTGTGGCGGGAAGATCCCCGGCAGCAGGGAACACCCAAATTAGGAGCCTCCCAGGAGGTGTCCCTGCTGATGCTAAACAGGCTGGCGGTAGGAGAGCCGCTTCCTTCTCCTGGGGCCTCTGGCTCCGGCGGGGTCGGGATTAGGGGCTGCGAGGGGAAGACTGACATTGCACCTTTGATTAGCACTCTCCTGTCAGTGGGGCTGGCTGGGGAAATGAGGGCACTGAGGCTGGGAGGTGGGAGGGGGCAGCGCCCAGGATCCAGGGTCGACCTGAGGCAGCCGGCTGGCTCCTAGAAGGAAGGCTGAGACCCAGGCCCCAGCCCAAGGGGGTGCTGCCCTCTCCTGCCTGCCCCCACCCTGGCCGAGGACCCCCTGAACTCTCACCTCCGCTCAGTGGGGCTGCCCCAAGGCCTCATTTCCCAGCCTTACACGTTGGCAGGCGAAGGCAGGCTCGGGCCCAGGGGAGCAGGAGCCACTGGTTCTGGCACTTGTCAAAACACAGGCCCCAGAGGTGTGAAGGCCTTAGCCCAGCGGGAGGGCGTGTGGGCCCTGCTGCCCGGAGAACTCATTAACTGGGGCAGCTCCCTAATGAACCCACCGGAGGGGCTGGCGATAAGAAGATCAAAGGTGCGAGAGGCATGGGGGCCCCGGGGAAGAGGGAGGCTAGCTGATGGGAGCCCGGAGAACCCAGGCTCCAGCTTGGGGGTCCCTCCTTCGTCCCTGCTTGGCTTCATCAGGCCCATAGCCTTGCACACACTGGGCCTTGAGGGGTCACAGGAGAGGGAGGGATTCCAGCTGGCACCTCCAATTTGTCAGCCTTGGAGCTGAAGATGGAAAGACTGGAGTTGGGGGCAGAACCCTCCCAACCACCCCGCCTCTCTCATGCCGTTTTATTGTGAGTTCTTGGCCTCCATGGACACCCATGAATCCTTTTAACCCTCTCTCAACCCTGACACCAGAGATCTTCCCATCACATGCCATGCATGGTGTCCGTCTCTTGCTCCATAGCTTTCAGTGGTTCCCACGTAAGTGAGCAATTAACGTTAACTGTTGGCTCTCAGATTTGAGCATCCTCAGGGGCCAGAGCTGTGTTTTTAGGATCAACAGCCTACCTCCCATGCACATATGGCCCTTTGTTTAAAGAATGTCTAGTTGATTTTGTACTTAACAAAAATTTACTTTAAGAGCATTGTTGCCCACAAACCAGTCATGGTGGTTTCCCCTGAACTAGGAATTGGAGACCTCAGAGGCATAAGAGTAAAGAAATTTGATATGCCCTCTGTACTCATTCAACTTTTAATCACGTGCATATATTAGATTTTCAAATAAATAATAATATAACAATACAAGAAAAGGGTGGCTGATTTTCTAGGAGCTTTTGGTCATTCTGAAAGTGAAAGTATTAGGCACTCAATCGTGTCTGATTCTGTGTGACCCCATGGACTATAGCCCACTTGGCTCCTATATCCATGGGATCTCCAGGCAAGAATACTGGATCGGGTAGCCATTCCCTTTTCTAGGATATCTTCCCAACCCAGGGATCAAACCCTGGGTCTCCTGCATTGCAAGTGGATTCTTTACCGTCTGAGCCACCAGGGAAGCCTGGTCATTCTGAGTTTTCTCAGTTATCAGCTACAAAGTGGAAATCAGAATTGTATGGGAATTGGAGGAATTTGTTGACATTCAAAGGTTGGCAACAGCATGCCCAGAGCCCCGTGGAATCCCATCCCTCCTGCCTGACCAGCTTTGACTCTGCACCTCCTCGTACTTGAATGTACAACCTGTTTCCACTGTTTGTTAGCTCCAGTCAAGTGTGATTAAAGGGGGGTCTAATGCCAGATTCTTGGCTTGGATCTAGAACTCCATCCATTGTCCAGGATCCAGACAGGGCAGACCATATTGACAGCTGCGTGCCTGGGAGGGTCCTCGTAGGCCAGGCTCTCCTAGGGAGCCAATGGGCCCTGAGGCATGTGTCCATGGGATGGACTCTAGCCCTTCTCTCCAGGGGTGGGTTGGCACTGTCTCTCCTATATGTGATCATGGGCATAAGCATCTGGGGCTGCTGAGACAGACTGCAGAGTAGGGGGTAAAGAGAGGCCAAGGGCAGTAGAAGAGAAAGGAGACAAGGGGAGAGGGGTGGTAGTGAGCAAAGATGCTCAGGAAGAAGGTACCAAGTCACTTGGCTTTCTTTGCTACAAACCAGCTCACCCATGAGTCTCACAGAACTGGAAGCCTGGGGGACGCAAGACAGCAGACCTCTGAAAGAAACCCTAGACACCACTTCTTTGGAAGACATGAGATCAAACTCCAAACACTTCACAGTTCAGCTGGAGAGCAGACCTCCATGCATGAAGGAGCTATTGTGATAACATGTAAATTCAGACCCAAAGGGTCAGGCAGGCGATTGCAGACACTCTGAGCTTTGCCATGTGGACAATCATGTTGTCCATAAATGGAGACAGTTTTATTTCTTCCTTTCCAATCCATATGCCTTTTATTTCTCTTTCCTTATTCCAAAGGTGAGACCCCCACCTCCCAACATTGACAAGGTGTGGGTAGAAGCCAACATCCTCGCCTTGCTCTGAGTATTGAAGGAAATCTTTCAGTCTTTCCCTATTTAGTATGCTGTGAGCTGTAGGTTCCCTGAGGATGCGTTCATCAGACTGAGAAAGTTCTCCTTTAGCCTAAATTTGCTGAGAATTTTTATCATGATGGGGTGTTTGTTTGTTGTTGTTGTTGTTGTTTGCCATGCTGTGGCTTGTGGGATCTTATTTCCTGACCAGGGATAGAACCTGGGGCCCCTGCAGTAAGAGCACTGAGTCCTAACCACTGGACCACCAGGGAATTACTCTGAATTTTCTGAAGTGCTTTTTCTGTGTCATTGTCACTCACATTTCATTAGCAAAGCCCGTTATTCCTGCCCCAAAGTGGTGGGATACCAGCTAAAGGCCAGAGGTGGCAGCTGTGGCAACAGGCCAAGCCCTTGACCCTGCCAGGCTGAGGGTGTCCTGGAGGGCAGCAGGGCTCCTCTCCTCCAGCTCAGATGGTTCACCAGCCTGCCCAGATTCTGCCAGCTTTCTGGATTTACCCCGGATAGCTTCGTCTCTCCCACTCACCACCACCAGGGAAGGGTACCCCCAGGACCAGTCTGCCCTGGAGGAGGAACATGGAGTCAGGGCCCCATGCCCTCCTGGCCTCTACAGGAGTCCAGGGACCTGCTGCCACAGCATGCCTGTGTTAGTCACTCAGTCGTGTCCGACTCTTTGCGACCCCGTGGACTGTATGAACCTGCCAGGCTCCTCTGTCCATGGACTTCTCCAGGAAAGAATACTGGAGTGGGTTGCCGTTTCCTTCTCCCCCATTATACAAACTGGAAACGAAGGTTCAAGAAAACTTTTTTTTTAAGCATTTATTTAATTCTGGCTTGCTGCATCTTGGTTGCTGCGTGGGCTCTTCTCTAGTTGCGGGTAAGCGAGGGCTACTCTTTGGTTGTGGTGCATGGGCTTCTCATTGCGGTGGCTTCTCTTGTTGCAGAGCTCCGGCTCTAGGGTGCGCGGGGGCTTCAGAAGTTGCCGCTCCTGGGCTCTATCTAGGGCACAGGCTCAATAAATGTGGTGCACTGAACTTAGTTACTCCGAGGTGTGTGGGATCTTCCTGGACCAGGGATCGAATCCATGTCTCCTGCATTGGCAGGAAGATTCTTTACCACTGAGCCACCAGGAAAACCCTCAATAAAACAAGAATTTGCATAAGGTTTCCGACAGGTGAAGGCAGCCCCAAAACTAAGTACCAGAATTTGCAGTTCCCTGACCTGGCTTCCCTTAGCCTGCTGAGCTGGTCCAACACCCTGGACAGCGCCTGCCACTGGCACAAGCAGAAGGCCGGAGTGTCCGGGTCAGGTGTCCATGCGAGGGCCCAGGTGGGGCCAACCTGGCGCAGCCAACAGGCCGACACCTTCGCCCCCCGCAACCCCCACCCCGACGTTGGTTCAAAGGGTCAAGCCCCGCCCCCGATAGGCCCCCGAGCCCCCTTTGAAGTGCTGATGCGGCCTGGAAGAGGCCACTTCACACTTCGGGGCTCGGGGATAAAGCGGTCGCCGGCCGCCAGCCCCCAGACACGCCGCCGCTGCCATGGCCCAGCCCCTGTGCCCTCCGCTCTCTGAGTCCTGGATGCTCACGGCAGGCTGGGGCCCAGCTCAGCCGCCGCCGGCCGCCGACGCGGACTGCGGTTGCTCCCCCGCTTCGTCCCCGGACTCCTGGGGCAGCGTCCCGGCCTGCAGCCCCGTGCCGAGCCCCGGGAGCCCGGCCACCCGCGTCGCCCTCCGCGCCCGGGCAGCTGGGAGGCGAGGCGCGCGGGTAGGCCGCCTGGGCGCCGGGCAGCGGCAGAGCGCCAGCGAGCGCGAGAAGCTGCGCATGCGCACGCTCGCCCGCGCCCTCCACGAGCTGCGCCGCTTCCTGCCTCCGTCTGTGGCGCCCGCCGGCCAGAGCCTGACCAAGATCGAGACGCTGCGCCTGGCCATCCGCTACATCGGACACCTGTCGGCCGTGCTGGGCCTCAGCGAGGATAGCCTGCAGCACCGGCGCCGGCAACGCGGCGACGCGGCGCCCCCTCGGGGCTGCGCGCTGTGCCCCGACGGCGGCCCCGCGGAGGCGCAGACGCGAGGCTGCTGCTCCGGCTCGGCCGCCGGCGCCGCGGTGTCCTGGGGGTCCCCGCCCGCCTGCTCCGGAGCCCTGGCAGCGCCCGAGCTGCGCGACCCTCCGGTGCTATACGACCGCGGGGCGGCGTGCCCGCAAGGACCGGCGATGGAGCCGAGCCCCTCATCCCCGGTTAGTATCGCCCTCCTTCGCGCGGAACTCCCTCCCGGCTCAGCGCCGTCGTGGGGTGGCACTACCTGCCGTCTCATATCCCCACCTCACACTCCGGGGATGAGCCCCCCGTGGGGCTCCCCCACCGGCGGCCCGGCCTCGCCTGCTCGCTCTCTGGAGCGACACGGTTGGCGTGCGCAGGGCGCCTGAGCGGCGAGGGAAGGGAGGGGGACACTGGGGACCCCCCTGAGAGCGGAGCTCGCGAGCGCGGACACCCACGCTCGGCGGCCTCACGCTGAGGACCACGCTGTCCCCTGTCTCCTCCAGCTCTTTCCCGGCGACGTACTGGCCCTGCTGGAGACCTCGATGCCCCTCTTGCCCCTGGAGTGGCCGCCGGCCTGAGAAGTTGAAGTGACGGCGGACATCTGGCGCCCAGTTCTGTGAGCACCGACGCCTTTTTGGCCTCCGCGCCTTCGAAGCGGTCCCTCTCCAGACTCCCTTTCCTGAAAGAGGGCACCGAAGATACCGGCATGGGCATCGCTGGAAGTGAGAGCCGGTCCCCACCTAGGACGGACTTCCGCAACCCCTCCCGCGATGGAGGGGCTCAGAGGGTAGACACTTGGGAGACAGGCAGGAGCTCTGCCTAGTATGTATTTATTTATTTGTGAATAAACTCTGTGCTGGTGTCAGTTGGCAAGTTCTTCCTCCACAGGGTCACAAAGCTTCCCTCCCCTCCTCCAAAGGACGTCAGGGATTTGGGAGTCCCCGAAGTACACAGCCTCAGACCCCTTCCTCCTTGCCCCCAGCCCCGTCTTAGCACCCCGTTATTCCCGATGGGCCCACCTGAAGGGGGCGGGGCTTCATTTGAGGAAAGCGGCCGCAAGCTGAGTCTGTCCACCTTTTCTTTGAACCTGGATAAAACCAAGTATCTCTGTAGAAAATGCGTTTCCATTAGTGCATACTTACTGTGCACCGGGTCTTTACACATTTTATTCCTAAGTAGTTATTTTGCAGAAGGATAAACCAAGGATCAGCACTCAAACCCAGGTATGACTTCCAGAATCTGAGCTCTCGGCCCTGGTTGGGTTTTGCCTGCTCCGCTCTTTCTAGGGTCTGACAGGAAGCCAGCTCCGAGGGCTCACTGCATGTGTCTACTGCCCTTGTGCTGGAGCATCAAGGCCTGGACCCTGGCATTCTCCCATCTCCCTTCACTCTGGTTTCTCTCCCATGTTTAGGGACATAACACAGGTGGATCAGTCCCAGTTTTAAATAGCTGTGACCTCCCAGAGGCCTGGCTCAGGCAAGATGAGAGGTCCATCGATTGTATCCAGATCCACAGAACTGACCTGGATCTAGGCTTGGATTCAGATTAGGGAAATGCTGTATGCGGGAAGGGGAAACCTGGGTTCAGTCAGGGGGTCTGGTGAGCAGTCAAGCCTGGGGGTTGGTGAGGTGGGGTAAGGGGTCTCTCAGCCATCTATGAATGCTTCCCCCCTGCCCCCCTCAAGCATCTTTGAAATACTAACCTTGGCATTTAAAAAAAATACCTTTATTGAGATATAATTTATACCATGAAATGCATTCTTTTCAAGTACATAATTCAATGGTTTTAGTATATTCATAGTTAGGTAACCATCACCACTGTCTTATTTTGGGTCATTTTTACTACCCCTCAAAAGAGACCCTGTAACCATTTAGCAGTGATTCCCTGTTACTCCATCCCCCTTTTCTCCACCCCAGCCCACTCATCTGTTTTCTTCTAGCTCTACAGATTTGCCTATTCTGGACTTTCATATGAATGAAAGCATATTTTCTCGTGTATCAGTACTTCATTTATATTTATTGCTCAGTAATATTCCATTGCATGGGTGTAGCACAGTTTATGTATTTATAGGTTGATATTGATTTGTTTTGAAACTACTTCAGAGATCATTCCCAATGCTCTGGCCCAGGCCAGGAGGGGCAGTAACTCGGAGTGGGCTGGGGGTCACAGTGTGTAATTCAGGAGTCCTGGCGCACCCTGGCCAGCATTTGGTTGTAGAGAGTGGGATCCAAAAGCGGAGGCCCCGCAGGGGGCGGGACCTCACACCTTCACTGATCCGCCCCTTGCCCGCGCCTCCGCCCCCAACTCTCTCTTCCCTCCCAGGACCCTAAGGAGCTGAGCGGGAAGTCTTCTCCAGGACCCTGCCCAGTTTAGAAAAATCTATTTGCATGGTAAAGGCCCCGTGGTTTAGGACGGGGAATTAAAGTTATTAGCAAGTCTTTTCATAGATAAGTGGGGCTCATCGGCCAGCCCCCTCCCCTGGGGTGCGCCTCCCCTCGCTCTCCGAGCCTAGGAGCGGCCCACTGTTTATTAGCACCTGGGTGTGAATTTCCATTAACACGTCCCCGCTAATAAGAGGGCTGGAGATGGGAAGGGGCGCCTCCCACCCCTCCCGCGCCCCACCCCCTTCCTGGGGGGCACCCACCGGGAGGAGGGCCGAGAGCGGCTCCCAGGTAGGTGAGCCCTGGGCGAGGGCGCGCTGTCAGTTCTCTGCTAACCTGTTGAGCTAAGCCGTTAGCGGGGCCGTGTGGAGGATGGAAGTTGAGGACGATCAGGGGCCGCGTTGAGACTGGGCCCCGGGTGTGACTCTGGGGCCGGTGTGCTTCACCGCGGGCGCATCGCCTTTGCGACAGCTGAGCAGGGACAGAGGGTGCTGGGTGGCACGTCCCCTCACCGTGGGGGGCTGGTCCGGAGCGGGCTGCGCGCAGGCCTGCTGGAAGTGGGGTGGGGGTGGGCGTGGGCGTGGTGGGGAGGGCGGAGGATGGCATCAGCGGCTGATCCTGCCCGGCTCTGGTCGCTGCTGGCCGCCTTCGCAGCCCCCAGGGGTCAGAACCGTCATGGTGGAGAAGCACATATATACGGAGCAACCGGACGAGCCGGGGCTGTGTTTAAGGCTTTAACTTCACCAACTGGGGGCGCTTCCCTGGCTGGCCAGTAGTTAAGACTCCAGGCTTCCAATGCGGGTCCCATCCGGGGTCAGGAACCAAGATAGAATTCCACATGCCCTGAGGAAAGGTCAAAAGGTTAAAGGAGAATGCTATTTATATATATATTGCTAAAAAATAAAATGTTAAAGAAAATAAATTCAACAACTAATTTCAAGTCATTTAAACCTCAGATGCACAGGTGAGGTGGGCAGGTGGTGGGGCACCTGTAGCTCTTTTACAGATGAGGACACTGGAGCTCAGAAAAAGAACAAGGAGATTTTCACAAAGCTAGTATACCTGGTTCGGAGAAGGTGATGGCACCCCACTCCAGTACTCTTGCCTGGAAAATCCCATGGATGGAGGAGCCTGGTAGGCTGCAGTCCATGTGTTTGCTAGAGTTGGACACGACTGAGCGACTTCACTTTCACTTTTCACTTTCATGCATTGGAGAAGGAAATGGCAACCCACTCTAGTGTTCTTGCCTGGAGAATCCCAGGGACGGGGCAGCCTGGTGGGCTGCCGTCTGTGGGGTCGCACAGAGTCGGACACGACTGAAGCGGCTTAGCAGCAGCAGCAGCAGCAGTATACCTGGTTGGGGCTTCCCAGGTGGTGCAGTGATGAATCCACCGGCCAAGGCAGGAGATGCAAGAGACACGGGCTGGGAAAAATCCCCTGGAGAAGGACATGGCAACCCACTCCAGTATCTTTGCCTGGAGAATCCCATGGACAGAGGAGCCTGGCAGGGTATAATCCATGGGGTCTCAAAAAGTCGGACACGACTGAACGACTAAACAACGACAAAGTATACCTGTTTATTGGGTGGCGACATTGGTGAGCGGTACTCAACAGTTCTGGTCTTTGCTGTAGCCCGTCAAGCAAGTAGTATGTGTGTGTGTTGAGGGGTCTGAAATACAGCTCCTAAAGCACATGGGCCACCGGTGCCATCACCGGCAGGGACCTGCCGCTGCCTGCTGACCACATGTATTGCTCCTGTGAGAGAGCCGTATTTTGTAGATGCTGATGCTGGACGGGTCAGTGTTTTCAGGAGGGGCAGCTAAGCGATCAGTTGACACTGAAGACATTGCTTCAAGGACACACCACATGGGTCACCAGATGAACCCAGGGCTGGAGGGGAGGGCTGGTGGTCTGTATCAGCAGAGGGCAGACTGTCCCAGGAGCCGGGCTGGAAAGCTGGGCTCAAACTTGGTCAAGTGGGTGGTGTGCCTGGTTGGAGGGCCATGCTGTGCTAAATGAACCAGCCCATCTGAGGGGCGGGGCACATGGATGCCCCAGGATTCTGAAACACCCCCGCTTGGAAAACCAGGCTGGCCCAGGGCTCAGGAGGGAAGCCAATCCTAACTGCAAGGCCCGGATTGTCCCAGGGTGAGGCCAGGCCCACTTTGTCCACTCTCCTCCTCCGCCCCCTCCCCATCCAGGTACAAACCCTGCCTTTGCACAACCCTGAGGGTGAGTGCCTCCTAAACTCTGTGCCCTGGACACTCACCTGCGTCCTAATGCTCCCCAAGAAAACCCAGTGTTCTTGGTGCTTCTCAGGGGCCCTCTCTCCCAGAGGGCAGGGACCTCTTTGGGGGCCACTGGCACAGCCCCAGTAGTGCCCCAGCTCCATGGGAGTGGGGCTAGAGCCCTGGATTCCCCAGCCTTGTGCCACCTGAGCCTCTTCTGCCCACCTTCTGGTACTTTGCCAGCCCTGGTTCCCTCTCCCTTATCCCTCTGTGGGTCCAGTATGTAAGGTTCCCTGTGAATGCCCCAACCCCCATTGCTCTCCCCACCCACACTAGGAAGTGAGGAGGTGCCTGGTGTTGGCAGCATGTGACTTTAGAAAGGGTGGACAGGGCACCTCCATTGTCTTGGCCTGCTCAGCACCCCTCCTACTCTTGTCCCTTGCAGCCTGTCATTTTCTTTTCTCCAGACAGCTCTCCCTTCCTTAGTTTGGGTGGCCTCCATGCCCCTCTAGGGATGGGCACGTGTGCAAGTTTAAATGGTCATCACAGTGAGTGGTTCAGGGACGTGACCACATACAGGCCAGTGAGGAGCAGGCTCAGGACTTTGCTGGAACCACTGAAAAAGGGACAGTCACCGTGGGTGCTGTTAGTGGTCTTTTTGCCACCCAAGCAGAAGGGCCTACCTAAAAAAGGGAATCAAAACTGGGGGGTGGGGACTTCCCTGGAGGTCCAGTAGCTAAGACTCTATGCTCCCAATGCAGAGGACCCAGGTTCAATCCCTGGTCAGGGAACTAGATCCTGCATGCTGAAACTAAGACCTGGTGTAGCCAAATAAGTAAATAAAGAAAAATAGATACTAAAACAAAACAAAAATAAACAACTTGACCTGGGGCCAACCACATGGAAAGCATTATGTCTAGACTTTTACACTCCATGAGCCAACAAATTCTCCTTGTGGCTGAAGTTAGTTTGAGTTGGGTTTCTGACTTTTGCTACTGAAAAAGTCCACCAGCATTTGATAAGGTTGTTCCAAGTCTTGACTGCAGTCTCAATTTCCCTCTTTGTTAGATAGGGATAATCATACTTACATTTCACAAAGTGACTTAAGGCTTTTATCTAAAATACAGAGACCCTGGTAGATGCCCTGTAAATGTCAGTTCCCCGTCACATTTAGGTGGCATGTAAAGCCGAGACGATCATCCTAAATTTTCCTTCCTCATCCCAGAGAGACCTGCCAGCCACCATGCCTACTGTGTAGAGGAAAAGGATACTGTAGAGCATTCTGTTTTTGTTTTTCCTGCTGTGTTTTCATTCTCATGGTGAGGATGGCGAGGGGCAGAGTGTCTCGGGTGGGGATCTCTTCATCCAGGGGGCATTCAACTAGTCAGGTGTCATGTAACCTGCCATGAGGCAGGTGTCATGCCAACAAAGACTGTGTATGACTCGGGGGAGAAAGTGGATAGGGACACAGAAACAGTTCAGTTCAGTCACTTAGTTGTGTCCGACTCTGCGACTACAGCACACCAGGCCTCCCTGTCCATCACCAACTCCCCGAGTTTGCTCAAACTCATGTCCATTGAGTCAGTGATGCCATCCAACCATGTCATCCTCTGTTGTCCCCTTCCCCTCCCATCTTCAAACTTTTCCAGCATCAGGGGCTTTTCAAATGAGTTCTTCACATCAGGTGGCCAAAGTATTGGAGTTTCAGCTTCAACACCAGTCCTTCCAATGAATATTCAGGACTGATTTCCTTTAGGATTGACTGGTTGGATCTCCTTGCAGTCCAAGGGACTCTCAAGAGTCTTCTCCAACCCCACAGTTCAAAAGCATCAATTCTTTGGCGCTCAACTTTTTTTATACTCCAACTCTCACATCCATACATGAATACTGGAAAAACCATAGCCTTGACTAGACAGACCTTTGTTGACAAAGTAATGTCTCTGCTTTTTAATATGCTGTCTAGGTATGGTCACAAACCATGCAAGCATTCAGTCTTGGGAAAGGCTGGGCGCACTAACCACCTGCAGTTCTCAAAGGCACCACACAGTGTCCTCAGAGAGGCAGGCGTAAGCTTTGAGCGGCAGGGGACTGACTCCACCCAATTTTCCTGGGAAGGGCAGTTTCTAGAAAAGAAAAAGGTACCTCTGCGCCTCCCTCCTGGGCCCCCAGCCCCCAGTCTCCTCTAGGGTTCCCAGGCAGCAGTGGCAAAATTCCTGCGTGCCCCCACTTTGCCTCTCACACCTGTGTGACCTCAGGCAGTCAGTCAACCTACTCTGAGCCTCAGCCTCTCCAGAGTGATTCCACAACAAGTGGGCCAAGAGAAAAGGGGGCCACACACAGCCCGGTGGACTGGGTGTCTTGCTTATTTGAGCAGAGTGGCTCCTGCTCTGTTTGTGGGCCTATGAGGCAAACGGTCCTCACCAGGCCTGGGACTCTGGCTGACCTCATTGCCTGGGCCCTGCTGGGGGTCTGGACTGAGTGGGAATGAAGGACACACACCACAGCAGCTTTGGAGCCTGGAAACAATATCTCTGTTTATTCAGGTGACATCTGCTCTCCTGAGCATTCTGACAAGTGGCTTACAGGTTGAAGGCCCCCCCACCCCCAAATCATGTGTCTCCCCTTGCTGGCTTGCAGAGGTCCCAGACATCAAGCCAGGCCCCTGAAGCCTACTGAGCTTCAGCCCTTTGTCTTGTCTCTTGATCTCAGAGCGTTCCGGGGCAAAGCCTGCCTGCTGCCAAGCTCTTCAGAGCCTAGGGCCGCAGCCCGGTCACTTCTTAAGGTCCTCTTTTTGGAGAAGCAAGGAATACCTCCGAAGCCGGGTCCAGTGCTCTTCCTCTTTCACCTTGTACTTTGCCAGGTTCTGAATACTGTGGGACAGGCCATTGATGAGGGGAACTTGCTTTGTACCACATCCCCCCCATTCTCTATTCCCCCCACCCAACCCCCCACCCAGGGCTCCTAGGTCCCCAGGGCAGACCCTGACCACCCTGGGCTGATATGAGAAACTCCCCAAATGACACATCTGCTTCCTGTCTGTGTTCTCAGGACTCAGCCTGGTGCACAGAAGGTACCTGAATCAGCTTTGCAGAAGGAATAATAGGAGTGACGGAAGGTGAATTTATGAACCAAAAGTCTATTTGCAGGACCAACATTAAATACATCCGAATGCCACCAGTTACGTGTAACATCTCGTGAGCACGTACTAGTGACCAGCACTGGGGGAAGCGTTGGCAAGATCAAAGTGACTAAAACAGCTGCCCTCTCCCCCACCACAGTTTAGTGAGGTGATCAGTCACTAAGTCATATCCGACTCTTTGCGACCCCATGGACTGTAGCCCGCCAGACTCCTCTGTCCATGGAATTTCCCAGGCAAGAATACTGGAATGGATTGCCATTTCCTATTCCAGGGGATCTTCCTGATCCAGGGATCAAACTCTTGGCTCTTGCTGTCTCCTGCATTGGCAGGCAGATTCTTTACCACTAGCACCACCTGGGAAGCCCAGTTTAGTGAGGTGACAAGAGGAAAAGAACTTTTGTAACAGGAGGCATTTAAAAGCAATAGAATAAAACTAGAGAAGAGCACTTCCTGCCTGGGGAATGCCCCCAGAGAATAGGATTTCTGAGTTGAGTCTTTAAAAAAAAAATAAATGCACAGTCAGTGTGGCAGAATCAGAGAAGTCCAGGGTCACCCTTCAGGCTGCATGCAGACCTGGCCATGGGGAGCAGGCAGAAGAGAGGTGGCCTTCCTTCTGGGGAGGGGTGCGGGCTGCTGCCAGCTTTCTACCTCGGGCGCCTGAGTAAGCGGACAACGTTTAAAAGCTTAGAGCAAGTGGGAAGAGGGACACTTCTGGGGGAAAGACAAGGACCACAGGTTTGGGTATGTTCTGCGGCTCTGCCAGTCGGACAGCCACATCGAGATGTCTGGTACTCAGTGCATTAAAGCATTTTTTTTTTTAATGTAAGTAACCTATGCTTTGCTTAAAAAAAAAATCAAAGGATTCAAAAGTGGGTATACAATTAAAAGTAAACCTCCTTCTCACCTCAGACCCTTATTTTCTGTTCCCGAAGAAACTGTAATGAATGGCTCCTTGTAAATCCTTGAAAACCGTTCAGACACACAAGTGCAGGCATGCATATCATCTCTCCTTTTAAACTTAAAAGGAAGACTGCAACACACTGCCTGCCTTTCTCACTGAAAATGTATCCTGGCGGTTGCTTCCTGGCAACACTCAGATCTGCCTCTTTCTCTTTCCCTATTGACGACCCTTGGAGTTTCCAGTCCCCGTGTGTGGGGTGTGTGTGGGAGTCGGTGGGCAGGGGACAGGCAGAGGGTGTGCAGGCCTTGGCCCCTCGCAGCTCGTGTGCAGACCCAGCTCCTTCACTTAGAAGCTGGTGACCCTGGACCGGCGAGTTGACCTCTGCCAGCCTTAGCTTCCTGGCTGTAGGGGATAAAGTTAACCCTAGTAAGAAACAAGATGTGCCTCAAAGTACTGAGCATAGTACCTGGTACACTGCAGGTGCTCAGGAAAGGTTAATTCTTTTCATTTTTTAAAATTGAAGACCACTTGATTTACAATGTTGTGTGAATTACTGCTGAGCAGCAAAGTGATTCAGTTACATACCACCTGTCAGCAAAGCCTGGGGGAGGGAGGGGGAAACATCCCACTCCACAACTTCTGTTTGGCTAAACAGGCAACCAAAATTACTCCTAACCAAAGACAAATCAGGCAAAATGATTCACAACGTATTAACAAAGAACTCTTTAAAATCAAAAGAAAATGAGGACTTCCTTGGTGGCCCAGGGGCTAAGACTTCCCGCACCAAGTGCAGGGGGCCCGTGTTCGATCCCTGGTCAGAGAACCAGATCCCACGTGCCGCAATTAAGACCTGGCAGAGCCATATACATAAATAAATTAAAAAGAACTCAGCCATGAGAAAGAAAGCCAGATCAATTTACAGAAGGAGACAGAGAAACATAGAATAGATATAACATAAAGATGCTCAACCTCCTTAATTTCCAAATTGAAAGAGTTATGAACTATGAGTTTTGTACCTCATTTCTTGGCCAGTCTGGGGAGGGGCTAAGGACGCAGGGTGAATCTGCCCTTTCAGACGTACCTCCCCTGTAACTCTGAAAGCCCACCTCCAATTCATCCCACAGAAATACTAGGAAAAACTCACAAAAATGACTGTGGGAGGATGTTGGCTGGGAAATGGGGCCAGAGTGACCCCCGTGGTGGAGTCTGCTGTGGGCTGGGGCGCAGATGGGGGAAGAGGGCTCAGGAGTCGGGTGTAGTCACTGGGAGCGTGGCTCTGGGCGGAGGAGGAATAGGCGGCTCAGAACTGGGAAGGCGCTGGCTTGTTTCCTAACTTGGGAATGCAGTGGGGACACATGCCTGTGATTAAGACCCTGGAGGGAAGAGGTCACCGACCCGATGGACAGGAAGGTCTTGGTGCCTGGGGGAGGAGATAGCCGTGGGTATAAGCAGGAGGCCACTTTCTCTGAATCAGGAGGGAGACAGGGAGTGAGGGTGGGGGTGACCTGGGTGAGAGGGCAGCCAAGGTCCTGGGTGCTCTGGGAAGTGGGAGGCAAGTTTATCCACCAAGGGCACCGCAGAGGTGTGGGGAGCGCGTGGAAGCTGGGCGGGTGGCTCTCATGGCACCAGTGCCCTTCCCTTTGGCTGAGCACCGGCGATCAGCAGTGAGGAGGGACCCGGGAGGATGCCTGCCCCTCTGAGGCTAGGTACTGACTGTCCCTGGGGACAGCCCTCCCTGGAGCTCCAGACACCCTCCCTCCACCATCAGGCAAAGAAAGGGTTTTCCTTCCCCATGATGGCATAACAAATATGACTGCATTCTATTGTTTTGAAGCAATGTGTGTGCATCCAACTTCCAAAAAGATGGGCTGTCCATCTGCAAAGTGGGAGAGCAGATGGAACATCTGTAAGGCCTCAGGCAAGACCTCTGAATTCCAGTAGCCTTACAGCCTGCACACGTGGGATCTATGGGTCTATAAATAATTTTCCAGAAGTTTGTCCCTCTGTTTCTCGAGAAAAGCAGAACTTCCCTGGTGGTGCAGTAGTTAAGAGTTTGCCTGCCAATGCAGGGGACACGGATTCAATCCCTGGTCTGGGGAGATTCCACATGCCGCGGGCAGCTAAAGCCCATGTGCCACAGCTACTGAAGCCTGTGTGCCCTGGAGGCTAGCACTGCAGCTGGAGAGAAGCCCCTACTCGCTACAACTAAAGAAAGCCTGAGTACAGCAACAAAGACCCAGCACAGCCAAAGTAAAACAAATACATTAATTAATCAATTAATAATAATAAAAGAAAGGCAAAGGAAGGTTAGGACAGGCCCACAATTTCCCTCCTAGGGACAGTGAAGACAGGGCAGTGGGAGTATTCTTCCTCCACCCTAAAGGGAAATCTCATCTGGGGTCCACATGGGATCTGCCCAACCCTTCGCCAAGCCGGTGTGTGCCCTGTGGACGTGAGACTGTTGGGTCAGCCCAGAAGCCCACCTTCTGCTTGGCTACAGGGAATAAAGGGGGCATGGAAGAAAGAAAGAGGGGTGAGGAGTTGTTTCTAGCAGCTTCCTGTGTCCTAAAATTTCTGTCTTGTGATCAAAAGTCTGACCCAGCCGAGACGGCAGACCTGCCATCAGGGAGTGGAACCAGATGGGAATGGTGCCCTGGAGGCCCAGGAGGGATGGGGAACAGAAGCCAGGCCTGTGGAGGGGGCTGGGGTGGCGTACTGGGTGCTAACTGGCCTTCTTCCCAAGTCCAAAAGGCATGCTTCAGTTTCACACTGGCTATTTATAAAAGTCCCAAGTGCACATTTTGCAAAAACACTTTGGACAGACTGTCTTAAGTTTGAACTCTGAGTCTATTGCCGCATAGATCCATTGCCTTAAAGTTTCACCTAGTTTTAGGGCCAAGGGAAACTGTTTCAGTCACAAGGAGTAAACAGAGACCAAAAAAATGATTAAAATCCTTGGACATATTTATGTCCAAGAAAATGAGAATAAAATGTTAATGACAGATTCTAGGTTATGGGAATATAAATGCTTACCCACTTTTTTTCGGAACTAAGGTCTATTTAACATAATAAAATATTGGAGGCAGGATACTCTTTGGAAAAGCCCCAGACGTCAGACCTCAGAGCAAGCAGAACGGGGAAAGTGGAGGCGTTAGTCGCTCAGTCATGTCTGACTCTTTGCGACCCTATGGATGTAGCCGGTCAGGCTCCTCTGTCCATGGGATTTTTCAGGCAAGGGTACTGGAGTGGGTTTGCCATTCCCTTCTTCAGGGGACCTTCCCAACCCAGGGATCGAACCTGGGTCTCCTGCACTGCAGGCAGATTCTTTACTGTCTGAGCCACCAGGGAGCAGGAAATGCCTTGACTAAATCAGTGTTTCCTAATTTATCTCTGGGACCTCGAGGGAAATGATTGAATCCTGTGATCAGGCCCAAGTAAATGTCCCTTCAAGCTGAGCTGCCCCAACCACACCATGCAACCCCTCCTGGCTCCTGCTGGGTCCTTGGACCGAGGGAGCACCTCCCTGAGCTTTTCCCTTCCCCAAGCTCCCACTGCTCTTTCAGCCCTGAGCCCTGCACCTGGCCCCTCAGCCCCCCACCTGGTCAGCCATGCTGACTCCAGCCCACTTCCCAGCAGAAGGTTCCCTGGGAGGCGGGCCCTTCCACCCCACCCGGCTTCTGCAGTTGCTCCTGGGGAGGGGCTGGGGTGTGGGACCTAGGAGCTAAGATGTGTTGATAAAGGAAGAGACACGGTTGGGAAGGGGAGATAGAGGAACGCCTTCTATACCCGATGGGGGCCAGGATGGGTCTCTGGAGACTGGAGGGGGTCAGGGCAGAAGGGACTGCCTTCTTAAGAGAGCAGACCCAGCCATGGAGGAGTGGGGAAGGATATTATAGACACACTTCCCGTGGAAATTTATGTACATAGACATTAAAAACCAGAGCAACAAGGAAGTTTTTCTTAAAAAGTCATTAAGTTGTATTCTGGAGTGACATAAAGCCAGATGAAAAAAGTGAACATGATCTCAACATAGTAAAAATGCTAATGATAAAATCTTAAGGAAATTTACTGATGCATTAATGGCAGCACTGGGATCTGGGGGTGATATTAATTTAAATAATAATTAAATTATTATTTAATTTAATAAATAAATTAAATTTTCTTTATTGTCCTGTTTCCCAAATTTCTATAAGTGCATATATATATATATATATATATATATATATATATATAGCTTAGAAGACTGAGCACTGAAGAATTGATGCTTTCAAACTGTGGTGCTGGAGAAGACTCTGGAGAGTTCCTTGGACTACAAGGAGATCCAACCAGTCAATCCTAAAGGAAATCAGCCCTGAATATTCATTGGAAGGACTGATGCTGAAGCTGAAGCGTCAATACTTTGGCCACCTGATGCAAAGAACTGACTCACTGGAAAAGAATCTGATGCTGGGAAAGATTGAGGCCAGAAGGCGAAGGGAGCAACAGAGGATGAGATGGCATCACCAACTCAATGGACATGAGTTTGAACAAACTCTGGGAGATGGTGAAGGCAGGGAAGCCTGTGTGCTGCAGTCCAAGGGGTTGCAAAGAGTCAGACACGACTGAGCATCTGAACAACATAAAACTGAGAAATAACGAGTAACATTTTTTCAGTGGGTAATTACTCTGTTATGGTAGTAGAGCTACATGAGAAGCAAACTTATCAGGCTAAGCAGGGTTAGTTAAGCGATGTCTGAGTGGTAATGTCCACCTGCGCCCTGACTGAGGGAGGAAATGGTCAGGGACTAAGGCATCCTGAGTTGCTCAGGTCCTCGGCTGTCAGGCAGGAGGTGAGCTGCCCGGAGCTGGAGCCACTGGCCTCTGGTCCCTTCCCACTGGGAGGGCAGTCAGTTGGCTTTTGGGTGAAGTAGGAAGGCACACCCTTCCTAGGCTAGTGAAAGAAGGGAGTTAGAGAGGACAGAAAGGGGAACATGCTCATTAAACAACTTCTCTGAGCCTTATCAAGCAAGAGCACCAGGAAGCTCCACAGCATGACTCTCAACCCAGGAGAATGGCCCCACTACAGCCATGACCTGACCTCATTCTCTCGACTTTTTTTAAGCCATTGTTTGAAATTTTCCAAAAACATCCGTATGTTGGGTAGAAAAGTTGCAAATAGGACAAATACAAAGAAAAAACATCACACATGCTTCATTATCCAATATAATGTTGTGGATGGATTAGAAGAGACCCCAGCTGGACTTCTCCAGAGATCCAGTGGTTAAGAATCTGCCTGCCAATGCAGGGGACACAGATTTGATCCCTGGTCAGGGGAGATTCCACATGCCTCAGAGCAACTAAGCCCGCGGGCTTCAACTACTGAGCACTCACTCTAGAGCCCGGGATTGCAGCTACTGAAGCCCATGCGCTTGGAGCCCGGGCTCCACCTCGAGAGAAGCCGCGGCAATGAAACACCCTCACACTGCAACTAGAGAAAGTCCCGTGTGTAGCAATGAAGACCCAGTGCAGCCAAACATAAATAAGTAAATAAATGAAATTAAAAAAAAAGAGAGACCCCTGCTTTCTCAGAATGGACTGAGTACCATTAATGATGCTTTTATAGCAGGAAGGAACACAAGCAGAGTCCCCTTGGGGCTGGGGGTTACAGACAGGGAAAGAGGAGAGGTGTATCACGTAATTGGTTATATGGATGATGGAGAAAGGAAAGGGGGCTCAGACAAGGGGCTGGCAAACATTTTCTCTACAAGGCCAGCTAGGAAATGATTTAGGCTTTGTGGGTCAGAGCGTCTCTGCTGCAGCTGCTCAGCGCCTCTGTAACTCTTACATACGCAGATGAGACATAAAGCGGTGGGTGTGGTGTCTTCCGGTGAAACTCTATTCACAAAAACAGGCAGTAGGCCAAATTTGGCTGTAGTTTGCCAACCCCTGTCTTAGATGACTGTGTCTGATAATCCAAATATACTTAAAAAAAAAAAGAATTGAAAAAGCAACAAGAAAAAGACAGCCTTGACAGGAAGAAAACACCAACTTGAAGCCTTTCTTTTCTACCGGCCTGAATTCTTTCCTCCTTTTCTTCCAACCTGAGTGGGATTTAAATGCCGAAAAGGATCTTATGATCAAGCAAACCACTTATTCCATGGTCCAGAGACTACCCCCGGTACAGAGACCCAGAACTTCACCTCTTTTGGAAGAATTTCTCGCATCTCTCCTCCAGGGGCAGCGCCTGGGCAAATGTTGGGTGGGCCAATATGCTAGCTTGAGGAATGGTGCAGTTTCTTGAGAAGTTTTTTAGGAGTGGGTAGTCCTCAAAATTAAAATAGAAAATAGAATTTGGGATGTCTTCTGCTTTGCTGGCAGATCCAATTTCATCTGGATGGTCTCCTGGGATGAAACAGGAATGTGGTGTTCTGTTCTAGTGATTACCTTTTCTGTGCGCTTTGCGGTCAGGGTGGGTGCGAAGGGGCTGCTCTCTGCTTACAAAGCCTGGATCACTGGGTTTGGGCTAAGAGGGGATCACTTGATCTGGAGGAGCAGGAGTCCAGACGGGAGACTTGCCCAGCATTTTATCTAAGCGCCAGTGAGGACTGAGCGGCAGTGTCCTGGTCTGCGGGGGCTGGGATAAGGAGTGGGGAGGAGACTGGACAGGGTCACCCTGTGCTCTATGCAAGGACTGAGAGAGTTGGAGGTGGTCAGCAGGCCACAGGTCTGGGCGGCAGCCCTCACGGGCCCCCTCCGTACCTCGGAGCAGGAAACACGGGTGGTGTAAAGACACGACAAACACTGGGTTCCAGGGGGCTGCCAGGGAGTAGGATCTGGGGAGAGCAAAGGAGCAGATGATCTGCGACTTGGCCACGTCCATGAGGAACACAGAGCCATCTCTGGAAAAGGTCAGCACCTGGGGAGCAAAGAGATGGTGAGTGGGGACTTCTCCAGTCTGTCACTCATCCCAGTGTGAAATAAGAAAAGCAGCTAGAAATAAAAAACAAAGGGGGAATTTATTCACCCTTGGGCACCCAGCCTCTGGATCCAGCTGGAGCTGTTCGGCGGGCAGCAGGAAAGTGGCGTCTGCTCCTGTGGAGCTGCCGGCAGCAGCGGTAAAGAAGCCGCCTGCCGGGGCTCACCTGTCTTCCCCACTGAACTGGGAGCTCCACGAGGGCAAGGGCTTTCTCCTCCCAATCTGTGCCCAGCACACAACAGGCCTTCAGCAGAGATTTTTGGGAAGGAATAATGAACACATTCACTAAAGAAGAATGAGGGGCCTGAGGAACCTACCATGCCAGGTAAGGCTTGGACCGGGGCCACGGCACAGATGGCTTCATCCAGGTACTTCACTGGCCTGTATTAAACAGACACACAGACATCCAGACTGTGGGAGTTTTCAAGTTTTGCCGTCCTCTCCTAGGCATATACCTATATCCAATACAGACAAGTTCTGCTCTAGAAGCATCAGGATGTATGTCAGAGATGTTCATAGGAGCAAAAACTGGGAACCGTCTAAATATCCATTGCTAGGAGAGTGCTTAGGTAATTGTGTTACATTATATGATGGGATACTATATAGCAATGAAAATAAAAGAGCTGGAGCTGCACACGACATGTACCATTCTCCTGAACAATACTGCAAAGCAAGTCACAGAATAAATGGCAGTAGAAAACAAATTGGAGAATACACAGAATATGATCCCATTAGCAAGTTCCCTAAAATATGCACAGCTGGAGTGTATATGGCTTGGAGATACAGTCGTATGAATGTGGTTAATTCTTGAAGGAAAACAAAGAGATGATGAATTTAGGAAAACAGTGGGGTATATTTTTTTTCGAAAAAAAATTAGACATAATATTTAGCAGTAACTCCCATTTTAAAAAAGGTGGAGTCTATTATACAGAGTGAAGTAAGTCAGAAAGAGAAAAACAAATATTGTATATTAATGCATATATATGGAATTAAAAAGATGGTCTGGTGAACCTATTTACAGGGCAGCAATGGAGACACAAAGAGAACAGACTTGTGACACAGGCTGGGGCAGGAGAGGGCGGGAGAATGGAGAGGTTTGCATGGACACATATACACTAGCGTATGTAAAATAGATAGCCACTGGGAGTTTGCTGTATGACTCAGGGAACTCAAACCGAGGCTCTCTGACAACCTAGAGGGGTGGGATGGAATGGGAGGTGGGAGGGAGGCTCAAGAGGGAGGGGACATATGTATACCTATGGCTGATCCACGTTGACGTATGGCAGAAACCAACACAATACTGTAATTATCCTTCAATTAAAAATAAATAAATCAAGGGGAAAAATGTGGAGTCTGCTTTTCCACTGCTTAAATGTGGGCATGGCCAGATGACATGCTGTGTCCAGTGTAACACAAGCAGTGCACAGGGCTTGGAAAACATCAGTGAGCCTCGATGGCGGCTGGGAGCCCTGAGGTTTACTGAGGAGCCTGGGACAGCCTGCAGGAGAGGCTGCAAGGAGGAGTGCCTTGGCCACCAGCTGCCAGCTGCCTGTATGTGAGTAAGGCCCGCTAGTCGGCCCCTCACCCATGGGCATCTGTGAGAGTCAAGGCAAGCCCAGAGCAGGGATTGTCCAACTGAGCCCAGCCCAAGTGCTGACCTACAGCATCAGAGGTTAAGTGGTGACTGTTTCCTTAAGTCGCTAAATTGTGGAGTAGTTTGTTATATGCAGCAATAGATAATTAAAATCAACCCTGAATATTCATTGGAAGGACTGATGCTGAGGCCGAAGCTCCAATACTTTGGCCACCTAATGTGAAAAGCTGACTCACTGGAAAAGACCCTGATGCTGGAAAAGATTGAGGGCAGGAGGAGAAGGGGACAACAGAGGATGAGATGGTTGGATGGCTCAATGGACATGACTTTGAGCAAACTCTGAGAGATGGTGAAGGACAGAGAAGCCTGGTACGCTGCAGTCCGTGGGGTTGTAGAGAGTTAGACACAATTTAGTGACTGAACAACAACCACTTTTGAAGTGGAGGAGAGAAGGATGTGATCCAGGAGAGGCATACAGAGAGCCTTAACTGAATTGGAAATGATCTATTTCTTAAGCTTGGTGATGGGGACAGTGGAGTTCCCACCCCCGCCCCATATGTACGCTAAATACACACCCTCACACATACTATACAGGTTATTTGCATGCATAAAATATTTCACAATTTAAAAGAGGCCTTTGAAGAAACTGACTACAAACAATATTTTGGCAAAAACAACCCTCTTCTTGGTCACATGGGATAGGAAAGATGTCATTTGTGCCAACACACAATTTATATACATAGAACTCATATATATATCTCCACACGTATGCTGCTTCTGCTGCTAAGTTGCTTCAGTCATGTCCAACTGTGTGCGACCCAATAGATGGCAGCCCACCAGGCCCCCCCATCCCTGAGATTCTCCAGGCAAGAACACTGGAGTGGGCTGCCATTTCCTTCTCTAATGCATGAAAGTGAAAAGTGAAAGTGAAGTTGCTCAGTCGTGTCCGACTCTTAGTGACTCCATGGACTGCAGCCCACCAGGCTCCTCCGCCCATGGGATTTTCCAGGCAAGAATACTGGAGTGGGTTGCTATTGTCTTATCTGAATGTATGCTGCTGCTGCTAGGTCACTTCAGTCGTGTCCGACTCCGTGCAACCCCATAGGCAGCAGCCCACTAGGCTCCTCTGTCCCTGGGATTCTCCAGACAAGAATACTGGAGTGGGTTGCCATTTCCTTCTCCACTCTGAATGTATAGGGTTGGCCAAAAAGTTCATTTGGGTTTTTCCATAAAATACAGAAAATAAACCCAAACGAACTTTTCAGCCAACCCAATAAAAGACTTTAGTAATTCTGAGAAGCTCACTGAGACAGTGATGACCAGAGGGAAAGTGAACTCTAGTCTGAGAGGTTGTTTCAGTTTCTTACTGTTAAACAGGGCGGTATGTCTGGCAGATCATGTACCCCGCCCTCCCCCCAACCACCCACCTCTCCACCAGCAGACTGATGGTGGAGTTCTGGATCCCCGAGGCCGTCACCAGATGGAGAGACGCGTCTGTACACAGCACCACGCATTTCATGTGGCATTTCACTGAGCCCTCCGGATACACATTCTGTCCTTTGTGGACTAGGAAGTATTTCAGGAAGTGGATGCTTTGGCAGAAGCACTTTTCAGGAAGAGCAACAACTCCAAGAGTGAGTCCTGGAGGAAGGGAGGGCACGAGTAGGTCAGGCAAGGGGCAGAGGGAGGCAGCCATGGGCGCGAGGTCTGTGACCAGCGAGTGTGTGAGGGACAGGAGGCAAAACCAAGCACTGAGGGGCTTCCCTGGTGGTCCAGTGGCTAAGAACCCACCTTCCAGGGCAGGGGATGCGGGGTTTGATCCCTGGTTGAGGAACTAAGATCCCACAGCCCGCGGGGAAACTAAGCGCGCGCGCCACAACTAGAGAAGCCTGTGTGCTGCAGTAAAGACCCAGAAGAACCAGAAGAAAAACCAAACAAAACCCAGGCAGCGAGCATCCTTCGAAGTGAAGGCAGCCTGTCCACTAGGCTGTCAGTGTTTTAACTAACATTTCCTACAGAAAGGAATTCATAGCCAACGCCCACGGGGAGAAGGGAGCCCCCTTCAGGAGGAACCCTTCTAAGTATGTGGAAGAACCAAACCCAAGGAAGGGGACAAGTCAGCACTGGAGCGGAAGGAAGTGTTAACCCGGGCAGGTCAGGGTGTGTAACGCAGCGGTGGAGGGCGGGGCGGGGCGGGGCTTACCTTGCGCCAGGTCCCAGAGCGAGAGCACGCCGTCCTCGCAGGCCAGCACCAGGTAGGAAGAGCAGGGACTGAGCTGAGATACCACGATGGGCGCGGCGCACGGCCACACGCCCTCGGGGTCTAGAGGGGAGATGCCACTCACCAGGCCGCCCCCGGACCCCCGCTCCCACCCATCACCGCCACCCGGACGACCTGAGACCCAGACTGGTCTGCCTGTCTGGACTCACCATCTCTCTCCTCTCTGTGCCATGCTGTCTCCTTCCTCAGGATAATATAACAAGTTATATGATTATTATACTACAGTTAACAGGGATTGGGGCTTCCCTGGTGGGTCAGTGGTAAGGAATCCGCCTGCCAAGCAGGAGACATGGGTTTGACCCCTGCATTGGAAAGATTCCCTGGAGAAGGAAATGGCAATCCACCTCCGTATTCTCCTGCAGAATCCCATGGACAGAGGAGCCTGGAGGGCTACAGTCCATGGGATTGCAAAAGAGTACCACAGGACTGAGCGACTGAGCATGAGTAGGAACACTGAGTGAGGACTTACTAGGTGCTAAGCACCAGAGCTGGCACTTTATGGGCTTCATTTCATTTAATTCTCACAGGGATCCTATGAGGTGGGTCCTATTAGAACCCGCATTTTACAGATGAGCAGAATGAGGCAGAGAAACAAGTGACTTGCCCAAAGTCACAAGAGCCAGTCAGTACAGAAGTGGAGATTAGAAGCCAGGTTTCCTGGGAGAGGGATGGAAGGAAAGAAATTCTTCCTTTGTGAGTTTTAAACATTACTTCTGAGTATAACTCTGGACAGCATAGTGTTAGCTCAAGGAATTCACACAGAGTGAATTTGTTCGTGGAACTGCCTCCCTGAGTTTGTCAAAAACAAACCACCACCACTCATATTTCTTAAGTGCCTTTCAACTTCAAAAGAGCCTTCATGTAGAGAAACTGGATTTTGCTATTCACGACTAATGCGTAGAATACATAAGGATGGTGTAACTGAGGGGTTTTCTGCTTTGGAGGAGAAAACAGGGGATTAGGGCATCAAGTGACTGGCCTGAAACCACACTGATTGCAGACACGTGCTGGAACCAAGCCCCTCCTTTTTTACCTTCATTGCCTAAGGAGCCCTGTAAACCAGACGGGCTCTGTCCCCATGGACATCATCTTTAAGAAACACGACAGTTCAGAGACACAGCCTTGGGGTCACACCACAGCTAGCAAGCCACCCACTCTGTCTGCACAGCTCTGGTCCCCTAAAAGCCACGCAACTGTCAGTCACGTGCTCTTGGCTAAGCTGAAGAAGGACACGAGAGCCCTGAGCTTAGGTGACTCCCATCCCGGCAGTAAAGTACCAACTTTATCCTTCAGCGTCCGGTTAAGTGAATAGAAGAAGAAGTTGTGATGATCGGTCCAGTGTACACCAAGGACACAGGCTAGCCCTGGGAAAGAAGAGAGGAAAGGGGTGTCACGGAAGGAGTCTGGGTGGACTTTGATTTGGGTGGAGGGGTTTGCCCAGGAGGAGGTCAGTTTGAAATGGTTTGTGCCAATGGGCAGCACCCAACTGAGGGGTGAGCTACCAGCTGAGGGGCTGGGCACCCCCAGGAGGGCTGCTGCTGGGGCCAACTCATCTTCCTGTGCAGGAATGATGGTCACTACTACCCATCGGCTGCTTTCACATCTTCTAGATAAATTCCTGCCCACTGGGCTGTCAGTGTTCTAACTAACATTTTCTACAGAAAGGAATTCATATCCAGAGAGGTGGACCATAAAAAAGGCTGAGTGCCAAAGAATTGATGCTGGAGAAGACTCATGAGAGTTCCTTGGACTGCAAGGAGATCAAACCAGTCAATCCTAAAGGAAATCAACCCTGAATATTCATTGGAAGGACTGATGCGAAAGCTGAAGCTCCAAATTTTGGCCACCTGATGTGAAGAACCGATCATTGGAAAAGATCCTGATGCTGGGAAAGGTTGAGGGCAGGAGAAGGGGGTGACAGAGGATGAGATGGTTGGATGGCATCATTGACTTAATGGACGTGAGTTTGAGCAAACTCTGGGAGACGGTGAAGGACAGGGAAGCCTGGCATGCTGCAGTTCCTAGGGTTGCAAATAGGCGGACATGACTTAAAAGTCTGAACAACAACAAAAATCCGGAAGCAGCCTGGCGGGATGTGTGCACACCATCCTCTGTGGCAGCTCACACCCTGAAGACGGTGCCAGCGTCCATCATCAAGGAATCTGGTCTCAGGGGTCACAGGTGCAACTAGAAACCGTTAAGCTGCAGCTGGCAACCCACTTTCCACCTCATTCCCTCCCAGCAGGCAGGGTGTGCTGAGCAGAGCTTCTCTAGGAGGGCTTGCTGGGCATTCCCCCGGATGACCACCTGCTTCCCCTTCCTTTACCTGGGGATCTCTTGACTCCCGTGGGCATTGGGATTACGCGACTGGGAAGGAGGAAGTAGAACGTAGCCATACTGGGAAAGAAAGAGACACTAGTCAGAGCCGTGGTGGACTCCTTGGCAAAGAGAAGTGCTGTCAGCATCTTGGTATTAAGACCAGAAGTGAGTAGTTCAGAAGGATCTTCCAGGGCGTTCAGGGCCACGGAGCAAATTATATTCTATGTGCTGGTCCTGGTGTGTGTGGGCCCTTGGAGTTTGGTGAGGGTTAACAGGCAGAGTGATGTGAGTTACGCCCATGCCAGGAAGAGCACCCAGTATGGGCAGAGCCATTCCTGTCCTGGAGGAGGACCCCTTCACGATCAGACTTCGGTGAAGTACGTAAATGTTCCTATCCCGGGTGTACTAAGTTGGTACTTTTTTTTTTTTTAGTTTCTGTTAGGGCCTAGCTAGCCCTGGGACATTGTGTAAAGTGACAAAATTCAGGTCCACATGATGGCAAGATGAGAGGTTTCACTCCCCATGTGAAGCAAGAACATTTCTGAGACCTGCAATAGTTGTGAGGAGAGCTAGCTGCTGAACCTGCTCCACCAGATACTTCAAGGACTCAGGCTCAGGTTTTACAATCACTGAGGCCCACCTGCTCACTGAAATTAGAAAGTAGCGTGTTTTAAGAATTACACATTAATATATTACATTTAGGAAGACTGGATGGAAGTGGAGGAAAGTGTTATTAGTGGTCAGTTTTCCTCTCTAGGATCATCTGTGTTGTCTAGATAATCAGGAAAACAATTTTTTTTTAAGGAGATGCTATCATGCAAAAAAATTATAAAATAGGGAGTCCCTGGTGGTCTAGTGGTTAGGATTTGGCGCTTTCACTGCCATGATCTGGGTTCAAGCCCTGGTCAGGGAACTGAGATCCTGTAAGTAGTACTGCATGGCCCCCCACCCCCCACCCCCCAAAAAAACCTCTAAAACTCTACTTTTCATCTCCATAGATGCCTATTCCTTCTTTTAAATCTATGTTATCATCCTTTGTTCTAATTATAAACAACCCATCCAACTTTTCAAAAGATTTTGCTGAAGTTCTCAGAGAAGTCACCCAAACCATCAAGAGCTTTGAGACTCTGAATTAATTCAGGACTTTGGGTTGATTTCTGCCTGTACTCACAGAGGAGAAGCTCCCAGGGAGGGGTTGTTCTGGCCTCACCCCCGCATCCCTGACCTCCAGGCTCACCTGATTGGCTCAGGCTCCCATTCCCCATCCAGGAACTTCTTGTAGGTGGCTCTTAAGATTGCCTCCCGCTTCTCCCACTGGCTCGCCTTGATGTAGTGATTCTGCCCAGAGCCCAGCCCGCGGCAGCCCGCTATCTTTGCAAAGGCTTCCAGGGGGCTCTTAAATGTGGTACCTAGGTTGAAAATATCCCAGCATGGGTTAAACCATCTGATGTCCTCCTTCCTGTTTCTCCCTCCTCCTCTATGCTTCCCGGTTTCCTGCAGAATCCCTCTTCCTCAGAAGTCTGTTCTTGCTCTGCCCAGGTGATCAGCCTTCTCCCTGGCCTCCCTCCTACTCCACTGGCTCACGGAGCACAGGTGAAGGGCAGCTGCCCTCCCTCCTCCCACTCCTCCATCTCCATCCTGCTGTCGTTTCCTGTTTCCAGACTACAGAATCTCCAGAGGCCAGGGAAATGTTCACAATGTCACTAGAGACCTTAGATCACCATTGCTGTCTCTCCAGCCCAGCAAGGCCCCAAACCTTCCAGTCACTCGCACTATGCAGCTATGGCTGAGGACCCTCAATACACAATCCCAGCCTCCTCCGGGAGGCTTACACTGATCCAACTGCCTTCCTTTAGAAATTCTCCTTTCTCTGCCAATCATTTTTATCATTCTCCTTCCCAATAACCTTTCATTTCCTTCTTTCTCATCTGCTCCTAAGTCCACAGTGGGGACTTCCCAGGTGGCTCAAGTGGTAAAGAATCCACCTGCCAATGCAGGAGCCATGGGTTCGATCCCTGGGTTGGGAAAATTCCCTGGAGGAGGAAATGACAACCCACTCCAGTATTCTTTCCTGGGAAATCTTCTGGACAGAGGAGCCTGGTGGGCTACAGTCCATGGGGTTGCAAAGAGTCAAACATGACTGAGCAACTGAGCATGCACACCCACAGTAAACCTAAGCAATCTATTTTCTGGGCATGAACCTAATTTTCAGAACTCTTACTCTTTGGAAGGTGCCCAGGAGGTCCCACAGGGCCCCAAGTCCCTTTCTCCAGAGGCAACCATTGTTATCAGTTTCTTGTACAACTTTCTAGAAACAGACCCCTTCTAGATGGCAGCAAGTGTGTGTTACTTGCTCAGTTGTGTCCAACTCTTTTGCGACCTCCTGGACTGTAGCCCACCAAACTCTTCTGTCCATGGGATTCTCCAGGCAAGAATACTGGAGTGGGTTGCCATTTCCTTCTCCAAGGAATCTTCCTGACCCAGGGAATCAAATCCAGGTCTCCTGCACTGCAGTTAGACTCTTTACTGTCTGAGCCTTCAGAGAAGCCCCAGATGGCAGCATATTACTACATTATATAATGTATATAGTATAGTATATATTATTATATGTATTATATGTACATTTGTATATATTTTCTAAAACAAATGTTCAGTTCAGTTCAGTTGCTCAGTCGTGTCCGACTCTTTGCAACCCCATGAATCCCAGCACGCCAGGCCTCCCTGTCCATCACCAACTCCTGGAGTTCACTCAGACTCACGTCCATCGAGTCAGTGATGCCATCCAGCCATCTCATCCTCTGTCGTCCCCTTCTCCTCCTGCCCCCAGTCCCTCCCAGCATCAGAGTCTTTTCCAATGAGTCAACTCTTCGCACGAGGTGGCCAAAGTACTGGAGTTTCAGCTTTAGCATCATTCCTTCCAAAGAAATCCCAGGGCTGATCTCCTTCAGAATGGACTGGTTGGATCTCCTTGCAGTCCAAGGGACTCTCAAGAGTCTTCTCCAACACCACAGTTCAAAAGCATCAATTCTTCGGCGCTCAGCCTTCTTCACAGTCCAACTCTCACATCCATACATGACCACCGGAAAAACCATAGCCTTGACTAGACGGACCTTTGTGGGCAAAGTATGTCTCTGTTTTTGAATATGCTATCTAGGTTGGTCATAACTTTCCTTCCAAGGAGTAAGCGTCTTTTAATTTCATGGCTGCAGTCACCATCTGCAGTGATTTTGGAGCCCCCCAAAATAAAGTCTGACACTGTTTCCACTGTTTCCCTGTCTATTTCCCATGAAGTGATGGGACCAGATGCCATGATCTTAGTTTTCTGAATGTTGAGCTTTAAGCCAACTTTTTCACTCTCCACTTTCACTTTCATCAAGAGGCTTTTTAGTTCCTCTTCACTTTCTGCCATAAGGGTAGTGCCTCTGCATATCTGAGCTTATTGATATTTCTGCCGGCAGTCTTGATTCCAGCTTGTGCTTCTTCCAGTCCAGCGTTTCTCATGATGTACTCTGCATAGAAGTTAAATAAGCAGGCTGACAATATACAGCCTTGACGTACTCCTTTTCCTATTTGGAACCAGTCTGTTGTTCCATGTCCAGCTCTAACTGTTGCTTCCTGACCTGCATATAGGTTTCTCAAGAGGCAGGTCAGGTGGTCTGGTATTCCCATCTCTTTCAGAATTTTCCACAGTCTATTGTGATCCACACAGTCAAAGGCTTTGGCATAGTCAATAAAGCAGAAATAGATGTTTCTCTGGAACTCTCTTGCTTTTTCCATGATCCAGCAGATGTTGGCCATTTGATCTCTGGTTCCTCTGCCTTTTCTAAAACCAGCTTGAACATCAGGAAGTTCACAGTTCACGTACTGCTGAAGCCTGGCTTGGAGAATTTTGAGCATTACTTTGCTAGTGTGTGAGATGAGTGCAACTGTGCAGTAGTTTGAGCATTCTTTGGCATTGCCTTTCTTTGGGATTGGAATGAACACTGACCTTTTCCAGTCCTGTTACCATATATTAACTAGCAGTTCTTGAAATGTGGTCCCAGATCATCAGAGTTAGAAATGAAACAGAAATGCTGTGGGTCAGTTCAGTTCAGTCACTCAGTCGTGTCTGACTCTTTGCGACCTCACGAATCGCAGCACGCCAGGCCTCTCTGTCCATCACCAACTCCCAGAGTCTACCCAAACCCATGTCCATTGAGTTGGTGATGCCATCCAACCATCTCATCCTCTGTCATCCCCCTCTCCTCCTGCCCTCAAACTTCCCAGCATCAGGGTCTTTTCAAATGAGTCAGCTCTTTGCATAAGGTGGCCAAAGTATTGGAGTTTCAGCTTCAACATCAGTCCTTCCAGTGATCTGCTTTAGGATGGACTGGTTGGATCTCCTTACAGTCCAAGGGACTCTCAAGAGTCTTCTCCAACACTAACGTTCAAAAGCATCAATTCTTTGGGGCTCAGCTTTCTTTATAGTCCAACTCTGACATCTGTACATTACTACTGGAAAAACCATAGCCTTGACTAGATGGACCTTTGTGGACAAAGTAATGTCTCTGCTTTTAATATGCTGTCTAGGTTGGTCATAACTTTCCTTCCAAGGAGTAAGTGTCTTTTAATTTCATGGCTGCAATCACCATCTGCAGGGCCCAGCAATTTGGGTTTTTATAAATCCTCCAAATGAGTCTGATCCAGCTAAAGTTTGAGAATTGCTGTCATACCCTGCACGTCTGGCATTTTGTTTTTTGGTTTGTTTTGCATTTTGATTTGATGACATATCTTGGGAGATCTCTTTATTTCAGTACTATAGATCTTCTTGTTTGTTGCTTATTTGCATTTATTAAACCCTTTCCTTGTTGTGAACTATAACACATTCAGAAAGGAGCATAAAAATGTATCTTTTCCTTTAAATGCATCTTAATAAATTATGCTAAAGAAAACATCTGTCTCTTCTGAGGTCAAGAAACAGATTATCACATCTCCCTGCTAAAAGCTTCCCAAGGGCCCTGCTCCGGTCATATGCTATGCTATGCTATGCTAAGTCACTTCAGTCGTGTCCAACTCTGTGTGACCCCATAGACGGAAGCCTACCAGGCTCCCCTGTCCCTGGGATTCTCCAGGCAAGAACACTGGAGTGGGTTGCCATTTCCTTCTCCAATGCATGAAAGTGAAAAGTGAAAGTGAAGTCGCTCAGTCGTGTCTGACTCTTATCGACCCCATGGACTGCAGCCTACCAGGCTCCTCCATCCATGGGATTTTCCAGGCAAGAATACTGGAGTGGGGTGCCATTGCCTTCTCCGGCTCCAGTCATAACCCCCTGAGAAAAGCAGCAGCCATTCTCTTGGCTTTTAGGTAATCACTTCATGACATTTATGTTACTTTTATGCTACCTAAATATGCATCTAAACACCACAGCTTTGTTTTGCCTGGTTTTTGAGCTGTACACAGTGGAATTGTACAGTGTCAATTCTATATGTGCCCTCTTTTGCTTAATATTGTGAGATTTATCCATTTTGTTGTGTATATTTGTGGGTTTTCCTTTTCACTGCTGTATAGTATTCCATTGGGTGGAAAATATATACATATATTAAGGTTTATTTACATGTTCTTTTGTTGATGGATTTTCAGTTGTTTCATGGTTTGCGGTTATTGGAAATCATGCCATTATTATTATTCCTGTACATTCTTCCTGAAATACCTTTACTTTCAAGCCAATCAGGTATACATCTAGAAGCAGGGTGACTAACTCATTCTGGTTTGTCTAGCAGTTTCCTAGTTTTAGCACCAAAAGCCCCATGTCCAGGGAAATCCCTTAGTCCCAGACAAACTGATATGGTTGGTTACCCAGTGTAAATGCTGGGTCAGAGAATGTAACTTTTCTTTAACACTAACACTAAATTGTTTTCCAGGGTGGTTGTACTGATTTTCATTGCTATCTATGTATGGGAGGTTTGATTGTTTCACATCCTCACCAACTTGGTATGATCAATATCTTTTATTTATTTATTTTAAAACAATATCATCATTGTTTTATATTAGCAGCATTATTCCTTACTCCTTTTGTTAGAAAAACACCCTGCAGTGTGTGTGCAGATCTGTGTATAATCAATATCTTTTAATTTTAGCCATTCTGGTAGGTGTTAAGTGGTATCTCATTATGGTTTGTTTTTTTTTCTCATTATGGTTTTAATTTGCCTTTCCCTGATAACTAACTATGCTGAACATCTTTTCATATGTTTATTGGCCATTTGAATAATCTCTTACCTATTTTATACCAAATTACCTGTCGTTTTCCTAACAATCTGTGGGAATTCTTAATAGAGTCTAGATATGGACCATTCATAAGTCTTGTGTGTTTTGAAAATGCCTTCTCCCAATACATAATTTGCCCATTCATGCTGTTAATGATGTACTTGGATGATTAGAAGTCTTTAATTTTAATATAGTCAGACTTACCAACTTTTCTTATAAATAAGTACTTTTTGTCTTTGGTCTAAAAAGTCTTTCCCTACCCAAAGGTCATAAAGATATTGCCTTATATTATTTTCTAAAAGTTTTATTGCTTTGTCTTTCATATTAACTTTTATGATTCATCTGGAATTGAATTTCGTATATCATGTGAGGCAGGGGCCATATGGACAACCAGCACCACTTACTGAAGTGACCATTCACTGCTCCGTAGCACCACCTTCATCAGATATCAAGGGTCCATTTCGGCCTAACTCTGTCCTGTCTTCTCAGTCCTGTGTTTTTCATCTAATCTTTAAATCTACTATATTCTATCAACTATTTCTATATTTTATATATATCTTTCCATCTATTATTCACTCATCTCTTTTTCTACCTTGTTTTAATTATTGTGACTTTGTAATAAATCTTGATGGAGAAATCATATCACCATGTTCTTCTATGAGAGTGAATTGTCTATTCTTGGTCTTTTGCATTTGTCTCTTTGTTTTTAATGGCTGCAAAGTACTCGGAGTGTACCAGATTTACCTCACTAGTCTTATGCCTCTATAAATAGCACTGCAGTAAACACCCTTGTAGGTATATCTCTAAGGTCATATGTGAATATTGAGAGGACAGACTGTATGTCCTCTGTCTAAAGTGTGGACTTACCCTCTGGTCCTCTTAGCCAACTCCCACTTAATTCTTAAAACCTTCTCAAACGTTCCTTCTTCTGAAAGAGCCTCTGCCTATTCCCTAGGCAGAGTTAGTTACTCCTTCCTCTATGTTTGTCTGGTCCTGGATGGCCCCCACTGCTGCACCTAATCGAATCCTACTGTGATGCTTCCTTTTTCACCTGCAGCTTCTGGAGCACGGGACATGTGTCTGACTCATCTTTGTGCCTGGTGCATTATCGGCCCTCAGCAAATACTGGTGAATGAAGTAACACAGGAATGTAGGAATGCGTGAACCCCACCAGCACTAGGGGAAAGGTGTCTCCTGATGTCCCAATTCTTTTAGTTAATTATATCCTTGTAACATTTATATTTTTAATCTTTAGTCCCAGAGCCTATGACTTGTAAATCAGATATTGCTGCTAATAAATGAAAAATGTGGAGAAAGAGAAAGGAAAAACTAAGAAATCAATGGCAAAAGGAAAGACAGTATTCATGGACTTATACGTACCTGTAATTGGTTTGGGTGGTTTGATTTTCATTATTTGAACTGGAAGACTCAACTTAACATCTCCTCTAAAAGAAATGTTCATATCCTACAATAAGGAAAAAGCACAGATAATAAGCCAACAAAGGAGATAAAACAGGATCCTTAGAAACACTTATTTCAAAAGAAGGTGAAAAAAGAAAAAAAAAGAAAGAAAAACAGGCGGGAAAAATAGAAACAGCAAAGTGGTAGATTTAGACATAAATACAGCAAAAATCACTTTAAATATAGCAAAAATCACTTTAAATATAATGGCATAAATGGCCTAAACACCCCAGTTAAAAGGTAGAGTTTGACAGATTGGATTAAAAAGGCAAGACCTAATGATATGCTATCAAAAAGAAACTTATCTTAAATGTAAGGATTCTTAAAAGTATATAAAAAGTATATCTTATAAACTAATCAAAAGAAAGCTGAGGTGGCTATATTAATATCTGACAATATAGATTTCTGAGCAAAAAATGTTACCAGAGATCAAAGCGTCATTGAATAAAGATAAAACAGTGAATTCTCAAGGGGATATAAAATTCTAAATGTTTCTTGCACCTAATAACAGGGCTTCAAAATACATGAAGCAAAAATTCTTAGTGTGAAAGCAGAAATAAATCTATAACCTCATAGATTTCAACAGTCTTCCCTCAGTAACTGATAGGATAAGCAGACAGAAAATCAGTAAGAATATAGAGGGGAAAGCAGTGAGGATATAGAAGACTCGAATAACTTGGACCAGTGACAACCGACTGCATGTTCTTTTCAAGTGCACATGGGATACTTAACAGAATTAACCATATTTGGGGCATAAAACAAGTCTTAATAAATTTGAAAGGTTTCAAATTATATGAAGTATGTTCTCTGATCACAACAGAATTCAGTTAGAAACCAGAAAAAAAAAAGAAAGATATCTAGAACATCTCAAGTATTTGGACACTAAATAACATGCTTCAAAAAATAATCCACTGGTTTCAAAAAAGAAGTTAAAAAACGCAAATTAGGAAGTATTTTCAAAAATTAAAATATCAAAATTCGAAGGAAGCAACTAAAGCATTAGTTAGATGCAAGTTTATAGCACTAAATCGGAGAAGGCAATGGCACCCCACTCCAGTACTCTTGCCTGGAAAATCCCGTGGACGGAGGAGCCTGGTAGGCTGCAGTCCATGGGGTCGCTAAGAGTCGTACACGACTGAGCGACTTCACTTTCACTTTTCACTTTCATGCATTGGAGAAGGAAAGGGCAACCCACTCCAGTGTTCTTGCCTGGAGAATCCCAGGGATGGGGGAGCCTGTTGGGCTGCCGTCTATGGGGTCGCACAGAGTCAGACACGACTGAAGCGACTTAGCAGCAGCAGCAGCACTAAATGCCTATATTATGCGGTGAAATTCCTAAGGTCTTGGTGCTTGGTTCAGTTCAGTTCAGTTCCTCAATTGTGTCTGACTCTTTGCAACCCCATGAATCGCAGCACGCCAGGCCTCCCTGTCTATCACCAACTCCCGGAATTCACCCAAACTCATGTGCATCGAGTTGGTGATGCCATCCAGCCATCTCATCCTCTGTCATCCCCTTCTCCTCCTGCCCCCAATCCCTCACAGCATCAGGGTCTTTTCCAATGAGTCAACTCTTCGCATGAGGTGGCCAAAGTACTGGAGTTTCAGCCTCAGCTTCAGTCCTTCCAGTGAACACCCAGGACTGGTCTCCTTTAGGATGGACTGGTTGGATGTCCTTGCAGTCCAAGGGACTCTCAAGAGTCTTCTCCAGTACCACAGTTCAAAAGGATCAATCCTTTGGCGCTCAGCTTTCTTCACAGTCCAACTCTCACATCCATACATGACCACTGGAAAAACCATAGCCTTGACTAAACAGACCTTTGTTGGCAAAGTAATATCTCTGCTTTTGAATATGCTATCTAGGTTGGTCATAACTTTCCTTCCAAGGAGTAAGCATCTTTTAATTTCATGGCTGCAGTCACCATCTGCAGTGATTTTGGAGTCCCAAAAAATAAAGTCTGACACTGTTTCCACTGTTTCCCCATCTATTTCCCATGAAGTGATGGGACCAGATGCTATGATCTTAGTTTTCTGAATGTTGAGCTTTAAGCCAACTTTTTCACTCTCCTCTTTCACTTTCATCAAGAGGCTTTTTAGTTGCTTTTCACTTTCTGCCATAAGGGTGGTATCATCTGCATGTCTGAGATTATTGATATTTCTCCCAGCAATCTTGATTCCAGCTGTGCTTCTTCCAGTCCAGCGTTTCTCATGATGTACTCTGCATAGAAGTTAAATAAGCAGGGTGACAATATACAGTCTTGACGTACTCCTTTTCCTATTTGGAACCAGTCTGTTGTTCCATGTCCAGTTCTAACTGTTGCTTCCTGACCTGCATATAGGTTTCTCAAGAGGCTGATGCTTGGTACAGGCACACAAATATTTTAATGGAACAGGATCAAAAGTGTAGAAATATACATAGGAATGGTACTTGTGTTGCAATTGCTATTTTTAAAAGACAGATCAACGTGGATCTCTTCCTTGTTCCATTCACAGAAAAAACTACCACGTGTATAAAAGAGTGAAATGTGCAAAAAAACACACAAAAAAACAAAAAACAAATACACTACGAAGTATTAGAAGAAAGCACAGGAGAATTTATTTATAATCTTGAGATAGAGAAAACCTTCTTAAGTGCAATGGCTGTAAAGAAAAGGTTAAAAATTCTGACTATAACAGAATCTAAAATGTCTTTACAACAGAAAAGCACATAAAGTAAAAAAGGGAAACAACAGATTGGAAGAAAATATGTAATTGGCAAAAAATTCACAGGCAATTCACAGAAGACAAAACCTCAATAGCCAGTAAAAATATGAGGAGATTAATGAAAATTAACATGAGACAATATTTTGTTTCATCAATTTGCACAAAAATTAATAATATCAAGGTTAACCAGGCTGTGGAGAAATTGATTGAATGTAAATTGTCATGTCATTTTTGGAGGACAATTTAATAGGATCTATATTAAAACTAAAATTGCACACATCCTTCAGGAGCACTCAGGTACACAAAGAAGAGTTTAGAAAGATTTTCACTGCGTTATATAAAAGCCACAAATTAGGAAAACCTTCAATAACACCAATGGATGAACAACCAAATAAACTACGGTACATCTTTAGTAGGAATAGAACAGAGGAAAAGAACAAGGTAGGTTTGTCTGACATTGCAAAACTTTGCCAATAAGTTGATTAGTATAAAAATGCAAGATCATAAGAAAATCTGTATAGTATGATGCCACTTATATAGAAGAAAATTCCCATAAAATGAAAGTATATTTTTCAAAATAAACTGATATCTGAATCAAACTGTATACTAAAGGCCTATAGAAAACACACACCAAGCTAATAATGGTGATGATCTCTGGAGAGGGCTGCTGAGTCTGCATTACTTGGTTCTTCCCAAAGTGATGTGTTCACATAGCATTTGTATAATTTGAGACAAAACGTAATTTTAAAAGGGATAAAGGAAAGGCCTCTGGAGAGAGACTTCCATTTGGAAGTTCACCATTTCTCTTCTGATAGGCTTGAATCCCAAGAGCTAAGCCTCTGGAAAGCATGGTGTGCTCTTTGCCTCAGAGGCAGAGTCAGGAAGCTCCAGGGAACCCAGTCTGTGCTCTGCCGTATCCCAATACAAACGTGACCTCCAACACCAAAGTAGAACAAAAAACCCCAAACGTGAGTTTGGTGGATTGGGCTGCTTACATTGGCAGAGGCAAGCTGGATTCTATGGGGCCTGAAGTATATATGGTTTAGGGGTCTCTGTAAGAAAGAGAATACAGAGTGCCAATGACCACCTAATACAACTCAGTTCGGGGGCTATTGTGACAGAGGGGAAGTTTGAGTGAGAAGAGATGGTGGTGGTCTTAAGTGATTATGGTTAAAACATGTTACTTTTTCCAATTTTACAAAAGTCTGTGGCCATGTGAAAACACTGGCAGGGCCCCTGTCTCAGGGAAACCCACCCCTGAACAAATGACTTGGGTCAGTTCTCCTCAAGAATGAGGCACAAGATCAAATCACAGAGAATCTGAAAACAGTGCCCTGGTAAGAATATTTTATTAATATATTTGACATTTAAGGTACCTTTAAAATCAAAATAAAAATTTCTAACATTCAAGTTAAATCTCTTTGGAGATATTCTTTAAAGTTTCTTACCGTATCTAAACTATCTGCAGTCACAGAATCAGGAGTGTTCTGGGGAGAAAAATGAGAAATTAATTCATGATGGGTTTGGTATATGCTCCCCTTCTTCCTTTAATTTTTCGCATTGCTCCTTCTTCCCCTCAATCACTCTTGTGAGATGTGAACTCATCCCCATAGACATGGAGGGCCAGTATTTGTGCAGTCCTCTGGCCTGTAGGATTTTAATACATGATACCCATTCTCTAGGATCTTAAAACCTATTTGGGGAAACAAGAAATCATCAATGACGTTAAGAGAGAATATGAGTGAAAGGGAGGGGGTCAGCTAGGAGACTATTACAAAAATCTAAGTTAAAGTGAATATTTCTGATTGACAAAATTTATCAGTGATGTTGACAATTATTATTTATAAGTAACTCTAAATATAATTCATAGTACAAGAGCTACCACTGTAACTGGCATAAGTTGATTGCTTCTCAGTGTATAGAAACAGTGAATTATGGTGACAAATCACCCCCATTCCAAGGTGCTTTTCCCACTTGGATAATAAATTAATCCCTCAAAAAATGTATCTGTTGGGCACTGAGTAGGATGCCATGGGGATGGTGACAAAAAGAAGCAGAAGGTACAACAACCTAGAAATTTACCATCTAGTTAGGAGAAAAGAACCGCTACTGCTGCTGCTAAGTCGCTTCAGTCGTGTCCGACCCTGTGCGACCCCATAGACGGCAGCCCACTAGGCTCCTCTGTCCCTGGGATTCTCCAGGCAAAAACACTGGAGTGGGTTGCCCTTTCCTTCTCCAATGCATGAAAGTGAAAGTGAAAGTGAAGTCGCTCAGTCGTGTCCGACTCTTAGCGACCCCATGGACTGCAGCCTACCAGGCTCCTCCATCCATGGGATTTTCCAGGCAAGAGTACTGGAGTGGGGTGCCATTGCACAATAGGATAGTATATGAGAAGTGTCAAAGAGAGGTACAAAGAATAGATTCTGTAAGAGTTTAGAGGAGGAATGTCTCTGGGCCAGTAACTCTCCCAGAGATACAAAAAATCACACCTTGCTACAAAGACATTCACTGGAGAAAAAGGGCATTTATTCAAAGCCACTCAATGTACTTGGCATTGAATGTGAGTCTCAATCTTGGTCTCGTAGATTAATTTCACTAACACTTTATAGCACATAGCACAATATGTTTTAAAGGCATCCTCAACTGATATTTGTTGTCATTGATTAAAAAAAATAATAAGTACACTTTGGGAATTCCCTGGTGGTCCAGTGGTTAGGACTGTGCACTTCCACTGGGGAGGGCATGGATTCAATCCCTGGTCGGGGAGCTCAGGTCCTACATGCCACACACAATACAGCCGATATATATAATAACTGCACATCAGATAGATGAGAAAATTGTCTTAAAATCTTTTTTGTTTAAATATTGTATTTTGAAGAGATGGCATGAGTCCCAGGGATCACATATAATTAAACTGAAATAGATTTCTACCTACCTTCTAAGAATAATATGAAGAATACATATATTCCCATATATTTAGAACAACTCCTTTATACCATAATCTGGAGAGTGTAGTGGAGAGTGTAGTGGAGAGACATGGAAGGATTATTTCAGCCCAGGAGGGGAAAAAATATATCTATTAGTCAGAGTCAAAAAAAAAAAAACACTCTCCCAGAGAAATGCCTGGGAGTGGTCTTGGTAGAGAGGCAACTCCCAGAGGAGAGAGATACCACCGTTTAAGACCCCTCGGCTTTTTAACCATCTTATTTTAACCAAAGCAAACTGACTTAAGAGACACAGGCCAGGGTACCTCTTGTCCTGTCTTACAGCCTCCAGACAGGCTCCTTCATCTTGAAATTGCAAGAAGGAGGTGCGCTAGATGTGGGCAGGGAGGAACATATCAGTTGAAGACAGGTGTTACCTACCAATTGCAGCTGCTGTCTGATTTTCTTCTTTGTATTTACGGCAAGTTGGGGGTACTGCACTTCCTTGATCCAAGACTCCTTGGGCAGCTTATACACATCCAGCCAAATGTCCCCAGCTCCTGCATTGGGAAACCGAGGAACCGTTGAGCAACCGCAAACAGGCAATGAGTTTCCTCAGAGAAACGGCCCATCTCAGAACCACTGGCACAGAGGCAACTTTGACAAACGGAAGGAGATGTGGTTCTGTAGCGGTTGTTGCCAGTCCTCACTCACAGAGAGCCCTGAACTCCTCTCCCCAGGCCGCTGCCTCTAACTGGAGATGGGCTTCTCACCCTCACAGCACCAATGTAACAGTTTTAACCTGACTGTCCACGCTGCCTGGTCCCCACGCTTTCTAGGTTCCAAATGATAAATTCCACTGACGTTTTGTGTTACAGCCGTTCCCACCTGGGGAGGAAAGTGGCATATACAGAAGCAGTAACCGAGAGGGGTATGGCTGACAACGGGCTAGAATCGAACTCTGAGAGATGCCTCAGGAGAATTCTTCTGACCAATATTTGAGGAGATGACAACCCATGGGGTGGCTGTGAGCACTTTATCTTGTCAAAGAAACATGCTCAGCTTCTGTACTGAATACCTGCCAACCCAGGAAAAGTTACTTTCCTAGAATGGGATTCTGGCTAAATGTTTCCTTAAAAAAGTAATCATATAGACATCTTGTTTTCAGACTTTTGGACTCCAGAGCTGTTGGGGAGTACATGTCTGTAATTTTAAGCCAGCTAGTTTGTGGTACTTTGCTATAACAGCCCTAACAAACTACTACAGATAGTATAAAAGTTTCCTTTGGTGCATAAAGCATTACAAAATAGGTATCTTTCTCCAGCACCTAACATCTGAGGGACCTGGGGCAAGAATCTAAATAGAGGCCGAGACGCCAAATGTCTAATTATTTAAAAGTTAAAAGTCAAGCTAATAATCATTTGGATAAAATATATTCTATTACCACAGGAATAATTGCAACAAGCAAGATCCAATGTTGAATGCTAAAACTGGTGGGCAAAACTTTAATGACAAACAGGATATTTGCATAATCTCCAAGTATCTCCCCCTAAATGTTTATCAGTCACTGTGGAGGTTTCAACATAGGTCTCAAAATTCTCTGATCATCCTACATCCAGAAAATGGTGTTTACATTCTCTCCCCTTCCAGTGTGGTCTGGACCTAGAGCATGGAAGGGGGAAAACAGTCGCTCAACCGTGGAGAAAGCTGGCAGATCACTTTAAGTGATCAGGGTTAACATCAGCAGTGGTGCTATCACATACCCCCCAATATAATTCAATGAAAAGAGCATTTCACCTCTGTGAGATCTTCCTCCAAATCCTTAACCCCAGTTTGAATCATGAGGAAAAATTCAAACTGAAAATCAGGGCCATTGCACAAAATACCTGACTGGTACTCCTCAAACATGTCGAGGTCATGAAAGACAAGGTAAGACCAAGACATCACACATATAGGTACAGTGTGAAAAGATGATGACCGAATGCAATATGATATCCTGGATTGTACCTTGGAGCCAAAAAAAAAAAGTATCTAGGAAAAACTGGCAAAATCTGAAAAAAAAAATCTGTAGTTTATTGTATTATACCAACATTATTTGCTTAATTTTGACAAATGTACCATGGTTATATTAAATGTTGGTATTAGGGACACTGGGTGAAGGATATAAGGGAACTCAGTCATATCTTTGCAACTCTTCTGTAAATTATTTCTAAATAAAAGGGTTGGAGGGCTTCCCTTGGCTCAGTGATAAAGAATCTGCCTGCCAATGCAAGGGACACGAGTTTGATCCCTGGTCTGGGAAGATCCCACGTGGTAAGGAGCAACTAAGCCCCTGTGGTAAGGAGCACCACACCACTGAGCCTGCACTCCAGAGCCTGGGAGCTGCAGCTACCGAGCCCACATCCTGCAACTGCCGAGGCCAGCACATCCTAGAGTCCGTGCTCAGCAACAAGAGAACCCACCACAGTAAGAAGACCACGCACTGCAACTAGAGGGTAGGCCCTGCTCTTCAAAACTATGGAAAAGCACATGCAGTAGCAAAACCCCAGCACATCCAAAAATAAATAAATAAAATTATTTTTAAAAGTAAAATGTTTTTCGGGGAAAGTGATTATCTGGAAGATACTGGAACTCTAAAGAGCCTTTGGTCAGTCTTACCTTGTAGGAGCAAGGCTGCAAAGTTCCCTCCTTTAGAAATTTCCATCTTTATACAGGTGGTTTGCTTGCTGGCATCCTCCTAAAAAGAAGAGAGAAGCTGATAGAATAAGTTCAGCCTGATGATAGAGGAGAGTGTATTTCAGGGCCTTTCGTAGTTCACATCAGGAAAAAAAAAATCCTTCTAAAGATTGAGGCATAAAAAGATGCCTCAAATTGCTTCAGACTTTCCATTTTTGTATAGGAATTGGACAAGATTGCATGTAAAGCAGTAGAACTCAATTTTCCATCTAAAGAATTTTGGACTTATTTCCTGGTTTCATAAATACTCCTGATCATTTGCAGTGATTTCATACTATCTGATCTCCTGCTCAGGTTGCAAACCCTCAGACCTATGATTAGCTCTTTTCAAAATGTGTTGAAAAGAGTTCTACATGACAATGAAAACTCTGGTCAGTTGCTTGAAAAAAAGGCTCTGTCTAGGCTATAGTACTGCCATAGTCTGATTTGGCTCATAAACAACATCTATTTCTCACGATCCAAGGTTTCCAAGGATTTCTGGCAGATTCAGTGTCTGCTAAGACCTAGCTTCCTGGCTCATGGACCGCCTGCCACCTCTGTGTCATGTGGTGGAAGGGTTGAGGGAGCTCTCTTGGGCGGTAATTCCACTCATGAGAACTCTGCCCTCATGACCTAATCGCCTCCCACACTGGGGATCAGAATTTCAACATGAATTTTAGAGGCACAAAAATATTCAGTCCATATCGAGTGGAGACTGAATGGAACCCTAGTATGAAACCTGCTTGAATTTTCAGCAAGGTGAAAAAGACTCAATGTATACAGATGTGCTGTACCTTTCAGGAGCTCTAAGACTAGCAAAATTAGGTGCCTAGAAGAATTAGGCTAGTAAGCCCCCTAAGTTATTTAAGGAGAGGGAGTTTTAAACATTTAGTTTTTCTTTCACTTTCTTGTTTAAAAATGGAAGTATATTTGATGTACAATATGAAAGTGAAATCTGAAACTGAAGTCGCTTAGTCGTGTCCGACTCTGTGTGACCCCATAGACGGAAGCCCACCAAGCTCCCCCGTCCCCGGGATTCTCCAGGTAAGAATACTGGAGTGGGTTGCCATTTCCTTCTCCAATGCATGAAAGTGAAAAGTGAAAGGGAAGTCACTCACTCGTGTCCGACTCTTTGCGACCCCATGGACAGTAGCCTACCAGGCTCTGCAACCCATGGGATTTTCCAGGCAAGAATACTGGAGTGGGCTGCCATTTCCTTCTCCAGGGGATCTTCCCAACCCAGGGATCGAACCCAGGTCTCCTGTGTTGCAGACAGATGCTTTACCATCTGAACTACTAGGGAAGCCCGATGTACAGTATAGTGATTCACAATTTTTAAAGTGTACATTCCATTTATAGTTATTATAAAATATTGGCTATATTCCCCATATTGTTCAAAATATCCTTGTAGCTCATTTTACACATAATAGTTTGTATCTCTTAATTCCGTAATCCTATATTACTCCTCTCTACTTCTCCATACCCCTTGTAAGTACTAGTTTCTTCTCTATATCTGTCTGTTTCTTGGTTTTTTCTTTTTTGTCATATTAGCTAGTTTGCTATATTTTTTAGATTCCACATAAAAGTGATATCATACAATATTTGTCTTTTTTCACTTAGCCTCAGTTCAGTCGCTCAGTCCTGTCTGACTCTTTGCGACCCCACGAATCGCAGCACACCAGGCCTCCCTGTCCATCACCAACTCCTGGAGTTCACTCAAACTCATGTCCATCGAGTCAGTGATGCCTTCCAGCCATCTCATCCTCTGTCGTCCCCTTCTCCTCCTGCCCCCGATCCCTCCCATCATCAGAGTCTTTTCCAATGAGTCAACTCTTCGCATGAGGTGGCCAAAGTACTGGAGTTTCAGCTTTAGCATCATTCCTTCCAGAGAAACCCCAGGACTGATCTCCTTCAGAATGGACTGGTTGGATCTCCTTGCAGTCCAAGGGACTCTCAAGAGTCTTCTCCAACACCACAGTTCAAAAGCATCAATTCTTCAGCGCTCAGCCTTCTTCACAGTCCAACTCTCACATCCATACATGACCACTGGAAAAACCATGGCCTTGACTAGACGGACCTTTGTGGGCAAAGTAATGTCTCTGCCTTTGAATATGCTATCTAGGTTGGTCATAACTTTCCTTCCAAGGAGTAAGCGTCTTTTAATTTCATGGCTGCAATCACCATCTGCAATGATTTTGGAGCCCCAAAACATAAAGTCTGACACTGTTTCCACTGTTTCCCCATCTATTTCCCATGAAGGGATGGGACCAGATGCCATGATCTTAGTTTTCTGAATGTTGAGCTTTAAGCCAACGTTTTCACTCTCCTCTTTCACTTTCATCAAGAGGCTTTTTAGTTGCTCTTCACTTTCTGCCATAAGGGTGGTGTCATCTGCATATCTGAGGTTATTGATATTTCTCCCAGCAATCTTGATTCCAGTTTGTGCTTCTTCCAGCCCAGCGTTTCTCATGATGTACTCCACATGTAAGTTAAATAAGCAGGGTGACAATATACAGCCTTGACGTACTCCTTTTCCTATTTGGAACCAGTCTGTTGTTCCATGTCCAGCTCTAACTGTTGCTTCCTGACCTGCATATAGGTTTCTCAAGAGGCAGGTCAGGTGGTCTGGTATTCCCATCTCTTTCAGAATTTTCCACAGTCTATTGTGATCCACACAGTCAAAGGCTTTGGCATAGTCAATAAAGCAGAAATAGATGTTTCTCTGGAACTCTCTTGCTTTTTCCACGATCCAGCGGATGTTGGCCATTTGATCTCTGGTTCCTCTGCCTTTTCTAAATCCAGCTGGAACATCAGGAAGTTCACGGTTCACATATTGCTGAAGCCTGGCCTGGAGAATTTTGAGCATTACTTTGCTAGCGTGTGAGATGAGTGCAATTGTGCAGTAGTTTGAGCATTCTTTGGCATTGCCTTTCTTTGGGATTGCAATGAAAACTGACCTTTTCCAGTCCTGTGGCCACTGCTGAGTTTTCCAAATTTGCTGGCATATTGAGTGCAGCACTTTCACAGCATCGTCTTTCAGGATTTGAAATAGCTCAACTGGAATTCCATCACCTCCACTAGCTTTGTTCATAGTGATGCTTTCTAAGGCCCACTTGACTTCACATTCCAAGATGTCTGGCTCTAGGTGAGTGATCACAGCATCGTGATTATCTGGGTTGTGAAGATCTTTTTTGTACAGTTCTTCTGTGTATTCTTGCCACCTCTTCTTAATATCTTCTGCTTCTGTTAAGTCCATACCATTTCTGTCCTTTATTGAGCCCATCTTTGCATGAAATGTTCCCTTGGTATCTCTAATTTTCTTGGAGAGATCTCTAGTCTTTCCCTTTCTGTTGTTTTCCTCTATTTCTTTGCATTGATCGCTGAGGAAGGCTTTCTTATCTCTCCTTGCTATTCTTTGGAACTCTGCATTCAGACGCTTATATCTTTCCTTTTCTCCTTTGCTTTTTGCTTCTCTTCTTTTCACAGCTATTTGTAAGGCTTCCCCAGACAGCCATTTTGCTTTTTTGCATTTCTTTTCCATGGGGATGGTCTTGATCCCTGTCTCCTGTACAATGTTTAGGAGACAATCCCTGTCTCCTAAACGCTATTGGTGTGTTGTAATTCACTAACATTATTTTGTGTATAATGTCCCTGTCAAGTTTAGATATCACAGTTCTGCTGGTCACAGTTCTGAAATGAGTTGATGAGTATTCCTTGTATCTTTTTTTAAAGAGATTTCTTTTTACATAAATTTAAAAACAGTTTTCCCTGGTGGTTCAGATGGTAAAGTGTCTGCCTGCAATGTGAGAGACCTGGGTTCGATCCCTAGGTCAGGAATATCCCCTGGAGAAGGAAATGGCAACCCACTCCAGTACTCTTGTCTGGAAAATTCCATGGATGGAGGAGCCTGGTAGGCTACAGTCCATGGGATCACAAAGAGTCGGACATGACTCAGCAACTTCACAAAGGCACAGATATTAAAGGTACAACTTGATGAGCTTGGACATATTTAAATGATGAGTTTGGACATTTTATATTAAAGGGTCACCAGTCAGGGGGGCAGTGGGGTTTCTCGGAGCTCTCTGGGGTCCACTCTGCCCCTAATACTGATTAAACTCTTATGCTATGCTATGCTAAGTGGCTTCAGTAGTGTCCGACTCTGTGCGACCCCATAGACAGTAGCCTACCAGGCTCCCCCATCCCTGGGATTCTCCAGGCAAGAACAGTGGAGTGGGTTGCCATTTCCTTCTCCAATGCATGAAAGTGAAAAGTGAAAATGAAGTCGCTCAGTCGTGTCCAACTCTTAGCGACCCCATGGACTGTAGCCTACCAGGCTCCTCCGTCCATGGGATTCTCCAGGCAAGAGTACTGGAGTGGGGTGCCATTGCCTTCTCCGATTAAACTCTTATAACATCTTTTAATTATCTATTTTGACTGTGCTGGGTCTGCATTGCTATGCACGGGCTTTATCCAGCTGGGCAAGCGGGGGTTACCCTGTCGCAGAGCGTGGGCTTCTCATTGTGGTGGCTTCCTTTGTTGTGGAACATGGGCTCTAGTGCCTCAGTCATTGCGGTAGTTGCTCGTGGGCTCCCGAGCTCCAGCTCAGTGGTTGTGGTGCACAGGCTTAGCTGCTCCGCGGCATATGGGATCTTCCTGGACGAAGGAGCTAACCTGTGTCCCCTGGCAGGCAGATTCCAATCTACTGTACTACCAAGGAAGTCCCCAGCAGCATCTTTTGATGAGCATAAGTTTTAAATTCGTTTTATTAGGGATATGATAATAACATAATAAACTGTGCATATTTAAACTGTACAGTTTGATTAGTTTAGACATATATAGATCCCTTGAAACCAGCACCACAATCAAGATAAGGAACATATCCATTCTTCCCGCCCCTTTGTAAGCCTTCCTTCCACCCCTCTCCCAACCTACCCAGGCAAAAACTGGCATTCTCTGTCCCTAGATTAGTTTTGTATCTTCTTGAATTTTATAGAAATGGAATCATACAGTATATATGTATTCTTTTTTGTCAGACTTCTTTCACTCAGCCTAATTATTCTGAGATGTAGCCATGTTGTTATATGTATCCCTTTTTACTGCTGAGCAGTATGTGCCAAGATCGATTTAGCCATTTACCTGTTGATGGGTGCGGAGTGGTTTCTGGTTTCTGGCTAAGACCAAGAAAGCTGCTAGGAATGTCCATGTACAAATCTTCATATGGAAATATACTTTCAATTTCTCCCAGGCAAATATCTGGGAGTGGAATGGCCGCATCATATGGCGGGTGTACGTTTAACGTCTTTTTTAAAAATAATTGCCAAAGTGGTTGTGGTACTAGTCCTCACCGCCAGCAGTGTATGAGAGTCCCGGCTGTTTCATAGTCTGCTAACACTTGGTATGGTCTGTCTTTTCAATTTTAGGCATTCTAGTACACATGCAGGGACAGATCATGATTTTAATTTGTATTTTCTCTAATGACTAATGGTAGTGAACATCTTATTTATCTTCTATATATTCTTTGGTGAACTGTCTTTTTTTTTTTTTAATCAAGATATTTGCTCATTTTAAAAACCTGTGTTGTTTTTCTTATTTTTGAGTTTGAGAGTTCTTTATATCTTCTAGATACAAGTCTTTTATCAGATATGTGATTTGCAATTATTTGCTCCTAGTCTATAACTTGCCTTTGTATTCTTTTAACAGTGTCTTTTGTAGAACAGAAGGTTTTAGTTTTGATGAAGTCTGACTTATCAGTTTTTTTTTCTTGTATGAAATACAATTTCGGTATTGTAGTTTAAAAACATAAATACAGTATACTAACGCATATATATGGAATTTAGAAAGATGGTAACAATAACCCTGTGTACGAGACAGCAAAAGAGACACTGATGTATAGAACAGTCTTATGGACTCTGTTGCAGAGGGAGAGGGTGGGAAGATTTGGGAGAATGACATTGAAACATGTAAAATATCATGTAAGAAACGAGTTGCCAGTCCAGGTTCGATGCACGATACTGGACGCTTGGGGCTAGTGCACTGGGACGACCCAGAGGGATGGTATGGGGAGGGAGGAGGGAGGAGGGTTCAGGATGGGGAACACATGTATACCTGTGGCGGATTCATTTTGATATTTGGCAAAACTAATACAATTATGTAAAGTTTAAAAATAAAATAAAATTAAAAAAAAAACTTTGCCTAACAAAGATCACAAAGACTTGCTCCTGTTTTCTTCTAGAGGTTTTATAGTTTTTGAGTTTTCATATAGCTCAAATGATCCATTTTGAGTTAATTTTTGCATATCACATGAGGCCTGAGAGATTCCTAATAGCTCGGTTGGTAAAAAATCTGCCTGCAATGCAAGAGACCCCAGTTCAATTCCTGGGTTGGGAAGATCCAATGGAGAAAGGATAGGCTACCCACTCCAGTATTCTTGGGCTTCCCTGGTAGCTCAGCTGGTAAAGAATCTGCCCACAATTCGGGAGACCTGGGTTTGATTCCTGGGTTGGGAAGATCCCCTGGATAAGGGAACAGCTACCCACTCTAGTATTCTGGCCTGGAGAATTCCATGGACTGTGTAGTCCATGGGGTCACAAAGAGTCGGATGCAACTGAGAGACTTTCATTCACTCACATGAGGCATGAGAAGTTTCTTTGATGAAGTCCCATTTCAGTTTTTTTCTCTTACAATTAGTGCCTTTTGTGTCCTAAGAAATCTTTGCTTGCCCCAAGGTTGCAAAAACCATTTCCTGTATTTTTTTTAAAAAGGATAATGTCTTTGCCCTTTAAAGTTAAGTCTATAATTCATCTCTAATTTTTATATATGATGTGATGTAGGGTTGAGCTTCATTCCTTCCCCCAATATGTTTATCCAGCATTCCAGCATCATTCCAGCATCCCCCACACAAACTGAATTGCTTTGGGCTCATCAGTAATATTTTTTATAAAATAAACTGCAATTAAAAATATAATCTTAGCAATACCTCCTCCTTTTTAGGTTTGTTAATTTAAAAAACACTTTCAGAAACCTACAGCATGCAGGCAAGGTACTAGGAATAAGAAATATATGGGTCCATGTCCTGTGCTCTCGAGGAACTTACCTCCAGGAGAAGAAACAGTCATAAACAAATAAGTATGGAGGGTGGAGAAACACTGTGATAGAAATCCTGTCCTATATGGTTGTGACACAGGAGGGAAAGGTCAACTTCTCTTGGGAAAGTAGCTCAGAGAGGAGGATGTCTGAGCTGGTCTTGAGGAATGAGAGCAATTTACGAGGCACACATAGTAGGCAGGAAAACAAGGAGAGCTTTCTAGGCGGAGGGGAAGAGTATGGATAAGAGAACAGGATGTGAAGCAGCCTGGAAAATTTAGGGACTTGTTAGTAGTTATTAGGGCTTCCCTGGTGGCTCAATGGTAAAGAATCCACCTGCCAATGCAGGAGACATTGGTTTGATGCCTGGGTTGGGAAGATCCTCTGAAGAAGGAAATGGCTATCCACTGCAGTATTCTTGCCTGGACAATTCCATGGACAGAGGAGCCTGGTGGGTTATAGTCCATGGGGTTGCAAAAGAGTCAGACACAACATAGCAACTCAACAACAACAAAGTCGTTAAGAGATACATTGATCTGGTGCTCAATTTGGACTGGAATTCCTTAGCAATTTTCTTCTCTTGACAAGAGGGTAAATAAATTCAAGGCATTCAGTATGTACTCTGATGGTGAGGGAGCTTTCAGTTGGATATTCTGGAGGAAGCTCCCTGGCCAGGGAGGTCTCTACTTCTCTCTACTCTAGGATAGCTGTCATTGCCTCCATGTTAAAAGTAAACTTGATTTGCTACAGCTTTTGGCCCAGCTATCAATGAAAGAACAGGAGCTTACCAATTCATTGATGGCTTTGATGAGGTAAAGACCATCCTTATAAAAATAAAACAGTCGAACAATACCTGAAACAGAAAAATAAGGAAGATTGAGAGACAGACAAGTGAGCTGAAGACAAATTGGAATTTTATATATTTGACTTTCTGAAATATCATAAGCTCGTGCATTATTAGGATTCCTCCCTAGCCCCTCCACTGCCTGTGATCATCTTGGTTTCCTGGCCTTCTTCCACCCCTCACTTGAAATGTTCAAGCTATTTTCGCTCTTAGGTCATCTCTAGCTACACTGGCCCTACCTTCTTATTTTAGAATCTGTTTGTAAGCACTTCAGCTACACTGATCCACTCCTTGATTTCTGCCCACCTGTTTTAGCACATCACCCCAGCGTTTCACACTGTCACCCAATCACTTCCTATGGCAGCGGTGGTTTAGTTGCTAAGTCCTGTCTGGCTCTTGCGACCCCATGGACTGTAGCCCACCAGGCTCCTTTGTCGATGGGATTTTCCAGGCAAGACTACTGGAGTGAGTTGCATTTCCTTCTCCAGGGGATCTTCCAGACCCAGGAATCAAACCCGGGTCTCCTGCATTGCAGGCAGATTCTTTACTGACTGAGCTACGAGAGAAGCCCTCACTTCCTGTGAGTGTTCATTATTCCACTTGCGAGTGTATGGATTCTCTGAGGGAAAGGATAGTTTCTTCCTCTTCTATGTGCCTCATCTCTCAAACCCCAGCAAGCTCCCCATGAAGTTAATTTTGTCAATTCAGTAAGTAATTCAGTCATTCTAATTCCCGTTTAACCTAAGGGTTCTAGTATATGATCATCACCCACAAACTTCAAAAAAACACCACTTTCTTGAGGTGCCTCCCAGACACTCATAACCTACCTCTATTGCCGTAATACAGACTTTGAAGAGGCACCTGGCCCGCTGTGGGTAAAAGTCTAACTCAACCCAATAAATATTCATGGATATCTGCTCCAAGACCTCAAAGGCTCGAAGGACAACCAAGGCAGTCTCCGCCTTCCCGTTTATCACATTCAGAATCACAGAGACATGAAACCAACTGGATATAATGCAGTGTGATAAATGCAATCCTATCGTCAGACCAAACTCCTCCTGAATATCAACATTCCTACTCCAGGTGCCTCAAACATGTACATGTGCAAATGGAAGCTTTCAACTCACAGTCCCCTGGAACCTTACTCTCCTATAACTGCTTTTCAAGGAATGGTATCATCTTCTACCCCATTATCTAAAGGCAGAAAGGAGTCATTTTTCTTCACACCCACCACTCCCCAACTCCACACATATGTTCCGTCTCTCACCAAGTTTTTCCATCATATTTTCCTTTTCATTTTTTAAGCTTTTTGTTTTGAACTAATTTTAGACATATAGAAAAACTGCAAAAATACTACAAAGCATTCCCTTATACCCCTCACCTCACTTCCCCTAGTGTTAACATCTTACAGAACCATAGTGCACTTTTCATTTAAACCGCTCCTGCCTTAGTTCAGACCTTCATAATTTCTCTCTTCAATGGATGCACTAGCTCTTCCTGGTGTCCCTACCTTTCCATTTGGGTTTTTCAAACTCCTATCTGGGTGCTCTTCCTAAAACATCAATGGCATCAGGTCATTCTCCTACAGAAAGAGTATCCTCCAGGACACTGTCCATAGTTCTCTGCACAAAGGTTCCTCTGCCTGGTTCATCCTCAGGCTGAGTGGGGAAAGCAAGCCTCGTGTATGTGAGCAGCAGGACTGCTGAGTGCTGGAAAGGGTGTGGACTCTGGGGCTACACTGCCTGGTTCAAATCCTGCCTGTGCCACTTTCTCTGTTGTTATTTAGTGGCTAAGTCATGTCTGACTCTTTGCAAACCCATGGACTGTAGCCTGCCAGGCTCCTCTGTCCATGGAATTCTCCAGGCAAGAATACTGGAGTGGGTTGCCATTTCCTCCTCCAGGGGATCTTCCCAACTCAGGGATCAAACCCGCATCTCCTATATTGGCAGGCAGATTCTCTACCACTGAGTCACCCAGGAAGCCCGCTTTCTGCATTACCTCTTCTGAAAAACAAGAATAATAAACTATACCTATCACCTAGGCTATTGTGAGGGTGAAATGGACCAACCTATGTGAAACGTTAGAACAGTGCCTGGCACACCACACTGTCCTGCAGATGTTGGCTGCTACTACATGACCAGGGAGAACTCTCCATGTCTGGTCCCTCCCATGCCTGGAAAGAAGATTAAACTGAACAACAGTCTACAGGTACCTGTAAATTAGGCTAAAAAGGAAAGAGAGGAACATGTACCCATTTCATCCACAGGAGCAATAAGTATTTCACTCCCCAAATCTGTGGCCCAGATGGAAATGACATCAACCTTAAGTTTCTCCCAAACATATAATTGTTTAGCGTTATGCAGATTATAGATAGAGAATCCTTTGCTTCCTCCAATAAACACATAGTCTTGGGAAACATCCATGCAGTTTGGCATTGTGTTGAGCTGGAAAAAGCAAAACAAAGAGAAAGGGAACAGTTTTCAGTTACTGCCATCTGAAAGTAATATGAGCTAACTTTTCTTTTTTTGGCAGCAGTGTGCAGCTTGTAGGATTCTCAGTTCTCCAGCCAGGATGGAACTTCTGCCCCCTGCAAGGGGAGTGTGGAGCCTTAACCACTGGACCACTAGGGAAGTCCTGAGTTAACTCTTCAAAAAGGGATGCAGGTCCTTCCTAGTTATGGTATCCCACCCAAATGCAGTGCCCATCTAAATATCTTGCCCAGATATCAAGAAAGTCATAGTATTCTACATTTAGGGGAAAGGGGCAAGAGAAAGCAAGGAAGTTGAGAAGAAATGCTCGTTCACAACACCAAGCGTGGCCACAGCCCTGCGATAAGTGGACCAGTGGCCCCATTCCCTGTACTTTGTTCTTCTAGAACACTGTGGAAAGAGTTGTAGCTGACACCTGGGCAGATTCTCAACCACCAAGCAAGACAGCGATTGATACACTCCAAAAGATTTTCAAATAACAATAGGATGTAAAAGGTAGATGTGCATAATCTTCAGTTAACCAGAACACCCATTTACCCAGGCAATGACTGCTGCTGCTGCTAAGTCACTTCAGTCGTGTCCAACTCTGTATGACCCCATAGACGGCAGCCCACCAGGCTCCCCCATCCCTGGGATTCTCCAGGCAAGAACATTGGAGTGGGTTGCCATTTCCTTCTCCAATGCATGAAAGTGAAAAGTGAAAGTGAAGTCGCTCAGTCGTGTCTGACTCTTCGCGACCCCATGGACTGCAGCCCACCAGGCTCCTCCATCCATGGGATCTTCCAGGCAAGAGTACTGGAGTGGGGTGCCATCGCCTTCTCCGCAGGCAATGACTAGATCCGTTTTAATCAGCATCAGCATGCCTGTAATCTTTCCAACATGCACCTGTCCTACAGGTAAATGAAGATTCCTGGCAGGAATTCCTTCCCAGGAGCAGGTGTTTTCATTTATTACCTTAACACTCAGTTGAGGAGACTTCCCTGGTGGTTCAGTGGTTAAGACTCTGCCTTGAAATTCAGGGGACACGGGTTCGATCCCTGGTCAGAGAGAGAGCCCACATGCCCCAGTTAGTGAGCCCATGTGCTCTTGAGCCCCTGTGCTATAACAAAAGAACCCACATGACAAAATGAAGATCCCACGTGGTGCAACTGAGACCCAACACAGCCAAATAAATAAATAATTAATAAAATAAATGTTAAAACCACCACTCAGTTGAGAAACAAGGCCACCTTGGCAGCTGCTCCATACCTTACTTTCTCTAAGTGGATGGTAGATGGTGGGCAGGGTCCGGCGGAGCTCAGCTTTCTTTGAGGTGTCCCTCGCCTCAATCATTTCCCATGAACGGTCAAACAGTGAGTTCACCATCTTGTTGATCATTCGATATGGCTGGGGTAGGGAATCTTGCTCTTGATCTGGATCCTTGAAGACCCAATCATCTTCATCGTCCTTAGACCAGTCCTTCTCTGTCGGGGACGGCACCTCCAGTGTCCCCTTTCGGGTAAAGATGGGGAGCTTCATCTTCTGACTTCGACTTCCTTTGGGACTTGCCATCACAGAAGATAGCATTGGAAATGTCTATGAAATTCTGAAAAGCTGGTCAAAGAAGTAAGCCAAGGTACTTAGAGATAAAAGGGGGAAGTTATCAGAAGACAGCACATCATCCTCCTTAGAGTATTAGGTTATGGGCACTATTTATTCTAGAGCCTGGCACCTCCCTCATTACCACATCATTAATATATGCTCTTCATTTTAATAAGGATATCAGCAGAGACAGGTTTTGACTATTCATATCTTTCAGGCCACCCCAAGATGACATGTGCTATGATGAAAGGAAAGGAGTTTGACTTCTTGCTGCCTTTCTTCACCTCCTGATAAGAGAGTGGCTTTCTGTCCCAAATTGAATACACCCTTTCTCTGCAACTTATGCCTTCTCCTGGCTCTTCCATCTCTGCAAATGGCTGTGCTGAAGCCAGCTGGGTAGGGGGCCATGATTCTCTGCTTGTTTTCCTTTCACCTCCAGTCAGGTACAGTGCAAACACTTCCATTCCTTGCTGTCAAGTTTACTCCTTCCTCTCTATTCCCCCTGCTGCCATCCAGCTCTGTAGGCACAGTGCCCAGAGCCTATGAGATTTCTCAAGGGCTTACAGAAATATCTGAGACCTGAAAAGAAATGGACTAAAAAAGAAAATCCCACAAAATCAAAATAAATACTTATGAAAACACTGACAGCATATCAACTCCACTGTGTGTACATAATATCTAAGTCTATAAGAAAAGAACAAGTAATCTGTATTTTATAAAACTCAAAACTGTACACTTATAAGAAGGTTTTCAAATGTTACAGTTAATAAAAGGCATTTAATGTGGCACACGGGGTACATTTTAAGATGTTTAATAGGTAGTGGAGTAGGGTCTTGCACTGTTGGAGTGCCTTGGGGCCCTGGAAGCCTTATAAAGGCCCTGGTACCATCATCTTTTCTCTCGTGTGAGAGTACATCTGTGATATTTCCGTGCAAAGTGAGAAGAGACTATCTGGGTCTGAGTCTGAAAGGAAAGAACCATCTGAAATCATCAGTAGGAACACTAAACTGAGCTCACACAGGGCTAGGAATAATGCCTGTTTCCACCAGCAAGAACAGAAAACCTCATTATTTACAAACATCAGGTACAGTACTCAGGAGAATCTAGCCAAGTAGTGGGAAAAATTAATCCTATTCAAATACTGTTCTGGTATTGCCCAACAAAACTTGGAAGTCAGAAGATCAAACTTAATGAAGTAACTTGACTACAAATATTTATAGAACAAATATTTATAGGAATACAAATATGAAACCAAGCCCAGATAAAACTAAGTTCCCTTACTGAGTTTGTGATTAATCTCTCTATCTAAAACTTTACTCCCTTGCCTCTCTCCTTTGACTTCACTCCATTTCTTCTGCCCTCTGACCTCAATCCTGAACACCAGTCAACCAGAATCAGATGACTAAGATTGCAGTTGCCGATAACATCGTAAATGTACTAAGATTGCTGTTATAGACATCATCATTAACGTACAAACTCAGGTTGTTTATCTAGGGCAAGATTAAGCTCTTAGATCCCCAAGTCACGGACTACCTGGCCAGAGAATCACGAACTGGGTCATCCATAGCTCCCAAAACTATGACTAAGACATGTCACAGAAATGTCACAAGACAACAATAATCCCAATTTCTTTTCCACTTTGAAATATCCCTAACCCAAAAACCAAGAAGGAGTGGATACAAGACTCATTTCCCACTCCCTTGCTTTGTGCCCTGCAATAAACCCTTCAGTTCAGTTCAGTTCAGTCGCTCCGTCGTGTCCGACTCTTTGAGACCCCATAAATCGCAGCACACCAGGCCTCCCTGTCCATCACCAACTCTTGGAGTTCATTCAGACTCATGTCCATTGAGTCAGTGATGCCATCCAGCCATCACATCCTCTATTGTCCCCTTCTCCTCCTGCCCCCAGTCCCTCCCAGCATCAGAGTCTTTTCCAATGAGTCAACTCTTCGCATGAGGTGGCCAAAGTACTGGAGTTTCAGCTTTAGCATCATTCCTTCCAAAGAAATCCCAGGGCTGATCTCCTTCAGAATGGACTGGTTGGATCTCCTTGCAGTCCAAGGAACTCTCAAGAGTCTTCTCCAACACCACAGTTCAAAAGCATCAATTCTTCAGCGCTCAGCCTTCTTCACAGTCCAACTCTCACATCCATACATGACCACCGGAAAAACCATAGCCTTGACTAGACGGACCTTTGTTGGCAAAGTTGTCTCTGCTTTTCTTTGCTGCAAACACTTGCTGTCAAAATTTGGCTTTCTGTGTCATGGACACATGAGCCCTTGCTCAGTTACAAAAATAATCAGCATCCAATGGAGTAAAATTCACAATGTCTAAGATCCAATTAAAAAATGACTGTGGTATATCTACATTATGGGATACTACTGCTGCTGCTGCTGCTAAGTCGCTTCAGTCGTGTCCAACTCTGTGTGAACCCATAGATGGCAGCCCACCAGGCTCCCCCGTCCCTGGGATTCTCCAGGCAAGAACACTGGTTGCCATTTCCTTCTCCAATGTATGAAAGTGAAAAGTGAAACTGAAGTCACTCAGTCGTGTCCGACTCTTCACAACCCCATGGACTGCAGCCTACAGGCTCCTCCGCCCATGAGATTTTCCAAGCAAGAGTACTGGAGTGGGGTGCCATTGCCTTCTCTGTTACGGGATACTGCTGCTGCTGCTGCTAAGTCACTTCAGTCGTGTCCGACTCTGTGCGACCCCATAGACGGCAGCCCACCAGGTTCCCCCGTCCCTGGGATTCTCCAGGCAAGAACACTGGAGTGGGTTGCCATTTCCTTCTCCAATGCATTACTACTCAGTAATAAAAATCAAAAAACTACTGATAAACACAAAAACATGGATGAACCTCAAAGGCAATATGCTGAATGAAAGAAACCAGTCTAAAAACCTATGTGCAGTGACTCCATCTATAAGGCATTCTTGAAAATCAAAACGAAAATGGGGATCAGAACAGTAGTTGTCAGGAGTTATAGGTGGGGGGTGATGTTATTTTAAAAAGAAGAGCATGAAGGAATTTTGGGGGTAGTGAGACTCTTTCATTCAGATTGTAAAGAGCTCTGCAGAGACAATATGATTATCTATAGAGAAAACCTGATTATCTATGGAGAAAAGCTGATGGAATCTTCTAAAAAAAATTTTACAAGAGCTAATAAAGTTAGCAAGGTTGCAGAATAAAAGTTCAATATACAAAAATATACTCTATTTCTATATAATGACAACAAACAATCAAAAATTAAAATTAAAAATGCTATTGTTAATAGTATAAAAATATGAAATACTTAGGGTTAAATCTGACAAAAGATGTACAAGACCTGTGCCCTGACAGCTATAAAATACCACTGAGTGTGTATGTGTTAGTCGCTCAGTCATGTCTGACTCTTTGTGACCCCATGGACTGTAGCCAGCCCAGCTCCTCTATTCATGGAGTTCTGCAGGTAAGAATACTGGAGTGGGTAACCATTCTCTTCTCTAGGGGACTTTCCTGACCCAGGGATCAAACCCAGGTCTCCTGCATTGCAGGCAGATTCTTAACTGTCTGAGCCGCCAGGGAAGCCCATAAAATATCACTGAAAGAAGACCTAAATAAATGGAGAGAGACAGATCTTATTCATGGGCTGGAAGACAATGTTTTTAGGGTGTCAATTCTCTCCAAATTGATTTATAAAAAATTAAAATAATCCCTATGATAATCCCTGTTGGCATTATTTTTTAGAAATTAAGAAGTTGATGTTACATTTCATATGGAAATGCAAAGTACCTAGAATAGCCAAAATTACTTAGAAAAAGAAAGAATTAGAAAATTAACATTACCTACTTCAAGACTTAAAAAGCCACAGTAATCAAGGCAGTATGATATTGGCACTTAAAAAAAAAAAGACAAAAAGACAACAAATAACAAGTGTTGGTGAGGATGTGCAGAAAAGGGAACCCTCATACACTGCTGGTGGGAATATAAATTAGTGAAGTCATTACAGAAAATAGTATGGAAGTTCCTCAAAAAAATAAAAGTAGAATTACCACTGTTGTTGTTTTTCGGTTGCTAAGTCGAGTCTGACTCTGCAACACCACAGACTGCAGAACTACACAGAAAAGGTCTTAATGACCTGGATAAACAGGATGGTGAGGTCACTCACGCAGAGCCAGACATCCTGGAAGTCAAGTGGGTCTTAGGAAGCATTACTAGGAACAAAGCTAGTAGAGGTGATGCAATTCTAGCTGAGCTACTTAAAATCCTGAAAGACGATGCTGTTAAAGTGCTGCACTCAATATGTCTGCAGATTTTGAAAACTCAACAGTGGCCACAGGACTGGAAAAGGTCAGTTTTCGGTCCAGTCCCAAAGAACTAACATATGATCCAGCAATTCCACTTTGGGGCATTTTTCCAAAGAAAACAAACAAACAAACAAAACTATTTTGAAAAGATATGTGTATCCCTAGGTTCATTGCAGCATAATTCACAATAGCCAAAATATGGAAGCAACCTAAGCATCCTATCGATAGATGAATGGAAAAAGAAGATGTGATATAGATAATGGAATATTATTCAGCTGTAAAAAAGAATAAAACCTTGCATTTGCAACAACATGGATAGACCTAGGGGTTTCTCCGGTAGCTCAGTCAGTAAAGAATCTGCCTGCAGTGCAGGAGACTCGGGTTCAATCCCTGGGTCAGGAAAATACCCTGGAGAAGGAAATGGCAACCCACTCTAGGATCCTTGCCTGGAAAATCCCATGGACAGAGGAGCCTGGTGGGTTGTAGTCCATGGGGTCGCAAAGAGTTGGGCACGACTGAGTGACTAACACCAGACCTAAAGTGAACTATGCTAAGTGAAATAAGTCAGACAAGAAAGACAAGTACCATATGATTTCACTTATATATGGAATCTAAAAAAATAATACAGGGACTTCCCTGGTGATTCAGGGGCTAAAACTCCATGCTCCCAATGCAGGGGGCCTAGGTTTGATCCCTGGTCAGGGAACTAGAGCCCAGATGCCACAACTAAGAGTTCACACTCTGCAGCTAAGACCCGGTGCAGCCAAACAAATTAAATTAAAAATACTTAAAAAAATACAAGTGAACAAACAAAACAAAATAGTCATAGATACAGAAAACAAAGAGGTGGCTGCCAGAAGCAGTAGGGGATGGAGAGATATGTAAAATAGGTCAGGGAGATGGAGAGGTACAAAAAAAAAAGACAAATATATCAATGAAACTAGAGAAGACAGAATTAGATTCACACATATATGGACAGTTTGTTTTTGACAAAGATAATTCAGTGAAGAAAGTACAATCCTTTCAATAAATAATGTTGCATCGGTTAAATATCCATATGGGGAAAAAAGAACTCTGATCCATACCTTGCACTATATACAAAAATTAATTCAAAGTAGTTGTTGTTTAGTCACTAAGTCGTGTCCGACTCTTTTGCAACTCCAAGGACTATAGCCTGCCAGGTTCCTCTGTCCATTGGATTTCCCAGGCAAGAATTCAAAGTAGACCATAGGCCTAAATGTAAAACTATAAAACTTCTAGAAGAAAACATAGGGAAAAATCTATGCAATCTTCAGTTAAACAAAGATTTCTTAGCTATGACATTAAAGCACACACTCCATAAGAACAAACTGATAATTTATACCTTTCAAAAACAAACTTATGCTCCTCAAAAGACATTTAAGAAAATAAAAGGTAGCCCAAAGACTAGGAGAAAATACTTGTAGGCAAAATGTTTGTATTCAAAATATTTTGAAAATTCTTAAAACTCAATAATAAGAAAATGATACATTTTTTTCAAATGGGCAAAAGATTTGCATCGACACTTAACAAAAGAAGATATACAGATGGAAAACAGGCATATTAAAGATGTTCTTCATGGTTAATCATTAGGGAAATGCAAATTATAATTACAGTGAGACAGTACTACCCATGTATTAGAATGCCTGAAGTTAGAAAGATAGACATAACAAATGTTGTTGAAGATGAGGAAAACTGGAACTCTTCCAGTTGTTGCTGGGAAAGTAAAACACTACAGTTTAGAAAACAGTTTAGCATTTTCTTAAAAAGTTAAATTTACATCTACCACAATATCCATTCATTCTACTCCTAGGTGTGAAATAAGGGAACTGAAATCATATGTCCATACACAGACTTGTAAATGAACATTCATTACAGTTTCACTTCCGGGAGTCTCAAACTGAAAGCAACCTAAATGTTTATCAACAGGTGAACAGACAAACTCCTACACATTCACATCCCATTCACATCAGTGGGAACACGGAATAGTAGAGCCTCTTTGGAAAACAGCTTGGCAGTTTCTTACAAAGTTGAAAACACACTAACAGGATTTAGCAATGCCATCTCTACATCTGTATGCAAGAAAAATTAAAGTGTTTCATATGAAAATCTGTACTTAAATATTTATAGCAGCTCTATTTATAACTGCCTCCAACTGGAAACAATGCAAATGTACTTCAGTGGATAAAGAGACAATAAACTATAGCACATCCATACAATGGAATACTACTCAGTGATTAAAAATTTACAAACTACTGATATAGACAACATGGGTGAAACTCAAATGCATTATGCTAAGTGAAAGAAATCAAATAGAAAAGCTACATACTGGACTTTTTTGGTCCAGAGATTAACACTCTGCACTTCCAATGCAGGGGCATGGGTTTGATCCTTGATTTTGGATGTACCACATGCTTCACAGAGTGGCCTAAAAAAAAAAAATAAAGGCTACATACTGAATGATTCAATTTATGATACTGTGGAAAAGGCAGAATTGTAGGTATAGCAAAACAAACTATACAAATCTGTGTTTAGCAGCACTCTATGCTCATCTCTATCATCTGACATATCACTGCACTGTACTTTCCTCTTTTCTTGTATGCCTCATTAACTCTATTGCCATAGGCCTAGAGCTTAGCACAGTGGGTGGTACAGTTCAGTTGCTTCGGGGCCAGGTTCTCACATCCTGCCCAGCTGTCATCCCCGAGGAAGCCAGGCATCCAAGGCAACTAGCTCTCAGGCTCCTCAGGCCGCCCAAATGGGGAAGCCAGGTCTCATAGACTGTGAGCCAGACAGATGGCCACTGCTAGAGGGTCACAGAGACAGGGAAGGGGGAGAGGTTCACTGCTCCTCCTTGGGCCAGTGCTAGTGGAGGGCCTTAGTGAGGGCTCTGGAGCCCTCAGGACACAGTCCCCAATCTGTTCCCTGGGCCTTCCAGCTCACCCACTAGCACAAGGTGGTAAGCTGGAGGGCCTCCAAGAGAAAGCCTGAATCTGCCTCTTACCTCACTCTCCACCTGATGACCACCACACCACCAACCCCTGACTCAATCTCTTCTCCAATGGTCCCTCTTGACAGTTACCAGTGTGCAGGGCCCACTGCAGTGCTGACCAATAGCTGGGCAGGAACACTAATTGTGGCTCATTGACAGTTGGTTGCTTGTGGGCAAGGCCCACTGAGGCACCGACCAATGGCTGAGCAAGACCTGTTGCCTAATAACAGGGTACAGAGTAAATGAGGCACAGCAATTGGGAAATAAGTGCCTCAAGGCTGTATATTGTTACCCTGCTTACTTAACTTATATGCAGAGTACATCATGCGAAATGCCTGGCTGGATGAAGCACAAGTTGGAATCAAGATTGCGGGAGAAATATCAATAACCTCAGATATGCAGATGACACCACCCTTATGGCAGAAAGTGAAGAATTAAAGAGCCTCTTGATGAAAGTGAAAGAGGAGCGTGAAAAAGCTGGCTTAAAACTCAACATTCACGGCATCTGGTCCCATCACTTCATGGGAAATAGATTGGAGAAACAATGGAAACAGTGAGAAACTTTATTTTCTTAGGCTCCAAAATCACTGAGGATGGTGACTGTAGCCATGAAATTAAGGACTGCAGGTCCTTGGAAGAAAAGCTATGACCAACCTAGACAGCATATTAAAAAGCAGGGACATTATTTTGCCAACAAAATCCGTCTAGTCAAAGCTATGGTTTTTCCAGTAGTCATGTATGGATGTGAGAGCTGGACCATAAAGAAAGCTGAGCACCAAAGAATTGATGCTTTTGAACTGTGGTGTTGGAGAAGACTCTTGGAGTCCCTTGGACTGCAAGGAGATCCAACCAGTCCATTCTGAAGGAGATCAGTCCTGAATATTCATTGGAAGGACTGATGCTGAAGCTGAAACTCTAATACTTTGGCCACCAGATGTGAAGAACTGACTCATTGGAAAAGACCCTGATGCTGGGAAAGATTGAAGGCCAGAGGAGAAAGGGATGACAGAGAATGAGATGGTTGGATGGGATCACTGACTTGATGGACATGAGGTTGAACAAGCTCCAGGAGTTGGTGATGGACAGGGAAGCCTGGTGTGCTGCAGTCCATGGTGTCACAAAGCTTTGGACATGACTGTGCGACTGAACTGAGCTGAACTGAAGGGCTGTGCTCATCCTGCTCTGTTACAGCTGGTAAAGAACTAGAGATCAGCTTTCTCCACAGTGCCATATTCTAGCTGGGTTTCCAGGTACTCCAAGGAGTCCAAGAATCCTGAATGTGAAACTGGTCTTCTAGATCATTATGATGGTATGTTGTCAAGGTAGGAGAAAAGAACATGTCTTATACAACAATTGTTACCTTGATTTAAAATTTAAATATTTAAACATGGTTTGTGGGGCTCTATTTGTACTTTTACCCAGGGCCTACAAATGTGAGGGGCAGACCTGATCATGGGAATAAAGTTTAAAAAAATTGACGCCCTTACTTTGTGACAATAAGTGAGTAGTAAGTCGCTCAGTCGTGTCCAGCTCTTTGTGACCCCATGGACTATACAGTCCACGGAATTCTCCAGGCCAGAATACTGGAGTGGGTAGCTGTTCCCTTCTCCAAGGGATCTTCCCAACCCAGGGATTGAACCCAGGTCTCCTGCATTGCAGGCAGATTCTTTACCAGTTGAACCACAAGGGAAGTCCGAGAATACTGGAGAATTCTATAAAATTATTGTTTATGGAAGAGTGGGGCTTCATGTCTTCAAGCCTCAAAAAGGAAAGTTCAGTGGTGTAGTTTTATTGTAATCTCTTTTAGCCCCCACTTCCTTCATATTAACCCTTTTTCAGAATTCCCTCAAGGAGCAATCTTCTTTCAGTGTTCATTCAATAATCCTAACAGAAAATTCTCTCACTCTACCTAGCTCTCATGCTAAAATACACCCCATGAATTGGCTTATCTCTGCTCTAACCATTTTCTTCCCCAGATCTGGAACTGGTGTTGCTCAAGGGAAAACAGAGATACAGAGCTGGGAAATGATTAGGCACCTCAGTCCCCAAGCAAAAAGTTCAGGGAAACCTCCATTCGGGACTCCGCTGTGGAGGTCCCTGGGTACCCGGGATCTGCGGGGAGGCGCAGGGCGTCCTAGGGACGCCTGAGGTTGAGGGGACAGGTCCCCTCAGAGCCCCCGCTCGGAGATCCTAGAGATAGAGGGGAGTCCTGGCACATGTGAGGAGCCGCGGCACCCGGATCAGAAGCCGATATTTCTCTCACCTGGACCAGCAGCGTGGCGTCGCCGTAGTAACCACAACTTCCGGTCCCAACCGGACGTCCACTAAGTCCTCTTTGGAAGGGGTACACGCCCCCGTGGGGGCGGGGAGACTTGGTCCCTCGGGTGTGGAGAGACTGACGCTCCCGCGGGGAATAGTTGGCCGCCCCTGAGGACTAGGGACAGAGCCTGGTGTGACGCGTGTCCTTGGGCTGGGTGCCATGGACGCCTTCATCCGCTTCACCAACCAGACCCAGGGCCGGGACCGACTCTTCAGGTGAGTTAGGTGCCCGCGGCCTCTACCCCTTCCCGGGTGTCCTCACTCGGGTCGACGGTTCCCAGTTCTCCACACCCGGAGAGGGCGGTAGTAGCCCAGTGGACGAAATCGGGAAAGCCGCTTCCGGCTCCCGGCGGTAGCGTGGCCCGGGAGCCCCTCCTCACCCCAACTTCAATGAGGTTGGGCCGAACACATTTCCCTTCCCGTCCGGTCCCGCGCCTCCAGGCCGCCGGCTGCGGTAAACCAGCCGACGAACCCTCCTCTCCTGACCCCAGGAAGAGTGGGTTTTCTCCGCTCAATATTCCTCCAAGGAATTATTTCAGACAAACTCGGGGTTGACATCTGAGCACTTGTCAGTATCTTGAAAAGCTCCATGAAATACTTACGGGGAGGAACTGTGTTTGTCATCCGTATCTCAGCGAGATACCGCCTGTGAAATAGTTTTGTGAACCGTAAAATGCAGTGTGGAGAGCCTCAGAACTGACCACCCTTCAGAGGTACACGCCGTGCTGCTGAAAATATTAGAGCTTGTGGCTTTAATATTAGCTCCTAACGTTTCTTTTAGGGATTTGGTTGAGTCGTGCTTAATAAAAAGAAATTAGTCACAATTGCAGTTTTATTTAACAGGTTTTTCTTCTTCTGAGTGTACAATGCTGATACATACAGATGAATAGTAACCCCAACAATTATGAGACTTTTGGAACCGGGCTTTATGCCAGATGTTTTCTCAGTGTTACAACTAACACTCAGTGTTACAACCCACTTTCTCAGTGTTACAACCCACTTAACTGTCAACACAACCCTATTAGGTTAAATTCTTGAAATCATTCCCATTTCACAGAAATGGGGAAACTGAAGCAGAAGGAGTTTAATAGGGACTAAGTGACTGAACTGAGAAAACCACACAGTTGACTTCAGAACCCAGTTCTTTAACCATCAAGCCATACTATCTTTCTAACTAATTTGGTAGATTTTCAAAATGGTCACATTATGTACAAACTTCATTAAAACAGAAGCCTCCAGTTCCAGTGTGCTTAGAATATACTCTGCAAATTTTATCAGTGAGGTTGGTTAATAAATAATTGCTTGGTATATACTTATTATATGTACTTAGTATATACTTATCTCAAGATCTGAGATTTCTCGTATTCATTTCCTAATCCTCTTGGTGGTCTGCAGCTTTTGTGAATACACTGGCATTCAGAAAATAATGTCTTGTTTTTGGACGTATTCCTATTATTAGGCCAGATCTGAGAAAAAGGGATTCATTGACCTGACCAACTTGAGCCCTTTAGCCAGGAAACATACAAGAGAAAGAGAGATTGTTTCTTATTACTTCAGGCATAGTAACACATTCAACATTTTTATTGAGAATAATATTTATAGCACAAGGGGATTCAGATGCAGTTACAGGAGAGTAGGAAACAGGCATCTACCTACTTTATTTACTAGAAGCCAAATGCATTTAGATGTTTGGTTATATGATATAAAATATTTCATTTGTTATGTTTCTGTCAGTAAGGCATTGCTCTTTGTACTCACAACAGTAATCATTTTATTGAATATTTAGTAGTATTAAACAGGAGTCTGTATTTTATATAAGATGCTAATTAGTTTGAAAGACAAATCTATACTTATTTACGTGTTGGTCTGTATTTGGTTCTTTTATAAAAAGTTAAACAGTATGCCAGCGGTGGACTTTTCATTGGTTCTGGTTTGAGTGTGTGACCTGTCACATTAAGTATTTGGTAAAAATTTCCTTTTAGAAACCTGAAAATCTTTTAGAAATTTACACTGGAGAAAATAAAGAATATGGATCTTTGCAGACTTAACGTGAGGTAGACTTTTCTGCAGTTTACTCTTTTGATTATATCCATTTGTCTGTGCCAGCAATGGGCGTTCTGAGAAACTGTTACTCTATTTTTGCAGATTTCTCTTTCATTACCTTTGTGTTTCATTTTCATCACATGTTCTACCCTTTGGCCCTGTGAAATGAGTGTTGCAGAATTTTGCTCTTGTGAGAGCTGCTGCATGAGAAATTGTTTTGGAAACTTTGTTTTCGGCAAGACATGTTTCTCTTTCCCTTACTTCACGAATCACATTTTATTTGGCTTGTAAATCATTCTCCTCATTTTTCTTTTCCATTTCAGAGCCACTCAGTACACATGCATGTTGCTTAGATATTTGTTAGAGCCTAAAGCTGACAATGAGAAGGTTGTAATGAAGCTCAAGAAACTGGAATCCAGTGTGAGCACTGGCCGTAAATGTAAGTACCCTGTCCCTTGAGGGACAGTGGCTCCTGGTTTAGAATCCTCAGACCTTGTAATTCACAAAAATACTTCCTAGGTCATGAATTTCTAGTCAGTCAAGCTTACTGATGAAGATCACTAGTAGGGCTGCCCTCGTGGAATGATAGGCCTTAAAGACGGAATATTTTGCTGCAGACGGTTCACAAACACTCTCCTCTGTTCACATTTGGTGCAGCGTCTTGTCTTTCTGCTTCATCGTAACCAGTGGGACATACAGTGTGTTAGTTCACCTTTAGTTCTTAGAATCACAAAATGTTCTGGCAATCTCCAACATGAACTTCTGGCTCCTGGGAGCCCTGAGAGAATACAGTAGCTATATCCTTGACCCCCTTCCCTTTTCCTTTTTCTTGAGGGATTGCTAGAGGAAATGGATGGATACTTTTTCTTAAGTCGTTTGTGGGGTTGTTTTCATGTAAAAGGCAAAAAAGCAGTCAGTGTTTTGTACTCATTTAATTCATTTTGAGTATCTGCTTCATGTAAGTATAGTTCTGAGCTTTATGGAAGAACTAAAATCACATGGTCTAATGATATAAGATTTAGTACCAAATATGTTGGTTGAGAAAAAGAAAGGTGTTTTGAGGAGGTGGAACTTGAGGTGTGGCGAGAGGGAGAAGGATTAGGAGAGCATTCTTGAAGGGTAGTTTCGTCTAGTGGAGGCTCAGGACTGCTCTGATTAAACCATTGTGTTGGAAGATCAATGAGGAAACTAGTTTGATGAGCAGAAGACTTACTTTGTCACGCAGAGGGATGGGAAGGAGCTCTTCTGGGTGGACTGGAAAGCCAAGATTAGAAGTTCTCCCTCTTCAGAATGTTGGGGCTCAAAGGCCCTTTAAAAATCACTGGTCTTTGAAGTTTAGAAAGGACTTACCCAAGGTCACTAAGCTACTTAGTGCAACAGCTAGAACTGGAAACCTGGATTATTCATTACATATTTTGTGTTATTTTTGATAAAACAATACCAAACATTTTTCTGAGCTCTGGATAGCTACTTATGAGAATTTACTGAGTCTAAGATATATTCATGTATGGAAAATACTTCTTTTGTATCCTCCATAATGTTTCAGATTGTAATATATACAAATATTTATTGATTGGTGCATCACTGATCGAGTTATGTGCTCTGATAAAGGAAATGCCCTGGCAATGGTTGATTTAATTGAAGTAGGCGTCACATATGACAGTATTATTAGTTGTGCTACCCACTAAATCCTGTTATCTCTACTTTGGCTTTTTGACAGTAGGGAGCCATAGGGGCTTTGGACCAGAGAAATTACAGGATGATATTTTGTTAAGTCACTAAGTTGTGTCCAACTGTTTGTAACCTCATGGACTATAGCCCTCAAGGCTCCTCTGTCCATGGGGTTTCCCAGGCAAGAATACTGGCATAAGTTGCCATTTCCTTCTCCAGGGGATCTTCCCAATCCAGGGATTAAACCCATGTCTCCTGAACTGGCAGGTGGATTCTTTACTGCTGAGCCATCAAGGAAAGTGTTTTTTTAAAAAGCAGTCTTTTAACTGCAAGTCTTTTAACTGGAAAGTAAAGTGTAAGGCTGGAGAAGGCAATGGCACCCCACTCCAGTTATCTTGCCTGGAGAATGGAGGAGCCTGGTAGGCTACAGTCCACGGGGTCGATAAGAGTTGGACACAACTGAGCGACTTCACTTTCACTTTTCACTTTCATGCACTGGAGAAGGAAATGGCAACCCACTCCAGTGTTCTTGCCTGGAGGATCCCGGGGACGGGGGAGCCTGGTGGGCTGCCGTCTCTGGGGTCGCACAGAGTCAGACACGACTGACGCGACTTAGCAGCAGCAGCAGCAGCAAAATGTAAGGCATCAGACTCTCCAAAAGAATGTTGTATTCTGGAGTTCATGTTACCACAGTACCTTCCTTCTAAAGAAGTATAGCTGGTAATATGCAAATTGTTACAACCCACACTTACGATTGACCTGGCCTAAAGTATGTTGTCATTTGTTAATGTGGTCATTCAAATGGAGGCAATAAGTTTAAAGGGTCACTTTTTTTTGCCTTCCAGGATCATCTTAGGTGTCCTTAACCTACTGTAAAGTGCTTTTCCTTTCCTGAGCAAAGACTGAGCCACAGATGCCAGTCAGTTGTTAAAGAAAGCAGTGCTGACCTCTCACCCTGATACAGGGCTTCTGCCTGTAAAATCCTGTTACATCTGATTAAATAACTGTTAATTCTTGTGGGTTCTTCTTGCAGGGTTCAGACTAGGCAATGTGGTGCATGCTCTCCAGGCGACACAGCAGAGCGTTCGTGCCACTGACCTGGTGCCCCGCATATGCCTAACATTAGCCAGCTTGAACCGTGTGATTTATTTCATCTGTGACACCGTCCTCTTCGTGAGGAGTACAGGGCTCGCCTCTGGTGTTAACAAAGAGAAATGGCGAAGGTGGGCTGCCCGCTATTACTACTATTCTCTTCTGCTGAGCCTGGTCAGAGATCTGTACGAAGTCTCCCTGCAGATGAAACAGGTTGCACACGACAGGGCAAAGAGGGAGAAGTCACCATCCCAGGATACCCTCGGGTACAGTGTGGCTGACGAGGAGACAGAGTGGCTCCAGTCCCTTCTTCTTCTCTTATTCCACTCTCTGAAGAGGCATCCTCCCTTGTTTCTGGACACAGTGAAGAACTTCTGTGACATCCTGAACCCCTTGGACCAGTTGGGGATCTATAAGTCCAATCCTGGCATCATAGGCCTCGGAGGCCTCGTGTCCTCTGTAGCAGGCATCATCACTGTGGCGTATCCGCAGATGAAACTGAAGACCCAGTGACATGGTTTCAGGCTGAAGACAAGTATCTGCTTTGAAGACAAGCTGTAAGTGAGATGGACATCTGCACTAGGCACAGCCGTGTCATACTGTGCTTGAGGACTTATTCACATGAACATTTAGTGACTGTGACATGAACAGAGGTGGGGCCAAGGATGGTGAAGGGGAGAGCTTGAAGGTTTATGTTTTCTAGAATGCAGGAGTGACTTCTAAATTTCTGTGTATTTTTCCTTCATCTCACATTTATTGAGCATCTCTTATGTGCATATTAGGAGCTCAGTGTTTGCTAAGTGAATAAAAATTGAAAGAGAAAAATTGAAAAGATCTAAACTAACAAGTGGACACTAATATATAGTGACTGCAATTCGGGAGACCTGGGTTTGACCCCTGGGTAGGGACGATCCCTGGAGAAGGGCATGGTAACACACTCCAGTATTCTTGCCTAGAGAATCCCATGGACAGAGGAGCCTGGTGGGCTACAGTCCATGGGGTCGCACAGAGTTGGACATGACTGAGTCCGTGTGCCTGGCTACTTTTGCAGAACTCCAGTAGGTCTGATGCACAGCCCCCTCTCAGATCTAGTAGAGGCCCCTGATCCGGTCACTTATCCCACTTCCTCCATAGCTGTCAGTGCCAGGATGGAGCAGAGCTGGCCTTCTAGCCTCTTAACTTACCTTTCACGTCGCTGCACTACTGTCCTTCCTCTGTCCAGGAGTAAAATCAGAAATGCATCAGGTGTCTTTATGGTTTAAATTGTGTCTTTAGGTAATGCACTGAGGAAAAACAAATAAAAAGCAGATAGAAAGGACATGAAGTAAAAATAATGTGGAAAGTCACAGTTGGTGCCTGTGGGTCAGCTTGTGACGGATGAGGAGATTGAGGTTAAAACTGAGGACAGGGACTTCCCTAGTGGTCCATGGCTGGGACTCTGTGCTCCCAATGCAGGGAGCCCAGGGTTCAATTCCTGGTCGGGGAACTAGATCCCACATGCTGCAATTTAAGATCCTCCATGCCACAACTAAGACCTAGCACAGGCAAAAAACAAAACTGAGGCCAGACCTCGTTTCTCTGACTCCCAATCCAGTGCTCTTTTCATGTGTCACTGTCTTCCTGATTGGGTAGAAGTGTGAGACTCTCCAGAATCCCGTACAAAAAGCATTTTTTTTTTTAAGAACATTTGTTGGCCAGTGGTTTATATTCTGTTCTACGGATATCTAGATCCACCAACTGGATTGTTTTATTTAAAGCCATATAACAGTATGGGCATTTATATATTAATTTTCATTGAAATTTATGAAGTTAAGAAACTTCATGAATACTATAAAGTAGAAGGATCATAACATTCTGTAAGTCAGAGTTCATATTTGTGGAGTGGTTGGGAAAAGTGGAAAAGGGCAGTGAGCTATGAGTGAGGAAGACACCAGAATACTGAGTGGATGCCACTTGCTCATGCAGGGTGCTGGGTTCTTATGATTGTGGATCCTCTTAATTTGAGGCAAGTGAGGTAGAGAAATAGGGTAGCATCAGATAAGAGGCCAGGGTCAGCCTTACCAGTAAAGCCATCACATTTATCTGAAGAGCAATGAGAAACGTACACTCAGTAAATTTTCCATAAATGTGATTGAGATTCTTAAAAAATAGATTCAGGTACTTGGCTGTCTGAGTAACCAATCAAGATACAGGATTTGACAAAGAACATTTTGGGAATTTGAGAAATGAAAACTGCTAGATCGGGGCAAATAAAAAATATTAACTATACTTTGTCCATATCTTCTACTGTAATAAATTATGTCTAATAAATCTGTAGACAGAATTTACGCATGTATCTGTGAATGTGTTCTGGGAATGGACAAGAGTTAAAGGTGGTCCTAAGATAAGCAGTCTACACAGTCGATAGAGTGAGTTCTGGTAAAATAAGCTCTTGGCTGGAAGGTCCAAGTGCAGGAGAAGGATGAAGAAAGATTTAAATATAGAACATCCTGGTTGAAAGAGACCTCTAAGACAATCTTGTCCAGACTGCTGAGGGTCCCATATATTATCCCCGTCAGTGGTGTTTTCTTCTGCCTGGAAAAGCTTGACTCTAATGGCATTTTAACAGTGTGTCCATCTTGGTAGTTTTGTCCTCTGCAAGTTAGAGTGGGTGATGGGGAGCTTGGGAAAAGCCACCTCTTCTAGAATTTGTGAAAACCTTAATGGTACCTCAATCCCTGTGCACTTTTCTCCTTTCTAACTAACCATCCCCACCTTCAATCCACCATATTCATTCAGGAGGGATTCTGAAAACCAAAGATATTTTTTTTCTCCTCAAGTTTTACTGAGATATAATTGACACAGTACTGTATAAGGTGTACAGCATAATGATTTGACTTACATACATCAGGAAATGATTACCACAGTAAGCTTAGTAAATATCCATCATCTCATATAGATACAAAATTAAAGAAATAAAAAAAATTTTTCCTTACATTTAGAACCCTTAGGGTTTACTCACTAAAGAACTTCCATAAATAACATACAACAGTATTAATTATATTTATCATGTTGTGCATACATCCCTAGTACTTATTTGTTTTATAACTGGAAGTTTGTACTTTTTGACTGCCTTCTTCCAGTTACCCCTCTCCCCATCTCCTGCCTCTGATAACCACAAATCTGATTTCTTTTTTCTATGAGTTTGGTTTTGAAGTAAAAGTGACCTACAGCACAGTCTTATTTCCTGGTACAGAACATAGTAATTTGATATTTCTACACATTTCAAAATGATCACCACAATAAATCTAGTTATCTGTCACCAGACAAAGGTATTATATATTTATTGATTAAATTTTCCACATTGTACATTCCATACCTGTGACACATTTATTTTATAACTGTAAGAAGTTTGTTAATCTCCCTCACCTATTTGCTCTTTTACCCCATACCCTTACATCAAATGGTAAGTATTCTTAATAACTGTATTTCTGTTTTTTCTTTTTTAAAAAATTGAAGTATAGCTGGTTTACAATAATGTTAGTTTCAGGCGTACAACAAAGTGAATCAGTGATACATATGTATTTTTTAGATTATTTTCCATTATAGGTTATTATAAGATATTGAATATAGTTCCCTGTGCTATACAAAAAATCCTTATTTATGTGTTTTATGTATAGTAGTTTGTTAATCCCATACTCCTAATTTATCCCTACCCCTGTTCCCCTTTGCTAACAATTAGTTTGATTTCTATGTCTGTGAGTCTGTTTCTCTTTTGTATATAAATTCGTTTGTATTATTTTTTAGATTCCATATGTGCGTGCATGCTAAGTCACTTCAATCATGTCCGACTTTGGACTCTATGGACTGTAGCCTGCCAGGCTCCTCTGTCCAAGGGATTCTTCATGCAAGAATACGGAGTGGGTTGCTGTGCCCTCCAGGGGATCCTCTCAACCCAGGGATTGAACCCACATCATTTATGTCTCCTGCATTAGCAGGCAGGTTCTTTACCACTAAGTGATACCATATAATATTTGTCCAAAGACATTTCTTAGATGTATAGACCAGCACATTCACAGCTGAACATTGTTGCCTAGAATTTGTTGAATTTCAACAACAAATGTTTGAGTGCCATGCTTAGATCTGGGATCCATTTGTATACCGGATGACCAGGGTCCCTGTGCTCATGGGGTAGTTGGACAGGGTTGGGGGCAGGGCATATAGGGATGGGGAATAAAAGGAAATAACTACGTCCTTCAAGCTGCTGCTGGAAAGTGGACTCTTCCCATGGGACTCTGTTAGACCCTTTTCACCACTTCTCACTTCTCACCCACATCCTGGATGCCCAGCTGACACGGCCAAAGAGCCAGCTTTGTCAACAGAGCTTTCAGCCACAGAGCCCTGTACTCCCTCTGGCCCAAAGCCATGACTTCAAAGTCTTAACACTGCCCTTTGGCCCAGGTTGCTCTCTTGACACATAGATAATTTGACCTGAACATTGAAGTGAGGTGAAGGCAGAGGCCACTTCTTTAGGTACTTCCCTTTCTCTCTATTGCTGCCTTATATTTTCAAAGCCCAGGTTGGATCAATAAGTATTAAATGTATCACATATTTTAAACTTTTTAGTAATTTTTATTGGAATGTAGTTGCTTTGCAATGCTGTATTTGTTTCTTGCTGTACAGCAAAGTGAATCAGTTATACATATACATATATCCACTCATTTTTAGATTTTCTTTCTATTTAGATCACCACAGAGCACTGAGTTCCCTGTGCTAAACTGTAGGCTCTCATTATTTACTTATTTTATACATTGTATCAATTATAAATATATGTCAGTCCCAATCTCCCAACTCATTTTACCCCCTCCCTCTTTGATAACCATAAGTTTCTTCTCTACATTTGTGACTCTATACATATTTTTGCTTTGCAGGCAAGTTCATCTCTACTATTTTTCTAGATTCCACATATAAATGATATTATACAATGTTTTTCTCTTTCTGACATAACTCTACTTTGTATGATAGCCTCTAGGTCTACCTACATCTCTGCAAATGTCATTTCTTTTTATGGCTGTGTAATATTCCATTATATATATATGTACCACATCTTTTTTATCCTTTCCTCTCTCTATGTACTTTTACCTTGCTTTTGTGTCCTGGCTACTGTAAATAGTCCTTCAGTGAACAGGGTGTGTGAATTATTTAGAATTATGGTTTTCTCTAGATATATGCTTAGGAGTGGGGCTTCTGGGTCATATGGTAGTTCTATTTTTAGTTTTTTAAGGAACCTCCATACTGTTCTCCATAATTATTATACAGTTTACATTCCCACTGACAGTACAAGAGGGTTCCCTTTTCTCCACACTCTCTCCAGCGTTTATTGTTTATAGCCTGTTTGATGATGGCCACTCTAACTGATGTGAGGTGATATCTCATTGTAGTTTTGATTTGCATTTCTCTAATAATTAGCAATGTTGAGAATATTTTCAGATGTTTGTTGGCCATTTCTATATCTTCTTTAGAGAAATGTCTATTTAGGTCTTCCACCTGTTTTTTGATTGGGTTATTTGTTTGTTTTTGATATTGAGCTGCATGAGCTATTTGTGTGTTTTGGAGATTAATCCCTTGTTAGTTGCTTCATTTACAAATATTTTCTCCCATTCTGAGAGTTGTCATTTCGTTTTGTTTAGGGTTTGCTTTCTGTGCAAAAGCTTTTAAGCTTAGGTCCCATTTTTTAATTTTTGTTTTTATTTTCATTATTCTAAGCAGTGGATTGAAAGAGATCTTGCTGTGATTTATATCAGAGAATGTTCTGCATATATTTTCCTCTAAGAGTTTTATAGTACCTAGCCTTACATTTAGGTCTTTAATCTATTTTGTTTTTGTGTATGGTGTTAGGGAATGTTCTGATTTCATTTTTGTACATGTAACTGTCCAGTTTTTGCAGTACCACTTATTGAAGAGACTATCTTTTCTTCACTGTATATTCTTGCCTCCCTTGTCATAGAAAATGCTCAAAATTCTCCAAGCCAGGCTTCAACAGTATGTGAACCATGAACTTCCAGATGTTCAAGCTGGATTTAGAAAAGGCAGAGGAACCAGAGATCAAATTGCCAACATCCATTGGAACATTGAAAAAGCAAGAGAGTTCCAGAAAAACATCTGCCTCATTGACTATACCTTTGTGTGGATAACAACAAACTGTGGAAAATTCTTCAAGAGATGGGAATACCAGACCACCTGACCTGCCTCCTGAGAAATCTGTATGCAGGTCAAGAAGCAACAGTTAGAACTAGATATGGAACAACAGACTGGTTCCAAATAGGGAAAGGAGTATCTCAAGGCTGTATATTGTCACCCTGCTTATTTAACTTATATGCAGAGTACATCATGAGAAACGCTGGACTGGAAGAAGCACAAGTTTGAATCAAGATTGCCAGGAGAAATATCAATAACTTCAGATATGCAGATGACACCACCCTTATGGCAGAAAGTGAAGAGCAACTAAAGAGCCTCTTGATGAAAGAGGAGACTGAAAAAGTTGGCTTAAAACTCAACATTCAGAAAAAGATCATGGCATCTGGTCCCATCACTTCATGGCAAATAGATGTGTAAACAGTAAGAGACGATTTTTTTTTTTTTTTTGATCCAAAATCACTGCAGATGGTGACTGCAGCCATAAAATTAAGACACTTGCTCCTTGGAAGAAAAGTTATGACCAACCTAGACAGCATATTAAAAAGCAGAGGCCTTTCTTTGCCAACAGAGGTCCATCTAGTCAAAGGTATGGTTTTCCCAGTAGTCATGTATGGATGTGAGAGTTGGACTTTAAAAAGAAAGCTGAGTGCCAAAGAATTGATGCTTTTGAACTGTGGTGTTGGAGAATACTCTTGAGAGTCCCTTGAACTGCAAGGAGATCCAACCAGTCCATCCTAAAGGAAATCAGTCCTGAATATTTGTTGGAAGACTGATGCTGAAGCTGAAACTCCAATATTTTGGCCACCTGATGCAAAGAATGGAGTCATTTGAAAACAGCCTGATGCTGGGAAAAATTGAAGGCAGGAGGAGAGGGGATGACAGAGGATGAGATGGTTGGATGGCATCACTGACTCAATGGACATGAGTTTGAGTAAACTCCAGGACTTGGTGATGTACAGGGAGGCCTGACATGCTTCAGTCCATGGGGCTGCAAAGAGTTGGACATGACTGAGCAACTGAACTGAACTGAGGTGGTCATAGGTGCAGGTACATGGGTTTATCACTGGACTTCTATCTTGTTTCCTGATCTGATCTATATTTCTGGTTTTGTGCCTGTACCATACTGTTCTGATTACTGTAACTTTTCAGTATAGTCTGAAGTCAGGGTGCCTCATTCCTGCAGCTCTGTTCTTCTTTCTCAACATTGCTTTTACTATTCAGGGTCTTCTGTGTTTCCATACAAAGTGTAAAATGTTTTGTTCTAATTCTGTGAAAAATGCCCTTGGTAATCTGATTGGGATTGCACTGAATTTGTAGATTGCTTTGGGTAGTATAGTAATTTTCACAATATTGATTCTGTCAATCCAAGAACATGGTATAGCTTTCCATTTGTGTCATCTTTTATTTTTTTCATCAGTATCCTATAGTTTTGCCTCCTTGGGTATTTTATTTTTTTTGATGTGATGGTAAATGAGATTGTTTCTGTAATCTATAATTCTGGTCTTTCATTGTTAGTATATAGAATTGCAAGAAATGTTTATGTATTAATTTTGTATTTTTCAACTTTACCAGATTCACTGATGAGCTCTAGTAGTTTTCTGGCAGCATCTTTAGGATTTCTTAGGTATTGTATCATGTCATCTGCAAACAGACAGTTTTACTTCTTTTCCAATTTGGATTCCTTTTGTTTGGAATCTTTTGGATTCCTTTTGTTTCTTTTTATTCTCTGATAGCCATAGCTAGAACTTCCAAAACTGTGTTGAATAAAAGTGTCTAGAGTGGACATCCTTATCTTGTTCCTTACCTTAGAGGAAATACTTTCACCTTTTCACCATTGAGTTTGACGTTAGCTGTAGGTGTGTCATATGTTTATTATGTGTCGTATCCTTTATTATGTTGAGGTAGGTTCCTTCTAGGCCCACTTTCTGAAGAGTTTTTATCATACATAGGTGGTATCACATATTTATTATTCTTTTTGGAGACTCCATTTGACTCTTTCCTCCCCTTCCTGACTTCTAGTTTCCTGCCTTATCATATCCTAGACATACAATTGATTACAGAGGATCTATTACACATCTCCATTCCTCTCCACTTGCTGCCTCTTTCTCTGATTGCCCACAGTATACAGTTTAGCAGAGAGCCAACAGTAGGTACGATTTTGCAAAATATAAGGGAAATAAGTTTTGTCCTATTACCTATGTTAATTAAAAAGCCCTTCTTAGATAATCTGAAAACTATGGCTTATATCACAACCCTCCATCATCTCTGAAGCCAGAAACTAGCACTTGGGGTCCTGTCTGATTCATTACTAAGGAAGGGAGGAGAGGTGATCAGTGGCTGTCTGGATGCTGTTGATCAGTAACTGAATCTTGGTCAACATTGTCTTTTCCAGACTTGACAAAATCCAGTTGGCTTTCTCACTGCATATTCTGGTGGCATCTTAAATCAGGCAGAGTTCAATAAACTTCTGGAAATCTGGGATTTACAGAGATTGAAATAACTCCATTAAAGCCTAGATTGTCAAGGAATCTACCCCAGCTCTGGTTCTCTTCTTCACTGAGAGTAATTTATCTTCATAATCAAAAGACTAACACGTTCAGGTAAACTGTATTCCTGTGTGGGTTTAAATCTTACTGTTCAAAAGTCATTCTTGATAGTAAAAAATAAGGATGAGGGAAATGGATTGAAAACCATTCCACAGGACCCTCTATGGAAAAGGAGTCAAAGATTATAAAACTTTAGAGGTTATGAGTTTAATGACATATAACCCAACATCTTCTTTCTGGAAAACAGCTTTTTTGAGAAGTGAGGGTCAGAAATGGGTCACAGAGCAGATATTTCATTGCTTAGGAATAATAACTCCTCTGAGTCTGGTTTTCCCTCAGCCCTGCTCTCTACCCCCTAGTTGGCTAAATCTCCTTACAGAAGTCAGGATATGCCCAGGGGACCCTGGGTCAAATAACCATGACAACAGGCTGACCAGACGTTCTCTTCCTCTCTGCCCTCCTCTAGCTGGAAAGTGTTAATAGCTTTGCTCAAGAGCAATTGGATTTGTTTCCTCCGGACGAGACATTCGGCAGCCTGGGCTCTGTGGCACTGAGACAACATCAGCTGGAGTGAGTGTGGGGCTTCCGAGACGACCTTACCTGGTTGGTTTCTGAGAAGTAAAAAAGTTGAGGGTAAGGGTCTTCTGGGAATTTTACTGAGGATGAAGAGGCCTGCAGGGAAACCCCTGAGGGAGAGGTTATTGAGGGTGAATGACCAAGAATGTAAATACTCTGCAGCCACTGGCTTTTCCAGACCACAACTGAAATGGCTGGTTTTACGAATGGCTACTTTCTTATCTGGCTGAGCAGAGGAAAGACTGGCTGCTATGCTTGATTAAAAAGAAAGAAATTAATGCAGAACTTTTTTATTTAAAAAAAAAAAAGACTAAACCTGAAACTCATTCTTTTAGTCTCTTGGACCCTCATCTAAGAGCTCCTAAACTTCATCTAAAACCTCTTATCTCTTAGAAGCTACTTTCATTTTTTGTTTCTTACCCTGAATACTTATAAGAAACTTTGGTCTCGACAAGTAGACTGCCAGGTCTCATCCTTGTAGGACTCTAAGGACTAGCCACTTGTCTGTGACATTCATCCTCCAAATGCCTTCTCTTCAGGGAACTTGAAGTCTGGGTCCCCTTGATGTCCTTGACGGATAGGGACTGACCCTGTGGATCTCAGGCTGAGGACTTTCTCATGGACCTAAAACTTTCTGCTTTGCAGCTTGAAGAGCTCCAATGGCAGTCAACAAGGGCCCCACCTTGCTGGATGGAGACCTCCCTGTAAGTAACTTGGGCTTATATGAAGCAGTAGACAACTCTGGGGGAGGGAGGAGCTGGGAGGAAGGGCTCAGGGGGCTTAGAGCAAAATATGTCTAGGTTATATTCATAATTCATTGAGCATTACATCTTCATTATTCTTGCTTTTGCAGAAGGCTGTTAGAGAATCTGAAGGGTGGCGGGGAGGGGGGAATGATGCCTATTAAAAACTGAGCACCTTGGAGAAAAAAATTGGCTGGTGGGGGACAAGGAGAGGAAGGGAACTACTGTTTTCTAAAGCCTGACACAGAAGTCCATGCTTTGTCCATCCAGGCAAAACTGAATTCTCAGGACTGAGACTGCATTCTGTAACTCCAGAGCCATCTTGGATATGTTAGTCTATGTAAATGGCACCTCTTGGAGCTACACAGCACACGTTATGTATGTGAGAAGGGATTACAGGGGCAGTGTGTCCAGTACTGTTTGTCTAGCCTGGTCTTCAGTATGACTCAGAGAGGTTTAACATGTTTAGGTGTATTGATGCCTCCTGGCAAGGCCTCTACAACTTAGGCACAGTTCAAATAATGAAACTGAAAAATTGTGAGCCTAAATAATATCCATCTTGTCCCGAGTTAGGCTTTAACTAACCTTTGCACTAGGAATCGCCATGTGTTGTATTTGATCATAGAACACAGAGAGGCATAAAATGGTCACGTGCATAATTAAGCCATCCTAACACATGGTAGTGTATTTCCATCCCAGGACCTCTCTTCCTCTTTGGCTTTGCCTAAATCAGTTCCCGAAAGCTTTGTCCAAAATGTTAAAGAAAATTTTTCTTATTTACAGTCATAACCTTTTTCTAGTTCAAATTGTCAAACTCATCTGCAAGACCAAAACCTGAAATATTGTAGCCTACGGTCTGGTGTACATGCAAGTCTCCTACAAACAGAAGAAGCTAGGTCCTCCCCTCTGGAGAAAAACTATGTAGCAGTGCAAATTCAAAACTACAAAAAGAACCTGAACATCTGAGCCAGACTTGGGATGTTTATGTGGAGAATTCCTGATATTCCTAAGAATAGACAGAAAATACAATACCCTTCACTAGCCCCAGCAACCGAATCCCATGGACATACTGCCTTCTCCTCGCCCATCCTTTCACCAATCTTATGTTATTTTGAAGCAAATCACAAACTTGCCACTTCAGGCCTGAGTTGGAAGCCCGGCTCTGCCACTTACCAGCTGTGTGTGGTTGGGAAAGTCACTTCATATCGCTGAGTCTTTGTCTCCTCACTGGCAAAGTGCGGGTGACAGTGCTGACCTCAGAGGGTTGCTGTTAGTTACTTGAGGTTATGTTACCGAAGCACCTCAGTCAGTGCCTGGAGCATAATGTCACTGAGTAAATATTGTCTGTCTCTGCAAAATTAAAATCTGCATTTTTTTCACTCAAAGACCACTTTTTAAATTTTAACCAAAATTCCTAGGTGATCCAAAGTTTAATTATGTGCCTGCTGCCAAAGTTAGAATGCATTAATAAGAGCCCAGCATCCCAGTAATGAGAGATGATGGTCTCACTGGACCCCACACATTCAGATCACACCTGGAATGCTGTCTTTAAGCTTGAGTGCTATAAAGGCTATGTCAAAATGTAGTGTGTGCAGAGGATGGAATTAGTAGATCAGGGCACTGAGTCGTTTATAAGCTAAGTTAGGAACTAGAGCTGTTTAGAATACAGAAGGAACTGCTAAAGGCCGAGATGCTTATCTTCAAGTGCGTGAAAGGCCAGCCAATGAATGATGAAATAGATGTGCTCCACATTATTCCACAGGGCATCGGGTGGAGCAGTGGGTGGAGGTGGATTCCAGTTCAGCCACGCTGTCCAACGAGGGGCATAGGCCACTCTACGAGGAGTGAGATCCATTCGAGGAGAATTCCAAATGCAAGACTCCCAGAGGGATATGGGAAGCACTCTTGCTTCAGAGGCCCCTGGAGGCCTAGGATTCTATCATTCTGTCCAGTTGGCCAGGTCTAAACACCTTAGGTGCAGCCCTGTCACCTATTAGCTAACATGACTGTGCAGGCTTTAGGTGAGGCCCTGGAAATACATTGGTGAGAGTCTCCTGGGATGGAGTCAAGTACACAGGTGACCAGCACAAGCGCAGCACCATGTGTGAGTCCGGACACATCCCTGGGAGGGAGATGGTGACTTCTGATATGAGGGAGAGTCAGGAAGTTTCTCAGAAGAAACGATGCTCAAGCTGTGTCTTCTGCCAGACAGAAAGGGCTGAGGGAGGGAAGGGGAGCACCCAAGGCAGTGGGACCAGCACTGGAGGCAGGGAGGTGTGTCCCAGAAAGACCCAAAAGATGTTCAGGTGAAGCTCCCAATCCACGGTGGACTAAAGCTCTAGACAGGTGCACCGGCACACTCACTCCTGGCCATGAAGTTCAAGTTGAGTGGCTAAAGGGTGGGGTGGCCCCTGGAGGATGGAGGCTGCCTCAGGAGCTTTCCAGAGCCAGGACTGTGACCAGGAGAGCGCGGCCACCCGGCTCTTATGTTTCCTGTGAGGCCTGTTGAGGCCTCTCTATTCTGGATTCCTCCTGAGTCATCTGGACCCAGGCCAGCCCTAGTGAGCACCGAGGCTCTGAGACCGCCTCCCCAGGAGGTAGGAGAAGGAGTTGGGCTGATTTCTTTCGCTGCTTTCCTTCCATGCCAGGAGCAGGAGAATGTGCTGCAGCGGGTCCTGCAGCTGCCGGTGGTGAGCGGCACCTGTGAGTGCTTCCAGAAGACCTACGCCAGCACCAAGGAAGCCCACCCCCTGGTGGCCTCTGTATGCAATGCCTACGAGAAGGGCGTGCAGGGCGCCAGCAGTCTGGCGGCCTGGAGCATGGAGCCCGTGGTCCGCAGGCTGTCCACCCAGTGTGAGTCCTCGTGGCACTCGGAGGCTGACTGCCTGCCAGTCTTTTACCTGTCTGCCAGTCTGTCTGATACCAGCTTGTCTGTTTGCCTTTTTGTTTGTATCTGACTACCTTCCTAACTCTCTACATCCCATTACATAGTTGTTTTATTTATAGATACAGATGCTTTAGATGTAGATATATGACACTAATGATAAAGAGACTGCCTGCCAATACAGGAGACGCAGGTTCAGTCCCTCGGTCTGGAAGATCCCCTGGAGGAGGGCATGGCAACCCACTCCAGTATTCTTGCCTGGAGAATCCCATGGCCAGAGGAGCCATGGGGTCCATGGGGTCGCAAAGAGTCGGACACGACTGAACAGACCTAGTGTGCAAGTACGTTACTAAGTGAGAGATGAGAGATAGATATAGACATAGGTCTCATCTCATCTATAATGCCTCATCTCTGATCCAGTTGGCATTTTCCTAGGATGATAATTGGCAGGAGAAGGGTGGACAGAGTTATGGGGTGGGCAGTGGGGGATGTGGGGCATACGGCAGACCAGACACACAGTTTAGCTCCAGATCCAGCAGCAGCAGAAACTGGCAGAGTCTGGCACAGAGCCAGTGGGCAGGAGGGCTGGCCTGGCAGGACTGGGGGGAGTAGAGGGAGAGGGGAAGCCCTCTGGGTCCTGCAGCTGATGCTACTGGCCCCATAACAGGCAGCAGCAGAAGAGAGCTGCCAGCCGGGGCCCTGAAGGTGGAGGACAGCTTACCAGGCCTGCCCCTGTTCAATTTGTTCTGCCTCATTTGAAAATATGGTCTCCCTGGCACAGCTCTTGACAGGACTGAGGGAAATTCCAGAAGTCTAGGACCTTCCACCATCCTGAAGAGAGTTATGGGTACCTGTGGATTTGGCATAGCAAATAGGAGAGGACAGATACAAAGAAGACCTGGGCCTGGGCCCACCTCCCTGCCTGCAAGCTCCTTAAGTAATCTCCCTGGGTCTCATTTGGCCCAATATCAGAAGTCAGCTGAGTCATCTGGGCTCTCTCTGCTGCTTGAGAATTTTGTGAAAACCTAAGATATCTGGAGAAAGAATATGTGAAAGAGAAGACGTAGGTATCCTTTGAAACTGTGATCTCCATGATCATGGGCGCAGAGCTGACGTCCTCAGTAGCCCCTGGGCCATGTCTTCCAAGAGCATTGGTATCCTCTGTCACTTGCCCCTTTCTCTTCCCTGTGACCCTCTTCCCACTGTTGACCATCTCACTCCTCAAGGTTAAAACAAAGGGTCACGGACCATCTGGCACTCTAGACCAGCCTGTCATCTCTGGACCTAAGCGGTGCCAGGCCAGCTCCCAGCAAGGTCTTCCCTTAAGGCCTGACTGCCTTTCCTGCCCCGCTGCCACTTCTGCTTTCCCCTGTTGTGTTCACCCAGCGCTCACCCAGACGGGGGTCATAGGAGGTCAAGAGACCAAGATCCGTTGGCGATTCCCATAGGTTCTGTCACTTCCTCCTGACAGCCCTGCACTTGACAAACAAGGAACTTGAGGCTCAGCCAGGTTGTGACCTGCCTGAAGTCACACTGCAGATGCAGGCGCCGAGCTCTGAGAGCAGGTCTGCATGACTGCAGAGCTACCCAGAAGGGAGACATCCCGGTCTCAAGGAGTCACAGTGGATGGGGGCCAATGGTGGCAGAGGGCCTTGGGCTGCCCGGCGCTTTGGAGGTGGCAGGGCTGGGGATTTTGAGGGCTCCAAGGTGCCTTCCTCGGCACAGAGGCCCCTGCTAGGTCCTCACAGTGAAGGCAGGGCTCACCCCACCACGGCCTTTTGCTTCCAGTCGTAGCTGCCAACGAGCTGGCCTGCCGAGGCCTGGACCACCTGGAGGAAAAGATCCCCGCCCTCCAGTATCCTCCTGAAAAGGTGAGCCCTTCCCCTCTTCTCCGCACGTCCACCTTCTGTTGTCACTGCCTCTCAGTGGAAGAACAGGCATGAGCCCATGATGCAGGATGGCATGGCATATGCCTTCCCAGGCTGGTGGCCACTGCCTGCCCCTAAAACTGCATAACCGGCTTCTTCCTCTCCCTGTGGGACCAGATGAAGGCAGGCTTTCTGAAACCAGCAGGCACAGCCCAGAGGCAGACTCTGGACAGGAGCTTGGGGTGGGGGCCACTGCTTCTGATCCCCCCTCTATGAGATACCCCATGGGCCTACATCATACCATTTGGTGACTGCTGCTGCTGCTATGTCGCTTCAGTCATGTCTGACTCTGTGCAACCCCATAGACAGCAGCCCAACAGGCTCCCCCATCCCTGGGATTCTCCAGGCAAGAGGACTGGAGTGGGGTGCCATCGCCTTCTCCCATTTGGTGACTACAGATGCCTAAGATCATGGGTCACACTCACCAGATCTCAGGATTGCAGTCCCATGTCTTCACAATCCAGCACCTTACGAACCATGAGACTGAAAAAGTCGTTTCACCTGGATACCTATTCATTGGGTATTTGCTGTGGTAAGGGCCAGGTCTGGTGCTTTAGGGGAATACATTTCACTCTCAGACCTCATCCATCTCACTGATAAAGTACCACTCATCTCACATTTACTGAGTGAGCCCTATCCTATGCCAGGAGTCATGACACGTGATTTATAGAGTCCTCTCCTTTAATCCTCTTTCCCCCTGGTGGCTCAGACGGTAAAGAATCTGCCTGTAATACAGGAGACCCAGGTTTGATCCCTGGGTCGGCAAGACCCCCTGGAGGAGGGAATGGCACCCCACCCCAGTGTTCCTGCCTGGCGGATCCCACGGACAGAGGAGCCTGGCAGGCTACAGTCCATGGGGTCACAAAGAATCGGACACAACCGAGCAACTAACACTTTCAACCTTCTGGGATGGGGTGGTATCCCCATTTGACAGAGAAAACTAGTGACTTCCTCCTGACCACACAGCCTGAAGTGGAGGACACAGGAGAGCAGGGCTGTTCAGCTCTGAGGCCTTGCTCTTCACTTATTTTTCTAGATAAAGGGCAATGCCTTTGTCATAAAGAAGCTCCCAAGTCAAAGGAGTTGTTGTTCAGTAGCTCAGTTGTGTCTGACTCTTTGAGACCCATGGACTGCAGCACACCAGGCTTCCCTGTCTTCACTTTCTCCTGGAGTTTTCTCAAACTCATGTCCATGAGTTTGGCATGAGTCATTGATGCCATCCAACCATCTCATCCTCTGTCGTCCCCTTCTCCTCCTGCCTTCAATCTTTCCCAGCATCAGGGTCTTTTCCAATGAGTTGGTTCTTTGCATCAGGTGGCCAAAGTAGTGGAGCTTTAGCGTCAGCACCTGTCCTTCCAAGGAATATTCAGGAACCCAAGGAACAGTATTAAAAAGCAAAAAGTCAAAGGAGAGAAAGACATTACTTTAGTGCAGAACCTGTGTGAAGGCCAGCCACATCCGTACGATCACCTAAGCACAGATGGGAATGTAAGAAGTGCTCTGAGGACAGAAGAGACTGTGGAGGAGGTGCGTGGAGGAGATGAGGACAAGTGTTATCAAGAAGGTGGTCACTGGGGGTGATTCTTGAAGGATGATTAGCATCTCAACAGGCAGAAATGGGGTGCAGAGAAGCCAGGAGATCTAAGTGGTTGGCGCAGAAAGGACTGGAGCCCTTTCCCTTTAAAGTTCAGCTTAATCAAGGTGCCCCAATACTGGCGCCAGTCCCCTGGGCCTTTAAATGAGACTTTCCTGAAGCGGGATGTAGGCCCTGCCAGAGCCTCATGCCTGACTCCCCATCCTTGCTTTCACCAGATCGCCTCTGAGCTGAAGGACACCATCTCCACCCGCCTTCGCAGCGCCAGGAACAGCATCAGTGTGCCCATTGCCAGCACTTCAGACAAAATCCTAGGGGCCGCTCTGGCCGGCTGTGAGCTCGCCTGGGGGATGGCGAGAGACACTGCCGAGTATGCTGCCAACACCCGAGCTGGCCGGCTGGCCTCTGGAGGGGCCGACTTGGCCTTGGGTGGTGTCGAGAAGATGGTAGAGTTCCTCCTCCCTCCAGCCAACGAAGAGTCAGGTATCTGCCATTGTGGGGGTTGCTGGAAAGGGAGATCCCCGCCCCCACCCTTGTCCTGCTGCTTGTGGATTAGGAAGAGGCAGCCAGGGCTCATCTAGCCAGTGCTCTCCCTGGTGGCTCAGAGGTTAAAGAATCTGCCTGCAATGCAGGAGACACAGGTTCTATTCCTGGGTTGGGAAGATCCCCTGGAGGAGGGCATGGCAACCCACGACAGTATTCTTGCTTGGAGAATCCCATGTACAGAGGAGCCTGGCTGGGTATACTCCTTAGGGTCACAAAGAGTCGGACACGACCGAAGCGACTGAGCACACAGCCACTGCTGTGGAGCAAGGAAGGCCCAGCAAGATTTCCAGAGGGCTCCATTTTCATTTGGCCCCTCTCCCCATTTTTAAGTGGAGAAAGTGACTTCCCCAAATCTCCAGTGAGCTTGTGTTGGAGTAGGGTGATCCCTTTCCAACTCTAGACACAACCCAGCTTTGTCCAGCCCCTCTCTGATCTGCTTTCCTCTCCTTCCCGCCCCCACCTGCAACTCCCACCTAGCCGCTGCCCCAGGACTCCAGGATGCCCAGAAACCTCCCAAGGCCAAGCCGAGCCTCGTGAGCAGGGTTGGGGCCCTGGCCAACACTCTCTCTAGACACACCTTCCAGACCACAGCCCGGGCACTGAAACAGGGCCATGCCTTGGCCATGTGGATCCCAGGTGTGGCACCTCTGGTGAGTATCTGCCCTGAGTTGCCATGGCCTGGGAACCCTGTGGACCTCCTGGTCCCTCCCATCCCCTATCCAACTTCACCTCCTGTCCTGAGAACCTCCTGTCTTCCAGCCAGGAGTCGGGGGTAGAACATTAGGTCTAAGGATAAGAGACCTTAGAAGGGGTGGAGGGCTAACCCTCTAGGATGCAAGGGGAGAAGAGGGCAGGCCTGCTTGTTAGGGTCATCCTGCCCCGCCCTTCTGTCTCTCCCACTCTCCCTCTAGGTTCTACTCTATCCCCAACCTTCTTGGGAGAAAGCAGAGACCTCCCCCCACCCATCTTCTCTGTAGGCACTTGGGAGTGTCACCCCTGAATAAGCAAGGTGCAAGGCACCAAACCCCTCCTCTGGGGCAGAGAGCCCTAGCTGGGCCATATCCCTGACTGCCCCCAGGCTTCTGGTTTCCCTTCTAGAGGCTTCTAATTGGCATCCCACTGCACCTCTGATAGAGTTGTCTTTTCTAGCCCCAGATAGGGCTTATTCCCCCCAACACCACACACTCTGTGTATTTTAGCAGGGATAGCCTGGATTTTTCTCATAGGAACTTTAATAAGAAACTAAGCCCCCTGCCCCAACTAAAAAAGGAAATAAAAATGTTACAGCATAAAGGTCAGTATACTAGATAGCCACTTTTCAGCCATCATGAGGGTGGCACTTTTAAAAGCACTGTCAAACCTGGCTCATTCATTCAAGCAAATGTTTGCTGAGAGCCCACCACATGCCTGGTCCTGTAGGGAACTACAGTCCCCTGCACTGGGGGTCACTTCCCCACGGGGGCTAGGCTAACTCCTGCGCCCTAGCCTAGCCCATAGCGGATGGAGGCCACTCTATGGCGCAACCTCAGATACCACCATTTACATAGAAAATAATGGTGTCCCCTAAGGTTGTATAACAAGGAGACTCTGTTTGTGGGGCCCCCTAGGGGTTTGAAATGAGCTGGGCTGTGCCTCAGCGGACACCTGCCCACCTGCCCAGGTCAGTTTCCTCCCATGGGACCCTCTGGCCCACTTGATTTTTTTCACTTTTTAAAGAACGACAAGGAGTACCTCTGAAAGCTAAACATACACATTATCTATGACTCAGCAACTCTACCCAACAGAGAGGAGAGCTTATATCCCCCAAAGACATGTTGGAAATGTTACTATCAGCTTTATCCTTAGCTAAGAAATGGGAACAACACAAATGTCCATCAGCGGTAGAATAGGTAAATTTTGGTATATTTATTCAGTGGAGTGTGACACAGAAATGAAGAAGGAGAAACTACTCAGTAATGTGGGTGAATCTTACAACATAACCATTGAACAAAAGCTATGCATGAAAGAAAACACGTGTGAGCCCATTCACAAATGGGCAGAATTAATGCTTGGTGATAGAGGCCAGTATGTGGTCCCCTTAGCCAGTACTGACTGGGTGAGGGGCACAGAGTTTTCTGGGGTATTGAAAATGGTCTCTGTCTTGATCTGTGCTGGTCACACTTGCATGTGTTTCTAAAAATTCCCAGAGCTGTACACTAAAGCCGTGAGCACCTCAGTGGGTGTAAGTTATCAGTCCATAAAAAGTTGGAACAGTCCGCTGGGGCCAGGACCTGCTTGCCTCTCCCTACCCTGACCCTGGGGATGCCGGGCTTTGCCTGCTGGGGCTGCCTGGCCTCTGGCAGGGGCGGTTAAGCCAGCGGACCGCCGCCTTCCCGCCCTCAGAGCAGCCTGGCCCAGTGGGGCACGTCGGCGGCCATGCAGGTGGTGTCGCGGCGGCGGAGCGAGGTGCGGGTGCCCTGGCTGCACAGCCTCACGGCCACCCAGGAGGAGGACCACGAGGAGCACACGGACACTGACGGGGAGGAGACCGGGGAGGAGGAGGACTCAGAGACCGAGGAGAGCAAGCTCAGCGAGGTGAGGGGAGAGTGCCAGCCGAGGGGGCCCCCTGAGGGGGTGAGGAGCAGAGGCACAGGGTGACACAAGGGTCTCTGCCCCCAGGCCCAGGGACGTGCACGTGGGTGCAGCACTCTTCCCGCCACCCCTGAGCACCTAGAGAATAGTTCTCTCAGCAGATCCTCACAACAACCCCATAAAATAGGACAGAGACTGTCATCCCCATTTTGCAGATGAAGAAACTGAGGTTCAGAGCACAGAAGTGACCTGCCCAAGAGCCAGGCCTATAGTTTCTTTTTTTTTTTTCCGATTTAGTGTCCAGATTCTTTTGCCTCTAGCTCCGGGGCTGGTGAGGAGGGGACGGGTCAGGGGAGTTGCTGTGGAGCCACTGACCCTGCTCTGGTCACCAGGGGGCAGCCTTGCCAGGCTCACAGGGCCTCCTGGGCAGCGTGGCACACACCCTGCAGAAGGCCCTCCAGAGCACCGTCTCAGTCGTGATGTGGGCACCGGCGGCTGTGCTGGGCACGGCGGGGAGGATGCTGCACCTCACGCCAGCCCAGGCCACCTCCTCAACCAAGGGCAGGGCCATGTCCCTGTCCGACGCCCTGAAGGGTGTTACTGACAACGTGGTGGACACAGTGGTGAACTACGTGCCGGTGAGCGCCCCCCACCCTTCTGGCTAATGCCCACCCCACCAAAAAAGCAGATTAGACTGAAGGGGCGACAGCGGCTCTCCCTTACACAGTCTCTGATCCTCGGTGCCCCAAAAACATTCTGACATACTGTGGCTTTGACTGGGGGCCTTTGCAGCCCCTAGAATATAGAGACTGGTGTCCTTGGCCTGATACCTTCCCCCACATCCATCCTTCCTACCTGCTGCTGGAGAGGTCACCAGTCATCCATCTGGGGCCCCCACTGGATCAGCCCTCACCCCTCAGCTCCCAACCGAGGGGCCTGGCAGGTTTGCATGCTGCTCCCTGGGGAAGTGTTGGAGGGAGGCTTCCAGGACCCCTTGGGGGGTGGGCTGTGTTCCAGGGGACAGAAGCTGCCCGCATCCCAATTCCAATACCTGTTCCCAGCAGGAAAACCCCAGGGGGTGTCTACTATCACTTTGGGGGTCCCTGGGTCCCTTCCCAGAGCAAGTTAACAGGTCATGCAGGCACTAGAGAGCAGGTCAGAGCAGGAGGCCCCTTCAAGCTAAGGGTGAGAGGGCTGGGAGGGTAGGGGTGGGGAATGGGTTACTAGTCACTCATTCTCACCAAGAGACTTAAACAGGGGTCTTGGCAGAGAGCTCCCTTCACTTTGGACCCAAAATGGAGCCAGATGTGGGTGCTCTGACCCAGGCAGGGACTGTCTTAGCTGTCCTTAGCTCACGGAATTGGGCCAAGGAAGAGTCAGGAAAGCCCCTGACCTCCCACTGAGGGACCTCTGAGGGGGACCCCAGGGTCCGGAAACTAGAGGGTGGCTGCGTGCCTTGCCTTGTGGGTCCGCACTTGCAGGCCCGGCAGGGGTGGCCGTCCTCAGCAGGTTCCCCTGCATCTTCCATCCCCGTCCCACCCCAGCCTGTGCTCTCCGGATCGCGCGTGACCGCCGGGCCGCAGACAAGGCGGCGGTGGGAGGTGCAGGGACAAGGGCCAAGCCGAGGGCCCTAACGTGGCTGCCGGGCCCTCAGCTCCCCAGGCTGTCGCTGATGGAACCCGAGAGCGAATTCCGGGACATCGACAACCCTCCAGCCGAGGCCGAGCGCCGGGAGGCGGAACGCAGAGGGTCCGGGGCACCGCCCGCTTGCCCAGAGCCCGCCCCGCGCCCTGCGCCTCCCCGCGGCAGCCTGCGGAGCGCTCGGGGCCTGGGCGCGGAGGAACGCGTGGACGCAACCGCCTTGCCGCGCGCCGCCTTCCCGGCCGTGCCCCGCGAGAAGCCCACGCGCCGGGTCAGCGACAGCTTCTTCCGGCCCAGCGTCATGGAGCCCATCCTGGGCCGAGCGCAGTACAGCCAGCTGCGCAAGAAGAGCTGAACCGCCTACCTACCGCCTTCCCGGCCCGGCGCTTTTCCCCCACCCCGGGCCGGGCCGCTGTCGCGAGCAGACAGACAGAACCTACGAAGAAGTGAGCGTTGGCTTCCTCAAAGTAGTCCCGTTGGGTCCCGAGCCTCCTTCCAAGGATGCTGCCAAGGCACACATCTTTTGAGCATCCTCTTTGGGCTTAGCTATCAGAACCCATTTTTGAGAAACATCAGAGTAGCAGTCTGCTTTGATTCTAGGCCTTGGTTTTTTTTATTATTTTTTTTTACCACAAGATTAATTGCCTAACTTATCTCTCACTTCTTTCACCAAATTTGTGGCCCCCTGACATTGAACTGTTTCCAATATTTATATCCATCCTCTGTAGACAAATATTTGCTACCAGCGAGTAACGTGTCACCACGCCAAGGGTTCAAGCAGGCGATCCTGACACATGTTCAAGCCCCGAATGCAGAGATTCCTGTGAGTACACAGGCTCTCAGCTGACTCCTTTGAAGGGAACAGCGTGCGTAAGTCGCTTCAGTCGTGTCTGACTCTTCGGGACCCCATAGTCTGTAGCCCGCTAGGCTCCTCTGTCCATGTGATTCTCCAGGCAAGAATACTGGAGTGGGTTGCCATGCCCTCTCCTCCAGGGGAATCTTCCGGACCCAGGATTGAACCAGTGTCCCTTATGTCTCCTGCATTGGCAAGCGGGTTCTTTACCACTAGTGCCACCTGGGATACATATTAGCATCATTTTCTGAGAACCCTGCCCTCTTCACAGGCTGAGTCCTCGCCTGCGCTCTGTAGCGCCACCTTTCTGTTCCCGGCTACATTGCCATTTGCACCGTTCCAGTTTTACACCTAAGTTCACTCTTTCTTCCACGTTTTGAGTGCTGGCGCCCCCAGTCCTAGGAGACAATAGAGAACGTTAGTTATATAAACAATATATATATAGAATCCATGGGGCGTCCCTTGGTGGCTCAGCGATAAGGAATCCACCTGCAATGCAGGAGATACAGGTTTGGTCCTTGGTTGGGAAATCCCTTAGAGTAGGAAATGGCAACCTACTCCAGTATTCTTGCTTGGGAATCCCTTAGAGGAGCCTGGTGGGCTACAGTCCATGGGGTCGCAAACAGTCAGACATGACTGAGGGACTGAACAACAACAGCATAGACCCTATAGCCACAGTTCATTCCAAACCCATTTTTGAAAACGTTAACATTTGGTACCTTTAGAAATGCATACATATAATTTAAAATTCAAACATTGCAAAAGGGTGTGTGCTTTCCTCCCTGCATTCCCTGGTTCCCCTTTCCCAGAGCAGTCTTGGCAGCAGTCTTGTGTACCCTTTCCACTACAGACTGAGGGCGCACAAGCACACATGTGCACCCTCCCCACTCTTCATACAAGCTGTGGGGTGTTATACTCACTGCTTTTTCACTCAGCAGTACATCTTAGAAGTATTTTGTAAGCAGTATCATAAATTCTCCTTGCTGTTTTTAACAGCCACATAGTAAGTGCTTCATAATATAGACATGCTATATTTGATTAAACCAGTTCCTTAATCATGAACTTTTCTGTTATTTCCAGTTGTTTTTTTTTTTTTTTTTTTTTTTGCTCCCAGGAACAGGGCTGCAATAAATATATTTATACAACAATGTTTCATGTAGATGTGTGCCTATATCTATAGGGTACATTTATAACTCAAAACCATGACATGTTGAGTGAAAGCACATTCACTTAAAGATATTGCTAGGTGGTACAGTGGATAAGAATCTGCCTGCCAATGCAGGGGACATGGGTTCGATTTCCGGTGCGGGAAGATCCCACATGCCGTGGGATGTGGGCCATGTGTGTGGCACATGGACTTAGTCCAACAAGTTCATGTGCCACAATTACTGAGCTCGTGCCCTAAACCCCTGCCGCCCAAGTGCTGCGACTACTGAAGCCTGTGCCCCTAGAGCCCCTGCTTCACAACAAGAGAAGCCACCACAGTGAGGACCCCAAGCACTCAAGAAAGATTAGCCCCCTCACCGCAACTAGAGAAAGCCTGTGCGGCAAAAGACCCAAAACAACCAAAAATAAATAAATTCTCAATAAGAGAAAATACTGATAGATAATGCCAAATAGCTTTCCAAACTTAACTCGGTTTTCCTTGTTATTGTCATCTGCACCTGCACAGGTAATTCTGATATTTCTGTCCATCCTTTTTGACATCTGTATACACGCGCTCATCCCCTCACCCATGAGTGCCCTCTTGGCCTCCACTCTGTCACACACCTAGAGTCCAGCTCCCTGACTCTCCCTGACACTGACTCTAGACCCTAGCAGATCTTTGGTGTAATGAGTCATTGGCCTTGATCCATGGTTTTGGAACCTGGGGATGTCCAGAATGAGAAAAGGGGAGTGTTGATGGACATACACAGGTGGACATGGTCAGAACCTTGAATTAGCTTTGGGATCAAGCTCACCCACCTCAACCCCCACCTCACCCTCTCCCCCTACCTCACGCTCACAATCCACACCACACTCAGCAGTTTCCTGGGTCCAGCCTAGCTCTGGCAGGGCCCCCATGGGCAGCTTTTGGAGACCTGGCCTCAGGCCTGGTGGTATAAATAGAAACACCCAGTTATCCTGGGCATCACCTGCCTGCGCCGCCTTCTTCCTGGAGTTCCGGAATCCACACTCCTAACTGTCTGTTCCTCCATAGCCCTGGGGCCCCTCCTGCCAGGACAGCCATAGAAGTCAACACACCCACTGGCCAGACCCAGACCCCTCACCCTGTCCTGGATCCCAACCAGGGTGCTGGGAACCAGCATATGGCACAGGCCCAGGAGGTAAACAACTTGTCCCCAAAATTCTGGTTTTATCATTAAACTGATAGCAAAGTGCTCTGAGCCTGGCCCTCAGTCTTTCTGATTACTTTCTGGTGAGAAATAAGAAATGAAGCATCTCCTCTAAATGACAGAAATTTGCTTCGTTGGCTCCAGGCTGGATTGTGGGGCTTTTCTCCTTAGAGACATCAGTTTGGCTGGCCTTCCTGCTCATGTGGGTGTGACGGCTCACCCACATTCTGGACCTCAGGAGGACCTCCCCCTCACGCTGGGATGCCAAGGTCCCTCTCCAGAGAAATACATTGTTCCCTCTCTTCTGTTGCAGCTCACAAAATGCACCTCCAACTGAATCACAGTTTTGGAGATGGAAAAACAGCCGTTACACTTAATAACATAACTTTATCATGCTTTTTTTTTGTCTGTGTTGGGTCTTCCTTGTGGCTCTCGGGCTTCTCATTGCAGTGGTGTCTCTTGCTGCAGAGCACAGGCTCTAGGGCGCACGTGCTTAGTTGCTTCCCAGCATGTGGGATCTTCCCAGACCAGAGATCGAATGCATGTGCATCGAACGCAGGCAGAGGATTCTTAACCACTGGACTACCAGGGAAGTCCTACAACTTGGGTTTTAATGTTCATTGTATTAAGCATGCTGCTGCTGCTGCTAAGTCGCTTCAGTCGTGTCCGACTCTGTGAGACCCCATAGACGGCAGCCCACCAGGCTCCCCCGTCCCTGGGATTCTCCAGGCAAGAACACTGGAGTGGGTTGCCATTACCTTCTCCAATGCATGAAAGTGAAAAGTCAAAGTGAAGTCGCTCAGTCGTGTCTCACTCCTAGCGACACCATGGACTGCAGCCCACTAGGCCCCTCCGTACATGGGATTTTCCAGGCAAGAGTACTGGAGTGGGTTGCCATTGCCTTTTCCTAAACATTGAAACTTGGTGGTATATTGGAGAAGACAAGAGTCAAATATGGCTTGAGTGATGGGGTGGATGGTGTGGGGCATGCTGGAAGAGATGTCTGAGGGCAGTGTCCTGGACAGCTCCTGCTCAGGAATGTGCAGGATGAGCCCCCTCTGCAGGAATTCCACTGACTTTTCACCCACAGAATTGCCTCCCCAACTGCAGAGGCTGGCTAAGAACTCTGTGGCAACCCCACCTCCCACTAGCCTCTTCTAGGGCCAGTTGTCCAGCCAGGAACCCAAGGCTGGGTGGCAGTGTGGTCCACCAGTGGATCCCATGCCCATTCCAAACTGGGCACTTATGAGCCAGAACTGTGGGGCCAGGATTTCTCAGGCCGTCCTGCTCTCTGCCCAGCTTGCTAGAAGGCCTGAACAGGAGCTCCCCAGTGCTTTCATCCATCCACCCTAGGTCACCCTAGCTCTGGGGCAGAGAAGGGGCCCAGCGATGACTTCCTGGTGTGAGTGCCCAAGGAGCAGCCAGGGCCTCTGCCACACCATCCCACTCCCGAATATCTCAGAGGGGATAAGTCCTTCTCGGCTTTAGAAGAGGTAGCGAAATCAGACGAAAACAAGGCTGGAGGCTTCCTGGGCTCTAGGAAGGGAGAGCTTTGCTGAGCTTTGACGGGGCGTGGGGAGGGCTGCGATAGAAAGGAAGGGGGAATGTCTCTGCGCCTGAATGAACAATCGAACTACAGTAGTTGATTTTTAGTTAGTGTTAGTCGCTTAGTCGTGTCCGATTCTTTGCGACCCCATTATCTGTAACCCGCCAGGCTCCTCTGTCCACGGGATTTCCTAGGCAAGAATACTGGAGTGGGTTGCCATTTCCTTCTGCAGGAATTGATTTTTAGGCTACTGTTAACCGGAGTCTCAGGGTTAGCAAATGCTCGTGGAACGAAACTGTCTCCTAGTTAGTATTCATTTACCACTTGTTACAACTTGCATCATAAACCTGGATGCTCCGCTCCACCAGCTGGTGGGTTTTTCCAGCTCGGAAAATTCGGGCGGCCTTGTTGGTTGCTGTGTCCCCAGCTTTCAGCGAGTAGATACTATCAGCGCGCAGCGCTCGCGATTCGGGGCGGTGCTGGGGGTCGCGGGGCCGGTGGTCCAGCCGTTCAGCCCAGGCCACGCCCAATTCCCCGCCCCTCCGCCCCCGCTCCGCCCAGTCTGCGGACAGACTCCCCGGCGCCGCGCAGCCCGCGCCTCCGCCCCGGAGCTCCCAGGCGGGAGGAGTTGCGGATGAGGGGCGGGATGTTTTGGTGGGCGGGGGTCCCAGTGACGGCATCCGACCGCGCCGCGCTGGGGCTCAGAGCCTCAGTGCCCCGCAGGGGGACGACGCGCGCACCCTAGCAGGTGGGTGTGGGCCGGGGAGGGGTGGAGGTGGGTGGGAGGGAGGGGGCGTGGGCTCGTCCCTTCCCTGTGCAGGCCTGGGTTGGGTGGCACTGGGCGTCGGCACCCTGGGGACCCTTGACCGAGCACGAGGACCACTCCCTCCCTCCCCATCTTTGCTAACGTCCTTCAGGCCCCTCCGAGTGGACCGGAGACTCCCCTTCCTTAAGTCGGGGCCTGAGGCCGGCATTCCGGGCCTGGCCAGGAGGAGCGAGCACCCACGCTGCGAGAGTCGGGTTCGCCTTTGTAATCACTTTTCCCACTTTCCCGGAGCTCCTGTCCTGTGCCCGGCGCCTCCGACTCCGGAACCCCCGATGTGGGCCGGGCGCCTTCGGTGCGCAGAGCACTGGGCCCCGAGTCCGGGCGCGGAGAAGCCGGGACCGCGGGGCTGGAAAAGCTGTGACTGAGGGATGCTCGAAGGCGCCTGTAGTATTGCGTGGCAGTTACCGCTGCGGCCCCAGGGCCGGACACCCAGCTGGGACTGATGATTGAACGACCGAGCGAACGATTACAGGTGCTGAGAGAAGTAGTGAAAAATAAAGAGCTGTGACCCTCGGGGTGGGGGCGACGAGTGGGGATGGGGAAAGTTCCCTGGATGTAAACTACTCATCAGCTACTCAGCGTCGGACCTTGTGCTGGGTGCTGGAGATACACCATGAAGGGGACAGGCGGGCCTCTGCCTCCCAGCCCCCAGTTTGGGAGGTGAGGGGAGACCAGTGGATAATCCGGCTTTTGCAAGGTAAGGGAGTGGTCAGTGGCTGATGGGAGAACTAAAGCGGTGGGTGTGGGTGGATGAGTGGTGGGGGCCACAGAGCAGACGCCCCTCTTTGGAGGGGAGGGCGCTCCCTGGAGGTGGCCCTGGTAACAGCTGAGTGTGCTGCAGGCAGAGAAAGGTGAGGAAATGTGGGGTCTTAGGGGGTAAGTCATCAAGGTAGGCAGGGTCCATTAAAAGTTTTTCCTGTTAAGGTTTTGAATCTAGAGCATTAGGGAGCCCCTTTCGCCTCTTTTGGGGGCAGTTTAAGCAGGAGAGTGGTGTGGTCACATTTGCATTTTTGAAAGATGCCCCTGGTTGTCACATAGGAAGGTGCAGGGAGGCTGAAGCCAGTGAAGAGGTTGGTAAATACTCTGCCCAGTGGGCGGGATCCGGGCTTGGGTAATAGGATGGAGAGAAGCGGATATACTTGATATTTAGGAGATGGAATTGGCAGTATCTGGTGGTGGGGGCTTGGCCTCAAAGGATGTGCTGACTCTCTTTAAGATGGGGGAGCGGGGAATGTGAGGTGACAAAGGCAGTCAGTTCAGTCACTCACTCGTGTCTGACTCTTTGCAACCCCATGGACTGCAGCACACCAGCCTTCCCTGTCCTTCACTAACTCCCAAAACTTACTCAAACTCACATCCATTGAGTCAGTGATGCCATCCAACCATCTCATCCTCTGTCGTCCCCTTCTCCTCCTGCCTTCAATCTTTCCCAGCATCAGGGTCTTTTCAAATGAGTCAGTTCTTTGCATCAGATGGCCAAAGTATTGGAGTTTCAGCTTCAGCATCAGTGCTTCCAATGAATATTCAGGACTGATTTCCTTTAGGATTGACTGGTTGGGTCTCCCTGCAGTCCAAGGGACTCTCAAGTCTTCTCCAACACTACAGTTCAAAAGCATCAATTCTTTGGCACTCAGTTTTTTTTATAGTCCAACTCTCACATCCATACATGACCACTGGAAAAACCATAGCTTTGACTAGGCAGAGCTTTGTTGGCAAAGTAATATCTCTGCTTTTTAATATGCTGTCTAGGTTGGTCATAGCTTTTCTTCCAAGGAGCAAGTGTCTTTTAATTTCATGGCTACAGTCACCATCTGCAGTGATTTTGGATCCCAAGAAAATAACTTCTCTCACTGTTTCCACTGTTTCCCCATCTATTTGCCATGAGGTGATGGGACCGGATGCCATGATCTTAGTTTTCTGAATGCTGAGTTTTACGAAGGCAGAGACTATGGGTGGGTGTTGGGAAAAGAGATCCTTGTACAGTGCTGCTTGTGTGTGTGTCTTCCAGGAGATGGGGTCCCAGCAAGAACACAGATGCCTTTGGGTGTCGAGTGGAGGAGTTAGGGCCTCATTTTGTCAGTGATGGGAGCCGTGAAATGCTACCGTGTAGGATTCTGTTGTGGCTCTTGCAGCATCTGGGCATCAGGTTGGGGCACAGAGGATGTTTTGAATTTTGACCACTTCCCTTTTAATCCCTCCAAGGTCAGGAGCTGCAGGAACTGGCTCCAGGTCACCTGCAAGGTGAGTCCAGGTGCTGATGGCCGGGGCCTCTTCCTCTCTCTGCAGGGCTGGGAGCAGCAGTCTCTCAACATGGGGCTGGAGGCCCAGAGGTTGCCAGGGGCTGAGGAGGCCCCCGTGAGGGTGGCCCTTCGAGTGCGCCCACTCCTGCGCAAGGAGCTGCTGCACGGGCACCAGAGCTGCCTGACGGTGGAGCCGGGGCGCAGCCGGGTCACCCTGGGCCGAGACCGCCACTTTGGCTTCCACGTGGTGCTGGATGAGGACGCCGGGCAGGAGGCTGTGTACCAGGCTTGTGTACAGCCCCTTCTCGAGGCTTTCTTTGAAGGCTTCAATGTCACCGTCTTTGCCTACGGTCAGACGGGCTCCGGGAAGACGTACACCATGGGGGAGGCCAGTGTGGGTGAGTGACCTGGCTTGAGACCTCCTGCCTTCATTGAGGGGCCTCAGACATCTCCTGAATTTCTGCCTCTGCCATTTCCTGTTGAAGATGAGGAGGCTGGAGGAGGGTGGGCGGGTTTCCTAACTCCATCTGCAGGCCAGGGTAGGATCAGCTGTGTCACTGGGCTGGGTCGGGCAGGAAGAAGAGTCCTCCGAGGTGAGCGGCCCTCTCAAGTCCATAGAGATGGGATCATACTGTCTGGTTCTGGAGACCTCACTGGGAGGAAGGGCATGGGAAGTTGTCTTGTCTCTAGAGGTTGTCAGGATCGTTGTCAAGGGTCAGGATGGCTGGAAGGGAGACTGTCCTGGAAGAGACATGCTCCAGGGGCTGCATAGCAGGGAAGCGGGCTGGTTCCATGAGGCTCTGGAACAGAGTTTTGCAAGAGATGCTTTGGGCCAATTGAAGGCGTTGCCCACTTCTAAGGACCATGATTTGAAAAGTGTACATGTTTGTTGTAGAAAATTAGGGAAATACAGAAAAGCACATCCACAAAAGAAAACTTATTTGATAACTGCCTTTCCCTGGTAGCTTAGATGGTAAAGAATCTGCCTGTAATGCAGGAGACCCAGGTTTGATCCCTGGGTTGAGAAGATCCCCTGGAGAAGGGGATAGCTACCCACTCCAGTATTCTTGCCTGGAGAATTCCATGGACAGTGGAGCCTGGTGGGCTGCAGTCTGCAGGGTCGCAAAGAGCGACACAACTGAGGGACTAACACTTCCACACTTTCTGATAATTGCCTTTCACTCACCCTGTTAGCATTCAGTTTTTCCTGGTGAAAATTTTTATACTTAAAAAAATATGGTACCAATGTACCATTCTTTTGTATCCTGTTTTATTTTCTTAACAGTATATTAATATCATGAACATTTCTCTATATCACTAATTATTATTCAAGCAAAAACTTTAATGGCTGCTTAGCGTGCCATTGTGAATATAAGGTAATTTATTTAATCAGACCCCTTCTTGGATGTTGCAATGGACACTGAGGGTGTTTTGTTGTTTTTTAAGTTATGAGGAAGAGTATGTTCTGAACATCCTTTTATTACTTCCTTGGCATAAATTTAGGGGCTTCTTTAGATAACTGAGCATAGACTATGATAATGAGTCCCCAGGAGTCATCAAACAAAGGTTATCTGACTGTCTGGCAGGGATGTAGTGGAGATGCTTACACCATGAAAGTGGTTGGTTGAACCTTGAGAGGTTGCTTCCAACTCTGAAATTCTGCCTGAGCACCCTGGAGCCTGGCCTGGCTGCCCAGCTTGTAAGGCTTCTGCCTCTACCTTCTCCACACTGGAGCCCCATCCGCCAGCTTCTGGCAGGAGCCTCTGGGCCTCGTGGGCGCTATGCCCAGCTGAAAGCACCATGGCAGGTGGCCCTGCGGTGTCTCCCCAGCCTCCCTTCACGAGGACGAGCAGGGCATCATCCCACGGGCCATGGCCGAGGCCTTCAAGCTGATTGATGAGAATGACCTGTTGGACTGTCTGGTGCACGTGTCCTACCTGGAAGTGTACAAGGAGGAGTTCCGAGACCTGCTGGAGGTGGGCACCGCCAGCCGGGACATCCAGCTCCGGGAGGACGATCGTGGGAATGTTGGTAAGAGACTCCTGGGTCCTCTGGTTGGGAGTGGGGAACCTGGCTTGGGGAGGCTTCACCTGCTTAGGGTGGATACCCTGTCTGGAGGAGGGGTAACTCCTAACTAGGAAACTCAAGCTCTGGGAAGTTTTGCTTTCATTTCCCTGTCTCTGCTGAGTTCAGTACACACTGGTGTACCCAGAGTGAGTTCAGTACACACTGGTGTACCCAGAGTGAGAGTCACTGAGGTGGGCACGGGAGAAGCTGAAAAAAGTGAAAGTGTTAGTTGCTAAGTCATGTCCGACACTTTGCAACCCCATGGACTGTAGCCCGCCAGGCTCCTCTGTCCATGGGATTCTCCAGGCAAGAATACTGGGGTGGGTTTGCTGTGTCTTCCTCCAGGGGATCTTCCCAACCCAGGGATTGAACCCTGGTCTCCTGCATTGAAGGCAGATTCTTTACCAGCTGAGCTACCAGGGAAGCTGGAGCCCCTTAAATCCCCAAGCAGGATGGGCAGGACCCCCTGGGCATGCCGAAGGGGCCCCTGAATCAGGAAGAGCTTAGAGGACCAGTCCTGCTCAGCCTGCCCTCCTGGCTGATCAGCCTCAGGCTGCCCTGCCTTGGGCTCACAGCCTTTTGTGCCCACAGTGCTGTGTGGGGTGAAGGAAGTGGACGTGGAGGGCCTGGACGAGGTGCTGAGCCTCCTGGAGATGGGCAATGCAGCGCGGCACACGGGAGCCACACACCTCAACCGCCTCTCCAGCCGCTCCCACACCATCTTCACCGTGACCCTGGAGCAGCGGGGTCGCGCCCCCAGCCGCCTGCCCCGACCTGCGGCCGGCCAGCTGCTTGTCTCCAAGTTCCACTTTGTGGACTTGGCGGGCTCGGAGAGGGTGCTCAAGACAGGCAGCACAGGCGAGCGACTCAAGGAGAGCATCCAGATCAACAGCAGCCTCTTGGCGCTAGGCAACGTCATCAGTGCCCTGGGTGATCCCCAGCGCCGGGGCAGCCACATCCCTTACCGGGACTCCAAGATCACCCGGTGAGCTGCCGCTGCTGCTGGCCCAGGGGAAAGAGGCCCCGTGAGCCCCTTAGTCTGTCCTGGCTCCTGTCTGGCCTCTCTGGCTGGGGTGAGGAGATAAGAGATGGGTCCCCCTCTGGTTTCTGGGGCACAATCTACACGTGGTTGAAGTCTTGGGCCCACAGGGAGCCACACAGAGATTCAAACCCTCTTTGGGGTCTGAACCTCTGGCTCTGGCACTTTGGGGCCCTTGACGCATCTCCCTGGCGCCCTCAGGATCCTCAAAGACTCCCTGGGCGGGAACGCCAAGACGATGATGATCGCCTGCATCAGCCCTTCCTCCTCCGACTTTGACGAGACCCTCAACACCCTCAACTACGCCAGCCGCGCCCAGAATATTCGAAACCGCGCCACTGTCAACTGGCGGCCCGAGGCTGAGCGGGGGCCGGAGGAGGCCGTGGCCAGCGCCCGGGGGCCGCCTAGGCATCGGTCGGAAACACGCATCATCCACCGGGGCCGTCGCGCCCCGGGCCCTGCCGCCGCCTCCGCCGCGGCCACTGCCCGCCTGGGCGCCGAGTGCGCGCGTTACCGAGCCCGCACCGACGCCGCCTACAGCCTCCTGCGCGAGCTGCAGGCCGAGCCCGGGCTGCCCGGCGCCGCCGCCCGCAAGGTGCGCGACTGGCTGTGCGCCGTCGAGGGCGAGCGCAGCGCCCTGAGCTCCGCCTCCGGGCCCGACAGCGGCATCGAGAGCGCCTCTGCCGAGGAGCAGGCCACCCAGGGACCCGGCGGGCGAAAGGTGACCAGGGGCCGGGGGTGGCCTGGGGTGGGCGGGGTGGGGGAGGTGAGGAAGAAGGTTTTCCATACAGGGATTCAGAGGCATTTCTGCTGATGACCTTGATGTATCCTCAGGGTTTCCATCTGTTAAATAAAGATAACAGGAGTATCTACCTCCTCGGGATGTAAGGACTGAGGGTGTCATAAGTGCTGGTGGAAGCTAGTTCTTAATAATTGTGGTGGTGATATTACTGGTAATGAAAATATGATTAATGACAAGAGATAGCCCAATGGCTTGTGGAGGGGACTGCAGGCCATGTGGGGTCTGGACCCCTTTCCCATTGCAGGCAGGCTTTGGAGCAGAGTAGCAAGCAGGGCCGGCGGGGTGACTCAGGGATAGGCAGGCTCGTCCTTACTGTTCCCCTGAAGCTGCTCTCCTTGCCCCCCTAGGAAGATGAGGGGCCGCTGCAGCTGCTGGCCCTGCAGAGCCAGGTGGCCCGGCTGGAAGAGGAGAACCGAGACTTTCTGGCTGCGCTGGAGGACGCCATGGAGCAGTACAAACTTCAGGTGGGGCGCCCCCTGCCACAGTGGTGGTGGGGAGGGGAGACTAATGACGGGAGGCGAAGCAGCTGTGTCGGAGTGGGTTCTGGCAGGATGGGTAGAGGTGTGAGCAGAAGTGCGGAGGAAAGGAACAGATTGGCGCAAGTGGGTGTGCGAAGGCGGGTTGGAATTGGGACTGAAGGGGCAGCCCCATGAGACTCCTGAGCCCTGCTTTTCCTTTTGTGCAAAGATAACCAGGTCAGCGCAGCTCCTGGAGCCCCCTGGTGGCAGTGAGTGGCATGAATATGGAGGGAATGATAGATGGGGCAGGGTCGGTTCAGGCAGGCAGTCTGTCCGATTCTTTGCGACCCCATGGACTGCAGCACACCAGGCCTCCCTGTCTATCACCAACTCTCGGAGCCTGCTCAAACTCACGTCCATCGAGTCGGTGATGTGGCGGGTGGGAGAGTTTAAACCTGAGCTAATGCACTGTGTATTCCAGAGGGACACCAAGAGGTGGTCAGAGGCATTTGGCCCTCCATTTTAACACAGAGAGGGCAGGGTGGTCTCAGACGTGTTCTTCATTTTCCTGCACTTCTGCCTGTCAGCACCCCGGCTCCCTACCTCTCTCTCATCCACGTCTCTCATCAGCACCTGGACCGTGTCTTGCAGAGTGACCGTCTTCGTGAGCAGCAGGAGGAGATGGCAGAGCTGCGACTGCGGCTGGAGCTGGTGTGGCCAGGCTGGGGGGCCCCAGGGATCTTGCAGGGCTTGCCTCCAGGGTCTTTTGTGCCCCGGCCTCACACAGCCCCCCTGGGAGGTGCCCACACCCATGTGCTGGGCATGGTTCCCCCCGCCTGCATTCCTGGAGATGAAGTTGGCCCTGAGAGCCGGGGAGAGGTGAGACGGTGGCAAGGCTCGGTGTCTGCTGGTTGACCTGGGCAGGCTCAGGCAGGGGAGGGGCAATCCTGGGGAATGTGTCACTCATCTCGTGCTTTCACGGGACCAGCTATGAAATGCCCCTTTCTGGTGTTCCTGGAGGAATGGCCCAAATTTGGGTAGGGCCTCTCAGAAGGATCTGGTGCCATGGAGCATCCTTGGAGTAGTTGGAGATTGCTTGGAGTGAGGATTACGGAGAGGGTTCTGGCTTCCAGTATGGAATGGAATGCTTGCCTACCTCCAGGGATGGGGAGCTCATCACCTCTGGAGTCACCTCCCCACACACACACCATCTTTGGATGCCTTCCTCTGCAAGTTCAGTTTTCCATGAGCTCTGATCTCCTTGCACTTGGTCTCTTGTTTCTAGTTCTGTCACTTGGGGCCTTTTGGACAAGGGCTGCTCCTGTATCTGCCTGAAACTTCTGGGTCATCTGAGCTCTAAAGGGCAGAGGGACTGAGGGGTGGGAGGACGTGGGTTTGGAAGAAGCCTGTTACGGACCCTCCACCCCCTACTCTGGTGGGGCGTTGTTGGTGAGATAAGACTTGCTGCAGATGACTTATATACACGGTGGAAAGGGGAGGTTGTCCCCTGAGGAGTGCTAGTTCAGCTGTGGGGGCTGGAGCAGGGTGGGGGTGGTGGGGGTCAAGAGAACAGGAGGAGTAGAGGAAGGAACAAGGGAGGAGGGGAGAAGTTTATGTTCCAATTTGAGATTGGAAAGGCCTCTCGGATATCATTGGAGCTAGATCTTGAAGGTAAGGTCTGGCTTGAAGAGCACGCAAAGCGGGCTGAAGACTGGGTGGGGGGAAATGGCTGATGGAGAAGGCCCTGGGAGCCTGTCCTGAAACCTGGGCATTCCCCAGCAGATGAAAAATGGCAGGGAGGCTGGAGCCAAGTTTCTGACAGAGGGAGACAGGCCGGGAAGTGGCTCTTCAGATGCATCAGAGGCAGAGGAAGAGGAAGAGGAGGAGGAGAAGGAGGGGCTGCCCCGACAGAGCCTGTACCCACGAAGGTGAGTGGGACCCATGGCCCACCTGACAAGGACCAGCTCAGGGCCTCAGCTGGGCAAGAGGGGGATCCCACTGTAGTCTCAGGGTGTCCTTGCCTCCATTGGCCTGGCCAGCCTTTGGGGAAAGCAGGCAGGGGCTGTGGGCTCTGAATCAAGCATTCTCACTGGGGTGGGTGTGCTGAGGGACGGACCTGGCCTCCTGGTTCTCGGCCTCCAAGGTGGCCCTCGGCACCCTGCACCCTCTCAGCTCAGCCGCTGGCCTCTGAGTTGTACCAGATGGACATCCTGGGGTCAAGGTGACCCTGGGGTGATGGAAGGCCTGGGGTTCTCTCTTCCCCTTTGGGCCTGGGAGGAGGCTGGGCTGGGGCAGGGCTGGGGAGGGGTACAGACTCCCCTTCTGCCCTCCAGGAATGGGGTCAGCAAGTGGAACCAGAGGATGGGGGCCTGCCCAGAGAGTCCACTCAACAGGAAGGGCCCAGAGCTTCGCCTGGAGGAGCTGGGTGCAGCTATCCCGGGACCCAGAGGTGAGCTGGGTGGGGCGCAGAGAGGGTCCCAACCCCTTTACCCACTCATGGTCCTGGACTGGCCACCCTGGAGAGTCCACATACCATCTCTGGCTGCCCCTGGCCAGGGCAGTCCTCCTCTTCCCTCTGTTCCTGCCACCCCTGCTTCCCCCACTATCTGTCGCGGCAGCCGCCCTGACCGTCAGCCTGTTACAGTGGTTGGTGGGAGCAAGGCCCTGGCTCAGCCCCGCCAGGCCCCCGCGGCCATGGCCTCTGAGTGGCGACTGGCCCAAGCCCAGCAGAAGATCCGTGAGCTGGCCATCAACATCCGCATGAAGGAGGAGCTCATTGGCGAGCTGGTGCGCACAGGTGAGGGAGGAGCTTTGAGCCGGGCCTCCCACCTGAGGGTGGGTGGTTAGGAGCAGGGTCCAGATGTTTGCCCACTCAGCTTCTTCCAGATGGGTGACCTTGAGCAGGTAGGATAACCGCTGTGTGCTCTGAAATGGAGAGAGTAACTGCACCTGTTTCTTAGGTGGTTGGAATGAGTTAATTCAGGTAAAATGCTTAGACTGGTTTTCAGGAAGCTTCTTACTGTTACTAATCAGTTGCCTGCTGTGTGTCAGACGCTGCACGGGGCAAAAGCGGTCCTGGGGAGCAAACAGCGTCCCCCAGTCATAGTAGTACGGCTGCTGCTGGTGACACAGGCAAGTGAGCAGGGGATGGTTCTAGGTGGTGACTGGTCAAGCTTTTTAATTTTAATAGCTATGACTTTATTATAAAATGTATTGGGAACAATTGCAGACAGACATATGAGAGTCCCTACATACCCATCATTCAGATTTAGCATTTCCAAGCTTGGCCCGCATTTGCATCAACTCTCCCTTTTTTCTTTGCTGAAATTTTTTGTTTCTAACTTCTTGGCTATGCCAGATCTTTGCTTGCAACTTGCAGACTCATTAATAGCTGTGGCATGCTGGATCTGGTTCCCTGACCAGGGACTGAACCTGGGCCCCCTGAATTGGGAGCATGGAGTCTTAGCCATTGGACCACCAGGGAAGTCCTTTTTTGCTGAAATATTCTGAGGCAAATCCAAGACTTCATGTCATTTCATTCCTGCACCTTTCAGTATGCCTCTTTTTGGATATTTTAACCAAAATGCCATTAGCATATCTAACTAAACTGATGCCCTCACAGTGCTCCGAACAGAAGCAGTTCTTCAACAGTGTCTGTGTGCAGCTCTGGGCTTGTCCACACATTCGCTCATTGCTAAGTCATGTCAGTCGTGTCCGACTCTGTGCAACCCCATAGACAGCAGCCCACCAGGCTCCCCCATCCCTGGGATTCTCCAGGCAAGGACACTGGAGTGGGTTGCCATTTCCTTCTCCAGTGCATGATAGTGAAAAGGGAAAGTGAAGTCACTCAGTCGTGTCCGACACTTCTCGACCCCATGGACTGTAGCCCACCAGGCTCCTCCGTCCATGGGATTTTCCAGGCAAGAGTACTGGAGTGGGGGTCTCTGAAATCTCCCTTCGCTCACCTTTTCAGTCATCCTGTAGAATGTTCCAGATCCCAGATATTCTGGGTTTGTCTGTTAGCTTCCTTGTGGCGTCATTTAGCTTGTTCCTTTGACCTGTCTCCTACAAATGGAAGTTAGTTCTAGAGGCTTAGTTGTATGGTGGCTCAAGTTACATATTGATTTTAGCACGTGTTAGATAACAGGAAAACTAGTTAACCCGTATTTTTTCTGGGTCACTGCTATGGAAAAGGCTATTATAAAAAATAAGTCAAATTAAAGAAAAGTAGTAAATGGTCACAGTACTGGAGGGTAGTCATTGTGAAATCCTTGTAAGTGCTGGGGGCTGACAGAGGTCTGGGAAAGCCACGGGGGAGGAGCTGCGATGCTTCAGGGAGGGGTCTCCGGTGCTGAGTACACCCCGGTTCTTCCAGGGAAGGCTGCCCAGGCCTTGAACCGTCAGCACAGCCAGCGCATCCAGGAGCTGGAGCGGGAGGCGGAGCGGGTGCGGGCAGAGCTGAGCGAGGGCCAGAGGCAGCTGTGGGAGCTCGAGGGCAGGGAGCCCCAGGACGCTGGTGAGCGCTCGCAGCTCCAGGAGTTCCGCAAGAGGGTTGCTGCCGCTCAGAACCAAGTGCAGGTCAGTGTCAGAACCCCAGGCGTGGTGGCTGCAGCCTCCCAGGCTGGGGTCCTGGGATCAAGACCTGTGTGAGCCCCAGAGCCCACGCCCACTGTGGAACCAGGGGGTGCTCCAGCCCCAGCTGTTGGTGCGAACGCCCTCCTGGCCTTCCAGAGTGAGGCTGGTATTAGGTAGGAGCTGGCAGTGCTGGAGATCTTTGAACACAGCAGAGGCAGAGGCGGGGAGGTGGACCGTGCCTGAAGACCACCTTAGGAGACCATCGAGGATGAGGGAAGGGTACGGGAAGGAAGCAACCCTCCCTCCTGTGGCCCTCCCCTCCCTCCATGAGTCTGCCCTTGCAGCTGTCTGTCCATCCATCCCTGCAGCCCATCATCCCTCTGTCCATCCACCCACCAGTCCAGGTGTCTGATCCATGCAGTTATCCTTTTACCAGTTGAGTGACTATTTATGTGCCTGTTCATTTGTCTTCTATTTCTGTTTATCGATCCTTGCATTGTTTGTTCGTCCTGTTTTTTACTTTAAAAAAAATTTTTTTTTTTAATTTATTTGGCTGCACTGGGTCTTAGTTGCAGCATGCGGGATCTTTAGGTGTCGCACAGAATCCTTTTAGTTGTAGGCATGTGGGATCTAGTTCCCTTGATCAGGGATCAAACCCAGGCCCCCTGCTTTGGGAGCTCAGAGTCTTAGCCATGGACCACCAGGGAAGTCCCCTGTTTTTTACCTTGATATGATCGCATCATCTGTCTGTCCACCCACCCTTCCATCCACTCATCTTTGCACCTGTCCCTCCACTGCAGTAGAGTGATTAAGAGCGAAGGTTCAGGAGCCTTGACTGCTTGCGTTTGAATCCCAGCTCTGCCATTTACTAGCTGTGGGTCCTGGGTCAAGTTTCCTAACCTCTCTGCACCTCAGTTTCCTAATCTGTTAAGTAGGAAACCTCTGAAGTCGTTTCGTAGGGTTCTAAGGATCACTTAATATACTGAGAGCACTTGGTGTGCTGTGTAGTATGCAGTAAATGTCACAGTATTTTGACATTTTTATAATTTGCTATTTTTATCAGTCTGTTGTCCATTGGCCTGTCTTCCCTTTTGTCTGTCCCTCTTCATCGTCCTTCCGTCCTGCCCGTCCTTGTTGAGTGCCAGGCGCCATGCCCGGCTTTTGGCAGCTGCCATGAGCAGCCCAGAGGAAGCTGTGTTGGTCCAGGTACTGAAGGAGAAGAAGCAGGCGACGGAGCGGCTGGCATCACTGTCGGCGCAGAGTGAGAAGCGGCTGCAGGAGCTGGAGAGGAACGTGCAGCTCATGCGGCAGCAGCAGGGGCAGCTGCAGCGGCGGCTTCGCGAGGAGACAGAGCAGAAGCGCCGCCTGGAGGCGGAGATGAACAAGCGGCAGCACCGTGTCAAGGTTGGGTGCTTGGCTGGCGGGGTGGCTGCGTCCCAGCCAGGAGGCGAGGGGAGCGCGTACCGCCACGCGACCGTAAAAGGCTGGTCACGTGGCCTCCCTGAGTCTGTTTCTTCACTTGAAAGTGAGAGTTACAGGAAACTCAGGGCTAGGGTGAGAATTCAGTGAGATGAACCAGATAAGGGGTCCAGCAATCTTGTGTTTGTGAGGCTGGGGGGTGCTGGGCAGGGTTGTCTTGGGAGCAGGAAGGCACTCCTGTGGGCTTTGGGGATTACGGGCTGTGGGAGGACACTGGTACCCCACAGCGCCCTGCCAACCGGACTCACCCTGAACTTTGTGCCCAGGAGCTGGAGCTGAAGCACGAGCAGCAGCAGAAGATCCTGAAGATCAAGACAGAAGAGATCGCGGCATTTCAGAGGAAGCGGCGCAGCGGAAGCAACGGCTCTGTGGTCAGCCTGGAGCAGCAGCAGGTGGGGTCTGGGCTGAACCACACCCCTGGGGCACCCGTAGCCAGTTGCTAGAGTGCCCTGCGGGGTCAGCCAGTGGGCACACCATTCTCCCCCCCTGAGCTGGGTGGCCATCCACACCACCTACGTGGCCAGAGGGGAGAGCTGAGTTCCTGCCCACCTCCCCCGCTGTCCCTCAGAAGATTGAGGAGCAGAAGAAGTGGCTGGACCAGGAAATGGAGAAGGTCCTGCAGCAGCGGCGGGCACTGGAGGAGCTGGGGGAGGAGCTCCACAAGCGGGAGGCCATCCTGGCCAAGAAGGAGGCCCTGATGCAGGAGAAGACGGGGCTGGAGAGCAAGCGGCTTCGGTCCAGCCAGGTGAGATCCTGCCGGGTGAGGCCCAGCTGGGTGAGGCCCAGCCAGGTGAGATCCTACCAGGTGAGGCCCAGCCGGGTGAGATGCCATCAGATAAGGTCCTTCCAAGTGAGATGTCTCCAGCTGGCAATGCTGCCGGGTGAGCTCTGGACGGATGAGGCTCTTCTCGGTGGTGCCCCTGCCGTGTGAGTTCCAGCCACGCCACTGTCCTTGTGGGCTCTACCCTGAGCATCTTCAGAGTGTCTGTGATCCGGGCTCTGATGTGTGGGTAGAAGAGCCTCTCCAGGTATCTGCCCCCAGAGCATTGTACCTCATTAGCCACCTGCTCTGCAGGCAGAACGAGGAGCCACAGGTGTAGAGGTGGTTTGGCCAGAGAGAAAGAGCCTTCACTCGGGTTGGAGGCAGTTGCACCAGGCCCCACCCACCCAGCTCCACTTGGCTTCGTTGCTCCCTCTTGAGTAGGGAGTTTCGCAGCCAAATTTCCTCCTCTTAGATGGAACCACAGCGTTGCCCTGAGGATTAGAGAAGGGGTACGTCACTTCACACAGAGCCCAGAGCTGTCCCAGGAGCCGGTGCTTGGGCTAGATGCCCACAGGGTTCCAGACCATCTTCTGCTGTCATGGAGTCCTAGAGGGTTTCAGCTGGATTTTCTGCAAGTCCCTTGGCCATTAGAACCCTCACTTCCTTCCACATTAGGTTCCCGAAGGGCCTCTGGGGTTTGGCCACTAACCCCACCTCCTTCCCATCACCAGCTGGAGTCAGGTCATCTCAGTGACAAGCCACCACCATCCTCTCTGCCTTTGCCCATGTTGCCCCTCTTGTCCTTAGTGTCTCTGTATCCTCCTTCCGGGCCGTCTCTGGGGGCCCCTCTTCAGAGGTTCGGGTCCCCTAGGCCCCCACTCCCCAGCTTGTACAGAATTGAGAGTCAGGCCTCCTGCTGGACAGCACGCCTCCTTAGCCTCCATGGCAGGGCTGGCCTGTTCCTGTGGCCCCTGGGAGGGTGGGGCCTGCCCCTTTCCTCATCACCGGCGGTGCCGCCCCCAGGCCCTCAACGAGGACATTGTGCGAGTATCCAGCCGGCTGGAGCACCTGGAGAAGGAGCTGTCCGAGAAGAGCGGGCAGCTGCGGCAGGGCAGTGCCCAGAGCCAGCAGCAGATCCGTGGGGAGATTGACGCGCTGCGCCAGGAGAAGGACTCGCTGCTGAAACAGCGGCTGGAGATCGACAGCAAGCTGAGGCAGGGCAGCCTGCTGTCGCCTGAGGTGCGCCCTGCGAGCCGGCCCGGCTGTCTGCTCCCCTCTGCCCCTAGCCCCGGCTCTCCGCTGGGTGCAGGCCTCCCTGCTTCGGGACACACATCCCTCCCAGGTGTCAGCCCCACAGAAGGCGCAGGACTAGCCCTCCCACCGCTGGTCCAGCCCCTGGGCCTGGGACACACAGCTGGGCCTCGCTGCCCTCGGTTGCCCCAGCTGGAGTCGGGACTCGTCCTGTGTCCTGTATCATGTTGACCTCAGGCATATAGCGTGCTCACACCTCTCAACTCCCAACATGGGACGCGAGTCAGGACCATGTCAGCATACCTCACAGCCACATAGGTTTGCCCTCCTGCCAGCAGAGAGAGCTTTTGTTAGAGAAACGGACCCCCAGGGACCTACCTGGCAGTCTAGTGGTTAAGACTGTGCTTCCACTGCAGGGGGCATAGATTTGATCCCTGGTTGGGGAACTAAGATCCCACATGTTGCATGGTGCAGCCAAAAAGTTAAAATTTAAAAGAAGGGGAAATGGACCCCAGCAGACCCTGGGTGCCTCTGCAGCCCTGCCACGCCTTCCCTTCAGAGCAGGGTCTCCCAAGCACAGGTCACTCCAGAGGCTGTGAGCTTCAGAGAGCAGCCTCCTAGCGGAGCCCTGGCCTCCCTGACCCCCGAACCGAGGCTCAGATGGATGTGCCTCTGCTCCTGCTGCAGCGGGCGGGGGTGCCTCTGGCTCTGAGGACAAGCGGGCACATAAAGGCTGGGTTGTGGCTGCGTGTGGCCATTACGACTCTGCCCAGGACCTCGGTGTTCAGGGGGCAGGTGACCCATGGAGTGGGTAGCCCGTGTCCCCCTCCACCCATCCCCGTGTCCCTGCAGGAGGAGCGGACACTGTTCCAGCTGGATGAGGCCATTGAGGCCCTGGACGCCGCCATCGAGTACAAGAACGAGGCCATCACGTGCCGCCAGCGAGTGCTGCGGGCCTCAGCCTCCTTGCTGTCCCAGTGCGAGATGAACCTCATGGCCAAGCTCAGCTACCTCTCGTCCTCGGAGACCCGAGCCCTTCTCTGCAAGTACTTCGACAAAGTGGGTCCTGGAGCTTGCAGACCCCCGCCTTCACGGGGGTGGGGGGAGGTGGACGGCGCGGGCGGTGAGCTGGCCACACGCCTGCTGCCCCTGCGTGAACAGTCCCGGGTGAAGGGAGCCGGCGCTGGGGGCTGAGCCTGGCTGTTGGGGACAGGTGGTGACACTCCGCGAGGAGCAGCACCAGCAGCAGGTGGCCTTCTCGGAGCTCGAGTTGCAGCTGGAGGAGCAGCAGAGGCTGGTGTACTGGCTGGAGGCGGCCCTGGAGCGGCAGCGCCTGGAGATGGACCGCCAGCTGACCCTGCAGCAGAGGGGACATGAGCAGCACGTGCAGCTGCTGCTGCAGCAGAGCCGAGGTGGGGCCCGGGCCCGCCATGGGGGCTGCCGCCTGCCCTGTAGCCCCTCACCACCTCCTCCTGCCTTTTTTTCTCCAGACCATCTTGGCGAAGGGCTGGCGGACAGCAGGAGGCAGTACGAGACCAGAATCCAAGCTCTGGAGAAGGAGCTGGGCCGCCACGTGCGGCTGAACCAGGAGCTGAAGCAGAAGCTCAGTAGCCTGAGTGCTGCCAGCCAGAGCAGGGGTAATTGCTGCGTGCTGTCACCAGGCCGGCCGGGGCTCAGCCCTGACGTCAGGTCTTCTTTGTTCTGGGCAGAGTTTAGAAACCACTCTGCCTTCAGCTCTTGGGTCATCCCATATGTTGTTGATTGCATGGGGGTGTTGGAAGAAGGCTAGGGCTTCAGGAAGGGGTAGCTGGCTACCTCCATTTCTGACAAGGATGTTGTTATTGCCAGTGATGGGTGGGGAGAAGAGGACCCCGTGCCTGGAGAACAGACAAGCCCCTGGAAGCGAGGATGAGCTCTACCCAGCGCCTGAGCCTCTCTGGCAGCCCACCGGCATGGAGGGTGCCCCCCGCCCACGGGAGGAGATGCGGGACCTGGTCCACGCCCCGTTACCGTTGACGTGGAAACGCTCGAGCCTGTGCAGTGAGGAGCAGGGCTCTCCTGAGGAGCTGCGGCAGCGGGACGCCGCTGAGCTCCCAGTGGGGCGGGTGCTGCCTGTGGGTGAGGCGGGTCTGCCCTGGAACCTCGGGCCCTTGGCCAAGCCCCGGCGGGAACTGCGGAGGGTCAGCCCAGGGATGATCGACGTCAGGAAAAACCCCCTGTAGGCACACCTGGGAGATTTGGGGCCTGCCCAAAGGTGTGGTGTTGACGCTCCCTTCTGTGAAGGAGTCCTTACCTCAAGCTCTAAATCAGGTCCTGATCTTTCTTGTTAGAGTCAACAAATTCGGGCTACAGACCAGAACTGGACTTGAATCACTTGTTTAAAAAAGGTGCAGATTTCTACCAGTCACTTCCTTTAGGATGTGGTACCCAGTTGCCATGTTTTGGCTTTTTTTTTAATATAATTTTTAAAATTTTATAGTTGATTTATAGCATTGTTAGTTTCAGATGTGAAGCAGAATGTTTATGCACATGGATATGTCCACTCTTTTTTTGATTCTTTTCTCAGACAGCTTACTACAGATTTTTGAGTAGAGTTCTTTGAGCTATACAGTAGGTCCTTGTTGGTTATCTATTTTATATATAGTAGTGTGTACATGTTAATCCCAAACTCCTAATTTATCCCTTCTGTTCCCTTCCCCCTTTGGTAACCATAAGTTTGTTTTCAGAGTCTATGAGTTTGTTTCTGTTCTGTAAATAAGTTCATCTGTATTTTTTTTAGAGTCCACATATAAGTGATAGCATATATTTGTCTGTCTGATTTACTTCACTTAGTATGATAATCTCTAGGTCTGTGTTGCTGCAAATGGCATTCATTTCTTATAGCTGAGTGATATTCCAGTGTGTATATGTATCATGTCTTGTACGTCTCTCTGCTGATGGAAATTTAGATGGCTTCCATGTCTTAGCTAGTGTAAATAGTGCTGCAGTGAACACTGGAATGCATGTATTTATCTTTTCAAATTATAGTTTTCTCCAGATATATGCCTAGGGGTAGGACTGCTGGATCATATGGTAGTTCTATTTTTAGTTTAAGGGACCTCCATACTGTTCTCCATAATGGTTGTACCAGCTTACATTCCCACTGACAGTGCAAGAGACTTCCCTTTTCTCCACACCCTCGCCAACATTCACTGTTTGCAGAATTTCTGATGATGGCCATTCTGACTGGTGTGGGGCGATGCCTTATAATTTTGATTTGCATTTCTGTAATACTTAGCGATGTTGAACATCTTTTCGTGTTTTCTGGCCACCTGTATGTCTTCTTTGGAGAAATGTCTATTTAGTTTTTCTGCCCATTTTTTGATTGGGTTGTCTTTTTTTTTAATGCGGAGCTACATGAGCTATTTGTGTATTTTGAAAATTAAGCCCTTGTCAGTTGCTTCATTTACAAATATTTTCTCCCATTCTGTGGGTTGTCTTTGTTTATGGTCTCCTTTGCTGTGCAAAAGTTTTTAAGCTTAATTAGGTTAGGTACCATTTATTTTTATCATCCTGGGCGGTGCATCTAAAAAGATACTGCTGTGATCTATGTCGAAGAACGTGCTGCCTGTGCTTTCCTCTAAGAGTTTTATAAAATGTAGGCGATCACCTTGACTGTTCTGCCTATCTCCACCTCACTTGGTTGTTCTTCTGAGGTTTTATCTTCTTGTTCCTTCATCTGGAACTATTTCTGTGCCATATCCTCTTGTCTAATTTTGTGTGTTTGTGGTCTCCATTCAGGCTGCAGGATTGCATTTGGTATCTGCCCCCTGGTGGATGAGGCTGGTCTAAGAGGCTTGTGCAGGCTTCCCATGGGAGGGACTGGTGCCTGCCCACTGGTGGGTGGAGAGGGGTTGTCCCTCTGGCTCAGGACTGTCGAGGGGTGTTTGTAGGCAGCTGCTGGCTCCTATTTTGGCAGCCTGTGTGCTGATGGGAGGCACTGTTTCTACCCTGTTGGTTTGGCCTGAGGCGTGCCAGCACTGGAGCCGGCAGGCTGTCGGGTGGGGCCAGGTCTTGGTGCAAAAGCAGTGACCTCCAGAACTCAAACCAATGAGTATTTTCTGAGGTGTCTGCCACCTGCGTCCTTGTCCCCATGGTGAGCCACAGCCAATTCCTGCCTCCCCAGGAGACCCTCCAAGACCTACACGTAGGTCTGGTTCTGGCTCTAATGGAGTCACTGCTCTGCCCCGGGCACCAGTGCTCATGAAACCTTGTGTGTGCCCTCAAGAGTGGAGTCTGTCTCCCCCAGTCCTGTGGAGCTCCTGCACTCAAGCCAAATGCTCTCGGGCTCCTACCCCTGATGCCAGACCCCCAGGCTGGGAGCCTAACGTGGGCTCAGAACTCAGTCCTGTGGGAGAACCTGAGCAGGTGTGGCATTTGATTACATCGTGAAAGCGGCCCTCCTCCTGTCTTGTGGTTCTTCTTGCTCTTTGGGTGTAGAGCATCTTTGCTGATGGCTGTTCAGCAGTTGTGATTTTTTTTTTTTTTTTTTAAACTTTACAATATTGTATTAGTTTTGCCAAATATCGAAATGAATCCGCCACAGGTATACCTGTGTTCCCCATCCTGATCCCTCCTCCCTCCCCATACCCTCCCTCTGGGTCGTCCCAGTGCACCAGCCCCAAGCATCCAGTATCGTGCATCGAACCTGGACTGGCGACTTGTTTCATACATGATATTATACATGTTTCAATGCCATTCTCCCAAATCTCCCCACCCTCTCCCTCTCCCACAGAGTCCATAAGACTGATCTATACATCAGTGTCTCTTTTGCTGTCTCGTACACCAGGTTATTGTTACCATCTTTCTAAATTCCATATATATGCGTTAGTATACTGTATTTATGTTTTTCTTTCTGGCTTACTTCACTCTGTATAATAGGTTCCAGTTTCATCCACCTCATTAGAACTGATTCAAATGTATTCTTTTGAATGGCTGAGTAATACTCCATTGTGTATATGTACCACAGCTTTCTTATCCATTCATCTGCTGATGGGCATCTAGGTTGCTTCCATGTCCTGGCTATGTGAGAGGAGATGAGCTCAAGTCCTTCTACTCCACCGTCCTGTCTGTCTCTGCCACCTTTTGGCTTGAGTTTCAGAAAACCATTTTATAATAAATGAAAATAATCTCTGGAGGGAAAAAACAATGGGTTTTATTCAGAAGATCATAGTAGGACTCAGATCTGGAAACACAACAGGCTTGAAAACTTTTCAGAGACCGTGAAATGGTTCTGAATCAGCTGTTAGCCAAGGCCCTGGCCTAGACTTGACAGCCAGCTGGGCTGCAGGGTAAGGTGAGTTTCCCTGTGAAGGACAGGAACCGTGCTGGGGACTGGCCAGCTCCCAGGGCCGACCTTGAGATATGGCTGCTCTGGAAACCACTAGAGCTGGACCATGGTCATATTTAACCTCAGGCTGGAATGTTACACAGAAATGCACCAAATGCTAAGGATGATTTTATTGTTACACAGGGAACGCAAACCTTTATTCTACCCCTGTAACACAGCCTTGTTTTGTGTACGCTGCTTCCAAGTGCTGCCTCTGTCTTAGGGTCCTAGCCTTATAGCAACTGGAGGGACCAACGTAGGGGTCCTTCTCCCATTTCACAAGTGACACAGAGTGTTCTGAACTTGCCATGGTCACTGTTGATGTGGGGCTGGAATGGGATCCTGCCTTACAGTTCCTTGTCTGATTCTGGACACCCAGGCTGCCACTGAGTTATACTACCAGCTATACCACCTCACTTGGAGAAGGCAATGGCACCCCACTCCAGTACTCTTGCCTGGAAAATCCCATGGATGGAGGAGCCTGGTAGGCTACAGTCCATGGGGTCACTAAGAGTCAGACACGACTAAGTGACTTCACTTTGACTTTTCACTTTCATGCATTGGAGAAGGAAATGGCAACCCACTCCAGTATTCTTGCCTAGAGAATCCCAGGGACGGGGGAGCCTGATGGGCTGCCGTCTACGGGGTCGGACACGATTGAAGCAACTTAGCAGCAGCATACCACCTCACTAAGGCCAGGCAGGCGTGGTGGATTAGGGCTGGGCTTGGGGGTGGATGGATTCCAGAGAAGGGATTTGAAAACTTGAAGGCATTCTACTGGGACTCTGAGAGCTGATCCTGGTAAAAGAGGCTTGGGACCAGGCCCGTTTCCTTCTGCCCGTGGGGACCTGACTGACCTCACCTTCATGTTTTAAATTTCCTCAGTTTCATTAAGCCCTGGTTATTCCTATTTCTGTGCAGCAAGCTGAGGGTTACATATGAGAAGTGGACTGGCAGGGCCCTGGCTCAGATGGACCGGGTTTCTGGGCATATGACTAAGAATGCATTTATTCTACACATCTGGAATTCCGTGTGTTTCCAGAGAAAACTGCTCTCAGAGCACTTTTGTGAGGAAGTGTAGTGGCTCCGGGCAAAGTCGGTAGTGTTTAGTTATACGTCCCCCAGATGGTTCTAACTAGCTGAGTAGCTTCTTCCGTGAATAAGATCTGCCGATAGGGCGTCTCCTGGAGAATGCTCGGCTGAAAGGAGAGTCTTCTGCCGTGGGGGAAAATACATCCACATCCTCATCTAGAAAAAGGTGGAAAGACTTAGCATGCAGGACATAACGGAGAACACAACAGAGGAAAGTGGGCTTCACCTGCAGAGAGTTACGCATGGAGATGGACTTAAGAAAGCCAGCACTGCTTGTAGGCGCGCTCATCCCGTGGAAGCATTCATTACCCACACTGTTTATCAGGCCCTCTACTCTTACTGTAAGCACTGAGCAAACGGCAACTAGTAACTGAAAATGCAGAAAACCTGTGGCGCTTCAGTTTTCTGCACCTTCTTTTTTGTCTCAGATTGTGGGGGTTTTGCTATTTCGCATGATTTATATCATGGTCTTGAGGGAGGAGAACCATTGAAGGCCCCCGCCTCCTGCACCCGCCTCAACAATTCTAGCTACGTGGTGCAGTTAACAGGTTCAATCCCATTCTTCCCAGGTGGGGTCAAGGGGAATCCTAGAGTCTGAAGGGTGATTATAATAGCCAGGCCTTTTTCAGACCAAATGGACAGAAACCCAGGGGTGTAACCTCTGAGGAGAAACGGCTGGCTGGCTCCACACACACCACCTGCCACTTGGGCCGCTCGCCCCTCCAACCTCAGGGACCCAGACGAGCAGTGAGTGGTTGTGCGCCCACTTCTGTCACTGTCTTCAAGAAGCTCAAGCAATCTGGTAGGATTTTGAGGGTTTTTCTTTTTTGGTGGTGGTGGTTCCAAAGCACATAAGTTCTAAAGTGGTACTTCTCTGGGAGCCCATGACAAGGCGGGGGATAAAACCACCCTAACTCTACGACCCCTCCGAGATTCAACTGCCTGAAAACCCCGGAGGTAACTTGAGATCAAGCTAACCAAAGGACAGAAATTAGATCCTGGTGATGTCTCTAGGACCTCCAACAAATTACCTCTGGCTTCTTTACGCTGAGAGGAGGGTGTCTTCCCCTGGAACAGCAGTGGAGAGTGGGTCAGCGCCTGCAGCCCACTGGCAGAGAGGCAGCTCCGCACAGCACAGCCGGGAGGCGGGGTGGCACCTGGAGCAATGGCATGGTCAGCGCAGCCCACGGCCCTGACAAGGAAGCCCAAGCCTTCCCCCGGTGTCCCCTCGGTCACACCGCGCCCACACAGCCCAACATGGCAAACTCACCTGGGACGAACACCTCGTTGTCCGCCGCGGAGGGCAACTGGCGAATGCTTGTGCTTGGAGACCGCTCTTCTGAGTCTCCCTGCTGATCGCAGGCCCTCTTCACTTGTCGTTCAGCCGCCTCCTCAGCAGAGAGGCATCTCTTCCTAGATCCCAACCCAAACTGTCCCCAGGAGAAGGCCTCCTCAGCCTTGGGCACGCTGTCCCTGGGAGGCGACTGGTCTGGCAGCTGACACACACCCTCTAGCTCAAAATCCCCCAGGATGGGGGGCCTGCCAATGCCAAGTTCCAGGCCTCGCTCCTTGCCCTCCGGCTCCAGTGGCAACACTCCCCCGGGAAGGTCGGAACTGACCTCGCTCCTCCCAGCAGAGGGGCCGAGGCTGCAGTCCACCGCCCTCTTTCTGCGGGGCCAGTCTTTAATTGTGTCAGGAGTCGTCTTCCCACTGTGCTTGGGAGATGGGGTCCAAGGAACCCCAACTTCTGTCTGGAAAGGAGAGGGGGTACCGCAGGGGCAGTGGGTGGGGGTGCATGACTGGCAGATATAGGTCTGTCCCCCACTCTTGCCAGGGGTGCTGTGCGAGGGGCGAAGGCAGGGGGCCGACAGGCAGGTGGCTTCGGGTTTGCCTGAGGACTTGCTGGCCCTGGGCACACTGGGACCCGGGAGGGAGCTCTCCTCCCTTGGCGGGGGCTCAACTTCTGGCAAAGAGCTGGAGTCTATCTTTTTAATTCGGAGCTTGGGGAGGCCAGAAGCTTGCATCTCCAGCTCAACCTCATAGGTCTGCGGGCTGGCAGGGGCTCCACAGGGCCAGGGGGCTGCCTGCTGATCCTCTAGTTGCGTGGCCGCCTGGCACTGCTTCATGTCTGCCGTGCAGTGTGGGTCGTAGAGGGGCATCAGGGGAGAGTGGGGTCCAGAGGAAGGAGAGGTGGGAAGAATCCTGGGGTCACACGGAGACGGCTTCTCACACGTACCCATCCTTAACCCCTCACCTCCGTCCAGGGGTGAAATGCTGCTTTTTAAGTTATCATGGCCATGGTGCTCAGCTTCATCCAGGAGAGTGAGACAGTCCGAGTCTGTTGCAATAAGCAAAGGAGAGGACGTATGCCAGTCACCCCCAAAGCCAGTTCCAGGGTAAGCTGGAAGTTCAGGCGAAGCTGGAGAAGAGAGGGTCGCTGCCTTCTGGTTCTTTCCAGTGTCTGTGATGGCAGCTGGGTTGTCAGTTATGGCAACCCTCAGAGCAGCCAAGCTGTCAGGCTGGCCCTCCAGGAAGTCTTGTTCTGTTTCTGAGGTCTTGTTATGCCGTTTCCCATGTTTGGAAGGGGGCGGAGGGGGCCAGAGGTCAGACGGAGCTACCTGTGAGGCACTGGGGGGCGTCAAGGGAGCAGAACAGGAGGGAGGTGTGGTGACACTGGGTGATCTCTGGACTTCTTGCCAGCCGCCTTGTCCAGAGGACAGAGATGCTATGGGAAATTCCCCAAGTGAACTCTCCTTGGAAATACCACATGAAAGAGAGGTAACGGCTCTTTTTGGAAAAGTCAGAGCTGCGTTCCCTGGTCTCTCTGGGGTTTTGACAGCTTTGTTACTCCACAGCTGCGGCAGCTTCTCTGCCCGGGGTGCTCCAGAGCCCTGGGGGAGCTGGTGTTTCTGACTTGGAGATGTGCCCTTGGAAGCGGCTTGTCTCTGGAGCCCCGAGGCTGCTGTCCTGGGAGGTGCTCGAGCAGAGGATCTGTTAGGGGTCAGACACTCAGTCCTGGTCGGGGCAGTTGATGAAACCAGGGCTGCTGGACAGGAGGTGCTTTCCGGACTGGAGTCCACCAAGTGTGGCCAAGAAGAATTCTGCAAAAATCTGGGGGGCTGACCACTTTGTCTCTGGGGAGTTCTCCGGACCTTTTCAAGAGAAGAGGCACCTTCTGCCAGGGAGTGTCCTTTCCGAGGGGTGACTTTTGGTTGCGATGGTGAATCCCAGCCATGTGGAGATAAGTCTTTCAAGAATTCCTTAAAAATGACCTGTTTGGCAGGGGTCATTTCCGCAGGGGATTTCTGCAGCCTTTCCGGGGTGCGCAGTGGAGTCTGTGGTGTCCGAGGGACCTTTCTTGGTGTGGCTTTACAAGAGCTTGGGGACTTCCAGTAACTCTTCTCAGGCGTCTGTAAAGAAAGATGCTTATTTCAGTGCTTTGAACATCATAACCTATAGTCTCGGAAATGTTTTAATGATCTCTAAGAAGATTAAAAAGTCCAGTGGGAGGTTTCTTATCATCAGCCAAAGGAATGATAAATTGGATTTCATACAGGACACGTTTCCACTTCCAAAACATGACCCAGATTTTACTTGTCAGCTTTCTAGCACTAAGCACTGTATCCAAGCTTCATTTCTTCTAAGACAAATTGTTTTAACAATTTGCACACTACAGTGAAAATATGCTTTGCCTCTGTATCACTCCACTCACTACTCACAGCTGTCTTTTCCTGATCTTTGCCTGAAGTAACCTTTAGGAGCCACGTCAGCTGCTATTCACCTGTCACTTGTCACCACATGTCGATCCTGTCACCCATGTTAGAAACCTGGTAGTCATCCTGGACTCCCTCCCTCTCCACATGCCTTCAACAGGTGGTTTTAAGTACCTGATATGCGTCAGGCAAAATGTGTGCAGAAGGCCGGGGTGGGGGAGGAGGAGGAGATGAAACATGGACCCTATGGATACACAGCAATAAAGATAACACCTCAGAGAGGAACCTTCCCAACAAAAAAACTTCCCTTCTTGCAAAAATTGCAGTTAATTCCAACAGGTAAGGAAGTCTGACAACTATTGTTCAATCTTATTATCTCAAGAGTCCTGGTCCAGTTGGCATTTCATGTAGGGTATAGACAGATGAGGGGAAGATCCCCGGGAGGAGGAAATGGCAACCCACTCCAGTATTCTTGCCTGGAGAATCCCATGGACAGAGGAGCCTGGTGGGCTACAGTCAATAGGGTCGCAAAGAGACATGACTGAAGCAACTCAGCACACAGATGGATGATAATACACGGGCTGATGTACTGACGGGGCGTGCACGGGACAATACGGGAGCACAGAAGGGCAGGCAACGGACAGTGAGCCAGGTCTTAAAAGAATGGGTGTCGGCAGGTGAAGACAAGGTGGACAGTGCGGGAGAGGAACCTTGAGGCACACACAGCCGTATGAGCAAAGGCACGAAAGTGAAAAACAGCAGCTCTGTGCATCCTGAGGCGGCTGGGAAGGTGGAGTGTGAAGCAGAGATGGGTGAGTAGGCGTCAGAGTGCCTGTCCAGGGAGGAGACGGAACACGGTCCTATGGACCCTTCCCCACAGCTTCCTGTGTCCCCCCAATCCCCTAAGCGGTTTTGGGGCAGAGTCTGTAGAGCTTCCAGCACAGTGAGGTAGTCAGAGGAGCACCCAATGGGGTCACAGAGGTCCCACCAACCTCTGGGGGTGGGATGGATTTGAGAGGCAAGAGGCTATGGAAGTGTTGCAGGCAGAAGTGAACTCGGGTAGGAACTGAAGGGATGGAGAGGAGGGAATGGGTATCAGATAGGCTGTCAATAAAATGGGCAGAATGGATGGATTAGCCAGGCCTGAGGAGAGGAGTCCAGGATGACTACCAGGTTTCTAACATGGGTGACAGGATCGAGTGGGCAATCAAACAGGTGAGAATGCTACTGCTCATTTCAGACAGATATAGACCTGGTGTCCAGTATAAATGGAGATGAACCCAAGAGGTAGGTGAGATCTACCCGCTCAGTCCAGCTGCTACCTTAAGTGCCCATGTACCCAATAGTCGTTCATCAAGTCAGCCTCAACCACCTCAGATCTCTATTACTATCTTCTCTTCCTTACTGGCCTCAGTGGCTTTCCTTGCCCATGTCTACATGTTCCCCAAACTATACTATTTTAAACATCATAGTAATTTTATACCTGATAGGCTGTAGGTGTTGCAGAACCCACAGTGTTTCCTGAAGGCCTTTTAATCCGTGCTGAGCCCTTCTCTGAGGGACTGATCATCTCAGACATTGCTCCGAATAGAAGTCTCTTGGGAGACCGAATACTTTGGACTGGAGAGTTTTCTCTTTGGTCTGCAAGTCAAAAACAGTGACAATATTTAATTCTTTCTCAATTCCTGCCCTCTCACCCCCTACCCAATACTCATAAAACAGCCAGTCTATATAAGAAAGATGACGATTTGGGAGCAAATGGGGGGAAATCCCACCTAATTATGACAGCAGTCGTAACAAGTGCTGCTTTATTGCATTGTGAGACTGCATTATCAAGCCCAGTCTCTACGTTAGGAGGTGTGGGCAACGGAAATAATTTGAAAAGACAAGTATAAAAGATAGATCTGATAAGCCAAGTTCACAATGGATAAAAGAATGAAGGTCATACAGTACCTTCAACCTGGGGATACCTTCCCATAGTATCTGAATGTATGTATGGAGGAAATTACAGGTCATTTCTTCTTGAATGAATGGAAGTACCTACAAGGATAGTGTGGACAGCCAGCCATAGGAAGCCAAAGGGGTGATTCTGCTAATGGTGGCCGTGGTCACCTGTTCATCTGGTCATCACTTTGAACCTCAAATATTTATACTGTAAGTCCCCTGCATACAAAAGAGTTCCGTTCTGAGAGCGCATTCGTTAAGTCCAACTTGTTCATAAGTCCAAAGTCAGCCGAGGTACCCAGCTAACACAATTGGCTATGTAGTACTGTATTATAATTAGTTTGTGGTATTTTTCACACAGAAATTAAAATATTCTTAGCCTTGGAGTACAGTACCTTGCAAAGTACAGTACAACAGCTGGCAGCAAGCAACAACTGCCAGCTACATCACCACTGTTTTTATGCTTGCTTCCAGACATCCTGGGCTTGAAATAAAGACACTGTACTATTACACCCTGTACAGTGCTGTAAAGTACATACACATACAGCCACTTGTAGAGGATGCACGCACGTGACGACGTATACCAGACACGTGAACTTACATGACTAGACATTCTAACGCGTGTTAGCATCTTTGAAAGCTCACAATCTGAAGGTTCATACATAGGCAACTTACTGTACCTGACCTGTTTCTCCAATATCAAATTTCATTCTTTTCCCACCAAGCTTGTGTGGACCTCTGAAGACAGGCAGGGAAAGTGTGTTACCTGACTTCATTTGCTGGAATGAGTGAACCCTTTGTATACTTCGAGACTTTGGCTGAGACACAGAGTAGAAGGAAGCAGAGTTTGTCCTGCTGAACGCCAACTGCTTGATTCGAGGACTTCGTCTCAAACTCACCACTGTAAGACCAGAATCAGTTAGTACCAAGAAGAAATGCAAGCTCGGTGTTTCCCCTATGAGATGGGTAAGAACTATGTGACACCATGCACAAGAGGGGCTTCCCTGGCGCCTCAGTCGGTAAAGAGTCCGCCTGCAATGCAGGAGACCTGGGTTCCGTCCCTGGGTTGGGAAGATCCTGGAGAAAGGAATAGCTACCCACTCCAGTATTCTTGCCTGAAGAATTCCATGGACAGAGACGCCTGGTGGGCCACAGTCTGTGGGACTGCAGAGAGTCGGACGTGACTGAGTGACTAACACTTTCATGTACAAGATGGAAAACTTGGTTTCCAACAAGCTCTTGGTTTTGAGATCTTTGAAGTGTGACAAAGCTAAGAGGGCTATGATATGTGGCCCCAGCAAACTTCCCCCCAAAAAAACAAACAAAAAACCCGACCCCTGCAGACTGTAACCTGCATAAGTATTATGAACTGCCACCCTGAAGCATTATGTAGAGTGATAAAAAAGGTTTGTAGAGTGTGACTTTCATTAAAAGTTTTAAATCACGGTTTTCATACTTATGTTACATATATTTGTATAGAAACAACACCTGTAAGAGTATTATTAAAGCTAAACATTAGAGTATTTCTGATTTGTGGGATTACCAAATGTTAATTTTTTGGCTTCTCTATGTTTTCTAATTTTTCTACAATAAACTACTTGATTTAAAAAACAATGTTTTTGGAAACCCCTCCTTCATGTATACTTTAAAAATAAGCCAAGGTTTGTTTGTTTTTAAATTTTTGGCTGAGCTGGGTCTTTGCTGCTTCATGAGCTTTTCTCCAGTTGCAGCACGCGGGGGCCACTCTAGTTGCGCTGCACAGGCTTCTCTTGTGGTTCCCGGGCTCTAGAGCACAGGCTCGTAGCTGTGGCACATGGCTTAGCTGCTCCGCAGCATGTGGGATCTTCCCCATCAGGGACAGAAGCCATGTCTCCTGCGGTAAACATCCTTTACCACTGAGCCACCAGGGAAGCCCCACAGTACCATATATTAACATAGTAGTTTAGCGTTCACTCTGAATCCCATTTCTATTATGTAAACATATTTCTTCTCCAGAAACTCTCAGTACACTCTGTGTAACAGATCATTCACCAATTAACATGTACTGATACACACTGTGGGCCCAGAGCTGTCATAATGGATATGCTGAGCAAGGATACAAGTCCAGAAAAGTTGTCATAGAAAGTAGAGAAAACACAAAAGCCCAGAACCCCCAAACAAAACAAAAGTAGGTAATACCATCTTCTCCTTTCTCTGGGGACTCTTCAACAACGTCAATATCAGGACCAGGATCAGAGGACCTTGAGGAACAGCGGGTACAAGGACTAGTCAGCATCACTCATAAATAATGCACATCACAGACCTACAGGTTCTCACCTCACAAGATAACAAAGACCACAAATGGTCTTGATGACATCACTGTAGGCAGGCACTCTCAGACATTACTGTCAAGAGTGAAAGGCTGAAACTTTTTTTTTGAAAGCAGTTTGACAAAGTTAAATTTGTATACCGTTTGATCCACAAATTTCACTTCTTACAATTTACCCTGTAGATAAATGAGCACAAGTGTGTAAAATCCACACACAAATAATGTCCAGATGTAGCCTTGACAAGGAGGAGTAGATGTACTTCTCCCTATTCTTGCTCTCATGTACAGTTAAGAACCCTGGGTGTTACATACAGAGCAAGCAGAAGGCTCTCAAAAGTGGAGAGAAGACTCAGGACCTCAGGACCTGAAGAGACATAGGGCAGTGAGCTCTGGGAGTTTCTGTTTTGCTTCATAGATCTTGGATCAGGTGCTCAACAAGCTGACAACCCCAATACACCAAGAGGTGCAGACAGAAACTGCCCTGAGCAAAGTTAGTTTTCTTTAGACAAAGAACCAGGAAAGGGGCAGCCAAGTAAGACAGAAACATTCAGCAAAAGCTGCCCTACTCAAACCAATTGCCATGGAAAACTGTGGCCTCACCACACCCCTGAACAGGCCTAGCTGGGATCATCCCAGGCCTGGCAGCGAGACTCCCTCCTTCCCCAGGTCAACACATGAATAGATTTTAAAATTAGGCAATATCCATTCAATAGAATACTACTCAGCAATAATATGGAACGAACTATTGATATATACAACAACACAGATAAATCTCAAAATAATTATGCCAAATGAAAGAGGCTGGACACCAGAGTGCATTCTGTATGGTTCTCCAGCCCTCACAGAATTTTCAGAATGCTCTTTGGTAATAGGCAATGTGGTTGAGACTGGGTCACAAATGTCATGAGAAGGTAAGCATGGCCCATAAGATGAGGAGGGCTGTGTGGGAGCATGAAGAAGCTAGACAAGGAAGTCGCTCACCTGCCCTTGATCTGTCTATGAAGCAGCCTTCCGGAGATTTGCTTGTGTACTGGTGTCTCGGCCACACTCTTGGTCAGCAGCTTGCGATAACCTAAAATGTAAATAGGATAAATTTCACATAATCTTACCAAGCAGAAACAGCAAGGCAATGGAAGCAATTTGAACTTAAATACGGTTTAACACTTAGCCAGAGTGGCTCTTAATGGACTCGTGGACCAAGGTCTAACCATAAGATTTGACTTAACAAGACATTACAGTTTATCAGCACTATTAGAGTTTAACAATAAATAATCCAATATAAAATATAATGAAAATAATGATCCTGAAAAAAAAGTTCTTATTAGGGCTAATACTTCTGTCCACCTAGTTAGTTGGTGGTTCTTTTATTTATGATTAAATTATTGCATTTATGATTAAGGCATGTGAAAATGCTGATATGTCATGCAATGTTAAGATATTTAATACAAAGATAAATCAAATTTATGCTCTGGTATAAATTTTCTCAATAGCATAAGACAGACAAGTTACTCATGGGAGGACTGGTTTTAAGAGAGATAAAAATGACTAGGAAGAGGACTGATGCCAGCAGGAATGTGGGGTAAAAAACTCCCCCATAAAAGGAATGAGAACACTGACCAAAAGTGAACTCAATTGCTCCAGAACTCTGGAAATTAACCAGTTTGGAGTAATCCAAGGAGTAGTTATTCAACAAAAACAGCTGTATCTCCTTAAGAATAGCAAGCCCTGCACAACTTTAACTTCCCTGGCCCCGACCTCCTCTCCCTGGCCCCGCAGCAGCCTTGAGAACCAACAGCCCAGCGGCCCCTGGATGAACAAATGGTGTCTAAGCTCCTCCACAGCCCCATTCCCAGATAACAGTCTATTTGGCCTATCTGGTAGTTCCCTGGAGAATCGCACTCACTTGGCCTGTCTCTATTTGACCTGACTCAGAACTCGTCCAATGCAAACAACTTTTTCCCAGGGAGCCATTTACTAAAAACAATCAGCAGCAACTGTAAACATCAGCTGCCTGAGGTGGTGATCTTGGGGCAGACAAGATAACCAAGAGTCTGGATGTGAAAACTGGGGAATGAGACATCCACAAGGGACTCTGCTAACTTCTGACACACTCGGGGAACCTGCAAGTCCGTGTGCGGTAGGGCTGTGTGCACGCCCAGGATGGACCCAAGAAGGGCCCTGCATGTGTGCTCAGGCGTGTCCAACTCCCTGTGACCCCATGGACTGCAGCCCTCAGGCCCCCCTGTCCATGGAATTCTCCAGGCAAGAATACTGAAGTGGGTTCCCATTTCCTCTTGGCTGTCACCTTTGGCTGACCCCAAGGCTCTAGAAAACAGCAAGAGTTGTAAACTGTCTGGCTGAGTATTGAAGACGTGAGCCAATGCACACATAGGGCCCCTCAGCAAAAGCTGGGAAACTTACTAGTTCCAAGCGTGGAGGGAAATCTCTGTCCAACCCTTAGCTGACCACTAAGCTAACCAAGCAGAGATTTTAGTGGCTACACATGACAGAATACAGACTTGAAAGAACTAGTTCAGTAAACAAACAAGAGTAAAAACAAACTCTGCCCTGGAGCTGTGGCAATCTGATTGTCAGCGCTGACTCAATATTTAACATGTCCAGTTGTCAACAAAAAATATAAGACAAGAAATAAGAAAGTATGGCCCATAAACATGGCGGGGAGGCAGGGGGTGCGGGGGCGGGGGCGTGTGGGAAACCCATTCAATAGAAAGCATTCCTAAAGAAGTTCAGACATGGATTCATTAGCACAAGACTTTAAATCAGCTATCTGCAATATGTTCAAAGAACTAAAAAAGGAAAAATAATATCTAAAGAACTAAAGGAATGTACGAGCCTGATGACTTGCCAAGTACAGAATATCAATAGAGATGTCATTAAAAAGAACCAAGTAGAAATTCTAAAATCGAAAAGTACACTATCTAAAATAAAAGACTCATTTAGAGGGGCCTAGAAGTTGATATGAGGTGGCAAAAGAATCAAAGGTGAAGATAGGTAATTGAGATTATCCAGTCTGCGGGACAGAAAGAGAAACGAACAGTCTTAGACAGCCATCGGACACAATCCAGCATAATAACATAAGACATAGTGGGAGTCCAGAGAAAGAGGGGAGAAAGAGGTGGAAAACTTTGAAGAAATACTGGTTGAAAACTTCTGATGTCTGATCAAAGACATTCCATAGCCAACTAGCTCAATAAACCTAAGTAGGATAAAGACAGAGATCCGCACCAGACAAATCACAATCAAATCATCAGAAGTCAAAGGGGAAGACAGACTCTTGAAAGAATCAAGAAAGCAGCGATCCGTCATGTACAAGCAGTCCTTGCTAAGATTAACAGCTGACTTCTCCTCAGAAACACAGGATGACAAAAATGTGGGGTGATGAAAGGCACAGGGCTGAAAGAAAAAGACTTAATCAGGAATTCTATTCTATTCTAACATCTTATAGAAAAAAACGAATGAACTTTTTGGCCCACCCAACATACCCTGTAAGGGAATCCCTGATGGCTCAGCAGTAAAGAATCTGCCTGCAACACAGGAAACACGGATTTGATATCTGGATCAGGAAGATCCCCTGGAGAAGGAAATGGCAACCCACTCAAGTATTCTTACATGGAGAATACCACGGATAGAGGAGCCTGGAGGGCTACAGTCCATGGGTTGGTTGCAAGAGTCAGACACGACTTAGGGACTAAACCACCATCACCACCAATAAATCCTGTAAACTATTACTCAAACATGAAGGAGAACATCCTCCCCACCCTCAAAGATACACCCAAAAAACAACACTGAGAGAATCTGACACTGGCAGACCAGCCCTACAAGTACTATCCATACTAGAGGGAGTCCTCTAGGCTGAAAGGAAAGGGCACTAGAGAGTAACATGAGTCCACATGAAGAATTAAAGAGCACTGGTAAAGGCAATCATACAAGTAAATGCCAACAACAGAATAAAAGTATTGTTAATTCTGTATCTTTCTCCTTTGAGTTTAAAGACAAAGCAAGGATTATAAATGTGCTGATGGGCATACAGTGTATCAAGATGTAATTTGTATGACGAGCTAGCACACAGAAGGGGATAGAAAATAGTTATACAGAGGAGCAAAGTTTTTGTTGCACTCCTGAAATTAAGTTGATATCAACCTTGACTGGATAAATTAAGAAATTAATTGCAACATCCATGGAAAGGGACACCATACAAAACAGTGAAGTAGGAAGCTCTAGGGTTTGGTCCCTCCCCTAAAACAACCAGTAAACTAGGAAAAAAATGATCAGAGTAAACTATTTTGGAACTTCTGCAACCTGACTGGCACTAATGACAACCAGGAAAGAGCCCAATGAAGGGAGACCCTGATATTTAGTAAGGGAATGACGTGCCCAGAACAGCTACCAGCCCTTTTTCCTCAGCCCTGCCGCAGCTGTGGGGCAGTGGCCCACGTCCTGGGAGCAGCTGGCGAGTGGTAGAGCAGACAGTGGGGACCCTGTCTTCTAACTCTGGGTTATAAGGTTCAGTCAGCGTGCTTGGAGAGTGGAGCCCTGTGGGGCCTGAGCAGACATCTGCCCTGATTTCTGCCCTAGGGCGCCAGCAGCTTTCCCCCACTGCATCCAACAGGTGACTTATAGGGACAGGAACACCTTTTTGTCTGTCCCTTTTTGGAGCCAGACATTTAAGGAAATCTTTCTCAGGTTACCAGCTAATCACAGAGACAACAGAACAGAAACTTCAGTGACCACACAAGAGGGAGTATATGCTTTGTAAAAATAGCTGGGAAGGCACAAATGAACAGGTTCTCAATAAGCAAAGATCAGTGATGTCACAGGAGTGCGAGAGTCTTACCTCCAGAGTCAAAAGACCATAATATTCAGAATACCTAACTCTCAACAAAGAACTACAAAGCATACAAATAGACAGGAAAGTGTGTCAAGGAAGAAAAGAATTTGACAGAAAGTACCCTTGAGAAATCCCAGACACTGGAATCACTGGTTAAAAATGTTAAATGAGCTCAAGGAAAAAAAACGAACACAGAACTGAAAGAAATAAGGAAAACAACGGATAAACACAGTGAGAATATCAATAACGTAACAGAAATTATAAAAAGGAACCAAACAGAAACTTCAGAGCTGAAAAGCACAATAACTGGAAAAGTTCACTAGAGGGGTTCAACCTCAGATTTGAGCAGGCAGAAGAATCAATAAACTTGAAGCTAAAGACAACCAAAATTCTCCAATCTGAGCAGAACAAAAAAAAGGACTAGATGGCTTCATTGATGAATTCTATCTAACATTAAAACAAGAATTAACACCCTAACACCTAAGCAACTAAGACAACTCAAGGAGGAAAGAACAGTCTTTTCAACGCACGAGGCTGGTACAGCTGGATAACCAGAGGCAAAAGAATGACACTGTACTCACCTCACACAATACACAAAAACTAACTGGAAATGAGTCAAAGACCTAATTTAAGACTTTAAGCCATAAAACTTGGGTTGAATAATGGATTTTTAGACATGCCACCGAAAGCACAAATAACAACAAAAACGTGTTAAACTGGATAGGATCAAAACTAAAAACACTTTATATATCAAAGGACACTATCAAGAATACAAAAAGCAAACCCAACAAATTGGGGTAAAAATATTTGCAAATCACACATCTGATAAGAGATTAGTATCTAGACTATCACATAAAGAACTTTTACAACTCATAGTAAAAAGACACAATCCAATTTCAGTTCCGTTCAGTAGCTCAGTCTCATCCGACTCTTTGTGATCTCACAGACTGCAGGATGCCAGGCTTCCCTACCCAACACCAACTCCCAGAGCTTGCTCAGACTCATGTCCATTGAGTCAGTGATGCCATCCAACCATCTCATCTTCTGTCGTCCCTTTCGCCTCCCGCCTTCAATCTTTCCCAACATCAGGGGCTTTTCCAATGAGTCCGTTCTTCGCATCAGGTGGCCAAAGTGTTGGAGTTTCAGCACCAGCATCAGTCCTTCCGATTGAATATTCAGGACTGATTTCCTTTAGAGTAGACTGGTTGGATCTCCTTGCAGTCCAAGGCACTCTCAAGAGTCTTCTCCAACACCACAGTTCAAAAGTATCAATTCTTCAGTGCTCAGCTTTCTTTATAGTCCAACTCTCACATCCATACATGACTACTGGAAAAACCATAGCTTTAACTAGACGGACCTTTGTTGGCAAAGTAATGTCTCTGCTTTTTAATATGCTGTCTAGGTTGGTCATAGCTTTTCCTTCAAGGAGCAAGTGCGTTTTTTAATTTCATGGCTGCAGTAACCATCTGCAGTCATTTTGGAACCCAAAAGATAGTCTCACTGTTTCCATTGTTTCCCCATCTATTTGCCATCAAGTGATGAGACCGGATGCCATGATCTTAGTTTTCTGAATGTTGAGTTTTAACTCCCCAGGTTGGTAGGTGCCTAGTATGCTACTGGAGATCAGTGGAGAAATAACTCCAAAAAAAATGAAGAGACAGAGCCAAAGCAAGAACACCACCCATTTGTGGATGTGACTGGTGATGGAAGTAAAGTCTGATGCTATAAAAAGCAATATTGCATAGGAACCTGGAATGTTAGGTCCATGAATCAAGACAAATTGGAAGTGGTCAAACAGGAGACGGCAAGAGTGAATATCGACATTTTAGGAATCAGTGAATTAAAATGGACTAGAATGGGTGAATTTAACTCAGATGACCATTTTACCTACTACTGTGGGCAAGAATCCCTTAGAAGAAATGGAGTAGCCATCACAGTCAACAAGAGTCTGAAATGCAGTACTTGGATGCAATCTCAAAAACGACAGAATGATCTCTGTTCGTTTCCAAGGCAAACCATTCAATATCACAATAGTCCAAGTCTATGCCCCAACCAGTAATGCTGAAGAAGCTGAAGTTGAACGGTTCTATGAAGACCTTCAAGACCTCCTAGAACTAACACTCAGAAAAGATGTCCTTTTCATTATAGAGGACTGGAAAGCAACCCAATTTAAAAACGGGCAAAGATTTCTCCAAAGAAGCTATACAGGACTTCCCTGGCTGCCCATTGGTTAAGAATCTGTGTTGTCACTGCACTAGACGCAGGTCTGATCCCTGGTCAGGAAACGAAGATCCTGCATGCCATGCAGTGGTGAGACCAAAAGAAAAAAAAGAGGCTATACAAGTAGCCAGTGAGCACAAGAAAAGAAGGTTAATAACATTAGTCATCAAGGGAATGCAATTCATAATCACAATTACACACCACTTTACACCCACTGGATGAGTAGAATCAAAGAGGGACAATGGACGGCAGTGGTAAGGATGTGGAGAAATCAAAACCCTCACACATGGTTAGTGGGAATATAGCCACTTTGGAAAACAGTTTGGTAATTACTCAAAAGTTAAACAGAGTTGTTATGTGGCCCAGCGAATTTCATTTCTAGGCATATGCCTGAGAATAAACAACATGTCTACACACAATCTTGTACATGAATGTTTACAGTAGCATCACTCACAATAGCCAAAGGTAGAAACAACTTAAATGACCACCAAACGATGAATAGATTAGTAAAATGGAGCTTATCCATACAATGGTATATTATTGCCAATAGAAAGAAATGAAATACTGAGACACACTACACCATGTATAAACCTTGAAAACATTATGCTAAAGTAAAAGAAGCCAGTTACAAAGACCATATGATTCTTCTTATAATACTCGTAAGAAATCTATAAAAATATAAAGCAGACTGGTAGTTGCCTATAGCTGGAAGGATTGGGAGAAACGGAGAGTGACTAGTTAGTAATGGGTTCAGGGTTTCTTTCAGGAATGATGAAAATGTTCTGGAATGTGTCATGATGTGGACAACTTTGTGAACATACCGAAACCACTAAATGTTGATTTTATGATACATGAATTACCTCAATTACAACAAAGAAGCAACAACAAAAATAAACACATCGAAAGATTAGAAAACAGCTAGTCACCATCTTTCATTCCTGTTTAAGTGGTTTTATAAAATAGGTATTTGTTGTCTTTCAGAAGAGAGGAATGAGAAAAATAACAGGAATGATTCTTCATCTAAGCTTGGAGGGCGAGACATCCCAAGTGGAAAATTAACTGACGGTAACCACAGAGGAGAGGAAAACATGGGGTTAATGAGCTCCTGCAACACACAGCCTGGAGACTGGCCTGGCCTGAGAACCCCTTCTCTTGGTTGCCCTGCATGCGGTACCTTTGGTCCTCTTAAAGCTGTCACGTTTATACTCCAGACCTTCCACAGCTGACACTGAATGGCTTCTGGGCAACCCCTTCTTCACAGATCTCTTTGAAGGAGAAATCATCTCCTGGTTGAAGAGATTTCTTCGAACTTTGGTTACTTCTGAAAGCATTAAAAAAAGAAAAAGTCAAACATCATCATTAATAAATGCCACACATGAGAAAAGGAAGATATCTAAAACAGAGAATCTGCTTGAGGAAACTATTTTACAGACTGACTGCTATTATATATTTACATTTAGTAATAGGATTTCCTTAAATAGTACACTCACATGGTATATCAAAACTATTTACTCTTATAAATTTAATTTAAACCCAACGTTCTGGGAATACACGGAAGGCCCACATCACTTAAATTAGAAAAGATTTCTTTTTTCTTCTTTTGAGTATTTTACTAGTTTACTGGGTAACAGTAGCCCCACCCTATCCAGGGTTTCACTTTCCAAGGTTTCAGTTATCCACAGCCAATTACGGACTGAAAATAGCAAATGAAAAATCCTAGAAATTAACAATTCATAAGGATTAAAGTTGTGTGCCTTTCTGAATAGCATGATAAAATCTCATGCCATTCTGCTCTGTCCCACTCAAAACATAAATCATTCCATTAGTCACCGAGTAGCCATCTGGGTTATCAGATCAACTATGGCAATATATAGCAGTGCTGTGTTCAGGTAACCCTTATTTCACCCAAATATCTCTTGAGCCCCAAAGCACAAAGTAGTGATGCTGGCAATTGGCATATGCCAAAATGAAGTTGCAAAATGCTTTCTTTAAATGAAAAGTTTCTCCACTTAAGGAAAGAAAAAAAAATTATATGCTGAGGTTGCTATGATTTATGATTAAGAATGAATCATCTGTGAAATGGTGAAGGAAAAATTCACACTAGTTTTACTGTCACATCTCAAACTGCAAAAATTATGCATGAAAGTGTTTAGTTAGGATTGAAGAGGCATTAAACCTGTACAAGATATTTTGAGAGCAAGAGACCAAATGCATGTTAACTTTTGTTATGACTATTCTATTTTATAAGGTATTAATTCCTACCGTGCCTAATTTATAAGTTAAATTTTATCCTAGGCATGTACGTATGTGCATGCTAAGTTGCTTCAGTTATGTCCAGTTCTTTGTGACCCCATGGACTGTAGCCCACTAGGCTCCTCTGTCTATGGGATTCTCCAGGCAAGAATACTAGAGTGGGTGGCCATGCCCTCCTCCAGGGGATCTTCCTGACCCAGGGATCAAACCCACATCTCTCATGTCTCCTACATTGGCAGGCAAGTTCTTTACCACTAGTGCCACCTGGAAAGCTCCATGTATGTATAGGAAAAAACATATATAGGGTTTGGTACTATCTGAAGTTTCAGGTGTCCACTGTGGATACTGGAATGTATCCCCTGTGGTTAAGGGGGAACTCTGTGTGTGTGTGTGTGTGTCAGTTGCTCAGTTTTGTCTGACTCTTTGCGACCCCATGGACTGTAGCCCACCAGGCTTCACTATCTGGAATTCTCCAGGCATGATACTAGAGTGGGTTGCAATGCCCTTCTCCAGAGGATCTTCCTGACCCAGGGATCGAACCTGGGTCTCCTGCATTGCAGGCAGATTCTTTACTGTCTGAGCCATCAGGGTGGACAAGGGGGAACTACTATATCTGAAATCCTCTTCCTAACTCCAGAGCATAAGAGTTGCAACCACCTAAACTCAAAGTTAGTAAAAAAAGCTTAAGAGTCAGGAAATACTTGACAAGGCAAGTGGGATGGCATCTTAAACTAGAGCAAGACGTCCTAGTGGATTATACCCAAAAATTCACTCAGGGTAAAAAAAAGTCTAAGACCAGGTTTCCCTGGTGGCTCAGCAGTAAAAAATCCACCTGCCAATGTAGGAGACACAGGTTTGATACCTCATCTGGGAAGATCCCACATGAGGCAGAGCAAATAAAACACTGTGCCTCAACTATTGAGTCTGTGCTCTAGAGCCTGCGAGCTGCAACGACTGAAGCTCAAGTGCCTTCTAGAGCCCGTGCTCCACAAGAGAAGCCACCGGAATGAGAAGCCTGCACACCGCAGCTAGACAGTAGACGCTGGGAAGCCGTGCACAGCGACGAAGATGCGGCACAGCCAAAAATGAAAATAAATTAAATTATCTTAAAAAAAATTTCTAAAGGCAAGTCATTTAAATAAAAATCAAATAAACCGGGATTCACAAACTGGGAGAAGCCTCTTTGTTTACCCATCACCAAAATATACATTAAGATTATCAATAATACACAAAGTTTCCAAAAGTGTTTCTCTCTCTCCATTATGAAAGCCTCTGTGACCTGCCTTAGGCTGTTCTATGAAATTAATCTGTGATCTGACAGCCAAATTTGATCTGTTACTCTCTGTTTTCCCCAAGTTTTGGAAAAGTTTAATATCAATAGAAAATTTCAAAAGGAATACAATAAACAGAATCATCACTAAAATTTATCAACTGTGGACATTCGTTTTCTCCCTCGTCCTCTCTACGTTTATACAATTGCCCATCCCAAAACGCTGCAGGGTGACCTGCAGACATCACAACTCTGGAGTTTCCTGTGCTTCAGCAGGTATCTCCAAAGAACAAGGGCACACTATCTATCCCACCCTCTCTCATCACTCAGCAACATCCTTCACAGCTTTTCTGCCCTAAATTTAAGCAGGGGTTGTGTGGTGCATGAATGTCACACCTAAACTCCTTTTATCTAAACTAGTTCTGCTGCCTCTTTTCTTTTTGGGGCTTTCATGTGAATGGCATTTAAAAATATATGTATATTTCAGCCAGTTATTTTACAAAATGCAGTATTTTGAGACCATGTGAACATCTTAGTCTCCTAGCACACAGACATGTTTCATTAGCTGATAATTATACCAAACTATGTATTATATATACTGCAACATGTAGTTGCAACATGCAACTACAAAGCTATATACTTATATATACTATAAAACTATATATACTACATGCAGCTGCTTAAATATATGTAATCAAAATAAACTTGTCATTGGCTGTAACAAGGAAACAAAAGCATACCTTGTACTGTGTCTTTCACTGGGAGAGGAGGCTGCTGCTGAAGGGTAGGGTGAGAATTCTCCTGAAAGATGAGAAAATCCAATAAGAAAACTTCAATAGGTACTCATTTAAAAGAATAGGAATTCCACACAAAAAAACCCTCCTTTGATCCTTGCAATTTCACTTGTAGGAATCTGTAACAGAAACAGTTGTAAAATGGACAAAAACAGGGTCTGGGAATATACACAACAAACTGCCATCGGTGACTACTTCCGAAGAATGGATGGTGAAGAAGTACTAACATTTAACTTCATATAATTTCTATTTTTTAAAAAATTGCATTTATTTTATATTTTGGCTGCATGGCAGATGGGATCTTACCCATCTGACCAGGGGTTGAATTTGCAACCCCTGTGGTGGAACTTTGGGGTCTGAACAACTGGACCACCAGGGAAGTCCCTAATTTCAATTTTTAAACAATGTTTCTGTAGACCTTTTATAACTAAAATATAAGGGAAACTCCATTAGAGGATGGGTATACTCTGAGGAACGTCTCCATATAAAACTGCTATTTGGGGACTTCTCTGGTGGTCCAGTGGTTAAGACAACTCCTCGCCTCCACTGCAGGGGGCTTGGGCTCCATCCCTGGTCAGGGAATTAACTAAGATCCCACATGCCATGTGGTGTTGCCAAAAAACAAAAAAAAAATTCTTGCTATTTATTTCCTATTACAGTAGAGGATTCAAGTACCCAAGATCAAATGGCATCTAAATGAGAGAACTGTTTTTAAAGATTTTCTTGTTTTTTTTTCAAGTATGCCACTGTAATCACTGAAGAAGGAAAGTCATAGTAGAGCAAAAACTTAACAGATGATACTCTTTAACCAAAATCAAATCCTGATCATATAAACCTGGTCTTAAAGAAATACACTTTCTAGGCCAATCTGAAACACACGTTTTCAGAAAGGAGACCTATCATATAGAATCTTCTGACAGAGATGTTCTGACACTTTGGACTTCACACTCTCCAAACAAAATCTAAGATTTGAATCTTATTCACTTATATGTATTAAGGTATACTAAGAAAGTGAACAGACTTCCTTGGTGGTAAAAAACCCGCCTGCCAAATGCAGGAGACGCCGGTTTAATCCTTGGGTCGGGAAGATCCCTTGGAGGAAAAAATGGCAACGCAGTCCAGTATTCTTGCCTGGGAAAATCCCATGGACAGAGAAGCATGGAGGGCTATAGTTCATGGCATCGCAATAGAGTCAGACATGAATTTTTAGCGCCTAAACAACAAAAAAGTGAACACCATTAACTCTTCAAAAGAAACCCCACCTCCTATTCTGAAGCGCAGCTATAAATCTCAAACAAACCACTATTGTAATGATTAATGCTTGAAAGCTAGTTCTAGAATTCTAACTTTTCTCATAGTTCATGCAGTTCAAAAGTTTCAATGCATTCTTTGTCTCTCTCCTCTTAGACATTAATTCTATTTAGTAAATAGACTCCAGCTGGATTATTTTTTTGGTAACCAACAAGTCCTAAATCTACTGACAGAGAAAAAGAATTACCACCTGGCTTCATATGTTTTTCTTTTTAACTTGTTATTGAAGTAACACATATTCACTGAAAAGTACTTTCTGGTACACAAAGTCCTAATATGATTGCATATTACTTTTTCAATGGCCTCTTTGCTTATGTTAGTTATCATTTCATGAGTTTTCTTAACCACGTTAAAGATTTTTAGTTAACTTATCCCTAACTTTTACTAGTGTTTTTTTTCTCCCTTTAATATTACCTCACTTTTGGGAAAAACAATTAATCTTAAACAAATTTATATGTCTTTACTCCTTAGACCACGGTTGTGGACCACACATTCATAAAAATACCTTAGTTCTGTATCCACTAACATTCATTTCTTAAAAGTGAAGATACTGCCTTTCATTCTTATTTATTGCATCAATTCATGCCCAAAGGAACAACTCTGGCATAGCACCACTTTCTATCTCCTGGAAATGACTTACATTTTTGGTAGCTCTCTTGGCAACTTTGGGAATTTCAATTTGTCGCAGATTTTGTGAAACCTCTGCAATGCTTTTATGTCTGATTGCATTTTTCCTTTTAAAAATAGAAAGAAACAGTCAATATACACTCAATACAGGTGACAACTAGTTAGATTAGAATGGAACTAGAGTTTAAAATAAAACATTTAAATAAAAGTCAATTATCTTAAGGGTGGTCTGAACTTACAGCAAAACAAGTCAACCCCAGATTTCTAAAAGTAACAACTACAAATTTAGTAGTTAAGAACAGTGAATAGCTTCATGGAAAATAAAAAGCTAAAACCCTAAGCTTATCTCATGGAAGGCTCCTAGTTCTTAAAGACCTCACATGGACAGTCAAGAGAAGACTATGGCTACACATATATATTACACTGCATGTTCCCAAGATAATATAAAGCACGTCAGATGCTCCTTGTTAAGAACTCTTAATAATTGGCTTCTGTGATTCAGACATAAAGGCAACTATTAATTCAATAAATTATAGACAAAGACAACTGGACTTTGGGCTTAAATGTGCCCTATGCCAAGATGGTAACAGTGCAAGAAAATTCCTTTAAATCCTTGCACTCCTACCTTCTCTTCTTAGCTGATCTAGTACGAAGCTCCTCCAGTTGGTCAGATTCAGTGCCGCCAGGCAATGATCTATGAGCGTTTGACGGAAGAGGCACAGAAAGGGGTGATTTGCTCTCCTGGGTCATGGAGTCATCGCTGAAAAAATCTGCAGGAAGGACACCAGCCAGCTTCTGAGGAATCACAAATCCTAGGCTGTCGTAAAGACTTCCCAGTATCTTTGGGATTGAGTCAATATACCTGTGGAAAAGGTTGGTTAAATGTGGAACAGTCAGTCACCATTCCACCGTCTCTAATGCCTTCCTCACCTAGGATGAGAAACAGTCCTTACAATCCTACAGCTCTGAGACAATACTTGTATAGTACTTGGTAAAGTAATGTAAATTTTAAATTAGTCATCAAACTTACAATTCCAAAATTCCTTCCAGAAACTTTGCTAGGTATGCTGAATCTTCAGTTAAACACAGCATGCGCAGCAAATCTGTCACCTGAAGATTTTAGAAAATTACCACATGGCCTCTTCAGGGCAGCTGAAACAATCTGTATACAGCATGTCCCAGTGGCACTAAGCAGTATACTTGCCTCACCCACTACTTGCTCCAGATCCTCTACACGTTCATGTACTGAAGGGCACTGCAGACACAGCTCCAAACGAAGAAACACCTGAAGCTGGCACCTTGAGAGAAAAAAAACACTCGGTCATATCTACTTTGAGTGTCACCTAACTAAAATGAAAATTCCTTCATTACGTAGAGATCTGTTTATAGAAGAAACAACCAAAAAATAGAAGAGCCATGGCTTTCTAAATGGCGATAGGGTTACTAGGTAAATAGGTGATGCAGACTGCACGTGGTGGTGGTGGTGGTTTGGTCGCTCAGTCGTGTCCGACTCTTTGCGACCCAATGCATCGTAGCCCTCCAGGCTCCTCTGTCCATGAGATTCTCCAGGCAAGAATACTAGAGTGGGTTGCCATTTCCTTCTCCAAGACTGCACATGAGAACATTACAAAGAATCAGCCACAAAAGCCTCTTCAAGCAATAGGCAATCTATTTTAAACTGATACTTTCTCAGCCATAGAAAAAAAATAATGCTATTTGCAGCAACATGAATGGACTGAGAGATTATCACACTAAGTGAAGTCAGGAAAAGAAAAACAAATATCCCATAATCACTCATATATGTAGAAACTGAAATATGACACAAAATGAACTTACCTATGAAAAAGACTCACAAATATAGAAAACTTATGGTTACCAAAGGAGAAAGGAGGTGGGGAAGGGATAATTTGAGAGTTTGGGATTAGCAGATACAAACTATTATGTATAGATAAACAATCATGTCCTAGTGTGTAGCACAGAGAACTATATTCAATATCCTATAATAAAAAGAATTTTTTAAAAATTTAAAAAATATTAAAATCAATACAAGCAAATCTTGAGAGCTGTTTTTGGAGTAATTGTTTAAAAGAAAAGGTAGTTAATTACTCTCTGACTTTGCCTTCTTTATCCAGTTTTCCTACGTTCTGTCGAAGACTTTTGCTAGTTTTCAAGAAGTTGTTTCTTACTTGATACAGGCAGTTCATCTGAAAATATAAAATTATTACATAGGAGAATATTAGTATTAATGCTTATCATTATTTCTAATTTTCACACAATTTTATAATGCCCTAAGAAGGGAAGAACATGTTCTTTCTTTCATTTGAGTGAAAAATAGTATACTATTCTTCTTTTATATATTTTAAAAGAACATTTTTTTTAAATGTTGAAAGCATTTGACAGCAAGTGGGCATGGATACAGCAAGTCTGCAGGTTTGAACTTCCATAAAAGAAAGATTTCATTAAGTAGTGACTGAGAAGTCTAAGCAAAATACATCAATATTTTAAAGAAATGTTCCAGGTGACTCTAAAGTGCAGTCAGGGTTAACAGCTACTGGTTTAATTCATGCAGCTAACATGCAGCTCGGATGAGGACAAAGCTTCCATTTGAAGAGAAGTGCATATAATTATTCCTAGTTGGCCCCTTTCCTTGATTTTCGCCTTCCCAGTGGACCATGTCCACCTTCCAAGACCTAGAACTGACTGGACTCACCATTCTCCCTCATCATTTCTAAAATGTACACTGCAAAGAGACATTTTCCAAGACACATGAGCCAGACCCAACAACAAGTAACCAACAGAGTTATGACAAACGACAACCTCCAGACTGGCTTCCTCTAATTCCTTGGTTCCCTTGGACTTTAAGAACGCTTTAATGTTTGAGATGGTGCTCCGAGCACATGAATACAGCATGGTGTCTCCTGCAGCCACAGTCTTTTGGTAATTTTCGTGTATGTGAGATAGTAGCTCTTCCTCAGTTTTAAAATCTGTGGGGGGAAAAAAGTGAAACTGATCACCAGATCCAATGGAAGGCGTTGTCTTTTATTTAAGCCAGTGGTTGTCAACCGAGAGGTTTTGCTGCTTAGGGAACATCTGGTTCTGTCTGGGCTGCCGTGACTGGTGGGGAGAGTAAGGATACCACTGGCATCTCATGGGTGGAGGCCAGGGATGCTGTTAAACATCTTATGGTTCACAGAGGATTATCCGGTCCAAAATGTCAAAAATGCAGAGGCTGAAGTAGTACAGAGACAGTGATTAATTTTAAGGGTTTGCACATCAAGTGTACATGTTATAAATTCAAAGGTAACCAGTAACAAAGAAGAAATAAACTATACTACTTCCAAACCCATTGAAGATTATCCTTGTCCCACTGAATTGTTGGGGCACTGTTGTGCTAGTCTATTTATGGAAAAAAGATCTAGTTCAGAAATTATGGTAATGCCACATTGCCTTGCATTACAATTAATTTGCTTTCCCATCTGCATTCCAGTATACCATAATAGCTCACAACGGATGTTCTATCTCACTCAAACTGATCATCATCTATGATCCAGTATTTCACAGGGGAAAAAATTGTTTAGAGCAGCAGAAAACTTTTATCCCAGAATTTTCAAAAGAACTCAGAGGTGACATCATGCAATTATTGCCCAAAGTTCTTCTGCTCAACTTTGAAAAACCCCAATAGTCCAACCCTAGATTATTCACAAAACTTTTCCCTTTCTCTTCATTCACAAATATATAAAACTTATTTAACCACTTGTCCTATGGCCAGGCCACAGACCTCCTTTGCGACTTTGCTTATACTAATCCTTCATTGGGCACACACTTCTTTTTTGTCTTTGCCTTCTAATCTCTGCTTATTCCTCAAAGTCTAACTTGGGCTCCACTGGCTTTTTAAAAGCCTTCTCAACCTGTTCTTCCCTACAATGACCTTTCCTTTCTCAGCTCCTAGTATGTCTTTAATTCTAAAATGAACAAGTATTTTCAGTTGCAGACTCTTGGTTCTTATATTCATTTTACCAATTCATTGTGTAGAGAGATGTGTGTATGTATACACACACACACACACATATATATATATTCATTATTATTTGTAACTGGATCATAAATCTAAGGAGAGGAAATTATTTACTCCCCATAACACACTTGTGGACATGTAGCAGATATCTAATAAATGTTCATTAAGTGAAGGATATGATTACAGCTTAAAAATATGAGCGTATGGAAGAGTAAACATGAGTGTAGGCATCAAAATCCAATGGAATTAAGGAATACCTTTAGGTTTAGAACTTCTCAGTGTTCTTCCTCTGTTTTCCAGTCTATCTGCTGTTCTCCCATTGGCTGTCTTTTGGATCCCTTTCTCCCCAGCTGTGTCTGGACTGCCATCTGGATGTAATTTCTGAGCCTTTACATTCAGTCTTGCAACATTCAGCATCTTTAAGGAACGGCACATGGTATTCATCTTCTTCCTCACTGGAGTGCGAGGGACACCTCCTACCAAAACAACATCATGGGAAGAAAAGTAAAATAACTTTTACTTCCATGGGATCAAGAACTACTTTAATTCAGATTAAATATTCTGCGAAAGAATACTGAGATGAAGTATATCCCTTCAGAATGATCTGAATTGGGTAATTCTTGCTACCAATAGGGTGGAAAGCGCTCTTTTAACTGAAGTTTAGGAGCTAAATATCTCAACATAATTGGATGATTTTTACCTCTAATGCCAAACAGACAAGAGACAAAATGCCAAACAGACTCATTTTGGTGTTACCCAATAGTCACAGAGTGCAATGAAACTCTTGAAAGGCAATCCAGCAGTCTACACCCAGAGCTCCCTTTTCCTCACTTTTTGATACAGTAACTTGTTCATGGAAATGTATACCAAGGAAATCACTCAGAGGATAAATCACATACATGATATACACTATAGTATTTACCATGGTAAAACCTGAAAACAATCTACATGTTCAGCAACATAAGGAATTTGCCAATTTTTTAAGCAATGAGATAGAACAGTAACTAAAAAAAAACCAAAGGAACAGACGAGCAAGTATCTATACACAGCACACAAAGTTGCCATTTAAATTTCTGTTACAACTAAAACCAAAAATGGTTTAGTCATTAAGAAGGTAGGAAGGATTGTGGGTGACTTTTAAAATCACTGTTGTACTAATGTAATTATTTTCAGATGTGAAATAGAAGAACTTGACCTTTATTCAGTTACCATTTCAACTTCATTTTAGGGAATATCAATCTTTTAAAACATACAGTGTTGGGACCTGCCTGGTGGTCCAGTGGCTAAGACTTGGCACTCCCAATGCAGGGGGCCCGTGTTCCATCCCTGGTCAGGGAATTAGATCCCACATGCCACAACTAAGAGCCGGCTTAGACAAATAAATAATATTTACAACATACAGTGTCAAAAAAGACTGTAAGAAATTGCCTATCTACATGCTTACGTTTCTTTCTGCTGTCTTCCTGACTGGATACACTGTATTCTTCACGAGACTTTCTCTGGTAGAGCTCAGAGAGGCCGCGTGTCAAGTCACTCTCAGTTTTGGAAGGCTCCTCCTTAGCAGATGAGGTAGCCTGTAGTAACCTGTGAGTAAGTCAAGATGTCAAGCATAAAGGTGACATTCTGATTTTCCAAAATGCTTTAAAGACAAAGCGACAACAATATTCGAAAGCTACTCAAAAGAGGTCCCCACAAGGAAAAATGTCCCTCTTATCATTTATGATTTGAGTAAATTCAGGGACAGAAGTTACCTGCTCACAAAACCATTAATGTATTAGGGCATCCAGTATTGACTTTATACACACACACACACACAATTTATTTATTTTTGACTGTGCTGGGTCCTCCTTGTTGCGTGGTTCTTTTCTACTTGTGGTAGGCAGGCTTCTCACTGCGGTGGCTTCTCTTGCTGTGAAGCACAGGCTCTAGGCGCTTGGGCTTTCTGTGGCTGCAGCACACAGGCTCAGTGGTTGCAGCTCCCAGGCTCTAGAGCACAGGCTCAGTAGCTGTGGGCACACGGGCTTAGCTGCTCCATGGCATATGGGATCTTCCCCAACCAGGGATCAAACCCATGTTTCCTGCATTGGCAGGTGGATTCTTTACCACTGAGCCACCTGGGAAGCCCCAATATTGACTTTCATTAATAAGATTCTTCATATCCTAGGGTTCATGTCTAATTATGGCAACTATTTCACTCACTTCTGGGCTTCCATAGTCTTTACCCAGTGTCCATACATTAAAGTACACAATGATGTAATACCGTGTAGTGAGTATCAGAGTAACTTTTGAATAAGTCTTTCACACTCTAGTAAACTAACTTGGGACTGATGAGCAGGGAAGGAAGTAGAGCAGGGGAGATTAGCTATTAACTGCTTTACCACCAAGAGCTAAATTACAGTCACTAAGGAAATAATGAAAATAGCACAACTTTCAAAATGTGTAATTTCTATTTCATTATCTTCTATTATCTGATATCATCTGATCTAAAAGTAGGAGAAAGTTATGATGACATTAGTTGAATTAGTTCATACAAGCAGTAGATCTGAAAAAGACTAATTCTCCCTAAGTGTGTTGGTATTTCCTTAATAGTGAGAAAGGTTTGCTTTTTTCTCCCTGTTAATTTATCAGAGCTTCAGATTATTTTTTAAATGAAGATCAATCATGACAGACACAGAGAAAGCCTAACCCAATTTCTTCCCATTCCTTTCTCCCAGAGGTACCCAAGTCTATGACTAGGTTTTTATTTATTTTCATTATTGCTTTTAAAATTTTTGGTGTGCTCTCAACTTCGTGTCTCATCTAACTAGTTTTTACTTCTTCTTCAGAAGATGCTTTAAGTCTGTAAATTTTCCTTTACGTATAAATTTAGCTGCATCACACCAGTTTCTTTTTTATTGAGATTTAATACTAAATATTTTCTGACATCTATGAGAGTATTTTATTTTTGTAATTAACCTTTTCTAAATTTTTAATTCTGATAAAATACACGACATAAACTTATCATCTTCATCACTTTTAATCACCACCTAGATCACTGGTATTAAGGATATTCCTAATGTGCTACCATTAACTCCATCCAGCTCCAGAATTCACCTTGTAAAACTCAAACTCTGTACCTGGTAAACAACATTCTCCATTTGTAACTAGTTTTTAAAATTACTGGACTATACTCAGGCAATGTGGCTTGTTATAAACAACAACAAACTCGCATGCAGACAACTGAGAGATGGTTTTGATTATCAAAACCCAGAGAAATAAATAAGTTTTACCAGAATGACTCCATCAAACTTGAACTGGCTCCACTGAGGTTAGAGCAAGGAAACCACTTCTCCACAATAGCCGAAGTCCAGGGAGCACTGCGGCCAAGCTCCTGCTGGGCCCATTCTGGGACAGGCAGGTCTACAGAAACGAGCAGAGATGGAACAGAAGAGGCATTAGAAGAAAGCAGAGACTCCCAAGCACTTGCTCCTCCTCTCAACTGACTGCGTTCTTCCAGAGGAATTCCAAAGCAGCAGTATTAATGACGTTCCTTCAACTGCACAACCAATTCCAACAGGCCTTTGTTGTCTATGATCAGTGTGCAAACACAGGCTTCCTCACTGTTCCTCAAACACTGGACACACAAGCCTCAGCACTGACTTTTGCCACTATTACCTCCTTCAAAGCCTTTGCTCACATATCACTTTTTCAACAAGGCCTGTTTGAAACTGTAACTCTCCCATCCCTTAAGACTCCCCATTCCTTTTTCTCTGCTCTATTACTACAGCACTTAACTCTTTAAAACACACTACATAATTTCCCTATTGAGTTTCCTGCCTTGTCTCCCCTGACTAGGTAAGCTTCACGACAACAGAGACCTTTATTTTGTTCTCTGATGTTCTCCTAGCAGCCGGAACAGAGCCTGACATCAGGCACTCAACAAATATCTACTGAGTAAATATGAATGGAAGAAATATCAAATTGATTCTATTTATATCTATTTGGCATAAATAAGGTTTGTACCCTATTAGTAACAATGCAATAAAGTAGAAGGTAGACAGAACCCTAAGATTTACATGCACTTTATTAAACATATTAAAAACTAGGTTTCCTCTTATACTTCCAATTTCAAAAAGGTTTTACAGAGCCGTTGACCTCCTCAGAAGCTTCAGGATTTCTATAAATGATTTAAAACTGCCAGAAATACTGTAGCTACTTTTACCTGTTCTATAACGGATACTAAGTTCTACTAAGAGCATACTGAAAAAAAGGTTATGATGCTAGAAACGATGGTAAACCACTGACCTGGAGTAGGCCAGTTACTGGTTCAGAAGCTTACCTGAGGTAGCAGGAACTTCAAGAGAACTGTCAATCTGTTTGAGTACACCATCCACAACCTCAGAAAAAAGGGCAGCTGAGTCCTGGGGGCTCTCTGCCACAACCGTCTGGAGAAGATGTCTTTGAGACTCAGTCTCCCTGGTGCAGAACAAGGTGAGAACTGTAGCACCGACGGAGAAGGGAGAAATAACTCCAGTGATGGGGGGCCAGCCTTCGCCAGGGTCCACACTGGCAACCTACACGAGAAGTTCTAATTAGTTGAGAACACCGTTAACATGTGTCTAAAGAAGCATGTGGTTTAGTAAAAGGATGACTGTGTCATCCAGTGATTAACATAAAGGAGAAAACTGAAAGGGACTTGGGGGATACTGGTGCTGGAGCTGAACTTACTGATCCTATAATCCCAATCCCTCAATTGACAGACAAAAACCTAAGTCACCAGAAGTATATACTAAGCACTTACTATGTACTTACTGCAACTCACAGAATCCTCATAACCACTGACGGTAAAAATGATTACTGGGATTTCCCTGGTGGTCTAGTGGTTAAGGCTCCAAGCCTCTACTACAGGCGGCCTGGGTTCCATTCCCGGGCGGGGAATTAAGATCCCACATGCTACACAGTGTGGTCAAAAAAAAAAAAACACTAATCCCCATTTTATAGAGGAGGAATTGAGGTTAAAGAATAAGCAACCTGCTTAAGGTCACCCAGTTAATAAAAGGCAGAAGCCAAGCGTGTTTGAATTCAAAATTCATGCTCTTAAACAGGAATCAGTTCTATCACTTGAGGGGATTTATTCAGATCATATGGTGGGCAACCGAGCTGAGACCTAATCCAGGTCACCTGACTCTGACCCCAGTGCTCTGTCGGAGTACACAACTCTTAGAACAACACCCATCCAAACGACTACCCAGTTTTCCTCTGGAATGTTTCACAATGGAATGCAGAAGATAGCAACCTTCTGAGCTTACAAAGGCAAAAGATGAAGTAAAGTAAGGAATTTGCTAGAGTTAAAAAATTCCATCACTTTTCTATCAAATCTGGGTATACATGAATTCTGCTTCAGAAGACATTAATAAGTTTGTATAACTACTGTACACTATTATATTTAATTTTACAATGTAGAGTTTTTTAAAAAATGAATTTATTATGTAAAAGTACTAAATACATAATACAATGTATTAAAAACAATGAGAAACCACCTATCATTTCACTTCCCTAATGTAATTATTCCATCTGGCCCACCACCTTTTCCCTATGTGAATATAATTTAGTTTAATTGGATTCAAGGTTACATGCAGTTCTATATGCTATTTCTTTAATAATAAGCACTATCATGACTCTATATTACTTGCAAAAACAGCACCTGTTTCATTGAGACTGTATTATGTAGGGGGCTCCCTGGCATTTTACAAATGCACTTATTTCACTTTACCCGTGTTATTAGACCAGAATAACTTACCACCTGGAAGATACCTACCAGATGTAACTCTTCAGCAGTCAGCCTGTTTACCAGGTGCTGAAATAACATCCTCTGAGTTGATCTGTCTCCATCTGGACTTTGCAGCATCCAGCTATCGGTGCCCAAAGTTCCACTTGTTGGGAGGGACCACTGGGTCACTGTGCCTTTTAGAAAAATTCTGACTGGTTTCTGAAAATGTCTCTGATGCATGGCCAAGGGCTCTAGCGTGACTGTCCATGTTTCCTGAAGCTCTTTGCCTGTGAGGAATATAGGATATTGAAATTCTAATAAAAGAAGTAGCTCCTAAAAAGAGATGCAAGGTTAAGAAGAAAAAAATTACACTGCCAGCTGAGGTACCAGTATTATCACTTAGTTTACACTTCAACCCCCACTCTATCATCAACAGGCTATCATAGTAAATTCTATAAGGAAAAGCTGTATGTGACAGGAATTATAAGGGTGTGATTGATGTCAGAACTCAATAATTATGACTTAGAAATAAGTATTCAAGCAATACACACACAGGAAATCTGCTGCTTTTTAAATCCATAAAATACAGCACATCCTATCTTATGAGGTTAAATTCTAAAGACCATGTAAGACAAACCTGCTTAAGTAATACTCTTGAAATTTCCTTAAATTGCCCATCGTGTAAAATACAGTTTATTTATATCTCTATATAATATTGCTTGAATATACAATGATTCAGAAATTATGATTCACTATATGGCAAATCATATGATAAAGCAAATTTATGAAGATTCCTGTATGCTGGCTCTTTATGGTAATAAACACCATTTTCTACTTCAACTGACTAATTTGTTATGTCTTCTTAGTCAATCACTGATTTTCTAGGGTCTTCAATGTATCAATCTCATATATAGGACAGTGAAACCTTACCACTCATTCGCTTCGGCACCTGACAACTCTGCAAAAAGTTGGAAAACCCTTTAAAATCACTCAGTTGTCCTTTCTGCATGGGCTTACAGTGTACCAGACTTCAGTCCTTTCCTGTGGTATCTCTGATTTGGCTTAGACATCTTTTAATTACAAGCATTAACGGAGGGCCTAGGCTGCTAGAAATTCTAAATTCTAAAGAATTCATCGGCCTGCCTTGAAGAAATGAATGACACCAGACCAACCACTCCATCCCCACACTACCCCTGCCCCAAACAGTATTTGCTTACCTTCGACAGGGAAAAATAATGTTCCTTCTATCCGTGGAAATGAGGCTTCATACTCAGGAGAATTATAGAGCAAACAGTTTAAAGTGGAATCAGTTGGCAGAGTTGAAATCCATGAAGAGAGGTGAGGTTTACTTGACAGCTTTCTTTCACCACTGAGCAGTGTTTCCCCAGCTTTGGTAAAATCCTGGCTGAAACTTTCAAATGGCAAGACGGTGCCTCCCACATGGTAGAGCAGTTCACATACTGTCCAGTAGCCAAGGTGGTCTGGGGATTCCCAGAGCTAAAATGAAAATTACAAAGAATGTTGGGTTATTGTAAATTAGGTATTCATTGTGGTGTTGGAGAAGACTCTTGAGAGTCCCTTGGACAGCAAGGAGATCAAACCAATTTCCTAAAGGAAATCAGCCCTGAATATTCATTGGAAGGACTGATGCTGCAGTGGAAACTCCAATACTTTGGTCATCTGATGGAAAGAGCCGACTCATTGGAAAAAAACCCTGATGCTGGGAAAGATTGGAGGCAGGAGGAGAAGGGGATGACAGAGGATGAGATGGTTGGATGGCATCACCAACTCAATGGATGTGAGTTTGAGCAAACTCTGGGAGATGGTATAGGACAGGGAAGCCTGGCGTGCTGCAGTCTATGGGGTCACAAAGAGTCAGACACGACTGAGCAACTGAACAACAAAAGGCATTCATAAAAGTAAGGGAAATCAGGAGAAAGTAGATATGTACATTAAAGGATCAAATTATATAATTCATGCATTGGTTGAACCAAACATAAATAATGGCCAGCATCCCATTACCATGGCTTCCTTCGTGGCTCAGACAGTAAAGAATCTGCCTGCAATGCAGGAGACACAAGTTTGCTCCCTGGGTCAGGAAGATCCCCTGGAGAAAGAAATGGCAACCCACTCCAGTATTCTTGGCTGGAGAATCCCATGGACAGAGGAGCCTGTCGGGCTATAGTCCATGGGAGTTGCAAAGAGTTAGACACATCTGAGCAACTAACACACACACATCCCATTAGTACACAGCCCAGGAATAAATGCAGTATATGCTATGCTATGCTAAGTCACTTCAGTTGTGTCCGACTCTGTGTGACCACATAGACGGCAGCCCACCAGGCTCCCCCATCCCTGGGATTCTCCAGGCAAGAACACTGGAGTGGGTTGCCATTTCCTTCTCCAATGCATGAAAGTGAAAAGTGAAAGTGAAGTCGCTCAGTCGTGTACGACTCTCAGCAACCCCATGGACTGCAGCCTACCAGGCTCCTCCGTCCATGGCATTTTCCAGGCAAGAGTACTAGAGTGGGGTGCCATTGCCAATAGGCCTTTAAGAAAGCACCTATTCAGTGAAAACAGCACTTCAAGTTCTATCTTCTGTCAAGGAACAGAAGTGATGCAAATCACTAGGGACAAATCATAAAATGTTAGAAGAAATACAAAACCATTACACATTAATAAAAGAGAACAATCATGTCCTCCACCACACAACCACAGCCAGGTGTCACCAGAGTGAGGCAGGAGCATCTCCCTTAGAGGGTTACCACCCACAGGTCTGCGTGGAGAACAAACAGGTCTTCTCAGTCCTATCTTTAGTGTTTTCACTTAAGACTGGGACTCTTACTGTAGCCTACAGAGTCTGTACTCTGCCTCCAATCTTTCCTCCTTTAAGTATTCTAAAAACTACATACTCAATCATGCTACTTCTGTGAAGACTCATACAGGCTTCCCATTGCCCTACTGTAATGGTGATAGAGCCCTTTAAACCCAGCTCTAAACAACTTTTGCAAAGACACTATCCTTCCCTCACTCGTTCCTACGTCCCGGGCACACTGAACCATTTGCTGTTTCCTGAACATGCCATATTTTATAACGTCTCCATGTTTTCGCTGGTTCTGTTTGCTGTGTCTTCCCCTTCCATTTTCACCAACTGGATACTCATTATACTTCACTATCTAGCTCAAACCCCGCTGTCCCCGTAAAAGCATTCCTTACTCCATCACACATAGCTGACTCTTCATCCAACTTTCTTTTAACAAACTTTTATTGAGCCACCATATGTGCCACTGAGCCCGGCTAGGACCTGGGACCCTTTATTGGAGTGAGTGCACCTGGACAGACGAATTCAGAGAAATTATGAGGGACTAAAAGGAGCTGTATGCAGCCAGGGCAACTCTGAACAATATGATACAAAAAGGCCACAGATCAACTGCCATTTCTGAGGTGTTGAGAGCAAAAGCAGGGTACTGAGCATGATCCTGTACACAGCACCACCTGGGGGGGTAGGGGGACAGTCCACCCAAGCTATACCTCCACCCAACCCCCCCATCTGCTCCACGGCACCCCATGTAAGAAACCAGATCCCTGCCTGTCTCCTAAGGGCACCTGTTTCTTGTTCTTGCTCCCTCAAGCAGTACAAGTCCCAGCAAAACCTAGACTGAATCTTTCATCTAGCCTCTCACCAATTTCTGTTGATTACAGAGTCCAAGGACCCAAGTCGATAAAACCATGAATTAGCAAAACATAGTCCCTATCTTTGTTGATCTTAAAGCCAAGCGTGGGGTGAGTAAAACAGCAATAACATGTAAAATTTAACTCAGAACCACAATATACTGTACAATATTCAGGCACTACGGGGTTTCCCAGGTGGCAAGAATCCGCTGCCTGCCAATGCAGGACATGCAGGTTCAATCCCTGGGTCAGGAAGATCCCCGGGAGGAGGAAATGGCAACCCACTCCAGTATTCTTGCCTAGAGAATCCCATGGACAGAGGAGGCTGGCAGGCTACAGTTCATGGGATCACAAAGAGTCAGACACGACTTAGCACACATTGTTACATGAAGGAGCACCTCCCCTAGAATACATTGATCATGCTGGTTTGCCTACTTCACAGATGAGCTAACAACTGTAAACCATAAATTGCTATGTGAATGTGAAAAATTAAAACCAGAAGGGCATTCCAGGTCATCTCCACATTTTTGATTATATCAAAGTTCAAAGAGGGGCATAAGGGTGCCCAGGTTCACAGCAAGGCAACGACACTCCAGTCCAAGAACCCAGGACTCTCCTGACAGCGCTCTTAACGTAGGGGTCATGGCCCTGATGGACTTGGACGAATCGATTGAACAGTTTAGGAACAGTAGTTAAAGGAAAAAAGCCATGAAAGAAAATTATCAGAGCACAACAGAACACATCATGTACGGTGAAGATAAGCAATGTACTGCAAATGTTTTGCTCTGGTTGTGCCTGTCACTTTGGAAAACGCTGCCATAGACTAATCAATTGTTATTTAATGTTACCACCAAGACAGCCACACCCTTGCTCATTGGCTAAGGGGGAGAGTGGTAAGCTAATTCAGGTATCATAGATTCTGATTAGGATTTTCTGCCCAAGGGAAACAAAAAATGTGTTGAAACTGTTTCAGCCAGAAGACCAGGAAAAAAATTTTTTCTTAGCAAATTAAAACTTTCTTAGTAAGTAAAACTTTAAAAAGGAGCTGAGAAGGACATTAGCTTTGGTTAAAAATACATGTACATGGGGCCTTCCCTATGGTACAGTGGGTAAGACTACACACTTCCAGAGCAGGGAGCCTAGGTTTGATCCTTGGTCAGGGAACTAGATCCCACAGGCCACAGCTAAGAGTTTGCATGTCACAACCAAGACCACAAGCAGTCAAATAGAGAAATACTAAAAATATACACATAAATGTACATGACTTTCATCAAGAGGCTTTTTAGTTCCTCCTCACTTTCTGCCATAAGGGTGGTGTCATCTGCATATCTGAGGTTATTGATATTTCTCCCGGTACTCTTGATTCCAGCTTGTGCTTCTTTCAGTCCAGCGTTTCTCATGATGTACTCTGCATAGAAGTTAAATAAGCAGGGTGACAGTATACAGCCTTGACGTACTTCTTTTTCTATTTGGAACCAGTCTGTTGTTCCATGTCAGTTCTAACTGTTGCTTCCTGACCTGCATGTAGGTTTCTCAAGAGGCACGTCAGGTGGTCTGGTATGCCTATCTCTTTCAAAATTTCCCATAGTTTATTGTGATCCAGTCAAAGGCTTTGGCATAGTCAATAAAACAGAAATAGATGTTTTTCTGGAACTCTCTTGCTTTTTCTATGATCCAGCGGATGTTGGCAATTTGATCTCTGGTTCCTCTGCCTTTTCTAAAACCAGCTTGAACATCTGGAAGTTCACGGTTCACGTATTGCTGAAGCCTGGCTTCGAGAAGTTTGAGCATTACTTTACTAGCGTGTGAGATGACTGCAATTGTGCGGTAGTTTGAGCATTCTTTGGCATTGCCTTTCTTTGGGAGTGGAATGAAAACTGACCTTTTCCAGTCCTGTGGCCACTGCTGAGTTTTCCAAATTTGCTGGCATATTGAGTGCAGCACTTTCACAGCATCATCTTTCAGGATTTGAAATAGCTCAACTGGAATTCCATCACCTCCATTAGCTTTGTTCGCAGTGATGCTTTCTAAGACCCACTTGACTTCACATTCCAGGATGTCTGGCTCTAGGTCAGTGATCACACCATTGTGATTATCTGAGTCGTGAAGATCTTTTTTGTACAGTTCTTCTGTGTATTCTTGCCACCTCTTAATATCTTCTGCTTCTGTTAGGTCCATACCATTTCTGTCCTTTATCGAGCCCATCTTTGCATGAAATGTTCCCTTGGTATCTCTAATTTTCTTGAGGAGACCTCTTGTCTCTCCCATTCTGTTGTTTTCCTCTATTTCTTTGCATTGATCACTGAGGAAGGTTTTCTTATCTCTTCTTGCTATTCTTTGGAACTCTGCATTCAAATGGGAATATCTTTTTCTTTTCTCCTCTGCTTTTTGCTTCTCTTCTTTTCATAGCTATTTGTAAGGTCTCCTTACACAGCCATTTTGCTTTTTTGCATTTCTTTTCCATAGGGATGGTCTTGATCCTTGTCTCCTGTACAATGTCACAAACCTCCGTCCATAGTTCATCAGGCACTCTATTAGATCTAGTCCCTTAAGTCTATTTCTCACTTCCACCATATAATCATAAGGGATTTGATTTAGGTCATACCTGAATGATGAAAGTGAAAGAGGAGAGTGAAAAAGTTGGCTTAAAGCTCAACATTCAGAAAACTAAGATCATGGCATCTGGTCCCATCACTTCATGGCATATAGATGGGGAAACAGGGTAAACAGTGGAAACAGTGTCGGCCTTTATTTTTGGGGGCTCCAAAATCAGATGGTGACTTCAGCCATGAAATTAAAAGACGTTTAGCCTTGGAAGGCAAGTTATGACCAACCTAGAGAGCATACTCAAAAGCATACTCAAAAGCAGAGACATTACTTTGCCAACAAAGGTCCATCTAGTCAAAGCTATGGTTTTTCTGGTGGTGATGTATAGATGTAAGAGTTAGACTGTGAAGAAAGCTGAGCACCGAAGAATTGATGCTTTTGAACTGTGGTGTTGGAGAAGACTCTTGAGAGTCCCTTGGACTGCAAGGAGATCCAACCAGTCCATGCTAAAGGAGATCAGTCCTGGGTGTTCATTGGAAGGACTGATGCTGGTGCTGAAACTCCAATACTTTGGCCACCTCATGCGAAGAGCTGACTCATTGGAAAAGACCCTGATGCTGGGAGGGATTGGGGGCAGGAGGAGACAGAGGATGAGATGGCTGGATGGCATCACTGACTCGATGGACGTTGAGTTTGAGTGAACTCTGGGAGTTGGTGATGAACAGGGAGGCCTGGCATACTGCAGTTCATGGGGTCACAAATAGTCGGACACGACTGAGTGAGTGAACTGAACTGATGTACGTGACTAAAAAAAAACCACCAGTATACATATAGAATATAGCAATGTTTTTATTTTTATGCATATTATGGACTAAGTAATAGACAAGTCCTAGTGGCAGTTTCAAATTTAGGAATTTATAAATGTGCACAAGACTATAAGCTCCAAGACAGCAGGGACTACATCTGTCTGGCTCCCAAATGGTGCACTCAGTATTCAGCATATCAGCATATGGTGGTGATATGGTTTAGCCACTGAGTTGTATCCAACTCTTCTGACCCTGTGGACTGTAGCCCGCCAGGCTCCTGTGTCCAGCATGGTATGCACTGAGTAAATCAGAAGCATAAGGTTGAAAATGTGAGAAGGGCCTCTCATGCTCCCTTCTAACTGATGTCTTTGCAAGAGTTCTATGTGCTTGGATTCCCTTCTCCCTGAGTCTGTTTCTCCCAGTTCTACTTCCCAGACAGTAAACTCCGCAAGGCAGGCCCTGGAATTTCTCTTCTTTCTCCTCTCATTGTGAGAGCTCCCCAAGGACAGAATGCAAGTCTCCCTTTCACCTTTGCAGTATGGCAAAGCAGAGGCTTCTGAATACGAAAAATTAGATCTACACTAGAAAAAAAATTCCAGAAAAGCTTAAGATTGTTTGATGGGCTTTTTCTCACAGGAAATAACATAACAAATGGAGGAAGGCTCAGAGAAGATCCACCTCTGCAGGTGATGGAATGTGAAACCTGGGAAAATATTTAAATAGACACTGTCAACCTACTTATTTTAATATCATTCTGAAAAAAAAAAAAAAAAAAGAATCTTCAAGCCCTTTCTGCTAAGACTTCTTTCTAGCCAACATCTGATATAATACAATTTCAGAATACAGATTCTCTGATGTGATTGAGTATCAATTATCCCAAATCGAGCACTAATTCGTTGTGTACTGTGTCCAACACCTAATTCGTTGTCTTCACAAACACTTTTAGGATTCCATCTTCTCCATCAATGTTTACCACCCCCTTAAACATTTTTGCCTTTTTCTTTTCTTTGACAAGTCACTGCTGGCTTATTTGGCATTTGCTACATCTTTCTTGGGCTTTATATGTAAAAGTAATTCGGAAATTTTAACCCAGTATATCATTATTTGTCTTAAGTATCTCATTTCCCATTTGCAGCCTTGCACTTCTACCTCAGAGACATGTTTCCAATAGATGCAATCACATCTTTCATCTGGTTAAGCCACTTTCCCAATCAGAACAAAATCTGAATTTATTACCTTGGCCCTACAGAGAGGCCTCTGCTACCTTCTAACTTCCTCTACTCTGGTGCTTGCCCCTTGCCTAGCAGGTTTCAGCATACCCAGTTTCTAAAACAAAAGAGGCTCGTTTTCCACTCAGATCTTTACACTGGAATGTTCTCTTTGCCAGGAATGTTTGTTCCCAACATCACATTCCTCCTCCTTCACCATTCCATTCTCTGTTCAAAAAGGTCTTCCCTGACTACTAACCTACGTACCACTGCCTCCAGCTTCTACCTCCTCTGCCCCACCCTCAGCCTCTTACTCAGCTTTATTCTCGAGCATAATTTGAAATCCTATCACTCACTTGCTCATCTGTTAACCTTCCCTGTGTAATATTTCTTCCCCCAGAAGGTAAACTCCACCTGGCTGACCACCACCTGCCCAGCAGCTAAAACAATGTAGTGGGTACACAATGTAGTGGCTCCTCAAATTAAATTATTAACTGACAATGTAAAGTGATCAGAAGAAAATAATGGACATATAAATATATACTTATCACAGCACTTAACTACAGCAGGGGATCCACTGCCTCACCAAAAATTCAAATTAGCCATTTAGGACTGTAAGTAGGTAAGAATTTGTTCATTTGGCCAACAAATATTTCCTCAACACCTCTAACACAGGAGACAAGAGAGAGATGTGTGGCTGCCTCTGAGGTTATTTTTAAACTTGATGGAAGGTGGGTGACTGCACACCTGGAACATATAATGGAGAAAGGGTAAGTGCCACAAACGTGTTTGGCAATTCAGAAGTTGAGATTGAGTAAGCTGCCATGTGGCAAAGGCCCTAAAGAATGAAAAACTGAAACTGTTAGTCACTCAGTCGTGTCCAACTTTTTGACACCCCATAGACAGTAGGCAATGGCACCCCACTCCAGTACTCTTGCCTGGAAAATCCCATGGACGGAGGAGCCTGGTCCAGGGCTGCAGTCCATAGGGTCGCTAAGAGTCAGACACGACTGAGAGACTTCACTTTCACTTTTCACTTTCATGCATTGGAGAAGGAAATGGCAACCCACTCCAGTGTTCTTGTCTGGAGAATCCCAGGGAAGGGGGAGCCTAGTGGGCTTCCGTCTATGGGGTCGCACAGAGTCGGACACGACTGAAGCGACGCAGCAGCAGCAGACAGTAGCCCACCAGGCTCCTCTGTCCATCGGATTCTCCAGGCAAAAATACTGAAGTCGGTTACTATTTCCTTCACCAGGGGATCTTCCAGACCCGATGGAACCTGGGTCTTTAAACTGGCACAAAAGAGCAGTGGCATTTCAAGTGACTAAGACAGTACAAGCTGTGATGATCTGTTGGGCAACTAGATTATGTTTCAGACAGGCTGGAACATGAGTCATGTGTAGAAAAAAATGAAGTCTGGAAAGACAGATAGGACCTAAATAGTGAAGGTCCTCAAATGAGTTGACTCAGTAGGTATTCAGGGCCTACCTATCCCGGTGTGATGACTGTAGGGATGTGCTGTGACCCCAGGACTTTCCTTCGGAAGGGACACCTGTTGGTCATGTTAGTCTCCTTCTGGGTCCAGGGGCTGCTCGGCAGACACTTGCCAAGTTCTGGTTCATTAGAACCAGTGCACCTTTTAATCTTACCTTTGGCCATTCGGTGGTATCCACCCAGTAGAGGGTGATTTTTCGAGTTCTCATGACTTCCTGGACTTTCCTGGGCAGCAACTTCTCCATCACCTGCTTAGGAGTAGGCGGCAGGCGCTGGGCCTGGGCCTCGGAACCGGACACGAACTGCAGCAGCTCCCTCTGCGAGTGCGGACAGGGGGCCAGGAGGAAGACGGCGTTGACAAAGCCCCCGAGCGCAGACTCGGCCTCCCTGGCCTCGCCCTCCACGTCCAGCAGTCTTCTCCCGCTATTACGCAGAATCGGCTTGGTGGGCGACGTGATCTCGGGCCGGTCCCACTGATAGTCTAGCAGCGTCTCCATGAGCGCGCTGTGAGTGTGGCTGGCCCTGGGCGCCGGGCCGGGCAGGTGGGCGCCCTGGGCGCCATCCCCGAGCCGGGCCTCCAGCTCCTCCTCAAAGTCCTCCCAGGAGCGGACCCCCAGCTCTCGGAAGTCAGAGACGCGGGAAGGCCGGCTCCGCGCCCCCTGAGAGTCAAAGAATCTGAAGGCCCAGCGGACCCTGGCCAGGCCGAACCGGCAACTCAGGTAAGTGAGAAGGCGCAGGGCAGCTCGCCGGACCAGGCTCTCACCAGCGACGCCTCCCGCGGTGTCCAGCAGCAGCATTACGTTGTGGCAGCAGGCCATGTCTCCCGCCCCACTGCCTCAGGGTTCGAGACCGGACCTGCGCCGCTTTCTCCTAGGCCCTTGCTTCAGGGAACCAGCGCCATCCTTCGCTTCTCTCAGGGACTCTGGTCGAAAAGCTCCCGCGCTCTCCAAGGGCCGCTGGCATTGGTGGAGCTAACTCCCAAACTCAGCTCCAATTGGTCGCTTGCCTTACGTAAGTTACGCGAGTAACTTTCATCCTTGGCGTTGATTGGAAGAGCGGTGGAGAAGACCTGGGCTTGCTTGGTGGAGGGCGGGACTGTGGGCGGGACGCTTTGTTCCGGGAAAAACTTAACGTTCATTGGCCTGAGCCTCCGTTTTAAAATTTAAAGAGGTGGTGCCTGCGGCCTGTGTCTTTAGGTTTCCGTTTTCTGGAGGACTGTGCTTGTGTGGGCGGAGAAGGCGATGGCACCCCACTCTAGTACTCTTGCCTGGAAAATCCCATGGATGGAGGAGCCTGGTAGGCTGAAGTCCATGGGGTCGCTAGGAGTCGGATACGACTGAGCGACTTCACTTTCACTTTTCACTTTCATGCATTGGAGAAGGAAATGGCAACCCACTCCAGTGTTCTTGCCTGGAGAATCCCAGGGACGGGGGAGCCTGGTGGACTGCCGTCTATGGCGTCGCACAGAGTCGGACACGACTGAAGCGACTTAGCAGCAGCAGCAGTACTTGTGCGGGAGGTATTTACTAAGACCTTGAAAATAGTAGGGGAAGAGAATTTGGGGTAGTTTGAATTGAATTGATTTGTAAGCCACCCTAAACTTTCTATGAAGTGGGATCTGAAGACGAAGACAAGCTTTCTCTAATTTAAGAAAAAAATATTAGAAATTATAAGTTCAGTCTCTTTGCCCTAGTTTCTAGGCGTTTCTGTCGAAGAAGGTAATTGAAGATTGGGATAAAAGTTTAACTTGAGGAAAAAAAAGGAAACGGCTTGAGTGATTAAATAAGTTATGGTACACTTCCAAGGGGGAACATCGTGCAAATTTTAATGTTTTTATACGTAGTGTTAAATGAAAAAAAGACCGCAAAACCACACATGCAATGAGATCCCAAAATTTTCTGTCTACCTGCATATATATTTTTAAACTGTTAATACTGTGTAGGGAAAATTTAAGTGTATCTGGTAATAAGATGGTGATGGTTTTAAAGGTTTGTTTTGGCTTTTTTTGTTGCATTTTCCAAGTTTTCTACAGTTCTATATTTTTTTTATTTTGCCTTTACATTCGAGGAGAATATTTTTTTTAATATATTTATTTTAAATTGAAGGATAATTGCTTCACAATACTGTGTTGGTTTCTGCCATACATCAACATGAATTGGCCATAGGTATACATATGTCCCTTCTCAGGGAGAATATTCTTGATGAAAAGGATCCTTCTGTTGCAAATAGAAGAATCCTCAATTGTAGAAAAAGTTGTGGCTCTAGATCCTAGAGATTCCTATTATTGGTTCTAACAGCAGAGGAGAATCTAAACTTTCTATCTGGAACTGGGCTACCTTAAATATTCTTCCAATCCTGAGATTCTCTGAGCCAATTGTCTCAAGAAAGACCATTAAAGATGCTTAGTAGATTTATTCCCTGACATTTCCTAATCCATCGACTGTCAAAGCAACAAACATTTTTTTAGTGTTAATTTGTCAAGTGAAAGTCAGTCAGTCCTGTCTGACTCTTTGGGACCCGATGGACTGTAGACTGTCAGGCTCCTCTGTCCATGGAATCCTCCAGGCAAGAATACTGGAGTGGGTAGCCAAATGCTTCTCCAGAGGATCTTGCTTACTAAAAACACGCACACCTGTTCATCATTCATTCAATAAATAATCATTACAGGGAACAAAAGAGCTAACTGTCCTTGCCCTGAGAAGCTTACATTCCAGTAGGGAGAGCCAAAGAAGGAAGTAACATATATGTTGCTGCTGCTGCTGCTGCTAAGTCGCTTCAGTCGTGTCCGATGTTAGGTGATGATAAAAGCTTTGGAGTAGAATTAGGTGGAAGAAGTAACATAGAGTAGGTAGGAGTATGCAGTTTCAAATAGGGCAGTCAGGGAAGCCACTTGGACACAAAGGGAGAGAGGCCCTGTGAACATCTGGGAGCAGAGGGTTTCAGGAAGAGGGAAGAGCAGGTGCAAAAATCCTAGGACAGGATTTTGCTCCCTATTCACCAAGCTAATTTCTAAAGAGTTATTATTAGACTCTTGCTTTGACAAATAGAGGAAACTGAAGCTCAGAGCAGTTGAAGAGTCTCCATGATTTTATACACAGCAGAATCACAAATGGGATCAAATTCAGATTCCAAAAAGCAGGTTCCCAGGGTACAATGCTTACAACCTAGATTGAAAAATCAGCTTCATAAGGAGGGGCTTATTATAGAATACTTTTAAGAGTAAAGTTGATTGGTTAGGTCTTCATTTAGAACAATGACAGGGATCTGGCTATTCTGCACTTCTTCTCCCTGCTGCATTCAGCAATCTCCCTTAAAGTTTCTTTATTTAATATTTGTTTCTCTTTCTCTCCCTGTTTTCTACTCTTTTATTGGGTTGGCCAATATACCCCAATTGTATTCAAGGTCAGAAGAAGAGAGCAGATCCCAAGGCAAGAAAGCAAAGCTTTCACAGAATCCATCCCACCATCAGATTGTGACTTCAGTCTCAGTGGGTCACACAGCACTACCTCTAGCTGCAAGGGAGCCTGGGGAACTTGGGAAGACCGACTGAGAGGTCTATGTTGGATGGATCATTTTCACAGATGCTGAAGTAGGGGCAGTGGTAGAGAGAGACAGAGCCTGTGGCCCAAATGCTCAGTGACCGAGGTAAGGATCTACAGATGACGGTGACAAGGAGATAGGGTACAGTTTAACATCAGAAAGCCTGGGGAAGGGAAAAGGACAGCTTCCCCCCACCTGCAGGCCAGGTGGAATGAGTGGTGGGAGAGGGAAAAGGGCCCATACTTGGGGAAACTACATTGGAAGTAGTATCAGCAGGCGTTAGCCGGGTTTCCAAAAGAGCAGGAAGGTGAAGATCTGAGGACATAGATAAGTTTGTTCACGGTGCACTGCCATTCCAGCAAACACTACAGGGGCTCAAGGAAGGGTGGGAGATGGGGTCTTAGGGGAAATACGGAGCGGTAAGGGGTTAAATCCAGGTGATGAAGGTTACCTGGGAAGCCTGGAAAAAGAAGGGCTGAGGGTTCAGTGCAGGACTCAGAAACCATGCTAGGTATTTAAAGCAGGAAGAATTTAATACATGCATTGAATATCTACCTAGACTGAAAGGAGACAACCTCTCTCTATAGTAAGACAATGTGGCAGCAAGAGAAGCCCACATATTTAGAGAGTGCACCACAGTGGGAAGCCTGAGCACCACAAATACAGAGTAGCCCCCACTTGCTGCAGCGAGAGAAAGCCTGCGTGCAGCAGCAGAGACCCAGCGCAGCCCTGAGTAAATAAAGAAACATCCTCTCATACCCTTAAAAAAAAAATTCCAGCTCCCCACTTGGCCTTCTCTGATGCCACTCTGACCAGGGAGGGGGCCACCTCATGATGTCCAAGTCTGGAATTGTAGACTCCCTACGGGGCTAAGCCATCGAGTTGTGTTTTTTTTTCTTTAAATTCTGGCCAGACTGAAGTGATTTATTATTGCCTAAAACTTTTCTCTCTTACTAGCCTGCCCCTTTCCTGTTCTTTTGACTAGAGAGAGCAGGTTTTGTTGGGTTTTTTTGCCTGCATCCTTTATTAGATTGCCACTTCTCCAGTACCTAGTTCGATATGAAAGGCATAAAGGAAACCCAGAGTACACACTGCTATGTCATTTCTTGGGTCTCAAGAGGTCTGGCCAGTCTGCCTCTTCTTGCAAACTCTCAGGATATTCTTATGTTTGTTTATATAGAATGTCCAGGGGAACTTTAGCTTTTACTAGTCAGAAGACTAGAAATAAATATGCCTACTCCATTTTGTCTGGAACCAGAAGTCAGGAATCATTGTTTTTATTAAAACATCACATTGCACTGTATTTGAAAAGTGAAAGTGTTAGTCTGTCAGTTGTGTCTGACTCCTTTTGACCCCATGGACTGTAGCCAGCTGGGGTCCTCTATCCGTGGAATTCTCCAGGCAAGAAAACTGGAGTGGCTTGCCGTTCCCTTCTTCAGGGGATCATCCCGACCCAGGGACTGACTCCAGGCCTCCCACATTGCAGGCAGATTCTTTACTGCTGAGCCACCAGGGAAGCCCTGTTGTACTGTATTTAAGCTATCTCTTTCAGAGTTTGTTTCACATCTACAGTGAGGGCAAGAACTGTGTTTTATTTGTCTTTGCATCCCTAGTGTCTAGAAGAGTAGCAATCAGTTATTTTTTTACTGTGCTATTCCCTTTTATTTTTTATTTATTTTTAATGGATTATTGCTTTATAGTATTGTGTTTGTTTCTACCAAACATCAACATCAATTTTTTTTTTTTTTTTAATGGAATCGTGGATGGAGGAGCCTGGTGGGCTGCAGTCCATGGGGTCGCTAAGAGTCAGGCACGACTGAGCAACTTCACTTTCACTTTTCATGCATTGGAGAAGGAAATGGCAACCCACTCCAGTGTTCTTGCCTGGAGAATCCCAGGGACGGAGGAGCCTGGTGGGCTGCCGTCTATGGAGTCGCACAGAGTCGGACACTACTGAAGCGACTTAGCAGCAGCAGCAGTATGTTATCAAGCATCTTTGTATTTCCCCAAACCCACTCCAGTACTATTACCTGGAAAGTCCCATAGACGGAGAAGCCTGGTAGGCTGCAGTCCATGAGGTCGCTAAGAGTCGGATACGACTGAGCAACTTCCCTTTCACTTTTCACTTTCATGCATTGGAGAAGGAAATGGCATCCCACTCCAGTATTCTTGCCTGGAGAATCCCAGGGATGGGGGAGCCTGGTGGCCTGCTGTCTATGGAGTCGCACAGAGTCGGACACTACTGAAGCGACTTAGCAGCATCAGCAGCCTCAGCAAAGGATGTTACGAATTTGTGCAGATACAGATATATTACCACCAGAGGGCAGTAGCAGCAACACTTCCTTAAGGACTCTGCCGCCTACACCCCTGCTCCAGAATGAAAACTTTCCCCACGATTGCTTCTGTTTTAGTTTGTGTGAGAAAAGCTGAAGTCTGGGACCTTAATGTGTTTGGGCCTCTCAGGGGGAAAGAAAAGGACCTGCCAAGGCTGCACTTGGAGCACATGGTGGGGAGTTATAGATTTCCAGCATCTAGAGTTGACAGAAAGTGAAGAGGAACTAAAGAGCCTCTTGATGAAAGTGAAAAAGGAGAGTGAAAAAGCTGGCTTAAAACTCAACATTCAAAAAGCTAAGATCATGGCATCTGGTCCCATCACTTCATGGCAAGTGGGGAAACAATGGAAACAGAGACAGACTTTATTTTCTCGGGCTCCAAAATCACTGCAGATGGTGACCACAGCCATGAAATTAAAAGACACTTGCTCTTGGAATAAAAGCTATGCCCAACCTAGACAGCATATTAAAAAGCAGAGACCTTACTTTGCTGACAAAGGTCCGTCTAGTCAAGGCTATAGTTTTTCCAGTAGTCATGTATGGATGTGAGAGTTGGACTGTAAAGAAAGCTGAGCACTGAAGAATTGATGCTTTTAAACTGTGGTGTTAGAGAAGAGTCTTGAGAGTCCCTTGGACTACAAGGAGATCCAACTAGTCTATCCTAAAGGAAATCAGTCCTAAATATTCATTGGAAAGACTGATGTTGAAACTGAAACTCCAGTACTTTGGCCACCTGATTCAAAGAACTGACTCATTGGAAAAGCCCCCGATGCTGGGAATGATTGAAGGCAGGAGAAGGGGATGACAGAGGATGAGATGGTTGGATGGCATCACTGACTTGAAGAACATGAGTTTGAGTAAGCTCCGGGAATTGGTGATGGACAGGGAAGCCTGGCGTGCTGTAGTCCATGGGGTCACAAAGAGTTGTACACGACTGAGCAACTGAACTGAGAGGGACAGTCATGCATCTAGAGGGATACGCCTCACAATATTTCACAGGCATTATTCCCTCCCTTTTATAGATGAAGAAACTGAGGCTCAGAGGGCCTGTCACAGCTAGTAAGAGGAAGTTCTGAAACTCTTACCCTACTTCCTCCAAGAGAGGCAAGACCAGCGTCCTCCCTGTGATGGAATGAACAAGAGAAGGAACCTCCCTGGGGAGTGGACCCAGACCAGCCCCACACCAACAAGCCTCTTTGCTTCAAGTGTGTTCCTCCTCTTTCTTTAATGGGGTGATAATCCACTCTGCTTTTAAGAGCTGTATGATCTTGGGCCAGGGTCAGTGCAAAGTGCAAAAATGTGGGACCCCTTTATTTAAAAAAAACTTAAAAAAATTCTAAACAGCAACAACAGCATTAAACCAACACAGGCCCCTTCTAAGCATGAGGGCCTGTGTGATTTTGCAAGTCATTTGTCGCTGATGCCAGCTCCATCTAGAGCAATAATAGAAATAATGAAATAATAATTGGTTCCCTCTTTGGGGTGGGCTTCCCAAGTGGCGCTAGTGGTGGAAAAAAAAAAAAAAAACAACCCGCTGCAAGAGACAAGGGTTCAGTCCCTGGGTAAGGAAGATTCCCTGGAGGAGAAAATGGCAACCCACTCCAGTATTCTTGCCTGGAAGATTCTGTGGACAGAGGAGCCTGATGTTCATGGGGTCGCAAAGAGTCAGACACGACTGAGCACAAATGCGCTGGATTTTTAGGGTCCTACTTTATACTAAATTCTGCCTGTCCCTTTAAATATTTTATTACTTTTAACTTTTCTGAGATTACTTTTTTCTCCCCTCTGTGTGTTTTTATCTCTGCAATGGGGAGGTTGGAGTAGACCAGTAGTTCTTAACCCTGGTTACACATTAGAAGCACCTGGGGACTTTTAAACAATACCCAAAGCTGGCCACACCCCCACAGATTCTAACTGAACTGGATTGAGGTTGCAGGTTGGAAATTTTTACTGGCAGTGACATGAAGAATAGGTGTCCTTGGTGGGTCTGGGTAAAGGGCAGGTCTTTGGGGACATTGTTTCTCCTCCACAGCAGCATTTGTCCATCCATCCATTCTTCCCAGGGTCTCAATACTCCAGTGTTACCTGGTGGGGGAAGCCATCCATTGGTAGCAGTATTTCTGGGCACAAAGAGAAAACAGTGGCTTCCCCACTCCTGCTGGGAACTGCCAGCTTGCCTAGCTTCCCTGATAGAGCAAAGCAATGGGCACAAAACTGTTACAGAGAAGAAAGCAGAGAGGAAAGTGATGTGTATTGCACACTCTCTGAGTGTCTGGTATTATACGAGGAGCATTCCTATTTAACCTTCCAAAAATCCTCTGGGTAAGTGTTTTCTAGAATCTGCCCCCCCACCCCCTGCTTTTTTTTTAATACAGCTTAGAAAGCTTAAATAAGTTGCTGGACAGCACACAGCTGATTGACTGGTCCCTCCACTTACTGGAGGGGCAATGATGCAGTTCAGAGACATGGAGGAGGGTGGTGTGGGGTGCAGAAGTGGAGGGATAAGACTGGGTGGGAAAGAAAGGCCCTGATGCTGGGAAAGATAGATGGCCGGAGGAGAAGGGGGCAACAGATGAGATGGTTGGATGGCATCATCGACTCAATGAACATGAGTTTGAGCAAACTCTAGGAGATGGTGCAGGACAGAGGAGCCTGGTGTGCTGCAATCCATGGAGTCGCAGCGTCTATAAGTCACAACTTACAGACTGAACAACAACAAGGCTGGGTGGGGCTTGCCCCCACCTCTGTCTCATCCTCTATGACCCCGGCCAACCTGAGGCCTGGGTCATAGAGGTCATACCACTTTGCTCTACCCCCACCCCCATTCCTACCCAGCCATGGTCCCTGGGCAAACCCTGTCTAAGGGTCGGTATAACCCCAGTGCCCTGTGGGACCGGCCCTCCCTTTTCTGGCAAAGTGAGCCAAGCTGTGACTGAAGCCAGTGAAGCCTGTCCAGGCCTGCCTTATCAGGACCACACAGAGCCCAGAAACCCTTCACCTCAAGTCCTGTGGAAATGGCCTGGAACACTGGGTCATTCACTTTCGTGAGAACCCAAGGACAAAAGGAAGGTCCCTGGGGGAGGCAGCCCAGGCACCTCAAGGAAACCTGTCAAGAGATGGGACTGAAGCGAATTAAGGGCCTCGAGCCACTGAGCAAAGCGGAAACTCCTAAGGTCGAACTCCTTCTTGGAAGCCAGTTACACTGCTCACAGACCCTGGCAGGCCTCACCCTGATGACCAGCCATCAGCCTCAGAGTCGCCCAAGGCTGGATAGCCTGGCTTCTGAGGAAGGAGGACACGTTCCCCTCCCTGCTCTTGGAGGCAGGCTTCCCAGGTAGTTCAGTGGTAAAGAACCCACCTGCCAATGCAGGAGACGTGGGTTCAATCCTTGGGTTGGGAAGATCCCCTGGAGCAGGAAATTGCAACCCACTCCAGTATTCTTGCCTGGGAAATCCCATGGACAGAGGAGCCTGGCGGGCTACAGACTGTGGGATCTCAAAAGAGTCAGACACGACTTAGTGACTAAACAACAACAACTCTTGGAGAGCTTTGTAGAGGCTCAGGGAAGCCATGAGGTCTGGGGTGGAAAGGTAGAAGTAACGCAAACCCCAGACAATTTACGGGCTGGGCAGGACTGCCTCCCTGATGGAGCCATGGCCAGAGCAGAGGAGAGGGCTGGAGCTAATCAAGAGGCAGTTTCACAGCCCCAAGCTGGGCTAAGCCAGCGAGGCCTGAACCAGCTAATAGCAGCCACAAGGGGAGAGATTTCTGTCACACCTTCATCTCGGGGCTGCCAGGTCGTTTACAAGTGAAGGGCTGGGGAGCCTGCTTTTAATTCATTCTTTTTTTTTTTTTTTAATATGGGATCTTAGTTCCCCAACCAGGGATCGAACCTGTTCCCCCTGCATTGGAAGTGCGGAGTCTTAACCACTGGAAGATTCCAGGGAAGTCCCTAATTCATTCTTAAATAAGTAAATATTCAAATAGGTAAAACCTAAGATCAGATAAAAATATTTCAATAAGAGGAAACTGATTTGGGATAATGAAATCATTCTGGGGATGGATGGTGGTGATGCTTGTACAACCAAGTGAATGTACTTAATACTACTGAACTATCCTTTTAAATGGTTAACATAGTAGATTTTATGTTGTATGTGTTTTACTCCAGGCAAGAATACTGGAGTGGGTAGCCATTCCTTTCTGCAGGGGATCTTCCTGACCCAGGGATCCAACCCAGGTCTCCTGCATTGCAGGCAGATTCTTTACCATCTGAGCCACCAGGGAAGCCCTTATTACAGTTAAGCAACAACAACAGGAGGTGAAACTGTTTAGAAAGCTCATCAGATCAGAAAGCACCAGTCTCATCTGAGGTTGAAGAGAGGTTTCCAGAAGCACCTGCAGGTTCCAGGGAAGGCATTGTCTTTCCCACAAGCCTCAAAGTGACCTGCCCATGAGTTTAGAAAGGGATTCTTTTTTCCCTTAATTTTTGTTTATTTAGTTAGTTAGTTTTGACTGTGCTGGGTCTTTGTTGCTGCGCACAGGCTTCCTCTATTTGCCAAGATCAGAGGCTGCTCTCCAGTTGTGCTCAGGCTTCTCATTGCAGTGGCTTCTCTTGTTGGGGAGCACGGGTTCTAGGGCACATGGGCTTCAGTAGTTGTGACGCACGGGCTTAGTTGCCCCACGGCATGTGTGATCTTCCCAGGTCAATTATCAAACCCATGTCCCCTACATTGGCAGGCAGATTCTTAACCAGTGGACTGCCAGGGAAGTCCCTAGAAATGGATTCTTAAAAACCTGACGGAGGTGCCTCCCTTCTCACTCATTCTGGCTGTCCTTAGATCCTTGAGATGGGATTGTCTCTCTCCTTTCCAGTAATATTTGGGGGTGAATGTGAGAGCTGAGCCAATGAGACAGGCCCTGGCATTTCTATAGCCTGCTTGAGGACTGCTGAACCATTTTACACAATCTCAGCTGGTGTGAGTGTGAAGTTTGCAGTGGGGAACACAGGCTGCGTTTAAGCTGAAAGAGCCAGATAATGAAGCAGCAGAAGGTATACTCTCTCAGCTGAGATCCTGTATGCCCCAGGTAGCTGTCTATTGCAGTGTCCTAGGAGCACAGGACGGAGAAGGCAATGGCAACCCACTCCAGTACTCTTGCCTGGAGAATTCCAGGGATGGGGGAGCCTGGTGGGCTGCGGTCTATGGGGTCGCACAGAGTCGGACATGACTGAAGCGACTTAGCAGCAGCAGCAGCAGCAGGAGCACAAGAGGCCTCAGGAAAGAAGGGACTTACCTGCCTGGAGTTTTACTTAAAAATTCACAAGAGTGGATCTTATTATGTTTTTACTTAAAACACATAAAACATCACTTTGACAGCCCATGTGTTGGGTTGGCCAAATAGTCATTCAGATTTTTCCATAAGATGTTACAGAAATGACTTTTTGGCTAACCTAATACCAAAACATGGGCTTCCCCGGTGGCTCAGATGGTAAAGCATCTGCTTGCAATGCAGGAGACCCAGGTTCAATCCCTGGGTGGAGAAGATCCCCTGGAGAAGGAAATGGCAATGCACTCCAGTACTCTTGCCTGGAAAATTTCATGGGTAGAAGAGCCTGGTAGATTACAGTCCATGGGGTCACAAATAGTTGGACATGACTAAGCAACTTCACTCACTCACTTACTCAATACCAAAACTATAATAATACAGAAGATTAACCTCATCCTTGTAGAAGGATGACGTGCAAATTTGGAAGCAGTCCATATTTTTTCTTGTTTTCATCACTCAGTTGCGTCCAACTCTTTGCAACCCCACGGGCTGTAACCTGCCAGGCTCCTCTGTCCATGGGATTTTTCAGGCAAGAATAATGGAGTGAGTTGCCATTTCCTACACCAGGGGATCTTCCTGACCCAGGGATCAAACCTGCTTCTCCTGCATTGGCAGGCAGATTCTTTACCGCTGAGCCAGCAGGGAAGCCTCTCCATATTTTTTAGCAGTAGATAATTGAAAAAACAATCCAATTTACAGCAACAACAAACAGAAAATACTCAAGGATAAATTTAACAAACGATGTACAAGACTTACATGCTGAAAACCACAGGTCACTGGGGCACCATCCTGCTCCCTGGCCTGCTGGCTTTACTACTAGATTGGGTGACTGCTCAGTTGACCTAGGAACAATGGCACCAGCCTAGGTAGTTCTTGCCAGAACTGGCAGGGGTTAGAGTAGGGTAGGAATAGCTGAGAAAGGGCCTCTTCTTGGGTAGGGCCAGATAATCTAAAGGCTCTCAAAGACAAAGATGACTTGACTCTTTCAGCTAAGTGCCTATGGCATCCTTCCTGGTCACCCCATCCTGCCCATCCCCACCCTGTGATTAGTGCGGTCATTGTGATTGATGAGGATGACAGCGAATCCTTCGAGAATCAGGGATGATGAATAGATGTGTAACATCTTTGCAAGTACCCACAGGCCTGGTATCCTCCTGTCTAAGTATTTCTGACTTTAAAGGCATGGTCCTGGGTCAGTCCAGTTCTTACTTTCTTACCTAGTATGGCTACTCTTTGAGTGTCCTTGTGAATTTATCCTGATTTCTTTCCTTAAATATTATTTCTTATTAAAAAGTGATATTTGCTTATCATAGAAGATTTAGATAAACAAATTGAATAAATTGAAATAATCACTCAAAGATAACCTCTTGGAAGCCTGTGATGTGGTTCCTGATGATGCAGTCCAGTAGGAACCAGTAGTTTCCGTTTCAGGATCACCAAATAGTTCAAGTTGATTAAGAAAATTCTTATTTATAGAAGAATGTGCTGTGTGCTTAGTTGCTCAATCATGTTGGACTCTTTGTGACCCCGTGGACTGCAACCCACCAGGCTCCTCTGTCCATGGGGATTCTCCAGGCAAGCATACTGGAGTAGGTTGCCATGCCCTCCTTCAGGGGATCTTCCCAACCCAGGGATCAAGCCCAGGTCTCCCACATTTCAGGTGGATTCCTTACTCACTGAGCCACTGGGAAAGCCCAAGAATACTGAAGTGGCTAGCCTATCCATTCTCCAGGGGATCGTCCCAACCCAGGAATTGAACCAGGGTCTCCTGCATTGCAGGCAGATTCTTTACCAGCTGAGCTACCAGGAATGCCAGCTAATAAATGTCAAAGAAATTATAGCATTAGAAAAACAGCCTCTTGCAATCCCTACTGAAATAATTAATTCAGGAAAGGAGAGTCAGTGAATGCTAAAATCATTAGGTAAAAGCTTTCTTGGGGAAATGATTTTTCTAAGGAAGAAAATATAGTTACAGTGGCAGGGGTCTTCTAAACCTTCATCTAGCATCACTGTTACTGAAAGAGTGTGTGTGGCTGGCTGCTTGCCACTTGAAAGCCAATAAACAGCCCAGGTTGGTGGAAAAGAAAGTTTGCTTTATCTCAGATGCCACCAACTTGGGAAGGCAGACATCTGTCCAAAGGCCAATTCCCCCACACACAGTGGCAACCAGTGGGGCAAGAGCTTTTATAAACAGAAGGAGGGGGCTGCATATAAAAACAGCATGGTCAGCCGTGACAGTCATCTTCAGATTGGTCATCAGTGATCTGACCAACATCATCTTGATTATTTTAGGTACAGTTGACCTTCAGTTCTAGGGTCAGTTTGTTTCCATTTCTTTGAAGCCAAGTTTCAGAATTGTGCCAGCTCAAGTCGTGGGTACAGTCTGGTCATCATGTAGTTAACTTTTTCCACCTGGTGTTTTAGTATTTATAAGACCGCTTACAGGATATGGCTCAGAATATTATCTATAGCCCTCAAGAAAGAACAAAAGGGCTTGACTATGCTTAATGACTACATTACTATTATTTAGTCTCCTTTGACTATTTTCCTTTGTTTCCACATGTCTCATGTCTCTGATTAAACTTATTCTTTGACTAAAGTTTTTCACAGACAAAAGGCAGACAGAGGTCATGGTTGGGGTGGGGGGGGGTGGGGGTGGTGGCAAGGACCAGAAGGTCTTATTCCATTTCATCACTACTAGTAGGACACTGTCCCCTGCTTTCTGAGGTGATGAATTAGGCAGAGTCAGCATCACCTGGATATAGTCTTGCCAAATTTAATCAAGCCTTTAGCTCTAACTTTCCGTTTTCAGAAGATGCAAGGATTAAGGAAACAAAGTGACAGGCATCACAAGAAAACAGCACGTATATCTAGACAGGCAACAAGACACTGGCGTGGCTTCTTCAAATCATTGCCAGTAGAAACGCACGAAAACAGCAAAACAAACAGCCCAGTGTTTCTTCTAGATTAAAGATACTTAAGACCCAGAACAGCCAAATTCAATTCTTAGTCTTCTATTGGATTCTGGCTTGAACAACGCATCTAAAGTCATCTTGGGGAATGAAAGAAATTCGAGTAAACAAGGAAGTGGCAGTTCTTTCAGGTCCTCTCCTGCCGGCTCCCTGCCCTTCCCACCGCTCACTTCACCTGTTTATTTACCTGCCTGGCCCTTGAAGGCATTTGAGTTTGCCTTAAAAGGCCCAACCAACCATAAAAGCAACAAGGATTAAACCATTGCTCCTGAGATACACAGGGAAGAAGGCCCCAGGTGAGGAGGGGCATCCAACCATATGTTGTGGACTCCTAGGGCAGGCAAGAATTTGAGGGCGTGGTAAGCAGCAGTCCATGGGGTTGCTAAGAGTCGGGCGCAACTGAACGACTTCACTTTGACTTTTCACTTTCGTGCATTGGAGAAGGAAATGGCAACCCACTCCAGTGTTCTTGCCTGGAGAATCCCAGGGGCGGGAAAGTCTGGTGGGCTGCCGTCTCTGGGGTCGCAGAGTTGGACACGACTGAAGCGACTTAGCAGCAGTAGCAGCAGGGTGGGTTCACACCCACGTAGCAGATCAGAGCTCAAAGATCTCTCTCAAAGCAGTATGGTTACCTCTGAAGGATTCTTAGTTTTATGAATTTTAAAGTTCCTGACTATATGTGAACATTTGTCATTCTTCCTGCATCCCCAAACACTCTTCTTTTGTAGAAAGTCTGCCCCCCTTTCACCCTGCGCCTCCACTGAAGTAGAAACCCCAGTTGCACTTTCCCAGCTTCCTTTGCAGTTAGGGCCCACATATGTGGTCCACACAGGGCCACACCTGGTGTCCGCCAATCAGATGCAACCTCAGAGCCTACCTGTTTGGGAATTGAGACCCACCCAGTTTGGCGTGGGTGGTCTGGAAGTGTTCTGCTTTCAGAGGTGGCAGCGGCAGAGTGTGAGCCCAGCATCAGTCCTGCCAGGGATCGCACCTGGCCCACACTCAGTCAAGGTAGCAATGGTATCTTCTTACAGCAGCTCTGCCTTCTCACAGCTGCCAAACATAGCCTCATGCCTTCACAGAGATTGTTGAAAGTGAAAGGCACTCAGTCATGTCTGACTCTTTGTGACTCCATGGACTATACAGTCCATGGAATTCTTCAGGCCAGAATACTGGAGTGGGACCATATCCCTAACCCAGGGAATGAACCCAGGCCTCCCGCATTGCAGGCAGATTCTTTACCAGCTGAGCCACCAGGGAAGCCCAAAAATACTGGAGTGGGTAGCCTATCCCTTCTCCAGTGGATCTTCCTGACCCAGGAATTGAACTGGAGCCTCCTGCATTGCAGTCAGATTCTTTACAAGCTAGCTATCAGAGAAGAGATTCTTAGAGGTATCTTAAGCCTTTTCTGCTTAAGCTGGCCAGAGTGGATTCTGTGGATTCTTCTCCCTGTGTCTGCAGAGGGAAGGAGATAATATTGCCTGGTATGCAGTCAGGGACTTCCCTGGTGGCTTTCGTGGTAAAGAACCTGCCTAACAATGCAGGAGACATAAGAGATTTGGGTTTGATCCCTGGGTCAGGAAGATCCCCTGGAAGAGGGCATGGCAACCCACTCCAGTATTCTTGCCTGGAGAATCCCATGGACTGAGGACCCTGGAAGACTACAGTCCATGGGGTCACAGAGTCTGACATGACTGAAGTAACTTAGCATGCATGCATGAGATGCAGTCAGAGCCTTTTTCATCCAAGTCTTCCACTTCCCCAAACCCTGAGTCATTTTGGGAGACATCCCTGACCCTCAACCCCCACGCCACCCCTGATGAGATGTGAAGTCCCAGGGTGCTGTGGAAGAATTAGCAGGAGAGGCGCTGCATTGGTGGGGCATTGGGAGTGCGGAGGGTCGCTGTCCGTTGCTGAAGTCTCCAAAAAAAGCATTGTCCCGTCTACCTTGGCAACTAACTTCCTATTTCTTGGCTTGGAAGAGTTAGTCTCACTAATCAGATGAGGCTAAATTTCTTCAAGCCAGCCTAGTAGCTTTTCCCTTGGCCCTGTTTGACATGGAAGGATCTCCTATCATGAATACTTCTTTCAGATGCTCCCAGAGCTCAGTGAATAGTATCACCTTGGTCTCAGCACACTATGATTCCCTATAATCCCCATGATTCCCAGAGGCCAAGTTCAGTGGATTTAGGGGTGGGGGGTGAGAGAGAGAAGAAAAAGAAAACCACAGTCATAAATTCAGAATATTGAGAGACAGTACATAGAATTATCCAGATCAGTTCACCAAATGATTGGTAGCAGCCGTATTTAAACAATGCTCTCTGATTCAGCCCTCCTGGTACCATTGTGGGAATGGGACCCATGCGCATCCTGGGCCCCAGCCATCACCCAGGGGTGCCCTCACTGCACATGGTGAGCTAAAGGGGAAGATTTCCACCACCTGATGACTTACTGCCTTTTCAGCTGGCCCAACCCAATCTCTTAAGTAACCTCCTGGGTCTGCCCACCTTCCTGCCTCCCTCTGGCCTTTGAAACAGGAACTTAACTCCGCAGGCACTTGAGGAGACAATGAGGCAGGCAGCAACACCGAAACTCGGGCGGAGTGACTGGATGGTTGGACTGCAGATATTAGTAACGTAATAACAGCCAACAGTTGTGCTTACTAAGTGCCAAGCACCGTCCTGAGAACCACATACATATTAACATTTCACTTTCGCAACTCCATGAGGTAAATGTCATTATACTCTCCATTTAAATGGGGCACAGAGAGGTTAAGTGACTTGCCCGAAGGCACATCATCTCCGTCACAGACTCTCTACTATTTACTCACAAGTGGAAGAAGCAGAGTGAGCAGTGAGTTTGTAGAAGTGTGCCCTAATTTCTGAGAGGGCTTTTTACTCTGAGAATGTCTGGAGGATGAGGCCATCTCTCTAGGCCTTCTGTGAACACACGAGGGGTCACTTCTCATGATCCTCAAGGTTTTTCACTGGCTCCCCTGGGTGGTCAGTTCCCCGGACAAGAACACCTAAGGAGCCAAAGGAGCCTGGCATCTTGGTAGGACTGTGTGGCTCTCTTCTGAACAACTGTGCAGCCTCGTTTAACCTCTTTGAGCCTTCATGTCCTTATCTGTAAATTAGGAATACTACTACTACTCAGCTCATGGAGTTGCTGTGAGGATTGAATGAGATAATGCATGCAGAGTGCTTTTACAGATTAAATAAATGCTCACTGTAGTTATTTGTATTGTCTTCCTTATTCTCCATATCCACACCCCAGAGTTACATTCAGCGTAATGAGTACAGGACAGGTGGAGAGACTCAGAGCTGTGTAACTCTTTCCTATTCCCACAAAAGACTGGGAAACCACGAAAGACAGAGAAGGCAGGGACTTCCTTGGTGTTCCAGTGGCTAAGACTCTGAGCTCCCAACACAGGGGACCCAGGTTTGATTCCTGGTCAGGGAACTAGATCCTGCATGCCTCAATGAGGATCCCCCATGCAGCAACTAAGGCCTGGAGGCTCCAAATAAATAAATATTTAAAGGTTAGAAAAAAAAAACACTAAGGGAGACAGAGGTCACCAGACAGAATTGAACTTGAACAAACACTTGCAGAATGTTGGCCTGCTGTTGGGAATCATAAAAGACAAGTGAAAAGTGTGAGAGGAAGACAAACCAGTAAGGAACGGGGCTGGGTATGCAATGGCCCCACCTGTACCATAGGATAAGGAACTATGGGGTCAGAGAGTAGAGAAGACACTGTCCCCATCTATGGAGAACCAGAGTGGACAGGACAGCAAACGAGGCTGCATTTAAATTCTCCTCCAGTTTCAGACCTAGATGCTGAAGTGGGGCACCCAGCATGGCTCACTCCCATGCTCGGGGTCCTTTGCAGAGTCTATTTTTAAACTGACTTTACAACTACCTTTTCCTTCTTTCTTGAAAAAAATTATCATTGTAATTATAATTGTAAAATATTTAATACATACAAAGTTTATTTAAAAATAGAACTATTTTAAAGAAAAATAATAGAATGAATATCTATATACTCACCACCCATCTGAAAAACAACGCGTACCTAACATCAGTTCAGTTCAGTCGCTCAGTTGTGTCCGACTCTTTGCGACCCCATGAATCGCAGCATGCCAGGCCTCCCTGTCCATCACCAACTCCCGGAGTTCACTCAAACTCACGATCATCAAGTCGGTGATGCCATCCAGGCATCTCATCCTCTGTCATCCCTTTCTCTTTCTGCCCCCAATCTCTCCCAGCATCAGAGTCTTTTTCAATGAGTCAACTCTTCACATGAGGTGGCCAAAGTATTGGAGTTTCAGCACCAGCATCAGTCCTTCCAATGAACACCCAGGACTGATCTCCTTTAGCATGGACTGGTTGGATCTCCTTGCAGTCCAAGGGACTCTCAAGAGTCTTCTCCAACACCACAGTTCAAAAGCATCAATTCTTCGGTGCTCAGCTTTCTTCACAGTCTAACTCTTCCATCTATACATGACCACCAGAAAAACCATAGCCTTGACTAGATGGACCTTTGTTGGCAAAGTAATGTCTCTGCTTTTGAATATGCTGTCTAGGTTGGTCATAACTTTCCTTTCAAGGAGTAAGCGTCTTTTAATTTCATGGCTGCAATCACCATCTACAGTGATTTTGGAGCCCCCCAAAATAAAGTCTGACATTGTTTCCACTGTTTCCCTATCTATTTGCCATGAAGTGATGGGACCAGATGCCATGATCTCCGTTTTTTGAATGTTGAGCTTCAAGCCAACTTTTTCACTCTCCTCTTTCACTTTCATCAAGAGGCCTTTTAGTTCTTCTTCACTTTCTGCCATAAGGGTGGTGTCATCTGCATATCTGAGGTTATTGATATTTCTCCCGGCAACCTTGATTCCAGCTTGTGCTTCCTCCAGCCCCGCATTTCTCATGATGTACTCTGCATATAAGTTAAATAAGCAGGATGACAATATACAGCCTTGACATACTCCTTTTCCTATTTAGAACCAGTCTGTTGTTCCATGTCAGTTCTAACTGTTGCTTCCTGACCTGCATGTAGGTTTCTCAAGAGGCAGGTCAGGTGGTCTGGTATACCTATCTCTTTCAGAATTTTCCAGAGTTTATTGTGATCCATACAGTCAAAGGCTTTGGCATAGTCAATAAAGCAGAAATAGATGTTTCTCTGGAACTTTCTTGCTTTTTCTATGATCCAGCGGATGTTGGCCATTTGATCTCTGGTTCCTCTGCCTTTTCTAAAACCAGCTTGAACATCTGGAAGTTCATGGTTCATGTATTGCTGAAGCCTGGCTTGCAGAATTTTGAGCATTACTTTACTAGCGTGTGAGATGAGTGCAATTGTGCAGTAGTTTGAGCATTCTTTGGCATTGCTTTTCTTTGGGAGTGGAATAAAAACTGACCTTTTCCAGTCCTGTGGCCACTGCTGAGTTTTCCAAATTTGCTGGCATATTGAGTACAGCATTTTCACAGCATCATCTTTTAGGATTTGAAGTAGCTCAACTGGAATTCCATCACCTCCACTAGCTTTGTTCATAGTGATGTTTTCTAAGATCCACTTGACTTCACATTCCAGGATGTCTGGCTCTAGGTCAGTGATCACACCATCATGATTATCTGGGTCATGAAGATCTTTTTTGTACAGTTCTTCTGTGTATTCTTGCCACCTCTTCTTAATATCTTCTGCATCTGTTAAGTCCATACCATTTCTGTCCCTTATCGAGCCCATCTTTGCATGAAATGTTCCCTTGGTATCTCTAATTTTCTTGAGGAGATCTCTCATCTTTCCCATTCTGTTGTTTTCCTCTATTTCTTTGCATTGATCGCTAAGGAAGGCTTTCTTATCTCTCCTTGCTATTCTTTGGAACTCTGCACTCAGATGCTTATATCTTTCCTTTTCTCCTTGGCTTTTCGCTTCTCTTCTTTTCACAGCTATTTTAAGGCCTCCCCAGACAGCCATTTTGCTTTTTTGCATTTCTTTTCCATGGGGATGGTCTTGATCCCTGTCTCCTGTACAATGTCACGAACCTCATTCCATAGTTCATCAGGCACTCTATCTATCAGTTCTAGTCCCTTAAATCTATTTCTCACTTCCACTGTATAATCATAAGGGATTTGATTTAGGTCATACCTGAATGGTCTAGTGGTTTTCCCTACTTTCTTCAACTTAAGTCTGAATTTGGCAATAAGGAGTTCATGATCTGAGCCACAGGCAGCTCCCAGTCTTGTTTTTGTTGACTGTATAGAGCTTCTCCATCTTTGGCTGCAAATAATATAATCAATCTGATTTCGGTGTTGACCATCTGGTAATGTCCATGTGTAAAATCTTCTCTTGTGTTGTTGGAAGAGGGTGTTTGCTATGACCAGTGCGTTCTCTTGGCAAAACTCTATTAGCCTTTGCCCTGCTTCATTCTGTACTCCAAGGCCAAATTTGCCTGTTACTCCAGGTGTTTCTTGACTTCCTACTTTTGCATTCCAGTCCCCTATAATGAAAAGGACATCTTTTTTGGGTGTTAGTTCTAAAAGGTCTTGTAGGTCTTCATAGAACCATTCAACTTCAGCTTCTTCAGCGTTAGTGGTTGGGGCATAGGCTTGGATTACTGTAATATTGAATGGTTTGCCTTGGAAACAAACAGAGATCATTCTGTCGTTTTTGAGATTGCATCCAAGTACTGCATTTCAGACTCTTTTGTTGACCGTGATGGCTACTCCATTTCTTCTGAGGGATTCCTGCCCGCAGTAGTAGATATAATGGTCATCTGAGTTAAATTCACCCATTCCAGTCCATTTTAGTTCACTGATTCCTAGAATGTCGACGTTCACTCTTGCCATCTCCTGTTTGACCACTTCCAATTTGCCTTGATTCATGGACCTGCATTCCAGGTTCCTATGCAATATTGCTCTTTACAGCATGGGACCTTGCTTCTAAAAACCAGTCACATCCACAACTGGGTATTGTTTTTGCTTTGGCTCCATCCCTCCATTCTTTCTGGAGTTATTTCTCCACTGATCTCCAGTAGCATACCTAACATAGTGAAGTCTAAAGTCCAATCAGAATCTGTGCATTCTTCCCAAATACGTAAGGGTCTTAGAATTCTTTCATCCCAATCACAGTCTCCTAATTTATTTGATATTCCCACCCAGTATTTTAGCCTGTTTCCTTTTACACACACAACAAATGTCACAGTTTTTAATATTTTTATCCAGACAATATGTGCTTAGTTTTATACACATGTTGACTGACATCTTTTCTCACCATTTCTTCTTCTTTTTTTCACTTGGTTCTTCTATCCAGGGTATCAGAAGTACATTCTTTAGGTTTTCTTTAGTGAAAAAATTTTGGCAGCACATTCTGCTTTTGTTTGAAATGGTTTTATTTCATCTTTCTTCTTGAAAGCTAGTTTCACAAGGTATAGAATTATTATAGGTCAACAGTTATTTTCTGTTAGCAAATTAAAGATATCATTCCACCCACTTTGGGTTTCAATTGTTGCTAATTCACTAGTTCTCTAGTTCACTAATTCTCTCTTATGCTATATCTAATCTTTTATTTGAAATTGAGGTTGGCAAACTATAGCCTGTATGCCAAATCTGGTGCATAGCCTGTTTTTATATAGTCCTCAAGTTAAGAATGTTTTTTAAAATTTTTTAGAATTTAAGAATTTAGAATTTAAGAATGTTTTTTAAAATGTAATTTAAAATATTTTAGTGTGTTGTGGACAGAACCAAATAATGTTGTTTGACAGAGACCTATGTAGCCCACAAAGCCTAAAATATTTATTATCTTGCACTTTGAAGAAAAAGTTTGCTAACCCCTGGTTTAAACCATTCGCTATTGAAAATCCTATATATTAATAATAGTATTGTGTACCTCTTCCCAACTTCATGTTCAGTGAAATCACATCGGTAGCTTGAAATCAGCCATGGTGAAAGTATTTACACCTGAAAATCAACAAATGCTACAAAAGAAGACTTGGTGTAATGTTTTATTAATTGTCTAGCCTTAAGACAGTGATGAAATATTAATAATTTAAATTAAACTTAAAAGTATGTTGTGTCTGTACCCATTACGTTGAGATTAGCTCAGAAAAATTGAAGAAGTACTCTTCCAGTATTTAAAATTATTATCTGATTGAATAAAGAGATTGATTACATTATTGACTAATAAAGAAAGTGCCAACATATGTCTTGTTTCATTTTATCTTCCTCCTTAACATAAATAAGTGTTAGCCAACATTCATATTAGAGCTACAGTGAATTACTCATAGGTTGGCTATGGATGAAACATTTTGGCAAAAATCAGCAAGTGTTTCAATTTTCTATATAGAATTTATAATAAGGTGTGTTGTGTGTTTTATTATTATTTGTAAATTGGAGCCATACACCAATTTATGTCAGTAAAATTTACGTACATATATATACATGCATTTTTTCCCACATCACTGGGTGGACCCTAAGATTTGTCTTCAATCTCTCACCTGAAGCAACTGTCAAAGTGCAAGCTCAAAGCCTCCAGTGTCCAGCAGAAAGCCTCAGAGTACCAGCTGGCCTCAGGACTCCTTTACCCCCAGTTTTGATATGTGTAGATTACTCATTTTTGTGTCACTTCAGTGATACATTTTAAAAGATATTTTGAGGACTTCCCTGGTGGTCCAGTGGTAAATTAAGACTCTGTCCTTCCACCGTACGAGGCACAGTTTCAACCCCTAGTTGGGGAACTAAGATCCTGCGTTCCATGTGGCACCACCAAAAAAAGAAAAAAGATGTTTTGTTTGATATTTTATCCAGCATTCAGTTTTTTCACTTTCTCACTGGGAGAATCATGCAGATATCTAATCTACCACACTCACATTGTCCAATGACCTGCAGGCACAGGGGGCTCTGCTAAAGTTTAAGAGCCAGGGCTTAGTTTACGCATTTCACCTGTCCACCCTGAAAGACTGCAGACTCAGCCAGCTCAGTATGTGCAGCAAAGTAGTGGGTAATAAATACCTGATTGCTGGGCCACTTCCTGTCTTCTCAAGGAAAATGTTTGGATTTAGTTTGTGAGGTTCTGGGTGGTTTTATTGTTCTGAGCTTGTTTTGTGTGTGTGTGTGTGTTCACCTGTGAATGGTACAGGTGGCTTCGGCTTGGGTGTGAATTATCATCATTATGATCATCATTTTGATTCTCCCTCAGTCCTGCTCTTTTTGAGCAGAGCAACATTCCATAGAAGGAGAGCTGTTCATTTTAATCAGCATCCTTGGCTGCTCTGCAGCAGCTGAGCCCCTGTCTTAGTCTAATTGGGCTGCCATAACAAAATACCACAGACTTGGTGGCTTAAACAGCAGACATTTATTTCTCATGGTTCTGGAGGCTGGGAAGTCCAAAATCAAGGTGCCAGCTGATTCAATTCCTGGTTTGCAAATGGCCCTTTCTCACTGTGCTCTTACATGGCAGTGAAAGAAAATGAGCTCTCTGATGTTTCCTTTCATGGGGACACTAATCCTTCTGGATCAGGGTACTACCCTTATGACCTTATTTAATTACTTCCTTACTCCACATATAGCCACATGGGAAGTTAAGGCTTCAGCATATGAATTTGGCGGGGGACACAGTCCAGTCCACAGCAGTCTTGCTGACTGGGAGGCCCAGTATGAGCTATAAATTCAGACAGACCCAAGTTCAAAGCCCAGTGCTGCTACTTACTAACTTTGTAAAATATTTCATCTTTCTGAGGATTTGCTGGTGGTCCAGTGGTTAGGACATGGTACTCCCACTGGGGTGGCCTGGTCAGGGAACTAAAGATTCTGCAAGCTGCAAGGTGGCTCCCCCAATTTTTTTTCTTTCATCTTTCTGACCCTCAGCCCCCTATTCTGGAAAGTAAAAGCTGCTGCTCCTGCTGCTAAGTTGCTTCAGTCATGTCCGACTCTGTGCAGTCCCAGAGATGGCAGCCCACCAGGCTCCCTGTCCCTGGGATTCTCCAGGCAAGAACACTGGAGTGGGTTGCCATTTCCTTCTCCAATGCATGAAAGAGAAAAGTGAAAGTGAAGTCGCTCAGTCGTGTCTGACCCTCAGCGACCCCATGGACTGCAGCCTTCCAGGCTCCTCCGTCCATGGGATTTTCCAGGCAAGAGTACTGGAGTGGGGTGCCATTGCCTTCTCCAAAGTAAAAGCAGTAAGTTCCATTTCAGAGGATTGTTGAAATTATTCCATTAGTAAATGTATAGAAAGTAGCTAGCACAATGCCTGGCATAGCTCAGGGGCTCGGTGTGAAGTTTCCCAGATGATGCCACTCAAAGTGTGGTCTTTGCAGCAGCAGAATCACTTGACAGCATGTGTATTTTCTCAGAATCCTGTCAAAGACCAGGCTTTGTTATTGCTATTTTACGAGGGAACCTGGATCAGACTTGCTCCAGGTCACACTCCAAGCTGAATGAGGTGGCAGATTTAGGATTTGAATCTGCGTCTGCATGATTCCCAGGGCTTCCCTGGTAGCTCAGATGGTAATGAATCTGCCTGCAATGCAGGAGACCTGGGTTCGATCCCTGGGTTCAGTTGGGAAGATTCCCTGGAGAAGGGCATGGCAACCCACTCCAGTATTCTTGCCTGGAGAATCCCATGGACAGAGGAGACTGGTGGGCTACAGTCCACAGGGTCTCAAAGAGTAGGACAAGTCTAAGCAACTAACACTTTCTTCCTTTTACTTTCACTGCTGCTGCTAAGTCGCGTCAGTCGTGTCCGACTGTGCGACCCCATAGACGGAAACCCACCTGGCTCTTCTGTCCCTGGGATTCTCCAGGCAGGAACACTGGAGTGGGTTGCCATTTCCTTCTCCAATGCAGGAAAGTGAAAAGTCAAAGTGAAGTCGCTCAGTCATGTCCGACTCTTCGAGACCCCATGGACTGCAGCCCACCAGGCTCCTCCATCCATGGGATTTCCAAGGCTTTACTTTCACTAGGTAATTCCAAATGCTGCCTGTGCTTTTCAGGACACCAAACTGCTGTCCTCTTCCCAACCTTGCACACTTGGCAGCCAGGCCTAGTCCCTTCCCCGCCCAGGCCTCCTCCCTCAACTCACCCTTTAGTGAGGGAAGGGTCTGCAGGTCTTAGCGGGTGGGTGAAGAGAGGCATAGACTAGGCCTCTGTCAGCCCAGGGCTCCTGCAGTGGTTCTTGTTCCTTCGCTTAGTTGTGTCTGACTTTCTGTGACCCCATGGACTGCAGCACGCCAGGCTTCCCTGTCCTTCACCATCTCCTGGAGTTTGCTCAAACTCATGTCCATTGAGTCGATGATGCCATCCAACCATCTCATCCTCTGTTGTCCTCTTTTCCTCCTGCCTTCAATCTTTCCAGCATCAGGGTCTTTCCCAATGAGCCTGTAGTGGGGATGGGGCTATTTATCTCAGGTCCTTGAACTGTATCTCTTCCTCCCCTCCCCAGCAGCTCTGGGGTGGGGATGGGGCTATTTATCTCAGTCCCTGAACTGTGTCTCTTCATCCCCTCCCCACCATCTCCCCCTCCCTACACTGCTCTCCTACCCGTAGGTCTCAGCTGGCTGCCCCCCCTTCCCCCGCAGGTTTCCCTTATCTCTGGTCATCAGAATCTCTCTGGTCAGCACCCTCCCCTCCCTCAAGGTCACCTACATGGGATTTGGTGCTAGCTCACTGAACAGGCCCCCTTCTGCCTGGAAGTGGGGGATGGTTTTAAAGAGCCAGATCCTTTCCTGGAATCTTCTGTGGATACTTTCCACCGCAAGGAACAGAGTCAGAGTGAAAGCGGCTGGGGGTGGGGGGGTAGGGGGGAGTGAAGGACAGTGGCTTCGAACCAGAAGGCTCTGTGCTTTATTTGTTGTGAGAAATGGAGCATTTCCTGCCATATCTGTAAACAAGGATGTCACAATAATCAGTGATTCCAGCCCTCCAAATGGGAATTCCTGAGCCCTCAGGGCACTCAGAGTCTCTTACTGAGGATGAAAGAGTGAAAAAGCTGCCTTGAAACTCAACATTTGAAAAGCTAAGATCATGGCATCTGGTCCTATCACTTCATGGCAAATAGATGGGGAAAAAGAGAAAACAGTGGCTGATTTTATGTTCTTGGGCTCCAGAATCACTGCAGGTGGTGACTGCAGCCATGAAATTAAAAGACAATTGTTACTTGGAAAGAAAGCTATGACAAACCTAAACAACTTATTAAAAAGCAGAGACATTGGTGACAGTGGTCCATATAGTCAAAACTATGGTTTATCCAGTAGTCATGTACAGATGTGAGAGTTGGACCATAAAGAAGGCTGAGTGTTGAAGAATTGATGCTTTTGAACTGTGGTGTTGGAGAACTCTTGAGAGTCCCTTGGACTGCAAGGAGATCCAACTAGTCCATCCTAAAGGAGATCAGTCCTGGGTGTTCATTGGAAGGACTGATGCTAAAGCTGAAGCTCCAATACTCTGGCCACCTGCTACGAAGAGCCAGCTCGTTGGAAAAGACCCTGATGCTGGGAAAGATTGAAGGCGGGAGGAGAAGTGGGTAACAGAGGTGCAGGGCCCACCCTCAGAGTTTTGGACTCGGTAGGTCTGGGATGTGGCCTGTGGTTGTTCCCTACTTCTGCTTTAGTAAATCACCACAAACAATGATTTTAAAAAGACAAATCTATTATCTTAGACCCTTGAGGTCAGAAGTTAGAAACGAATCTCATGGAGCTGAAATCGGTGTTGACAGGGCTGGGAGATGCCGCTCCCTTGCCTGTCCCAGCTTCTAGAGTCCATCTACATTCCTTGGCTTCAGGTTCCTTCTTCAAAGGAGAAGACAGGCTCCTTCTTCCATCTTCAAAGCCGGGAACTGCATCACACCAACCTTCCATCATCGTATCTCCTTCTCTGACCCTGACTTGCCTGCTTCTCTCTTTCACTTATAAAGAAACTATGTGTAAGGACTTTCCTGGTGGTCCAGTGGTTAATACTTCACCTTCTAATGCAGAGAGTGTGGGTTCAGTACCTGGTCAAAGAGCTAAGACCCACATGCATGCCTCGGGGCCAAAAAACTAAAACATAAAACAGAAGCAATATAAATTCAATAAATACTTTTAAAATGGCCCACATCAAAACATGTTTTAAAAACAGAAGGAATCTGTGTGATGGTGTGATTATATTGGGCCAGCTAATCCAGAATCATCCCCCTGTGTCAATCAGCAGAATCCCCTTTGTCATGTAAAGCGACTTCTTCACAGATTCTGGGGATTGGATGAGGACATCTTTGAGGGGCCATTATCCTGCATACCACAGGGCCTAAAATATCACATTTCTAACAGGCTTCCAGGTGCCACTGGTGTTTTGAGAATAGCTTTTAGGGGCTTCCCTGGTGGCTCTTTACCCAGCTGGTAAAGAATCTGCCTGCTGATGCAGAAGGCATAAAAGATACAGGTTCTATCCCTGGGTTGGGAAGATTCCCTGGAGGAGGGCAAGGCAACCAATGTTGCCAGTGTCAGCCAAAATCCTTTTACCCATTTCCACACCTAGACATCCACTTCTCAAGGCAATTTCGACTCCTTTGGATCTCATTTTCCATAAACTCTAAAGTGTGTGAGGGTTCTCAGCCATGTCCAACTCTTTGGGATCCCATGGACTGTAGCCCGCCAGGCTCCTCTGTCCATGGGATTTCCCAGGCAAGAATACTGGAATGGGTTGCCATGCCCTCCTCCAGGGGATCTTCCCGACCCAGGGGTAGGACTCACATCTCCTGTCTTGACAGGTGGATTCTTTGCTGAGCCACCGGGGAAGCTCTGTGGAGACTCTGTACTTAACAGTAAATAACCATCTCAGGAGGAACTCTGTATTAGTCTGCTCAGGAGACTTCTTGCTTCTTCTTGGCAGAATGTAAATGAGACAGAGGTTAAAATGTAAATAGGATCTTTCTCCCACCTATCTGGTGTCTTGATTCCTTATGCTATAGAGACCCCTGGAATTTAAATATTCTTCCATCCCCCTTCCCTTTCCTTTACTAAAATTCAAAGTAACTGATACAACAGTACTCTTCCCTGGAGTATCTTTTCATTTTAACCAAACCTAAATCAAAGCAATGTTGTTTTTTTTTAGATTTATAATTCCTATTTCCATATAGGGATACATGAAATGCAGCAGGATTGTATAAATAAAAAGTAAGTGAGAATGTGACAGGGAAAACAAGGATAAGAACATAAAATTAAACCAGGAACAAGGCTACTATTAAAAACAAACAAACAAACATGATGGAGTTCTCTATTTTTGCTGCAAGTATTGGGTTTCCTGGCAGGCAAGAGGAAAAAGGATAACTAGTTATTTACATACTTCACAGGGTTCGTGTGGGAAAAAATGAATCCACTACTTAGCAGAGGCAGAGTTAAAAGACCAGAATGACCTTGTGTAAAGTAGGGAGCCACCCCTTCAATAACAGCTTTACAGTGGACTCAGGGCCAAGTTTCAAGAGCATTTCTGTTTGGCGAAACAGCAGAATAAAGGCGAGTCTGCAGGGTGTGGAGTATGAGCCCTGGGGTTCATCCCCTGTTTGATCTGGTTTAAGCTGGGGTTAGTTTTAAAGTATCTGGATTGGATTATCTGCTTGACCTTCAAAGAGAGCTGTATTACCAGAAAAAGGACCTGTCAGTTAGGATCCTAACACTTGCAAGCAACCGAAACTTTAATCCTACTGGCTAAAACAAAATGACATTTCTGGGTTCCTGTGACCAAAAAAGATCAGCGGTAGTTTTAGGATCAGACAAGGCTTTACCTGGGGCTTCCCCGGATGGCTCAGCGGTGAAGAATCCAGCTGCCAACCCAGGACACACATGAGATTCAATTTGATCCCTGGGTTGGGAAACTCCTATGGAGGAGGAAATGGCAACCCAGACATGATTGAGCGACTACACACTCGAGGCTTTACCTAGGACTTAAGAGCTCTGAAAAGGGCCTGGTTTCTTTACATTTTGAGGACCAGTTCCTGGGTGTTGGCTTCATACTCAGACAGATTCAACAGTTCTCAGAACTGACAGCACTACACATGGTTGCATTGATACAAATAGTTAGAATTTTAGAACATTTCTCTGCTGCTGCTGCTACTGCTGCTGCTGCTAAGTCGATTCAGTCGTGTCCGACTCTGTGTGACCCCATAGACGGCAGCCCACCAGGCTCCCCCGTCCCTGGGATTCTCCAGGCAGGAACACTGGAGTGGGTTGCCAATTCCTTCTCCAATGCATGAAAGTGAAAAGTGAAAGGGAAGTCGCTCAGTCGTGTCCGACTCTTCACGACCCCACGGACTGCAGCCTACCAGGCTTCTCCATCCATGGGATTTTCCAGGCAAGAGTACTGGAGTGGGTGTATATGGCCTAAGCGAGTGTAATCAGACTGAGACTCGGGACATTTGCTGAGGATGCTGGGGAAAACACCTTCTCTTTCCCCAGACAATAGAGAAAGTATAGCTAGGGACAATTTTCAAAATCTGACTAATCAGAGCAAGCCAGTGCAGGAAGCAAGGATTTCAAGGCTTGTTCTTGCCTGGAGAATCCCAGGGACGGGGGAGCCTGGTGGGCTGCCGTCTATGGGGTCACACGGTCGGACATGACTGAAGCGACTTAGCAGAAGCAGCAGCAGGCCATATACACTCCCCTTAACCAATCACTGTGAGCTAGAAAGCACTGACTGACCTAAGCTAGATTACACGTTCTATTCTGGACTCCACCCGATCCTGGATGAGCACCTTGTCTGGGAACAAAGTGATGGAGCAGAAACTCATGGGCTTTAGAATCAGATCCTGGTTAGTTCATTCATTCATGGATCAAAGCAATGGGTAGGAAGTACCAAACAAAACAGACCTAGTCCCATCCCTAATGGAGAAATTAAATAAGTATATTTAATGCCGTGTAACAAACCACCCCGAAACTCAGTGACTTGAAAACAACCATTTTAGTTGCTCAGCATGGTGTGGGTCAGCAGTTTGGGCTGGGCTCAGTTGACTGATTCTTCTGGACTCACTCCCCATGTCTTCAGCCAGCTTGTGGGGCACCTAGAGCTAGGTGATCTAGGGTGACCTTCCTACCAGGTCTGGCCGTTGTCATTCACTGGGCCAGGCACTTCAGCAGGCTAGACTGGGCTTCTTTACTTGACAGCGGCGTTTGAAGAAGGCAAGCCCAATGCACATGTGCTTGTCTTTTTTTTTTTAACTTCGTATTTATTTAGTTTTGGCTACAATGGGACTTCACTGTTGCCTGTGGGCTTTCTCTAGCTGCAGCATGAGCAGGGGCTACTCTCTAGCGTTGGTGCACAGGCTTCTTCTTACAGTGGCTTCTCTTGTTGTGGAGTATGAGCTTCAGTAGTTGTGGCGTGTGGGCTCTGGAGTACGGACTCAGTAGTTGTGGGACACCAACTTAGTTGCACCTTGACAAGTGGAATCTTCCTGGACGAGGGTTTGAATTTGTATCCCCTGCACTGGCAGGCAGATTCTTAAACCACTGAGCCACCAGGGAAGTCCAGCGCATGTGGTTTTCAAGCCTGTGACTGTGTCATCATGCTAATGTGCCATTGGCCCAAGCAGATCACATGGCCGGGCCGGCCCAGGATCATTACAATGAGAGGCTTCCCAAGAATGTGGGTATGGAGAGACGTGATCAGTTGGGGACAGACTGTAATAATCTCCCGCAATCAGTAGCAAATGCATAAACCAATGACAAGTTTGGATTACTGCTCTAAAGGAAGTGATCAGGATGCTGTGAGAGGATCATGGGAAGGACCACGTTTAGGTGGGAGCTAGGGCAGGCCTTTCTGAGGAGGGTCATTTGCACTGATGCCTAAGGAAGGAGTCCCTGGAGGAGGGCATGGCAACCGACTCCAATATTCTTGCCTGGAGAATCCCATCGACAGAGGAGCCTGGTGGGCTAAAGTCCATGGGGTCACAAAGAATTGGACACAATTGAAGTGACTTGGCATCCATGCACTAAAGGAGTAGCCATGTGAATGCAGGGAAAGGACTGAAAGGAGGACATCTAGGATCTTGCTACTCAAAGTGGTTCCTGGATGAGCAACATCGGCATCACCTGGGATGTGTTAGAAAAGCAGCAACCTGGGCTGTTCTAGGCCTGCTGAATCTGCATTTTAGCCAGGCATTCGTGTGCACTATAATCTTTGAGAAGCTTGTGACTATCAGAGAGAAGCTAGAAGTGTAAGAAAGAGGGACGGAAATGGCACAGCTGCTGCTGCTGCTGCTCAGTCGCTTCAGTCGTGTCCGACTCTGGGCGACCCCATAGATGGCAGCCCAGCAGGCTCCTCCGTCCCTGGGATTCTCAAGGCAAGAGCACTGGAGTGGGTTGCCATTTCTGAAGTGCAAGAAAGAGGGAAGGAAACAGCACAGCTAGCCCAAGACATTCAGATGTGCTCCTCAGTTTTAAAATTTCTACTGTGACCTAGCTACTAGCCCAGGAGAGACCTTTCCTCCACTGCCCTGGGCCCCACTGAAGGGCCCCATGATCACGACTCTGCGGTGAGAAGGGCTTTGGTCCAGTGGGCATCACCCAGAGGGAAGCACCCAAAACCGGAGCTCTGCTGGCCTCGGCAGGGCACTCGATCTCTGGTAGGTGGGAACAGTACAAATGGGCCTGTTTATGCACACACAGCTCCAGGCGGCAAGGAGGCCTGTTGTGGAGCAGCCAGTTCTAGGGCACCCTGATAATCTGTGGGAAGGCCAGACCCTCAAGCCTGCTTTGTCTTCTGGCCCCTGCCTGGGTGTTGAGGGTGATGACGAGCTTTCAGGTCCCTTCAGCCATAAGCCTACAAAGACGCTTTCCTGGAGGGCAAGTGGGTGGCATTCAGCTGTCATGCTAGGGTGATCATATGTCCCACTTGCCCCGGGCAGTCCTGTTTACACCTGCCGTCCTGGTGTAATGATTAATAATGCCCCCTCTCACTCTGGTTTGGATGATAACTAGGGTTACCTTAGAGCCCAGGCTTGATTCCCAGAACCAAGGGAAGGTGACTCTGAAAGAGCACTGGTCCAGGACTGAGAAATATGGGCTCTTGTCCTGCCCTACTGCTGACAAGCAGGGGGACCTTGGGCAAGTCCTCTCTGGCTGCCATTGCCTCATCTCTGAATTGAAGGAGTTAGATGAGACAGGCCTCTTCTAGCTTGGGGAGTCAATGAACATGAGACATGGGTCCCTGGGGGTTCTGCCCCATCAGTAGGTTGATGATCATATGGCCACGTCCATGGCCTCTGGGGACCCCATATTCTGCCAACTCTTCCTCCAGGTCCTGCTCCCTGCGCCCACAGCTCCCAGGGCCCTAGGCTGTGCCTCTGCTCAGGGCTCTATGCCAGCAGGGCCTTGCTGCCTGTCAGCCACTTTCTCCTCCCATACACCCCACCCCAGTGGGACACTTCTTTAGCCTGTACTTCCTTATCATATGATGTTTCGGACAAACAACTAAATCTCCTGCAACTGAGTCTCCGCCTGTTACAGGGTATAAGATGTCAGTACTGTAGTGACTCAGTAGAGAAGCTGCCTGCAAAGCAGGAGACCTGGGTTCAGTCCCTGGGTTGGGATGATCCCCCAGAAAAGGGATCATCACCCACTCCAGTATTCTTTCCTGGGAAATCCCATGGACACAGGAGCCTGGCGGGCCACAGTCCATGTGGTGGCAAAGAGTCAGACATGACTAAGCAACTAACATACACACACACACACACACACACTATTGATCAGTGTGTGTTGGGAGAAATTGACGAGGCCATCTTGGGAAAATACAATCTGCCCAGTTCATATGGAAATCAGGGCTGTTCTAAGTCACAAAGTACAGGAGCTGGCTCTGGTTAGCTTAAGCAAAAAATTGGACTCCTTTAGGATTTATAGAATTGATGGAAGCTAAAAGGCCAGGATTGTCAAATAAGCCAGAACCAAGGAGGTCTGGAGGCCTGGGCAACAGGTACTCACATAAAGGAAGAACATAAGAATTGTACAATCTAAGGAGTCTAGCCCACCACTGCTCAGATAAACACAATCCCTTGGCATTCAACTTCCTTGCAGCACTCTAAAGAGCAAAGCCCAGGGAGGTCAAGTTGACAGGCTGAGTCACATGCTTTCCTCCTGAGTGGGGCCAGTGTAGACAGAGAGGACTCATTGGTACCTTTTGCTTTCCTAGTGGCAAGTTGGGATATTCTCCACAAAGACTACACAGTGGGGCTCCAGCCTCCAACGCAGCAGGGAGATTCTCCCGAAGAGACGTAGGGTGCTATAGGACAGGGGGAAGAAGGTGCTGGAGATCCCCAAAGTGTCCAGCAGAGAGCCCACAGACTCAGACACCCCTCTGCAGTGATCGGTGCCCCCAGTACTGAGAAGGAGGAACAGAAGGCTGAAGAAGACGCTCAGAGGGAGCAGAATATTGTCTTAAGGACTTGAGGGGCTGTCGCTTAGAGGAGAATTTGATTTGTTCAACACAGCTGGGGGATATATTTTGGCCCAATATCAGAAAGAACTTAAAAAATATTTTTTCTATTTTTAATGTTTTGAATAGGCAATACATTAATTGAAAAAGTATTAAAAGGAACGCAGTGAAAGTCTTGCTCCCACCCCTGTTACCTATCTGCCTACTTTCCAGCTTATTCCCCACCTCCACTCCAGATAGTCATCTTAATGATAGTGGAGGTTTATGCACTCAGTCATGTCGGACTCTTTGTGACGCCATGGGCTATAGCCTGCCAGACTCCTCTGTCCATACGATTTTCCAGGCAAAAATACTGGAGCGGGTTGCCATTTCCTTCTCCAACTCATCTTAATAGCGCCTTGTATGTGCTCCCATAGGTTTTTAATTTCCTTTTAAGTTTTTAAAATTTATTTTCTTAATTGTGGTAAAATATACATAACATAAAATTGACCATTGTAACCAATTTTAAGATCAGTCGCTCAGTCGTGTCCAACTCTTTGCGACCCCAGGAATTGCAGCACGCCAGGCCTCCCTGTCCATCACCAACTCCCGGAGTTCACTGAGACTCACATCCATCGAGTCAGTGATGCCATCAAGCCATCTCATCCTCTGTCGTCCCCTTCTCCTCCTGCCCCCAATCCCTCCCAGCATCAGAGTCTTTTCCAATGAGTCAACTCTTCGCATGAGGTGGCCAAAGTACTGGAGTTTCAGCTTTAGCATCAGTCCTTCCAAAGAAATCCCAGGGCTGATCTCCTTCAGAACGGACTGGTTGGATCTCCTTGCACTCCAGTTCAGTGGTATTAAGCACATTCACATTCTTGTGCAACCATCACCACCATCCATCTCTAGAATGGTTTTCATCTTCCCAAACTAATCATCTGTGCCCATTAAAACAATAACTTCTCAGTCCTCCTTTCTCCAAGCCTTTGGCAGCCAAGATTCTATTTTCTGTCTCTATGAATTTGCCTGGAGATGGCTGGATGGCATCACTGACTCGATGGACATGAGTCTGGGTGAACTCCGGGAGTTGGTGATGAACAGGGAGGCCTGGTGTGCTGCGATTCATGGGGTTGCAAAGAGTCAGACACGACTGAGCGACTGAACTGAACTGATGAATTTGCCTATTCCAGGTGCCTCATACAAGTGAAATCATGCAGTGTTTGTTCTTTTGTGTCTGGTTTATTTCACTCAGTGAATCTTCAAGATTCATCCATGTTACGTAGAATTTCCTTCCTTGCCATCCTGATCCATTTCAGCACTCTTCCCCCTACTTTTTTTTGCTGTAGCATTTATTACCTTCTAGCATGCGATAATTTTGTAATGTCTGTCCTCCCCACTCCATGCCATTAGAATGACAGCTTCATAGGAGCAGAGACTTTTGTGTGTTTTATTCACTGATTTATTTCTTAGTGCATAGTAAGTGCTCTGTACATAGCACTCAATATGGACCATTTGATCGAATAAATAACTGAACAGTAGGATCTAATGAGCAACTGGTAAAGCCTTCCTCAGCGATCAATGCAAAGAAATAGAGGAAAACAATAGAATGGGAAAGACTAGAGATCTCTTCAAGAAAATTAGAGATACCAAAGGGACATTTCATGCAAAGATGGGCTCGATAAAGGACAGAAATGGTACGCACCTAACAGAAGCAGAAGATATTAAGAAGAGGTGGCAAGAATACACAGAAGAACTGTACAAAAAAGATCTTCACGACTCAGATAATCACAATGCTGTGATCACTCACCTAGAGCCAGACATCCTGGAATGTGAAGTCAAGTGGGCCTTAGGAAGCATCACTATGAACAAAGCTAGTGGAGGTGATGGAATTCCAGTTGAGCTATTTCAAATCCTGAAAGATGATGCTGTGAAAGTGCTGCACTCAATATGCCAGCAAATTTGGAAAACTCAGCAGTGGCCACAGGACTGGAAAAGGTCAGTTTTCATTCCACTCACAAAGAAAGGCAATGCCAAAGAATGCTCAAACTACCGCACAATTGCAGTCATCTCACACGCTAGTAAAGTAATGCTCAAACTTCTCCAAGCCAGGCTTCAGCAATACGTGAACCATGAACTTCCAGATGTTCAAAGCTGGTTTTAGAAAAGGCAGAGGAACCAGAGATCAAATTGCCAACATCCGCTGGATCATCGAAAAAGCAAGAAAGTTCCAGAAAAACATCTATTTCTGTTTTATTGACTATGCCAAAGCCTTTGACTAGATCACAATAAACTGTGGAAAATTTTGAAAGAGATAGGCATAGCAGACCACCTGACCTGCCTCTTGAGAAACCTATATGCAGGTCAGGAAGCAGCAGTTAGAACTGACATGGAACAACAGACTGGTTCCAAATAGAAAAAGAAGTACGTCAAGGCTGTATATTGTCACCCTGCTTATTTAACTTCTATGCAGAGTACATCATGAGAAACGCTGGGCTGGAAGAAGCACAAGCTGAAATCAAGGCTGCCAGGAGAAATATCAATAACCTCAGATATGCAAATAACACCACCTTTATGGCAGAAAGTGAAGAACTAAAGACCCTCTTGATGAAAGTGAAAGAGGGGAGTGAAAAAGTTGGCTTAAAGCTCAACATTCAGAAAACTCAGATCATTGCATCCAGTCCCATCACTTCATGGCAAACAGATGGGGAAACAGTGGAAACAGTGGCTGACTTTAATTTTGGAGGCTCCAAATTCACTGCAGATGGTGATTGCAGCCATGAAACTAAAAGACGCTTACTCCTTGGAAGGAAAGTTATGACCAACCTAGACAGCATATTAAAAAGCAGAGATATTACTTTGTCAACAAAGGTCTGTCTAGTCAAGGCTATGGTTTTTCCAATAGTCGTGTATAGATGTGAGAGTTGGACTGTGAGAAAAGCTGAGCACCAAAGAATTGATGCTTATGAACTGAGGTGTTGGAGAAGACCCTTGCAAGTCCCTTGGACTGCAAGGAGATCCAACCAGTCCATCCTAAAAGAGATCAGTCCTGGGTGTTCATTGGAAGGACTGATGTTGAAGCTGAAAGTCCAATACTTTGGTCAGCCGATGTGAAGAGCTGCCTCATTTGAAAAGACCCTGATGCTGGGAAAGATTGAGGGCAGGAGGAGAAGGGGATGACAGAGGATGAGATGGTTGGATGGCATCACTGACTCAATGGACATGAGTTTGGGTAAACTCCAGGAGTTGGTGATGGACAGGGAGGCCTGGCATGCTGTGGTTCATGGGGTCGCAAAGAGTCAGACATGACTGAGCGACTTAACTGAACTGAGAGGTAAAGGGCTTCTTGCCACCTAAAGTGTCCTCTGAAAAGGTGGAGAGGGATCAGAGAGCAGAATCAGTCCTCACTGGGCGGGGTCAGTCAGACAAGATGACCTTTAAGCTGTCTTCAAGCCTATTGGAAACAACTCTAAAACTTGACTGGTTCAAGAACAGCCCCGACACCTTGCGCCTGAAGGTGTGTGTACTGTGCTGTGGTGTTCAAGCTGAAAATCAAGGCTGCCAGGAGAAATATCAATAACCTCAGATATGCAAATAACACCACCTTTATGGCAGAAAGTGAAGAACTAAAGACCCTCTTGATGAAAGTGAAAGAGGGGAGTGAAAAAGTTGGCTTAAAGCTCAAGCTTAAAGCTTAAAGGGAGGGGCAGGTTATCGTGGAGGAGCTGCAACAGGAGGCAGGGGATGCCAGCATCCTGGTCTGTTTGCAAGAAGCATCTCTTTCCCAGGGAGAGGGTAGCAGGGAGTCAGAGCCTAGGAACTCCTTGATTCCAGCTGCTGCAACAGCTTGTTCAAGACAACTATATTTGGAGAGGTCTAGTTTGGGGGAAAAAAAATCTTCAGTGCTCCTTTCAGGACAAAACATTTCCCTTTCCATGGCTTACTATCAATCATCTCAGTGTCAGATATTGCCCAATTCTTTGTTTTCCCCACAACATTGCACTTAATGAATGATATTGCTGTGAATTTACAAAGTTATTTCTAAAACTTGTGGTTCAAAATCAACTGTCTTTCATAGTCTATGTGTATGTATTTTTCAAAGGATGTTGCAAGGGCTAAGTTTTCCCCAAACTTGTTTTTAACAGTAAAAAAAAAAAAAAAAAAAAAGAGGGGGAAATCTCTAAATGTTCAAAAACGTTAAATTAAAAAAACTATGATGATGTGAAATTTTATTTACTAATACAGGAAAGGGCTTCCCTGGTGGCTCAGTTGGTAAAGAATCCACCTGCAATGCGGGAGACCTGGGTTCAATCCCAGGCCCAAGATCTGGGAAGATCCCCTGGGGAAGGGAACAGCTATCCACTCCAGTATTCTGGCCTGGAGAATTCCATGGACTATATAGTCTATGGGGTTGCACAGAGACGGCCACAACTGAGCAACTTTCACTTTCATCAAGTCTAACTTTCACTTTCAATACAGTTAAAGTGTCCATAAGGCATTACCTAAGGAAAAAAGGAGGTTACAAACCGCTGTGTGCAGTATGATTCCATTTTTGTTTGCTTTTAAAATATATTACATATTCTAATATACAAATATTTAAATATATTTATGTAAATTCTAGAATGACATGCAGCAAGATGTTGAAAATAGTTATCTCTGGGATTTCAGCCCATTTTTGTATTATTTCCTTTATTTGTATTGGTAATTGTGAGCTTTCTTTCCTTTATATTCAGGGAAAAGAGTCATACTGAAACCGTTCGCTTCAGACTGGGACTTGAACTCATATGGCCAGGCCTTGAACCTGGCCACATCCCATGATCTTCCAACTGAGATCACACGCCTGGTCTCAGGACTTAATGAAGCTCAGGTTCTTGATGTCACAGTACAGAAAGGATTCAATGAGAGACAAAGTGATAAGTCAGAAGTGGACTTATTTAGAGAGATATACATCCCACAGACAGAGTATGGGCCGTTGCAGAGGGTGAGCACAGCCTTGAAATGTGGTATGGTTAGCTTTTATCGGCTGGATAATTTCATAAGGTAATAAGTGGGAAGATTATTCTAACTATTTGGGGGAAGGGATGGAGATTTCCAGGAATTGAACCACTGCCCACTTTTTGGTCTTTGATGGTTGGTCATGGAACAGTCATAGCACCTGTGGGTACTTGGCACATGCTGCTTCCCTGGTGGTTCAAATGCTAAAGAATCTGCCTGCAAGGCAGGAGACCTGGGTTCGATCCCTGGGTCAGGGAGATGCCCTGGAGAAGGAAATGGCAACCCACTCCAGTATTCTTGCCTGGAGAATTCCATGGACAAATTCTTGGCAGGCTATAGTCCATGGGATCGCAAAGAGTTGGACTTGACTCAGAGACTAACACTCACTAAAAGATCTTTGCCTGGTCATGAAGATCTCCCATGTTTTCTTCCAGGGCTTTATTAGTTTAGTTGTCACATTTAGGCCTATGATCCATCTTGAATTAATTTATATGGTGTGAGGAAGGGGTTAGAGTTCATTTTTCTCTATGAGTATGCATAGAAAAAAAATGGGTTTTCCCCAGAATTGCTTAGATGTCTTTATAGTAAATGAAGTTACCATATATGTATGGATCTATCACAATCAACTTTATTATTGATTTTTTAAAAGTTTGTTTATTTTTGGCTGCGCTGGGTCTTCTCTGTTGCGTGCGGGTTACTCTCTAGCTGTGGTGCACGAGTTTCTCATTTTGGTGGCTTCTCTTATTGCAGAGCACAGGCTCTAGGGTTTGCAGGCCTCAGTAGTTGTGGAGCAACAGGCTTAGTTATCTGCAGCATGTGGGATCTTCCCCAGCCAGGGACTGAACCAGGGTCCCCTCAATAGCAAGGTGGAGTCTTAACTACTGGACCACCAGGGAAGCCCCACGAACAACTTTAAAGGCATCAGTTTCCAGATCCTCAACTTCTGTACGTCTTTTTTTTCTAAACTGGATCTGTTTGCCTCTGCAATGAAACGTCAAGCCAGTTGTTCTTTCCCACTTCACTAATCTTTCCAAGTAAGGCTTACCTTTCACTCAATTCCCGTGGGAACATGGTTTGTCATCTAGACAAGTGCAAAGCACTGTAGACCCAAACAAAGGAGCAATTAGAGAGAGCACACTTCTGAAGGAGAGACCCCCTCCACAAAGCACAGAGAGCATCAGCTATAAATATTGAAGGGACAGCATCTTATTCCATCTAAGGGACATATTCTAGGTGACAAGGCTCTGTGCATTGTCTATTTAGCTTAGAATATGAAAGTGAGATGGTTGTCATGAGGCTATGTATTAATACATTTATCTGAACTGAAAAATGAATCCAGATTTTTCTTTTGACAGAGAGTAAGTCTAATTGGGCTGGCTGTTTGACAATGAATTCTGGCTTTGCCGATTAGCTTATATGGCAGACATTTCCCATAAATTAAATAAACCAAATCTGCAACTCTGAGGTTCTCGAGAAAATATATACAACATGCAGGAAATTATATTTTTTGCTGCTGTTAAAATTATGATAAAAAATTTAGATGTCAACTTCAAAATATGACAATATGTAGTTTTCCAAAATTCCTTGAGGGGATACACAGCATGAAAATTTGAAGAACAGTGATCTAGGGCAGTGGTTCTCAAGTCTGGTTGCAACTGGAATCACTTGGAGAGATTAAAAGACAGTGATGCTGGGCTTCACTCCAGGCTGATTATGTCGAAGAAACTGGGAGTGAGTACTTTTGAAAAACTCCCTAGGTATAGCCGGGCTAAAAACCACTTGCTCCTTTGTGCCTTGTCTCTCTGGACTCGCACAATCTAAGCCCCTCTCCCTTCCTCACTCCCAGGCTGTCTCCCTGACTAACACCCATATCTAGCTCCAAGCCAGACATTATCTCTTGGACATTCACAGGCCCTTCAAACACAACATGTCTCAAGCCAACCTTGGCAACAGTTTGCTATTTATTATTTTTTTACTGTACTGGGTCTTCAACTGCAGGTTGCAGTTTTTCTCTACTTGTGGTTTTCTCTACTTGTGGTGGTTTTCTCTACTTGTGGCAGTTTTCTCTACTTGTGGCCACCTGGGGCTACTTTTCATTGTGGTTTTTCTCTACTTATTGCAGTTTTTCTCTACTTGTGGTTTTTCTCTACTTATTGCAGTTTTTCTCTACTTGTGGTTTTCTCGACTTGTGGTGGTTTTCTCGACTTGTGGCGGTTTTCTCGACTTGTGGCGACCTGGGGCTACTATTCGTTGTGGTACACCAGCTTCTCGCTGCAGAGGCTTCTCATTGTGCAGCACCGGTTCTAGGCGCAAGAACTTCGGTAATTGCAGGAATTGGGCTCAGTATTTGCAGCTCCCGGGCTCTAGAGCACAGGCGCATGGGCTTAGTTGCTCTGTGGCATGTGGGATCTTCCTCATTGGCAGGTAGATTCTTATCCACTGTGCCACCCAGGAAGCCCCTTGGCAACAGTTATGATCATTTGTCAGTAGAAAATGTGTGGGTGTGTGCCTCAAAATACATATATTAAAAAAATAAACCAGGGGAGTTTCCTGGAGGCTTAGTAGTTAAGATTCTGGGCTTTCACTGCTATGGCCCAGGTTCAGTCCCCGGTTGAGGGACTGAGATCCTGCAAGCTGAGCAGCTCAGCAAAAAACATCCCTCCAAATTATATGTATTACTATGTTAGCATGTCTATAAAATAGGAAATACAAAAACATGAGACTAACAATGAATATAAGAGACTTCCCTGGGGGTCCAGTGGTTAAGAATCCGCCTTCCAATGCAGGGGATGAGGTCCTATCCCTGGCTGGGGAACTAAGATCCTACATGCCTCAAGGCAACTAAGCCTGTGTGCTTCAACTAAGACCCCGATGCAGCCATGAAGAAATAGAAACAAAAACCTTTTAAAAAGTGAATATAAGTACAAGTTCCAACATTTTCTCTCCACATCCTATGGATGACCTCTGGTCTTTTGCACACACTGGTCCCTCTTCTGGGAATTCCCTTCCCCCTTTGTCCTTCCCTACGATCTTCCACTTATTCCTCAAGACCCAGTGCTCTGAGACTCCCCCACATGTGGACCTTCCCTACCTCCAAAATGCCCCCGGGGGACTCTGCACAGGCCTCTCCCTTTACAACGACCACTGTTTTGGTTTGGCTTTTGAAATATTTATGTCGGCCAGGACTGCTGCCCCATATCCTGCAATGAACAGGAAGCCACACAACAGGGATTCTTTGGCCCCTAATTCCACCAGGCCCAAGGCTGAGGATCCCTGCCCACACCTTCCTCCCTCCACATCATGCCTGACAAGCAAAAAATTAAGTCTGGCTGTCAAACGTCTTCAAGGCTGAGATCGTGTCACCTGCATTTCCGGATCTGCCATCCTCTAGCTGTGTGACTTTGCTGTGTGCTTAGTCAATCAGTTGTGTCCGACTCTTTGTGACCCCATGGTCTGTAGCCCACCAGGCTCCTCTGTCTGTGGGGATTCTCCAGGCAATAATATTGGAATGGGTTGCCATGCCCTCCTCCAGCCGATCTTCCCAACCCAGGGATTGAACCCAGGTCTCCCACATTGCACACATATTCTTTACCATGTGAACCACCAGGGAAGCCCAAGAATACTGGAGTAGGTAGCCTATCCCTTCTCCAGGGGGTCTTCCCGACCTAGGAATTAAACCAGGGTCTCCTGCATTGCAGGTGGATTCTTTAAGACCTGAACTACCAGGGAAGCGCTTGTGTGACTTTAGGCAAGTGATTTGACCTCTCTGAGCCGGAGTTTCCACCTTGTTAGAAAAAAAATTAAAAACAAAACAAAACTCCCTCCCCCTGCCAGCCACTGTGAGAAGACACAGCAATGCCCAGAGAAGACCCAACTCTGTACTTGGCTCCCAGAAGAGCCTGGTTCACAGAGCTTGCTGTTGCTAATCTCTGCTTCTCTCTTCCCCAAGACCTCTGCTGTCTGTGGGTTTGGGGACTCCTATACCCAGAACATGGCTCAGTGGTAAATAATTCGCCTGCAGGTGATACAAGAGATGCGTCAGATTGAGACCCAGGGTTCAATCCCTGGGTTGGGAAAATCTCCTGGAGAAGGAAATGGCAACCCACTTCAGGATTCTTGCCTGGAGAATCCCATGGATAGAGGAGCCTGGTGGGCTACAGTCCACAGGGTCGCAAAGACTCGGACACGACTGAGGACAGCACCCAGAACACACTCTGCCATGGCGTGAGCTGCAGAGAGAAATGACTGTGCACACTGAGAGGGCAGGGGCTGAGCAGGGCCCTGGCGTGGGGTGGGTGCCAAGTGCCGAGTCCCTGGTACCTGCTGCTCCCTGTGCTGTAAGGAACGCAGGGAGCCCCGTGGGTCATGCAGAGTTTGAACTGTAATCGGGCAGAGTGTGTGGGTGGGACTCTCCTTGAGCCTCTGACTCTGGGCCTTCTGCCCGAGGCCTTGTGGAGGCTGACTGTTCCTCTCAGATATCAAAGGCTCCCAGTGACAGGGCTCCACGAGGGATTTTCCTCAAGCTTTTTGGCTGCAAATTTCAAGCCTACAATAAAGTTGCAAGACTGGTGCAATGAGCATACATATACCCTTCACCTGGATCCACCTCTTTTGGTTCATCTCTATCTGTACACAGGCGTGCGTGCTAGGTCGCTCAGTCATGTCAGACTCTTTGTGACCCCACGGACTGTAGCCCTCCAGGCTCCTCTGTCCATGGGATTTTCCAGGCAAGAATACTGGAGTAGGTTGCCATTTCCTGCTCCAGGGGATCTTCTGGACCTAAGGATTGAACCACGTCTTCTGCGTTGGCAGGCAGATTCTTTACCCCTGGGTCACCAGAAAAGTCCCTGTCTGTGTACATGCACACACTTTTTTCAGAACCATTTGAAACTTGACATCGTGACACTTGATCTCAAAATGTTTCCCTAGGCATCCTTTCAGAACAAGGACATTCTCCTTTAAAACCGCAACACGGTGATCATATTCAAAACACATGATGCTGATGAATCCCTTATCTAACTGTGGTTCTTGTTTAGACTTCCCCAGTTGTCCCAATTGTGATTTTTTTATATATATATATTTTTTGTTTTGTTTCGATCCGGGAGCTGATCAAGGACCTATCTAAGCACTGTATGTAATTATGTAATTGTCAACCCATGCCAGTATTCTTGCCTAGAGAATCCTGTGGACAGAGGAGCCTGGTGGGCTGCTGTCCGTAGGGTCGCATAGAGTCGGACACGACTGACGCGACTTAGCATGCATGCATGCATTGGAGAAGGAAATGGCAACCCACTCCAGTATTCTTGCCTGGAGAATCCCAGGGACGGCGGAGCCTGGTGGGCTGACGTCTATGGGGTTGCACAGCATGTCTTTTTAACCTAGTTCTCCTTTTTTGTTTTTTTGGTCATCTGGGACACTTACATTAAAAAAAAAAGATTTTAAAAATGTATTTATTTATTTTTGGCTACGCTGGGTCTTGACCACTGCTCGGGCTTTTCTCTAGTTGCGGTGAGTAGGGGCTACTCTCTAGTCGTGGTATGAGGGCTTCTCTTGTTGTGGAGCACAGGCTCTAGGGCTCGAGGGCTCCGTATTTGTGGCTTCTGGGCTCTAGAGAGCTGGCTCAATTGTTGTGGTGCATGGGCTTAGTTGGGCTTCCCAGATGGCACTAGGGGTAAATGAATCTGTCTGCCAATGCAGGAGACATGAGACTCTGGTTCAGTCCCTGGGTTGAGAAGATCTCCTGGAGGAGGGTATGGCAACCCACTTCAGGAGTCTTGCCTGGAGAATCCCATTGACAGAAGAACCTGGTGGGCCACAGTTCATAGGGTCGAAAAGAGTTGGATACCGCTGAAGCAACTTAGCACACACACACTTAGGCTTAGTTGCTCCTCAGGATCTTCCTGGATCAGGAATCGAACTCATGTCTCCTGCATTGGCAGTCAGATTCTTTACCACTGAGCCACCAGGGAAGCCTGATACTTATATTAAAAAAAATAAAAAAGAATCCAGACTAGTTGTTTTGCACAAATGTCCCTCAATTCGAGATTATCTGGCTACCGTCCATGGTGTCAGAAAGAGTTGGACACAGCTTAGCAACTGAGCACGAGTGCACGCTAGTTGCTGCTGCTGCTGCTGCTAAGTCGCTTCAGTCGTGTCCAACTGTGTGACCCCAGAGACGGCAGCCCACCAGGCTCCCCCGTCCCTGGGATTCTCCAAGCAAGAACACTGGAGTGGTTTGCCTAAATTCAGGGTGTGCATTTTGGGTAGGAATATTAATAGCACAGGGGGCTCCAGTATTTTTGACTGGAGAAGCTGATGGACAGAGGAGCCTGGTGGGCTACAGTCCATGGGGTTGCAAAGAGTTGGACACGACTGAGCAACTAAGCACAGCACATTAATAGCACAGAAGAAAAGTTTGACGCGCTTAGAACATCCCACCAGGCAGCACAAGATGTCCCATGTCCCACTATCTGTGACCTTACTTTTGACCCTACAGGTTTTCATAGAGGAGAGAATTTTGCGGGAACCTGCAACCTCTCTGCTTGCCCCCCAGGCCAGCCACATTGGAGACCTCCCCATGGGGAGGTGGCACCTTCTGTGACTTTTAGGGACTAAAGGGAATGGAGTGTGGCCAGAACTGCTTCCCAGGGTCCCAAACCCCACCCTCAGTTCCGGGGTTCTGGGGGAGAGCACAGGGGCTCGCTCTCTTGGCTGCTCCCCCTTTATAGATTTTTCAGAGAGCACCAGAGGAGAAAGTCATTATCCATCATCACAGAGGCAACCCCAGTGTTTATGATACTTTTCGATTTCCAAAGGACTTTCCTGCCGGGGTCCAGCCCCGGTGGATCCAGGGAATTTGAAGCGGGGACAGCGTCGGTGAGGATCAGGAAACAACTGCTTAATTAAACGTTAATTAAGGATATAAAGAGTAATAGAATAAGGATAGCTCAGTGAGGAAATTCAGTGGAGAAAAGAGGCTGAATAATTCAGCCAGAAGGTAAGAGAAAGAACGACACAGGGAGACCAAGTTTCGGTGAACAAGGTCCGCACTTTATTTTCCAAAGTAGTTTTTATACCTTAAGTTATGCATAGAGGATAATGGGGGAAGGGGTAGAGTCATGCAGTAAGCCAGGCTTTCTTCCTGCAAACTTATCATATGCAAAAGTTTAGGTGATTTGCATCATCTTCTGGCCCGGAGGCCTGTTAACATTTTAAGACCCTTTCTTCAGAAAACTTACTTTTCTCTAAAGGTGATAAGTCAAGCGCCACCCTCCAAAAGCATTAGATAAAGTTGCATTCCTACAGAGCAAAGGTGTGGTGGGCTATAACAAGAAAAAGAATTAACTCAAGGGTCCAAGGTTACAAACATTAAAGTTACTACTTACACCAATTATATTAATCAATACACTGCCAGGGACACAGCAGGTAAGGGATATGGAAACTAAGCAGCAAACATTGGCCCAACAAGTGAAAATCCCTTCACCAATACAATTTCTAATCAATCTTTTAACTGCTCAAAGGAATCTGTATTTAGACAGTTTAGAACATCTCATGCCTCTCACAGTTGGGAGGATCTGAGCAATCACATGTGGCCAGAAAAACCTATTCAGGCAGGCTAGAGGACTTCCAAAGGAGTTTGTAGGTTGAAACACTGTCACACCCAGGAATTATTAACTGGAGCTGTAAGCTAACTCTTTTTTCAGAGAGAGGTAGTGGGGGACAGCCCCCCATAAAGTCAGAGGTGTAGGTGAAAGCATAAAGCAGAAAGTAGGCAGACTCTGGTTTGGGGGGTAGATGCTCGAAAATTTCCAGGGGAACTCCTGAGGCTCGATCCGCCTTTGGCCTTTGCGTATGCCAAGCCTCCTTCCTCTTGACCTTTGCCACGGGGGGAGCTCGCTCCCAGCACTTTCCCGCTTCATTTCCAGGGGCAAATAAGAGCCAGTCTCCTCAAGCACCAACCATGTTATTTGTTAAAGTTTCATATGCCTTAGAGTGCTCTGCTCCTCACACCCATCCTGAGAGGTGGGTACAACCGTCACCCCGGTGTACAGATGGGAAAATGGAGTCACAGAGAGGTTAAGCAGCTTGCCTGAGGTCACCCAGCTAGGAAGTAGCAGTGCTGGGACTCGAACCCTGGCTCCTTTGAACCCCTAGCCAAGGTTCTAAGCAGCATGCTGCGAGTTCTCTTTTGAGCTTCACAGAAGATCCAGTGGCAAGCAGGGAAGACGTGAAGGTACCTGTTTGCAGATGGAGGAAATAAAACCAGAAAAGTTGTGTGTTCTGGCCAAATTTGTGGAACTGGGAGTAGGCCCCGGAACTTCGGAGTCCTGGCCTAGTGCCTTTGCCGCAGCCACAGGCTGCTCTTGGACTGAGGCCAAAGATACCGAGGAGGGCCTTCCCTGGTGGTCCAGTGGCTACTCTGAGCTCCCAGTGCGGGGGGCCCGGGTTCCATCCCTGGTCAGGGAGGAACTGGATCTCACACACTGCAACTAAAAAAAAAATAATAATAATAGATCTCGGCATGCCACAACCAAAAGATCCTGCCTGCTGCAACCAAGACCCTGCCCAGTCGAATAAATATTTTTTAAAAACAAACAAACAAAAAAGCAAAGATGCCAAGGGTCCTGATGGTGATATGCCAAGAGGGATGGCAAGAGGGCAGGGCAATGGCAGTGAGTGTCCCTCCGCAGCCTCCTCAGCATGCCACCATGAGTGAAGCAGGGATCTTCCCTGCTTTTGCCCCCAAGCCACAATCCACCCCCCTCCGCCTGCCCTTGTGCCTGTCTCATCCTGCCTCTCCTTGGCTGGGAGGGAACCATCCCGTGCCAGCCATCCACTTGTCAAGGCACCCTTGTTTTAGGAAGAAATGGCTGGTTCCTGTGGCAAACCCCTGCCTAGCCTGATAGACCTGAGCAGCTGGTTTTTGAACCCTGGTCTCAGAGAAGCCCAGAATCCCCACCTGCTGGAGGCAAGAGGAAATACTGGGCCAAGATGGGGAGGTGGCCTGGAATCACCTGGGGGATTGGGTGGGACATGGGCAAGATAAGGGAAGCCAGAGGGTGAAGGGGAAAAGGTCCACCCCTTTACTGCTTTACAAATCCTAGATTAGGTCACCTCTTCGGTGAAGCCCACCTTGACCACCTTGGTGCTCAGCAAGCTCTGCTCAACTATATGTGCTTAGCCAAACAGTTGTGTCCAACTCTTTGAGACCCCATGAACTGTAGCCTGCCAGGGTCCTCTGTCCATGGGATTCTCCAGGCAAGAATACTGGAGTGGGTTGCCATGCCATCCTCCAGAGGATCTTCCCAACCCAGGGGTTGAACCCAGGACTCCTGCATTGCAGATGGATTCTTTACCAGCTGAGCCACAAAGGAAGCCCCCTCAACTATATGGGAAAGTACTTAATTCTGCTTTAACCAAAACAGGCAAAGTGCTTGTGTCTCCTCTACACGCTCCAGTATTCTTGGGCTTCACTTGTCTCAGCTGGTAAAGAATCTGCCTGCAATGCAGGAGACCTGGGTTCGATCCCTGGGTTGGGAAGATCCCCTGGAGAAGGGAAAGGCTACCCACTCCAGTATTCTGGCCTAGAGAATTCCATGGACTGTATAGTTCATGAACTCCCAGAGTCGTACATGACTGAGCAACTTTCACTTCTGGGCTTCCCTGATAGCTCAGTTGGTAAAGAGTCCACCTGCAATGCAGGAGACCCCAGTTTGATTCCTGAGTCGAGAAGATCCCCTGGAGAAGCGATAGGCTACACTCTAGTATTCTTCGGCTTCCCTGTGGCTCAGCTGGGAGAGAATCTGCCTATAATGCAGGAGACCTGGGTTCAATTCCTGGGTTGAGAAGATCCCCTAGAGAAGTGAAAGGCTACCCATTCCAGACAGTCCGTGGAGTTGCAAAAAGTTGGACACAACTGGGCGAATTTCACTTTCACTTTCCTTTTATATAGTACTAACTGGCGGTGGGCGGGGGGCGGGGGCAGCTTTGTGCAGCTATTTGGGCCTAATCCTGAGTCATGTATGCAATAGGTGCTCAGTGCATGGGTTTTTGTTTTGTGTTTTGTAAAACTAGGTGACCATTGTAGATGCCATTTCAGATGCATTCAATCCTGTATTGTTGCAAACTTGAATTTTCTGAGATACGTCAGACCACAAGGACTTAAAAATTCCCTCACCCTCTTCAACATTTTGGTTAAAGATTTTGGCTAAAGATTTGAAAGGATCAAGGTTGAATAGAAGACTTTCCAGTCAAAATGGAAAAAGCATCCCAAGTGACAAAAACCCTTCTTAAGGATAGTGTTAAGAAAACTCTCACCAAGCTATGCTGGAAAACTCATCTAAAATTACTGTCAGGGAAGCCTAAAATGGAAAAAGGTCTTACAAATTGCTCTGCATATACCAGTGGCCCCATAAGTGGACTAGGAATGAGCCCTTATGAAAGGATATATAGGAGACCACGCTTAGCTCCTGAGCTTCCACAATGGCTTAGCAGTAAAGAATCTGCCTGCAATGCAGGAGCTGCAGGAGACATGGGTGGGGATCCCCTGTTTGATCCCTAGGTGGGGAAGTTCCCCTGGAGGAGGAAATGGCAACCCATTCCAGTATTCTTGCCTGGAGAACCCCCATGGACAGAGGAACCTGGCAGGCTACAGTCCATGGGGTCACAGAGTCAGACACGACTGAAGTGACTGACCACGCACACACACTTAGCTGCTAAAAGTAAAAAGAGAAACATGTCTAACACAGGAGGTAAAATTAAACAGTATGTTCAATAGGTTGTGTTCCACCAGGTCTCCCTCTCACCTGGAAGTCCCTTTCCACCCTTCAAAGCAGGAGGCCAGGTGCTGCCGAAAGTGTGAAAAAGAGAGATGCCCTGAGCAGCAGCTTGAAGAAAAAGGGAAAGAATCCTATGTTCCTCAAGATTGAGGGGTATCAAAGAAAAGAGGGGGGCGCGGGGAGAAAGTTCCCTGGTTGTCTAGTGGTTAAGAATCTTTCTGCCAATGCAGTGGATCCCTGGTCTGGAAAGATCCCACAGGCTGCAGGGCAAGTAAGCTCATGAGCCACCACTACTGAGCCCATGCCCCCCAGAGCCCGAGCTCTGCAACAAGAGAAGCCACTGCAGTGAGAAGTCTGCACACCGCAACTAGAGAAAGCCCGCTTGCAGCAGCAAAGACCCAGAGCAGCCAAAAATAAATGCATATACAAATCTTTTTTAAAAAGAAAGAAACGTGATAGTTTAGAAAAGAAAGAAAAGCAAAGGGGTAATTAATGCCCAGCACGACCCTGTGGGGCTGCTGGATATGGAGGCCTTTTTGTCCCCCAGTTTTTGTAGGCAAGACTCCAGCTTCCATTACTCAGCACATGTTTTGATTAGCTAAATAAAATGAAAGACTTTATCTATTCATCCATTCATTCACTCGAAAAAATCATTAACATCATTAAACGAGCAACTGCTCTGAGCTAGAATCTCTTCTAGGGGCGCTCACCCTCGGGGACTGACATTCTAGTGCAGAGAGACGGATCACAGATAAATAAGCAGATAACATGAGGCCAGCTCTAGGAAGAAAGAATGAGTGAGTGAGTGAATGAATTGTCGATGGAGGAGAGGAGAAAGTGGATGAAAGGCTCAGGGAGGGAATTCCCATCCTCCTGCCATCACCCTGGAGGACGGGCGCTCTGCAGAGAGTCTGCCCTCGCCAGAGCTGGGGCAGCCTGTTGCCCTGGCTTTATGTTAGTCCGAGAGAAGATATTCCAGGAGGAGATATTTACTCTAGGCTTTTAGAGCACTGGCTATCACCCACCTTCACCCCCATCCAGAGGCACCAGAAATGAAACTGCTGGCCTCTCAAAGGAAAACCAGAACTCAGTCCACCGCTAAGACCAAGGGCAGCCAGTATAGGGGACAGCTGCCCTGGGACATTCAGAAAAGTGCAGCAGCATCAAAATGCTGCCGAGGAGGCCGTGTTCCCCAAGGTCAGGGCTGACCTGGGACTAGAGGCAGCAGAAGAATCTTCTTCCTCCCTTCCTTTCGTTCCTTTCGTTCCTCCCTTCCCTGGCCACTCTGTGCACATTACACTCCCAGCCTTCTCTCTTCCACTTCCCATTTTATTTTTCTCTGTGGCACTTATTACCTTCTAACACATCATACAGTTTACTTATCTATTGTGTTCTTGCTTTTTTTAAATTAAAATTTTGTTACTCAATAATGAGGGGCCAGTTTACCATGATGTGACAATGGTGGTAGCCAAGAGTACTAGGAAGAAGCTCAGCATTCAATGTATCTAAGACATAAAGCTTCAGTGATTCGTTAAATATTATACAGGATCAAAACTTTCAGCACTTCCTTAGATCTTTAATTGAAATCTTTCAGACAAGGAGACATGGATTTGATCCCTGGGTTGGGAAGATCCCCTGCAGAGGGAGATGGCAAACCACTCCAGTGTTCTTGCCTGGGAAAATGCATGGACAGAGGAGCCTGGCAGGCTACAGTTGCAAAAGAGTTGGAGATGACTTAGTGACTAAACAGGAACAGCAGATAAGTTAAATAATCTGAACAGGTCAGAAATTGCCTGCTGACATCATACTTTAGTGAATTACCTTGCACAGGGAACTCTACTCAGTACTGTGTAATGATCTGCTGTACAGCAAAGTGTATCAGTTATACATATACATATGCCCACTCTTTTTTAGATTCTATTCCCATATTGTGTTTGCTTTTGTCAACAACCCCCCAGACCCCAAATGCAAGTTCCACGAGGGCAGGGATTTACCTCTTCTGCTCACTGTTATATTCTGGCACCCAGAACAGTGCCTGGCACACAGTAGGTGCTCAAAGAGTATTACTCACACCTTCCTTCATCCTTCCAAAATTCCTTGAGTGCTGGTTCTGTGCCCGTACTGTGCTCTGGGCAGGGGCGTGAGTCATCAATAAGACATCCTGGGACTCCCCTGGCAGTCCAGTGCTTAGAACTCTGTGTTTCCACTGCAGGGGGCATGGGTTCGATCACTGGTCGAGGAACTAAGATCCCTCAAGGAACTCAGCCAGGCCCCAAAATAACTAATAAGACATCACTCCTCTCTTTAAGACACTCATGGCCCCTGGGAGCCATCCTTGGGAATGGATGGCGCCAGAAACCTGTGTGCCCTTCCCCCCACTTCATTCCCAAAGTTCCCCTCCATTCACTCCCCTTGCTGTGTGAATGAGGGGAAGTCTTTCCCTGTAACAGCGAGCACGCGTCCCTGAAAGCAAACCTTCCTTCTGGCTCTGCCCGGAGCCAACAAGCAGCCTGGTCCAGTGGAATCAGACAGCCCAGAATTTGACTCTGAATCCTGCTCCCTGGCTTCTCTGAGAACTCCGTTTCTTCATCTGTAGGATGGGACTCCAATATCCACCTTGCAAGGGTTCCACTGCGAGTAGAAGCTGACTAAAGGGTTTGGCCAGAGCAAGCAGTAATCAAAGGCCCCGCTTGCTGACACTGTTCCCGCGGTGTCTGGCTGTGACTTGCAGCAGGCTGCCTCGCGTAGAGAGGACACCCTGGTGCCCCGGGCTGGCACAGCGAAGCCACACTCCAGTCCCCAGCACGCTGGGCAGGCACTCAACCTCAGGTGTTCCACACAGCATTCATGGCTTTTACAAATCTGAGATTCAACTTGACGATGACTTTTTAAAATCCAGCATTGGTGAGGGTGTGTGCTTCCCGCTGTCACACCTGGCTCCTGAGGCATGTGTTTTATTTGGGAAAATCTAGTGATATCTCAGGGCCTCCCAGGTGGCGCTAGTGGTAAAGAACTCGGCTGCCAATGCAGGAGACATAGGAGACACTGGTTGAATCCCTGGGTCAGGAAGATGCCCTGGAGGAAGGCATGGCAACCCACTCCAGTATTCTTGCCTGGAGAATCCCATGAACAGAGGAGCGATATCTATCAAAACAATTCAGCCTCTAGGAATTCACTGAAACCTGTACAAAGACTCACAGACCTGGGTGTACATGAAAATGTTATTTATAATACCAAACAAATAAATAACTTCATTGTCTAACACTAGGGATTTACTAGATAAAACATATGATATATCCTGCCATTAAAAATAGTGTTACAGAAAAAGAATAATATGGGAAGATGTTTACAAAATATTAAATGAGTAAAGCAAATATAAATCAGTATTATAGTATACATCTCTTTCCCTCTCTCGTACTAAAGTTGCCTCTAGATGGTAGGATTACAAATGTTTTCTAGTGTCTTCTTCATGCTTTTCTGCATTTTCTTTTGTGTATTACCTGTTTTGAAAGAAAAATTAGAAAATCAAGCTCATTTTTGCAAAATACAGACTAAGCAGAGATATAACAAATTACATAGTTACATTTTATCTTATATCATGTCGAGATCACTTATGTTAACCTATAGATAATTTCTGATCACAGCTCAATGAACTTGTGAAAACCTTTTAAACTGTCCCTATGATCTTTTATTACTGGACCAGAAAGATCCCCTGGAGAAGGGAAAGGCTACCCACTCCAGTATTCTGGCCTGGAGAATTCCACGGACTGTATAGTCCATGTGACTCGCAGAGTCGGACATGACTGAGCGACTTTCACTTTCATACATATATATGTAAATTCTTAATGCCCTTTTCTTTGGAAATAATGTTAATTTACAGAAAAGTTGCAAAGGTAGTATAGAAAGTGCCCCTCTTCCCACCCCCATCCCTCCTAACTTGCATAACCAGGGTACACTTGTCATAACCCTTAGTGACACTTGTCACTAAGAAATCAGCACTAGTAACTAAACTTCAGACTTTATTTGGATTTCACCAGTTTTCCCATTAACATTCTCATTCTGTGCCAGGGTACAATCCCTGGGTACCATATCGCCTTGATCTGTCCCTGTCTTTTCAGGCTTCCCTGGTCTGTGACAGTTTCTTGGACGTTCCTGGTTTTCCAGGTACCTGTGTGAATTTTGTAATCAGGAAAAGAAAGGGATGAGGACGAAGCAGAAGAAAAGAAGATGAAGATGATGATGGTGATGGTGAAGAGTTATGTCCCGGAATGCCTTCGTTTTTATCTCGGTGGGAGGCAAAGGATCTTCTTTTCCTTTCTCTGCTCACCAGTACAAAACGGGGAAAGCAGTTGCTGCCTCGCATCTGTGGGATCCACAGAGGCTGGGTGCCTTAATCCCTCCCTGCCTTCTGCCCTCTCGGTTCCTGCGCCCGCTACCGTCCCTCCCGCCCCCCACCCCGATGCGGGGGCCCTTGGCTACTGGGCGACCCCGGGGCCGCGGGTCCCCTCTCCGGTTGGGCGAGCGCGCGGGCGGCACCCGGATCAACTGTTCCACAACACCCGACTCGGCCGCCCCGCCCCGCCCCTGCCCCTGCCCCGGGTCTTATAAGGCTGTCCTGCCTTCAAACCTCCGAACTGCCCGCTGCCCGCCCCGGCCAGGCGCCCCCTGCAGCATGATCTGGAACACCAATCTCCGCTGGCGGCTGCCGGTCGCCTGCCTGCTCCTGGAGGTGGCCCTGATAGCCCTCTTCGGTGTGTTCGTGCGCTACGACATGGATGCCGATCCCCACTGGGTGCAGGAGAAGGTGATCAAGAACTTGTCCACTGACTTGGAAAACGAATTCTACTATCGCTACCCGAGTAAGTTCCGCCACCTTGCAGGTCACCCCCCCACAACCACCCCCCTCCCCCCGCCCCGGGCGGAGGGTCCTGCCTGGCCTCGGGCGGGAGCTGCCTGAGGAGATGCAGCCCCCAGCCCCCTGCCCCGTCCCTCTTAGGCTTCCCACTATGGAGACTTCCCAGTGTCTGGAGGTTAAGCTCGGGAAATGGCCAGGTGTGCCCAAATTCCTCGGAGACCTCCAACCTCTCTTCAGAGAGCCCTTCTTGATGTCTTCAGGAGACCCCAGCCAGTGGGTGACCTTGGCTCTCTTATCCAGCTGTGCCCAAACTCTCCGCCTTAAGAGGGTAGTTCCAACTTCAAGGGCTGCAGGGGTGGCTCATTGGCCTACCCGCCCTGCTGGCGTGCAGGACCACAGCACAACCATGTTTTGGCTTGGAGAGGGAGAGAAATGCCCCTGAATTCCCTGGCATCCGTGGTGCCGTGATTAACAGCATGGCCGTAGAGTCACCACACCTCACCTGTATCACGGCTCTGCCCTCAACCAGGTGGGTGACCTGTAGGCAAATGTCAACAATACACAGACTCGATTTCCTCATCTGTCCAATGGGGATAATAATGAGACCTACCCTACAGGAGTGGGGTGAGGCTGGCATGAGACATTGCACATAAAGTTCTGGCACTGTGCTGGGCATGGAGTCCTCACTTCATAATGCAGCAATTACTGGATGAGTACTAAGTGCAGACGCCCTAGGACTCAGCAGTTAGAAGAACTGGTGCAAGGTTACTTGGGTTGGCCCAACCTCTGGGGCCCCAGCCCAGGACTCTCTTCATGCCCTTGTGCTTTCTAGCTTTCCACACCATCTGCCAACAGCCAATGACAGTCTCTTTCTAATTGTTGGTACTCACAAAGTCATGGACTGTTAGTTTTAGAAGGGACCCTAAAGTTCATCTCCAACAGTCACCTATGCAAACTGATCTTCCCTCCATGACTTGTTTGTTGTTGTTCAGTCACTCGGTCATGTCTGACTCTTTGCAACCCCATGAACTGTAGCATGCCAGGCTTCCCTGTCCTTCACTATCTCCCAGAGTCTGCTCACACTCATGTCCACTGAGTTCATGATGCCATCCAACCATCTCATCCTCTGTCACCCCCTTCTTCTCCTGCCCTTCATCTTTCTCAGCATCAGGGTCTTTTCCAATGCCTTGGCTCTTAGCATCAAGGGACCAAAGTATTGGAGCTTCAGCTCCAGCATTAGTCCTTCCAGTGAATATTCAGGGTTGATTTCCTTTATTTAGGATTGATTAGTTTGATCTCCTTGCTGTCCAAGGGACTCTCAAGAGTCTTCTCCAGCACCACAGTTTGAAAGCATCAATTCTTTGGCACTCAGCCTTCTTTATGGTCCAACTCTCACATCTGTACATGACTATTGGCAATGTTATGACTCCCATTTTACAGACCAGGAAACTGAGGCCAGAGAGGGGACATGTCTTGCAAAAGTCACTCATCCAGAAACCTAGTGAGCTCCAGGGACCTGAACCCACCCTCCTGGACTGCTCTCCTCCCTTTCATTTCACCTTTCCTCTCTTCCCCTTCCCTACTGGTGGCTGTGACTAGGAGTTGGAACATAGGTGTGGCCCCAAACTTGGGTTCCCAGGCCTCAAGGCAGTTCCCAGGGGTATGGAGTGAGGGCCATCCCTTTTGGTTCTTTCTGGGTTCTTGGGTCCATGCTGTCGACACCTGTGCAGGCTTCATTTCTGCCCAGAGGATTAGAGGAGTCCTCTGGGCATCTCAGTTTTCAGAGAAGTCTAGCTCCAGCTGGCTCAAGCTGGGGCTCAGGGGTGCCTGAAGATGGCTCCCGGGGCATGGGCCCCTTGGCAAATAGCAGGCACAGAACCAGCTGGGGACCCGTCCTGGCAGTGCCCTGAAAGCCCAAGCTGCTGAACACGAACTTCTTCCTGGGCTGATGCTCCGGGCAGTGTCTGGCGAGGTTGGCCTGAGGAGAAGCCATCAGATCCTGGGCTCTTGAAGCTTCCCGGGAAAACAGAGGGAGAAAGGAAATGACCTAAGGCTGAGGATGCCACAGTTTCAAACACCTGAAGGTCTGGTTCAGCAGCAAGGTTCACCCTGTGCTCCTGGTAACCTGAACCTCAGATTTGTGCATTCCTCAAGCAGAGGGCAGTGTAACCTGGCAGTTGACTTTGGAATTAAACAGATATGGGCCCATCACTTTAAATGGAGTAAAGCGAAAGTGTTAGTAGCTCAGTTGTGTCTGACTCTTTGTGACCCCATGGACTATAAACTGCCAGGCTCCTCTGTCCATGGGATTCTCCAGGCGAGAATACTGGAGTGGGTTGCCATTTCCTTTTCCAGGGGATCTTCTCAACCCAGGGATTGAATCCAGGTCTCCTGCATTGCAGGCAGCTTCTTTACCATCTGAGCCACCAGCGAAACCCAAAATAGATTAAGCCACCTCCCTAATCACACTGAGTCTCAGTATGCTCATCTATGAAATGGGAATGTTATTTAATGCATAGGAACTCTTGGAAGATTGAAGATAATGGGTAGCCAGGAGGGCATGTCTCATGACATGAAGCCAGAGGACAGTAAATGTTGGTATCAAGCTTCCTCAGAAGGGACTGATGCTGTTGCTGAAGGTGTTTAAGTGCAGGCTTAGCATCCATTTAGTGATGTGTCTCCCCTGATAGCTCAGTTGGTAAAGAATCCACCTGCAATGCAGGAGACCTGGGTTTGATCCCTGGGTTGGGAAAATCCCCTGGAGAAGGGAAAGGCTACCCACTCCAGTATTCTGGCCTGGAGAATTCCATGGACAAGTCCATGGGGTGGCAAAGAGTCAGACACGACTGAGCGACTTACACTTCACGTCACTTCAGTAATGTGGCCAAGGAATATCTCTTTGAACGTGAGTTTGAACTACTATAGCATTTAATTTCCTTTGTGTTCTCCCCACTTGTTGTTCAGTCACTAAGTCATGTCCAGCTCTATTGCGACCCCATGGACTGTAGCCTGCCAGGCTCTTCTGTCCATGGGATTCTCCAGGCAAGACTACTGGAGTGGGTTGCCATTCCCTTCTCCAGAGGATCTTCCCAACCCAGGGATCAAACTTGTGTCTCTCTCGTTGGCAGGCAGATTTTTTACCACTGAGCCACCAGAGAAACCTTCCCACTCACAAACACTTTCTCCATACTCTGTCAGACGAGGAGTGTATTTGCTTCTATTTTATGTTGCCAGAGGTGGAGCTTAGAGATTTTCCCAGCTGGTCAGTGGCACAGGCAGGGGTGAGGCCAAGCCCTCACACTGCACAAAAACCGCTTCCCCCAATCTCTGTGGCATTGCCACTCCTCAACCACCTCTCCAGGAGGTTTTGCAGTGATGGGATGGTTCTGTGTCTGGCTCCGAGTTGTGGGAGAAGTGGACACAGAGTCATGGAAAATTGAGGGACTGGCCAGTGGACTTGAAAGGCAACAGTTTAGGCTGGGCTGGCCTATAGAGCATGGGAAGGGCCAGTCCCCAGGCTGCTGCAGGGCTGAGGAAGCGTTGGAGAGAGAGCTGCTGTTACCCACCAGCATGGGAAACTTGATCCTCAGATTTCAGAAATTTTCAAAACTTGGCCTTCTTTAGACCATCCCAAAAGAGAAAAGTGAACCAGGAAGGGGTCGCAGAACAGCTGTGTACTGGCGCCCCCTGGTGGCGGCTCTTAGAACTGGCCTCCAGGAGCCAGGCTTGCCCCTCAGGGACCTCCCGTGGTGGAGGGAATCTGCCTGGCTGCTCAGTCACTCACTACAGGCTGGGGAAAGTAGGGGAAGAGAGGCGTTGTCTTATTAACTTCCACCGACCCCCAGCAAGTCGCCAACCCAATGCAAAGCACCTGGTCAGTCTTGAAAGAGAAAAAGAGAAGTAGTAATTAATATAATTAAGCAATTGCTGAGGAGGAGAAGGGGACAACAGGATGAGATGGTTGGGTGGCGTCACCAACTCTATGGACATGAGTTTGAGCAAGCTTCAGGAGATGGTGAAGGACAGGGAAGCCAGGTGTGCTGCAGTCCATGGGGTCGCAAAGAGCCGGACACAACTGAGCGACTGAGCAACAGCAGTAAGCAGTTGCTGAGGAATCAGGCTTAGGCCCAGGGCTTTGATTGGATGACATTAAATGTGTACCACACACCTCTGAGTTCTGTTACTATTCCTCATTTTACAGAAAAAGAAACTTGAGGTCAAAGAGGTTATGTCCTTGCTCAAGGTCATACAATCTGAACCTTCAGACCATTAAAAAATATATATTTATTATTCATTTATTTGGCTGCCCTGGGTCCTAGCTGTGGCATGTGGGATCTGGTTCCCTGATCAGGGGTGGAATCCAGTACCCCTGCACTGAGAGCAAAGAGTCTTAGCCCTTGGACCATCAGGGAAGTTCTGGATCATTATTATTAAAAGCACTTTCAGTAGCATCAAACTCATTTGGCAGTCAATCCTAAAGGAAATCAACTGTGAATATTCATTGGAAGGACTGATGCTGAAGCTGAAGTTCCAATACTTTGGCCTCCTAATGCTTAGAGTCAGGTCATTGGAAAAGACCCTGATGCTGGGAATGATTGAGGGCAGGAGGAGAAGGGGGCGACAGAGGATGAGATGGTTAGATAACATCACCGACTCTATGGACGTGAGTGTGAGCAAACTCTTGGAGACAGTGAAGGACAGGGAAGCCTGGTGTGCTGCAGTCCATAGGGTTGCAAAGAATCGGACACGACTTAGTGACTGAACAACATTCGTATTCCAGTAAGGACCAGTTTAGGAGACAGAGAGAAAGGAGTAAGAGAGTGAATAAGGAAGGTGTGGAAAGAGAGCAAAGCTGGAGTCTGTGCACCTGAGGCTGGGGGGATAAGAAACAGATATCCACAGAAGGGTTAGAGACAGAGGTCAGGACAGCCGGGGAGTCACAGAGAAGGACGGAGAACTAGCGAGGTGGGGACTGGCAGGGAGAAGCCCTGAGAAGCCGTGCGCTCTCTGCTCTTTCGTCCCAGGCCACAGGGAGAACTGAAGGCAGCCCCCAGGAAGGCCGCCTCCAGTCTCTTGAGCCCCTGCCCGCCTGCTTCCCCCACCTCCAAACAGCTCACATATGGAAGTCTGTGATGCTGCCTTTTCCCAGGGGTTCCCCTCACCTCCTTGCCAACACTGTCCTTGTCTAATCTGCTTAATTCCGGCCGGCCAGTCCTCGGCTCCTGTCTCCCACTCATCGTTCCAACTCCCAGCTCTGTGTGCAGGTCTGCTGGACCTCAGACCCCAGCTCCATCCCGAATGGCCAGGCTCCATTGCGCCACACTACCCCGCCTGACACTTACCGCCACCACCCACACCCGGGGTCATGGGGTCATCTCAAACTCCCACGACCAGCCCTAGACCCAGCACCTCCCTCCCTCCCCAGCAACCTCTTCCTCCTTCCCGGCATTTGCTTTCGAAACTGTGGTCTGAAGGTGTCTCCTCCCTCTCTCTCCAGTCTGTCACCCATCAGTTTCTTCCCAAGAGTCACTATAACAGTCTCACACACTGGGAAACCCAAGCTGAGCTGCTGTTTGTTTAACTCTGTGCAAAAAGCAGCTCAGAGCACCGTGCTGGGGTGAGACCTACAGCTCTCTTGCATCAACTTCTGTGCCTCAACCCTTACCCAGCCTTAGGGAAGCCTGCAGGGGAGACAGATGAGGGCAACGGGGGAGGGGCAGGACAGCCTGAGCATCTCTGCCCGCCCACACTGTGGGCCTATCTACCCAGTGGGTAGGAGACATCAGACAGGAGAGGGTCTGCAGTCTCCCCTGATGGTGAAGTGCCACCTGGGGCCCTTGGCTGCTGCTCAGCTGGCATATCTGGCTACTCCTGAGACTACAAGAGTAATTATCCATTCATCCCTTCAGGGATATTTATGGAGCATCCACCTGGGGAATGCCCTAGGCAGTAGAGAATACCAGCGTGAACAAAATAGGCTTGGCCTGGACTCCTGGGGCTTCCCTGGTGGCTCAGCAGTAAAGAATCCGCCTACAGTGCAGGAGATGCAAGTTCAGTCCCTGGGTTGGGAAGATCCCCTGGAGAAGGAAATGGCAACCCACTCCAGTATACTTGCCTGGGAAATCCCATGGACAGGGGAACCTGGTGGGCTACAGTCCATGGGATCGCAAAGAGTCAGACATGACTTAGCAAATAAACCACCACCATTTGACTCCTTGGAGCTTTACGGTCTAGTGGGCTAGACAAACAAACTTAACTACCTAACTACAAATTGTTGTAAGAACTAGAAAAGAAAGAAGAAGGTGTCATGAGGGAGTGAACCAAGTTGAAACTCAGGGGTCTGGAAGGCCTCTGTGATGAGGTGACTTTTTGCTGAGATCCACAAGAAGAAATGGAGAAGGAAATGGTAACCCACTCCAGTATTCTTGCCTGGAGAATCCCATGGACAGAAGAAAAGAGTTGGGCACGACTGAGCGACTAAACAAGAAGAACAGAAGTTGCTGGCCATTCTGCAGGAATAGCGTCCCACGTGGAGGGCCCACCACAGGAAAAGATCCAGAGTGAGACTGAGCTCAGGGAGGCCAGTCCGGCTGGGGCACCAGAGGGAAGGGAGGACCGAGGAAAGGAAGAAGGAGACTGGCGGGAGGGGCCAGGCCAGGCCTGGTGAGCCCTGCAGTTCTCTCTTATTCAAAAATGTTTAATTGGGGAAATCATTCCGAATTTACAAAGAGTTGCTAAAACAAAAATAGTACAAAGAACACTATATACTCTTTTTAACTCCCATTAAGCATCTCTCTCTTTTCCCACATAAAAGCAACACGTACATACCGTTCCTTTTCCCCTGAACTAAGAGTCCGTTATACATATTGCGGTCTGGCTGCCTTAATTACTCCACTGTTTCCTAAGAATAGAGGTATTCTCTTCCATCACCACAGTAATCAACTTCACACATTTACACTGTATGCTACTTTCATATACTGTCCCTATACAATTTTGTCAGTGGACCCAATAAGAACCTTTGTGGCATTCCCCTGCACCCGCACCCACTCCCTACCCCAGCCAAATCCAGGACCCAGTCTAGGGTCAAGTATTGGATTTATTTGACCTGTCTCTTTAGCCTCTTTAACCTAGAACATTCCTGTGTAGGTAAGGCACCTAGCACGTGTCTGTCCTATAATAGATGTTCACAAGGGCAGCCTTTCTTTATCTTTTAAGACACTGATATTTTTCAAGAGTCCAGCTTCAACCCCTTTCTAATAGCATGTTTCTTTGTTTGGTGTTTCCTCGTGATTAGATTGGGATTGTGCCTTCTCAGCCAGAGCACCACATAGGTGTTGTGTCCTTTTCAGAATATCTTCCTGAAGGTGCACAATGTCCGCGTGTCCCCCACTGGTGACGTTTATTTTGATCACACCACCAAGATGTTGCCCAATTTCTCCACTGTATGGTTACCGGATGTTTTTTCACCCTCCTTTACAACTCATAAGACTCCTTTAAGACAACGCAAATACCTTGCTCTTCGTCAAAATTTGTCCCTGGATTTTAACATCCAGTGATGAAATCTTCATTGTGAAAATTGTGATTTTCCAGCTTCAGTGCTCATTCCACATTTAACTGTTGGGCTGTCAGCATCCTGTTGTAAGCAAGAACCCTCTCTGCTCTCTCTCTCTTAAAAAAAAAAAAAAAAACTGTTTCTGTTTTTTATGATTTTCATTTGTTATGGTACCTAATTATTTTGGCCAGTCAAGGGACTCCTAGGTCAAATGAGACTAACTTCTCCACAGCAGAAGAATGGAATTGCGCAGGTAAGGCCCTTGGCAAGGGCAGTGAAAGGGGGCTGTCATCTCTCAAAAGGGACGCTCAGGCATTCCTTGGCCTTAAAACCCAGTGGTCTAAGTGGTCTAAAGTGGGGGGGGGCTCTTACCTCCATCCCCCCAGCCAAGTCCACCCCAGAGGCTTTTTTTCTTCTAATTGAAGTACAGTTGATATACAATGTTATGTTAGTTTGTGCTGTATAGCAGTGATTCATTTATACATATATAACTGAATATGCTATGCAGTAGAACCTTGTTGTTTATCTGTTGTATACATAGCAGTTTGTATCTTATGATGTGATGGGGTAGTAGTGGCTCTTCTACTCGCAGCAGAGTCATAATTACTGCAGGAGCCTCAGGATCCAGATGTAGGGGTGGCGGGATGGGGGTTGGAGGGTGGCCCAGGCCCGGCCAGTGGCGGAGCAGACACAGGCTCAGCTGCGGACCGCGCTGGCCCAGACGCAGAGCTGCAGCGAGGGGCTTCGCTAGGCCACCGGGACTCTGGACTGTGTTCTCCCCACAGGCTTCCAGGACGTACACGTGATGATCTTCGTGGGCTTCGGGTTCCTCATGACCTTCCTGCAGCGCTACGGCTACAGCTCTGTGGGCTTCAACTTTCTGCTGGCGGCCTTCGGCATCCAGTGGGCGCTGCTCATGCAGGGCTGGCTTCAATCTTTTGACGGACGCTACATTCTGGTGGACCTAGAGAAGTGAGCGCGGCTCGGGCCGGGGGCGTAGAGCAGTGGGCGGGGCCTGCGCGGGAGGCGGGTCCAGGGGCGTGGCCCAGAGGCTTTGGGCTGTGAACTGGGTCTTCGTCTTCCAGCCAGGGTCCCCAGGGGCCCGGCAACATACACCCCCCACCCACAACACACACACACACACACACACACACACACACACACTCACTTCCTAATCAGTGAGTCTCCAGGGTGGGAGTTCTCATGGTAACTAAGTGCTGTTGGAGGGTTTCCTTCCTCCTAAGACACAGGCTGTAGGGATGCAAGGCTTTTCCCCAGAGTCCAAGTCCTGACTCCGCTCTGACATCTCAGGGCAAAGATCAAAATTTGCCCTGAGAGAAATCGGGCCATAGGACCCATGGAGGGGAGGGAGTGGGTGGCAGGCGAGCGGAAGGAGTGTGGGACTGCCTGAAGCAGCCTACTTAGGTTCATTGTAGAGGGGATATTGAATGGGGAATCCAGTTGCCTGTGTCCCCACCCACGGAACAGAGCAAAGAGCTGTGAGGCATGTGTGGAGTCCTAGGGCTGAAGCCCCTCCCTGCATCAGCCTCCGAGGGGGCCCCTGATCCCTATCTCTTCTCACCTCCATCCTCATCACTTTCGTCTGTGATAATCTTTTGGTCTGACAAGTACTACACTCCCTTCTATCAGGGAACTCAGCCCCTCCCTCTGTCTGAAGAGACCTCTTAGGAGCCTTAGTATGTTTCTTCCCTCAACACCACCACCAGGTTATACAGTAAATTTGCCAACTTGCCAAAACCCAGCTTGCCAAGCAGTCATCTCACTGAATGACTCATTTATCAAACTCTCCAGCCAGGGAAACTTAAGAAACTGTCAACAGTTTCCATTGCATGGTACAAAATCAACAGCCTTTGGGAGATTTCCCCCCTCCCTTCCCTTTTTAGTCAAGGTTTGGTTTATTGAAGGCTCTTTCTTTAAGTCCAGTTAGATTGTCTTCAATTTCTGTAGACATATGACGTTTGGCTAAAGAAAAGTACATTTTGAGAAAGTTGTCATTGGTGTGTAAAAACAAGCATTCATTAGCCTGCTTGGAAAACCAAATCCACAGAAAGGGTTTAGAGGCAAATTGGTATGAAACCACGTTTTTTTAAACATCTATTTTTAATTGGAAAATAACTGCTTTACAATATTGTGTTGGCATCTACTGCGCATCGCATGAATCAGCCATAGGTATACTTATGCCCCTTCCCTCTTGAACCTCCCTCCCCAAAACTACATTTAAAGTGCAAATCCCTGCTGTCACATACAGGACACCAATCAGATATCATAGGCCAGGGGCCTGAAATTTTAAACATATGTCAAATATTTGCAAAATGTTAATTCATTCGAGCCAATTAATGAATCCATGAATTAAGAGAAACAGGAAAAATAGTCGACTAGGTAGAAAATGTTTTGGAACCAAGAAATTGGTCTTTTTGTATATAAAATCCATGACATACATGCATATCATTCTACTGTATAAGATACACAGGAAATTCTCATTCCCAAAGCCATAGACCCAAAGTATAAAAGTGCCTGTGATATATTTAATTGGCCACCACAGCAAAATAGCTATGGCTAAATGCAAAACAGAACTATAGAGCTTTTTTAAATGTTCAAAGGAAATTATTGTAAACTTTTGTGGGTTAAATTTTTTAAACCAGTTATTTAACAGGTTAGTCACTTGACAACTTGAGTTTTGACAACTTGGTTTTGGGAGAAATGATTTTCAGCAACTTAGCTGGAGCCGATTTCTGGTGCCCAGGGCTGAGATGAACATGTAGCCCCCTAGACCTCACCTGAGGATCCTTCTCCTGGCTTCTGTCCTGCCCCTGCTGAAGAGTCCCAGATCCCACCTGTCCCTCCAGGGCTGTTCCCCAGACTCAAGGAGGACCTGTGTGCTCCTCAGCTTCCATTCTCAGGCCTTGCCTGAGATGTGACATCCAGATATCCATCTCCCAGGGGCTGATGGCCCAGGTATGGGCTTCTGTGTGCTCCCTCTCACTCCTTCCTAGGGGGTGATCTCTGCCAGGTGGTCTTCTGGCTGAGTTATGGAAATTTGGGCAAATAACTTGGCCTCTCTAAGTCTCCATTTCCCATGGAGAATAATGGCTAATAATGGTACCTGTTCCATGGGTCCAGGTGTGATACAGGAAGGCCTGTGCTGCACTGAACAAGCATTGAAGTGCCTGGCACTTAGCACCTGTCATCATGCATTCAGCCAGGCCCTGGGGATGCGGCAATGAACAAGGCTTATAGTGAAGAGACATTCCAGTGGACATCCTTTGTCTGGGGAGGAACCTTGAGGGGACAGAGCCCTGCCCCAACTCCACACACTGTCCCTACCATCAGCTGGCTTCTTACTTCTCACTTCCTGATTCACACACACACACACACACACACACACACACACTTGAGTATGGGGGAGGGGGCTCCTGTGGCTGTGACTGCCTTAAGGAAGTAGTAGCCCCTGCTGTCTTTATGAGGACCCTGGTTGACAACGCTCATGACTTGGAGGCCACACTGAGAGTCTGCCTTGGACTCCAGGACAGCTTTGCTGCTGGCAGGGCCCAAGGAGACCTGGGTTAGGCACAGCAGGCACATGGATGGAATCCGGATCCCCTCTGACCACATGGCATGCCTCTGCTGGCTGGCTGGGTTTTCAGGGTCCAGACTTAAGGAGGGCCTGCAAGCTCCTTGGCCTGTATTCTCTCTGCTGGCCTTCCTGTCCCCTCTCTCCACCCAGCCCCTAGCTCTCTACTGCCTGAAGGAAGGGCCTTCCTTCTTCCCTGGACATAAATCCTCTCTCCCAGGTAAGGTGAAGAGGAGGTCATGATGACTCAAACCCAAGCAAGGCCCTGGTAGCCAGCAGGAGAAGTGTGTGTAGAGATAAGGATTTGGAGGCAGAGACCACATCTGGTTAGAGGTATTGGGGAAGGCTTCCTGAAGAGGTGGTGGGTGAGAAGAGGTTTTGGAAGGGCAGGTAGAAAATGAAGGGCAGGACAGGGTCCCAAATACGGACCGGACGATATTCAACAACAGCAGCCAGATCACTTGGGTGCCTTGAGTACAAGCTGCCTGCAAGGAAGAGGGTGGGGCCTGAGATGGGCCCTCAAAGGAAGGGTGTGGTGGCATCTGGTATGTGCCACTGCTGTGCTGGATACTTCACAGGCTATTTCTTTGCATTCTTAGAGTAGCTCTAAGATGCTACATGCCCATTACCACAGATGGTGAAACTGAGGCTCAGCAAAGTTAGACCACAAGCCCAAACCCACAGGTGACCAAAGTTCAGATTTAACCCCAGAGCTTGAGTGCCACTTCTTGCTGTGGCCTCAGCCCCTCCCCTGACCTGTCTCCCCACAGCCTCATCAATGCGGACTTCTGCGTGGGCTCTGTCTGTGTGGCCTTTGGGGCAGTTCTGGGCAAAGTCAGCCCTGTCCAGCTCCTCATCATGACTCTCTTCCAAGTGACCCTCTTCTCAATCAATGAATACATTCTCCTCAACCTGTTAGAGGTGAGCAGAGCTCAGAACAGGGATGGTGGTGGAAGGGACACTTGGGGGGACAGGAAGGTGACAGAGAAAGAAAGGACTGGGGAGACAAGCCAGCTGGATTCAATTCAAGTTTGACCAGTCACTTAATCTTCTGACTCTCAGTTTCCCCAGCTGTAAAGCAGGAGAAATGACATATATTGAGCATCCACCCGGTACATCAATCCAGCAACTAGACAGAGTAGAGGTTCCTCACATGTTGGTTTTCTTCCTCCTTTCTCTTTTGGCCCAGCAGAAAGAAAGAATGGGATGTTCCTGCACATCATCTTGCACACACACATTCCCAGATTGCTCTGCCAAGAAAATGACCTGGTATACTGAGGGGGCACATCTGTAAGGAAGGTTCCCAGGGGAGTGGCCAAAGCAGACATGTACAGTTGCATGGGTTGCACACTGCACAACTCTGGAGGTGCCATTCACATGGACTTCTATGGCAGGAATGATGCCCCCTGAGGTTGACTAATTCACTGGCCAAGGTAAAGAGCATCCTAGGCCTCTGACTCTTGTTTAGACACCTCTTTGGCATATTTGCAGGAGTAGGGATTATTCAGGAACCCCATCCCTTTCTCATTCTCCAACTTCTCTATGTTTGGAGTCTGGCTAGAAACCCCCATGAGTTGTTTATTTTTTTAACATAGAATTTCTCAGAAGCAGGGTGATCATACTTGCACAGTGGTTCCTCAGTATCATCTGGGATTCAGTCTTTTTTGTTTCACTATTTTGAGCACATGATTTCCATTCTAATTTTTTTCTGTGCTGTGCCAAATGCAGGATCTTAGTTCCCCAACGAGGGATTGAACCCACGCCCTTGCAGTGGAAGCACAGTGTTAATGTTAATCTTGGGACTGTCGGGGAAGTCCCACCCCCAGGGGTTTTGCTTTCAGACGACCCTATATTCAGTCACTCATTTTGTCATTGTTTTCCTCTACCACACTATCATATTCCTTCTTCCTGACTCATCTCCCTGTCATCGTCCTTTTTTTTTTCGGCCATGCCAGGTGGCATGTGGGACCTTAGTCCCCTTACCAGGGATTGAACCTGTGCCCCCTGCAGTGGAAGCACAGAGTCTTAACCACTGGACCACCAGGGAAGTCCCTCCCTGTCTTCATCCTTGCCTGATCCACCACCTCAAGCTAGCTAATCTCCACCAGCAGCTGTGGGGACCTGTTAATAATGCATATAAGACCATTCCTCTGATTAAAACTCTGATTTTTTTTTTTTTAATTTCACTTCAAATCAAATCTAAACTTGTTTTAAGGCCCTACATGTTCTGGCCTCAGCCTTTCCTCTAAGCTTATCATCTACTCTCTCCCCATCTTTCTGTGATTTGACCATATCCTGTGGTCTGCTTTTCAAATACCCAAGCTTGGTTCCACCTCACGGCCTTTGCACTTACTGCTCCCTTTGCCTGGAGCGCTCATCTCCCTGGTCCTTTTCATTACTGAGGTCTCAGCTGCAGTCTCACCTCTTCAGAGAGGCCCGCCCAGGTTCTCCTACCAGTGCTGCCCTCTCCCTTACCTCCTTCTAGTCACTATCCTTGACTTATTTTCTTCAGAGCATTTATCCTTAAGGGAAAATAAGAGTGAAACCTTATCTGTCTGGAGACTATCTCTATTCCTGGCACTTGGCCCAATGCCTAATAAATTATCGAGAAGTATTTGTCAAGGAAATAAATTTTGGATTTACATGTCAGGCAGTGCTCCAGGCAGTGGGATACAGGAGTGAGCAGGACTTTGTTTCAATCCCAAGGAACTCACAATCTGGTGAGGGGGCCAGGAAGCAAACAATGACCAGACAGTGAGACAAGGATGGAGTTCCAGGGCTAGGTGCCCTGGGGGGTGGGGAGGAGGACCTGAGCCAGCACATGGCAGGCCAGGGAGGCTTCCTGGAGGAACAGTTGTTAAAGCCAGAAGTCAAGTAGATAATCAGGCAAAGGAATGAGCAAAGGTATTTGAGGCAGAGGGAATGGGGGTGGGGTGCTGGGGGGGCAGGAAGGAGCATGGATCATCAAGACTTTCATAGACTGTGTTGAAGAGTCTCAACTTTATCATGAGGGCAATAGGGAGCTATGGAAAGTTCCAGGCAGGAGAGGGGCATGGTCAAATACATGCTATGGAAGTGTCACTTTGGCTGTGGTGAAGAGAACAGTTGGAGGCAGAGAGTCAAGAGGCTGTGTTAGTCACCCTGGTGAGAAGTAATGGGACCGGGTCTGGCCTAGGACAAAGAGAAGAAAGTGGATCATAAGCGAGTTATAAAAAAGGTGAATAAACCAGCCTTGGAGACTGGTTGGGGTGGGTAGAGAGAAAGAAGCTAGCCTAAATGAGGAGGTACACAGGGGAGTCAATAGATGAGATCTGAAACTGACTGAGAAGTAGTACCTTGGGTGTGAGTTTAGAGGCAGAGAAGGCTTCTTTGACCTTCAAAACCCCTCTCTGATCTGCTGCAGAAATTCCCTCAAATGCATGACAGTGTTTGGGCCTCTCCTGCAGCCAAGTTGAAACACAGTAATCACCGCTGACAATCAAGGAGCACTTGCCCTTGCCTGGGCCCTGCTCTGAATGCTTCACGTGGGTTATCTCATTCAATCCTTCTCTCTGAGCTAGGCACAGTTATTACTCCCATGTTACAGATGAGAAAACTGAGACTCAGAGAGGGTAAGGGGCTCCCCCAAGGTCACACAGCTAATAGAGGCACCCACCAGGCTGGGAGTCAGGAAAGAGGTATGTCAACAATTCAACAACTAGCCCTGTGACATTGGATGACACGCTTACCTCTCTGGTTGGGTTTCCCATCTAGAGGGAAGAAGCAGGTCTGTGATTTTTTTTTTTAATTTATTTTGCCTGTACTGGGCTGTCACTGCTGTATAGGCTTTTCTTTAGTTGCAGCTAGTGGGGCGTCTCTTCGTTGCAATGTATGAGCCTTTCATTGTGGCGGCTTCTCTTGTGCAGCACAGGCTCAGTAGCTGTGGTGCATGGGCTTAGTTTCCCCGTGGCATATGGGATCTTCCCGGACCAGGGATTGAACCCATTTCTCCTGTACTGGCAGGTGGATTCTTAACCACCAGGGAAGTTCCCCACTTTAATTTTCACTGAAGTATAGTTGAGGAGGGGATCCCCACTTCCTCCCCTTCCCAGTTGATGGGTCTGCCAGGGCCCTGGGCTTCCTTCTGTAGCCTGTACCTCCTTGGAGACAGCTGCACCTCTGTCTGTGTGTGGGGAGGTGGGGGTGGGAGAGTGTCAGAGGAGGGAGGGAGAGGAGGGTCAGACCCTGACAGTACCCTTGTACACATCCACCAGGTGAAGGATTCAGGGGGCTCCATGACCATCCATGCATTCGGCGCCTACTTTGGGCTCACAGTGGCCTGGATCCTCTACCGCCCTAACCTACACCTCAGCAAGGAGAGGCAGAGTTCTACGTACCACTCGGACCTCTTTGCCATGATCGGTGAGAGCTTCCATAGCGATTGAGGGGGCCCCCATGATGACCGAGGGCTGCCGTGCTACCGTGGTGGGTGAGGGTCACCATGAGCATTTCAGGCTGCGGTGATCATACCTCATCCCCACATGGTCTGGTGGGTGGCTGCCAGTTCCCTTCGGAGAACGGGCAGGGAGAGGTTGCCTATAGATATTTCAAGGATCCCAGTTACTTGTCCCTTTTCCCCACGGGGCTGGGAGAAGTCGGTCACTCATCCTGTGTGTTCCCTCGAATGCCCCAGGGCAGACACAGTGATAACCAGGAAGTGCGTCCAGCCCTGATCTCAGCAAGGTGTACGTGCCTATTTCCTGTGTCCATTCATTCCAGAGAACACATATCAGCTACCTTCTCTGGTCCTTTAAAACTCAGCCCTGCCTTCACGGAGCTCCTGACAGGGTAGTAGAACAGATGGCCATGCAACTTGATTATCTCCCTACAGTGGAGAAAAAGATTCTCCCTCAAGGTGCCTGGGCAGCAGGGTGGGAGGCATTTCACCAAGTTGTGGGGTCAAGGTAGACTTCCTGGGGCGGAGTGAAAGATTAAGAGGGCATTAGGTAGTGAGTAAGGCAGGGAGGGCCTTTCAAGATGAGCCCCCAGCACGAATAAAGTTCCAGGGGAGGGAAATGGCTGGGCTGTGTGAGTCACTTGATATCTCTGGAGCTAAAGGACAGGATGTCTGTCCAAGCTCCGTCAGGCCCATCTAACGCCCCTTCTTCTGGTTCCACTGACCCTGTCTGGTCTGGCCAGGCACCCTCTTCCTGTGGATGTACTGGCCCAGCTTCAACTCGGCTATATCCAATCACGGAGATGCTCAGCACCGAGCGGCCATCAACACCTACTGCTCCTTAGCAGCCTGCGTGCTCACCTCAGTGGCGCTGTCCAGCGCCCTACATAGAAAGGGCAAGCTGGACATGGTGAGTGGGGTGGGGGCGGGGGAACCTTGGGGGAAGCTGTGGCCACAACTGCCTGTGCCCAGTGGGCACTGATCACCACGCCCTGCCAACAACTCAGTGAAGCAGGCAGCATAAGGATTATTGCACCCATCTTGCAGATGAAGAAACTGAGGCCCCGAGAGAAATGATTTGTCCAGATGACACAGTTGGCTTTAGGCAGAGCCCAGAACCAGATTCGTGGAGGTTCTATCATGCTGGCTGCCCTGGATGAACTGGCTCCTTCTCATCCTCCTCTCCCCACAATGCTGACATTAGTTCTGGACTGAGCAACCCCCCAAAAAACCAGCTTCTGGCCCTCAGCCTTCCTAGCTCTGCCCCTACCTGCCCCCTCCACGCGCTCAAAAGAGAACCCCTTCAAAACACTTGGGACGTCTGTGGGGCTGTGGTGTTGCCCAGTGTCCTTCATATCATGCCACTGGGACACATGTTCCTGTCATTCCGGGGGGAGTAATGGGTGTTGGTAGATTTTTCTATAGAAAGAGGACCACCTCTCTCTCTGATATTCTTTTTTATTTATTTTTTATTGCACTGGGTCTTCATTGCAGTGCTCAGGCTTAGTTACTCGGAGGCATGTGGGATCTTAGTTCCCCAACCAAGGATCAAACCTGCGTCCCCTGCATTGGAAGGTGGATTCTTAACCACTGAACCATCCACGAAATCCCACCATCTAATACTCTGACACTAGCTTCTAGACCCAGGCACCTATGTGCCAAGATGCTGCCAGGAGTGTGTGTTACTCCGGGACACAGCCTTGAGCCCCGGGATGCACTGGTCAGTCACTGTACAGAGAGATGGGGAACAGGCACCGGGGGGAGAGAATCAGACACACTTGTGTGGGCATATGCAGGGAGGGACATGGAAGAGGATGAAGGTCAGGGGCTCTGGCTCCACACGGACCTGGATCAAGACACCTTTCTGCCCTTGGCTGGCCGTGTGGTCTTCGACAAGTCCATGAACCTCTCCCGTGCCTTACTTTCTTCACCTGAAAACATGAAAAGGTAACCGTAATCGCCTCCTGGGCTTGTTGTGGAGATGAAACATAGTCCTTGCAAGCCAGCACCGTGGTCCATGGCACAGGTAAGTCCTCAGAGAGTCAGCCGGTGCGCCTGTAGGCTCGCAGATTCTGCCGCCAGCACACATGTGTACAGAGGCCATCAGACACACGAACCTGGGCACACTTTTGTGTCTGGGCACCCAAATCCAAAGAGGACATGCAGGTGGGCTGAAGGAACCCATGGACACAAGCACATGTGCACATAGAAAATGCCCCGAGTGCTGGTGAGAGTGGCAGGTATACAGACAGCACAGGGGTGGCTGTCCCAAGCCCGGGCTCAGGCTGGAGTCCTCTGTAGTCTCCTGGCTGGCTGAGATGCATGGGAGCCATCTCTGGCTCCCAGGCGGCCCACCACGCACAGATCAACTTGGGCCCTAGGTCAGCTCCTCCAGGACGCTACTCTGGGAGAGGACTGAGTTCCTGCCTGCTCTGCCTGCCCTGCCCAGGTGCACATCCAGAATGCGACGCTCGCCGGAGGAGTGGGCCTGGGCACCGTTGCCGAGCTGATGGTTCTTCCTTTCGGCTCCCTCATCATCGGCTTTGTCTGCGGCATCGTCTCCACCCTGGGTTTTGTGTACCTGACGGTGAGAGCTCCAGGGCCAGGGACTGGGGGGTGCGGGTGGTTTCTAGGGAGAGGGTGGGGGCTGGGTCTCTGTGTATTTGGGGCTTCCAGAATCCCCAGACTCCCCACAGCCTGCCACAGCCCCCTGCCTGAGCAACACTCATCGCCCTGTTTCCAGCCATTCCTGGAGTCCCGGTTGCACATCCAGGACACGTGTGGTGTTCACAACCTGCACGGCATTCCTGGCATCATAGGCGGTATTGCGGGCGCAGTGACGGCAAGCATCGCCAACATTGATCTGTATGGGGAGGAAGGGTAAGAATGGAGGCGGTCCCTCCTTCCTTCTCCATTCCTCCTTCCTACTGTTTCTCTAGGGTCCAAGACTAACTCTGTCCCCTTTCTCACCCACCCCGGACCACTATTTCATGGGCCTCTCTCCTCAACCTCTGTCCTTCCATAAGAATCTTAGAGACCATCTGATCTTTCTAGTGCCCCCATTCTGCAGATGGAAAGGCTGAGGCCCAGAGGTTATTGAGCCTTTGTGTCCACTCATGCGTGTGGGGTGACAGCGGGTAGTCACTTGGCCTCTCCAGGGGATCCTGACCTGCTTCCTGTCTCTACCCCAGGCTTGCCTATGCCTTTGGCATTGAAAGATCCAAATTAAACTGGAGCCCAAACATGCAGGGCAGGTTCCAGGCTGCCGGGCTCTTTGTGTCACTGGCCATGGCCCTGGTGGGCGGCGTCATCGTAGGTGAGTGGGGGTGACCATGCCAGAGAAGCTGGGGCCCTGTGGTTGGGGGACCCAAGAGTGTGTGCCAGAGGTCACCTGGAGCCCCCAGGAACCCTTTGTCTCTGCACTGATGGCTCTGAGACCGGGAGGATTTTTCCAGTTGAGGGGAAAGTCTGGGTAGGCAGAGAAGAAGTCATTCTTGACCTCTGGGACCTCCAACTTCCTTTAGGGGTCATTCTGAGATTACCATTCTGGGGACAAGCACCTGATGAGAACTGCTTTGAGGATGCAGTCTACTGGGAGGTGAGTTCTACCGACTTGTCCCGGGGCTCCTCTCCATGGACCCCATCAGCTGGGCTGGGGCCTGGGAAGCCGGAAGCTGAGGGTTGGGGGACAGAGCTCGTGTCCTCTGCTCCTTTATCCAGGAGGCTGTCCCCTGGGGGGTTAAAGGCTTCATTCTACAGCATGTGTAGAATGAAGCACGCTCAGTCATGTCCAACTCCTTGCGACCCTACGGGCTGTAGCCTGCCAAGCTCCTCTGTCCATGGGATTTCCCAGGCAAGAATACTGGGGTGGGTAGCCATTTCCTTCTCCAGGGAAATCTTCCCAACCCAGGGATCAAACCCACGTCTCTTGCATCTCCTGCACTGGCAGGTGGGTTCTTCTACCGCTGAACCACCTTGGAAGCCCTCATTCTAGAGCAGTACTTTCCAAAGTATAGTGCTCCCTAGAACAGCAGCAGCAGCAGCATCTAGGAACTTGTGAGAAATATAAATTGGCCAGAGGTCAAAAATGACTTCTTTTCTGCTTACCCAGACCTTCAAGTGCCACTCAGACCTCCTAATTTCAAAGCTCAAGGGGCAGGGCCCAGCCCTCTGTCTACAAGCCCTCCACATGATTCTGATGAAAAACTCATCTGTGAACCAACCAACTAAGACCAGTGGTTGGGCCCTAAATGCATGCTGGAATCACGTGGGGGTCTTTAGAAACTTCCCAGGCCTCAGACTTGAAGTTCACTGGTCTTGTGTGGGGCCTGGAAATTAGCATTGTATTTAAAATTTGCCAGGTGAATCTAATATATGGCCTGGGTTAAGAATCGCAGTGCAGTCTTCAGCTTCTGTGGCCATAAATACCACCTGGTGACCTGGTAAAAACTCAGTTTCCCAGACGTTAGCCCAGAAATTCAAATTCAGTAGGGCCTGGACTCTGCATGGAAACTAGCTCCCAGGTGATCTTGTACTGACACTCCCCTAAGCCTCTAGAACAGCGTTGGTACAAAATCTAACTTGAGAAACATTGTTCTAGAAGCTGAAAGTAGTAGAATGTCACAGAACTCACCTTTTAAAAATATGCCATAATCCGGGCTTTCTGTGACTTCAGGGGGGCCTTCCTCCCCACGAATCATCATGACAGGTATTTGCCTGTGTTAGGAGATGGGGAATGAAACACAGGGTCCTTCTTGTCTCCCAGCCTTCCCCCTCATGACAAGGGCAGTGACCTAGCCTGTGTCTGTGGCCCCTGGGACAAAGGTCTGCCCAACATGTTCCTTCTTTTGGCTATTTGTTTTATGATTAAAGTATGGTTCATTTGCAATATTAAATTAACTCCAGGTGTACAGCATAGTGATTCAACATCTTAATAGATTACACTATATTTAAAGTTACTATAAAATAACAGCTATATTTCCCTGTGCTGTACAATATATCCTTGTAGCTTATTGATTTCATTCATAGTTGCTGGCTTGTACCTCTTAATCCCCTGCCCCATTTTGACCCTCCCTCCTTCCTTCTCCCTGCTGGTAACCTCTAGTTTATTCTCCATATCAGTGAGTCTGTCTCTTTTCTGTTATATTCATTCATTCTAAAAAATAAATATTTTTTAGATTCCATATATAAGTGATAACATACAGTGTTTTGTCTTTGGTTTATTTCACTAAGCACCCTCTATGTTCATCTATTTTGTTGCAAATGGCAGAATTTCATTCTTTTTTATAGCTGAGTAATAGTCCACTGCATATCTATATATACACCACATCTTCCTTTTCCATTTATCTGTTGTTGGGTGCTTAGGTTGCTTCCATATCTTGGCTCTTGTAAATAATGTTCCTGTGTACATCGGCATGCATATATCTTTTCAGATTAGTATTTCCATTTTCATTGGATATATATCCACTAGTGGAATTGATGGATCATATAGCAGTTCTATTTTTAGTTTTTTAAGGAACCTCTATACTGTTTTCCATAGTGGCTGCATCAATTTACATTCCCACCAACACTGCACATGGGTTCGCTTTTCTCACATCCTCACCAACATTCGTTGTGTGCTTAACTGCTCAGTTGGGTCTGACTCTTTGCGACCCCACGGACCATAGCCCACCAAGCTCCTCTGTCCGTGGGGATTCTCCAGGCAACAATACTGGAGTAGGTTGCCATGCCCTCCTCTAAGGGATCTTCCCAACCCAGGGATAGAACCCAGGTCTCTGTAGATTTTTTGATGACAGCCATTCTGACAGGTGTGAGGTGATGGCTCATTGCGGTTTTGATTTGCATCTTTAATGATTAGCTGGCTCTGTATTTTAAAAATCATACCAGAACTTTTCAGGATAATCTTAACTAATATCCACTAAAAACCAATATTATGTACATGACTAATAAGCCTTTTAAATTTGCTCTTTAAATTATTTTTTAAATTATAACATGAATAGAAGCTCATTAAAGAAAATCTGGAAATAGAGATAAATAGAAATTCCATCACCCTCATTCAAGCACTATTAATATTTTGGGTATATTTCCTTCCAGCCTCTCCTTTTTAAATCTACATGGACTTTTCTTAAATAGCTATGATATTATACTTGATTTCATATCCTGCTCTTTTTCTTTCTCTATCATAAGAACTGTTTTGTGTTATTACATTATGAATAAACTTTATTTTTTAGCAGCATAATTATTTTCATCCTATATATGAAGTGGGAACTTAAATTATTTCAGACACCACAATTAGAAACCACACAGATTTAAGGTTAATGAAATAAACTAAAAAAACAGAAGTATCCATTCCCATACACAGAAGTTCACTCTTGGTTTCACTTTTTTTCTTCTTCTTCTTCTTCCTTTTCTGTGGGATTCTAGTTTTCTCATTAGGGATTGAACCCAGCACCCACAGCAGTGGACGTGCCAAGTTCTAACCCCTGGCCCCCTGGGGAATTCCCTCTTGGTTCTGTTTTGTTGTTTTTTTTACATTGTTGTTGTTTCAGTTGCTAAGCTGTGTCCGACTCTTTTGTGACCCCGTGTGGCCCGCCAGGCTCCTCTGTCCATGGGACTTTGATCTTCATAAATTATTCTCAGTTCACACCTTCTCTGTGCTGTATTATCAGCAGTGCTCAGTTTCAAGCCACACAATCCCATGCCATTGGGAGTAAGCCACCATCAGGCCATTCTCATGGCCCCTGGCCTCTGGCAGTTTACCTGGGAGACGAGGTGACTTCCCAGAGGACAGAAGTGAGGCAGATGTCCCCCAGGAGCACAGGTGAGGGCATCTTTAGGATCAAAGCTAAGCCTTGAGGCCAAGGCTGGGCTGATCTCTCCCATCCATACTCCATCTACCAATCCACTTGCGGCTGCCCCTACATCCCCACTCCCCACCCCAACCTCACTCTTGGGCCATCGTGGAGTTCGGGGAGCTTGCCAAGCTGCCTCTTACCTGGTGCATTACTAGTCCTCTTTCAGAAGTGCGTTTGGCACAATTGGAATCCCCCCAGGCTGGGATATCAGCCTCTTGCGTGCATGTACAACTCTTACCGTCACTGTGCACTTCACTTGGACCCCTTTCCTTTGCTCTAGTGGGGCAAGGGCTGTGTCCTGCTTGGCCTTGCTGTGCCCAAGCACCCTGGACAGTGGCTAACTGAACTAGGAGCAGGACACGTGTGTGAAGGATTGCCCTGCTTCATGGCATGCAAACTGCACGGTGATCACAAGGTGGCGCCCACCACACACTGTTCGCTGCTCCTGGCCTTGCCCAGGCTGTTCCAGTTCCACCAGCGACACCTGCCCGACCTGGGCAGGGCCCTCAGAGCCGCCGCCTCTCTCTGCAGATACCCAAGGAGCCGAAAAGCACTGCCCTCCGTTCTGAGGACTCCAGCATCAAGCCCCCAGAACCTTAAACTCCCGGGGCAAGAGAGAAGCAGGTGAGCATGGGTTTGGCTTGTCCGTGGGGGCCCAGCTCTGGGAATCAGATGCCACTAGCAAAGGGGAAGAAGGAAAGCATCAAGAACTGAGGATGTGAGCTTCGCCTGCTAGCGTCATGCTGGGGTTGGTGGGAGAGGCACCTGGTGTCAGACCGTGTGCCTACTGGACAGACACAGGAATCTGTGGAAGGCATTCTGGACTGGAAAGAATATACGGAAAGTGACCTGGGCACACCCATGGCTTTGCTGCTTACTGCCTGTGTGACTTTGAGGATCTCTTCACCCCAGAGACTGAGCCTCAATTTCCTCATTTATTAAAGTGGAAATGACAGAGCTGGCTCTATTCAGTTGATCAACTCAGGCAAGAACCTTTTTTCCTTCCTTCTCATTCTCCTTCCTTTTTCTTTTTCATCTACTAACATTTCCTTGCTCCCTCTGTGAGATGCACCAAGCCCTTTTTCATACCGTTTGCACCTGACACCTTAGAGATCTCTACAAGTGCAATGATTTCCCACTTTTCTTTTCTAAAGATTTTTTTTTTCTTTGATGTGGACCAGTTTTCTAAAAGTCTTTATTGAATTTATTACAATAAATATTGCTTCGGTTTTATGTTTTGTTTTGTTTTATTTTGGCCACAAGGCATGTGGGATCTTAGCTCCCCCACCAGGAATTGAACTTGCACCCCCTGTATTTGGAGGTGAAGTCTTAACCACTGGGCTTCCAGTGGAATCCCAACTTCCCTCTTTTTAATGCGTGTGTGCGTTTATGCTCAGTCGTGTCTGACCCTGCAACCCCCTGAACTGTAGTCCACAAGACTCCTCTGTCCATGAGATTCTCCAGGCAAGAATACTGGAGTGGGTTGCCATTTCCTCCTCCAGGGGATCTTTCCAACCCAGGGAGAGAATCTGTGTCTCTTGAATCTCCTGCATTGGTAGGTGGATTCTTTACTACTGTGCCACCTGGGAGGCTTTTTTAATAGATGAGGAAATTAAGGCTCAGAGAGGTTCAGGCGCTTCAAAGCCAACACAGCACATGTGGAGGAACTGGGGTCTTTCCAGGTCACTATCATTGCTCTTACCATAGCTATTTGACCTCCTTGGAGACCAGAGTTTGCAAAGAACTGTTTCTGGGACAAAAGGCTGAGTGATGTGGCAGGAGGGGTTGCTAGGGATTAAGGAAAGGGAAAAGCGAGACTGTGACCAGCTGCTTCTGATGCTGCCCATCTCGTCCAGAAAAGGAAAAGGTGCCTGAGGGGCTTTGGGCAGGACTTGACAGTGGCCCGCTGCTCTTGCCTCTCTCCCTGCAGGCTCCACAGATTGTTCTGGTGCTCCCCAAGGAGCCAGTGCTGACCAAGCTGGAAGCACAAGAGCAAGGCGAGTGGCGCCCCTCCTGCTGGCCTGGTCCAGGGCGCCTCCATCTCCCCCTCCGCCTTCATCCCAGGGGGCCTGCCTGAGAATGGAGGAGGAGCTGTAGGCAAAGTGGGCATCCAAGCCAGGTTCCAGCTGCAGGAGGCCTGCCACTGGGGGTCTTGGTGGTCACATCCTGAGAAAAACAGGCAGGAGTGGGGCTGGGGGCTGGAGTGGACCCGAGTCCTCCTCAGAGACATCATAGCTGCCAGCCAGTGTCTGCTGAGCTCTTCCACCCCCTGCCTGCCTGTAAGCCAGTGTCTTCCATACCCCCTGAATCCCCTAGACCTCTCTGTGCCATGCAGATGGTGGCCTCCGTGAATAAATATGCCTGGTGTTCTTTGTAGAATGGGTGTGAATTCTCCAACAGGGCCAGTTTGAGGGGGTGTGAGTCGCTTGGTTATATCCGGTTCTTTGCGACCCCATGGACTATAGCCTCTGTCCATGGGATTCTCCAGGCATGAATACTGGAGTGAGTTGTCATTCCCTTCTCCAGTTGACCTTCCTGACCCAGGGATCGAACCTGGGTCTCCTGCATTGCAGGTGGATTCTTTACCACTGAGCCACCAGGGAAGCATAAGACCCAAGAAACCTCCAGACTCAGTCCTGACCCCCTACACCCAGCTGCCACTCACACTGCAGGGAAAACCATCCTAGGCTCAAGAGGAAGAATTTGGGGTGCTGGAGTCGGCTCAGCCTGGAGTGCCCCCTAGCAGAGCTCAGCTTTTAGACTGAGCTCTTTCCCCAAGACCCCTCCTTACTTCATTCACATCCAACCACCCCCCAGAAACACCCATTGCATGAAACCATGCCCATGTGCCCTCCATGTGACCGGGCACCCTTTCAAGGGCACTCAGGCAGGGTGAGGGGGTAGGGAGATAGGGCTTTTGTGGTCAACTCCCCCTCCCCCAACCCTTCCCACTTTCCTCCCTGCCACTCTAGCCCTGCTTTCCCTCCACACTGAGAGAAACTTGCAGCCATTCAGATCTTCCCATCAGTCATTAAGGCCTGCCACCACCCGGGTCAGAGTAACACACAACTCTAGCCCCCTGGGGGCTCACAGTGTAGCTGGGAAGTGGATCCACCTGACATCCAGAATCTACCTTGAACTCCAGCAGGTCTTCAGAGCTCCGGGGGCTTACCAAAGTGGACCACCTGTGCAGGGCTTTGGAGGTTGAATAGGAGTTCACCAGAAGGCTGGCCAATAGCTTGAGCAGAGACCAGAGATGAGAATCAACTTGGCCAGGTTTGGCATGGGTAACAAGGAGGTGAGGCGACGGTGTGCCAGCTGGAGAATAAGAAGCAGATTCCAGATCCTTTGTGGAGCAGAGACTCCAAGAAGAAGGGGTGAGGGGAGGGGGTGGAGAAGGTCTCTCCTGCCTCTCAGTCCACCCTCCCCGCCCCCCTCACAGTTCACATGTACAGACACACTCACACACTCGGGCCTCCGCTCCCCTTGCCGGAGGAGGGGGAGGAGGCGGAGGGGAGGAGGAGCTGAAATGCAACCTATTCATGTTCCCGCGATGTAACACCCCTCATTTTCCATGCTGGGTAAAGACAAAAAGCCTTTACAACCTGTTTCTGGAACTTGTCAGCAGCTGCCAAGAGGAGCATGTTAATTAAACGTCGGCAAAGATGGAAGCCGGAGGCCCCGGCTCTAATTGGACAGTTTGCTTCACCGATTGAAAACATTGTGACAAAGGAGGAGGTGCGCGGCGGCTCAGCAGGGGCGCGGCGTGGCGGGGCGGGGAGCGGCGGCTTTGATTTCAGCTGATCTGCGCCCCAGCCTCTCTCCCCCTGCGGAGCCGGCCGGGCCCAGCCCGGCACGCCCCGCGAGGGCACGGGAGGGGCGGCGGCGCGGGAGGGTGGGTGCGGGTGAGGAGATCAGGAGTCCTCGAGGTCCCACGGGCAGTCTCGCCCAGTATGAGGCCCAGCCGAGGACCAGATTTTTGGGGTTCTGGGCTGGGCTCCTTCCCCTGATGACACGACCGGAGTTCCAGGGGGCGAGGGTCCTGCAGTCGGTTCTGTATGGTCGAGGCTGCCCTGGGAACCCAAGCCCAGATCCCAGTAGGGAGAGACCCGGATCTGGACCGGAGAGACCCAGGATCTGGACCTGAGCTGTTGCCCAAACTAGCTCAGGTCAAGTGATTGGGAAAGTGACGTCGCTCAGTCGTGTCGGACTCTTTTGCGACCCCATGGACTGTAGCCTACCAGGCTTCTTCCACGGGATTTTTCAGGCAAGAGTACTGGAGTGGGTTGTCATTTCCTTCTCCAGGGTGATTGTGGATTTTGAGAGGAGATCAACATGGATTAAGGTGGGCCCTTGTTTGTGCTCAGCTGCTCAGTTGTGTCGACTCTTTGCTACCCCATAGACTGTAGCCTGCCAGGCTCCTCTGTCCATAGACTTTTCCAGGCAACAATTCTGGAGTGGGTTGCCATTTCCTACTCCAAAGTGATTGGGGGTGAGGGCTTAAAAATGTTGAGAGGCTTATCCTGGAAGGCCCACCTCTGAAGGTTTTCTCAGGGCCCTGCAGAGCCCAGAGTTTCCATCCCGGTTGTAGGGGCACCCGGAGACTGTCCCCCTTCTGTTGCTTCGTGGCTCTACTGCAAGTCCCCTCCTGTTCTCAACTCACAAGTGAGGCCAGCAGCCATGTATGAAGCCCTGACTGCGTGCTGGGCACTGTGCTATCATTACAGGTCCTGGTATGTAACCTCCCAGCAACTTGTGGGGGGGCGGGGAGGAGGCAGATGGGCAACGAAGGTTCCGAGAGGATAAGTAACCGGTCCAAGGTCACAGTTTTGTTAAAAGTGGTGCTAGGGTGAGACTGGAGCCCAGGTCCCTCTGATGTCAATGTTTGAGCCTGGACCTCACATTTCTTGCTCTCTGGCTCCTGGTCCAGCCAGGAGATGAGGGTCTTCAGGACACTGTGAGACAAGAGTGGGGTTCCTACGTGTGTGTGTAAGTCACTCAGTCATGGCCAACTGTTTGCGACCCTGTGGACTGTAGCCCACCAGGCTCCTCTGTCCATGGGATTCTCCAGGTAAGAATACTGGAGTGGGTTGCCATTTCCTCCTCTAGGTGATCTTCCAAACCCAGGGATCAAATCCGGGTCTTCTGCATTGCAGACAGATTCTTTACCCTCTGAGCCACCAGAAAAGCCCTGAGAACCTCTTCTTCAGGCCTCCAGGATGAATGGCCTGAAAGATGGGTGTGCAGCAACCTGGGGTCACTCTGGAGGCCTCTAGGCATGTTCCCTGCTCCTGCATACTTGCCCACTTTGCATCTCTTGGAGTGGGGTGGTTCGTTAACAAGGCCAAGCCCCCTCTTCTGTCCCCTTCTGCCTTGGCCCAGCTTTGTCCCCCACCTCACCCTTATCCGGAGCTGTGACCCAGGAGGGCTCCGACTGGGGTGGGAGGCCAGGCCGGGGCCTGTGAGAAGCAGGAGCAACTCTGGGAAAAGGGGCCATTGTGGCTGAGCCCGGGGATTAACAGCTACAAAGTGGAGGGCTGAGGCCATTGAGGGTAGCCCTTCGAGCTGAGTTCCCAGGGGGGAGCGGCTAGACCAGCCTGTGCATGAGCCGTGTCCAGGCTGCCTGCTGGGCCTAATCCCCTGGGAGCTGCAGGCCGAGAAGCCCTGGAAATACAGCTGCTCTGGAGAGAGGGCTGCCCTTGGTAGTAGTGGGGGGCGGGGCGGGGGCAGGCTGGTCCAGGATGCTCGGGGTGGCCGCTCTGAGGAGGATTGGGTGAGGGGAGGCATGCCCATGGGGTGTGCATGTACACCTGTGCCCCTGGCCTGGGCAGGGTGCCTGAATGGGCCACTCGAAAGATAGGCAACCCAGGACATAGAGAACAAACTAGTGGTTACCGGTGGGGTGGTGGGGAGAGGAGGTGCAAACTATTGGATATAAGACAGGCACAAGTATTGCACTACGCAGGGAATAGAGTCAGTGTTTTGTAATAACTGTAAATGGAGAGTAACCTTTAAAATCGTATCAAGAAATTAAAAAAAAAAAAAAGATAGGTGACCCAGTGTGTTAGGGGCAGCACCAGCCCCCTTCTGTGTCTGAGATTTAGGGGCTCTCGTAAGGGGAACAGTCCCTGAAGGCAGAGACCAGGCCGACCCAGAGGTACTCAGAGGTCCCTGACTGAAGAGGTGAGCCTGGAGAGAGAGAAGAGGCAGCGCCCCCACCAGCAGGCCTGAGTGGGTGCTAAGTGTGTGTGTGTGTGTGCGCGTGTGTGTGTGTGTGTGTCCTCGTGTGTGCGCGCACCATCGAGCAGGGTGCTTGAGAACAGCCCTTCAGAGGTGGCTGGAGGGGCTCCGCAAATTGTAATCAGATTAAGGGGGCCAATCACTTAGGGCTCTTGAAAAGGCCACGAGGTTTCTAATCAGCCCTGAGCGCCCCAGCCCACAAAGCCCAGGAGGAGCTCGGCAGGAGCCGCCTGCGGGGGGGCCGTGCGGGTGGGGACGGCTTTCTTCCCTCTCTGTCTCTCGTAATTATGTCAATTTGCTAGCCAAATTGTTTGCTCGAGTGGACAGGGGGGCTTGTGGCCCATTCATGTGGTAATGTGGGAACCGGCAGGCCTCCTGGCTGGGAAAATAGGAGGTGCTGGACCTCGTTCGAGGGAGCAGGCGGGCCGGGGGTGTAGGCACCCAGGCCTTGGGAACTCTCCCCTAGCTAGTGTGGGGCTTTGTCCCATGAATTCCAGAAACTTCCAGCTTGGGTTATGCTCTGGGATATCCTTTGGGGCCTGTCAAGATGAAGGATGGGGAAGGAGGGGAGGACCCCACAGGGGACAGAAGAGGTGGCCTCCGGGTTCCTTCAAGGTGAAGGTAGGCAGCTTGCTGTCTTTATGCCTGGTCCTTTGAGGACCAGGCTGAGGCTGGAGCAGTTTGTGAACTGGATGGCCGCGATCTCCAACCTCTGGGATCTCATGCCTGATGATCTGAGGTGGAGCTGATGTAATAATGATACAAAGTGCACAGTAAGTGATACGCACTTGAATCATCCTGAAATCATGCCCCCACCCCTGGTCCATGGGTAAATTGTCCACCATGAAACTGATCCTTGATGCCAGAAAGATTGAAGGCCACTGCGAAAGGGGACCTGGGAGATGCTAGAGAGATGGGATCCTGAAAGGGTGAGACTGAGGAATGTGCAGACTTGGAGTAACTTCTAATCGGTTGACTTAGCCTTTATGCAGGGCCAGCTACTGCGCCACTGCTTTGTACACAGCAACCCGTTGAGCCTGAGAGCAATCCAGGGAGGTTGGCACTGGGCTTCCCATTTCACAAAGAAACTGAGTCTCAGAGAGGCTAAGTGACTTGCCCAAGGCCACACAGCCAGTGGGTAAGGAGCAGAAATATTTGTTTATTTATGGCCGTACTGGTTCTTCCGTGCTGCGCTCAGGCTTTCTCTAGTTGAGGTGCGAGGGTTTCTCATTGTGGTGGCTTCTCTCGTCGCAGAGCTCATGCTCTAGGTGTGCGGGCTCAGTAGCTGTGGTGCTCGGGCTTTGTTGCTCTGAGGCATGTGGGATCTTCCCGGGCCAGGAATCAAACCCTTGTCCCCTGCATTGGCAGGTGGATTCTTAACCACTGGACCACCAGGGAAGTCCTGAGGAACAAAACTTTGAACCCAGGTCTATCTGATCCCTCTGTCCCTTTGCCCCCACCCCCAGCCACCCACCCATAGGAGTTCATTGCTTCCTTTAAGCAGCAAACAAGAAATGACAGAAACGCCTGGCTTTGTACAAGGCATGGAGGGTGCAGAGACCTAAGAGGACCCAGGAAGGTCAGGGTCAGGGAGTCCTCAGCATAGGCATACTGGCGTGAGCTGGAGTCACCCTCTACAGTCAGCACAGAGCTATGGCCACAAAGATGGTCAGGCATTGGACACGGTGCTTGGGAGCCATGGTGGACGTTAGGAAGAATGGTTGTCAACAGACCAGATACAGGTGACTTCCCTGTCCAGGGCATTCCCCTGCCCTCTGGGCTCCCCTGCCTTCCTCAGGTCCCCCTTTAGCATGTGAGGCCCTTTCTTGTCTCCCTTGGATGTGGCAACCCAACACCTCCTTTTCTCAGATTAGGGGGCCCTGTGCACTCTGGCCGCTCCCTGGTGGACCCTCCTGGCTTGTTGCCGTCCCTCCCCGCAACAGATACTCACAGGGCTGCTACCCACACCTACCCCCAACCCCAACCACCAGGTGCCTCCTCACTGTGCCACTCAGGGCTATTAGGATCTGCCCTGCTGGAAGCTGGCAGGGGGCTGGGGTGCAGGGTGGCACTGGAGGTTAGGGCAGGAAGAGAGGTTTGAGGGAGGGTCTGCAGTCACAGCTGAGCACCCCTCACTCCCCAACTGGGAGAAAAGGCTGGAATCCATGTTTATCCCTGAATGAGATGATGGCCAGAAATCCTTCTTAGCGCAAATCCAATTTGATGGGCAGTTGTCGTTTGACTCTACTAGGCCAGGTGCTGGAAGACAAGGGTGTGGGGAGGGGCGGGGGAGATTCCACAGCCCTGTCAAGGGCACAGATACGGCAATGGGTCAGGCCAGGAGAGGACTAAAGGCGAATAACAGCAATGCAGAGCACTTATTCTGTGTCAGGCACAGTTTTAAGCACTTTACATACATTACTTCATTTATTCTTCACAATAATTCTATGAAGGGAGTACGGTTATTGATTCCATTTTGCCTCATGAAGAAACTGAAGCACAGAGAGGCTGAGTAACTTGCCTCTGTCACACAGCTACACGTTTAGCAAAGCTGGCATTCAAACGATGGCCCTAGAGGCCCACCCAGCTTTGAGTCCCAGCTCGGCTGTTACCACTCTTAGTGCCTATATACCAGCTGGCGCTAGTGGTAAGAGACCCACCTGCTGGTGCAGGAGGTGCAGAAAACCTGGGTTTGATCCCTGGGTCAGGAAGATCCTCTGTAAGAGGGCTTGGCAGCCCACTTCAGTATTCTTGCCTGGAGAATCCCATGGACAGAGGAGTGTGGCAAGCTACCGTCCATAGCGTCGCAAAGAGTCAAACACTACTGAAGTGACTTCTGAATCGACTTAGCACGGAGCACAGGCTGTTACCACTCTTAGGTCACTTGAGGAGGCAAAGGAAGGGAGGATCCTAGGTGGGGGGGATTACGTGGAGAGGGCTGCCTCGAGCAGATCAGTGATGCCTGTCAAGGGCCATAGCCAGCTCCAAGTGACCCTTGAGGAAGGGAGGAGAGGAGACCACAGAACAACATCCCAGCCTCACTCCCATCCCTCCTGATAACACCCGCATGAAACCCATGAATTTGGTGAAACAAACAGGAGAGTATTTAGCCCGACTTTCCAGAGGCCATGATGTCTAATCGGAGTCCTGAAGGACAAATAGGATTTATTCAAGCAAAGGGTTTGGAGGTGGAGAAACTGCCTTCTGGGAGGTGACAAGACATCTGGCTCAGGAATGGCCAGGCCTGTGGCCAGAGGGGAAGGTGGGAGACAACTCAAAGGGCAGTTTGGGTATTATACTCCGGGTACTGGCTTCTCAGATGACTCAGTGGTAAAGAATCCACCTGCCAACTCAGGAGATGGAGGTTTGATCCCTGGATCAAGAAGATCCCCAGGAGGAGGAAATGGCAACCCACTCTAATACCCTTGCTGGGGAAAATCCCTGGACAGAGGAGTCTGGTGCACTACAGCCCATGGGGTCTCGAAAAGTCGGACACGACCTAGCAACTGAACAACAGCAGCTCCTTCCCACATTGTGTCCACCAGCCCGTTCTCTATACCTGTGTCTGCACTGCTCGCATGCTGAGTCACTTCAGCCGTGTCCGACTCTTTGGGACCCCATGGACTGCAGCCCATAAGCTTCCTGTGTCCATGGGATTCTCCAGCCAAGAATACTGCACTGGGTTGCCATGCCCTCTGCCAGGGGATCTTCCCAAGCCAGAGACTGAACCCTCATCTCTTACATCTCCTGCCTTGGCACGTGAGTTCTTTACCACTATCGCCACCTGGGAGTCCCCCTGTGTCTCCATTACTTCTCTGTAAATCGTTTCATCAGTACTACTTTTCTAGGTTCCATATATATATGCATTAATATACAATATTTGTTTTTCTCTTTCGGACTTACTTCACTCTGTATAACAGACTGTAGGTTTGGCCACCTCACTATCGTTTTCATGGCTGTAAAATGCAAAATTCTTGAGCCGTCCTTCCCTCAGTCTACAGAGACTCTGAGAGCAGGCCTGACAATCTCCAGGTGATCCTGATGCATGCCCAAGTTTGAGACCTACTGTCTAACGTGTTTAACTATTCCCCTGTGGTTGGACATTCAAGGTTTTCCAGTTTCTTATTATTAAAACTTGTGTTACAACACGTCCCTTTACATGTGTTTTTGTGTCCTATGAGAACATTTCTTCTCTCTCACAATTTTCTTGGTTAATTTTTCACATTTGCTTTTCCAGATGAATTTTTTAAATATTTATTTTTACTTATTTATTCGACTGCTCTGGGTGTTAGTCGTAGCATGCAGACTCTTAGTTGTGGCATATAGGATCCAGTTGCCCGACCAGGGATCCAACTCAGGGCCCCCTGCATTGGGAGTGTGGAGTCTTAGCCACTGGACCGTCAAGAAGTCCCCCAGATGAACTTTAGAATCTGTTTCTAAATTCCACTCTCAATGGTATTGCATTGTATATACACTTTAACTTAGGAAGGATCGACATCTTGGCAGTATTGAGTTTTCCCGTCAACTATTGAAATTCTATAGGATTTTAAGTGTAATTCACATACTTATATGTAATTTAGGCATGCTTTGTTATGATCCCAAATATAACAACTGCAGGAAATATTACTATAATGGTCTTCTTTCCCTAAATTTTATGAAACTAAGAATATAATCATAAAGGATCAAGCGTATGATCATCCTATTCTTGTTGGGATAGTCTCATTTCTTATGTTGGCCTCTCCATTTCTTTCATTGGGTCCGTGTGTGTGTGGCTGTGCTGGGTCTTCACTGTTGTGTGTGGGCTTTCTCTAGTTGCAGCGAGTGGGGTCTCCTTTCTAGTTGAGAAAGTAGACAGATTTCTATGGGCAGGTTTCTCACAGCAGTGACTTCTCTTAGTGGTGGGTCTAGCTGCTCTGTGGCACATGGGATCTTCCCAGACCAGGGATCGAGCCCGTGTCCCGTGCATTGGCAGGCAGATTCTTAACCACTGGACCACTGGGGAAGTCTCAGCCTCTCAATTGTGATTCAGTCAAGCCCATGTCTTTTGGGGGAGCAAAGGAAACTTTTTTAGAAATATCCCCTGTGGACTTCGCCAGTGGTCCAGTGGTTAAGACTCTGAGCTTCCACTTCCTGGGGGAGAACCGTGCGGCACAGCCGAAAAAAAAAAAGAGAAATCCTTCTCAATAGACTTCTCCCCATTTAAAGCATGCTCCCCAACCCTAGTTCTTCCAGACTCTTCTCATCAAAAAGTGCAGTCAGCACGCTCCCCTTGAATTTGACCTTGGTGACTGCTTGACCAATTTTTGTTGTTGTTCAGTCGCCAAGTTGTGTCCGACTCTTTGCCACACTATGGACTGCAGCATGGCAGGCTTCCCTGTCCCTCACCTTCTCCTGGAGTTTGCCCAAGTTCATGTCCATTCAACCAGTGATGCTTGACCAATAGAACAGAACAAAATGACACTGTGCCAGCTTCCAGGCCCAGAGACCTTAAGAAATGGCAGCTTCTTATTTCTGTCTCTTGGGATATTTGTTCTAGGAAACCAGCAGCCATGTCTGCAGAAGTTCAAGCAACGAGGAATGGAGGCCCTTGGCCCACAGGCTAGGCTGAGTGACCAGCCCACAGCCAGCCCCAACTTGCAGCCAGGCGATTGATCCTCTAGTTCCATTCAAACTGCCCAGCTGATACCACGTGGGACCTACAGAAGCCGTCCCACTGATTCCTGCCCCAATCACAGATGTGTTGAGCCAAAGAAATGACTGTTGTTTGATGTGCTGAGGTGTTTGTTTTTTTTTTTAATTGGAAGATAATTGCTTTTAAAAAAATTTTTCATTGAAGGATAATTGCTTTAATTGAGATGGTTTGTTAGGGAGTTGTACCAACGCTGCAACTCATTTCAATGCCTAAACCAATCACTGACATCAGAACTAGGACTTAAACATTCCAGAACCCTCCCCTCTGAGGCTGGGGCGGGGGCTGGGTTCCCCTTCCCTGAGCCAGGGACAAAATTAGAGCCATGCCAAGGACAAAGCAATGGCTGCTGGTGGGTGACCAACAGCATCTGCTGAGGACATTAGATCCACTGAGATGAGAGACCTGGCCCAGAGTCCCACAGCCAGTCTGTGGCAGGGTCAGGATTTGAACCTAGGTTCTCTCCCAGACATCTGTAGCAAGGCTGAAACTTACCACCCATGACCTCTCCTACCCCCACCTGTGAGACTTTCCTCCAGTGTTATCTGCTCTACAAAGCCTCCCTGGGTGCCATTTGCCCATGGGCACACCTCCCATCTAACACCCATCACAGTAGATTCTCATCATGTGCCCACCCGGCTACCCCCAATAGGACACAATATCCCGCAAGGTGAGACTTTTGCTTCTGTCTCCCTCTGGCATAATGGAGGGCTTGGCAGAGAAGAGGGAACAGGCACAGTGGACTCATATTTTGTGGGATCAGAGTCAGTACTTAAGGTCAATGTCCAGTATAGCCAAAATTACTCCTAATGAGCCTTTAAAATTTGCCTGGCAAGTCAGTATACATGGTTTTGTATATATAAATTTGAACAGTAACATACCTGTATAAATGGATGTATTAGTATGTAGGATACAAGAAACAGTTCGTATTCAAATGTATTTGTACAGTATTTTTTTAATATTTGCTTTTATGTATTTATTTGGTTGCGTCAGGTCTTAGTTGTGACACACAGGATCTTCGTTACAGTGAGAGGGCTCCGGAGCTCAAGGGCTCGGTAGTTGTGACATGTGGCTTGGTTGCCCCCTGGCGTGTGGGATTTAACTTCCCCTACCAGGGATTGAAGGAAAGTTATGACCAACCTAGATAGCATATTCAAAAGCAGAGACATTACTTTGCCAACAAACGTCCGTCTAGTCAAGGCTATGGTTTCTCCTGTGGTCATGTATGGATGTGAGAGTTGGACTGTGAAGAAGGCTGAGCACTGAAGAATGGATGCTTTTGAACTGTGGTGTTGGAGAAGACTCTTGAGAGTCCCTTGGACTGCAAGGAGATCCAACCAGTCCATTCTGAAGGAGATCAGCCGTGGGATTTCTTTGGAAGGAATGATGCTAAAGCTGAAACTCCAGTACTTTGGCCACCTCATGCGAAGAGTTGACTCATTGGAAAAGACTCTGATGCTGGGAGGGATTGGGGGCAGGAGGAGAAGGGGACAACAGAGGATGAGATGGCTGGATGGCATCACTGACTCAATGGACATGAGTCCGGGTGAACTCCGGGAGTTGGTGATGGACAGGGAGGCCTGGCGTGCTTCAATTCATGGGGTCACAAAGAGTCGGACACGACTGAGAGACTGAACTGAACGGAACTGAACTGAACCAGGGATTGAACCCATGTCTCCTGCATTGGAAGATGAATTGTTAACCACTGAACTACCAGGGAAGTCCCTGTACAGTATTTTTAATTAAAAACATTTTGAATATCTATGCACATAATTAAATGCACATGAGATAAACATCACTGTAAATGTTTGCTGGAAGAAGGTATCAGTCATAAAGACACAGAAGGGATGAGTCTGGCCCATCTGCCCATTATCCCCTCAAACCTCTTCCCGCACTGGCCCAGCACTGTTTATCTTTCTCTTGTGCCTGAAATTTCCCCACTTGAGTCACTGAGCACCAAGGCACACAGGTCAAGTGTCCCAGAGATCATAGTTACAGGCAGCACATTAGTGTCGGATGGGCTTCTCTGGTGGTGCTGGTGATAAAGAACCCGCCTGCCAATGCAGGAGACATAAGAGACGCGGGTTCAATCCCTGGGTCAGGAAGATCCCCTGGAGGAAGGCATGGCAAACCACTCCAGTATTCTTGCCTGGAGAATCGTATGGACAGAGGAGCCTGGTGGGCTACAGTCCATAGGGTCTCAAAGAGTCAGACACAACTGAAATGACTTAGCACTCAGGCACAGTGCTAGATACATGTTTTAGCTTCTCTGGTTGACTGTTACCAATGATTATAATGGAAGGTCACCGAGCTATCTCTTTGGACACACCTGGAAGATGGGTTGTGTGTGTGCACTCGTGTGCACTTACGTATGTGGGTACTGGTGAGAAGCTGCTTCATCAAGAACCTGGCTTTTCTGTATGTTCCTAAGAGATGCCACCAAGGGGTCCTGCAGGCAGAGCTGGCATGAATGCCAACCAGTAGCCCCAGTCCCATGGCCAAGGGAAGGGAAGGCTTAGGGAACTCCTTGTGAATTTGGCTTAGAGGGCTCTGGATTTGAATCCTATCCCCTAGAATGTGCCTGGGTGCGTTGCAGGGGAGGAGAATTGATTCTTCACTTGACCCTTTCCTATATTGTCATATTGTCACAGTAGGGTTTTTTTTTTTCTTTGTCATCTCAAAGCTGAAGAACAATTTTTAAAAGGATTATTTTTTAAAAAAGAATTTCAACATGTTGGTCTCATCCTTCCCAAATAAATGTCAACTCCTGTAGCAGGTGAAGGATGGGGCTCTGTGGAGCCCATCGAGAGCTGCCCTTCTGCCTCTCCGATCTCTTGAAATAGATCAGTCCTGGAGTCATTCACAGCCCACAGCAGAGGCAGTGAGGCTTCACCTGCGCTTCAAATGCAGGCGTACACGACCCCCAGGTCTTAGAGCCCAGAGGGAGCCTCTCAGAGGGCTCCAATTGTCACACTTCAGAGCCTCTGGAAACTGCAGAGACGGCCCTGCCAGAGGAAGTCTGGGGAAGGGGGCCTGGGGCCACTTGGGAGTGTGTCCCCAACCTTCTGCCCTCTCCTGCCCTAGTCACCTCCTCTTCTCTGCGGTCTCTCTCTGGCTCTCTCTCCACCTGTCAGTCTTGGCCCCTGTGTTTATCTCTCCCCATCTCTCCTTCTGTCTCCTCTACCATCTCTTGTCTCTCCCCATCTCTGACTTCCTTGCTGTTTCTCTCTGTGTATCTGTCTGATTCCCCTTCTCTTTCTTTCTCTTCTCTCTTCCTCTCTTTTCCTCGCCTTCCTGCTTTTCTCTGTCTTGGTGGTCTGTCTCTCTCTGCATCTCTCTCTCTCTGTCTCTGTCCCTCGCAGTCTCCTCCCTCTTGCCCCCTCTGGGGGTTGATCTGTGTTGTGGGATCATGCCAAGCCCAGAGGGAAGGTCAGGGCGCCCTGCAGAGACCAGCGCAGACTGCCATTAACCTGTCACTTCTGCCTCCAGTGGGGGAAACAGCGGGGCTCAGGGAAGGCGAGGAACTGCAGTCACTGGAGATGAGACGTCTCAGCTGGGGCTGACAACCGAAAGCAGAAGCCACCCACTCAGAGGGCTGCAGACAGGCACTGGGACGCCGAGGACAGCAGAGCGGGGATCTGGACACCAGCCCACATCATAGCTGCTTCTGGCTTCTGAGCCAGCAGGGACCGTGGCATAGGGAGAGTCTGAGCTGGTGGCCACATTCAAGCCTGCCTCGCCTGCAGTCTTGGGAACTAAGGACGGGGATCTCTGTGAGGTTAAAAGCAAAGCTCTCAAACTCAGCAGCCTGAGGGCCATGTATGCCACTGCCCCTTGCCCCTCAGTGGCTTGAAAATTTGTCAAAAATATGAATCTACATTAAAAAAAATTTTTATTGATGTATAGTTGCTTTATAATGTATTAGTTTCCACTATACAGCAAAGTGAATCAGCCACACACACACACACACACACACATATATATATATATTTGTTTTTTTTTCCTCTCTCTTTTTTAGATTTCCTTCCCATTTAGGTCACCATGGAGCACTGAGTAGAGTTTCCTGTGCTATACAGTGGGTTTTCTGCTTAGTTATCTGTTTCATACATAGGATGTATAGTGTATATATGTCAGTCCTGAATTTACTTTTTGAAATAATTTCCTTTATTTATTTATGTATTTTTGGCCGTGCTGAGTCTTTGTTGCTGTGTGGGCGTTTTCTCTAGTTGAGGCAAGCAGGGGCTGCTCTCCGGTTGTGGTGCATGGGCTTCTCATTGTGGTGGCCTCTTTTGTTGCACAACACAGGCCCTAGGGTCCTCGGGCTTCAGTAGTTGCAGCACATGGGCTCAGTAGTGGGCTCAGGAGTTGAGGCTCCCGGGTTCTAGAGCACTGGCTCAATAGATGTGGTGTGTGGGCTTAGTTGCCACGCAGCATGGGGGATCTTCCCAGATCAGGGATCGAACCCATGTCCCCTGCATTTGTAGATGGACTTTACCCTTGAGCCACCAGGGAAGCCCCCGAATCTACATTTTTGAACTGGCAAACTTCATATATCTGTTTTAAATAAAGTTTCCTCTTGAGGACCTAGCAACACAGGGCTGTGACTGAGCAGCAGTGCTCCCTGTCCTGCCCGCCCCTTCTCCTTGCACCTGGACACCTCCTCAGTTGCCTGCCTGCCTCTGTAATTTCAGGGGCGTGTGGCCTCTGACAGCAGAGAGGTCCTCTGGGCAGAAGTAGGGGCCCGTGTGCTGCCACCAACTTACTGGGTGACACTGGGTAAGGCATGCCAGCTCTGGGCCTCTGCTTTCCCATCTGTAAAATGGGTGATTGGATGAGCCCCACAGTAACAGTCACCTTTTGGAGCAAATGATGAAAGCTAGGGACCCTATCCCTAGAGAAAAGGACCTGTGTGTAGCTTTGCCTACCCTGTGAGAGGTTCACATGCGGCTCCCCCTGGGATGGGCGGGGATCCCAGACTAAGAACTCTTGCTGAGCACCAGCATCCCTTCCCCCTTTGTCTCAGCCTCCTCAATCTGGGCCCAAGGGGACCCACTCTCTTAGAACCTGACACACTGGGGCCACCCTTCCTCTGGGTGAGCAGGGACTCTCTGGGTCCCCAGCAGCCAGGTCCCCAGTGACCATGTCCCAGCCAGGCTGGCAGCCGCCCATCCATATGCCGGAGGGGTCTGGGCTGGCGCTGGATTAGCATAACGCGCTCCTGGAGGTAAAGGCCCACCAGGCGGCCTGTGTGCAGCGCCTGCCTTTGTCCCGGGGGCCCCCGGACCGGGTAGAACAGCCTGGGCGGCTCATACACTTTTGACTGCCAGATGAAAGGGGGCGACATAAAGAGGCTGGCAGGGCTGAGCGTGGGGGCGCTTTGTGTCCCTCCAGACGGAGTTACAGACGTCTGTGAAACGTCAATTACAGCTGAATAAAGATGTCTGCTCGGTCCAGACGTGCCTCCTTTCAGCTGGGGAGGTGTTTCCAGGCCAGGGGTGCTCTGGCAACCTAATTTGGCGATTGTGACTCTATAAGCAGCCCTGGCATTCATCAAACCCAGGGAGGATGGGAACGGGCTGGGCTGGCGTGACCCTGCTCTGGGAGGTGTGCGGGAATTCGGGCTGGGTGGGGGTGGGAAGAGAAAGGAATGACTTATCTCCCTTGCTTTCTCCCCCAGGCCAGACCTCGAGGATGGCAAGGGGCATGCAATTTGGGAACCACACCGTCTCCTTGTATCAGCCAGTCTCCCTTCCTGGGCCTTGTCAAGGTGGCTCAGTGCCTCTGGCAGCTAAGGATGGGATTAGTGTTCACTGATCCTTTCTCCTGATGGGTTAGTGTGAAGCATTGTTGAAGGGATAGCATTAAAAGCGCCTAAGAGCTACCCAGGAGTCTGCAGTGGTAAAGAATTCGCCTGCTAATGCAAGAGATATAGGAGACTCCAGTTTGATCCCTGGGTCAGGAAGATCCCCTGGAGGAGGAAATGGCAATCCTTTACAGATTTTCTTGACTGGAAAATCCCATGGACAGAGAAACCTGGCAGGCTGTAGTCCATGGGATCGCTGAGTGTCAGGCATGACTGAGCACACACGCATGCATACACACGAGGTTCAAGTGCCAAGGTGAGCAGACATGAACCCCTGATGTCACTGAGCCTCTGGGCTCACCCGAGGACCACCACCCTCTTACTGTGTGAGATGACTAAGCCTGCATTTGCGTAAGTCCTGGTCCTGTCCATCAGATTGTCAGTTACTTGCAGCAGACACAATCCTACCTGATGCAGTAGGTAGCCCAGGGCTCAGATTTCTGGTGTTGGATTTACAGAGTGGTAGAAGGGGCTGTGCTACTCAGAACTCCCTTGAGGGGAGGGGACACAGCCCTGGTGGGGTATGAGGACCCAGGGCAGAGTGTTGACTCTGGGCACAGTGAGCTGGTCTGCCTCTTCCCCCAGATGGTGCTGGCCCCTGAGGTGCCCTCACCCCAGAAGACCTCATCCCTGGAGGTCTTGAACAGCAAAGGCATTTCTTGAGGACCCCTATGCTCCTTGGGACACCTGTCCTGAAACTTGCCCAGCGGGACTAGACAACGGACCCTTTGGCCACCATGTATCAAGTCCTGAGTGAAAACTGAGTGAAAACTCTTACAGGAGTGCAGAGCAAAAAAAAGGCCCTAAGAACAACCCTCCTGCCTACTGAGTGCCTCTTGTGCACCCTAGACGAGGTGTTTTCACGCGACTTGCCATTTCCTTCTCCAGGGGATCTCCCAGGGATAGAACCCGCGTCTCTCACGTCTCCTGCATTGCAGGTGGATTCTTTTCCAGCTGAGCCACTGGGAAAGCCCCATACTTTAACCTAGTACAAAACTGAAAATGTTGTGAGAAGTCTCCTTCATTTCCTGTCTCTCATTTGCCCTGTTCTCAAGTCTCCCATTAAAGTAGTAACGTGGGGCTTCCCTGGTGCTCCAGTGGCTAAGACTGTGCCCCCAGTGCAGGGGGCCTGGGTTCCATCCCTGGTCAGGGAACTGGATTCCATATGCTGTAGTGAAGATCGAATGAAGACCCTGTGTGCCGAAACTGAGACCCGGTGCAGCCAAATAAATAATTTTTTTTAATGAAAGGTAATAGCTGTTTTTCATTTTTTATGTATCCTTCCCCAGAATTTTCTTTATACATAAACCAGCCCATCCAAACTTGCCCTCGTATTTTCTTCCCTTATTTGACACCGCTTCCTAGTATGACATTAATCAATCCTCTCTCGAGACTCCTTTGCCTTGCTTTCAACCTTTTGCTTTTGCAAATGTCACTGCAACAAATAACCTTGCTCGTAAGTCAGTTCTCACAAGTGTGAGTGTATCTGTAGGACCAAGTCCCAGGAGAGGGACCGCTGGGCCGCAGCTTCTGTGCATGTGCCATTTTGCTCTACCGTCTTCTTCATGGGGGCGGTGTCACCCCCTACTCACGGTCTGTGGCTGATGCGATTTTAGCAAGGATGGTCACACGTACCCTTTGTGGCTTGGCCAGCAGAGCACAGGCCCCTCAGCCTCAGCCAGTGCTCTCGTGCAGGGAGAATGCACGACCTTACCTGGCGGCCCAGCTCACATGCAAGTCTACTCTCTTTTGCTCCCCTGCCTCTTCCTCTGTAAGTGTTATAAAGGAGGGCACCCTCTTCCCCCAGCCACCACACACACACACACACACACACACACACACACACAAATCGCTTCTGAAAAAGGCAGCAGCAGAGCCCTAAAGGAAGAAGGACATCTGCCCATGTTTACTCAGTCAACAGATCCACGAGTACCCACTGTAGGCCTGGCAGCCTCCTAAGTGCTTATATGTGTGATGCGCGATCTTGGCCACGGCCCTTAACCTCTGGCCCCCAGCATCCTCTTGAGTAAGATGACAGGTATGCTATCTTTAAATTTTATTTATTTATTTATGTACGGCTGGGCTGGGTCTTCTTTGCACCAAGCAGGCTCAGTAGCTGTGGCACACGGCTGAGTTGCTCCATGGCGTGTGGAATCTTCCCGGAGCAGGGATAGATCGAACTTCTGCAACGGCAGGTGGACGTCTATCCACTGCACCACCACCAGGGAAGTCCAGGTATGGTACTTTTTGTTGTTTTTACTTTACTTTTTTTGGCCTTGCTATGTGGCCTGTGGGATCTTAGTTCCCGGACCAGGGATCAAACCCATGCCTTTGGCAGTGGAAGCACGGAGCCCAGACGGCTGGATTATCAGGGAATTCCCTGTGGTTTTTTTAATTTAAGATTATTTATTTATTCATTTCGGCTGTGCTGGGTCTCCATTGCTGTGTGGCTTTCGTAAGTTGCAGCGAGCAGGGGCTGCTCTCTAGTTGCCGTGTACAGGGTTCTCACTGCGGTGGCTTCTCTTTTTGCGGAGCGCAGCCTCTAGGCGGGGCGACTTCAGTAGTCGCTGGGCGCAGTGGTCGTGGCTCTTGGGCTCTGGAGCACTGGCTCAGTAGTTGTGGCACACGGAGGTTTGTTGCCCCGAGGCGTGTGGGATCTTCCCAGAGCAAGGATCGAACCCGTGTCCCCTGCATTGGCAGGCAGACTCTTAACTACTGGACCACCAGGAGAGCCCTTCCAGTTTTTTTGTTTGTTTGTTTGTTTTTAAGTTGACAGCTATGGACACCAGAGTTCCAAGTCTCCTCCTAGCTCTAATGATATACCCTCCTCAAATCATGTGGTCAGTCCATGTGGGTGTCAAAGGGACAAAAGGCTTGGAAAACCCTTTTTGGGCCGATACATGTTGGCACTTTGTAGAAATGGGCCACCTTCCCCTCTCTCTCAGGTGGCGAGCTCGAACACTGAATTAGATCTCGTTACTAAAGAGCTGGGCACATTTGGAAGTGCTCAGCAAGCATTATCTGCCTTCCTGGGCATTTCCAAGAGCCACCCCAGCAGCTGGGCTGCCACCCCAGGGTCAGGCTTGAAGGCACGCTCTCCGGGAGGCCCCAGTCAGGCCACTGGCGGGCTCGGGTGCTCTGAGCAATGCCCTGCCCTCTCTCCGTGGCGGCGTCTGGACAGGCCGGGAGGCAGACGGGACGAGTGACAGCTGGGAAGGTTTAATTGCTCCTCGGTGGCTTGGGAGCACCTCCCTCCCTCCGCCAATGATCTGCATTTCAATGTGAGAAGAGAGGAAAGTAGGATGCTGCTCAAAGGGGTTACAATGATTAATCATTTAAAAAGCAAGATCTTAATTACAGGCCGCAATTTTTGCTATTTAAGGAGTCCATTAGTTGCCAGAAAGAAGAAGAAAAAAATTATCACAGGTTATTCTCCTCCGAAAGTAGAGCGGGGGGAGGGACGGGGGAGGAGAATCAGCTGCCGCTCCTGGATGGGGTGGGGGGCAGGGTCCCAGCCCTGGAAGAAGTCTGGCCAGGGACAGGATGGGCCCTGTGTGCAGCGGGAGCCAAGTGAGAAAGACGCTTGCCTGGGGGCCTGGGGGAGGGTACAAGGGTTGGTTTGGGAGAGAGAACTTCCAGTCCTCTCTCTCTCTGCAGCTCTGGTCTGGCTGGAATCCCACCTGTGGGTGCCTCTGGAGGCCTCCTCCTGGGCCTGGCAGCTGGCGGTCAGCCCCTGCCCCCCTTCTCCAATGACCCCTGACCCCACCCTGCTCAGGACGTGAGGTTAATTGCCAGGCCCTCCCCTCTGACCCCTTTGTGGGTTTTAGTTCTGTCTGGTCTCTCAGCCCCCAGGGTGTACAAAGGAGACCGGAGGCCAGGGTTTGGGGGGTTGGGGGGAGTAGTTGGGAGTGAGATAAAAACAACCCAACCTCTTTAGTGGATTAATTTAGTGATCCTCAGGGGGCTAAAAGAGCAAGAGATCAAGCCTCCATCCCGACTCCCCACACACTGCATCATGGCCCCAGAGGTTCCTATGGGATAAGGGATCTGGACATTTCCTCATCCTGGCCGCCTTGAAGCCTGGGCACAATCCCACAGCTGGCAAGGGCCTGCTGCCCAGCCTGAGGTTCAGATTTAAGCCGCCTCATGAGCCATCACTGGCAGCTCCTAAATCCCCCAAAACAGCCTGAGAAACGAAGGGGCAGACTTCCCAGGCGGTCCAGGGTGAAGAATCCACCTACCAGTGCAGGGGACATGGGTGCGATCCCTGGTCCGGGAAGACGCCACATGCCGCAGGGTAACTCAGGCCCATGAGCCACAATGGCTGCAGCCTGTGCTCTAGAGCCTGTGCTCCCCAACGAGAGAAGCCACTGCGATGAGCCCGCGCACCTCAACCAGGCAGCAGCCCTGGCTCGCCACCACTAGAGAAAGCCCGAGTGCAGCAACAAAGACCCAGCGTGGCCAACAGGAAAAATAAATTAAAAAATAACTTTTCTTTAAAAAAGAAACAAAAGGGGCTCCACCAGTGCAGGACGACCTACAGGAATCCCAGAAACCTGAATCCAGGTGATCACGTGCCTGACAGCACCAGCACCATCAAAGTTAATAACTCAGGTGAGTCCAGAAGGATAAATGTGAGCGGGATCTAGGCCCCAAGCTCACCTTATTCCTATGACACCATACGTTTAAAATAATCTTGCAAACAAGTCACAGAGTTTACCAGCCCACCCAGAGGACAGGCTTATTCCCTGTCAAGCCTGCTTGCTAGTGGGAATAAAATAAATGAAATCACTTCTGCAAACAGACCCTCCTGCCAGACTGATTAAATGCCTCTGAGTGTGTGTGTGTGTGTCCATCAGCCTCAGCTGTCTAACATTTAGACCCTCAGAGGGCAGGCTGCTAAATCGGATAGAATGATAATCCCAAGGATTTCTGCGGGGAGTCTGGGGGAGACCCAAGCCACAGACTTGCAATATGGGTTTGAATTCAAAATACCCAAACTGGTTTCATGATGACTCTAACTTGGCCCCTGCCTCCTCCATCCTCAGGCCCCATCACCACCCGGGAGAGGGACAGTGTCTGTCCCTTTAATTGCCAGGTTCCCCACCTCTTGGGGATAAACACACAGACTCTCACCCATCTTCTCCAGCCACTCCCCCCTCCCCACTCCAAAGCTGATTAATTGCAGGGTTGGGCACCCAAAACTGGCTGGACCACATTATTCCTGATGTTGGCTCCTTTCACTGGTCACTGCCTTTAAAGCCACAGTAATCAGCAGCTTTTAGCTTGTCACTCTCCTGACACTCCTTACTTAGACCAGGAAATGGCAAATGAGATGGAAAAAAGAACTTCATTATCTGTTTCGTTCTTTCCAAGAAAGGAGAGTTGGAGGATGGAGAGGAGGGCCTGGCTTCAGGAAGCCACCCCTGTGGATGATGCTCGGACCACGTGGGGATCCTGGATCACAGCCCAGGGCCCACCCGCGGCACCTCCACACACATCACTGACCCAGGCTCCTTGTGGAACACTGGGCATGCAGACCCTTCCCCCACTCCCTTGGAGACCTGCTGAATACTCACGCCTTGAAAAGGGCTCTAGGCCCAGGGAGTCCTGGAGGGCTTCAGATGCCTGGCTGCCTCTCCCCTGATGTGACCTGCACCCCATCCCAGCTGCCAGCCCAGAAAAGTCTTGTGCGAAAATTAGGAAAAGGTGCCCCCTCTGGGCAGATGTGGCCATTGCAGGGCACACAGGTCAGGGATTGGGTGCAGGCTGAATTTTAAACCCACTTCTGCCTTTGTCTTCAAGACAAGCCCTAAAACAGGTTGTTATCTACACGGTGGGGAAACTAATCCTCCCTGCTGTAGGGCACAGACCTCCAAGGGGCCTCTCAGGGTCTAGAAAGCATTATCCTATGTCTCCCAGGAGGCTGTCAACCCACCCTCAAAAAGATGTAGGGGACCCAGCAAAGAGAAGGAGCTGATGACTCCAAGATAGCCCAAACACACCTGTCTCCAGCAGTCTGGGGAGCTCCAGACCCTGGACGAGGAGGCAGCAGGAGCCAGAGAGAAGTGTTTTGTTTTTTAATTTATTTATTTGGCTGTGCCAGGTCTTAGTTGCAGTATTCATGACATTTAATCTTCATCGAAGCAGGCAAACTGTTAGTTACAGCATGTGGGATCTAGTTTCCTGATCAGAGACCAAACTCAGGTCCGCTGCATTGGGAGTGCAGAGTCTAAGCCACTGGACCACCAGGGAAGATGCTGGGCCAGTAGGTTTTATTAATCCCAAACTCTGTTTTCTGTTTGCAAGACGTTGTCCCATTTTCAAAGCACGTGTGCTTCAAGGATCTTGTCTGAACCCCTCAAACCGGGATGTGGGGAACCAGGGCAGGAGCACAATGTCCATTTTACAGATGTAGCCCAGAGGCTCACAGGATGAGACTCACACATCTGACAAGGCTAGGAGCCAGCTCTGGTTTCAGAAGGTCCTGGAGCCCCTTGGGCAGGAGGGGCAGCTAATCCAGCCACCAGGGTCTCGGAGTCCTCCTAAAAGAAGTGACCTCTAAGCCCAGTGAGTGCCCAGGAGCAGTCCAGGCCAAGAAGGAAGAATGGAGTTCTGGCCAGAAGCAGCGATGCCGAGGCTCCCCGCAGCTCAGGGTGGCTGGAACAGGGGCACATGGAGGGAGGGCGAGGCAGCTCCTGAGAGGAACCGCCCCTGTGAGCACTGCAGGGGAGTCTGGACTTCTGGGGGCGAGAGGGATGTGGGCACAGCTGAGCTCAGAGAATGGGAGGGGAGGAGAGGGAGGTGGTGTTTAGAAGGGAAGAGAGGGGGGTGGCGAGGGGCCAGGTTAGCAGGAGCACCCAACTCTGGGGTGCAGAAAGTCTGGGTGTGTTAGGGGAAGGGGTCCTCTTTTTTAATTCAAACAGAGACACCGGGTTAGCTCTAGTGCTGCAGGGAACCTCATGAGCGTTTGAACCTGACACCCTGTCCTAGGGAAAAGTTGCGCCCAGTCTCCTTTTTTTAATTTTTTAATTAATTTATTTGGCTGCATCCAGTCTTAGTTGTGACATGTGGGATCTCCGTTTTGTCAGGCGGAATCTTTCATTGTGGGGCATAGACTCTCTAGTTGCGGCACATGGGCTCAGGAGTTGCAGGGCTTAATTCCTCTGAGGCATGTGGGATCTTAGTTTCCTGATCGAGGGTTGAACCCGCATCCCCTGCATTGCAAGGCAGATTCTTAACCACTGCAGCACCAGGGAACTCCTGCCCCCAGTCTCCTGATAGCCTCCTCTAGACTCTGAGCCCTCTTGGGTCTGGTGACCCCATTTGGGACAAGGAAGGGATCCCCTGGTGGCTCTCCCTGAAACTTTCCCCCCAAGAACCAAGAGCCCTGAGTGCCTGTAGTCTCATGTCGGAACCCACAAAATTCCCTTCCCTTATCTAGGCCTCAGTTTCCTCATCTGTCAAATGGACCACTGTTCTTCCTCCTCCTCTACACCCATCAGCAGTCCAGCGACAGGGCTCCCTGCTGCCTGGATCTCTTAATTCCCCACACCCAGGGGGCCTATGAATGCAGGAAACACCATGTGAAGAGCAAGAACCTGCACTACCTCGCCCCTAAACCCCTCTTTCTGCCTCAGCTGGCTCAGCTGGGGTCAGGGCCTCTTTGGGGCTGGCACCTCCACTCATCGGGGGGTAGCTCTTGGTCCTCCCACACCTGACAGGCCCCCTTCTCCTCCAAGGGGCAGCCAGCAGCTGGGGGTGTCCCTGGCCACCTGCCTCTCTCCTTCCCCGCCTCATCCCCACAGCTGTGGCTACACTCCCACCTCAGCCCTGGGCTTCTGCCAACGCTGAATTCATGTGACATCTCAGGGGCTCCTGGGGCAGACAGATGGAAGGGGAGGTGCTCCAGGCCCCCACCCCCGTTCTCCCGGGATGCTCCTCTGCCCTCATTTGCAGGCCCCCAGGCAGGCAGGACAGTCCTTGGGCTGAACTGATGGCAGGACCTCAGAGAGGGGCCAGGTGTGTGATGGGGCCACAGGACTGGGCTGGCAGAGGGAGGTCTGGCGTAACACAGGGGCCCCTGCTTGGCCTCAACAATCTCTGGGAGTGTCGGTGACCAAAGAGCCCAGAGCAGGAGAGAGCTGGAGCAGGTGATCCTAGCAGACCTCATGGATGGTCAGAGCTTGAGCAGACCTGACTTGACTCTCTGCTTTTCCACTTCCTAGCTGTGTGACCTTGGACAAGTAATTCTTCTCAGTTCCCTGGTGCAAAATATTAAAAGGAAATAGTGATCTCTATTCTAAAGGGTTGCTATCATGCAATAGAACTAATATTTCATAGGTGCTCAATAAATGGCATCATGATTCTTTTTCTTTTTAAATTATTTATATTTTTGGTTGTGCTAGGTCTTTATTGCTGCACTCGGGCTTTCTCTAGTTACGGAGAGAGGGGGCTACTCTCCAGTTATGGTGTGCAGGCTTCTCAGTGCGGCAGCTTCTCTTGAGCACAGGTTCTAGGTGCACGGGCTTCAGGAGTTGCAGCACTCTGGCTCAGTAGTTGTGGCTCATGGGCTTAGTTGCTCTGAGGCACGTGGAATCTTCCCAGATTAGAGATCGAACCCGTGTCCCTTGCATTGGCAGGCAGATTTCTTACCCACTGTGCCAGCAAGGAAGTCCCAGGATGACTCTTTTTATTCCCATGGACGAGTGGAGCCACATGCTACTTTAGTGCACTGGGCTTTGTGACCTTGCGTAAATTGCTTCCCTTCTCTGGGCCGTCCATAAAATGAGAGGCTCGGAGAAGAAACCCAGGGCCTCCTTCTGGTATGAGCTTTACAGTTTGTGGGCATTCTGGATTCATTAGGGGGAGGCTATGCAGACTGCATCAGTCATGAGCTTCAAGTCCTGGGTCCCTGGGGAGATTTGGAGGTGGGAGGAGAGAGTGGAGGAGAGGAGGAGAAGAGGAAAAGAGTGGGAGACAGGGGATGAGGAAGAGGGGTGGGAAGGGGGAAAGAAAAGGGAGAGGAAGAAAGGCATGAGAAGCAGGGGGAAAGAAAGACGGGAGAGTAGAAGGAGGGCAGAGGAAGGAGGAGGGAGGGGGACAGGGGAATGAGAAGGAAGTTTCAGCTGGGCTGCTCCCTTCTCCTCAGAGGAGACCAAGAATGAGTTAGTTCCCAGTGTACCTGAAAGGTTTCCAGCTTGTGGGAGGTGGGGCAGGGTGGGTTCTTCCTAGAGGCTGATGCCCAGAGTCTGGTCCCTGGGGCTGGGGAGGCCCTTCTGGATTCCAGTAATAAACCATGAGTCACTGCCTACCCTGGCCTAGAGGAAAGCAGGTGAGATGAGATGGTTGGATGGCATCACCGACTTGAAGGACATGAGTTTGGGCAAGCTACGGGAGTTGGTGATGGACAGGGAAGCCTGGCGTGCTGCAGTCCACGGGGTCGCAAAGAGTCAGACACGACTGAGCAACTGAACTAAGAGCCACTGGCCCATAGGCAAGCTATTATTTCCTCCAGAGTGTGCTCAGGACGTGCACATGTGCACAGGGTGATCCTTTCTTTGGAGGCCAGGGGGCAGACCGAGAGACAACAAATCAAACAAAGGTAAAGAGCTTTTCTGACTCTTTCCTAGAAGGAGAACCTTCCCACTAGGCAAAGGTGGCCACTCCCAGAAGATAGCTGAGACTGGGCAGTCTAGGCAGATAGGGGCCCGAAGCAGCCAGTCCCAGATCAGGCTCTTTGGCCATGGCCATGTGCTTCCTACCCTGCTTGGCATTCCTGCTCGCTTTCCTGAATTGCGATTAAACTCAGATGGTAAAGAATCTTTCTGCAATGCAGGAGACCCCGTTTCTATCCCTGGGTCAGGAAGATCCCCTGGAGAAGTGATAGGCTACCCACTCCAGTATTCTTGCCTGGAGAATCCCATGGACAGAGGAGCCTGGCGGGCTACGGTCCAAGGGGTCACAAAGAATTGGACATCACTGGGTGACTAACAGTTTAAGGATGAGAGACCCATGGCCTTAAATGTCACTTTTGAGCTGTGAGTCCTTGAGAAAGTCACTTCCTTCTTGCAGGCTTAGTTGTCTGCAGGAAAGGGTACCAATGGGAGCACTGAACACCATACTGTGGGGCCAGGCTCAGTCTACCAGCGCTTAAAGGGCTAAGGAGCGGGTGGAGGCTGAGGTCACGATCTCCTGGAGTCCTTTTCCTTTCTTCACTCTGTTCCTCCTCTGGCCCAGGGCAGCCGTGAGTGTGTTCATGGTGGGTGCAGGGCCCCACAAACAGGCACTCTGCCCACTTCCCTACCCCACCCCACTTTCCAGATGCCCCTCCGGGCGGCCCACACCCAGTGCGTCCTTGGCTGCCTGCATCTCAGCAAAACTCCAAAAATGCTTTGCAGCAGGGGAACGGAGAAAGAAGCATCTTCCTGGAACCTCCCCCAGCGTTTAGCACAGGAACTGGTTATGTTGTGTGTCCAGATATGAGCCCTGGAGGAGCAGGGAGCCCCTGGCTGGTGTGAATGGTGGGGACTTGGGGAGGGGGCGGCGGGGAGCTGATGCAGGCTAGATGGATGAACAGGTCTTGGACCCAGAAATAGAAGGTCTGGGTCTCCGGCTGACTCACGAGAGCCTGGGAAACCCTCTTCCTGCTGGGCCACAGGCAGGGGTGGGAAGTCAGGGCCCACAGGGGCTTTGTACCCTATACAATCGCAGCCACTCTTCTGGATAAAGGGGCAAACAAAGGGGCCTTCGGAAGTGGCCACGCTGCTCAGCACCCAGGGAGGCCCCAGGAAGCCAGCTCTCACTTGCCACCCACCCAGGCATCCTCCCCGCATCCCACCACCCCACCCCGGGGGCCAGCTGGGCCCCAGCCCCTTAAAGCCTGGGCAGCTGTGCTGGGAGGAACACCCCCCACACTCTCTGGCCAGGGAGCCTGGAAAGTACCAGAAGAGTCCCCACCAGGAGTGAGTGGGGGAGCTGAAATGCTGCCTTCTTATCTTATCTAGGACACTGACTGGAACTGGTGACTGATGAGGGTTGAGAGTGCGCTTCAGAAAGGCCTTTAGGCCACTGATGAGGGATGGACCCCCCGAGGGGATGCTGGTTTGCAAACAGGAGACTTAGAGATAGCCCCTCTTCTGAGCCATCCTCCCCTCTAGTCAGTCACATCTGTAAGGGCCATGTCCTTAGCCAACTGAGTTCTCATAGAGGAATATCATGCTGGGGTTCTGGGACTATGGGAAGCACAGCGCAAGTGCGCGGATTCAAGACGCAGCATGCCGAGGCTCTGTAGCTCTGGCTTTGTGATCTCAGTGGGCTTCATAACCCATCTCTAAACAGAAATACTGCTTGTAGGCTGTAATGTGCATTATATGAGATGATGGGTATCAGGCCCCAACACATAGAATATGCTCTATAAATGGCAGCTAATATTTCTTAGGCCCTGTTTGAATGTGGAATGGTTCTGAGTTCTAAAAGAGTTGTATCCAATTTTTTGGAAGTTTTTTTTTTCCTTTTGATTCAATATACCGAGAAAGAAATGGGAAGTTGAGATAAGTTTTCAGAGTGCTTTGGGTTGTGTGTTAAATAGCCATTCGTTCTGGAACACAGAACAGGATTGTAATAAAAGGACATGGACCAGTAAAAAAAAAAAATACAAAAAACAGCAAAAGTAGTGCTCAGACTAAGGCTTCCAATGATCTTAAAACAAATGTTGTATATCTGGGTGAAAGTGATAGGGTTCCTTCTACAGTATTCACCTGGCCTTTAAAAAATTTTTATTTTTAATTGGAGGATAATTGCTTTACAATGTTGTATTGGTTTCTGTTATGCAACAACATGAATCAGCCGTGGGTATACACATGTCTGCTCCCTCTTGAGCCTCCCTCCCACCTCCCACCCATCCCATCCCTCTAGGCTGTCACAGAGCAACAGTTTGAGCTCCCCGAGTCATCCAGCACACTCCTATTGGCTATCTATTTTACATATGGTAGTGTGTACATTTCCATGCTGCTGCTGCTAAGTCACTTCAGTCGTGTCTGACTCTGTGCGACCCCATAGATGGCAGCCCACCAGGCTCCCCGTCCCTGGGATCTAGGCAAGAACACTGGAGTGGGTTGCCATTTCCCATTTCCCTGCTGCCGTCTCCATTCATCCCATCCTCTCCCTCCCCTCGTTGTGTCCACGAGTCTTTCTCTGTGTCTGTGTCTCTGTTGCTGCCCTGCAGATAGGTTCATCAGTACCATCTTTCTAGATTCTTTGTCTTTTGTTGAGGTGCACGGACTCTCTAGTTGTGGTGCACAGGTTCAGTAGTTACAGCACAAGGGTTTAGCGGCTCCATGGCAGGTAAAATCTTAGTTCCCCACCCAGGGATCAAACTCACGTCCCCTGCCTTGCAGGGTGAATTCGTAACCGTTTGGACCACCAGGGAAGTTCAGAGCCACCTGTTTTTTAGTTGATGGAAGACACTGCATCAGCTTTGCTCACTCCCCAAAGGCAGAGCTCCCAGTAAAGCTGTCTCCACCGAGGGCCCAGGATCCACACAAGCCATCCTGTGGATGGTGCAGTGTCTCCCCCGTCTGGAAATGGGTTTCCCAAATCAAGAGTGCACATAGAACTGCCCTTCACAGAGCTCTGGATTCACGAAGGATTTCAGTGGCTTCTCGCTAGCTTGGGAGTTCGCAGGCAGAATTTCAGAGTGGTGCCAGACAATGCTGATGGGAACGGGGCACCAGGAGCATCGGAGAGGCCCTATGGCCCGGCTGTTTGGGGTCCACACATACCCTCAGCCCCAAGTCAGGCCATCTTGTGGCTCTGAGGGTGGTTCTGAATCCACAACAGTGGATTCCCAGTCGAGCGCTTGAATGACAACCAGAAGTTCCAGCCCACTCCCCCAAGTCTCTCTCCCTCAGAACTAGGTGTTGGTGGCCTAAGGTGGGCACCCCTAGGTCCCGGTGTACCCTGGGAGCAGGGAGGCCACTGGGCCCCCAAGAGTAGGGGAGGGAAGGCCCTGTTAGCCCCTGTGAGGATGGGACAATGCCCCCCTTTCCCGGCAGCTGGCAGAGCTGCCAGGCCCTGAGCTTCTGAATGCCCATTGCAGCCAGACACTGGACTCTGTTTCCCAGGCAGCCCCGTGCCAGGCCTGCCACCTCCCAGAGAGAAGGAGCCTTTCTTCCCTGTTGGCCAAAGCAAAGGCTCCCAAAACAGCATCAGCGGCAAGGGGCTGACCTCTGTTCAGAAAGCCGGGGCTTCCCATCCCCCCACCTTGGGAACCTCAGAGCTGCAAAGGGAAGTGAGCCCCCACCTTTGTGCTCCCTCCTGACTCTAAAGCTACGGGATCCCCAGGCCCCCCTGGCTCACCGCCTCTAGCCCCCACCCACCCCTACCTATTCATCAGGGCTCTGAAGGCCTTTCACAAGGCTCATCCTGTTGGCCTTGAAAGGGGCTTGCATTGAAGCGTGCTCAGGGCTGTGTTTAGAGGGAGAGATTCCAACTGGAGCTACTGTGCCTGCTTTGAAGGTGCTTCTTAAGTTGTTTCAGTCTCGTCTGACTCTTTGCCACCCCATGGACTGTAGCCCGCCAGACTCCTCTGTTCATGGAATTTTCCAGGCAAGAATATTGGAGTGAGTTGCCATTTTCTTCTCCAGGGGATCTTCCAGACCCAGGGATCGAACCTGTCTCTTATGTCTCCTGCATTGGCAGGTGGGCTGTTTACGACAAGTGCCACCTGGGAAGCTGTGAAAGTAGTGGAGCGCAGACCTAGCAGGTGGCAGTGACCATGGGCCCCGGGGAGGGGCATGGAGTGGGTCTCCAGACCCAAGACTGCTGTCCCCTGTGGCTCCCAGACTATTTTCTCTAAGGACTCATGCCCCAGCTCCATGTAAGGGGTGGACCGAGGTGACCTGCAGAGGGCTCGGTCACTGCCAGGGTTTGCCGTCCACTCCTGACAGCCCAACTTGGATCCATGGATGAGCAAGTGCAGGGCTAGCGGGAACTGTGGAAGGATTGGCAGTCACTAGGTATAGACTGCTGCTGCTGCTGCTAAGTCGCTTCAGTCATGTCCGACTCTGTGCGACCCCATAGACGGCAGCCCACCAGACTCCGCCGTCCCTGGGATTCTCCAGGCAAGAACATTTCCTTCTCCAATGCATGAAAGTGAAAAGTGAAAGTGAAGTCGCTTAGTCGTATCCGACTCTTTGTGACCCCATGGACTGCAGCCTACCAAGCTCCTCTGTCCATGGGATTTTACAGGCAAGAGTATTGGAGTGGGGTGCCATTGCCTTCTCTGAGGTATAGACAGTCTCAGACAAAATGTCAGAGACTTTTTGGTGTGGCTTTTTAGGAAAACCAGGCTGTGGGGTGCCCTCCCCCATCAGTGCAACTCTGGGGGAACCCTGAGCTGGAAAACTAGGGGCCACCAACAGCCTTCTCTATGAGCGCATCCACCAACAGCCTTCTCTATGAGCGTATCCACTGTGGCACCCCCGCCCGCACCCCCAGGCCAGGGAGAAGGAGCAGAGATGGAGGCAGCCACCGTGTGGCTACCACACATGTGACACACAGGTGCAGAGATACCAAGACCTCACCATCGACAGAACCCTGGAGACACAAAGGTGAGAACCCACAAACAAGCACGCAGTGTGTAACAGTTGTTGGATCTTCATCAGAGGCACTGTGATGGGTGCCTGATCATTTCATTGTGGACAGACACACAGACATACACACAAAGAGACATAAATAGACACATGCTGGAAACCTAAAGACAAACACTTACGGACTCAGACACAAAAGAGGGACAAACACACCTTGGACCCACAAAGATAAACACCCCAGTGGTGTCCCAAGGGATCCAGCCTGGGGGCAGCCAAATACCTTGTCTGCAGAGAACTTGAAAACAATAGTAAAAACACACCTTCAGGTCTGCTTTTTCCCACCTTGCACTGGCAATTCTTTAACCATGTCAGTGATAAAATATTCCTTTCCCCTCCCCAACTTATTTTGCTAATTCTAACCTGTTGGATTTTTTTCAGGTGATTTTTGTTGTGGTAAAATATACAAACAACTGTGTAAAAAAAAACAACTGTAGTGCTGGAGAAGACTCTTGAGAGTCCCTTGGACTGCAAGGAGATCCAACCCGTCCATTCTGAAGGAGATCAGTCCTGAACATTCACTGGAAGGACTGATGCTGAAGCTGAAACTCCAATACTTTGGCCACCTGATGTGAAGAACTGACTCCTTGGAAAAGACCCTGATGCTGGGAAAAATTGAAGTCTGGAGGAGAACGCTGGGGACGACGGAGGATGAGATGGTTGGATGGTATCACTGACTCGAAGGACATGAGTTTGAGCCAGCTCTGGGAGTTGGTGATAGACAGGGAGGCCTGGTGTGCTGCAGTCCATGGGGTCGCAAAGAGTCGGACACGATTGAGGACTGAACTGAAAATATACAAAACATACAATGACCATTTGTTGTTTTTTATCGTGACTATTTTAACCATTTTTAAGCAAACACTTCAATGGCATTAAGTACACTCACAACGTTGTATAACCATCACCACTATTTCCAGAAGTTCTTCATCATCCCCATCAGAAACCTTGCACCCATTAAACAACTTCCATTCCCCCTCCCCCAGCCCCTGATATTCTCTTTCCACTTCCTGTTCCTATGAATTGCCCATTCTCAGTTTCTCATATAAGTGGAATCATGTAACATGCATCCTTTCGTGTCTTAACCTGTTGGCTCTTATAATAAATATGTAGGCTTCAAGTTGGGCTTCCCTGGTGGCTCAGCAGTAAAGCATCTGCCTGCAATGCAGAAGACCCGGGTTCAATTCCTGGATTGGGAAGATCCCTTGGAGGAGGGCAAGGCAACCCCCTCCGGTATTCTTGCCTGGAGAATCCCATGGACAGAGGAGCCTGGCAGGCTGCAGTCCATGGGGTGGCACAGAGTTAGACATGACTGAAGTGACTAAGCAGCAGCAGCAGCAGCAAGCTTCAAGTCAGCACATTTTTATTAACTAATTCTGTGTTCTATATGGAAGCTAATCCCAACAAGTCCCAGACCCACACCACACAGTTGACCCCGAACTCGGTTCTGGTGTTTGGAATCAACTGTTTTTTTTTTTTTTTGGAATCAACTGTTTTCAGGTGCAGTTCCTGTCTCCAAGCCCTAGGCTCTGTGATGGCGAAGTTGTAGAAACAGATTTGAATTTCTTCTTTTTATTAGCATGTAAAACAATGAATCAAAATGTGAGTTGTGAGACCATAATAGTTTCATTAGGAAAGTGTGAATTTTTTATTTTATGGGAAATATTTCACTGAATTTGAACAGTCTGTTTAGAATTAAGGTTTCTTCTTTTAAAATTGTTAGTCTTTTATTCTGATTTAATTCTAAGGTAATTGTATTCATTATTGAGGTAGACCAATATATAGGTATATATTCCCCCCTTTTAAAAAATATAAGAAGTATGTATCCACTTTTCCCTTTTTGTACTATAATGATTATTGCATTTTTAATTTTATTTTTGAAATGACATGAATTTATATACAAAATTCAGTCAAAAGAAAAATTTGGCTGCTTGCCATTTATTCATTGTTATTCATTTCATGGTCGTTACTGCTCCTAATTTTGTTTTATAGAGGAGGAGTGGTGTTAAGTATCGGCTCAGCCTATATGCTAGCTACACCCTGAAACAGACAACTACACCATACACGTATTGTCCCTCTCTCCTCTCTCTCTCTCTCCTTCCCTCTCTGCTAAGTGCCCAAAGATCATGCAGTACACAGATCTCCTTAGCGGACAGCAAACCCCATAATGGAAAGGTGGGTCACTTGCCCCCTCCTCGGTTTGGCCCAGGTTGAGCGCTGCCTTTGGGCAAGGTGGGGTCTGGAGTGGATGGGCGAAAGAGCGCCTCTGACTTGGACTGGAGAGGACGCCTGAAGCCAGGGAAACCCCCGCCCCTAGCCCCAAGGTCCCATTCCTGCTGCACTTCCGAGGTCTACCACGAGGTGCCGCTGTAGCAAAGCGATCCCCACCTATCCGCCCCTTCCGAACCCACTGGGCTACGCTTGCGGAGGGAGCACCCTCTCTGTGCCAGCCTCGTGCCCGGATCTCGGGGTTCCGGATGAGTAAGGTACCGCCTCTTGTCCCGGAGCATCGCACAACCTGGCGGGGGAGACTCACAAGGAAGCGGTGACAGTGCCAGTGGCGGGCGCTGTCTGCTCACATAGGCAGGAGCGACATCACCAGTCAGAGCTTGCCAGTGTAACCAGGGAAACTGAAGCCTGGGGAATAGCAGGAAGAGCCAGGGGCAGGGGAAGGGTGCCCCGAGTGGAGGCAGAGGTGTGCACCGGCCTGGAGGTGATCGAGGGCATAGGGGCGCGGTCAGCAGAGGATTGGTCACTGAATAGTTTTCAGTTCAGTTCACTTCAGTTCAGTCGCTCAGTCGTGTCCGAGTCTTTGGAAACCCCATGGACTGCAGCACGCCAAGCCTCCCTGTCCATCACCAACTCCCAGAGTTTACCTAAACTCATGTCCATCGAGTCAGTGGTGCCATCCAACCATCTCATCCTCTGTTGTCCCCTTCTCCTCCCACAGTCAATCTTTCCCAGCATCGGGGTTTTTTCAAATGAGGCAGTTCTTCACATCAGGTGGCCAAAGTATTGGAGTTTCAGCATCAGCATCAGTCTTTCCAATGAATATTTAGGACTGATTTCCTTTAGGATGGACTGGTTGGATCTCCTTGCAGTCCAAGGAACTCAAGAGTCTTCTGCAACACCACAGTGCTTTTAATCCCAGCCTAAAGAGTTTGGGCTTTATCAGGTAGGACTCTAGGAAGTCACAAAAAGGTCCAGTTGGAGGTGCACTTAGAAAAGTATCCTGCTGTTATTTGTATTTTTTTTTTTTAAGAAAAGAAGCAGCTTCAAATATAAAGAATATGCACACATACACTCCTGAGTATTCACAGAGTTTATCCAAAAGATACACAACAATGATAGACATTAGTTTCTTCTGGGAGTAAGACTGGGGGCTGGGCACAGGGGTGGGATGGAAATCTTCTCTGTGTGTATTAGTATTGAATTTTGAGCCATGTAAATGAATCACTTTTCTGAAAAATAAAAATTATTAAATTGAAGATTGTAAAGTCTTTATAATTAAAAACAGATCATGGGGCTTCCCTGGTGGCTCAGCGGTGAAGAATCCACTTGCCAGTGAAGGAGACCCAGGTTTAATCCCTGGTCTGGGAAGATCCCACATGCCTTGGAGCAACTAAGCCTGTGCACCACAACTATTGAGCCAATGCTCTAGAGCCCAGGAACTGCAAATACTGAAGCTCCTACTGAAGCTCCTGGGCTTCAGTAGCTGCCTAGAGTCCATGCCCGGCAATAAGAGAAGCCACTCCAATGAGAAGCCTTAGCACCACAACCTCAATGCCTGGAAAATCCCATGGACGGAGGAGCCTGGTGGGCTGCGGTCCATGGGGTCGAGAAGAGTCGGAGACAACTGAGCAACTTCACTTTCACTTTTCACTTTCATGCATTGGAGAAGGAAATGGCAACCCACTCCAGTATTCTTGCCTGGAGAATCCCAGGGACGGAGGAGCCTGGTGGGCTGGCGTCTATGGGGTCGCACAGAGTCAGACACGACTGAAGCGACGCAGCAGCAGCAGCAGCAGCACCACAACTAGAGAGTTGCCCCCTGCTCGCCACAACTGGAGAAAAGCTCAAACAACTGGAGACCCAGCACAACCAAAATTAATTAATTGATTTTTTAAAAGATCACTTTGGCTGTGTTGAGTAGGACAAGTTAGAGACAGACTGAAGGCAGAGAGAATGGCAGAAGACTCTGCACTGGGCCTGATGAGACATGGAGGAGGCCTGGGCCAGGCTGGGGTGCTGGGGCTGGGAGTGAGTGCAACACTGGGGGTCTCCAGCTTGGCAACAGGCACAGAGTTTATCAGCTTTTATGTAGCTACAAAAAAAAGGGGGGGACATGAAAAGAATATACTGCTTTTTTTTTTTTAAGTCTTTATCGAACGTGTTATAATACAGCTTTTTTTTTTTTTTTTTTTATGTTTTGGTTTTCTGACCACGAGTCTTATTGAATCTCAGCCCCATGACCAGGGATCGAACTCATACGTCCTGCATTAGAAGGTGAAGTCTTAACCACTGGACCAGCAGGATAACCCCCAAAGTATTGCTTTTTAAAAGAAAACTACAACATCCCACAGAGAAGGCAATGGCACCCCCTCCAGTACTCTTGCCTGGAAAATCACATGGACGGAGGAACCTGGTAGGCTGCCGTCCATGGGGCCGCTAAGAGTCGGACACGACTGAGCGACTTCACTTTCACTTTTCACTTTCATGCACTGGAGAAGGAAATGGGAACCCACTCCAGTGTTCTTGCCTGGAGAATCCCAGGGACGGGGCAGCCTGGTGGGCTGCCGTCTATGGGGTCACACAGAGTCGGACATGACTGAGGTGACTTAGCAGCACAACATCCAAATGAACAAATGTTTAGGTGTCTGTAGAATGGAACTAGTGCCAACCAGCCAATTTACTCATAAAATAAATTATATTCAATGTGAGTGCATGTTAATAGGTTTGATAAGTTGGGGGAAGGGATGCCCAATGGGAGCCATGTGGGACCTGCCTCCGTTCCATACTTCCAGGGTATGCAGTTAGCTGCAGCACTGGGACCAACCTCGGCTCCTCGGCCTCCCAGTCCTCTATGGCCTCCCCTTGACGGTATTGATGCCCTGCACGAAGCTGTTAGTCGCTCAATGGTGTCCGACTCTTTGTGACCCCATGGATTGTAGCCTGCCAGGCTGCTCTGTCCATGGAATCCTCCAGGCAAGAACACTGGAGTAGGTTGTCTTTTCCTTCTCCAGGGGATCTTCCTCATCCAGGGATTGAACCCAGGTCTCCTGCATTACAGGTGGATTCTTTACCATCTGAGCCACCAGGGAAGCCCTAGAATGTCTCTGAACAGATACAAAGGAAACTGGTGTCAGTAGTCGCCACTGGAGTGGGGAACCAAGGGCTGGGGAACCAGGTAGGAAACTCACCTTTTCTGTCTACCCTTTGTACAGATGGTATATTTTACAATGTGCTTAAAAAAAATCAGGAAGAAAACATAACATCCTAGATAAACATCCAAGATACCTTGTTATCCGAAGTGATAAATTTAGATTTCAAAATCGTAGGTACAATATGACCCCTATTTTTGTAGAGAAAAATGTACATTGTATCTCAATGTACAGCAAAGTGTTGCACTGTGCTATTTTAGCTTAGTTTTATTTGACATTCTCCTGATAAAAATTCAAACAGTAGAAAAGGGGATAAATATAAAAATATACCTCCCCCTCCTGCTTCCCTCAGTTCAGCTCCCTGTTGCCTCTGCTCAGCTCATCTTACCAAAAGCATTAACAGTTATTAAGTCTGGGGGCAGGACTGCAGGGGATATTTTCTTTTTTTGTGCTTTTCTGAAAGTTCCAATGTTTCTCAATAAGCATATATGCTGCTAAATCGCTTCAGTCACGTCTGACTCTATGTGGACTGTAGCCTGCCTGGCTCCTCTGTCCACGGGGATTTTCTAAGCAAGAATACTAGAATGGGTCACCATGCCCTCCTCCACGGGATGTTCTCCATCCACGGATTGAACCCACGTCTCTTATGTCTCCTGAATTGGCAGGCGAGTTCTTTACCACTAGTACCACCTGGGAAGCCCCAAGCATATATATTACTACGGAAATAAGAAAAAATACATACATTTTTAAAGTGCTCAGAATTAAGTGAGGCCTGTCTGGGACTTCGCTGGTGGTCCAGTGGCTAAGGCTCCAAGCCCGCAAAGAAGGGGGCTCGGGGTCCATGCCTAGTCAGGGAACTAGATCCCACGTGCTACAAGGAAGATGGAAGACCCCACATGCCACAACTAAGGGTTTGTTTTCACATGCCCCACTGAAGACTCCTCATGCTGAAACTAAAAGACTTCACGTGCTGCAACTGAGACCCAGTGTAGCCACAAAAATAAAGAAAAAATTTTTAAATAACAATAATATAATTTTTTCAAAGTGAAGTCTTCCTTCCTTCCTTCCTTCTTTCTTCCTTCCCTCCCTTTCTCAACTCTGGAGAAACAGGCTTGGAGCTCCTCCACCATTGTTTCCATCCACACCAACCTCCCTCACTTTTCGAAGTTCCTGGAAAGGCTTCCAGCTCCATTTTAAATAAAATCCTCCTTCTTCACCTCCTGCTCAGGCCTCATGGTCTCTACCCTCCCCTCCATCCTTAAACCTCAACCATCCAGACCTCCTTTCAGATGCAGAGCAGAACCAGGGGAAAGAAACCTGTTGATTTTCTTGAGGGACTGAACCCAAGAATTCTGTCTTGTTGGTCCTCAGAGATTCTCCGGAAATGGATCCAAAACACAGAAAGGCAAAAGGGGAAGCAGCCTGAAGACTCCTCTTTCACGAGATCTCGTGTTAAAAACAACAGGCCTTGTTAAAACTGCACCTTAATGAGGCTCCTTCCAGGCCTAATTGTCACCATGGCAATGACCCCTAGCGGCCATCTTTAATTAACTCCGAGTCAGAGTCACCAAATGAACTCCTCCAGTAAATTGCCTGCCAGCCCAGGCAGTCACGCAGCCCCTCCTCTGTCCTTTGGCCTCCGGCACAGGTGATGGGGCAGAAAATTTCCTGACTCTACCTGGCAAGGTCAGGGGAGGGGCTTAGATCCATGACAATACTAGTAATAATAATAATCATAGAAATGATAAGAGCTACAATGCTAAGATAATTGCATTATCTCTCTTCTGAAAGATTTACTTATTTATTTTTGGCTGTTCTGGGACTTCCTTGCGGTGAGTGGGCTTCTCGTTGTGGTGGCTTCTCTCATTGTGGAGCATGAGCTCTGGGTGTGTGGGCTTCAGTAGTTGTGGCTCACGGGCTCAGTTGCTCCATGGTATGTGGGATCTTCCCAGACCAGGGATTGAACCTGTGTCCTCTGCACTGGCAGGCAGATTCTTAACCACTGGACCATCAAGGAAGCCCTGCATTATCTCTTCGGAGTAATCCTATGAGGATTGCACTATGACTACCCAGCTTTTTCCAGATGCGGAAACAGAGGCACAGAGAGACTCAGCCAGTAAATGGCAGAGCTGAGATGTAAACACAGACTTAGAGCCACCCTTGGAATCCCCCCACTGGAGATGAAGTTCACAGGGTCACCTGCTTCTCTTGAGCACAATAAATATCTGAGGTTTCCTGTCTACTGCTTTGCAGAGGTGTGATCTTGAGCCACTGGGTTCATATCTCTGAGCTTGATTCCTCATCTAGAAGAGGAAGGCGGATTCAAGTGGGTCAGGGGGTTGCAGCCTGAATAGCCTCATCAGTTCTGTTCAGTAATGACTCCCAACTCCATCAGAACCTTCCTGTTGTCTTTACCCTGGTGTGATTTCAGAAGCAAGATGCCATGAAGGTCAAGAAATAATAAATGTGATCATCTGTGCAAAGCCCGAGCCCAGTGCCTGCCCATAGTAAGTGTTCAGTGAAAATTAGCTGTTACTGCTTCACTAAGTGAATTAAGTGGTCTCAGCTGTCCAAATGTGGTGATGGCCCTGAGAAAGACCTCCTCCAGGACAGGGCTAACAGTCGGGAACATGGGGGAAAAGGAAGCCATGGAGATGGCGCCGCAGTCACCAGTTTTAGGGTGGGTGGGTGGAAGGTTCAGGCAGCAATGGGAGAACACACTGGAAAAGCACATTATAGCTGTGGACCAAAGATGAGAGCCACCATCTTGCCCTGGCCTTGCCCCTAAACATGCTTCCATCAGCCTAACCCGAGCAGGTCCAGAGACCCATCCACTGAGGCACATTCCAGCCAGAAGGAAGCTGTAGAGGTTAATAGGCACTTTCCTTCCCACCAGGAACACTCCCTGGAACGTGCACAGGATAATTCTGCTTACACTCAATTGGCCAAAATTCAATCACATGCTCATACCTAACCCCAAGGCAGGCTGAAAATGCAGTCTTCCTTTTGGGCGTGCAGGGGGAAATGGAGAAAACCCAGGCTTTGCCACAAACCTTCAAGTTCTTCACACCACCCCGAGTAATATTTTTAAACTAAAATTTCTGACCATGTCTAAATCCTAAAGACAGTTTCTCTCTGCTGTTTTTAACATGAGCTCCAAATGTATGAGCATGGGTTGTAAAGTCCTGCTGGATGCATCTTCTTTACTTCCCACTGACCCTTCATCCTGGCTACTCTGGACCACTGGCCTTCTCTAAATCAGCCGTGCTTCCGTGACTCTACCCCTGTGCCCAGGCTTGGAATGCCATTTTCTCTCATCTTCGTTTAGTTAGACGATTACCTCCTCTCTAGAGATTTCCAGGGTCAGAGAGGAAGGGGTGAGCAGGACAGATAGGAAAGGCTGTGCCTTCAGACACAGGCTGGAGAAGGAAAAGGAAGTCTGCAGTCCAGGGCTAAAGTGGGGCCTGACCTGGAGGTACAGCAGCCTTACATGTGCAGCAGGTGGCAAGCTGGGGTACCCTTGAGTCTGAGATGGGAAAAATTATGGGTTCTAATTAGTTCATCTGCTCTCATTTGACAGATGAGAAAACTGAGACCCAGGACTTCCCTGGTGGTCCAGTGGCTAAGACTTTGTGCTCCCTAGACTGGGGGACAGGGTTTGATCTCTGATCAGGGAACTAGATCCCACATGCAATAACTAAGACTCAGTGCAGCTAAATTTAAAAAAAAATAGAAAAAATTGAGACCTGAAGACAGGCAGTAACTTGCCCAAGGTCACACACAAAGGCATACCATCGGTGCCCATACCACACTTGTATTGTATTACTAGGTTTAGTCTGCATTTGGGTGTTTTATGGGACAAGGGGGTAGTCTTGGGGGCATCATGCCAGGAGGTGTGGTTCATAAAGGGGCTGAATGGGCAGGGGGTACCCAGAGGTTCAGTCTCTCAGTTGCAATGTTGGCAGCCCCAGAAAGACACACACACACACACACACACACACACCATGCGGCCTGGGACCTGCACTTGGTCTGGCTCTGCAGTTCTCCTATGACTTCAGGAGGGGACACAGAGCCACTCAAGAGAGGCTATGGAGGCCGAGGAGCACCCAAGGGACCCCACTTGAATTCATCTGCTCCACTTCTGCACCTGGGTACCAAAAGCATGAGGTTGGTCCTTGTCTCCATCTTTGGTACTTGAGACTTAGGACATCATGTGCCCTCACTAGACAGTCACAGCCATCATTACAAAAATGAGCTCTGAGTGAGAGAGGCCCCCTCTGCTTCTCAGGACTGCTCATCAAGGCTGCTCAGGGATCACTGAAATCCTAAGTTCTGGGGATTCTTACTGAGCCCAGGGTTCCAGAGAGAAAAACCTGCTACCATCTGCCTAAATAAGAGACCAAACAAAGCCTGACCACATCTGGGGGCATTATTTCTTTCCCAACTTGAAAAATAAGACAAAAAGAGATGTCTACTGCCTCCTGAAGGGAGGCTGAACAAGAAAGGTGGCTCAGAGAGCCTCAGGACTGGGCATGGGGCCTGCCAAAGGGTATGTGGTCCAAGGCCACTCAGACTCAGATTCACAGGTTGGAGAGAAGAAAGAACATGCCCTGATGCTCCCAGTACCCACCCCAATCTGGTCTTTATAAGGTTAAAGGGCTGTGAAGCTCTGATCCCAGAAGGTTGGATGTCAAACCATTTCATCAGCTAGGATCTTGACTTCAAATAAAAAAGAAGAGGTAAATGAAAACTCCCCCAAACATGTGTGCCCTGAATGTCTTACTAAGGTTTAGACAGGTTCTGAGCCAATTTTAGAGGCATATAGAAGGTGAGGGCATGGTCTGCCAATGGGACACTTACCTGGCTGAAAATATTTAGCCCAGGGTTTTACCACCTCTTGGGGTTCCTTCCCTTTGGCCTCCCTACCAGCTCCATTTCCCTCCTCCTTAGCCTGTCCGGCCATGTCAGTGCCAGCTACCATTTCCTCTTACTCTCCTGGTCTTCCCTCTGCTCACCATCTTAGACCCCCATTTCTCAAAAAGGATCTCTTTGGGGGTATATCCAAGGGTCAGTTCTCAGTCATTGTACTTGGCCTGTCAGTATATAGACACTTTCAATCTCTCTTTCCTTCTTAAGGTATTATTCCCCAGACCTCAAGGATACCACTTTCTTGTTCTCCTCCTACTCAATGACTCTCCCTTTTGGTTTCTTTTACTGATTCTCATCTTCCTCCTCTCAAAAAAGTATCCCAGTGTTCAGCTCCTAGAACAATTTTTTTTTTCCTTTCTACACTCACTCCCTAGTATTCTCATCTTGCCTTGTAGTTTTAAATAAGACCTATAAGGTAACAACTTCCAGATTTAAAATTCCAGCCTGGACCTCTCCCCTGAATGCCATGCCTATAAGTCCAGTTCCTATGGGACCTTTCCCCCACCCAACTATCTGATAGGCCTCTCAGACTTAGCATGTCCAGAGTCAAGCTATCTTTTTTTTTTTTTCCCCAGTGGCACCGCTTGTGGGTTGTGGAATCTTAGTTCACTGACCAGGGACTGAACCCAGGCCCTTGGCAGTGAAAGCATGGAATCCTAACCACTGGACCACCAGGGAATTCCCAAGCTGATATGTTGTTGTTCAGTCACTCAGTCGTGTCCAGCTTTTTGCGACCCTATGGACTGCAGCACACCAGGCTCCTCTGTCCTCCAGTATCTCCAGGAGTTTTCTCAAATTCATGTTCATCGAGCCGGTGATGTTATCTAACCATCTCATCCTCTGCCACCCCCTTCCCCTCTTGCCTTCAATCTTTCCTAGCATTAGGATCTTACCCAATGAGTGGCTCTTTGTATCAGGTGGCCAGAGTATTGGAGTTTCAGCATCAGTCCTTCCAATGAATATTGAGGGCTGATTTCTTTTAGGATTTACTGGTTTGATCTCAAGCTGATATCCTCATCCCCCAGGTTCTGCTCCTCCTTCTGTCATCTCAGTTCAGGAAATAGAAGCCTTATCCTTTCAGGAGATCAGATAAAATCCCTGTGATCATCCTTGATTCCACCATTTCTTTCACATCCCACCTCCAGTCCCTCAGCAAATCATAGCAGTTTTGTCTTCAAAATAAATGAGCAATAAGCCAATTCTCACCTATCTCCACTATCCTCCTCGGTGTTTAAGGTGGGAGAAGTAGGCAGGGGCTAGAATATTGAAAGAAAGGAGAGGTCTCTTGGCTGTAGCAAGAACATTTAAGTTTTACTCTAAATTATAAGGGAGACCATTGGAAGCTTTTAAATATAATGAGATCTGCCTCTTAAAAAAAACTTCCCTAGGTACTGAGTGGGGAATGAATTGAGGGGGCAAAACTGGAAGCAGTGAGACCCGTTAGGTAGCTATTGAGATTTAGTGGCAGGATGATAATGGGGTGCATTACCTTCCTTACATGAAGAATCCCCCACCTCAATTCCCCAGGGAGGAGCCGGTCTCAGAGGCTGGAAGGCCGGCCAGGGTGTGGCTGAACCAGCTCACTCTGTGGGTGAACCCAGCAGAGGCGGTCTGTGTTTCAGCACCACTGGGTGGACAGCTCCTGCCCCATCTCAGAACTGGGAGCCTCGGGGTTCAGCCCTCTCCCAGTGCCCTATGTTGAGGCAGGTAGCTAGGGGAAGTGGCCCTGAACTGGGCTTAGGTGAACATCATTCCTTTGGAAACCTCCATTTGCTGCACTCTAAAATGGAGGTGATAACACTGTCACTCCATACCACAAGGCCGCTGCAAGGGCCAACGAGTCCACTACTCAAGGACTCTGGGCACCAGTGGATGGGGCTGCCTGGAGTGCCTGCACAGGATTGGAGTTCATTTCCCTGACACTTGAGAATTTAAAATGAAGCTGAATCTTCCCTTGAGGGAAGGAGCTGTTGGAAACCTAATCTGGGGTGTTTCCCCGGGAAGTTCCTGGTCTCCTACACCACTGTGTCACATAGCTGCTGACAAAGCTCCAGATAACTAACTGCTGCTCTGAGAGTTGGACAATCAGTCTGAATTGTTTCAGGCACAGTGAAGATTTTCTCCCTCCAATAGCAGTTTCTCCAGGATGAAATGGCAAGAGTTAGGGATCCCACTCCTGCCCTTCCCCTTGCTGGGCTCTAATCAAATCTAGTTTCTCTCAATGTGTTTAAACTGGTTTGGTTTTCTTATTTGGAGATTGGCAGAATTCCTTTTCGTGTGCACGACTTGGGGGTCAGCAGACCAAAGGGACCTTGCTGTGCTGACTCAGGCAATCACGAAGACACAGTCTTGCTGAATCAGGGAAGACAGGAGGGACTGAAAGATTTCCCTCTCTGAAATGAACTCTGGGTTTTGGGTCCCCACAGAGGAGCTATCTCTGAGCTTCCCTGAGGGATAAGGGAGCAGAGAGTCAGACTCTAGCCTTGGGTTTACTGGCAAACTACAGCGAGAGCCAACCTGGGCATCTGGAATGCCCCCACACTGCTAACCCTGCATCAGTCTGGCTCTTCAGTCTTGTTTGCCACTGCCCAGATCCACACAGTCATCTGGCCACCCACTTTCCCCTTTCTCCTTCCCTTCCCTCCGGAGTGAAGCCCAGAAGTCCTCTAGGAGCCTCCCCACACTTTGAGAGGGCTCAGTCTTTAGGCCTGCCAGTCTCCAAGAGGACCAGGGCTTAAGTGTCTCAACCTCAGAACCACCCTGCCCCCAGGAGAAAATGAGGTGGATATGGAAGTGCGGAGGTAGCCGGGAGTAGGTATCTTGGTGTGAAAAGGTGGCCAGACTGAGACCTCATTCAAACTCCATCTCCTTCTCTTTCTGCTCACTCACTATGTGACCTTGGGCAAGTCCCTTTTCATTTTACTGCTTTCAGTCTCCGTTTGCCCAACTGTGAAATGGGATGAATGTGGTTCCTCCCAGGGGGCTGCTATCAGGAGTCAATGAGATAAAGTAAGCCTTTTACCACAGCCCCAATGACTCATTAAAATGTGGATGCCCTCCAGAAAGCAAAGTGCCTGAGGAGGATCTCAGAGTTAAGGGAGACTTCCCTCACCCCAACTAGTTAATTTCCTGGTATCTCTCTAGATCTCTGTGACCTCCATTGAGGACTAGGCAGACATGTTCACACTTATTGTACAGATGGGAAAAGTGAGGCCCTGGAGGTGACCTACTCTGTCTAGGATCCCACTCTGGCTCCTCTGACCAAGACTCAAGATGAAGGGAAATGTTCACCCTGAGCCAGAGTTACCTTAAGTGCCTCTCTTCACTTCCAGGGGCTCCAGAACCCCATTTCAGAAACTTCTAAAGGAACTTGGGAACGACTGCTCCTTCATCTTTAAATGAGGAGAAGAAGACTCCTTAGATGAGATAAAAATGCAGCAATGCGTCCAGGATTTACAGACGCCCCAAAGGAACCCACATTTCCGCCCCCCTCCCCCGCCCCAAGGGGCTGATGTTTTGGCTCCAAAGGGTTTATAAATGGAAACGTGTGGCTTCACCACTCCAACTCAAGTTCTCTTGGAATCCCTGAAAGAGCAGGAGCCAGGCTCCAGACGAGTCGGTGGAGGGGCGGGGCAAAAGGCATGTACGAGGAGCCCCTAGGGCCGGCGAGGCCGCCCATACCTGCGCTAGAGTCGCTGGCTCTGACTAGTTCCTTAGGTCCCTTGGGCGGGCAGGAAGCTGAGTAGAGGCATCCGAGACGGGTCCCCGCTCCCACCCCTACTTCAGATTCCGGTGCCAGACCTCATTCTCAACCCTCAGGGCAGGAGATCTTGGGGTTGGAGAACCCTCCTGCGGTGGGGAGAGAAGATAACCATCTTAGGTCATTCGTTTCTCAGTGTCTGACTCCCGCATTTTCAAAGCCCAGACTCAAACTGGTTTTTAATTAGCCGAGATGATGGATTGTCAGCAGCTCTGATATTTTAAAATACCTTTGAAAACAACTATTACGCAAATAGACATGCATATATACATACCAGGACTCCCAAATTAGCTCTTCTCTCAGCTGCGGACCGCCACCGCAGGGTAGCGGCGGAGAAAACAGCGCGGCAGGAAGTGGAACACAGAGTGTCACGGTCAAGGCCAGATTGCACGTTGGCACCGCCAGGTGCCAAAGGCGCTCAGGTTTTAACCTCTTCCCGGATCTGCCCAGGGGTGGCGTGAAGGGCTGGGGGAAGGATACGGTTTTCACTTCCAAAATGCCCGGAAGGAGGCCCTGGCACCCACGCCTCCCAGGCCACAAAGTCTCCCCGAGACTTTAAGCGAGAAGTACAGGGTGCCTACTCCGACCGAGCTGGGTGCTGAGGGCGCAGCGGTGAAGCACCAGCGCGAGTCACCACCAACTGGGCTTCCCTGGCTTAGGCCGGTGTAGGACACAAACCTGGGACCCTGGCACTCAAGAAATCTGGCCTCCACGTCAGAGTTATTTCCAAGTAAGGCGCCACACGGCTCTACCTGAGCCCCCAATTTCCCGGCTATCCGACAGCTGCTGCCCTGGCAGGTGCCCAGCCCACAGTGGTGCTCCGTCGAACGTAATTCTTGCAGGAACCCGCCATGCTGCGGCGATTCGGGCTCCCCCTGCTGGCGCCCTAGGTAAAGACCTGAGCGCGCACTGGCGGCGAAAACTGGAAAGCTTTTTTTTTTTTTTTTTAAGCTAGGGGTTCCTCCAATCATTGTCTACCAACCCCGACCCCAGCCCCGCCTCCCGCCAAAGTTGCACACGAGAAGATTCCGGGAAGATCTTATGTTCCTACAACTTACCCTAAATGCAAACAAAATAAAGAATGCATTCGTCTAGCCAACAAATATGTTCTGAGCACTCTAAGATTAACCACCTTGAGTGGGTAGCTGTTTCTTTCTCCAGTGGGTTTTCCTAACCCAGGGATCGAACTATGTCTCTCGCATTGCGGGCGGACTCTTTACCAGCTGAGCCACCAGGAAAGCCCAAGAATCCTGGGAGCACTCTAAGATTAACCAGGCTGAGTGGGTAGCTGTTTCCTTCTCCAGGGGATCTTCCCAATCCAGGAATTGAACCGGGGTCTCCTGCATTGCAGGCAGATTTTCTATCTGCTGAGCTACCAGAGAAGGCAGATTGCTTACTAGCTGAGGTTAACCACCTTGGCTAACACTAATTGAGTGCTTACTGCATGCAAGACATTGTTGGGCTCTTCTACATGTGTTAGCTCATTAAACCCTCACAACAGTGGTAGCAGGATGGCACTATTATCTCCACTTTACAGTTGAAGACATTCAGGCTCCAAGACATGTGTCCAAGGTCATACATAGCTGGTAAATGGCTTTGAATTTAGGCTGTCCCCAGTGCCCAGGCCATCAGCAAACATTACATATGGGACACTGTGGTTTAAAAAAAAAAAAAAAAAGACACTGGAATTGGCTTCAAAGCATCTTGGTCTCTAATTTCCCTGGGGAATTTCTCTTAGAAAGAGAAACAGATGAATGTTTCATCTAGAGAGAGATGTAAGGGTTTTCTTGGTCACTTCCTGGGTATGCGTTTCCTTGTGGCACCAGAATAAGATGGTTTCCCCACATTTCAAAGAAGTAAAGTTTAAAAAAAAAATTTTTTTTTCGAAACATGTAGTTTACTAGCAGTTTTAAGATCCCCATTTATCCCTTCAAAATTGTACTTCCTTTCCAGAAGGGAAGAGAATGAGGCTTAATAAAATTCAGTAGCCCATTCCTCACTTCTAAGATGAGCCAAGAACCATGAAGGAAACTGACCTACCACTGCCTCAAAGTGGACCTGTCACACTCTTCCTGAGCCTCTCCTTTGTTCCTGGGGGCTGGCAACGGGCCCCGGTAAAATTATACTGTGCAGAGTTGAGTTAGAGAATGACTACCCACCATGGAGAGTGTCACAGTGAGAAAGCCACAAACCCAGATGGAAGTCCAAGACTGTTAGAGAGAGGCCTTGGATACCAGTGCCTCTATCATTTACCCAACACAGGGACTTAAAGGTGCCACAACTGTACCTTAGGCACATGACATAAAATGGGCCATTCCAGTCCCTGATATCGATATTCCAATGTGGAAACTAGAAACTCATTTCACTGCCTTCTACTCAGCCCCAGTGTCATGCCTATACCCTGCCCCAGGCCCAAAGATTGTGTGTGGTTGCCCCTTTTAAGTGGAATAGGAAACGCCAACCCATCCAGTATTCTTGTCTGGAGAAGTCCATGGACAGAGAGAGCCTGGTGTGCTACAGTCCGTGGGGTCACATGGTCAGACAAGATTGACCAACTGAGCATGAACACATACACTCCCCTTTTAAGACTCTAAGGTTTTTTTTTGTTTGTTTGTTTTTGGCTCTGCTGGATGTTTGTTGTTTGTTTGTTTGTTTGTTTGTTTGTTTTGGCTGCACACAGGCTTTCTCTAGTTGTGGTGAGTGGGGGCTACTCTCCAGTTTCGGTGTGAGGACTTCTCATTGCAGTGGCTTCTCTTGTTTCAGAGCATGGGCTCTAGGACTCATGGGCTTCAGTAGCTGTGCTCCTGGGCTCCAGAGTGCAGGCTCAGTAGCCATGGTGCACCGGTTTAGCTGCCCCTCAGCACGTGGGATCTTCCTGGACCAGGGATCTACCTGGTGTCCCCTGCATTGGCAGGCAGATTCTTAACCACTGGACCATCAGGGAAGTCCAAGACTCCTTCTTAAGTTTTTTTGAAGACAGGTTTGTATGTTACTCATCACTGTACTCTGAGCTCTGAGCACAGGATCTGACACAGAAGTACAGGTGGGGCTGAACTATTAACAAACAAATTCCCCCAAAGCATCCCTGACTGGTGATCATCTTGTCCCTATTTGAATCCTCCCAGAAATGGGGCACTCATTACTTCTCCATGGGAGTGCTTCCCCTGTGAGTCAGTTGGTAGGTTGGGTTCTTCCTTTTGTAGCATCCTAGATCTAGTATCACCCACTGGGCTTTTCCCGAGACCTTTGAAAAGCTACTGATTGTATTGAAGCCCAGTTGGAAGGGGAAAACTGGAAAAGGGAGATTTCTTTTTCCATGGGGAAACCCACCTGAGCCCCAGAGGAGAATCCAGCCCATGCAGAAGTTGAATTCACACACAAGGGGTAGTTTGTTGGGGCTTACTCTTGAAACTCTCCTGCATGTCTGGTCACGAGTGTCTGGGAGAGGCTGGCCTGGCAATGCTAAAATGACACCATGATGGTATTTCAGATCCAGAGTGTTTCCCTGTATTTTCACATCAGTGTGAGCTAAAGGAAGTGCATATGTCCACACATGTGTGTGCATGACAGTCTCAGTATCTGAACACAGAGATTCATTCTTGGATTTCCATCTAGGCTAGGCAGGATCCAAGAACATGACCAGGAACAAGCCTATATTCTGGGGAGGGAAGGGGTGTGGCATCACCACAGTGTGCACAAGCTGGTTAATGCCCTAGAGCCAGAGAAAAAATGGGGTCCGGAAAACTCTAGGGGTATATACGCACGTATGTATGAGTGTATAAGGGGCTTCCCTGGTGGCTTAGCAGTAAAGAATCTGCCTGTCAAAGAGACAGGGGTTTGATCCCTAGGTTGGGAAGATCCCTTGCAGAAGGGAATGGCAACCCACTCCAGTATTCTTGCCTGGGAAATCCCATGGACAGAGGAGACTGGTGGGCTACAGTCCATGGGGTCACAAAGAGTCAGATACGACTTAGTGACTAAACAGCAGCATGAGTGTATAAGAGTGTGTGTGTGTGTGTTCACAAACAAACCCATCTGGGTGGATAGTGTGAATGCGTAAAGACAAAGACAAATTGGTGCTATGTCTGGGTGACAGTGCATGTGGTATGTGTGTATATTTACAAGCATTTCTAACCTGGTTTTATGACAATTGTCATTCTGTAGCTGAGCGTGTATGTATGCATGTATGAATGTGTGTATATGTGTTTATAATGTAATCCCAAGACTATATATGAATGACTAGGGGTGTTTGTGTATTTAGATGCAAAACCATATTTCAGTCAGGGTCTGGATGATTCTGTATGTGTGTGTGTTTTTCCTGCACACCCCTGCGTGTTCCATATTCCCCAGCCTCACGGACATATGTGGATGTTCTGACTACAGAGGCTGAGCCCAGGCAGGCCCCCAGGTGGGCTGAGCATGTAGGAGAGTAAGTGTGGGTGACTGCTGTTTATGGGCAACCTCACAGAGGCTTTGTCTGATGCCCACTCCCCATGGCCCCTAAATTCCTCACCCTGGCAGGACATAGGCTGTCCTTCCTTCCAGACCGTCTTCCCCCAAGGAGTCCCTTTAACTCGTAGCCCTTTCCTGGCCAGGAGGCTGAGAGTTGAGGGATATTCATCTCCGGGCGGGTTTTTGTTCCGTCTCATGAAAGGCCTCAATGGCTGGGAATACCATTCTAATTACAGGGAAGCCCAGCTTATGTGGGGGACACAAAGGGCTGTGGTCTCATAGCAGCTCCTTCCATCCGTCAAATAAGGCTGTCTAATGACGGGGTGAGAGCTGTGAATGCCTAAAACAAACTCGAAAAGGAGGGAAAATAAAGCCGCCGGGGGCTTAAAATATATTAAATTACCCTGATTAGGAGTCGTGGCTTTGCAGGAGCTGGTTGGAGAGGCTTGGGTCCTGCTATTCACTTGGGGGGGGGGGAGGGGTCAGTAGGTCGGGAGGGGTTCACAGAGCCCGGCCCATTCTCATGCTAACACCAGGGTCGCGCTGCAGGCTTAGTGGGCTGGAAAATAGAAATGAATTTGCCATAATCCTCCTCCTCCTCCTCCTCCCAAGCCCAGGAGAAGGGTTGCTTAATTGCAGCCCCTTAGAGCGTGCTGGGCACTGGGGCAAGGCCACACCCTGGAGCCTGGACCCCTCAGCCTTCTCACCCCTCACTCATTTTTCCTATAGGGCAGGTTCAGGGCCTCAAAGCAGATTCCAAAGCATTGGCGGAGGGTGGGGGGCGTGTAGTGGGCAGTGTGCATGTACATGAGTGTGCACACACATTCACCCTCCCTCCTTTCGAGGGTGCCAATATTCACAGTCACCCCTTTCCACTTATTCATGCCATGCACAAACACAAATACCCCTCCACTCCTCCAAACACACCCCTTCACACACACTTCTGTAGACACAAATGCAACTCCACACAATCAACAGACACCTGTACCCCTTCCTGGGTGAACACATACAGGCCCTGCCATATCTTCCCAGGCACCCATTGCATGTACACACACTCCTCCTTCGTGTGTGTCTCCATGTGTGTCATGGACACACAGGCTGCTTCCCAGACACCAACATATCCCTCTAGACACGTCCCCTCAAACCACTGACTCAGTACAATTTCAATGCTTACAGCAGAGGAAACTGAGGCTTAGAACACAGCCAAGGGACAGTGCCACTGGCGTCAACCTGACTGCTGCAGGCCCTCGGACTGGTCTCTTTCCCACCTGGACATCAGTTTCCTACTATTAAAAGGCGGAGCTTGGACTAAATGTTCTAGAAAATTCCAGCCAGGGGTACATGTGCCTGCAGATTGTGTGGTGTAGTGTTTGTATCTACAGAAGTGTGTGCGAAGAGGTGTCTTTGGAGGAGCGAAGAGGTGTCTTTGGAGGAGCGAAGGGGTGTCTTTGGAGGAATGGAGGGGTATTTTTGTCTGTGCATGGCATGTATAAGTGGAAAGGGGTGACTGTGAAAAATCACCCTTTGGCTAGGAGGGGTCAAGGGTTAGGGGTTACTCCTCCCGCGCCGTCCCTGTCTCTGTATTCAGGTATGCTCTCCACAGTACACTCCACAGTGCACACAGTCACGATTTTCTCTTTTTTGCAGGGTTACAGACTGGAGGGCGGGCCTGGGAGTCCAGTGGCCTGCATCCGCGCACGTCCCGCTGCAGGTGGCGCTGCCGTCCCGCTCACCCCACCCACCTTCAGCCGCGCCTATCTGTGGCTCCATTCGTGCGACTTGGCGGGTTTAGGACGCCACAGAGCCCCGCAGTGTGGCGCGCGGAACCCAGAAGAGATATCCAACCCCGCGCTTCCTCTGCCCGGGACGCCCTCTGCCGGCGGATCTCGAACAGACTCGCCCGGAGGAGGCCGGACGAATACACTTGACCCTCGGGCCTGACTCGAAGAGTCAGCGCCGCGAAATCCACTGGTCCCCATACTGCGCTCTGCTGAGAAAAGCTAGGGAAGAGCCGGCCAGACTGGAACGGAGATTGCGAAAGTAAACTCCGCAGAGGGAGCGTGGGAACCACAAGGCCTCGCCGCCCCCTTCCCTCTCGCGATCTCTAAGAACATAACCTATATTCATTCTTGCCTAGAGAATTCCGTAGACAGAGGAGCCTGGAGGGCTACAGCCCATAGGGTCACACACACACACACACACACACACTTCTTTCAGCGGCGCGCAGTGAGCCCCCGGGAATGAATGAGCGGAGGGGGCTTACTGTCAGGGGCCAGTGGCCAGGGTGGGCGGCCAGGGGCCCGCCGCCAGCTGCTGGCGAACCTGAACCAATCGGCCTCAGAGTTTCCATCTGAGCCATGGGCGAAGGATGGCTCTCGGCAGCCGAAGAAGCCAGGAAGAAGCCCCAGAACGGAAATAAACTTCCTTCCAGCCACGCCATGCAGAAAAGACGGGGACCGCCGAAGCCTCAGAACCCTCACCCCCCTACCCTCGGGGGTCAGCCGAAGCCGCTGTCGCCCCTCCTCCCTGGAGGGCAGCGCTAAGACTAGTTGCTGACAATAGGGGCACGACCCCCACCCCGAAAGCAGTGGGGGCAGAAAGTGCAAGTGAGATCTTCCGGGCTTGGACACCCAGGCGTGCGGCGCGGTGGGCGGGCATCACTGGGGATCCAAAGAGGCTCGGGTTTAAGGTAGAGGCGGGATTGATTCACTGAACCGAGAAGTTTCAGAAAAGCACACGGAACAGGAATGGCAGATCCCTCCCCATCTCCTCTAAGAGGTCCATGGTAACTGCAGCGTGAAATTTTCAGGGGCCACCAGTACCTCCGAGGTAGAATTAACACGCAAGGGTCTACTAAGCCTAGTTTTGAGGTCAAATAACAAGTTTCGCCTGGCCTCTGCACTCCCTTCCCGCGAGAGTATTTGCACTGCTCCCTCAAATCTGGTTCCGCAGAGTTCTGTTTTGGGGATTTATCTAGGCCGAACTTTCGGGCCTGGAAGCCCCGTGCACTCTTATCTTGGGGACAGAGAAACTCCCCTGGGGCCACTCTTCAAGAAGAGCCCAAATGAAATGCGGGGAGGAGTTGGAGAGGCGGAGGACAAACCACGCTGCGTGGAGCGGACCTGGCTCACGACCTTTGCTGCGGCCAAAGTCTCCAGCGGAGGGCCCCGCCTGGGATTGTAGCTTTTCCCAAACGACTGTCCAGGCCTCGGGCCTGGCTGCACCTTTGGGTTAGGGAACTAGCTCGGGACCCGCGGGGCCCTGATCCGGTTCAACTCCGCTCCTCCTAGGTCTCCTGGGGAGGCTGGATCGGAGCCCCGAGGGACAGCAGGTATGGAACCAAGGGCGTGGCTGAGAAGGCTGAAAATGGGGGAGCCGACTGGAGAGGATTGAGCCCTTATTGCCCCCAAATCAGGCTTCAGCCGCGCCTCGGTGATCAGTCCCGGTATTTGGGGAAGCGTTCCTCCCGCCCCCCACCTGCCCCTCACTCTCCAGGCACAGTCAGCCGCCCGGAAATCCGTAGGTTCCTGTGGAAGCGCACACAGCGACTCCATACAGTTTATTCAAAGCAAATTTATGGGAGCAACGAATTCGAATTCCAGAATTTTCTCCACATAAAATAAAACTTAAAGAGGCGACACTCAACCTCTAGACCGTGAGGTGGGGTAGCCTCTTGCCGGCGGAGAAGGTATTTGTTGGATGCCCTGTGGGGCAAGAGGGAACCCCTTCCACCCCGCCCTCCTGGAGGCGCCCCCTCGGCCCGCGGCCTGTTGCCCCAGTTCACAGGGCGAAGAAGGCGCCCGCCAGACTCCGCGGCCACAAAAGGAGCCGCAGCGGGCTGGAGGCGGCCCAAAAGCGGCGGCGCAGAAATGCCTGGGTTCTCCCAACACAGGAGCCACCCGAGGCCAATGTATAGCCAGAAACTGGAGACAAGGGACTTTCGAGCCGTCCCTAGTTTAGAGCATTTCTCCCGAAGTCGCCCTCATCGTTCCCTTGTCTGCCCTGACGCCAAAGGCTCACCCCATCAGTTACCTCCTTTTATCACAAAGAGATGCGGGATCTTGTTTTTTTTTTCCTAGAATATTCCAAAAATGAGCGGCTGTATTTGGGTGAATTCCAGTGGGACCGAGCTTACGTCCTTCGGCGTGATGGCGCTGCCAGAGCTCGGGTAGGATCTCCGTGGGCCCGGCGCGGGCACCGGGAGGGGCTAGGGACTCAGGGCCACTGGCGTTTCTGGGGAGAAGCGCAAGCCAGAGTTACCGCAGCTCGTACCACCGAAGCCTCTGGTTCTCGTGCTCAGACCCGGCGTTATCCGCTGTCTTTAGAGGAGAACCCAGTCCCCACCGCAGGTCTGCCCCAAGCCGAGATGGTCACACCTGTCAGCAGTATAGCAAGACCCTAAGTGTTCTACCCAGTCGTTGGCAAGAGACTGGAGCCTGGATTTGCAGTGGCTGCCTGCGTTCAGTGTAAAGGGAACGGGCTACGAAACCCCAATAAACTGCGGTTTTCTAAATATCCCGGGTTCCTAAACCCCGTGTATCAACCACCAGAAGCCATGCAAGGGCTAGGCGGCAGAACGGGGCTCTCGGCAGTGGCTCTGGGCTTCTATTTGTAAAACAATAAAATCCAGAGAGCCGAATGAAGACAAAGCCATTTTTAAACGTTCGATTGGTGAAATCTCCACACTTAGCAAACACTTTCATTTTCAGAGCTGTCTGTTGCCGCACACAGGTCCAGAAAATCGATTGTGTTTCCTGGTGAATTCCACCCAGGTAACAGAGTCCTGGGAACGCAAGCGGGTGTACAAATGTTAGAAGGAATGGATGAGAGGCTAACAAGTGAGCCCCCAGGACCAAACGCCTTTATAAACTCACTGGTGTGACTTTGCTGGCATCTACATTTTTTTTTTTTTTTTTTTTTTGCCTATTTACGCTGCTTCTATACCCTCCGTGGAGCTGTCATGGTTGTACGGGCCTAGCCAGCCTCCCTTTTTCTCCCTTTGCTAGGCAGAAACCTCAGTCGCTTCTGCCAGAAGCTACCATTCGGCCCAGCGGGGCCAGAAAAGGTCCCCTTTCCTTGTACCGTGCAGATCCTTACATCCTGTGTCCTGCGTGCTCACGCCTTAACAGTCAGACACGGGTATGGGACCCTCCTGGAGAGAGGGGAGCAGAAGATAAGACGTGCAGGGGCCCCAGCCAAGGTTGACAGGCACCACGGACACCTCGGGCCAGCGTTTCCAATATATGGCCCCACGTTTGGGAACTCCTGGGTTTTGTGCAAGTGCGTCCACAGGACCCGGTAGCCAGAACACAGGACTAGCCTTTCCGAAGACCGGGCGTTCTGCGGGCTGACTCCTGTCAATAGGAGAGAGGTGGGTTATTGACCTAGCGGCCTCCTCCTCTCCATCTATTGTCGCAGCTCAATCACGCACTTACCGGAAGAAAAGCGAGTTTATCTTAGCCTGGAGGAGTCTCGTGTTGCGAGTGTGTGTGTGTGTGTGTGTGTGTGTGTGTATCTAAAGGGTGGGGGAAGTTCTGCAGCCACGACTGTGCAGATGGGTTGAAGATAGACACTTTCAGAAAAGGGCCAATTTCCCCTTCACAATGAGCGCTAAGTACCTGATAAATGGGGCTGGTGTTTATTCATGAGCAGGTACTTTGGAGATGGCGATTAGAACAGCCGCCCTCGCCGCCTCGCCAAGGTACTTAAGGCCGGGCAGGTGCAACGCTGCGCGCGCCCGGAGCGCACAAAGCCCGCGGCCGCAAAGGCATGGGGAGGGGCGTGAATGAGGGCCGCGCCGGGCCCCGAGGGCGCGCGGCGCGCAGGCACCTAAGCCCTTTGTTCCCGGTCCGAAGCCAAGGCCACTTCACCAAGGGGCGTCCCGGGAAAACCTCCCCTCTCATTACCAAGAATTCCCCTTCGTCCCTCCTCCCGTAGCCCAGCCGGGCAGCTCTCGGTCTGGCGGACGCAGGGACTCAGCGTGAGACCAGACTGGGCATTTGTGTAAACGCTGCCTGTAAGCTGGCTATTAGCTAACCAGCCAAGTAACTCAACAACTAGGAAAGCCACAGAACCCGGGCCTGGGAACAGCGCAGGCACGCGGCTCGAGCCGCCCCCGCCGCCGAGGCGCCACCTCTGGCCGTGCGGGTAACCTCGGGCTTTCAGGTTTTGTTTCAACTCCAAGGGGAGAAAATTGGGGTCTGTCTCTTTCCACAGCTTCCTGGCGCCAAGGTCGTGGGACAGACCGGATCTCGGCCTTGGAGTGGCTCTGGAATCCCTAAGAACCTCCAGCTTTTGCCCACGATCGGCGTCTCGGAGCGCGAGGAGGGCGCAGCTGGTGCGCCGGCCTTGGGGGACTGAGAGTCGGGTCCCCAGCCTGCTTGGACGTGAGCGGCCGAGTATCTCCCTTGGAGTCCCATAGAGTAACCTGTGTCTCTCACCCCCCTGGGGCCTTACCCCCATCCCAGGCAGCTAGGGTGCTTCGTATTGGCCATGTCCAGGGGTCTGGGGCACTCAGACAGTGGAGGGGACACTGTTGGCCTGTTGGCCTGATATCCTCAGGCTGTCTGGTTGCCTGTTTTTTTTTTTTTTTTTTAAATAACTGTTTTGAAAACAGATTTCTCTCCAGTTCGGAGAATCAGAGAGGAGAAATCTATTTCAAGCAAGTTGGATTCCTGGTGGGGAGAAAAATTCTTTTGACCGTAAATAACAGGCAGGGACCTGACCTGACCCATCACAAGGCAGTTTTTTTCATTTTCTACCATAAATAAGAATGAGGCGGCTCTGCCACTCGATGCAAATTGACCAGGCGATTGTAGACATTAATGTTCATTATAGATATTTCTTGGAACCTTGGGCTTAGAATAAATTGCAGATATAAGAATCCCAATTCCCCAGAAAATCCGCCATCTGGGATGTGAGTGCAAACCAAAAGTGGTAACCCAGAGGTGAGGCGGGGAGGCAGGTGGGGGCCAGTCCAGCACCCATGGACCCGATTGTGCCACCATCAGCCAGTCTGCAGCCCAGTGAGACCCAGAGCCAGCCCGACGGGCAGCCACGGTTAGCTTAAAGGCATCACTAGAGAAGGAATGGATAAAGATGGTTGGATAGCATCACTGACTCGATGGACATGAGTTTGAGCAAACTCCAGGAGATGGTGAAGGATAGTGAAGCCTGGTATGCTGCAGTCCATGGGGTTGTAAAGAGTCAGACACGACTCAGCGACTGAACAACAGAGAAGCAAAGCTTCCCCTTGTGTCTCCTGCTAGGAACTGAGTTTGGATTCCAGGGAGCAGTGTTCTCCAGGGTTACAGCCTGCGTCACCTGCTCTAAGGGGATTGCGGGCCGCTAGCCTCGGAGAGCCTGAGACATTTAGATGCGGCCCCCTCCTTGGAGTGTCGAAATGATTCCAAGGCCATGCAAGTAGCCTCTGCCCAGCAGCCTGGAGTAAGAGGGAAGGGGCAGTTGAGGAGCTCGGGACAGAGCCTTGCCACTCCCTACGCGCCCGAAAGACATGGAGTGGATACTGCAGGGCCCTGGAGGCGAACCTGAGACAGATGTAGTGCGGCTCAGCCTCCTCTGTTGTTACCGTAAAACACTGCTGGCCCTGGCGTGGGGCCCCAAATTTAGGCAGGAGTGAAAGATTGGAACGAGTGCAGGCGGTGGTGGAGACTACAGATGACGCATCGCAAGGCAGTTTTTATATTTCTATTTCCAAGACCTTTAACGCGCACCCAAAAGATGCAGGTGTGACCAGGAGGAGGGCCAGCAATGCTAACGCCCACGATTGACTTTCTTAGCATTACAGATTTAGAACATATCAGAAAAATAGAATGAATAGACTTCCTGGAGAAGTAGATAAGCCCGGATGTAATCTTTGGCCCTCCTAAGGTTGGCTTCCCCCAGCTGAAAGTTTGTTTTTCTAAGGAAGCTTTTTGGGCAAATGCAGTTTGTGCTCATGTGGGCATGGGGCATCTCGCTCTTGCAAAGCCCCACTAGGCAGTCTAGTGAATTAGGCCATGAGGCCTGCTAAGCTGGAGCCCTGGGCAGAGTCCCTCAGTAGGGTGCCCCCTAAGTCCGACCTTAGACCCGCCAGTGCCAGAACCCTTTTACCAGGAAGAGCTTTATCAAGTTTTGGAATAAGTTAGGGCAGGAGTCTCCTATGGGTTTTTTTTTTACTACAGCTGTTTCATCAAAAATGACTCATACATTGATCAGTTGATGATTGCTCCTGGAAAAGCTGGGAATATCTCAGTAACCTAGCATCCTGCCCATCACTCTCCCAGTGACTGATGTAGAGTGCACACTGCTGAATGCCAAGTTCTGACCAGAAGGCTTCAGACTAGAGCTCAAACTCCTTGACCTGCTGGTCTTGGTATGTGTTGGCTCTTCCTGGGGTCTACCTCACACACCAGCTTCCTCCTCACAGCACCAAGGCTCACCATGGATGGAGTCGGACAAGGTAGCACTCAAGATGGAGCCTGTTATGGGAGAACCCGAGGAAACCCACCTCTTCCTGATCATCTCACATCTTCCCTCTGGGTTTGTGATGAAAGAGATGAGGGTCAGGTTTCTCTGACCCTGAAGAGTCTGCAGTAAAGGAAGCAGCCCTTCAGCCCAACACCTTGACATTCAGGACCTGTGAGGTAGTGAGTGGGCTGAGACTACAGTCTGATGTCTGCTTTGACAGTGACCTTGGGGAAAGACCCTCCCCATCTTCAGTTTCCTCACCTGCCAAGGGAGGAGGGTTTTCAAAGAAGAGCCTTAACATCTCTAATCTGAGGCTCAAATAAGTGTGAGAGAGGGCTGCACTGGGAACTCCTGCAGACTTCTGAGGATGCTTGGTGTCCTCCCAAGGGAGTGAACATTTCTTTCTGAAACCTGGTCCTTTGATAAACAGTGTGATAGTGGAGTTAGTGGAGCCAAGTTGCCTGGGTTCAAATCTGACCCAGATCTGCCATTTACTAGCTTTGTGGTCTTGGGCCACTTTATTCTCTGGGCCTCAGTTGCCTCATCTCTGAAACAGAGATTGATAATAATTAAGGGTAACTGGGCTAATCTTCATATATACATGTAATGCCCCTAGAAGCATGCTGGCATGGGCAAGCTGTTAAAATGATCTTCCCAGACCCTGGATGCAGTGTCACCCCTTCCCATCCCTCTTAGTCTCCCCCACTGATGATCACCGTTTCTGTCCCTGCATCACTGCCAGGATCACAGCTCTGCCTGGGTCTGGGGAGTCTGGGAATGGGATGCAGGAGGGCAGGACTCCTGTGTATTGCCCATCTGATGAGTACATTGCCCATTTGATGAGTACATTGCCAAGGAATCTCTGCCTCAATCCTTTACTTATTTTCTGAGATGGAAGGAAGTTGAGTCATCTCTCTCTCCCCTTCTCTCTCCTCAATTCCACCCATAGGCAGAAATAGCTGTGTGAAAACACATGCCCTTGGCTCTGAAGGGTGAGCAAGTAATGGAGGCCCAGTTGATCTATCTCCACTACAAGGGATCCTGCTCAGAGGTGAGTCAGGGTGTACTGCACAAAACAATTGACATTTTCTTCCCCTTTCAACACAACAGGGAAGCTCCAAGAATACTGGGTGGGTGGCCATTCCCTTCTCCAGGGGATCTTCCCAACACAGGGATCAAACCTGGGTCTCCCACATTGCAGGCAGATTCTTTACTGTCCGAGCCACCAGGAATAGATGTATGTGTACTCGGTCGTGTCCAACTCTTTGTGACCCCATGGACTGTAACCTGTCAGGCTCCTCTGTCCATGGGATTTTCCAGGCAAGAATACGGGAGTGGGTTGCCATTTCCTTCTCCAGAGGATCTTCAAAACCCAGGGATCTAATCTGAATCTCTTGCAACTCCCGCATTAGCAGGCAGGTTCTTTACCAGTTGAGCCACCAGGGCAGCCCTGAGCCACGGGGAAAGCCCTCTCTAAATACACACATACACGACTGTCAGCTCCCCAAGAGCAGGGGTTATTCTGTTCTGTTTGCTGTTGTAGCTCCAGTACCTAAAGTGATGCCTGCCCACAGAACAAGCACTCACTAAATAACTATTTAATTAGTGAAAGTAAGAAGTGTCCCCACTGATCAGATCAACTTCTGTAGCAGGGTCCAGTGTTCATTTATTTTCCTCATCAAGAGGCAATGGCCAGATTTTAAAATAAGAAAGAAAAAAAAGAGAACTCTTCATCTCAGATTTCTCTTCTTAGTCATCTTCTGGCTCAGCCTCTAATTCTCTTGATTATCTACAAAGTCCTTCTTTGAACATCCCCCCAACACACAAACATCCCTGTAAGGAGTTAGACTCCAGGAGGGACAAGAGTTTAAGGGTCTGTGTTTAATTCATCACCTTCAAAGACACTAGGGATCCGTGTGCCCTCCTGGGGGTCTGGGTTATCTTGTACAGAATGGAGCAGCTGTCCTACCAGAATCCAGACACCTCCTTAGATGCCTGGTTGAAGCATGTGCTACTGCTAAGTCACTTCAGTCGTGTCCGACTCTGTGCGACCCCATAGATGGCAGCCCACCAGGCTCCCCCATCCCTCGGATTCTCCAGGCAAGAACACTGGAGTGGGTTGCCATTTCCTTCTCCAATGCATGAAAGTGAAAAGTGAAAGGGAAGTCGCTCAGTCGTGTCCGACCCTCAGCGACCCCATGGACTGCAGCCTTTCAGGCTCCTCCATCCATGGGATTTTTCCAGGCAAGAGTACTGGAGTGGGGTGCCATTGCCTTCTCCGTGAAGCATGTGGAGACCAACTAGTATCAGTGTTTTATTTTCTGAGGGGAGGGAATGTTCCTTTTTGATAATGCAAAGTGACAGTAACATCATTGTCATTAAAGAAGACTGCTGTTAAAACAATAATGGCTTTCCCTCTTGGAAACATTTACTATGTCTCAGGCACTGGAACAAACACAACATCTTATTTTATCCTTACAAGACCCTGAGATTGATTTACAAGCCCATTTTACAGATGAGGTAATGGAGAGCTGGCAAAACTCATAGTTTGTAAGGGAGAGAGCCAGGGTTTGAACACAAGATTCCAAAGGTTGAGCTGTTCACCCTCACCTTCTCTACCTTCTTTCTCTGATAAGGAAAGCAAGAGTGTCCATGTGAAAGGTGATTTGGGAGGCATTTGCAGTGACTAGCTCAGAAACAAAGCTCAAATGCTGGTAATCAAACACAGTGAATTTGAAACTAACAGAACATTGTAAGTCAACTATACTCCAACAAAATTATTTCAAAGAAATAAAATAAAACAGCTTGCCCAAATTCAAAGCCCACCTGAACCGCTTTCTGCTGTGACACTGCAGACAGTTTACTTAACCCCTTCACATCCCAGTTTTCTCTTCTGTAAAAGGGGGGTAATAACAAGACCCTGTCTCCTTTAGTTGGAAGGGCTGAGTTCATATATATAAATTATAAATTATTTTCTCAGCCTATATCAGAGTAGTATTTATATTGCCTTCTTCGAACTGCTGCCGTAAAGTTCCTCATTCTACCCCTCCATGAATTGGACATCTTGGCTATTGGGACAAAAAAAAAAAAAAAAAAGCAGTTTATCCAAGATGTCACGATAACCCAGAGAGAATCAGATTAGACTCAGACCAGAAGTTCTCACGAGGAAGAGGAAGGGTCTAGAGCAGACTTTGCAGAAGGTTTTGAAGGAAAAAAAACGCTTCCTTTTCCCTTTTTAAAAAGATGTAAACATCTTCCCAGGCTCCTCTGACATCAGCTTGTCAGTGATGAATCATCGGGAGCAAAAAGACACGCACTAGGTAGGTCACAGTCTCCATTTTTAGTCAACTTCTTGGTGGCCCGGCTGAAGCCTTGCAGGAGGGCCCATGATCTTATGCAGCTCAGGAAACCTCAGCCCCTCCAAGTCTTCAGAGGACTGGGTTAAATGGAGAGGGAAAGACTAACAGAGACTGAAGGCCTCCCTTCTGGTATTTCTTTTTAAAATCTTAAAGAAATTTGCACAGGGGTTTTTTCCTTTCTTTTTAACAGAGTACATGGACCCAGCATTTTCCTGTTAATGCCTGTTTGTGAATGAGATCTTGTAAGTAATAGAACAGAGGGAAGCAGTCCCTGGGAGATCTCTCAGTTTGAACCAGTGTTTATTTAAAACAACAGCAGCAAAAACCCCTCAATCCTCAATGGTTCCTAAATTTATATGTACTTGATTCTTTTTTTTTTTTTTTATGAATCCATCCAGAAACCATTTCATTTATCATGTACCAAGCCCTTGGCAGTGCAACTGAAGATGTTAAGAGAAGCAGAGATGTGGAGGAAATCCAGGCAGATCTCCTGGAGGAGGAGACACTTGCTAAAGTTTGGCCAAGTGAAAAATGGAAGGAGTGTATTCTTAGAGGGAGAAACTTCATCATGACTAGAATTCCAGCAGTAAGAAATCTGGGAACTATACAGAGAAGCAGGAAAGGAACGCAGAAGGGAACAGTGTGAATTGAGGGAAAAGCCCATCTCCCCCTTTTTATCTTGCTGCTTCTAACTGGCTGTGAATTTAGAAACCAGATAACATGGATGTTAGGATTGTGTGTAAAACATCAGTATATAAACAACCTCAGAGTGAATATCTGACAATGAAAGGCAGGAATGGGAGGGAGGCAAGGTTTGGGCCACTGGTACCAGCTAACACCTGTCCCTGCACAGAATCCAGTAACCGGCCACAGTGGGAACAGCCAGAAGTCCTAAGCCATAAAAAGGGAGGATATCTTACGGGCCCCTGCACCGCCACTAAATCACAGCCCACTCCCACCCCACCCACCACCCTTTAGCCCAGGACCTTAATTTAGGTGCTGGAGATGTGGGGGGAGGGAATGTCCATAGTTGATTCTCCCTAGAGCCGAGCCACACTCGCGCCCCTGCAGTTCTCCAGAAGGAGCCTCAGGGCCTGGGGAACTAGATTCTAACTGCGGCCCCTCCTGCAGAATCTGAGAGAAGGCGAGAAAGAGCAAGATCCGGAACTAGCGCGCAGAAGCGGAGACCAAGGAGGCTAAGCCGACCAGAGATGGATGAACTAGACGCCCCTGGGAAAGGCCGGCGACTTCACCGGATAGACACGGGGCACCCTTGCCCTCTGTGCCTCCCGCCCCAGGCCCGGGACCCTTCAGAGCCCTGGAGAGGCAGCGCCCACCCCGCCCCCAGACCCGGCGGGGGTCCCTCCCAGCCTCCCATTCTCCTTGCAACACACCGCCCTCCGCCCTGTTTCTCTGGGTCGCAGAGTGCGGGGCTGGGGGGCGGGGCAGAAGGGGTGCGGCGAACCCCACCAGGGCTTCTTACCTAAGCGCGAGCATCCGTCCGACCGAGCTCGGTCTGCTGCTGGGACTGCGGGGCTGGGGAGGCTCCCACGGACTCGGATCGCGCCTCCCCCCACCGCGCCCCGAGCCCCCAGACCCTTCGGTGGCCCCGAGCTGGGGCGCCGGGACCAGGGGACAGGCGCCGCGCGGGCGGGAGGAGGCGGCTCCTGCGGGGCTCGGCGGGGCGGGGCGGGGGCGTCTGCTGGGCCCCGCCCGGAGGGGACTTGGGAGCTATTCTCTCTGGAAGGACAAAGGCGGCCGGGGAAGGCTTGGCGCCCCCCAACCCCCATCCCCGGGGCCTGGCCCTGAACTTGAACTTGTACTTGACACTTTGTCCGGAAGGTGGCGAGGGAACCCATCTGAGCTAGGACGGGGGGCTAGTCCGTCCACCTCTCCTCCTGGGGAGGGAGCGAACCCGGCCTCTTCGGCGCCGGGAGGGAGCCCCTGCCTCCCCAGGTGCCCTCAGGGCCCGGTGCGCCCCCAAGCGGCCTTGGGCTCGAGGGTCGTGGGGTTCCTGCCCTCCCCCTCGGAGAATCGGGGTGCGAACCAAGCCGTGGGTCTCCCGCCCGCAGGAGTAGGCGCGGACCCTGCGCCCCCGCCCTCCACCCTACCCTACCCCACCCCACCCGGAGCCCGGCCCGCAGCCGGAGCCGCGCGGGGCCTGCCGGATTCCCTGCACGTCGCGTCGGCGGCCGCTATTCAGCCGCTAATTGAACGTTAATGGCAGGTGCGGATGAGGTCACCGGAGCTGGCTTTTCTCACACATTTTTCATGCAAATTCGCGAAACTCTAAACAAATTTAAATAAAAAGCTCTTTGTGCCTCGCGCCCCTCAGTCTTCTCCCTCCCGCCCGGGGTCCTGGCTCCTCCCGGGGCCCTGGGGCCCCGAGCCTGCTGCCCGGCGGAGCGCGGCACGCGGGGGGGACCTGGGCGCCCAGGGGCAGCGCCGCCTGCCGGACGGCCAGGCCCACCCCGCCGCGCCGCCGGCGGCCCTGACCGCAGCCCCCTGGGCGCGGTGGAGCGGGGATGAGAGACGTTTCACTGGGGTTGCCTGGCAGGGGAGGCTGGTAGGGCGCCAGGCACTTAGGGAGGCCGCGTGGGCAGGGGTTTGAATGCTTGGCATCTGGGCAGGTGTGCCTGTGCCGACATCCTGGCTGCACCCATCCCTGCACCCACCAGCTACCTCAGCCTCACTCTCCCCGTTGGTTAAACAGGAATTAATACAGTGCCCGTTTTGTATAGGGATGTCTGAGGATTAAACCATGATTTAGGACATGAGCAAGCACTTAGTGCCTGGCGCAAGAAAGTCTTGATAATTGTCTGGGGTCCCAGGGCCTTGTGAAAAGGGATGCTGTCATATTGCACATTCATAGAGAACCTTGTCAGGGTCTTTCAGGAGATTTACGAAGCCTTGCATCCCATTCTGGTCACAGAAATGAGATCTGGAGCCCAGTGCCATTGCTTCCCAGCTGTGTGAGTGTGCACGTGTTTCTTAGCATCTCTGAAGCCTCTGTTAGCTACTCTGTAAAATGGGATTAAGTCTTATGGCAGTGGGGGTGTTTGTCACTATGAGGATTAAATGACAAGACACTGATGGAGGTTTGGGAGCTGCCTCAAGATCCAGAACCTACAGAACCCCGTTTCTGAGAGTAGCACACCTAAGATTGCCACCCTCAAGGCTAGAGGTAAGCCTGGGACCCGGCAGCCAATGGCCTCCGTCCTCTTAGCCAGATGAGCCTAGCCCAGGTCAGGGAGACACTTCCCCAGACCTTGGGAGGGCTTCTTGGATCCATACCAGGGACCCACCACACCTGACACAGCAGGAATTGTCTTTGCTAGTGGCTAAATCTTACTTTCCTCACCCACATCCTTCCCACAGAACTGACCAGACACAAGGAAGGCTTTGCAGAGAAACTTTATTGTGAGTTGGGAAAAGTGTGTGTGTGTGTGTGTGTGTGTTAGTCACTCAGTTGTGTCCGATTGGACTGTAGCCCGCCAGGCTCCTCTGTCCATGGAGTTCTCCAGGCAAGAATACTGGAGTGGGAAGCCATTCCCTTCTCTAGGGGATCTTCCCAACCTAGGGATCAAACCCGAGTCTCCCGCATTGCAGACAGACTCTTTACCATCTGAGCCACCAGGGAAGCCCATGGGGTAGAGAGAGGTGAGGTTTACAGGATGAGAAGAGGCTTTTCTTGCAGAACTTGCCAAGTCCCTCAGGACCATCCAGGGGGATCCCCCTGGCCTTGCAAGAGACCCAGTGATTCCAGATCCCTGAGTGAGATCTCTGCTCACCGACTGCTGCTTCTGCAGCTTCAGCTTTCCTTGAGGACCTCATCAGGCCAGACTCTGGGAAGCACTGGGGCAGGCCCAGGAGTGCCCATCAGGCTTCTATCAGGTCAGGGGAGAAGCAGAGTCTGCAGAAGTGTAGGTGACCCGCAGCCAGGGGACTGGGGGGCTGCAGCAGTTAGACCCTCTGACCCCACCTACTCCCACTTCCCATTTCCCACCAGGTGGAAGCCCTGAGCCTTCCCCTGTACCTTGCCCCCACTTTCCAGTGCTCATTCAGGCTTGTCTTAACCAGCTGGGTTGTGTCTTTACCTCCAGGCCACCACCCCCAGGAAGTCCATCTGGACAACCCTTCTGGCCCTGGACAGCTCTGGAGGAGAGGCTATACTAACCAAAGTCTCTATAATCCTCCTCCCCATCCCTCCACTGCCCAGTCCAGGGGCAGGGATACTGCAGGAGCCACATGGCATTAGGTAAAATTGGGGGAGGACCCCAGGCAAGCAAATACTTGAGGAGGTGAAGTTGCAGAGGAGGGGTTAATATCTCTATGAATGGGAGGTGGAAAGGAGGGTGTTCCAGCTTTGGGGACCTCCTAGTGGCCATGCCAAACAGGATTTCTTTGCAGTCTGGAGTAAGACTTCACAGTCCAAGAGAGTTGAGTTTGAATCTTAGTTCTGGCACTAACTAGCTGTGTGACTTGGGACCTAAAACTTAATTTTTCTGGGCCTCAGTGTCCTCATCTATAGAATGGGTGGGTAACAATAATACTGACAGTCTATAAAGTTATGAGGAGTCACTGCAGTCTTCTTTCCTGCTCACTCTGCAAGCTCCACAGCTGATTTGGGTTGACTGTAGGTGTCGCCCAGGTCCCAGGGACTACTCTGCAATCCTGCGGGTTTCCCAGGGTGCTCTGGGTGGCTCCCTGGTCCAGATCTATGGCACTTTCCCCCCCAATCCCACCTAGGGCCCACCCAGGCCCATGAGGGCCCAATGGAGGGCTCCTCCAGTCACCATGGCCAGGTCCTGGCCTGTCATGTGTGGAGTCAGACCCACACCTCCCACTCCTGAGACCTTGTGTCCCTCCTCAGAGACACTTGCTGGGCCCCTTGCTTTCTCTGGGGTGAAGCAAACAAGGCAGGCCAGTGGCAAAATTCTTGTGGAGCTCCTACTCCAACTTGGTTAACAGAGGTTAAGCCTGATATAGTCAATAACCGCTTTACATTTCTCAGTGAAAGTATCCCACAAGCATGGAAAGAAAATGGGACTGCCTTCATTCCCTCTCACCCCCAGAGGCAGTCTTCTAATACACACCCGGAATCTCTGCACATATAAGCATATTTTTTACTTTTAAATACACACAAATAAGATCATGCTCTATCGCCTGTTCTGTGATTTATTCTATTCACCCAACAATATATACTGGCCAGCCTTCCATATCAGCTAATATTTAGAGACCTACCACATTCATTTTTGTAGCTGCGTAGTATTTCACACAGTATGAATGGACCACAGGTTCATTTCCATTTCTTTATATTCTTAAAAAATAAATGCTCAGATGAACATTCTTGTACATTCTTCTTTGCGAACGTCTACGTGTTAACCGTATAGTAAATTTCTATCAGTGCAATTTGCTTGGTACTAAGTACACGTGTCCTTTACATTCTGATATTGCCACATTTCATGCTTTCCCACCAATGGTGTTTGAGTGTCTTAGAAGAGATACGTGATGGTAGAGAAAGGCATTGAGAGAGGCAGCGATGTAAGACAGGTCATGGAAACATCCAACCAGCCCACTGAGCATGGCGCAGGACTGGCCTGCTGCCCTGAGGGCGGTGCCCAGTGCCTCTGTCTTGTCCAGGCCTGTGTGGTCTAGTAGTCCAGGGGTACCCTGAGTCAGAGGGGAGTGGGCCCACAGGGGTGCTGGGGGTGGAGGGCGGGCCAGCATGGCTGGAGTCCTGCCTGAACGGTTTCCTGTGGCCATTGTCTCTGCCCTGCCTGGTCTCCTTGGGGGGAGTTTATTCAGGGGCCTTTGGAGAAGAGTTGGGCAGGAGGAGGAGGGTGTGCAGCCCTCACCAAAGGCACCCAGGAATGTGTCACAGGAGGGAGAGGAAAAGGGAGGGAGGACCCATCCCTGGGAGACACGGACGTCAAGAACCCCTGACTAATGAATAGTGAGTTTGCCCTTGAACCTCACTGGGCTTCGCCATTCTCAGGCACAGAACAAGAGCAGAGACACGTCTGAGCCCAGCTGCACGGGGACGGCGGCGGTTCATCTCAGACACTTTGACAGGCCGGGCCTTTTCCCTGCATAGCTCGGATCTGGCTCCCGGCTCCCCTGGCAACAGCACAGCGGCATGGCTCCCAGGTCCAGGCCCTGCCTGCTGTGAGCAGGAGGAGGGAGGAAGAGGAGCACCAAGGGGAGGACAGCTGGGGAGAGGGCATCGTTAACTCCTAGAAGGCTGGAGCCCCTTGCGTGGGCAACCACCCGGCACGCCGCCCTCGGCCCTCAGGGGCGGAGATACAGGGCGGAGATTCTGTTTGCTGGAACACCCTGCGCTGGAACAGGCATACAATGTGAGGAGGGCAGACAGGGTGGCCCACAGAGCAAAGGCCAAGACCTCCGCAGGATGAGTGGGGGGTAGGGGCACGTTTCCCCAGGTCCCCAGCCAAGTCCCAGAAGGGCAGGAGTGGGAGCAGAACCCGCGCTGTGCTCTCTGCCCCAGTCCTCCTCCTCCATCCTGGCCCCTGACCGCTGCAGCTTCAAGACAGCAGCGACTGCATCTTCCCTTTCTGCTTGGCTCTTCCACCTCTGATGATGGTGAGTGTCCTGGAGTGAGGGGCATGGCTCTGGACTCCAATCCTATGACCTTGGCAAGCAAGACCTACAGCTCTTCTGTCTCCATTTTCAGAGAAGCTGAAAAGAGGCTGTCCCATCACACTTCGCAGGACAACCTAGAGATAAGAGAAATAATATGTGAGAAGGAGCTTGGTCCTCTGGGGAGGAAAGTGTCCTAGAAATCTCATTCAGGTATTATTAGGGCTGAAAGTAGGTATTTCTGCTCCCTGGGGCTCGGGGGAGGAGCTTCTTGAAGCTGTCTCAGAACCTCCTCAGCAGAGCAGGCTGAAACTCAAAGGCCACAGGTTAGGAAAGGCAATGGTTTCTGTCCATGGCCTTTGGAGGCTCAGCTTGGACAGGAAGGTAAGACAGACCCACTGTATGCTTTCAAAGAGCTTTTCCTGTATCATTGCTCTGCCTTGCTGCAACTTTATGAGAAGGGTGTGGTGATCCTCATTTTAGAATTAGGAAAAGAGAGGCTCAGAGAGGTTAAGAGCTAGCCCAAGGTCACCCTTGTTATACAAAGACCTGAGCCCATGTCCCCTGATTCTGTGGCCTCCATTGTGTCAGCTGTATGGGTGGCAGAACCACCAGGCTGGGGCCCTGGGAAGGTGGGGGCAGGCAGTAAGAAGCAGAATTTCCCCTGTGGATTGCTTCTTGGGGCTTGGACCTTCTGAGTCTGAAGGGCCTGGCCAAGGGAAGTAGGACAAGGCAAGTCCCAAGGAGAACAATGCAAGCCCACTGTGAGGGTCTCTGGTGGCAGAGTCACAGGACAAAGGCTAGCCAGAGCAAACAGGAACAGAGGAGGAGGCCCCAGATCAGAAGCTGGGGACACACTCAGCTAGACCTGTGCTCTCCAGACACAGTCCCGCCCCAGGGCAGGTCACATCCCAGCCTCAGGTCCCGGCCGGCAGTGAGCTGGGTTTTTGTCTGAAGCCTCTGGATGAAGATGTTGCCCTTCATCCAGGGAGCAATCTGAAGGAGACCACACTGGTTGGGTTTCCAGCGAGCCAGGGGGCAGAGGCTGAGGGTTACTGGCAAGTAGCAGAAGAGAAAAAGCAGGAAGAACTTCCAGATTACAAAATGTCACAGCTAAAAGGGACCTTAGGTGTCATCCTAGCCAATGCTCCTTTGCCAAGTCCAGAAAGGGAGAGGGTTCACTCAAGGCCAGAAGAAGTTCAAGTCTCTGACTTTCAGCTAGGTAGGGTTGTGCCTTCCCATGCGACTTGGCATTCTACCAGGCCACCCTGTGTCCTCAAAAGCAGGGATTTCACTCAATGAGGCACAGAGAAGGACCAGACAAAAGAGCTTACTGCTGGCAAAGCATACCACGTGTCAAGGGGTGGCTGCTATGCCTCTTTGAGAGCAGAAGCCTTCCTGGAAAACACCATTGTCACCACCGCGCAGGTAGGGACCACAAACCTTACCTGGCTGATGACAAAACAGGCATGAGGAGATGGATCAGAACACAGACCGGCCCTGAAGCCTGACCCACCAATGCTTTCCAGAAGGGTCAGGGAGGAGCAACGGCACTAGGGCGGGTGGGAGCTCCCAGGAGAAGCTTGTCCCCACAGAGCCTGATGGTGGAGCCTTAGCCAGGGCGGGGTCTGGAGCTGGGGAGGACTTCGGCTTGCTGCCCTTGGCTGCCGGGTCCTCTGCCAGGTGGAGCAGGGTGCCCCATTCCAGGCAGATCTGACCTGCTCAAAATGCAAAGGAGGTCAGGGACCCTGCGTTGTGCAGCCTTGTCAGGAACCGCCCTCGAGGGAAGTCTGTGCACTGGCTGATGAAGGGACATGTGATGGGACAGAAAGACACAAAGACAAATGAACTTCTCTCGGCCCAGCTGTGCCCTCCTTCCTGGGCTGCTGGTTTGGGCCAGCTGCCGCCTGACTGGCCGGTGCCCACAGTTAAATATCCTGCATATCACTACTGTCCTCATCCTCCGAATCATGGCTGCATCAACCCACCTGGAGAAGCTCAGATCCTCCATACCTGCCCCGGACTGTAGGGGATAGGAGAAGGAAGATGAGCCCTGTTCAGTGGTAAGCGACTCCACTGGGAGGTAGGAATTATTATTCCCATTTTACAGATGAGGGTTTAGAGGCTCTAAGACATTCAGGGGTCTGTTGCACAGTGGTGCCAGAAGCAGAACGCCAATCTGGGCCTCTCGCCAGCCCCTCCTCTCCAGCCAGGGTCCCAGGCTCGGGCTATCACCAGCCCACGGGACTGCAAGGCTCTGAAGGGCCTGGGCCCAGCACCCCCACCTCATTTTCTTTCCTCCCTAGGGTTCTCTCAGGGTTCGGTGTAAGCAGGGGTGGTATACTGCCTAGCACACTTGATTCATTCTAGAACAAATCCCCCAGCCCCTGAGCAGCCCTGACAGCATTTTCCTGGCTAACCAGGGGAAGGAATGTCTGCCATGTTCAGAAAGGGCTTCTCCTACTAAGACAGGGAGCCTGAGGATTTGGGGGCTGGGATCAGGGTGGGGACAGCTACCAAACAATGAAACCTTAGCCAGGCAGCAAGGGCAGCAGAGCCTTAATCTCAGGAGCTTTCCTCCTGAGGGACAAAGCACAAGGTCAGCCTGGCTGCACGCAGGCCCGGCCCAGCCCCACTGGGCGCCACCCATGCCGGTCCAGCCTCGGAACGGTGAGCCACGCTTGGAATGTGATTCCCAGGCTTTGTGTGATGCTCGGTTAGCAGAGTGCGACTCCCAAGATCCCCTGTCACCCCCTAAAGCCTCTGCCAACCCACCCCCCAGCACCACACTGATCACCAGATTAAGGAGCTCAGGGCTACAGCTGAGGCAGCTAACACCCAGGAGAGAGGGAGGGGGAGGGAGGGGAGGGGAGGGGCAGGGAGGGCAGTGGGCAGCTCTCCCAAGGCCTGCCTGCTCTGCCTCTTTCTCTCCCACCCGTATTGTGGGCCCTGGTCTCTGTTCCTGCCTGAGCTCTAACCTCTACACTCTTCCTCATGTAGCTTCTAACTTCCCCTCCAGAACCCCAGATGGAGCCCAGGCCTCCCTGGCCAGGACTGCATGCCCTCTGAAGGGGATCCCAGAGGTTCTCTAACCACCACCCAACTCCACAGCAAGGTGCACCCCCGCAACATGAGGGAGCAGGAGGGAGCACCGGGGATGGGAAGAACAGCGAAGAAGGGGCAAGAGAAGGCGTTTGAAGCCCTTGCCTAAGACCCCAGCACTTCCTGAACCAATGCCATCCCCAAGCATTTAAAGCACAAACACAGGAAAAGAAGTTCCCTTCTGTCTGCAAAGAATCAAGGTCTGTAAGAAATGAGATGGCTAGATTCATAGAGACCCAGTGGAAAGAACTGGAGGTTTTGGCCTAGGGAATTTTGGACTGCGAGGGTCCCAGACTCACCCTTTCAATCACTGGGAAGCTGTGAAGAGAGAACAGGACCAGTGGGGCTGGGTGGGGGAAAAGCAAGAAAAGGGTCTGGAGCAGCTCCCCTGGATCCTAAGACTCCTGCACCTGGACAAGAGGGGCCATGCTCCAGGTCCCCACTCCCTGACCTTCCAGCATTTCTGTGCGGGGCTGTGCAGACCTGGAAACTCTGACCCATAAAGTCATCTGGAGGTCCAGCCCAGCAGGCGTCCAGCCCCTCGTCCTCCATGCCAGGGCCTGCAGGGGGCGACCAGGACACACCCAGGGCCTCGGCCAGCAGCTGCTCTCACTCCAGTTTCTCCTTTGCTGCCACTGCCAGGCTCCCCTCTGCCAGCCGGGTCCTGCTTGCCACCACTGCAGGGCAGGGGCAGCAGAGGAGAGCCTGGGGGCCTGGGGGCAGGGGTGGTTCTGTGAGGACCTGAGCAGAGAGGCTCTACCTGCTCCGAGAGCAGAGGCCCACACTCCAGTGTCCGCAGGGGTAAAATCCTTCCTCTAAGGTCCTCTCACCGCCCGCCAGAATTCACTGGTCCCACGCCCGTCATTGTGCTCGGGGAGTGCGAAATCAACACAGGTTTGAAATGATCACAACCATCACAGACTTTCTGAGTTAGAAGGAACCAAGAGATTCCTTAAGTTTTCCTCACTCACTGTGCCAGGGAGAACACCGGGATCCAGTGTGAAGGATGAACTGGCCTCCCTGGGGTCATGCAGCAAGCACGTGCTCCTGCCGTGTCTGCTCAGGGCCAGGCTCCTGCGAGGGCCTAAAAGAGGGCTTCTCCGTCATACCCCAAACAAGATCCTGGCCCAACTGTGGGCGGCGGGGGTCTGGGGCCAGGGGAGGCCATAATGCGATAAGCAGACTGGCCATCTGGCTTGGGGATGGAGGAGACTGGCCGCTTCTGCTGCCTGGTCCCGGGGGACCCTGTGTCGCGAGAGACAGACGGCCAGATGGACAGGCTCTGGCCCGGGTCTGGGTGGAAGCCAGTGAGCTCCCTGTAGCCAGAGCTAACCAACTCGCAAACGTGGCAGGGTGGGAGTAGAGAAGGTATGGGGAGTGCCGCCAGGCCCCTCTAAAATGACAGAGACAGGAAAGCAGGCTGGGGAGCCGAGATTCCCGCCCAGGCACAGAGCCTGGCTCCCCAGGTAAGCCCTGGCCGGCTCAGCCCCACAGCCATAAACAGGTCCCCCTCCCGGGGAAAGGCAAACGCGTCTCCCCTGGCACCTTCTCAGACATGCATGCAAAACTAATTAACATGGGGAGACATGCGAGCAGCCGGCCAGCTCCACACCCTCGAGTCCACGCAAACAAGGCGAGCCCTTGTCCAGGGGACGTGCACAAAGCTTTGTTGCTAATTTAGGCATCTGTCTCTGTCTGGTCTGGTCCTCCTGCCTGTGCTGGGGTTTTTCCCAGCCCCTCGGACAATGCTGGGAACAGGCCTGCCGATCCCTTATTCAAATCACACCCAGGACAATGAGCTCATTGTGCAGGCCACAGAAAAAGGGATTCTGGGCGGGGGGGGCGGTGTGTGTCGGGGGGTGGGCAGTGGAACCGGGCATCAGGAGTGGAGAAGGGTGGGGTGGTAAAGAAAATGGGAACCCAGGAAAGTGTTTACTAACACAGCCCCTGCAGCTGCCTTGGGCCCCTCTCCCTTCCCCCACCAGGCTGGCAGCCGGGGAGAAGTCCTGGGACTTGACTCGGAGGTGGGGGGTCCCCGCAGTAGATTAGGGGCCTTGAATCTACGGGGCTGGTGGATACAAAGTCTGGCTCAAATCTTTGCCTTGTCGCCCTCTCCCACCTTTAGCAGTCTACAGCTACCCCTGAGTGTCCATGGCTGGTGTGCCTTTTGTAACTGGTTTTGGGGGTCCTTTTTCCTCTTACAGCAGAATGTACAGGTCCGGACTGCAGACAAGGAGATGGGGCTGCGGGGAGAGGTGCTGGCGGCTGCTTGGGGTGGGACCTGCTGTCTCGGCCATTGTCTTCAGGCAACATTTCATTTTCTCCTCCTTCCCGGCTAATAAATTAGAGAGGAGGCCGTGGGCTTCGAAGGGACAGACTCCCCACGGACAGCGGGCAGGCAGGTGGGAAGGCAAGTCTGTGAGCTCTTGGCAGATGGGCTCACCCAGTGCTTGGCTGCTCACGCCACACCTGGTCAGACACTTGCACAGAGCCCAACAATGAGCAGCATAAAAATACCCTCTGTGTGTGTGTGTGTGTGTATGTGCGTGTGCTCAGTTGTGTCTGACTTGCCGTACAGGCTATAGCCCACCAGGCTCCATGGGATTCTCCAGGCAAGAATACTGGAGTGCCATTTCCTCCTCCAGGGGATTTTTCCAACCTAGGGATCAAACCTGCATCTCCTGCCTTGGCAGGTGGGTTCTTTACCACTTGAGCCATCGGGGAAGGCCCATACACACACACACACACACACACACACACACACACACATATATATCACATGTAAATTTATATACATTATACAAATCCTCCAAGATTCCTGAATGGGCGATCTGGGCTTGAGCCCTTCGTCCTAACAGTTCCCCAGCAACTTGTCGCACTGAGCCCTCCTAGACAGGACGATGTAAACAGACATGCACAGCCTGACACTGACACGCAGACATAAAAAGAAACACACACACCCAGAGGCAGCCCCCGACACACACACTGACAATGGTGTAATGAATGCAGGACGGCGACAGCATTCAGTCCAAAGCCCACACCGCTGGTCGCCCAGCACCAGGGTGGCTGAAAGGTTATGGAGTGGCTGCAGGCCTGCTCCCCACAGTGTCCTCTCCCAGGCTCTCGGCTCTGTGGAGCTGAGGTGCAACACCATGCCAGGCACCCAGGTGGGAGCAAATGTCTCCTGAGACAGAAAGGCTTGGAACTGGACTCAGCCCTTAGTCAGGGCAGTCTGAGCTGCCCTGAAGGATTTTCTTAACAGTGAAAGAAAAGGTGTTTAAAAGTCATATTGACTGTCCTGCATTTTGAGACATGTCTTGAAGTTGGGGCAAAGTGGAAATGCCACACAAGATCACCAATAGTTGACTATTTATGATCTATCAAATAGAAATTTCATATGGGCCAACCTAACAGGCAACTGGCTCCAAGAACTATTGAGTGTATTTTCCCTTTTTAAACTTCCTCTCCAGACTGGGTTATTTTTTTCTGAAAGAAGAAAAAAAAAAACACACCCAATGATCCAAGACCCAGATCTACTTTTGGAGCATCTGTCTATAGCCACATAGCCACATCGTGCAGAGACGTCACAGTAGCCGCTGGAATGACCTGTGAACACACAAACGCGCGCCCACGCACGCACACAGCCTGCGGCCTGTATCAGGCCAAGCCCCACCTTCAGGCTCCCCCACCAGGGCTCCTGCTTCTCCTTCTCCATCGTCTGGCTCCTGAGCATGTCCTAGGGAGGACGAAAGGAATAGGAGACTAGAATGGCATGGGCAATGGGGCAGCCGTGCTACTGGCTTCTTCTCCAGAGAGGTGTCCAGGCTAGCTGAGAGTCTGTGCATGTACTGGAGGAGACATCAACCATGCAGCTTCGAGACTAAAGTGTGCATTGTCAACTGGCCACCAAATACAAACCCAAGGCCAGGCTCTGTGCATATGACACTCACTCCAACTACCTGTAGGAGAGCCATGCCCAGGAAACTAGAAGGGTACAAGGCCACCCAGTGTGAGGAAGGCCCACTCCTTGCCAGCAGTTGAACATTTATGGTCCTGTTGCTCACAGAACACAGAACGTACCACATCTTCCCAAGAAATCACTCTCGCCAATCTCTCCGGAGTTTCTCAGGGGAGGAAAGATGGAAGGTTTCAGAAGCAGAGTCCAGCAATGCTCTGCATATCACTACCTGCTTCTTCGTTGTCCAGAGAGGAAGGCCTGTTTCACAGATGCTCATCTTGCCCACCAGAGACAGCTGGCCCATCCCTATAGAAGCTGAGAGCAAGACACTTCCTTGAGAGTCTCCAGGTGACCTGGGATTCCAGTTCCAGACTTCCATGCAGCAGGAAGTCGCATGGTCTCTCTCACACCTCTGACAAAGTACTCTGACCACAAATGCCCTGTAACTCCTAGTATTACCGCGTTAACTTTCTAAACACATACTACATTAACCTCAACAAGAAAACCACCAAAACATGACCACCAACAACCACAGTAAGATGAGATCTGTTTGGCCTTCCCTCTCCTGAGAGGCATGTGAGAGAATGTGAGCCTGTAGCTGGGGCTTCAGAGATGGTAGTTGCATTTGCACGGTGGGCTCTAACCTAGCGGCTACCTGGATGACTCTTCCAAATACCAGACGTGTTGAGAGCAGGTATCTGGGTGCCCACCACTGCTACCTTATATGCGGGTTCACCTCCCAACCACTGCACGCGGGCTCCAGTCTGAGCAGAACCAGGAGAGAATTCTGGCCTTGAAGTCCCAAACAGTGTTGGATTCCTTCTGAGGAAAACCTTCTGCACAAGAATTAGAGGTAATTTATCATTTGATTGCATTTAAGATGCTCCCTACCAATCTCAAGGACTTCTCTGGTGGCTCAGACAGTAAAGAATCTGCCTACAATGCGGGAGACCCGGGTTCTATCCCTGGGTCGGGAAGATCTCCTGGAGGAGGACACAGCAACCCAACCCACTGGAGAATCCCATGGACAGAGAAGCCTGGCGGGATACAGTCTAGCCTCAAATGCAAATCTTGATAGGTGACTGCTATGCTGATTCCTAGGATCAAAGCTGTGTTTTAAATGAAGAAAAGGCAATTGAGATGTCACAGTTCTATAAAGAATCAGTGGAATCTGGAAAATTAAAGTTCTAGGCCAGGCTAAATGGCAGCTTAAGGTCACCAAGGGCAAAACATGACATGGCCCCTACCAGGCTCTGGGGGTGTGGAGAGGGGAAGGGAAGCCAGGAAGCTGCAAATGGGTGAGAGCTGTCACACCTTCAGCGCCCGCTAATCCAACACCCCCTGCCCAGGGCCTAGCCTTCCGGTCGTGACTGAATAGATGAAATTTTGTATCACACAAGCTTTAAAGGTCTGGACAAGGGACTGTGGTTTTCTTCTGTTTATCCTCAAGGCCTTGCCCAGAGCCTGACACGGAATGCTTGGTCAATGAAACCTGAATGAATAAATGAATGAAGTAGAAAAAAAACAATCTGGTACAGGAAGAGTTCCAATTCCTGAGCTCCATGGTTCCCTTGCTAACTGGGGTATGGTTCCATGCACAGCCCTAGAAGCGCTGAAATCCAGGCCAAGAGCCAGCAGAGGTGAGAGGCCCAGGGTGGATGTGTCTACTTGACTCAGGCTGGCCTGGCAGCACACACACCCACCGTGGACAGGGTGACAAGACCACCTCCCTTAGCCTGCCCTCCACTGTCACTGTTCTTGCCTCCTCCATCTGACCTGCTTTTCATACCCAAATTTCTAGGTCAGTCCTGTAAGACTCATGCCTACACCTGAGCCTCTGTTCAGGGAGTCCTGCCCCTCCTCAGCCCAGAAGACCTCTTTGGCTACAATGAGCCTGCTCTGATGCTCTGCCCCACATAAATTCCTCCTCTCCTAACTCTGATGGCCTGAGTCAAGCTCTGTACATCTCCAATGTGTGCATCCTTAAGCTGCTTTCTGCCCCGAGGGCTTAGGGAACGGGTCGGGGCTTCTCCTGGGTTCTCTCTGGACCTCGGAGCTAGGAGCTGGGTAGACTGGCTGAGCCTGGCCCCTTGCTCATTGCCTTCCCTGCTCCTTCCCTCATCCCACATGTTTGGCCCACCAGTGAGATGGCTCCCTGCAGAAACTTGCTGGTTCCTCCTCTCAACACACACACATCCGCTCCAGGACAGCAGGTGGGGGATGCAAACTGACATTTCTTGAGAGCTACAAGGTTAAGTATTACTATCCTCAATGTTACAGATGGGAGAACTGGCTGCAAGAGAGAGTGTGCCAAGGTCCCAACTAGGTCAGACAGACCCCCGAAGCCCACTGAGCCACATGCACTTCCTTACACCACCATGACCTTGAAGCCTGCAATCCAACAGCAGAAGAGAGAGAAACAGACTGGAAACAACTAAAAATGGGTAAGAGAAGCTGCAGACTCAAAGGGCGGGGGTGGCTGTAAACTGGAGACCTCCTCCTTTTTGCTCTCAGTCTCCCAGCACTCCCCACATGACACGCCCTCAGGGGCACGCACCACCTTCCCTTTCCTGTGCCGCCACACTGGTTGAACAGAAGTGGGTCTAAAGGTCTCTGCTTAGGGACAAGATTAGACAGAAGACGTGGAGACCTTTGCCTTCTCCAGAAGACACAAGTCTGGGACTTCCCTGGGGGTTCAGTGGTTAAAAATCCGTGTTCCAATGCAGAAGACAGCATGCCACCTCAGGGCATGTAACACTGCAGAAAGCAGAACTTCTCTCTTGTCCCAGGGAAGGTGTAATCCCTTGGCACCATGGGCAGATGGGTGGGCTTGAATCCACCCGACTTCACAGACTGAAGCATAGCCAGGCTACGGATCACATGGACAATTAGGAGACAGTCAGGGCTGGTGGGTGCTTCTCACCCCTCTGAGCACCTCACCAAGACTCCCAGGGGCCCAGCACTCAGCCTTCCTACCTGGATCATCCAGGTATAATACCAGCCCAAAGCGGAGACACTACAGAGCCATCCCCTGGCAGCCCAAGTGAGCTCCTGCTGCTTCCTAAAGCCCAGGCTGACTCCTAAGGACACAAGGACTCACAGGGGACTCAGACGCCCCCACCCAATGGCTCTAGCTTCTGAGACACACCTCATGTGAACACCCCAATGGCATCTGGCTTAGAAAAGAAGGGCAGATTCTAGATTACTTTTATCACTCTCTCTGTTCCCCAAGAGACAGGCCTTAAAGGAGATAAAGTATGCAGAGCGTTAGCGTGGAACTTGGCACAACATAAGTGCTCAATAAATGGTTCCTGTCACCATTATCATGACTCATTACGGTTTCCTGGCTGCCCACTCCTCACCTCCCTGGCTTGTGTGAGGAGCCCTCTTTTCATAACCTCGAGGCTTTACAGAGCTCAGAGGCCCTTAGCCCAGCCCAGGGTTTCCAGGGCAGGAAGTTTCAGAGATGTGGAGGTAACTGGGAGTGAGGCTGGACCCAAGGTCAGGAGTCCTCCGAGGTGAGAAAGCTCCTCTGCCCTCTGACAGCAGGATGAGCCCAGCGCCTCCCTAGAAAATCTTGCTGAAGACCCGAGGCTTGGCAGAGAGCCAGGGCAGGAGGCTTCTCCAAGAAGATGCTGGCTCCAAGCCAAGGCGCATCCCAGAAGCTTCAGCTCCCAGAGAGCAGCAGAGGCGGAGGGGAGGAGGGGTCGCCAGAAGAGGGGCAACGAGGATCCCTCAAGCCAAAGGAAACCTGCTGCACGTGGGTCTGGCAGGAACCTGGGTGCACGGCTGTCTCCTCGTGCCCTGAGGGCTCCACACATCAGGGAGACGATGAAATCACTTTGAGGACAGGAGTTGATGGGGGGCGTGTTCCACCCCAGGACCACCCTCCTGTCATCTACATCTGTGCCCCTACAAACTCCACCAGGCACCACTAAACCTCCAAGCAAAGACTCTTCTGGGGTTCCCCATTGGCTCTCCTCCCCCCACCCATCCTAAAACCTGAGAAACTCGATGCTGCCTATAGATTCAGGTCTGTCTCTAAGGACTGAGGGGTGAAAAGCGTTAAGTCACTCAGTCGTGTCCGACTCTTTGTGACTCCATGGACTGTAGCCCACCAGGATCCTCTGTCCATGGGATTTTCCAGGCAAGAAAACTGGAGTGGGTAGTCAATCCCTTCTCCAGGGAATCTTCCCAAGCCAGGGATCAAACCTGGGTCTCCCACATTGCAGGCAGATTCTTCACCATCTGAGCCATCAGGTCTTCTGCGTCAAAGGACTGAGGGTTAATCCCCATTTAAAAGGCTATACCAGCCTCCTGTCTGGCTTTTCCATGCACAGATATCTCATGGCCAGAGACCTTTCAGGGGTAGATCAGCATTAGTTACTGAGCGCTGGGGCTGGAAGAGGTCTTAATTCTCTAGTCTAGCTCAATGAAAATATGAGTGGCATGTATCACTTTAAAATTTCCTAGATACTTCCCTGGTAGTCCAGTGGCTAAGACTCTGTGCTCCCAATGCAGGGGGCCCAGGTTTGATCCCAGTCAGGGAACTAGAACCCATATGCCACAATTAAAGATCCTGCATGCCCCAGCTAAGACCTGGCGAAGTCAAATTAATTAAAAATTTCTGGAAGACACAACAAAAAGTAAGAACAATTAAAACTAATTTATTTGATTTTTAAAAAATATTTGACTGTGCTGGGTCTTAGTTGCAGCACGCAAACTCTTAGTTGTGGCATGTGGGATCTAGTTCCCTGGCCAGAAATTGAACCCAGGCCCCCTGCATCCAGAGCGTGGAGTCTTAGCCGCTGGACCACCTGAGAAGTCCAAAATTAAGTTTTATTTATTTATTTAAAAAAATTTTTTTAAATGCAGGAGGCTTTTAATAGTAAAGGGATGATTAATATAAGTTGCATGTGTGCATGCTCAAGTCACTGTCATGTCCGACTCTTTGCAACCCTGTGGACTGTGGCTCACCAGGCTCCTCTGTCCATGAGATTTTCCTGGCAAGAATACTGGAATGGGTTGCCATTTCCTTCTCCCTAAAATTCACTTTAATAATATATTTTAACTCAGTATTATCATTTCAGCATGTTGCACTCAAACAACTCATGAGACTGACAGTGGTTAGCATCCTGGACAACGCAGCTCTTGACTCCAGCAACCTCCCCCATTTTTGGAGAAGGATGTGACCCAAGTATCTAAGGAGAGGGCACCGGGGCAGAAAGGGAGGCCCCAAACTCGATCCCTACAGCTGGGCCCATGGGCCTTTCCCTTCAGCCTCCTGGTAGATACTTGTGGCCTATGAAATAGATCATTTTATGATAAATACAATTCAAGGGGCCTGCGACTTAAACCTACTTGAAATAGACAAGCCGGAGAGGAGCAGAAATAGATATACTTGACATCACGCGCTCTGCTCCGGAACAAAGACCAACAGGAAGGAACAGACGGGAGGTTCTGGGAGATCTCTGCATGGGAGGCAAGTCTTGATGAGGACCTCTGTGTGTGGCATCCGTGAGCAGGGCCACCTGGCTCCTGTGGGTTGTAAATACCCACACTCCAGCCCTGGGTCTGGTGATTCTGCTACCATGTCTCCCTGGAGGAACTACCCACAAAAGCTTCTCTCTGCTTTAGAAGGCAAGAACAAGTCGTGCATTTACCCAGTGCTTCTAGTCTTCTTACTCGGAGTCGCCATGCCAACACACAGTCATAATTACGGAGGAACTCGCCAATAGTGGCAGCATTGACAAAGACACTATATCAGGGCCTGTGAGCTAAGCAAGGTCAGGCTCCTCGCGGCCCCCAGCTTCCTGCCCACTTCCTTTATTCCACTCTGATCCATCTCTTTCCCTTCATTCTTTCTCTCCCACCCAGATGGTCTTTGATTATATTTTCTCTGCAAAGAAAGGCGCTATGGCTCAGTGTATAAAACACTTTTATAGCAATTAGGAGACAGGTTCTCCTTTGAGTCCCGATTTTAACTTGTGGGAAAAGTCACTTGAACATCTAGGCCTCAGTTATTTCGCTGTGAATGGGGAGAATATTTTTCGGACAGTGTCTATTCAGTGGGTGGGCGCCTGCATCTAATTTACCTACTAAATTTAGAGGCTGATGCGTGTCCAGTCAACTCTAAGATCTTCTTTATGATTAGCCCCAGAGGTACCAGAAGCTCAGGGAAACAAAAGAAGGTTCAGATCAGAGAGGGAGCTGGTTCTATCTAATACCCTGAGAACAGCAGGGCTTATATCTCCCCCCAGGAAGGGTGCAAATCTCAGAAAAGGAGCCAGGAGCCGCTGAATGGTGGCCTCTATCCGATTATAAAAAGATGAGTGGGATGGATGAGAACTATCAGACTAAGTGGCAAGCATCCTGAGGCCCCTGTGAGAACAGGGACGCACACCCATTTAAAATGAGAGGCCAGGAAAAGAAGGCAGACAGCCATCACCCGGGCCCGGCACAAGAGCGCCCCGATTTCAGAACACCCAGTGCACCAACATCTGAACTTACAAAGGAGATAAATTGGAGGCTGATGATTAGCATCACAAAATGATTATTCCCTTTGTAAAAGGCTTCACTGCAGGACTGCTTTAAATAGTGCATTTAAACCATGATCTGATTTGCTAAATTCGATTTATACACATCTACTGCCTAAGCTGGCGTGCGGCTGTATTTACATGTCTTCCCTTGGCACGGAGGAGGGGAGAGGCCAGCCATTATTTGGGGCCTTTAATCCTTGTAGACAGTAACTAAGCTGGGGAGCTGAACCCTGTTTTTCTTCCACAGCTGGGGCTTTAGCTGTAGACTGGCCTCAGCTCTCCACTCTGCTATGCCTGGGCAGAGCTGGCCCAAAGACCATGGTCAGGATTTGGATAGGGTCTGTTGGAGCCTTGCTGATTCCATGCGGGCTCCTCACCAAGGAGCAGACCCCTCCCCACATCCCCTCCACGCCCCCCCACCGACCACACATAGAAGTGACAACTTTCTAGTACAAATTTCCAGAGAATCTGGTCTATGACATGCTCACTAAATGTACTTAGCACCAACAGTTATCATGCCAAGGGTTCAAAGGCTACCTTTTGGGAGCCATGGAAATCTGCTAATCTGTATCAGTTCTGGGGATCTGATGAGCCACAGTCTGTGACTTGTACTTAAGCTGCAGGAACCAAACCTGAGCAGGCTCAGAAAGGCTGGCTTTGCACCCAAAGACAAAAGAATGGGTCCACCAGGTCTTATAGCAGCTGTGTGTGCTGGGGACATGGGAAAACTCTCCTTACTTCACAAAAAGTGACTTGCAGGTCTCTCTGATGACATGTCCCTTCAAGAAAGAAATGACCCAGGGACTTCCCTGGTGGTCCAGTGGTGAGGACCCCGTGCTTTCACTGCAGGTGGCACAAGTTTATTCCCTGGTCAGGGAACTAAGATCCCACACACCATGGAGCCAGAACAAAATAAAAACAAGAGAGAAGCGGCCCCTTCCTGTTAGGTCCAACAACGTGATAGGAGGCGGAGAACTACCAAAAGGGGGAAATATACCACCTAGTTCACACCATCTGCCAAGAGAGGTCTAGGCAATTCATGGGCTCAGTGATGTTCAAGAAACAAAGTCCCTCCAGAGGACTGAAACCAGAATGTCTCTCCACCACCAGATATTCACAGACACCCACAATGAGGAGACCAGCCTAGCACCAGGAACCAGGGCAAGCACATTTATAGTGGAGATGGAGCAGTCACTAAACACAGCTAAACCACTGCTGAGAACCCCACGAAAGCCGCTCATGAGAGGATGGAAACTGGACTGGGAATCAGGACTCCTGGGTCCCATTCTTTGCTCTGCTAAGCAAACTTCATGACTTTGGGGAAAATGAATCTTTCTGGGCTGGATCCTCATCTGTGACATGAGCTGCTGACCTACGTAATCACCAAGGCTTAAATTTTCGATAAATCTTCCGGAGGAAAAAAATGTCCTTATCTCTAAAAATCCTGATGAGCTTCCTTTTTTGAACAAGGTTATAAATCATCATCTTTCTTCTTTCTCTTGGCTGCCAGGAGGCTCAGAATCACAACATTAAATTAGAACATCTATTTTAGGCTCAGACAATAAAGAATCTGCCTGCATTATGGGAGACCCGAGTTCAATCTCTGGGTCTAGAAGATCCCCTGGAGAAGGGAATGGCTACCCATGCCAGTATTCTTGTTTGGAGAATTCCATGGACAGAGGAGCCTGGCCGGCTGACACGACAGCGACTAATACATTTAGGTCAAGAGGTTGGGGATGATGGGGTGACAGGAGAGTCCTCTTCTGTGAGCCCTCATAGGTGATGTGGGGATGAGGGCTTGGATTCGGGACAGGCTTGGTGTGTGTTTGAAAGATGAGACCACAACAGATGAATCCATGAGTCTGTTGTTATTTATGTAAGTGCAGTTTGTGGGTAAGAACTCAGGCTTTGGGGAAGACAGGCCTGAATCCACCTCCTGGCTCTGCCACATCTTAGCTATATAGCCAAAATCACAAAGAGGGAATCATCACCTTATGTATCAAGCTGAGACTCCGATGCATGCTTAGCAGCGGGCCAGGCACAAAGCAGGACTCAAACACAGAGAACATTACTGGAGTTTCTTAGTCTGTACAAAAGCATAAGCGTGGAACCTGCTTTAGGGCAGCGGTAGGACTGAGCTTAAATTTTTCAACCAGGTGGACGGGGTTGGGGGCGCATTAGAGCCATAGCTCTGACCTTTGGGCCGAGACCTGGAGGGGGCGACCTCAAAGTGGCTCCAACTGGCCAGCGGAGGACGCGACGGCCCCAAAGCAGTCCCGGATGATGACAGCCGTGCCTCCAAGCCCGTCCTCAGTCCCGCACCACCGCAGCGCGGCGGAGACCCTCCGAGAGACTACCGCCCCCGTCGGCGGGGCTCTCTGCTCCTCAGCCCCCTCTGTCACTCTCTTGAGCTCCGGGACACACCCAGTCCAAGGAAGAGTGGCTACGGTGTGCTCGCCACTCGGGCCTCGCCATTTCAAGAAAACCGGGCGTCAGAAATAAGAGTGCGAAGCGGGCCCGCGGCTCCAGGTTCCAACATAACCTCCCTGTCCGCTCCAGCCCTGCCGCAACCTGCTCGGGCCGAGGGGGAAGGCCGTCTCAGCCCCAGTCAGATGCAGGTTAAGTGAGGCGAGCTCCAGCCTGGCGCCTCTGTTTTCGGCCGCAATGTGCAACCGCCGGGCTCCGCGGCTCCCGCCGGGTGGGAGCGCACGGAGCGGCCTGGGGACCCGGGGAGCCGCGACGGAAGGTCCCGGCGGGAGGTGGGAAGGAGGACGGCGGCCGTTCCCCTCGCCAGCCGCCCCACCCCCCGGGGTAATTAACGCCCGAGGGCCTTCCCAGGGCGAGCGGCGGCCGGGACGCGGCGGGGCCGGGCGCGCTCGACGCGCTTCCCGCTTCTGTGGGCTCGCGGCCCGGCGAGCGCAAGGAGGGACGAGGAGGAGCTCGGCGGGGCCACGACCTACCTGGTGCCCACGCAGCCATCTTGCCGCCGCTCCTCGCGCTCTCAAAATGGCCTCCCGGGCCCCGCAGCGCGCCCCACCCGAGTCTCGGCGCCAGTCAGGAGGTCACGGCTGCGGGCCCGCCGCCGCCTTTCCCGCCAACCTCGGCCCGCCCCGAGGGCCTCCAGTTTGCTCAACCCCCTTCCTCAGAGCCCACGCTGTGCGGCCCGCGGGCGCGTCTGGTTCCGAAAGCCGTAGGCCCAGGCAGTGCCCCGGGTATACATGAGGTGTGAAGGCTTACAAAGGAGTCTCGCTCAGCTTAGGCTCGCGCCCCGCTGCGGCCCTCGAGCCTGTGCCGGGGACTCCATTTTCTTCAGCTCCACCCTTCCCGGGCCAGCCGCGCACCCCCAGAAAGAGGGGCAAGGCGCGGGCTACTGGGGGCCTCGGCCTCCCGCAGAAAGCCGACGGTGTTGGGGGGGAGACCAGGTGTCCAAGAAGCCAAAGCCGGAAGCGTCAGGGCCGCCATTTACTTGAGGCCTACTGTGTGCTACCCGCATGCTCCGCGCAAGCCGTGCCGAATTGTATCACAAAGCACCGCAAGCCAGAGAGTGTGTTGTTAATGGCATCTCACAGGGCGTTGGGCGTGTGTGTGTGTGTGTGTGCGCGCGCGCCATTGGATCTGGGCTTAGGGAGGAGGGGACGCCTTTCTGGTAACCCAGGTTAAAACACAGGCGCTCCACCGTCCCGAGCTGGGAATCGCCCAACCCCCAGGCTGCCGGCCGGCGAGCCGGCTCTTGGAGACAACTCAGGGCAGAGGTGGGATGCGGGAGGACAGCTCCTCCTTCCATTCCCTGGCTCTTGGCCACTCACCTTGCCTCCGGCGCGCCCTCCTATGACAGAGCCCGTGCCCACTGCTACTTCGTGCCCGCGAAGAGGGCGCCGAGCGCAGGCGGAACGGCGCCAGGAGGCAAGCGCTTGCAGGGCAGTAGCTGCAAAACAGAGCGGAGAATCAGGAGCCCCTGCCTCCCCTTCTCAACCCATGCCGGCCCAGAAGGGCGCCCGCGTCCACTTGAAGGTCAGGTAGAGGCGTATGCGTCCTCCAGGTCAAGACCACAGCCCAGGGAGGCCTCTGGGCGCTCTCCGCGAGTCTCTCTCGTCCGCCCAGGACTCAGGAGGGAAGACGGAGCGGAGGGGAGGGGGCACGGTGTACCGGCTAAGGGGGATTCCGGCCCGGCCCGGAGCTCCATATGGCCAGTGGGCCAGGCATCCACCCACCAGCAAGGATGCCTTGAACCCCTAGTAGGTTCGCTAAGAGCTGAAGCTCCAGAAATGGAGAATCGTGAGTGGGGCACCTGGATTAGTGCAGAGGCTACAGCGCCCCAAAACGCTCCTGGCTCCCCTCACAGATGTTCATGAATCCTGATATTCAGAACCTGCCAGAGCTGGGATGCCAGGCGCCGACTGTTAGAAATCCCCAACCCCCGAACTGACAAGGACCAACTGGTTATACCCTCTTGGCGAGAAAGTCAATCCTTATCCTGCTCCCTTCAAGTCTGTAGACATTGGTGTGTCCTCCCCAGCCCGCCAAGCTTGGACCTTTATACCTGCTCTAGCGCCCCGCCCCGCCCCCCGCCCCCCAGAAAACGGTGCACCTTGGAGTCCTGTTTCGCCTCTTAATTCAGGGGCCCAGGGGGTAATGGCAGGCACTGGTCAGTTCTTCCAGGGGGTTCTGGACATCCATTGGTGCTTTCACGCTATCTCCAGCAGGTGGAGGTTTGAATTTCAGATCCAAGTATTCATGTGCACCCCGGTTTGACCCTGAAGGTAGCTATCATTGACTTAGCACCTACATATGCCAGGCACTTTATTTGTATATTTTACTTAATTCTCCCAGGACCCCTGGACGTTGGGGACTAGTATTCCCATTTCACAGATGGGGAAACAGAAGCCCAGAAAGATGGTGTGACTTGTCAAGGATACACTTGAGTTGTAATGGCTAAAGCATGTCCTCAAATCCTGCCTCACAGGCATGGGCAGCCCCACCCCACCCGCAGCTGCTGCCCTTCTGAAATCTGGACTGCTGGATTATTAACCCATTCCAGGATAGTCCTGAGCTCTCCATCCTAGTGCCTGAACTCAGGATTGTCACCCAGAAGGGCAGAAAGGGTCACAGAGGAGAACATGTCATCCTGCTCGCCCTGTGACCTGTGATGGGGAAATTCTGCAACCCGTCTGCCCCCCCCCAGCCACCCCTCCAGGGGCATTTCCACCCTCTTTAGACTGGGTCCAGAACCTTGAGGGAACCTAGCAAAGCCTCAGACTGGCCATTAATCCACTCCTGATTTTTAAAATCCCAGTCTACACAGTCAAAGAATTGGGTGACCTGTATTATAATCAAGATAATTCAAGCAGGAGAAAATGAGATGAAGGGGCAGGAGGGCATGATATTTTTACACATAACCCCAGTGGAGACCTGGGGGGATTCAGGAGCTATAAAGACGAGAGTTATGAGGAAATGCCCGTTTCTGTTTCTCTGTAAGAGATTTCAATCCCAATTGATAATCAGACAGGAAGCTATCTATAACTCCCCCAGCCTTCAAGCTGAGAGGTGCTTTTTCTTTAAATGACGTTAATGTGACGTTAATGTTTTTTTCTTTCTCTCTCTCTTTTTTATGAAATCTCTATAAGAAACAACCTCTAATAATTAAAAAATTATGTCCATTGGACCAGAGGTGAAAGAAAGATAAAGCAAAATGGTGAAGGGGGAGTTTGGGCTTTTTTCAGAAGAGAACCAGGGAGACAGCCCCCACCCTCAGCTGCCTGACACAGCAAAGATGGCAGCTGAAGGTTGCAATGGGGTGGGTACAGCCAGACTGGAGAGACACTAGGAACAGGGGAAATGGAGGGAACAAGAATCTGAAGTCACACACACTTTCCAGGGGACAGAGGAGAAAGGTTCCTTTCAAAATAAACTCAAGTGGAAGAGTGGGAGACCAGCCTAACTTGGGGCAATGGCCATGGTAGCCAGGCCCCCACCCCGTTCCAGTTTGCAGTCCATCCCCACCCTAACAAGACAGAGAAGGTTTGAGAAATGCCACTCTGCACGTTCCTGCAACACACAAAGAACCCGGGTTTGGCCAGAGACAGAGGAGAGCAGCTCCACTCACAGTACCTCCTAATTCATGGTGGGGACACAAACTAGGTTGCATGCTGATTGCGGGGGCAGGGGGAGGTGAGGCTGACCAGTGAGGGCTCCAGTGCTTGTGCAGATGGAAACTGAAAGGAAGTTCTAATTAGCACAAAGCCGGCACCTTCCATTAATAGCTCTCCATCAGCTCCTGGGTGCCGCTGATGGGAAGCAAGTTGCAAAGGCAAGTGTGAGCTTCACCTGTCCCCATCGTTAACAGACCTCAGGTGAGGTCAGGGCTGTCGTGAAGGAAGACCACCCCAATCCAGCTGCCCCACCCAAACAAATCTAACTACAGGTCGGGCTTCTGGACTCAAGGGGAGCATGTTTAACTTGACGCATCCACAAACATGAAATCTAAGAAGTCCTGGCACACACTCTATGCAGATGACACTCTAGATGGGTCAAACAGATCCCTGGTAGGTGAGGGCAGAAGGGGGTTGGGCAGGGATTGACTGGGAAGAGGCAGGAGGGAAGTTTCTAGAATGAGGGAAATGCTGTCTTGAGTGTTGGTTACATGGATGTAAACGCACTGTACAGCTATAGCTGTTTCTACGTGTAAATTATACTTCTAATAATATATATGTAGGTGTAGAAGTATGTGGCAGTATATCTCAAACATATGCACACAAAGGTCTCAGCCGATGACCGATTTCTCCATAGCCTGTGATCTCCTGGATGTGAAGGTTCATACCCTTTTCAAGGGTCACAGTAGAGAAAGGGGTCGGAGCAGATGGGGAAGTGGAGCCGCGCGCATCTCCCAGACGCAGGGCCTGGGCTGGCTGGGTAGGGAGGTTGAAGGTCTGAATTGAATCAATTAGCTGCAGAAAACTTCAGAAAAGAAGTAAGGCCCTTCATAAAAACAAAGCCCCCTCCTTAATCCCCAAAGGCAATCCTCTCCCCCATTCCCATGGCCATTCCTCAGTAAACAAAGAAATCCCTCCTTCGACATCCACACCTCAATATTCATTAGGAGCGGACGTTAGAGACTGCATTCCAGTCTCCCTGAGTGCCCTAACGACTGGAAACCCAAGGGCAGAGGACTGCCGGGGTCTCCTCTCTTGGTCTCTCCCTCTGCTTTCTCTCCACAGCTCCTCTCCCCTTCTCACGGAGGTCTGTTCTTTCTCTCCTCCCCTCTCTCCCTTTCTTTTCCTCCTTTTCTTCAAATTAGTGAATCAGCAAATCAAGGCAAAGACATCACTAACTGTACTTTGTTCATTTATTTTGACAAGTGCAGTTTAATTTTAATTATTTATGATAATACTTCATAGTAGACGAGTAAATGTGCTGGGGTATATTTGGTAACATTAATGAAGTCTGCCTAATAGGAACCTTCACTCCAGCACCCTGCCTGGGAGCTGCCTGCTGAAGAAGTAGGGTGAGACCAGTGGTCTGTGATAGGGTTTGCAATTTTTTTGTGGGGGCAGGGGTGGGGGTGGGATGAGGAACTTAATGGGTTTGAGGATTAGCGAAGGGAAAATTAACCCAATTCTAGAGAAGAGGCAAATATGCAAGCCCGTAATCATGTATCGATGTGGACTGTGTGTATTTAAACACCAAGAGAGCACACTTTGTGATAAGGAAGCCCAGGCGTGCACACATGCCACATGCATATTTACACATGAATCTAAAATATGCAAATCAGCAGAGGCCCAAAGAAAATAGGCTCTGGGCAATTAAAAATTGAAATAAAAATGGAAAATGTGATACACAGAGTTCTGTATCTCTTCAAAGTAACTTCTTCCTACTTATTCTACGTTTCAAGTGGGCAAACATGGTGCAGAATGTGGAAAATAATAAGAAAGGTAGAGAGGGTTTCCTTCACTGGTGACTACTTGGGAATGTTCCCTCCAGTACACACAATGGACCATGAAAAACAGGTCTCAATCAATGCAATGTTTGAAATGGGAGTGATCTTTTTACAGCTCTTCCTTAACCCTGCCGCCATCCTTTTAACATAACTGATTGTCATGTAAGTGTATGGTTCAGTTTACAGATCATATATATACAAAAATGGGTATACTGTACATACGGATGTTCACTCATTTGGTCCACGCACACACATATCTGGTACACCTCAAGACATAAAGCTCCAAAGCATTTATGTTATTATCTACAATAATGATAGACTTATCATAATACAATTAATGCTTAATTTTTAATGTAAAGAAATAGTTGACCCTTCATTTAAAAACAATAGGAAAAAGTACCTCAAGATTCCCTGTTTCCCATCTCTGTCTTGCTTGCTCATACTCAGGGTGGTGTAAGGACATTTCAAGAGACAGAAGTGGGTTACCTTAAGACCAACTCCACTGCCTGCCTCAAGAAGAGACCAGGATTCTCCCACAGTCTATAGACTAAATTTGGTCCAGCTCTGGGGTCAAGAATGAAAACTCAGTGATTGCTGGTTTCTCTTACTGGATGACTGCAATGGAAAAAAACAAGGCTGCTCCTCAAATAAGGCGGGCCAAAGGCGCAGATAAAGGGGCGCTTTTCTTGGCATAGCCATGTGTGTGAGAGAGGGTTAGTAGAACCTGCCTGCACCCATGAAATGCCTTATAATAACTCCCTGCCCTCCAACCAGAGGGAAATCTTGGCCATTAGAGCAGGATCATCAGCTGGAGACACCTGGCTCCCAGCCTTTTCGCCTGGCTCCAAGATCCTCAAGCCCGTCTCCTTAAAGCCGTGGCCTGGCTCTGGCGTGGGAAAGGCAGTTTGGAGCTTTTCACAAATCCAGTATCCCCTTGAACCAAAACCAATTAGCCTGGCCCAAGGTCCTGTCATTGAGGCCCTGGCCCTCTTTTCAAACCCCTGCGGCTCAATTGCGGTGAGGGGCTGGCCAGTGAATGCCGGGACCACTTAAAGTGGTGCTTAAGCCAAACCGGCCTGGAAGGAAGGAGCCAGCACTATAGGAACTGCAGCGGCCCATTCTCAGAGCCACTGACCAAGGTTTTGTTCCAGGCACAGCCCCTCACCCCCAACTCTATTTTGAAAAACCCTCCCCTCCTCTCCAGTTCCCAGCTGTCTAGAAGAGAAATGAAAAGCTGGCTCTAGGAAGCCATGAGACACCCAAACTTGGCTACCCCAGACAGAGAAGACATCCCTGAGTTCTGTCCCCAGTCGTCTTGCCCTCCCTGCTAAAGGAGGAGGTCTAACATTGACAGAGCTCCCACTATGCACTCAGTATGTTCCATCATGAGCCAGCACACCAGCCCACCTTATGGATGATATTAAATCTAAGAGGAAGTGACTTCCCCAAATCACAGCACCTAAGACAAGGCAATTTGGTGGGAGGGGCGGAATCTCTGAGAGCCCCAGAACACCACTCTCTGAGGAAGAGAGACACAGAAGAGGGTAAGAGGTTGACCAAGATGAGAGACAGAGGGGAATACCACCTGGAGGAATGGGAAAACCCCTGAAAGAGCAATTCCCAGCACAAGCTCAGGTCTCTACCAAGGCACTGCCCACGTCATCCATTCTCCCCCTGCCTGACTCAAGCTGAACTGACCCTACAGAGAATGGGATAGGAGTAAGGATGAGGTGCCACAGCCTTCCTCCAACCCCCCACCTGTCACCACCTTCCTGTCCAGGCGGATTGAAGACTCACCCTCTGTGATGGGCGGCACTGCCAGGGCGCCCTGACTGTCGCCATGGTGACGCGCATCCCACCCTGGGCCGGAGCTGATTGGTCACTCCATCCAGGCTGATGGAGGGGGGCTAAAGTCTAGGTGGGATGGGGGACCGAGACACCCCGACACACACGCACACACACACACACACACACACACACACACACACGAGAAAGAGAAATGCCAAGGGGGAACTGAAGGCTATTAAAATGGCGCCGCGGCCTCTACGGGGCCGCTGTTCTGGGTGCGCATAACCGGGTTGGAGAAATCCGGGCGGTTTCCTTGACCGCGCCGCGTTGCCTGGGACCTGGAGGGCGCATAAATCCCGCTGGGGCTGCTCCGGGGTTCGGGGCAGACTACTCCCTGCCTCTCCCCGACCTAGGCGTACAGGACTGCACACCCCAGCTGGCCGGATCCGCCCTGCGCACGGCACGTTCGGGCTGGGCGAGCGCGGCGGATTAGCCCTGAGCCCGCAGACCCGAGGGCGCGGGGCCCGCGCGTTTGGGGGTGTGAGGGCGGGGCGGGGCGGCGGCCGCGCCTTTAATCCCAGCGCTGCGTGTGGGAGCGGCCGGATCAGGGAATTAGCGCTGTAACTTCGGATTAGTAACGCTCGCTAAATGAGCGCCTAATTCCGACCCTTCATGCTTTTCAGCGTCGCGGCTGGGCCCTGAGAGGCCTTCTGGCCTCGCTCCCTCCGCGCTCAGGTCCCATTTCCCGGGAGGTCGGCCCGCGACCGTGGAGAGCTCCCTGACCAGCCTAGATCAGGCCTCTAGCCGCGCCGCAGCCTGATTTTCGGCGGCGCCCAGCGATGCCAGCTTTTCATTCGCTGGGCAGAGATCCCGGCAGGCATTCCCGGTTGGGAGTTCGTGGACTACTGAGAAGGCAACCCTTTATGTCTCACTCACCACGGTGGCTACCCTGATCCTTGCCCTACTAGTGGCTTGCCGTGCGACCTTTGGCGAGAAACCGGGCCTTACCGAGCTAGCTGTTATAGATGTCAAATGAAAGAGGTTAGGTAAAGAGCATCTTTGAGACACCAACCACTCCCAGCTCCCAAGCTCCATCTTTAATTGCAGTTCTCAGGCTCCCTAAAGCCTTTTTGAGTGGGTAGCGGAAACATGGGGCAAAAATGAAGCCCAAACATGGGGAGCCTAGTGGCCAGAGGAGGCTTGGGGGAAGGCCTCCCTGGGGCATGGAGAGAAGAGTCAAGAAGGGCCAAGGCCCAGCCGGCTCCTCCAGGCCCGGGCAAGCCAGATAAGGTTTGATGGGGTGAGGCATCGATTTTGACTCTGTGCTTCAGGCTTTCAGTGTCCAGAGGGGATGTCAACATGGCTCTGTTAGGGCCGGGCATTCATACTCTGGAGCGAAATCCGGCAGGTTGGCCTCTTTACGAGGGCCACTTCTTAGTGGGTGTAGGGTGGGGTCCGGGAGATTAGGATGCAGGCGCTCTCTGTCTGCCAAAGCCCCGCCATGATCCTTTCCCTGACCCAGGGGTTTGCATCAACGAATTTTCGTAATAAGCGGAAAGAAAACCGTATTCTCTCCTGCTCAGACTCCTCCTCCCCTGACCTAGATTTCAGGACTGACCAGAGGATTTGGGACCCTAGTGTTTAAAAACAAACAAACAAAAACTCATTTGAATTGTGTAGACACAGCTGTGAAGGTGCAAAGCCATCAGGCTACTAGAAAGACTAGTTCTTGCAAAACAGCAAAGGATAGGGATGGTGGGAAGGGAAGATGGAAGCCCGGGACCCAGGGCCAGCTGGCTGGGAACGGAGGCAGGAAGGGCTGTTCTGGTTTCTTCCGAAATGGGGTCACGATCATTGCACAGACTCCCAGGTGTGCTGAGAGGGGAGGGCCGACCCCAGGGATGCTGCCTGTGGCCTCCAGGATCCTGAAACAAGATAGCCATCCCCTCCCTGCCTCTTCCCAGGAAAAAAGGGGAGAATGGCCTTTAAAAATGGGAGGCAGATATCACACAGGATCCGTGAAAACCTTCTACCTGGTGATTATCTCTAGGGAGGAGGAGAAGGGGGACAGAGGGAGGGCAACTTGAACTTCCCTGCCTAATCTTTTGTTTTCTTCTTTAATTTTATGTTCAATAACTAACACATTCAAGTGGTTCATAATTCAAAAGGTGATGTAGTGGAAAGTCTCCGTCCACCATTCATCTCAGCCTCACAGTTCCTGTCCAGAGGGCTGATGGATTTCCCTTCTGTACTGTTTGAATTTTTGCATTTTACACATATAACCCATTTTCAAAAAAAATTTTTTTTGTTAAGCAAAGACAAAACAAAAAGGCTTAAAGGGATGAAAAATGGAAAAAGATTTCTGTAATTAAAAGAGGACTGGGCAGGTTCTGGGTAAGAGGATGGGAATGATAAGCCATATAAACACCTGAGGGAGATGGTCTGGGGAGTGAAGTGGGCAGAGGTGGGAACAAGAGCTGGCCCAGCTCCGCAATTCTGAGCTGGGAGACCCTGCAGGAATCACTCTAGGCCTCCTGATTTGTTTCCTCCTGTATAAAAGGGAAATAGGATGGAGGGCCATGTTTAAACAGTGGCTCAAGTTCATTCCAGCCTGCCTGTCATAGCACTCACACACGTACATTCCTAGAAAGCCCCCCAGACCATCAGGAGGTCTGAACCCACATTGGCTTCTTTCTTCTCTGAAGCATGGCAGGGTGCAGGGCTGGGTCTACAGCCACTCATCCCTGGGAGCCCGGGAGGTTCCAGGGCTTCCAGGACAAGTCAGTTGCCAGGGAGGAAAGTGACCTGGAGGCAGATGAGGACCGCAGGAGGGACCCCAGTGCTGTGTGCTGTGTGGGAGCCTGATGCCCATGCAGTGAGCAGGGGTGCATCCCCACACCCCCACACCCAGCTAAGAGGGGCTGGGAGCCTGAGTGGCCGGGTGTGCTGCATTGGGTTGCCATGGGAACGGAATGCAGATTTCCCCCAATTGCTTTTTTATTTGCTAGACATTGTAATACATCTTATGTTGCAAAGGGGTGGGGGGTTAGGGAGAATAGTGGGAAGGCGCCGGGAGCCTGCCTGCACCCTAACCACTCCGGGAAGTTGGGGAGGCGCGGGCAGGAATGGCCGAGCCAGGGCTAGTGCAGAGGTTGGCGGGGTTGAGCTCCGTCCTTCCCGCCCGCTGGCTGGCCAGCGCTCGGTTTGTATGCAGGGCAGAGCCGGCCCGTCGGGGAGGGAGGCCCCCCACCCCAGCCCCTAGCCATTGAGCGCACTCCTCGCCGGTTCTGCTCCGCTTCACGCTGCACACAGACCCCCCAACTGCACACAAAGGCAGCTGCCAGAGCCCGTGAAAAGTGATCAAATTATCAAGAACTTGACCTCACCGAGGGGCGAGGCTCCGGCAACCCCCAAGCCGTATGCTAATGACGCTCAGGGACTGACTCGTCGAATAATTCGATAAAGGGCGCATTGTTAGCGGCAGGGCAGCCCCCCTGCCCACCCTTTCACTTCTCCCCACTCCCACCCCCTACCGGCCACTGTCTCTCTCCGTCCACATTTGCATCCCAAAATCCCCGTCCGCAGCTCCGGGAGAGGATTGTTCCAGCCTGATTTATGGGGTGAAGGCGAAGGCTGGCGCCTTCCCCGCCAGCGACCCCTCTGCAACCCCAACCCCCTCCCTTCCCCCGGCCCTCTCCACTTTGGGGTTCCAACTTCGGCGCTGGGGGATGGGTGGGGGCGGGGAAAGAGGAGGAGGAGGAGTGGGGAAAGCGGGCGAGTTCCTCCAGGGTTCGGAAAGTGTCTCGGGAGACAGCCGAGGTCAGGTACCTGGTCCGGGCGCGGCCGTTCCGCCGGGCTGGAGTCCGCTGGGCCAGCACTGGGCTCCTCCTGGGTTCCTCGGGCTGGTGGGGGCCGGGGCGGCCGGCGGGACGGGCGCTCGCACGCAGAAGTTGTGAGAGTCATTTCTACTTTCGGTTATCTAGCTTTATGACGGCTCTGTGGCACTCATACAGCTAGATAACCAAAGAGAGAAACGGGCCTCCCTTCGCCACCGCCGCTGCCGCGCCGCTGGCCCCACGTGCCGCTGCCCACCGGGCGCGGAAACTGGAGCGGGCGCCGCTCTGAGAGCCGCGGGCGCACGCGGAGAGCCGAAGGGGACCGACAGACACACAGACACACTGACTCCCAACAGCCGAGGCCGGCAGCCCCCGCCCAGTCCCTTCCACCCCTCCCTCCTTCGCCCTCCTAGAGCGTTCCTGCCCGGCTCCCCGCGCTGTGCGTCCGGGCACCGGCGCCGGCTGCCCGCTCCGACGGCTCCCCGGGGCGCACCGAGGGCACCCGCGCGGCGCGCGTCGGCAGCCCCGGGCGCCCCGGCCGCCCCCAGCGCTCTGGACTGCCAGCCCTCCTCTCTCAGGCTAATCGCCCCGCGGGGAAGTGACGTCAGTCCAGGGGTTGACCAATCACCGGCTCTCATTCAAATCCCAGCCCCCTTCCCGCGCTCCGTACCACCCAGCCTTACAATGGCCTCGGCGTTCACAGCTTCCCCTCGGCGAGCGCAGGGAGCGCCCCCTCTGCTCTCAAAAGCGCTGGGGCTCTGCGCCTGGGTGCGCACCGTCTATCCTTTCCCCCCAACTCCTTTGCCTTCCCCCAAGTCCCTGGGAGCCTGGCAGCCACCGCGGACCAGCAGAGTTAGGGAGCTATGGTGACAGGTTTTGGGGACGCGCTCGTGGGGCGTGGTGAAGGTCTCCCTAGAACGGCCAGAGATACGCGCTTGGGAGGCCGAGAGCCGAGACTAGGCGCTATTTCACCTTTAACTTCCCTTTCCCTCCCCCACGCCCTACCCCTTACAGTCGACCCAGCCCACGCGCCTGCCGAGACTGAGTGAGAAGGGAGGGAGGAAGTAAATGTCCTGGTGCGCGTGGGTCGGTGTCCCACCCATTGGTGCGTGCCTGGCACCCAGAGGCTCCGGAGCCGTGCGACACTTGGGCCAGGCCCTGGCGCTCAGTACCAGGCTGCTGGGTCCCTCCTCTCTCTGAAAGCCTGGAAACATACAACCGATTGTGCCCGACCCCTTGGAGATGTCCTAGGCCCGAACTACGATTCTGGTTACATTTCTGTGTCAGTGAAAAATGAAAGCACAAAGCCTTGCCTCGGCCCTCCTTCTAGGACTCTCAGCACCCGCCTGGCCTACTCACTGCAAGTAGCTCCACAGGGGAAGGGGCTGCCACCCAGGACCTCCCAGAATCACCCCCAAGTAAGCCTGACACAGACCTGGAGGCCCCACTGTAGCCTTCCAGAGGTGCATGGCCAGGGGCGGCCCTTCTCACTCACTCCAGCCATCATCCCTTTCCTCCTTGATGCTGTGGCTACCCTCCAACCTTAGGCACTGAGATTCACCTTCCCACGCCAGCCATCCCAGGGAGGCAAAAGATTAAATGTGAAAAAAATGTGTTATATTTGCTCCCAGATACCCCCGGGGCGGGTAGTGAGTCCAACAGCTAGGGAGAGATTTAGCAATGGACTAGGCAGGTGGATTCTCCACTTTCAGCAGCCAACACACCAGTTTTCTCCGAACAGAGACTGCTGCCACTGAGCAGAGCACCGGGGAGGTTGTGCGGAGGTACCCATGAGGATCTATTTTCCTGGGATGCAGGGGTGCTGAGCCACTCTCAACCAGGCAAATCTCCACAGGATGTGTTCCAAACAGGAGGGCCAAAGCGGGTGGCTTGGAAAGGATTTCTTGATTTTTCTAAATATCCCTGATCTCCCTGATCTTCTCCTAAAAACATGACACATTTCCATTTTTCCAAGTTCTCAATTTTGTCAGTTCCTGTTGCCCCACCACTTGTCTCATCCTGAACCTAAATCCAAGGCAGCCTGCATCCCATTCCCATCCCAGTCCACTTTTGCCAGACCAGACCTGGTGTTTACATATCTCCCCCCAATCCCATTTTGCACATACATCCCTTTTTTCCCAGAACGTGAACAAGAACTAGACAGAACCACAACGGGTGGAGGAACAGAGCATCTGACAGCAGCCTCCGGGAAGGAACCACCTGAATTTGGGCCTGAGACAGTTAATTCCAAAGGATTACCATAATTGGGAGGCGCCCCTTGCTTCCCCTCCTCCAGCAGCTCCAGGAACCCGCACCATCTCCCCTTCTTGGTGTGTGTGTGTGGGTGGCCTCCAGAGCCCTAGTCCTCTGGGCCACCCCAGGGTGGGAAGGGTGGGGCTGCAGAGGCAGGAAGGGGTGGAGAAGCACTGCTCACCTGCGGGAGAGGAAGGAGAGAGAGGGAGCGTGGGGGAAGAGAGCGAGAAAGGAGCCCCTCGGAGTGTGATTTAACCAGGATGCTGCACAAAATGGCTCCTCAGCGAGGCTCACGGTAACACAGCGGCGGTGCCGGAGGCCCGACTGGCCTGCTGAGGGCGAGTAGGGGCTCTGGGAGGAAGAATTAAAAGCCTGATTTAGGCTGAGTTCAGATGTGAGAGGCCACTGTCTTCAGGGCCACGTATCCACTCCCTTTCTGAGAAACTGAGTCCCTTGGCGGGGAGCAGATGAAACCAGCCAGCAAAGGTCCCAGGCCCTGCCTGAGCGGGATGCTCCCAGAATGAGCGACCCCTACACTTCACTTGCAGCTGGCCCTTTGAGCTCTGCTCCTAGGAAGGAGACTACAGAAAAATCCGACCTTGAGGGCACAGGCATTGGGAAGGAGACCACTCTGCGGGGTCAGGGCTGACCGTGTTCTCCTCAGGCTCGTGGCCGGCCTCCACGCACAGCTTACACTGGGGCCCAGGAAATGGTCCAGGTTGGAGCCCTTCCGGTGGAGGTGCATTGTGTGGGCCTGACACGGACAACTGAGGTGGCAGGCTGTTGAGCAGGCCGATTCCAAGCCCGACTGGGGAGAACCCCATCTGCCCTGGCCCGGATTACTCTCTTCTCTGCACAGTGGACTGGGTCTAGCATCTACATACTTTGTCCCACGCCAAGCCTTGGCGCCAGGGCCCCAGCACAGGCCTTATGGGGAAGCACACACTGGGGCTGACTTGAGTGCTGGGCGGGGAGATGCAGGCGGCAGTGGTGCAGCTGGGCCCTGGCCATGGTGCTGAGAAGCACCGGCCGGGTCTCTCTTGCCCCCACTCCCTTTGCCCTGATTGTCTTCAGCCGCTTCCCCAGTCCTAAACCAAGCTCCAGGGACACAAGCAGCTACCAGGAAAAAAAGGGAGCGACTCCTGAAGAGAGTCCTGTTGGCAAGTGACTCCTCAAGAGGAGGCTTCCCTCCTAGGCACCTCCCCCAAGGGCCAGAGATTCCATTTTTCATACTTGAGTCTAGCCAAAGGACAGAGAGGCTCATGGGCCCCTCACACCTGCATCTACAGAAATGCTCATTCCTGCTTCAGCCACACGTGCCCTGTAGCCCTGCAGAGCCACGCAACCCGAAAACCCCACCTTCAAAACCTGGCCCAGGCACCCATCTAGCAGCCGGCCTAAGGCAGGTGGCAGGTCCCTTGCCCATCCAGGCACTTCTGTGCACCAGCGTTCTCATATCCACTGGCAACCTCAGCTGCTAGGGCTCCGAGCCGGCTTTGGCCCAAGTTCCTGTTTCCTCTTGGTTGTTATACCAGTCAGTGTGAGGGCCCTAACCATCCCACAGGAGTGTGACCCCCACTTTAAGACACAGTGAGTTAACTGGTTACATGGAAGGAGAGCAAGCAGTCCTGACTCCAGCCAGCAGCCTGTGCCAGGCCCGTTTTACCTGCTGCCAGACTGGCCCTTATCCAGAGGCTGGGAGCCTGAGACCCACAGGGCTCCCCAAGCTCCAGCCCAGGCAGATGCAGCCACCGGACCTGACATTCAGCCTGGCTCTTGTGCTCCCTTCCTGAGCTCTGCTGGGACTTAAATAGGAGATGACATCCCTGGTCACAACCCAGGCCAAGTCCAGAATGCCCTTTTCCCACTCCCTCTGTTCCTCCTCCCTCAGGCTCAAGCTTTGATTAAAATGATATTCCTGTTGTCTGGAGTCTGGAAGTCCAACAGTGAACTGCCTCGGATGGACCCAGCTTCCTGCACCCAGGACCTCCACATCACCTTCATGTCCACGTGGTCAGCAGAGCTGTGGTGCTCTCTATGGCTGCCACATCCAGCCTCCCTTTCCTCAGCAGCTAAAGCTTAGACATCCAGGGTGTGGGCGCTGGGGTGACCCAGGAACCCGGAAACAGCCCTTCTGAAAAGATGTGGGCAGAGCAGCACCCCTCTCCGAGGTCCAGCTAGCATCTTTGATAGAAGCTCCTGCGGTGGAGCTTTGCATATTACCCCCACCTTAGTGCCCACCTGTCTCACCTTCTGGCCTCTGTTCCTTGATTGAAAGCCAGGCCTCCAAACTCCATTCTCTCCCTCTATGTAGCTAGAGAAACCACCTTTTTCAGGGTAGGGGTGGGGGGAGCTCAGAAAGGAGTTCCCTTTCAGCCCCAGCATCTGTTTTTCAGTCACAAAGAATCACACTGTGTCTTTTCGGATGCATGTACAGTTCCCATGAACTGGCTGGGAGCCACTCCCAGCTTCTTCTACCTCCCTGCTTTTCTAGGGGGCCAGCCTGGCTACCGCCCCCACCCAGACTTCTCCCAGAGAAGGCCCTCACCAGAGCCTCAACCTCCACTGGCACCCTCATTCTTTCTCAGTTCACTGGAACCCAGGCTGGAGAAGGCTGCAGACACCCCCAAACAGATCCAAGAGGCCTGCTCTGGGGCATGGAGAAGGGAACAGACCAGAAAGGGTTTCCCCACAACTTCCCATTACAGAAGGGGACAGCCTGCCATAAATCTTGTCTAGAGTGGGTGCTGTGGGTTGCAATAGTCCTTAAAATATTTTTCCAGGAAACCACTTTCTGGATTGTTTTCTGTGAGGGGGGGGGGGGGCAGGGATAAGAAGGAAGAGGAGCTTTAGGGGCGGGGGTGGGGTGGGAAAGGGGGTGGGTCGGGGACTCCAGGGAACCTCACTTCCGAAACATTGCCTCCTCTCTGCTCAACCTGTCGGCCATCCCACAACTTCCGTCGGCCGTGCGCCCCTCCCCTCCCTGCACACCCAAAGTCCTCACCTCTGGGCTCTTCCCACTGCCCCATGACCCTTGACCTTGGCCTGGGTGATTTGTTGGGGATGGAGGGGGGCGGTCAGGCTCCAGATGCCGATCCTGCCTTCCACCCGCAGTCGGAGCGCACCCCTCACCCCGCCCGGCGCCAACGGGAAGACTGGAGCCGCCCGTGCTGCCCAAAGGGGCTGAGCAGGGGCGCCCCAGGCCCCTCTCCCAGTCCAGACCAGCTTTCTGACGCTGCCCTAGGCGAGGCTACCGCCCTGGCGCCCGAGACCCGGCTCCCCAGCTTCACTGACACACAGCCGGCAGCGGCACTTACGGACCGGGAAGGGGGCCGGGGGCCCGCGAGGCGGCGGCGGGGGTGGGGCGGCTGCGGGGACGGCGGCTCCGCGGTCCCTGATGTGGCGCGTCCCCGGGCTCAGGCCCGGCTCCGGCCGCTCTCCGGACGCCCCGGCCCCGGCGGACGCACGGCCAAGAACCTCCGGAGGCGAGCGTGGCAGCGGTGGTTTGGGGGCTCCCGGCGGTACGCTGCTTCTCCGGCTCCTCCGAGCCGCTCTCAGCGCCGCCTCCTCGGGCGGGCACGGCCCGCAGTGACGTCAGCGCGGCTCCCCCCCGCCCCGTCCCCCCTCCCCTCACCCGGACCAGTGCGGAATGGAGGGGGCGGAGGCAAGCAGCGAGGGGCGCCCAGCCCCGCGCCCCGGCGCTTGCGCCCCCCGCCCGGCTCGCCTCTCAGCTTTTCCCGGGGAGTCGCGGCGCCATTCGAGCCCTCCTTTCCCCTCACGCCGCCTGACTCGTGCAGAGCCGACAACTGGAAGCAGCGGGCTGGAAGCCTCGCTGGCAGCTCTGAGCTCAGGGACCCGCGGAGAATGGAGAGCTGGGAAGATGGGGACGTCTCCTCTCCGGGCTGGAAGGGGACGTCTTACCTTGATCCCTACGCGAGTGTGGGTTAGGGTGAGGATATCCACGATGATAGGCCGGAGCCCCCGTGGGAGCTCAGAAGGGGTGTTTTAGCATGGGGAAACGTGTCCCGTGCGGAGCGCAGAGAGCCCTCCAGCCTGGGTCTTGCCTCTCCAACGCCCAAGGCCTCCGCCTCCTCTTCCTTGCCGGCCCGCCCGGGGCTGTGCACCTGCAAACTCCACGCGCTCGGCCGACGGCGCCCCGGAGCCGCTGTCCAAATGCTGAACCCGGCCTCCTTAGAGGCTGGCTCCTGATGCCTCGTTCCCCTCGCCCAGAGTGCTCACAGGCGCCGGCAGGGGGTTCTGGGACACCCAGCGCGGAGTCCCGGGAAACTTTGGTGCTCCACGGAGAGGTCGGAAAGCTTCAGGGAAGGAGGCGAGCGGTTAAGGAAAGGAGGGAGCCGAGAGGGCAGGCAGAGCCGCGCGCCGTGTCGGTCGCCCTGCCCTGTCGCCGAACCGCCGTCTTTCCCCGCGCGCCCTGGCCGCGCGTCCCGGGTCCTCACTGCTTGTGTGTTTCTCCCGCCGCCACAGCAGGGGAGGTCCCTGCGGCTGAACTTGTCAGCGGGTTTCACCATCCATCACAAGCCAGACAGACAGGCCAAGTTCACGAGCAACGCTGTTAACCCCTTGCAAACCGAGCGCCTCCCATAAGAAGCAGCTGCCTGGCTGGGGCGCGCTCTCTCCGATTCTAGAGGGATTCATTGCCTCCCCAAAGCTGTGGTCGCCACAGCACTTTTTTTCTTTCCCATTTCCCTCTTTCCTGAATAACTCGGGAAAAGGGCTGGAAGAGAGAAAGAGGATTTGTCTCCCCATCCCACCACCCCCAACGCATTTCCTGACCATTTTCCTCCATCATTTTGTTTACTGTTTTGGTCTCCATAATCTCTCCAGGTTCTCTTCTTCTAAATTAGTTTGACAGCAGTGTAACTGAGTGCTTTTCTAACTGACTCCCCCTTTTTCTGCTTTATGACTGTTCATGGTGGGGGGAAATGAGATTTAGAAAAATATGAGATAAAAATAATAATTGGCCCTGATTTCTAGCCTAGAGGCCTGACTTTCAAGGCAAAAGATATAGAAAAAAATATTTTCATTAGAAGAATCTCGATTGCTGGTCCTGTGGGGGTGGGGGTGGGGTGAGCCGAGATGGGGAGGGCACCCATCCTTCCTGAAACGGATGGAGAAAGGAAAACAAAAATAAGCTTTGAGGAAAGGATCATAGAGGGAGACCTCTCCAGATACATCCTGCTAGAGGAGCCTCGGAGAGAAACGGGGAGGTAGAGGGCTAGACACAGGGACCCAGAGGGAGAGGGTACATTTAGAATCTGTACTGGAGAACAAGGGCCGGGCCCAGTCACTCCATCCCCCCTGCCCCTTTGAACTCTAGCATTCAAAGTTCAAGAGAAGCTTTTGTAGCCTCTCTGGGAAGCCCAGCTCCTGAGTCTGGTCCACAGAGAAAGCCTGGGGTCTGGATCCCTGCACTGGGCAAAGACTCAGTCCTGCTCGGGAACCCTAGCTTCCTCCAGGAGAACTTTCTCAGCCTCTCCCTGCCGTCCGGCAGACTTGGTCTCCCCCCATCCCCATTTCCTATTGAATTCCTGGCGTCCGGTAGCTGGCGGCAACTAGGGCGACCTACCAACTTTTCCCCTGGGCATTTTCTCACCCCCTCCTCCACCCCCCAGTGCTTTCTTTTCTTCTCCCAGAGCTCTTTTTGAAAGGAGGCACCCAGGCCCAGAACGTGTTCTGCAGTTTAACTACTTCCAAATTCTTTGTTCAGGTCACCCCGGGACTCCATTGTCCGCTATTGAGAGCTGGGGCAGGCGCTCTCTTGCCGGCGGGCCTGAATCCATTAGGCCGCTGCTCGGGTCCCTGCCGCCCATTGAGTCACCCGCCAAACCCGGGCTCCTGCCCCACTCTGGTCCTCTCCACTCCCGCGCCCAGCTGCCCTTTTTGGAGGCCTCGGTGGAGTCCGCCCAAGGTTATATGGGTTTCTCCCCTTCCGGAGGGAATGGGCGCGGATGCAGGCCTAGTATGATTCTTGCTGACCCTGTCCCAGCCTGCGGGTTCTCACCCTGGGGGTTGCTGAGACCCTGTCGTCTGCCCCGCGGGGCAGCTTTTGAGGAGGCCGCAGTCTCGGCCTCAGGACTGGGCAGTGAGGGGACAGCCAGCACACACCACTGCGACTTCGCCACCCTCCCCTGCTCTCCTGCAACCCGAATTTCCCTTCCTCTCTTTCCTCCCAGCCCAGACCCCCAGCTTCCAGTCAGTTCAAGCCTCTCCTGAGTTAAGGGTGTGAAAAAAGGCAGCCCAGTGTTAGGGGAGAAGCACAGAAGGGCACATCAGCTCTGTCCTGCGCCCGCCTGGCGCCCCGTGTTCCCTTCGAAGGCCCGTCTCCTCAGCATGACAGGTCTCTCAGATCACTAGGAAAAGGATGAGAGAGAGATGCTCTGGTCTGAGGCATGACTTTCAGGCTCCCAGGGTGCCAGAGCGGGCTCCCCAGTGGCCTCACCTCTCCTGCCTCAGGACCCGAGGAGAGAGAGTGCCCAGGAACCCCTCTGAGAGCTCAGCTCGGTGGTGCGAGCCTGGGAATCCGACTCCGATGCCTAGGGCCTACCGAGCACTCCAGCGAGTGTCCCTCCCGGTCCTACAGGAAGGTGTTTGCACTCTGAGCCCCTAAAAGCCCAGGAGAGACTGAGAGTTCAGCTTGAACCCACGGGAAAAAACATCGAGATTCCAGAACCAGTGCCCACTAAAGAAAGGGTCGATTACTGTTAGCACTTCTTTTCCTGGCTCCCAGCCAGCCCTCCAGCCAGCCCCTAGCCTTCCAGCAGCCCCCAGCCTTCCAGCAGCCCCCATCCTACCCTTCTACTCCAGGACTATGGAGTCCCTGAGCCCAGGGTGAATAGACGCCTGGCCCCAGAGGTCACTCAAACCTCTGGCTCGACCTGCTTCGTCCATTTCGAGGATTGGCACGCCCTTCCCAGGAGCAGAACTGGAGGGAAAGCGGTTAGATGAGCTCATAGGCGGGCCGGGGATAGGAGGACCAGACCCTTCGTGGGAGAAGGGCCCGGGAGCGCAGAGGAAGAGCGCTGGATAGTGGTCTACGCAGGCCGCGGAGGGAGGGAGGACGGGTGGGCGACCTCTTTTGCACGATCTTCCCCAGGAAGCCCCGCGACTCGGACCCCCGGGCGGGGACCCCGGAGGGACGGGGAGACTTCGAGGAACCGACTGCGGCCTAGATGGATGGCGGAGAGGCCAGACTAGCGCTCCTGGAGTCTCTGCTGCAGCCCGCGCAGTGCCACCTGGTCATCCTCCTTGCCACAGGTTTCAAGACCCGAAGCTGGAGAGGCTGAAGCCCGCTCACGCCCAAGACCTGGCTATGCAATGCCAGGACTCTTGCAGGACGCAGGAGTTATGAGGATATCCCGGCCTCCCACCCTAAGCCCTCCTCCTGTTCTTTCCGTGTGTCCGCTGTCCTCCTGTTCACTGTACTGACCTCGCCGCCCTCCGGAGCGCGGCTCGGCGCGCTGTCCAACAACGCTCTCTGGCGGCAGTTTCCGGGAAGTACAGGCGCACTGTGGCCCGTGCAGGAAAGCCTCCAGACCAGCCTGATGGTTTAGGGTTGTCTCTTCTCACCCCTGGCTCCTCTAGTCTTCTCAGCCTGCACGTACATCACCCGCTCGCGTGCACCGGACCCTCTCACGGGAAACAGGCACTCAGGTAGTGGGAACAACAGTGAGGCAGCCAGTCTGCAAGCCTAAAGCTCACCTGTTCTACCTGGGACTGGGGTCTCTGCTATCCTAGCCTCCTTCAGGAAGATCCCATGAAGACCGAGGGGGATCAGGCAGTCTCAGGACTTCCCCCCCAGGGTTCTTGCAGCCAGGCAAACTGTGCTGCCCGTCACTTCCCAGCTTTCCCCTCCCCACCTCTGCAAAAAGCCTGAGGAATGAGATTAGGTCTGAAGAATGAGAGATGGGCCAAGGGAACGGTGGGACCTGTGGGCAAAGCCTGGGGTTTGGAGTCTTGAGTTCTAAGAGAGTTGGAGAGTCTAGGCTCACACCTCCAGTGGTAGGAGCATCTCTGCCCCTGCAAGCATGGTGTTCTGCTTTCTGCCTGACCATGTTTTGATAGGTTCTTGACATGTATTCAACAGAGCTGAGCTCCAACTACATGCCTCTGGGGACAAAACTCAGAGAGGGGAGGTAACTTGCTGGAAGTCACACAGCTAGAAATTGCTGGAGCCGGGATTCAGCTTCAGAAGCATGCCACCCTACCTCCATCTCTTGTCTTTCACCTGAATGATTTCAGAGGTCTCCCGGCTGGGGCTCCTCTTCAGAACTCAGCCCCCTCCAATATGTCATCCACACTTCTGGATGAGGACCCTTCTAAGATGCCAGTCTGATTGGTCATGTCTCCTCCTTGCTCAGAATCTTTCAGAGGGTTCTGTTACTTTCAAAATAAAAGCCCACGTTCCTCAGAAGCATTCAAGCTCCCCCCATGACCTGATCTGTGACCTCTTCTCTGGGTTCCCAACACTCCCGCCATCTCAGATGTCTTCATTTCCCCAAGGCCCACACTTTTGCACCACTCACTCCCTGCATTTGTGTGACCAACCCTTCCTCTGCCTGTAATACTCCTCTCTCCTGAGTATCTTTTGGAATCTAGGCAAATGTCACCTCCTGCATAAAACCTTCTGACTCAGACATGGCTCCCTTCAGATAAAAGAACAGATGGGCCTAAGCGGCCAGTTGGGGCTACTCTCTAGTTGCAGAGTGCAGGCTGCTCACTGTGGTGTCTTCTCTGGTTGCAGAGCACAGGCTCTAGGGCACGTGGGTCTCAGTGGTTGAGGCATGTGGATTAGTTGCCCTGGTGCACGTGGAATCTTCCTGGACCAGGGATCGAACTTGTGTCCCCTGCGTTGGCAGGCAGATTCTTATCCACTGGTCCATCAGGGAAGTCCTAAGTGGCCATGTCTGCACCTCCTGCATTCTTTCTTCTCCACGATGATCCATTGATTATATCAGGCATGGCCACTGGCCCCCTGAGGCTAGTTTCTGGCCCAGGTGGAGTCTCTCCTGAGCACTGAAGTGAGAGTAGGCTGAGCAGGTCTGCATGGGCCTGATGGATGCTGCATCAGCCCAGGCAATGGGAGCAGAGACGCTGAGAAGAGAATGGAGCCAATGGACAGAGAAAAGGTCCCAGGGCTCCAGGATGAGAGAGCCTGAGACTTCTCAGAGGGTTTCCGCCCCTCCCTGGCAGGAGAGTCTTGCAATAAGCCTGCATCCATTGGCCTGATTGGCATAGGATTCTGTTCTCTGCCCCTGACAGCTTCCTGACCCAGAAAAAAAACCCTCCTGTCAAGCCTGGCCTTCCTCCCTCGTGTGCGTGGGCACGTCCTGGCAATGGGCACATCTCGCGGAAGCGGCCCTCCTGACCACCTGGCAAGAATCACACCTGGCGTAATGCGGGCGCTTCTGTTGCGCCTGCTGCATAGCGCCACCGTGTGGCAATTCTGAGAAACACAGCCTGCCGTCCACTCGAGAGCCAGCCCGGGAAAGATGTGCTTATTGATTAACGTTTAAAATGTTTTAGGGTTTGCATTTTTCAGATTTGTTCACGGGGTGAGAGTTTGCTAACAGTTAATTGAGTGAGAACAAACCAGTCAATCCTAAAGGAAATCAACCCTGAATATTCATTGGAAAGACTGTTGCTGAAGCCAAAGCTCCAATACTTTGGCCACCTGATGCAAAGAGCTGACTCATTGGAAAAGACCCTGATGCTGGGAAAGACTGAGGGCAGGAGGAGAAGGGGGCAACAGAGGATGAGATGGTTGGATGGCATCATCGACTCAATGAACTTGAGTTTGAGCCAACTCCTGGGAGATGGTGAAGGATAGGGAAGCCTGGCGTTCTGTAGTCCATAGGGTCACATCCAACACAACTTATCGACTGAAGAGCAACAGTAATTGACTGAGTGTGCTGTCCTAGCACTTTATGATTAATCTTCACAGCCATCCTTATTCCAAGAGGTTCTTTCTCTCCTCATTCAACAGATAGGGAAACCGAGGTACAGAGAGGTTAAGTCGTTTGCCCCATCACAGGTATTCAGTCAGTGGCTGACGGGATGTGAATCCAGGGTCCACGTTCTTTACCACTACATTACACTGCCTCTTAGTAATAGTTTTCCATTGTTCCACTTCCTGTTCAAATCATCCAAATGTTCTTTTAAAAAAATAAAAACCAGGCAACACTTTTTATTGTTGTTGTTTAATCGCTTCAGTTGTGTCCAATTCTTTGTGACCCCATGGGCTGTAGCCCGCCAGGCTCCTCTGTCCATGGGATTTCCCAGGCAAAGTGTACTGGAGTGGGTTGCCATTTCCTTCTCCAGGGGATCTTCCTGACCCAGGGATCAAACCTGCCTCTCCGGCATCTCCTACATTGGCCGGCAGATCCTTTACCTTATCAGACTCTGTTGTACACCTCATCTGTTTGCTCTACACGACTGTGAGCCCAGTGAGGGAAGAAATCCTGTCTCATTCATCTCCACATTTTCGCTCCTAACAAGAAGACACAGGCAGCATCTCTAACAAATTACTTTTTTTTTTTTTTACTCTTTTATCGATGGCTGCTCTGAGTCCTCGTTGCTTCTCGAGGGCTTTCTGTAGGTGTGAGCAGGGGGAGCTCTTCATCGTGGTGCGCAGGCTTCTCATTGCGGTGGCTTCTCTTATTCTGGGACGTGGGCTCCAGGGTGTGCGGGCTTCAGCAGTTGTAGCTTTTGGGCTCAGCAGTTGTGGCACACGGGCTTCAGTTGCTCCCACACATGTGGAATCTTCCCAGACCAGAGATTGAACCCGTGTCCCCTGTATTGGCAGGTGGATTCCCATCCACTGTACCATCAGGGAAGTCCAGGCAACATCTCTAGAAGCTGCACCCTTCAAGAGATAAGAAGCTGCCGAGATGCTCTGCGTATTTCTGCTTGTTTTCATTACTCCCGTGGCAAATTCTGGCATTTCTCTTCTAGAGACAGCAACAAGTCTTTGAATTATTGTTTGTAAATTTCTTCACGTGTTGTACTCTAGAGGAAAAGAAAAAAATCGGAGTGGAGCCTCCTTGTGGACCACGGTCTGCCCTCTCCTTCTTAGTGCATCCTGGGAGACTAGGATTATGCAAGTCAGAGATTTCAGGAACTTGATCTGCACAAACAGGAAATGGGCTTCCTGATGAGGTAGTGAGCTCCCTGTTGTTGGAGGTATGTAAGCAGGGTCAAGAGGTTGGGGGAGACAGACAGGGATGCCCTCAGGCCACAGTTCATCTGGGGCTTCAGGAACCGTGTTGAAGTTCATGTGTTAAGCATCCAGCCCGTGCAGACCCCTCCTGGCTTCATTCTTTAATGGGTTGCTGGTCTCCATCTCCTTGCTTTCATGCCCTCATTTTCTCCCTGCCAAGCCCTTGTGATTTGGCTGCCTCTCTGTCCCTTTTGGTGATTGAAGTCACCCTCTCAGCGAAGGCCAGGGGATGCCAGCCAAGGCCTGGATACCTCCCTCAGGCCTGAAACAAGGAGCCTCAGGTCCTTGCTCTGGCTTCAGAAGGAGCCTGGCAGGCACTCTTTCTCCCTGTCTGCAGACATCTCTGCCTGTCTTGGTGATTACAGCCCCCACACCTTGACAGTCCAGCTTTGACAGCTTGTAGAGCAGTCATGTTCAGCTAGGATTTCCTCCCAAGCCAGGGTCACAGTTGCATAGGTTAGGTGCTGCATTTCTCCAGGGGGTGCCATTCATTTGCACCCCAGTACTTCCCCCCAGGGTTGCATATTGCAGAGGGAGGGAATCCTATCAGAACAATGGTGGTGGTTTGGTCACTAAATCATGTCCAACTTTCCGACTCCATAGACTGTAGCCCACCAGGCTCCTCTGTTTATGGGATTTTCCAGGCAAGAACACTGGAGTGGGTTGCCATGCCCATCTCCAGGGGATCTTCATGACCCAGGGATGGAAGCCGGGTCTCTTGCATTGCAGGCAGATTCTTTACCACCGAGCCACCAGGGAAGCCCCTTTACTGCTGCCACTGCTAAGTCCCTTCAGTCGTGTCCGACTCTGTGCGACCCCATAGATGGCAGCCCACCAGGCTCCTCTGTCCCTGGGATTCTCCAGGCAAGAATACTAGAGTGGGTTGCCATGTCCTTCTCCAATGCATGTGCAACCCCATGGACAGCAGCCCACCAGGCTCCTCTGTCCACGGAATTCTCTAGGCAAGAGTACTGGAGTGGGTTGCCATTTCCTTCTCCAGGAAGCCCCTATAGATAAGGAGAAATGTCATTAAAAAACATATATATCCAGGGTCTTCCCTGGTGGTCCAGTGGTTAAGAATCTGCCTTCCAATACAGTTTGAAACCTGGTTGGAGAACTAGGATCCCACACGCCGAGGAGTAACTAAGCCTGAGCACAACTTCTGAGCCCACGTGCTGCAACTAGAGAGTCTGTGCACCACAGCAAAAATCCTGAGTGCTGCAACTGAGACCTGATGTAGTCAAATAAATCGATAATATTTAAAATATATATATATCCATTATTGGGATATAATTACCTTTTCAGAAAAATTAAATCCTTCATTGTTTAGGCAAAACAACCATACAGAGTAAAGGTGGACTAAGTCTTCTCTTCTGATGGTTCTGTGGAGAAGATCTTGATTTTCAGTGGTGTGTGCAGCTGGCAGGGGAGGGCAGGAGATGTTTGTGTCTGTAAAAGGTGATCAGAGGGGCTTCCCTGGCAATCAGTGCTTAGGACTCTGGGCTTCCACTGCAGAGGGCCTGGATTTGATCCCTGGTCAGGGAACTAAGTTCCCTGCAAGCTGTGTGGTGCAGAATGAACCCCCCCCCCCCCAAATAGTGATCATAGAAAAATGTTGAGAAATCTGGTTGTCCCAAAGAGTGGACAAGCTCCTGGCTGACACCTCTGAGTGTCCAGCAGGAAGTGAATGCATTTTGGAGGGCACTGGACAGGCTGGGTGGGGGCCAAATGTGGTAAAAAAGCAGGGGGCCCAGCCACCAGCAGGAGAGGTCAGCCAAGGGGTAGCTTTAGGCCCCATGTAACCTCCAACAGCCTTCAATAGCCCCCCAAAGCATACCGATAATCACAATCCTACACCGTCTAAAGGAGGAGGAAGAAAAGAACCGGCAGGGTGTTCCTGGCAGGGGTCACGTCAACCTATCCACGCTGCATCTTGCGTGCCCCACATGGTTCCAAGAACAGAGTCAGCACTTCGCAAATCAGAGTTGGTTTCCCCTGAGGCCCCCTCCTTGCGGATGGCTGTCTTCTCTTCCCCAAGTTTTCACATGGTCTCTCCTCTGCACTCTCTGTGTCCTGTCCCCTCTTCCTATCAGAACACCAGTCAGACTGGATTACAGCCCACTCTGAGGACCTCACTGCAACTTGATTACCAGCCTGTCAGGGCCAGTGTGGATTTGGGACAGAGGGGTCATCACCATGCAAAGACCATGGCCATCCATGTCCTAGGGCGTGCAGTCCACGTCCACAGGTCTTACCTGGTCACCAGGTCACTGGACTCTCTTGCTCCCTCTCCCCCGCGAGTCCCCACCAGCATCCTTGCCTGAAGCCTGGTGTGTGTGGCTCCTTGAGGGACCTGCTGTCATTTCCTGATCTACACTCACCTGTCCTCACCCTGCATGTGCTCAGAAATCTGCCATCGGCTCCTGTTAGCCCTCAAGTCCCACATTCACCCTGGAAACTGGGACGGTTCCAGGCTGACCCTGGCCCTGGTTTCAGCCTGGTTGAGAAGAGAGATTCTGTTATTTCATATTTCCCCTGTCCCGTCCCTGCTTGCTGGCCAGCCAGGGCCAGCAGTGGGCCCCACCTCACTCCTAGCTAGAGCAAGTCATAAGATGCATCCCCCCAAAGGCCTGTTTTCATCTGTCCAAAGCCCTTCTGTCCTAGAGACAGGCTGGTTCTAGATCAAGACAGATTTTATGGCATAAACCCGGGCCACATTCCCAGCAGCCTGTGCAGGTGGCATCCGTGGGTGTTTGCGTCTCAGCTAAAGGGAAAGGCAGCAATACCACCCTTCTGTGCCACTCGGGCGGCTCCCAGCCCTGCTCACGAGTTAGTCATCACCTTGGCAGAGCCCACGGATCCACATAAACCATCTGGAATGAGGAAGGCCAAGTGAAGCGAGAAATCAGTGGAAAACAGCAGAGTGTCCAGGCAGTCGCAAATATGCTTGTGTAAAAGAGTACGTGCAGGCACAGAAAAATAATCACTCGATAGTGTCAGATGACAGACAGGGGTGTGGGTGCACTGCTCACACTGAAAATGACAAATATAGCAACTTCACAAAGTGCACCCACCGAAGCGTCAGCTGTGATTATCTCCGGGTGATGGGCTTGGAATATTTGAATTCTCTTTTTTTTGTTTGTCAGTGTGGGGGTGGTGGTGAGGACCAGCTTGGGTCTAAATGGGATTCAGACAGTCTGGGCTGGACTTGTGGACTAGGCTATTTGCATGTGACCTCTGGGAACTACAGTTCTAGTTCCGCAATCCCTCCAACCAGGATTCTTCTTCTTTTTTTAACATCTATTTGTTTATTTGGCTGCTCTGGGTCTTAGTTGGGTCATGCAGAATCTTTGTTCTGTGTGTGTGATCTTTACTTGCACCACATGGGAACAAGTTCTCTGGCTAGGGATTGAAGCCTGGCCCCCTGCATTGGGAGTGCAGTCTTAGCCACTGGGCCACCGAGGAAGTCCCCACCAATCAGGATTCTGGTCACTGTTTCTAGTGTGTGTAGGGAGTTCCCCCTCATCACCTGGCAATTTGTTGCTCACTAGCTGGGTGTCGTGTAATTCCACTCAATATGACACTGTGGAGATAGCATCAGATTCCACAGGTTAAGGGCTCGGTCCCACAAGATCACCCTCCACTGTGGGTGTCCCTTGCAAATCCATGTTGTCACCTGGGCTTCTGACCAACTGGCTATAAATCAGAGGTTTCCATGACCCCTTTCTTGGGTTTGATGAATTTGCTAGAATGGCTCACAGAACTCAGGAAACTCATTGACTCACTAGACCACTGGTGTGTTACAAAGGACATTAAAGAATGTGAGTCAACAATCAGGGGAAGAGATTCACAGGACAAGACCCTGAATAAAGGAGTCTGTGTCCTCGAAAAGTCTGGGGAGTTTGGGGCCCAGCAAGGTAGCATGTGGAAGAGTTCTGGTTCATCAACCTGGAAGCTCCCTGAACCCTCTCCTTTTGGATTTTTCTGGCAGCTTCATGGCATACGCAGGATTGATTAATGCATTGATCATTGGTGATTGATTCCTCCTCCAGCCTCACTGTCCTTCCTGGAAATCAAGGGGTGAGACTGGAAGTTCCACCTCTCTGTTCAGTGTTGGTTCCTCTGGCCACCAACTCCCCATCTTTAGAGGATTTCCAAAAGTCACCCCATTAGCATAAACCCAGTGGTGGTGGAAAGGGGCTTGTGAATGATGAGACAAACATTTATCTTTTACAGCTCTGAAGTCATTTCAGGAACTGAGATTGGCTTGGTGATGTTTGGTCACTAAGTCGTGTCCGACTCTCACATGGTTCTCACGTGAAAGCTGTGAGCCAGGAACCATGGATAAGGACCAAATGCACATTTCTTACAAATCACAACATCACAGGAATCTTCGAAAGTTTACAAATTCTATAATAATAATAGCTAACCTCATTATAAGGGTCTAGGTATTTGCCAAGCAGTTTGTTTGATTTTGATGCCTACATAACCTTGGTATGCTTATCTTACAGATGAGGAAACTGAGGCCAAGAGAAGTTGAGTAGCTCATCCAAGGTCACACAGTGCTAAGAACCCAGCTTTTAACCACTCACTCTGCATCTCCATGCTCAGTCATGTCAGACTCTCTGTGACCCCATGGACTGTAGCCCACCAGTCTTCTCTGCCCATGGGATTCTCCACGCAAGAATACCAGAGTGGGCTGCCATTTCCTCCTTCAGGGGATCTTCCTGGCCCAGGGATCCAACCCACGTCTTCTGTGTCTCCTGCATTGCAGGCGGGTTCTTTACCCACTGAGACACCAGGGAAGCCCCACTCACTCTGACCACCCTTCAGGTTCCCCCGTGGTTTTGAGAATGACCTCCCTCCATCTTCCCATCAGAGAAGCCAGGCACTCGGGGTGCCATGCTGGGGGCCAGCTGGCATGCAGACAGGCCTCAGTGAACTGACGGTGTGCCTTGTCCTTGAATCCATGTGAGATGCCCCCAGAGGTTCTGAGGAGTACCTGGGGGTAAGGGCTGGGGTCATGGGTGATCTCATCCATCAGAGGGCAGAAGGAATGAAAACCACAACCACAGAAAACTAAATAAACTGATCACATGGATCACAGCCTTATCTAACTCAATGAAACTAAGAGCCTCACCAGGTAGGGAGAATCAGTAATGTCAGTAATTCCATCTGTACCCACTAGGTGCCGCCACTAGCAGAAAGAGCTTACTGCTTTATTTATTTTTTTTTTTTCTGTTGTATGGAACTTTGTTCAGTCGCTCAGTCATGCCCAACTCTTTGCGACTTTGGACTACAGCGCGCCAGGCTTCCCTGTCCTTCACCATCTCCTAGAGTTTGCTCAAGCTCATGTCCACTGAGTCGATGATGCCATCCAACCGTCTTGTCTTCTGTCGTCCCCTTCTCCCCAGTCTTTCCCAGCATCAGGGGCTTTTCTGATTCAGCTCTTTGCATCAGGTGGCCAAAGTATTGGGAACTTCAGCTTCAGCATCAGTCCTTCCAATGAATATTCAGGGTTGATCTCCTTTAGGATTGACTGGTTGGATCTCCTCGCTGACCAAGGGACTCTCAAGAGTCTTCTCCAACACCACAGTTCAAGAGCATCAATTCTTCAGTGCCTAGTCTTTTTAATGGCCCAACTCATCCTGATCCATCAGAGGGCAGACAGAATGAAAACCACAATCACAAACTAACCAAACTGAGCACATGGATCACAGCCTTGCCTAACTCAATGAAACTATGAGCCGGGCCGTGTATAGGCCACCCAAGACAGACAGGTCATGGTGGAGAGTTCTGACAAAGTGTGGTCCACCAGAGAAGGGAATGGAAAACCACTTCAGCATTCTTGCCTTGAGAACCCCATGAACAGTATGAGGAGGGATGGAACTTCAAAAATTCACAAAAGTGACACACACCTCTCATAACAAAGCAGAGGTGTATAAAGAAAACACTTCATCGTCCCCTCACCCCTTATTCTTCCCCAGGAAAGTCAGGTTGAACCTCTCCACTCTTCTCTGAGCTCCAACAAACATAAAACACAGAGGTGGAGGATTAAAAAAAAACTTTGCTTTATTTGTTTATTTACTTTTTACAATATGGGGTCATCCTGTGGTCAGTACTTTTCAGCCTTCAGTCTTCACTGAACTGTCACGGGCATACCTCTAAATTAGAGAGCAGATGATGCTCATTATCCAGTCGTCATGCTCTGTAAAGACTCTCGAAAACAGGGAAGAAGCGAAGGCTGACCCAACTCTCCTAGGGTAACGTGGAGTTGGATTCTTGCCAACCTTGGGTCACTGTATTTTTCTCAGTGGATCAATAGGTAAGTATATAGCCTTGTTTGGGGGGATGTTTCTACTTAAAGACATCTTTTTAATGTGTACTGCTGGTTCATTAATGTTGCACTCAGGGTCAATAGCTCTATGACTTATGTCTGAACAGAGCTAATTGAATGACCATATTTTCGCCTTAAGGCCCATCGCATGCTGAGTCTGCTTAGGAACACCTGATGGTACTTCATTCACCTTTAGGCTTGGGGGTTGTTATAAAGACCAAAAGGGAAAAGGGAAAGGGAAGTCGCTCAGTTGTGTCCGACTCTTAGCGACCCCATGGACTGCAGCCAACAGGCTCCTCCATCCGTGGGATTTTCCAGGCAAGAGTACTGGAGTGGGGTGCCATCGCCTTCTCTGATAAATCACATACCAAAAAAAATGCATAGATGTGAAAAAAGATCATCCTGCATAAAATACCAAAAGGACACTTGTTTGGGATCTGAGAGCTGAAAGGAGAAGGCAGAACTCTGTCTTACTGGACCTCAGCTAGAAACGCCAGCACCTGGCCACTCAGGTTCTTCTCAGCTCTGCCCATGTTGGAGAATGACTGTGAAAATCCCACAGGTATCGATCTTGGGGGTTACAAGTAAATGCTAGAGAATGGGTGAATTCACAAACACAGAATCCATGAATCCACGAGTATGGATTGTGTTTTTTTTTTTCTTTTTTTCCTTTTTTGGCTGCTCTGGGTCTTCCTTGCTGCGTGTGGGCTTTCTCTGGATCCAGTGAGCTGGGGCTGCTCTCTAACTGTGGCTCGCGGGCTTCTCATGGAGGTGGCTTCTCCTGTTGCCGAGCCAGACTCTAGGTGTGCAGGCTCAGCAGTTGTGGGTCACAGGCCTGGTAGTTTGGGGCATGGGATCTCTCTGGACCAGGGATTGAACCAGTGTCCCCTGTATTGCCAGGAGGTCTCTTTTCAAAAAAGAAATGTGTCTATTTGCTTTTGGCTGTGCGGGTCTTCGTTGCTGCACAGGCCTTCGTTGCTGCACGGGCTTTTTCTCTAGCTGTGGCGAGTGGGGGCTGCTCTCTAGCTGTGGCGCTCAGGCTTCTCTGTTGCAGAACACAGGCTCTATCTAGGGCATGTGGGCTCAGTAGTTGTGGCACATGGGCTTAGGTGCTCCTAGCATGTGAAATCTTCTGGGACCAAGGATCAAACCCATGTCTCCTGCTTTGGCAGGTGGATTCTTTACCACTGAGCCACCAGGGAAGCCTGGCAGGAGGACTCTTAACTGCTGGACCATCAGGGAAGTCCAGGATTGTATATTGATTAAGATATATTTTCAAAAATTTCTACAGTTCATCTGTGGGTTTTTTTTTTTTTTTGAATGGGAGGAGTGGTAAACAGAGAAAAAATATTGCTTACTTAATAAAAAAAAAAAAAGGCAAGGGTTGGGGGAGTGGGTGAGCTTTCGCCTCCGCTATTAATTCCATTTGCCACCCTGGTCCTCCATGCAGAATTAAAGTGGAAGCAGTCGCTTCAAATGGAGGTGGCCCTTGGCTTGGGCTGTGGCCAGGGCTGAGGGGGTTGGGGGAGTGGGAGGCCACAACTCTGTCCACAAGGCACAGAGAACTCTGATGAGGGCAGGGAGCTGGGCGGTGTCCCGAGTCTTCCACTCCTGAGGGCTCAGCTGGTTGTGAGGGAGGCAAGGAGGCATTTTCTCCCCATTCCACAGATGAGCGACGGTGGTTCTTAGAGGTCCCCTTCTGCGGTCACGTAGCACTGGATGTGGCCCACCACTGGCTCAGGCCTTTCACTGTGATGCTTTCTCCCAACATCCATGGAGTCAGTGCTGCTCTGGGGCCTCTGGGGGCTAAGGGAAAGTCGCTCAGTCCTGTCCAACTCATTCGACCCCATGGACTATCCATGGGATTCTCCAGGCCCGAATACTGGAGTGGGTAGCCTTTCCCTTCTCTAGGGGAATCTTCCCAACCTAGGGATCAAACCGAGGTCTCCTGCATTGCAGGTGGATTCTTTACCAGCTGAGCTACCAGGGAAGCCCTTGGAAAATTCTGGGGGCTAATAGTGGATTTTCCCCTTTCCTCCTAGGTGGGTCTGGCCTGGAGGGCCTAAGGGATTGCCCCCAAGAGCAACTGAGCCTGTAAACAAGGCCAAGTAGAGGCCTATGAACAAAAGGAGTTTGAACCCTGACACCACCTGTTGAAGCCGTGTGACCTCCAACAGAGTATGCTGGACCTCCCCAGGCCCGAGCCCTCCTCTCTAGAAGTGAGAGCTTGTGAGGTTTCACTGCAGTAACAGGGGCTGATTCCCTACTCGGAAAGGCTCTGGTTGTGTTCCCCCTTCTCCAGAGCTAGCTGGCCCAGCAGCAGGGCAGGTGATGGCAGGCTGGGGCTAGAGAAGGTGGCCAAATGCCTTTTCGTCATTTGGCCCATCCTTCTGAATGCAGTGTCCCAAGAATGAGCCATTAGGCCCGACACAGAGGGGGATGGTTTGTGTCATATCCAGGTCACACCCCGGCTCACTCCAGGGTGCAGGGCGTGGACTTTACAACGCCTGATACCAAAGCCACCAGGACACCCCCCTCCCCCACTCCCCAAAGCAGCCTGTCTAGCCCCTTTATTTTACAGAGGGCAAGACGAATCACTTACAGTTCTCTTGGCTGTAAGCACCAGAAACCTGATTCACACCAGTTTTGGCAAGACAAAGGGAAAATGTATTGGCTTTCTCAGCCAAACTGCAGAAAGGGAAGGACGACAGGAACCTGACGTCATCGGGGTCTCATCCGGCTCTCCTCTCCTATCCCCTCCCTGCAGGTCAGACCAGCTTTCTCCACACTGCAGATGCACGGCTGCAGCAGATTTGAGACCTGACCCCCTCTTCTAGCTGCCGTTTAAAGAAATTCCAGGCAAAGAGCCTGGTGGGCTGCCTTTGGTTCACCTGCCACCTTTAGATCAGTCCCTGTGGCCAAGGTGGGGTCTGCAGATCTTTACGGACCACCTGTGGGAATCCATGGCTCAAGTGGTAAAGAACCCACTTGCTCGGGTTCAATCCTTGGGTTGGGAATATTGCCTGGAGAAGGAAATGGCAACCCAGTCCAGTATTCTTGCCTGGAAAATCCCATGGACAGAGGATCCTGGCGGGCTACAGTTCATGGGGTCACAAAGAACTGGACACAACTGGACACACACACAGGCATATTGTGGGAAGCTGGGTGTGTGCTCAGGGTGGGTGTGAAGTATAGCATGGAGGGTCCTGCTTGAGGAACCATAGTGACTTGACCATTGCCTGCAGTTAAGTTGAATGTATGTTAACCATGGAAGTAAGTGAACGTTGCTCAGTCATGTCCAACTCTTTGCGATCCCATGGACTGTAGTCCGTGGAATTCTCCAGGCCAGAATACTGGAGTGGGTAGCCTTTCCCTCCTCTGGGGGATCTTCCCAACCCAGGGATTGAACTGAGGTCTCCTGCATTGCAGGCGGATTCTTTACCTGCTGAGCCATAAGGGAAGCCCTAACCATGGAAGTAGATAATAATAATATATGGAAGGGGGAAATCACTTCTTTTTCTCTTTAATCACTTCTTTCCTTTTTAGTTTTCTTTTTAGTATTATTTTTGAACAATAACAAGTTTATCATTCAACATTCAAGAGCTGGGAATTCTCTGAAGGTCTGGTGGCTAAGGCTCCACGCTGTCAACACAGGGGGCCAGGGTTCGATCCCTGGTCAGGGAACTGGATCCCACATGTCTTATATAAGAGTTTGCATGCCACAGCTAAAGACCCCACATGCCACAACTTAGACCTGGTGCAGCCAAATAAATACTTAAAAAACATTTTTTTTTTTTTTAATTCAAAAGCTACCGCAAGATTGAAGTGAAGATTCTCCCTGTGTCCCACCTGGGGGCATTGATGGCGCCAGTTTCTTGCATTTTGGGGGGAGGCGAGGAGCCCTGAGAGCTCCCCTCAGGACGTCCAGGGTGGAGGGGAGGTCACGGGGAGAACCAGGTGCCAGTGTTCGCCGCTCCCATTAGGCCCTGGATGTGTCTGCTTTCTTGGTGGCCCAGGCTCCCCAGTTGAGCCCTGGGAGAAGCGTGGGAGACCCTGGTGCTGTGGTGTGTCAGCAGCTTCCACAACGCCCTTCCCTTCCCACCCCTGCCTGCTGGGGAGCTTAGGTTCTAATTCCTAAGGCTGACCTGATCATGGCCTGCCCCACCACAGGGGCTCTTCACTGCCCTTCAGACCCAGGACTGGCAGGAGGCTGAAGCACCCAAACTGGTGGTCAGACTCTGCCATCTACCAGGTACGGGTAGCCGAAGGGACCAGACCCACTCAGGAGGCGCTGAAGCAGAACAGCCAGACCCCACACACCTCGATGGGTGAGGGGTGAGGAGCCCTGTGCCGGTGGGTAAGGGTGGCCGCCTTTGCTCTCTGATCCTGCAGCGAGGCCATCGTTTTCCCCTGGGTTCCTCCCTCTCAGACACCAGTCACACTTCAGTGACCTTGGCTTCCATTTGGGAGTCACTGAGTCTCTCTGCAAACCCAGGGAGGGGCAGCTGAGCCCTGTCTTCTCTTGCTGTGGGTCCTGGGATTACACACCCTGCCCAGGACCCCCACACTGGGGGCATAGCCCTTGTCTGGAACCACCAGGCTTCCCCAGCAAAGTCTTCTGAGTTCTTCTGTTTGCTTGAGCCAGGCCTGCCCTCCTGCCCACTTGTGTGCTCTGCCTTCCAAAAGGTCACTGGTCCCTGAGCAGAGCTGCCTCAGGCCAGGCCTTCAGCTGCTTTTCCTGCCGCCTCTCAACTCCTGTGAGTAGGGGTCAGGGGATAGGGGGTGGTTTGCTGGCACTTTTTAGGAGTAGCCCAGCAGTCCCTCTCCTAGATCCTCATGCTTGGGAACCCACAGAAATTTGTGTGAGAACTTGGCCAGAAACCTCAATGGAGCTCTTGTTGTCCTCAGAGCATGGGTCAGGCCCAGGGTAATGATGAAACAGCTCCTGCCCTCAATGCTGGGAGCCAGCGTGTAATTCCCAGAGGCCCTTGCAGCTGGGGTTCTGGCTGTAATTTATATTCTTCCTGTGAGACACACATACGAGAGGCCTGAGAGGCCAGGGAGAGGCAGGGACCGCCTTCCTGTGGCCTCTGCACAGACCAGCATGCTCTGGCTGACATGATGGCTGTCAGAGCCCAACTCCGTGTGTCACCCTCTAGTCGCTGGATTCGCATTGTGGCAGCAGCCACAGTGGTAGCCGTGGCAACACTGGCCTCCTTCCCTCTAGAATCTGGCTCCAGGTCCCCCGCTGCAGTGGTGTGACCTTGAAGCAAGTCACCCGAGATACCCACTCCGCCAGCCCGTCCGCCATCTTTATTCTTGCTGATGAAGTTCTGTACCGAATCTCCTCTTGCAAGAAATAGCCAGGGTGTTCTCTAGTTCCTACTCTGAATGATGTGGCTATGAAGGTGAAAAAGAATTTATTCTCACCGGGAGATTCATTGGTCCATGCAACAAATATTGGCCGGGCACCTTCTTCCTGCAGATTCTGTGCTGGGCGCTAGGGATGTAAGGGAAACCAGACACAGCTCTCAGCGAGCTTGTGGCTGGGGTGGGTGAGGGCAGCAGGGAACTTAAGCACCCCATGGTATGTGATCCACACCAGAGAGCGCGATGGGAGCCCAGAGGAGGGTCCTGGCATCAGTCAACGTTCAGTTTCAGGAAACAAAGGGCTTTCCAGATATTTCTGTTGTTTGTTCAGGCTCTTAGTCGTGTTTGACTCTTTGCAGCCCCATGGACTGTAGTACACCAGGCTTCCCTGTCTTTCACTCTCTCTCGAAGTTTGCTCAAACTCATGTCCATTGAGTCGATGATGCCATCTAACCATCTCATCCTCTGTTGCCCTCTTCTCCTCCTGCCCCCAATCTTTCCCAACACCAGAGTCTTTTCCAATGAGTCAGCTATTCGCATCAGGTAGCCAAAGTATTGGAGCTTCAGCTTCAGTGTCAGATTTTTAAAAATTTATTTTAATTGGAAGATAATTACAACATTGTGATGGTTTTTGCCATACATCAATATGAATCGGCCATAGGTATACGTGTGTCCCCTCCATCCTGAGCCCCCCCTCCCACCTCCCTCCTCACCTGATCCCTCCAGGTTGTCACAGAGCACCAGCTTTGGGTGCCCTGAGTTACACATCAAACTTGCACTGGTTATCTGTTTTACATACGGTAATGTATATGTTTCAATTCTTTCCCTTTCCAGATATTTTAATACACAGGGGACTTAGAGAAGGGAATTAGGTGCTTACAAATCTTAGGAAGGGCTGGAGGGTAGATTCTTAGTTGGGCCTCCGGAATGAACTTCCAGAACTGACCCTCCAGCAAAGCGACCATCCTGCCACAGTCACGGCCAGGCCGGCAATTCTGCATCACTGTAGAGCACCGAGCATCGTGGGGAGAGCTCACAGGGGTACAGCGGTAGCTCTGGTGACCTCGGGCCTCTTGTGTTCTCAGATGAGAATGGCCAGGGCCCTGTCACACCTCCTGAAAGAGGATGCAGCAGGGACACTTGGTCACTATTTGGTTTGGATCACCCCTGTGGGCTAAGCCTCACTGCATTGACATCTAGTCTCTTTCAGACCTGGCTGGTCCATAGCTACCTTGGCTCGGGTACCTGCCTGAGCTAGTCAGTTGTGGTCGGGGGAGCACAGCTGGTTTCCTGAGGGGTGGGTCTTTGGGCACGGCAAGTCTTTGGGCACCTTCTGGCAGGACCCCCTCCCCTGTGGCGGCTGACCCCACCAGCCACTAACCTGAGCTGCTTCCTGGTTCTACGCTCTAATGATTACCTGATCACAACTAACCTTGTTCAGTCACTAAGTTGTGTCTGATTCTCTGTGATTCCATGAACTGCAGCACGCTAGGCTTCCCTGTCCCTCACCATCTCCTGGAGTTTGCTCAAACTGATGTCCATTGAGTCAGTGATGCCATCCAACCATCTCATCCCCTGTCATCCGCTTCTCCTCTTGCCCTCAGTCTTTCCCAGCATCATGGTCTTTTCCAGCACAACTAACCTCTGCCATTTTAAAGTGTTTCTGGGACAAAGCAGGGAATAAATAAATAAATAGCCACGCCAGTCCAAACTGAATGGCACATTACAATTACCAAATATGTCCATCATTTCCCCCGAAGGACAACAGACAGAATCTTCTCTCGAAACCCTGACAATTAAATGCCAAGGCAGGATGACCATTTCCTTCCAAGAGTGGGGTACTAGAGATGTCCCCCTACATGAGAAAACCTGCTCTCAGAGTCTTGCTCTCATTTTTCCCCCATTGAATGAATACCTTGTTTGTTACTGGGATGGAATGGGGTGTGTCCTCTTTTAATAGGAGAGCAAGACTGTCTCTACAAAAATTCTTGGTGCTTGGAATTTAGCCCAGTATGACCCATAAATCCCATTACTGGGCATATATACAGAGAAAACCATAATTAAAAAAAAACATATGCACCCCAGTGTTCATTATAGCACTATTTATGATAGCCAGGACATGAAGTGAAAGTGTTAGTTGCTCAGTCGTGTCCAACTCTTGGCAACCCCATGGATTGTATTCCACCAGGTTCCTCTGTCCATGGGATTCTCCTGGCCGGAACACTGGAGTGGGTTGCCATGCCCTTCTCCAGATCTTCCTGATCCACGTCTCCTGCACTTCGGGCAGATTCTTTACCATCTGAGCCACCAGGGAAGCTTTGCCAGGACATGGAAGCAACCTAAATGTCCATCAGTGGAGGAATAGATAAAGATGTGGTTCATATATACAATGGAATATTACTGAGCCACAAAAAGGAACAAAATTGGGTCATTTGCAGAGATATGATAAACCTAGAGACTGTTATACAGGAAGTCAGAAAGAGAAAAACAAATATTTTATGTTAATGCATGTATGTGGAATCTAGAAAAATGGTACAGATGCTCTTATTTGCAAAGCAGAAGTAGAGGCACAGACATAGAGAACAAGTGTGTGGACACTAAAAGGGAACACAGGGTGGGAGGAGTTGGGAGACTGGGATTGACATATCTACAGTATTGATAGGATGTAGAACATAGATGACTAATGAGAACCCTACTTGATGTTTGTGATGATCTAAATGAGAAGGAAATCCAAAAGAAGAGGGGATATATATGTATATATATATATAACTGATTCACTTTGCTGTACAGTAGAAACTAACACCACTTTGTAAAGAAACTATACTCCAAAAAATTAGCTTAAAAAAGTAAAAGAGTTCAATCCAACATACTCCTCAAAGGAAATGTCTCTGCAAGAGAGAAATACACATTTCTTTTAATACCACAGCTTATATTTTGAGCATAAAGTCTTTAGAGACAAACTAATGGCAAGAAACGCATTTGCCGTCTCCGGCGGGCAGGTGGAGTGGCCACTGCGGGTCTAGGCTCTGTGCTGTTCTCACCCTGCAGGGGACACTGCTCGCCAAGCCAGGCCAGGCCAGGATCTAACAGATTAGGACGTGGGATTCGAAATTTTGCAGCTGGCAAAACATGCCACGGGGCCTTTGCCAGGGCTCCGAGCCCATGGATATTTCAATCCTTCAGGAGTTGAGGGTTTTGCCCTTCTCTGTCTGGAAGGACACATGGCACTGATGCCATGGCCCCCAGGGTGGATCCTTGTGGGGATTTTTTTTTTTTCCCCAGCGATTTGTAGAACTGTCACTTCCAGAAGTTGGCATTTGTTTAGTATGTGAAATATGTGTAAGGATGCTAATGTCTGTCAGAGAAGGCAGTTCAGTTGCCTTTCTGGTGGTGTGTACATGTGGATTGAGATGCTTGGAGCTGATTAATATTATCATTATACATATATATATGAAATGAAATTATCTTGTTGACCCAGAATGTCCTCTTTATCTTAAACTAAGATATGTTAACTGTCTCCTTTCTGCAGAGTGTTCATAACATTTCATTCTTCTGATGGAAGAACTTACTTTCAGGAGTGTGTTTTTTTTTTTTTTTTAAGGATTTTAAAAAATAATTTTATTTTTGTCTGTGCTGGATCTTTGTTGCTGTGAGGCATACTCTCTAGTTGCGGTGCGCGGGCTTCTCATCACGGTGGCTTTTCTTGTTCCAGAGCATGGGCTCTAGGGCACAAGGGCTTCAGTAGTTGCAACGAGTGGGCTCAGTAGTTGCGGCTCCCGGGCTCCAGACCGCAGGCTCACTAGTTGTGGCACACGGGCCTAGTTGCACGCGGGATCTTCCCCAATCAGGGATCGAACTTGTGTCCCCTGCATTGGCAGGTGGATTCTTTAACTACTGAGCCGCCAGGGAAGCCCTCAGGTGTGGGTTTTTGTAAATCAGTTGAATTTCTTACTGGTGTTTGTTATTTTTAAATTTTATATGTTAAATTATAATTCAATGTATTTTAATGTATAAATTAGCTATTATATAGTCGTATATGTTGAAATTATATTTATGATGTGACAATTTTCAGCTTATGGTAGAAATAAATCGTTTTCTTTCTGAATGCTTCTCTGTATCAGAGATAGCTCCAGTATCACAAATCGTTGTGCAGCGAAGGTGAAATTAACAGCTGCAGAGCACATTGCAAATGGAAGAATCTTGTGTATTGGCCTGGCGAAATTTACTTCAGGGAAATTTAACTAAAGATATTTTTTAAAAAAAGCTCAATCATTTATTCAGCAAGTATTTAATGAGTGCTCAAGCTTGCTGGTTGCGACCACTGAGGCCCTGTGCCACAACTAGAGAATCCATGTGCTGCAACGAAAGATCCGACATGATGCACCAAAACCCTGTAACTGAGACCCGAAGCAGCCAAGTAAGTGATTATTGAAAACAGTTACCCCTCTGAAATATGAAGCACATTTTGAAACTAGCCTATGCCTCTCATCCCGATTTTTACACCCATGCCAAGGTGATCCCACGTGTGGTAGACAGAGACCTGGGACTCCACAGGAGCTGACCCCAAATGAGCACTCGACTCCCTTTACCATGTGTTTTTGGTAGAAACAGCTCAAGAGAGATGGTTGCCTTCTGCCTTCTGAAGCCTGGTAGTGAAGGCCTTGTTATTTCAGGGACAGACGCCCCGGAGGTGCTCATAACGCTGGTGCAGCTTTTACAGAGGTGCTGACGTAAGAATAATCACATGCTGTATTTTGTGAGCGATTACTCTGGGCCGGGCTGTGTTCTCAGAGCTTTACACTTAGAACTCATCTGACCCTCACAGCAACTGCATGGTGCTGATGCTATAACTGTCCCGTTTTACGGATGAGGAGGTTCATGAACTGCATAGTAAATAATATTTGGTTAAGACACCTCCCCTACCCACTGCTTCATCCTGGTCCTCTCGTTCAGCTCCTTGCGGGGGGATCCCACTGGGTCAAGCACAAAGGAGGAAGTCTCATGAAAAATATTGCTACATTCACATGTAGTACACAATGCTATCTTTAAAATGAATAACCAACAAGGACCTACTGTATAGCACAGGGAAGGCTGCTCAATATTATGTAACAACCTAAATGAGAAAAGAATTTAAAAAAGAGTAGAGACATGTATAACTGAGTCATTTTGCTGTATACCCGAAACTATCATGACATTGTTGATTAACTACATCCAATATAAAAGAAAAAGTCAAAAAAAAAAAAAGACCTATATCACTCAGATACAAATGTAAAATGTTTTTTAAAAAATAAACTCACATTTGCTTTCTGACAAATATCAGAAGGGCCGCTATTGCTGTGACCTGGGGTCTTATGCCAGTCATTCTGGGGCGGGCTAGTAGCAAACCCAGGATCAGGGCTGGCTTTCTGTCTTTTCAAACTCGCTTTCTTGCTTGTGGGGGCTTTAGTGGGCTCGAAGAAATGCCTGGTGGGTTGGGAATCATACGGTGCTTGGGTCCTAAGCCAGGCCCTGCACTGACTGTATGATTTTTGGATAAGTGAGTCAACCTCATACTTATTACTGGAGACTTTCTTTTCTTCCTCTGGTTCTCTGAGATGACCTAGAGGGGTGGGATGGGGAGAAGGGAGGGAGGCTCAAGAGGGAGGAGATATATACATAATTATAACTGATTTGCATTGTTGTAGGGCAGAAACCAACACAACATTATAAAGCAATTTCCCTGCAATTGAAAAAGAAATTTTTTTTAAAAGCAGAAAGACTGGGTATTAAAAAGAAAAAACAATGAACATCAACCATACCTTTCTAAGATTCAATTAGTCCAACCCCAAATTATTACTTTAATATAAATAATATTAATATAACTATTATAGTAATATAGTCATGCTAATAAAATAGTTAATATTGAAACAAACTAGTATTGTGTGCATGCGTGCATGCTTAGTTGCATCCAACTCTTTGCAACTCCGTGGACTGTAGCCCACCAGGCTCCTCTGTCCATGGGATTCTCCAGGCAAGAATACTGGAGTGGGTTGCCATGCCCTTCTCCAGGGTATTTTCCCAACCCAGGGATAGAACTCAAGTCTCTTATGTCTCCTACATTGGCAGGTGGGCTCTTTACCATTAGTACCACCTAGGAAGCCTCATAAATATAGTAAAAAGAAAAATCAAATAATAATAGTACCCATGTGCTAGTGGTAAAGGACCCGCCTGCCAATGCCAGTTAGACATAAGAGACTCGAGTTTGATCCCTGTGTCTGGAAGATTGGCTGCAGGAGGGTATGACAACCCACTCCAGTATTCTTGCCTGGAGAATCCATGGACAGAGGAGCCTGGTGGGCTACAGTCCATGGGGTCAGACAGAGTCGGACACCACTGACTTAGCACACACATCAATAGTACCAAAGGGGTCATTGAGCAGATTGAAGGAGAAGCTACTCTAAAGCGTTTAGCTTGGTTCGTTTGGCAGTGGTAGCTTTTGTTAAAGGTAGAACAGTGATAGTTTCTCTCTGAGGCAGAAACTGCTGAAGCTGGGCTTGGCAAAGATGACACAAAAAGGTCATCAGGAAGGAAGCTCCCTAGAGGGACCGTGGAGGAGAAGGCAGTGACCGGAGAGTCCCTTAGTCAGCAACAGTGATGCAGAGTCGCCCCAGCCTGCATCTCCAGCCTCAGCCTGTGTCTGGCCCACAGCCTAGGAGCAGGGGTCCTCAGCTTTCAGGGTTAGTGGGTGGTCACTGAGTAATACAGCAGAGCAGGTTTCCCTGGGTTCAAATCTTGGGGAAGCTCCACCACTTACCTGCTGTAGGGCTTTAGGCTCCCTACTTTATCTCTCTGGGCCTCAGTGTCCTCATCAGTAAAAGGGGATAATAACAGAATCTCTATCCTAGGGTTAATGCAAGGATTAATTAATTTAGATGCCACAACCTGACATCTTAATATGTGCTAGTAGTTATTACCAAGCTCCAGCCAGGTCCTGGAGCAGAGCATCCAATGAGACACAAGGTCAGTCTTCCTGGGTATTTAACAGCAGTGGAAGGGGAGATTAAAAAAATAAAATCAGCTTTTGTTACACCTGAGATTCGTGCTTTGCAAGAAAGTACAGAGTGTTTCCATCTGGGCAGGGGGTTCCTAATGAATTTGTCTCTTGCTCTGTGGGAGGAGAGGTCCAAGAAATTGTAGGGAAATGTATGTGGTTTCTCAGGTATTACTCCCTTGGACAGCAAGAAGATCAAACCAGTCAGTCCTAAAGGAAATCAACCCTGAATATTCATTGGAAGAACTGATGTTGAAATTGAAGCTCCAATACTTTGGCCACCTGATGAGAAGAACTGACTCAATGGAAAAGTCCCTAATGCTGGGAAAGATTGAAGGCAGGAGGAGAAAGGGATTACAGAGGATGAGATGGTTAGATGGCATCATCGACTCAATGGACATGAGTTTGAGCAAACTCCAGGAGATGGTGAAGGGCAGAGAAGGCTGGCATGCTTCAGTCCATAGGGTCACAAAGAGTTGGACAGGACTGAAGCTACTTAGCACAGCACAGTATATATACTAAATACATCTAGAACAATGTATAAACAAGGTTTCTTTTCTTTCTTTTTTTTTTTTTTTTTACAAGGTTTCATACTTAAAACTAAAGAAAGGGGAAATGTATGGGAGGATCTAGGTTCAGTGCTACTGTGCAGTCTTCAAGCCTTGTTCTGGGGCTTCTCACTGCTTCCCTGGGCGCGATCAGTTCACAGGACCAGCGGGGCAGCGTGTTTTCCCCCTTGTTCAGTGGCTAAGTCGCATGGGACTCTTTCTGACCCCATGGACTGCAGTGCACCAGGCTCCTCTGTCCTCCACTATCTCCAGGAGTTTGCTCAAATTCATGTCCATTGAGTTGGTGATGCTCTCTCACCATCTCATCCTCTGCTGCCACCTTCTCCTTTCCCTAGATGTCCCCAAACCACACCCCTGAAAAATACCGAAGTCCCTTGCTCAAGTCAGTCAGTTCAGGGTGTCCTGGCACACCTACGGCCTAGGAAGTGGGGGCCGACTTTCTGCGAGGCCTGAATTTTGTCCCTAATCAGCTGTGTGTCTTCAGGCGTGTCTCAAACCTCTCCCAGCCTCACTTTCTTCATCCGCGCGGCCGAACCTCCAGGATCCAGCCTCCAGGCTCTCGTCGTCTGCGTGGGCCTGATTCTCTGCAGCACTTTACAGTATATCAGAGGCACGTGGAGCAACAGGCGGTGGATTGCAGACAGGAGACCGCGAAGATGGAAGGCTACCTCTGGTGACTCCTCGGGCCGGTGGGGTGAGCCAGAAGCGTTGGCTGCGGCTGCTGCTGCTAAGTCCCATCAGTCGTGTCTGACTCTGTGCGACCCCATAGACGGCAGCCCACCAGGCTCCTCCGTCCATGGGATTTCCCAGGCAAGAGTACTGGAGTGGGTTGCCATTGCCTTCTCCATAGACGCGTTGGATGAGAGCTTAATACCCGGCGACAGATTCGGCTTCAAGGGAAGGCAGTATTTTTACTCATCAGAATTGTCCAGGATGAACAGAGGGAAGGGGCTTGCCTTCAAATGTGAATCTCTGTGATTCCCACGTATCAGTTCAGTTCAGTTCAGTCGCTCAGTCGTGTCCGACTCTTTGCGACCCCATGAATCGCAGCACGCCAGGCCTCCCTGTCCATCACCAACTCCCGGAGCCCACCCAAACCCATGTCCATTGTGTCGGTGATGCCATCCAACTATCTCATCCTGTGTCGTCCCCTTCTCCTCCTGCCCTCAATCCTTCCCAGCACCAGAGTCTTTTCAAATGAGTCAGCTATCCGCATCAGGTGGCCAAAGTATTGGAGTTTCAGCTTCAAATCAGTCCCTCCAATGAACACCCAGGATCCAGTTGATTTAAAATCGGAGTTCCCGCAAAGGATGCTCCTGCTTCTCTACCAGTGTGGGGGTATGAACACGGATGGTACCTTTTTAGAAATTGACCACCACTTCCGCTCACCTCCATGTAGCTGTAGCAGGTAGAGGAACAATTTCACAAGGACACTGCCGGGTGGGATGTGGGTGCAGTTACTTCTTCAGATCTGGGTGTTCCCAGACATGAAAGAGGGGTGATAATCCGCAACAGCGTTTCCCTACGGTCCTATTACTTGAATTCCTAAGAAATGATAAACCAAAAAGCAACTTTCCCCTTTGCGACCGCGGCAGGACTCGAACCTGCAATCTTCTGATCCGAAGTCAGACGCCTTATCCATTAGGCCACGCGGCCGCCCGCTAGCTAGTACTCTTTGGACAATCTAAAAAGTATTATTACCGCCCACCGGCTTGCCTGGGACTAACCCACCTGCTTCTTGAGCAGGGGAGGTCGGACCTTGATTCCCAGAGTTCCGCAGGGGAAGGTCCATCCGGAAGTCCTTTTTCCCCCCTACGGGCGGACCGGTCTACTTGTGGCTCTCCTATTGGTCGCGCTAGGAGTCTCCGGCCTGCCTCTTGGGTAGCCGCGGGACCTAGCAGGGTACAGACGGGAAGTTGCCCCTGCCTGTGAGGCGGATCGTTCGGGTGGAGGCCACAGGCCACCCCGAGGCTGCACAGGCCGCGCGGAGGGAGCCGGGGCGTCGCCAGCCTGGGTTCGGGAGCCGCAGACCAGAAGGCACCGGGCGGACTGAGGTTTCCGGCGGGTTCGGCGCAGGGGGGCGGGCGGCCGGGTCGCTGAGCGGCGGCGCGGCCCCTCCCTCTCCAGTCTAGGAGCGCGGCCCTGGGCTGGGCGGAGGCTCGTCCCAGCGCGCACCGCGGCGCGGCCGCCGGGCTCAGGCTGGCGGCCGAGGGCCCCTGCGGCGCGCTGGGCCAGGGCTCGGGCGGGGGTGGGGGCCCCGCGGGACTGCGGCCCCCTTGGCGGGCTCGAACCCGGGCACCGGCCCCTAAGGGCGCTAGGCCCTCGGGCTGCGGCGATCGGGGGGCACCGGCAGCCACCGTTTGCTGAGCACTTGCCGAGGGCCGTGCCCCGCGGCAGGTTCGCCCTGTGTCACCCGAACAGCAGTCCTGTATGACCGGTAGAACCCAGTCACCCCATTTTACAGAGTAGGGAAATGGGGGCCTAAGCCGCCTGCCCAAGGTCAGACGTCTCGGAAGAGCTGGAGCCGGGATTCAAACCCTGGTTGTCCCCACCAGAGTCTTGCGCTCTTAACCACTACCGTCTTCTTCTCTGATGAACTTAACGTGAACCTCGGTTTTCCGAGGGGTATTGGTATTTCCCAAGGTTGCTTGATGATCAACTGAGAACATGCACCTAAAGGCGCTAGTCACCCTGCTTTGGGACGCAGGCAGTGCTCGCGGAAGGAGGGCTGTTAAGATCGCACGTGCTCTGCATGTTGGTAACACTGTACATCTGTCTCCTTTAGGATTTGTGGGTGGAAGGCAGGCATGGTCAGAACCATTTCCCTGGCAGGAAAGCGGAGACAGGACGTGTCCCTCTCCACGTCTCTCAGCCAGTGAACGCTGCCAAGCTGGAGCCCAAAGCCAGGTGTCCTGACGCCCACCGAGGGGCTCCCTGCACCCACCATGAGCCGCCTGCTCTGGAGGAAGGTGGCCGGCGCCACCGTCGGGCCAGGCCCGATTCCAGCTCCGCGACGTTGGGTCTCCAGCTCCGCCTCCGACCCCGTCCCCAGCGACGGGCCGCCGTCGCCGCAGCCAGTGCCATCCTCGGTGGGCGGGCAGCTGCGGCACAACCCCTTGCACATCCAGATGCTCTCGAGAGGGCTCCACGAGCAGATCTTCGGGCCCGGCGGGGAGAGGCCCGACGAGGCCGCGGTGCGCCGCAGCGTGGAGCACCTGCAGAAGCACGGGCTCTGGGGGCAGCCAGCCCCGCCCTTGCCCGACGTGGAGCTGCGCCTGCCGCCCCTCCTCGGGGGCAGCCTGGACCAGCACTTCCGCATCCTGGCGCAGAAGCAGAGCCTGCCCTACCTGGAGGCGGCCAACTCGCTCTTGCAGGCGCAGCTGCCCCCGCGGCCCCCGAGCTGGGCCTGGGCGGAGGGCTGGACCCGGTACGGCCCCGCGGGGGAGGCCGAACCCGTGGCCATCCCCGAGGAGCGGGCCCTGGTGTTCGACGTGGAGGTCTGCTTGGCAGAGGGAACCTGCCCCACGTTGGCGGTGGCCATATCCCCCTCGGCCTGGTGAGTAGGGAGGGGCCAGGGTCAGGGGACTTGAGCCCTCGAGGGGGGCCCCCACTCTGTGTCTGACGGGTGGGTTTCCAGGGACTGTGGACTCAGTGGTGAACTGAAATCAGCTCGACCCCAGCTTTGATAGAGCTTACTTTATGGTGGGGAAGGTGTGGGTGGTAAAGGACACCCTAGCAAGTGTCAGGTGGTGATGGGCTCAGCAGAGTCCCAGTAACATGTACTTGAAGCTGACTGGGAGACCATTTGAGATTACCTTGATTTGATGCCTTTACCCCTTCCCCTAATAGCTTCCTGAAAAGTTAGTCCAAGACATTTGAACAGTGTTTCTGTTTGGGGATGTCTGGTTATTTTGGGCAGGAGAAACTTCCCTTTGGTGGGAATGTCCCAGGCGGTATAAGACACTTAGTGTCCCCAGCTGCTCTCTTAAGTGCCAGACCAAATCCCGCTGCCCCCCCATTTCAGTTTCCAAATACCCCTCCCCTCAGGTGACACCTTGCTGATCACCCCTAGTTGAGAAACACTTCTTCCATCTCCCAGCCTCCCAAGTAGGCCTGCAGGCATTTTGGTCCCCCAAATGTATATTCAATCACTCTTTTCTTTTTGAGTAACTTTCTAAGTGCTACCCAAGTTTCTTTTTCAAACAATGATGGCAGTACTGTTTCTCCCCTTTTTTTATTCTTCATTCCAGGATTAAAATACTATTTACAACCTTAATGCTTTCAGGCATGGCCAGCAAAAAAAAAGTTGGCAGTTTCTTTATTCCTATTGGAAGCTACATCTTTGTAAAGAAAGCTGCGAAATGTTAAATATGCAGTTGAAAATGGTGAAAACATGGCTAAATAGATAAGGTAGGCATTAATGGCTGAAAAGAGCAAAACCAGATGATTCCTTATTGATTAGTTCCAGTTAAGATGAGAATCTCAGAGCTTACTATGTAACTTGATGGTCAAACTAGAGGGAATACTCTCCATCATTTGAGAAAGTAAAGTAGGCTGTGGTGGCTGAAAGGAAATTAGGAAACCAGTGATAAGAACTGTTTTTTGATCTTTCGGTCATTCTTGGCCAGTTTACCTCTAGTCCCCTTTTTCTTTTCTCTTCTTCCTCTCCTGACGTTTCACCTCTTTCTCTTCCTGTCCTTTCCATCATCCTCTCATTCTCATACCATTCTTGCCAGTGGTACTGGGGGGCACCGCTCAGTTTGCCTGGCAGTGGAAGTCATTACTGAGGACCGGGCTCATACAGGGCCTTCCTCCTGGGAGCCTGACTGTGGTGGGGGCAGAAGGCTGGGGCCCTGACAGCAGCCCACTTAACTTTGGCATATCCCTGGCACCTGGCTGTCTAACGTCAGATGCCTGAGCAGCCCGCGGTTTCCAGTGGAAGGGAGAAGCCTTGCACAGGCCAGAGGGCAGCTTTCCCAAAGGCTGCAGGTGAGGGCTTTGGTCATGAGACCGGAGGGACACTGCACAGGCTGTCAGTGCCAAGCTGAGGCTCACAGGGAAAGTGTAGTGTTAATGGCGTTGGTTCTGACTCATCTTAAATATGCCAAAGGTGTTTGCATTTTGGCTTTCTTCTTTTTTATCACAAAAATTTGACAAGATGGCTCTCATGCACAGCTGCAGACCCAGATCTTGACACCAGTCTGGCTTTTTATTGCAACCAAAGTCCCTGTCATCCCTGCAGCCTCTGATATTTGACATCCTTCAGCCTTTTCTTCCGTGTTATTAAGGGCTTTGACATGCTGAATTGAGAGGGAAGGAGGTTGCAACTCGAGTTCCTGAGCATTTTCCCATCATTTGGGGTGTGGGTTAGATCTCACCAGGTTTAAAATTAGGAACCACTTTTTGCTGGTAATGCTCTCCCCGAGAGAAACTAGTTTTATGTTTGTCATTAGCTGTTGTGACAGATAACCCCTCCTCCCCTCCATAAGGGACACAGGGAGCTTGCTTGCAGCTGTGGTGGCCACACAGGTGGCCTCGTCACTCACTTTGGTGCTGAGTGGCCTTGACCCTTTGGCGTGATCCATGGTTCACAAGAGGCTTTTTGCTCAGTGGCCGTTTCCCTACACTTATCCTTGTGGATCTTGAGCAAACTCCGGCCTTTTCCCGAGTCAGTGTCAGGCCCCCAACAGACAGCACTCACCCCCTGTCCACCCCACCCCCCAGCTCTAGCACGTACTTCTAGAACATGTGCATACATCTCCTCCTTTCTGGCACTTTCCCTGGTCTGTCACTGGGGGTGGTTGCTCAGAGGCCCAGCACCTTCTCCAAGGTGCATGACTTGCTCTTTGTCCTTCGGAATCTTTCCAGCCGTCAGATGATTCATCCTGTACCTGTGTGCAGCGTTTGTCTTTTTTTGTTTTTTTTTTTTTGCCACTTTCAATTAAAAAAAAATTCCACTTTGGGTCCTATTATAATTGTCTGTCCCCTTTATTAGCTCTTTGAACATGAGCTGTTTCATGCTCATAGATGTGAGGGGTTGGTAACATTCATTAAGACATCTCAGAGCCAAGCACAGACTTGGTGAGCCCCAGACCTAACAGACATCTTGATGGCCAGGCTGCATGCCCGTCTGGGACACCGGGGACTGTGGCGCGTAGCTGCCTTCCTCTCTGTGGAGGTGGAGAAGTAAAGAAGGCTTTGTAACTCCTCCTCACTCCCAGCACGGCCCCTGACAGCACCCCACCCGACCTCCAGCTCTGTGAGGGTTAGGAGACCTTGTCCCCAGCTGCTAGCGCAGGACCTGCATGTGGTGGAAGGTGTGCAGTGGGGCTTGAGGAGCGGGGCGTGCACGTCTCTGGGCTGAGCCTGCCTGCCTCTCACCTCCTCAGGTATTCCTGGTGCAGCCGGCGGCTGGTGGAAGAGCGTTACTCTTGGACCAGCCAGCTGTCGCCGGCTGACCTCATTCCCCTGGAGGTCCCTGCCAGTGCCGGCAGCCCTGCTCAGCGAGACCGGCAGGAGCGGTTAGTGGTGGGGCACAATGTGTCCTTCGACCGAGCCCACATCCGGGAGCAGTACCTGATCCAGGTAGGGATCCTGGGGCTGACTGCAGGTCCTGGCTCGGGGTGGGCTCGGAGCCCGGCTTCCAGTGGCTGGGGAAGGACTGCGTGTCCTGGCTAGTGCCTCCATTGCCTTTGTAGCAGCTCCAGGGCCCCCTGCTGACCAGCCCTGCCCGTGGTCCTTGTGCCCAGCTCTTGGGTCCCCAGCATCCCTGGCACAGGACCTGAGCTGTCACAGTACTGATGGCCCTTGTCTGTATGCGGCATTTTAGAGCTTGACCTGGGCTTTGGAGGCCGTGGGCCCCACAGCCTGGGCAAGCGTCCTGCCTCAGCCACTGGTGAGCAGCATGTGCTTCTTGACACCCCTGAGCCTCAGTTTCCTCTTTTGTAAAAAGAGGGAGATAGCAGAAGTTGCATCAAAGGATTGCTGAGAGGGTTTGAACAGTGCACATGTCAGACACCCAGAACCATAGTGTGGCACTTCCTGAGTTTGTGGAAAGTGCCCCAGGAGAGGTGGGGCAGGTGGGAGCAGCCTTGGCCTCCAGCTGCAGATGCTGAGGCTCAGACAGCCTTGTTAACTTGGCCAGGGCCTCATAGCTGGTGAGTGGCAGGGCGGGGCAGCCAAGCCTGATAGCTCGGAAGGCTTGGTTTAGGCCCCTCTGTTCCCAAGGTGCCTCTCAGCGCTGTTGCTGGGAAGGGCCTTGTGTTGGGACTGAGCCTGGCCTGTGCCTTCCAGGGTGGCTAGGATCTAGAAGGCAGGCCCCTCACAGGTGGAGGAACAAGCACCAGCAAGTTTGAAGACACTGCGTCTTGAGCATCTAGCTGTGTGCTGGGAGGGGGGCTATGGTGGGGCTGGTGGGCTGAAGCACTGAGCTGGGGTAGGCAGGCCCCTCCGCTGCAGCCTCTCCCTACTCCTCAGGGTTCCCACATGCGCTTCCTGGACACCATGAGCATGCACATGGCCATCTCGGGGCTGAGCAGCTTCCAGCGCAGTCTGTGGATGGCTGCCAAGCAGGGCAAGCACAAGGCCCGGCCCCCTACTCAACGAGGCCAGAAGTCCCAGAGCAAAGCCAACGGCCCACCGGTGAGGGCACAGTGGGCGTGGGGGGACCCCGTCACAAGCCTGCCCATCTGGCTCAAGGCCACGCTGACCTGCCATGTCCCTCGCTCTGGCCCCCAGATCTCGTCCTGGGACTGGCTGGACATCAGTAGTGTCAATAACCTGGCAGACGTGCACGGCCTCTACGTGGGGGGGCCTCGCCTGGAGAAGGAGCCCCGCGAGCTGTTTGTCAAGGGCAACATGAAGGACATCCGTGAGAACTTCCAGGTATGGCAGGGGGTGGGGTGCTCCGGGGGTGCGGGCAGGAGCAGGCCCCTAGAGGCCCTGGGAGTGTAGCTGTCACACCTGACCCTGGGCCCCAGCGGCAGTAGTGGGATGACTGCCCACCCTGCGCCTTCCTGTCGCCTGTGCCAGGACCTGATGCAGTACTGTGCCCAGGACGCGTGGGCCACCTATGAGGTTTTCCAGCAGCAGCTTCCACTCTTCCTGGAGAGGTGAGGGAGTGCCCCTCTGGGAACCCCTGGGGGTCAGTGGGTTCCCGGTGGTACCTGGGCCCATTGTAGCCAGGTGCTGCTGGGCCTTTCTCAGGCTGGGGCCCTCAGCCTTTCTGGCCTGAGAGCACGGAGCTGCTCTGTCCAGGGGTGGCCACCTGGGCCTTGGGCTCTCGGGTGTCTACAGAGTCCTAGAGGAGAGGTCCCAGGCTGTGCTTATTTCATGGTCTGCTCAGCGCCCTCTCTGAACCCAGATCCTGAGCCACGGGCTTCACGTCCATCTTGGTTATGTGTCCTAGTGAGTCAGTCTGATGATGCGGTCAGAATTGGAAGCCTCAGCCAAACCCGGTTCTGATCTTAATTGTCCGGTCCAGCTCATGTGACCTTGGGCAGGGCAGTTGGTTTCTCTGAGCCCTGGTGGTCTTGTCTGTGAAGCACACACAGGCATACTTGACTATCCAGTTGTGAGGCTCTTGTGTGACACTTTGTGTGTGTGGAGTTGTTAACGCAGCGTCTGGCTCCTGGTCATTACTCAGCATGTGGCAGCCACCTCCATTTTTGTGAGCTGTCATTCCCACATTATCCCTGAAGATGGAATGATATCCCTATTTTATAGATGAAGGAACTTGGGCTCAGAGAGATGACATCACTTATGCAGGGTCTCATGGCTGGGAAGTAGGAGAGAGCTGGGGTTTAAACCCCTGTCTCTCTGATGTGGGTGGTTGGGTTGAGGATTGCCAGGCCGGCTCAGGGCTTGGGCCAGAGCCTTGCCTCCCGTGGTCATTTATGGCAGCCCTGGTGTTTGTCCTGAAGGTGTCCCCACCCGGTGACTCTGGCTGGCATGTTGGAGATGGGTGTCTCCTACCTGCCCGTCAACCAGAACTGGGAGCGTTACCTGGCGGAGGCCCAGGGCACCTACGAGGAGCTCCAGCGGGAGATGAAGAAGTCGCTGATGGACCTGGCCAACGACGCCTGCCAGTTGCTCTCGGGAGAGAGGTAGCCAGGCCCTTGGGTGGGCAGGGTCCTCCTACAGGGGCCGGGCAGTGGGAGGCCTGGCCTCTGGCGTGGCCTTAGCCCTGCCCTGGTGAACTGGCTGTGCAGGTACAAAGAGGACCCCTGGCTCTGGGACCTGGAGTGGGACGTGCAGGAGTTCAAGCAGAAGAAGGCGAAGAAAGGGAAGAGGAGGGAGCCGGCTGCAGCCAGCAAGTTGCCTGTCGAGGGGGCTGACGCCCCTGGGGACCCCAGGGATCAGGAAGGTGGGGAACATGGGCGGGAGGCGGGGAAGGGAGGGGCCCTGGGAAGGGCCTGGGACCCTGGGGTCCCTTGGCAGTGGTGGCTCCAGCCTTCCAGAGAAGAACCCACGCCCCCTGCAGTGGAAGCACAGAATTCGAACCACTGGACTGGACCGCTGGGCAGGTCCTGGGAGGGTCTTTCTGAGATACCCTTCCCTGGTCCTGATTGTCCTCCCCACCCTGTGCAGACCCCGGCCCCCCCAGTGAGGAGGAGGAGTTCCAGCGAGATGCCACAGCCCGCACCTGCTTGGAGCAGCTGAGGGGGACCACAGAGCTCCTGCCCAAGCGGCCCCAGCACCTTCCTGGACACCCAGGGTGAGCCCTTCCCCTCACATGTCCAGAAGCCACCCTATCCCTCCCTCCACCTCGAGACACCCGTATTCTGGGCCCCAGCACAGAGGGTAGTATGCGTATGCGCCCCTGCTAACACGCTGCCATCTGTTCCTGCCATCTTCCTGTCCTGCTGTCACCCCTGGGTCCCTGGGCTTGTTCACTACAAGTGCACTAAGCACCTGCTGTGTTCTGGGCCTTACTGCAGCCTCTGAGGGGCAAAGAGAAGCATAACTCCTTTCTAGTAGCTTCTTCCTGGGAGGAGCCAGCCTGCGCTGGAGTTGATATCCATCATGAGACAGGAGAGTCATCAGTGTCGAGGCAGAACCTAAAACTCTGCCTGGTGAAATCAAGGAAGGCTTCCTTGAGGAGGTGACCTTCATTCTCACCCCACAAAGTGGCAGAGATGGGAAAATAGGGGCATCCAGACCGAACAGCAAGGGGCCAATTTTGTGTTTCCCTGAGAGGAGGCCCCCTTAAATCTGTGCCCTGAGTGCCTCACTTGCCTAGCTCTGGCATTGGCTTTGGTGAACAGCCCGTGAGGGATGGAGCACTGGGGGCCCTGGTGTGCTTCTGGAGCAGCAGAGGTCGGGTAGACCTGTGCGCTGCTCTGGGCAGTTCCCCTGGTGAAGTGGAGCTTGGCGAGGAGTCTTGCCCTTGGCAGTGTGTATGGGTCCTGGAATAGGGAGCTGACACAGGATCTGTCCTTGGGGAATATTTGAATTATTCTAGGGGCCTCCATGGGGGTCCTGGCTGAGTCCCAGTGGGAGGGGGTGGTAATGTCAGGCTGAGGTCACCAGCAGGCCTTGGGATGGGTGGGCATTGTCACGGGTGGAGAGAGCCTTCCTCGTTACATGCTGTCCTCCCCTGACTGCTGTGACGCACTCTCTGCTGGCGGTGTAGGTGGTATCGGAAGCTGTGTCCCCGGCTCGATGACCCTGAGTGGACCCCTGGCCCCAGTCTCCTCAGCCTCCAGATGCGGGTCACACCTAAGCTCATGGCGCTGACCTGGGACGGCTTCCCTCTGCACTACTCGGAGCAGCATGGCTGGGGCTACCTGGTGCCCGGGCGGCGGGACAACCTGGCTCAGGTGTCGGCCGGCAGTACTCCCACGTCGGCTGGGGCGGCCTGCCCCCACACGTAAGGCTCTGGCTCGGGGAGGAAGGGGCTGGCATCTCGGGACCCTTCCCCTTGTTGGAGAGGCCAAGCCCAGCTCGGGCTAGGGTGAGGAGCCTGAGTTGGAGTGTCTGGCTTCTAGTTCTTTTTTGATGGCAGTCTTTCTGTCCAGGCCTCCGAGCCCTGTTGAGTTGAGAGCGTGGGGTTGGAGTGGGAAGGGCTGAGGCCCTGCTCAGGAGCCTGCAGCCCGGCTGTCCGCACAGGAACACGTAGAGGGCGGGCTGGAGGCTGTTGAACGTGACGGGTCTATGGACTTCGTGTGCCTCCGTTGAGTATCATTTATCGAGCACTGGTTATCTTCTGTGTTAATAAACCCATTACAGTGCTTCCTCGTTTGTTCCCCAGGCAGCCGCATGAGACAGGGTGGTTATCTTCATTTTAGAGCTGGCAGAAGAAAAGGCCATGGGGAAGTCTCTTGTCTGAGAGCCCAAACCCTTGAGCCTTTGACAGGCAGGTGCTGGGGAGAAGCCATAGTGCGTGAAGTGGCCCAGAACTGAGGGCCCTGGCTCAGCAGGGCATTCTGACCCTGCCCGCCTGTGGGGCCTGAGGACAGAGGGATGGGGGTCGGCCTGCGCCTGTGAGCTGAAGAGTGGGTGCAGGAGCCAGCCTGGGGTGGGCCTGGCCCTGACTTCCCGCTGCCCTGCTCCCCACATGCTCTTCTCCCGAGTCAGCCTGGGCCTCGAAGCCCAGCCTGCCAGCAGCGTGCTGTCGTTCTCAGCTTGTCCCTCGCTATCTATGAGCCGGGGAGAGTGCTGTCCATTCCTGCCTCAGGGCCGCTTCTGGGGACTGAACAGGGAACGGTGGAAGGCACCCGGCGAGCGGCCTGGCCCGGAGGGGGCCCGCGGTAATCAGGCTGCGGCTGCCGTTCTCTGCACAGAGCCATCGAGTCCCTGTACAGGAAGCACTGTCTTGAACAGGGGAAGCAGCAGCTGGAGCTGCCACAGGCAGACCTTTCCGAGGAGTTCCTGCTGTCCGACAGCGGCGCCATGTGGCAGACGGTGAGGGCGGCTCTGGCTCCAGGACGGGGCAGCCTCTGGGTGGGGGCCGGGCGCCAGGGGCACTCATCTGCTCACTCACCCCAGAGTGGGGCTGGCGGACGTGGGCCAGCCCAGCCCCCTGCTTTACTCGCTTGGTACCTGGGCCCCTCCAGGTGGAAGAATTGGGCTGCTTGGAAGTGGAGGCCGAGGCAAAGATGGAGAACTTGCAAGAGGCAGTCCCAGGTCAACCGCTAGCTCCGGTGAGCTGGGCGCCTGCTCAGGGCTTCTCTGGGTGGGTGCTGGCTGGCCACGTCCTCCTGTTGCGCCCAGGTAGTGCTTTCCCCCTCAGTTCCCAAGGTTTTGGGGGGCTGGGAGATGACCACCATGCCCTTAGGCAGCCCCACCCTTGTTGGAGGCCAGAGAGGGAGCCTGAGACCGCATGGCCATCCTGTCTTTTCCCAGCTGCATGCCATTTCAGGCCCTTATTCCCACCCCTACCCCATGGCCCTCGCTGAATGCAGGTGCTGGAGCAGGGCCTGATCTAGGTGTGTGGCCCCCACAGACTGCTGCTGGTGGCCCCAAAGCCAGCCAGCCAGCTTATCACCATGGCAACGGACCCTACAACGACGTGGATATCCCTGGCTGCTGGTTCTTCAAGCTGCCTCACAAGGTGTGTGTGCTGGTTCACACCCTGTTTCGTGGTGTCCTGGGGCACATAGTAGGCCTGCAGAGTGACTCAAACCAGGAGACGGCCTTGCTGTGGGAATGCCAGGAGTAGAGGGGCAGAGCATGATCTCGGACAAAAGTTGCCATCTCTCTGAGCCTTTGTTTTTTTTCTAAAAATTGGGTGGCAAGGGGCCTGATGGCAGAGTTAAATGACATAAGGCTAGAAAAAAGAGAAAAATGACATGGGGCATCTCTTTGTGACCCCATGGACTATAGCCCGCCAGGCTCCTCTGTCCATGGGATTCTTCAGGCAAGAATACTGGAGTGGGTTTCCATTTCCTTCTCCAAGGGATCTTCCCCACAGGGATTGAACCTGGGTCTCCTGCATTGCAGGCAGATTCTTTACCATCTGAGCCACCAGGGATGTTTTCGAGCCTTTTTCTAAAAATTGAGTGGCAAGGGGTCTGGTGGCAGAATTAAATGACATAGTGCGAGAAAACAAAGATCATCGCATCCGGTCCCACCACTTCATGGGAAATAGATGGGAAAACAGTGGAAACAGTGTCAGACTATTTTTCTGGGCTCCAAAATCACTACTGATGGTGACTGCAGCCATGAAATTAAAAGACGCTTACTCCTTGGAAAGAAAGTTATGACCAACCTAGGTAGTATATTCAAAAGCAGAGACATTACTTTGCCGACAAAGGTTCGTCTAGTCAAGGCTATGGTTTTTCCAGTGGTCATGTATGGATGTGAGAGTTGGACTGTGAAGAAGGCTGAGCGCCGAAGAATTGATGCTTTTGAACTGTGGTGTTGGAGAAGACTCTTGAGAGTTTCTTGGACTTCAAGGAGATCCAACCAGTCCATTCTGAAGGAGATCAGTCCTGGGATTTCTTTGGAAGGAATGATGCTAAAGCTGAAACTCCAGTACTTTGGCCACCTCATGCGAAGAGTTGACTCATTGGAAAAAACTCTGATGCCGGGAGGGATTGGGGGCAGGAGGAGAAGGGGACGACAGAGGATGAGATGGCTGGATGGCATGACTGATTCGAGGGACGTGAGTCTGAGTGAACTCCAGGGGTTGGTGATGGACAGGGAGGCCTGGCGTGCTGCGATTCATGGGGTCGCAAAGAGTTGGACACGACTGAGCGATTGATCTGATCTGATCTGGGCGAGAAAAAAGAGAAAAATGACATAGAGCATGTCAGGGGCCTAGTACCACATCTGGTGACTGATGGCTGTTACTGGGAGGGGAGCTGGGTGTGTGCCTGCATGTGAATGTGTGTGTGTTTGCGCCCATGTGTGTGTGTATGTTGCAATCAGGGATTTGCCCCAGACTGCTCTGCTGGTGGGGCAGTCTGGGCTCAGTGTTGGGCAGTGCCTTGGGCACTGGGGATCGCAGCACACCTCCAGGCCCCGCTTCCTCTGCTCTCCGCAGGATGGCAACAGCTGCAATGTGGGCAGCCCCTTCGCCAAAGACTTCCTGCCCAAGATGGAGGACGGCAGCCTGCAGGCTGGCCCAGGAGGCGCCAGCGGGCCCCGGGCCTTGGAAATCAATAAGATGATCTCATTTTGGAGGAACGCCCATAAGCGTATCAGGTGGGCCGTTGGGGAGGGCAGAGACTTGCTGCTATGCGTGCCTCTGACCAGGTCACCGCTTTCCTGGGATCCCTTCCCCTCCCCCCTCCCTACCCCCCCAACCCCGGGGCCCTGACAGCCTGTACTACAGCACAGGGCTTGCCCGGTCTGGAGGCCAGGCTCTCTGTGGTCCTGTTGCCGTGCACCCACGGACCAGGCTCTTTCCCTCTCCAGCTTTAGTTTCCTTGTTATGTAAGAAGACTGGTACTGTAGGTCCCTGAAGGCCCCTCCCAGCCCTGTGAGGCCCCTTCTGTGAAGGGCTAGTGGCCTGTAAGCTGTGTTGGGGGCTGGGTCCTAGGCCGGGAATGGCAGATGGATCAAAGTCTAGTTCCATGGTGGAGGTGGCTGCCAGCAGCACGCTCCTGTGAGAAGAGTCTGGCAAGGGCTGGTGACGTCTGCCCTGAGCGTGGAGGAGGCAGTGGTGGCAGGGCTGCAGCGGGGTGCCTCACGGTCACCCCAGGATGCAGGCAGAAGTGGCCTCAGCTGCCTGGCCATCTCCTTGAGGGCTTGTGCTTCTGAGTGGTAGATGGCAGGGCCCAGCCCGAGTCAGGTCAATGGAGAGGGTTGAACCGGCCGGGCACAGAGGGCACGCAGCAGAGCAAGGTAGTTGAGAGCCGTGTCGTGAGGGGGTGGCTCCTGCCCCCATGGCTGTGCTCAGCAGCGTGTCCCCACAGCTCCCAGATGGTGGTGTGGCTGCCCCGGTCTGCGCTGCCCCGGGCCGTGACCAGGTATGTCCTACTGGGGTTGTGGGAACAGGAAAGCTGAGTGAGGCGGGTCCTAAGACCAAAGCCAGCTGTGGGGATTCAGGTCCTTCCCCCCGACACCCCCACAGGCATGCCAACTACGATGAGGAAGGCCGCTACGGGGCCATCCTGCCCCAGGTGGTGACGGCTGGCACCATCACTCGACGGGCTGTGGAGCCCACATGGCTCACTGCCAGCAATGCCCGGGTACGTGTTCTTTGTACGTCTGGTCTCCCTGGCCTTCCTCTCCTGTCTCGAGAAGCTGGGGTTGCAATGAGCCTGTACTAAGATCTGAGTCTGGCGGGACTCAAGTCCAAATCTGGCATCACAGCCCCTCCATTTGTTGGGCAGATAAGTTCTGGGCACCAGCTCCTGGCCAGGCATGCGTGGCACAACTTTTGTGGAGTCTGCATGGGGCTGAGTGTGAGCCAGGCATGGGGCAGGGGATCTTTACCTGGAACTAGCAGAGCTGGCTGCATTCCCTAAAACCATGCCTTTGGGAAGGGCCACCACATCTCAGTCTAGTCAGGCCCCGGGGTGAGCAAGAGGAGTCTCACCGGGTACCTACGTGGGGTATGACCTCCCTCTTCCCACAGCCTGACCGCGTAGGCAGTGAGTTGAAGGCCATGGTCCAGGCCCCGCCTGGCTACGTCCTCGTGGGTGCCGACGTGGACTCCCAGGAGCTGTGGATCGCAGCTGTGCTGGGAGATGCCCACTTTGCCGGCATGCATGGTGAGCGGGAGCCAGGGCTGGAGCAGAGTGGAGGCGGCCTGATGCCTGGCCGGCGGAGCCGCCTCTCTCACTGTCGCCCTGCCCCCCAGGCTGCACAGCCTTCGGCTGGATGACCCTGCAGGGCAGGAAGAGCAGGGGCACTGATCTGCACAGCAAGACAGCAGCCACCGTGGGCATCAGCCGTGAGCATGCCAAGATCATCAACTACGGCCGCATCTATGGGGCCGGGCAGCCCTTCGCCGAGCGCCTGCTCATGCAGTTCAACCACCGACTCACGCGGCAGGAGGCAGCTGAGAAGGCCCAGCAGATGTATGCGGTCACCAAGGGCCTCCGCCGGTGAGTGTCCCCCCTTCCCTACCCCTGGGCCTCAGGCTTGCTTTATTGTCTTTGCTGCGCCTGTCTTTTTGACCTTCCCGTTGCCTGAGCCCTCATACGGCCTCTGACCTAGCTCTAGGTGGGTTGTCCTTCGGTTGTGATGTTTGCTCGCTTCACAGTCCGTTTTCCTCATAGCCGTGAGTTATCACTGAGTGGTTGCAGGGTGCGTGCTCTGCTCCTGCAGAATAAACAGTAATGTGGGGGTTGCAAACCCACATGCTCACAGGGCATGAGAGCAAGTGAGAGGGGGAGCAGAGTGTTGTCCAGGGAGGTGAGAGGGGAGACGGGGTCGGGAGGATGCTCTAGGGTAGCGTGTACTGGCGGAGGCAAGGCAGTGACAACAGACATGGCTGGGTCTTAGTCGTGGAGACCTTTGAAAGCGTCATGGTGTGGACTGAGGGGTGGTGGGGAAAGCCTGTTGTACCTGTGAGCAGGTGAGTGACATGACTGGCCAGCAGGGGACTAGCCTGGTGTCGTCTGAAGCCGCAGTGAAGCTGTGAGTCTAGGGCAGCAGGGACCGAGAAGGGTGAGCCAGGCTGGCTGTATGTCCTGTCTTCTGCCTTTCTAAATGCTCTTCCCACCCTCACCCCAAAATGCAGGGTGGTAGCCTTTGCTGCCTGCTGGACTGACATGACACCTGTTGGTCACTGGGCAGTGCAGGGTTGAAGGTTTAGGACAGTAATGGTCCCCTGTCCTTTATCGGGCTACCTTCAGGAAGCCCACAGAATCCTGGGATCCTGTCTAGGCTCTGTTTCTGCCTGCTGTGTGATCTCAGAGTCACTTAGCATCTCTGAGCCTTTTGACCCCAGGGCGGTTGTGGAAATGGAGTGGAGTTGAACACGCCTAGCCCAGGGTTTGGCACAGAATAGGCATTCCCGTGGAAATGACGGTTGTGACGCTGCCCCCCAGGTACCGGTTGTCAGATGAGGGCGAGTGGCTGGTGAAGGAGTTGGACCTCCCTGTGGAGAGGACCGAGGACGGCTGGGTTTCCCTGAAGGATCTGCGCAAGATCCAGAGAGAAGCTTCAAAGAAGTGAGACCCTTCTGTGTGTTCATGTCAGTGGGAGGGTTTGGGCTTGCCCGGGGAGAGCTGGCGTGCTTTTGCCCTGATATGGTGAAACACAAAGCTTGCCCTCTTTGTTCCCCAGATCGCGATGGAAGAAGTGGGAGGTGGTTGCTCAGCGAGCCTGGATGGGGGGCACAGAGTCAGAAATGTTCAACAAGCTGGAGAGCATTGCCACATCTGACATACCGCGTACCCCGGTGTTGGGCTGCCGCATCAGCCGGGCCCTGGAACCCTGTGCTGTCCGCGGGGAGGTATCGCCACCCTCGGAACGGGTCAACGGGGGCCTCGGAGGGCAGGGCTCCTGTGCCGCCTCCTGCTCAGGAGGGAGCTGCTTGTGGTCTGGCCCTCCTCACCTGTGCCTTCCCTCCCCAGTTTATGACCAGCCGAGTGAACTGGGTGGTGCAGAGCTCCGCGGTGGACTACCTGCACCTCATGCTTGTGGCCATGAAGTGGCTGTTCGAGGAGTTTGCCATTGATGGGCGCTTCTGCATCAGCATCCACGATGAGGTTCGCTACCTGGTGCGGGAGGAGGACCGATACCGCGCGGCCCTCGCCCTGCAAATCACCAACCTCCTGACCAGGTAGGCAGGGCCCACGGCTCCTCCGGCCTGAGCGTCTGTCAGCTACATGGGGCTTGGACCACACTGAGCACAATCTGAATTTTCATGCCCCCAGGAATAAGTGTTTCCACTTTTATCTCTGATTTTTAAAAACTACGAAGTCTTAAAAAGACTGGCTCAATATTTAGAAAAGATTTTTGGAGACTGAAAGTGTTGTATCGCCAGACTAGATCACTGGGGTGGTCAGGAGGTGGGAGGGGAGTTCTCAAACTGTGCTCCCCTTGGAATACAGCTTTGTTTTGAAAATCAGATGACAGGCTTTTCTCCAAGTATCTCAGAAAATTGAGGTACTTTTTCATTTGTAAACATTTATTCTTAAGTGCCAAAAGTTTGCTATTCTGTTAGTAAACAGAAAACATCGTTAACAGGGAAGCTCAAGTATACATATTGAGTTAATTTCCTTGTAGTAAAATCCCTAGTTTATATGATTGTATTAACTGATGTTACAGTTCCATGTTGATCTGCCACTAAGAACCAGTTTGGGAACCATGGCCTGTCCTGATTAATGGGTATATAATGAATGTTTACAATGATCAATACTGCTGCCCTCGTCTTCTGACCAAAGTGGGAAAAAAGGTGTGTTTTGAGTCCACAGTTGTACGCGAGTGTCTCAGCGGGAGGTGCTGGCCCATCAGCTTTCTTCGCTTGCACAGAGCCGGCTGGGCAGGCCCTGCAGGCCACCTCCTGGGAGATGGGTCTTGTTCATAGCGGGGGCGCGACTGCTGCAGGGGATCGGGTCTCTTTCAGGTGCATGTTTGCCCACAAGCTGGGTCTGAATGACCTGCCCCAGTCAGTGGCGTTTTTCAGCACAATCGATATTGACCAGTGCCTCAGGAAGGAAGTGACCATGGACTGTAAAACCCCTTCTAACCCAACTGGGATGGAAAGGCGATACGGGATTCCCCAGGGTGAGCACAACACCTTCCTTCCTTATTACACATGGGACGGGAGGTGGACTAGAAAGTGGTCTCAGACAACAGAGGCTTGGGGACTGGAGGGTAACCCCTATCTTGGGCTATGTACTGGGCTGGTTCGGTTTATAACGGGCCCTGAGTCCAAAGTGAGCATAATGTTCAGATCACAAAGGCATGTGTTTCTAGAAAGATGTTCCTAGTAAACGAAGTGTTTGACTCCGGTTTCTTTCTTCTTTAACCACACACACACACACAAAAGATTTAAACGAGATTTATTTTAAAGTCACAGTGGGTTCTTAGGTGACAAAATTATGCTCTGAATGCCAAACAAATTAGAAAGCTTAAAGTCTATTTAAAATGTATCTAAGACAAACATTTTATAAATAAAGAAAACAGATCCTCCCCAAATATGACCCTACCATTCTTGGCAATCCTTTTTGACCTTAACATTAAGCGTTTCTCACTTCTGACTGCTTCGTGAGGGGGCATCCTAACGAATTGCACTATTTTTCAGGTGAAGCGCTGGATATTTACCAGATAATTGAACTCACCAAAGGCTCCCTGGAGAAATGAAGCCAGCCTGGACTATAGCCCTGCCTGGAGGCTCTGTATTTGCTCCCATGGAGCTTCATTGGGGCAGTGCAGGCTCCTAAAACTCAGGCTTTCAGCTCTGCTTTTTGCAAAAGGGCTGGCCTGAGGCCAGCCATTTTTCAGTAGCAGAGCCTGCCAAGAATGATTGCCTCTAAACTGAAGGTGCAATTGAGTTCAGAACCAAGATGCCAATGTGGTGCAGGCAGCAGGACAAGGGGGCATTGTTGCTTGTTGGGTAAAAAGAAAGCAGAAGCCCCAAAGTTCACATTAACTCAGGCATTTCATTTCCTTTTTCCTTTTCTTCTTGGCTGGTTCTTTGTTCTGCCCCTCATGCTCTGATGCAGTGCCCTAGAAGGGGAGAGAAGTAACGCTGTAACATGAGAAGCCTGTTCAGAGGCAGTGGAAATAAAAACAGAAATCCTTTATCTTCTCATCAAAGCCTGTGTTGGTCATGCTTTCTCCCCCGTCCCACTCACGGGAGGTAACTGTTGGAGATGGGGGCAAGCTCTGCAGTAGAGCAAGGTGGTGCTGACTCCTTCCCTTTGGACTTCTGTAATGACGCAGGGAACACGGTGACAGAGAAGGGGCATCAAGATGCTGCAGAACTCCCCTGAACTCAAATGCCAGGGAGGCAGAGGCAGTGGACAGGGCCAGGTGTATTATGGCTTAGAGTGTGGTAAATGGAAGAATGTAGATTCAGGATTTTTTGAGAAGCTAGAAATCCAGGGTGGTTGATGTCAACTTCCAGTTTATCTTGGATATATGTAAGGTGATAGAAATTCTGGGCACCAGAGGTAAGGAAACACTGGGTTCTGCTTCAGAGATGCTGTAGGGCTCATAGCGTGCTGTTCCTCTCCCTTTAGTCTCAGCAGAGGGGAAAGGAGGCTAAGAAATGTGCTGACCCTCATTCAGAGTAGTGGCCCTACTTTGAATGACAGCATGGTAGAAGAGGGAAAAACTGGTTTCTGAGCCAGAGTGCTTAGGCTCATAATTTTCCAATGGTTTAAAAGGTTATGGGGAGAAGACCCACAGTAAGACCTTGTTTTCAACATTCCCTTTCTGGAAATGTCCACCCTAAAGGTATACAAGCCTGGGAAACTTCGGGGATGGTTCACCGTTTACAACCTTTCTCTTGAGAATGCTTAGTTTCGTCTTTGACCACCTTTTGGCTCTTTCTCTGTGGCTGCTCCCTGACAGGCTACTGACAGCCAGCCAGGAGGGCAGCTGAAGCCTCCTGCACTCTAGTCTGAGCAGGCACTGACCTCTTCATTTTCATCCTCCTCCTGCCGAAGAACCACGTCCAGGATGTTTCCCTTGATCTTGAAGTCTCGTGAGGTGCTGAGCTTTATATGCTTCATCAGGTTCACCTGGGACAGGATTGTAAACACAGGCACAGTTTGCCACCAATAAAACCTGCCCAGGACTGCCTAAGCCATCCCGGATAAACCCTTCAGTTCCTAGAGAAGCAAGTACACACCCACTAGACTTCACATCAGGTCCCCTGTGTCAATGTTTGGCTTCAGGCCATCAGATCAGAAATAGCAAAGAAACAAAAGAAACGCAGTCGCCTCCCCCCAGTGCAGTTGTGTTGCTTCAGTTTGCCAGGTCCCCTCACAGGCTAAGTGGAAATCAGTAGAAAAATTACAGAATATGCTTACCTTTGACCTCTTAGAAAGGTGGATGAGAAATTTTTCATACTGTTCAATGGCAAAGATGAGATTAGGAATTGGCTTGGTTTCCCGAAGAGCTCTGGCCTACAGGGCAAAGAAGAGAAGACCTAAATTTGGGGTTCAGGGGTGGTAAAGTGCTCTGAAACTGCCTATAGCAGAACTGCTTGTGGCTTTGAGGGAAAGAGAGTCTAACTTCCAATGAAATGCAGTTTTACTTATACACCAGTCATTAAGATTTTTTTTTGACAGTTCAGTTTCATCAAAGGACCTAAATGCTAATGGAGATGGCAATTAATCCTTTCTACTTGTAATTCCTAAACCTGTGTTTTCTAGAGGCTGGCTGAGGGAAGGGCCGTGGTGTGGGTGTCTGGCTGCCTCTCTGACTTGGGATTCTTGTGATGATGAGCCCCTCTGCACTGGCTCTGCTTCCGCTCTAGTCTACAGATGCGTTTTCATAGCTGCGATTCTCTCTCCCCTCAACTTGAACTGTAGCTTGTAGATCCTTCCATATGTTTCTTATGCATATAGACATGTTTTTATATTTTTTAAACTACAAATGAAGACACTTTACATCTTTTTTTTCTTTAACATTATCTTAGAATTCTGTATCTGAACATTTAGCTTTGTATTTTTTCATGTCTGCATAGTTTGTTCTACAGTATAAATATACTGTAAAAGCCAGCCCTCTATTGTGGGCATCTTAGTTTTCCCAGTATTTCACTTTTACTTACAACATTACTAGGACTGAATATACACAGGCCTTGACAATAGAGATATTCTACAAGTAGAATTGCTGCATTAAAGACTGGTGCATGTGAACAGTTATTGCTAAATGTTCCCCTTGAGAGAGGACTCAATTCTTACTTTGCCAGCAGTACCCTGGAGAATCCACTTTCCGGCACCAATCTTTCACATCCTTTAAGGGGCACCTTTTGCACTCACTAACTTTTCCTAAAATCAGCTCCTTCCCAGTGGTTATCCTAAGCTATTTCTATTTTTGAAGAGTTCAAGATTTCCTGGTACTTCCTGAATAGAGCATATACAGAGGAAAAAGATGTTCCATTTGAACAAAGTCCATGAGTTGAGAAGCAGCCATACACAAATAAGCACATTTTCCCCAGCTTTACTGAGATGTAATTCACATACCAGCCATTTACCCATTATATTGCATGCTTTTTTGTGTGTGTTTCTTTGTGCATTCACAGAGTTGTATAACCATCACCATAATTTTACAGCATTTTCACACAACCCACCTGCACAAGAAATCCTATACCCATTTTAGCAGGCACCTTCCCAGTTTCTCTAACATCCCCCTAACCACTCCTGCTCCCCAGTTCTAGGCAACCACTAATCTTTTTAGATTTGCCTTTTCTGGGCATTTTATATAAATGGATTCATATAACACCTAGTCTTTGTCCGATTGGCTTCTTTTACTTAACGTATTTTCAAGGTTCATTAGCAACCTTTTTTTTTTTGTTGTACTGCACGGCATGCAGGATCCTAGTTCCTTGACCAGGGATCAAACTGGTGCCCCCCTGCAGTGGAAGCGCAGAGTCCCAACCACTGGACCACCAGGGAATTCCCAGTGGCCACGTCTTGGTCACTGTCAGCAACTTACGATGGCTGTGGGGCCGGCAGCGGTTTTCTCCTTTTCTCCGGTACATTTTAGGCTCCTACTGTGCTTGTTCTAAAGAAAAGGAAACAAGTTCTCTCATTCCTGAAGGTTTTTCTGTAGAGCTACCAGGCTAGTGGTAATTTTCTAATACGATGATTATAGCGATAACGGGAGAACTCTTAGGGGGCCAAGTCTGGGTGAAGAGATTCTCCTGAAGCAGATGCTGGGCAATGGGAAACATTCTGGGACACTTCATAATCCTCAGATATTTTCCCGCTTTTTGTTGTTGGGAGATTTACAGTCTTGCTCTTGGATGGGTCTATCACAGGGAAGTGAGGTTAGGACCCACCGTTATTAACACTAGGGCAGCCAAGGGACTCATGAGCTACAAAGAACTGTCAAGGGGGGAGTAGGACTAGGTGTTCACTACTGGGATATTCGCTAAAAGGGCTAGAGAAAAGATAGGAAGCTGGAGAGGTTGTTCTCAGAGCCATGTGTCTCACATGACAAGTGGTTACAGGCTCCAGGACGGTTTAAAGGTCATAGAAACACTTTGTTTCCCTATGTTGCAGATAATCAAAATAAAGGGCTCCTGGAGAAAGGAACAATCAAGAAGGGGACCAGGAAGTACAGGATTCTGATAAGGCAGGAGAGAAGGGACACGTGAGGCAGAGACCACCCAAGTGTGAGGCACACAAACAGGAACCTTTTACTTGAAGGGGAGTTCTGTGCCCTCTAGGAATGACAGACCACGGCCCATGGGACAACTAACAGTTAAAAACAGAGGCCTGCAAACAGAGAGAAATCACACTACTACAGCCATGTGAGAGAGAGGAGGCTTGGTTCACATGGCATGTTCTGGAAAATAAGAAAATGTAGGGATCCCAGAGATGCTGGTGTGAAGAAACTTATTTTTGGCCCTGGAAGGCAGGGTAGAGGGTGAATACTTTGTAGGGGAGGGGCAGAGAAGCAGCACAGGTAGTAGAACTCATGTGACCAAATGGGAAGTGAGCCATCTTCCTAAAAGTTGTACCCCAGATGGGACCTTGTTGAAACTCCCTAAATCAATCCCAGCTATGGCCTGTTTCTGCTGATTCAGGCAGGACTAAAACTGTAGTGGGAAGAGAAGTATCTTTTAAAGGTATACAGTCCTGAGCAGGATGCTAAGCTACGGGTTTTGGAGCAATGGCTTTCACTGCTTTCTTCTCACTGAGATCCAAGGCTATGGGAAAAAAGGAGCTAAAAGAGAATAAGCAGCTCTTTGAAAGATGTGGCAAATGCAATCCAGATTTCTAGATAAAAGTTGGAGAGAGTTAATGGAACCTTGGGCTCTTGACTCATTAAGCACATCTCACAAAGACAAAAAGTGCCTGTGGATCAGCTGATTTGTCAAATAAGGCTTTAAGTCAAACACAGATTGAGAAGGGGAGAAATATCCAAGGAAGAATACATAAACCAGTTTTTGTGTAATGTAGAAAAAAAGATAGTCTGGAAGGTGCCTAGTGATAAGCAGAAGAAAAGCTTGAGAATGGGTCAAACACAAAACCCCAAACCTCCCAGCATTTTACAAGTCAGTGAGTGTCAAGTATGCTTCCAGAGCAGGGGCTGGCCAACTACAACCAAGAGGCCAAATCCAGCTCCTGCTTGTTTTTCAGAAGTTTCACTGAACACAGCCAAGCTCCTTCATTGTATATTGACTATGGGTGCTTTTATTCCACAACGGCAGAGTTGAGTTGTGACAGTGACTCTATGGCCTGCAAAACCCAGAGCATTTACCATCTGGCCCTTTGCAGAAAGTTTGCAGACCACTGTCACGGAGTCAAAGAACCCAGTTCGAACCTCAGCTTTGCCCCTTTTTCTGGCCGTACCACACAGCACGTGGGATGTTAGTTCCCCAACCAGTGATCAAACCCACGCCCCCTATATCAGAAGCTCGGAATCTTAACCTTTCTGTTTTTGGCCTTATGTCTGACAGCTTGGGAAATGATGCTCTAAGGTCATGTTCATTTTATTGGAACAGCAAATATTTAGAGAACACCTGCCTGGTGTTGTGTTAAGCACTTTCCACAAGTTACCTCATTTAGCCTCACCATGCCTGCTACTACTTCACTCACATTCCCAAAGGAGTGGGTTTGGAATCACCCAGAAATAGACCAAGTCACTGAGCCTAAGGATGCATGTTTCTCCTCTGCTCCAAGTGCAAGCATACCAAACACTTTTTCTCTCTAAATCAAACTTAGTGATCAGTCCCCTGGGAATACAAGGAGTCCTTTCTCACTTGAAGATACACTGTGATACAGACAATCACTTACCTGTACATAAGAAATAAACGAATAGCATAGAGGGGTCAGATGTGAACCAGACAGCTTCACCTGCAGCAAAGGAGAAAGAATTCAGTAACTGTAGGAATAAGATGCTTTCCCCATTCCTAGGAAAGGCATTCTCAACTCACCAGTTTTTCCATATTTTTCGGAATTCCTGTGGAGGGCTGATACACCTGGAGATACTAACAAAAGATTCCAAGATTCAGTATTAGGCAATGGCAGGACACCCACTTCTCTCAAAGGTTTCATAACGTTCTAGGGGAAAGCGTTGGAATCTTACATGCATGCATACTCAGTCATGTCCAACTCTGTGACCCTATGGACTGTCGCCCACCAGGCTCCTCCATCCATGGGATTTCCCAGGCAAGAATACTGGAGTGGGTTGCCATTACCTACCCTGGGGGATACTTTCCAACCCAGGGATTGAACCTGCATCTCGTACGTTTCCTGCATTGGCAGGCAGATTCTTTATCACTGAGCCACCTGGGAATCCAGATTTAGAATGCTATTCCTACACAGATGTCCCATGAAACTACAGGTAGTGACTCAGTGAGCACATGGTGTATGACTATTGCTCTGGCTGGAGAGAGGAAAAGAAAATAAGCTACCCAGATTCGTGCAGAATCTTAAGACTCCAGGCTTCCTTTTTTCCCTCCCCTAAGCTCCAAAGCTTCCCAGACAGGAGGCAATGAAAGATTTAAGTTTCTGACTTGTTCCATTTATTGCTTTAAAAATCCTTCAGGGTGATAGTCCCTGAATCTAGAAAGCCAATGACTTTGCTGTTTTTCTTTTAGAAAAAGCCAATAAAGATTATAGAGGTTCTCCGTATTTCTACCACAGAAGCTAGTTAGCCACACACTATAGCCAGAGCGGCACCTTCTCAGAAATGGCAGCGCTGCTGTTTGGGTACATGGTGTGAGGCGGTCCACCATCTTTCTTTGGTTGTCCGTGCCTTCCTAAGTAATGTGGGTCATTGCTAGAATCAGATCTAAATTACGTAGTTCCTAGCACTCTTGAATGTCTGCTGAGAATCAAAATACTGCAAATACAAAAAAAGTTTCTTGTTAACGGATACTAAGAAGCATTAACTTAAACTCAGGGCAAGTATACCTTGTATTTTCAAAAAATAAACTTATTCCCTACTCGTGTACCTGACCTGTGAGGCATTTAACACCTACTTGTTAAAGGACAAATACCCTTTCGGTGTCCAGACTGGTCTGAAATTGTCTAACTTTTTGTGTAATTGGAATCAGATTAAATTCTATAGCTAAAGTTTAGACTGAGTCTTAGAAGGTGTTTGAAAAGGCATTTATACTCAATTATACTCAATTAAGAGGCATTTACATTCATTATACTCAATCATATGAGCAACATGCTCATATGCTAAAGAAATATGGAGCTCTAAAAACAGATTTAGAATTATGCCTCAACTGTTATTTCCAGGCCTGTGGAGTCACCTGCCATCTACTGGTCAAACTGTGACTTGCAGAGATGTAGACATGGGTTCTGCCCTGGGGTGTTCAGCACCAGGGGCAGTGTCCTGGCTGGGTGGGGCAGAATGATGGTGGTGACTGACTCTCCGATACTCACATATTTGACAAGTGCTGTAAGAGTGGTGTACATTTTGCCAAGGTCCTTTAACAAGGTGTCCACACAGCTGCCTGATGGCAGGGCTGTCTGCACCAGCTCGTGGAAAAATGTGAGCAGAGTTCCCAACTGTATGATGGTGGTTTTCTCCATGGGATGGTTTGTTAGGGCTGCCTGAGAAGAGGCCTCTTCTGAAAGGAAATGAAGTTAATTAGCACATTCAAACCCAACTGACCTTATTTTCTAGTTCAAGTCAAAGAGATTTAGAAACCAACTAAACATCATTAACTAGGAAGTCTGGATGCAGAATACATTAATAATTATATCTTCTACTTTCATTACTTAGGAAGTCTAGCACAAACAAACAGACAGAGCTCAGGGGCTCTGCCTTTATGTCTCTTCCAGTTCAGGTTTTAGTTGGCTTTGCTTTGATCACAATTCCTGGAACCCCTCCCTCAACCCATGTTACCTGGTATGATTTTTTGATTTGCTTGTCCCTTAAGCTTGGTGATCAGCCAGTCCACTTCTTCTAGGACCTTCTCAGCTTTACTCAGAACAAGCAGCTGTGAAAGAAAAAAACGCCTGGCATGGCTCACTGCACACAGCTGCTGGTGTAACATGATAGCCACGGCCACCAGTGGGCGGGTTAGAGGCCTCAGGACTTTAGCCACTGTAATTCACTCCTCACAGGGAATAAAATGGAAGGGATGACAAGGCTATTTCCCAAGTGCCAGGGATCAACACTTACACAGACAGTAGGGGCAGCTGTTTTCAAATTCACCAATGCAAAGTTGTTTGTTTTCTCCACTTCCACATCCTGGGAACGGAAAGAGAGGTGAGATGTAATGACAGTAAGGCTGTTCCCCTGGCCTCTACTCCCAACTCAGGGCTCCATACTGAAGGCTCACTACAGTACCTCGTCTATGTCTCCAAGAAGTCCATGGATATCCTGGGACAAGTCACGCAGCAGACCAACAGGACTCTTACACGAAACATGGAGGTTGAAGAGCAAACTCAGCATGCCCTTGCAAAAGGAGGCATCCTCTAGGAGTAGGAAGGAAAGAAAACTCAGTTATAACCCAAGTCAGTCCTGTAGCGGGTGGGGGTGGCCTGGCTGGAATGCTAGCCTGTCATGTTTCAGGCACAACATCCCCATGCTGCACACACTCCAACCCAGGCAGCGGGTCCACAAAGGTACACTTCGACCCACAGGTGCAAATGAGGGGGATGTTTCCCATTTATTAGTCACTGTCAACATATAACTAGCATACGGGTCAAGAAATATCAGCACCCCAGGACACTCCCCTCCTCACCAAGGAAACTGTCATTCTGCCTTGTAACCTCATATCGAGTTTTGTCTGATTTTGAACTCGATCTAAGTAGCACCATGCAGTAAGTCCTCTGTCTGTGTCTGCCATCTGCTGAGTGTCATGTGCGCCGGACTCCTCCATGTCACGTGTCAGTGGAGTCTGTTCACTCCCACCGCCGTCCAGTGTCCCACTGCGCGCACAGTGCAACCCCTCGACCCATTTGACTGCTGACAGACGTCTGGGTTTGGTTTTGCCTATTAGAACAGTACTGCTGTGAGAATTTTCCCACCTGCTTATGCTGGGAGTGGAACTGCTTGATCGTAAGCCTATGTTTAATTTTAGTAGTTAAGTATTGCTAAATAATTTCCCAGAGTGGTTATACCAACTGACACCTCCAGCAGCAGTGAATGAGAGGTTCAACTGCACTGTATTCTTACCAACCCTTGGGGCTGGTTTTGTGTATTTGAAGTTTTGGATACTCCGGTGAATGTGTAATTTTCTAAATGTTGTTTGGTGCTGATGATTTTATATAAACCTGAAAAAGGAAATATGGCAGGAAACTTACCGCAACTGTTTTCCGTGCAAATCTTAGATGTCCAGGATAACATCTGCACAAACTGGAGATCATTAGGATATTATAGAAACATTCAAAAGACAGACCTAGGTGCTATCAGACTAAGAGAGCTCTAGGCCTTTGCAAGTCTAAACAAATCACCTACTAAAACATATGCCTGGATCTAAAGTGGTACTCTACTGAAAAACAGCATAAAAGTAAGTCCAAAGTTACGAGCTGAATTACTGATTCTTTTCTTAAATATAGCCTATGATTCAATTCTCAAATGCCCTCATTAAGGGCCAAAGGTCCTGGGGTCTGGGCTGTTATTTGAGCTTCCCTGGCCCCTCCCACCACAGTTTGGGGCTAAAGTGCCCTTCTTCCTCTTCCCATGCCCAGCACTCTCTGCATCTGAGACATCTTTAAGAATACTAAGCTAATAGAGGCATAGGAGAATAAGATCCTGGCCACAGTGACAGTCAAATTAGCCTTTAGGAACCAAGAGGCCACAGGAGGTTAAAAGGGAGCAGGGGGAAAAAAAAGAAAAGGGGCAAAAGAAAAGAGTTGGGGAAGCTTAAGGCCTTGGACTAGTAGGTCATGTTTCACTAGACACACACTCAGCTTTCTGCTTCAGCAGTTATTTGGGATAGGCTTCTAGCCACCAAGACACTGAAATGCAGTGATGTTTAAAGGTAAAATGACCAGTAAGAATTCAGGTTTTGATCTGTCAGGGAAAAAAAACTTCAGAGGCTAAATGAAAATTCTCTGTGAACTGATATAAAAATATTTCCCAGAATACAGTGATTACTGTAGAATACAGATGTCCAGAATACAGTGTTAAATGTAATAAATAAATAAAGCAGGATGCTGAAAAAGCTTTTGTGTGAAGAGGGTAGGGTTGAGCATAAGAAGCTATATTCATATTGCTGTACAGGAATAAAAGAATTCTTTACACAAGACACTAAAAGATATTTAGCTACTGGGGGAGAAGAACTGAACAGATGGAGGACACGGATAGAAAGGTGACCATTTCCTGCAAATTTTTTTATAATGTCTGGTTTTCAAATCATTGAACTTTATTACCCATTCAAAGTTAAATTAAAAATTTTTAGACACACTACCCGAAATTATGAGGGGGTGGTAAAATTTTAAAAATTTCTTCTTTATATTAGCCTTTCCAAATCTATTTTCCTTCAACTGTCCCCATGTTCCAATTCCCTGTGTTTCTTTCCTAGTCTTGGGCTCCTTGCAGCAAAAGTAGCAATATGAAAGAATGAAGCTGAAAGTAAAGTGGGATGCGTTGTTCCGATCTAGGATGAAATAAGTAGCAATGGGGATTTTCTTTGGGCTACCTGGAACTAAGACAACAAGAAAATGAAGTTTGCTTTTTCAGTGCTCAAATGTCGTAACATTCCAGGCTATAGTCTGGCTAGCTCTTCCTAAAAGCAAGGGCTTACACAAGGAGGCCTGCACCTCAGCACTCTCAACTTGTCTCCCCACAGGTCAGGAAATAGATGTGGGAGGACCACACAGCCCTAGTCTCAAGAACTCTCTTTATCATCCTTTAGGGAAATTACTCCTGAATGGAACAAACCCACAGAATATGGCTTCTCTTATTGCACATGTGTGAATGCTCATGTGGGTACATATATTCTTCGTGTACATGTGCAAACCCAAGCACATATACCTAAAATCTATCTGGGTAGAACAGATTCTCTTTTAGGACTATAATTATGCTTTCTGACTTATCACCTTTTGTTGAATATCCCCCAAACTCAGAATCAGCTAATTTTGATGAGAAGGTTAACTGCTGAATGTCAGCTACCTTGATAATTAACATACTTTCATCTTAGAAGGGGGTAGGGAAACACAAGAAGGTTGAAGGCCCCACAGATAAACAAGACTTTTTTTTTTTTTTACAGTGCTTATTGTTTACCCTTGACAGTGGCCAAATAAACAAAAGCAGTTAACTACGTCATGGTAGAAACACTATGTACGGGGCAGGGGTGGGTGGAGGTACATCTTACAGATCTTATATTAATTCAGGAGCATAACTGGATACATGATTTTAAATAAGCCAGATTTCAAGAGGACATTTAGTTGTACACTGTAAGATGTAGTATTCTGGCCTTCTGGGGGATGCAGAGTGGGACTGATTGGTGCTCATACCTCAGCAGAGATGGGCTTCAGCAGCTTGGACAAGCTGGTGAGAACAGTGGCCAGAAGCAGGGCTTCTTTGCTCTTAAAGTCTTCCTCTTGGCTGCTAAGTAAATTCAACAAGGACCTCTGAGAAAGGACACACAGAAACATTAGCAGACATGATACTAGCAAAGAGAAGAGACATCCAGCCAGAGATTCCTAAGGCTGGGACAGAAATGACTCAAAAATACCAAAAATCCAAGAGGATAAAATCTGGAAATAAGACCTGGATTGAGCAGGTAGTCTCCTACCCTTTTGTGATCAGACGTCTGAGTGTTCTCTTGAGCGCTATGGACTCCTCAAACCCCTGCCACATGTACATTAGGAATGAACTGTGCACCCAGTTTTGTTTATTTTAGGCTGCACCACACAGCTTGTGGGATCTTAGTTCCCTAACAAGGGACAGAACACGGGCCCAATGAAAGTGCTGTGTCCCAACCACTGATCGCCTGGGTGGTTCACAACTTCCTGAGGCCCATTCACTGACCTGAGGGCTAGACCATACCCCAGCACTGGCATTCCCTACACACTGTCCATTTCCTTTTTCTTTGTTCCTCTCTCACCACCCAAAACACTGTCTTTGGTCCGTCAGTCTCTTCCCACTATGTAAGCTATGTGAGGGTAGGGTTTTGTCTCTTATTTCTTGCTAGAACTTCAGCACCTGAACAGTTCCTGGCACATGATACGAACATTAAAGAAATCCTCTGGGATAAAAGATCCTGATACGTGACAGCTAGTGGTTAGAACCATCTGACAGACAAAGCCAAGTTACACTCCCTGCACGAGTGGGCTCCTGGCCAGCTCTTTGTATAATATCAGCTCAGTGATTCTTAGAGGCAATGAGTGCTGTAGATTGGGGTGGCTTGACACACATCCTTCCTTGAATGATGCTTTTAAATGCATTACCTTTCATTCTCAGAGCTGTCAAGTTGCTTGAATGATGACCCAGGAAAAACTGCTGTCCTACTTGTGGACGGTCTGCCTGTTCCCAGCTGGCCTGGTAACAGTCCCTTTCTGAGGACCCTCACAGCAGTCTCCTAGGTGTCTCACCTGAAACTGACGGATCTGGAAAGCTGCTCTCTCACTGACACTGACTTCCTCCTCTTCTTCCTCCTTATCTGTGGCATCTAGGAAAAGGAAAAGAACGCTATCTGCTTTGAAAGGGGCTTGGTTATTTTTTTTTTGCCAAGCTAAAATTTTAGGAGGCCAAAAAAGCCTGGAGGCAGCTTTAATTATATTCCTAACATTCAGCAGCTTCTTAAGGCTATATTCAGTTTCCCAGTCCCATCTGTGGTTAAATGGAATCCAGTAAGTGCCGATTCTGAATCCACTAGATGTCACTCCTTAGCCACACTGGGACTCTTCGCAGGTGTCCTCTGCTGGGCTAACAACTGGAATTGAGAGGTTTGGTTGAGAAAGAGAAACTCAGATCGAGCCAAGTTATCAAAACTGAAATGCCCACCCAGAGCCTTGAGAAACTGATGACACTTGGGCTGGTAGAACTGCTGCACGGCACTGAGTATCTTCTGTATGCCCTCCAAGCACAGCAGCGAGATGTTCTTTCCTTTCTCTCTCTTTCCCGACTCTTCCACTGAGGTAGGGATTGAAGTGTATCTCCAAAGCAAGACCCTGGGGAAAAGTGATTTTTAAAGTCAAGTTCACTGAGATACAATTTACATACAGTAAAATTCCCATCCTGTAACTGTATGGCTCTGCTGACTCACTTCCACAGTTGTGTACTCATCCCCCTCAATCTAGGTATTTCCATCACCCCAAAAGTTCTCATGTGCTCCTTTGCAGTCAGTTCTTTCTCTTTGATTTCCCAGGCAACCACCGATCTGTTTCCTGTCCCAGCGGTTTTACAATTCACAAACTATCATATAAGAATGGTATCATTCATTCTGTAGCTTTTGAAGTCCGGCTTTGCTAACAGCATGTAGCTCTGAGGTTCACGTCTGTTGTTGCACGTACTGGCAGCCTGTCGCATTTCACTGCTGAGCAGTATTCCAGGGTATGAATACGCCACAGATTGCATAGTCACCGATTTATCATCTTTAGGTTGTTTCCAGATTTTGCTATTACAGGTAAAACTACTATATACAAACTTTTATAAAAACATCTGCTTTCATTTCTTTTAGGTAAATACCTAAGAGTGGAATGGGTGTACCGTAAGATAGGTGTGTGCTTAACTTTTTAAGAAACTGACAAATTATTTTCCAAAGTGGCTGCACCATTTTACATTTATGTCAACAGTGTATCAGAGTTTAAATTCTGGGCATCCCTGGAGGCTTAGTGGTAAAGAATCCACCTACCAATCAGGAGACCTGGGTTTGATCCCTGATCTTAGAAGATTCTACATACAGTGGAGCAACTAACTACTTGAGCCTGTGCTCTAGAGCCCGGAGCTGCAACTACTGAAGCCTGTGTGCTCAAGAGCCCGTCCTCTACAACATGAGAAGCCACGGCAACGAGAAGCCCGTGTACCTCAACTAGAGTAGCCCCCTCTCACTCAACTAGAGAAAAGCCCGCACAGCAAGAAGACCCAGGGTAGCCAAAAATAAATACATAAATAAACATTAAAAACCAAAAAACAAAGAGTTTAAATTCTTCCACATCCATGACAACACTTTGGTATAGTCAATCTAAACTTTTAGGCATTTTAATAGGTGTTTACATTGAGGAAACCAGAATTGAAAGAGACACGTGTACCCCAATGTTCATCGCAGCACTGTTTACAATAGCCAGGACAAAGAAACAACCTAGATGTCCATCGGCAGACAAATGGATAAGAAAGCTGTGGTACATATATACAATGGAATATTATTCAGCTATTAAAAAGAATGCATTTGAATCAGTTCTAATGAGGTGGATGAAACTGGAGCCTATTATAGAGTGAAGTAAGTCAGAAAGAAAAACACCAATCCAGTATATTAACGCATATATATGGAATTTAGAAAGATGGTAACAGTAACCCTATATGTGAGACAGCAAAAAAGATACAGATATAAAGAACAGACTTTTGAACTCTGTGGGAAAAGGCAAGGGTGGGATGATTTGAGAGAACAGCATTGAATCATGTGTATTATCATATGTGAAATAGATCGCCAGTCCAGGTTCGATGCATGAGACAGGGTGCTCAGGGCTGGTGCACTGGGATGACCTTGAGGGATGGGATAGGGGGAGGGGGGGCGGTTCAGGATGGGGAACACATGTACACTCATGGCTGATTCATGTGAATGTATGGCAAACCACCACAATATTGTAAAGTAATTAGCCTCCAATTAAAACAAATAAGTAAATTTTTAAAAGAAAAAAAATTAGGTGTTTAGTGATATCTCATTGTGATTTTAATTTGCACTAACCTAGTGACTAATTATGTTGATCACCCTTTCATGTTCTTATTTGCCATCTATATATCTTATTTGGTAAAGTGTCTGTTAAAACACTTTATCCATTTTCTCAATTTGATTGTTTTCTTAACAAGTTTGAGTTCTTTATATACTCTGGTTACCAGTCCATCATCAGACACGTGTTTTGCAAATATTTCCTGTTAATTTGTGGCTTGTCTTTAAATTTCCTTAGGAATGTTTTTCAAGGAACAGAGTTAAATTTAAAAAAAATATTGATTGTGCTTCTGGTATTATACCTAGGAAATTTTTTACCTAAAACAAGGTTGTAAAGGTTTTTCTGTCTTCTAGATGTTTTACAATATTTGGTTTTATACTTATGCCTCTGATTCATTTCAATATTTGGTTATAACATGAGAAATGGATCAAAGTTCAATTTTTTTTCACATCAGTCGCTCAGTCGTGTCTGACTCTTTGTGACCCCATAGATTGCAGCATGCTAGGCTTCCCTGTCCATCACCAACTCCCAGAGCTTGCACAAACTCATATCCATCAAGTCGGTGATGCCATCCAAACATCACATCCTGTCTTCCCCTTCTCTTCCTGCCTTCAATCTTTCCCAGTATCAGGGTCTTTTCAAATGAGTCAGTTCTTCACATCAGATGGCCAAAGTATTGGAGTTTCAGCTTCAGCATCAGTCCTTCCAATGGATATTCAGGACTGGTTTCCTTTAGGACGGACTGGTTTGATCTTGCAGTCCAAGGGACTCTCAAGAGTCTTCTTCAACACACCAACTGATTCAAAAGCATCAATTCTTTGGCACTCAGCTTTCTTTATAGCTCAGCTCTCACATCCATACATGACTACTAGAAAAACCGTAGCTTTGACTAGACAGACTTTTATTGGCATAGTCATGTCTCTGCTTTTTAATATGCTGTCTAGGTTGGGCATAGCTTTTCTTCCAAACAGCGTCTTTTAATTTCATTTTTTCACATATTCCTGTACAATTGTTCCAGAAACACCTGTTTGAAAAGACTTTTCTTTCTCCATTCCATTGCCTTGGCACCTTTGTCAAAAGTCAAGACCATACTTGTGTAGATCAGTTCTGAACCATCTGTTCCACTGATTCTGGCAATACCTCACTATCTTAAATACTTATTTAATGTTCTATAAATATTGATTAAAGTCAAGCTGGATGATAGTGTTGTTCGAGTCTTCTACATCCTTTCTGATTTTCTATCTAATTCTACTGATTACTGAGAGAGGTAGATTATTATTTGTGTATTTCTCCCTCAGTATTACCATTTTTGCCTTAAGTATTCTGAAGCTGTTATTAGGTGCTATTAAGTACATATACATTTAAAACTGTTCTGTCTGCTTGATGAATTATTTAGTCATTATGTAATATCCCTTTTTATTCCTGGTATTAGATTAACATTTTATATGTGGCCAACAATCCACACCAAAACAGGACTAGGAAAAAACCCCAACATAGTGAGTGACTGCACTTCCACCTTTGGGTATGCCGAACTTCAAACCACCTTTCTCCCTACCCAACTTCAAACCACCTTTCTCTCCCCACCCCCGTCGTCGATTTCCTCTCTTGGAGATGCCACAGCAAGTGGAACAGGTCTCTAAGGGTGTGTGGGGCTTACCGAGTTATGTCACAGAGGTTCTGAAAGACCTTCTCTGGGTTTTGGCCATCAGGGCCACTCACATGCCCTGTTTCCTTTAGCTGCTGGACCTTCATCAGAGCCACATTCACTGCGTAGCGCATGAACTCATTGCTGGACCTCAGAACAGACAGGCTCTCTTCATGACTCTGGGTACTGTCCCTAGACAGGAAAAAAGAGACAGAAAGATTCCCCTGCTACTGGGACTTGAAATTACGTTTTCTAGGGACAGTTCACAATAGCACCCAGCCAGTTCTAAAAGACAGACTCCAGGCAGCCCACACCAAGAGTCACTGCCAAGGCTGTCTTTCTACAAATATTATTCTCAGCGTTACCTCCCTTTCTCCCCCTTCCCTCAATCCTTTAACTTTGATGAAATTTAAAGGTCAGTCTTAGTTAACTTTCTGTAATGTTTTTTTTGTTGTCACCCCCACCTTTTTTTTTAAATTCAAGCTTTTCTTTCCCTTCTTTTCATGCTACTTAGGTTGATTTCTTGGAATCTATCCTATCTTTTCATCCACTAGTTCACTGTTTCTGATGTTCCCTTTAGTAATTCAAAGCATCTCTTTAAATGCCTATGTGTCCTGCTTTCAAGAAAATTACAACCCCGTTGACTTACTTTTTACTGTATATATGCTAAGAATTGTGAATCCAAACTAGGTAATATCAGTGACCCTCAGTAGGTGTTTTTAACCCTCACCTTAAGGCTGTCTTTAAGCCCTGTGTTAGAACCTTACCTGAAAAGAGCTGTGAGAAGATCAGACACAAATTTCATGGACAAAAAACTATCGGTTGGTCGGTTGGCCATTTTTGTTTTGCCTTTACCAGATTTTTCATTAAGGATGTCGGAGAGCTTCTTGTAACACATAAATAAGCTCAGAATTGTTTCAAACTTAGTCTTACTGTATAAAAGGAAAGAGTCCACCAAGGACAGGCATCAGAATATTATGGTTTACTTTCAAGACAGTAATAAGGAAATCACAATACTTCTTTAGATGTCATACTTTAGACCCAATATTACAAATGAATCGATCTTCACTATTAACACAGTACTCCTAGGTAATACCCAACTGGGTCATTTCTTTTCCCCCTTTATTTGTATCAGTCATTGCAGAGAATGAAAGTTCAATACTACCACCAATCAAAATTTCTCTATTAAAATCAGGGGTTGTTATGTTCAAGGTCTGGGGAATGTTCAGTAAAGTAAAGCCTGATGGAGAGACAAAATTCACGAGCCTGTTTGGCATGTGCTTGGATGTTCCCTGGTAGAAAGAACATAGTTTGGTCTTAGGCTAGAGGTCCATCTAAGAGTGTCATGCGCTGTAGTCTGTTCATACCTAGCCTATTGTTAGTGTTAAGAAAACACACTCCCACACACAAAATGAACTACAAGTAGAGTTAGAGTATACCCTACCTGAAATTACTTATGAAGAAATTATATTCTATTAGAACCTCACAAATTCCCATAACAAGAGAAGCGCAGATATTATTTTTGATGCCAATACCAGTGCTCTGAGAAAAGTCTGCTGATTTGTCCTAAAAGACACAAGATAAAAATTAGTAAGCTACTAAAAACCTCCATTACTCAACACAGCTTAGACTTAGCAATTACCAGTTCGAAGTCCTCTAGTTCACTCTTAATCATTCTATTCGTAATCGACTCCAACATATCATCTAAGTATTGGTAGAACCCCTCTTCCTCCTCCTCTTCTTCTTGCTGTAATGGTACCACTCTGCTCTTATACCAGGCCAAACAGTGTTGAATACAACATAGCAGATAATCCTGTAGAAGAAAAGATAATAACTGAATATTCTTGTTAAAGGATAACCTATCAAACTGTTGATAACTGACAAATAATCCTTATCTATAAGGCTAAATAAAGTTATTCATTAGCATCACAAATTAAGTCAATCTGGAGTTAAAAACAAAACAAAACAGAAAAAAAGAATGGAACTAACAGAGGCATTGTTTTCTGGCCTTTCCCAAAGACAGTGGTTTCACAAGTAGCTGACACCTAAGAATGTAACATCAAATGTGCTATCTCTGATCTGGTACAAATACCAAGGAGCCAGGTTGTGAAATTAAATCCTCTCCAGCACCTTTGCCTGGAAAATCCCATGGATGGAGGAGCCTGGTAGGCTGCAGTCCATGGGGTCACTGAGTCGGGCATGACTGAGCAACTTCACTTTCACTTTCACACACTGGTGAAGGAAATGGCAGCCCACTCCAGTGTTCTTGCCTGGAGAATCCCAGGGACAAGGGAGCCTGGTGGGCTACTGTCTATGGGGTCATGCAGAGTCAGACACGACTGAAGTGACTCAGCAGCAGCAGCACCTTTGAGTCCCAAAGGCTATTCCAAACATATGGATTTAGGTTAAGGGAATCTTTGGGAGACCACCATAGCTTCTCTCTAGGCTGAGGACATCTGTTGTAAGTCACTCAGGAGTTTCAGTTTCTTTCTTCCCGCTAGATGAGAATAGAAAACCAACTGTCCCAGTTTCTCTGAAGGTTCAACAGAATGCCAGTTCTAGCTCAGCCTAAATCATACACTCCAGACTAATGAAGCAGATCGCCTGGGTTCACCTGCTTCTGGGTAACCTCCTTCTTCCAATTCTAAAGTATATCTGTTTAGTACTTGCAATCAAAGAGCCATTAATGGGAGGTAAAATGCTCCTTGGGAGAAGTGATAGATGCCTTGATTATTAGTCAAGTGTTGATATGCAGATATCTCACCACCAGAACCAAGGTGGTGATGGGTCAGGGAAGAGTCAAGAGTAAAAATTCACTGGGAGTACCAGGTGTTTCACAGAGAAGTCATCTCTTTCTGAAACTCAACCATATCAATAGGGCTGGTAGTTTTACTTAAGAGTAAAAATAATGGTTATGGGAGGAGGAAAGAATGGCTCACCAGTGGTTCCTGTAGAAAGACCTGATCTCCTTGGGTCAGAATACAAGCTTCTAATTTCAGAGGAGGCAGTACATCAGGTTCTGGCTCATAGAACTGTTTCAACTGTGTATGGGAAAGAAAAAGACATCACGGTTCATGAATGCTTTTCACTTTTTTAACTGGTCAAGCTAATGGCAACTTTAATGTTTAATGCTTTCTAAGACATTGTTTCCCAACTGTCCAAAGAACACTGCAGGAAAATCTGTTGCTTTGGCTCAACCCTGTCCTTCCTTTGCCCTTGCATCAGGCAGTGCACTGACTGACACCTTTCCTAGTCCACTTCATCACCTCTCCTATAAAACACCATGCTCTCTCACACCAGTTCCTTAATTTGTATAGGCTATCAAGCACTTTCAGTACAGCTTGGTTAATAAGAATAGAGGCTCCAGAGTCAGACTGACTGAATCTAAAATCCCAGTACCACTACTTATTAATTCAAGAAAGGTAGATGTCTTGGTTCCTCATCTGTGAAATGAGGATATTATTAATATAAGCATAAACATTTGTATACGATTAAATGTGCTAACACATGTAAGGAGCTTCAAATACTATTTAGCACATAACAGAGCTCAAAAAAAGTTAGTTAACTCAGCCATAAAAAAGAATCAAATGATGCCATTTACAGCAAAATAGATGGACCTGGAGATGACCATACTAAGTGAAGTCAACTGAGAAAGACAAATACTATATGATATCACTTATATGTGGAATCTTTAAAATGATACAAATAAAACTTATTTACAAAATAGAAATAGATTCACAGACCCAGAAAACAAACTTATGGTTATCAAAAGGGAAAGGGGGTGGGGAAAGGATAAATTAGGACTTTTGGATTAGCAGAAACAAACTATTATATATAAAATAGATAAATAAGATCCCAGTGTATAGCACAGGGAATTATATTGAATATACTGTAATAACTCATAATGAAAAAGAATATATATGTAACTGAATAACTTTGCTGTATACCAGAAACAAATACACTGCAAATCAACTATACTTTCATAAAAAAAAATGTTAATTGCCATTTTCCTCTTTTTAACTTTTGGAGTCTATATAATTTTATTGGTCCACATACTAACCTGAGTTGGGAAGCACTGCTCTATGCTTTCAGTCATAACTTGCCATGTTAATGTGCAAATGTAGATGGACTGATCATTAGTTTGAAAGATAAAATATAACAAGATATAAATTTTATATAAGATCAGGTCCAAGGTCCACTGAAAAACTTTTGATAGTGTAAGACCTTCCAATCATTTCTCCACTTCCAAATGGAGCTTCTTTAGCAGAATTAGCACAAAGCAACGGCATAAAAAAGGAGGAAGAGCGAGAGGGGACGAGAAGTACCATTTATAGCAAAATGGTGGGCTAGGGTTTAGAGAAACCCTCGCAGTAAAGAATAAAAAACACTGCATTAAAATTTTTATATAGATACATTTATTAAATAGATAGCTAAGATAAAAGGAAAGTAAAAGAAATCATGAAATTAAAGACAGAGCCTAGGGTCCGCATGGGGTTGTATCAGAGATTATATCTAGATTGTATCAGAGATTGTATCTGAGATTGTATCAGAGACCTTCACAGAAAGCTGGAATTCTCAAAAGCAGATATCCTTAGTGGATGAACCTAAAAAATAAATCCACCACATGGAGGAAGATAGTGAGGGGATATGTACTTACCTACCTACCTCTGACTTCAGGTGAAGGGGGAAAAGTCTTCTCAGGGACTTTCTAACCATAAGTTAGTTAGCTGAGGCTAGAATTCACATGACTTCAAATATAGGGTTATTTTAGAGTTAAGACTGTCCAAATCATTAGACAATATAGCTGAAAGTTTAAAGAAAGTGTTTAACTTTGAAACAAGTAAGGGGGGAAATGGAATAAAGGAAATTTCAAATTTTACAAAAACCAGAAAAAGAGGGAACATCCCCAATCATTTTACTAAGCTCATACTAAACCAAAGAAATTCAGTATGAAAAATGAAAATTATAGGCCATTCCTTCTTGTACAGATGTATGTATGTCCTAAATGGAAATCAAACCCAGTAGTGTATAAAAAAGGTAATATAATCAATTTGAGTTTATTCTAGGAATGCAATGTTTTTTTAAAAGATCAAATAATATAATTCATCACGGTAACAGATTAAAGGAGAAAAATCATATGGTCATCTCAATAGATACAGAAAAACATCTGATAAAATTTAACATGCATTCAAGAGTAAAACAACAGAACTGAAATGGCAGAAGAAAGTAAACTTGAAGACAGATTATGAGAAAATATAAAATCTGAAGAAAACAGTGTAAAAATATTGAGGAAAAATGAACCAAGATCTGTGGAACAGTATCAGGCATTCCAATATACATACCACTGAAGCCCCAGAAGAAAAGGAGAGAAAGAGGGGATAGGAAAAAATAATCTGATGAAATAATGAATGGACATTTCTCAAATTTGGTGACAAGCATCAACTTAAAAGATTCAAATAGCTTAATCAACTCCAAATAGGAGAAACACATGCTTCAGCTCTTGAGCCAGATCTGAGTTCAAATTCTAGCTCCATCACTTATTAACTGTGAGACCTTGGGCAAATTAAATTACTTAACCTCTTGGAGCCTTAAAACATACATCTGTAAAATGGAACTAAGCAGTTATTTCACAGGGTTTTGTGAGGACTAAATGAGATCATCCACCATATACCATTCATAAATTGCTTGCCCCTCTGTAAGTGCTAAACATTAAGTACTGTTGTTATTACTATTAGTACATAATAGTCTCTTGAACTCTCTCAACATATATTAAAAAAAAAATATATATATATCATACAATGAAATATTATTTAGCCATAAAAAGGAATAAAGACTGATGCACCCTACAATATGGATGACCCCTGAAAACATCATGTTAAGTGAAAGAAGTCAGTCATAAAAGACCACACATTGTTTGACTCTATTATATGAAATGTCCAGAATAGGCAAATCTATAGAGAGAAAAATAAGACTGATGATTGCTTAGGGGTAGAAGGTTTGAGGAAGGATGGGAAAATTAAAGGGGGGGTAGCTAAACGGTGTGGTTTTTTATGAGAAGATAAAACGTTCTCAATTGACTGGTGATGGTTGCACTTTGTGAATTCACTAATTCAAATAAATGCTTAATAATAAATGCTGAGAGTAAAAAGGTCTTATTCACATTAGAAACTCTTCAGCTAAATTCTTCTCATCTTGATGGTCCTTTGAAATATTTCATAATTTGCAGCTTTTTAAAAAAGCTGAGAAATATAGAAAATAACCTAAGAGACACTCATGAATATGTCACTCAGATTTGAGAAATGTCAATATTTTACTGTTTTCTCCAAATCACTCTTCTTTATCAGAAATAAACATAACAGATACTACTACTGATGGCCTTTGTATAAATGGTTCTACAAAATGCCCTTCTGACTTAGGATGTTAACTGAGAAGGTTAATTGTCAGACAATGGCAATATGGTAGACAGATAAACAGTGATTAAAATAAAACAACATGAAATAGCATCATGTACCCTAGGCATGTTTACAACGTACCAGTGGACTACTTAGGAATTATTTTATATTTTGAAAATTATTAAAAATGTCAATTACTTAATGCCTTGGTACCTGTTCCCTTATATCCATGAAAATATAATTTACCTGTGAGAGCAGAGTTTGCATGACTGAGTTAGCCAGCTGAGAATTCCTTCGAAGGACATCATAGAACCCCTAAAAGGAATCAGAGGACAAATAAGCTCTCTATCAGAGTCACTAGTGATTTGCACAATCTTAACTTTAAAATAACTTTGTGTTTCTTTACCTATTCTCAGCTCTCTGAAAAAAAGATGGAGGCCGTATATGCTAGAGGGAGAAACAATTCAGAAAGTTTAGGTTATTGGCCTACGCTAATGTGAGATCTCTGACAATGAGAACTGGATTATAAACTGACCATAATCCTCACAACTGTTAGACATCAGGTCTCGTCTGGCTTTGGGGTACTTTTCCCTTTCCCAGACCTCATTTTTTCCTCTTATCATACATTAGCAGCCTTCCTTTTTAGGGCACTCCCCTACTCTCCAGTGATTCAAAAGTGCCTCCTGGACCTAAGCACCCTAATGTGAATGACTATGACATTTCTTCCCATCCAAAATTTCCCAGTCTTAGTTTAAAACTGCTCAGATTAAAATCCTGGGGACGCTTTTCTTTTTGGAACCTGAGACAGAGGTTATACAGTCTACCAGTGAGAAACAGAAAATGAGAATTGACCACCCCCCCCCATTTTTTTTTTAAAAAACAAAGGATGATCAGCCCTAATAAGTATTAGGATATTTTATAAAAGTATAATGGTAATAAAAAGACAACTGTGTTCCTGGCACAAAAATTACAGAAAAATAAAGGCATAGCATACAAACAGAAAGACTCAGTACACATGAAAGAGGCAATATATTATACCTGAAAAAAGAAATGGCTAATCTCGGAGGAGTTGGGTCTTTATATATTAATATAAAAACTGCAGAAGAATTTAGTTAAACAAAAGCATTAAAAAAAATAAAAGAAAATGCTAGTAAATATTCACTGGAAGGATATGGACTCCACACAAAAGAGACAGTAGGTATCTCAAAGGTGAAGATTACAACCAAACTGTAAAATCTAAATTTCTAGCTCTAAAATGATTATCATTAAAAAAAAAAAAGCAAATGGCAATCTGGCCTGTACTTACAACAAGTATGACAAAAGGTATTTATGTTAATAATACGTAGAGTTTTTTACAAATCAAAAGTACTAACTTAAGTCTTTGATGAATAAATGAATACCAATATCCTAACAGATTTAGGACTACGAGACATTACAAAGTAATTTTTTAAATTGGGAGCTAAATAAGGGTTGAGGATTTCTTCTTTTTAATACAGATGACTGTGGAGAAGAGTTAACTTAGTAGTCTGAGACTGCTATCCTTGGTAAGGTCCGCTTCCATGGAAAGGTTAGCCCTTTGGCTGGTGGCTGTGAATCTGGCTGATCAACAGTTTCTTATACTGATATAAAACTCCCAAAACAATGAGAAGCTTACTGTGCCTAAACTGTATAAACAATATAGTTTATGTTCTTAAAGAGGAATCTGGTTTCCTGAGGACTTTCCTCTATGAGCCTCTTGCTTGTGCTATTTTTTGCTTTGTATTCTTAACTATAATCTTAGCCATGAGAACAAATACATTCTGTTTTATGACTCCTAAAGAAATTTTTAAATAGAGGTGGCTTTGGGGACCCCCCGCCAGTACAATTGTTCCAGCATTGTTTGTTGAAAAGACTATCCTCTTTCTATTGAATTACCTTGGGATCTTTGTCAAAACTCTACTGACCAACTTTATACTTTTCAATTGTGCTGTTCATCTTAGAGGTGCTTACATTCCATATAACTTGTAGAATCAACTTCTTAATTTCTACCAAAAAAGCCTGGGATTTCACTCAATTTACAGATCTTTCTGACACTTAAAAATATTGACAATATTGATTATTCTATTCTGTGAACACTGCGTATCTTTCCAATTACTTAACTCTTCTTTAATTTCTCTCAGTGATATTTTGAGGTCTTCAGTGTACATATCCTGCATATACTTTGTGGAACCTCTCCTTAAGTATTTTTCATCTACTATAAATACTACTTTCAATTTTGAACTGTTTGTTGCTAGTAAGCAGAACTATAAGTGACTATTACATGGTTACTGATCTTGTATTCTACAACCTTACTATATCATTTTTTGTAGACTCTTTGGTATGGTCTATGTACACTATGTGAATCAAGACAGCTTTACTTCATACTTTCAAATCTATAAGCCTTTATTTCTTTTTCTTGCCTTGTTGCATTGGATCAGACCTTCACTTCAATGTAGAACAGAAGTTTTGTGAACAAATATCCTGTTCCTGACCAGAGGAGAAACGCATTAAGTTCTCTCACTATTTAAATTAGATGTAGGATTCATAGACCCCTTTTATTAAATTGAGAAATTTCCCCTCTAATCCTCATTTGCAAAGAGTATCTGCGATTTTTCATCACAAATGTTAAAACAAAGGTATTCTTAATCATTAAAAAAAAAAATTCACTGCTTGACAGCATATGCTATAGACTTGAAAATGTTGTATCTTTAACCCGCCAATGTGGTCATTCACAGTGGTACATTACTGTCAAACAGTCAATGTGGTACAACAATATTCATAGTGAAAAACTGGAAGCCACAAAAATGCCCCCAAAATAAAAAAAAGTTAAATAAATTACTGTATACAAAAAGAGCACTTTTTAGCATTCAAAATTATGTAGCAAAGAACATTTAATAAAATAGGAAATGCTTACAGCATAATATTAAGAGATAAAAAGCTAGAGAAATCTATGATTCCAATTTTGTGTAAGTATGCATATGAGTGGTAGGACTAGTAATAATAAAAAAAAATTTTTTCTATACTTTCTATATTTTTTACAATAAACCTGAAAAATCCAATGTCAGGTGTGGTGCTTGGCAACTACAGTAGCTCAATAAATGCTATTTTAAAAATGCCAAATGAAAGTATAGCTGTGCTCTGAAATGACTTGCACTTAATCTACCTGCTAGATTACCTAATGTTCTCCATCCTATAAAATATGTGTGCTGAAGCACAAAGCATACTAAATGCTAGAAATTGTACTGCAGTCTCCCATGACTGCAGACTTTTGTTCCACTGGCTGAATTATATCCTAATTACAAGTCAGTAGTAATATTTGTTCCATTCATTTTTTGCTAATTGTACTGTCATTACGTAATCTACTCAAGACATTCTGTAAACTGTTGGAAACCAAGAGCAAAATGACAAGCTGTCTGGGGGAATTCCCTAGCAGTTCAGCGGTTAGAACTCTGCTCTTTCATTCCTGAGTGTGTGTGTTCAATCCCTGGTCAGGGAACTAAGATCCCACAAGGCATGCAAGCATGGCCAAAAAAACCCAAAACCCACTAAAAACACAAACAAAAAACCCCAAGAAGTTGTTTTTATGAAAACTAAGTTGAATATTTTGGAAATATTTAATAAAAGTAAATCTGTAAAACTGATTTCTGATGGATTGGGGGAGGGGTAAGACAATTCTAAAAACGGAAAAAACTAAACACATTTAGAAGATTTCTCTACTAAGACTAATCTGGAGTATTTTTCATACTCAAAAGCAAAAGAACTTTTCCTTAAAACAAAAGGCTGGTAAATTAACAGTACATTTAAATATTTCAAATGAAAACATTTAACATGTTTCAACTATTCTTTATGCTTCCTCACCTTCAATGAATTTTTGGCCAAGCATCAATAACTACTAGTCCTCACTGCACTAAATAAGAGCATATCTACTGTACTCTGGTAAGAAAAATTATTAAAATTAAAAGGATCAGTGGAGTTGGGGAGTGGAGTACTACATCTCTTTCACCCTATTGATTTACCTCATAAAGCATGAGTCGAACATCTGCCTGCTGACCTAAGCATCTCTTCAAACTATCCATGATCTCAAGGCAAAAGGTCTCATTGGCAACAGAATTGTAACGGCTATGGATATCCACATGGACCTGAAAGGAAGAGAGGTCAGTTCATGAAGATCTTACCTGAGTAAGTATTAATAGTTCCATTAAGGAGTAAAATGAGCTGGTATTTTTGGTTAAAGAACCTTACATTTAGCTTTCCCCATATGGCAAAACCCAGGGCTGAGGCAGACACTATAATCATTATCAAGCCATGATAAGTATCTTATTCTATTTTGGAATAAGAATTTTCAAGCACTTAAAAAAAATTAACTTACTCATTCCTTAAGATTTTCCTTGGCAATGTGGTACAATATTCCTAAGTCACCTACTTAGGAAGGCACACAGATTATTTCATGCCACTAGAATTTAGTAGTCATAATAAACTTAATTTTACTTAAAAGGCTGAGAATTGAGCTCTTCTGAGGGTTCCATGAACTCCTGAGAGGTTTAGAGGCAGGTAGTTTTGTTTAGATATGGACATGACAAAGAATAATACTGCCTGTTTGATTTACATAATAATTTCAGCAATTATAGACCAAGAACCCTAATCCTTATTTCAGGCATCTTAGTGAGGTAGTATTATTAATACTGCTGCTGCTGCTGCTAAGTCACTTCAGTCGTGTCCGACTCTGTGTGACCCCATAGACGGCAGCCCACCAGCTCCCCCATCCCTGGGATTCTCCAGGCAAGAACACTGGAGTGGGTTGCCATTTCCTTCTGAGGTCAAATCCTAGTTCTACACTTTACTGGCTATATCACTTAGGGCAAATTATTAACCTCTCTCTGTCTCAGTTTTCTTATATTTAAAATAGGGATATTAGCCATTCATAAATGATATCCAGTGTTCCTAATATTTAATCTATGGCATAAGTTATAAACAAAAGTGGTGAGCTGTTGTAACAGCAATAAAGGATTCCTAAAGAAACTGCTATACAGATGTCTCTTATTTACAAATCATATTAGTACTGAATTTAAATGACAATTTTACTGCTGCAAAGCCTAGATTATCATATTATTGTAAAAAGCTTTGTTTTCTTAGATTACAGGTTTTATCAGGTGTGCAAATAAATAAACTATTAAAACTGAGGACAGTAACAGTATTTACCTAGAGAACTGCTGTGAAGGTTAAATGAGAAAATAAATGTAAAGCACTCAGAACAGTGTCTAGCACAGTGTTGTCCATTAGAAACACAATACAAATTACAAATGCAAGCTGTATATATAATATTAAGTTTTCTAATAGCCAAATCAAAAGAGTAAAAAGAAATTGGTGAAATTAATTTTAACATTTTACTTAGCCCAACACAGCCAAAATATTATCTCAACACATAATCAAAATAAAAAATTATGATATATTTTACACTTTTATCTCACACTAAGTCTTCAAAATCCAGTGTGTTGTTTTATATATACAGCACAACTCAATTTGAACTAGCCACATTTCAATCAACATACAGTTCAAGAGCCAACTTGAAGCTAGAGGCTACCATACAGCAAATTTGCCATCAGTAAGTGATGGCTGATATTATCATCATCAGATCCTCAGTTTCAGGATCATCTGTACAACCAGAACCCGAGTAAAAAAATCTTTACATCATCAACTACTGCATCAGTACACACATGATAAGCTGGTGTGAAAAAAAGTCCTTACCTGGCTAACACCAATAGACTGGCTGCACTGAGAAGACGACAAGCTGCCTAAAACTTTGAAGTTCTTCAATAGCAGTAAAAACCCAGCAACTGCAGATTTTCGGGCATCAAGCTGGCTAGCTCAGGAATAGACAGAGAAGAAGTTACCAAACAGTACTGATTTCACAGGAATAAGCTTTTGTGTCAGAAAAATCCAGTTAGTTTTATACAGAAAAAGAATGTGTATTAACAATGAAGAACAGAGCAAAATAAACATACTAAACAAGGCATAGCTGTTCACATCAATTAGGAAGGACAGGAATTCAGCTGAAGTTTTCATCTACTTAACCTCATGACACCATCTCTACTCTTCTCTATCCTGCTGACAAGCCTTTGTGGGCAGTGAGAACAAGAGTCCTGAGAGGCTGCACAATGAGTTGATAAGTCAAACATAAGTACTAAACAACAAAGGAAATTGTTGATTTTCTGAGTCTAAAGGAGACTTCCCTTCTACATAGAGGAGTGCAGTGCTTGGCACCTTGTAAACCCTCCATCCAGAGAAACCATTCATCTCACTGAGACTACAACATACAATGCTGGCCTATCACACACGCTTCTGGGAAAGGACTAACAAAAACTGTCCGCTCTACAACATGGAGAAACAGCATTTGGCTGCTTACTAGTTGCTCCTCTGAATACCCATGAGTGTACTATAATATGGACAATGTGACAATAATTTGGTATTTTATCCTTAAAGTAGCAAATTCTTTCCACAGTACTCATCTCATAATCCCTTTAGGAGATGGTACTGTCATCTCGATCGTGCTTTAGAAATTTGCATGACTGCTGTACTAGAGGTGACTGCAGAGAGGACTTTAGGTAACATTAGAGAGCGTCATTTCCTAGGATCTCAGGGGATGCTACATACCTGGCAAACATGGCTTTCCGAAGGACAAGTATCAAGGAGTCTCTTATTGACATGCTGACTTTGAGAAGGGGCTGAAAGAGGAAGAATCAGTGTTAAAAACAGCAATTTGTTTATTAGCCTTAGCACATTTCTATTCAATACTGTCACCATTTGGCTTAAGAAAGCTTGGTTCCATTTTATAAACACGCTGCAATGTTTATTGCACTTAGTAATAAGAAGAGTTAATACTAATGCTAAATTGAAACTAGTTGTGAATACCTTTATATCTATTGTCTTCAATTAATAATTTCCTAAGAGCCTTTCAATTACTTCACTGACTTGAAACAGAATCAAAGGAGAGAGAATAGTACTATGAAGAGGGGATAAACTTGGAAAATAAACCCTAGCTCAGTGCTTCTGCTCTTTTAATAGAAGGTTCTGTCTTAGAATCAAGGGAAACAGGATTTCTTATACATACGTAATTATGAAGAAATACATCAGACTTCCACTGCAACCTTGTTCATGAGCTGCTTAGGAGTCAAAAGACTTACCTGCACTGCCTTCAGCAGTCCTTGTACGGTTTGAACGGGTAGAAAGGACAAATAGTCAAAAGTTTCTGTAACTTTAGATGAACAACTTTGAAGAACTAATGGTGAATACTTGATGATATCTGAAAGTAGGTCTGAAAAATGGAAGCTATGATCAGTTGCCTCAAATAACTAAAGAGGTTTTAAATAAAAGGAGCATAAATATAGAAAAAGAAATGATAAAAAAGTTTTCTGCTCCTTTCTCAAATAAGGCAAGTAATATACATTTCTGCTGATCCTATATACTGTAAGGTCAATGGTAACCAGATACTTTTAAAAAATTTTATGTCCAAAAGGAAGGAAGAAACTCATTATAGTGCCTGAACAACCAGCACACATTGTCTTCATATTTCCAAGCTGAAATAAATCAATAAATATTTATGAATTTTTATTATAAACAAGCATAATTATATGGTCCTACAAGGAATATACAGAAACACAAAACACGGTCTCTCTTCCTTCAAGAATGATAATTTAGATGAAAATCAAGAAAAAAAATTTTTTTTAATTTTATTTTTAATTGGATGATAATTACTTTACAATATTGTGCTGGTTTCTGCCATACATCAACATGAATCAGCCACAGGTATACTTATATTCCCTCCCTCTGAAACCTCCCTCCCATCTTCCAAGAAAAAAATATTTTAAAAGAATGAAAGAAGTAACAAAATCATATCAAGTATCTAATAATTCCAAACACTGTTCACTGTCTATGAAACAGTAGAGAATTTAAATAGGAGTGTAAAGAAAGTGATCATTATGGGATGGTATGCTTTAGGTGAGCAAAGAGGAAAAGGAAATTTAAGTTATATTCTAAAGAATGCACAAAGAAACAGGGAAAAGTCCAAGTAAAAGTACAGGAAGGTAAGTGTAAGACATATTCAAAGGATGGTGGGGAACTCTGTGGAGGTGGGGTGAAGGATTCAGAAAAGTAAATAATGGAAGTTAATGCTGGAAAGTGAGATTCAATCAAATTGTCAGGGACTTTTTTGTTTTTTTTTGGCCATGCCATGTGGCATCTAGGATCTTAAGTTTCGAAACCAGGGATGAACCCAGGCTCACATCAGTGAAAGCACCAAGTCCTAACCACCGGACAGCCAGGGTGCTCCATCAAGAACTTGAAGTAAGAGGATAAAGACCTGGTAATTTATGAAACAAGGTACTGGTGATTTCTGGGTGACAGACAGATGTTTTGGGAATACTGTTCTGGTAGCAATTTGCAGGGTGAATTGCTGCAGAGAGAAAAGAAAGCAGGGAAGCCAGTTAGGAAGCTGCTGCAGTAGCCTAAATGGAAGGTTATAAAGTTGGGAATTAGACAAATTGATGTCTGTGTGTGGCAGGGAGGGTATAAAAAAGAAGATAAAAACCATGAGGGAAAGAATGAGAGAACTTAGGTACCAAATGTATTCCAGAAGACTAAAAGAAATTCTAGCCTCTGGGACTCAGACATCCATGTTTCAGCTAACAGAAATAGGGACAAAGAAAGAGGTTGTTCGAAGGAAACAGTATTACATTTGAAATAAAAGAAAAAAAAAAAAAGCTAAATGGAAACAGCTAGCAGGAATGAAGGCACTCAGGCACTGAACTAAGCAAATAGTCCTGACATAAAGATTTGGGAGCCATGCCCACAAAAGCTCCCCCCCCCAAAAAAAAACCAAAACAAAACTGAAATCGTGAGAACAGAGGTGATGATATCTACAAGTAAGAGAATGTATAAAAAGAGGAAGAGACACTTTCCACCACGATGGAGTAACACTAACCAGTTATCTTCACTTTAAACACCTACAACAAAACAAGCCAAATTACATAAAACAACAATTTTCAAACACTAGATAATAAGCAGTACACAAAATGATCCCTGAGAGAGGGAAATACATGAGGAGAGGCTTATAATTGTCCCATGTTACTGCCTGGAGAGCTTCTAGACAGGAACACAGAGAAAAACTCAGAAGCCAGTGGTCTTCCTGAGTTAGAGACAGAGTTGAGAATTCAGGAAAGCCAAGGCAGCTAGCACTAGAAAGGAAAGGGCTGCAGTGAAAGCACCCTGGAGATGTGCAGGGGGCTCTCCTTGCATGTGAGCTGAGTGCTCCTCAGCATATGTATGTGAAAAAACAACCTGAGTGAAGCTAAAAGTTACTGGCAAGGAGTAGGCAAATCCATTCTCTGAGGTCATAAAGGGCAGGAAATAGTTCACATTCACAACACCCACACTGTACACACCTCATAATATACAAGGAACATTGCCTTAATTGCAGCATCAAGTTAGCCCTAGATTAAAAGCTGAATGGTCTTTCATTACACAACACAGAAATAATCATCAAAAGGATTAAATACTTTCCAAGAAACAAGTGAAAGTGAAGTCGCTCAGTTGTGTCTGACTCTTTGTGACCCCATGGACTATAGCCCACCAGGCTCCTCTATCTATGGAATTTTCTAGGCAAGAGTACTGGAGTGGTTTGCCATTTCCTTTTCCAGGGGATCTTTCCAACTCAGGGATCAAACCCAGGTCTCCCACATTGCGGGCAGACGCTTTACCATCTGAGTCACCAGGGAACTTAAAGCTCAAGAATATTTGAAGGAAAAAAAAATCCAGCAAATCAACAATGTGAAACTCATAAAGTCTGCCATCTGATCAAAACTTATTAATGATGCAAAGAAGCAGGAAAACACAACTCATGATGAAGACGACATAAATCAACAAAAACATATCAGAAACAACACAATGATAGAATTAGTAGACCAAACCTAAATAACACACTTCTAAATAACCCATGCATTAAAGAACAAATCACAAGAGAAATGAAAAAGTATGTGGAACGGAATGAAAATAAAAAACAAAATTTATAGGATGCAGCTAAAGCAATGTTTAGATGGAAATTTACAGTGTAACGCCTGTATTGAAAAAAAAGAGAAAGACCTCAAATTAATGACACATGCATTTAACCAAAGGTAGCACAGACTAAACCCAAGGTAAGAAGTGGAAAGGACCCAAAAAAGCACACAAATCAATAAAAACTAAAAACAGAAAAACAACAGAGAAACTCAATGAAATGAAAAGCAGGGTCTTAGAAAAAAATCAATAAAATTGATAAACCTCTTGCTGCTGCTGCTAAGTCACTTCAGTCGTATCCAACTCTGTGCAACCCCATAGACGGCAGCCCACCAGGCTCCCCCGTCCCTGGGATTCTCCAGGCAAGAACACTGGAGTGGGGTGCCATTTCCTTCTCCAATGCAGCAAAGTGAAAAGTAAAAGTGAAGTCGCTCAGTCGTGTCCGACTCTTCGCGACCCCATGGACTGCAGCCTACCAGGCTCCTCCATCCATGGGCTTTTCCAGGCAAGAGTACTGGAGTGGGGTGCCATTGCCTTCTCCGAAACCTCTTGCTGGTAAACACAGTATTCCAATAATACTATATTTTATGGACTCTGAAATCTAAAATTTTCATGTATCAGAAATATTCTTCTATTGATTTTTTTCACCCACTTTAAAAAAGCAAAATGAACCCAATGCAAGCAAGAGGAAGGAAATAATAAAAAGCAAAATTTGGTGAAATTGAAAATAAAAAACCAATAGAGAAAATTCAAACTAAAATCCCATTCTTTGAAAGGCTGTAAGCTGACAAGTTTCTAAGCCAGATTGATAAAGAAAAAAAGACAAATCACTGATATCAAGAATGCCTGAGTTTGCAGATGACGTGATTTCTATGTAGAAAATCTTGAAGAATTGCTGAAAAGCTACTAGAACTAATAAATGGGTTTAGCATGGCTGCAGGGGATAAGGTCAACATTAAAAAAGCAACTATTTCTACATGACAACAGTTAGCAATCTACAAATTGAAAAATTTTTAAATACTATTTACAACAGTGTCAAAAAAATGAAATAGGGATCAACTGACAAAAGATACAAGATACACACACTAAAAATATAGAACAGTGTTGAAAGAAATTGAAGACCTAAATAAATGGAGAGATATACTGTATTCATGAGTTAGACGACTCAATATGGTTAAGATGCCAATTCTCTTCCACATTAATCCATAGATTTGAGGCAATCTCCATCAAAACTTGAGCAGACTTTTTATAAAACTTGACAAACTGATTAGTAAATTTACTTGGAAATATAAAGGACCTAGAATAGCCAAAATTATTTTGAAAAAGAACAAAGTTAAAGGACTTACACTATTGATTCTAAGACTCAATATGAAGCTATAGCAATCAAGACATAACATAGCTCACTGGAATAGAAGATTCCTAAAATAGATCCACACATTATATAGTTAGTTGATTTCAATAAAGAAGCCATAGTAATTCAATGAAGGAAAGATAATCTTTTCAAAAAACTGTGCTGGAACAATTGGATAGCTATAAGCAAAAAAACAAACTGTTATATTATACCATACACAGAATTTAACAAAACTGGATCATATATTTAAGTACAACAGATGAAAATATAAAACTTCTAGTAGAAAATATAGGAGAAACCTTAGGGACCTTGGATTTGGCAAAAAAATTTTTTAAATACATGACACAAAAAGCAGCAACTATACAAAGAAATTGATGAACTGACAAAAATATTTGCTCTTCAAATGACATTGTTACAAAAATTAAAAGTCAAACCACAGACCAGGAGAAAATATTTGCAAAACCTGTATCTGACAAAGGATTTGGAAAAATTTCAAAATTATGCTGAAAAAACTAAACCAAAAGGAAAAAGAAAAAAAAAGGTACATATTGTAGGATTCCATTTACACAAAATATTTAAAATTTATAGTGACAGAAAGCAGACCAGACTAGATAGGTCAGGGAAGGAAAAGAGAGATGCAAGAATACATCAGAAAAAGGCACCAGGAAACATTTCTGGGTGATAGATAGGTTCATGGTCTTCCCCAGTGGCTCAGCAGGTGAAGAATCTGCTTGCAATGCAGGAGATAAGGGTTCAATACCCAGGTTGGGAAGATCCCCTAGAGGAGGGCATGGCAAACCACTCCAGTATTCTTGCCAGGGAAATCCCATGGACAGAGGACTCTGGCAGGCTATAGTCCAGGAGGTTGCAAAGGGTTGGACATGACTGAAAACTTAGCGCCCACACAGATATGTTCATCTTGACTGTGGTGATGGTCTCCATTTCACGGGTGTACACACACACCAAAAGTCAAACTGTTATACTGTAAATATGTGTACATTACTGTACCTCATTGTATTTCAGTAAAGCTGAATGTAAAGAAAGAAAAAGTAGAATGAAATGTCAAGTATAGAACTTTGGAGAACCTTGACATTTAAGGATAGAAGAAAGAAAACCAATCTCTAAGAAGAAAGAAAAACTGATCAAAGGCAGGATAAAAGATGCAAACTATTACAGTTATCAGAGAACTTCAGGAGAGTTATAAATAGTGTAGAATGAAAAGGAAATTAAGGAAGTTGATGATTAAGATGAGTGGATTTAGGCATTAGGAAATATGTACGAAAAAAACAAAAAATTCAGAGGTCACCAAAGAGACCAAAGAGGTCACCAAATGACCACTGGTCACTCTGACCAATGAAGTCAGAATGTCAAGGGTTAAGAGAGTGGGAGGTCAATAAGTAGACAGCAGAAGGACAGGACTCACTTGACAATTATTAAAACAAAAAAGAGAGAAAGCTGATGCAAAGTAGAAGTTTCACTCATATGCTCCTTTCCTTCTTGACAACCATAGACAATATAAAAGAATTTATTTTTACTGGCATCATAATCAAAGATCTTGCATTAATCTACTATATCATTAAGGTTTTTTCCCAGGATCCAAAGCATTATGACATTTAAATAAAAATATTCCTGACAACTTTTCCCACCCTTTCAAAGTTCAATACCTAAGAAATGATTGATGGGGGAGGATGCTCTGGTAACAACCCTGTTGAGGACCTGCTCCAGAATTTCTTGTCTGATCATCTCATGGATCTAAAAGGAGCAGAAGAATCAATAAAATATTCCTTGGTGAACTTCAGCTTACAATTGTATTAATACCTATTAGGCAGAATAAAGAAAAGTTTGAATATGGGTAAAACTGGACTGCTTATTTCAAAGACAAACATTATGCGAATCATCTGGAAAGAATCATTGAATTATCATCCTGTACTCAAATGATTCATTAACCAGGCAAACTTTTATTAGCCTTATAGAGAGATCATATGAAAGTACTGCTACATGTAAGGTCCAGCAGCAAACAGGAATAATTCTACCTAGGTATCTACTATTAGGTCAACGTCCATATTTCTGACAGTATGCACAACTTTCATATTAAAATTTAAAAGCCCATAAAAAAACCCTGAAAATCTAGAAAATCTTCAATAACCCTGTCCTCAGTTTCTAGAAGCAGAGTAGTTGCCTTAAAAAGGACCTGTTTTGAATTTTTACTTGAACTTTAGCTAAATTTCATACCTGAACTTGATTACTTTCGGTAGAGACTGATTTCTTTCAGACTCTGGATTAATAATTTGATTATTAGTAAATTCTATGTTCTACAGATACCGTGACAAGGCCAACAACTGTGTGAACCAAGTAGAACCTTGATTTAAAAAAAAGACTAATTTTAAAACAAAAAATATTAAGTCTCTTATTCTAAGAATGTTTTAAAATCAGATTACTGTTAAAGAGTCATGTGTATCTAACATACAACCCTCAAGGACTATTATATGGTATTCACTTTACTTCTGGATCAGAACATCAGATTTACATTTAAATTGACCTCCAAATAACACTGTTAGCAGATACTTTTGGTATGTAGATACACTGAAGAATGGATGTCAAGATGACTTAGAGAAATCACTAGCAAAGCAAATTTGTTTAGCCTCAGATATGATCTTATTTAGATTGAGATAACAATCGTAATATGGTAATGAATTAAAAGAATATGAATTTCCCATTTGGGGTTCTTCAAAAACAATAAACCAATAGGCATGATTCTTCAAATTTGATGTTCTACAGCGACCTAAAAGATTATTTTTTGTATAAGGGTATAAAAAAAAATTCAGAAATGATTTACTGCTGGAGGAAGAAGAGGAAATCATAAGGAAGCTAACCTATATTCAAACTTCTAAGAAATGGTCAGAAAGAACAGAAATTAGAATAGATGAAAAACTCAGATAAAGACTGAGAAAGTATTCATCAAACTGCATCTATTAATGTTTCAACTATTATCCCAGTTTCTGTTCTCAGAAACTGCTACATACTCAAATTGCCCAGTCCCCCAAACTCCCAGGTGAATGTCCTATTTGTAGTATAATACAACAAAATGAGGGAATGGTTGCTGAACTCGAGTCTCACCTTGAAAGTTTCCAATAGGATATTAGCTCCCAGCTTACAAGCATGCTGGTTTGGCATTCTAGAAAGACCTGAGCTGGTTTCAGCAGTTTTTCCATCAAGAATCTTCTTTGGCCCATAGGAATCCATTAAAATGAAGCCAAATTCTACCAAGCCCTGAGTAACATGATCCCAACTATGAACACTGCAGGAAAACAAAGTTTAGTTAAGAAGAAAAACTTAATAAAACACCTTACCTCTACACTCTTTGCCATGTTACACATTTCCCAAACCTGACCTGTATAACCAACACCCCACATGAGTCTTTCCTTTTCATGTACCCTTAATCTGGCAAAATTCTGAATTTTTGGAGGAACAGTAATGGGGAATTGGTAGGCAAGCAATCTCTACCGACAGATCACCATGAAAATCCAGAAACTATGGAACATGAAGCAACATATGGAAGAAACTGGAATATTTCAGTGTACAGATCATTAGAGATTGCCACTCAAGATTTCATGACTACATTTTAATTTCTGCTTCTACTATTCCCCTCATGCCAATAACAACACATATACATATGCTTACAAGTTTGTCTTCCTCTCTAGATTGAGATTCTCTATGGTGGAGAGCACACTGTAGTCATATTTTTGCTCATAGAGCCTAGCACAAATTCTGGCATATAGAAGGTACTCGGTAAATATTTATAATAGGAACATTTATATTCATATTTATTTCATATTCATATTTATAGTAGGAATTGGTCTGATGAATGACTGGATTTCAAAAGCATGAAATAAAACTACAACCAACCTTTGGAAAGCAAGAGAATCCCTGGTGATTTTATACCACTTAATGTTACCCACTATAGTGGAAATCATGTTTATAATAACCTTTATATCATTACATCTACCTGCTAAACAGCAACAAATTATAATGCAGCATTAAAGAATGAAAGAGTTGTGAATAGATTCTCATAACATTCTGACAGATTTTAACAACAGTCACACTCTGGGGATCTGGGATCAAGATAATAAAATGAGTACATGCTCCATTTTTCCCAACCTGAATACTTACAAATGACAGAAAAGATAGATATAACTGTGTGTGAATGTCTATATGTGGTGCATGCATACAATCCATGATAACGTGGAAAAATAAGAGGTGCTTTGACTGTCTAGAAATTATGAAGAATCCTTAAAAAATGAAAGTAATAGAAGGAAAAAAGAAATCATAGACAGCATTATGCAGACTGAAAGGGTGCCTCCAAAAGCGGATGCCAAGGGTAGGTATGCTGGGAACTGGAAGGAACCCTGGGGCAACTTTTGTGGTGACTGGCTAGGATACCCCTGGATGAAGTTCAGTACACATCAACCTTCTCCACCTTTTTCTCCAAGACCTCACTGCATCTGGGGCCTGAGAGGCAGAGCAGCACTCTGAGAGGATGACAACATGCTGAAGGATGAGGGAGACACCATACCTAGAAGATCAGCCCCTGGTACATCCTACTGCTACCCTCGTATCCCTGAGGTAGAGTGTGTTAAATAAATACAGCACTCTCAGACAAACTAATGGGGAACGTCAAATATGATAATAAGGAAATAAGTAATCACCAAATACAAGAAAATAATACGACCAGGAAAGAGAAGCACCAAACTCAACAAAGAGAACCAATCCTATGGGAAAAGATTAATGGAACAAATAGAAGATTTTAAAAGTCTAATGAATATTCTCAGAGAAGAAAGACTATTGCAAGAAACAAAAAATAAACTGTTATGAAAAAACAACCAAGTGGAAATTTTGGAAATAAAAAACATGATGGATAGAGTGAAAACCTCAGCAGATGGCCTAAGAATAAAATGCACAGAACTGAAGAAGTAACTAAAGAATGAGCTCAGGAATTTTTATTTTATTTTGGCTGTGCCAGGTGTTAGTTGTGGCATGCAGGATCTAGTTCTCTGATTAGGAATCAAACCCAGGGCTCCTGCATTGGGAGCATGGAGTTTTAGCCACTGGACCATGAGCAAAGTCCCAGGAATTTTTGTAGAACTTGACACAAAAAGACAAAAATACATAAAGTATGAAAGAAAAATTGAGACATAGTATACAGAGCAAGATATTCCAAGAGAAAAAGGAGAGAGTACTCAAAAAAAATGAAGAAAAACATTTCAAGAGGAAATACATGAATCCTTATAGTGGAAGGGTACATTAAACACCAAGCAGAAATCAGATGGGCCAAAGTATGAGATTCAAAAGATAAATGCAAACAAAGAAACCAGTAAAATAATGAAGTCTAAGTAAGTATTGCTTGTTAGTAATAATGCTGAACAAGAAGGAAGTGGAGAAATTGTGCCCTAAAGTTCTCATTTTGGAGAGAAGAGGCAGTTACAATCCATTTTGCTACAAAATGTCTTATCTGTAATGTGAAAGAGTTCATATGTGATTGGTACAGATGGGAGTAAGTACAACCTAGAAGTTGTATTGGTTCATAGTGATTTTTTTCCTAGTACATTAATGTTTTGCACCTTCAGATTATCTGCAGGTAAGCACAGAAATTGTCAACAGAGCTAAATACAGCAAACCAAAACCACAAAAAAAGCATGACTCAGTAAAGAATATTATAACGGCTGATGTATACATGTATACAATGAAATACAACATTAACCATGAAAATAACAACCAGGATGGTAACCAGTTTTTTTTCTATTTTTTCTATTTTTACTTCTATATTTGGTTAAAGATAGATTTGCCTAAAACTGCTCGTCAGTTGTCTAAAACTACTAATTCAATTCCATCCATCATTCCCAAACTCCAACAGTTACAGTAAAAAAATCTGTTTTTTATTTACCTAAAAAGCCAATGAAGACTTAGACCAACAGAGCAGTAATAGTACTAAAGGAGCCGACTTCAGTTTCGTATTCTTGCTAACAAGGTGGCCAAGAAATCAAGCCTTGGGATTTTAGAATCTGTTGATACAGGGGAAGTCTGCTTGATCAATTTTAAGGGATTTAAACCTTGATATGTGAAGTCAACAACTATAGTCAACAGTTTTCTCTGATGGGCCATAAGTATGGTACCGCACTGCATTTTCTAGCACTAAATAGCTTAAACCTTATGGTTCATAAACTTACCTATTATTTACCACTTCCAAGATCATGGTTGAAATACAACATTCATTAGGAAATAGACTCTGAATATATTTTGAGCCTTGGAGAAGCTGAAGATCCTTAAAGTTTTTTATAACTGAAGACTTTAAAAAGTCAAACACCTAACATAATGAAAGAAATAGGAAAATGAAGCAAAAATGTATAGCCCATACTAGAGAATCTTAACCCTGTAACTGTTCCTACTTGCTGCCACACACTCATATCCCTATAACTGTTTCACTAGATGAGCATGACGCAAAAATTATAACTTTCAGTGAGAACTTAAAAGGAGCTGAAGACATGCCTGACTTGAGAGAAAAATGGCTAAAAATCAATATTACCCACACCCAGGGAAACACGTATGAGAAAAAAGGGTAAAGGATTTTATATTTTCATTCTTGCAAATAATATTTCTAAGAAATATTCCTTGACCAAGTTGAAACCTATTCTCATTAATTTCAACTTGGTCAAGGAATATTTCTTAGAAAGCTACAACATAATACGACTGCTATGAATACCCAGCTAAACTTGCCATTCTTGCTACCTGGACTGTGTGATGTTCCCACTGCTATTCCCATCTCAGCCTCTGGCTTGCCACATAGTTTGAAACAGAAGTATAAATCAAGTATCTGAAGAAGTCTTCAAGCAGCTCCCAGAGAAGAGTGTGGGCCTACATTCTTACAGGGGAATTTGCTGCTGGCAGGATGGGAGTGAAATTATTTAGGAAAGGATAAACAGGCTCTTACACTCCTTATCAACTACAGAAGGAAACCAAAAGTCACTCATAAATACCTGTTCCTCAAATCTTTGTATTCTTGTTACAGAGAGCAAGAGGGCGATGCTGAAAGGACAAATACTGCTGAAATCTCCTTGCTGTGTTGCCTAGAACAGACAAACCAAAAAGAAGTCATAACTTACATTTGAAAAATACAACATATTCTACTTAATAACAGGTCCTTAAGTGGATCAGAAACCTAAACCTAAGAGCTAAAACTATAACTTTTGGGACTTCGCTGGCAGTCCAGCAGTTAACTCTGTGTTTCCAATTCAGGGAGTGCAGGTTCAATTCCTGGTTGGGGAACTAAGATCCCATATAACACAGTATGACCAAAAAAAAAAAAAGCCTACAAAACTTTTAAAAGGAAACACAGCTTGGTATTTTAAATCATAATTTTTTCACATGTGAATTGAATAAACTTGGGGGAAGTAATGTATAGCTTACATTTGGAAGGATAGAATTTGTTTATATATAAAGAACTGGAAACAAGAAAAAAAAATAAAAGGAAACACAGCAGAAAATCTTCAAGAGTTCGGATTAAAGATTTCTCAGATACAATGCCAAAAATATAATTTATGTAAGTAAAAAACTGATAAACTGGGCCTCATTAAAAATCAAAACTCTGGTGCTTCAAAAGAAACACCATTAAGAAACAAGCCACAGACTGAAAAAAATATTTGCTAATCACATACACGATAAAGGACTTGTACCCATAATATACAAAGAAATCTTAAAACTGTGTAAGCCATGCAATCAAAAGATGGGGAAAAGATTTGAATAGACATTTCATCAAAGATTGTTGATGTTGCTGTTCAGCTGTTAAGTCATGTCTGACTCTGCAATACCAAAGATATTAGAATGGCCAATAAGCTGTTTTATAGCTATCAGAATAGGTATAAAAAAACAGACAGTAACAAATGTTGGCCAGGATGTGGGAAAAAAAGGAGTCCTCATACAGTGCTGGTGGCTATGTAAAATGTTGTAGCCACTTTAGAGGACAGTTTGGTAGTTTCTTTAAAATATAAACATGAATGTATTACAAAACCCAGAAATTCTACTGGTAGGTATCTATCAAGAGAAATGAAAACATATGTCTCTACACAAAGACATGCATTTGGATGTTCACAGCAGCATTAGTCCTAATAGCCAAAAAGTAAAAACAACTGCAGTGTCCATCAACTGGTGGACATCTAATCAACGGACACACACACACACACACACACACACACACAGTGGAAGACCATTCAACAACAAACAAGAATGAAATACTGGTAAATGCTACAACATGGATAAAAACCTTGAAAAATTATGCTCAATGAAAGAAGCTATACACAAAAGATTATATATTAAGTGATTTCATTCATATGAAATGTCTGGGAAAGGTAAATCTATAGAAACAGGCATGAAGGATCTTACAAGGTGATGAAAATGTTCCACAACTGAATTATGATGATGGTTGTTGCACAACTGGGTAAACTTAAGAAAAATCACTGAATTATACTTTAAAATGAGTGTATTCTATATTACATAAATTGTAACTCAATAAAGTTAAAAAATAGGTTTTTGAGCCCTAAAAGAAATGGCAGACAACAAAAGAAAAAAATAAATCAAAGATGAATAAAAGAGAAAACCAAAAAACAAAAATAAAACAGTAAACAAATACAAAGCTTGTTCTTTGAAAAGAACAGTTACTAGAAACCTAAATAAAAAAGAGTATATAGACACAGAGAAGATAAAGGAGCTTTAAAGGCTACTTTTCACATTTGGTCTTTAAATATCTTCTCCTACAAAAGGGACCTGAGGCTCCTTGGAGAAATCAGATGCAATAAGGAAAGCACAGGTGTGTTTTGGATAGCTTACGCCATGGAAGTGCTCAAAGACTAACATGGCCATGTTAGAAGGACACATAAGCCAACCTCAGGGATCCAAATGGCCAAATATGGATCATTCTGGGTACTGTTTATGAGTACATGGAATTTTAAAAGGTTCATGGTTGCATAACAATATTCAAAAAAAAAAAAGAGGGAGGTGTGGGGCTCTTTTCACAGAAAACCAACTAGAAGGAATGACCAATAAAAACTTCTGATTTTAATTCTACCATTTTGCAACTCCCAGTATAATTACTGATTTAGGACAAGAATCATTAATAGATGGGAAACCAAAATCCACTGTGTGGAAGATTGCTAAGGAAAGGATTTTCACATGTCTCAAATTATGACCCCATGGATTAATTTCTAATTACAAAGGGAAACATATATCTTTGCAAGTGAAGAAAACTGCTGGTCCTTGTCTTAATAAAATGATTTGGCTAAGACTGCCTGATACTATGAGCCTTTTGATGTGATGCAATAGAATTAAAGCCTCTGGGACAAATCTAGCTCACCACCTTTTTTTGTACAGCCCATGAGCTAAGACTGCTTTTCACATTTTTAATTGTTGAGGGGAGAAAAGTCAAAGGAGTAATAGTATTCCATAACACATGAAAATTAAATAAAATTAAAACTCAGTGCCCATATAGTTTCACTGGCCCACAGCCACACTCATTCATTCATGTGTTGTCTCCAGCTGCCTTCTTGCTACAAGAGTAGTGTAGTGGTGACAGAGGCCATGTCATCCGCAAAGCCTGAAATAGTTTATCTGGTCCTTCAGAGAAAGTTTGCTGACTCCAACAAGAGAAAAAACACAACAGCACTTGAGACATATTCTCACCAAAAATGTTTAACTTGAATCTAATCATGGGGAGACAATAAGACAAATCTGACAATATGAGACACAAGAAAACTGGGCAGGATTCTTAAAAAATTCAATAAAAAGGTATTAATCCTTATTCTTATGAGACACATGTGGACATATTCAGGCACTGAAGTGTCAATATTTCTTCTTTTAAATGGTTCAGAAAAAATATACTTGAGAGAGGTGAGATAAGGTAAATGTAGCAAAATACTTAAGAGTTCAAAACATTTCTAATTTTTATCTTACTACTTCACAAATATTTAACAATGACTTAGCTTCACAAAACTCCATGATTTACTATGAGAAAGAGACAATTTCCCCAATTTGCAAATAAGGAAACAAGTCAAGAGTGAAGTTCATATAATAATGGAGCTAAGGCTAAATTTTGAATTTCCTACAGAACAGTCTTCATCTTTAAACAAACAAACAAACAGAAAAACACTAGAACACTTAAGGTCTGGTTTTAAAAAGGGACTTGCTTAAAAATGTAGTGGTATCATGTATCTTCCACTTTCAAAGTTAAAAAAGAGACCCTCTAGACCCAGGGTCTTTCTATAGTATTTCTATGTATTGGTTTCCAGTCATTAAACGGCATAAAAAGAGGCTTGAGTTCAAACGTCCTTGTTTCATAGAGATCCTGGATCACCTTAAGAGTCTGGTTACTACCTTCAAGTGTCTCAGGAGTTCTCTGCCTAGCTCAAAATCCAACTTGATGGCAAACACAATATGTAGAATAATGGTGCCTTCCACGTGACGAAGTTCATCCAATGGTACAGTAATAAGATCCAAGTACCTAAAAGATTCAACAGAAAGGTTTGAGCTATAGCTTGACCAAGAGACAACAGTGCATTTGCTCATATGAACGAATAGAAAAACTCAGGCTGAACTAACAGGATCACTGGAGGCAGGCAGAAAGTACAAAATCTACTTATTCTTTGCTCCTTTTCATGAAACTTCCTGAATGAACTGTCTATGGTCATTATTTCCACTTGTTTACCTCTCCCCAGTTAAATCCAACTCAATTAAGCTTCTGTGCCCTCCCTAACCTCCCTTCCAATGCTATTTGATTATCCTTGCAAGGGCTACAAATGACCTCTACATTGTCAAAATCAATACTCAAGTCTCACCCTAATTAAAGCCTCAGTAGATCTGACACAGTTAATCCCTTTCTTTCTGGAAACATGTTCTTCTCTTAGCTCCTGGGGCACTGTCACTGGCCTCAAATTATTTGTGCTGGCTCATCCTTCAAGTGGTGGAATGCCTCTGAGAGTTCAATCTTGGGTTCCTTTTCTCTTTTCACAACTTCCCCAGGGACCCTAAAGAGCCTGCAGGCTTCAGTCCCTTCCAATCTGTATCTCTGGTCCCAACCTCTCCCTGAAACTCCAGACTGCCTGCTCAGCACCTTCATATAAGATACTAATACATATCTCAAACTTCCATGGTAAAAACTGAGCTTCTTCTCCTCTAAACCTGCTTGTTCTGTCAGTCTTTCCTGACTCAGTATACAAGAACAACTTCTCATCAACTGCTCAAGTACAACAACTTAAAATTGTTATTCCAGGTTAGTAGATTGAGATAGGATTAAAAGCACAAATGCTGCAGACAAATTGCTTGCATTCAAATCACAGCTCCACCAATTTATGGCTATATAACCCCAGGAAATCCCTTAATTTCTCTGTGCCTTGGTTTCTCCATGTATAAAAGAGAGACAAAATGGAGTTGCTGTGAAGTTTAAAGTGCTAAAAAACAGTACTTGGCACACAGCAAGCATTCTACAAATATTTGCTTCAAAAACTCTTTTCCAGCCATACCGTGCTGTGTCCTGCCTTTGGACTAACTCTTCCACTGAGAATGTTTTTTTCCTTGAGCTACATATTATGGCTCTTATCCTTCAGGCTTCAGGTAACACAGCACATTCTCAGAGGTTTCCCTGACCCCTCAACCTAACGTAGCCATGCTGTCACTGTCACATCATCCACTTGAAACGTATGCATAGCCCTTTCCACTCTAATACTTTTCTTGTCATTTCTTTTCTTTTCTCATTAAAATTTCTCCATGAGAGCAGGAACTTTGACTGGTTCATCACTGTCCCAGGTCCAATAGCTTCTGGCACAGAGTAAACACTTAATAAATGCCTTTGAAGTCTATAACTACAGAGTCATTATTGCTGTTTTCCAGGAAAGATTAAAATAAGAGTTGAGGAGACTACACTATTTTTTAACTTTATTACTGAGCAGCTGAGGGGAAGGTAGGGACTGAAGAGTTAGATAACGAGATGATGAATTTGGAAAAATGATTTTATTTCTATACTCTTTGACTCACTCATCACCACTTTGTTCCTCATTGTGTTGCTGATCTAGCTTGTTGAAGAAAGCTATGATTCCTACCAAGACCCTCTTCCGGCTTCCCTGAAAAAGAATAAAACAAAATAAATAAGGGCAAGTTAAACTACTTTTCAACTTAAAGAATTTTCAAGTATGAATTTAAATAAATTATAAGCTAGACTCACACTAAGAATTTATAGAACACTTTCATAAAAACACTTTTTGAAACAGAGTTTGAAATACATCTTAATATCAGACTCTAAGGGGCCTACAATCCACCCTTTCAGAGCTCTTCATCCCTCTTCCTACCACACACACGAGACCAGAGATAACACACATTCACTCTGAGGACCATGACATTTTTAGTAGACCAAATTGTCATATGTGAAATGAAAGTTTCTATGTCCTAGTACATAAAATAAAGAGTATGAATAAACTGAATGGTAATAATTGGTCATTACACCAGAGTTTAAAAAAATATTTTATTTATACCTTTGAGGAGAGAACCAGAAGTTGATAGACCAAGGGTGGTATTTCTTGAAGATTCAATTTGGAGAACACCTTCAACACTTTTTCCACCACAAATTCCACCTCTTCTGTAGTCAGAGGGACAGCCCTGTGGATCAAAGATTCTAAAGGTTAGAGACCAATTTGGGAGATATCAGAATGTTGTTAATTGCGTCTTTTGATTTTTCTCTAATGGAGAACCTTAAAGGAAACCAATAATCTTTCCTCAGCAAAGTTATCTTGGAAATAAAACATCATATACTTTAAATAAGAAATTAAAGCAAAAAAGGGTGGGGGGAAATCTTGTAACAGAAAACAGAGGTATCAATACTCTTACTCAGGAACAGTGGTATTTGAGCTTACTACATTTCAATTTCTAGCAGGTAAGTTCTCACAGCAGGATTAAAAAAGAAGGGAATGATGATACTTACTTGAACATAGAGGTGAGTTGGATTACATACTGATGATCCCATCTGATTAAAAATGAAAAAGAAAAGTTTATGTTGTTTTAACTTATTTACATGTTACTTTATAAAATTAGCAAGGAAGAAAAGAATTAGGGCCATTTCAAGTTTGATTTGCTGCTACTGGGAAATAACATCAAAGAAATGACATTTAAAACAATGAAATAACAGCTTTTAACCTACTGGACTGGCACAATCAAAGCCTGATGACATTCAGTGCTGGTGAGATTTTGGTGAACAAACACTTCACATACTATTTTGTGGAACATACACTGATATAATCCTTCTGGGAAGACAAGTTGGCAATACTACTTACCGACTTTAAACATGCACATAACCAAAGAGCCACCCAGCTTACTATTAGGAATATATCCCATGTACATGCTTATAAAAGGTCACCCAGACATAAAAGAATGTTAACTGCAACATCTTTTATAATAGCAAAAACCCAAATAGCCAATATTATTTACTGGCAAAAACTAAATAATCTAACAATTAGAGATTAGCCAAATATTAGAATACTATGGAACTATTAAAAAGAATGATGTAAAGTAGTATATGCTGACATGAACATATGTGTTAAATGAAAAATGCAAGGTACATTACAATGTAGAATGAATAATATTTTGTGTAATTAAGAATAAATGGATAAACATACCTGAGCTGATACATGCTTAAAATTATTTCTGTAAGAGACCTTATGAACCATGAAAGCAGTTATCTCTGGTTTGGATAATCTAGTTCCTTTCAACATATTGAAGTATAATCACAGTATTATGTAACTTAGTATTCTATTCATTTCAGGCTATATATATAAAAACACGTATTAAGGATTTACTATATATATACATATATACACAAAGATCTTTCATCTTCGCTATATGTCTTTATATATTTCATTTTTAATGGGTATAAATTGCATGGAGTGGCTCTTTTATAGCTTACATACCACAACTTACATATCTCTATTATTGTGTCCTTAAGCTAGTCACAAATTTCTGTATTGAAATGTTCATGTATGAAGACTTTCTTATACAATGCAGTTTTTCCTTAGCATAGACACTTGTATTTCAGGTTTAAAGATACAAATATCAGGCTTAATGATAAAAATATCACTTATATATCCCCCCCGCCCCAAAATAAAAGATAGTGGCAAGGTGACTTTCTAGCCTTGAAGACCCTGGGACTCCAAATAATACTATAGGGCTAAATTGCTGTGTTAGGATGACAGTTAAGTAAGTAGAGACTATATGTATAATGTTAGAATAAAGAATACAGCAAATAACCTCTCTCAAAAACTCATCACAGACTAAATGGTTTTATAGTGGTAAATCATAAACAAAAAAATGGACTAAAACTTCAGTGATATAAATTCCCAAAATAATGGTATTCCTTTTTTTGGTGACTTATAGTCCTGAGAAAAATTCTTCATATTATTAAGGACTTACCTGCCAGAACAGAGGGTGTTAATCAACTGCTTCTTACATTCTTCCCCACTTAGTTCACCTAGAAATGCAAAATACACTGAAGAATAAATCCGATTAAGTGAAGAAAGAACAAGCCACTGAAATTGGAAGAAAAATTACCTTTTCCATAAGTCAGATTTTCCTTTTTGGTACCAAGGGCAGTGAGAATGACGGGCAACAGCTCCAAAGATTTTCCGTTTGTGAGCTTGCCTTCATTGATAGCACTAACAAACTCATTGGCTAATTCAACCAATAGCTGTCCCGGAAAACGGTGAACCTAAAGTTCATGGGATTAAAAAACATTCAGCAGATATCTAGATGTTTGATACCTCTTTCCAAAAATCAGTCTTTTGCTGAGTTGACAGAACTGGCATTGAAGCCCAAAACGGGTTCTAAAAGTGATTCAGGGAATCATTCTGCTCTGGTAAAGGATTTCAAAAGGTCAGGATCTTCCATTAGTTCCCTGATGTTCTTAAATATTCCAGCTCTTGAAAGAGACACATGTCCATGATACTGGAAACGTAACATAAACATCTAGGTGGTTTATGGCTCATTCATCGGCTATTTTGTTTTAGAACGGTAGTTCTTACTTGTAAGTAGGAACTATGGTGGGTCTGAGACGTTTACATTTTCCCTCCCTCAACATATAACCAACCCCGCTCCAAATTCAACCAAAACCAAAACAGTTTTGTTTTCCATCTCACCTCCAGCATTAGCAATCCTGTGATTTCAGATGCTACTTCTTTCTGTAAATCCCCTGATTCCAACAACTGGATACAACAACTGTATATCTTAAGTCTCTTAAGAGCTCCAGCTTCCTCAGAACAGGGTAAACCTTATCATTTTCAACAGGTAGCACAGAAACAAAGAAAGAAAAAAGGAAGAAGTCTGACAAGGTTGAAGGGCAAACAGGAATAACAAACAGCTTTGCAGTTGAATACAGAAACAGAATTATCAAAATACTTACTATGGTACTTAGAACAGCCAATATTTAGGAGCTTTGAAAAAGTTTTTTAATTTAGACAGAAAACTGAAATACCAGTTTTTCTGTACACTTCCATCCATGCCATTAATTTTTAAAATAATTTTATAGTGCAGAAGAAGGAACACCTTCTAATATTTCTTAAAGCTTTTCGGGATCCAATAACCCAAATTAAGTAACATACTTTACTTCAAAACATCATCACTGAGTGAAGTCAGCAGGAAAAGAGAGAAAAATACCTTGAGGTGAATGGGAAGAAAAAAACACATTCCAAAAGTTATTGAATACAGCTAAAGTAGAGCTTAAAACGAAACCTACAGTTGTAAATACCTACATTAAAAAAGATCTCAAATCAATAACCCAAGCTTCTACCATAAGGAATTATAAAGAGATGAAACTAAAGTCAAACCAAGTGAAAAGAATATAAAAATAAAATCAGACATAAATGAAAGAATAGAATAATAAAAATCAAGGAAACCAAATCTTTTTCTTTGAAAAGATAAACAAAGTTGAAAAATCTTCAGACTGACCAAGAAAAAAAGAGAGAAGAATCAAATTACTAAAATCAGGAATGAGAGTGGCATTACTACTAATCTTGCAGAAATTAAAAAAAAATAAAGTAATACAATAAACAACATATGAAATGAATAAATTGCTGTAAAGACACAAAGTTATCAAAATTGACTAAAAAAGATAATAGAAAACCAGAACAGACTTATAAATAGAGACTGAATTAGCAATAAAACCTCTTCTACAAAGAAAAGTCCAGAACCAAATGGCTTTACCGGTGAATTCACCAAACATTTAAAGAATTAACAGCAACTCTTCCAAAAAAACAGAAGAGAAGGTAACATTTCCAAACTGAGTCTATGAGGTCAGTATTACCTTTATACCTAAACCAGACAAAGACCGGAGAAGGCAATGGCACCCCACTCCAGTACTCTTGCTTCGAAAATCCCATGGGCGGAGGAGCCTGGTGGGCTGCAGTCCACGGGGTCGCGAAGAGTTGGACACGACTGAGCAACTTCACTTTCACTTTTCACTTTCATGCCCTGGAGAAGGAAATGGCAACCCACTCCAGTGTTCTTGCCTGGAGAATCCCAGGGACGGGGGAGCCTGGTGGGCTGCCGTCTATGGGGTCGCACAGAGTTGGACACGACTGAAGTGACTTAGCAGCAGTAGCAGACAAAGACATTCTAAGAAAACTATGAATGATATTCCTTGTGACTACAGATGCAAAAATCCTCAACAAAATATTAGCAAACTAAATTCACCAACATAAAACAAAGACTGTACTCTCTAACCAAACTGGATTTAACCCAGTAACACAATACTGGTTCAATGTATGAAAATCAATTTCATATACCACATAAATAGAATAAAGGATAGAAGTCACATGATCACCTCAGCAGATACAGAGAAAGCATTTGAAAATTTCAGTACTGTTTCATGATTAAAAAAAAAAAAACACTCAACAAACTAGGAATAGAAGGAAAACTCCTTAACCTGATAAAGGGCATCCATGAAAAAACCACAGAGGTTAAAGTGTCTGCCCACAATGTGGGAGGCCTGGGTTCGATCCCTGGGTCGGGAAGATCCCCTGGAGAAGGAAATGGCAACCCACTCCAGTATTCTTGCCTGGAGAATCCCATGGACGGAGGAGCCTGGTGGGCTACAGTCCACAGGGTCGCAAAGAGGTCGGACATGACTAAGTGAGAGACTTAACTAACTTAACATCATACTTGCTAATAAAAAACTGAAAGATTTCCCCCTGAAATCAGGGAAAAAAACAAGGATGTTCACTCTCAGCATTTCTATTCAATACTGTACTGGAGGTTCCAACTGAGGTAACTAGGTTAGAAAAATAAAAGGCATCTAGATTGAGAAAGAGGTAAAGTTACATCTATTTGAAGATGACATAATTTTGTTTATAAGGGCTCCACAAAAAAGAAACTACTAGAACTAATCAGCAAGTACAGGAAGGTTGCAAGATATGAGATCAATATACTCATCTACTGTGTTTCTATACACTAGCACTGAACAATGAGAAGATTAAGAAAAGAATCTCATTTACAATCACACTCAAAGAATACTTCAGAATAAATTTAATAAAAGTAGTGCAACACTTGTACTCTGAAAAGAACAAAATATTGTTGAAAGAAATGAAAAAGAACCTAAGTAAATGGAAAGATATGTCATGTTTATTAATGGAAGACATATAAAGATAGCAATACTTTCCATAGATAGATTCAACATAATCCCTACCAAAAACTCAGTTTCCGTTTTTGCAGAAATTGACAAGCTAATCTTAAAATTCATATGAGAACTCATGAGACCCAGAATATCCAAACTAATTCTAAAAAAGAAAACAGTGGAGGACTTACACTTCGCAATTTTAAAGCTTACCACAAAGCTATTCTAATCAAGACAGTGTGGTGCTGACACAAAGAGACACATCTCGATCAAGGGAATACAACTCTGAGTCCAGAAATAAACCCTCGCATCTATGGGCAATTGATTCTCAATAAAGGTACTATGGTGGTTCAGTGGCTAAGACTGTGCTCCCAATGCAGGCGGCCTAGGTTCAATCCCTGGTTATGGAACTAGATCCCACATGCTGCAACTAAGACATAGCACAGCCAGATAAAATAAATATTTTTTAAAAAGAAGAAAAAAATGGGGAAAAATGAAGCTGGACTCCTACCTCACATCATATACAAAAATTAACTCAAAAATGGATAAAAGTTTTACATGTAAAAGCTAAGATTATAATCTTGAAAAGAAAACACAAGAAATCTTTTCAAGAAATCTTGAAAAGGTATAAATCTTTGTAACTTTGGATTAAGCAATGATCTTTTAGATAAAAACCAAAAGTGCAAGCTACAAAAAATTAATTTTTTTTAATTAAAAAAAAATCAAAATTTAAAACTTCATGCATCAAAAGATACCATTAAAAAAATGAAAAGAACCTAAAATGGAAAAAAACTTTGTGATTCATACATCTAATAAGGGACCTATATCTAGAACATTTAAATATTACAACTCAGTAATAAAAAGACAATCAATTTTTAAAAGGTCAAATAATTTGAACACACATTTCTCCAAAGACATACAAATGGTCAGTAAGCACAAGAATAGATATTCAATATCATTAGCCATCAGCAAAATGCAAATCAAACCCACAATTAGATACCCCTTCACACTCACCAGAGTGGCTAGAATGAAAAAGACAATAACAAGTGTTGACAAAGGATGTGGGCATTGGGAATTCTTATTCAATAGTGATGGAAACAGGATGCAGCAGCTTTGGAAAACAGCTCATCAGTCCTCAAACACTTAGACACAGAGTCACCATGCTGCCACTGCTACTAAGGCGCTTCGCTTGTGTCCAATATGACCTAGCAATTCTACTCTTAAATATTTACCAAACAGAAATGAAAATGTTTTACACAAAAATTTGTAGCAGGATTCATAATTGCTAAAAAGTGTAGATAACCTAAATGTCCACCCATTCATGAATGGAAAAGTATGATCTATTCAGATAATGGAATATTATTCAACAGATAAATGAAATACTGATACAGGTTACAACATGGACGAATCTTAGTAACCTTACAGGAAGTAAAAGCAGCCAGTCACAAAGGACACATACAGTATGATTCCACTTTTATGAAATATCCAGAATAGGCAAATCTATAGACAGAAAGCAGATAAGTGGTTTCTTAGGGCTGGAGTGGATCAGGAATTTAGGAGGTGACAGCTAAGGAATGTAAGGTTTCTTTCAGGGATAATACAAATATTCGAAAATTTTGACAGGCGTGCATCTTGGTGAATATATTAAAAGCCGATGAATTGATATTTTAAGTGGGTGAATTTTATGATGTCAATTACATCTCAATAAAATAATATATACTTTAAAAGGGTGAATTTTTTAGTACATGGATTATATCTCAATTTTATAAAACGTATCATTAGCTAACTATTGGTCCTTCACAGCACTGATTTAACAGGATTAAAATAGTTATGAGGCAGTTTCCATAAATATTCGATAATTCATGCTAATTTGAAACTCAGATTTCCAAATCTATGATTTTAAATAAGGTAAAAATAAGGTTAGTTACACAAGTGGGAGCCATGATAATCTGTTCCCAGTTTTACTCTTATTACTTTCACTTAGTATACATAGGCAGCAGCTCCTGATTCTCTGTTACTTCCTGGTCTCAGATATTTCTACAGAACAGTCATTTAAAAAGTTTCCAAATTTTAAATATGTGTTTTTGAACCCTTGCAAGGCAAGACCCAATTACTTGAGGGGGTAAGAAAAATAAACCAAGTTAAAATAACCTCCTAAGAGTCTAAAGCCACTTTTAATTTGTGCTTATAGAATTTTATTCTACTACAATTTATAAAATGATTGTGAGTTACAATCTGCCACAATATAAAACTGGCCCTTGTTCAAGATACAGAAACAAATATTCCCCACTGGGAATTAAGCATCTCTAAATAAGTCAACTAAGGTATTCCATTTCTTTAACTCAGAGCTCCCTAGCCTCTTGTTAAACACAGATTAAGTATTAAACATTGCCGTTCTCCACAAGCTTAAAAGCACAAGTAAACCAAACCGTATTTTATGAAGTACAACCTTTACAGGTTCTAAAACTAGCAATACAATCTCAGATAGCCACTTCTACCTGCCTTAGAAAAATTATTTAAGTCCACAAGATAGTGCTATTGATTCTGTAAAATCCCCAAAACAGAAAAGTTTCAGCGGGGCTTCAAGCAATACAAAGAGTAGCAATAGGAGCCAAAAGTAAACAAACATACCAGTGAACCCAGAGAGAGAAGAGGCATTATTATTACCTTTGAAGATGGCTTTCAGCAGTGCTCCAGCAGTTTTTCCTCTCACCGCCTGATTCTGAAGGAGGTCAGTCAGCTACAAAGAACGGAAGGAAAAGGTACAAGTCTGGCAACAATTTCCCTATTTGAATGACCTAAACTCCCAATATGAAAAACGCTCATCTGTCAGAATCATATCTTTCAGAAACTCCAGGCATCAAAAATAAGATATGTGTTCACATTATAGAGGGTGGATCATAAGATGATACTGGGTGGTCAAGATGAAATTTATTCATACGTTCATTCTACAAACATTTATTAAGTATTTAATCAGCACTAGGTATTGAGCTATGTTCTTGGGGATATACATTCATTCAACAAATACTCTGAATATGTTCCTCTTCCTCAGCATTAGGTATACAAGAATGAACAAGACAGACACAGTCTGACTCAGTTTACAGTAAGACAGAAGCAAAAAGGATAACAGGAAAAAAAATCAGAAAAAGAAATGGTTGAAAAGACTGAAACAGATAGTAATTGAGGAAAGGGAGGCAACTTCCGCTAGAGTAGTCAGGGAGAAAGCTTCTCTGAGGTGGAGGACATTTCCATATAGAGAATTGGAGGATGAGAAAAAGCTGGTTATGCAAAGGGGGAAAAGGAAGACACTTCAGATGAAGGCATTGTTACACGCAAAGGTCCTGAAGGAGCAAGGCGTTTGGCAAGTTGGATGGCCTGAAAAAAAATTTTAAAGACCAATTTGGATGAAAAGTAGTAAGGAAGAGTGGCACAAGATGAATTTCGAGAGAACCAGATGATAAGAATCTTGTAGGCCATGGTAGGAAGTTCAGATTTTTGTCGAAATGCAATAGAAGTAACTAAAGAGAAAAGAGGAGAGGGACATGACAGATGTTTAAAAAATAAATCAGTCTTCCTCCTATGGCAGAAACTACACTATAGAAGGGTTTAAGAATGAACTAGAAATACGCTAGGAGATTGCTACAGTGATCAATAGAGAGATAATGGCCTACACTGACGTCATCAGAGAAGTCATGAGCTGAACTGTGTTCCCCTGCAAAATTCATGCTTAAGTTCTAATCCCCAGCACCTCAGAATGTCATTTTATTTGGAAACAGGGTCATTGTAGGTGTAATTAGTTAAGGTGAGGTCACATGGGTAGGCCCTAATCCAATATGACTAATGTCCTTAGAAGAATGGGAAACTTGGGACAGAAACACATACAAAGCAAGAACGCTATGTGAAGATGAAGGCAGAGACCACGGGTGGGTGATGCAAGGCCAGGAATCTCAAAGATTGTCAGCAATCGACGAGAAGCTAGGCAAGAGGCGTGAAACGGATAGTCACAGCCTTAGTAGGAACCAACAACGCCGACACTGTGATCCTGGACTTCTAGTCCTCAGAACTGTAAAAATAGCTACTGTAGTTTGAAGTACTTTGTAAGATGAAGTACAGGTGGTCCCCAACTTAAAACATTGGATCAACTTTGATTTTCAACTTTACAGTGGTGCAGAAGTGATACACTTTCAGTAGATACTGTATTTCAAATTTTTGCCCTTTCCTGGGCTAGTGATCAGCTTTGGGATCACAAGGATAAACAACCAATACACTTAAACCATTCTGCACCCATGCAACCATTCAGTATTTCACTTTCAGAACAGTATTCAATAAATTACATGAGATATTCAAGACTTTATTAAAAAACAGGCTGTTGGATGATTTTACCCAACTGAAGACTAATATTAAAGTATTCTTGGCACATTTAAGGTAAGGTTAGGCTACGATGTTTGGTAGGTGTATTAAATGCATTTTCGATTTACGATATTTTTCAATGTATATTTTCAACTTAAAATGGGTTTATTGGGATATAACCCCACCTTAATTTGAAAATCAGTACACTGAAGATATATTTGAGAGCTTGATCAGGAGGACTTTACTCGGGTCTGAATGTTTATGTCCTCCAAAATTCATGTGTTGGACTCTTCAGACCCATTGTAATGGTATTTGGAGGTGGAGACTTTGCCAGGTGAATAGGTATAAGGACGGAAATCCCACAAATGGGATTAGAGCTCTTATGAGAGATCCCACAGAGCTCCCAGGCTCTTTCTACCATATGAAGGTACAATGTGAAGCCTGAAATCCAGAAGAGAGCGCTTACTTGACCATATTGGAACCATCATCCAGGACTTTTGGTCTCCAGAACTATGAGAAATAATTGTTGTTATAAGTCACCCAGTCTACTGTATTTTGTTATAGCAGCCTGAATGGACTAAGACAAAGACAGATTTCCTCATGGTTTAGAAGTGAAATGGCTGTGGTGATAAAGGAAAAAGAAAAATTAAGGAGAACTCAAATTTCTGGCTTAAGCAACTAACTGGCTAGATGGTGACACCATTTACTGACATGGTGAAAATTTGGGATTAAGCAAGCATCTAAATCTTCCAGAGGGCTTGTTAAAACAGAGACCCTCACTTGCAGTTTCTGATTTAGCACATCTGATGTGGGGCTCAGAACTACTATTTCTAAGATATCCAAGTGGAGATGTCAAGTTGATAACTGGATATGCCAAAGTAGAGCTCAGAGAGGAAAGAGGTCAATGGGAACATGTAAGATCATCCAGGGAGAAAATGTAAAGATAAAAAAAGCACAAACATTCAGTGATTAAGCAGCAGCAGCCAGAAAAAACTGAGAAGATGAGGTTGATAATATCCAGACAAAGGACTACCACAGAAGCCTTCTACATGTGCCTGGTCTTTCTGACTGGAGTTTCTCTCTCCCTTCTTAAATACTTAATAAGGAAGTAGCTGACTGCTCCGCCTGGAACCTCCAATAGCCCTTGACATAACCCTTATTAGAGGAGAGGTTCCCAACCAGGGATTACCCCCTTACCTCCACCCCAGGCAGGGTATACAGGGCAATGTCTGGAGACATTTTTAGTTGTTATAACTGGAAGGGTGCTGTCACCTAATGGGTGTAGGCCAGGGATGCTATTAAACATCCTACAATGCTTAGGACAACCTCCCTCAATAAGGAATTATCCACTCTAAAATATACACAGTGCCAAGGCTGAGAAACCCTGACTCTTCTTGAAAAAATTCAGTTTTAAGAGAAGGCAACATGGCATACGGGGAAAAAACTGGCCCCAGAATCAGAAGACCCAGATATGAATCCTCGCTTTGCCATATATTAGCTTTACAACCTCAAGTTATCTAACCTGTTATGCGTGTCTAGTCCCTGCCTCAAAGCACTGCTAGAAGGGTTACATTAGATGACAGGCAGAGAGGACCCTGTGCAGTTCTAGTGCACAGCAGGTTCCAAACAAATGCTGGCTCTCTCCCATTCCTCCTGTCCTCTATTCCTGTTTCGTCCTCCTCCCTCTAGTTACATGATCTGCAGTCTTAGTTTTTGACCTTATTCAGTTACCTTTTTACTGCATTTTAAAATGCAAAAGTAAACCAAGTGTGTGTTAGTCACTCAGTCATTTCCGACTCTGTGACCCCATGGACTGTAGCCCGCCAGGCTCTTCTGTCCACGGGATTCCCTTAGGCAAGAATACTAGAGTGGGTTAGCCATTCCCATCTCCAGGGGATCTTCCCCACCCAGAGACTGAACCCAGGTCTCCTGCATTGCAGGCAGATTCTTTACCATCTGAGCCACCAGAAAAGCCCCAAGTAAGATTAAGTATCCTTGCTATATTGGAAGGCTTAACATTTTTTCTTTTAGTGGACAGACTGGAACTACCAAGTTAATGGCACCGTGAAAATAGATTTTTATAAGACAGGACATTCCTCATTTTCTGTTGTCTGATGCTTCCTCGTGAGTAGACTTGAGTTTACGCATTCTTGGCCAGAATACAAGTGATACTGTGTCCTTCTTGGAGTATTACACCTGGAGGCATGTGATACCATCTGTCCTTCACTGGTAGTATGAGTCTGATCACCCAGTCAAATGTGTTGCCTGATTTTCCCACTTTATAATTATTTTTTCCCCTCCCTTTGCAACCAGTATGCAGTTTGTGGAAGTAACTTTAAGACCATGCAAGTATCGTGTTCCTCATCTCACTTTCTCTTGTATAATGAAAAAGCCCAGCAGCAACCTCTAATATCAGGTTCTCAAAGTCAGCATCACCAGGTATGGCACATCACAAGCCCAGTGATATAACACACAGTGAAAAGGCATGGAGCCATTTCTGTGGTCTTTTTGCTAAGGATGCATGTCCTGAGTCCAATCATGAGACACATCAGACAGTCAGCAAAATAATGGATCAAAACTCTTCAGTGTTCTCAAAAGACAGAGAAAGACTGAGGAGCAGTTGCTGATTGCAGAAAATCAGGGGAAAATAACAATTAAGTGCAGTGTAGGATCCTGAGTGGGATTCTGGAACATAAAAAAAAAACGGGTATCAGTGAAAAAACTACCAGGTAGGGTTCAAATACTCTTTAGTCTCACTAAAGGTACTGTACAAATATTAACTTCCTGGCTTGTAAAATTTTACTGAAATTATTACGTAAGATGTTAACACTGGGGAGAGAACTATACAGAAACTCTACTATTTTTACAACTTTTCTGTAAATCTAAAATCAATTCAAAATAAAAAGTTCAAAAAACTGCTCCCTGGATTTAGCATCCACTGCTGCTTCTGCCTGATCCAATCTTGATCATGACTGTTGCCAAATGACGATTTTCTAACTTTATGGTAAGCAAGAACCTTTCCCACCATTTATTTTTTTTTTATCAATATGGACTCACAGATTTCTTTATATTTCAGTGGTTTATAATTCATAACTGAACTTGATTATTTTGATGTTCACATTTCACCAATGGAAGCCCCTTCAAGCTGTCTTTATCAGGAAGCTTTCCTTATGTATATACATACATTACGTAATATGTGTGCTCTAAAACAACTTGTGTAGCACTGGGACTATCTAGATCTTACCTCTGATTTCTAAAGGTTTGGTAGAAGCCTCCTGAAAAACTATCTGGGCCTGGTATTTTTGTTGAAGTATAACTGCTAACTTTTTTTCTTTTATGAAAATTGATCTGTTTAAGCACTCCATCTCAAATTGGGTTGATTTCATTAAACTGTATGTTCCCAAGAAATTATAGTTGTATAAATGTACACAAATGCCCTTACTGCTAAGCCACTTCAGTCATGTCCGACTCTGTGCGACCCCATAGACAGCAGCCCACCAGGCTCCGCCGTCCCTGGGATTCTCCAGGCAAGAATAGCGGAGTGGGTTGCCATTTCCTTCTTCACTGCAGGAAAGTGAAAAGTGAAAGTGAAGTCACTCAGTTGTCTCCGACTCTTAGCGACCCCATGGACTGCAGCCCACCAGGCTCCTCCATCCATGGAATTTTCCAGGCAAGAGTACTGGAGTGGGGTGCCATTGCCTTCTCCAAATGCCCTTAAGTAGTCCATATCTCTTCCTCTCCCCCATTTCTTTACATCTGTGCTGCTGCTGCTGCTCCTAAGTCACTTCAGTCGTGTCCGACTCTGTGCGACCCCAGAGACAGCAGCCCACCAGGCTTCCCTGTCCCTGGGATTCTCCAGGGAAGAACACTGGAGTGGGTTGCCATTTCCTTCTCCAATGCAGGAAAGTGAAAGTGAAGTCGATCAGTCGTGTCCAACTCTAGCGACCCCATGGACTGCAGCCTACCAGACTCCTCCGTCCATGGGATTTTCCAGGCAAAAGTACTGGAGTGGGGTGCCATTGCCTCCTCTGTTACATCTATGAGTTGTTATCAAATAAACCCTTGTCTCCTAAGGTGAGTGGGGGATAGATGAAGCGGCAGAATTAATTCTAACATGTCCCTTACATCTCTCATCATGCCTGGCATCTACTTTTGGCAGAACTTGCTTCCCAATACTCACATCATCTTCTTTCAGGATTTGAAGAAATTCCTGTAGGCCATCTGCTGTTTTTTCTGCTGCTAGAGATAAAATTTTCTGGTCCATTGTTGCACAAACAAGGAACTGAAAAGGAAAAATGTCAAGAGCTGGATAAAACTCCCAAAAGTAAACAAGTTTGATTTTTTCCCTTCTCTACTTGTTAACTGAGTATTTCAAATATGTTATGTACACAATGAATACTCAACAGGCTAAGGACTACCAACTGTAGGAGTAGGTGATTCTTAACCAAACCAAAGAATCTGGAGAATCCCCTGGAATTTCCTTATTAGAAAGCTGTAGTCAAATTAAGTCGTCTCATAATTCAATTGTTCACATTTTCTTTTTTTTTTTTTAAGTATCTACCCATTATGCTACCTAGAACAAAGCTGTCATTTAACAGTATTGCAAATATATACTATTATCTACACATACACAATAAATGAATAAAGCAATAGCACTGTAAACACATTTATACCAATTAAACGGTACAAAAATAAATGAGAAGTTAACAAGGCTAAGAAATAAAAGTGTGCTCAAACATCAAGCAGGCTTCCTAGCAAAGGAAACCTTGAACTGGAATTTAAAGATTAAATGTAGATAGTCACCAGAACCACATGGTGTACATTACTGGGGAGGAAGGTACTGTCAACAAAGGCATTCATAAGAGAATGTGAAAAACTTACTCGGGGAAAATGAGTACGTAGCCTGAGGTAGAGAGTTCAACTAGGGGAGCAGTGAGAAGGAAGGCTAGTAAAAGGGAGGGGCTAAGCTGTGCAAGATCTCAAATGTCGAATTAAGGAAGTTAGGCCTTATTCTGTAAGTAATAGTGACAAAAAGTTCTGGAGTAAAAGAGAATCTGACAAGACTGAAACAGTGTTTGAGGAAACTAAATATGTCATCAATGCGCAGATTAAAGTAGGGAGGGAATAAGGAAGAAGAGCAGAGGCTAAGAGTCTACTGGGAGCTATTTTAGTGGTAGTGACAAAGGCTGGTGTTGGGGCCTGACTCTGGAGACTGCAAAGGAAAGGGTGAAATGGAAGCACATTAGGCAGATAGGATTTAGTGAGCAGTGAGTAGCTATGGGAGTATTACGAGAAGAGGGCAATGCAGACTGGTGGAAAGAAAACCTCCTCCTGTATTTCCTGCTGCTTTCAATCTCCCTAAATTATACCATCATCCACCCAGCTGCTGAAACAAGAAACCTGGGCAACATTCTTAACCACTTCACCTTCATCCTTCACATCCACTACCAAGTCCTGTGTCCCCAAACATCTCTCAAGTCTACTTCTGAGATTCACTACTGCCACATTATTCCAAAGTCACCATCATCTCTCACCTAAACTACTACACAGCTTCCTAACTCATTCCCCACCCAGCAGCTAAAATGTCTTTGAAACACAAACCAGATTTGTGATTCATCCTCATCTTAAAAACTACTCGGTGGCTTTCCATTATTAGTCCAAAATCCTGACGTCAGGATATAAAGGTTTGGTTCAGTCGCTCAGTCGTGTCCGACTCTTTGCGACCCCATGAATCGCAGCACGCCAGGCCTCCCTGTCCATCACCAACTCCCGGAGTTCATTCAGACTCATGTCCATCGAGTCAGTGATGCCATCCAGCCATCTCATCCTCTGTCATCCCCTTTTCCTCCTGCCCCCAACCCCTCCCAGCATCAGAGTCTTTTCCAATGAGTCAACTCTTCCCATGAGGTAGCCAAAGTACTGGAATTTCAGCTTTAGCATCATTCCTTCCAAAGAAATCCTAGGGCTGATCTCCTTCAGAATGGACTGGTTGGATCTCCTTGCAGTCCAAGGGACTCTCAAGAGTCTTCTCCAGGTCTCCTCTCCTTCGGGAGAACGGAAGGACGCCTGCAGCCTACTCTAGACACCTCATCTCAGATTCACTGCAGCAAGTGGAACAAGCTTGGATTTGATTCCTTGAGACCCAGGAAGATGTCTGACCATCCGCATCCCCATCCGCATCCGCATCAACATCAGCATCAGCATCACCATCAGTGCAAGGAGCCCTGCCATCCACCTCCAAAAGTGTGCCCACCCAAGTGCCATGAGTCTTGCCCACCTCATCCATGCCCACCTCCACTAAGCCAGAAGAAATGCCCTCCTGGGCCACCATGCCCACCATGCGAGCAGAAGTGTCCACCCAAGTGGAAGTAACAGCACCAGATTTCATCTGGACCAAGAAACAAGATCCAGGCTCTCCCATTGTCCTCCCTTTGGCCATGGTGATGGATTGTATCTTCCTTAATCTCCCTCCTGGACTGACAGCTGGCAGAGAAAAGGCTTGCTTCCTGAAGCTGACACCACGTTGTTGGAAGAGCAGCAGGATCATCGCTTGATCTCTCTTTGCCATCTGTGTGTCTGTATCTGCACTGTGATCTTGACCCCATGAGCAATTAGCGTGTCTATTCTTTGCTTCTCCAATAAAGCATATTCATAGTCCAAAAAAAGAAAAAGAGTCTTCTCCAACACCACAGTTCAAAAGCATCAATTCTTCGGCGCTCAGCCTTCTTCACAGTCCAACTCTCACATCCATACATGACCACAGGAAAAACCATAGCGTTGACTAGACAGACCTTTGTTGGCAAAGTAATGTCTCTGGTTTTGAATATGCTATCTAGGTTGGACATAACTTTCCTTCCAAGGACTAAGCGTCTTTTAATTTCATGGCTGGTCCATGTTAATTCCTTTTCATCACTCTATATTCCAGCTACACTGAACTGCTCAGTCCTTCAAACCCCCAAGTTCCTCCTGCCACAGTCAATTCCACATGATTTTCTGTCTGGAACTTATATAAAAATAAATACCCCTTCTTTCATCCCCTGCCCACCGATCTTTTTATTGTTAATTCCTAAAAATCCTTCAGGTCTCAGCTCAATCCCACACTCCTTTACAAGCTCAGTCTAAACACTCCCCTATTACATTCTTTCAAGGCAACTGTAATCTCTCACCATCACCACACTTTTAACATTACACTTATTATTAGATTAAGAATTACATCTCCCACTCCATTACAAACTCCAAGAGGGCAGGGGGCCACCTCTGGTTTTATCACTGAATCTCCAAGACTTAGCACAGTAAGCTCGTAATAGGTGCCCAATAAATATTTGTGGGGAAAATGACATTGATCCTCACACCAGTCCTCTGAGGTTGGTGCTATTACTCCCAATTCAGATGAAGATCATTTGAGATTCAGAGAAATTAAGGAACGTCCCCCAAAGGTTAGAAGGCTAGTAAGTTGCAGAAGTAGAACTGAAACCTAAGTCTGTCCAATTCCAGACCCCAAAACCCATGCTTTTACGTACTACTGGGGACTCTTACCTACGATTAGCCCCTCTATTAGGGGCTGAATGGTAGAGGATTCAGAAAAGGGATATCAACCAAAGAAACGTCCAGCCCTAAAGGGAAGATGCTGAACTCCTTCTATTTCAGCAGGTACATTTGCTAAATTAGTCCTAAAACCAGAATTGAGTAGCACACAGATAGGTGGCTGTTAAGTCCCTGTGCGGATAGCAGACTCCTTGTCCAAAGGCCCTGAGGTTAGTGAGGCACCACGAAAGGGAGACGCCGCGGGTTTAGCACCCGGGCTTCTCGGAGAGCGAGAAGTAAACACAGAGAAACTATAAAACAAGGCAGCTGGGGATAATCGCTGTGACCGAGCTACAAAGGCGAAACGGGTTTAGAGAAATGTCTCAGACGTAGGAGCTGAACGCTGATGGAGAGGAAGAATTTAACGAGAGGGCCAAGGGTGTAGGCCGCCCGAGGAGCAGGAAACGCTAAAGGCCACAACGGGAGACGCCAGGGCACAGACTCTTTCGGGCCAAGGAAAAAGCCAGAACGCCATTCGGAAGGGGCGCCGTCCTGTCCTCCCAGACCCCTTACCTCCCGGGAGCTGAGTCCCTCCTCCCCTGCGACGCGCGAAGCTCCTCTAGCCGGTCACTTCCACTTCAACGCAGCCACTGAATTCCAAAAAACCCGCGCAACCTGCCGTTTCCGTCCTTCCGTTACCCTGAGCAACGGGTCCCGCCCCCTGCGGCTTATTTCCGTTACCCGGGAGCTCGTGCTTGGAGCGTACCATTAAGACAACTGGGGAGGGGGGGGAGCTGTGGAATCCTCGGACGTTCCCACTCAAAGTGGGGGGGGGGGCACAATCTCTGAACGCTAATTCGGGACCTCAGAATGAGCAGGGGAAGTGTGGCCCGGGCATAGTCACCACGATGTCCTGACCAGTTAAGGCTTTCCTATGTACTATTGGGGAAAGGGTCAGTGAGAGAGGCAATGAATCAAGTAATGCTTTGTTGCATGGGAAATGCCTGGAAGGCAGAGGAAGTCTCCTACTCCTTGTGCCGTAAGAGGTGCCAGTTGCCCCTGTAAAGGAAAAATAAATGTTGCGTGCAATTCCTGTACTTCAGGAATCAAGTCCGTAGCCCTGCAGTCTCCGGTCTCAGTGTGCCTGAAGGGAAAACAGGAAACGTTCTGTGTTTTGAATGTACCGATCCTTAGATAGTGAAAATGCAAATCTAAGGAATAATTTAAATGAACCTAGATTCCTGCATTCATTGGAAGGACTGATACTGAAGCTCCAATACTTTGGCCACCTGTTGCAAAGAACCGATTCATTGGAAAAGACCCTGATGCTGGGAAAGATTGAGGGCAAGAGAAGAAGTGGGTAACAGAGGATGAGATGGTTGGATGGCATCTCTGACTCAATGGACATGAGTTTGAGCAAACTCCAAAAGATATTGAAAGACAGGGAAGCCTGATGTACTGCAGTTCATGGGGTTGCAAAGAGTTGGTCACTATTTAGCGACCGAACAAGATTCTTGCATCTTCCTACACATAGAAGAGCATTTAAATCATTATCTTGAAATGGCTGGGTTTTTGTGTATGATCAGTTATCTTTTGATGTTCAATTTGATGGATGGATTTCCCACCCATCCACCCACTGCAAAAAAATCTCATATATATCCTCCCTTAAGGGCTAAGCTGTTTCCTGGGTTATCATTCTGTGTAAGGTCCCTGGATAAAACTTAACTCACTTTTAGGTTGTGTATTTTTCTCTCAGTTGACAGCCCTAAGATGTAAGTCCATGTGGCTAGAGGGGTTATTGCATGCAAAACCTCAGCATTTAGCACAAAGCCTGAGCTACAGTCTATGAAGTCACAAGAGTCAGACAAGACTTGCAACTAAGCCACCACTGCTGGCAAAGCAGTAAATATTTGTAAAACAAACAACTGACAGTAGAACAAAGAGCAATGGAGGGGAGGTTTGAGAGCCTGTGTTAGGTTGAAGGGGCAGCTTGTGCAAAGGGTCTGATGGCAACAAGCAATCAAGCCCCCGGCTGGCTCAGGAGATGCAGGTGCTTTGGATGGAGGTGGAAAAGCAGTCTTTTTCACATTAGGAGCAAGTGAGGAACAGCTCAAGACTGAAGTCAGGATCCTCTGCTGCTGCTGCTAAGTCGCTTCAGTCATGTCTGACTCTGTGCGACCCCATAGACGGCACCCCATCAGGCTCCCCCCGTCCCTGGGATTCTCCAGGCAAGAACACTGGAGCGGGTTGCCATTTCCTTCTCCAATGGATGAAAGTGAAAAGTGAAAGTGAAGTTGCTTAGTCATGCCCAACTCCCAGCGGCCCCATGGACTGTACCCTACCAGGCTCCTCCGTCCATGGGATTCTCCAGGCAAGAGTATTGGAGTGGGGTGCCATTGCCTTCTCTGAGGATCCCCTTAGGAGGCTCTAAATTGTCCTGAACAAAGGTGGTGGTGGCCCAGGCTTGGGAAAAGGTGGGAGGGGTTGAGGAATATTCAGGCTTGAGTGACAGGGGTGGAAGTGGGTGATACTGCCAATGAACTGACACACAGGGAAGGATGCAAGTTTGAGGGTGATAGTGTGGCTTTTAGACTTGGACTTGCCAAGTGTGAGACCATGGGATGGCATTGGAAGGAATGCTAAGATCGGGGAGTATTCAATCTGGAGACTGAATCCCAGTCCCCAGGGGTGGAATCCATCTACTTGGCCAGTTCTGGAAGAAACATAGCTCCTGGAAGAGAACGATGCCTCTCAGCTGTCTACTACTTGTTCACGGCCCTTCATAAGCACTTTATTATTTCTACCATATCCCTGGCCCAGTGTTGAGCTGTGATGTGTGGCTAAAGTGGGCTTCCCTGGTGGCTCAAACAGTTAAGAACTCACCTACAATGCAGGGGACCTGGGTTTGATTCCTGGGTCAGGAAGATCCCCTGGAGAAGGGAATGGCAACCCATGCCAGTATTCTTGCCTGGAGAATCCCATGAAAAGAGGAACCTGGCAGGCTACAGTCTGTGGAATTGCAAAGAAACACAACTGAGCGACTAAACACACAAACACATGTGGCTAAAGCACAGCAGCTGAGTTGGAAGATTATTCCTGAGGGGACTCCTTTAGCTTTCCAAGGAAGAGAATTTACCTCATGTTCTCCCCACAAAACCACCCTTCCAGGATGCTTCTGGGGAAGGGCCAGCAGTCATGAATTTGTGTGTCTGTGTAGCTCAGACAGGCTCGTTTTCGGCTTCCATTTTTGCATTCCCAGGTGCACTTGCTGCATTGCCCATGTAAGTATTTACCTACTGGCATTGACAACTAGAGGGGCTTGCCTCCTCTATTTGCATGAATGTATCATCTGTAATTCCTGTTAGTGCTCATGGGTGTTATGTATGTAAAGGATGAGAACAGACTTAGACTCATGACAGTGTTTTCCATCCTGGTGCAAACTTCCTTACTAAGCAACAAACCTTGCCCATCTGCTTCAACCACCTAGACTCCATACACTGGGCAGCTAGGCATACACTGATTCTAGAAAATACAGCCAGTTAAAAACAGGTTTGCAATGTTGGAACCACATGTTTCTCAGACCTGGTTCATGTTTGGGTAATAATATTATAGCTGCTGATATTTGCAGGGCTCCAGAGAAAAACTTGGAGAAGGAAATGGCAACCCACTCCAGTGTTCTTGCCTGGAGAGTCCCAGGGACGGGGGAGCCTGGTGGGCTGCCGTCTATGGGGTCGCACAGAGTCGGACACGACTGAAGTGACTTAGCAGAGAAAAACTACACATGGAGGCCCCCCATCATTTCCCACTCACTCCTGCAGTGTAAGGGCCTTCATATGCCTGCACGTGGACACTCAGTCTGAAAATCCACACCACGTGTCTCCCTGAAAGCTGCCCTTGGCTACCCTTGACTACCTTTGGGCCCAGGGCTATACACACTAACAGGTCCACTCCAGGAAGGGTGAACTTAGGAAGAAGTCAGTATAGACTGAGGAACTGAGCTTGGAGACGTTTGGGAAGGTACTCCGAGTATGGTCTAAAGAAGAGTATGTGGGCTTCAGAAGATATACCCTTTAAGTTCCTTGGACTCATCATCATCAAAGAAGGGGGCCATTGAGGCACCACTAAGCCCAAGCACTCCAGTTGCCTGGATTTAAGGATGACATTGCTTGAGGGAATAATCAAAATAGCATGTAAAAATTTTTCTTTTTTTAAAAAGAGGGAGCTTCCTTGGTAGCTCAGTGGTAAAGAATCCACCTGAGAATGCAGGAGACATGGGTTCGATCCCTGATCCTGGAAGATCCCACATGCCACGGAGCAACTAAGACAGTGCATCAAAACATTTGGACACCCAAATGTCCACCAACAGATGAATGAATAAACAGAATGTGGTATATCCATAAGGCGGGATACTATTCAGCCCTAAAAAGGGAATGAAATCCTATCACATGCTACAACATGAATGAACCCACAGGACATGTTAAGTGAAATGAGCCAGTCAGAAAAAGACAAACACTGTTTGATTCCACTCATATGAGGTATCTAAAGGAGACAAACTCCAAGAAAGAGAAATTAGAATGGAAGGGGCTTCTCTGGCAGTCTGGTGGTTAGGACTCTGAGCTTCCACTGCAGGGAATGTGGGTTCAATTCCTGGTTGGGGACCTAAGATACCACATGTTGTGCAGCACACACACACAAAAATAAAGTAGATGGTGGTTGCCAGGGGCTGGGGAGAGGGGGGATTTGGGAGCTGTTGTTTAATGGGTGTAGAGTTTCAGTTTCATGATGAAAAAGTTCTGAAGATCTGTTTCTCAACAATGTGAATATACTTAACACTACTGAAGTGTATACTTAAAAATGGCCAAGGTTTGAAAAAGATATTACTATCTGGGAAGTCCAAAGAATTATTAAGAAGAACCAGCTGACTTCATTCTGAAGAAATTCTGATTTAGAAGGGCTTAAGTTATGCTGAAGAAGCTGAAGTTGAACGGTTCTATGAAGACCTACAAGACCTTTTAGAACTAACACCCCAAAAAAGATGTCCTTTTCATTATAGGGGACTGGAATGCAAAAGTAGGAAGTCAAGAAACACCTGGAGTAACAGGCAAATTTGGCCTTGGAATACGGAATGAAGCAGGGCAAAGACTAATAGAGTTTTGCCAAGAAAATGCACTGGTCATAACAAACACCCTCTTCCAACAACACAAGAGAAGACTCTACACATGGACATTACCAGATGGTCAACACCGAAATCAGATTGATTATATTCTTTCCAACCAAAGATGGAGAAGCTCTATACAGTCAGCAAAAACAAGACCAGGAGCTGACTGTGGCTCAGACCATGAACTCCTTATTGCCAAATTCAGACTTAAATTGAAGAAAGTAGGGAAAACCACTAGAACATTCAGGTATGACCTAAATCAAATCCCTTATGATTATACAATGGAAGTGAGAAATAGATTTAAGGGCCTAGATCTGATAGATAGAGTGCCTGATGAACTATGGAATGAGGTTCGTGACATTGTACAGGAGACAGGGATCAAGACCATCCCCATGAAAAAGAAATGCAAAAAAGCAAAATGGCTGTCTGGGGAGGCCTTACAAATAGCTGTGAAAAGAAGAGGAGCGAAAAGCAAAAGAGGAAAGGAAGGATATAAACATCTGAATGCAGAGCTCCAAAGAATAGCAAGAAGAGATAAGAAAGCCTTCTTCAGCGACCAATGCAAAGAAATAGAGGAAAGCAACAGAATGGGAAAGACTAGGGATCTCTTCAAGAAAATCAGAGATATCAAAGGAACATTTCATGCAAAGATGGGCTCGATAAAGAACAGAAATAGTATGGACCTAACAGAAGCAGAAGATATTAAGAAGAGATGGCAAGAATACACAGAAGAAGTGTATAAAAAAGATCTTCATGACCCAGATAATCACGATGGTGTGATCACTGACCTAGAGCCAGACATCCTGGAATGTGAAGTCAAGTGGGCCTTAGAAAGCATCACTATGAACAAAGCTAGTGGAGGTGATGGAATTCCAGTTGAGCTATTCCAAATCCTGAAAGATGATGCTGTGAAAGTGCTGCACTCAATATGCCAGCAAATTTGGAAAACAGCAGTGGCCACAGGACTGGAAAAGGTCAGTTTTCATTCCAATCCCAAAGAAAGGCAATGCCAAAGAATGCTCGAACTACTGCACAATTGCACTCATCTCACACACTGGTAAAGTAATGCTCAAAATTCTCCAAGCCAGGCTTCAGCAATATGTGAACCATGAACTTCCTGATGTTCAAGCTGGTTTTAGAAAAGGCAGAGGAACCAGAGATCAAATTGCCAACATCTGCTGGATCATGGAAAAAGCAAGAGAGTTCCAAAAAAGCATCTATTTCTGCTTTATTGACTATGCCAAAGCCTTTGGCTGTGTGGATCACAATAAACTGTGGAAAATTCTGAAAGAGATGGGAATACCAGATCACCTGATCTGCCTCTTGAGAAATTTGTATGCAGGTCAGGAAGCAACAGTTAGAACTGGACATGGAGCAACAGACTGGTTCCAAATAGGAAAAGGAGTTTGTCAAGGCTGTATATTGTCACCCTGTTTATTTAACTTATATGCAGAGTACATCATGAGAAACACAGGACTGGAAGAAACACAAGCTGGAATCAAGATTGCCGGGAGAAATATCAATAACCTCAGATATGCAGATGACACCACCCTTATGGCAGAAAGTGAAGAGGAACTAAAAAGCCTCTTCATGAAAGTGAAAGTGGAGAGTGAAAAAGTTGGCTTAAAGCTTGATTGATTCAGAAAACTAAGATCATGGCATCCGGTCCCATTACTTCATGGGAAATAGATGGGGAAACAGTGGAAACAGTGTCAGACTTTATTTTTCTGGGCTCCAAAATCACTACAGATGGTGACTGCAGCCATGAAATTAAAAGACGCTTGCTCTTTGGAAGGAAAGTTATGACCAACCTAGATAGCATATTCAAAAGCAGAGACATTACTTTGCCAACAAAGGTTCGTCTAGTCAAGGCTATGGTTTTTCCTGTGGTCATGTATGGATGTGAGAGTTGGACTGTGAAGAAGGCTGAACGCCGAAGAATTGATGCTTTTGAACTGTGGTGTTGGAGAAGACTCTTGAGAGTCCCTTGGACTTCAAGGAGATCCAACCAGTCCATTCTGAAGGAGATCAGCCCTGGGATTTCTTTGGAAGGAATGATGCTAAAGCTGAAACTCCAGTACTTTGGCCACCTCATGCGAAGAGTTGACTCATTGGAAAAGACTCTGATGCTGGGAGGGATTGAGGGCAAGAGGAGAAGGGGATGACAGAGGATGAGATGGCTGGATGGCATCACTGATTTGATGGACGTGAGTCTGAGTGAACTCCAGGAGTTGGTGATGGACAGGGAGGCCTGGTGTGCTGTGATTCATGGGGTCGCAAAGAGTCGGACACGACTGAGCGACTGATCTGATCTGATCTGATTTGAAGTTTTAAGTTAAGCCTTAACTTAAGCTGTTAAGTTTTTAACAGCTCACTGTTTGTATTCCCAGTGTCTGGAGAAGTGGTACATAGTGGGTGCTTCATATATTTGTTTAATGGGTGCAAAGCTATGAACACATCCTTAGAAAAATAGGTTTTTAAATTATTTCAATGAAATAAATTTCAAAATGAAGATTTTGACTTAGGGACTTCCCTGGTGATCTCATGCATATGTAGTCGCTTCAGCTGTGTCCAACTGTGCAACCCCAGGGACCACAGCCAGCCAGGCTCCTCTGTCCATGGGATTTTCTCAGCAAGAATACTTGTGTAGGTTGCCATGCTCTCCTCCAGGATATCTTCCTGACCCAGGGATTGAAACCTTGTCTCCTGAATTGCAGGCAGATTCTTTACCACTGAGCCACCAGGGAAGCACCTCTGGTGGTCTAGTGGTTAAGAACTTAGCTTGCAATACAACGGGCACAGGTTCAATCTCTGATCGGGGAACAAAGATCCTACAAGCCTTGCAGTGTGGCAAAAAAATAAAATAGAGTTACCATAAGATCCAGCAATCCCATTCCTGGGCATACATCCAGACAAAACTATAATTCAAAATGATACATGAACCCAAATGTTCATTTCAGCACTATTTATGATAGCCAAGACATGGCAGCAAAATAAATGTCCATCAATAGATGAATGATAAAGAAGATATGGTACATACATATTAATACAATGGAATATTAGCCATAAATAGAATGAAATAATGCCATTTGCAGCAACATGAATTGAGAGATCATACCAAGTTAAATAAGCCAGCAAAACCAAATACATATGATATCACTTATATGTGGAATCTTAAAAAAAAGGTTCAAATGAACTTATTTACAAACAGAAGTAGACCCACAGACATAGAAAACAAACTTACAGTTACCAAAGGAAAAAGAGGGAGGGAAGGTGAATGAGGAGTTTGGGATTAACATATACACACTACTATAAACAAAATAAATAATCACCAAGGACCCACTGTATAGCACAGGGAATATACTCAACATTCTGTAATAACTTATAAAGGAAAAGAATTTGGAAAAGAATATATATATAGGCTTCCCTGGTGGCTCATTGGTAAAGAATCCACCTGCCAACACAAGAGACACAAGTTCAATCCTTGGGTTGGGAAGATCCGTTGAAGAAGGAAACGGCAACCCACTCCAGTGTTCTTGCCTGGGAAATCCCATGGACAGAGGAGCCTGATGGGCTACAGTCCATGGGGTCACAAAAGAGTTGGACGTGACTTCGTGACTAAACAACAGCAATATATATATATGAATCACTTTGTTTTACACCTGAAACTAATACATTATAAATCAACTATTCTTCAATTTGAAAAAGAAGAAAAAGCCATTGTCACCAATCTCAAGGCTTCAACACAGCCAATCTTCCCTAATAAGTTTAACCATTTTTTCTTCATGAAGATTATTTCAAAGTTTCCTATCTCCTCCTTTACTCTCAGCAGATGACCTGAACTTTATACCAAATCTTTAAACTCACTGTCATCAGCACAAATTCTTCTCTTTGGCTTCTTGTTGTGATGGGAGAGTGTTCAACCAAACTGGCTATGTCTAGTACTTCTGCTGGAGCACCGAATCCTATTCTCTTCCATCTTCTCAGCAAGAAACTCACTTACTGTCACTTCCCCCTCTCTGAGCTTGGTCACTGTTGTTGTTAAGTTGCTCAGTCGTGTCTGTCTCTTTCCCACCCCATGGACTGCAGCACACCAGCCTTCCCTGTCCTTCACTATCTCCCAGAGTTTGCTCAAACTCATCTTTAACCTCTCCCTTTCTACGGCTTCCTTCCTATAAACACTGCCATGACAAGATACCACAGACTGGGTGGCGTAAACAAGAGACATTTTTTTTTCTAACAGTTCTGGAGGCGGAAAACTTGAGATCAAGGGGCTAGCATGGTCCAACTCTGGTGAGGACCCTCCTCCTGGCTTGCAGATGGTCAATTTCTCATTGTGTGCTTAAGGCCTTTCTCCATGTATTCACATGGAAAGAGAGAGAGAGAGCTTGGTCTGGGCCTCTTCCTCTTCTAAATAAAGGCATTAATCCCATGACGAGGACCCCACTGGCAAGATCTTATCTAAATCTAATCCCCTGTCAGAAGACCTGCCCCTTAATACCAACACATTGAGGGTTGGGACTTCAACATAAGAACCTGGTGGGAGACATAAACATCCAGTCCATAGCAAATACTTGTGTCTTTTTCTTTAGTGGTGGGAGTTAAAACCAACCTGCCCTCTGAAAGCACCAACTGGTTTTTCCCTGTATTGTTGTGTTGCATGCGTGTTCAGTCATGTCCGACTCTTTGCGACCCCATGGACTGTACCAGGCTCCTCTGTCCATGGAATTTTCCTGGTAAGAATACTGGAGTGGGTTGCCATTTCCTACTCCAGGGGATCTTCCTGACCCAAGTATCAAACGCAAGTTGCGGGCAACTCCTGCATTCCAGGTGGATTCTTTACCGCTGAGCCGCCACATATTGTTAAACCTACTAATTTGAAAATACTCTTTGAACAATATATTGGTTGATTTTACTCTTCTACTCATTACTTTCATCTCTGGCACCTCCTTCTCCCCCACTGCCACAGGGCAGGCCTTTTTTCATGGGATAAATGAGCATGCCTCTTGGAAAAACTGGAGCTTTTTTTTTAATTGAAGGATAAATGCTTTACAGAATTGTGCTGGTTTCTGCCAAACATCACCATGAATCAGCCATAGGTATACATATGTCCCCTCCCTCATGAACCTCCCTCCCACCTCCCTTCCCATCCCACCCCTCTAGGTCTTTAGAGAGCCTGGTTTGAGTTCCCTGAGTCAAACTGCAAATACCCATTGGCTATCTGTTTTACATATGGTAATGTTTGTTTCCAAGTTACTGTCTCTATACATCCCACCCTCTCTTCTCCCCTGTGTCCATAAATCTGTTCTTTATGTCTATGTCTAAGAACAGGAGCTTTTTATTATTTATTTTTAATTTTTTTTTTTTTTGGCTACACTGTGCAGCTTGCAGGATCTTTAGTTCCCTGACCAGGGATTGAGCCAGGGCCCACGACAGTGGAAGCATGGAGTCTTAACCACTGGACGGCCAGGGAATTCTGTGGAGTTTTTAGAGCACAAGGTGACTGCCAATCTTTGTGGGTCAGCCCACACTAGTTGAGGGACTCTCATTACTACTGTGTAATTTTAAGGAAGATGTAGAATGTCTAGTCAAGACTATGGTTTTTCCAGTGGTCAAGTATGGATGTGAGACTTGGACTATGAAGAAGGCTGAGCGCCGAAGAATTGATGCTTTTGAACTGTGGTGTTGGAGAAGACTCTTGAGAGTCCCTTGGACTGCAAGGAGATCCAACCAGTCCATTCTGAAGGAGATCAGCCCTGGGATTTCTTTGGAAGGAATGATGCTAAAGCTGAAACTCCAGTACTTTGGCCACCTCATGCGAAGAGTGACTCATTGGAAAAGACTCAGATGCTGGGAGGGATTGGGGGCAGGAGGAGAAGGGGACGACAGAGGATGAGATGGCTGGATGGCATCACTTGTTGCAGGAAGGTGGACCCCTTCCAGGGCCCGAAACTGGGCTCTTGTCTAACACTCGGAAATGAATTGTCCGAGGAGACACATGTGGTAACAAAGCAAGAGACTTTATTGGGAAAGGGCACCCGGGTGGAGAGCAGTAGGGTAAGGGAACCCAGGAGTACTGCTCTGCCACGTGGCTCGCAGTCTCGGGTTTTATGGTGATGGGATTAGTTTCTGGGTGGTCTTTGGCCAATTGTTTTAATTCAGAGTCTTTCCTGGTGGCTGCACACATGGCTCAGTCAAGATGGATGCTAGCGAAAGGGATTCTGGGAAGTGGACGGACACGGTGTCTCCTTTTGACCTTTCCTGAACTCTTCCGGTTGGGGGTGGCTTATTAGTTCCGTATTCCTTATCAGGAGCTCCTGTCATAAAACAACTCATGCAAATGGTTACTATGATACCTGGCCAGGGTGGGTGGTTTTAATCAGTGTGCTTCCCTTAACAACTGACTGGATGGACGTGAGTCTGAGTGAAGTCTGGGAGTTGGTGATGGACAGCGGGGCCTGGCAGTGCTGCGATTCATGGGGTTGCAAAGAGTCGGACACGACTGAGCGACTGAACTGAACTGAACTGAGAATGTCCCTCAACCTGGGTTTTCCCACTTCTGAAAGTTGGGGAGTTGAGGCCCGGCCACCCGCTGGGGTCCTCCTTGGCCCAGGAGGGAGGCCCCTCCCTCTGTGTCTCTAGCCTGGCAGAGAGAGCCAAGGAGCCCAGAGGGTCTGCCGGTGCAGCCTGTGCAGGGCAGTGTCCCCACTCACACAGCAGCACCATTGTTCCAGCCAGAGAGGCTGGACGTGAACGTGACTCTTGGGAGCGGGGAGGGACAGGGCAGAGGCACAGAAGGGCTGTGAGCAGAATGCCACAGAAAGCTCTGCTCCTTATACAGGGCCTTGTGGCCTGGCAGCATCCTGAAAATCCCCACTCCCGTCAGGGCTGTGCCATCAACTCGAAAGCGATCTTGGTAGAAAAGAATATTCCTCATGATGGAGTTCATCACCCAGTTTGTTTGTTTGTTTTTTAAGTAATTTGTATTATTATTTTTGGCTGTACCATGTGGCGTGCAGGATCTTAGTTTCCCCAACCAGGGCCCGAACCCGGGCCCCCTACAATGGAAGTGTAGAGTCTGAACCACTGGACTGCCAGGGAAGTTCCCCTCATCCAGTTCTGACAGAGTCTCTTCTGTGGTCTCTGGGCTTCCCAGGGAGCTCAGTGGTAAAGAATCTGCCTGCCAATGCAAGAGACTCAGGTTCGGTCCCTGGGTAGGGAAGAGCCCCTGGAAAAGGAAATGGCAATCCGCTCCAGGATTCTTGCCTGAAAAATTCCATGGACAGAGGAGCCTGGTGGGCTACAGTCCATGGGGTCGCGGAGTCAGACATGAACTGAGCACGCATGCACGCTTCTGGGGTCTCTACGTTTCCTTCCCACAGGGCTGCTTGAGCTCTCACCACCGCCTCCTTTCATTAGTGCCCTCACACTTTGTGAAGTACCTGCGGAAAAAAAAAATCCAAGGACGCATCTCTATCAGTTTGCTAAAGCTGCCGTAACAAAATACTATAGATGGAGTGGCTTAAACAACAGAAATTCATTTCTCACAATTCTGAAGGCTAGAAGTTTAAGGTCAAGGTGTCAGCAGGGCTGGTTTCTTTTTTTCCCCTTCTTTTTGGTTATGCCACACACGGCTTGTGGGATCTTAGTTCCTTGACCAGAAATGGAACCGGGGACCTCACAGTGAAAGTGCAGAGTCCTAACCACTGGACTGCCAGGGAGTCCCCAGGGCTAGTTTCTTCTGAGACTTCTCTCCTTGACTCGTAGATGGCACCTTCTTCCTGGGTCTTCACGCAGTTTTCCCTCTGTGTGTTGGCGTCCACATTCCCTCTTCTTATAAGGACACCAGTGATTTGGATTAGGGGCCACCGTGATGACCTCATTTTTCCTTAATATCCTCTTGTATCTCCAAATAGAGTCCCATTCTGAGATCCTGGGGAATAGGACTTCCTCTAATGATCCCCACTTCTCTGAGGAGGAAACTGAGTCACTCAGCGGTGAAGTCACTTTTTGAAGCTAGAAGGTGCTGGAGGGGGCAGAATGGCTCCTAAGCCGGCTCTTATCACTGCACACCACTGCCTAGACGTGGGTCAGCCTGGGCTTGTCCTTTCCCCACGAAGCCTTAACCAGTTACCTTCCCCGGTGGGCCCTGCTCCCTGCCCTACCATGCCAGGCCCGGCTGGGCTCAGGGAGAGGGTGACCGGCCCAGATTCTCTGCCACTGCCATTTCATCAATGATCACATTTCAATTTTCCCTCCGTCTCCAGCATGTCTTACCCTAAGGAGTGCTTTCTCAGACCCCCTCTGCAATGAGAGAGAGGAAGGGGAGGAGAGAAGGGGACTGACCCAGATCCCACCCCCACGGCCTGGCTTCCACATGGCTGAGCAGGAACTCTGGAGCAGCCGCACACAAAGGAGGGCTTTGAGCGAGCTCTAGCCAGGCCCAAGCTGAGCCCCTCTCCCCCTTGGTGCGTCACTTGCCCCAATCTGGGCCTCCCTGTGAGCCTGATTTAAACGGAAACTGTGGGCCCTGAGAAGTTCCTTGTGACCCAGTAATCCCAGCCTGCTGACTGGACCACACCCCCAGCAGAGGCAACCTCCAGGCTCCCGGAGGACACAGGCACCAGGTGTCCCAAGGAGGAGCTGCTAACTTGTCAGGTAAGTCAGTAGCAGGGGCCTGGCTGGGCCAGGAAGCTTAGGATTAGGGTAAGGAGTTTGTGGTGGGGAGATTCCAGGCTGCCCCCAAAACTGAAACCAACTGGCCATTCTTCAGGGTGAGTTCGACCAACCTGATGGCAGATTTAGCAAATAAAAATACAAGATACCCAGTTAAATGTGAATTTCAGATGAACCACAAATACTTTTTTAGTGTAAGTGTTTGTGTTCTCAGTCTTTATAACCCCATGGACTGTAGTCTGCCAGGCTCCTTTATCCATGGAATTTTTCAGACAAGAATACTGAAGTGTGTTGCTATTTCCTACTCCAGGGGACCTTTCCAACCCAGGGATTGAACCAGAGTCTCTTGCATCTCATGCATTAGCAGGTGGATTCTTTACCACTGTGCCACCTGGGAAGCCCTTTTTAGTATAAGTATGTCCCAAATATTGTATGGCACATACTTAAACACGTCAAAACTTTTTTGTTCATCTGAAATTCATGTGTAATTGGACATTCTATATTTTATCTGGCAAGCCTAGATGGCAGGGAATAGCTTTGACATGAAGTGAGGCGTGGGTTTTTTTTCCATGTATACAACTTATAAATCAATAGTTTCAAATCACAGTTAGTAGTTTGGACATATTTTATTTTTAATTTTTTGGCCATGCACAGCATGTCAGATCTTAGTTCCCCAACCAGAGATCAAACCCACATCCCCTGCATTGGCAGTGCAGAAGCTTAATCACTGGACCATCAGAGAAGTCGCCTGGGGATATTTTATTTTATTTTTTAAAACCCTTTTTATTTTGTATTGGGGCATAGCCAACTAACAATGTTGTGATAGTTTCAGTTGAATAGGGAACTCAGCTATACATATACTTGTATCCATTCTCCCCCCAATTCCCCTCCCATCCCTGGGCATATGTTAAAAAGAGTTGCTGTACTGACTTTAACCCTTCATTTCTAAGACCCTTGATCTTGTGATGATCCGCTTAACTCTCTGGGGGCGTCTAGCTGTCTCTCCCGTCTGAGCCTCTCGCTCAGGGAGTTCTATTAGCCTTGCCATTCCTGTTCCAGCAAAACCGAAGTGAGAACACAGTCACATTTCAGTCTATCTTATATATCTTCCTGCATATTTGGAAGTCTCTGTCTCAGAAAGTTGACTTCGATTTTATTCCTGTTGGTGGATTACAGCCCCCCAGAACTTCCCTGTCCTGCTGGGGCTGCGGAGTGGGACAGGCAGGAGATGGAAGATCCTCAGATACTCCCTGGAATCTTCTAAGACTCTCTCTGCAAGCTGGGGTAATGATCCGGATGGTGCTAAGAAAGAGAAGGGGAACTATGTTTCAGAGCAAAACACTGTGCTAGGTACCCTACAGAACTTCTATGATCTTTGTTACTACTCTGTTTGGTAGGTGTGGCTATTATCCCCAATTTGCAGATGAGAAAACTGAGGCTCTGAAAGGTTTTATTGGCCTAAAGTCACATGGGTGATAGATAACAAAGGCTGATTCAAACCTGGGTCTCTCTGACTCTCAAGTGTGGTTTTCTGTGACACCTGCTGTCCTAAGAGTTTGCCTGGAGATGTCTTGGCTCTAGGTGTCAAAAAAAAAGTCTTGGTGTCAGGCAGACATAGGTTCAAGTCCCACCTCTGCCACTAATCAACAGTGACCAGGTGACAGAACTGACCGACAGGAACCTGGTCAGAGGCAGGAGTGGAGTGGTGACGGGCCTGGGGATGTTTAGGTAGGAGAGGAGAAAATGTGAAAATAGAATTGTCTCCAAAAGTACTCAGCGGGGTGTCATGTGGGCAAAGGATGAAATTTTTTCTGCTGGCCTCCCACTGCTTCTGTGTATATTATTTAATAAAATCTTCATAACCTTCCACCTCCCTTTTATAGGGGACAACCCCAATTCAGGTTAGATCACATCACTTGCAAGGGGAAGAGACAGAATTTGAACCCAGATCTGACTTCTGCCACAACAGGCTGCCTCTTGGTGCTGATGGAAAGTAACAGCTTGGTCTTGAGTCCTGATCCCTGGCTATATCTGGCTGTGTAACCTTGGACAAATCACCTACTCTCCTGGGCCTGTTTCCTCTTATGTAAAGTGGATATCATAATGCTGGCTCCCAGACAATGGATTTGAAAAGTGCATCACAAGGCACTGAACACACATTCAGTTATGGTTATGTAACTAGCCATCATCCCTCCAGGGAGTGGATTCACTGGAATGGTGCCATTCACTAGGCTGGGGAGTTTCTCAGATGCCCCTTGGGACTGGAAAAAGGGGGACACAAATGCGAGGGATTGCCTTATCCCTCAGTGACCATGTAACCAAGAGTGGAAGCCTGTTCTAGTTTCTCCCTGGCTGGGCCATCTCATTTTAAGAACTGAAGTTCGAGGTATATTTGTGTGTGCTCCTTCTTAGAGGGGTGTTTCCCAAAGCACAGCCCAAGAACCACCTTATTCAGGGCCACTGGGGGTGCTGCTTTGTTTTTTTTTGACTGCGCCATATAGCAGGTGGGATCTTAGTTTCCCAACCAAAGACTGAACCCGGGTCCCCTGCACTGGAAGCACGGCGTCTTAACCACTGGATCATGAGGGAAGTCCCTGGGGTGCTGCTTTAAAATACAGATGTCTGGTCTCCAATTCAGAGTCAGGCACAGGGCCGAGGCATCTGTATTCTTAGCAAATGCCTCATGTTACTCTGATGCACTCAAAAGTCTGAGATTCATTGTTCTGAGACAATAACAGAAGAACCTCTCCATGTCTCCCCTAGAAAGGAGGCTGCCTTGAGAGGCCAGGACGGACGAAGTGGGCTCCTTCTTTGTTTGCAGCACTTCCAGTCTTCCACAGACAGCATGTCAGAGGGGGTGAGTACCTCCGTGCCCTGGGGCTCCCTTCTGTCCACCTTCCCTCCTTCCTTTTCTTCCTCCCTGTTTCTCTATTATCTGCTCTCCTCAGGGTTATGGGCATCCACCCTTTAGACCTCTCGGTAGTCCCTGACCCCACCCACAGGGAGGAAGTTCAACAGTGACCTTGGGCAAAAGCACTAGCTTGGGGTCTGAGCAGACCCATTTGGCTGGCTTGCTCAGGCTGATGGGGGCCTTTTCCTCCCTTTTCCTGGCTTCTCCCTCCTCAGGCGGGCACGTTCCGCATGGTCCCTGAAGAGGAACAGGAGCTCCGTGCCCAACTGGAGAGGCTTACGACCAAAGACCATGGACCTGTCTTTGGCCCGTGCAGCCAGCTGCCCCGCCACACCTTGCAGAAGGTGAGGTAGCCTGGGGGTGTGTGAAGGGACAGGTAGGGAGGTAACAAGGGGGAATATATTTATTTTTTTATTTGGCTGTGTCAGGTCTTAGTTGCAGCGTGTGGGATCTTTAGTTGTGGTATGCAGGAGCTGTTAGTCACGGTATGTGAGATCCACTGCCCTGACCAGGGATTGAACCTGAGTTCCCCTTATTGGGAGTACCGAGTCTCAGCCACTGGGCCGTCATGGTAGTCCCAACATAAGGGAATACTGATAACATCCTCTCTCCTGTAGAAGAGGTCCAGTACCAGCCCTCCGGGTTATTCTGGACCTAAAAGACTGACTTGTTCTAGGGGCTATTCTGAAGTCAGGGCCATGGTAGCAATTGGGTCAACCAGATGTCCAGGCTACCCGATTCTAAGATTATGGCATCAACAGGGTTCCCTGAAACCAAGGCTGGGACCTAGGGCTTCTGGGTCAGGGATCATCCTGGACTCAGACATGAGGAACCCTGATTTGCAATGGCCTTAGAGAGCACAGATACAACTGCTGCCCCCAACTGAATAGGAAAGGGCCCAAGTCCTAATATCACAACGACTTCCAACTTGTTGTGTCATCTTGAGCAAACTGCTTTCCCTCTTTGGGTCTTGTCTTCGGTATCTATGAAAGAAGGTTGTTGGACCAGTTCAGAGATGATCAGACTGTGGCAGAGCTGGCCTGGGGTTGAGCTGGCCCTGGGCTCCTGGCTTCCATCTCTGCTCCCTGGGCATCTCAAGGGAAAGCTGCTTCGAGTTCCCCCAGACCTACCTTCGTCCCTCATGCCATCCAAGGAAAGAACAGCCCCTGGCATGCTCAGGATTTCTCCAGGCTTATCCAAGGGGAGGAATGTGAGGGAGAGGGCAGGCTGCCATCTGACTGGTATCTTTAATTTTTTTGTTAATTAATGGTATCTTTAATTTTGAGAAGATCAGAAATTAACCTGGGATGCAGCAGACTGAAGCAATTAACAGTTCAACCTGATTAGGAGTTTCAACTTCAACTCTTTTTACCTGGGTGATCTTGAGCAAGAATATCTTGACCTCTATGAGCCTCAATCTGCTCACCCTGAGAAATGGGGGATAAGAATACAACCTTCTTGTGATGGACTGTGGCCAAGATTTAGAAACATCATGTACTGGACTTCCCTGGTGGTCCAGGGGCTAAGACTCTGCCCTCCCAGTGCAGAGGAACTGAGTTCTATTCCTGGTCAAGGGAACTAGGATTTCAGATGCCCCAACTAGGAGTTTGAATGTGTGTGTGTCAGTCTCTCAATCATGTCTGACTCTTTGTAACCCCATGGCCTCTGCGGGCTGCAGCTAAGACCCAGAGCAGACAAATCAATACATTAAAAAAAAAAAAAGTATCTACAGGACTTCAGTTCAGTTCAGTCGCTCAGTCGTGTCCGACTGTTTGTGACCCCATGAATTGCAAAACGCCAGGCCTCCCTGTCCATCACCAACTCCCGGAGTTCACTCAAACTCATGTCCATCGAGTCAGTGATGCCATTCAGCCATCTCATTCTCTGTCGTCCCCTTCTCCTCCTGCCCCCAATCCCTCCCAGCATCAGAGTCTTTTCCAATAAGTCAGCTCCTCGCATGAGGTGGCCAAAGTACTGGAGTTTCAGCTTTAGCATCATTCCTTCCAAAGAACACCCAGGACTTAGCAGCGTGCTAATTCAGGGCTCCAGTAAGCATAGGCTGTTGTGGTTAGAAACATTTAGTCCTTTGGCCGTCTCCTGCAAACAAACCCAGGATGAGCAGTTTGACCTAATTTTCTCCAAATATAACGGGCAGTCTGAGCTGCTGCCAATGCTGATGCTGCTCTTGTGGGCAGAGGAGCGATGGCACTACCTGCCGTGCCCTCTGCCCGTCCGCCGGTCTGGCACCGGGAGGAGCCTCCTGCACCGCGCCTACCTGACTTTGTGCCTGCACCCTGCCCCTGCTCCAGGCCAAGGACGAGCTGAATGAAAAGGAAGAGACCCGGGAAGAGGCAGTGCGGGAGCTACAGGAGCTGGTGCAGGCGGAGGCCGCCTCGGGGCAGGAGCTGGCCGTGGCCGTGGCGGAGAGGGTGCAGGGAAAAGACAGTGCCTTCTTCCTGCGCTTCATCCGCGCGCGCAAGTTCCACGTGGGGCGCGCCTACGAGCTGCTCAGAGGTGAGGCCCCAGGAAGGTTGCGGGGGTTGGGGAGTGGGAGGGGAAGGTCATGAGGGTGGTGTGGACCCTCATCCAGGCACTGAGGAGACTGGCCACTCCACCTCCTTCCCATGCTCTATCAAGTGACTGTATCTGAGCCTCCTTCTCCTCATATGTAAAATGGGTGTGTGAGCTGAATAGTCTCGAGATCCTTTTCTGTTCAGACAAAGGAGTGAGTCTGGCAGGACCAGATTTCTGGAGATCCGGCCCCTCTTTCCACTCTCAATGAGCAGAACTTAGCCACCCAAACTGGGAGCCCAAGAGGCCCCTCTTTCCACTTTCAATGAGCAGAACTTAGCCACCCAAACTGGGAGCCCAAGATGCGAGAGCTTCCTCTCCAAGCCCTGCTCCCTCCTCGCCCCCCACCGGCCCCTCCTATGCTTTGGCTCTGGAGCGCTGCATGGAAGGTAGGTATGAGCCTGATTCCTCGCAGGTACTCAAACCTCACAAAGAGTGGAATCGAAGATGGTGCCTGCCCTGGGAGTGAGCCTGGAGAACAGAACCTCCCTGGCCACGCCCACTGGATGGAGACCAGTGTCCCAAGGGAATCAAGTCTTTGGTGCTGTCGGAGGGAACGGTGTCTGAGCAGGCGCTCAGCAGCCTAATGATTCTCCTTCTTCTTAAAAAAATTTTTTTCATTATTCTTTTTGTTTTTTTTTTGGCTGTGGGATCTTAGTTGCCCCACCAGATATCCACCAGTGCTCCCCTGCAGTAGGAGCCTAGAATCTTAACCACTGGACTGCCAGGGAAGTTCTTCTCCTAACTTCTTCCTTCCTTCTACAAATGTTAATTCACTGCTGCTCTGTGCCAACGGCTGTTTCAGGCCAAAGGATGCAGCTGAGAACAAAGTAGACAAGAACTGTCTGCCCTCGTGGGCCTGATAGTCTAATGGTAGAAATAACAATCCAAACCTCCCAGGATCGCATCTGGAGAATGGCTTGTATTCTGCCAGCTTCGGAGTCGGGAGGGAAAGCAAGCCTGGCAGAGGTACCCATTCCATTCCCAGTTTGCTCAGTATCTGGTGATTGGAAGACACTCTGCAACAAGAGAAAAAAAAAAAAGAAAAAAAAAAAAAAGAAGAAAAAAAAAAAAAGAAATAACAATCCAGACAATTAAAAATATACAGAGAAAAACAAAAGAGGTGGATATAAAGGATTGAGGGGTTTTAGGTAAAATGATTAGGAAAGCTCTAGTGCAAAGGAAACTTTCAAAGAAAAACTAGAAAGAAGTGAGATGCCCTAGGAGAGAGCAATAAGGCAGAGGGCACAGCAAGGGCAAACACTGCATGGTGGCTGCCTGGGGTGTTGGGGGGACAGCAAGGAGGTCAGTGCCTTTCCCTTGGCAAATGCCTCCCAAACTCCTCCTCTGGGCCTGGCACCTCCAGGGTCTGGTGGAGGAGACAACCGCAGAGAAGAAGGGACCCATTCAGGATGGCTCAGGATGGGGTTGGTGGAAGTTCCGCTGAAATTAGAAGGGATCTCTGTGTCCTACCTGGGGTTTGGATTTTATCTGGGGGTCATTTCCCCACCCCTGCTCAGCTAACCCTGTGCCCAACTGAAACACCTGTGTTTCTACTCGTGGGAAAGAGAAAAATAACCAGTAGTAGCTGTCCTCAGATTTACGATTACACCTTATGTTTACTGATGTTTACTGATTACACCTATACAGTTTACTGATGGCATTCATACCTGGAAAAATTCATGCACTTTTTTTCTCACTTTTTATTGTGTATTAGGATATAACCAATTAATAGCGTTGTGATAGTTTCTGGTGGACAGCAGAGCAACTCAGCCATCCTTCCCCCTGAACTCCTCTCCCATCCAGGCTGCCACACAACTTTGAGCACAGTTCCCCGTGCTAGACCGTAGCGTACCTGGAATCTTGTTTGTTAACCACAGCAACTTGGCGAGATAGCATTATCCTCCTATCTTTTGGAGGGGAAACTTGGGGCACAGAGAGGTTGAGTACCCTGCCGGGTTATACACAGCATGTAGATGAGGAGCCAGGCAGGAGCCCGGGTCTCTGCATGCCCACCATGTGCCACCCCGGGAGGGGCTGGCTCCCTGAGGGGCCGGCTCCCTGAGGGGCCTCCTCTGCTCCGCCTGTGCCAGGCTACGTGAACTTCCGGCTGCAGTACCCAGAGCTCTTCGACAGCCTGTCCCCAGAGGCTGTCCGCTGCACCGTTGAGGCTGGCTACCCTGGTGTCCTCTCCACGCGGGACAAGTATGGCCGAGTGGTCATGCTCTTCAATATTGAGAACTGGGACTCTGAAGAAATCACCTTTGATGAGGTCAGTGGGGGCTCTCCTGGTTCCCTGCCATCCTCTGGGCTGGGTTGCCTTCTCTAGATCTGGTCTCCACTGGAACCTCATTCCTGGCTCCCCGGGAGGCAAGGTTTGTGAGGGAATATCTGGTAAACTCATGGCACCAAGCCCTTTCCGGGCAGGAAGAGAACTCCTTGGATGTGCTGTGGCAGCTGGAAAACCCAGCAGCTTTGCAGGCAGGGCCCACTGGCCAGTACATGGCTGCCCCCTGTATCCCTACTGAATAGGACTGACAGTTGGGGCCATGAGCTGGGATCAACCCTGCCAAATGCTGAAAGTGGAGAGCAACACAGAGAACAGGGCTTAGTGGACTGTGGACTGGGAGAGATTCTGGAAAGCATGGGTTCCAATCTGTTAAGCGCCTGAGTTCTTTGCATTTGTGTATGTGTGTGATTTCACTTGCCAAGCCCTTAAGAGAGCTGTCATAATTGGGGATATAGGGTTCATCTGGGGAGGACGTTGGCATGTGACACCAAGCCTTAAAAAAATGTACAAACTTATTTTAGAAAATGCCATCTAGTTGTCGCAACATGTATTTAAAAGTTTATCTTTCCCCCCAGTGACTTGAGACACCATCTTTATCATATTCTGCATCTTCATAGGTGCTTGGATCTATTTCTGGACTTTCTACTCTGTGCCATCGGTCTGTCTTTTCATGCTCCACATTGTTTTAATTATAGAGACAGGATCAGTTCAGTTCAGTTCAGTCGCTCAGTCATGTTCAACTCTTTGCAACCCCATGGACTGCAGCACGCTAAGCCTTCCTGTCCATCACCAACTCCAGGAGTTTGCTCAAACTCATGTCCATTGAGTCAGTGATGCCATCCAACCATCTTATCCTCTGTCGTCCCCTTCTCTTCCTGCCTTCAATTTTTCCCAGCATCAGGGTCTTTTCAAATGAGTCAGTTCTTCATATCAGGTGGCCCAAGTATTGGAGTTTCAGCTTCAGCATCAGTCCTTTCAAAGAATATTTCCAACTGATTTCCTTTAGGATGGACTGGTTGGATCTCCTTGCAGTCCAAGAAACTCTCAAGGGTCTTCAACACCACAGTTCAAAGCATCAATTCTTTGGTGCTCAGCTTTCTTTATAGTCCAACTTTCACACCCATACATGATTACTGGAAAAACCATAGCTTTGACTAGATGGACCTTTGTTGGCAAGGTAATGTCTCTGCTTTATAATATGCTGTCTAGGTTGGTCATAACTTTTCTTCCAAGGAGCAAGCATCTTTTAATTTCATGGCTGCAGCCATCATCTGCAGTGATTTTGGAGCCCCCCAAAATAAAGTCTGTCACTGTTTCCACTGTTTCCCCATCTATTTGCCATGAAGTGACGGGACCAGTGGATGAAGCACAAGCTGGAACCAGAATTCCAGGAGAAATATCAATAACCTCAGATATACAGATGAAAGAGCCTCTTGATAAAAGTGAAAGAGAAGAGTGAAAAAGTTGGCTTAAAGTTCAACATTCAGAAAACTAAGATCATGGCATCTGGTCCCATCCCTTCATGGCAAATAGATGGAGAAACAGTGGAAACAGTGGCAGACTTTATTTTTTTGGGCTCCAAAATCACTGCAGATGGTGACTGCAGCCATGAAATTAAAAGACACTTATTCCTTGGAAGGAAATTTATGACCAACCTAGACAGCATATTAAAAAGCAGAGACATTACTTTGCCAGCAAAGATCCATCTAGTCAAGGCTATGGTTTTTCCAGTAGTCATGTATGGATGTGAGAGTTGGACTGTGAAGAAAGCTGAGCATCAAAGAACTGATGCATTTGAACTGTGGTGTTGGAGAAGACTTTTGAGAGTCCCTTGGACTTCAAGGAGATCCAACCAGTCCATCCTAAAGGAGATCAGTCCTGAATGTTCACTGGAAGGACTGATGCTGAAGCTGAAACTCCAATACTTTGGCCACCTGATGCAAAGAACTGACTTATTTGAAAAGACCCTGATGCTAGGAGGGATTGAAGGCAGAAGGAGAAGGGGACAACAGAGGATAAGATGGTTGGATGGCATCACCGACTCAATGGACGTGAGTTTGGATAAACTCCGGGAGTTGGTGATGGACAGGGAGGCCTGGCATGCTGTCCATGGGGTCACAAAGAGTTGGACACAACTAAGCGACTGAACTGAACTGAATTGATGGGACCAGATGCCACGATCTTAGCTTTCTGAATGTTGAGCTTTAAGCCAGCTTTTTCACTCTCCTCTTTCATGTTCGTCAAGAGGTTCTGTAGTTCTTCGCTTTCTGCCATAAGGGTGGTATCATCTGCATATCTGAGGTTATTGATATTTCTCCCGGCAATCTTGATTCCAGCTTGTGCTTTATGCAGCCCAGTGTTTCTCATGATGTACTCTGCATAGAAGTTAAATAAGCAGGGTGACAATATACAGCCTTGATGTACTCCTTTCCCTATTTGGAACCAGTCTGTTATTCCATGTCCAGTATAGAATGTTTAATATCTGTTGGGATTCGTTCAGTCCTTAATGCTCCTCTTTTTCAGGGCTTTTCTAGCTATTCTTGCATGTTTACCCTCCCTAAAACAATTAGAATTAACTTGTTTAGCTTTAGGAGAAATGTCAGAAGATTTTTATTGGAGTAACATTAATATAAATAACAAACGAGGAGAATCAGCATCAGTATGAATGCAACATCCATGGCCAGTGGTACCACCCACAAAAAAGGGATGCCTTCCCTTTTATGACTACATTTTGAGCGTCCAGAAGTTTTTCAGAGTTTTCAATCCTTATGCACATTTGTCGTTAAAGTATTTATTTTATTGTTTTTGCTATTAGTTGAACTTTCTCTTCCATTATATCTCCTAATTGGTTATTTTTTGCGTCTATGAAGATTATTGTTTTTGTCTCTTAGTTTCATATCCTAGTATTTTTACTGAATTTTCCTGTTATTTGTTAGTCATATACAGATTTCCTAAGAATGCTATCATAATATCTGTAATTAGAGGAAATTTTTTCTTTTCCTTTTCTAGCTCTTATGTCCCTGATTAAAACAAAAACAAAACAAACCAACAACAAAAAAACTTGAGTGCATTGGTCAATACTTCTGTGGTGGGGGGAAGTGATGGAGAAGGCAATGGCACCCCACTCCGGTACTCTTGCCTGGAAAATCCCAGGGGCGGAGGAGCCTGGTAGGCTGCAGTCCATGGGGTCGTGAAGAGTCGGACACGACTGAGCGACTTCACTTTCACTTTTTACTTTCATACGTTGGAGAAGGAAATGGCAGCCCATTCCAAAGTGCTTGCCTGGAGAATCCCAGGGACGGGGGAGCCTGCTGGGCTGCTGTCTATGGGGTCGCACAGAGTCGGACACGACTGATGCGACTTAGCAGCAGTAGCAGGGGGAAGTGAGCATGCTTATCTTGTTCCTGATCCTACTGTAGTGTCTGCTACTGAATAAGATATTGGTTTTAGGACTGAAGCATACATATATCTGCTAAGGAAGAGACTTACAAATTTTTTTTTCTGATTACATAAGTGATACCACTCATTTTAGAAAATACCAAAAAAAAAAAAAATCACAAATTTAAAATCATCCAGAATTCTACCATCCAGAGATTTCTACCACTGACATTCTTCCAAGTCTATTTTTGCAAGAAACCTAGAAACATACGTGCATACAAATGCATACAGACGTACACATTTTTTCTTACAAATATGGATCGTATTCTACAATAATATACCATGAATGGATATCTTTCTGTATCATTAGTCTTATATATCACTGTTCCAGAATACCCCATGGTGTGAATATACCATAATTTCACCAGTCCCTTTGCTGGACATTTAGGTTGTTCCACTGTTACAATGGTATAAGGATAGACACTCTGGCATCTAACCATGGATATGACACTGAAGATGATTTGATTATTTTCTTGGGATACATTCAGAGAGGTGGACTGTCCCAGCTCCAAGCCTGTGACAGATTACCTCTAATTTGCTCACTGGTATAGCTCTTCCCTTAAGACTGTTCTTAAAAATGTTCTTTCTTTTGGCTGTGTTGGTCTTCGTTGCTGTGCAGGCTTTTCTCTAGTTGTGATGAGTGGGGGCTACTTTCCAGCTGCAGTGTGCAGCTTCTCATTGCAGTGGCTTCTCTTGTGGAGCACAGGCTCTAGGCGCACGGGCTTCAGTAGCTGTGGCTCTTGGCCTCTAGAGCTCAGACTTAGTAGTCATGATGCAAGAGCTTAGTTGCTTTGTGGCAAGTGGGATCTTCCCAGACCAGGGGTCAAACCCGAGTCTCCTGCGTTGGCAGGTGGATTCTTTACCACTGAACCACTAGGGAAGCCCTCCTCTTAGGACCTTGAGTCTTAGCTGTCCTTATGGCTTGGATCTTACAGCCCATTCACTTGTGCCCAAGATCTTGCAGGCATACTGCGTCATCCTGGAGAAGCTACTGGAGAATGAGGAGACTCAAATTAATGGCTTTTGCATCATTGAGAACTTCAAGGGCTTCACCATGCAGCAGGCTGCCGGACTTCGGCCTTCCGATCTCAGAAAGATGGTGGACATGCTCCAGGTGAGGCCTCAGAACTCTGTCCTGCAGGAGCCTGTCATGGGTGGGGAGACTGAGAGGCAGGGCCCAGGTTTCTGGTTTAATGATGCTGGATAATCACAACCCCAACCACAAACACTTCACGGTGATCCACAGTTTGCCATGTATTCACATTCATCAGTTCATTTACTCTTTAAAAACATTCTCTCCCTGCTTCATTTTACAAACCTGGAAACCTAGGCTCAGAGATTTGAGTGACTTCTCAAGGTCACACAGCTATCAAGGGGCAGAGGTGGGACTTGAACTGCACCTTCTGACCTGGAATCCCATTCTCTGTCCCCTTTTGTCATGCTGTCTCCCTCTGCTTGTGAATTTATCCTGAGAAAGAGATAGCACTAATGCCCCAAGACAACTCACTCCTATATACTCATGTATCTGAAGTCCTTTCTTAGAATGGATACAGTGACAGAATTTATTTTCTTGGGCTCCAAAATCGCTGCAGATGGTTACTGCAGCCATGAAATTAAAAGATGCTTGCTTCTTGGAAGAAAAGCTATGACCAACCTAGACAGCATATTAAAAAGCAGAGACATTACTTTGCCAACAAAGGTGCATCTAGTCAAAGCTATGGTTTTTCCAATAATCATGTGTGGATGTGAGAGTTGGACCATAAAGAAAGCTGAGCGTTAAAGAATTGATGCTTTTGAACTGTGGAGAAGACTCTTGAGAGTCCCTTGGACTGCAAGGAGATCCAACCAGTCCATCCTAAAGGAAATCAGTCCTGAGTATTCATTGGAAGGACTGATGCTAAAGCTGAAGCTCTAGTACTTTGGCCACCTGATGTGAAGAACTGACTTATTGGAAAAGACCCTGATACTGGGAAAGATTAAGGGCAAGAAGGGAAGGGGATGAAAGAGGATGAGATGTTTGGATGGCATCACCGACTCGATGGACATGAGTTAGATTGAGCAAGCTCCAGGAGTTGGTGATGGACAGACAGGGAGGCCTGGCATGCTGGAGTCCATGGAGATGCAAAGAGTTGGACATGATTGAGCGACTGAACTGAACTCAACTGAATCTAATCTTAAATCCGCTTTGCTTTGGAAAGGAGAGATGGGAGGTAAGGGTCACGGGAGGGGATGGAGGACAATTGTTGTTGTTCAGTCACTCAGTCCTGTCCAGCTCTTTGTGACCCCATGGACTGCAGCTCACCAGGCCTCCCTGTCCCTCACCAACTCCCCAAGATTGCCCAAACTCACGTCCATCGAGTCAGCGATGCCATCCAGCTATCTCATCCTCTGTCGTCCCCTTCTCCTCCTGCCTTCAATCTTTCCAATGAGTCGGTTCTGCGCATCAGGACAATAAGGCATGACAATAGTGTCCCTCTGGTCTATCACAGCTTGTAGTCTACTCAGCAGGCAAGTGGATTTGAAAAAACTCGGTCACCTAAAAGCCAAGCAAGGCTATCTTTCCATTTCCACTCCATGTAATGACAGAGTCTTGTGCATCAGCAGGAAGAGGGTTGGGCTGCTTCTGGGGCATCCTTCCTTCAGTTTGGACCTACAGCATAACCAGGGCTCCCCAGATATTGGCCTGGGGATGGAACCTGCAGTGGGCTATCCTCTGGAGCAACTGTGTGATGACAACTCTGTCCTTGTGTCGTGGGGAGGGGCAGTGTAGTGGGAAAGTGAGTGGGAACCTTTGAGGTCACGGGGCCATGTGGTGGGGGTGCTGTCTGTCCCTGCAGGATTCCTTCCCAGCTCGGTTCAAAGCCATCCACTTCATCTACCAGCCCTGGTACTTCACCACCACCTACAACGTGGTCAAGCCCTTCTTGAAGAGCAAATTGCTCCAGAGGGTGAGTGCATAGCTGCACAGGGAAGGTGCCCGCTGATCGTCTGGTGTGTGGGTGAGTGAGTGAATGGGCTTGTAGCAGGAAAGGGTTCAGGAGACAAGAGGGATGAGGGTGGAGGAGGAGGGAACCCCACCTCCTCGGGCTCTGTATGAAGACTTGGAACTAAGTGGATCCCATGGACAGCACAGCAAGGAGGACTTTTGAGAAGGACATCGCCAGGCAGAGATGGCATGTGTGCCTTTGTCTTCCTGTTCCTCTTCTCCCCCAACCTCATCCTAGGGTACCTCCTTGCTCAGACCCATCTCCTCTGCTTCCTTGCAGGTATTTGTCCATGGAGAAGACCTCTCCAGCTTCTACCAGGAGTTTGACGAGGACATCCTGCCCTCCGACTTTGGGGGTACACTGCCCAAGTATGATGGCAAGGCCGTTGCTGAGCAGCTCTTTGGTCCTCGGGACCAAACTGAGAACACAGCCTTCTGAGAACATCTCCTGCCATCTGACCTGTAGTTAGCATCCCTAGGCCTCTCCTCAACTGCCCTGGACCCAGAATGCTGTGAAAAAGGGCTTCCTGGGGTGACTGTGGTTCCTCTGAACCATTCTAAGTTTGGGCAAACTCAGATGTCATTCTCCTCCCAAGCTGGGGGCCAATAAAAAAGCAGGGGAATTTCCTGAACATGAAAAAGTGAGGATAGTTATATTTCTACTGCCTCTGAAGCTTTAGGACACAGACTTGGTATGGGGTTGAGTTTCAAAGACTCTAATCAAGCTTCTGAATGATTTCCTTTGTAATAGAGTTTTACTGTTTAGGATCTGTGAAAATAGGCAAGGAGTCTGGTTTTAAAGGTCTCTTCCTCCTTAAAAATACAAAAAATAAAAGATCAAAGAGGAGTAAAGTAAAAGCGTTAGTTGCTCCGCCCAAACGAGGAGGGATGTGAGTCCAAAGGATCTGGCAAGTACGGTGACCTTAGTGGCTGGGAGGCAGGTGAAAGGTTTTCCATGCTGAATTATGGGGTGGAAGCACTCTTGACGTGGCTGCATTTTGGGGTGGTCGGGTCCTCCTCCTCTGATGTATGCAGTGATGGTCAGGAGCTTTGACCTCCTTCAAGGGTGACTGTTGTGTCCCCCTCCTTCTGTCTGTGGAGTCTCTCCATCAAAGCTGTCTCCTCCAGACCCCTTGCCTCCACGGATGGTTTTACTTAGATTTACAGACGGTATCTTCTCTGAGCACTCTCCCAGACCTCAAGTTATATGGTGAAAACTCTTCTTTGTCTGCAGTCTCACCCTACAGCAGTGAGCTTCTACTTTCAAGCTCTGCATATTTAGACAAACATAAATGCTTTTCTTTCTGTGGAGCTGGCTTTCCTCAAAGCATCTGGTGATTTTTGAGTATGTGCTGGGCACGTTGCTCCCTCTTGGGGAAAGCCTGGCTTCTTCTGGGCATGGGGCTCAGAGGCACTGACTGATTCTTCTCCCAAGGTCCTGCACTGACTTTCCCACTCAGACAGACACTTGTTCCTGTTATCCAGCTTGTGGTGATGAGTGAGGGTCAACTGGCCTGGCTCTTCTCACTGAGGCACCTCAGTACTCATCCCAAGACTTCCCTGCTCTTGCCTCCTTCTGAGCACGAAAGCACCCTTGGTGCTGGGCACACCGTTTGGTGCAGGACCCTCAGCTGTTTCCTGGGCTGTGGGTTCAATCCAGTGCCCTCTGCTTTCACGCCTTTGGAAATTTCTCTGAAGCCACTGAATTCTCTTTCTTGTTTTCCAGTGTGGCTATGTACATGTACATCTATATGTGACTGTGCATATATATGCATTCATTCCTTGTATCTTTTCTTTCATTTCTGGGGTTTGTAGTGTATACTCATCACCCGAGTAACTTTCTCCTTTATCACTTTCACAGTCAACAATCTCTATTTTCTTAAATGATATACATACAACCTCAGAGCTGGAGGAAGAATCACAGCAAGTTATTATGGGTGGCTGACCAGTGAAGAGGGTTCCCTGGTGGCTCAGCGGTAAAGAATCTACCTGCAATGCAGGAGACCTAGATTTGATCCCTGGGCTGGGAGGATCCCTGGGAGGAGGGCATGGCAACCCACTCTAGTTTTCTTGCCTGGAGAATCCCATGGACAGAGGATCCTGGCAGGACACAGTCCATAGGACTGCAAAGAGTCAGATATGACTCAAGTGACTGACCATACACGACCAGTGAGGATTTCTCGCAAACCCGTCTTCAAATTCTTTAAAACCTGAAGCCTTTCCATATCAAACCTTACATGGAACTCTATTATCAAGCCTGAAAAGAGTGGAGCTGCTCTGATTGAAGAGGGCTCTGCAGCCTCATCCCCAAGAGATCTAGAATATCTGGAGCTAAGAAGGCTATGTCCAGGGTGAGGACAGAAGCATGCTGCTGGGGGCAAGTGATAGGAGAATGGGGCTTGTATTTGCCGAGATAGAGGGCACTGGTGAGTCAACAGTACAGGTGTTGGTAGAAGCCGGGAGAGGATGAGGCTGAGCTGAAAAGGTGAAAGGAATGAGCTTTGTTAAAGCTTTCAAGCTACACTTACAATTGTTTTGCAGAGGAGTTGTCTCCCAGATTTGAGGAAAACCCTGGCTGATTCCTCTTGGATGACTCCCTTCTTCCCCCGGGTCCCTTATTGCCAGAGCCCTCCTCGCCCCACCCTCTGATTTGTGGGCGCTCTAATTTACAAAGGAAATCAGGATATGGAAAACACTGCAGGCAGAAGTTCTTGGGGGCAGCTTTGGTTCTTCAGTTTAGTTCAGTTCAGTCGCTCAGTTGTGTCCGACTGTGATCCCATGGACTGCAGCACGCCAGCCTTCCCTGTCCATCACCAACTCCTGGAGCTTGTTCAAACTCATGTCCATCAAGTCGGTGATGCCATCCAACCACCTCATCCTTTGTCATCCCCTTCTCCTCCTGCTTTCAGTCTTTCCCAGCATCAGGGTCTTTTCAAATGAGTCAGTTCTTCACATCAGGTGGCCAAAGTATTGCAGTTTCAGCTTCAGCATCAGTCTTTCCAATGAGCACCCAGGACTGATTTCCTTTAGGATTGACTGGTGAGATCTCCTTGCAGTCCAAGGGACTCTCAAGAGTCTTCTCCAGCACCACAGTTCAAAAGCATCAATTCTTCGGTGCTCAGCTTTCTTTATGATGCAACTCTCCATACATGACATTTGGTTCTCACATCCATACATTTGGTTCTTACTCAAATCCAAATGGGATGCTGGGGTCCCCGCTAAAGTCAGCATGGCTGGAGACTTAGCTTAAGAATGGTTTGACAAAAAAGCCCCAAGGGTTTTCTGAGGAAGTCGGTTCTGACTGTGGGCTGCCACCGCCCCCTGCTGGCCATGCCCTGATACTGCTCCTCCATGTCCATGGATGTCCGTGGCAGTCCTGGGCAGGGGCAGTCTGAGCCAGACCTTGCCAGGAAGGTGGTGCTGCCTTTGGGAGTAGGTGCCTGAAGATCATGAATGTTAATGTTAAAATCTGATGTGCTCAGTTTCCCAAATTCTGAGCTGCCTGGATATGCTGGATTCCTGCAAGTGACTACCACCCCCCTCATTCATGAGAAAATTAGAGGGACAATAAAATACTCTTGAAAGCCACCAAATATGGGAAAGGGGATAACAAAACATGACTTTCATTACAACCATTTGCTGCTCAGAACACCTTCCTTCCGGAGACATCTGGGATGAGGCAGGGATTCTGCACACGAAAGTAATTTGAGCCAAGCAAAAGTTGGGAGGGCTTCCCAGGTGGCTCAGTGGGTAAAGAATCCGCCTGCCAATGCAGGAGTCGCAGGAAACTACGGGTTCCATCCCTGGGTCAGGAAGATCCCATGGAGGAGGAAATGGCAACCCACTCCAGTATTCTTGCCTGGAGAATCCCGTGGACAAAGGAGCCTGGCGGGCTACAGTCCACAGGGTTGCAGAGTTGGATATGGCTGAACACAGCACAACAGCAAAGTTGGGAGGTCACAGTGACGCATCACATGGCCTTTTGGGGAAATACTGTTTGCAGATGGAAGCATTTGTTAAGGTGTGGGTGGAGGTCTCAGTAATGAAATGGGCCATCAGCTTCAAAGAATCTCTGAGCAAGACTAGCCACTTCTTAGATTCTCGAGTTTACCTAAGGGATGCTGCAGGAGGCTAATGCTGCCGGGTGTCCTGGCAGAGTCTTCCTGGAAGAGGGATGCCTGGGTCTTAAGTTAATCTGAGAAAGCTGAGGAGTCACCTTCAGGGTGAATTGGACCACCTTTTATAATACTTTTCATTGTGGGTGTGGCTCTGGTGTTGAGGAAGCTTTTAGCAGTACAGGGTGGAGAAGGCAATGGCACCCCACTCCAGTACTCTTGCCTCGAAAATCCCATGGATGGAGGAGCCTGGTAGGCTGCAATCCATGGGGTCGCTAAGAGTCGGACACGACTGAGCGACTTCACTTTCACTTTCCACTTTCATGTATTGGAGAAGGAAATGGCAACCCACTCCAGTGTTCTTGCCTGGAGAATCCCAGGGACGGTGGAGCCTGGTGGGCTGCCGTCTATGGGGTTGCAGAGTCGGACACGACTGAAGCAACTTAGCAGCAGCAGCAGCAGCAGTGCGGGGAGGGGAAGCTCACAGGATACCCGGGAGCCTTCCTGCTCAAAGTGTGGCCCCAGGAGGGGATGTCTGCTCCACTTGGGAGCTTGCTAGTGATGCAGAATCTTAGTTCCCCCTACCCCAGATCTGTTGGATCATGGTCTGCATTTTAACAAGATCCTTAGGGGAATGCACATAACCAATCAGAGCTTCCAAGGCAGGGGTTTGCAACCTCCTTGCTGATTGATTCTCCTGGGAAGCTTGATGACTTGCTCAGTTGTGTCCAACTCTTTGCAACCCCATGGGTTGCATGGGCTATAGCCCACGGGGATCCTCTGTCTGTGAGCATTCTTAGATCTTGCTGATGTATGTCCCCCAAAACCAACTCACCTCTCCCCACTTAGTTTGTCAAAGGCTTTGCAAGACCAAGGAAGGAAGAAGATTAAGTGCAAGGTCCTTGGGGTGGGGGAGCATGGACCACCACAACCCTTCTGGCTGGGCCAGTACTTGGCCCTGGGAGACCCTTCGCTTGGATTCAGACAGATATAAAGAAGAAAACACCACTATTACTCAGCCAACCCAATATAATCTTAATTTAGGTCATGTTCACCTGGTCTTTCCAAAGAACACTATCAGAAAAGCTTGTGAATCATGTGTGACAACTACCACTTTGACATCTCTTACATTCTGTCTACGTGGTTCACTTTATAGAGCAAGTGTTTAAAATGCTGATTATCTCACTCTTCCCAGGCCTTGGCTGTCTTCCCAGAGAGGATGGGCTTGTAAAGACACCTGTGGGCTGGTCATTTCTTCGGTATTTGCAAGGCTGGGTTAAAGTCAATTGTGATGAGAATTTGGTATTTTGCCCACTTCTTTCAAGCTCGTGCTTTGGTGAAGACATGGGAAGAATCCTTTTATTTATTTTTTAAAAACTTATTTTAATTAATTAATTAGGCTGTGCCAGGTCTTAGTTGCAGCATGCAGGGTCTTCTAGTTGCAGTGTGTGGGGGCTAGTTCCCTGACCAGGGACTGAACCTGGGCCCCCTGCATTGGTAGGGTTGAGTCTTAGCCCACTGAACCACCAGGCAAGCCCAAGAAGAATTCTTTTATTCACAGACAGAAAATCTCCATTACAAATGACTGCACAGCCAGGTCACATTTTTAGTCTTTTTTATTTTTTTTTAAGTAAAGAAATTCCATTGAATCAAAGATAACAAAATTACAGCTTTTGTTTGTAATGATCTTTGTTTACCACCACACAGAATCAAAACAGAACCAAAAGTAATTTATGAGAACATAAAATGATCAAGGACACCACTGTTTAGTATAATTTCTTAATAAAGGTAAATATCCTCATATTTAGAAAAAATTGCATTGCTAGTTGCAAATCTTAAACACCTCAGTGCTGGAGGATCCTATATCTTGCCCCCACCCCCGCCCCCAAATCCAGCAGCACAGAGGCCTTCAGAACACAAACTCAAAAATACATTATTTTCAGGGCAGCATTTGAAGTTTCAGAAAATTAACAACAACAACAAAACAAACAAAGAAACCAAACTCAAACAAAACAGGAATTTAGGAATGTGTAAGTGATGGTTCTCAAAAATCAACCTGGAAGCACACCTTGCCAACAGAAAGAAAGTGGTTCATGGGAGTCTAACCAGGAAAGGGGGGAGATGCAAACTGGCCCCCCACCCCCCACCCCCCAGCCCCTGGTGTCACTAAGGCAGCTGCAGTGGCAGAAATCAGAAGCTCAGGTACAGTGAAGGTCTTCCTGAGGCGGTGGGCAAGACCCAGATCGTCTGAGACTGGTGTGGAGAAGAGGGGACAGGAGTCTACAAGGACTTGTGCTTTAGGAAGACTAAAGAGGCCCAAAGCAAAAACCAAAGGAAACCTAGCTCCCACGCCTGCCCGGGAACTCGGCCCGCCCCCCACAAACAGCCCGGGAAGGAGGTGACTGGCGCCGGGACTGCGGGCACAGCCATCGTGCTAGGGGACTGTTGGCCACGGCACGTGGGTGGCCTGGAAGGAGAATGCCCCACGGCAATGAAGGGTACTTCTGCAGGTGCTATATAGGTGGTCAGTCCCTAACTTGCGGCAATGGGTTTCTTGGCTAATGGGGACACCAGGAGGGAGGGAAGGCAGGTTATAGGCTTTGTTACTAATTGACAGGAGTTGAGTTAAAAAGACAATCCAGCGGTTCGAAATTAACTTCAGCTTACTCATTTGAGATAGATGAATGTTTTATCCACATACATGCTGGGGAAAACATGGTTCAGAAAACATGATGTGTTGGGAAGGAGGGGCTGGCTCCTTCAAAAGGGGCAGCTGTCCACTGTCCTGGGGTCTGAGAACTGCTGCTGAGCCAGGCTCTGCAGCCTGCCTCTAAGGGCCACTTGAGGGGCTGGGGGTGTTTGGGCTACAGCGGCCGAGGCAGCAGGAGCAGAGAACAAAGAGGAAGCAGCTTCAGTTTTGGACAGCATTCCAGTTCTCACTGCCTGCTCCCCTTCAAATACAATTTGGCAAAAGCTATCTTAGTATGTGAAGGGGGTTGGTGGTGGCTATTTTCTTCTGTATTTTTTTGGCCATGCTTGCAGTATGCAGGATGTTAGCTCCCCAACCAGGGACTGAACCTTGCCCCTTGTACTGGGAGTGCGGAGTCTTAATGTGGACCACCAGGGAATTCGCGGGGGCGGGGCGGGGTGGGGGACATTTTCCTCTGCTTTGATAACATGTGGAGAAGAACACCTTTCCCTCAATTGCTTGGCCACTAAATGCCACACGCAGGCTTTTGCCACTTTTCATGGCTTTTGGAAGTATCCAAGTAGTCTTTGAACTACAGAGTGAGGCCAAGAAGGAAGAAAGACATCAGAGACATCAGGTGTTTGGCCAGTTCCAGACTGCTCTTAATTGTCAAGGGGTGGGAGGTGCCTAATGTAACATTCTCTGGTTTTGCTGTGGCTTTGTTGCAGACTAATACAGCAGGAGAATTTCAATTCTGCAGCCAAATAGCTTTGTCCTACCAGGGGATATTCTAGAGGCAAGTTAAGGCTTTCTGGGCAAAGAAAAATGATTCCAGCTGATATTGTGAGCGGACGCTGCAGCAAAATGCTTAATATGATAACTCTCCTGTCCTACCTCAGAGGACAAAGACCAGAGTTCTTTGAACTCAAGGTGATGTTTCAGTGATCTTCAGCGCTAAGTCAGAATCAGTGCCATGGGAAAAAGAAAAGCCCTTCAGAGCTCAGACATCTGCTAGCCTGGCAAACACAAACAAGAACACGTGTATTGCTTCCCAGGCGCTGGCAAAATGGATCATGAGCCACACAGTGACAAAGAGAGCTCTCATTCAGATGCCAGACAGACAAACTCGACTATCCAGAAATCTCAGCTCTAATGAAGGCTGCAGTTTGAGAATGGAAGTCTGAGCAGGAAGGATTCCTGCCCTGGGAACGGTCAATGCTTGCCCAAGTCTCACAGAATGAAGGGGATATTCGCTTTGTTCCAACGGTCAGCACCTGTCCCCGTCATGAGACCGCCCTCGGCACAGAAAGGCTACTGGGAGGACAATGGAGGCTCTGAAGAGAAGCTAGTTAGGGACACGGGGCTTGGGGCAAAATCAAGGTTCTTCACCAGCAAAGGCTGAATGCAGTAGCTCACTCTCTCTCTCCAAGTCCCCTCAAGACAAGCCCGAAGCCTTGACTTATCTGTGTCCACTTACAAGGGCTGTAGAAGGCCAGTTGGGAATGTTCTGGCAAAGGATGTGTAAACAGGTGAAATGGACTTGGAGATGGTCTAAGGTGAGGTAACCGAGGCTTAGAGAGGGGAAGAGATTGCCCACAGACCAGTGTGATTTAGACAGGAGAAGAATCCAAGTGTCCAGGACCCTGGGACATTAACACCAAGTCAGGAGAGGGTGCTCCCCTGGCAGGTATATTCCCATTCTAAGGTATGTGGGAAATGCTTGCAGGAGGTTCAAGGAATACAGTGACAACAAATAACTTTCTGTCTTCATTCTGCCCTGGAATCATTGGTACAGACTCACATCAGAGAAGGTAAGAGGTTTTCTTTAAGACTGTTAAACTTGCTACTGATATAAGTGCATCAAGAAGACTTGAGACCATTTTTCAAGTCAGATAATCCTAACTTGGGCTTCCCAGGTGGCTCAGTCGTAGAGACTTCACCTGCCAATGCAAGAGACACAGGAGACGAGGTCTTGATCCTGGGTCAGAAAGATCCTGTTGAGGAGGAAATGGCAACCCACTCCAGTATTCTTGCCCGGGAAATCCCATGGACAAAGGAGCCTGGCGGGCTATAGTCCATTGGGTCGCAAAGAGTCAGATAGGACTGAGTGACTGAACATGCACAATCCTAACTTGACTGGGATCAGTTACTCACTGTTGTCTTCAAAACTGTTTACAGAGGCAGGGAGAAAAACTTGGAAAAATGTTGCTAGAAGCCTGTTTGGTTTTTTAACATGTTCTTCCAGCAACAGAATTATCTAGGCCATTACAATTTATGTCCTTAACCTGATTTTAAAATATAATATGCAAACACTCTGAAAATTCAGCCTTGTGTTAACCCCAAGAGGACCTCAGGAGCAAGAAGAGCCGCCACATTATCATCAGAAATGAACAGAAAAGCCAGGCAAGCGGGAGGGAGGAAAAAGCTGACCGACATATAAAGTGCTGCTCCCTTGTTTATTAGGCTTGAATGCCTCTGTGCTCCCATTCAGAAACAAACAACAATTTTCCTGTAAGACGGCCACAGTTACACTCTCATTTCCATGCATGAGAGCCTGAAGCTTGAACAAAGGGCCTCAGTTGATTTCATGTGAGCTAAAAAGTGCCATTCAGAGTCACACGCTAAAAAGACTTCAGCTGTGCATGGCGCCCCACGGTCCTGTGGGGTAAAATCCGGTTGTCCAGCAACAAAGGGAATGCTCTGAGCCCTGCCTCTCCTCCGTGGGTCAACAGAACTGCCGGGCACACCAGGCTCCAGACTCCTGTCCCTGTCTCCGCCAAGTGTATGACAACCGGACTGTTTTCTCCTCCTGAATGGAGCTGGTACCTGGCTGCTATATAGTTGGAACAGATCAAGGGACGTGTCCTAAGGCAAATGAAAAGGAGCCTCTTGCTTCCTGGGATGGTGATTCAGCCCCGTTAGGTTATTGCTTCGTTTATCTGATTTCACAAAAAGTCTTGAGACAGGAAGGTAGGAGCAGGAAATATGACTGTGAATTTTCTCGATTACAGCTGTGGTTGCAGGTTGGAGGAAAAAGTAACAGAGGGGGAAAAGACGAGCTTCCAAATCGAGGGGCAGAAGATAAAGTGCCGATCTGTGCTAAAAGCACGTGAATGAGATATGCACTTGAAAAATAACAACCTGGGGGGAAAGTCATGATGATGAATTTGTGTGTGTGTGTGTGTGAGAGAGAGAGAAACCAAAGCCAAGTTGAGACCAGAGAAACCTCAGTCTCTTCAGATAACAGTGGTCTTTGATGTTACCATTTAGGATAAGCTGGTGATTGTCAGAAAACAACACATGACTCACGTGACTAGGACCGAGGCTCAAACTATAACCACCTGTGACCAAGAGGGTCCGCGCCCAGGCCCTCACATGGCTCCCTTTACCCCTTAAATATCTGCACACGGATCCATTATCAATACTCCTGTCTGTCCTAGAGCAAAGTAGAAGAAGCAGGGGAAATAATAATTTTAAGTATCTAGGTCATTTCACTCATAATTCTGTTCAGTTCCAGATAGCAACTGCTGATTATTTCAAAGTGCAGGGTTTTTAGATATTCAAGTACCACAGGATTGGAGGAAAGGAGTACTTGAAACACAGCGTGGGCTTTTCATTTGAGAAGACACACTCTTGAAAGACCTATCCAATAGCCTACGGACATAAGTTATTCAACTAAAAATCCGGTTTCCAAAATCACACCCTCTTCAGTTGAAAAGCGATTTCTCCAAACTCAGATCCAACCTTTGAACTGTTTGGTATCAAAAGCCAGAGTTAGAGAGAACTGGGTTAAAAAAAACGGCAACCCACTCCAGTATTCATGCCTGGAAAATCCCATGGACCGAGGAGCCTGGTGGGCTACAATCCATGGGGTCGCAAAGAGTCGGACACGACTGAGCGACTTCTGTGTGTGGGCTAAAAAAATAAAATGAGTACTTTAAAAAACAAAACCAAACCACTTTATATGAAATGAGGGACAGGAAAAAGAAAAAAAAGAAAGGCAAATGATGATATCGACATGCTTAGAATAGCTCCCGGGCTCCCCTGGAGAGGAGTTCTCTCAAACCTCAGTAAACTGAGTTTGTCATTGAACTTTAGAACTGGTAGTGATCTCGGCAATCTGCCTGGTCCAGCCGCTCCTGCATTTTACAGGTGAAGAAAGAAAAGTTCAAAGGGACTTGTCCAGGGTCATATAGCCAATGAGAGGCAGAGGCAGGCCTGAAGTCTCCATCACCAGCCCAGGCCCGTGCTGAAACTGCTCATGGCTATCACATCAAGGCAGGTGCACATGACAGGCACTGCTGCTTCAGAGGCTCCTGGGAGCTACGAGATACCATGAGCTACCAAGACGTTTCTAATTCACAGGCTCCGCACCATTGGGTTTCTCGAATTTGCCTGGTGATAAGGATCACCTGGGGCACTTGTCAAAAATTAAAATCCCAGGCCCCTTCCCAGCCCCACAGAAACACCTCCAAGGGGAAGGACGTGGGAGGCTGAATTTGTAATAAGCGCCCCAGGTAACTCTCATCGTCAGGAATGCGTAAGGAAAAAAGTTGGCTTCTGACTCAAGGGAATTTTGTCATGTAAGAGACCACACTCTCAGCAGGGGGGGCCCAGGGCCCCAGGCCCCCAAGAACTGTAGCTACAGCACTGGCTCTATTTAGGGTCTACATCCAGGACACATACAACTGCCACAGCGTAACATCCATCCTTCCCTGCTCTTGGGGAAAATTTGATTGGCAAAGCAAAACTGCTATTCAGACACGCTTTTTAATAGGGAAACTAGATGTAATTGGCTTGAAAGCAATCCGATGCTGACACCGGACAGCAGGGTGAGAACCCTGTCGCTTGTCACCATGGCTAACAAATGCAATGGACAAAACCAGTAACTAAGCACAAAAATAGCCTGGAGCTCCCAGGGACCACCACCCACTTCAGGTCGCATGTGTGTCTGGTGGGTGGTCCCCGTTGATGGTGTGAGGTCAGATCCAGGTCGCTGAGGGAGATGGGAGACCTGAAAACAGCCAGTGAGGGATGAGAGTTCCAGAGGAGGGCGGCTGGAGCACGCCAGAGTCCGGGGAGCGCCTCACTCCAGGTCAGCCTCCACCAGCTCCGTGTCAGAGCATTGCGACTTGTTGCGTTCCCACTGGCAGATGGCGTTGGCGTACTCCACCACCAGCTTATCCATCCACGTCAGGGGCTCGGGGAACAGCACGGAGCCCTCAAAGAAGCCCAAGTGGCCCCCGTGCAGGGGCAGCACAAACATGACATTCTCCCGTTTCTCTGCAGGAGAAAGGCGGCTGAGTGAGTCACTGTCCTCTGACCGGCTCCGGGGCTGGAGGTGGGAGGGCGAGCTGGCCAGGGTGGCCCAGGCTTGCCCCAAGGGTGCAGGTGTCCCCCTCTAAGTGGGCATCTGATCTCCACCCCCTCCGCCTCGTTCACCAGCAGTGGGGGCGGGTGCTAACTTGGTGGGGGCAGGCAAGACGGTGAGATCAAGCAGGTTTGGGAATAGCAGCTTAGCTTTGGAGCAGAATGGGTACTGGCTTAGGTTTAGTTGCTCAGTTTTGTCCAACTCTTGTGACCTCATGTACCGTAGCCCAGCAGGCTCCTCTGTCCATGGGATTCTCCAGGCAAGAATACTCGAGTGGGTTGCCTTTTAGGACATCCTTAGAACTCTAAGTGGTTCTCAAACTTGGCTGCCTATTAGAATCACCTGAATTTTTTTTTTCTTTTTAATAAAGGTCCCTATGTTGCACCCAGACCAGTGAGATTCTGATGTGAGGGCTGGGGTGGGGTGGAACTGGGAGTTGGCAGGTGAAAGAGGGAGGACCCAGGCATTGGTGGTGTTAAAACTCCCAGGTGACTCAACTGTACAGCCAAGTATTGGGGTGGCCAAAAAATTTCATTCGGATTTTTCTGCACCGTCTTACAAATCTGAACAAACTTTCTGGCCAATCCAAATCACCCAGGCAATTGACTTAAAATATAGGTTTGGCTTTAACAGGCCTGGATTTAAGGAGCTGAGACTCTGTGGTTCTCACAAGCTCCCAGGTGATGCTGATGCTACTGGTGGGGCCCAGACTTTGAGGACGGATTCCTAACACACTCTTATTGACCAAAGAACCAGATGAATTCAATGGAGCCAATGATTTTCCACTGCAGAACTTTATCTTGCAAGACTAAAACATAAAGCTGCAAGTTGTGTTAAAAGCTGCCCGAGCTCTCAACCTCACGTGATAAATGGTCATCTGAGAATTACAAACCTGGAGCTTGACTTTATGAGTCCATGTTTAAGCTAGTCCCACATGGGCTAGTAAAGCCATTACTGAAGACATGCAAAAATGTGGAGCCAGGTGCATTCAGGTACCACAAAGAGCATCTGTCTTCCCAGGGGGACGAGCGACAAGGGGCCCCTTGCTGGCTGCTCCAGGCCTTTGAGGCGCTTCCTGGCACCTGCATTTCTGGCTCTGCAGGGCTCTTGTCTGATCCCCTTTATTCTTCCCTTTTGGCTGCTATTTCATCAGTTTCTGTATGACAGCATGAGCGCTGTGGGTGTTACTTTAGATGTGCAGAAGGAAGCCTGTGTCCTCCTGCCGCTGCCAATGTGGCTGTTTCTGTGCAGGGAGCCTGTGGTTTGACAGGCGGTTGACAGGCGACAGCTTTTATCACATAACACACCTGCGACTCATGCATTCGCTCTGAGTGGAGAACAGAGCTCTGTCTGGACATTGGTCCTGTGTCTGTTTGCTGCATTATCTACTCTTTAACTTGGGGTCAGGAGAGAATCAGATGTACCCCTTTCCCTCTGGTTAACACGTGATGTTTATAAGAGGAAACAATCACAGAGGATGGGGCAGGGAGGTCTGGTCCGAGGGATCTGAATGACAATGCACAGTAACTGTGGTTTGTGACCCAAGTATTTCCTCTGCTTCCCTCTTTCTAGTTCTTTCTGTAGCTCCTACCTAGCAAGACATGAGGTCATGCCAGCCTGAAATATGATGGTATTCCCATGAGTGACCTTCTCTACTTTTTCAATGGCTTATATTTTTATCCTCAAAGTGGACAGGGAGGCTGTCTGTCACAAGAGGCAGCAGAACTGACTTTTTTTTTCCTTTTCAGGTCAACGTTTCAAGTCTAAATCTCTCTTTAATTCAAGCTCTCAGACCTAATGGAGTCACATCCCTGAGGCAATAATTTCATAGAATACCAGGGGACTCCCCCAAACTCTGGGTTGTGGTTATAAATGAGGATCCTGTCTCTTGCACCAGGACAGAACATGAAAGGCTCAACACAGGCTCTACCACAGCCCCAGGCCTATCAGACTAGACTAAGTAAGAATACTGCCATAAGACGCTCTGGTGTCCAGGAGATGTCAGCGTGGTGAAGGCGATGTACTGTGGTAGTTTGCTGAGCGGTTGAGAGAGCGGCGGGAAGAAACACTTACCTGAAAGAGATTTTGGAATGGCTAGAAGACTTTCGTGCACTAAGGGGTCATCGGCTGCATTCACCAGCATGAGAGGTACGTAAATCTGAAACAAGGAAATAAAAGCAGGATTAAATGATCAATTCTCTTTTTTTAGATCCCGTTGATCCAAGGCTGAAATACACTACTGGACATGTTTCCGAAGCAAAGGGAAGAGGGTCGGTGCTTAGTCTGCTGAACTAATGGACTGAGGATGCCTGTGCTCCCTGGCAGTGGCCGCTGGGATTGCAGCCCTGGCAGGCACGCACAGGCACATACAGGTGCGCACAGGCACGCACAGGCACATACAGGCACGCACAGGAGCCATGCTTGGTGTCCTAGGTGACCCACGTGCTCTGATGGAGCAAGGCTCAGGACTACAATACTCGCCGGCAACGTATTTCTGATCCTCTTCACAGTGTCTCAGATTAGCCGTATCTTTCAGAAAAACGACTTTACAGAGTTATGTACATGGTCATCCAATTTATGTTGTGGGGAGAAAGAAAGGAGTCTGCTTCACTGCAGACAAAGGAGCCTTTCTAGAAGAATCTGAGGAAGGAAAACAGGAGCAAGCTGGTAGATCTTGGGAGGCTCTTGGCAGCTGTGCGTTCAACATCCACTTTAGCAAAACAGCCAGTAGTGTCCTTTTTCTTCTTAGCGGAGATGGTGTTGATGGGGGTGCTCAGATATTACTGAACAGCCATGCTCAGGAAGTGTGACAACTGGCTGCCTAAGCTGGAGGCCCTGACATTGGCTCTGGACAGTTCCACATTTCTGTAATGGCTTAAATGAAGACATGAAAAGCCTAGATGATGATGCTAAAGTATGCAGGGTGGCTGACATGACATGATGGCAGAGCTGCCATTCACAATGATCTGCTTTAGCGGGGGGAGTGGTGGGCCAGACTAACAGGTGGACATTGACAGGGATAAATGGGAAGTCCTGTGTTTGAGTAAAAAGAGCAGTTGATCAAAGACAGAAAGGGAGACACTGGTTTGGTGGGGATTCAGGTTAAAAAAAAGCATAGTGGTTATGATCGGCCACAAGCTTGATTTATCACACACAAAGTTCATCATCGCTGCTGACAACTCCATTAATATAAACCAATCCACTTCGACCAAAGACATGCTTCTCTACCATTTGGATACAGAAAGACATCTGCTTTGCTCTGTGCTTGCCAGATCAAGGCAGGAATTTTGAATTCAGTCCTGGGCACCACACCGATGAAAGACACAATGACCCAAAAGAGTCTAGGATTGTAAGAAATCTACATGGGCTTCCTATGAGGAACCACAGTAGGAACCAGGCTGGATGAAACTATCAAAGGAGGACTTATGAAAAAAACGGATGTGGCAGTGACTTTAAGGGCTTTCACACAGACTGGGGAGCAGACTGGACTAAGGGACAGCTCTGGGGTTACTACTCAGAGGTCACAGAGGGGCAGGGCTTTATTCGATAATAAACTCAAGTCAACAACTACAGTGGATGGAGCCAGATGCCAGCTGAACTTCCACCAGGGAAGCTGAGGAGGGAGACTTGTTATACAGTGGGTGGAGCTGGGTGGGGTGATGCTAATTCTGAGATGTCGCTCTCTGAGTTGTGGCCACTCACCCTGTGCAGGTATCTCATGCAGCTTTCTTCCTCGTAATATTCCTTCAGGGAGTTGTAGCCGTGAAACTTCCTGGAACACACACACACAAGAAAAAGAAAAAACAACACTTGGAATAAGACTGGAATGCTGAGTTGATATATTACTGTGCAGGTTCCCACACTAACACATCATATCAGAGAATATACACAGGTACCAGAGTTAGGGGTTAAGAACACCCGGCTATGGCATCTGGGTTCAAATTCTGGTTCTGTCACTTACTAGGTAAGCTTACACAAAGGGCTTAACCTCTCTGAGCTTCTCTTCTGTAAGTGAAAGTTGCTTAGTCATGTCTGACTCTCTTTGACCTCATGGACTGTATAGCCCATGGAATTCTCTAGGCCAGAATACTGAAGTGGGTAGCCTTTCCCTTCTCCAGGGGCTCTTCCCAACCCAGGGATCGAACCCAGGTCTCCTGCATTGTAGGTGGATTCTTTACCAGCTGAGCCACAAGAGAAGCCCTCTCCTCTGTAAAATGGAGCTAAAGAGAGCAGCTTCTTCCTAAACACTCTCTTTTGGACTTAGAAGATGAATGAAATTTATGTAATATTTTTTTCCCTCATTAGTATGGTGTCTGAAAAGTGAAAGTGTTAGTTCCTTAGACATGTCCAACTTCTTTGCGACCCCAAGGACTATAGCCTGCTAGGCTCCTCTGTCCATGGGATTCTCTAGGCAAGAATACTGAAGTGGGTAGCCATTCTCTTCTCCAAGAGATCTTACCAATTGAGGAATTAAACCCTGGTCTCCTGCATTGCAGGCATACTCTTTACTGTCTGGGCCACAACGGAAGCCCCAGGACAGTGTCTGCACCACAGTAAAGCTGCATGCCCTGTGGTAGGTGAGCGTTGTGGTAGGTGAGCGTGGGTATAATTCATTCTTGCCTGTTGAACATACCAGCAATTTCCATTTCCTCTGAGTAACTGGGCATATTCACGGGCATATTTCAAAGTTACTTGGTATAAGAAGGCTACTAAAACCTCATAAGGAAGGTAAGTACAGATCCCATGCCCTCAGGTTAATATCTGTCTATTTGGATGAACTTTAGGCCACATCTGAAGGTATCAAATAATCATTAAACAAAAAGGATGATGCTTTTAGAAGAGATTGATGAGGTCAGAGATCAGCTTTACCTTTCCAGGTGAGGCTAACCTCAATCAGAAACCACTGGTGCCAGAAAAGAGGACACTGTCAAAGGGGTGACCTCAGGTGCCTGGAGAGGGTGGGGCAGGAAAGGGTCCCTGAGCGAAGTGGGCGAGGTTTGGTTTTACACTCAGAGAGAAGTGTCTTCGTGCCCCTAAAGGAAGAGGCTCTGTCCATTTTTCTTGCAACACCCAGCTCTCTTGGTTTACTTTTGGTTTTTCTACTTTGGATAGAGACGTGGGCAGGTACAAGTACAGGAAATATTTCCTTCTCCTTTACTCCATTGCCACATGCAGTTTGTGTGACATCTGATCTCCATGCCAGAGTTGAGGACTATGGACAACTAGGGCGCACACACCCCAGCTCCCCTGTTCACGCTCAGCCGGGCAAGGCAGGAATGCAGAATGAGTGCTCAGAGCACCTTCCTGTTTTTTAAGAGACATTAGAAATTTGGATTTCTCTGTGAAATCTTCAGGGTTTTTAAAAAAACTTTTTGGCCATGCTGCACGGCATGTGGGATCTTAGTTCCCTGAACAGGAATTGAACCTGAGGTGGCCCCTGCAGTGGAAACCAGAATATTAACCACTGGACCATCAGTGAAGTCCTGAAATCTTCAGTTTTTAAATGGTGGGCATTAAAAACAAACGAACAAACCCTTAATACCAAAGTGTGCAGAGGAAAGCCCTGGTGCCGGGCAGTGCTGGCCCGCCACCTCCCGCCTGGCACCCCACCCCGGGCCGTGGGCACACCTCATCACGTTGTCGTCAATCTGCATCAGAGATGTGGCTGTGTAGAGGCGGCTCAAGTCTGTGTCCTCCAGGCTCTGGGGTTTCTTCACATGGTCTCCAAAAAGAGCTTGCCTAGAAGGGGATGGAAAGCAAAAGGAATGAGAAGTAGATGTTAAATCAGCACACTGTACAATGAAATAGCTTACCGTTTTGTCACTTATACATCTGTAAAGCTGAAAAAAAAAAAAGTTTTTTAAAGCACATGATAAACAACCACGGCTGAGCCTGCTTCCTGGCCCAGAGGTACGCCAGGAGAGAGTCTGTGACAAAGCAGATGTGGATAACTTAGAAATAAATCCCTTCAGCCGTTGGAATGTCCCAGAGCATGAGCTTGTTGACTTTTGAAGACCCGGAGAGCGATGGATATCAAGACCTTATTTTCCTTGTGAGGGGCAGCTAGACAAACTAAGGACTACGCTTCAGCCTAGATGACTATTTCAAAATTGGCCCTGCAGAGAGATCTCAGGATGGGCTGTGTGGCCTGGGGTAGGCTGTCAGCCAACCAAAGGCAGGGGTGGGGGCGCTTACTCTAAAGTTGGGGGGCCCCCAACTTTACACTGGTATTGCCACTGCTCTCTTCGGCAGAACCTTTTTCCCTTTGTGAGCTCTTCGTGCCACTTCACAAGGAAGATAATGATTAACCCATTCAGCACTTGGGCAAATCAACCACTTTCCAATATGTTAGCTAAGTGGCTAAGACTCCATGCTCCCAGTGGCAGGGGCCCAGATTCGATCCCAGGTCAGGGAATTAGATCCCACAGGCCAAAATGAGAAGATCCTGCATGCCACAACTAAAACCCAGTGCAGCCAAATAAGTAAACAAAAATAAACATTAAAAAATTTTCCCCATCAAACATTCATCTCACAGTTTATTTTTTATATAAAAAGCTAACGTATACTCCAAAGTGGAGGACAGGGGAGCCTGGCGTGCTGCAGTCCATGAGGTGCAGAGAGTATGACATGACTTAGCGACTGAACAACAACAACATATCGGAAGACTAATCATTTCTAGTTAAGAAAATGATCCATCTAGAGAGGGTGAGCGTAAAGCCAGAGGTCATAGTGAATACATTTAGATGTCCATTGCCAGCGAAAGCTGTCCCTCACACAGCTCAAGGAAGACTGACGAAGTTTGTTTTGAGGTTTGGCCCCACAGTGGGAAAAATTCATTATAGAAACTAAATGTTCTGGTAGCCAGTCACCACCTCTTCCAAAGGAAAGGAACCAACTTCTTAAAAAAAAAAAAAAAAAAATTTTTTTTTTTTTTCAAAAGAGAATTAGGAAGATCATATACTTAAAGGATAGAATTCCCAATTTAAAGTGTGTCCCGATAAAACTAGAAAAAAATTTTAAGAAAGGAAAGATGATGCTGGTGGGGAAAACAAAAAATTCTAATGAAGAGTCCTGAAAATTTCGAGATGTTTGACTTTCTGTGGTAAGTTTAAAAAAAAACATTTAAATACACTGAGAGCACATTCAAAGGACTCTCCCAATTTGTTAAGAATTACATGATGGCCTTTCTGGACTCATTAATTAATGGCAAGACTGAGCCCAGCAGCAAAACAAACGTTCCCTGGGAGGAGCTCACTGTCCACCCCAGAGGTGTGGAAAGCCAGACGGAGGCCTGGACTTGGGGTCTGATGGGCTGCTTTCACCCCTTGCGTATCTTCAGCAAACCCCTGGATCCATCCAAACCTCAGCTGAGCCACACCCGACTCGGAGCCCGGCACACAACTGATGCTCACACACCACGAGCTGAGCGGAAGGCCAGCCTGGGGCACGTTCGTCTCCAAAGGTCTCCACCCGCCCAGCACCACAGCCTGGGGACGCACCCGGCTGCCTGGCTGCCCAGGGGCCTGTGAGCACCACGCCAGCCCTGACGCCATAGGAACCCCACCCACAGGAAGCCCAGTGGGGTGCCTGGCTGGCTGGACAGTACAACATTTTCTTTTAACTGCTGAGAAAAAGAGAATAAGAAACTGATCATTCAGACCAGATTGCTTTTCCTAGGATGGCCTCAGAACCCCGCTTTGGGTACCTCTTTGAGTGCCCATTTGTGTACCAGGCTCTGAGTGAATCAAAACATGCCCGAGCCCTCCCGTGCTTTCCTGTTTGGTTCATGGATGCAGGATTCACACTCGGGGAGAAACAACAGAAAAACAACTAGTGGGAAGGAGCCGGCTTCACGGAGGTGGAGATCAGAGATGGACCTAAAAGGCGTGCGCTGGGTTTGGACAAGCAGAGGTGATGGGAAGAGGGTCGGGAGAGGCCAGGGGGCACGGGGGTCTCTGAGTGGCCCGCTCCAGCTGGAGGGGGAGGGAGGCATGTGGGGGAAGGGGGAGAACCCATTCGGCCAAGGACAGTCACAGTGATGAAATCATCACTAATATTCCTTGAGTGCTACTGCCAGCCAGGGGCTGCTCTCAGCACTTGTTAGGGGCTAACGCACCAAAGCACTCTGAGCATGAGATGGGCAGGCAGGGTGTGGAGAGTGTGGACACCATGCTTGGCGCCAGTGGTGGGATCCCCGTCCCACTGCTGCTTGATCAGAACCCCAAGAGCTAGCAGAGAACGATTCTGGGTTCCCCCAAGCACAAAAGCCTCCTAAAGAGAAACATTCCTCTACAGTGACAAGCCACCCTCAGGATGGCCCTCATTTTTTTGTTTAATAATTAACTTTGCTTTTTTAAAATTAAAAATTAAAAAAATTTGGGGGGCTGCATGTGGAATCTTAGTTCCCCGACCAGGGATTGAACTTGTGTCCCCAGCGTTGGAAGCTTGATGGCTTAACCACTGGACCATCAGAGAAGCCCCAGGATGGCCCTCATTTGGGAAAGAATGGTGTGGAAATGGTTTCTCTTCCTTCTTGAATTTTTTGAAAAATATGGAAGCAGTATAGCTTCCATGGTTAATTTGGGAGCTTGGGACAAATTTGTTTCTAACCAAATCACAAAGCAGTCAGCAGAGAATCTGCACCAACCCTGCCTTCTTCTTCTTCTTCTTTTTTATCCTAGAGAAAGAGGAATTTTGGCATTTAGTGAAATAAGCTCAGAAAGGCACTGACTTCCCTGGTGGTCCAGTAGCTAAGACTCCATGTTCCCAAAGCAGGGGCTCTGGGGTTCGATTCCCTGGTTAGGGAACTAGATCCCAAATGCTGCAACTAAAGATCCTGCAGGCTGCAACGAAGACCTGCTGCAGCCAAAAAAAAAAAAAAAACAAAGGTACTGTCTGTCTCCTGAGGGAGGGGAAGGTGCCTCACCGGTGCGAGAGAATGATCTTCTTCATGTTGTCGGCCATGAGGAAGTTGTAGAAGCGCCGGCACTGGTCCCACTGCATGAAGGTCTCCTGGGCCCTGGAAGAGCCACAAGGGAAGGGTGAGAAGCGGGGGTCCGTCCTGGAGTGGAGAGGCTGAGGCTGCGGGGGCAGGAGGCAGAGCTCCTGCCACTGGAGGGGGCTGGCTCCCTCGGTGGGAACCTGGGCTTGAACACGTGGTCCTCAGACTAAGGGCAGAGAGCCACCCGAGCACTAAGTGAGTGAACAATGCTCAATGAGAGGCCCCTGCCCGAAAGGTCTCTGGGGCCACGGGCTTTGCCGGCGACACTCCTGACCCCCTCTTCTGACTCTTAGGTCTTTGTCACAGGACCTGCTTCGATTGTCATTTGAAGGGTTTCTCTCCTTGGCTTTCTACCCTGCAAGCAAGTTTTTCTGGCTTAATAACAGGACCGTGCATAGGGACGGGGTGTGTGGAGAAGATAAGTGTGTGGCAAAACCTAAAAACGCTTCATTTTATCACTTTTGTGCGGAATATGTAAGAAATACAACAAACTAGATAAAACTAAAAAGAAGCAGACTCAGAATAAACTAGTGGTTATCAGTGGGGAGAGGGAAGGGGAATGGGCAATATGGGTGGAAGGGTTATTATGGGATTATACGAAATCATGTGTGTGAAACTTTTAAAATCTTTACTGAGTATAGTTGCTTTACAATGCTGTGTTAGTTTATGCAGTACAACAAGGTGAATCAGCTGTATGTACATATATACACACACTTTTTTAGATTTCCTTCACATTTAGGTCACCACAAGAGCATCGAGTAGAGTTTCCTGTGCTGTTAGAGTAGGGTCTCATTAGTTACCTGTTTTATGCATAGTAGTGTATATGTGTCAATTCCAATCTCCCAATTCCTCCCATTGCCCCTTCCTCTTTTGGTGTCTATAAGTTTGGTTCTCTACATCTGTATCTCTATTTCTACGAATAGGTGATATTCTACGATATTTGTTTTTCTCTTTCTGACTTACTTCAGTCTGTATGACAGTCTCTAGGTCCATCCACATCTCTGCAAATGGCACTTGAAACTTTTTAAATTATAAAGCACTGCTGCTGCTGCTGCTGTCACTTCAGTTGTGTCCGACTCTGTGGGACCCCATAGACGGCAGCCCACCAGGCTCCTCCATCCCTGGGATTCTCCGGGCAAGAATACTGGAGTGGGTTGTCATTTCCTTCTCCAATGCATGCATGCATGCTAAGTCACTTCAGTTGTGTCCGACTCTGTGTGACCCTATGGACTGTAGCCCACCAGGCTCCTCAGTCCACAGCATTCTCCAGGCAAGAATACTGGAGTGGGTTTCCATTTCCTTCACCAGGGGGGTCGCTAGACATGTAATATCCCCACTTCCAGATCAGGAGACCAGGGACTCAGAGAGGTCCCACCACAGAGGTCAGGTATGGCTGAGTGTGACCCAGGCTGGCGTGGCTCAAGCGTCCCTGCTCGGATCACCACCCTGTGCGGCGGGAGGAGACCGCAGGGCCAGCCTCCTCTGCTCACCTCTGCGGCCAGATTTCCCTGCCCACATGTCAGGTGAACAAATACCAGGGTGGTGACTCCCAGGCTGCCATTCAGCCCTCTCCACTCTTTGCTTTCTTCCCTTGGGTGTGAACCCAAACACAGCTGCCATGGCGTCCTTGCTGACCTCCATTCTGCAGATTTCTGAGTCTCAAGGCCTGATTCCACCCTGGGAATGAATCTGGGTATCACTATGCCCACAATGGTCTCATTTCTCAGATGGCCAGAGAGAGGACTCCTGAGAGAAAGGGTGGTTCATAGGTATTAAAAAAACAAAAACAAAAAACAAGGATCAGGTAGATGTATGGCAGAAGCCAACACAATGTCGTAAAGCAATTGTCCTCCAATTAAAAATGAATAAATTTAAATAATGAAAGCAAAAATATTGGCAGTGGCATGATCAAAACAATTTACAAAAGCTTTGATGAAAATGAAAAATATAATCAAAGAAATACAAATAAAACATTTTCAAATATATACACACACACACACACACACACACACATATATATATATGTATATATATATAAACCCAGGGAGTTATAAAAGTTATTTCCCAAAAGCTGTCACACTTCAGTTCTGGCATAGCAAACATTTCCCATAACATCACAGTTAAAAAATAAGAGCTAGTGGGAAGTTAAAAGGGAAAGAGTTGGTGGGTTTAACGGCCTGTGACATGCTCATAAAACACAGGCTAAAGTGTACGGTGAAGACTAACATTGCTTTCAAAAGTCAAAAGGTCATTCCATAAATCCATGGGGGGCTGGAGGCGGCTCCTCAAACACTTCATGAGTAGAAAGGATGGGCCAGATCACCTTAGGCAGGACCCCAGCTAAGGCAGGGCTGTGGGCACCTGCTTCTTGGTCTGTGAGGGTGTCACAGAAGGGTGTCACCCAGTCTGTGAATTGCACCCTGCTGCCAGGGTGGGTCCTTCTTCTCTGATGTTGGACCCAAACAGCCCCTTCCTCAGAAAGTCAATAGTCTAGAAATGAAGAAGTAGTTTTGCCCTCATCCATTTCTCCCTTTGCTGACCTTCCAACTGCTTTTGTTAGTATTACCTTCATATTAGAGGGACAACAGACGTAGGGAAGGGAGGGGGCTCTGATCATAAACCTGGGCTATGAGAAGACGCTTCAGTTCTGTGGGTTTCTTAGTTGAATAACCCCAGAGGTTCAGTTCAGTTCAGTTCAGTTCAGTCACTCAGTTGTGTCCAACTCTTTGCAACTCCCTGTACTACAGCACGCCAGGCTTCCCTGTCCGTAACTAACTCCTGGTGCTTGCTCAAACTCATGTCCATCGAGTTGGTGATGCCACCCAACCATCTCATCCCAACCCAAGAAACCATTCACTGAAAGGCTCTGGGGACTCACGGGGGCCTGGGGCTCAAGGAGGGACGGGGATAAGGACGCTGGGACCAATGCTTCACTCAGTCAACACTGGCCAACAGTGATTCTTGTATCTTTGGTTTATCATTCAATATATTTAAGGGATGTCTTTTATCACCTTTGAGTATAAAATTAAGGGACTGAACTTAATTTTATATTACTTTAATAAAGCATAATCGAGATCAATGTATTACTAAAAAAAAACCCATTCATTTCATCTCTTTAAAAAAAGACCTTCTTCAATACCAGCACCAACAACAAACTGAGAAGAAATAAAAGAGAGGGGAACCTATAGACTAAAAGAAATTGAAGAGACAAATCAATAGATGCCGTGCGTGGACATAATGGGAATTCTGATTCAAAGAAACTGTTAAAAAACTTCTGTGAGACAATCAAGGAAATCTGAACACTGACTACAGACAGGATGATATTAATATTCAGAGTTAATAATCTTTTGGTGTGATGATGATATTGTGATTATGTTTAAGAAAACATTCTTAAAGAGAAAAACAAATATTGTACACTAATGCATATATATGGAATCTAGAAAAATGGTGCTGATGAACCTATTTGCAAGACAGAAACAAGAGACGAAGACATAGGAACCAGATTTGTGGACCCAGCAGGGAAGAAGAGGGGTGGGACGGATTGAGAGAGTAGCACTGAAACATACATTATCATGTGTAAAACGGATAGCTAGTGGGAAGCTGCCAGGGAGCTCAATTCGGTGCTCTGTGACAACCTAGAGGGGCGGTAGGAGGGAGGTTCAAGAGGGAAGGGACGTTGGTACACTTGTGACTGACTCAGGTTTAGTTGTATGGCAGAAACCAACACAATCTTGTGCCGGGAGCCACCACGGGAGATCCCACCCATGACAAAGGCCATGCGGAGAGAGCCTGACAGGCAAAGGCGGGTCAGGCCTCAAGGGACCCCCTGAATCTGCTCGAGCATCCACCCCAAAACCAGAATCTGTCTGTCTTACTATTTTGTGCCTTTCACCAACTCTTCTGACATTAACAGGGGGCTATCCCCGACCACCTTTCTCTGGAAAAAATCAACCTAGGGCTTTAGTTAATGGGCATGATAGGAGTGTTTCAATTCAAACCCCTCTGATGGCTTTCTAGCTTGCCTGACAGGTTTATCCATACTCTTGCAATTAACACACATGATTGTTCATAACTCCCCAACCTTGAAAGGCACGGGAAGCCAAAACATTCTGAAAGTCCTAATGAGCATAGAGTCCTTTAAGGGATGAAAAATTACTAGAATAGATAGTACTGGTAAAGGGCTTCATTATTGGGCCAATGCTTGCTGCCAAGTGCCCATATCCCTTATCCATTGTGCACTTGGGAGTGCATTAGTTAACATAGTTGGAATGTAAGAAAAACAAGTAGCAGCCTTGGAATTAGCCACATCAGACCTTTGAGCTAATTGGTTCTTTCTTTGTTGTGACCCACTGTACCTTTGCTCCGTGAGAATGTAACTCTGTTTAGTACTTTCTGAGGCTGGGAGAAATAAAGAAGAAACACTTTAAGGGAAAATAAGTTTTCTGGTTGAGCAGCCTTTATCAAAAAAGGGTCATAAAATGTCCACAGGCCTCCAAGGCCAGAAGATAATGTACACAACATTGTTTATGGGAAAGGTATGCAGAAAAATCCTGGTTTTGATAAAGACAAAACAGATGTAATGTTTGGGCTGACTCTGAATGACTTTGCATCTTTCATTTCCTTCTATGTACAAGTCAAGCTATAAAAGTTCCTTTTGAAAATAAAGTTACGGGCCTCACTCACCGAAGCTTGGTCTCCCTGTGTTGTTATTTTTTTCCTTTTCCCTCCTTTTCTCTCTCTGTTCTTCTTTCAGGATGACTCCTTGGAACACAGGAGCTTTATTGGCTTTCTGTGTTAATCAAGGAAGGTCAAGCCTTTGTTCTCTTTGCTTTGCTATCCTTTCGCCTATGCCATCATCCTGAGGGTACCCCTGGATCCTGCTGGGGCTGGACCCCGGCAACCTTGTAAAGCAATTACACTCTAATTAAAAATAAAAAGTTCTTAGAGTCTTTTTAGTGCTACCAAATGAAATATTTACAAATGATATGACATAACGTCTTGGATTTGCTTCAAAATAATCCACCTTATAGGGGAGTGATGTGTGAATGAGGTGCAGAGGAAATAAGAGTAGCCAAAAGTTAAGCACGTTTGAAGCTGGTAGTGGATATACAGGGGTCCAATACCCCATTGCTTTTATTTTGTATGTATCTAAAATTTTCCATAATAATGAAGAAGGAGAAAGAGAAGAAGACAGAAAATAGAAAATCTTCTGGATTGTGACCTCCTGAAAATTATCTACCCTGAGGAGGAGAGCTGAAGATTAAAGTCAGTTTTAACCATTAACCATGAAACTCATCAACTATATCTTAGGGTTGAGGAAAGATCAGCAGTGGTCTGGAACCACTGTACACACAGCCCAACAAGAACCTCACTGGGAACTGCAGCTCCCACTGAAGCCAAGCTCCAATTTATATGCCATGTTTCTGCAGTGAGAGAAGGGAGGAGGCAGAACCAGGCTCCAGGGAATGGGGCTGGTGATGGGATGGTCTAACAAGATGTCCAGGCCTCCCGGGGGGCATGAGTTAGCACAGAGACTTGGAACTATGGCCCATCTGACCCCACTGGGTGGTTCACCAAACTCTGTGGAAGCCACTTCACCTCTCCAAGCCTCAGTGTCCTTATCTGTCAAATTAGGAGGTTGAATTAGAGAAGCAATGTACACACCAAGACTGTTCTATGGGTGAGGTATGTTCCATCTCAGGCCTGACAGAGGTCGCCCTGGGAGCCTTGGTGGTGTTTTCATTGCTTCTGCTAGCAGGTGAAATTCGGCAGACAGGGGTGCATGTAGTGAGTGGAGAGCTGGCCAACCGGTGATGTTAAGAATGGGTCTGAATTCTGGCCTCAGCTGAAGAGGTCTGGGGGATGGGCAGGCTCCAGGGCATACATCTCATGAGGATAAATAGAATGTCAGCCTGGGAAGCAGATGGCTCAGGTAAGAAGTGCTTTACCCATCCATATATCTACCTATCTCAACCAATAAAGTTCTTTCAAGATGCCCCAATTTCTAATCAGGGGTTTCCCAGGTGGCTCAGTGGTAAAGAATCTGCCTGCCAATGCAGGAGACATAAGAGACGTGGGTTCGATCCCAGGGTCAGGAATATCCCCTGGAGAAGGAAATGGCAACCTAATCCAGTATCCTTGCCTGGAAAATCCCATGGACAGAGGAACTTGGCGGGCTACAGTCCATGGAGTCGCAAAGAGTCGGACATGACTGAATGACAGAGCACGCAGCATGTCTTCTTAACACCATTAAATGATTAATTAAACTAGAGATTTAGGCTGAGTCTGAACACACACATTTCCAGGGCTAGTTGGCAGCTGTTTGTGCTGAGGGAACGAGTTAAGTCTGCTGGATACAGTGTAGTCTGGGGACATCTGTCACCCTCCTTTGCTGGTTCAGCACCTCATCAAGCGTGAGCTAGTTTAGCAGCAGCTAGACTCTGCTAACTACAGCAAGCGGGGGCTGGCTTCTGAGCCTAGAACTGGCTGTGGCTAGTGGGGAGGTGCGTTACGGGATGAGAAGCCAGAGGGAGAGGACGGATCACTGACCAGCGGTTCTGGAGACTCAACTAGGGGAGGGATTTACCAGAAGCATGAACTCCTGTGTGGCCCCTGCAGCGGCAGATGGGCCCTCCCCGCTTCACCTCCGTGTAAAGGAAGCATGGCTGCCATCATTCCAGTGCGGAAAAGGCTCACTGCCCTCAAGCCTCGGCAGGAAAAAAAAGGTTACACTGGTTGAAAGTAAGGCACTGTCTCCTGGCGAGTAGATCTCATTGAAACGTTGAGGGGACCTGAGCCGTGAGCGGCCCCAGCACACATAAGACGACCGTGTCTCTGATCTGCCTCCAGTTTTCCTGTGCGTAGGGTGTAGGATCTTAGCCTGGATCTCTTTGCTCCAGAGGATAAAGTTGCCTGTTTCTCTTCTATTTGCAGACAACTGATGTGACAATGATTATGAATATAAAGATCTCTGAGGCCTCAAAGAGAAGTGGTGTGGACCACGTCTGCAAAGTGCATAGAGCACCTCACAGATGTTGGTTAGCTTCCTAGCTTAAACCCATACCTGGGATCCTCAATTGTGCAAGTCATGGGCTTGGCCAACAGCAGATGGCGCTGTTGCAGCAAAATGAAACAAGGCTGTTAATTGACGATTCTGCGCGTTAAAAAACAGGGAAAACAAACTTGTCCTACATTCTCGTTCCTGTCAAACCCAGTGCTCTCTGAACACGAAGTCAGTGTTCTAGTCACTTGACAGCGCTTGGTTTAGGAAGGGACTCTGATTTTTACAGACACTAGAAGCCTGGCCAAAAAACTGGACCGCTAATCAGACAAGAGTTGATTTACCCGGGATCCTGGGGCGTGCCCTCTGCTCTTTGCTCTAAGATCCCAGGTACTGGCAAGGATGGGGCTTTGGGTAACTCTGGTTACATCATGGCTGAGAATCAGGAGTTGAGTATTTCTAGCCAAGTCAACACAAAGGAACGTGTTCTGATTCAAACCAGAGTGTAGAGGGGAATTGAAGGGGAGGATTCCCAACAGGAGAATGAGGAGAATAACCTAGCCTGCAACACTAGAGCTGGAGAGACCCTTGAGGTCCCTGGGCCCAGTGACTGCTAAACACGGCTAACACCTCAGGAGTCACCTGTGAAATGCGTCCAAAAGCAGATTCCTGGCCCCATGCCCCAGACTCACAAATCAGGATCTCCGGGGCTGGGGCCCGAGAAAATGAATTTATTTTTATCATGATCCTCCAAGTGATTCTTAACTAAGTGTGGCAGTCACTAGTTCTCTAGATTGGTCTTTGTGATGCTACGATCCACTGATGTAGCCCACTTCTCATTTGACAATGCATAATGATGATAATTGGTAGTTACTGACAACTTTCTACGTGCCTGGCACTGTTCCAAGTAGTTCATTCTCATGAACTCATTTGACCCTCACCATGGCGTCACAGGGTAGTTTCCAATTATTGTCACCCCCGTACTGCAGGTGAGAACAACTGGGACCCAGGCTTCAGCCCTGGAACTCAGGAAAGGCTCCAGCAGGGAAGTATTTCCTGTCTATTTTGGGGTACATTTAAACTCCCCATTTTGGCCAAGCTTTAAGGCTTGGGCAGAGGCTGAATTCTGAGCCTGCATTTGCCCTTTGGATTTGTTGATTTCAAATTCCAGTAATAGATATTTTTAGAAATAACATAGCCCCTTATCCATTAGAAATGACAAAATAGGTTTAAACGACACCAAGACATACAGGTGAGGCAGAAAGTAAGGATTGTCTACAAGGACTGTGGTATTAGACTGGATCAATCAGGGCAGGGAGTTTGTTTTTTATTTTTTGTGTGTGTGATTTTAGATTTCTTCATTAACCATTTATAACACAAAAGACATTATCACAAGGAGTGAGTACAGGAAAAAATATGAATGCATTTAAAGAATCTGAAGAGATGTGTGTGTATATGAGTGTGTTTGTGTGTGAGTGTGTATGAGTGCGTATGTGTGTACGTGTATGGGTATGTATATATGAATGTGCATGTTTGTGAGTGTGTATGTGTATGGGTGTGTGTACATGAATGTGTATGTGTGTATGTGTATGGGGGTGTGTGTGTGTGTGAGTGTGTATGTGTATGGGTGTATGTGTGTGTGTGTATGTGTGTACGTGTATAGGTGTATATATATGAACGTGCATGTTTGTGAGTGTGTATGTGTATGGGTGTGTATGGGTGTGTGTGTATATGTGTGAATGTGTGTGCGTGGTGACTCTGGAGTGGTCGAGGACAACACTGATCTGGGCAGGGAGGTCAGAGCAGACAAGTGTCCCCCTAGGACTCATCCTGCAGGTTTCTGTTGTCGGGGGGCTAGCCGGGAGGTAAACCTCTACCCAGAAGGTCGTCTCTTATGTGTGATCTTGGGATGCTGAGAGAGATGACTATTTGACGGTGAGGGCACAGATTAAACAGTTTCTACAGATCCCTTCAGATGCCATCCGAGACTCAACTCTTTGGCAGGTAGGAGGGGTTGGGGTCATACGGTGGTCCAGCTCTCAGACCCTGCTTTGCCAAGTCTCCTGTGTTTTCATAAACCCACAGTTCTACAAAACTCCTGGAGCATGAAGAATTTAAGTAATCTCAGAGACTCCAAAGGGAAACAGCAGCTATTAAAGGGGCGGGGCTTTGGCTTACTCCATTACAGATCTGACCCCCAAAATACAGCTGCATATCCCAGGTTGAAGGGGTCTGACAGGACCACTCCAGTATATGATGTGGAAGCAAAGCAAGGTAAAATCAAGACCCAGACACTTCTGCTTAGTCTGCCCTAGCATTTCCCCAGGTCTTCACGGGCCAGTGTCTGGTGTGCTGGGGACATCTCAATAAATGAAAGCTAACTGGAGGACCAGTGGCAGCAGGAAGTGGGAGCACGTGGCCAGGATCACTCACCTCAGTGCGCTGTAGCCCTGGCACACGCTGACGCAGCACAGAACCTTTTCTTGGTTGGCCTGGGTCTCCCCCAAGTATTTACACACGATGTTACCGCCCAAGCTGAAGCCCACGACCACCAGCTGGGTCAGGGGATATGTCTTCTTGATGTAGTTTACCATGGCTCCAAATTCCCAGGTGCAGCCTGTGGACAGAGAGGTAAGAGAACTTGGTCATTTCAGATGCAACAAAGTTTGGAGAAAATGTGAGCTGGGAGGGTTACTTAAGTGGGTGCCAAGGCATTAAGAGAGAGAGACAGACAGAAATGTAAGTATACAGCCCATCCTCTGTATTTGTGGGTTCTACACCTGCAGATTCAACCAAACACAGATCGAAAATATTTGGGAAAAAAATTCCAGAGTTCTAAAAATCAAAACTTAAACTGGCCGTACATAAGCAACTATTTACATAGCATTTACGTGGTATTATCAGGTATTATAAGTAACCTAGAAATGTTTTAAAGCAGGGGTCCCCAACCTCTGGGACCGAATGCCTGATGATCTGAGGTGGAGCTGATATAATAATAACAGAAATAAAGTGCATAATAAATGTAAAGCGCTTGAATCATCCCCAAACCATCCCCCACCTTGGTCCATGGAAAAACTGTCTTCCACGAAACCGGTCCCTGGTGACAAAAAGGTTGGGAACCACTATTTTAAAGTACACAGGAGGATGTGCCTAGGTTTTATGGAAATACTATGCCATTTTATATAAGGAGCTTGAGCATCCGTGGATTTTGGTGTCCAAGAGGGTCCCGGAACCAGTTCCCTGAGGATGCTGAGGGATGGCAGGTATTTCGGTGTGTGTGTAGAGAGAGAAGCCAGACTTCTCTTTGGCTACCTGCAGAGAAGGCTGAGTGCCAAAAATTGATGTTTCTGAACTGTGGTGCTGGAGGAGACTCTTGAGAGTCCCTTGGACAACAAGGAGATCAAACCAGTCAATCCTAGAGGAAATCAGCCCTGAATATTCATTGGAAGGACTGATGCTGAAGCTGAAGCTCTAACACTTTGCATACCTGATGCAAAGAGCTGACTCATTGGAAAAGACCCTGATGCTGGGAAAGATGGAGAGCAAGAGGAGAAGGGGGCGACAGAGGATGAGATGGTTGGATGGCATCATAGACTCAATGGACACGAGTTTGAGCAAGCTCCAGGAAGATAGTAAAGGACAGGGAAGCCTGGTGTGCTGCAGTTCATGGGGCCGCAAAGAGTCGAACATGACTTAGCAACTGACCAGCAAGAGAAGCTCCCAGAGGCCCCTCAGTGTGAGGAAACACAGCATAAGTAGCGCCCATGAGGGAAGGGGCCATTTACCAAACGCATGTGCCTTCCTCCTTCAGAGGCGGGAGCTGAGAAGCCCCTCCCATACTCACTGAAATCAAAACATATATTCAAGGTGTGCCTGAGCGCCTCGGTTCGCACACAGAGGAAAACAAAAACAAGAGCAATACTCTTAGGGATCAGCATCTTAGGCTACAAAACAAGATGCTATACCCACGTGTACAGTGATTCATGGTGTTAAGAAAAGTACCAAGTGGATGTTGTTTACAGGATCGCCTTGCCAGCGGGGAGAAGGAAAGACAAACTTCAGTCCAGAGGGATGGCCAACATGTTCTGTGGGATTAAGGTAAAATGTTCTTGGTGACGTAGAGACAGGTGTCAAGGGAGGCAGACCCATTCAGAAACACAGAGGAGACTTCTGAATGGAGAGGGCACTTGGGCCCAGTGTGCCCGGGAGGGATGATATCAGCTGGTGGCCCCTTGAGAAGCTGGTGAAGTCAGGACTAAGTAAGATGATATAGGTAAAGGGCTTAGACAGGGTATTGTGTTAGTTCTTTTTTCTTTTTAAAATATCATTTAAGGACACCCATGTTCATGACAGCTTTATTCACAACAGCCAAAAGGTGGAAGCAACAAAAGTGTCCATCAACAGATGAATGAATAAACCAGATGTTGACATGTATTTGGTGGAATATTATTCAGTCTTAAAAAGTAAGGAAATCATGACACATGTTGTGACAAAGACAAACCTTGAGGACATTATGCTAAATGAAATACTGTTGTTTAGTCGCTCAGTTGTGTCCGACTGTTTTATGACCCTATAGATTGTAGCCTGGCAGGCTTCTCTGTCCATGGCATTTCCCAGGCAAGAATACTGGAGTGGGTTGCCATTTCCTTCTCCAGGGGATCTTCCTGGCCCAGGGATCAAACCTAAGTCTCCTGCATCAGCAGGCGGATTCTGAGGAGCAGTTACAGCTAATTGTGTGGGTGCTTTAGGAGCTGCAAGTTAATTCAATCCAAGCACTTCTGATGTGGATAAAAGGCCAGGCCTGTGTAACCCTGGACAAGCTGCTGGGTGCTTGTGTGGGGCTGCTGTCTCTCCCAGGCAAGGGAAAGGCGAAGACATGGTGTCTGCCTGCCTCCAGGATCAGCGTTTGGGTAGATGCTGGGTCCTCCCAAGATCTCCACCCGATGTCAGTTACCAAACACCCTCAGTTCCTCAGTGTCTGGGAACCCCCTCCTGGGTGCGTTTACTGGGCTGGCCGGAAAGTTCGTTTGGGTTTTTCCGTAACAGCTTATAGAAAAACTTGATCGAACTTTTCGGCTAACCTGATATTAAGAGCTACGCAATCTGTTTTTTAATACTAGGAATTAATTTAATGCGGTTCTACATATTTAATCCTTAAGGGATTAGCACCAGAAACAAGATTGAGGTCTCTAATCTTGCCGCAATTTTAAGACACAATGAAATATGAGACAGTACTCTGGCCTTAGGACTTCCCTGTAGCTCAATTGTAAAGAATCTGCCTGCAATGCAGGAAACCCAGGTTTGATCTCTGGGTTAGGAAGATCCCCTGGAGGAGGGCATGGCCACCCACTTCAGAATTTTTGCCTGGAGAATCCCATGGACAGAGGATCCTGGCAGGCTACAGTCTGTGGGGTCACAGAGTCAGACACAACTGAGCGACTACCACTACCACTCCCACCCTGGCCTTAAAGAGACTGAGTACCACAGGCCCATCTTTGAAAGGCCAACTGTGGAGGACAGGGGAGACCCTTTTCTTATACCTCCCACCCCTAACCAGAGACAAGGCTAAGACAGTCTGAATGCTACTATTTCAAAGCCACATGCCCCCAAAATGGCACTGACATGACTCAGTGGGCTGGAATACAAGAACCAGAGACTTGGTGTTCTTTGTGGATGGAGACGCTGAGTCATCTGTGAGCTCCGTGCTAGGCACATAGTGGGTGTGCCACAATGAACTGGGCAGGGAGGAAGTCTGAATCATTTGGAATGAGACCACACAGTAACACCCAGTGTGACTGTACAGGGGATTGGGGGAAAGAACCTAAATAGCCTTCCCCCTAAATTTAACCCCGAGTATGATCTGGTTAGCCAACAACATGGCTCGGCTGGCAGGCAGCTAGGAGCCTCGCAGTCCCCAGCATTTTCCTAGTGAAGGTGTGTGAGTCATTTCTTCGAGCTGTGGGCAAGCTACTGCCAAGCTGAGTCACCCGGGGAAGAAAACAGCTGTAGAAATAAAGCGAGAGCCCTTTTGGCCCACCATGTTAATTGGCCTTGTCTTTATCTCTGAAACAAAGATTTTCACGCATGAGTACTCTTGGCTTTGTTTCCTTGGGTGCAGGGTGCTGAATACGGCCCTCTTCCAGCTGAAGGTTAAATATTTAGATCTCATCCTGAAAGTGCAAATGGGATGCCCCCGAACACATCCCAAACTCTGGCCCCTCCCTGGGAACTCTCTTGATGCTCGAGTCCTCTCAGCAGATGGTCTTGTCAGATGTTTTACTGAGATGCTTGACTTTCTGCAAATTCACTGCCTTCACTTCCTCATCCTCCGTCTCTCTTCACCGCCCTCCCACCCCATGGCATCCTCCTGCAATTATTATACACAATTGTTGCACAGGCAAAACAGCTCTGGTTATCATCTGGAATCATGAATACGATTGAGAACAGTCTGCAGCAATTAAAATGGTAGGTAGGAGAAACTTATGGAAAAGTAGAAGTTTTTTAAAACTATCTGCAGGCTTCTCTGGTGGTCCAGTGGTTAAGAGTTCGCCTGCCAATGCAGGGAACATGGGTTCAATCCCTGGTTCTGGAAAATCCCACATGCCCCAGGACAACTAAGCCCCTGTACCACAGTGAAGAGTAGCCCCTGCTCACTGCAACTAGAGAAAGACTGAGTGCACTAACAAAGACCTAGCACAGTCAAAAATGAATAGACAAATCAATAAAAATTTTAAAGTGTAACAGGAAATCACAGATCTGCAAGTCTTTGTGGCAAGATGTATTGGATCATGGGTGATCTCTACAGCTTGCCGTATAGCAGGGTTTGCCTGAGAGAGACCTCAGAGTTTGTCTGTTATTCTGATGCAGTGATGAGGAAAGTTCTCTTTCACTCTCAAAAGTGACCTGGTTGGGATGCTAAATTATACAGTCACCCTAGGTACAGGGCCTCCCTCCCTTCTAAGATGGAAATACTGTACTCTAAGTAAGGCACAGCTTTTTGATCTTACATTGAGATTACAAAAGATAGTTTTAAATACACAAACAATTCCAGTATTAAACCCAAATGGACATTAATGAGCTCCCCCTCCAAGCAATAAAAAAGATGCTGTGATTTTAGGCACCTCTGCTCACCTTGATGCTAATGCAAGAAAGCCAAGTGTTTAGAAATAAGGGAAGAGCCCACTTCACTGTTAAAACTCACAGGAAAAGGCAATGTAAATAGTTTGAGACCATTTTCAACGCCAAAATATCCTAGGTTGGTGTTCGGTCATAAGTTCTTAGGAGGTTCATGATTCTAAAAGATTTGGTCACTTATAGGGGCTAATGCCAGGTTATTATTTTGATTCTTTTCATATGATATAGAAAAGGCTGTTTTAAAAAAAAAATCCCAATTTTTTTTTCTCTAATCAAGATCAAACTCATGGATCCTTTGTTGCTTGGCTGTTTCTGGTCATAACATTTCGAGGGTCAGTCTTAGAAATGGAGGTCAGAATAACCACAACTGGATTATTTTGGTTTTCAGTTTCCTTGGCTGGTAGACTTGACCCAGCTGTACTCTGCTCTGAATATGAACACTGGACTGTTGGGATACGGCCTTCTGCCCAAGACAGAAAGATGGAGCAGAATACTTTCTGAATTTACTGGTCCCTTGCAGTGTCGCTGACAAAATTACTTATATTCCAAACACTGTCCAGGTTAGAAAATTAGTTGAGTCAATAAAGAGCAAGCCCACATGTCCACGACTGCTGTGTTCCAATTAAAGACTAGGCTCTGTATGATAAATACACTTCAAAAAATATTCACGACTTCTAGGTGTTCCTTGATTTTCACGTGTTATTCATTGATCTTATTCAGATGACAGGGTTGTGGACCCAGTCTGATCCAGGAAAGAATCCTATTTAAATAAGAAATTAAAAAGATGGATAAATTTTACCCCTGTGGATTCTACTACTCATCCTAATGGCCTCACATTTTGTCTTTGGTCAGATCAGATAATGTCATTGAATTTAATTCTTCTAAAGGGAAATTCTGCTGGTTAAAAAAAAATCTATGAACTATTCTGAGGCAAGGGATGGTGAATTATTTTTAAAGAATGAAAATAAATTTTAGAAAGTTATGCTAAGTCACTTCAGCCGTGTCCGACTCTGTGCGACCCCACAGACGGCAGCCCAGTAGGCTCCCCCATCCCTGGGATTCTCCAGGCAAGAATACTGGAGTGGGGTGCCATTTCCTTCTCCAGTGCATGAAAGTGAAAAGTGAAAGTGAAGTCGCTCAGTCATGTCCGACTCCTAGCGACCCCATGGACTGCAGCCTACCAGGCTCCTCCGTCCATGGGATTTTCCAGGCAAGAGTGCTGGAGTGGGGTGCCATTGCCTTCTCCGTTAGAAAGTTAAAATATAGCTAAATAAACATATACTACAATTGGGGCTTCCCAGGTGGAGTTAGCAATAAAGAACCCACCTGCCAATGCAGGAGACACAGGAGACTCGGGCTCAATCCCTGAGGCGGGAAGATCCCCTGGGAAAGGAAATGGCAACCCACTCCAGTATTCTTGCCTAAGAATCCCATGGACAGAGGAGCCTGGCAGGCTATAGTCCATAGGGTCACAAAGAGCTGGAAATGACTGAAGCGGCTTACCAAGTGCGCACTGCATGTACTATAAAATATAAAACAAGCCAGTAACATGGAGGTGTGTGACCCCCACATGCACCACCACCCCCCCTCCGCCCCATCCTCAGCCCTGGCCCACCAGATCTGGCAAGGAGCCAATTCTGAAGTGCACGCCACTGGAGAGCAAGCACTGCATCCTTCAAAATAACCACCGGGGTCTTGCCATCCCCACATGTAAAGAGTCAGAATTCAGACCAAATTCAAAACAGAAATTTATGCTCCGTAAGCACAGCTTCACAAATTGGCCCTTGTTCACAGGCAGTCAGCTGACCTAGAAGTGAGGCCTTTTAACGATTCCAGTGAACTTCCACCTTTGCTCGTCTACGTGGGCTCACAGAACACACATAGAGTGAAGATGGAAAAAGGCAGTAACATGGCCATGCAGTGGTATTTGCTGGACCCCACGCTGTGTGCCTTCACATTACTGCTGACCTCCCCAGCTGGGGAATGCAGACTCCCATCTGCTGGACTCTGAAACACTGCCTTCTTCCGCAGGCCTCTCCTGAGCATCTCTCTCTGAGTGATCCACTAGGTGCAGGAGATGAACATACTATGAAAATTAAACACGGAAATCTGGCTCCTGTCTTGAAAAAAGATGCGGTTTGGTAAATGTTCTTTTTGGAAAAGCCCAGCCAACAAGTGCAGCCTGACTGGGACTGTCTCCCGACCTCTTCCCCCGACGCTGAGCTGTTCCTCACTAGACGGGGTGCTTCAGGAAAGCAGGGGGCTTTGGCTACCACCTGTATTCTCGTCTTGGGGTCTGGCCTCATGAATGTCTGTAGGATGTGAGATTAAAAAAAAAAAAAATGGAGCCCAAACCCACCGGGCCTATTTCTGTGACTCTGAGAAGCTGTCGCTGTTCTTTTGCTTTATATCTGATATATATCCGACTGGGAACTATTTCCTTCCTCCTTAGAAGTATCGACAGGATGTAGTTCCTTACACAGAAAGGCTGTGTGGGGACTTCCCTGATGGTCCAGTGGTCCAGTGATTAAGAATCCGCCTTCCAATGCAGGGAACGCAGGTTCGATCCCTGGTCGGGGAACTTAGATCCCACACGCCATGGAGCAACTGAGCCCTCTCGCTCAGGAATCTGAGCGCCACAACTAGAGAGAAGCCCGTAGGCTGCAAGGAAGAGCCCACATGCTACAACTAAGACCTGATGCAGCCAAAAATGAAATAAATGAACAAAAAAAAAAAATTTTTTTTTTAAAAAGGCTGTTTAGCTTGTTGTTCAAAATCATGAACTCCAAGGGACTTCCCTGGCCATCCTGTAGTTAAGACTTTGTCTTTCAATGTTCAGTGCAGGGGGTGCAGTTTCCTGGTTGAGGAGCTAAGATCCCACGTGCCTTGTGGCGAAAAAATCAAAACATAAAACAGAAGCAATGTTGTAACAAACAAACAAAAAATATTAAAAAAAAAACAAAACCCAAATACATAATGAAGCATAAAGCTTAAAAAAAAAAAAAAAAAAGGCATGGACTCCAGGACTAGACTGCTTGAGTGGGAAACTTGGGTCACCCATTCATCAGTTTTGTGATCTGGAGCAAGTTACTCAACTTTTTTTTTTAATTTTTATTGGAGTATTACTGATTTACCATGTTGTGTTAGTTTCTGCTATACAGCAAGGTGAATGAGTTATACATATACACATATATCCACTCCTTTTTAGATTCTGTTCCCATATAGGTCATTACAGACTACTGAGTAGAGTTCCTTGTCTCCTGAATTGCAGGCAGATTCTTTACCGTCTGAGCCACCTGGGAAGCCCCTTACTGTATCTAATAAGCAGTATCTCAAATAGGAAATGAACACTGTGACAGAGGCGGCACTGAGCTGGGGTTAAGAACCACACAGTTTGAAGGCGGGTCCTGCCACGTTCTGCTTGTGTGACCCCAGGCAAGGTACTTTACTTCCTTTAGCCTGGCAAGTGGGGAAACTAATGCCAACCTCCGAGGCATCAGGAGGATGAAGGGAAGTAACACCCGTGGATGCTCAGCGCGTGCCTGGCACTGTCAATGCGAGATAAATGGTAACTGCTTCATGCGGGATTTTCCTTTAATGAATTTATGTTTCAAAGGCAGCAGGAAGGATTCCTGTGATTCTAAGTCACAAGAACATACGGATATCCATTTAGGAAATTCTGTTCAAGAGAGATCTAGGGCCAACAGTTTCTAATCACATCAGCAAGGATGCCCAATAACAAGGGACTAGTGCTTATGTGGTTTAGAACAAAGCTGGTAGGTAAGCAGGAAAAGGCTTTTTGCAGTTTTCTCAGAGAGATCTGAGGTGGGTGGGACACAGGAAACAAAGAAGAAGGGCTTCTTGTTAATGCCCTCTTTAGTTTGCCTCTGGTTGAACTCAATTTCGAAAGGCCAGAAGGGGATCTCCGTGACAGGAAGGCCTGCTATCTGCTCCAGAGTGACACGGTTTGCACAAGGGCAGGTCACACAACCACAAGACACACCTGTTTGAGACGTGCCCGTCTGCACGCCACCTTCCGTCCAGAAAAACCATCATTTCACATTCCTCCCCTCAGCCCTCACTCAGGCAATACGGACCTAGTGAGCACTTTCTAGGGGCCAAGCAGAGACTCCGGGGAGCCACAGCAGGAGAACAAAGACCTCTGGTGCTTGTGGAGGGGGACTGGGGAGGAGAGACAGGAAACAAACAGTAGACAAGTACACGGTCTCACCAAATCACAAGTGCCTTGGCGGACGTAAAGAGGGGGATTAGATGAGAATGGGGTCGAGGGCAGTCTCGGAAGGGCTCTCCAGGAAGGTGCCATCTTGGTGGAGGCCTGAATGACAAGGAGCAACCCGGTGAGGGCTAGGGAAGGGCCTTCCACACAGGACGTGGGCAGCCTGAGGTCAGTGGGGCCCTCGGGCCAGTGCCTGGTGCCCACGTATGTTCTGGGTGGGCTGTGGCACGTCTCAGATCAGGCGCCTCCTTCACGTCACATCCAGTCACCCCACATGGAGGAGGCTGACGTGAGTGGAAGCCAAATACCAGTGGAGGGAAGGAGATTTCAAAGAGGTTTAAGGAAGCTTTCAGCCAGCTGCACTATATGGGACCCGATTCTGATCCTGAATTGAGCAAATTATAATTAAAAAGGAAAAACAAAAACAAAGAAGTCAGCTGGGGAAACTGAACGGCTGTGAAGGACTACGTTTCAGGTGTGATGATGGTTTATGTTTATGGTAGGGACTGAGTTGTGTTCCCCTCAAATTCCTATATAGAAGTCCTAGGCCCCAGGACCTCAGAATGTCTGTTTGGAGACAGAGCTTCTGGAGAGAGGTAGTCAAGTAAAAATGGGGTCTTTTGGGTGAGCCCCAACCCAACACGGTGGTAGCAGTGGTTCAGTTGCTCAGTCGTGTCCAGCTCTTTGTGACCCCATGGACTGTAGCCCGCCAGGCTCCTCTGTCCATAGAATTTTCCAGGCAAGAATACTGGGGTGGGTTGCTATTTCCTCCTCCAGCGGATCTTCCTGATGCAGGGATCAAACCAGAGTCTCTTGCATCTCCTGCACTGGCAGGTGGATTCTTTACCCCTAGCGCCACTTGGGGAGCCCAATTCAATCTGACTGGTATCCTGATAAGAAGAGATTAGGATACAGACAGAGATGTGGACAGAGAGAGAACCATCTCTAAACCAAGGAGAGAAGCCTTGGCAAACCTGCCAGCATCTTGAACTTGGACTTCTAGCCTTCAGAACTACGAGGAAATACATTTCTGTGGTTTAAGCCACCAGACTGTGGTATTTTGTTTTGGTAGCCCTAGCAGACTAAAACAAAGAGTACGTGTACCTTAGCATCACACCCTGAAACAGTCACAGATGACACGATAGGCTGCCTGGGATTTGCTCCAAAATAATCAGTGAAGGGGGACACAGGAAAGGATGGTTTATAGATGGAATAAGATCGGCCCAAAGCTGACAAATTGTTGAGACTGAGTGATGGGTTTATCCTGAGTTCATTTTACTATGCTCTCTGCTTTTCTATAGTTTGAACAATCGTATAATGAAAAGTTGAAAGGAAAAGCTGAAGAGGAAACAAACTGTGAAAGAGCTACGTCTATGGCTCTCCACCCTGGGGGCGCCGGGCATTCTTAGGGCCTGGCCCCTGGCGCTGGTATCTTTTAGAAGGTCCCCAGGGGAATTCTAATCTTGATAACCATGGACCTACATACACTAAGAGCCAGAAGTTCTTTATGGGAAAAATAAAGAAAGACTTCAAGGGAAGTCCCATATGCCTGGATGAGAAAGTACTATGACAACAAACTTCTCCAAGTTAATTTATACAATAAAATTCCTATTCCAAAACTGTGATACAGGGGCTTCCCTGGTGGTCCAGTGGTTAAGACTCCACGCTTCCAGTGCAGAGGGTGTGGGTTTGATCCCTGGTTGGGGAGCTGGGAACCCATGAGCCTCATGGCCAAAAAAACAAAACAGAAAACAGAAGCGATATTGTAACAAATTCAAGAAAGACTTAAAAAAGTGGTCCATATCAAAAAGCCTTTAAAAAAAAATTGTAATACAGTGCTGCTGCTGCTGCTGCTAAGTTGTTTCAGTCGTGTCCGACTCTGTGTGACCCCATGGACTGCAGCCTACCAGGCTTCTCCGTCCATGGGATTCTCCAGGCAAGAACACTGGAGTGGGTTGCCATTTCCTTCTAGAATTCACCAAAATCTACTTTCCCTCTCTGGGAGCAATGCACCTCCCCAACCCAAGTGAAGTTAGGCATGACCATGTGATATTCTTTGGCCAATCAGTTGTGACTTCTATGGGTACCACTCTAGCTGGAAGCTGCTTGGTGAACCTGGGTCATTGAGTGAGGATGGGGATGGGACACAGAACCCCTCAGCCAACCCAGGATGGATTTGTTGTCTGAGGAAGAAATAAATCTTTGTTTTTAAACCACTGAGATTTGGGGATTGTTTCCACAGCATAATCTAGTTCATCTTGACTGGTACAGAAATTCAACACAGAACTTGACAAAATAATTCTAAAGTTCAATGGAAAAAAATAAACAAGCAGGAAAGTCTAAAGTACACACTGAAGAAGTGATGAGTCAGGGTGAATCTTATCAGAAATTAAGTGATATCACAGAGCAACAGTAATTAAAAATGAATAATATTAGGTGTAGAGGGATTTTCCTGGTGGTCCAGTGGTTAAGACTCCCTGCTTATTCGTGTCCAGCTCTATGTGACCGCATGGACTGTAGTCCGCCAGGCTCTGTTCATGGAATTCTTTAGGCAAGAATACTGGAGAAGGGTTTTGCCATTCCCCTCTCTAAGGGATCTTCCCGACCCAGGGATCAAACCTGGATCTCCTCCACCGCAGGCAGATTCTTTACCATCTGAGCCACCAGAGAAAAGCTAAAGTCACATCAATAGCACTTTGTCATTCAGTCGCTAAGTTGTGTCTGATACTTTGCCACCCCATGGAGTGTAGCACACCAGGCCTCCTGTCCTCCACCATCTCCTGGAATGAACAGTGCTTATGGAAGCACTAATACTTTCTCAAGGCTACCAGAGATGTTTTTGTTTGGATTTCAACAAAGCACTGGAGTTCGGGATTTTTGACCTAAGGTCACATTTGTTTGACCTTATTAACTGATGGTTAAACCAATGCATCTGAATAGGCCAAAGATGTACTGATAAACAAGATAAACAAAGATGTACTGATAAACAAGATAAACAAAGATGTACTGATAAACAGCACAGCTAGAAAAATCATCCATATCTTCTAGGTCACCTGTCTTTCTGAAATACTACTAAAATATAATACACTATAGGAATTTACTTCTAAAATTCTGAGGAAGCAAACGGTGACAACAACAAAGGAGGAAACAGTTAAATGTCTATGAAAAATGTGGGGGCTGAGTTGGCCCTACATGGGCTTATCTAATCCCAGGCTCTTCCTTTCTGATGGCCAGCCTAGGTGTGAAATGCTCGTAAAAGCAGCTGTACTACTGTTTCCCCTACAGCTCTTCCCTCTATTTATGAGCTCCAACCATCCTCACCATTTTTTAAAAAAATTTATTTATTTGGCTGTGCCAGGTCTTTAGTCACGGAACGTGGGATCCAGTTCCCTGACCAGGGATTGAACCTGGGCCCCCTGCATTGGAAGCATGGAGTCTGAACCAGTGACCCACCAAGGAAATCCCCCATCCTCACCTTGAGGAGCCACTTCAAATGCTTTTTCTGGGAGAACACTTCCTTCCACGAATGACTCCTTGACTACAGAGAAAGAGGCTGGTTTCCCTGCACTGCGGTGGTGTGCCCACCAGACCTCTCTACTGGTTCACTCATCATACTGTACTGTAATTATTACTGATACTCCCATCTGCCCCTGGAGAACTTATTTATCTTGGCCACACAGAACACTGCTAATCTCTCACTAGCATTAATGGATCTTCAAGTATCTGAGTAAGTCGAACATTTAATAAGCTGTTACTATACGTTAGGCACTCAATTGCCGGCTAAGTCCTTAGTAACCCACATTTAATTGTAAAATTGTAGTCTTCACTTTGCCAATGAAGAACCTGGAACTGAGTTTAAGCAAACTCAAGGACACACAGCCAGCCAGTGGCAGGGCCGGGGTGGCTGCTCTGTGACCACATTCCACAGTGAGCAACTCTTCTCTTCTCCTTTAGCCACTAGACTTCCGGATATGGGTGTGAATGCCCCCTAATCCAATCCCCTGTCCCTATGGCTCAGCACGCTGTGGGGCAGGGGCCTGGACCACACACACCCAGCTCTTCGAGGATTCTGGAGGCTGGGGCGGCCAGATCCAGGCTCTCATCTTGCCTGTTTTACTTACTGGCTCTATCTCTCTGCCTGAATTACCTAGCCTCTCTGTGCTTCAGTCTTTCCATCACAGTTTTACTAACCTCCTCGAGGGCTACTGCTGAGGTGGGAGGGATTCTGTCCATGGGAAATGGATGTTTCCCTGTGTCGGGCACGTGATCAGTGTTTTCGCTAGTATTTCTTGAATTCTTGGCACTTTATGCTTTTAGCACTTCATGCTCCCATCCCAGATCCTGTGGCCAAGCAAGCCACACCTCCCCATTCTCTACTTGTGAAGATGAATTTGTATATCCAAGTACAGGACCTTATTTTTTTTTAAGATTTTTTTTTTATGTGGTCCAGTTTTAAAGTCTTTATTGAATTTGTTATAATATTGTTTCTGTTTTATGTTTTGGCTTTTTGGCTGCAAGGCATGTAGGATCTTGGTTCCGTGACCAGGGACTGAAACTGCACCCCCTGCATTGGAGGGTGAAGTATTAACCGCTGGACCACTAGGGAAGTCCCAGACCTATCATCATTCCCCACTGTTTTCATTTTTATTAGATTCTGTTTCTGTCTTTTGGCCCCATACCTGTCTCCTGCTTACTCACTATTGCCCACGTGCCTGTTGTTCAGTCGCAAAGTCGTGTCCAACGCTGTGACCCCATGAACTACCGCACGCCAGGCTTCCCTGTCCTTCACTATCTCCCGGAGTTTGCTCACGTTCCTTGAGTCAGTGATGCAGCCCTCTCATCCTCTGTCACCCCCTCTTCTGCTCCTGCCCTCAATCTTTCCCAGCATCAGGGTCCCATGTTCCTGTCTTATGTATAAATCTGGGGTTTCACCTATATCTTCAAGCCACTAAACAACCTGCTGTACAGAAGAGAGTCTGTAAAGTGAGTGTCTTTAGGTGGGAGTGCATACCGAGGAGGGGCAGATGGGGAGCCCCCAGCCAGGCACAGAGCAGGCAAACCCGCTCACGCTTCCCTACCTGCCCTTACATGCCACCAAGGGCAGAATAAACCAGAACCACCTTGCTGGAGGACAATCTGACAATATGTATAAACATGCATAAGAAATGCTGACTCCAAAATTCTACTCCTGGAAATTTACTCCCAAGAAGTCATTAAAGAGAAGAAAAAGATTCTATGTAAAAATATTCATAGCTTCGTTATTTAAAACGCTGAAAAACTTTAAACAACCTAAATGATTACAAAGAGGAATGGTTAAATAAACTATAACAGGGTAATCACAGCAAGGTGGCTCTTTAAAAAGATTAAATGACTATGCATCTTTATGTTAGTGAATATAAAATTGTTTAAATTAAGTCACCATAGATATACACCCTATGACTGCACTCAAAAACTGTACACATAGATCGAAGAATGGGAGGATGAAGAAATAGAGTTAGTTATGGTGAGATTATAGATATAATTTTCATTTGTTTCCCATGAAAACACATTATAATTGATTTACTTATGAACACCCCATAGGATGGTACATATATAAAGACACGTATTTTAAGTGTTTATTATTTATGAGTGTTCACAGTTAATCTGAAGGGAGAGTTAAGTAAGATTCAAGAATGAGCAGTCCAGAACACAGAGCCTTACCTAACATAGGACTTCAGTTAAAGGCAAGAAGCATGTATTTAAATATGAGATTTAATTCCTGTCCTCAAGCAGCCTGAAAGCCACTAGGTTGTTAAGGTACCAGATTCCCTTCCCACGGGCATCCACCGGCCTCATCACAATGCTTGCCCGCCAGTCACAGGAGTCTGGAGGAATGAGTGAAGGGCACTAACTTACCAGCAGGGGGCGCTGTGCAAGACCGTCCCCTGTGAGTTTTAGCTCCTGCCCCTGAGATGGGATGAGAGGAAGGTGGTTCCAGCACCTGGTGGTTCCAGGGCCCCACTGAGCTGCTGTTGGGAGGCATAGCTTCTTAAATGCCCTGCTGTTACAATTGTGTGCCTCACCAGCTCTTGCACATGGGCACAAACTCTAAACTCAGAAAAGTAAGGCAGACGCAGATGGAGCAGCACACTTGCAGTGGGAACTGAAAAAAAAAAAAAAGGTCGAGGGGCACTCCGCTTGGCCGTGGCCCCAGCTTACCGTAGGTGAACATGCGTGGCGAGGTCAGTTCAATGTTGGGTAAGGCGCCCAGGTGGTTCAGCACAGCGCACCGATAGCCATTTTTCTGGGCATAGTCGACAAAGGTGCGGATGTACTGCTTCTCGCTGTGATTGGCAATTCCGGGGCAGATGACCATGGTAATGTCATCTGTAGGGTGGAGAAGGAGATTCTGAGATAGCCAATAAATACTGACGTGGTAAATGGACACAATTACACTTCACTGGCTTAGAAAACAGTAGGACAGAATTTAACATTCATCTTTTCACTCTACTTTCAGCCAGAGTAACTTTCCCTTCTAGCTGGAACTGTCTACGTCAGTGCTTCTCAAATTATTTATGGTGAGGGGTCAGTTTTTAAAAAGTTCCAATCCATAAGGGCAGATGCTTTTGAAAAATAAAATACAATAAAAATTAATTACTAGAAAAATAAAATGAAGAAATACAATCTCAATTTTTTAGTACTAGATTCAACAGATATAAAATTCCTCTGTCAAACCACCATACAAATATCTGAGCATCACTCTTAATTTCTATATGAAATTCTGTATGAATGAATCAATGAACAGAAAAATAAAAAACTATGTTTGCACAGACTTCTTTGATCCAACAATTTTATTTTCAGATATGAATTCTAAAAATATATGGTACATACACAAAGCAATACATCTGCAGTAATGGCAAAAATCTGAATATAATATATATGTCCAGAAACAGGGGTCTGGTTAAATAAGTTTTTGCATATCCAAATGAAGAAATATTATGTAGTCCTTAAAAATAATGAGACATTTTTTTATACACGGCTAAAGGCAAGCTCTCCAATAAGTATTAAGTGGAAAAGAGCAAGATGCAAAAAAAGGCTATGCTATGCTATCATTTGGGGGCGGGGGAGGACATCTATATTTATAAATGCATCCACTAGCTCTGGAACCATACACATGAGTCCTAACAGTTGGTACCACTGGGGAGTAAGGGTGGGAGAGAAATTTACACTTTTACTGTATGTCCTTTAGTAACTTTTGAATTTTCTACCATGAGTATGAACTACCTACTTGAAAATATGAATATGCATTTTTCTTTAAAAGAAAAGTGGTATTTAGGTCATTAAATTCAATCATAAATTTTCCTTCTAAAAGTTGAGACAAATAATTTTTAAATTCTTATGCAATAATGTATAAAGAACATTAAAATTTTTAATAAATCTTGAAATTCCAATTTTTGGAATCCTGCCTTAAATTTTATGAATAAGTATGCTTATCAAAGGATTACTTAAGAATAACAAAATTATAAGCAAGCTAAATGTTCAAAAATAGATTGATTAAATTATGTCATGACCACATGGTAGACTATTAAGCAATCATTAAACTTTTGTTATTAAAGACATTTTAGACTTTTAATGATATGGGAATATACTTATAATGTGTAGTAACTGAAAATTTTCAGTTCTATTTTACTGTAATGGTACAAATGGAACAAAATGTTAACAACGGTATGCAGGGTGTACGATTATTGATGATTATTTTCTCTTTTTAAAAAAAGTTTCTATGTTATCTACATTTTTTAAAGTGAGTATTCCTTTTGTTGTCAGAAAAAAATCAAAAAAGGGGGGAAAAAAGGGCTGCTTTCCTTAGAGCATTTCTTGGATGCAAATACTGCTTTCCACAACTACCTTCATCAATTCTTTCTGGCCACAGGGGTGACAGAAATACAGAGACAAGTTGGAAAAAAAGAATAAAAGTTTTGTCTTTTTCAACTTTCTACCTCCGTCCTAAAGAGCAGACTGGTTAAATTAAATTTTGTGCTTCAACAGTAGAAGAAGTCAGAGCATTAGATACAAGGGAAAAAAATATTTAACTGGGTTTGGTAGAGAAGTAAATATTTGAAAGATCGGCTACAAGACCATAAACACACTGTGAACGGCCAACTTATTCATTTATTCATTCTTTCTGTGACTATTTATTGGACTCTGAAGGATTCCAACATTCTAGCAGACAGATAATAAACAGCTACACAAGTAAGTTTAGAGATTGGCAGGTACCATGAAGAACCTGAGCAAGAAGGTGATGGATTTGCTGGGAAGGATCAGAGAGCATCCCTATGAGGAGGTGACATTGGAGCGCAGAGCTAAGTGACAAGGGAGCAGTCACGTGAAAGTCTGGGACAAGCGTTCCTGACAGAGGGAACATAAGCTACGCTGTCACTAGCTACTCGGCAGTTCTAAGTGCTTCAAATAACTGAGAGCTATAATAATATACTTACTGGAATTTACCCCTAAATATTTACTGAGCTCCTATTAAAAAAAAAAAAACAAACGAGGTGCATTTGAATACTATGGAATCAAAATATTGTTCTCTTCTGGTAGAAACAACATTCAGAGGATGCTGCCGTGTAACTCCACTTCCTCAAAAGTCCTCATTGTGAAGCTTTTTAATGCCTGCTTATTGTGCAGCCTGGACGGAACAATGAGAGTTTTATCAGCAATAGAAACTGTGGTTGTTTCTGAGAAATAGGTGTCCCAGACCCCTGAAAATCTAAGCAGAGGGTACCTGAGAGCCTTTGTGAGCTGCTGTTGTCCAACAAAGAAGACTAGCCACACTGCATCTATAAGCTTCGGCTCCCTCACCAGTAAAGCAGGGAGAATAAGGCACCGACTCTTCAGGGTGGTTGTGAAGATTAAATGAGATGAGAGTATATGTGAAACACTTAGACTAGGCCAGCTTCTGTTGCCATTATCACCAGAGATCTGATCCTGGGCTCCAAGTTCTTATACAAACCTTTCTATTTCACAAGAGGACTTATCAACTGTATTCGACAATGCTCTCTGCAGAGCCCTACAAGTCACTCGGCCCGCTCATGCTGGACCCAGTCCTTGCAGGTGGTAGCTAAGTGACGAACCTCGGCTGATGTCCTCTGGGCCCCCTGGATGCGATGGTGACAGTCAGTGGCTTGAGCATTTACACCAAGCTCCCTCAGGGATTAATGCTCCCTCCCTGAGGGCTGGCCCAATCCCACAACCTGAACTAGCTCACCTCCCACACAGTGCTCAGCCAAGGGCTCGAAGAGGTCAAAGGTCGAAGTGGCTCCATCAGACATGGTGATGAACTTCCGGTGCCCATACGGGTGTGGCGACCTCACCCTTCCCATCTTCCCATACAAGGCCGTTTGGATGTGTCCACTTTTCCCCCAGATCAAGGGTGGGATGTATCTAGAAAGGAGGAGAGGAGAGGTCAATTTTCCCACACTCTTGGAATAACACTCTGAAAAACTCTTGGAACAAAAGCTTTTCAACCTTCCCCCCCCCCCCCCCCCCCTGGTAAATTCTGTCCACTAAGCACAAATAGGATATTTTTTTCAACCTTACATCCAGGCCATGATTTACTTCTTTTCCCACTGATGCATCAGATTAGCTTTAGAAATCAACCAGGACATGCTTATATAGACAGGATTTCAAATTGAAGGTGTTAATTAATTCAACATGGGTTATTTCCATAATGTAGAACAGAAAGAAAGCAACTAGTACATTTTGAACACATGTTACTTGACAGGGTTAGCCTCATTATCAACTGAGCTAATGTATATAAAATAGCTGGCAGGCGCCTACGCACACTAAATGCTCACTTCTTTGCCTTCCCCTAATAAGGCAGCCACAGCTGCAGGGGTGACCCCATGAACACAAACCTGCTGCCTTTGTTAAACTGGCAAGGGCTGCAAAGCCCCTGAGAGTCTGTCGAGTGCCTTGTGCGTGTCTGTGTGTGTTGCGGGGGCAGCATTGTATGCTCCGGAGAATGTGCCGGAAGGGCAGAGCAATGTAAATATTTGTTGGATTAATGAAGGATAAAGTCTTGTTAGCACAAGCAAGGCACGACACCACCCTAACAACTGTCCTTCGTGAAAACACAGAGTGACTCGGGTCGTCAGAGGGAAGTGCAAAAACCACAAACTAGTTAATTACTGGGAAAAACAAGGTCCTCCAAGTGACAATTAAGAAATGATTACTGTTCACAATCACAGTTCGCAAGACGATCCCATCTCCTGAAATTGCTATCTGTTTCTCTTCTTCAGCTTTGAGCCCCAGCTTGATGGTCAAGCAGGATTTGGTACTGACGTCAATCCATCTCCGTAGCGTATCACAGTGGTGAGCATTTTGTTAAGAATTTACCTTAATGTTTGTTTGCCAATTCGAAACCATCTTTTTTATCAGACCAGATGATCTAGATCCTCTCCTTAAACCAGATTTACTCTTTTTTTGTTTCCTGGTAATTCATTAACTGTTAATTAATTCATCACAAGGTTTAAGAGAAGGGAAGTTATCACCTTAAGCAAGCCAGTTCCCAGACATGCTTCTTCTGTGGGGGCAGGGAGGACAAGGAAGAGTATTTTAAGACCTAAGGACAAGAAATCACTTGCCAATGTCACACCACAGGTGCAAATCTCAGTGCAGAGGGCATGGCCTTTGGAAAGCAGGCAGAAGCATTTATAAGAGATGAGTGGATTATGATAGCAACAGAAAGCAAGCCTATAAAAATAATGTCAATTGGACAGGTGAATACTATACAAGATTTAGATAAGAGAATTTATGAAGGGTTTCAGACTACTTAGGGGCTTCCCAGGTGACTTGGTGGTAAAGCATCCACCTGCAATGCAGGAGACCTGGGGTCAATCCCTGGGTTGGGAAGATCCCCTGAAGTAGGAAATGGCAACCCAATCCAGTATTCTTGCCTGGGAGATCCCGTGGACAGAGGAGACTGGCAGGCTACAGTTCATGGGGGTTGCTAAATAGTCAGACATGACTAAGCAACTAAACAATAAAAACCCTGTTGAAAAATGATGAGGATGACCGTCAGACTACTAAATTGGACGATAAATTGTGCATCGGGGTAGGGGAGTGGTCCAAGAAACTAAACTTTCAATCGCTCCTGGAGGAAAAGTTGAGAGAAAATTTTGTTTATAATGTAAATTAAAAATGGAAATGTTCTGAGGTTAAAAATGTCAGAAGGATGGGTTAAATTTCATCTACTTATTTTCTGATCTTGTTTGGAATACAAAATCTTCTGATTTTGTTTGGAATACAATATAATCTTAGAGAAGATGACAAAAGAATAAAATTTCCATTTGGCTAGTCACAGATTTCCTGTATAATCATGACACATGTGATGACCCTGAGGCCATGCTCCAGATTCAAGGTCCTGTCAGCACCTCTGAATCTTGGCATCTGCCTCCCTCCAGTGGCCTCTTAGCCTCTAGTCTTGTTCCCGCCGACTCTGGCATCCCCCGACCAGTGGAGGGATAACTAACACATAACCCTGGCCACAGTCCTCCATTGTTTGAGTCCCTGTAGCTTGGCTTGGGAGGCCCACCACACTCTGGTGCCTGCCTTTTCTCCCTAAGCTCCAAAAAACCTGAACCACCAGCCCAGCTCCACCCAGGAGCTATTTTTATCCCAAATACCTTTGCTCAGCCTGTTTCTTCTACCTGGAATACTCTCTCCTTCTCTCTTTTAAATAATTACTCATTTAAATAATTATATGCATTTATTTTTGGCTGCGCTGGGTCTCAGTTGCCCCAAGCAGGCTCTTTGTCGCGGCGTTTGGGCTTCTCTTTAGTTGCCGTTTTTGTAGTAGTTGTGGCACGCGGGCTTAGCAGCCCTTTGGCGTGTGGCATCTTAGTTCCCTGGCCAGGGATTGAACCCACGTCTCCTGCACTGGAAGTCCCTCCTTCTCTCTTTTTACATCCAATTTTTTCTCCTGCCCAGCTACTACCTGTCTCTCAAAAGTCACTTCCAATCAGATTGTTTGGGGAGCTGCCTCTTCTCTGTGGCCCCTGGCAAAGCACCCCACGACATAACTCCATTCCGGCACTCCTGAGGCTTCATTAAAATACACTCTTTTCAAGAACACTCCTCCCTGCCACCTGCAGGAGCCAGGCTCCTTCTCTCTTGTGTCTGTCCTCATGGCACTACACACACACTAAACATGTAGGGAGGACTTGAGGATGAAGAGTACAGACCCACTGGTGTGAAAAGTGAAAGTCACTCAGTCGTGTCCGACTCTTTGCAACCCCATGGACTATACAGTCCATGGAATTCTCTAGGCCAGAATACTGCAGTGAGTAGCCTTTCCCTTCTCCAGGGGAATCTTCCCAACCCAGGAATCAAACCGGGGTCTCCTGCACTGCAGGTGGATTCTTTACCAGCTGAGCCACAAGGGAAGCCCTCTGAAAAGACAAAGATATGATTAAAATATCATAAGCATCATAATAACGTGAACTTGGCTGTGGCATGACTGGTTTGGCTGCTGATCTCTTTCGAGGCTACTTAGCACTGTTCTCAGACTGGGTTGGGATGAAATTCTCAAGCCGTGTGTGCGTATGTGCATGCGTGTGTGTGTATGAGAATAAACGACTGCCTCAGGGTCATCTGGAACCTTCAGTTAAAGTCAATTGTGCACAGAAGAGGTTTCATAATCTATCATTTTATGACACTACCACCTACTGATAAAACACTGTCTTTAATTAACTTCACGGTAACACAACACGAGAGCTTACAAAATTGAGTTTCTGCATAGCATTTACTGTAGTGGAGCTTTACTGTGTGTTTCTGTTTGTTTATATAACCAATCCACAGATCATAAGAAAAACATTAAGAAATGAAAAACTAGAATAGGTGCCTAGTTACATGGTTTAGCTCAGCGAAGAAATCTGGACCGAAACAACGGAACATTTGAAATGTGTATGAATATGGAAACATTTAAGAAATGCTGCTGAAATAATACATGGAGGAATATGTTTTACTCTAACTACCTATGGAATAGTTTATCTGAAAATACGGGTGCCAATAATTTTACCTATTCCTGTCCCCGAAAGCCACTCTTCCCATTAGGAGCTAGAAACATCTGCACACCCTGTGAGTCCAGGCAGGCCTGTGATTTGTTTGGACTGGTATGATGTGATGGGAAGCTGCCCAGATCTGGGCCTGACCCTTCAGGAATCTGGCAGCTTCTTCTTGTACCTCCTTGGAAGCCTGGTGCTATGCAGTAAAGAGGGGCTTCCCTGGTGGCTCAGACAGTAAAGAATTCACCTGCAATGCAGGAGACACAGGTTCTATCCCTGGGTCAGGAGGATCCCTGGGAGAAGGGAATGGCAACCCACTCCAGCATTCTTGCTTGGAGAATTTCATGGACAGAGGAGCCTGGCAGGCTACAGTCCACGGGGTCACAAAGAGTCAGATGTAACTAAGCGACTAAGCACAGCATACACAATATAGAAGCCGGGCCTTGACTACACAGTGATGTGGGGAAATACGGAGGGGGCCGAGAGGATGAGAAGTAAAACCTAGAGCTTGGGACTTCCCTGGTGGTCCAGTGGCTAAGAATCAACATTCCAATGCAGTGGCCTTGGGTTCGATCCTCGGTTGGGCAACAGAGATACCACGAGCCACAGGGCAACTAAGCCTGAGAGCCACAACTAGGATCCATGGAAGCCATAAATAAATAAATATTAAAAAAACACACACACAAGAGCTATGTGCATTTTAAATGTTATTGTATCACCAAACTGCCTCCCTCAAAAGAGGGACAAATTTACATTCCCACCAATTATGTATGAAAGTACCTGTCTTCTTCACTCTCATCAAGAATTGGTGTTATCAGTCTTTCCCATTTTGGCTACTTTGATAGGCAAAAAATGGATATTTCACTTCAATTTGTGTTTCCTAAAGGTATGGCCAAAAGTTTCTTATTTGAATTTGCATTTTCTTGATTCATATGCTTATTAGCAATTTGTATTTCTTTTCTGTGAACTGTCTATTTATATCCTTCATCCATTTTCTATTATACTTTTCTTTTTTCCTTTTTATCATCCCTACATTAAGTAATTATATATATTATATTTTGCAAAGGTTTTCTCCCAGTCTATCCCATTTATGTGTGTGTGTGTGTGTGTGAATTAACTTCACAAGCATGTGCTGAGCACCTAGTGCAGTCATCATGAGATGACTCTCACAGCCGTGGTTTGGGATGAGCAGAGGCAGAAAGGAGAGCGGCAAGGCCTGAGACCCACCATCCCCACCCACCGCCCCGCCCTTTATGGAGGGGCTGGGGGAGGAGAGCTAGTGTGGAAGTGGGAAAGGCCTAGTCTGGGATCTTAACACCTGAAAACATCTCCTTTTTTCTTTTAACTACCATGTACTGTATTGCATACTTTAATTTTGTCTTTCACTTTATATAAATTTTATGTGTTGTGGTTAAATCTGTTAATTTTCTCTGTTAAAACCTTTGTGCTTTGCATTTTGTTTAGAAGGAAACTATTCCAACACCCAATTTAAGTATATTCCCAACACTTCTTTCTGTTAGTCCTATAGTTTTTAAAAATGTATTACTCTTTTAAATCTACTTATTTTTGAAAATGATGTGAAGATTTCACTCATTTTTTTTCCTGACAGTTAGCTAATTGTCCTTACACTATAAATGGCCCATCCTTTCCCTACTGTTTTGACTGTCATTTTAAATATACATCAAGTTCTCAATGAAATATTTGGAATTCTTTCTGCATTTTCTATTCTGGTTCATCGATTTCTTTGTCTATTCTTGTGCCAATATGGTATCCCTTTAATTAACATAGCTTTATGGAGTATTTTGAGATTTGATAGTACAGGCCTACCTCACTCAACATTTTCTTGGCAGACTTTTGGCATTTTAGTTTCCAGATGAACTATAGTATTAGCTTGTTCTATGAAAAATTTAGGATTTTTAAATTGCAAACACACCAAACACATACTACTTTGGGAAGAATTGACATCTTTACAATTTGACTTGTCCCATTGAAAAACATGGTGTAGCTCTCCACTATTCAAGTATTTATGTCTTATAGTAAAACTTTATAGCTTGCTTCATGTTTCAATACTGAATTTTCACTACACTAATTTGCATTCATGTCTACATTTTTAAAAGTTACTCTCAAGAGTTAGCATCTGGGCATGTTTTACTCCTGACTCCCAGGAAGCAGAAGTGATGTCTTCTACTTCTTTACTTATCTAGATGGTATTTTGTCCAATGTCGTGCTGTGGTCAGTGGTTAATGAATCCTGTTACTAAGAAAGAAGTTGGAAGACCACAATAAAATCTAGAGGCCAGGATGTCTTTATCTTCTGAACATGCTTATAATCAACATCGGGCTATACTAACAGAATTGCCCAAAGGAAAAGACCTCAAGGGAAAATTTAGACCTCCCTCCCACCCACATCCCTCCTGACAGGCGCACACACACACACACACACACACACACCACCTTTGGGCAGATGGAGTTCACATGAGCAAGGACAGATGGTTGCTGGGCTGTTTATAAGACAGTTGGAAAAAAAGGTGACTAATGCTCATCTTTGCCCTAAATCTGTGGGTGACCGATTCTTCCCTATGGGACTTGGGTCCCTTGGATGTATTAATAGATCAAACCACTTTATAGCTATAGGACCTAGACTTAGTTATTATTCCCTTTGATTCTCTCCAGCACCTCTCTACCAAGTTGGCTCCAGGCTTGGCACACAATAGGTGTTCAGGATATGTTGTCTGAGATTAATTCCCCCACCATGACTCCCAGAAAGTCTTTCCCAGTGAAACAAATGCCCATTAGCAGCTACCTCTTGGCGTTTTATGTTTGTATCAAACAGGATACTTTGGTTAAAGCAACAACCCAGCCCCGACTAACTTAACTCCTCTTATATTAGAGGGATGCTGGGATGTTCCCCAAATGGACGAGAGGCTGGAGCAGGCTTGAAGAGCGCAGGATCCAGGAAAGAAACCAGGGGGCTGCTCTAGCAATGCGCTCTTTACACAGTCAGCAGGATCACTCCCTGCAAAGAGTCAATGTCCCAGGAGGGAGATGTCTAGAAGCACGGAATTTCAGAGTGGGTGGGCAGGGCACGTTGAATTACTACTTTTGTGCATTGTAAGAGAAGAACGTCCCCCAAAGGAAATGTGTGTGCCCTTGGAGAGGAGGAATGGACGCTGGGCGGCAGAAAAGTAACAAACATCATTTTCAAGGCTTTTAGCTGGACTTGTCTTTGCTTCAAGAGCCTTTTTTCAGGGACTTCCCTGGTGGTCGAGTGGTTAAGATTTTGCTTTCCAATGCAGGGGACACAGGTTCCATCCCTGGTTGGGGAAGTAAGATCCCACATGCCATGGGGCAACTAATAAGCCCATGTGCCACAACTACTGAGCCTGCCTGCTCTGGAGCCCACACACCGTAACTAGAGACACAGACAAATAAATAACATTAAAAAGGAGGCTTTTTCAGTGCCCTGACACCCCACAGCCCCCATCAAACCACAATGCTTCTTCTAGTGCTCCCAAAGTCTCCTCTTTCTTTTTGTTCCTATTCCCCAAACCTGGTCCCAACTCAGTATTTTCCCATTATTTTCAAATGTATCTACTTTGAAGTATTTGCTTCACTTATGACATAGCATAGCTCAGAAAAAGACAACCTACTTGCTCAAGTGTTTTTTCCCCCCACACACCTGTCTTTATAAAAGCAAATATTATATATATATAAAGTTTGTGTTGTTTTCTTTAAAGGAGACATCAAGTAGAGTTTTTATGACTCCTGGTCAGTGATTTTTACTGACCTTAAATTAACACATGTTACATAACCCGTCATTTTGCCCCCACTATCTTTTACCAGGATTCCCTAGTAGCTCAGCTGGTAAAGAATCCATCTGCAATGCAGGAGACCCCAGTTCAATACCTGGGTCAGGAAGATATGTTGGAGAAGGGATAGGCTATCCACTCCAGTATTCTTGGGCTTCCCTTGTGATTCAGCTGGTAAAGAATCTGCCTGCAGTGCAGTAGACCTGGGTTCGATCCCTGGGTTGGGAAGATCCTCTGGAGAAGGGAACGGCTACCCACTCTAGTATTCTGGCCTAGAGAATTCCATGGACTGTATAGTCCATGGGGTCCCAAAGAGTTGGACACAACTGAGCGACTTTCACTTTCATCTTTTTGATGTAAAATTCATACAACATGGGATTAACCATCTCAAAGTCTATAATTCAGTGGCATTTAGTATATTCACAACATTGTGGATCATCACCTTACCTAGTTTCAGAACATTTCACCATTCCATAAGGAAACACTACACCCATTACATAATCACTTCCTCCCCTCCCCCTGCCCCTGGCAACCACTTATCTATCTGCTTTCTGTCTCTATGGATTTGTATAGTCTGGATATTTCACATAAATGGAACCATACAATATGTGATTTTTTGTCTTGTGAATTTTCACCTACATTATGTTTTCGAGGCTAATTCATGTTGTAGTAACGTGTCAGTACTTCACTCCTTTTTATGGCTGAATAATATTTCATTGCATGGATATATCACACTTCGCTTGTCCATTCATCTGTTGATGTATACTTGGATTATTTCCACCTGTGTCTATCATGAACAGTGCTGATATGAATATTTGTGTACCAGTTTTTGACTGAATACCTGTTTCTAATTCTTTGGGGAAATACCAAGGAGTGGTATTTCTGGGTCATCTGGTAATTGCATGCTTAACTTTCTGAGGAACCTCCAAACTGTTTTCCACGGCAGCTGAAACACTTTTACATTTCCATCAACAGCACACAAGGGTTCCAATTTCTCCACATCCTTGCCAACACCTGTTATTTTCCATGAGAAAAATTATTACAGCCGCCCTAGTGGGTATGAAGTGGCATCTCCTGTGGTCTGATTTGCATTTCCCTAATGATTAATGGCACTGAAAAGCCCTACCATTTTGACTCCAGGCTATTTCCTTCCACTCTATCTCTGCTTCTATCTCTATCTCTAATATTAATCATAATTTGGCTACTACCAGTAGAAAGAATCAAATCAGAGTAAAATTGGTAACAGTTAAAATGGTATGTGGTATAATTTAGTATTATGTTGGATACTAAATTATGCTGAAGCTGAAACTCTAATACTTTGGCCACCTGATGTGAAGAGCTGACTCACTGGAAAAGATTCTGATGCTAGGAAAGACTGAGGGTAGGAGGGGGCGAAAGAGGATGAGATGGTTAGATAGCATCACCTACTCAATGGACATTAATTTGAGCAAACTCTGGGAGACAGTGGAGGACAGAGAAGCCTGATGTGCTGTAGTCCATGGAGTCGCAGAGTGGGACATGACTTAGTGACTAAACAACAACAATAATTTAGCATTGTCTAAATTTTGACAAAAGAATCCATTTTCATAAAAGCATTTAGACTTGCAAAATTTAACCTAGAGAATTGGTCTTGATGAAAAGAAAAGCCACAAGAGAGCTTTCTATAGAGGAAGCCATGGTCAGTAACACACAATATGAACAAAAAACTGAATCCAAGCTTTGCAGTAAAAGTTAAATGGAAAATAAACCTGATGGAGATAAAATTCAATTGTATTATATTCTAAAAAATCAACATGAAACCAAATTGGTTCAGTAGAATTTGTTCCCAAAGATAGTTTCTCTAAAATTCTTTCATGGTAACGTAAATCTGATGAAAATACTTGCATTTAAAATGTCCTTGGGTTCAACCTCTACTGAGCCTTCTCCCTGCGGGAACGCAGATAGTTAGAACCCAACTAGAGGTCCTTCTTCCCAGCTCGATCCAGACAAGACCAGTACCAACAAAGTAGATGATATGAAAAGTAAGGAGGCAGTGAAGACAAGATCCCAAATGCAGGGTCCACTTGGGGGCCACTGAGATCCGTGGGAGTCGTGGGAGAAGTCTTGCTTCTCCACCATCTTAAGGAAGTAGGAGGGCCAGTGATTTCACAGAGAAAAAGGAAGCGGGAGGGAAGAGTCACCAGACTCTAATTATCTGCGAGAATGAGATACCTGTGAAGACAAAGGTCTGGAAGCTTACTAGAGCAAAGAAACATCACCAGGACTGAAACCCTTCATGACTTCAGGCACATTAAGGATCCTCCCCCAAGGCTTTTCCAAAGTAGTCAGGAATATCTGAGGTGCTAGTTATGGTTCCATCACCACATTTATTTCCTACTTTCAACGTAGAACATTTCATTTACTTAGAGCACTTCACAATTTGTCAAAATCTTTTCTGTACAGGATTTCACTTGCCTTTTAAAATTTTATTCTTAAGAATAATTTTAATTGTTTTTTATTTATGTTATCACAGGAATGTTTGTTATTAAAAAAAAAAAGTTGGGTTTTTTTTGGTCATGTGGTATGTGGGATTTTTCTTCCCTGACCAGGGACCAAACTCATGCCCCTTGCATTGAAAGCACCATAAGACTGCCAGGGAAGTCCCAAATTAAGTAATTTTTAAAAATTAAAGTATAGTTGATTTACAATGTTGTTAGTTTCTGCTGTATAGCAAAGTGATTCAGTTACACACATATATATGTATTATTTTTCATATTCTTTTCCATTATGCTTTATTATAGGATATTGAATAGAGTTCCCTGTGCTACACAGTCCGATCTTGTTTTCATTTGCCTTTGATACCAAGTTTTTGCAATGGGCAGCTGTTGTCAACCATGGGGACCCTGAGGCCCAGAGTTTAGCCACGGTCACTCTGCTAATCAAGGGCAGAGTCAGGACTTCAACTGAGACCTTGATGACCACTGTGTCCAGTGCTTATCTGGATGACAAAACAGGCATGATGATGAAAAAGAGATATTTTCATTCCAGATACTCCTATGATTCTATTAGTCATCCTTTAAAAATATTACAGTTATGGAGAACTAGTGCAAATGAAACTTAACATATCTTAGTCAACAGGCAGCCTCTAGCTTTAAAAATACATCAAATTAGCATATGCGTATTTCAGAGTTGTCCGTTTTTAAGGCTATGGCCAATCAGGGGCTTCTTAGCAACACAGGGAGCCCTGGTAGCTACTCCTGATATAAATCCACTTATTGAGTCAGACACCCGGAGACAGGACACCCCTGTCTGACACCCCTGTCTGACACCCCTGACACCCCGGAGAAAGGACAAAGCCTCAGATCACATCTTGGGTCTTCGGTGAGTGCAACAGTCATGGCAAAGGGGTCATTCAGAAGTGATCCCTTCTGTTTTAACTTTGCTCTCTCCTCCGCAGGGTCATTCTGTTAGTGTAGTGGGGTCATGTCTCACCCATAGTCTGATTTTCAAATTAAAAGTTCAAACCACCAGCTAAAGTCAAATCACCTTCTGAATACCCTACAGGCAGGAACACACTGCTTGTCCATGAAGTCCAAGCAGCTCTCATCCAGTGCTGGGCGGATGGCTGGGACAGCATTAACACAGATGGCCCTGATGACCTGTGGTTAGGGTCATGTTGTGAAACCAGGAAATCCCAAATGTTTAAATGCAAGGACATAGCACGATGCTTCTCCCTTGCAGCAGAAGCACACAGGCCCTGGTACTGCTGGTGGGGATATGAGGCTCCCAACCTACACAAGGGGGCTGAGTGTGTCTGAGTAAAGAATCCGGCTGCGGGACCAGCACAAAGGAAGAGTGTGTGTGTGTGTGTGTGTGCGCGCGCGCGTGTGCGCTCGTAAGTGTCTGTCGTTCTTGACATAAAGAGCTGAATCTACACAAGTTGAGTTATTGGACTGGCCAAAAAGTTCGTTCAGTTTTAAGTAAAAATAAAATACGTACTTTTTCATATACACCAAGAACTGTACTGCACAACACATTCACTACCTGAATGAATTTTTTGGCCAACCCAATATATATGATACAGCTCCAACTGAAGACTAGAAAGCATATTGGAGTAATAATTTACATATTGCAAAAAACATTTTTTTTTTAAAGTAGTAATTCCATTTGAGCACACTCAGTCGCTAGGTCATGTCTGACTCTTTGTCAACCCATGGACTGCAGCCCGCCAGGGGGCTACACTGTCCATGGGGTTCTCCAGGCAAGAATACTGAAGTGGGTTTCCATTTCCTCCTCCAGGGCATCTTCCCGATCTGGCAATAGAACCTGTATCTCTGTATTGCAGGCAGATTCTTTACCACTGAGCCACCTGGGAAGCAGTAATTTCGTTTACTCCCTGCCTAAGTTCCAGACACTGAGCAGATCTGTCTGCAGGATTCTCCCAGGCATCCACGGTCACCTCAGGGATTCACCTAGAACTTGCTTTTTAGGTTTAAAGGGTCATCTGTGATGACCTAGAGGGGTGGGATGGGATGGGGGTAGGTGGGAGGTAGCTCAGGAGGGAAGGGGTTATATGTATACATAAAGCTGATTCACTTTATTGTACAGCAGAAACTAGCACAGCATTTTAAAGCAATTATACTCCAATTAAAAAAAAAAAAAAAGTCATTTGGTAAAATGAACGACACCTTCTCAAGGGTTGGTGACTTCTGAATGTCAGCATCTGTGAACACAGCACTTGGCTGGAGGCCCATCCAGTGCACAGCCCTGACTGTGTTCCCAACCCAGTGGCTCACTCCACAGACTCTAGTCTGCCCTAGCTTCGCTCTCCTTCCGCAAAGCCCAATCCTGGGGAACGCCTCAGTGACAGGGGCAGAAAGGGAGGGGTCATGGTGTCTTGGGAGAGCCTCCCAAGGGATGAGCTCCCCTCACATCAGGCCCACAGAGCACTGCCTCACAGCTGCTCCTGTTTCTCTCTTGGGAATCTCTCATTTGAGTGGCTGATAATGTCCTTCCTTGGCCTTGAGCCGAGATGCCGGCCAGGGGTCGGGGCAGGTGCTGGGGCCCTTCGCTCAGCCTCTGCAGAGAGTACTCTTCTCAACAGGCTCTCAGAGCACAGCCTCAGGTAAAGAAAAACAAATTTTCCATTTCAGCAAAAATATTTGACCACTGAGAAGAGAGATGACCTTTATTCTGATCAGGAGATTTGTTTGGAGAGTGAGCACATGGACCAGAAATGGCTCTAGGAGCACGTGGCTGGTACTTGGGACCCAACCAGAGACGTCATCGAAACTGAGCCGGCCACGCCCTACTTTTTTTTTTTTTTGGCTCTTACATGTTGAGTCAATACAGTTCAGAGATTAGGGAGACACAGTGCCCGACCTTAGAAGGCTCACATCCTGGGGGTGGAAGCACATGAGGGAAACACAGACAACTACTCACAGAGAGGAGGCGTGGGCCATGGGGTCAGAAAGGCAGGATGGGGGGATGTTTGGGGAGACTGAGTCACATGACTGAGAAGTACCACTTTAACTCAGTATCTGATGGGGAGTGTTAAGGACTGAATATTTGTGTCCCCTCCCCCAACATTCACATACTGAAGCCCTACCTGGCTCTCCTACCACCTGTGATGGTATTTGGAAATGGAATATTTGGGATGTAACTAGGCTTAGATAAAGTCCTGAGGGTGGAGCCCCTATGATGGGATTGGTGTCCTTATAAGCAGAGGATGAGAGACTAGTCTCTCCCTCTTTCTCTCTGCCATGCAAGGACACAGTGAGAAGGTGACCACCTGCAAGCCAGGAAGAGAGCCCTGGAAACAAACCAGGAAACAAACCTGCTGGCACCTTGATCACAGACCTTCCAGCCTCTGGAACTTTGGAAAGTAACTATCTGTTGTTTAAGCATCCCAGTCTACAGTATTACGTTATAGCAGCCTGAGCTAAGACAGGGAGTCTAAGGTTCCCAGAGAGTGGGCAAGTTTCTGAGCATCCAACCTCTGGTCAAGGACTGGGCTGGTCATGTCTTGCAGTGTTTACAACATCTCTGAGTGATGGTATCACCCCCACTTTACACATGAGAAAAATAGAGTCTTGACCTGCTTGGTATCAGGAAGTCAGGATTAGAGCACAGACCTCCGCTTTCTTTTCAGAGCTGTTCTTACCATGCCATACTCCAGACGCATCAACTCCCTCAGTTCAGTTCAGTTCAGTTGCTCAGTCGTGTCCGATTCTTTGAGACCCCATGAATCACAGAACACCAGGCCTCCCTGTCCATCACCAACTCCTGGAGTTCACCTAAACTCATGTGCATCGAGTTGGTGATGCCATCCAGCCATCTCATCCTCTGTCGTCCCCTTCTCCTCCTGCCCCTAATCCTTCCCAGCATCAGGGTCTTTTCCAATGAATCAACTCTTCACATGAGGTGGCCAAAGTATTGGAGTTTCAGCCTCAGCATCAGTCCCTCCAATGAACACCCAGGACTGATCTCCTTTAGGATGGACTGGTTGGACCTCCTTGCAGTCCAAGGGACTCTCAAGAGTCTTCTCCAACACCACAGTTCAAAAGCATCAATTCTTCAGTGCTCAGCTTTCTTCACAGTCCAACTCTCACATCCATACATGACCACTGTAAAAACCATAGCCTTGACTAGACGGACATTTGTTGGCAAAGTAATATCTCTGCTTTTTAATATGCTATCTAGGTTGGTCATAACTTTCCTTCCAAGGAGTAAGCGTCTTTTAATTTCATGGCTGCAATCACCATCTGCAGTGATTTTGGAGCCCCCGAAAATAACGTCTGACACTGTTTCCACTGTTTCCCCATCTATTTCCCATGAAGTGATGGGACCAGATGCCATGATCTTCATTTTCTGAATGTTGAGCTTTCTCAACTCCCTCAACTACGAGTTAAAACAACAAACAGTTTTGTGCCCGCTCTTTTCTGTCTGATCAACTGGCAGAATGTTAGGTTAAATCACGTTTTTCCAATCTGATAATTGAATTTGTTGGAACTTCTCTTTGGTGTTCTAAGTACACATTAAACAAACATAAGAAACTTCTTTGATTTTACATGTTTTTCACAACTGTAACCAACTCCGTCACGTTAGTGAAGTTTTTTTTTTTTTTCTGCAGGAGATTCATCTGGAGGGTAATTAATTTGAATACTCACATGGATTATTTCAAGATGGGGCCAGAGTGTTAATAAACTCATACCAAATATCTCCCCAAAGATAGTGAGACCCAGGAGAGGGATGGTAGAGCAAAAGGCTGGAGATACTTCTGGAAAGGTGAGAGGTGTCTGGTTTGGGGAATCATTTTTACCTGCTTTAATTGAGTGAGGATAAATTAATCAAGACAAGGATCACTGGGGCAGGCGTGTGTGGGGTGGGGGAGGACACTGGGAGCGAAGATTTGTGGCAGCTCCAGATGTCAGAAAATTGATGTCAGGCCTTTGTGTGTATGCGCCTGTGTGTGTGCACAAGCCTGTGTCCACACAGAAGAGAGGGGAAGGGGCAGAGCCCTTTAGAGTTTAGGGGAACATCCTATAGACACTTGTCCTGGATCCTGAACTACCAGAGCCTCTCTTTCACAGACCCTCAACACAGAACTGCAGCTGCTCCTACCGCAGAGCCCTTGGGTCCCCCGTCTTTCTGCATCCAGCCTGGCTGGCCCGAAGCCAGCAGGTCTTCTGTGGTCTCCCCACACTGGACCTCATCCTTTTCCGCTAGGACACAGCCCCCTGGAGGGCCCTTCTTTGCAGGAGGCCGAGACGCGGAGGAGACCCTGCACCACGTGACACCAGTCCTGCTGGGGAGGCGAGGCTGAGGCTGGGAAGGGACCTCATCACTGGCTTTGGAAACCAACATCTTGGGCGTTTTATCTCAAAATGGCACATTCAGCTTCCCCAAGCCCCATTATTAGGCTCATCAGCAGTATGCTTGGAACACAGCATTTTCCCCCACTGGAAGCAAATTCCTCTTCACAGCTGTCACACGCTACATTTTTAAAACGGTTGTTGCTCTGTTCCTGAATTACAGGATGGTGCACAGAAAAATTCCAGTGCAGAGAGGGCTGTTTCTGCCTGAAGTGACCAAAAGTGGCTGAAGGAAACAAGAGAGAAGTCGACTTCTGTTCCTGTGCCTGGTTTCTAAATATATACAGGACATTGGCACATCTCTGAACCATTATGTCTCTTGTGCAAGCCATGAAGAAGGAACGTTAGCAGGAAGAAGCACACCAGTGACAATGGGTGTGCATGTGTGCTCAGTGTCTCCGTCGTGTCCAACTCTCCGTGACCCCGTGGACCGTAGCCCACCAGGTTCCTCTGTTCATGGGATTTTCTAGGCGAGAATAGTGGAGTGGGTTGCCATTTCCTTCTCCAGGGACTCTTCCCAGCCCAGGGATCGAACCCGAGTCTCCTGCGTTGCAGATGGATTCTTTACCACTGGGCCACTGGGGACGCCCATGAGTGACAAGAAACCACTTAGAAAGAAACCACACATTTTTTTACTCTGAGGAAAAATAAACTCAATTTTAAAGTTCAAAGAAAACCAATTAAAATCCCTCTGAATTGTACTCACATGTTAAATGTCTCTGATCCCATTATCTTCCTGCACATTTAGCTCTGGTCACCAGCCTCTCCCTGTACATAGAAGGGAGGAAGCTCAGCCCTCTCTCCTCATGTATATCTCGACCTGGTTTGGACACTATGCTCTAAGTGGGCTCATAGTTTATCAGGAGGTTTGGGGGTTCCACCGACAAATATCACCTATTAAATAACTAGTCCTGCAAAGAGCCAGTCAAATATTAGTTACTTTGCTGGTGGCTCTGGTGGAAAAGAATCTGCCTGCAACGCAGGAGACCTGGGCTCAATCCCTAGGTTGGGAAGATCCCCTAGAGGAGGGCATGGCAACCTATTCCAGTATTCTTTCCTGGAGAATCCCACGGACAGAGAAGCCTGGCGGGCTACAGTCCATGGGGCCGCAAAGAATTGGACACAACTGAGCAACTAACACTTCCACATTTCTGCTGGGAGACTACATCACAGCTCCTGGAGTCTGGCACCCAAGATGCTAAACTGTTCCCCCACCTCACCTTTCTTATTACTAAAGCGTGGATTTGAAAAAAACTGCCTCTGGGAATTCCCTGGTGATCCAGTGGTTAGGACTCCACACTTTCACTACTGAGGGCCCAGGTTCAATCCCTGGTGGGGGAACTAAGATCACATAACCCATGCGACGTGGCCAAAAGGGAAAAATGAATAAATAGCTCTGGAAAAGCTGCCTCTGCTGACCACACTGGACCTACAGTAACACGCAGCACACGGAACACCTTCATTTTGTCCCTGTCTTCCCCGGTCACCCGTCATCTGTATGAAGGACAGGCACAGAGATAGCAATAGTCTGTTCTTCGTCCAACCTCTTTGTTCACGTCTCAGGCCAAGGTCACCTCAAAATCTGCCAGGGCTAGACAGGAGGGACGATAAGAGCTGAAATGTCACATCGTATCTGCTACTATTCCTAGTGTGGGGGGAACTGGAATACCGAAATGTGAGATTCCTAGGTTATCTACATGGAGTGCCCTTTTAAGAGCACTTCAATCAAGAGATTACTGTAAGAATTAAAAGTGTCAGCATTCAACAACAGCATGTATTTTGCCTTTCCTCGACATGCAGAAAATAATTCACAAAATGGCAAACTGCCATTAGAAGAAGACAGGTTCTTAAACTAGTTAATTAAAAATATGCTTTTTTTTTGTCAGCAATATATATATATCATTGTTACTACCCTACAACACTCAAAATATGGCTCCGTTCTTGTTCCCAGGAAGTTCACAGACATGAGAAGGAGATAATAAGGAAAGTGTATGAAGCTCTTTAGGGCTCAGGAAACAAGAACAAATGAGCTTGCATGGCAAACCTCAGCATCACAGATATGCCAATTCTCCCTAAATTATCTATAAATGTCATAGACACACAGTAAAAATAGCAGGGTTTTTATATTTGGAATTAAACAAGCATTCTAAAGTTCATATGGAAAAAAAGAACCAGCTGTAATAGTCTAGGGAATTATGAAACAAAGGAATAATGGCAGGGCACTAGTACCCACCCCTCTGCCCACAGCAAAACGTATTTAAAAGCTACAAATCTGCTAATGATGTATATTCAGGATTATCAACAGAGTGGAACAGACTGGAAATATGCCTAAATGCATCCAGGAAATTTAGTAGGAGAGGAAGGTGGCATTTCAATAAATGGGGTAAAGATGGCCGTTCAATAAGTGGCTATGGACAAAGGGTAACCATGTAGAAAAAAATTAAGTTGGAGTCACCCTTCATACCACGACAAATTCCAGAGAGATCCGACATTTTAAAATAGGAAATGAAAGAATACAGGTGTCCATAAAAAGATTAGTGAAAGAAAAGGAACGGTTAGTTGCTCAGTCATGTCCGACTCTTTGCAACCCCACGGACTGTAGCCCACCAGGTTCCTCTGTTCATGGCATTTCCCAGGCAAGAATACTGGAGTGGGTTGCCATGCCTTCCTCCAAGGGATCTTCCTGACCCAGGGATCAAACTCAGGTCCCCTGCATTGTAGGCAGATTCCTTATTGTCTGAGCCACCAGGAAACCCCAAAGAAAGTTTGGCGGTTTTAAAATCATCACAATGGAGAAGATCTTTCAAAGGAAAACAGAAATCCCAGAAGCCAAGAGAAACGATCCAAAGATTTGACTATGCAAATATTAAGAAAAAAAAAAATCTGCAAGGCAAATACCAGCATGGGCAAAGTCACAAAAACAAATGACAGACTGAGAACAAATATTTGCAACACATACCACAAAGGGCTAATCTCCAGCATACATAAAGGATCCATTACAGAACTAGGTTCCATTACCCAACCCAAAGGTCTCTGGGCTAAAGTAATACAGAGAAAATTAATAGGAAGTTCAAAAATACATTTTAAGTGATATTATAGGAGACAGAGGTGTCCCTTCCCCCAAAAAATAAAAGGATGCATGGTTAGACTACAGAAGGAAAATATTTAACTCTACATTCTAAAAGAGAAGGAAGAAAAAAAATTTTTTTTCAAAACAGGAGGCTGTCTAGGAGATTTGATAATTGAAAAAGGTATGATAATCAACTGTCTTCTAGATTGAGCAATTTATACCAAAGGTAACTACAATCACGCGTTAAGAACTTGTTTCCACTGTTTTGTATTCTATTTGAGGATTTTTTTAATGTTATAAGTACCACTGGTATAACCATTATTCGCATCACCAATAATTTGAAAATAAAAATCTTGCCCAAGTAAAAACAAAATAAAAATCATCTTTTCAGATGATTCTGAAGAAACCAATGACCACTGGACGATTGGGCAGTGGCTACCAATAGAAGGTCAACAGGAAAGGAAATAAAAATAGTTCTTAGATGTAAAAAGAATGCACAGCCTCTTTGACAGGAGGAACACAAATTAAAACACACAGTGAGAAAACACTTTTTTACTCATCGGATTGGCAATACTAATGGAATACTAAGCAGCTGAGACATACATGGAGGAAGTTCTTCCTATATTCATACGGAAGCTCTCGGTGGTATTTCATGAAGAAAAACCAAGTGTAGAAGCGTATATAGCATACTACTAGTTGTGCAATAAGAGGAAAAGAAGTGTGTGTGTGTGTAACTGTTTTTGCATAAAATATGTCTGGATGAATTGAGCAAGTAGTACTGACATGTATACAGCACATGTGTAAACAGAGAGCTAGAGGGAAGCTGCCGTCTAGCACAGGGAACCCAGCTCGGTGTTTTCTGTGATGACTGAGAGGCATGGGCATCAGGGGTTGGGAAGGAGGCACAAGAGGGAGGGGATACATGAATACTTATAGCTGATCCACATTGTTGTACAGCAGAAACTATTAATAATACAACATTGTAAAGCAACTATGCTCCAATTAAAAAATAAATTTTAAAAATATATCTGGAAAAACAGTCAAGAAACTGGAAACATCGGTTGAAGGTAACTGGATGATGTCTGTGGGAGTCTCTTCATGTAACCTGTCTTTTAAAAACAAATATAAGCTACCCAGGAGTTAAGGATGTTTATGATATGCATGACTGTTATAAATTTACCCTGATGAACCTCAGAGCCTACTGATGGCCAGGGAAACACTGAAGGACAGAACAAGGTCATGGACGCTCCTGGGTGATGAGAGAACGACTGGGAAATGCAGACACTGCTTCTTGAGCAGAAATGTAAAAGGAAGGAAATGATGCAGCTGCCCTGGAGCTTTCTGTAAGAGGAACGCAGTTCCAAAAAGCTGAAAGAGGCCACTGTTGAGGGCTGTGGTTTAGCCCAGATGAAATGGCAGCTCTTTCCTATGACATGAGAACAGAAAAATATTTCCTCAGCTAGTCAACAACTCCACCCTTGTGAAAACTCACGGCAACTTAGGCACTGAAACTTCATTCTTGCCCACATGACAAGAGAGCATCACAAAACTGTACAGATAAGCATATTCTAGAAAGTTCTGCTAAAGCAAAGCACATGTCTCTTTACACATGAAGGATAGATTCAAAAGACAGTGGCTGGCATCACTGCTTATCCTTATTATTAGCAAATGAACTACAAACGACTTTCAAAACTGTGGAGGATGAAATGTATAATGAAATGTATACTCACAGTCCCTTCATTTTATTTCATATCAATTTGCAACAGCTAGAAGAAACCAAAAGTTTAAAAACAAATCCATATCCTCACAACCCTTATAGAACAAGAACTATTTCTATTTTTTCATTTCCTTTCTACCTGTATCTGTTTGAAGAGTATTTATATAATTATAATATTGGTCTCTTGATATATAGCTATATAATTTTATTAATATCTTCTGCTTTCTTCACTTAATCCCTGTTTGTACATATAGCTATAATACTAAGTTCTGAATGGCTGCATACAATTTTAACCTGTTTATTAGCTGTAGTTTAGGGAGCAAATATTTATCTTGCACCTTCTATGGGCACATTTACATAATATAATTTATCCTTCACAGCAACATTTATTATCAGGATCTCTCCTTGTAGTCCAGGAAACAGGTTCCAAAAACATAGTAGGCAGCAGACCTTGCATTTGAACTCCATGTCTCTTAACCTGATACCCCACGTTCTTAACCCTGCATTGTAGTGCTTCTGCTTCCACTGGGGATGCCTTTTAAAAAACTATTTATTTATTTGGCTGCATTGGGTTTTGGTTCCAGTATGGTGGGGGGTCTTTGATCTTCATTGTGGCATGTGGGATCTTTAGCTGTAGCATGTGGGGTCTAGTTCTCTGACCACCGGACAAAGATATCAGACATCACCAGTGTTGCTTTCTCCTGGAGACACTGTTCAAGGACCTCTCTGCCCCCACACCCCTATGAAAGGGCCTCACTTCCTTCCATCCTGTGAGGCCTCTTGGCCTCTTTCCTGCAGTATGGATGCCATGGCTACCCTGCCTTCATTTACTTCCTTCTTTTGCTGGAGGTCAGCTTCTACTAACAGCTTCTATTAACCTGCTGCTGCTGCAGCTAAGTCGCTTCAGTCGTGTATGACTCTGTGCGACCCCATAGACGGCAGCCCACCAGGCTCCCCCGTCCCTGGGATTCTCCAGGCAAGAACACTGGAGTGGGTTGCCATTTCCTTCTCCAATGCATGAAAGTGAAAAGTGAAAGTGAAGTCACTCAGTCATGTCTGACTCTTAGCAACCCCATGGACTGCAGCCCACCAGGCTCCTCCTCCCATGGGATTTTCCAGGCAAGAGTACTGGAGAGGGGTGCCATTGCCTTCTCCTCTATTAAACTAGTCAATCCTAAAGGAAATCAACCCTAAATATTCATTGGAAGGACTGATGCTGAAGCTCCAATACTTTGGCCACCTGATGCGAAGAGTCAACTCATTGGAAAAGACCCTGATGCTGGGAAGAGAAGGGAGCGACAGAGGATGAGATGGTTGGATGGCATCACCGACTCAATGGACGTGAGTTTAAGCAAACTCCAGGAGACAGTGGAGGACAGGATAGCTGGCATCTGTAGTCCATGGAGTCGAAAAGAGTTGGATGCAATTTAGAGACTGAACAACAATAGCTTCTACTAGTTTCTTGCAAAAAAGTAAGTTGGGGGGAAGAAAAAAAACTTTTGAGAGCAACTCACAATATCTGAAAATGACTTAAAAAAAAAATTATTTGACGGTGCTGGGTCTTAGTTGCAGCGTGTGGGATCTAGTTTCCTGACCAGGGATTGAACCTGGGCCCTTTGCTTTGGCAGCACAGGGTCTTAGCCACAGGATCACCAGGGAAGTCCCTGAAAATGTCTTAATTTTACCTTCACAGTAGGTTTAGTTTGGCAGGTACAGAAGTCTAAGTTAAAAGCCATTTTATTAACACCTCAGGATTTGGAAGCCTCAATCCTGTCCTCCAGCTTCTGATCCGCCACTGAGATCTGGTGTCATGCTGATGCCTGGTCCTTACGTGCACTCTGTTTCTTTTGTCGTTGTTCAGTCGCTCAGTCATGTCTGACTCTTTGTGACCCCATGGACTGCAGCATGCCAGGCTGCCCTGTCCTGGCAGGTTGCCCTGCCAATCATCTCATCCTCTGTCGCCCCCTTCTCCTCCTGTCCTCAATCTTTCCCAGCATCAGGGTCTTTTCCAATGAGTCGGCTCTTTGAATCAGGTGGCCAAAGTATCTAATTCTTTACTCTGCAAATTTTGGGGATCTTGCTTTAGTGTTTCAAAATTTTACAAAGAACCTTGATTAGGTCTTTTTCTCTGAGCTAGAATTTCAGAGGCTCTTTCAATTAATAAGAGTTTTTAGGTCCTTCCCTGGTAGTTCAGATGGTAAAGCATCTGCCTACAATGTGGGAGACGTGGGTTCGATCCCTGGGTCAGGAAGATTCCTTGGAGAAGGAAAAGGCAACCCACTCCAGTATTCATGCCTGGAAAATCCCATGGATTTTGGGAGCCTGGTGGGCTACAATCCATGGGGTCGCAAAGAGTCAGACACAACTGAGCGAATTCACTTCACTTCACTTCATACTTATAGGATATTGGGATACTTCTTTGATAATTTCTTCCCCTCCACTCTCTCTCGCCTCTTTCTGGAACTACTATTATTTGGATATTAGATTTCTTGGACTGATCCTTTAATCTCTTCCACTTTCCATCTTTTGTCTTCTTATTCTACCTTCTGGAAGAGATCGTCCTTTAATCTTCTAATTCCTTTATCAATCTTCTCCATTTGTGTTCCCAAAGCTCTTCCTGTTCCCTGATGTTGCAATTCTTCCTGCCACAAGGATGTACATTTTCTCTTCCCTCTGAGTATGCTCATTACAGGTTTTCTCAAGTTTACTTTGGTTCCTTCCCATTGTGTTTCCTCCCTAGCCTTTCATCTGCTTGCTTTATATCTTTGGCTTTCATGTTCAAGGTTTTCTTTGAATGTCCAGGGACTCTTGGTTGTGTCTGCTCCTGTGGCAGGAAAATTGATGCCCAGCTGTTTCCTTAAGCAGGGCCTGTCAATCTGTGGGTTCCAGCTCCTTTGTTAGAGGACCCCCAGATAAAGGTCTTTCGGACTTATCTCTTGGGCAGGTCAGTTTCCCCAGAGGGCAGTCCTCCCAACTCCTTGGGGAACCTAGGCACGGCTGGGACTTTCTGTGGGCAGACTCTATGACCTGGCACCTCACTCCTGCTCTCAGTCGGCCAGTCTCCCAACAGGCAGAGGCAGGGTGCTCACTTGGTTGTGTGGGATAGGAGGAGATTGGGGGACTCTCCCTCAGTCTTTGTGGTTTTAGACATATTTCACACCCCAACCTCAGAGGTGCCTCTAGTTCCTGAGCGTTCAAACCAGCCTGACTCCTGTAGAGTTCCCAGTCTGCAGGCCTGTGCTTCAGCTTTCTCTGCTTCTCTAAGTTAGTGTCCACCACTTGTCTGTCTGCTTTCCACTCATCTGCCCCTATCTCCCCCTCCTAGTCTCTATGTTCTTGAAAATTCATGCCTTTTTTTCCTTTACTGTCATTTTAGTGGGGATTCGAGAAGAGGTGAAGGTAAACATGTGTTCAATCTGCCACTTTTAATCAAGTCTCAGCATTTCTCTTTATTTTATTTTTAAGTATTTATTTGGCTGTGTGGGGTCTTAGTTGTGGCAGGTGGGACAGGTAGGCTCAGTTGCCCTGAGGCACGGGGGATCTTAGTTCCCTGGCCAGGGATGGAACCCACGTCCCATCCATTGAAAGGTAGATTCTTAATCACTGGACCACCAGGGTTTAAATGATTTCTTTGTGTTAGATTCATAGCAGTGGAATTAACAATTTTGTTCCTTTATTTGTGATCTGTGTATTCTTATTTTCACTCAGTAAATATTTATGGAGCACCTACTATGTGTTGGACACAATACTGGGCAGTCATGACACATGGCAGAGAGAAAACAATGAGAACTAGGTTGTCAGAGAGACCAGGGTCCAATCTCATTCCTGATAGCTCTGCAACTTTGCTCAAGTCAATTACCTTGTTGAGTTGCACTTACTTATGAGTTAAAAATTGGAGGATAGAGGTAGAGAATAATAACACCCATAGCAATATATGCTTATTGACTTCTTACACATGCTAAACAGACTATAAACTGTTTCACATGCTATTTCTCATACTGAACCTATGAAACAAGTGCTAGTTAACAAATGAGGAAACAGAGACTCAGCAAGGGGAAGTGGCCCAGCCAGGAGGGGAAAGAGCTGGTATGAGAACCCAGGTGGTCTTGCCACAGAGCTGGGCTCCAGAGCTCCATGAGCAATAGCTGTTAACTTCTCCCTCTGCCTGGCACCACAGCACCCACCTTCCTGATCTTGGGGAAGACCTTCATTCAATTTGGCTTTCTCCTCTGGCTTCCTAGGATAAATCTAGTGGCTCAGACGGTAAAGAATGTGCCTGCAATGTGGGAGACCCGGGTCCAATACCTGGATGGGGAAGATCCCCTGGCACAGGAAATGGCCAACCCACTCCAGTATTCATGTTTGGAGAATCCCATGGACAGAGGAGCCTGGTGGGTTGCAGTCCATGGGGTCGAAAAGAGTTGGAGACACTTCTTTTCACTTTTTAGCTTTCACTTGAAAGCTAAAAGTGAAAGCTTAAAAGTGAAAGAGTGACTTTCACTTTTTAGCTTCCTATTTTCCCTCCTTTCTTTCTCAGCTTTGGTTGCCACACTTATTTTTGTTGTTGTTGTTTCTCCTGCAGTTTCTATGAACTGACTTCACTTCTGACCCTACTGAAAACAGCCTTGCGCTATGCGGTCTGTTCTAAATGGGAAGGAAACCCAAAACAGAGGAGATACATGTATAGTATAGCTGATTCACTTTGCTGTACACCAGAAACTAACACAACATTGTAAAGCACCTATGTTGTTCAGTCGCTAAATCCTGTACGACTCCTTTGGGACCCCATGGACTATAGCCTGCCAGGCTCCTCTACCCATGGGATTTCCCAGGCAAGCATACTGGAGTGGGTGGCCATTTCCTCCTCCAGGTCAATTCCTGACCCAGGAACTGAACCTGAATCTCCTGCATTGGCACGCAGATTCTTTACTGCTGAGCCACCAGGGAAACCCAAAAGCAACTATACTCCAATTAAAAACAAACAAACAAACAAAAAAACCAACCCCAAAAAAGAAAATTCATCCTCAAAAATCCCTGCTTCTTTCTGGTTAAGCTCCAAGGTCTTTGGTCAGCCCTCACTTTTCCTGACTTTTTGTGGCTTCTGACATGGTCTGCTTCAAAGTCTTCCTTTTCTGGCTTCTATGACACCTAGGGCTCCTGGTTCTCCTCAAGAACTGCCCATCTCTGGTTCGTTCACTGGCTCTTCCTCCCACCCTCACCTGCCACGGCCATCAGTCCTCAGCTCTCTCCCCATCTGCCTTTCTCTCCCCTGTTGATAGCTGCTCTGGACTTTGCATGCCTGGCCTTAAAGTGTTAGTTGCTTAGTAGTGTCCGAGTCTTTACGACCCCGTGGAGTGTAGCCCGCCAAGCTTCTCTGTCCATGGGATTCTCCAGGCAAGAATACTGGAGTGGGTTGCCATTCCCTTCTCCAGGGGATCTTTCCAACCCAGAGATCGGATCCACGTCTCCAGCACTGCGGTGGACTCTTAACCATCTGAACCACTTGGCCTTAAGCTCACACCTAAATTTCGTTGCCCAGGCATGTCCCATAGACTGTCCCAAACTAAACAACTTTCCCCGAGAAAGCAGCTTCCCCATTGGACTCCTTTATTTCTGTCAATGGCTCTATTCCTCTCTCAATTGCTCGGTAATCATGGCATTTTCTGTTACTCAGCCCTTCCCTTCAACCACTCAAGGCTATTCCACTATCTACCAGCACCTATTGATTCTACCTTGAAAGGCCTCCCACCCTTCCCTTTGCTCTCTCCACTAGCGCTCATGGGATCCAGACCAGACTCTTCCTTTCTGGGAATCTGAGACTCCTCTTTCTCCCCTGGTGACCTGGGGCTGTCTGCTGTAATCAGACAGCTCTCCTCACACTGGATCACGGCATAGGGATCCAGCAAGGAGCTTGCCAGGAAGCAGCCGTGGAGATGAGGCCAGTGATGGGGCCAAAGCACATTAGCAAACAAAACCCAGGGCACAGAGAACAAAGGGCAGAGACAGCAGCAGGTCCAAATGCTACACAAAGAGCATCAAAGAAATGTTTGGGAATTGCAAGACAGATGGTCCAAGTCTAGCCAAATAAAGATCCTGGAACATGGGCAACAGGAGAAGAGAGGCTGTGGGGGCAGGGTGAAGAGTGACAGTGAGAAAACAGGCCAAATCGGTGGCACATCCATCATCTCCTTACGCAGGCAGGCTGGCTGGATGGCCAACAGGACCAAGGAACAAACGTGGGTCGGTGAAAAGCGATGGCCTGGGGATCAAAGGCAGTCTTCTACCGGAAGTACTTGCTTAAATGATGGATTTCGCTAGCTCATGATCATGCCAACTGCTCTGTCTTTTTTCCAAACCAACTCATCTTTCAGGATCCCACAAGACTTCATCCAAGCCAACACAGCACCATCTCCCTCTTCCTCTACACTCCTTAATCACTGATCTGAATTACTCATTCTGACCCTTAATCACCTGGGTTCCTACCAAAACGACCTACAAGTGTCAGAGTGCACTGACTCTGTGCAAAGCAGCGGCCATAGAGAATACAGAAAACGTTAAGACAGCTTCTGCCCTTAAGCCTCTCAGAACACAGCTGAGGGTGAAGAGAGATACACACAGAGAAAGATATCATTTATAGTTCTGCTGATAAGTAGGAGCCAAAGAGACAGAAGAAGAGTAAAGGTTAGAGAATGCTGGAAGAGCTAGAATGTGAGGAGGCCTTGAGAGATGAAGAGGATTTTGATATACAGAGGAGACAGAAATACGAGAAGAAGGATTCTGCGTGTAAGGGAAGGGGTGAGTATGGGCTGCACACACAGAGAACAGACTGGAAGAGCATGTTGTTCTATATTAATTGACTAACTTAAAATATATATACATATATATATATATATATATTTATCCACTGAGAAGAAGAATTGTCCTTTATGGAAATACTAAGGAAGGAAAAGTCTGCATTGTTATGGCTTGGCAGATTTCAAGTTTAAAAAATTCCCTGGTGGTCCAGTCATTAAGACTCGACTCTTTCACTGCTGGGTGCTAAGGTCCATCCCTGGTCAGGGAACTAAGATCTCACTTGCCTTGGAGCAACTAAGTCCAGGAGCTGCAACTACTTAAGCCCACGCACCCTAGAGCCCGTGCTCCACAACAAGAGAAGCCCCTGCAACGAGAAGCTGGAGCGCCGCAACTGGAAAGTAGCCCCCGCTCTCCACAACTAGAGAAAGCCTACATAGCAATGAAGACCCAGTGCAGCCAAAAATAAATAAATCAATAAAATGGTTTTTAAAATCTTAAAAAAAAAAAAAAAAGGAATTACTGTTCAAGCTTTTGCTATCTGGCTGAAAATGCCAGTGTTGGAGAATTTGGTACCACAGTTCAACAAGAAAGTGGGGTTGGTTGGCAATGGCTTTAGTACCCAGCGGAAAAGATGGAAAACACACAACCTGCCACCTCTCATGGACCTCTCCCTTCCTGGGAGGGATCAACTGCTGACCTCTGGGCGAGGAGGTTTCCCAAATGCTCCGGCTTGCAGACTCTTATTGGCCACGTCACAAGTTAAGCCGTCCAACTTGCACCCACACAGGCTGGGTCCTCACTCTATGATTAGAGACGGCACAGGGTGGAGATTTAGGCTGGTTCACAAGCTGCCAGGAGGGCTGACTCATTTCTGAGGCTCACGGGGCTGCTGTACCACTGGGAGTCACCTTGGGCAGAGGCCACGCTCCCAGAAGGACATGGCCCTTGGGGGATGGCGCCGCTCAGTCTGGCAGACCGTGACCTGGGAGTGGTGACAGGGTTGGCATCTTATCCAACCGTTTGAAACATCGATTAGTCAAGGACTACAGTTTTCTGTAGGAGTAAAAGCTTCACTTCCCAGAATTTCACAGAGGAATAAGTTTCCTTAAAAACCTCAGAAGACGCTTACCTTGAATTAATATTATACCATTTAGCAGATTCTGATCCTAAAACCCCATCCCCCCAACAGACTCCATTTGCACAGAAGGCATCCTCGAGGTGGCTGAAGAGGACTGGGCTTCCAAAATTGGTTGCTTCGCTTGATGCCGCTTTGGACGAAGATGAAGTAAAACGGCAGTCAGCTTTTTACCCTCCATGCCACTGAATGTTGATGAGGGCAGTTGAGAGTTTAGAAACCATATTTATTAACCCTCCAGAGGAGGCGTCCCTGGAGGTGGCTCAGATAGTAAAGAAACTGCCTGCAATTCAGGAGACGACCCTGGTTCGATCCCTGACTTGAACCCTCTAGAACACGTTTTTAAGATTTTTAAAAGTCTTTATTGAATTTGTTACAATATTGCTTCTGTTTTATGTTTTGGTTTTTGGGCCACGAGGCATGTGGCATCTTAGCTCCCCAACCAGGGATCAAATCCGCACCCCTTGCATTGGAAGGTGAAGTCTTAACCACTGGACCACCAGGGAAGTCCCTAGGACACACGTTCAAAATCAAGTTGCTGTCTTAATTATACTTTATTAATAAAGCGTACATAGTATCGAGTGCACTGTCACAGTGAGGGGAGCTATGCCAGGGAGCTGGCAGAGAAAAGAAATAGTTTGAGATCAAAATTCGTAAGCAGTAAATTTACAGGATCAACAGAACAAGAAAAACTGACAAAAGTTGGCTACACTTGGAAATTTTACAGTTTCTAGAAAATGAAGCCTGGTCATGCTCCTAGATGTTGGACCTGTTTTCAGTCAACTACATATTGAGAAGAACCACAAAAGTGGATCTAATCCCAGGCAAATCCTATAAAGGAAATTAGGTTTAAAGTAGTTTAAATAAAATTAAGGCTGACTGATGGACAAAGATTGACCCTGGAGCCCTGGGAAAAGTTGAAAGAGACGGTGACTTGGCAATGCAGCCAGCCCTGCACAAAGCGGAGGCCCACCGGCCCATCCAGATGTGCTGGCTCTGACACCGTGGGATAGAATCAGCTGTAGCACATGCTTCTTTTCCCTTTTTGAAGGCATGGTAGAGGCCCGAAGGGTAAACTCAAGCATGATCAACAGGGGAATAGGCTGGTAATACATTCTTAGAAACTGAAAACTTCTGCTTTACGGAGTGCATGGCACATAGATGTTCCTCCCATCTGAACCAAATCAAGAGAGTTTCACATATTCTAGATTCTGAACCTTTTAGAGCTTTCAGCAATTCCTCCACGAAAGCAGAATCTCTAACAAGAGGCTACAACCTGTCCCAAGGCTAGAGGAAGGCGGACGAATCTCTCCACGGTCTCACAGTTTTCTCGTCTTAAGTCAATACAAGAGGCCTCAGAGGCAGCAGCACTTTCCTCCTGGTCTCTTGGATAACTGAGCTGCTAGGGCAGAGACAGTACAGATGGGCAACATCCAAGGGTTAAATTACAGCTGACCACTGGCGAACTAAACACTTACTCCTAATGGCACCCACTTACAAAAACCTCACCATCTGATCCCAGAAGACAGTGAGAAACAGATAGTGACCGATGCATCCCTGTTTATCTGGTACTTTCCCAGGTTTTAGTGGGAAAGTTCCATACTCTGGGAACCCTATTAAGCCCCAGGAAAATCGGGATGTTTGGTCAGCCTAGTGACAGGACAGTAACCCAGCTTTAGCAATTCAACTTTCTCACCTTGACAGTTTGGGTTTGGGCCACTGTCATCAAAAACACAAGCCATTTTAAGATGAAGGCCCCTGAAAAGGTGACCTCATGGGAGCTAACCACCAATCATCAGTCTCATGCTTTCTGAGTCTTTCATCTTTCAAGGACTCTCTTGCAATGTAAGTTTCTCAACAAATGTGTTCTGAAGGTCTGGTGCGTACATAATAAACCCATTAGAGTGCTCCAGATCCACTTATCAATTGTTAATGGTTTACCACAAGCATCTAAGGAAATATTTGCACAGTTCTTAAATGGGTAAAATCAGGTCAATAGAATTAAGGCTCCTGGCAATTAGGAGATTATCCTATAAAAAGGACAAAGCTTGAGTGTGCAGCCAAGAAGGAAAGGATCTAAATCTGATTTGGAATGTCTCTGTGAACAAGAAGGAATTAAGAATTTAAGCCCAAGATAATGAAATTCTTTTCAACTTTAACTCACTATAAATAAGCCGTGCTGGCTCCGGAATTTCTACCCAGGAGGGGCCCAGGGGTGGCAGTGTGACCGGAAGGGAACGCGTGGGGCTGCTTTTGCACGGTTTCCTTTAAGACTGAGAAAACACCAATTGTTCACAAACAAGATTCTTGTCCTAGCTTCCCCTGTGACACCGCCACTAAGAAGACACAGTAAAATAAAAAGGAGGCAAGGCAGGAAATGGAAAGGGGAGTAGGAATTTACATATTGAGCCCTTTGCTCTTTAGATCTGGAAAATAATTTCATATATTGCAACATGAGACCAATCTGAATTAGTGCTTTTCTGTTGAGTACTTCTAATTTTTTAATATGTCCTGGGTATACTAGGATACACACACACACACACAGATATATATACATGTGTGAATGGCTTCCTTCGTGGTTCAGTGGTAAAGAATCCATCTGATGATGCAGGAGATGCAGGTTCAATCCCTAGGTTGGGAACCCACTCCAATTCTTGCCTGGAGAATCCCATGGATGGCTACAGTCCACATGGTCGAAAAAGAGTTGGACATGAGTTAGCGACTAAACAACAGCAACAACATGGTATTTTTATATATAGAAAAAGGCTTTTATTTGGGATAAATAAAAGAAAAGTGAATATTACTGATAGAAAGGGAGTATGAATGCCTGTATAGAAAGGGAACTGATATTGTGTCTGAGAAGAAATAATTAAGCACAGGTGTGTAGAAACCAATAACATTTTTTGTTTCTGTTTTCTGGCCATACCACGTGTCATATGGGATCTCAGTTCCTAGACCAGGGATGCAACCCATGCCCTGCAGGAAGAACAGAGTCCTAACTATTGGACTGCCAGGAAAGTCCCTCAAAATTTTTTTTTCACAATGAAATGGTTTTAAAATAAATGATCTTTTGAAAATACCTCCAACAACAGAGTCTCAGAGAAGTAAATCTTTCGATGTTCATTAACCCAGGCTAATGAATGACCACTGGCAGGAAACTAAAGATAGGGACTAATTACGATGAGAACAACATTTCCATGGGATTCTTGTTTGGAGTCTACTCTCGTGAATGAGGAGATAAATAGAAAAAAAAAAACAAAACAAAACACAGAAGACGAACCCACTACGATCCATGGAAAGGTCACAGGGTTTCTGCTGTTGTTTGATGAGTGTCTGAAGCAGCTTCAAAGAGGAAGTGCTCAAAAAGGGCACCATTGGCAGAGATGAGTCAGCTACTATTTTTGGCTTGGTGCTGAAATGGGTGTGATCCTCTACTCCAAGTTTCAGGTGTCTCTCAAACCCATGGAGAATAATAAAATCCAGAGCTTATTAATACAGGCAGCAGTGGGTTACAGAAGGAAGCTATTACCTTTTTTGCCTCTGGGGAAGAAAGGACCCACAAGCATATGGTTGATGATTTGATCTCACTGTGTCCCTTCACTAGACTGTGTAGGGCTTCACAGATGTCTCTTGCATCTAATAAAAACACCTCGGTCATCTGTTTTTAGGCTTGCCTTTTAGCTAAGCGCTCCATCACATTCCTCTTAAAAGCCTTCATCTTCAGCTCTACCACGATCCACACTGACGAGCCCACTAATGAGTGAAAAAGTAGACGCCTGGCTTCTCACAGGGAATGTATGCATTTTAATAACAGCTTCCAGAGACAGGGCACCTGCTTCCTGTCTTCACTTTCTAAACCAGGGCTGGTGATGGGAACTACAAGGGGAGGGTGGAGGCTGCAAACTGCCTTTCTGGATATACCTGGGTTTGCCCTGACTTAAGACCAAACACGGAGAAGGCAATGGCAACCCACTCCAGTACTCTTGCCTGGAAAATCCTATGGACGGAGGAGCCTGGTAGGCTGCAGTCCATGGGGTCACGAAGAGTTGGACACTTACTGAGCGACTTCACTTTCACTTTTCACTTTCATGCATTGGAGAAGGAAATTGGTAACCCACTCCAGTGTTCTTGCCTGGAGAATCCCAGGGACGGCAGAGCCTGGTGGGCTGCCGTCTATGGGTCGCACAGAGTCGGATGTGACTGAAGCGACTTAGCAGCAGCAGCAAGACCAAACAACCAATCCATCCTCTTTCAGAGACAGCACAGTGACTTCCTAATAAGCAAAACTTGGTCAGAGCTGAGAAAGTGTTAGTCACTTAGTCGTGCCCAACTCTTTGCAACCCCATGAACTGCAGCCCACCAGGTTCCTCTGTCCAGGGGATTTTCCAGGCTAGGATACTAGAGTGGGTTGCCATTTCCTTCTCCTGGGGATCTTCCCAACCCAGGGATTGAACCTGGGTCTCCTGCACTGCAGGCAGATTCTTTACTGACTGAACTACGAGGGAAGCCCTAAGCTCAGAGCTGAAGGTACACCTGATTCCCTGAAGTGCCCCTGAGCAGCACTGATTGCTTAAGCTGGAGTGGGAAACCAAACCAAACCAAAATGGGAACATCCCTCAACTACACCTGTCTATGGAAAACAAGTGGCAGAAGAGCATTACACTTAAGACTTAGAATGGCTTGGAATCCTGTTCTGTCTGGTCAAGACTATGGATCCTGATTTGGGGTACATATACTCCACTGGTGAAGAAAAGAGACAGGTACAAACCTCCATAGAATAAGACTGTTGTTGTTTATCACTAAGTCATGTCCAACCCATTGCCCATTTCTTTTTTGACCCCATGGACTGTAGCCTGCCAGGCTCCTCTGTCCGTGGGATTCTCCAGGCAAGAATACTGGAGTGGGTTGCCATTCCCTTCTCCAGGGGATTTTCCCCTACCCAGGGATCAAACTCACATCTCCTGCATTGGCAGGCAGATTCTTTCCCACTGAGCCACCAGGGAAGCCCTGCAGAAAACGATGAAATATGTTAAATGGACACAGAAGCTACATGCTGGGGAAACTCGGACAGGAAGAAGGAAGAGGGGGCTCATTCTGACTGAAGAGGAGCTGAGGGTAGTCAGGCAAAGTTTCTCAGAATAGAAGCTATTTAAGTTTTTTCTTTTTTTATGACATACTCAAAAAAGAAAAACCTATTTATTTGGTTGCACTAGTTCTTAGTTGTAGCGTGTGGGATCTAGTTCCCCAAACAGGGAATTTGGCCCCCTGAATTTGGAGCTCAGAGTCTTAGCCACTGGACCACCAGCGAAGTTATGCTAGTTAAGTTTTTCTTGCAGGGTGAGGAGGCTTCTTGGTGGAGAGAGAGAAGAGATTTGGGGGAGCCAGGGACGAGTGCCTAAGGGGCAGGCACTTAATGGGCAATGCAAAATGCCATGGGTGGTGAGGCTGGGATAGGCTAGGGTCACAGTGTTGCACTCTGGGTGCTGGCCTGCTTAAAGAACCCAACTCAAGTGGCATAGTGGCAAAGTGGGTCAGAGGCAAGAGGTGACTTGGGACATTCCTGTAAAGCACAGGGGAGTGGCAGTTACACAGGTGAATATATATGCAAAAGGCCCTGAGCTGTATACTTAGGGTTTGTGTATTTTACTATATGTAAATGACAGCTCAACAAAGTCCTTAAAAAAACAAAAGTCCAAGGGGTCCAGTGTCCCCTTGTCCTAGAGCAAAGGGAGTGAGAATGGTTAGGAGTGGGCAGACACACAAGAAAACCCTTCTCTTTGGGTTCTGGTCCTTACCTGGTCACTAGGGCTCCCAACCCAGGGTCCTTCTAAGAAAGTCTTTCAGTGCTTGTGACGATGCAGTGGTCCTAGACTCAGAGGATGATAGTGCTGAAAGGGCACCGCGGGAGAACGGCCAGTTTCATTTTATTCATTTATTTTTACTTAATTTATCTTCGTGGCTTAACTAACAGAAATTGTTTCTCACAATTTTAGATGATGAAAGACCAGGATCAAGGTGTCAGCCAATCTGCTTCCTGGTGAGCGCGCCTTTCCTGGCTTGTGGAAGGCCACATTCTTGCTGTGTCTGTATATGGTACAGACAGCACTGATGCTCTTCCTTTTCTTATAAGGGCACTAATCCTATCATAAAGGTCCCACCCGTATGACCTTATCTAGACCATATAATCTCCTAGAGACCCCACCTCCAAATATCATCATATAAGGAGTTAGGTCCTCAATACATGAATTTTGGGGGGACACAATTCAGTCCATAGCACAACTCATTTTCCAAACCACACTGGGATGCTTCAATCTGAGTTAGGATGGGAGAAGGGGTAGGAAACACAGCTAGAATGATGGGCTCAATCGGCCCTGTTTTTTCTCATGCATTACAATTAAAGAACTACCATCAGAAACATTCAGCCTTTTCTTCACAGCTTAAAACTAGAGATATATTTAAAGCAGAACTCTATAATATTCATCTCTTCACACCCTCTGTGACTTCTAGTCATTGAGTCATTCACCCCAACAAAAAGCTGCGGCCTTAGAAGTCTATGTAGTGTGTGCCACATGTATAAATTAAAAAAAAAAAAAATTGATGCTTTCTTGGATAGTACTTTCTGGTCATAGCTTCATGATGAGAAGGAGCTTTGTAAGACTGCTTCATTTCACACACGAGGAAACCAAGGGCCAGAGGGCCTGTCACGTGGTCCAGGGGTCCACCTTGTTTAGAAGAAGACCTCAGTTTGCATCCTAATCCACATTTCAGATCAAGGCTTTTTCTCTGCACCACTGCTGCCAACAGCCATTAGGAAATTTGAATAGTTGACAGAATTCTGAAGCTGCTAAAAATCAAATGTTAGAAGATATGTAGCAGTGTGGATGAATGTCCATGGCATACTGTTTTGTTTTTTGTTTGTTTTTAAATTTTTTGGCCACACCATGCGGCCTATGGAATCTAAGTTCTCCTGCCGGGGATCGAACCCTCAGCTCCTGTGTTAGAAGGGTAGATTCTTAACCAGTGGACTGCCAGGGAAGTCCCCATGGTATGCTAAGTGTTAAAGCAGGTTACCAAATGCTACATATGCCCCTGATTTTGTTGGAGGAAATGATCTGCAGCAGCAAAAACCCTGCAGGAGTGATGACCAACATAGTGATGTGTATCCCCAAGGAGGAGACTCACAGATGATTTCTGTGTTTCACCTTATTCTCCGTTTAAAAAAAAAACAATGAACATGCATTAAATTTTTTATTTGAGGAAAAAATGGAGATCTGTATCACCATCTAAATTTTCTCATAATCCTGATTTGAGCTTTTTAGTCTGCCTGTTTCACTGAAATCGAACATGTTTTGAGAAAAAAAATTGAATCACTAGGTAAATATTGACCTGTTGCTAAGTGAACAAGAGACGTATCACCTGACCTTAGAAAAGTTTCTCTCGAGACATTGAAAAATTCATTTCTGATGTATCTTTGGCTAGGTGATCTCAAGACAGACTTAAAAACTGACTTTAATGCTGAAAAGAGGGGGAAAAAAATCCCTGTTCTCCTAACATGTTTTCACTGTTCACCTTTCACCGACTTTTTTTTTTTTCCTACACCAGAACATCAAAAGGCTATGTCCGTGATTTTGCACGTAAGTCATAATTAACTGGCTGCTTTCCGTCAGGGTTACTGAATAACCCCATCAGCTTGTTTTAAATCAGTTAAGTGAAATTTTTAGCCGAGACAGTTGTTTGTAAAGGCTGTAGACAGGCTTCCTGTAGGGAAAAAAAATCTTCAAAGTCCCGGGAGAAGCACTTTTACCCCTAACAGATAAGCTTCCTGAGCTTGGCTTCAAACACACGGAAGGCTGTTGCCAGAAAGGCCACACAGAGAAAAAACATCAAGGCCACTGGCTTCCGACAGTGATTAAAATAGCGAGAGGGTCATGCAGGAATCAGAAGGCCACTCCAGGGCTAGCCCAGCTAGAGACTTTTGTCTCGGACTGGCCCCTTACTGCTCTCTGCCTCCCGTCCCTCGCCTGCACCCTGAGAAAGGTCACTGTTCCCCCTCCCTGTGGACAAGAAAGGAGCCAGCTGTGGGGTCACAGACTTGGGTCCAGGCTCCCCCTCTACTACTCCTCATCTCCCCATCCTTAAAATGCGAGGAAAACAAATCCAACCTTGAAGTTACATAGGTTCATCGAGAAAGTGTACAGGAAGAAGAAAAAGCAAAGAGAAATTGTTGGATGTATGTCTCCAGGCTGTTTTTCAAAGGAAACTGAGAAACCAGGTTAGGAAAAACCCTGCCAAAAATCAGTTTAAAAAAAAAAAAATGCTTTGAACAATTAGTGTGAAATCAAACCTAGGAGACTCAAGAGACTCGGGTTTGATCCCTGGCTTGAGAAGATCCCCTGGAGTAGAAAATGGCTACCCACTCCAGTGTTCTTGCCTCATGGACAGAGAAGCCTGGTGGGCTAGAGTCCATGGGGTTGCAAAAGCGTCAGACAAGACTGAGCGACTGACTAACTGAAACCTTACATGATGTTTTCCAAACAGCCTAGAGGGGAGAAGCTTTCCCAGGGCTTCCTCTAATTACTCAGGAACTGATGCTGGCTGGAACTTTGTACTCATCTGCCTATGATCTCGTAGGGCTTTTAAAACCTTGGTTTTTCAAAAGCTCTCTACAAACAGAGACCCAGGAACTGGATCCAGCTGCATCCCACCCCATCTGAAAGTAGGGGATGCAAATGTTCCTTGCCAGTTCAGATGAGTGAATTATCTAAATTAAACATGGAAGAAAAATGCCGGATGATTTTGAAAACACACCAACGCTGTGCACACTCCTCAGAAAGCAGAGTTTCCACGGCAAACACTGCTTACTAAAACACCATGCCCTTGATCATAGCTGTGGAGGCCACTATGACGTAGAATCCCCTCAGCAGGGGCGGGTCCAAGTTCACCTCGATTTATATTGTATATGGCAGTTCACAGGTATTAGGCAATATAACTGAGCTATAAGTCTCTTTCAGCTTGATTACAACTTTTTAGGGTCACGACATTATAACTAACAAGCAAACTGTACACAGACACCCAAAATACCCATAGCCCACAGCTCTTTACCCGTGGCTGTGGAAATGAGCTAGACAACCAAAGAGGACAAAGCAAGAGCCCAGACTCTCAGGTGTCTCTGCTGCCCATCTGTTCTTCGAAGAGAATCATTCAGGGACTTCCCTGGTGGTCCAGTGGCTAAGACTCCGTGCTCCCAATACAGAGGGCCCAGGTTTGATTCCTGGTCAGGGAACTAGATTCCACATGCCTCAATGAAGATCCTGTCAAATATGTCTCCTGGAAACAGCATGTGTGGTGTGGAACACAGATTCTGTCTCTTTCACAACTACTGTTTTACTTCTGTCAGAAGCTGTGCTCACCCCTGTCACCTCCAGAACACAGAGCTGGGGCTTCTGCAGGGAAATCTGGTTCACCTGGAATGAAAAGACGCTTACTCCTTGGAAGGAAAGTTATGACCAACCTAGACAGCATAATAAAAAGCACAGACATTATTTTGTCAATAAAGGTCCATCCAGTCAAGGCTAAGGTTTTTCCAGTGGTCATGTATGGATGTGAGAGTTGGACTATAAAGAAAGCTGAGTGCTGAAGAATTGATGCTTTTGATCTGTGGTGTTGGAGAAGACTCTTGAGAGTCCCTTGGACTGCAAGGAGATCCAACCAGTCCATCCTAAAGGAGATCAGTCCTGGGTGTTCACTGGAAGGACTGACGCTAAAGCTGAAACTCCAATACTTTGGCCACCTGATGCGAAGAGCTGACTCATTTGAAAAGACCCTGATGTTGGGAAAGATTGAGAGCAGGAGGAGAAGGGGATGACAGAGGATGAGATGGTTGGATGACATCACTGACTCAATGGACATGGGTTTGGGTGGACTCTGGGAGTTGGTGATGGACAGGGAGGCCTGGAGGGCTGCAATTCATGGGGTCTCAAAGAGTCGTACACGACTGAGTGACTGAACTGAACTGAACTAGAATGAAAACCTTCTCTTAGAGTGGATTCTCTTAGCTAATGTATATTTTTCCAGGTACCCAAGAAACCTATGCTTTTTTTTGCTCATTAATTATTTGGGGTCAGGAAAACTTCCACCTTAGAACTGGCCTCAGGTGGTAAAGAATCTGCCTGTAATGCAGGAGACCCGGGTTCGATCTCTGGGTTGGGAAGATCCCCTGAGGAAAGAAGAGGCAGCACACTGCAGCATTCTTGCCTGGAAAATCCCACAGAGGACCCTAGTGGGCTACAGCCAATGGGGTTGCACAGAATTGGAAACAACTGAGTCCACACACATGCAAAATACTGTCCAAGTTTTCTGCATCTACCTAAAAACAACAACAGTTTTCTGCAAAGTCCTTGACATGGTTGATGACACCACACTGTGGAAGAAGGGATGACTTTGGGCAACAAAGATCTGAGTCCGTCCCCTACCCGCCAGGATTCAAGTGCCAGACTCCTACAGAGATGGTGGCTATTTTAACATCAGTGACACTATTTTACATAGATGCCTTGAGGACCCATGGTGAAAAGGTTCTTCTTTGAACAGTGTAATGACAGACAGATCAGCAATCAGGTGTACAGGTGGGTTTGACGTCTACTCACTCTTTGGTCAGGAGAGGACAAGACTTGAGTAGGAAGCGTGAGAGCCCCGAGTCCTGGAAGTAGAGGTCGGGCGGAGCTGTGGGGCTCTTCAGGTTCAAACACCGGACGATCACGTACAGCACGGCAGCCACCGCGGCCAGCTTCACCCCGTCAAATACGGCCGGGAGCTCGGAGGTCTCCATCATGGCATTCATCTTGATCTGGGGAGCAGGGGTACAGGTGGGTTTAGAAGCACATGTAGAGGGAAGAGCCCACCGCACAGAGACAAAGCCAGTGGGAATGGTGACGATCCAGAAGGGCCCACAGAACCCACCTTGACTAATTCCTATCGGTGCCCTTACAGCCGCCAATGAACTGGCAACAACCCAGGTCACAAAAATCCTGAGCACTGATAAATTGGGCTGGGTGTTGGCTTTCAAACTGTGGTGCTGAAGAAGATTCTTGAGAGTCCCATGGACTATAAGGAAATCAAACCAGTCAATCCTAAAGGAAATCAATCCTGAATGTTCACTGGAAGGACTGATGCTAAAGCTGAAGCTCCAATCCTTTGGCCGACTCATTGAAAAAGACCCTGATGCTGGGAAAGATTGAGGGCAGGAGGAGAAGGGGGTGACAGAGGATGAAATGGTTGGATGGTGTCACAGACTCAATGGACATGAGTTTGAGCAAACTCTGGGAGATAGTGAAGGATAGGGAAGCCTGGGTTCTGCAGTCCATGGGGTCACAAAGAGTCAGGCACAACTTAGCAACTGAACAACAACAAATGAGCATTTATTTCTAAGATGAGCAAACTGGAAAATGCGGAGAATAGCGTCCTGCTGAGAGCAGGAGAGGACTTCCTGGTGGCCCAATGGTTAAGAATCTACCTTCCAACATAGGCCTAGATCTGATAGATAGAGTGCCTGATGGACTATGGAATGAGGTTTGTGACATTGTACAGGAGACAGGGATCAAGACCATTCCCATAGAAAAGAAATGCAAAAAACCAAAATGGCTGTCTGGGGAGGCCTTACAAATAGCTGTGAAAAGAAGAGAAGAGAAAAGCAAAGGAGGAAAGGAAAGATATAAACATCTGAATGCAGAGTTCCAAAGAATAGCAAGAAGAGATAAGAAAGCCTTCTTCAGCGATCAATGCAAAGAAATAGAGGAAAACAACAGAATGGGAAAGACTAGGGATCTCTTCAAGAAAATCAGAGATACCAAAGGAACATTTCATGCAAAGATGAGCTCCATAAAGGACAGAAATGGTATGGACCTAACAGAAGCAGAAGATATTAAGAAGAGATGGCAAGAATACACAGAAGAAGTGTATAAAAAAGATCTTCATGACCCAGATAATCACGATGGTGTGATCACTGACCTAGAGCCAGACATCCTGGAATGTGAAGTCAAGTGGGCTTTAGAAAGCATCACTATGAACAAAGCTAGTGGAGGTGATAGAATTCCAGTTGAGCTATTCCAAATCCTGAAAGATGATGCTGTGAAAGTGCTGCACTCAATATGCCAGCAAATTTGGAAAACAGCAGTGGCCACAGGACTGGAAAAGGTCAGTTTTCATTCCAATCCCAAAGAAAGGCAATGCCGAAGAATGCTCAAACTACTGCACAATTGCACTCATCTCACATGCTAGTAAAGTAATGCTCAAAATTCTCCAAGCCAGGCTTCAGCAATATGTATACTGTGAACTTCCTGATGTTCAAGCTGGTTTTAGAAAAGGCAGAGGAACCAGAGATCAAATTGCCAATATCCGCTGGATCATGGAAAAAGCAAGAGAGTTCCAGAAAGACATCTATTTCTGCTTTATTGACTATGCCAAAGCCTTTGGCTGTGTGGATCACAATAAACTGTGGAAAATTCTTCAAGAGATGGGAATACCAGACCACCTGATCTGCCTCTTGAGAAATTTGTATGCAGGTCAGGAAGCAACAGTTAGAACTGGACATGGAACAACAGACTGGTTCCAAATAGGAAAAGGAGTTCGTCAAGGCTGTATATTGTCACCCTGTTTATTTAATTTATATGCAGAGTACATCATGAGAAATGCTGGACTGGAAGAAACACAAGCTGGAATCAAGATTGCCGGGAGAAATATCAATAATCTCAGATATGCAGATGACACCACCCTTATGGCAGAAAGCGAAGAGGAACTCAAAAGCCTCTTGATGAAAGTGAAAGTGGAGAGTGAAAAAGTTGGCTTAAAGCTCAACATTCAGAAAACCAAGATCATGGCATCTGGTCCCACCACTTCATGGGAAATGGATGGGGAAACAGTGGAAACAGTGTCAGACTTTATTTTTCTGGGCTCCAAAATCACTGCAGATGGTGACTGCAGCCATGAAAGTAAAAGACGCTTACTCCTTGGAAGGAAAGTTATGTAGATAGCATATTCAAAAGCAGAGACATTACTTTGCCAACAAAGGTTCGTCTAGTCAAGGCTATGGTTTTTCCTATGGTCATGTCTGGATGTGAGAGTTGGACTGTGAAGAAGGCTGAGCGCCGAAGAATTGATGCTTTTGAACTGTGGTGTTGGAGAAGACTCTTGAGAGTCCCTTGGACTGCAAGGAGGTCCAACCAGTCCATCCTAAAGGAGATCAGCCCTGGGATTTCTTTGGAAGGAATGATGCTAAAGCTGAAACTCCAGTCCTTTGGCCACCTCATGCACAGAGTTGACTCATTGGAAAAGACCCTGATGCTGGGAGGGATTGGGGGCAGGAGGAGAAGGGGACGACAGAGGATGAGATGGCTGGATGGCATCACTGACTCGATGGACGTGAGTCTGAGTGAACTCCGGGAGTTGGTGATGGACAGGGAGGCCTGGCGTGCTGCGATTCATGGGGTTGCAAAGAGTCGGACACGACTGAGCAACTGATCTGATCTGATCTGATCTGCACATAGGCAGTGCAGGTCCAACCTCCCTGATCTAGGAACTAAGATCCCACATGCAGTGTGGCAGGACCAAAAGTGTAAAAAAGAAATAAATAAAACCTCATGAGAGCAGGAGAAAGAAGTCCAGCTGGAAAGGCACATGGGGACCAGGAGACTAGCTTTGATTTCTGTTACCAGGCAGCCTTGACTTCCTGACTTCACCTGCACCTGGTACCCTGGCCGGGCATCAGGTGTCGTGTTTACAGCCTTGGACAGATGTGAGATGGGACTGCTGTGGCCACCAGGTGTGGCTGTCATGCCTGTGGGCCCCACCTTTGTTTCCAGAGCAGGAAGAGCCTGATTCAGCCACCTGCTCCCTTGGAGGCAGTCCTGGCGCTGGAGTCAAGTTCAGACTAAGCCCAGCTCGCAGAGGTCTTTACACCTGGGAGTCACGGGCAATGTGAAATGGAACTTGGTCACTTTTTCCCCCCACTGAAGGCAACTGCTTACAGTCATTAGTCTCCAAAATTGGGCTAAAAGTGGACTACCATTCAACTGCTAGACCAAAATTTAAAACTGGAGTATGGAAAATATACACGCATATCTAGTTTTTCATCTTTTCAGGTAGCTTTATCTTGTACACAAAACACACACACACACTCACATACATCCCTCTAAACTTTAAAAAAAACAGACATCAACAACAATAACAAAAATCCAGTCTTTTCCTCGCTGCACTGCAGGAAATCAGAACATCAGCTGTTACCTTCAAAATCAGGGAAACCACAAGCTAACAAAAAGAAGAAAATGGTAACTCCTGGCAGCCAAGGTCGCTATGGCAACAGCTTCCCCTGGAATGGTTTTAAGTAGTCTCTGCTGAAAACAGCAGGACAACCCCAGTGGCCAGCGGTACAGAGAAAAGAGGCAGGACGAAACGATCTCTCAAAAATGTGTTTGGGGCAGAACCAAACGAACTCATCTGAGACCGACGGTCAGGCCAGAGAGGTCTTGGAAGTCCTTTGCTAAAATCGAGGCATCTGTGGCAAATACAGGGCAGACCATGTCTGGCAGGGGCTCCAACTGAGTGAGGAAAGGCAATCAAAAGATCCCACAAATATGATATCACTCATATGTGGGATCTAATTTTAAAAAATAAACAGATAAACTTATTTACAAAACAGAAGCAGACTTAAAGATATTGCAAACAAACTGATGGTTACCAAACGGGAAATGTGAGTGGGGGAGGGATAAATGAGGAACTTGGGATAAACACACACACACACACACATTATATATAAGATAACCAACAAGGACATACTGTATAGCACAGGGAACACGACTCAACATTCTGTGACAACCTATATGAGAACACAATCTCAAAAAGAATGTATGTATACGTATAACAGAATCACTTTGCTGTACACGGGAAACTAACACGACGCTGTAAATCAACTATAGTCCAACTGAAGAAAAAAGAACCCGGTTCCTTAACTCACCATCAGGGCAAGAAAATACTTTTTTTAAATTTATCTGGTTTAGAATCAAGGCTAGACCTCAGAATATACTTCTTAGCTACATCAACCTTTGACCTTTTATGAGCTGACGGTTTCCTTAAAACTTAACTTCTGGGGTCATGTCTCTCAAAAGCTGTTCCCCAAACCTTTAAAACAAGGATTCTTTTAACTTGGGGTCCGTAGGTCCCCTATGGGTTTCTGGGAACTTCCTGGAATTATGTGTGAAAGTGTGCGTGTTTGTACAGTTTTCTGGGAAGAGGGCTTGCAGATAAGATCAGATTCTCCAGGGGGCCTGTGACCTAAACAAGCACACAGCACCACACTCAGAGTTGCTCTGGTGGTCCCACCTGTGTCCTTGTCCCTCACATCTCCAGAACCCTGCCACCTGCCAGTCAAACCAACTCGAAACAAATATCCAAGATGACATGGCTTGCTATTTACTGAAGTATAGTTGATTGAAATAGTGTTGTCTTAATTTTCATAGAGACTTTTAAGTGTAGTGAGTGGGGGGCCGAAACCAAAATCTAGGAGGATTTCCAGTTTTTCTGGCACGATGCTGGTGATATGAAACTGAAATAGACATCCTCCTTGTCCTCTTAATCGCAAAGAGAGGAGAAGGTGGCACTGGGTCGCTTGACCAGTTTTCTGGCTGATCTAGAGTAGACACATTGAATTAAAAACATAAAATAAGTCCCTCCACCCCCACTTTCACTCACCACTTACGAATGTTGGGAAGGTAGGGAGAAGAGGCAAAAATAAGAGTTTCGCCAATACATACCTACGTCACCAGTTCCTCTCTGCTGCAAATACAAACAGATCTTGAAGAAGAGTTGAACAGCTGGGCTGGTCAGGTCAGATCTCTTATTCGATTTAACCTAAAAGCTGAAAAGATTGGATAGTGGCATTTTACAGGTTGAGAAAGAAGCAATTTAATTGAAATATAAGCATAGTCTAAGTTTTTCTGCGTTTAAAATCGTTAGGAAAAAAAACCCAAAAACTATTTCTTTAATTAACATATGTGACACACTCTTGGCCAGACCTGCTGGGGGAGATCTTGGTGAATCCAGACTGGCGGGCTCTGTGGTTTCCAGGACAAGTTATCTGCTGCATTCACAACTCTGGCTTATGTAAACTCAAGCTGCTTTTGTCCTTTATCTCATAACATCATTTTCAGAGATACCCGACGATGACAAGGATCATCTCTGTGTGACTGATGAAATAATTTAGCTGGGTTTAGGTCGAGATAGCAGGCAGCTGACTTGTTTCATCTCTTCCAAATATACGGAAACGACAGAAAAAATAGGAGCTGAGACAAGTAAAAGGGCACAGATGGGCTCAAAAACGCAGTTCCAGAAATGGAACAGAACTGAAAGTAACGAGTGGGGAGCCATAACACCTGCCAGATCTGGGCCACACTGCGGGCTGGAGGCTGGCTGTGCTGGGCCATCCAGGGCTGAAACGCTCACCGTGAGATGGGGAACCAGAGCCGGGCCTTCTGGGTTAAAGACCCATGGCTTCCAAAGCAGCAGAGGAAACAAAAAGAGAAACAGGGAGAGGGAGAGACAGCAGTGTTTACAGAGCACCATCTAGGTGCCGAGCTCCCCTTATATTTCATGTAAAATGCGTCCTAATGCTTTTAAGAGTACCTCTGAGGTAGGTACTATTATTATTCCATTTTACAGATGAGAAGACTCTTCAGAGTCCCTTGGACTGCAAGGAGATCAAACCAGTCAATCCTAAAGGAAATCAACCCTGAATATTCATTGGAAGGACTGATGCTGAAGCTGAAGCTCCAACACTTTGGCCACCTGATGGGAAGAGCTGACTCACTGGAAAAGACCCTGATGCTGGGAAAGATTGAAGGCAGGAGAAGCGGGCAACAGAGGAGATGGTTGGATGGCATCATCAACTCAGTGGACATGCTGCTGCTGCTGCTAAGTCGCTTCAGTCATGTCCAACTCTGTGCGACCCCAGAGATGACAGCCCACCAAGCTCCCCCGTCCCTGGGATTCTCCAGGCAAGAGCACTGGAGTGGGTTGCCATTTCCTTCTCCAATGCATGAAAGTGAAAAGTGAAAGTGAAGTCGCTCAGTCGTGTCCGACTCTTAGCGACCCCGTGGACTGCAGCCTACCAGGCTCCTTCGTCCATGGGGTTTTCCAGGCAAGAGTACTGGAGTGGGGTGCCATTGCCTTCTCCACAATGGACATGAGTTCGAGCCAACTCTGGGAGATAGTAAAAGACAGGGAAGCCTGGCATGCTACAGTCCATGAGGTTGCAAAGAGTCAGACACGACTGAGTGACTGAACAACGACAACAGATGAGGAAACTGAGCCATAGAAAACTTGAGTGACTTGCCCAAGGTCACACAGGTAGTAGGTAAAGAAACCAAGATACATATCAGGCTCCAAAGAACGTGCTTTTAACCACCACGCTGTGCTACTTGAAAAGAGGAAAAGTAAGAAAAAGAGAAACAAGAAAGAAAGTGGATGGTAGAGGAAAACACAAATGAGACACCAAGAGCCTGCAAAAATCATGAAGCTGTAACATAGTAGAGCTGGGATTCAAGCCCAGTTTTTTTCTGATTCCATCACACCCAAATGATTTAAAAAGAAAATGAAAGCCAGTTGGAGGGGAGATTCAATTAACCTTCAGAGTAGCCTTGCTCAAATTCAAATTTTTTTTATTTTTTCCTATTCTGAGACAAATTAGACACAGAGGACCAGGCTTTGTTGGGGGGTAGGGGCAGGGTACTAAGGAGCATGTCTCCAGCCACATCACAAGCCACCTGACCTTTCCAGGGCTTGGCTGTCCACTAAAAAACAAGGGATGTGCCAGATCAGAGATCTTAAACTGGCAACCCATGGGATGGCATTGCATTTGGTTGGCATTTTTTTTAATTGTATTTATTAGCTGCCAAGTTATAAACACCAGGAGATTGCAGATAAAAATCGGAATCTCTGGTTTCTCTTGAGAAGAAAAAAAAAATCCGAAGGTTTGGGAAACTGATCCAGCATTCTCACATGGCAGCAATGAATGGAGCTGAGCAGGGCTGACCCTCTAGACAGATTGTGCTCTCTCCAGGTGGCCACCGTCCCCATATGGTCCTCAGCAATGATCTCTGACCTCCTTAATCACTGATGGTACCTGAATGGTCGCTATAGGCATCCGAATGTGCAACCCTTGGGGAAAGGGTTGTTGTTGTTTAGTCGCTGAGTCATGTCCAGTTCTTTGCGATGCTAAGGACTGTAGCCCTCACCAGGCTCCTTTGTCCATGGGATTCTCCAGGCAAGAATACTGGAGTAGGTTGCCATTTCCTTCTCCAGGGGATCTTCCTCATCCAGGGACTGAACTCTCATTTCTTGCACTGGCAGGCAGAGTCTTTACCACTGAGCCACCAGGGAAGACCAAGGTCCCTACTAGCCTTGAATAAGTCTATGCTGATTGAATATTCAAAATATACACTATCAGTATATGTATGAAAGTGAAAGTGAAGTCGCTCAGTCGTGTCCGACTCTTTGCGACCCCATGAACTGTAGCCCACCAGGCTCCTCCGTCCATGGGATTCTCCAGGCAAGAATACTGGAGTGGGTTGCCATTTCCTTCTCCAATCAGTATATGTATAAATGATAGGTTAATACAAAAGAATTATGGAAAGGCAAAGTAGCAAATAACAAGATGCAATACATCTTATTTATTGATATTTACACTGATGTTTATTTATACCTTTACTCTTTTTTTTTAATTTTAGAAGTCATCTATCGACTTCTTACTTATTTTTTAGTATTTTATTTTTATTGATTTATTTGGCTGTGCTGGGTTTTAGTTGTGGCATGTGGGATTTTTTTTTTTTTAATGTAGGATCTTTAGTTAAGGCAAAAGAACCCTTAGTTGGGACATGTGAACTCTTAGTTGTAGTATGTGGGATCTAGTTCCCTTATCAGGGATTGAACCCAAGCCTCCTGCATCAGGAGCACAGAGTCTTAGTCATTTGACCACCAGGGAAACCTCCTGCAGTTTTACTCTTTCCACAAACTATTTGAGATAGCTTCAAGCGAATACTGGATAGACGTCCACAGAGAAAGATTCAGAAATGCAGTTAACTGCTGAGTGCTTCCCAGTAAGAAGTCCCAGGAGTTCCCTGTCAGTCCAGTGGTTAAGACTCTACGCTTCTAAAGCAGGGGACACAGGTTCGATCCCTGGTCAGGGAACTAAGATCCCATATGCCCTGTGGAGTGCCCGGAAGAAAAAAGAACAAAAGAAGTCTCTGCTTTCTTCGGAACAGAAACCTAGAAAACATGGCTAGCTAGAAAAAACCAACTACAGATCCCAGCCTCTGTTGCAGATAGGAGAGTCCACGTGACTAAATGTGGGCCTGTTCTGAAGGGGCTGGCCTGCTTTCTGGGGAGACACCTAAAAAGGCATTAACTGTTCTGCCCTTTTCCCTCCCTGCCTCCCTGGAATGCAGGCAAGAGGGCTGCAACTCCAACAGCCATCTTGGGCCATGAAGGGACCATGAGGTCACTCTAGGAGCCACACTGAGAGGACAGGAGAGGAGAAAGACAGAGGCTCGGGGTCCATGATGATCCCATGGAGCCACCGTGTCAGACCTAGACTGCCTATCTCAGGATTTCTTTTCTGCAAGAGAATAAACCCTTGCACATTTCAACCGCTGTTATTTCTAGACTCTCTGAGTCTGTAATTTCTAATTACACAGGAGGAATTACTATCTCCCTAAATCTTCATGGATGTTACCCTGGCTGGGTTATTATTAGAGCACAGGCAAACTTTTCTTTCTTTTCCAAAATTCATAATGACTACAATTTTTTTATTACCAAAAATATCTTCAAAATGGCAATGAACAAAATCTAAAAAGAAAAGAAACTCTGAACAAGGAAAATACCTACGTCAAGATATATAAAACTAAGCATGTGACTAAGTCTAAACTATATCTGAGCTTTCTGACTGCCAGGGGGAAAAGGGAAACCTAGCCAGACTTGAGAGTCTCCAAAACGCAGAGATAACATGTGTTACACTCTTCTTACCTCCCAGGAAGACACTCAGAGAAAAGAGGGATTTTTTTGGCACAAATTTATTAAAAAAAAAAAAAAATTCTTCGAGACTTTACATAAGGGGACCTTGAGTAATGTGACAGGCAATGTCCTCCTACAAGATTTTTTAATAGCAAATGCAGTAGAGAATTAATTTCCTCAACCCTTGAAAAACACTAAGGGTTTAAAATTGGATTTAATTCCTGAAGGCAATCCTATGAGAGGTTTCTAATTATTATGGTCCAAATGCGGAGCCTTGAGCTGAAGCCCCGAGAAGCAGGGTGGTTCTACTGTAGATGGCTAGGGCCACCTTCCTTGAACTTCAGGGGGCTTAAAGACCTGATGACCTACGTACAGTGTGCCTGGAACTGTGCTAAGCATTGTGTAGAACCACAATCAAATAGAATTCTCATTTTAGCTGGGGGGAAAAGAAGTTTGTGTTAGCGCTACACTGACTTTAGAAACTTGGGGACAAGAATAAGTAGTCCAGGGAAAAAAAACGTGGGGAAAGGACTTATGGCGCAGCTAGAATTAGAACTGGGCATGAGTGAAGTGTGGATTCAGAAGAAGTGTGTGTGTGAGTCTGTGTGAGGGAGATTCTTCACGTGTGCATGCGTACATGCGCACTATATACGTTAAACCAGGAATTAACTGGCAGGTGTGGACTGACTCTTTGATATTCATGTGCATTTCTCTTACTGCATTTTATTTTATGGTCTTCTTTCTAAGTTCGACCTGCCACTAAAAATTAATATTCTGCACTTGTTACAGCCATAACAAACTTAGCTTCCCCGATGGCTCAGTGGGTAAAGAACTGGCCCGCAATGCAGGAGACACAGGAGACACGGGTTCAGTCTCTGGGTTGGGAAGATCCCCTGGAGGAGGACATGACAACCTACTCCAGTATTCTTGCCTGGGAAATCCCATGGACAGAGGAGCCTGGTGGGCTAAAGTCCATGGGCTCACAAAGAGTAGGATACGACTAAGCACAGACGTACCCTTTGTGTGTTTCCTCTCCCTTCCTGGGCAAGTGAAATTCAGTTAAAATGGACCTCTGGCAGCCTAGGGCTGAGTATGCATTAGGTGGAAAGCAGACATTTTCCCTTCCCCACCCCACCTACGGTGTACCTGATCAGTGCTTCTTCCATTCCAACCCCCACATTTCTCTGCTCCCACCACAGTCTTTTTTTTTTTTCCTATTTTTTTTTGGCTGGGCCACACATCATCTAGGATCTTAGTTTCCTGACCAGGGATGGAACCCATGCCCCCTGCAGTGGAAGCTTGGTGTCCTAACCACTGGACTGTTAGGGAGGTCCCGTAACACGGTCTTTTTATGAGTGGGATTTTGGTGCTGTAACTGATAGTTAAAATTCCATCTGTCATCTTAACATTTAAAAAGTAATCCGAGGTGTTGCCAAAGGCTCAACAGGAAAAGAACTTTCAGTATCGTCCTTGGTCTCTAAGACACGCTTGGGCACCTCCATCTCCACCGGTGCGAGGGCCTGGGCTTCTCACTGCTCCCCCGTGACGAAGGGCATTATTTTCAGATGGAGGCACAGATTCCAGGAGAGATGTCTGGGACCTGGTCCTTGTGCTTGCTCTGCCCCTTCTTAGCTGGTGACCTTGAAGAGGTCACTTAACCTTGCTGGGCCCTAAAGAACTCATTTGTAAAAGGAGAGGACTAGATTAGAAGTTGATGATGCCAACGGTCTCTCTCAGCTCAAAATTTCTGAGATTCTGAGGGATAGAGTTGCAGTCCTTGGCTTCAGAGCACAGGAAACACTCTCTCTGTGCTCGGTAACAGGAGATAGCCCTGCTTTCCAGTCTACTTTGTGGACCATTAAACAATAAAACTCATAAGAACTAACAACCCTCAGGGCCTCTGTTCTTCCTGCAAATAAGTCAAACAGTAATATATTTTCAGCTGTGCCATTTACACCAATAATTCCATCCTATTCATTCCAACTCCATGACTGGGGTTTCAGCCTTGGAATACTAATGTTTACTAAAAACCTAAAACTTACACTGAAGAAAAGGAGAAAAACACCAAGCAGAGACTGCACACGTAGAAGACTCAATGGCTGGTAATAATCGGGTGAACACTGTTTCCCCAAATCCACGTCCACCAGGGAACTATGAATGCGACCTTATTTGAATATAGGGTCTTTGAAGATATGATCAAGTTAAAGTGCAGTCACACTGGTTCAAGTGACTCTTAACCCCACAATTGGTTTCCATGAAAGAAGAGAGACATCTGGACACAGAGGACAGGCCATGTGAATGAAGATGGATGTAGAGACGAGGGTCATGCCTCTCTGAACCAAGAACGCCAAGGATTGTTAGCAATCCCCAGAAGCTAGGAGAGGGGCAGAAGGAACAGATTTCCCTCAGAGCTCTCAAGAAAAACCCGGCCGGCTCTCAGAACCTTGCAACAAGGAAGTGGTTGTCCAGTGGTTAGGACTCCACACTTCTAATGCAGTGGCCACAGGTTCGATTCCTGGTCAGGGAACTAAGATCCCACTTGCTGCATGGGTCTAAAAAAATAAAAACTCATTTAAAAAAGAACCTTGCTGACACCTGATTTAAGACATCTAACCTCCAGAACTATGACAGAACAGATCCAAAGCACCTCTCATGACTCAACTGTTCCATACCCCTGTCCTCAAGAGGTTGACGAGAACCATTGCCACACTCTTTCCAAAGTCACCCAGACAAGTTCCAACTGATACTAACCATAATCAGCTAACAACACGATACTCCCAGGCTACTTGCATAGCACACGACAAATTGCACTCTGGGCCCAAGTGTTCACTGGCTTGGCCTCATTGCCTCTGACATTCAGCTGTTAGGACCATCCTTTCCTCTCCTGTTCTAGGGAAGTGAAGTGAGAGAGCCCAGAGACGAAATATCACAGGCTGGGAACAGAGGGCCCCCTTTTCCTTGCCATCCAAAGGACCTGACAAGCAAACTTCAACACAGACATTAGTCCTGCGTCAAATACACCTCAAGGAGAACGAAACCAAACTCTTAAAGGATTTCTCTCTTTCAAATCCAATCTAGTTGAAGTAGATAATGCTTCGGTTCATTCCCTGGAGTAAGGTGACCCAGTGTCAAACCCTGACCCCACCCAGGTCTGGTGTTTGTCTTTGGGCCACATTTCTTACCTCCTGTGGGCCTTGTCTGCAAACCGAAGGTGTTAATTTTAAATCAGTCCCTGACATACAGTAAGTTAAGTGTCAGTAGTGTCCATCTCTTTGCAACCCCGTGGACTGTAGCCCACCAGGCTCCTCTGTCCATGGCATTTCCCAGGCAAGAATACCGGAGTGAGTTGCCATTTCCTTCTCCGGGGGATTTTGCAGACCCAGGGATTGAATTTGGGTCTCCTGCATGGGCAGGTGGATTCTTTACCAACTGAGCCACCAGGAAAGTCAGTATACAGTAAGTGAACCCCAAATATTAGCTACCCCATCACCACCATTAAACTCTCCTCCATCTTGCCTTAGTAAACACTAATCTGACAGGTAGCAAGTACCACAAAAGATGCCCTTTTCCCAACTGACACAGAGGCCTCATCAACAATGAAATAACTAGTGGATCCACTGCCTGGGCTCTTCCAACAAGTTTCAGATTACTCCCAGGACACACTTTCGATTCTTCTAATGCAGAATCATGTTACACACTTAATAAATCACTGGATAGTAAATGTTCATCACCAAGGTTCATGAACAGTTCCAAGGTACATTTTCGTTTATGCTGAAAGGGTCTGGCAGTCCACAGCCTGGACCTCTGCTTCTGACACATACACCCTCTCTCCTGCCAAGGGACCCCTCCTTTCCCACGGAGACCATTCCTCCAACTGCACCTCCTTCCTGCCTGTAAATCTACTCTTGCTCGGTTTTCATAGCAAACCTGTTCAACGCCTTGAAATAAAACCCCACGCCAGCACAGTAAGCCTGGGGCAGGCTTGCTTCCTCCAGAAGGCCCTGTGAGTAGTATAGGAGAAGGCAAGGGCCATATCACATGGTGGTCAGGTCATTCTAATCTGTCCACCTTTTGGTGACAACTTAGAGAAAAGTTGTTCAGTCGCTAAGTCATGTCCAACTCTTTGTGACCCCGTGGACTGGAGCCCGCCAGGCTCCTCTGTCCATGGGATTTCCCAGGCAAGAATACTGGAGTGCATTGCCATTTCCTTCTCCAGGGGATCTTCCTGGATCAGGGATCAAACCTCGTCTCCTGCACTGGCAGGCAGATTCTTTACCACTGGGCCACCTGGGAAGCCCTTAGATAAAAGTAGTCAACTCTAAATGGAGGCAACATGACATATTTGGGGAGAAAGCAGGAGGAAAAGGGCCAGTTTCTCCCTACTTTATCTGCCACTTAACTAAGGAAATTGGGGCTGTTGTACACACCACACACAGTCACACAGAAGGGGAGGAACAAGCCCAGAGCAGATTTGCTGGAACAAAGCCTGGACACCCCTCAGGAGCTGTTTCTCTGCACTTGCTAAGTGCTCAGTGACTCGGGGCTGAGACGGAAGGTTCTGAAGTATGTCCTAGTCAACCCAGACGTGTGCACGCTTGATAACCTGAGCTGATTTTGGCCCCATTCTGATCTCACAGTGAGATTTCAATTCTCTAGGTCAGTGCCTTGGCCAGCAGCACAGAGAACCACCTCTCAGCACAGCCAGGCTGTTTCAATCCTGTGTGTCCTCCTCCCAAGTAGACTCCCATGGACTGAGCCTTCAGGGTAACCTGGTTTTGAAATTCTGCCTCTCACCACTGCCATCACCTCACGCCCCAAATTGATGGAGAACCCTGGCAATGACAGGGGTAATTGTATTTTCCAGATATGCCAAGACACATTGATTAATTAACTGATTGACTTCTGAACACTAAGCATCGAGTACCCAGGCCCTTTCCTTCAGCAGATCAAACCAGGGACCAGCTCTGGCGTCCTGGGACCAGGCTATGGTGCTGGGCTGTGGGTGGTGGCAGGAAGATCCAATTGCTAGTTCCTTACAAATCAGGTCCTATGAGGGGAAGGGAATGCTCTGAGTCACACTCAATTTGGTAAAGAGAAGGGGATTTCCAAATGATTAAATACATTTAGGTTAACCTCACTCTCAGTTGTGTTCAAAATGAAGAGCTTGAAATTGCCTTTTTGTGAAAACTCACCCAAGTGATAACAGTTTCGTTTAACCATATTCTTCCACAGTCATAAGCTCATGCATTCATCCTGCTGCAATTTCAGAAGGTGTCCTACAAGTGTCTAGTAAGAGCAAAGTCATCTTATGAGAGGAAGTGTGAACCTTGTACTTAAGTATCAGGAGTGACTACTAACCCATAGGTTTCACAAAAGAAGTCACTAAACTAAAAATAGCTGGAGACTGTGTCACCAGTTAAGCAGGCACATTGATTTGAGCCCTTTTACATGCATTTACTAAATTACCGAAAGGGAGCTGGCCTCTCTCATTAGCAAATAGTCTTCCTCAAAGAGTAGTACTTTCTATTGGAAGACAATGGGTAAAGCACTTAATAAAATTACAGGAAAATTGTTTTCTGTACAGTCAAGAAACCATTCAATGCAAACCTGAGGACAAACCCAAAGTTCTAAGCCAGGGGTTTCCTCTACGGAGATCCAATAGTTTTCTAATATGACTGGCATTTTAATGGAGAGATTTGGTAACTCCAACACTGTATTTAAAAACATACACTGTGGGACATCTTTGGTGGTCCAGTGGTTAAGAATCTGCCTGCCAATGCAAGGGACACAGGTTCGATCCCTGGTCCAGGAAGATCCCTCATGCCATGGGGCAACTAAGCCCATATGCCATAACGACTAAAGCCCGAGTGCTGTGACTACTAGAGCCCAAGAGTCCTAGAGACCGTGACAAGAGAAGTCACTGCAATGAGAAGCCTCACATTGCAACTCAAGAAAACCCATGCACAGCAACGTAGAGCCAGTGCATCCTAAATAAATAATTTAAAAAACACTTTAAAAATACATACTGTAATTAAACTCTGTAATATCAAAAGAAAATCTCAGTTTATCAGAAACCAACAAACCCAATTGCCTAGTACACAGGAATTTTTTTAAAGATTTTTTTGAAGTGAACCATTTTTAAAGTCTTTATTGAATTTGTTTTAACACTGTTTTTATTTTATGTTTTGGCCAGAAAGCATGTAGGATCTTAGCTCCCTGACCTGGGATCGACCCCTGCTTTGGAGGGTGAAGTCTTAACCACTGGACCACCAGGGAAGTCCCTGGAATTTTTAAGAGATAGGTACAACTGAAGAGAAGGGCATCTCCAGACTTCTTAAACAGAAGAAACTTCCAGGGCGTGCGATGGGAACGGCAAAGGTCCCACCCAGCAAACAAGCTTCTAGATGGAGGAAACCAGGGATGGGGTGGGAGGGCAAGCCCTAGTGCCTGGCACAGCCCTTGGCTGAACAGTGACTGACCCTGGGGCTTCCCTGGTCCAGTGGTTAAGAATATGCCCCTGCAATGCAGGGAATGTGGGTTCGTTCCCTGGTCACGGGGCTAAGACCCCACACGCTATGGAACAGGTAAACCTATATGCCGCAACTGGAGATCCCACATGCTGCAACTAAGACCCAATGCAGCCAAATAAATAAATATTTATTAAAAACGAAACTCTAGGTTCTAACTTATTAAAAAAAAAAAAAAGAAGAAGAAGAATCATTGACCCCATGGAACTCACTAAAACAGAAAGTTTCACACAGACCTGCAATACAAAGCACTTACAGCCACCTTCAGTTAATGAGAGAATAAAAATAATCGGGAGTCCCCATTCCTGAGCATTCTGTCCCAAAGGCCCCAGAGCCAGATTGGTGCACAGTACTTGGCTAAGACACACACTTTGAAGCTGTAATAGGAGCATGATCATGATGCGTGGCCCTTTATAATCCCGATGCTTGCCTGTCACCACGCAGGCAGCAGGAAGTAGGTCTGTGAGGAGAACCAACCCACAGGTCAAGCCCCTTGCCCCTGCCCTAGGAAGAGACACTTCTGCCCACTCGCATGGCCACAGGGCCAGGCTGGGCTCATCCGCTCCTGGCCTCTCCCAGCTCTGGCCTCTGATGATGAATTCTGCCCATTGCTGTTTAGTTACTCAGTCTTTGCGACTCCCAGGACTGCAGCACGCCAGGCTTCACTGTCCTTCACCATCTCCCGGAGTTTGCTCAAACTCATGTCCATTGAGTCGGTGATGCCATCCAACCATCTCACCCTCGGTCGCTCCTTCTCCTCCTGCCCTCAATCTTTCCCAGCATCAGGGCCTTTTCCAATGAGTCACTTCTTCGCATTAGTTGGCCAAAGTACTGGAGCTTCAGCTTCAGCATCAGTCCTTCCAATGAATATTCAGGATTGATTCCCTTTAGGATTGACTGGTTGGCTCTCCTTGCTGTCCAAGGGACTCGCAAGAGTCTTCTCCAACACCACAGTTCGAAAGCATCAATTCTTTAGTGCTCAGCCTTCTGCCAGTAGTGAGAACAGTAGCTCCCCTCAGGGCTTGGCCTAGAAAGCAGGAAAGGTTCTGGACTCCCTGTCCTTCCAAGAGGGAGAGAAGGTTCTAGGGGCAAGGGTATGCAGTGTAAGGCATGCTTTACTTACTTCTGTTTTATTAACATATACCTCGGGCTCTGGGACTAGACACAGGATCTCCTGCAGGCTTGGAGCAGTAAGCTTAAAGGTCATGTGGATTCCAGAGACAAGTACCCACGTCCCGGAAGACAAATCCACCAGCTAAATGCAGACCCATAGGACGCACTGACTCATACTCAGGCCTTTAGGCTAAAAATGAAGGGCAGGGTATCTCGAGACATTCACCCTTCTGGGGCTTCACAGGCCTCCAGGGAGCCCCTACCCAGCCTCTGCCATCAGTTCTGCCGTTTCTGAGAGCTAAATAGAGCTTTGTCCCCAGCGTCCAGGTCACAGCTCAAGTGGAAGGACCCAGATGTGCTGGATTCTGGCTCTCAGAAGAGGAAGGGGATCCCATCCCATTAGCGTCTCCATACGATGTACTTCTGGTGGTATGAGATGCTAGTCCCTAATCTGAGCATGGGCTGTGCTGTGCAGCTCTGAGTAGATCACTTGCCCTCTCTGGGGATTTTGAAGTTTACCCTAAGAGCCCCTGTGGTATAATCAAATGACAAAAGATTTTTTTTTCCCTTCCATTTATTCTTTCTTTCATTGAGATGTATTGGACGTACAGCACTGCATGTGTTTAAGGTGAACAGCATAAGGACTTGATTTACATCGTGAAATGACGATTGCAATAAGTTCAGTGAAGCTCCATCACCTCATACAGAAACAAAAATTAAGAAATATAAAAAAAAAAAAAAACTTTTTCTTTGTGATGAGAACTTTTAGAATTTACTTTCTGAACAACTTTCATATTTCATGTTGTATATTACACCCCTAGTGCATTTTAATCTTAGGACCTTTGTTTGTATCTTTTGCCCTTCTTCAGTCAATTTCCCCTCCTCCTGCCACCTGCCTCTGGTAAGCACACAACTGATCTCTTTTTCCATGAGTTTGCCCATATGTTCTTGAAGTAAAACTGACCTGTAACACTATATCACTTCCTGTTATACAACCAAGTGATTCAATCTGTCCATACTTTTAAAAAATGATCACCTTAAATCTAGTTACGATATATCACCACATGAGATATTAAACAGTCATTCACTATGTTCCCCACATTGTACATTTCACACCAGTGATTCATTTATTTTGCAACTGGAAGTTGGTACTCTTAAATCTCCCTCACCTATTTCCTTCTTCCCCCCACCCGCCTCCCTTCAAGCAACCACCTGTTTGTTCTCTTTATCTCTGTTTCTGTTTTGTTTCTTCATCTGTTTTGTTTTTCAGATTCCACATATAAGTGAAATCATACAGTGTTTTGTTTTTGTCTGACTTATTTCCTTAGCATAGTACCCTCGGGGTCCATCCATGTTGTTGCAAACGGCAAGATTTCATTCTTTATTATAGCTGAGTAATATTCCACTGTGCATATGTACTATATCTTCTTAATCCATTCATCTATTGGTGGGCACTTAGATTACATCCATATTTTTGTTGTTTAGTCACTAAGTCGTGTCTGACTCTTGTGACCCCATGGACTGTAGCCTGCCAGGCTCCTCTGTCCATGGGATTTCCCAGGCAATAATACTGGAATGGATTGCCATTTCCTTCTCCACGGGATCTTCTTGACCCAGAGATTGAACTTGAGTCTCCTGCATTGGCAGCTGGATTCTTTACCACTGAGCCAGCAGGGAAATCCGATTGTAAATAATGCTGCAAGGAACATCAGTGTGCATATATCTTTTCTAATTAGTGTTTTTGTTTTCTTCTGATATATACCCAGAAATGGAAATGCTGGATCATATGGTAGGACTATTTATAATTTTTTGAGGAAACTCCAACTGTTTTCCACAGTGGCTGCACCAGTTTACACTCCCACCAACAGTGCGCGAGGACCCTCCTTTCTCCACATCCTCACCAACATTTATGTGTTCTCTTTTTGATAACAGCCATTTTGACAGGTGTGAGGTGATGTCTCATTGGGATTCTGATTTGCGTATATCTGATGATTAGCAATGTTGAGCGTCTTTTCATGTGTTTGTTGGCCATCTGCATATCTTCTTTGGAAAAAACATCTATTCAGAACCTCTGTCCATTTTTAAAAATTCAGTTCAAATAACATAGATTTTAGAGTCATAGGCCTTGGGTTTGAGTTTAGGTTGTTCCAAGTGACTTTGAGTGAACTACTTACATTTCATGAAAGTTCACTTTTTCTTCTATCAAGTAGGGGAGGGGAGATTACATTACACACTATGGAGGGAAAGAAGTTGGTGAAATTATGTTGGTTAAGAAAATGCTTTGTAATTATAAAATACCAATACACTCAAGACACGGTTCGCAAAATGCTTAGAGCTTTTTACAGGAAATCTGCCTTATTATATATTTCAAGATTATAAAAATGTAAAGAAACAGCTCGAGGACTTTCGTGGTGGCACAGTGGATAAGAATCCGCCTGCCAATGTAGGGGATACAGGTTCAGTCCCTGGTCTGGGAAGATCTCATATGCCGAGCAGCAACTAAACCTGCGGGCCACAACTAGAGCCTGTGCTCTGCAACAAGAGAAGCCACCACAAAGAGAAGCCCATGCAAGGAAGGGCCAGCACAGTCAAAAATAAACAAATAAAATTGTTTAAAGAAAGAAAGAGCTAGGGAGTTCTCAACATATGAAGAACAGGGGAGTTGGTCCCTAGGCAGTCTTGAGCTTGACTTCGTCAGATCTTTCTACCAAGGACCCTGAAAATCTAGAAGAATAAAAATTCAGAGGCTCTGACATGAAAAGGGCAGCTCTCTGGGTTGATATATTTTGAGGTCTTAGCTAAACAGAAGGAGGTTCACGTTCTCAAAAGTTCCTGTCTCCTCGTCCATCCAACACAAACGTCACACTGTTGTTCTGCACTTTCCTCCCAGTCCTCCCACTAAGCAAATGAGAGTTCTCTGCCTTCTTTAAAGCCTGAAGGCAAGTCTCCATTGTTATTCCTAGTGGCCCAGCAGCCTTCCTCCTTCGGTTTTTGTTTAAATTTTGCCTGTTCAGGCAGGCATTTGATCTGAGTCCATCTCCACCTCCACCGAAGGCAGGTGAGCCTCCCAGGGAGCAGAGACTCAGCCACGAGCTCAGTTTACAGGTGGTCTTCCTCTGCTGGGCTTTCCCTGCGCCTATGTGATGCCAAACATTAGTTTCCTGGAAGGTAAGTTAGATTTCACTGGAAATGAGGGAAATGTTTCTCCATTATTGCGAAAATGATCCCATTTTCCCCAAATTGATTTACTTGTGTAAGTTGGATGCACCCTCAAGGATAAAGCAGTGGTTTGTAAAAGTAGGGGCTTCCTGGGTGGCTCAGATGGTAAAGAATCTGCCTGCAACGCAGGAGACCAGGCTTCAATCCCTGGGTCAGGAAGATCCTCCTGGAGAATGGAATGACAACCCACTCCAGTATTCTTGTCTGAGAAATCCCATGGATAGAGGAGACTGCCAGGCTACAGTCCGTGGGGTTGCAAAGAGCTGGACACGACTGAGTGACTAACAATTCCAATTTTCACTTTTTAAAAGTAGGGGACAGACACCCCACCCCCACCACCCAAAGTGTGTCAATATCACTGGGGGAGCTATTTGCAAAACTACATCCCACTTCTGACATTCCACTCTGCTCCCCACAGGTACCAAAGGCATCAGCTTCACTCTAAGCCCTATGGGGACTATGAAAGAAGTACAATACATGGCGTCCAGGAAATAATGAGCAAACAGTGCAAACCCATATATAATGAAGAATGAAATCCTAAGTTCCAACTATGAATACTGGAGGAACTCAAAGGAGGCAAGAAGAAGGAGGAGGGGGACTCAGATGGCTAGAGAGCCATCTAGGGAAGGGAGGGAACAGAAAAGAGGGAAAGAAGGGGTGGGTGCAGACCTCAAGCTGGGCTCAGGAGTGGAGCCAAGGCCTGAAGATCCTGGACAACCAGGAAACTGGCAGGTAGGACAGGAGGAATGGGTCTGGGAGCAGTGGGAGTGGGTCACTGTGGAAGAAGCTTCAGGGCTTTACTTCCAGGGGGAATTCTAGACAACAGCTTGGAAGATGGTGCCCTGGTGGAGCCCAGTGGGCTGGCCCACTGGGGGACAGATGTGCCTCGGTAGGTATGAGAAGCCCTTGTTTGGCTGGGTGTAACCCGACCTGTAGGATGTTGGACAAGCATTGTCATTCACCTCGTGAACATCGCCCCAAGTTGCCATGACATTGCAGTAGTTTTTAGACAATCTGCTGAAGTATTCAGGAGTCTTCAGTTGAGGACTATCCCCTCCAGGCCCTCAAAAACGTCCTGTTTCCTACCTTTGTGTTTTCCAGATACTTCTTCATGACTAGAAAATCAGCAAGCCTCACTGCCACATAAAAGTGATGATTCATGTCCCTTTGATCTCTGCTGGGGATTCTGGTCCACGCCCTGCTAATTCAATCCTCAGTGTACAATTCTATACAAGTTTCAATTCAGAGTGTGGAGCACGGGAGCAAGGGAGGGGGCAGCACTCTGTAAATATTTATTAATGGATTGAGCCATTAATAAACAGGCTGTTCTATGTAGCAGAAGAAAGGAAAGATACCCAAAGAGAAGGTAGCAGAAAACTACCCATTAATTGTTGGCATTCAGATAAATACTGAAACACCATTAGAAGACTCCCGGCACCTGCTTCCTACTCCAAAACACCCAATGCAACAAAACTGTCGGCATAAGCTTATTTGAGCTAGAAAATTTAAATCTGAATACAACTAATCCGAAGGTTAACCTAGACTGAGAAGTTAATGGGATTTTAACAAATAGGGATCTCTTTTTTTAGGCTGTTCCCTATGGCATGTGGGATCTTAGTTCTCTGACCAGGGATCTCTGACCACTCCCCCTGCATTAGGAGCGCATGGTCTTAACCACTGGACCACGAGGGAAGTCCCCAAGATCATTTTTAATATCTAAGAAAAATGGAAAAATGCTTTCTTAAACATCTGTGACATTCGGAACAGGTTTGTGTAAATAGGTCAGAACAAGTCTTGTTACAAAGATTTCTGCTTCATGGAGATGCTCCCATAGGTGTGCAGGGGTGGTGGGGTAGTGAGGCTGCTCACAGTAGGGTGGCAGGCTTTGGGGGCAGAGCGATTTGTCCAGAATCACAATCCTACCACTGACTGGTTGTATGACTTGGGGCAAGTTTCTTAACCTCTTTGCACCTCAGTTTCCTTACCCATTAAAATGGGGATGATAGAGTGTCCTGCTGTTACCACAAAAACGCTAGATGCAAACACGATGACTTGGCAATGGTGTGTCCACCAGATGTGGCAAAAGAGGAAATTGATTTATCCAACTGGACTAGAGGGTCCCAGGGCAGAGCCCAAAGTGTAGGTCTCTTCAAGCCTGATTAGTCCAGGTCCTGAACTTGCTTGTGAGCGATCACCAGCAACCCCAATTTAACCATCTCATGCAGGTGATGAGCAGATCACAGACATTCTACACATTCCCGTACCCATTCCTGACCTGTAGCTTGTCTATTAGCTCCCCCAGAGAATTTATAAAGTTTATGATTCACACATTAGGGGTCAAAGACCCTCACTCTGAAATCCAGTAAGTGCTCTCTGGCTAATTCTAACTAACAAGTCACTGTCTCTTCAAAAGGAAGGAGTAGAACCAGATGAAAACAAAATTCCTATTTGTGTAGCTCTACAGTTAATCAAATGCTTGTGAGCTAAATATTAATACATTACATTGGTTAATCCTCAAACAAGTCACAAAGTGCACCGGTGTTGACAGTAGAGACCTATATGGAATTTATTGTTTACAGAGTGCGTCCTCAGACATTACCTCACTCGGTACTCATGACAGTTCTGTGAGTTATTACTAATGCCAGGGAGGAGGAGGCTGAGGCCTGGAGACCCCCCCTGGGCCAGGCCTGGGAAGGGCTCTAGGAATACAGAGAAACAAGCCACCTGTCTGTCTTAGAGAGCTTTCACAGAGCTGGATGGATCCTGATCCCTTTGGCTCCACTGACAGCAGCTCTGCACATCCTCTCCCATCAAAGAGGGGCTTCCGGAAATATGCATTCCCCTCACAGGCTCTTTGGTGGCAAAGTCAAGATTTCTCTCGCAATTTTAGGGTAACATCCAGCTATGTAGAGGCAATAAATAGAGTGATGGGTGACATTAATGACAGACCAAGTGAAAGGGACTGAGTTTTCTAAATTGGGAAAAAAGTATGCTTGACTATCATCTCCTTGGCACTTTCCATCATCTTACTATTTAGAAGGGCACATTTTTTAATGTCATTGACAAGAGTGAGCGAGCACTTTATTTACATGATCAGAATAGAAACGGGAATTGCAGCTGGGGTATTCGGAATCTGAGAAGCTGAAGCCTACAGTCCAGGCCACACAGGAAGCTATAGCTGGGAGGGGCTGGAAGCTCAGCAAGCATTCATGGAAATCCACCTCTGGGCCAAACAAGGGGCCAACAGTGGGACAGAGGGTGTCCAGTCCCCAGAGAGGAGCCTGGATGGTAGAGGCCCCCCAAAGAGAGGGCTCAGTAAATGTTTATTGAAAGACGCCAGAGCAGGGACTCCCCTGAAGATCCAGTGGTTAAGACTCTGAGCTTCGAAGGCAAGGGTGAGGGTTTGATCCCTGGTTGGGGAACTAAGATCCCACATGCTCTGTGGTGTGGCCAAAAAAAAAAAAACCACTTCAGTGCTATCACGTCATCCTGGGAATACTGTGCTTTCCTGAATTTCTTGAGAGCAGTAATGTCATAGCTGGGTATTGGAGAAAAGTGAACAGGATGCCAAACAATACATGCGGAGATTTGCTAAAACGCATTGCCCCTCGTTAAGTGAACAAAGCAAGGAACAGACTCAAAGGGTATTTCTAAAGTGTTCAACAAAAACATGTGGAAAGGAGCCATGCATGACACAAATGTGACTGGAAACCTCTGTCTTGAGGTTAGATTTCCACTGGGGTATTTCAAACTCAGGGGCCAGGTGGCCCCCTCTATGGGAAAAAAAATAGTCCTGCCTTTTATTCGATTCTTACATCAAATTGCTTTGTTTTCTTTTTTAAATGCAGGGACCCCAGAAGAAAGGAGCTCTAATTTATGTATTTATTGGACACACTGAGTAGCATGTGGGATCTTAGTTCCTCAACCAAGGATAGAACTCGAACCCTCTGTCTTGGGAGCCCAGAGTTTTAATCACTGGACCGCCAGAGAAGTCTTTACATTGAATTACTTTTATTCAATTATTATTTCCTATACTATTTCTTAAAACATATAAACATAAAACCAGGCATAAATTTACCTTAGCACTTTTCCAATTATGGAGACTAAAATGAATGTACAAAGAAAAACAAATAAAATTACCCAAAGAGTATAATTCAGATTGACTACACTCGACTACACCACTTTCCTCTGCTGGAACCCCTGTTTCAGCCTTCATTTGCACACTTGGCTTCATCTGACACCATCTTTTCTCCACACTAAGTCTGTCTCTGTGTTTTTCTCATAGCAGGTTAACCTGGCTCTAAGTTACCAGAAATTTATACACAAATGGCACTGAGGGACCTCCCCGGTGGTCCAGTGGTTGATTTTGGTTGTTTGGTTGTTTAGTTGCTAAGTCGTGTCCGACTCTTGTGGCCCCGTGGACTGTAGCCTGCCAGGCTCCTCTGCCCATGGGATTCTCCAGGCAAGATTACTAGGGTGGGTTGCCATTTCCTTCTCCAGGTCCAGTGGTTAAGAGTCCAGTTAAGACCTGGTGCAGCCAAATAAATAAATAAAAATAGAAATTTAAAAATTTTTAAAAAAAATAATAAGAGGCACTGAGGTGGCCTGGCTGGACCCTAATATAATATGGTCATCCCAGTGATCCAGGCATACCTTTAAAATATTGCCAATTATCATTAATATGAACTCTAAAAGTCTGAGTGTTCTTAATTTAAGGAGAACTCAAAGAAAATCAAGGACATACCCTTGGTCTTGGATTGGGACATATCTGTAACCCAGAAGGAATGTCGTGGTACTGACTGCTGGAGGAGAGCAGAGGGTGCCATGGGGACTCAAATGAAAAGTCACATTGCATCTCAGAAACAATATGAGCCACCCCCTGACATATTACATCAAGAATTTAATACGTGTAAACATACACTTCAAAAGACATCACATCAAAGGGCCTCATTCCAAGCTGTGGAGGTCCCACCCTGGCTTCCCCCACGCCTCTTCCTTAAGAACTACAACACGGCACTTTATTACTGTGGTTTAGTTTTTTTTTTTGCCACAGCTTGCAGGATCTTAGTTCTCCAACCAGGGATTGAACTCAGGCCCTTGGCAGTGGGAGCGCAGAGCCCTAACCAGTGAACTACCAGAGAACACATGTAAGACATGAACGTACCCTGACTCCCATGAGTCAGCTCGCATCACTCTGACGGCACCATCACATATTGACATTATGTGGTCTGTATCCCCTAAAAGAAACTGGGCAAAAACTGCACCAAATGATGCCACAGCTAGGTTAGCTTAAGTGAATGGCCTTGTTTCCCAGCAGAAGAAAAGCTGGCACTGTTTAAGGAAACTGAAAAAGTGGAACCTTCCTTGAATAGAATCCTCTACTTCAGACCCTCTCAAATGCCATGATTCAATTTCCATTAGCAAAACTGTTTCAAACAATTATTTATGTACTTAAACTTTTGGCTCCACTGGGTCTTTGTTGCTGTGCACAGGCTACTCTGTAGGGGTGCTTGGGCTTCTCACTGTGGTGGCTTCTCTCACTGTAGCTCATGGGCTTGGCTGCCCCATGACATCTGGGATTTTCCAGGACCAGCGATTGAACCCATGTCTCCTGTACTGGCTTTCCTGGTGGCTCAGATGGTAAAGAATCTGCCTGCAGTGCAGGAGACCCAGGTTCTATCCCTGGGTCGGGAAGATCCCCTGGAGAGGAAATGGCAATCCACTTCAGTATTCTTGCCGGGAGAACCCCATGGACAGAAGAGCCTGGTGGGCTACAGCCCATGGGGTCGCAAAGAGTTGGACGTGACTGAGTGACTAACACACATCCCTGCACTGGCAGGCGGATTCTTATCCACTAGCCCACCAGGGAAGCCCTCCACCTTTTTAATCAATCTAAATACGTTCTGTTTAGAAGGCTGCTCTTTATTCTGGGAGGTGGACCCTCCCTCATTTTTGGTGTTAAAATGTCTTTTCTTAAGAAATGACGGTGATGATGGAAGAGAACAGAGCTTTTTTATTTCCCTATTTGAAAAACAAAATTCGGCAATCCTGTGTTGGACTTCCTGATTTTTTTTAACTGTTGTCACTGATATGACTAAGTAAAGTACACAAATACATGCCTAGCGTGACTATGCAGATATGGGGTGGTTTTTCAAAGCTTGTAACTATTCTACCTCCAGAAGCTGACTGATAACATCATCCCCTCTCATATTACATCACACAGCAGCTATGGCACAACTGATTGAGAATGTAGACGCCTAGGGAGGAGCAAAGATCAGAATGCAACGATTCTCCGTTAGACTGGCTGACTGACATTATGAAGATTCAAAGCAAGGTCAAGGTGACTCTAAATTAGATTCGGAGGGAAATAAAAACAAGATGAAGATTAAGGCAGATTTTAAAGAAAAGGGAAAAATAAAGCAGCAGGCAAGATGGAAGCCACTGAGGACCATAAGACCATGTTTAAATCAGTGTGGTTAGAAAAACACAATTGCAGCCAGAGAAAATTCAAACACAAAGACCCCCTAAACTCTCTTTAGAGTAATCATCAAGAGCCTAGCAAGGCCACGTGAGTCTCAGAGGCCTTGGAGATGACAAAGTGATATGGAGAATGGGAAAGACTTCTGAGGAGAGAAAAAAATTATATTCCCAAATATTGTTTGGGAAGGATGCTTCACAGAGGCACAGGTGTGAGAGCTGGTTTTTCCTGGGGTGAGGGAAAGGAAGGGCCGGGGCTTAACAAAGCCGACCAGACAGGACGTTGTGTCAAGAAGGGAGGGTTCCCCTTCTTATGCCTAAGGCGAACACAGAGCCGGGGCTGGGGTGTAGGAGACGGATTAGACGTGGTAGAGATGCCGAAAGGCCAATCAGGAAGGCCCAGAGCTTTCCCTGGAGACCAGAGAAAGCACAGCAAGCTTTCCCAGGTGATTCCAGCACCTTCTGCCCAGAGCGCAGGCCAAGGGCCTAAGGTCCAACGTTCATTTTTCAATGTCCCACTCTCCCTTCATAGGAGGACCTTCAGGAGAGGCCCTCCCCCTCACCTAGCCTCCTCCAAGGCTCAGAGCTATAGGACATAGAGGAGAAAAATATTTGCCCTCCAACATCCACAGAAATGCCTTAGGATCTCCATGTGAAGCTATTGCCTAAATAAGACTGGTTCTTAGCAGCCTTGGTAACAGAATCGAATATTTAAAATAGATCACCTTTGTGAAAAAGGATACTGAAGCTCTTCCTGTACTGCAAAGAAATACTGAGTGGAAAAGGGCATGTATCGTCTGCTACCATTTGTGTAAAAGGGAAAGATAATCATAATGCATTTGCTAATAGATGTTATAAAGTATCTTGGCTGTGCCCGGAACACCTCTGGAAGATGAAAAACCAGTAAGAGTGGTGCCTCTAAGGAATAAAACCAGGTGGCGGCGGTCAGGGACGGGCAGAGATGTAGTTCCTGCCTCACTTTTGTGACTTTTGAATATTTTCTTTCATCATGTAGATGCGTTACCTACTAAATTTTTTTTTTTTGCAATACAAACACTGAAAAATCTAAAATAATAATAATAAACCCAGCATAGTCTTTCTGCAGCAAAACCAAACACCCTTGTTAATCTGGACAGCTGTCTTCCTGGCACACACCAGATGCTCAGTTTGTTGAACTTAATGAACCTCCGCTTGAAAGAAAACAAAAGAAAATCAGAAACCAGGCAAACCCAAGGGTATCAGTTCTAATTCTCTAATAAGCTCTTTACCTGGCTGTTACTTAACTACCACAAAAGATCATAAAACAGTTCCTTGGGTCACATGCTCTGCACCCAGCTGGGTCCAGTGCGCCAGCCTCATGGGTAACAATAGGTCTAGTGGCCTGTCCACACCCCCCTTTTATAAATAGAAAACATATAATCCAAAAACATGATGCCTTGGAACCAAGACCACAAAAACAAACATGCAGATAGGAAAATGATCCTGAAGGGAGATGTCAGCACCTGCAGGGTATCAGTACAAAAATAGCAGCTTGTGGGTTAAAAAACATCAAGCACCAGCCAAAAAGGTTAGAACATGCAGAGCCACTATGAACCTCATGCCAGAGCGCAAGAAGAGGTGGCATGAACTCCCTGCACTCTGTTCCTAGGGACAGTATAGCCTAAGATGATACAGGAAGGCTGAAACACCCCTTGCCCCAGTCATCTATACGCCTAAATTGGTCAAAAAGTACTCAAAACCCACACTGCAAAAAAAAAAAAAAGAAAATCATTCTGTTGTAAGTAGAAGGTTGTAGCAGAAATTCTGCCACATGAATTCCATTGTATTAGAAGGCTCTCTCTCCTAGGGTTTTTCAAAGAGCCAGGTTTCATGAAAAGAATAAGACTTCACCACGGTCTTCCCTAGGACCAAAGAAATTATTTTGAGGTGTGGACAGGAGCTTGGGACAAGGGTGGTGGGGAACTACTATACTCTCCATGGTCCCTGCCAGAGATTCCCAGGAAAAAAGTGGAAATGGAAGAAGGGAATGGCAACCCTCTCCAGTATTCTTGGCTGGAGAATCCATGGGCAGAGGAGACTGGCGGGCTACAGCCCATGGGGTCGCAGAGTTGGACATGACCCAGAAACTCAGACACACACACACAAGAAACAACAGCAAATGAGAAGCCCTTCCACCCAGAAGTTACAAGAAAAGAAAGCAAGAGAGAAAAGGGCCTATATTAATACACAAAGAAACTACAACAATTATTCTAAGATGGCTGAGGTCTAGAATGTCCTAAACAAAATAACACAAACAAAAACCCAAACTCAGAATCAGTTGTAAGGAAGGTGCGAATCAATGAACAGCGATCATCTTTGGTTCATTCTAGAAAACATGTAAAAACAGAGAAGGGAAAAACCAAAAGTGACCAGATTCCTGCAAGAAATAAAGACGACAGGTTACCTTCCGATGAAAAGGGAATTGGCTGGCAGATTGAGAGTAGATATTTATCAGCCCCGTGAAGCTGATAAAGGAAGTGAAGGTGAAAGCAAAGAGAAAGAAAGGGGATTTCCCCAAATAAGACAAGAGGGAAAGAACCATTCCACTGCACGTGCCATCTGGTTTATTTCAAGCTCAAGAAAAGAACAGGAAAAACGCAGTGAAATTAGTGAAAGAGCTAGATTACCAGCAAGAATCAGTCACACACTTGTGCTTCTGCCAGGGAAGGCAGGCGCTGCTGGTGCTCTCCCTCCTCCCATGACTAAGTAACTTACTTAAATGCATTTGACACACGATCCCTGAACTTCCGAAAAGCACTTAATACAGTGGCTCATGAAATCTTAATCTAAAAATGTTCACCCATTTATAATCACGCTGCATCACACTGACAACTGGGACGAAGGGCCGAGCAGGGGGGATAGATATTTGGAAGAATGCCGTGGAAACTGATATTATCAGGGTGTTTATCACTTTGGGGGGTTTTTCGCCCTCTTTTAACGAGAACGAGATATGGAGTCTGAAAAAGAGTATAATTGCAAGGAGAGGACTAACAGAGACAATGAATTACCTGATTCAATAAAAGACAGAAAAATAAGCAATAAATAAGAAATAAAATGTGATGTGACTTGAAAAACCCCACAGACATCTGTGCTACAATGAAATCTGGAATATGTTTAATGAACTGGGCGAGTGGAGGCAGGGGAAAAAATCAGAGCCTGATAGAAAATACTGGGGGGTAAGTACAAAGAAAATAAGGATTAAAAAGGCAATAGAAGACCATATTTAGCAAATCCATAATGTTTGTTGTGTGCCAGGCACTGCTCTAACTGCTTCTGACATCAAAACCTCAAAGCAACCTCTAATCTAAGTACCATTATTTTTCTTGTTTCAGAGGTGAACAAGCAGAGGCACGGGCTTCCCTGGTGGATCACCTGCCAATGCAGGAGATGTGGGTTCAATCCCTAGGTTGAGAAAATCCCCTGGAAAAGGAAATGGCAACAACCCACTCCAGTATTCTTGCCTGGAAAATTCCGTGGACAGAGGAGCCTGGCATGCTATGGTTCGTGGGGTCACAGAGAGTGGAGTAAACAGCAACAAACAGAGGCACAGAGAGGTTAAGTGACTTGCCCGAGGTGATAGCCAGTCCAAAGCAAAGCTAGGGTTCAAATCCAGGCACCCTGGCCTCAAAATCTGTGCCCTTAACGTCTCTGCACCCCACCCCTAGAATTTCAACTCAGAAGAGTGAGAAAAGGAGCTAGGAGTGAAATACAAATCATGCACTTGCTAGACCCAAGGTCAACAGATTAACCTTTAGTCATGGTTCTGTGATGACCAGTCAGTCCTGAGACCTCCCCAGGCTTTCATTCCCTCACCTGTGCATTGGGAAGGCTGATTAGATGAGCTCTACCTAAGGTGTCTTCAGCTCTAAAATTCCACAAGTCCATGCTGACAATCAGCAGTGTATGGACCGGTCTGCTTTCTGACTGGGTTAGTCAAAGGCGAATTCACCCTACAACAGGCAGCACACTTGCTATTAAGGTTCCTCCTCTATCTCCTGACCTTCAGAAGATTATTATGTCCTCTCCATTCAGGCAAGTGAAAGAGGGTAGTGAAAGGGAGGCTGTATGGTTTCTCTTCTGGACACTGCTTTGTGTGGTTGCAATGAAATGGCCCTCGAAAAGCTCTGGGCCAGATCACATTAACTCTATTAAATCTACAGTCCCTCCCACCTCCAGGCATCTCTCAGGACTCCGATCTTGGAGCCTGCCTTTGGATCCGGTTACTGGAATGCAGGTGAAACTGACACACTGGAGGTGAAGCGACCAGACAGGAATCAGGAAGATTAAGAGAGTTCAAAGGAAGGAGTTTCGTGATGTCTAAATAAACCTTATCTTCTGCCTATGGTCTGTTCTCTTTGCTAACATCCACTCTGGAAAGTGAGACCACCAGTTCATTAGGAATGAATTCAACACCCTCTTTCAAACTAGTGAGCCCCCAGCAGTATTCTTCTGGAGGTAGGCCTTCAAAGTCAGAGTGCATCTATGCATGAAGAAGGGCCTTTACAGGTCGGTGGCACAGTCGTCCCTTTCGAGTCCTGGCTAAGCATCCCTGGCAGGTGGCTGTCACTTGGCCTCTGCCTGGTCACTTCCAAGGTCGAGATGCCAGCTGCCCCGACTAGCAGGGCCTGTGCTGCTGGACAGCTCTCACTGTGGGGAAAGACCACGAAGCGCCTAGAACAGTGCCTGGCAAGGAGCCGAGCTCAGTAAGTGCGCCTCCAAGTGGGTCAAAGCTGCCTCCTTACAACTTGAACCCATCAGTCCTGAGTATGCCCCTGGAGCCCCAAAACGCAGAGACCCTTCGGATATTCGGGGCTGTAATCAGATTCCTTGGCCCTCTCCTTACAGATGCTTTTGCCAGATCTCCTCACCAAGCCTGGCAGACCCCCCCTCCCCAGACCCCCCAAGTGCGCACTGATGGACCAATGGCCGGTAGGGAGGCCGCAGTCGGGGATGTCCCCAACCTCGGTATCTGAAGCTTCAAGGGACAAAGGGCTTTCAGGAAGGCGTATCCCACCCTATGTGATCCAGGCTGCCTCCCTCCCCGCCGGCCCTGGGGACCCCCGCAGCGCCAGGTAACAGGCTCCCTGAGGATCCGGGGCTCTCAGGCAGCTGCGCGATGGGCCGAGCCAGGACAAGGGATCTCGAGGCTCAGAGGTTTGACCCAACTGATCGCGGGCTCGATCGCGGCAAAGCGGAGCTCGCTCGGCCGTGGCTTTACCTGCGCTTGGTTGACTACAGCGGCCCAGCTCGCCCCCGGTCGCGCTCCCGCAGCTCCACGGCTGCCGCCGGCGGTCATGGAAATACAGCCGGAACCCCTGGCCAGTGCAGCTCCCGCCGCTACCGGCCCCGCCCAAGCAACTGCCGCCACGCCCCTGACCACCGCTTCTGCCACGCCCCTAACCGCGGAAACCAGCCTGTTCATTGGGCAGCCCAGCGGCTGCTCTGCTAGCTCCGCGCTCTCTTTGCGCCCGGAGGGCAGCCCATTGGTCAGCGGACCTGCTCCTCAGAGCGGAGGCGGAGCCCTTAGCGAAGAACTCCAAGACAATTGGTTATTTTTGACGTCTTTAGCCCATAGGCCAAGGAACTATAGGATAAAGCCAGCGCGGAGGGGGCAGGGAAAAGAGAGGAGGGCTAAAAGATAGGTCTTGTGTGATGCTGATTGAGGCAGGGTGCAAATAGGGAGGCAATTGTGACCACAAGCTGGCTTGCCGGGCGGGGTAGAGTCAAGTGTCGTCTGGGTTTGGGAGGAGGAAGGCACGCAGGTAGTTCAGCTTCTGGGTCTGAAGGCTTCAGGCCGACCAATGGACTCACCTGTAGTCCAGGACACCAGGGCAAAATCTGGGGTCGTGTCCCACGAGAAAGGAGGCAGGTTAGTCACCAAGCCGCAAGGGGAGGAAAGGATGAGGAGGCAGCCGTCTCTGGCCTCTTCTAGCTAGGGAAATGTGATTGGGACATGTGGGGCAGTGTGGATCTCAGTTATTGTCCCACTGTTCTTTCTGTCCTTAAGACGACCCTCGCCCAGTTGAAGGCAGACTGGAAGAATGTGGCCTTTGGAATCATAACTAGAACTCTGTTGGCATGTACAGGTTACATGGTCTTGAGCAAGTCATTTAACCTTTCTGCTTAGGTCCAGATTTTTTGCTTTGGCAACTGAGATGAACAGTAGTTGATGAGAAGATTTAATAACTCTCCACTCCCCAACCCCCTGGGCTTCCCTGCTGGCTCAGTGGTAAAGAATTTGCTTGCCAACACAGGAGGTGCGGATTCAATCCCTGAGTCAGGAAGATCCCCTGGAGAAGGAAATGGCAGCCCACTCCAGTATTCTTGCCTGGGAAATCCATGGACAAAGGAACCTGGAGGGCTACTGACCAGGGGTTGCAGGAGATTCGGACTTGAGTTAGTGACTAAACGTCAACAACAAAACACCAACAGTGCCTGGCACTGAGTAGGCAGGCGTTCAGGCAAGACTAGTTCTCCACTCACTGACACATCAGTCTATGGCATTAGGACCAGTTCTAAAATTCTATGAGTCTGAAACTACTTTTGCATTGGCATGTGCTTTTACCAAGAATAGAACACTTGACTGACTTGAAAGGCAACTATTCTAGGGCAAACAGGGCCACCCTACCAAGGCACCATAGGGCGGGAAGAAAGAGAGCACAGGGTGAGATGGGAATGGTGATTTACCCAGAGATGGGCAGTGGTATTTGTATCAATGTTAAATTTTTTCCAACACATTTCAGGATTATGACAAGGAAAAATGGAGCTTCCTTTTTCCTATTCACCCATCCAAACATGCAATGGCTCATGTTTCATCCTTTTGAAGGCTAATCAGCATAAAATCTGTCAGGAACTCCTGAAGCCCCTTGCCTATTCTGAAGGTGTGGAAGTCCTAAAATGTGAACAGAAATAAACCTTCAAGCCTGAAGTTAGCCCCAGATCTTTGGGTCTGCCTTTGAGAGAACTCACATATAGGTTGAAGGAAGAGAAAGAATCCTTCACTGATGCTCTATTTTTCATTCTGTTGTCATGCTACCTAAAAAAAATTTTTTAACCTCAACATTTATTTATTCCTCTATATTCTTTTCATTTTGGGAAAGAAAAACTCAAAGGATTATAGTGAGGGACCCCCCCTCATAGTTCTAACTCTTTATGTTAACTGTTTGTGCCTTCAGCAACCTGGATGTCCATCAACAGATGAATGGATAAAGAAGCTATGGTACATATTTCAATTCAGTCAGTTCAGTCGCTCAGTCGTGTCTGACTCTTTGCGACCCCGTGAATCACAGCACTCCAGGCCTCCCTGTCCATCACCAACTCCCGGAGTTCACTCAGACTCACGTCCAAGTCAGTGATGCCATCCAGCCATCTCATCCTCTGTTGTCCCCTTCTCCTCCTGCCCCAATCCCTCCCAGCATCAGAGTCTTTTCCAATAAGTCAACTCTTTGCATGAGGTGGCCAAAGGACTGGAGTTTCAGCTTTAGCATCATTCCTTCCAAAGAAATCCCAGGGCTGATCTCCTTTAGAATGGACTGGTTGGATCTCCTTGCAGTCCAAGGGACTCTCAAGAGTCTTCTCCAACACCACAGTTCAAAAGCATCAATTCTTCGGTACTCAGCTTTCTTCACAGTCCAACTCTCACATCCGTACATGACCACAGGAAAAACCATAGGCTTGACTAGACGGACTTTTGTTGGCAAAGTAATGTCTCTGCTTCTGAATATGCTATCTAGGTTGGTCATAACTTTCCTTCCAAGGAGTAAGCGTCTTTTAATTTCATGGCTGCAGTCACCATCTGCAGTGATTTTGGAGCCCAGAAAAAGAAAGTCTGACACTGTTTCCACTGTTTCCCCATCTATTTCCCATGAAGTGATGGGACCAGATGGCATGATCTTGGTTTTCTGAATGTTGAGCTTTAAGCCAACTTTTTCACTCTCCTCTTTCACCTTCATCAAGAGGCTTTTGAGTTCCTCTTCACTTTCTGCCATAAGGGTGGTGTCATCTGCACATCTGAGGTTATTGATATTTCTCCCAGCAATCTTGATTCCAGCTTGTGTTTCTTCCAGTCCAGTGTTTCTCATGATGTACTCTGCATATAAGTTAAATAAACAGGGTGACAATATACAGCCTTGACGTACTCCTTTTCCTATTTGGAACCAATTTGTTGTTCCATGACCAGATCTAACTGTTGATTCCTGACCTGCATACAGATTTCTCAAGAGACAGGTCAGGTGGTCTGGTATTCCCATCTCTATCAGAATTTTCCACAGTTTATTGTGATCCACACAGTCAAAGGCTTTGGCATAGTCAATAAAGCAGAAATAGATGTTTTTCTGGAACTCTTTTGCTTTTTCTATGATCCAGTGGATGTTGGCAATTTGATCTCTGGTTCCTCTGCCTTTTCTAAAACCAGCTTGAACATCAGGAAGTTCATGGTTCACGTATTGCTGAAGCCTGGCTTGGAGAATTTTGAGCATTACTTTACTAGCATGTGAGATGAGTTCAATTGTGCGGTAGTTTGAGCATTCTTTGGCATTGCCTTCCTGTGGGATTGGAATGAAAACTGACCTTTTCCAGTCCTGTGGCCACTGCTGAGTTTTCCAAATTTGCTGGCATATTGAGTGCAGCACTTTCACAGCATCATCTTTCAGGATTTGAAATAGCATGGTACATATTTACAATGGACTATTACTCAGCCATAAAAAGGGGCACATTAGAGTCAGTTCTAATGAGGTGGATGAATCTCACTAGAGGCTATAATAGGCTAGAGACTACTATACAGAGTGAAGTAAGTCCAAAAGAGAAAAACAAATATCATATATTGACACACATATATGGAATCTAGAAAGAGGTACTGATGAACTTATTTGCAGGTTAGCAATAGAGACGCAGATGTAGAGAACAGAGGACAGACTTGTGGGGCGGAGAGGAGAGGGCAGGATGAATGGAGAGAGTAGCGTGGAAACATATACACCATCATACGTAAAATAGATAGCCAGTGGGAATTTGCTATATGACACAGGGAGATCAAACCAGTTCTCTGTGAAAATCTAGAGGGGTGGGATGGGGTGGGAGGTGGGAGGGAGGTTCAAGAGGGAGGGGACATATGTATACCTATGACTGACCCATGTTAATGTATGGCAGAAACCAACACAATATTGTAAAGCAATTATCCTCCAATTAAAAATAAAATAAAAATGGAGTATTACTCAGCCATTAAAAAGAATACATTTGAATCAGTTCTAATGAGGTGGATGAAACTGGAGCCTATTATACAGAGTGAAGTAAGCCAGAAGAAAAAACACCAATACAGTATACTAATGCATATATATGGAATTTAGAAAGATGATAACAATAACCCTGTGTACGAGACAGCAAAAGTGACGCTGATGTATGGAACAGTCTTATGGACTCTGTGGGAGAGGGAGAGGGTGGGAAGATTTGGGAGAATGGCATTGAAACATGTAAAATATCACGTATGAAACGAGATGCCAGTCCAGGTTCAATGCACGATACTGGATGCTTGGGGCTGGTGCACTGGGATGAACTGGAGGGATGGTATGGGGAGGGAGGAGGGAGGAGGGTTCAGGAGGGGGAGTACATGTATACCTGTGATGGATTCATTTTGATGTTTGGCAAAACTAATACAATTACGTAAAGTTTAAAAATAAAATAAAATTTAAAAAAATAAAATAAAATAAAAAATTTTTAAAGTTTGTGCTTGCAGGAAAGGAGCTTTAGACCTGTGGCCAGTTGGATATGTGTGTGTGTTCATGTGTATGTGCACGTGTGTGTGTATGTGTGTGTGTGCATTTGGTTCTGTTCCACAGTTTTCCAGTTGTTGTGTCTTTAAATAGTACTGCTTGGTGGCCATACGTATGTCTGCACGTGTGCTGGGGGAACAGGTTTGCCCCTGCTGGTGTTTGCTGAAGGAGATTGAGATGTTTCGTTAGGCTCTGAAAGGCATGAAGTGGCTCCCAGGATCCGGGAAGACTTTTCCAGCTTGATTCAGAGCCACAGATAGCAGCTGTTGGGAGTAGATTGCAGATAGACTTATTGTGCAAATGGATTTTTCCACACAGGTCAGGAACAAAGCTTCAGCCAAGAGTTCCAGAAAGGGATGTCCATTCAGTTCAGGAATTCTAAAGCACAATTGTGTCACCGAAGCTCCAAGGGAGGTGCAGAATGAGCCCAGGCAGAGAAGAACAAGGGAAAGGACATGACCATCTTTTCCTTTGCAGCTCTGGCTGGTTTAAGTAATGATCCATTGCCATTTGCAACACACAGGACTGTTTTCTTATTGGTCTCTGGTTTCTGTTTCCTCTCCCCAGCTTTGGCTCTTGCCATATTCTGTTGAATCAAATGATTTCCCTCTATAAAGCTTTTCTGTGGGAGGCCAGTTAGGGGAAGAGAATGGACTCAGTTTTGCCTTTAAGTTTAGTAGCCTGCTGGGATTGAGAATTTGGGATGGCTTGGTTTTCGGTAACCATTGCATTGGTTAGCACGTGGCTATGAGATGCATTTCTGAAAGCATGCGAGTGCCTTGTCATAAAGGGAAGGAGGGAGAGGGTGTGCACCCACTCACATTCCAGAATGACTAAAGCTCCATCACTTTACTGAAGGCGAACTGACTCTAAACTCACCTGGGGTCTCTCAGCAGGATTTGTGACCAAATCGTTGAGGTCTTCAGAGAAATATAAGGCACCAGAGGTCAGGGCAGGTAGTGAGCTCTATTTATTCTCTTATAGCAGTCAGTGATTCACTCAGTCTGTCGTTTTTATTATCCTGTATCCTTAGTGAATGATCAAGAGCAGTGGGATTTGGCATCTATTCCCCTGGGACTTGAATCCTGGCTCCTCCTTTCCCAAGTTTGTGACCTTGGGCAAGTTCTGCACCTCTGTGTGTCCACTTTTTTTCCATAAAATTCAGATGATGGTATTTGTGCTTCCTTCATGGGGTGCTGTGAGGAGCAAACAAGTTAATAGATGTAAAGTGCATCAAACAGTGCCTGCCACATATTTAGCTCTTAATAAGTGTGTGCCTTATTTATTTATTAGCCCAGAGTCTTAACCACTGAACTGCTACAGAAGTTCCTGCCATAGTTATTATAAGAACTCACTTAAGAACATTTCTCTAGGTGCTAACTCATTTTTCAAGTTCTGTCCTTCAAAAGTAGTGGTCACAGAATTCAGGATCCATGAAGTGATGGGGAAACAGTGGCTGACTTTATTTTGGGGGGTTCCAAAATCACTGCAGATGGTGATTGCAGCCATGAAATTAAAAGACGCTTACTCCTTGGAAGGAAAGTTATGGTCAACCTAGACAACATATTAAAAAGCAAAGACGTTACTTTGCCAACAAAGGTCCATCTAGTCAAGGCTATGGTTTTTCCAGTAGTCATGTATGGATGTGAGAGTTGGACTATAAAGAAAGCTGAGCGCCGAAGAATTGATGCTTTTGAACTGTGGTGTTGGAGAAGACTCTTGAGAGTCCCTTGGACTGCAAGGAGATCCAACCAGTCCATCCTAAAGGAGATCAGTCTGGGTGTTCATTGGAAGGACTGATGCTGAAGCTGAAACTCCAATACTTTGGCCACCTGATGCGAAGAGCTGACTCATTGTAAAAGACCCTGATACTGGGAAAGATTGAGGGCAGAAGGAGAAGGGAACGACAGAGGATGAGATGTTTGGGTGGCATCACGGACTCAATGGACATGGATTTGGGTAGACTCGGGCAGTTGGTGATGGACAGGGAGGCTGGGCGTGCTGTGGTTCACGGGGTCCCAAAGAGTCAGACGCGACTTGAACTGAACTGAACTGAACTGAGACTTTATTTTTCTTTAAGTCTTTACTGAACTTGCTACAATATTGCTTCTGTTTTATGTTTGTTGGATTTTTTGGCCATCAAGCATGTGGGGTCCCAGCTCACTGACCAGGAATTGAACCCACACTCCCTGAGTAGGAAGGTAAAATCTTAGCCACTGGACCACAAAGGAAGTCCTGAATAGACTTTATTTTAAAAAATAGTTTTGGGGACTTCTCTCGTGGTCCAGTGGCTAAGACTCTGAGCTCCCAATGCAGGAGACCCAAGTTCAATCCCTGGTCAGGGAACAAGATCTCACATGCTGCAACTAAGACCTGGTGCAGCCAAATAAATTAAAATTAAAATTAAATTAAAATTAAAATTAAAATTTAATTTAATTAAATTAATTAATAAATTAAATTAAATAAATAAAATAAATAAATAAAATAAATAAATTAATAAATTAAATTAAAATTAAATTAAAATTTAATTAAAATTTAATTAAAATTTAAATTTAATTAAATTAAAATTTAAATTAAAATTAAAATTAAAATTAAAATAAAAAAATAAAAAATAAAATTAAAATTAAAAATTTGTCACAGCAAAATTGGACAGAAAGTACAGAAAATTCTCATTTACCCATCACCCTAACACATGCAGGGTGGTTTTTTTGTTTTTTTTTTTTTGCTAATTTTATCTACCACCTGCCACATGGTAAGAGAAGGTTTTCCTTCAGACTCTCCTTACCAGAGAAGGTTCAGAGGACTGAGTTAAGGGGGGTTTTCATCTTTCTTTCCACTATGGTTTATCACAGGATATTTTTTTAAAGATTTATGTATTTACTTATTTTGGCTGTGGTGGGTCTTTGTTGCTGCATGAAGTCCTTCGCTAGTCACGGCAAGCAGGAGCTACTCTCGGTTTGTGGCGTGCAGGCTTCTCGTTGCAGTGGCTCCTCTTATTTCAGAGCGAAGGCTCTAGGCACACAGGCGTCAGTAGCTGCAGCTCGTGGGCTCACTAGTTGTGGCTCGAGGGCTCTAGAATGCTGGCTCAGTAGCTGTGTTGGATGGGCTTAGCTGCTCCACGGCATTTGGGATCTTCCAAGACCAGGGATTGAACCAGTGTCCCTTGCATTGCAAGACAGATTCTTCACCACTGGACCTCCAGGGAAGCCCTATCACAGGATATCTAAAATAGTTCCCCATGCTACTCAATAGGACCTTATTGTTTATTCATTCTATATATAATAGTTTATATCTGCTAATCCCAAACTCCTAACCCAACCTTCTCCTCCCCTCCTCCCCCTTAGCAACCACAAGTCTGTTCTCTTGTCTATGAGTCTGCTTCTGTTTTGTAAATAAGTTCATTTGTGGCATATTTTAGAATGCACATATAAGTGATATCTATCTGTCCCTCTCGTTCTGACCTACTTCGCTTGGTATGATAATCTCCAGGTTCATCCATGTTGCTGGCATTGTTTCATTCTTTTCATGGCTGAGTGATATTCCGTATGTATGTGCCCCACCTTCTTTATCCATTTCTCTGTTGATGATATTTAGGTTGTTTCCATGTCTGGGCTGTTGTGAACTATGTCTTGGCTATTGGGCTGCTATGAACATAGAGGTGCATCTATCTTTTCAAATTATAGTTTCATTTGGATATATGCCCTGGTGACTTAGATGGTAAAGCGTCTGCCTGCGATGCAGGAGACCCGGTTCAATCCCTGGGTCAGGAAAATCCCTTGGAGAAGGATATGGCAATCCACTCCAGTACTCTTGCCTGGAAAATTCCATGCATGGAGAAGCCTGGTAGGCTACAGTCCATGAGGTCGAAAAGAGTCAGACACGACTGAGTGACTTCACTTTCTTTCACTTTGGATATATGCCCAGGAGTGTGATTGCTGGATCATTGTTGTTGCTGCTGTTTAGTCGCTAAGTTTTGTCCAACTGTTGTGATCCCATGGACTGTAGCCCACCAGGCTCCTCTGTCCATGGGTTTCTCCAGGGAAGAATACTGTAATGGGTTGCCATTTTCTTCTCGAGGAGATCTTCCTGACCCAGGGATGGAACCCATGTCTCCTGCATTGCCAGGCGGATTCTTTACTGCTGAGCCACCAGGGAAGCCCTTGCTGGATCATACGGTAGTTCTATCTTTAGTTTTTTGAGGAATTTCGATACTGATTTCCATAGTGGTTGCACCAGTTTACATCCCCACCATGAGTTAAGATTTTTGAGACTAGACCTCATCAGCATAACCCCTCTGAGGGAAAGGTGAAAGCTGTGGCTGCAACCTGGGTGTCCATGAGATTCCGCTCAAGGCCTGAGATAGCTCAGGCTCTAAGGACTCCAACACTGTCACTTTATTGTCATACCCAGTGCTGCCTCTGTGTAAAGTCTGGGCAATGTGTTTAGAAAGCCCCAGGGCCAGGCCTCCTGGCTAGCTTCTGATTGATAACACAGATGAAGTTTGTTTAGAAGATCTAAGTTGCCATACTCAATAGTTCCATGAGGACAAACTATGGTGAAATTCAACGGTTTAGCCTCTTCTGTTATCAGTAAAGCTTCCTGCTGGCTGGCTGAACAAGATCCCTGTCTGTGACTTGGGCTGCTTCCTTAAACTTACTTGTGAAGTTGTCTGTGGTCACATCACAGGGTGCTTTTATGTCCAGGACAGTCTTGGTTTTACGCCTGCTGCCCCAGTAGAATTTTAACAGTGTTGTTATCCCCCAAATCTTGGCTTTCTCTGCCCACTGAAGCCAAATTTAAAAATTACAGAGACAGAGTTTGGAGGAAAAAGAAAGGTGGCCTTAATTCTCAGCCAGTGGAGAGGAGTACGCAGCAGGCTAGGGTCTCAAGAACTGTGCTCCCTGCCCCAAGGGAACCGAGGGACTTTCCATAGTCTGGGTCTCTGGTCTTTAGATAAATGATAAGGCTCAAAGTAATGAAGGTTTGCATTCTTTTTTTTTTTCTTGCTTTGTTTCAAAACTCCTATCTGGCATCAGGTAGCCCAGGAATTGAGTCTGGCAGTCCAGTGTAGCCTGGTAATTGGGTCTGTTTGTCTCTGGATTTTTGTACTGTGGCTTTCTGGCTAAAAGTGCAAAAAGATAAAAAACTACAAGAGGTGGTCCCAGGTAAAGGTGAGCACCAGGTACAGGATGCAATTAGCACAGAGTTAAAGGATGATAGATGCAGAATGTAAGTTATGCTGAGTTAAATGCAGGATGTAAATTACATAGTGTCAGGTTAGTTTTGAGAAAAGCAAACTTAGTTACAAACCACAGATTAGGAATAGTTAAAGTGAAAACCAGGAATGATCAAGCCTGCTCACTGTTCTCTTTATCTTCTTTGTTCTCAGAAAGGAAAAGAAAAGAAAGAAAAACTCATTCCCCCTTTTTTCCTTTTCACTGCAACCGTGGCCCCTGTTCACTCTCAAATGGTCTCAATTTGAATGATAAATAGTGTGGTGACACTTGTACTTACATACGTAGGACCCAGGGCTGTAAATGTTTATGTAATACACACACACACACACACACACACACACAGATGAAAAGCTGTTTCAGCATTATAATCAGATACATAATCAGAGTGATTAATACAGGTGATTGGCCAGAGATGACTTCTTAGTCACCGTGCATTCCTTTTCTTGACGTCATCCTTAATTACAGTAATAAAAATTGAGTTGTTCATGCTGCTAACTCCAAAGGAGTCAGTAAAACTTGTGCATTAAGTAAGTGCTTTACAAGCCTTTCCTGCATAATTTCATGTTCTTGAGCTATTTTTAAGCTGTTTACATCCTGCCAGAGATCCCTATATTGTTTCACCATATATTGGATTTAATAACAGAGCAAATATTTTTACCGAGCAAGACATTTAGTATTACAGAGAGAGAACCAGAAAGCCAAGTCCTGTGTAGGCCAAAGGGAAATACTTGGAGAGCTCACTAAAAAGGACTGAGTAGTAAGTGATAAAGTGTAATCAATATCATGAGCAATTATTCCACAGAGGGAACAATTTCTTCTGATTTTGATTCTTAGAGATACGAACTGGTGCTTGAAGGTCTATGGGCTGAGGTCAGGGTGAGGGTGGCATGGCACCCGGGGAGGGGGGAGGACATGGGGACAGAGGCCTCTAAGTGGAAGAATGCAATTTGACTTGTCCAGAGCAGAGTCCAAGTGGAAAATCAATAGGAGAGAAGGTGAAGAGATAGAATGGGCCAGTGACACGACAGAGGCTGGTTACTATTTCATCGAAGTAGATGGCTTCATCTTCTCTGCCTGAGGATTTGGTTATCCTAGTTCAGCGCAAGTCACACCCCAGGTATCCTAAACTCCAGGCACATGCATGTCGCCTTGATCATGTTAACCCTGTCTCTCTGTCTTTTTTAAACTTATTATTTTGTATTGGTGTATTTCCAGTTAACAATGCTGTGATTGTTCCAGGTGAACAGTGAAGGGACTCAGCCATACATATACATATACCCATTCTCCCCCAAACTCCCCTCCCATCCAGGCTGCCATAACATTGAGCAGAGTTCCCTGTGCTGTACAGGAGGTCCTTGTTGGTGACCCATTTTAAATATAGCAAGCAGTGAGTACATGTGCATCCCGGGGATCGAACCTAGGCGACCTGCATTGGGAACATGGAGTCTTAGCCACTGGACCACTAGGAAAGTCCCTGAACATTTTTTAGATAAGAAGCTTTAAAAAAAGAAGAAGAAGAAGAAAACTAACATTCAATGTCCTGGCAAAGAAATTGATTCCCATGGCTTCTTATTTTTAAGTTTGTATTTCCATTGAGAGAGAGAGAGGAGAGAGCAGGTGCGTGGTCACAGAGGTCAAGGGAGGAGGGGGTGGTCTCGCAGTGCCCACTGCTGTAGTCCTAGCTCTGCCCCTGCTGCTCCACTGGACGGGCTCTGACAAGGTCACTATCACCCCCACTCACTGCCACGTTTTGCAGTCAGCTTTCAGACACCCTTTCTCGACTTCTTGGTAGCCTGGGACTCTGGTGGTAGGCAGCCCTGTTTTCCCTACATTCCCTCTTGGTGTGTATTGTGGACTCTTCTTCCCGTGTCTGACTCTTCAGCCCTGGTTCTGTCCTCAGCCTTCTGTTTTTCTCTCCCATATACTCTTTCCAAGTGTTTCATCCTCTTCTAGTACCTTAAGTGGCTGCCAGGCTGTCTTTCAAAATGCACTCCTAATCAACTGATTCCCTTGTTAAAATAAAAACCCAGGAATGGCTTCCATTACCCGAGTGATAACATTCAAACTCTTCCTGGAGGCACAGGAGGTTTTTTCCAGCATCTCTTTGCATCTCCACCTCCTAACCACATTCCATCCCAAGCCTTTCCTCCTCCCATTCCCCTTCATACCTCCATGTCACCCAGTTACATCATCGCTGTATCTGGAATGTGCCATGCTATTTCTTGCTCCCACACCTTTGACCCCAGCTGGAACACCTAACTATACCCTCTCTACCTGGAAAACCTTATTCATCCTTTGGAACACTGCTCGGAGGTCACTTCATTCATAAAGCCTTCTCTCACCTTCCTGTGGAGTTCATGCATTCATTCAATCATTAATTCATTGATTCAAAAAATATTTATGTTCAAGGCCCTGAACTAAGTTTGAGTGCTGAGGTCAAGAATCCTCACAGTTCATACTTCATATCATAGTTCTTATCTCATCAATACTGTTGACCTATTTACATTAATAGCTACTTCTATAGTCATACCTTGAGGGCAAGAATGATGACTTATTCATCTTTGAACCCCAATGATAGAAGGTGCTAAATATGTTTGTTCAATTGAATTAAAGGAGAATGATTACTGAGAAAAGGCCTTTGGGGTTGACCATTCAAATGCTTTTGATAATCTTTGGATGTTTGCATGGTAAAATTTAGGGTCAGGGACGGAGAGAATGAGTTCCTTTTCCCCAGGGGTTAAGGAGAACCTAGGAATTGGTCCAGCTGTAGCCACATGCTTGAGAAGTACATTCATGAGAAAGGGTAGGAAACAGGATGGCAGCAAGATTGAGTGATGAGGGTGTTCAGAGGACTTTAAAAGACATAGGGAAGAGCCCATGGGAAATAGACTTAAGATGCTGGTGAGGGACTTCCCTAGGGGTCCAGAGTTTAAGACTCCACCTCCTAATGCAGGGGTGCAAGTTTGATTCCTGGTTGGGAAACTAAGGTCTCCCATGCTGCGCAGTGAGGCCAAAAATTTTCAAAAAAAAAATGCTTTTGAGTGGGGTCAGTGACAGAAGCCATCCTAAAGGAGATCAGTCCTGGGTGTTCATTGGAAGGACTGATGTTGAAGCTGACACTCCAATACTTTGGCCACCTCATGCAAAGAGATGACTCATTGGAAAGGACCCTGATACTGGGAAAGATTGAGGGCAGGAGGAGAAGGGGACGACAGAGGATGAGATGGCTGGATGGCATCATCGACTCAATGGACATGGGTTTGGGTGGACTCTGGGAGTTGGTGATAGACAGGGAGGCCTGGCATGCTGTGGTTCGTGGGGTCACAAAGAGTCAGACACAATTGAGCTACTGAACTGAACAACTGAATGACAGAAGCAGAGAGTCAAAGGTGACTAGGTTTATTTCAGGGGAGAAAGGAAAGCAGACCAGATGGATCTTGCACAGGCCTGGAGATAACCCTTCCTCTAAGGTGGAAGGGAAGAAAGAAATCACCAACAGAGAAAGAGCAAGTAATAGCAACTGCTTGTAGTACCTCCCCTCTACCAGATCCTTTACATTTTAATCTCACTTAATCCCCACACAGTCTTCATTTTCAGATGAGGAGCATGGCTCAAAGCAGCCATCCCCAGTCTTTTTGGCACCAGCGACTGGTTTCATGGAAAACAATTTTTCCATGGCCTGGGGGTGGGAGGGATGGTTTCAGGATGATTCAAGCACACCACCTTTATTGTTCACTCTATTATTATTACATTAGCTCCGTCTCAGATCACCAGGTATTAGATCCTGGAGGTTAGGGATGCCTGGCTCAAAGCATCTCAGTGACTCTCCACTCTGGCTATACATTAGAATCACCTAAACTGTGACTCTAGGTATTCCAGCTTCTCTGGTTTCATTTGATCTGTGATAAGACACTGGCATCTAAATTTTTTAAGCTCCTCAAGTGACTCTAATGTATAGTCAGAGTGGAATACCATGTAAGGAATTTGCTGGAGGTGGTTCACTTGCTGGGATGGAATTCGACTCTGGTCAGTCTGGTTCCAAAGCCAGAATGGTTTCCCCTAGGGCAGCGATTCTCAGTGTGAGGCCCCCGATACTCTTCTAGAAAGTGGGGGCCCTACTTACCTGTTAACCTACTAAGTCAGAAGCTCTCGGGGTGGGGCTTAGCAATCTGGTAAAGCCAGCCCCCTCATAGCTCTGGAGCACAATGCGATGTGAGATGGGCTTGCTGTGCCTGAGTGGTAAGTAGCTCAGCTGTGTCTGACTCTTTGCAACCCCATGGACTATAACCTGCGGGGCTCCTCTGTCCATGGGGATTCTCCAGGCGAGAACACTGGAGTGGGTTGCCATGCCCTTCTCCTGCGAAATCTTCCCGACCCAGGGATCGAACCCGCATCTCTTACATCTCCTACATTGGCAGACAGGTTCTTTAACACTGAGCCACCAGGGAAGCCCCCAAAGCCTTGCTACTCAAAGCAAAGTTGTGACCTACACGTGCACAGCATCAGCATCTTCTGGGAATGTGTTAGAAATGTGGGACCTCAGGTCCTACCCCAGATGCACTGATCCAGTCTCTGTTTTTGGCATGTTCCTGTCTTTTTTGCATGTGCTCTATTTTTATTTATTTACTTTATTATTTTCTTATTTATTTAAAGTTATTTTTGGATCTTCGTTGCTGCTCACGGGCTTTCTTTAGCTGCTTTGCTCAGGCTTCTCAGTGTGATAGCTTCTCTGGTTGGGGTCTAGGGCACGCGAGCTTTAGTAGTTGCAGCATGTGGGCTCAGTAGTTATGGCGCCTGGGCTTAGTTGCCCCACGGACTTGTGGAGTGTAGAATCTTCCCATATCAGGGATAGAACATCAACCCTGTATCCCCTGAACTGGAGGTCAGCATCTTAACCACTGAACTACCAAGGAAGCCCCTGTATGTGCTTTAAAATTTGAGATCAGTAGATCCCAAACCTGGTTGACAATCAGAATTAACTAGGGAGTTTTGTTTCTTTGTTTTTTTAAAGTATAAATCCCCTAGGTATCCCAAGTTTCTAGTTCATTAGGTCTGAGGTCATACCTAGCTCCTTTTTTTAAAGCTCCCCATAAGTGTGATGATCAGTTAAGTTTGAGGACCACTCTCCTCTACAACGCTGCCTCCCTGCAGAAAAGAAAATTTTCTGAGTATACTCCTTGTTCCCAGGTACCTCAGAAGATGTTTTCCTCACAATGAGCTTGCCAGATTTAGCAGATGAAATTATAGAATGCCCAGTTCAACTTGAATTTCAGATAAAGAATAAATATACTTTTAGTATAAGTGTGTCCCAAATATTGCATGTATTATATAATTAAAATTATTTTCAATAGTAAAAAATTTTAATTTAGTGAATTTGCTAGGAAAAAAATTTAAATTTAATAAATTTGATCGATTTAAATTCAGTCAAAATTGTTTAGAAATTATTGTTTACCTGAAGTTCAGATTGACTTGGGCATTCTGTATTTTGTTTGGCAACCCTACTCACAACAGTAGCAGAGTTTCAAGACTAAATTTGGCATAACTTTAGGGAGAGGAGGAAGAGACAGAGTCCTCCAGGACATCAACAAGAAGTAGATGAATGAATGGCTGGATGTCAGAAACCTCATCATTAGTTATCTCAGTTTGTTTAAGCTAAGATATGCCTGAGGCTGCAGTGAGAAACAGCTGTCACACAGCCACAGCTCACAACCACACAGATTTCTTTCTTGTTCGTGCTGCGTGTCCATAGATGTCAGCTGCATCTCCTTTTCATGCAAGTCTCAAGTCTCATGGGAACCTTCTCGTGAGGATATTTGTGGTTTCACGAAAAAGGAAAAAAAGGAAGTGGTTGGCCAGGTAGTTTAGTTATTCGTAAAGCTACAGTGATCAAATATCCCACTTTGCCCAGATGGGGGGCTTCCTGTGCCAAAACCACAATGGTTCTGGGCAAATCAAAATAGTCAGTCACCCTGGTAAAGCTTCTATCTGAAAGTGGCACATTTACTGGTGTTCACATTCCACTGGCCAAAAAAGGTCACATGACCAAGTTTGTCATCAATGGGGTAAACAATTTACAAAGCCTCCAGTAGCCAGGGACCCATAGAGGAGGGAATGACCATTCTGAATATTAATATAGTCTACCAAAGAAAACAAGTCAAAAAACCTCACAACCTCCAGGAGGGCATATGCCCTCTCTAAGAAGAACCTCCAAGATGGCAGAGGCAAGAACTATGAAGGACAATGGCCTGATGAATCCTCACTTCCCCTGAGAGCAGGACTAAGACCTAATCAAGAAACATTCCCTCTGCCTAGGGTTCCATGTCAGCCCAGCAGAATTTCAAGATTTCTATAGACCAGTGACTACCATGTCGCCCATTCTTTCCTTTCTAAATGAAAGTTACTGGGATTGTCCAATCTCTGTTCTTCGTTTGTCCATTGGGTGTATAGAGGGCTGATAACTTGTTTTTTTTATGGTCTAGATCTCCTGATCAATTGGAGCTACATCTAGACCTGATGTATTGGGTTGGCCAAAAAGTTCATTTGAGTTTGAACTTTTTGGCCAACCACAACAGCAACACTCATGAAATCCTTGACTTAAAGTCTGGTGCCTTGTTTAGATGGGAATTTAGGTTGTTGCCTGTGAGAGGAATGAATTTATTTTGCAAAAAAACAGGGAAATAAATATTTGTGACCAAAGGGGAATACTGGGGTAGATTGTATTATTATCCAAAATGTCTGTTGCTCCTCTATGGCTACTCCCTTTGGGGTCCCTATCTACTTGAGGATTGTATTTGCAACCCCATTGACCTTAGGCTTGGGCACATGACTTTCTTTGGCCAATAAAATGTGAGTAGAACAGCCAGATGTCGCTTCTGAGCAAGAGTTTGAAGAGCCTGCTCATGGCCCACCATTTTCTTTTTTCCTTCTGCCACTAGGCTAGTGATGTTCCAGGTAGGAATTGCTCTTTCATCCTGGATCCCATAGCAAAGTTGCAGCCAACTTTCGACGTATATGTAGTATGTTTGTAGTATTAAGTCAATGAGATCTAGGTGATGTTTGTTACCACGGCATAACCAGGCCAATCCTGCCTGATACAAGAGGGAATGAACAAGATTATGTATCATTCCATTTTTATAAAGTTTGCAAACAGGCAAAACTAAACAGTATAATACTTAGGAATAAACCTGGAGTGGCAAAATTATAAAGAAAACAAGAGCATAATTAACACCAAATTCATGAGAGTGGTGACCTTGGGTTGATGTAAGGGAGATGGACATTATTGGAGAGTTCTAGACTCTTCATATGTTATATTTACTCTTCTGTATGTGGATTAGGCAATTTAAAGAAAAAGAAAGGGAAAGCTTGGCAGATTATGTTTTCCAAAGATGGACACGATAATTCCTGTTTAAATAAATACTCTTTTAGAACTCACTACTCTCCCTGTCTTGAACCCAGGCAACTGTATGACTGCCTCAGTCAATATGATATGGCAGAAATAGGCCATGTAACTTCTTTTATTTATTTATTGCCATACCCTGTGGGGCGTGTGGGATCTTAGTTCCTCAACCAGTGACCAAACCTATTCCCCATGCAGTGGAAGCATGGAGTCCTAATCACTGGACAACTCAGGGAAGTCCTGAGGCTGTGTAACTTCTAAGACTGGATTGTAAAAACAGCATGCCCTGTGCTTTGCCTTCTTGAACACTTTCTCTTGCATCCCAGCTACAAGCTAGTTTGAGGAAGCCCACACTAGTCCACGTGGAGAGACCATATGTAGGTGTTTGGGCTGACAGCCCAGCTGAGGTTCCAGACAACAACCAGCATCACACAATCAGACGTGGGTAAAGATGCCTCCAGATGACCCCAGCCCCCAACCACTGGGACATCTACAGCCTTTGCGTCTTCCCAGGTAAGACTCCAGACATCAGGGAGCATAGATAAGCCACCCCTGTTAGATCCTGTCTCATTTTCTAACCCAGAGTTCATAAAACATAATAATGCTTGTTTTGGGGGCATTGAGTTTGTTATGTAACAGCAGATAACTTAGAACAGTTTTTAAAAAATACACATTGTAAAACTGTTTCAGTGATCTACTATTTAAAAATCTCTCCACAGGCCCTTTTAAGTGAGTTTGCACATGTTAGATGGTAGGTGGTCCACAGAATGACATGGAGGGGTCCTGACAGGAACGGTCCTGCAGGGGAAGAAGTCTAGGCTCATAGTCTTTGCAAAAGAAATTCTCCCTTATTCCTCGGTAAAGGAAGTAGAAGTTTATTCCATATTTATGGCAAGAGTTCCACTGAACCCTGGTTCTTTCACTCAATCATTCATTCACAAGTTCATTCATTTATTCATCAAACAATTGCTGGTCAGTTCCTAATGGCTCAGTTGGTAAAGAACTTGCCTGCAATGCAGGAGACCCGGGTCCAATCTCTGGGTTGGGAAGACCCCCTGGAGAAGGGAATGGCAACCCACTCTAGTATTCTTGCCTACTGTCTATGAGGTCGTAAAGAATCGGACATGAGCAACTAACACTTTTTAGTAAGCTCCAGGCTTGAACGTAGAGCTCAGTAAGTCAGGGTCCCTGGTCCGGAAAGGAAGGCCAGGAATCCAGATGCCTGTAGTGCTCTTTTTCTTTCTTTAATCCTGTAGGCTTATATTTAGGTTCTAGTTTTTGGGCATGGAGGATGCATACTCATAATAAAATTACAGAGAAAAGCATGGGAATGATTAATGTAAATTCAGGATAGGAGTAACTCTAGGAGGATGACAGACTGGTAAGCCCCCCTGGGCAGGGCCTCCAGGGGGCTTCTACGGTTCTGATAATGCTCTATTTCTTAAGCACTGAGTGAGTTCATTTTATTAATATCTTTTAAGCTTTATATAAATATGTATATATATCTCGTAGCCTCTCATGTGTGATATATTTATCAGTAAAAATTTGTAAAGAGTGTTCATCACTAAGAGGTTTATGAAGTACATATTTGGAAACAGAATCAAGTTTCGTTGTCAGCAGTCCAGTTAAATAACATAAAATATCTGCTTAATGAAATATGAACAAGCCATTAAAATAATAATATAATCTTACCTTATTGAAATGAATCCATATCCATGATATATTAAATGAGCAAGCTAACTTAGGACTTCCTTGGCAGTCCAGTGGATAACATTCTGAACTTCAGGGCAGGGGGTAGGGGTTTGATCCCTGGTCAGGAAATCAAGATCCCACATGCCACCCAAAAGCTTAAACTATAGATGCCAAGTGTCTACTGAAAGACGAATGAATCAACAAGATTTGGTATATGACGGAACATTATTCAACCTTAAAAAGAAGGAAATTCCGACACGCACTAAACTTTGAAGATACTCTGCTCAGTGAAATAAACCAGTCACAGAAGAACAAATACTGTAAGACTCCATTCTCATGAGATATTTAGAGAAGGCAAATTCATAGACTGAAAGCAGAATGGTGGTTCCAGAGGCTGGGGGTTGGTGGTGGAGGGGACTGGGGAGTTAATGTTTAATGTGTCCAGAATTTTAGTTGGAGAAGATGAAAAACTTCTAGAGATAAACGGTGGTAATAGTTGCACAACAATGTGACTGTGCTTAATGCCACAGAACTGTGTGGTTAAAAGTGGTTAAAATGGTAAATTTTATGTTTATTTTATCATGAAAAGAAATGGCTATATATTAATATATAATACAATAACCTCTGTGTGTGTTTTTGTAAGACAGAGAAAGAGAGAGGGAAAGAGAGGGAAAATGTATAGGGGAAAATCTGACAGGAATTATATAATATGTCTACAATGGTTATCTTTTGGTGTTCAGGCTACAGATGATTTTTATTTTCTTGCTTATACTTCATGCTTTTCTATATACTATAGTTTTTTTACTCTGAGTAAATTTTGTATGTGTAGTCAGAACACAATAAACCTGATTTAAAAGAAAGGAATTCCATGTTCTATCAAGAAGTGGCAATTGTTGCCAAAACAATCTTGAGGAAAAGGGCAAAGCAGAAGGCATAACCCTCCCAGATTTCAGACAATACTACAAAGCTATAGTAATCAAAAGAGCATGGTATTGGCACAGAAACAGATGTATGCACCATTGGAACAGAATACAGAGCCCAGAAATAAAGAAAATATGGTCAATTAATCTTCAACAAAAGAGGTAAGAATATACAATAGAGAAAAGACAATCTCTTCAGCAAGTGGTGGTAGGAAAGTTGGACAGCCACGTGTAAACCGATGAATTTAGAACACGTCCTCACACCATGTACAAAGATAAACTCAAAACGACTTAAATATAAGACATGACACCATAAAACTCTTAGAGATGAATATAGGTAAAACATTCTCGGACATAAATCATACCAATATTTCTTGGTCAGTCTCCCAAGGCAATAGAAATAAAAGCAAAAATGGACAAAAGGGACCTAGTCAAACTTACAAGCCTTTGTACAGCAAAGGAAACCAAAAAACAAAACAAAAAGAACCTACAGGCTGGGAGAAAGTATTTGCAAATGATGTGAATTTGCATTTGCATCATTTGTATCATTGTATTTGCATCATTAAGCTCTTACAAGAAAAGCTTAATTTTCAAAAATATACTAAGAGCTCACACAACTCAATAACAACAAAAGACCTCCCCCATACAACCCAACTGAAAAATGGGCAGAATATCTAAATAGAAGTTTCTCCAAAGAAGATATCCAGATGACCAACAGGCACATGAAAAGATGCTCAATATTGCTTTTTACTTTAGAAATGAAAATCAAAACTACAATGAGGTACCACCTCACACCAATCAGAATGGCTGTAATTTAAATACTGGAAAGGGTGTGGAGAAAAGGGAATCCTCCTACACTGTTGGTGGGAGTGTAAATTGGCACAGCCACTATGGAAAACAGTATAGAGGTTCTTAAAAAAACTAAAAATAGTGTTGTTGTATGATCCAGCACTCCCAGTCCTGGGCATATATCTGGGCAAAACTATAATTCAAAAAGATAATGCATTCTTATGCAGCACTAATCACAATAGCCAAGACATGGAAGCAACCTAAATGTCCATGGACAGATGAGGGGATAAAGAAGATGTGGTGCATATATACAATGGAATAGGACTCAGCCATAAAAAGAATGAAACAATGCCAATGGAGAGACTGAAAGAAGTAAGTCAGAAAGAGAAAGGCAAACACCGTATGATATCACTTGTACATTCACAAATGAACTTATCTACAAAATAGAAACAGGCTCACAGATACAGAGAACAGACTGGCTGCTGAGGGGGAGTGGGGGTGGGGGAGGGATGGAGTGGGAGTTTGGAATTAGCAGATACAAGCTAGTATACATAGGATGGATACACAACCAGGTCCTCCTGTATAGCACAGGGAGCTATATACAGCATCTTGTGATAAACCATAATGGAAAAGAATATGAAAATGAATGTATACATGCATATAATTGAATCACTTTGCTGTACTGCAGAAATTAATACATCATTGTAAATCAACTAGCTGCAATTCAATACATTTTTTAAAAGAAGCAGCAATTGTGATTGATTAAAGAGACGACAGAGTCAAACAAGCAAGATAAAAAATTAAAAGGAAATTATTCTCCAATAAAAGTGACTCATTGAGGCAACAGTAGAAATCAATAAGGTGAGATGAGCCAGCTTTAGATTTCCTCTCTGACATATTCATGCCTATTTCACAATAGAGTATCTGAAACTACGCTTATCCTCTCTTTGCCAGCTTTAGAGCCAACTCCCCTTATCCATTCCTAAATTTCTTTTCTTTAAGATCGAGTCCTCAACTTCCTCCAGACAAACCCCTAGTGCACATCATCCCCAAGAGACTGACCTTAGTATTTTTGAATGAACAAGAACTCTGGGACCCTAAACCCCCTTCTTCATCACACACTGTGCCTTTTTCTCGGATCTTAGCCTGGCCACAGGATTCTGGTTGTCTTTCCTTTCAGTCATGGAGTCCAGAGGTTTCTCGCTTTCTAAGACAGAGGCTGTGTCCTCCAGAATTCATGTCTTAAAAGTGTCCTCAAGGGGCTTCCCTGGTGGCTTAGTGGTAAAGGATCCACCTGCCAATGCAGGAGACACGGGTTCAATCCCTGATCTGGGAAGATTCCATGTGCCATGGAACTGCTAAGCCCACGCGCCGTAACTACTGAGCTTGCGCCCTAGAGCCTGTGCGGTGCAACAAGAGAAGCCACCACAATGAGAAGCCCATGCACCGCAACTAGAGAAAGCCCACGCAGCAACAAAGACCCAGAACAACAAATAAATGAATGAAAGTATTTTTTCAAAAGCCTCCTCAAATTTTGGTGCTTTCTGTGAGCCTCAGCCTTCCTAGTTCTGCCTATTCCAGCTCCTCTTGGCTGGGTCTACTCTTCCTTCACCTCAAGCTCAGTCGTGTCCCCCTCACCCCATGTAGCTTTGGCCTTAGGACCTGGTGGAGCTTAGTATAGTCTTGCAGAGACAGCCTTTTCATAAACTAATGGGATGGACAGGCTTCCAGAAAAGCCATTTGACCCTTTGAAAGAAGATTCTGAAAATATTTTGTAGCCTTTGAAACTCTTGACTTTACAATTCCATTTCTGAGACTCTATCTTAAGGAAATATTCCAAAATGAAAGGACACAAATTAATGCAGAAATAGGAATCATGTAATTTAAGTCAGCAAAATAGCAGATGCAGCCTAGATGTCTAAGAGCAGAAGATTAATCAAATGAAGCAAATTATAGCCAGTGTGTATTGTGGACAGTTATGCAGCCATGAATAAATTTGTGGAGTATCATTAATGCTATGGGGAAAATACCGGATCAAAATTATGTATTTGGTATGATTTCAAGTGAAATAAAAAAGTCATAGAACCAAAATAGAAAAGAAATATGCCAAAATATTAATAGTTTGCCTCTGGGTGGTAAGATTCTAGGTACATTTTTTCCCCGTTTGTCTTTGTACTTAGACTTTTCATGTGTTCCATGGGAGTACAAATCACTTTTATAATCTGTAGGAAAAAACTCCAAAAGACTTTCCACACACAGGAGAAGAAATAACTACATCACGCTCGGACTGGGTGTCCTAGTCTGAATGGCTAGGTTCCCGAGTATTGAGCTGGCCAAAAAGTTTGTTCGGGCTTTTCCATAACATCGTATAAAAGATCCAAACTAACTTTTGGGCCAACCCATTATACGAGGGTGGTCCACTGAGAACCTAACTTGGGCTTTGTCTTTCTGCTGATGTCTTGTAAGGGGCTCCTGTTTATGCTGGGTGGGCGCAGATAAGCCGATCTGTGCTCTGCCTGATGGAGATGGAATATGGAGGACAGGGTAGAACACATCCTTTGTTCTGGGGAGCTGGTGTTGGCAGACAGGCCTGGGCTGGTTCTCAGGAACTCAGGGAAGCAGGCACAAGGGTTGCTATTCACGGAGAGGCAGCTGTCTGAGCCCGGGTCCCTCTGTGAATGGGAAAGGCCTGAAAGAACCGGGAATCAGGAGCCAAGGCCCTGGGCGCTTGCGAGGCCCCCCAGGCTCGTGGAGGAAGGCGTGGTCCTGACAGCCCAGCTGGCATGGGCAGGGATGGTGGAGTGAGATTTTCCTGCAGCACCAGTGACTAGGAGGAAGATGGCAGCTCTGCAGCAGGAGACTCAAGCTCCCTGTTTCTCGGTGAGACTGGTGGCCGATTCCCTCCTGTGATGGCAGCCTGTCCCCCTACCTGATTTCTGGGGAGTTTTCCACTCCCCGCTCCCACCCCCCACCCCAGTGTTCACTGTCTCTGCACTGGCGTCTGTGGCTCCTGTCCATCTTGCATCTCACAGGCTGGCCAGTCATACTTCTCAATCCATCATTTCATTAAAGTCAAATTCTTCAACTCTTAGGGTTCAAGGTTTTTTCCCCCATAACTCTTTTTTAAAACTGTGTTTTCCCCTTTAACTCTATCTTTTTTTAAAAAATGTGTCAACTCAGTTATTCTATTTTTAAAATGTTTTTATTTTATTTACTATTTATTTGGCCTCACCAGGTTTTAGTTACAGCACATCTTTAGTTGTAGCTTGCAAACTCTTGGTTGTGGCATGTGGGATCTAGGTCACTGACCAGGGATCAAACCCGGGTCCAGTGCATTGGGAGTAGTCTTAGCCAGTGCACCACCAGGAAGTCTCCACTTTAATAGCTCTATAAACCATTGCCTGCCCAGCGTGGTGACAACAGATTCAAGGTTTCCTCTTCAAGTTGTAAGTACGATCATCTGATCAATCTTAGGAATTTTGGTTAGATTTGTGGGTCAGGGAATTGGAATTGGAAGTCATCTGGAGACAGGGGTACCTCTAGGGGCAAATAATAGCCAGTTTGGGGCTTCTCCAGTTTTGGGGTTGGCAGGTGGTCAGGACTGTGCCAGCTTGCTCTAGCAATAGTACACATTTTACTGAGGCTGGTGGTGGATGCCCGGTCTGGGTACAGAGCAGTATCCCTCTTCCTGAATGCCCTGGCACATGGGCATTGCCGGTGCTGGCCTGGAGTCTCAAATGAGACTGCGGAGGTGTGGGTGGCTACAGGGGCGAAAGGAGCCCCGCTGAACACGGAAGGGGAGCCTGAGGGAGGTGCTGGAGAGGAAAGAAAATTTCCATTTGGCTTTTCCAGCTTCTTGCCACGTCCCTAGAGCACAGCAACTTGGCGGCTCTCCTAGTGCCTGATCCCTAGTCTTCCTTCATGAATTTTTCATTTCAGGCAAAGAGCCCTTATCTCTCACCGGGGCTGCTATGGGAGCCTGCTTTCCCAGCATCTGGAGACAGAGCAGATGAAGAATTGCATTAAGGCAGAATTATCTGTCTCTGGAGAGAGGAAGGGCACTCTGTGCTCCTGGAGGGACAGCTCCTATCCCGTATTACTGTAGGTTTCCATCCTTCAGAAGAAGGCTGGGCTACTGTTTTTTTTTTGGGGGGGGGAGGCTACTGTTTTATTGAGATACTATCGAGGGCAGAGAGAAGCCCACCAGGCTCCTCTGTTCATGGGATTTCCCAGGCAAGGATACTGGAGTGGGTTGCCATTTCCTTCTCCAGGGGATCTTTCCAACCCAGGGATCAAACCTCTGTCTCCTGCACTGGCACGTGGATTATTTACCACTAAGTCACTCGGGAAACCCATGGGCTGAACTGAGTTTCCCCCAAAGATATGTTGAAATCCTAACCCCCAGTACTTCAGACTGTGACTTTATTTGGAAATAGAGTTGTTGCCGTTGAATTAGTTAACATGAGACACAGAGACACGGCGGGAGAAGGCCATGAAAAGATGGAGTAGAGCCTGGAGTGATACAATATAAGACAAGGATTCCTAAAACCCCCAGCAACTAGAGAAAGACCAGGAAGGATTCTCCTGTACAGGTTTCGGATGGAGTGTGGCCCTGCTGATAACCTTGATTTTGGACTTCAAGCCTCCAGAACTGAGACAATATATTTCTATTATTTGAAGCCACCCAGCATGTGGTGCTTTGTTACAGCAGCCCTGGGAAACTGATACACTCTCTCAGAATAGACTCTGGAAACCAGACCCCAGAATTCCTGCCCAACTGGTACCAAGACCTCCATTCGTCCTCTTGCCAAGGATACAATATTAGTGCCAATGTATAATATTAGACCTGAAAACGGAAGTGGGAAAGAAAATAGGGAGTTGTAGGTCTAGCGTCACTGGTTCACAAGGCCTGTGAGCTGAAGGGAACCTAGCTAGACCTGGCAAGCTAGAGTTCTAACACAGTGCCCTCTGAGACAATTTTCCTTTTGTTATTCTTCATCTTTTACGGCTGCCTTGGAAAGTCCCAGTGGATAGAGCAAGGAGAAATGAGAATTGTTGAAGAGGAAACAGTGCCACCCTGAGGCCAGGGTGCGAACTGCAGCAGGAATCATTCTGTGATCCCAAGGGGACCTGCCTCTGAGAGCGTCATGCACCAGATCCACCCCGCCCTCCCCGATTCCACAGCCACAGTTCCTTTAGAGGCTTTATTTTTTATTTTCTTACCAAAAATATCAGTTTCCTCATGGAAGCTCCCCAGAGAATTCTTAGCTGTTTACTAATGGTGAGAAGTCAGTCCTCCAAGCTCCCAAGGAATGCAGTCCCTAACTCCCCATGGCCCCTTTGGAACGCCTGCTTCTCCTCACCCCCAGAAACCCCCACCACGCCGCCAAGTGCTCCTGTCACTTAGAGAGGAACCCTTGAGTAGCTGAGAAGTGTTATCCTGGGGCAGCCTCTCAAGCAGAGCTCACGTGCTTTCCTGTGTGCCTGCTCAGTCCCTCAGTCGTGTCCAACTCTGCAACCCCGTGGACTGTAGCCCGCCATGCGGGCTATAGTTTCTAATCTGTCCATGCGATTTCCCAGGCAAGAATACTGGACTGGGTTGCCATTTCCTCCTCTAGGGGATTTTCCTGACCCAGGGATGGAACCTGTATCTCTGTGCCTCCTGTGATGGTAGGCAAATTCTTTACCACTGAGCCACCTGGGAAGCCCCCATATGCTTTCAGAGGGAGTTAAATAGATCTTTTCCCCTTTTCACTGAGCATTATTTTAAATTGTATCAGTTATAGGTTAAACCGGATTGACAGTGTGAAAAAGACTAAAGACTGCTTGCTGTCTCTCCTGGCATTGCCCGCACATCAACCCTGATTGTTATCATCCTCATTTTATAGACAGGGAACTTGAGGCCCAGGGAGATGAATGACTTGCTCAAGGTCATGCAGGAATAAGGAACACTGCTGGATCTCTCATCTCTTTTCTTTCCCCCATTCTATCTTCTGCAAGCATCTCCAAAGGGATTAAGCATTCAAATCCTTGCCACAATCTCTGCTCTAGGGCATGGTGTTCTTTTTACTGTTACTTCTTAAACTGTTTTCTACTACATTATTCAAGTTGCAGAATCAATATCTATCTATTGTAACTGAATAAATATCTCTACCACCACCTCCTAAGGTGAACAATATTAACAGTTCGGTGAGTTTTTTTCCTATTTTTTTCCCTAAGGAAATACAAATGCAAATTTGTAAAAATGCAGATAGGAGTTCCCCACTTCCATTTACAACACTTTAATCAAAAGCAAAAATCACCTTGTACAACTGGCCTACAATGTATTTTTCACTTAACAATATACCATGACCAATTTTTTACAAATAATATTGACCCTTCTTGTTCCTAATAGCAGTCCAAAATTTCATAGTGCAAAATGCGCCATAAATTATTCAATCACCCCCCGGTTGGTGGACATCCAGGTTGTTTCTTGTGATTATTGTTATTGTCAATAATCTGGCAATAAATGTCTCTGTAAATGTCTTCCTAGAAACCAGTGCTTTACTTTTGTGGGATGTATTCCTAAAAGTAGGAATGTAGGATCAAGGTGTTTGCACATTAAAACTGGGAACAAACTGAATTTCCAACAATAGGAGGTTGATTAGCACACATCCCACACGAGGAAACATTCCTTACAAATAACAGCAAATTGCTATTGGTTTTGAAAAGTGCTTGAAGCTATTTAGAGAAAGTCATGTTATGTTGTGTTACCCTATTTTGTAAAAATATGTGCGTAGAATAAAAGACTTTGAGAAAGAATACTGAAATATTATCAGTGGTCATTTCTGAGTGGTGGGGTCAGAAGCGATCTTTATTTTCTTATCTTGCCTTGTCTATAGTTTCTAAAATTTCCCCAAGAAAATGTGTAGTAATGTGTTAGGCTCCCTCAGGTTGCAGGGAGGCAGAGAAGAGACCAGCTCAGGTGTCTGACCTGGCAAAGGTGAGGTTATTTTAAGGTTTCACCAGAAAGGTGAGGATGCCAGGTGTCTAGGAGGCTGGTAGATTATTCAGGATGGTGGTGGCTCTGGCGGCTCCGTGGGAGAAGTGGGGTAAGCTTCTGCTCAGCCTTCAAGGCTAGTGGAGGTGCTGGCCTCGCTCCAAGGGATGCCCTCAAGTGCATCTTTGTCCAGGCATTTTGCCCTGGCTTCTGCTTTGCCCTGGAGTCTCAGCCTCTGTTGCTGCTTCCAATGCCTGGCTCCATGCTCCTCTGTGCTTGAAGGATCTGCTTCTGTTCCTTCCATGGCTTCTGCTTATGGACCTCCTAGTCTCAGCTCCTCTACCACTCCGTGTCCCCCTTCTCTGAGAGTCTTGCACTCTCTATAAACCCTTTAAGAAACATGATCTGGGACTTCCTTGGTGGACTAGTGGTTAGGACTCTGCTTTCCATTGCAGGAGATGCAGGTTTGATCCCTGGTGCGGGAACTAAGATCCCACGTGCTGTGGGTCAGCTAAGCCCAAGCACCATAACTAGAGACGCATGCGCACTGCAACAAGGACCCAGCACGCGGCTTCCCTGGTGGCTCAGTGGTAAAGAATCCATCTGCCACTGCAGGAGACACGGGTTCAGTCACTGATCTGGGAAGATCCCATATGCCACGCAACAACTAAGCTCTGGCGCCACAACTCTTGAGCCTGTGCTCTAGAGCCCGTGCTTGGCAACAAGAGAAGCCACCGCAGTGAGGCCTGTGCACCACAGCTGACGAGTAGCCCCCGCTCCTGGCAACTAGAGAAAAACCCGAGCATAGAGAAAAGCCCAAGCACAGCAACGAAGACGCGGACAACCAAAAATAGATAAATAAGAACATTAAAAAAAAAAAAAAAAAAGACCTAACACAGCTGAAAAAGAAAAAACAAACAAACAAACAAACGATCTGACTGGGTGGCCAGTATGGGGAGCACCCGTTGGGCACAGCTCTAGCACCTGTCCAGGTCAGGTCGCACTGGTCAGCCTTTGTCAGAGATCCCTGGCCAGGTCAGCTGTCACAACGGTGGGGGGATTAGGCTGCATGTCACTTTTCTGTGACAACCAGAATGGCCGTGTTCATTTTCTAAGGCTGCTGAGTCAAAGTGCCACAAACTTAAATAACAGAAAGGTATTGTCTCACAGTTCTGGATGCGGGATCAATCTGAGATCAGTGTCAGCGGGACTGGTTTCTCATGAGGGCTGTGAGGGAGAATCTTGTCCATGCTCGCTTTCTGGTGGTTTGCTGGCAATCTTTAGAGCTCCTGGGCTTACGGCATCACCACGATCATAGCCTCTATCTTTACACTGTGTTCTCCTTGTGTGTGTCTGTGTCCAAATTCCTTTTTATAATGACATCAGTCATATTGCATTAGGGATTAGGAGGCATTTACATCAAACAGAACTGCTTTAGCCACGGTGAAATTCTAAGACCTAGCTGGCCAGCTGGTTTGATACTAATTTAGAATTTACTTCATCTCTATGTCCTGCAAACAGGCTATTCCTTTAATATATAATCATAAGTGTATGTCACTGGATAGCTTTGTTATTAAATATAATTAAAACTAGCGTGGTGATACAGTGCATGACAGTCCATCTGGCCAAGGCAGGGGACACAGATTTCATCCCAAATCCCAGAAGATTCCACATGAGCCCATGAGCTGCAACGACTGAGCCAGCAAGCTTCAACTTCTGAAGCCTGTGCTCCACAACAGGAGAGACCACAGCAATGAGAAGCCTGCATACGTCAGTGAGAGTAGCCCCCACACCCCACAGCTAGAGAAAAGCCCAAGCAGCAATGAAGACTGAAGACCCAGTGCAACCAAAATAAATAAATAAAAACAAAAATTATAAAACCTAGCCTTATGATTTTTGAGGTTTTTAAATATTTTTCTTTCTTTCTTTTTTTTTTTTTTTTCAACCTTGGCCGCACCAGGTCTTAGTCACAGCATGTGGGATCCAGTTCCCAGACCAGGGATCGAACCCAGGCCCCCTGCTTTGGAAGCGTAGAGTCTCACCTGCAAGACCGCCAGGGATATCCCATGATTTCTCAGGTTTAATCTCCTCCTAAACCATACCAAACCCCTGCCAAACAGTCCCTGGCCTATGGCAGGCTCAGGGGCCCCGAAAGGAAGTTAGGCCACAGCACTCCTGTGTCTCTCAACACTAAACTAGGGACCAGCTCTGAGTAATCGAGTTGAATAACATTGTGGGGGAAATCTGTTTCCATCCTCTGGCCCAGGAACCTAGCCTCCATTTATGGTCTTGTTCCCATGGGAAAATGCATTCCAAATTCCAAACAACGGATCTGTACAGGAACTTTCACTCTGGAGGTTAGGGACTGCCAGAATGTGTTTTCTCATAGCTTAGTTTTCTAGTAGCTTCCCATGAGTCCTGTCCCCCAGCCCCTTCCTCACCTCCCGTCTGCCCTATACACACTCAACCCTCAAATGGTACCTCTTCTGTGAAGTCTCAGCCAGTTTCCTCTCTCTCTCTCCCTTGAACCCCAGAACCTTTGGGCCTGGGCTGCAGTGCCTTCCTTGCTTTGCCTGGGCTCTAGGGAACTGTGTGCAAGGTTCCTGACCTCTAACAGGATCTTAAGATCCTTGAGGGCAAAATTGTATGTTTCTCATCTTTGTATCCTTCCGGGATGACTTGTCTGGTGGCTCAGTGGTAAAGAATCTGCCTGCTAATGCAGGAGATGTGGGTTCAATCCTTGGGTCAGGAAGATCCCCTGGAGAAGGAAATGGCAACCCACTCCAGTATTCTTGCCTGGGAAACCCCATGGACAGAGGAGCCTGGTGGGCTACAGTCCCTGGGGTCACTTAGTGGCTAAACAATAACAACAATCCTTTCAGGAAGAGTGTGAGGCAGACAGCATTCGCAAAGCAGCTACCGTTCGCCAGACTCTGAAACAATGCTTCTTGTAGGCTTTCTTTTACTTATTCCCCTGCCCCCAGCCCAAGACTGGACACATTCTAGATACTCAGTGTGTAATTCTTAAATGGATTGAATCCCTTTCTATGAAAACCTTCCTGCAGGTTTCTTTCCCTGTCTTTTCCTGGCCCCTGGAGCCTGCTGTCCCAAGCTCCTGGACTCATCGGTGTTATTCAAGCTGCCCCTGCCTCCCTCAGGGCTGAGGGAATTGGCCAGGTGGCAGGATTTGCTCCTAAGGGAACTGTCATCTGGCATCTGTGGGAAGTCCAGCCCCCTCCTGTCCCCACCCCCCCAGCTGATGGGACCCACTGAATGCACTGGCTCCCCTGCTCCGGTGAGAACAGGAACACGTTGGCTCTCTGGGACTCACAACGTGAGAACAGGTGCGCTGAGGAGAAATCTCAGTCTGAAAGCCCAGGTGCACACAAGGTTTAGCTTTGTTTTTCATGAATCAAGCACTTTGCCAAACTGCTGTTGTTCAGTGGCTAAGTCGTGTCTGACCCCGTGGACTGCAGCACGCCAGGCTTCCCTGTCCTTCACTATCTCCCCGAGTTTGCTGAAACTCACGTCCATTGAGTCGATGATGCCATCCAACCATCTCATTCTCTTTCCCCTTCTTCTCCTGCCTTCAATCTTCCCAAACATCAGGGTTTTTTCCAACAAGTTGGCTCTTTGCATCACGTGGCCAAACCTGCTAAACTGGGGGGAGCTTAACTCCAGCTCTTCTTAGAGATGAGTTCCTTGCTCCCCTATCCCACCCCAGGGTTGATTTCAGTCCTCACATCTTAGGCTGTGCTGAGCTGTCTCTCACTGGATATATGCCCATGTGGTTACCGCTGAGACGTCCACAACCATGCCCCCTGGTCTTTCAAGTTGCAAATTCCATCTCAGCTAGCCCTCTACCAAGACACACTCTTCAGCCAACCCATCAGGGGTCACATGTGAGGTTTCCAGGTCTTCCAGAGAGTCAGGTCCTGTCTGCGCTGCTCCTAGGACCCCTGACCTCCCGGTCCTCCCAGGCCCATCTGCCTTCCCCTTCCTCCCAGATATTTTTGTCTCCTCCAGGAAATCTTCTCTATCTTGGGGCCTTAAATCAGCACTCCAGGAAGGGAGTTTGTATTTTGTGGGTGACTTCTGTTTACTGCTGCAGCCCTGCCCAGAGATAGGGAGACCACACTCTTTGAAGGAATGGAAAAATTATCAATACAAGGAGGAAGAAAAAAATCCTACATGAATACATCAAAACGCTTATCCCGATCTTATTGATTGCCCCTAACCCCAGCTCTTCTGTCAAGAGTGAACATGCCTTGATTTGGGGCACCAGGAAGAGCTCAGGCAGGGTGGACTGCCACCTTCAGAGGGACTCCAAGTCCTACTGCTGTTTGTCCACAGCCACCCTGATGGCGTGGAGAAGAACCCAGGGCTTCATCCCAGTGGTCAGCACGCTGGGATCAGATTGTGGGAGCCCTGAATAAGAGTGAAGAAACCCTTCAGCCTAAGCAAAATAAGAAAGGAGGGGTTGATTTCTAGGAGGGGAGTAAGCAGGAAGTCTTTGTGGAGGAGGTGGCATTCAGCGTGACTTAGATGTGACTGGAAGCAGGGGAGAAAGGAGTGGCCTGGTTGGGGAGCTGGCGAGGGTGGGGGGAAACGGACAGTGCATTGCACCTTGAGTATTTGCTCCAAAAGCAACAGCTTTTCAATTTTTGAGCTAAAACACTGACCCGGTGAAAAGACGTTTGAGGGGATAGAGTCAGAGCAAAACCACAGGGTTATGGAGAAGGTGGTGGAAATCTTAGGTCCTGTTGCCGAGCTGTTCGAGCAGACCCAAGAGCCAGACCGCCAGGGCTCCAACCCTGGCTGTGCTACTCATCAGCTGCACCTCCTTCAGTAAATTACAAGCCCCCTCTGGCCCATGGATTCCTTAGCTGCGATGTGTAGGTGATAAAAATCCTCATCAAGTGGCTGTGCAGATGAACTAGATGTGTAAGAAGTTAATACTTGTGAATTTACCTGTATATGTATTAATGAATTAATACGAGTAAGAAAGCGTTTAGACTAGTACTCAGCATATAGCAATGGCTCATTGGACATCAGCCATGTTCCTGTTTGTAATGATGGAGATGATGAAGATAATGGTATGATGGTGGCTCCCCTACCAACTAAACACCGTAAGGGGCCTTAGGCCTTAGTCCCCTTCCAGCCCCACCCCCTCACTGTTAGTCTCCAGCTGAGCCTCTGATTCCAAGTAGGGGAAGACACCTGTGCCCTTTGAGATTCAAGGTTTCTAATTCTGTGACTATCTGACTGCTGTCCCATCTAGGCTTCTCTGCTGCTCAGGTGTGGGGCCTAGGGGAGGTGGGCCCCGCTGATGGAGAAGAGTTTCCCCTCGGTCAGCAGAGCAGGTTGAGGGAAGAGTTATTCCCCCAGCTCCACGTCTCACTTGGTTCAGCTCTCTTCTTAGCCGTCTCCTAAGACATCTACATGTAAGCCCTGACAGAGGCACAGGCTTACCCAGGTCTTGCAGCCAATGAATGGCCGATGTTGAATTCAAACTCAGTCCATCTGGCTTTTAACTAATGCACTAAAGCCACTGCAATAGATCAGATATCAAAGAAGTTTCTAGGAGTCTTGATGCCTTTAGTGGCTCTGTGCCGGCAAATGCTGATGGGCCAAGATAGAATGATCACAAGGATATGTATTAGTTGCTCAGTCGTGTCCAACCCTTTGAGACTCCATGGACTGTAGCCCTTCAGGTTCCTCTGGCCATGGGATTTCCCAAACAAGAATACTGGGGTAGATAGCCATTCCCTTTTCCAGGGGATATTCCTGACCCAGGGATGGAACCCGGGCCACCTCCTCTTTGCAGGTGGATTCTTTACAATCTGAGCCAACAGGGAAGTCCCATCATAAAGTATGTAATAAACAAACTATAAGAAAGCAGAATTTAAGCCAAAATTCAGAAGAAAAGCAATCTTTTCTATTCCCTTGCAAAACACCCCAAAACTTTGTTGGCTTAAAACCACAAAACTCACATTTGCTCAAGATTCTGTAACATGGGGAGGTGTTGGCAGGGACAGCTCTTCTCTGGTCTGCATGCCATCATCTGGGGCCGCTTGACTGAGGCTGGAGGAGGCTGGACTCACTTGGTTGGAAGTTGATGTCGGCTGTTGGATGGGCCCCACCTGGAGCTGTCAGCCCAGGGGACCACCTCTTCATAGCCTCCCCACACAGCTAAGTGGAGCTTCCCGCAGCATGCCAGCTGGGTTCTGAGTGGGAGAACCTCCAAAAGGACAGGCCAGGTGTTCAGGTACTTTTTCAGCCTCTGCTAGCATCTTTTTGCTAATGCCCCATCACACAAATTTGTTACAAATTTTCAGGGTAGGAGGTGCTATGGTGGTGGTTTAGTTGCTAAGTCGTGTCTGACTCTTTGCGACCCTGGGGACTGTCGTCCACCAGGGTCATCTGTCCACTGGATTTCCCAGGCAAGAGTACTGGCGTGGGTTGCCATTTCCTTCTCCACGGGATGTTCTTGACCCAGAGACTGAACTCCTGCAATGAGTCTCCTGCGTTGGCAGGCAAATTTTTTACCAGCTGAGCCACTAGGGAAGCTCCAGGGGGTGCTATACACAGGCAAATACTAGAAAGTATGGCTTATTGGGAGCCGCCAAAGTGGCAGTCAGCCTCCACTTTTTTTCCAAATCTTCCCCCTTTGTGCCTGTGACACCGTCTCTTCCAGGCTGAAACATTGCTCTGGCCGGTAGCCTCTCTCAGCTCAGCCTTTGCTCTCCCCTCATTTAATCACCCCTTTTCAGCCAACACACCACTTGCATCACAGCTGCTATTTCCAAACAGCTTCCTCAGCCCTGCTTTTCCCTAGGATACTGCCCTGTCTCCTTCCTTCACTTTCAAAATCCTTCAAAGAGCTGCTGACGCTGGAAGTAGAAAGGGTCACCAAAAGCCCATGTGCTGAATTTATTGAATTTTTTAATTTGCCCATTTAAAAGAATAATGTCTTTATTGTTTTCAATAACTATACCAATATGCATTTCTTCTGAATGTATAAATATTGGGTTGGCCAAAAAAGTTCATTTAGGCTTTTCCATAAGATCTTATAGAAAAATCTGAATGAACTTTTTGGCCAACCCCGATAAATCTATTCAAAATATACTCCTCTGGACTATAAGTTAAAAAAAAAAGAATGTATTCATAAGAAACCTAAACCACTTTGTGACACTTAGCTTTCAACAAAGAGATATTCCATAAAAAATATTCTTCTTTAAGAAGAGGAAGATGGATTTGGGGAGACAGTCACCAGTCTCTGCCACTTTCCTTAACCGTCTGAATTGGCGTTTTCCAGTAACTTCCTCACCAGGCCCTCTGCTCCTTCTCTTCCTAATCACCTGTTCATGCTGCAGCCAGAGGGATCTTTCTAAAGTTTAGACCTGAACACCTCACTCTCCCACTTAAAAACCTCTTCACCACATCTCACTGTTCACAGGATAAATCCGAACACTTAGAATAACAGTTTATGGGGACTTCCCTGGTGGTCCAGTGGCTAAGCCTCCACATTCCCAATGCAGGGGGCCTGGGTTCAATCCCTGGTCAGGGAACTAGATCCCACATGCCACAACTAAAGATCCTGCAAGCTGCAACAAAGACTGAAGATCCCACATGCTGCAGCTAAGACCCGGCAAAGCCAAAAATTTAAAAAAAAAAAAAAAAGATTTATAGACTCACCTACCTTGTTTTTCCAACCTCATTCCCTAGTATTCTTTTCTTCTACCAACTCCAGAGTTGGCCTCACCTTTCTAAGCTTGTGGAATGTTCTTTATTTATCTATTTTTAAAGATTTATTTATTTATGGCTGCGCTGGGTCTTTGTTTGGAGAAGGAAATGGCAATCCACTCCAGTACTCTTGCCTAGAAAATCCCATGGACGGAGGAGCCTGGTGCAGGCTACTGTCCATGGGGTTGCATTGCTGTGCAGGCTTTCTCTAGTTGCAGCAAGCAGGGGCTCCTCTCTAGATGTGGTGGCTTCTCTTGTGGAGCAGGGGCAGGCAGATTCTTAACTACTGCACCACCAGGGAAGCCCTCAAGGCATGTTCTCTAGCATTTGCCTTCTGATACTTTGAGCACACCGCTCCCTCCACTCCCTTTGTTGGTAATGTCCTTTCCTGCTTGCTTTACTCCACTCATGTATTAAGACCCCAGTCAAACAGCCCTCACTCTGTGAGGTCTGCTCTGAGTCTCATTCCTAGGGAGGATTAATCACTGCTCTTTATACCTTAGCTGCATTTGGTATAAACTTATAGGAGAGAATGTTTCAAACCACAGTCTTTTGTGTCTTTGCTGTTACTTTGTAAGCTTAATGGGGCCAAGAATTCTTTTTTCAGAGTCTTGCACACAGTAAGTGTGAAATAAATGCAAAAAAAAAAAAGCCAAATAAGACTTGAAAAAATTCCCATGGGTGCCCATCATGGGGCAGACATTCACATTTATACTCTCATTTTCTTTTAAAGACTTAAAATTTGTCCCGCAATATAGACGTTGAAAATGGACTTGAGGGAAAAATAAAACATTTGTGTATTTGCTTTTATACGCACAAGATACTTTTGGAAATATTCATAATGAAAAAAGATACATGTACCCAAGTGTTTATTGCAGCACTGTTTATAATAGCTAGGACATGGAAGCAACATAGATGCCCATTGATAGACGAGTGGATAAAGAAGTTATTGGACATATATACAATAGAATATTCAGTTCAGTTCAGTCGCTCAGTTGTGTCCAACTCTTTGCGACCCCATGAATTGAAACACGCCAAGCCTCCCTGTCCATCACCAACTCCCAGAGTTCACTCAGACTCACGTCCATCGAGTCAGTGATGCCATCCAGCCATCTCATCCTCTGTCGTCCCCCTCTCCTCCTGCCCCGAATCCCTCCCAGCATCAGAGTCTTTTCCAATGAGTCAGCTCTTCACATGAGGTGGCCAAAGTACTGGAGTTTCAGCTTTAGCATCATTCCTTCCAAAGAACACCCAGGACTGATCTCCTTCAGAATGGACTGGTTGGATCTCCTTGCAGTCCAAGGGACTCTCAAGAGTCTTCTCCAACACCACAGTTCAAAAGCATCAATTCTTCGGTGCTCAGCCTTCTTCACAGTCCAACCCTCACATCCATACATGACCACTGGAAAAACCACAGCCTTGACTAGACAGACTTTTGTTGGCAAAGTAATGTCTCTGCTTTTGAATATGCTATCTAGGTTGGTCATAACTTTCCTTCCAAGGAGTAAGCGTCTTTTAATTTCATGGCTGCAGTCACCATCTGAAGTGATTTTGGAGCCCCAAAAAATAAAGTGTGACACTGTTTCCACTGTTTCCACTGTTTCCACTGTTTCCCCATCTATTTCACAATAGAATATTACTCATCGATAAAAGGAATGCATGTGAGTCAGTTCTAGTGAGGTGGATAAACCTAGAGCCTATTACACAGAGTGAAGTAAGTCAGGAAGAGAAAAGCAAGCATTGTGTACCAACACATACATATGGAATCTGGAAGGATGGTACTGATGAACCTATTTGCAGGGAGCAATGGAGACGCAGACACAGAGAGCCAATTTGTGGACACAGTAGGGGAGGAGAAGGAGGGATGAATTGAAAGAGGAGCATGGAAACATATGTAAAACAGACAGCCAGTGGGAATTTGCTGCATGACCCAGGGAGCCCAAACCTGGTGCTCTGTGACAACCTAGATGGGCGGGATGGGGTTGAAGTTGGGAGAGAGGTTCAAGAGGGTATACATACAAGCATATGTATACCAATGGCTGAATCATCTCGATGTACGGCAGGAACTAACACATTATTATAAAGCAATTATCCTCCAATTAAAAATAAATAATTTTATCAAAAAAAGCTATCATAGTCTATCAAACCTAAAGTAACATCAGTTTCAAGATGCTCCATTGTTTCGTCTTCAGGAAAGAAATGAAAAAGACTGCTAACTGGAGATGCAAAAGAAACAGCACAGTTAATGCCTTATTTGGAAGAAGAACAAAGTTGGAGGGCTGACACTACCGAACTTCACGAATTATTTGCAAGCTGTGGTAATCAAGACAGTGCGATACAGGTGAAAGGAGAGAAAAATAGATCAATGGAATAGAATAGAATAGAGAACCCAGAAATAGATTCCCATAAATGGATTCCCAGTTGTTCCAAATGGTTCTGGAACAACTGGACACCACATGCGCAAAAAAAAAAAAAAAAAGAAGAATCTGGACACAGATCTTAGATCTTTCACAAAAATTAACTCAAAGTGGATCATAGAGCTAAATGCAAAATGCAAGCTTATAAAACTCCTAGAAAATGCCATGGAAGAAAATCTAGATGATCTTGGATATGGCAGCGATCTTTTAGATATAACATCAAAGCGACAATTCATGAAAGAAATCATTAAACTTAAAACCTTAAGCTCTGTGAAAGAACTGTCAAGATGAGAAGAGGCACAAACTAGGAGAACATTTTTACAAAAGACATTTCTGCTAAAGGACTGTTATTTGCAATATTGAAAGAACCGTTACATCTCAACAATAAGAACATGGATAAGCTGATATTTAAAATGGGCCAAAGAGTTGAAAAGCTACTTCCCTAAATAACATACACGTAAGGCAAATAAGTACATGAAAAGATGCTCCACGTTATACGTCACTGGTGGTGGTTTAGTCACCAAGTCACGTCTGACTCTTGCGACCCCATGGACCATAGCCCTCCAGGCTCCTCTGTCCACGGAATTCCCCAGGCAAGAATACTGGAGGGGGCCGCCATTTCCTTCTCCACTCACATGTCATTAGTGAAATGCAAATTAAACAACAGTGAAAAATCATTACATGCCTAGGAGAATGGCTGAGACCTGGAACACTGACAACACCAAATGCTGTGAAGATATGAGGCAAAAGGAACTCTCGTTCACTGCCGGTGGGAATGGGAAAACTGTTTGGGGGCTTCTCATAAAATCAAACACACTCTTACCCTGTGACATGGCAATGCTCCTTGGTATTTACTCAAATGAGCTGAACATTTATATCCACACAAAAACCTATACACAGATGTTTATAGTAGTTTTATTCATAATTTCCCAAACTTGGAAGCAACTAAGATGTTTTACAGTAGGCGAGTGGATAAATAAATTGTGATACATCCAAATAGTGGAAAAATATTCAGTGCTAGAAAGAAATGAGCTGACTATCCCTTCCCCGTTGGTAACCATAAGTTCGTTCTCTAATTCTGTGAGTTTGTTTCTGATCTGCAAGTTCATTTGTACTATTTCTTTTTAGATTCTGCTTATATGCCATAGTTAGGGAGTTTGGGATTGACATGTACACACTGCTATATTTGTTTATTTATTTAAAACTTTTAATTTTATAGTGGGGTATAGCTGATTAACAATGTTGTGATAGTTTTGGGTGAACAGCGAAGGGACTCAGCTGTCCATTCTCCTTAAAACTCCCTTCGCATTGAGGCCGTCACATAACATTGCACACTGCTATATTTAAAGTGAATAACCAACAGGGACCTACCATACAACACAAGGAATGCTGCTAACTGTTATGTAACAACCTAAATGGGAAAAGAATTTGAAAAAGAATAGATACATGTATATGTATAACTGAATCACTTTGCCATATACCCTAAACTATTACAACATTGTTAGTCAACTATGCTATGCTATACTATGCTAAGTCGCTTCAGTCGCGTCCGACTCTGTGTGACCCCATAGATGGCAGCCACCAGGCTCCCCCGTCCCTGAGATTCTCCAGGCAAGAATACTGCAGTGGGTTGCCATTTCCTTCTCCAATGCATCAAAGTGAAAAGTGAAAGCGAAGTCGCTCAGTCATGTCTGACTCTTAGCGACCCCATGGACTCCAGCCTACCAGGCTCCTCCATCCATGGGATTTTCCAGGCAAGAGTACTGGAGTGGGGTGCCATTGCCTTCTCCGTAGTCAACTATACTCCAATATAAAATAAAAAGTTAAAAAAAAGAAAGAAATGAGCTATTGAAAGGTTGTTGCTATGAGCCGTGAAATGATACTGGGATTCTTGGCCTCCGGAGGAGAGGAATTCGATCCCGAGCCAGTGACGAGGCTCGATCACTCAGAGATTTTGTGTGATAAAGTTCTGTTAAACTATAAAAGAGATAGAGAAAGCCTCTGACATAGACAACAGAAGGGGCAGAAAGAGTGTCCCCTTGCTAGTTTTCAGCAAGAAATTATACACCTATTAGTAGGCTGCTAATTAGAGAAAGGAAATGTCTCAAAACTCAGAGAGTGGCACCAGGCCCCTCACCCACAACATGCATTTTGAGATAACATTGGCATAAGATGAGTCATCCCAGGCCATAAAGTGATTGACATGAATCTTGAAGAAAGGCAGATTTCCAAGCAAATACATAGTCTCATTAACATCGCTTAAGAGAACATTTCCACGAGTAAAACACACTGGCCTGTTGAGCCATTATCTCAACAAGCTGAGATAATAACCAAGTTCTGAGTCTTAGGGGAACCAACTTGAAGAAAAACAGAGTCTAAGGTAAATACATAGTTCTTTAACATAGCTTAAGGAAAACATTTCCATAAGAAAAACCGCATTGGTTGACTCAAGGTTTGAGAAAAGTTAAGTTCAGGTGGAAACAGGTGTCGTCATGGCAACACAGAATTTAAAAAGAAACCTCCTTTTAATTTTGTATAGAGAAGGGGAAAAACCTGATGCTTGTAGTTTGTTTCCTCCTGCCGCTTAAGAGCAGAGAAGGCAATGGCACCCCACTCCAGTACTCTTGCCTGGAAAATCCCATGGGCGGGCGGAGGAGCCTGGTGGGCTGCAGTCCATGGGGTCGCTAATAGTCAGACATGACTGAGCGACTTCACTTTCACTTTTCACTTTCATGCATTGGAGAAGGAAATGGCAACCCACTCCAGTGTTCTTGCCTGGAGAATCCCAGGGATGGGGGAGCCTGGTGGGCTGCCGTCTCGGGTCGCACAGAGTCGGACACGACTGAAGCGACTTAGCAGCAGCAGCAGCAGCAGCAGCAGCGGCAGCCGCTTAAGAGAGAGATTTAAAAAAATGTCTGACACTTTCAGCCTATTTCCTCGTGTTGTAGCCACGCGTTCCAGGAAACAAACTCACTCAGAAGGACGATGCAGATAGTGGAGCGCAGTTTATTACACCGGCAGGCCCAATGAAGAGTCTCCTCTTAGCCAAGGACCCCCGACCAGCATTTGTGAAAATCTTGTATACCCCATGTGGACGTGTCTGAACCCACCACCCCAAATTCCTCGAGACCTACATAAACCAAGGAAAATACAATCCCAATAACCCCACCATTCATGTGCTATGTGCTCATGTGTTCAAACAGTCAAACAATTAGCCAATAATCAATAAACCCGAGGTTACACTCCGATAGACACAGAAAAATGTGTCTGGAGGAAGGGGTGATTAGTGTATGTTTTCTCTTAGGCAATGAGTAACCTAGATACGATCTTCAAGGTTCCCCAGTCTGGAGGGGGTCTTATCCTTCTTTTGTTGTTTTCATAGGCACTAAACACAGAGTTTAGAGTCCATTGGAAAGGTGGCCGAGCAGGATCAGCATGAACAGGCCTAAGATGGAGTCCAGGCCATATGAATTCCTTCTTCACTCTGTTTGTTTGAGGACCCCTAGCCTTCCTGCCTGTTACCCTCTCACTATCAAGCCATGAAAAGACGTGGAGGAAGCTTAAAGGCATATTACAAACTTAAATGCATATTAAATGCAAGAGAAAGAAGCCAGTCTTAAAGACTACATATTGTGCGGTTCCAACTATATGACACCCTGGAAGTGGCAGTAAATAGATCAGTACTTTCCAGGGGCTCAGGGGACTAAGCGATAAGTGGAGCACAGAGGGCTTTTAGAAGACTGACACTATTCTGTATGATACTCTACTGGTGGATATAAGTCACCGTATGTTTGTTAAAACCAATGGGATGTGTAACACCAAGAGCGAACCCTAACGTAAACTCTAGACTTGTTGTTCAGTCGCCAAGTCGTGCTGACTCTCTGTGACCCCACGAACTGTAGCACACCAGGCTTCCCAGTCTTTCATTATCTCCCCGAGTTTGCTCAAATTCATGTCCATTGAGTCAGTGATATGATCTTGGTTCATTTCCAAGGCAAACCATTCAACATCACAGTAATCCAAGTCTATGCCCCAAGCACGAATGCCGAAGAAACTGAAGTTGAATGAGTCTACGAAGACCCATAAGATCTTCTAGAACTAACACCCCCCAAAGATGTTCTTTTCATTATGGGGGACTGGAATGCAAAAGAAACTATAGACCTGTTAGGGGAAGCACACTGATTGAAACCGCCCACCCTGGCCAGGCACCATAGTAACCGTTTGCTTGAGTTGTTTTACCACAGGAGGGCCTGGTAAGGAACACGGAACTAATAAGCCTCCACCAACCAGAAGAGTTCGGGAAAGGTCAAAAGGAGACACCACCTGTCCGACCACCTCCCAGAATCCTTCTCTCTGGCATCCATCTTGGCTGAACAAGGCACCACCAGGAAGGACTCTGAGTCAGAATGATTGGCTAAGGACAACCCGGAAACTAATCCCATCACCATAAAACCTGAGACTGCGAGCCATGTGACAGAGCAGTTCTCCTGGGTTCCCTTACCCTCCTGCTCTCCACCCGGGTGCCCTTTCCCAATAAAATCTCTTGCTTTGTCAGCAGATGTGTCTCCTCACACAATTCATTTCCAAGTGTTAGATAAGAGCCCAGTTTGGGGCCCTGGAAGGGGTCCCCCTTCCTGCAACAGACCTAGGATAATAATATTGTGTCAATGTAGGTTCATGGATTGTAACGCATGTAGGACACTGAATGTTGATAGTGGGAAAGCCTTACTTGTGTGGGGACAAAGGATTAAGGGAAACTCTGCACTCTATCACAATTTTGTTGTGAATCTAAAACTGCTTCAAAAATGACCTATTTAAAAATACAGTATCAGTGAACTATTTGGCATGATGCCATGGCAATAGTCCTGCATGACACGTGGTTGGTCACATCAGCCCTTCACTGCTTTGAAATTCTTTCTATGTTGGGAGACCTGGCAACTTCCTCTGCCTTGACCCGTGTTGTCTGGCAAGGCTCTCGCGTGAGTCTCCATATGCCGCAGCTTGTCACCTATGTTGGGTATCTTCCTTTCTTAGGTCTTCAAAGTGGACCAAGTGTGGACCAGAGCATCAACATCACCAGGGGACTTGTTAGAAAGGTTGCATCTTGGACCCATGCCAGGCTTGGTCAATCAGAATCTGCACTTTATCCAGATCCCAGGGGCTTCAGGTACCCTTTGCAGTGGGAGAAGCAGTGCCACAGAAAAGCGCTCTGGGGCTGCTCTGCAACAATATAGGAACTTGTGATCATTTCTCCTACAAAGCATACATCGGCTTCACTAATAGCAATTTTGCACCTCACCATTGTTTCTGTGACTTTCTGCATCCAGAGTGACCTTTCATTTCAATGTGGAATCATACTTTTCTGGTGGATAAGCTGGTAAAGAATCTACCTGCAATGAGAGTTACCCAGGTTTGATCCCTGGGTTGGGAAGATCCCCTGGAGAAAGGAATGGCAACCCACTCCAGTGTTCTTGCCTGAAGAAGTCCATGGACAGAGGAGCCTGGTGGACTACAGTCCCTGTGGTTGCAAAGAGTCGGACACGAGTGAGCAGCTATAATCCTTCTGAAGACATTTTAAATATCAATTAAACTCAGCACACATACGCAAATCTGTTGAAGTGGTAACTTACAAAAGCCATAGCTAAGTTTGCACATGTGTCGGCATCCACGTGACGAGAGCCACCTGGCTCACAGGTATTGTAAGATACAGCCTGATTTCAAAGATGTTAAAACATGGGGAAAATATGTATTTTAAAAGTCAAAGAAATATAATAAAATTGGTTGCTTCTGGTAAAGGAACTGGAAGAATGGAGAATGAAAGGGAGGGATACTTTGCATTGTATACCCACTTGCATCTCTTGAATTTTGAGTCTTGCAAATTTATAACATTTCATATTATATAGATACATATATACACACACATATATATACTTATTTATATTTTCACTGATAAACTTCACTCCAACCTTTATTTATTTATTTATTTTTTTAGTTTTTGGCTGTCATGTGCAGCTTATGGGATCTTAGTTCCCTGACCAAGTATCAAACCTGTGTCCCTTGCACTGGGAGAAGGGAGTCTTAACCACTGGACCACCAGCGAAGTCCCCGGCTCCAACCTTTTTTAAATTTTTATTTATTTATTTATTGGCTGTGCTGGGTCTCCATTGCTGCGAACAGGATTTTCTCTAGCTGCAGCAAGTGGAAGCTACTCTCTAGCTGCGATGTGTGGGCTTCTCATTGTGGTGGCTTCTCTTGCAGATCTTGGGCTGTAGGGTGTGGAGGCATCAGTCACAGCAGCAAGTGGGCTCAGTAATTGTGGTCCACAGGCTTAGTTGCTCCATGGCATGTGGAATCTTCCTGGATCAGGGGTTGAAACTGTGTCCCCTTCACTGGCAGGCAGAATTCTTTACCACTGGGCAACCAGGGAAGTCCAAACTTGGCTCCAGTCTTAACAAAATTTGCTTTGTGATTCCAGGACCCAAGACCCAAGTCTCAGAGTCACCTTTGGGCTCCTGAGTAGTGGTCAACATTGTTTGTAATGTAACCTAAGATCGAGTTGGTTTTTTGGAAGGCTCCCTCTCACATACCAATAGTTCATTTTGAGGTTATAGTAAAAAACAAACAGGAGAGAACAAAACCTCTCAAACTTCTAAGTCCCTTATCCACATTTTTTTTTTTTTTTTCTGTTTGATTGTGTGGGGATACATGGAGTGAGGGAGAAGGTTTACATTTATCTTTGTTAACTAGGACACTGTTGGTGTCAGCCCATTTTCCTAAAACTTTGGTTTTCAAATGCTAATGTACATCACAGCCGCCTGCAGGGCTTATTAAAACAGAGATATCTGGGCTCCATCAACAGAGCTGATCAACCAAGAATCTGAGTTTGTAACAAGTTCCCAAGTGATGCTGATGATGCTAGTCTGAGGACCTCATATCTACCATTTGGTCTAGCTAACCTGTTCTTTTGTTTGTTTAAAAAAATATTTATTAATCTATTTGGCTGTGCCGGGTCTTAGTTGCGGTGCTTGGTGTCTTCATTGCTGCTTTCAGAATCTTTAGTGTGGTGTTTGAACTCTTAGTTGCAGCACGTGGGATCTAGTTCCCTGACCAGGGTTCGAACCCAGGCACCCTGTGTCGGGAGCATGACGTCTTCACCACTGGACCACCAGGGAAGTCCCTAGCCTGTTGTTTTGAATCATGATGCCATTCTTCATATTAGCTGTCTCTCCCAGCCTGCTTTCTGTATCTTCATCTAAGTCGTTGATAAAAGGTTGAACTGGGTGGACTGAGGTCCCGGCTTTGCAACAAGAAGCTTCAGGATGACGGGGATACACTTGTTAGGTAGTTAGAATAGGGAAAAGGAGTCCAAAATGGGGATGGCTAAAAGACAAGGAAGGGAAAAGCCCTCGAAGATAGAACAAAGGAAGGTCCGAGGACCGGAGTGAGGACCTCAGGTAGAACAAACAGCACTTCTGGCTGGCCCAATTTACATAGGACAGGCCCAGGGAGAGAAAAACAAGTAAAAAGAGGAGCCAAAGCTCTCTCTCTCTCTCCCACGCACTGGGGCGCTCTTCTCTTCGCGTCTTTGGGTCGACATGCCCTCACGCCTCAAGGATGGATTTTCCTGCTATTACCTAAATAAAATAGAGCTGTAACATGGAGCTGTAACACTGATTTGTCTAAGAGCTGTAACACGGTTGGTTCAAGACCAGAGAGCTATAACACGGTCTGTCCAAGACCCGAGAGCTGTGACACGCCGAGGGCTTTAATGTCCGTCACTCCACATCTTTGTTGTGACGAGACAGAACTGAGGAGTAGACACTTGCCTGACACACTCATCGGTCCTTGTAGGAGACGATGGATTTCTATCAGTGGGAAAGCCAATGGCCATACTTCCTCAGCCTGTAACTCTCCGTCCTGCCCTGGAAACAGCCCAGGGAACCTTGTGAAAGCCTTGTTGAAACCCAGGCAGGGAGAGTGTTCACTCTTGTTCCTTTTGAGGGTTGTTGTTATGCCTTAACTCAAGGCGGTGTGATCTTAGGCCTTGCCTTCTTCCTCCATCTCATTTGGGTGGGGCAGGCAGGAAAAGCTCAGGTGCGCACGTCTGAGTTAGTCATTCTGCTTGCTATCGCTGGTCCCTGGGAGACCCCTCTCCAGACCAATGGTCCCAAATAGGACCCTTTTGTTTTATTTAATGGATTAGTCCCTGTGCTAATCAGACCAAGACCGTGCTGTAGTAACAACACCTCCAATACCAGAAGCTTAAAGCAACAAAGGTTTTGTTGTTGTTGTTCAGTCGCTAAGTTGTGTCCAACTCTTTGCCACCCCATAGTGTCGGGGTCCAGCCCCAGCAGGATCCTAGGGTACCCTCAGGAAAGATGGCATCGGCGAGAGAGAGATAACACGGGTCTTATAATGGATTGAAACCTGATAGTCCAGGGTCGAACGATAAGAGAATAAAGGAGAAAAAATAGAGAGAAGAGAAAGAGGCTTGATCTTCCTTGATTAACACAGAAAGCCAATAAAGCTCTGGTGTTCCAAGGAGTCATCTTGAAAGAAGAACAGAGAGAGAAAAGGAGGGAAAAGGAAAAAAAGAATGACACGGGGAGACCAAGCTTCGGTGAGTGAGGCCCCTAACTTTATTTTTAAAAGGAACTTTTATACCTTGACTTGTACATAGAAGGAAATGAGAGATGTAAAGTCATACAGAGTCAGTCCAAACATTACATCTGTTTTGTCTTTATCAAAACCGGGATTTTTTTTGCATACCTTTTCCATAAACAATGTTGGGTATAATATCTTTTGGCCTTGGAGGCCTGTGGACATTTTATGACCCTTTTTTGATAAGGGCTGCTCAACCAGAAAACTTATTTTCCCTTGAAGTGTTTCTTCTTTATATTTTTAATCTATGTCAGCCTCAGAAAGTGTTAAACAGAGTTACATTCTCATGGAGCAAAGGGGTAGTGAGTTACAACAAAAAAAAGAACCAATTAGCTCAAAGGTCTGATGTGGTTAATTCCAAGGCTACTGTTGGTTTTTCTTACATTTTAATTATGTTAACTAATGCACTCCCAGGTGCACAGTGGATAAGGGATATGGGCACTTTGCTCAACAATGAAACCCTTTACCAGTACTGTCTATTCTAATAATTTTTCATCCCTTAAAGGACTCTATGTTCATTAGGACTTTTAGAATGTTTTGGCTTCCCATGTCTTTTAAGGCTGGGGAGTTGTGAACAATCATGTGTGTTAATTGTAAGAGTTTGGATAAACCTGTCAGGCAAGTTAGAATGTCAATAGAGGGGTTAAAATAGAAATATTCCTTTTATGCCCAGGAGACTTGTTAACTAAAGCCCTAGGTTGACTTTTTCCAGAGAAAGGTGGTCGGGGATAGCCCCCTGTTAATGTCAGAAGAGTTGGTGAAAGGCACAAAATAGTAAGACAGACAGATTCTGGTTTTGGGGTAGATGTTCGAGCAGATTCAGGGGGTCCCTTGAGGCCTGATCCGCCTTTGCCTGTCAGGTTCTCTCTGCATGACCTTTGTCATGGGTGGGATCTCCCGTGGTGGCTCCTGGCACCATGGACTACAGCATGCCAAGCTTCCCTGTCCTTCACTATCTCCCAGAGTTTGCTCAAATTCATGTCCATTGAGTCGGTGGTGTCATCCAACCATCTCATCCTCTGCTGCCCTCTTCTCCTTTTGCCTTCAATCTTTCCCAGCATCAGAGTCTTTTCCAATCCAGAAAAATATACACTTCTGCTTCACTGATTACATGAAAGCCTTTAACTGTGTGGATCACAACAGCAAAAGTTTATTTCTGGGACTTCCTTGGTGGTCCAGCGGTTAAGAACCTGCCTGCCAATGCAGGGGGATGTGGATTTGATCTCTGGTCCAGGAAGACTCCACATGCCACAGGGCAACGAAGCCCATGCCCCACAACTACCAAGCCTGTGCTCTAGAGCCCGGGAGCCACAACAAGAGAAGCCACTGCAATGAGAAGCCCAGGCACTGGGACTAGAAAGTAGCCCCCGCTCGCCACAAATAGGGAAAGCCCACACACAGCAGTGAAGACCTAGCACAGCCAAATAATAGTAAATAAATAATTTTTAAAAAATTCTCACTAAAAGTAACTGTCCCAAGCAGGTTGGTAGAGAAGGGGCAGGGGAGGGAGTCAGGTCCTTATCTCCACTCTGGGGTCCAAGTTGATGGATGTTTCTTCTTAACGTGTGTGTTCCTGAGAATCTGCAGTGGAAAAACAGAGTGCTGGATGGCCTCCCACCAGAAATGAAATGCTCCACCCTAGAATTGGCGTATATCATTTCCACTCACAACTCCTGGGACACAGCTAATCGCACGACGTTGCCCAGCTCTGGAGGGGATGGGCAGAGAAGTGCAATCCTCCCCTGTGCTTGGGCGTAGAGGAGCACAGGCTATGAGTGAGGTTTAGAGGAATCTATGACATTTGCTTTTATCTTCCCTCTTCACTCCCCCCACCACTTCCCTTTCCTTCCACCCCATTAATAAGATTCTAATGTGATGTGTGTTCTTTTATTTGTGTGTGTTCTTGCAAAACATATCATGTTTTATGGGCATCTGCTTTTAATTTACATAGATGCTATTGTGCTATAGGCTTTATTCTATTTCTCTTTTTTTCACTCAGCACTCTGTTTTTACTATGCATCCATATTGTTAAATATGCCTCTAATTCATGCCTGCTGATGAATGCTTGTGCCACATCTCCCAGAGGTGTGCACCTAGATTGACTTTAGCTCTTTGCTATTATGATGCAAACATGAACAGCCTTACTTAGAGAATAATAAGAGAATTTCTTTGGGAAATTTACCTAGAAGAAGAATTGCTGGTTATGGAGTATGTTATTCAACTAAGTGGGCTTCCCAGGTGGCTCAGTGGATAAAGAATCTGCCTGCCAATGTAGGAGACATAAGAGATGTGGGTTCAATCCCTGGGCTAGGAAGATCCCTTGGAGAAGGGAATGGCAACCCACTCCAGTATTCTTGCCTGGAGAATCCCATGGACAGATGAGCCTGAGGGGCTACAGTCCATGGGGTTGCAAAGAGCTGTACACAACTGAAGTGACTTAGCACACACAGAGATTCTTTTTAGATTTAAAATATCAGGCGTCTTGGAGTCTAGAGTATTCTCCCTAAGTAACCTTTCAGGGAGAACTTTCTCAAAAATGGAAACAAGGTCCGTCTGGCATATCCCCGTCCTCACAAGCCCACACTGGAGCTTTGTCCACTTCATCAGCCTGCAGTACTTAGACTCTGCCTGTTCTTCTTTTGGAAAATTAGAAAATTAGAACGTTTGCCTATTTCCAATTGGGTGGAGCCTCGCCCATTCTTAAAAATTCCTCAAAGATTACAAACATTGGTGGGGCCTTGGAACATAACCAAAGTAGCCCTTGTTGATGTTAGAGGATTTTCAAAACTTTCTTTTTTTAAAAATAAGCCTCACCTCATTCTGTGTTTTATTTTCCCCTGTATTCTCTCCTTATGACATTCTATCATCGTTTGAAAAATGTTTGCTTGACTTTAAACTTAATATCAGGTTTTAACTCTTCTTACACATCCCCTACATCAAACTAATATGTAGGGTTGGCCGAAAAGTTCATTTGAGTTTTCCCGGAAGATGTTACAGAAAAATCCGAATGAACCTTTTGGGCAAACCAATAGAATTCCACTATAGTTGTGTGATCTTGAGCAACCTGTCTATACTTTTTCCACCTCAGTTTGCCCTTCTATTGGCATATATTCTATTGGTCTTCCCTGGTGGCTCAGATGGTAAAGAATCTCCTGCTATGCAGGAAGCCTGGGTTCAATCCCTGGGTTAGGAAGATTCCCCTGGAGAAAGGAATGGCCACCCACGTTAGTAGTGTTGCCTGGAGAATTCCAGGGACATAGGAGCCTGATGGAAGCCAGCACGCCAGGCTTCCCTGTTCTTCACTATCTCCCAGAGTTTGCTCAAACTCATGTCCACTGAGTCGATGATGCCATCCAACCATCCATCCTCTGTCACCTCCTTCTGCTCTTGGCCTCAGTCTTTCCCAGCATCAGGGTCTTTTCCAATGGACTAATAATCTTTTTCCTTTTTTGGCTTGCGTGAGTTTATATAACTGACACTTCCAGCAGAATGGATCCTAGTCAGTATAGGCATGACCTTACCCTATCTTGTATCATTGACCCTTGCATTTTAGTATCTCCCATTCCTTATCCACGTGGTCCTCACAAGATTCTAGCTAAGCTGTTTTAGGCACCTTTAAAATGCCTTCTTCAACTCCTTATACAAGTACTCAACTGGTTTTGATGGAATTACACAGAATTTTTAGTTATTTTCTCCTATGGATTAATGTCATCCCCTCCCTTTCCCATAGAACTATGGCTTTTGGAGGATGGAGACACTGTTTTCTACTTTTTTCTTCTAAGTTTTTTTTTTTTTTAATGTGGATAATTTTTTAAATCTTTATTGAAATTTGTTACAACATTGCTTCTGTTTTTTGTTTTGTTTTTTTGGCCCTGAAGCACGTGGGATCTTAACTCCCCAACCAAGGATGGAGCCCGCACCCTTTGCTTTGGAAGGCAGATTCTTAACCACTGGACCACCAGGGAAGTCCCTGTTTTCTACTTTTTATAAGTTACTGAAAGGTGCTCTGCACATAGCTCGTGTGTGCATGCTCAGTTGCTCAGTTGTATCCGACTCTTTGTGACCCCATGGACTGTAGCCCACCAGGCTCCTCTGTCCATGGAATTTTCCAGGCAAGAATACTGGAGTGGATTGCCATGCTATTCCAGGGGAATCTTCTCAACCCAGGGATCAAACCCTAGTCTCCTGTGTCTCCTGCATTGGCAGGTGGATTCTTTACCACTGAGCCACCTGAGGAGCCCCTGCACACAGTAAGAACTCACAGAACACTGGGGATTGTGATGGTGGTAACAACTGCATCAGGAGATGAGCCCACTAATCTCGTGCCCTGAGCCATTCTCAAACTCACTGTGCCTTCCGGCACCACTGACACACAGCGAGTCACACAGATGACAAGGTCACACGGCAAGAGAGACCCTTCTGCCTGAAAGCTGAGAGTCCACGTGACTCCTCCCAGGACCTCCCCCTCCCCAGGGAATTTCAGTCAGCCCTGGCTAAAGAGGAGGCAGCTTCTGGAACAGAGCCCTGGGAAGTAAGAGCCTAAATATGGACAGCAGTGGCTACAGCCACAATCTGTTTTTAACTCAAGGGCCAGAAAGGCCTGGCTTTGATTAGTGGCTCCATCCTGAGAGGCTCCTGAAATTATAGCAAGGGGGCTGGGTGCATACGCAGCACACATGTACACAAGCAAATATGCTGTTAGCAGACAAGTAACATACTTAATCTACTTATGTAACTGCAACTTCTCAAAAACATTTGAGAAGCACATTTGCTGTCATAAGCATGTGAGGAGGTAGGGGTGGATATGTGAGCGTGTGATACCATCAGGCAAGTGTTCTGACTTGCAAAAGAGTCCCTGGAATCCAAGTCTCCCCTGGCATGGTTGGGGGTGTGGGGCGAGAAAGCAGTGGGCCCAGTTAGCCACTAGAGGGCGCAGAGGAGCAGGACATATCAAATTTGCATCACCTTCCCTTCACTGATGCTGAAGCTGAAACTCCAATATGTTGGCCACCTGATGTAAAGAACTGACTCATTGGAAAAGACCCTGATGCTGGGAAAGATTGAAGACAGGAGGAGAAGGGGACAACAGAGGACGAGATGGTTGGATGGCATCACCGACTCAATGGACATAAGTTTGAGCAAACTCCGGGAGATAGTGAAGGACAGGGAAGCCTGGCATGCTGCAGTCTATGGGGTTACAAAGAGTCAGACAAGACTGAGTGGATGAACTTCTCTTCTCTTCTCTTTATTGCATCCCAAAGACCAGAGGTGGGGACTCTTCAACAGGTAGAGATCAAGGCACGTGGCCAGCGGTGAATGAGTGGGAAAAGAACTGCACCAACCAGTACTGTGCTTTGGGCATTTCACGGCTTCTGCTTCCAAGAAAGGCCAGGGAAGTTCCGCCTCTGTACTTACGGTCCTGCAGCCTTAGGGATGTCTCTCAGCTTCGTTACAATTTTAAACTGGCCGTCTTTGTCCTAGCCAGTTTTCCAGTTCTTGTTGTTGTTCAGTAGCCAAGTCGTATCCCACTCTTTGCAACCTGATGGACTGCAGCACACCAGGCTTCCTTGTCCCTCACCATCTCTCTGAGTTTGCCCAAGTTCATGTCCATTGAACTGGTGATGCCATCCAGCCACCTCATCCTCTGTCATCCTCTTCTCCTTCTGCCTTCAATCTTTCCCAGCATCAGGTTTCTTTTCCAGTGAGTCGGCTGTCCACATCAGGTGGCCAAGGTGTTGGAGTTTCAGCTTCAGCATCAGTCCTTCCAATGAATATTCGGGGTTGATTTCCTTTAAGATTGACTTGTTTGATTTTCTTGCTGTTCAAGGGACTCTCAAGAGTCTTCTCCAGCACCAAAGTTCGAAAGCATCAATTCTTAAGCCAAATCTGTGTGCATTCCAGGTCACTAAGGCACTGGAGGTGAGTTCTTAGGCAGTGAAAAGTGAAAGTGTAAATCACTTAGTCGTGTCTGACTCTTTGTGATCCCATACAGTCCATGGAATTCTCCAGGTCAAATAACTGGAGTGGGTAGCCATTCCCTCCTCCAGGGGATTTTCCCAACCCAGGGATTGAACGGAGATCTCCCACATTGCAGGTGGATTCTTTACCAGCTGAGCCACTAGGGAAGCCCAAGAATGCTGGAGTGGGTAGCCTATCCCTTCTCCAGTGGATCTTCCTGGCCCAGAAATCAAACTGGGGTCTTCTGCATTGCAGGTGGATTCTTTACCAGCTGAGCTACCAAGGAATCCCTAGGCAGTGAGGGGATGAGCTAAGTGGGGAAGGATCCAGAAGGCAGCTATTTTTACCCACAATAGCCTTGTTGTCTTGCCTGAAGGCAGCATTAGGAGACCTGCTTCAGGTCAAGAGCAACCTCAGTTTTTCCAGGGGAGTGGGTGTCCAAGAAGTGCCCATAGAGTGCCTCCAGGAAAATGAGTCATTTATTGGGAAACTAGCAAAAAAAAGAACTTACTTGCCAAGACTATAGAGACATTTTACCCAGGAACCGGAAGTATATCTTTTTGTGTTGCTGCCCTGATGTTGTCACTGGCAAGGCAACTCAGCTGCAGAAGCCAAAAATAGGATTCCTGACCCTTAAAAAGCCTTTTGGGCAACAGACTATGGCCCAGAATGGTCAACAGATAAACCAGGATAGTTAACACACCAAGGGTATTCCTCTGTGTTTTGAAAGGTCAAAGAAAACTTTCTCCCTTTTAAAATCCTCAATCCCACACCCCTTCTAAGTCAGCAGAACCCATTGCCTACTTCCTGAATGAGCAGCTACAGAGCCTCTGCTGGGTCAAGAAGCATCTATTAAGTGCTCTGCATATAATAGACAAAGTAATTAAACATATAAGCATTTGTACAGTAAAGGAAAGCATAAACAAAACAAAAAAGACAGCCTATGGACTGGGAGAAAATATTGGCAAACAGTGTGATCAACAAGGGCTTAGTTTCCAAACAAACAGCTCATATAGCTCAATATCAAAAAAACTCAAACAACCCAATCAAAAAATGGACAGAGATCTAAATAGACATTTCTTCAAAGAAGACAGATAGACGGCCAAAAAGCACACGAGAAAGATGCTCAGCATCACTGATTATCAGAGAAAGGCAAATCAGAACTACAATGAGGTTATCACCTCATACCAGTCAAAAAGTTTCCAAATGGGAACTCCCTGGTGGTCCAGTGATTAGGACCCTGTACTTTCACTGTCAAGGGCATAGGTTCAATGCCTGGTTGGGGAATTAAGATCGCACAAGCCACATGGAACGATTTAAAAAAAAAAAAAAAAAAGGTCTCCAAGTAACAAATTCTAGAGAGAGTGTGGAGAAAAGGGAAACTTCCTACACTGTCAGTGGGAGTGTAAATTGATGTAGCCACTGTGGAGTTTCCTTAAAAAAAAAAAACTGAAAATAGATTTACCGTATAACCCAGGCAATCCCACTCCTGGACATTTATCTGGAAAAGAGGAAAACTCTAATTTGAAAAGGTGCATGCACAGTAATGTTCATAGCAGCACCATTGAAAATAGCTGAGATATGGAACAACCTAAATGTCCATCCAGAGATAAATGCATAAAGAAGATGTGGTATATACAGTGGAATGTTACTCAGCCATAAAAAAGAATGATATATTGGCATTTTCAGCAACATGGATGAACTGAGAGATTATCATACTAAGTAAAACATTTGTCAAAAACATATAAGTTGTCACTTATACGTGGAATCTAAAAAAAGGATACAAATGAACTTATTTACAAAGCAGAAGTAAATTCCGACACAGAAAACAAACGTATGGTTACCAAAGGGGAAAATGGGGAGGGAGGAATAAATGAGGAGTTTGGTATTAACTGACTATTTATAAAGTAGATAAACAACAAAGTCCTACTGTGTGACATAGGAAACTATATTCAGTATCTTGTAATAACCTATAATGGAAAAGCATCTGAAAAAGAATATATATATATAATTGAATCACTTAGCTGACCTGAAACTAACACAATATTGTAAATCAAGTATGAAAGTGTTAAAGTGTTAGTCACTCAGTTGTGTCTGACTCTGTGACCCCATGAACTGTAGCCCATCAGGCTTCTCTGACCATGGGATTTCCCAGGCAAGAATACTGAAGTGGTTTGCCATTTCCTCCTCCAGGGGATCTTCCTGACCCAGGAATCTAATCCCGGGGCTCCTGCATTGCAGGCAGATTCTTTACCATCTGAGCCACCAGAGACTCTTCAATTAAATCAAGTATACTTGAATTTAAAAAATAGGTAAGGTCTATGGAATGAATGATTGTTTCGTTGAGAAAATAAAGGGTCTAGTTAAATCTTGAGCTTCCTTCCCTCCCTCCCTCCTTCCATCCTCCCCTTCCCTCCTTCCTCCTTTTCTTCCTAGCTTACTCTCTTCTTTTCTCTCTTTCTCTTCTTCCACATACCAGAAAATTCACCCCTTTAGAATGTACAATTGAATAGCTTTTAATGTACTCGCAGAGTTTTGCAGTAATCACCACTATCTGATTCTGGAATCTTTTCATCATCCCCAAAAGAAACCCTGTAACCATGAGCAATCACTCTTAGCGTCTCTCTATCCTCAGCTCCTGGGAACTACTAATCTACTTTCTATGTCTATACATTTATTTTTCTTTTCTCTTTTAAAAACTATTTATTTGGTTTCACTGGGTCTTCGTTGCGACACTCGGCATCTTTTTTACTTGTGGCATACGGGAAGCATGTGAACTCTTCGTTGAAGCATGTGGGATCTAGTTCCTTGACCAAGAATTGAACTCAAACCCTCAGCATTGGGACTGTGGAGTTTTAGCCACTGGACCACTGGAGAAGTCCTCACCAATTGAAAGGTCTTAACACCCTTGTTGAAAATCAATTGCCCTTAAATATGTGGGGTGACATCTAGATTTTCAGTTCTAGTCCCTTGATTTATGTCTATCCTTATTGCAGAACCAAATAAGTCTTAATGAATGTAACTTTGTAGTAAGTTTTAAAATTGGGAGGTGGGTCCTCTAAGTTTTTTTTTTAAGATTGTTTTAGCTATTCTGGATCTCTTGTATTTCCCTATGAATTTTAAGATCAGCTTGTCAACTTCTGCAAAAAGGCAGCTGGAATTTAGATAGGGATTGAATTGAACCTCTACATTAATTAGGAAGTATTGCCATTAAAAAAAGATTTATTTGTTTATTTTATTTTTGGCTGTGCTACATCACTAACTTTCTCTAGTTTCAGTGGGTGAAGGCTGCTCCCTTGTTGCAGTGGGCGGGCGTCTCACTGTGGTGCGTCTCTCGTTGCAGAGCATGGGCTCTAGGGCACAGTATCTGTGGTGCACAGGTTTAGTTGCCCCGAGACAGGTGAGATCTTCCCCGACCAGAGATTGAACCCATCTTCTCCAAATTGGAAGGCAGATTCTTAACTACTGGACCACAAGGGAAGTCCCTGGAAGTTGGAACCTTTTGACCACCGTCACTCATTTCCCCCGCCTCCACCTGCTGGCAACCACTGATCTACTTGCCGAGTTCAGCTTTTTTTAGAGTCCACATGGAAGTGAGCTCATAGAGAATTTGTCTTTCTCTATCTGGCTTATTTCACTTAGCTTCGTGCCCTTAACTTTCCTCCATGTTGCTGCAAATCGCAAGATTTCCTTCTTCTTCATGGTCTAATAATCTTCCATTGTGTATATATAAACCATGTTTTTCTTTTTCATTCATCTGTTGATAGACACTTAGGTTGTCTCCATGTCTTGGCTATTGTGAATAGTGCTCCAGTGAACTTGGAAGTGCAGATGTCTCTTTGAGATAGTGATTTCATTTCCTTTGATAAATACCTAGAAGTGGGATTGATGGTTTATAAGGTAGTTTTACTTTAAGTTTTTTGAGGAACCTCCGTATTATTTTCCATAGTGACTGCACCAATTTATATTCGTGACAGTGCACTGGTGTCTCATCCTCTAAGGACACCAATCCTATCAAACTAGGGCCCCACCTTTATGATTTCTTTTAACCTTAATTACTTCCTTAGAAGCCCTGTCTCTAAATACAGCCACACTGAGGGGTAGAGCTTTAACATATGAGTTTGGGAGACACAAACATTCAGTCCATAATATCACTCATTTCTTTCTACTTTTTTTTTTTACAAATGACTTTACTTTTTACATATGAATACTAATGTGCTAGTGCTCAGTCACTCAGTCATGTCTGACTCTTTGCGACCCCATGGACTGTAGCCCACCAGGCTCCTCTGTCCATGGGGATTCTCCAGGCAAGAATACTGGAGTGGGTTGCCATGCCGCAAGAATACTGGAGTGGGTTGCCATGCCCTCTTCCAGGGGATCTTCCCAACCCTGGGATTGAATCCAGGTCTCCTGCATTGCAGGCAGATTCTTTACTGTCTGAGCCACCAGGGAAGCCCGATATGGCTACTAGAATATTTAAAATGACACATGTTGTTCACATTTATATTTCTAATGGCAGCACTCATCTAGGTGTTGGCTTTAAAAATTGAAAACCAGTTGTAGTGGGCTAAATAGTGACACCTGAACCTCCCCTCCCCAAATAGGTCCATGTCCCAAATCTGTGAATGTGACATTACCCAGGAAAAAAAGGACTTCACAGATGCAATTAAGTTAAGGATCTTGAGAGGAGGAGGTCATCTGGAATATCTATTTCCAAAGACAGGTGTCCTTAGAAGAGACGCTCAGAGGAGAAGTCACCGAGGTTCAGGGGAACCGATGTGACCCATGGACACAGAGAATGGAGCAATGCAGCTACAAGCCAGGGGTATCTGGAGGCACCAGAAGCTGAAAAACACAAGGAAAGATCTCCTCTAGCGCCTTCGGAGGGAGCTCAGACTTGCTGACACCTTGACTTCAGACTTCCAAATACCAGATATGTGAGAGAACAAATTCTGTTGTTTTCCTAAGCTATTTCCTACTCCAAGGGATCTTCCTGACCCAGGGATCAACCCTGCATCTCCAAACCCGCATCGCTTACATCTCCAGCATTGACAGGCGGGTTCTTTACCACTAGTGCCTCCTGGGAAGCCCTTAAGCCATCAAGATTGTGGTATTTTGTTACTGTAGTGCTAGGAAGCCAATATCTCAATAAATATCAATTACAGTATTAGGACAAAAAAATTGTGATTGGATCCATGAAGAAATAAATGTAATTCTTTGTTCTTTGTGCTGCTTGAAGGAGACGTTCTAAGAATCCAAGTCAAATGGGCTTGTGTTTATGCGTGCTCAGTCGCTCAATCACATCTGATTCTTTGCAACCCTTTGGACTGTAGCCCTGCCGGGCTCCTCTGTCCATGACATTTTTCTGGCAAGAATACTGCAGTGGGTTGCCATTTCCTCCTCCAGGGGATCTTCCCCACCCAGGGATCAAACCCATGTCTCTTGAATTGACAGGCAGGCTCTTTACCACTGAGCCACCTGGGAAACCCTGCTGGCTCTGTGATAATCAGCCTGCAACACAGGAAATGCGGGTTCAACCCCTGGGTCCATAGAGTCAAAGGAGTTGGATGAGACTGAGCAGGCATGCACGCACTTTTCCATATGTGTATTATACCTCAATCTTATTTTATGTTTTAAGATTTATTTTTAATGTGGCCTATGTTTTCCAATATTGTTTCTGTTTTATGTTTTTGGCTTTTGGGCCGTGAAGCATGTGGGATCTTTGCTCCCCAACCAGGGATCAAACCCACATCCCCTACCTTGGAAGGTGAACTCTTAACCACTGGACCACCAGTGAAGCCCCTATACCTCAATTTTAAATGAAACGAATAGTTTATAATGTGGTTCAGAGCAGATTGCCCCAATACATGCCACTCTGTCATACTGATTGAACTAAAGTTCCTTGAGAAACAGCAGGTGCAAGGACACTCTGACCCTCCTCTCTATCCCCCTGAAAGCAGGAAATAAACCTCCCGCAGGAAAGGTACCCTCCCACACTAGACATCCTTACTGCCGGAGATAAGGAGTTTGGAGCCCAGAGGGCCTGTGTAAACAAACTCTGCATAGTTTCTTCACTAATTAGTACCTAAGCTGAAGTTTCTTTGTCTTGTCAGTTCTTCACAAATTTATAGTTTCTTCATCTAAAAGACTTAAAAACTGCTATGAACTCCCATACACCCAAGATTAAAATTTGATTTCCTTCTGTTGATCTGTCTCATGTCAATTTAGTTATTAGACCAGCCAGAAGGACCTAGAAAGGTATCGGGAAATGTCTTCCTCCCAAGCATTTTATATATAAATCCTGACTTTTTTATACCATTTTTTGCTTTCCCTAGAATTTTTTAAAATTGCTTCTCTGCCTTTTTCTTTTTAATTGAAATTGCTTCCCCTATTTTTTTTTTTTTTATTGACAAAGAGCAAAGATTATCCTCTTTCATAAACACTCCCTGTTGGTTGAAATCTACTTTCTCCTTGAAAGCATTCTTCATGTAACTCTTTGACTTCTAACTCTAATTGAGGCACTAATTCACAGATCTGTGGACAACTATCATTCTGGGATTTTTTCCCCTGTCCCATTGTTCATTTCTTTTTCCTGAATTCATTTTGCTAGAGTTTGTCCTTGAATTTTTTTTTTTTTTTTTTCCCGGAAAAGGCACACAGAAGTCAATGTTCTTTTTTTGGGGGGTGGGGGGGTGGGCTGCAGGACAAATGAGATCTTAGTTCCCTGACCAGGGATTGAACCTGCGCCCCCTGCATTGGAAGCTCAGAGTCCTAACCACAGACAGCCAGGGAAGTACTGAAAGTCAGTGTTCTAAGTCCCATATCTGAAGAAAATGGTTATTTGATCTTTTGGCTGGGCATACAAGTACAGAATCAAAACCACATTCCCTGAGGATTTGGAAGGCATTGTTTCAATCTTCTAGAATCCAATATTGCTGAGACGTCTGTGGCTAGTTGGATATTCATTCTTTTGCAGGTGACCTGTTTTTCCCTCTCTGGAAACTTAAAATTTTTTTTTTTTTCATTATCCTTAGAATGCTCTAATATCATCTAGGAGTTTTGTTGGGATTTTCTGTTGTTCCTTTGTTTATCTTGCTTGACACATGAGTCTTTTCAATCTGAAAGAGTTATGCCTTTCTTCAATTTGTGGATATATTTTTCTATTATTTCCATCCCGTTTCTTTCCTTTCTTTCTCCTGTTTCTCTGGAACTTTCAGATGGTTGGCTCTCCTGTCCCTTATTATTTTTTTCTTTTTTAAAGAAATTCTTTATCTGCTAGTCCTTCAAGTGCTGGAATTTCCCCCAGGGACCAGCCAGAGTGTCTCTGTCACTCACCTCTTCCTCTCCAAGTGATCATACCTACTCCCACAACCTAACCTCTCTCCTATATTTTGAGCCCTGTCCAAACCATAATTCATTAATCCACAAGTCTCAGGTGTTTAGACCCAAATTTCCTTCTACCTGCTCAGCCCACACAGTATTTCACAGATAACTTAAAATCCTAATGAAAATCACTTTCTTCCAACCTGGAAAGAAAAACACACACTCCTGTGTGTTTCCTCTACACTCAATTCTCCACTCCTGACCCTTGTGGTCACCCTGTGTGTGTTTATGTATTGGGAGGGGTTCCTACATGAAACAATTCTGTGACCCAGCCAGATGTCCCACAGTTAACTCAATTCTGACACCATCTACCTGAAGATAACATCAGATCCACAGCTTAAGCTCCCCTCCTTTTCAGACACAGTTCAGTTCAGTCGTTCAGTCGAGTTGACTCTTTGTGACCCCATGAACTGCAGCACTCCAGGCTTCCCTGTCCATCACCAACTCCTGGAGTTTACTCAAACTTATGTCCATTGAATTGGTGATGCCATCCAACCATTTCATCCCCTGTCATCCCCTTCTCCTGCCTTCAATCTTTCCCAGCATCAGGGTCTTTTCCAATGAGTCAGTTCTTCACATCAGGTGGCCAAAGTATTGGAGCTTCAGCTTCAGCCTCAGTCCTTCCAATGAATACTCAGGACTGATTTCCTTTAGGATGGACTGGTTGGATCTCCTTGCAGTCCAAGGGACTCTCAAGAATCTTCTCCAACACCACAGTTCAAAAGCATCAATTCTTCAACGCTCAGCTTTCTTTATGGTCCAACTCTCACATCTATACATGACTACTGGAAAAACCATTGCTTTGAATACACAGAGCTTTGTTGGCAAAGTAATGTCTCCACTTTTTAATATGCTGTCTAGGTTGGTCATAGCTTTTCTTCCAAGCAACAAGGATCTTTTAATTTCAAGGCTGCAGTCACCATCTGCAGTGATTTTGGAGCCCCCCAAAATAAAGTCTCTCACTGTTTTCATTGTTTCTTCATCTATTTGCCATGAAGTGATGGGACTGGATGCCATAATCTTAGTTTTCTGAATGTTGAGTTTTAAGCCAGCTTTTTCACTCTCCTCTTTCACTTTCATCAAGAGGTTCTTTAATTCTTCTTTGCTTTCTGCCATAAGGGCAGTATCTGAGTTTATTGATATTTCTCCCAGCAATCTTGATTCCAGCTTGTGCTTCATCCAGCCTGGCATTTTCCATGACGTACTCTGCATATAAGATAAACAAGCAGGGTGACAATATACAGCCTTTATGTACTCCTTTCCCAGTTTGGAACCGGTCTGTTGTTCCATGTCTGGTTCTAACTGGTGCTTCTTGACCTGCATACAGATTTCTCAGGAGGCAGGTAAGGTGGTCTGGTATTCCCAGCTCTTAAAGAATTTTCAGACACACTCATTGCCAATCACAAGTTCAGGTTGTCACCTGTGTCTCTGACCCACCAGCTATAAATAAGAGGGTTCTCACCACCCTGTCCTCGAGTTTGATTCATTTGCTAGAGCAGCTCAAAGAAGTCAGGAAAACAGTTTTCTTATTAGTTATTGGTTTATCACAAAGGGAAAAGGAACTTCCCTGGTGGTGCAGTGGTAAAGAATCTGCCTGCCAACGCAGGAGATGCCAAGAGACGTGGGTTCAATCTCTGGGTTGCGAAGATCCCCTGGAGGAGGAAATGATAACTCACTCCAGTATTCTTGCCTGGGACATTTCATGAACTTGGGGAGCTGGTGGACTACAGTCCATGGGGTCACAAAAGAGTTAGACACGACTGAGCGACTAAACAAAAACACAAAGGAGCAGCCAGATGAAGAGACACACAAGGCGAGGTGCAGGAGGGCCCTGAACACAGGAGTTTCTGACCCTGTGGAGTCCAGAGTGTGCCACCATCCTGGCATGTGGATGCACTCTTGTTCATCGGTCCATCCTTCTGGGATTTTCCTTCTGGGTTTTTTGGGAGGCTTTATTACATAGACACCAATTGCTCATATCACTAGCTATGGATGACTGAACACATTCTGTAGTCCCTCCCCCCTCTGCCGGGGTTGGGAGTGGGGCTGAAAGTTCCAACCACTGTCTCTGATTGCAGGGTTGGTTTCTCGCCAACCAGCCCATCCTGGGCGCTTTCCGAAAGTCTCCTTGTCAATATGAACTCTGATGTGATTGAAAGGGGCTTGTTATGAATAACAAAATACATCTTTATGGCTCTTACTACTTAGGAAATCCTAGGAGTTTTAAGAGTCCTGTGCGAGAAAAAGGGGAAGACCGAATACATATTCTTATCATAAATCACAACATTGCACTGTCCTTTGCCAACTCTCTCTATGTCCTCTGTCCACTGTCCACGCCCATACCTGCCTTTCCATGCCTCGGGGTCTGGCTCGGTTCCTGCCCCAGTTCTTTACAATCACCTCTGCCAGAGCTCCCTTTCTCCATCCCACTGTTTCCACTGTCCTCACTTCTGTGGAAATGAGAGAAAAGATGGGGAGGAAGGAGTGAGAAGAGCAAGAAGTAGGAGGGAAAGAAAGATTAGAGGCTGGAGGCTGCGTCGCTCCTGAAAGGGGAAGGCTACTGATGTGCCTTTGATCCATACACTTGTTTTTTAAATTTTATTTATTTATTTTTGGCTGTGCTGGGTCTGCATTGCTGCTTGGGCTTTCCTCCAGTTATGGCAAGCAGGGCAACTCTCTAATTGCAGTGCATAAGCTTCTCACTGCAGTGGCTTCTCTTGCTGCAGACGGGCATGGGCTCTCAGGTATGCGGGCTTCAGTAGTGGCGGCACCTGGGCTTAGTAGTTGCAGTTCCCCAGCTCTGGAGCACAGGTTCAATAGTTGTGGTGCACAGGCTTAGCTGTTCCGTGGCATGTGGGATCTTCCCAGGTCAGGGATGGAAGCACGTTTGTCTCTTGCACTGGCCGGCGAATTCTTTACCACTGAGCCACCAGGGAAGCGCCAATACACTTGTTTTTATACTGCTGGAATTAGGATAAAATCATGCTAACAGATAGCCTTAACTGGGTAGAGAAGTCAGCAAAGGGTGACAGACATGCTGAGTGGTGAATGTGGAAGGGGAACAGAGAGGTATGGGAGAGGAGGTTCTAGAAAAGGGAAGAGGGTTCCCCACTTTACCACCTGCTGGGCTTTTTACAATAAGGAAGGTTAAGGAGGGGGAGCCTCTCCTTCTTCTCAGTCCTCCCCCCCACCCCACCCCCGCCGCATCCCACATCCCGCATCCCACATCCCTAGTGTGACAGGGACTGCCTGAGACCAGGGGCCTCCCTCTCAGCAGCCCTGAGGGTAGTGAGGTCGCTCAGACCTGGGAATACAGGAAAATCTGAACTGGCTCTGGTTGGAGAAGAACGGGATGGGGAGACAGAGATTTCTTTTAATGAAAGGGCTGGTAAGTCTGAAATTTCTAAGGCAGGCTGGAAACTTGTGGTGCAGAACTTTTTCTTCCCCCAGGAAACCACAGATTTTGCTCTTATGAGCAAAATTGAACTGATTGAATGGGGCTGATGAACATTATGAAGGATCATCTTCTTTATTAAAAGTCAATTGATTATAATTAATCCTATCTGTCAATATTGGGTTGGCCAAAAAGTTTCTTTTGGTTTTACCATAAGATATTATGGAAATGAACTTTCTTGCCAACTCGAAGCTTCACAGCAACTCGTAGATTCATGTTTGATTAAATATCAGACATCATACCCTATCAGTTCAGTTCAGTCGCTCAGTCGTGTCCAACTCTTTGCGACCCCATGAACCGCAGCATGCCAGGCCTCCCTGTCCATCACCAACTCCTGGAGTTTACTCAAACTCATGTCCATCAAGTCAGTGATGCCATTCAGCCATTTCATCCTCTGCTGTCCCCTTCTCCTCCTGCCCCCAATCCCTCCCAGTATCAGGGTCTTTTCCAATGAGTCAACTCTTCACATGAGGTGGCCAAAGTACTGGAGTTTCAGCTTTAGCATCAGCCCTTCCAATGAACACTCAGGACTGATCTCCTTTAGGATGGACTGGTTGGATCTCCTTGCAGTCCAAGGGACTCTCAAGAGTCTTCTCCAACACCACAGTTCAAAAGCATCAATTCTTCGGTGCTCAGCTTTCTTCACAGTCCAACTCTCACATCCATACATGACCACAGGAAAAACCGTAGGCTTGACTAGACGGACTTTTGTTGGCAAAATAATGTCTCTGCTTTTGAATATGCTGTCTAGGTTGGTCATAACTTTCCTTCCAAGGAGTAAGCGTCTTTTAATTTCATGGCTGCAATCACCATCTACAGTGATTTTGGAGCCCCCAAAAATAAAGTCTGACACTATTTCCACTGTTTCCCCATCTATTTCCCATGAAGTGATGGGACCAGATGCCATGATCTTCGTTTTCTAAATGTTGAGCTTTAAGCCAACTTTTTCACTCTCCTCTTTCACTTTCATGAAGAGGCTTTTTAGTTCCTCTTCACTTTCTTGATTCCAGCTTGTGCTTCTTCCAGCCCAGTGTTTCTCATGATGTACTCTGCATATAAGTTAAATAAGAGGGGTGAAAATATACAGCCTTGACGTACTCCTTTTCCTATTTGGAACCAGTCTGTTGTTCCATGGCCAGTTCTAACTGTTGCTTCCTGACCTGCATATAGGTTTCTCAAGAGGCAGGTCAGGTGGTCTGGTATTCCTATCTCTTTCAGAATTTTCCACAGTTTATTGTGATCCATACAGTCAAAGGCATTGGCATAGTCAATAAAGCAGAAATAGATGTTTTTCTGGAACTCTTTTGCTTTTTCCATGATCCAGCGGATGTTGGCAATTTGATCTCTGGTTCCTCTGCCTTTTCTAAAATCAGCTTGAACATCTGGAAGTTCACGGTTCACGTATTGCTGAAGCCTGGCTTGGAGAATTTTGAGCATTACTTTACTAGCATGTGAGATGAGTGCAATTGTGCGGTAGTTTGAGCATTCTTTGGCATTGCCTTTCTTTGGGATTGGAATGAAAACTGACCTTTTCCAGTCCTGTGGCCACTGCTGAGTGTTCCAAATGTGCTGGCATATTGAGTGCAGCACTTTCACAGCATCATCTTTCAGGATTTGAAATAGCTCAACTGGAATTCCATCATCTCCACTAGCTTTGTTCGTAGTGATGCTTTCTAAGGCCCATTTGACTTCACATTCCAGGATGTCTGGCTCTAGGTGAGTGATCACACCATCGTGATTATCTGGGTTGTGAAGCTCTTTTTGTACAGTTCTTCTGTGTATTCTTGTCACCTCTTCTTAATATCTTCTGCTTCTGTTAGGTCCATACCATTTCTGTCCTTTATCGAGCCCATCTTTGCATGGAATGTTCCCTTGGTATCTCTAATTTTCTTGGAGAGATCTCTAGACTTTCTCATTCTGTTGTTTTCTTCTGTTTCTTTGCGTTGATCGCTGAAGAAGGCTTTCTTATCTCTCCTTGCTATTCTTTGGAACTCTACATTCAAATGGGTATAGCTTTCCTTTTCTCCTTTGCTTTTCACTTCTCTTCTTTTCACAGCTATTTGTAAGGTCTCTTCAGACAGCCATTTTGCTTTTTTGCATTTCCTTTCCATGGGAATGGTCTTGATCCCTGTCTCCTGTACAATGTCACGAACCTCTGTCCATAGTTCATCAGGCACTCTGTCTATCAGATCTAGTCCCTTGAATCTATTTCTCACTTCCACTGTATAATTATAAGGGATTTGATTTAGGCCATACCTGAATGGTCTAGTGGTTTTCCCTACTTTGTTCAATTTCAGTCTGAATTTGGCAATAAGGAGTTCATGATCTGAGCCACAGTCAGCTCCTGGTCCTGTTTTTGCTGACTGTATAGAGCTTCTCCATCTTTGGCTGCAAAGAATATAATCAATCTGATTTCGGTGTTGACCATCTGGTGATGTCCATGTGTAGAGTCTTCTCTTGTGTTGTTGGAAGAGGGTGTTTGCTGTGACCAGTGCATTTTCTTGGCAAAACTCTATTAGCCTTTGCCCTGCTTCATTCCGTACTCCAAGCCCAAATTTGCCTGTTACTCCAGGTGTTTCTTGACTTCCTACTTTTACATTCCAGTCCCCTATAATGAAAAGGTCATCTTTTTGCGGTGTTAGTTCTAAAAGGTCTTGTAGGTCTTCATAGAACCGTTCAACTTCAGCTTCTTCAGCGTTACTGGCTGGGGCATAGTCTTGGATTACCATGATACTGAATGGTTTGCCTTGGAAATGAGCAAAGATCATTCTGTCGTTTTTGAGATTGCATCAAAATACTGCATTTTGGACTCTTGTTGACCATGATGGCTACTCCGGTTCTTCTAAGGGATTCCTGCCCACAGTAGAAGATATAATGGTCATCTGAGTTAAATTCACCCATTCCAGTCCATTTTAGTTCGCTGATTCCTAGAATGTCGACGCTCACTCTTGCCATCTCCTGTCTGACCACTTCCAATTTGCCTTGATTCATGGACCTGACATTCCAGGTTCCTATGCAATATTGCTCTTTACAGCATCAGACCTTGCTTCTATCACCAGTCACATCCACAACTGGGTATTGTTTTTGCTTTGGCTCCATCCCTTCATTCTTTCTGGAGTTATTTCTCCACTGATCTCCAGTAGCATATTGGGCACCTACTGACCTGGGGAGTTCCTCTTTCAGTATCCTATCATTTTGCCTTTTCATACAATTCATGGGGTTCTCAAGGCAAGAATACTGAAGTGGTTTGCCATTCCCTTCTCCAGTGGACCACATTATGTCAGACCTCTCCACCATGACCCGTCTGTCTTGGGTGGCCCCACAAGGCATGGCTTAGTTTCATTGAGTTAGACAAGGCTGTGGTCTGTGTGATCAGACTGGCTAGTTTTCTGTGATTATGGTTTCAGTGTGTCTGCCCTCTGATGCCCTCTCTCAACACCTACCATCTTACTTGGGTTTCTCTTACCTTGGACAAGGGGTATCTCCTCACAGCCGCCCCTCCTGACCTTGAACATGAAGTAGCTCCTCTCAGCCCTCCTGCGCCTGCGCAGCCGCCCTCCTTGGACGTGGGGTTGGCTTAAAACTCAACGTTCATAAAACTAAGATCATGGCATCCGCCATGACAGACACAACTTAGTGACTCAACAACAACAACAGCACCTATACCCTAGCTGAGTAGACACATAAAATTAGCCATCATAGTAGATAAAGTTGGGAACAGAATAAGCAGATTTTGTGCTTCTAATGCAAGGCAGCAGAGAATCATGTGGAGTGGAAAACAGCAGTGTTTTCACATGACTCACCATTTTGAATGAAAGTCAAGTGGTTTCCTAAGGTTTAGCTCCTGTTGATCTGAATGCCGTTCAGTTGTTTTTGCAGAAGTCCTGGTGCTTTCCCAGGACTAGTGCTTTCCAACTGGGTGTTGGTTGATGATGGAAAGAAGACTCAGATTATTTCCAGTGTTTGAATTTTGGTTCTAAATTAGGAAAGGAGTATGTCAAGGCTGGATATTGTCACCCTGCTTGTTTAACTTACATGCAGAGTACATCATGCAAAATGCCAGGCTGGGTGAAGCACAAGCTGGAATCAAGATTGCTGGGAGAAATATCAATAGCCTCAGATACTCAGATGACACCACCCTTATGGCAGAAAGTGAAGAATTAAACAGCCTCTTAATGAAAGTGAAAGAGGAGAGTGAAAAAGCTGGCTTAAAACTCAACATTCAGAAAACTAAAATCATGGCATCTGGTCCCATTACTTCATGGCAAATAGACTGAGAAACAATGGAAACAGTGAGAGATTTTATTTTGGGGGCTCTAATATCACTGCAGATGGTGACTGCAGCCTTGAAATTAAAAGACGCTTGCTCCTTGGAAGAAAAGCTATGACCAACCTAGACAGCATATTAAAAAGCAGAGACATTACTTTGCCAACAAAGATCTTTGTATTCAAAGCTATGGTTTTTCCAGTAGTCATGTATGGATGTGAGAGTTGGACCATAAAGAAAGCTAGGCGTTGAAGAATTGATGCTTTTGAACTGTGGTGTTGGAGAAGACTCTTAAGAGTCCCTTGGACTGCAAGGAGATCCAACCAGTCCATCCTAAAGGAAATCAGTCTTGAGTAGGCCTGAGGCTGAAGCTCCAATACTTTGGCCACCTGATGTGAAGAACTGACTCATTGGAAAAGACCCTGATGTTGGGAAAGATTGAAGGCAGGAGAAGGGGATGACAGAGGATGAGATGGTTGGATGGCATCACCAACTCAATGGACATAAGTTTAAGTAAGCTCCAGGAGCTGGTGATGGACAGGGAAGCCTGGTGTGCTGCAGTCCTTGGGGTTGCAAAGAATAGAACACGACTGAGCTACTGAACTGAACTGAGGCGGGAAAGGCCAATAGGCAAGCCATGACACCATCTTGGGATAACACTACTGGGTTAGTCAGCTTCCACCAGGTCATGATGCAGTAACATGCCCCCACATCTTGGCGGCTTAGAACAGCCACGGCATGTTTCTCACTCATGTTATATATTCATGGCTACAGTTCTGTCCACATGACTGTTTATTCCAGGACACATGCTGAAGGAGGATCTCCTATCTGGAATCTGGTATTCCCACGGCAAAAAGAAAGTGAGATTGCTGCAGGAAACACTTCAGGCTTCTACTTGGAAATGGCATATCACTCACACTCCTACCTCATGTTGTTGTTCAGTCTCTCAGTCATGTTTGACTCTTTTCGACTCTGTGGACTGCAGCACACCAGGCTTCCTCGTCCTTCACTTTCTACAGGAGTTTGCTCAAACTCGTGTCCATTGAGTCAGTGATGCCAATCCATCATCTCATCCTCTGTTGCCCCCTTCTCCTGCCCTCAGTCTTTCCCAGCATCAGAGTCTTTTCCCCTGAGTTGGCTCTTTGCATCAGTTGGCCAAAGTTGGCTTCAGCTTTAGCATTAGTCCTTCCAATGAATATTCAGGGTTGATTTCCTTTAGGATTGACTAAAGGAAATGATCTCCTTGATCTCCTTGGAGTCCAAGGGACTCCCAAGATCAAGGAGAAATGATCTCCTTGCAGTCCAAGGGACTCTCAAGAGTCTTCTCCAGCACCACAATTCAAAAGCATCAATTCTTTGATGTTTAGCCTTCTTTATGGCCCAACTCTCACATCCGTCCATGGACTACTAGAAAAACTATAGCTTTGACTATATGGACTTTTGTCAGCAAAATGATGTCTCTGCCTTTTAACTCACTGTCTAGGTTTGTCATAGCTTTTCTTTCGAGGAGCAAGCGTCCTATCTCACAGGCAGTGCTAAATCACAGGGCCGGGGACTTCCTTGGTGGTCCAGTGGCTAAGGCTCCAGACTCCCGAGGCAGGATGCTTGGGTTCAATCCCTGATCAGGGAATGAGATCCCAGATGCTGCAACTAAGACCCAGCAGAGTCAAATAAATGCATATTAAAATATATATTTTAGGAAATTCTGACCAGTAATTATAACAACTTTAAAATTTAAATAAAAATTTCCAGAAAAAAAATCACAGGGCTAGGTCTGACAACAGGGTGGGGACCATGAATCTCACGGTGGGCATAAACAATCCTTTCACAGGAGGGGAGGGCAGTGGATAACGGGAACCACAGCACAGTATATCCAGCCGCCATCTGCCTGATTCTTAGAGTTCCAGCTGGCTTCTTAAACAGCACCATTTAACTAACATGACTGACAGAGAAGAAAGTCATTTTATACTGAGTTCATGGGAGGGAACAAAGTAATAAAACCAGGCCTTACCTACCCGGGTTCTTGGACTGTTTAATCAATAGAAATCGATAAGAAGTCTGGCGAGAAATTCGAGCAAGGCTTTGTTGGGACTTGGGCTGCAGCCCCAGGGGCTGAAAAGAGGCAACAGGTGCCCTTGCTTGCTCCCTGGGGGAAAGGGGGCGAACTGCTTCCTCAAATGAGGTGAGGATAGGGGCGGTAGATGGGTCTGGCCGGAGGGGTAGCTTAGGTGGTCTGCCCACCCCCAGAGTGGTGCTGTGTGCAGGGGTCGTGCACGGTGCCCTGGTACCCTGCTTTTGCTACCAGCATGTCACAAAATGGCAATTAGGTTTTGGCATTTTTGTGTCTGGGTTTCCCTGGTGGCTTAGCAGTAGAGAATCTGCCTACAGTGCAGGAGACGTGGGTTTGATCTCTAGGTTGGGAAGATCCCCTGGAGAAGGGCATGGCAACTCACTCCAGCATTCTTTCCCAGAGAATCCCATGGACAGAGGAGTCTGGTGGGCTACAGTCCAGGGGTTGTAAAGAGTCAGACATGCCCGAAGGACCTAAGTGGGCACACATTTTTGTATTTTGTTGTTCATAACTGCCCTGACTTCGTGCAGTTATTTTTAGCCTTTTATAGTTCCTTTGTGTCTGTGCTTGAGGAAATGTTTGTTGAGGTACAAGCCCTGCAGTCAAGGGTCTCAGGTCCCAGGTCCCAGCCTACCTCACAGGCACTGGGTGACAAGGTCAGAACTTGGGTCGAGGACTCTCTTTCCAGTTTCTGACATCCTGGCCAGGGCACCAGAAGGATCTCCAGCCCTCCTGTGGCCTCTGGGCTTTCCCTCTGACCCTCAGGGCTCAGGACACTGCCCTCTCTGGGGTTATGGGTTCAGCATGTCTGGGACCTTGGTGGTAGGAATTTTTTGGGTGTTTTTTCCTAATAAACAAAGCAAAGGGTCAGATGGGATGAGCTGGCCTTACTGTTTGAAACCTCCGGAAGTGCTGTGGTTTGGGCTGCCATAAACATCTGGATGCAGGAGGCGGTGTGGGCAGGCGCAGACCCAGAGGAAAGCCACGCTCTCCGGAAGCCACAGGCCCCGATTTCTCTATTTATTGTCCCCTTCCCTGCACCTCACTCCTTGTTTTGGTAAAAGAGTCAAATTGTTAGAATAGTATCATTTCAGATCAAAAGTTGAATTATATAATCATAAAAGGCAAGGTTGGAAGGGATGCTGGATATCATTTGGGTGCAGACTATTGGAAAAAAAAGAAAAACTTCCCTGGTGGTCCAGTGGTTAAGAAGCTGCCTTCCAATACAGGGAACCCCCACACCTTATTGGGTACTGGGTCTGCGTTTGCTCAATGAGAGAAGAATAACAGGGTAGACTCATCCATGGATCCCAGTACAGGATTTCCAGGCAACAGGGTGCCTAGTGAAGGGCCAGGCAGCAGGGCAGAGGTCTTCAAGTTCTGAGATTCTTTTTGTTTATCTAGTGGTGGGGAAAGGCACCTTCTGATTTGTGACACCAGCTTTTCAAGACTGTGTCAGTTCTGTGGAAAAGCATTTTGGGATGTCCTGCAAATAATCTATGACCCACACACCAAGCAAACAAATCAGTTGCATGTAACTCTTGGGTCTGCAGGTCTGGGGTTCCTAGCGAGGAAATAGGAGATGCGTCAGTGGAGTATGGCTAGGGGAATTGAGACTCTGAGACTTGACTTCTATTTCCTTTGTCCAGTCTCTTTGGAAAAATCTGGTGAGATTCCACTTCAGTAGGTGAATGCTTATGGGTGGGAACGGAATGCAGGAAGTGCCAAATTAAATAAAATTTGACAGGTTGTGTTAATAGTAACAAAGCCTATCTTTACTGAGCTCTTACTATTAATATATGCCAAACACTACTCTATGCTCTAAGTGTACTTACCTAACAAAACACCCCTAAGGTAGATACTGCTGTAAAAACACTGGGGGCACAGAGAGAGTCAGGAACTTGTCCCAGGTCACATAGCTAGAAGGCAGTGAGAGCTGGGATTTACATCACATTGCCTTTAGCAATGATTATCACTATTGAATGAGCACTGACCTTGACAGGGAGTGGGCTAGGGGTGGGGGCTGGATTGGGCTGGCATTCGGCTAGTGCCTTAGAGTTGCCTTATTTCATTTACTCCAGAACAACTGCTTCAGATATGAGGTAATATTTCTACCTATTGCATGAAGAAACAGACTCCGAGAAACTGAACACCTTGCCCAGGATCCCAACACTAATCGGTAGTCCCAGCACTAATTCCAGCATCGGCTTGATCCCCAAATCCCTCCTCCCTCAGGTTCTTCTCCTTTTGTTTTTTTTTTTGCCACACCATGGGCCACGTGGGATCTTAGTTCCCCAACCAGGGATTGAACCCTGGCTCCCTGTGTTGGAAGCACAGGGTCTTAACCACTGGGCTGCCAGAAAAGTCCCCTAAACCCCAATAGTTTCTTAAATATTGATAATTGCTGCAAGTGAATAATACATCCAAAGAGTTTGATTTTACTATTCACTTTGTGTGTATTTGAAAATTCCCTTAAGAACCCCCTCCAAAAAAAACAAAACCAACTATGAACTTAGCCACTGTGTTGTCCTAATTCCAATGGTTCCTGTGTGTTTCCTTGATGGGGCGGGAAGAGGAAGAGATGAAGTTTAGATATGGGTCAGCAGAATTTCTTTCCCAACCAAGTGCGTGTGTTAGTTGCTCAATCATGTCCGACCCTTTGCGACCCCATGGACTGTAGCCCACCAGGTTGCTCTGTCCGTGGAATCCTCTAGGCAAGAATACTGGAGCGGGTTGCCATTTCCTTCTCCAGGGGAATCTTCCTGACCCAGGGATAGAAGCCGTATCTCCTGCTTGGCAGGTGGATTCTTTACCACTGAGCCACTAGGAAAGCCCAGGGACTATTATCTAAGATTAGCTATGATTTTGTTTGCTAGGTGGTGGGAGCTGCAGTCCAGCATGTGCTGGGCCACAGAGCCCTTTGGGCCTTATGTTGACACTGGGGAAGGCTCTGCAGCTTTTAAAAGGATGTGGTGGCCCAGGCTTCTATCCCCAGAGGACATCCCTTCCCAGGGAGTCAGGCCTTGACCTAGAACTTCCACTGACCAGAGGACTGGGGACAAGTGCCTCAAGATCATAGAACATCTGGCCACAGGGAGGTCGTCCAAGGAACTATTCTAGCATGGGCCGGGGCTGGGCTGCTCTCTGAGGGCCTTGTGGGACAGTGCGGAGCCTCAGTCCACACTGCCCAGGGACAGAGGACAAGTTCTGATGGGTACCCGCCTGAGGCCATCTGACTCAGGGCCTCCGCTCTTGCCTAGAGCTGCCTCATCTCCTTAGCCAGCCAGGAGGGCCAGGCAGGAAATATTGCCTCCAGCTATGTTCAGTTGTATGTGACTTTGTTCTTGGGGGAGGATGCGGCTTAAATTCAGGGAATTTCCAAAAGGACAGGCTGGGTCTGAAGGAGGCTGGTGTTTAAGGATTGCGAGAGGCTTGGGGTTGAGCTGGAGAGGGGATGAGGCCCTCCGCTCTTCAGTGAACTGGGAGCCTCTTGCAGCTTCCTGGGTGCTGCTGCCAGAGTTCCATTTATCCCTCTTTTCTCCCAGGATTCGCAGTGCTTAGCAGCATCTCAATAATTCTGCTTGCTCGGTGGATGCATTGATGCTTTTCAGACATCAGCTGAAAACGTCAAGTTCCTGACACTGGTCAGTGAGTCAAAACTAGAATGATCATCCTCTCATGGGTCCTCTTTCCCCAAACTTGGGTTTTGTACATTAGGTTTCCTGAAGTTGTTGTGTTACTGAGGTGTGGGGTCCGGCCGCTTGCTGCTCAGAAGCCAATAAACAGGCCAGGTTGGTGGAAAGAAAAAATTTGCTTTATTTTAGATGCTGGCAACTGGTGGAGGGAGTGTGGATGTCTGTCCAAAGGCCAACTGCCAAGCAGGAGGTGAGAGCTTTTATAAGCTGAGGGAGGGGGCTGCATGCAGAAACAACACAGTCAGCTCTGACAGTCATCTTCAGATTGGTTATCGGTACACTGACCAGCGTCATCTTGATTGTTTTAGGTACAGTTAATCTTCAGTTCCAGGGTCGGTTTGCTTCCATTTCTTTGAGGCCGTTTCTTGGAACTGTGGCAGCTTATGTCATGGCTACAGTCTGGTTATCGTGTAGTTAACTTCTTCCACCCGGTGGGGATTTCAGTATCTATAAGACAGCTCACAGGACATGGCTCAGAATATTATCTATAGTCCTTGAGGAGAAACTAAAGGTCCTTGACTATGCCTGATGAGTACATTATTATTATTTGGTCTCCTTTGTTTTCCTTCGTTTCTGCATGTTCTCATTTCCCTGATTAAACTCATTCTTTAAAGTTTTCCACAGACAAAAGGCAGGCAGAGCACAGGGGGGAAGGACCGTAGAGTCCTGCTGTGTTTCAGTTACTTGTAAAAAGAAGAAAAGGAAGAAAGCAAGCTCTGCTCTCACACGCTGCAAAGAAGCAGCTGCAACATATAGCCAGGGCTTTCTCTTGTCAGACTTGATATTTTTAAAAAAACTTTTTTTTTTCAATTGGCTGCACTATGTGGCGTGTGGGATCTCAGTTACCCAACCAGGAATCGAACCCGTGTCCCCTGCATTGAAGTGTAGAGTCTTAACCATGAGGAAAGTCTCATCAGACTTGATTTTAAGTCACTAAATACATTGCCTCCTCAATCTTTACAGTCACCCTGTGTGGTAACTGCTATTCCTTTATTATCTTTCCTAGGGATAGATCCATGTTTGTGAGGCCCTGAAACTTATACAGTTGGTGGGCCCTCTTTTAAAACAAATTAGATTACAATTATGTAAATATAAGTACAAAATTAGGTCCAGAGCCTTGACAGGTGGCATACGACAAGTGGCAAAAACCAACAAAATATTGTAAAGCAATTATCTTCCAATTAAAAATAAATAAATTTTTAAAAATTACTGAAAAAAATTTAAAACATTAATTGATTATTTTGTTGACTGTGCTGCATCTTCACTGCGGTATTCAGGTTTCTCTAGTTGTGGTGGGCGGGCCGAGGCATGTGGGCTCTTAGTTCCTGAACTACTGCTTGGAAAGGTAGATTCTTAGCTGCTGGGCAACCAGGGAAGTCCTCAAGGTATTGTTTCTTTCCTTTTTGAAAGGCTTCCATATTTTCTGAAGTTCTAATAAGGAGCATGTAATTCCTATGAAAAGAAATTTTGTTCTATTGACTGTCCAAGCAGGAAAGAGCCTGACGAGTATGTAGCCATGCTCTGGTGTGGGTTAGAGTCAAAGCGAGGGCAGAGGGCACAGGATCAGGCCACCTGTACCCACTGCCTTGGTCTTGCCCAGGACTAGGAATGGAGCATCCTGACTCTGAGTTTGACCATCTGGACCCAGAGGGAGGAGGTAAACTGACACCAGTGAGCTGCGAGCAAGTACTCTGGGTGACCTATGGCCATTCCTGGGTGTTGCCCAGGGAAGACTACTTCAGACCCTGGTTCTCTCACATGGGGGGCTTCCCTGGTGGCCCAGACAGTAAAGAATCTGCCTACAATGCAGAAGACCCAGGTTTGATCCCTGGGTTGAGAAGATCCCCTGGAGAAGGGAATGGCTACCCATTCCAGTATTCTTGCCTGGAGAATTCCATGGACAGAGGAGCCTGGTGGGCTACAGCCCATGGGGTTGCAAAGAGTCGGACATGAATGAGCGACCAACACTTTCACTTTCACTTTGGGTTTCCCTGGTGGCTCAGATGGTAAAGAATCTTCCTGCAAAGAAGGAGACGTGGGTTTGATCCCTGGGTTGGGAAGATCCCCTGGAGAAGGGAACAGCTACCCACTCCAGGATTCTTGCCTGGAGAATTCCATGGACAGAAGAGCCTGGCAGGCCCATGGGGTCGCGAAGAGTTGGACACTTCTGAGTGTTCACGACTGAGTGAACACTTTCACTTTTTTCACTCTCATCTGGAGGAAGGAAGGAGTGGAGTGAGGTCGCTCAGTTGTGTCTGACTCTTTGTGACCCCATAGACTGTAGCCTACGGGCTCCTCCTTCCATGGAATTTTCCAGGCAAGAGTACCGGAGTGGGTTGCCATTTCCTTCTCCAGGGGATCTTCCCTCTGACCCAGGGATTGAACTCGGGTCTCCCGCATTGCAGGCAGACGCTTTACGAGGATGAGGGTCCAATTCCCCAAAGACAGACTGCTGGCTTGGACTCCACAGCTGGATATGCAGGATTCATTTTCAATTCATATCTTTGCCATCACTGATCCTCCTCCTTGGAAGGCCTTCTCCTTTTTTACTTTGCTTCAAGGCTTAATTCATGATCTACTTGGTCACAGGACTCTGCAGTATAGACTTACACCACTCACCCAACCTTTGGTTCTTTCTGTCTTGAAAGGCCTCTTTTCCCTTTCTGTCTCGTAAAACAACAGCAGCTGATGGAGCTATGGATCAGGCACTTCCTATGGACAGCTTCAGTGTGTTCTGTGGATTCTCTCATTTACATGGACATATGCGCTCTGCTCAGTTGTGGCTGACTCTTTGCCTCCCGTGGACTGTAGCCCGCCAGGGTCTTCTGTCCTGGATTTTCCAGGCAACAATACTTGGAGTGGGTTGCCATTTCCTCCTCCAGGAGATCTTCCTGACCCAGGCATTGAAGCAGAGTCTCGTGTCTCCTGCATTAGCAAGCAGATTCTTTACTACTGTGCCACCTGAGACGCTATCTCATTTAATCTTCTAAACAAGCTAAGCAGTGGCTTTTATCAAATCCATTTTTCCAGACAAGGAAGCAGAGGCTGAAAGTCGCGCAGTGTCTGACTTGAGGTCACATAACTGGAAAGTGGCAAAGCCAGAACTCCAAGAAAAGACATGGGTCTGTGCTTAACTTCTTGCCTGACCTATCTTCTGATTAAACTAGAAGCTCTAAGAGGTGCCGTCAGTTATGACTCCACTGCCAGGGGCGTGGGTTTAATCCCTGGTTGGGGAACTAAGATCCCACATGCTGCATAGCATGGCTAAAAAAAAAAAATTAAAAAGAAAAATAATGTTAAAAAAGAGATGCCTTAGACCTCTTGATGTCTAAGGCATGGCTGAATGGCTAGTACAGAGTGGACATACAATGTCAGTGAAGTGTGGGAGGAACTGGGGACATTTTGAAAAGATTCATCTTCAGCTGATGCCGAGTTCCGGACTGGGAGGAGAAATCACAGATAGAAGCGTCTGCAAATGAGCCTCTGGGCTGGGCCTGGTCTGGCAGGAGGCTAGATTCTGGATCCAGTCTCTCTGCCATTAGGCCTTAGCCCAAAGTCCTGCCTTGATCAGCTAAGGACTGAGCATCCTATCTTCTGAAGGCTGAACTTGAAAGCCACGTTATCATGGAAGGGTCTGATTTTCATTTGGTTCTGGTGTCTCCAAAGATCTTAATAGCTTTCCTAGTTTCTGCAAAGATTCCAAGGCCCTCTGGGATTCCAGTCCAAGATACATCATCCATCACTTTGAGCTTTGATCACTTTGAGCCGCGAGACCTCGGCAGGTCCCTTCTGGACCACACGGTCCCACCTGTGACTGCCTGCACCCTTCCTTGTTCAGTGGCGAGAGTCAGTACACCTGCATATGTGTGTGTGTGTGCTTTGTAACCCCCAGGGCTCTCACTCACCTCCTGCTGGCATTTCATGTGTGTTTAACTCACTCTGTCCTTGAGGCAACCCAGGGAGGTACTCAAGCTACCCCTGGGTTTTGTTTACTTAATTCAACTTCTGTTTTTTAAAGTCATTGAAATAATTCAGAACTTTAAAGCTCCAAAACATACACTTCTAAAAAGTCTCCCTCCCTCCCCTGGTCCTCAGCCACCAATTTCCTTCCCTGGCAGCAACCCAAACAGTCCATTGTTTTGTTTATCCTTCCAGACATACTTCTTGCACACACAAGGAGACATGTATAAATATTATGTCCTGCTCCTCCGCCTTCTCCAATGGTGGCTACTATCTACCCAGTCCGTACTTCACCTACTTTACTTAGCAATACAGCCTCCCCAATACTAATACATTTTAAAGTTATTTCTTTTACGTGGACCATTTTTAAAGTCTTTATTGAATTTGTTACAATATTGTTTCTGTTTTATGTTTTGGTTTTTTGGCCACTAGACATGTGGGATCTTAGTTCCCCAACCAGGGATGGAACCTGTACCCCTAGCATTACAAGGGGAGATATTAAACACTGGACCACCAGGGAAGTCCCTCTCCACATTATTTTTAAACCCACGAGGTTCCTGGGGTTATGGAGCCTGGATGGCAAATCAGGTCTTTCAGGATGCAAAGCCTGTAAGGCGCTGACTCTGGGAGGGCACATCCGAAAGCCCTGTTCCTATTCAGGACTTTCCCTCAATGGGCCTGGCAGCTCTGATCGACACACCTCCGGGTGCCAAGAGAGCTGGGAAAAAACCAGCCAATGGCTTGGCCTGGCAGAAGCTTCCAGGACCTGGAGGAAAAAAGGGTTTTGTTCTCCGCCTCCTGAAGACTGGCAAGAGTTGGCCTGTCCGGGGGCCATGCTGTCTTTCTCTCTGCTGTCTATAAGAGCAGAAAAAAAAAAGTTTTCTCTTCCTGCCAAGACCCGATGGCAGTTCGGCGGGCCTTGTGCTGGTCCCTCCAAGGGCCCGGCTCCCACGCCTCACCTCCTTTTGATGGCTGTGCTGGCGGTGGGCAGCCTCGGGGGTCCCTGCCAAGGCCGGGGGGCCTGGCCTCCCTGGGAATGTACATCTGCTCCACGTCTGGACCTAATTGCTGTGCTGGGAAGGAACTCTCCATGCCCGTGTCCAGACAGCCAGCCTTCTGGGATTGGCGTGGGGGTAGGAGGCCAGGGAGAGCTGGCCAGCCCAGGCTGATGAGGAAATGTCATTGGGAGTTCAGTGTGTTTTTTCTGCTTTTCCCTACAAAGAGCCCTGTTTGTGCCCTCTCTGTCACCCGCTGACCCCAACCCCCCAGGCTCCCTGCTCCTCCACAACACTGGGTCTGGAAGGTCTGCCAGCGGCTTCCTTCCGGTGCACTTGATTCCCAGGGAGCCTGCCCCTCCATTTCCAAACTCACTGGAGGAGGGAGGAAGGGAGGCCGCACAGGAGCCTGGGAGCTGCCCACGGGGGACAGATCTGATGAGGTTTCTTCCCAGGAGCTCCAGGTCCCAAGCCAGGATCTACTCTCTCTGTCCTCAGAAGCGGGCTTATGGACAAAGCACCCAGCAGCCGTGTCCCTGAACAGGCCAGCGGGCGGAGATTTCTCTGAGCTTCATCCTCCCAACTGTGAAATGGGTGCAATAGCGAGATCTGAAGATGGTGGAGAGAGGGCCCAGATGAAGCCGGGAGGGGGCAGGCTACAGGCGGGGAGGGGAGAGGGCTTTGGTTTGGCTGGGGTCCATGCTCCCCCCTGGGGGAAGTGGGCCCTTAGACTGGCATTAGGGAAGTGTATCTCTGGGCATCTTCAGCAGTGAACCTATCTTTTGAAGGATGACAAAGAGGGGCATCCAGTGTTCAGAGTGCAGAGCCTGCCCCCTGAGAACTGAGCAGCAAGATGTGGTCTGAGCCCCCACTCAAAGGGGCTGCTGGTGGCAGCTCAGGGAGGTAATGCAGGCTGAGTTTTCAGTAGCAGCAGTGCGGAAAACGGGCAAGAAAGAGCCTGTTGATGGCTCTTTCCTGGTGGTCCAGTAGGTTAAGACTCCAAGCTTCCACTGCAGGGGCCATGGGTTCCATCCCTGGTCGGGGAACTAAGATCCTGCATGCTAAGTGGTGTGGCCAAAAATAACAATAATAATAATATTAAAAAAGAAAGGAAGGAGAAAAAAAGAGCCTAGGTGGGGATGGCAGGACAATGGGTGTGCACCAGTTCTTTGGAAAGTGCTGGGGAAGCCATTTGGGAACTGTCACTCTTGGGACACAGGAGCCAAGTGCCAGTGATAACTATGAAGGGGGAGGGCCTTGGGAGACCCCCTCCTTCCACATTCATCAGGGAGGTTTGGTAACTCATGGGCAGGTGTGCTCAGTTGATAGTCGTGTCCAGCTCTTTGTGACCCACTGGACTGTAACTCTCCAGGCTCCACTGTCCATGGGATTCTCTAGGTAAGAATACTGGAGCGGGTTGCCATGCCCTCCTCCAGGGGATCTTCCTGACCTTGGGACAGAACCCATGTCTCTTATGTCTCCTGCGTTGACAGGCAGATTCTTTACCATTAACACCACCCGGAAAGCCCAACTCAAGGGCATCCACTTGCTAGTTCAAGGAAGAAATGGGTCTCAGAGCTCTGCCAAGATCCCTGGCATTGAAAAGGTTTAAAGTTGCCGCTGGAAGGCCTTATGGAGAGAGACATGGAGAGTGCGGTGTGCAATTCCAGCAGTTTGTCCAGCCTCTGAGAGCCACGGTGGTCTACGTTAGAATGTGTCAGGGGGCCCCTATCACGGTATGGCTCATTAGCCTTGGATGACTTTGCTTCCCTTTTGAGGGATGACTTTTGAGCCCCTTTTGGTCACCTTTATGCCCCTTTGGCATTCACACCAGGCCTGGCAGATGCTAAATACTCATGGTGAAGATGGAGAATTCAGTGAATCATCTGTAATTTTCCAGGGCCACTTTGCAAGGCTGGATAAGTAATCTGGATTAACCGTGGCTGGTAATGTGAGGTCCAACTGCTTTTTTGTATCCCTCCCTACTTTATTTCCTTGGACTCCAACCCCAATATAAAAGAGGTCTTTTAGTATAATAATGTAGCAAAGTCAAGTTTACAGGCAATGAGAAAGGTCTGCCTGAGCAGCTGATTCTCATCTTGATGCATCTGATGAGGGCTTGAGAGGGCTACTGGGCCCTGGCACATTACATGGTGGGTGCCCGTTGAGTGCACACATGCTCAGTTGCTCAGTCATGTCTGACTCTTTGCAACCCCACAGACTGTAGCCCACCAGGCTCCTCTGTCCATGGGATTCTCCAGGCAAGAATACTGGAGTGGGTTGCCATTTCCTCCTCCAGGGGATCTTCCAGATCCAGGGATTGAACTCGCTTCGCCTGCAGCTCCTGCATTGGCAGATGGACTCTTGACCTCTCCGCCACCTGGGAATAATCTGGGTCTCAGGTACCCCACTATAAAAAAGGCAGAGCCAAGGTTCCATCTGTTGACTAAAAAGATGCACAAGAGTTGTGAGTTAAGTTTTATTTGGGGCCAAATGAGGCCTGCAGCCCAGAAGACAGCACCTCAGATAGTTCTGAGATACTGCTCCAAAGGGGCAGTGGGAGAAGGTTATTATACAAGATTTCGGTGAAGGAGGAGTTGAATGCAATCAAGCGCTTACTTTACAAAAGGTTTTCTACTAGTCATGAGGAGCTGAGGTCACCATGAAGGGATTTAGTGCTTTTCCAGATATGAGGAGATGCAAGGATTGGGATCATGAAGTCAGTTCTTGAAAATATCTATCTAAAGACTTGTTCCACCAGTTTCCCTGGAGCACAGAATGCCTCACTCTCCAACCTGAATTCCCTTCAGAGAGTGTCGAAGGTCAGCAGCTGCAGCAGCACAGGATTCAGCCTCCCCAGAGGCAGAAGGCAAACGCCCTTGAGTTGTTGTTGTTCAGTCGCTCAGTTGTGTCCAGCTCTTTGCGACCCCATGGACTATAGCACGCCAGGCCTCCCTGTCCTTCACTATTTCCTGGAGTTTGCTTGAATTCATGTCCATTGAGTCGGTGACGCTATCTAACCATCACATCCAGTTCTGCCCTCTTGTCCTTTTGCCTTCAATCTTTCCCAGCATCAGGGTCTTTTCCAATGAGTTGCTTCTTCACGTCAGGTGGCCAAAGTACTGGAGCTTCAGCTTCAGGATCAGTCCTTCCAATGAACATTCAGGGTTGATTTCTTTTAGGATTGACTGGTGGCAAGTGCCAGTTTGTAGTTGACACATTCCAGTTTGGAGGATTCAGAAGTCCATGGGCCTCTCATGTCTTAATGCTGCCTTAGGGCCAGGAGGTTATCAAAACCTTTTCATTTTCTGCTGCCCCTTCTTCTCCTTCAAGCATCCAGGGAATCTGGGCTTGTTGTAGAGAAGAACCAGTTCTGACCCTATGTTGGAACTGTTTCTTTGACTTGCTTTCATTGCTGCTGCTGTTGTTGCTGCTGCTGCTAAGTCGCTTCAGTCGTGTCAACTCTGTGCAACGCCATAGACGGTAGCCCACCAGGCTCCCCCGTCCCTGGGATTCTCCAGGCAAGAACACTGGAGTGGGTTGTCATTTCCTTCTCCAATGCAGGAAAGTGAAAAGTGAAAGGGAAGTCACTCAGTCGTGTCCGACCCTTAGCGACCCCATGGACTGCAGCCTACCAGGCTCCTCTGTCCATGGGATTTTCCAGGCAAGAGTACTGGAGTGAGTGCCATTGCCTTCTCCGTTGCTGTTGTTGTTCAGCCCCTAAGTCATGTCTAACTCTTTGGGACCCTGTGGACTGCAGCACACCATGCTTCCCTGTTCTTCACTATTTCCGGGAGTTTGCTCAAACTCAGTCTATTGAGTTGGTGATGCTATCTAACCATCTCATCCTCTGCCACCCTCTTCTCCTGGGTGAAGAGGAGAATCTTGCCCAGCCTCAGGGTCTTTTCCAATGAGTGGGCTCTTCATATTATGTGGCTAAAGTACTGGGTTCTTTTCATTGCTGTTATTGCTATTATTATAATCATTCATAATGGCCTTCCTCAAAGGACCCAGCCTGACTGTTAAAGTGCCTTTGTTCAGCTCATAGAGAGATAATCTGACCCTGCCCACCTGTGAATGGCCACAAAGGAGAGATTAACACCCCTTCAAAGTCCGGCCCTTCCCAGAGATGTTCTGCAAGACTGAGGGCCCTTTTTACTTTACTGCCCCTCCCTCTCTATTCTGCCATTTGACTTTAGTTCTTCATCACTTCTCTCTCTGGTTCTCTAAAAGAACATGGCATCCAGCCCGCTGGCATCTTCTCGGTCAGCTGGCTTTCTGAATAAAGCCGTATTCCTTGCCTCTACACCTCATCTCGGACCCACTGGCCTGGCTTGCGGCAAGCAGAGTGAGCTTGGACTGAGGTGAGGGAGCGAGTGTTTGCAGAGCCCTGCAGGTGAAATCACACAGGTTTGGCTTTCTTCCTGTGTCTGCATTTTCACGCCTTGGGTTGCCACCTTAGAGACTGTGATTTTCACATCTATCTGTATGGATCAACTAGCTTCCAGGGGCTTTACTGCCAACTTCCCCAATGCCTCAGGACATCCCAGCTTTATATTCTCAACACAAAGATCACCTGAAGAACACCCTCCCCCCACCACAGCAGACAGCAGAGTGAAGGAAGAGGAGGAGGGCCACCCTCACCTAAGAATGCAGCTACCCTTTTACAAGTTTCCTTTCCAAGCCCCAGCCAGGTCTTTGTGAGTGCAGCTGAAAACAGCCCTTTAAGGAGACTATTCTTGCTGGGACCCTTTCTCACTCCTGGCAGCCCAAGGGGCTGGGGGCAGGGTGGTGTGTGGTGCTAACTCGGTATCTGAGGGCCATTGGGAACACTGCTCTGTCCTTAAGGGTTGTACTGCTGTGTACTCTGCTCAGTCTCTCAGTCGTGTTTGACTCTTTGTGACCCCACGGACTGTAAGCCCACCAGGTTCCTCTGTCCATGGAATTTTCCAGGCAAGAATACTGGAGTGGATTGCCATTTCCTCCAGGGTCTCTTCCCAACCGAGGGATCTGACCTGTGTCTCTTGGCTCTCCTCCATTGGCAGGTAGATTCTTTACCACCTGGGAAGCTATTTCTGAGAATGAGCGTTTGCCCTTGTGAAGCCTGGGGGCATCTGATTCAGCAGTGATGGGGGTTGGATTAGTGGGAAAATGAAGAGGCTTTTCTGCAAGTTACCTTGCTGGTGAGACCTTGATGGGGTCTGGACTTGGTAGACCAAAGCTTTCCCAGCCAAGGGTCATCACACAAGCTGTCTAGTCCCCAGGGCATTAATCAATGTTCTAGATTCTAAAAAGACAAATAGACTCTAGAATCTAAATTCTAGAAAGACAAATAGCTTAGACCTGTGGATATGCTGGGGAAGGAGTGGATTTTGGCTCCAGGCAGGGGTCTCAGCAAGTTCCTCGACTGAGGTTAGCAGATACTTGGAAAGTGAGGATGGGAAGTGTGCAAGGCTAGGAATTGGCATACCTGCTAAAGGTCCTGTAAGGAGGATTTAATGCCTTAGGATCAAGAGGTTGGCAGTGCTAGGGCTTTAGGGGCTCCAGGTCTTGTTGAGAACTGCAGGGTAAAACAAGATTCATTTCAAACCATTGCTGAAAAGAAAAAACTCCTCCTCTACACTCTTACGTTCTTGTATGAGGGTCTGTGAATTAAACTAACAAAAGACAGTTTAACAAGAATTTACTTACACACAGGTGATCAATGATGAGCAACCCAAAAGGGGAGTTAGAATTAGGGGTCTGAGTATCTAACTTAGTAGGTGAAAGGAAAGAGGAAGGAAAGAATCCTATGGAAGGAATAGGTTTCTCTAGGAGAACTAAGGGGACATAAGAATATTTGCAAAAATATTTCATTAAAAAGGTATGAGTGGTCTTTCTGTGACCTACAGGACCCTAAAAATTCTATAGAGAGGGGTTTTCTGTAGTCTGCTTAGTCTCTTCCTGGGAACAGAGTCACCCTAAAGAGGGCATTTATGACAATCCTCAAGTCTCAAAGTTTTCTGCTTTTAGTCATACAGGGAAGCTCTGAGAAGGCTTCTTTCCACATCAATTGAGTTCCAGATGTCTTCAGCTTAAAATAATCCTTATTCCAACTCTGAGGTGCTGAATGGGCCCTCATGCCACATAGCTTAGCAATTGCTCAGTAAATATTTTTCAATGAATGAATGAACACAGTAGAGATTAGGTAGGGAGGATGTTGATTTATGGCTACACATTTCACACCGAGGATTGGAGCAGGAGATGTAGTCCAATTCCTCTCTGGAGAGAAGTTTGCCCCACAGCCAAGGTGAGCTCCCTCTGGGCTCAGTGGCATTTTTGGAATATGGCAAAGACTGGGTAGACCAACTTGTTCACCTGGCAGTTTTACAAAAGTGCATGTGACCTCTGCTAGGGACTTGGGAGTTGAGTTCAAAGGGGCACTGGGGCCAGAGCTGCAAGCATAGTAGGTTTGGAGCAAGCAATCAGAAATTTTAAGTCTGCTGCTCACGTTCATTGAGAGTTAAATAACACAACTAAGTAAATCTTAAAGATCTCATTGGCTTTATTAAACAATTCATGAATTGGGCAGCATTCCACTTAGCAAGTAGAAAGGAGCTCCACCAAGCTGGAAAAAATGAAAGATTTCTAAAGACAGAGAGGGGGCAGAAAAAGGAAATTGTGAGCAAAAAAAAAAAAAAAAATGCATTGTTTCAGGCAGGGTCGCCCTCCTAAGGGGAACGGAAGGGACCTACGAGGCAGAATATCTCATTAGTGCTGACCAGGTAATTTCAAGTTGGTTAAAGATTACATTCCTGGGGGAGGCTGTAATTGCAGTTGGGTTAGGTATTAAGTCTTGGTTTGCTAAGGAGGGGTTTTAACATAAGTAATTCCATTTTGAACCTTTTATTTTTTATTGCTGTTGTCTCTTTTTTCTTTTTAACAAAAGGGTCGACTATTTCTTGGGAGAAATGGCAAAATGAGCGTCTGACAAGTTCTCCTGGAGCTGCTGGCTTGAAAAGGAGGCAGTAGTAAGAGAAAGAAGACGGGGCCAGGATCTCTGCATAGACAAGGTACCCATATCCTTAAAGGGAGACCCTTCCAGCTGGAGGATGAGCAAGTGTTGGGTGGGCGAGTAGGGGGGGTGGGGGTTAGTCCGTGACAAACCCTCCTGGGCCTGTGGTTTACTAACCACCCTTCGACCCTGCCCAACCTGGGGCTCTGGCTTTATTCCTCCCTGGGTTCAATTTCTAAGAAAGGACTTGATGTTCTTCCCGGAAATGGCCTTGCTCTGGACTCAGGAAGGAGATGGCTTGTCCAGATGTCCAGCTGGCCCCATTAATAAGGCTTTGAACAGAGCCCTACAAAAATAGATCTTTCTAAGGCATTTCTTCTGTGTCCCCTTTCTGCTCTGAAGATCAAATCCCCGACCCAGGTGGTATTTCTTTTCCACACCAGATGCTGACTCCGAGGACTGCTCTGGGCCAGCGAGGCAACCTCCATGCATGCCACTAACCTCCCGGGAAGGAGGAAAGGAAGCAGACTTTGAATGAAGAAGATTAATGTGCCTGGTTAGCAGCTTTGGTTGAGGCACCAGACAGGTAAGATGGGAAGCTGGGGCTCAAGTCCAGGTCCCGGGTCTAAATCTCTCTGTGCAACACCCAACTGTCTCTCAGAGGAGCAGACAAACCAGGTGGGGAGGCATCTCAGGGTGCCAGGAACTGTGAACAGGAGACCGTTGGCTGTTCTGAGCATCAGGGCTTCAGGAGTTCAGAGAAGGAGAAATTAGTGAGGGTGGAGGGAGTTGCCAGGGAAATTAGTGAGGATAGTGTTCAAAGGTGAGGAAAATCATATAAAGGACCCTCAGAATTTGGTCCACCTTTTGGTTTCAGCGAGAAAACACTTTTGCATTTTTAATCTGAAAGCATGTTTATTCCCCAGTGCCGGCCCTTGGCTCTTGGCCTTTGGCTGAAAAACAAAAGGAGGTTGTTCAGTCCCTGGGCTGGGATGTTTGCTCACAGATCATGATGTGTGCTTGGAGCATCTGGTCTGGGAAAGGAGGTGTACATCTAAGGAGCGTGAGCATGGGACTGCCGTGCCATCCTGCTCCAGCCCCGCCTGCATTCACAGATGCTGGAGGGCAGGAGAGGAATGGCTGGACTAGGCAAACTCTTCCTTCCTCTCCACATCAATGGCGTTGGGCAGTGTTGACAAATACATAATTATAAACCAGCATCTTAGAGATAGTGAAGATCTGAGAGATCACCTGTCCTCACTGTGCCTCTCATATACCCTCCTCCTGACTCATGCCCTTTGCTTGAATCCCTCCAGCCACAGGGACCCACCCCTGCAACAACAGCAATCTGTTTCCCAATACAAACATAGCAGCTATCATTGGAGAGCACTGTTTTCTTTTTGAGCACTTTATGGATGCTTGAGGCTCTTCTTATATACTCCCTGCCCTAGAACCAGCCATTTCTCCAAAGCACTTTCATCCCTTTTGTTGGAGAATGGTATTAGAGACAAAGGTCTGAGCATTGAGGTGCTCATTGCTACTGGGGTGTCACTGTTTCTAGGCCCTCTCAGCAGACAGAGCTAGGAAATAAACATATTATAACTCTTTGGAGAAGGAAATGGCAACCCACTCTAGTATTCTTGCCTGGAAAATCCCATGGACAGAAGAGCCTGGTGGGCTACATTCGATGGGGTCGAGAAAGAGTCGGACATGACTTAGCAACTAAAGTACAACAACATTACAACTCTTGTATACACACATATCTATAATTATTTCTGCACCCATTCATCTGTATCTAGGTTAAGTTGAACTTGAAGTCATACTAGTATCTCTGATTAATCTTGTACTACGTGGATTATTCCAACCTCCTTCCTTGTTTATCTACAACTTCTTTCTCCAACAGTGAGAAATCTGAGTCCTACCATCAACCATCCATTTACTCACTTGTTTAAGCCCCAGTATACATGCACACCAGAGAAAGCAATGGCACCCCACTCCAGTACTCTTGCCTGGAAAATCCCATGGATGGAGGAGCCTGGCGGGCTATAGTACATGGAGTCGTTAAGAGTCAGACACGACTGAGCGACTTCACTTTCACTTTTCACTTTCATGCATTGGAGAAGGAAATGGCAACCCGCTCCAGTGTTCTTGCCTGGAGAACCCCGGGACGTGGGAGCCTGGTGGGCTGCCATCTATGGGGTCGCACAGAGTCTGACACGACTGAAGCGACTTAGCAGCAGTAGCAGCATACATGCACACAGAGGGCTTCCTAGGTGGCTTAGTGGTAAAGAATCCGCTTGCCAGTGCAGAAGATGCTGGTTTGATCCCTGGGTCTGGAGGATCCCCTGGGGGAGGAAATGGCAACGCACTCCAGTATTCTTGCCTAGGAAAGCTCGTGAACAGAGGCGCTGACAGGCTACAGTCCTTGGGTCGCAAAGAGTTGGACGTGACCGAACAACTGAGCACATGTATGCACATGTTAGCCTGAAACTCCATGAAAAACAACTTTACTGCCTTTACTGATTAGCTTTTGGGGATTATGCAGAATTCTGTTTGTCTTTAGCCTTATAGTTTCCAGTCAAAACAGTGTTTTCCTAATCTACTTATGTCAGTTCCTCTCCACTCCCCTTCCTGCCTCCCCCACCAACTACTTGCACTGAGGTTTGTCATACATTTGCAATCAAGTTAGACTCTTCTGTCACAGTCTGGGGTTCCCCCAGCCATCCTGGCTGATTTTTAAGTATTTGTCTATGTTCATAAAGTTCATTCTTTGTGTTGTGAAGTCTGTGGATTTGGCTAAATTGGGTATCATCACGTATCTAGCACTCCAGTGTTATACAGAATATTCCATCACCCAAAAATTCCCCCAAGCTTGCCCTTTGCGGTTAACCACTCCTGCTTCCCCAAACCCTGGCAACCACTCATCCATTCTTCATCCCTATAGTTTTACTTTTCCCAGAATGTTATGTGAATGAAATCATAAAACATGTAGTTTTTTGGGTCTTTTTTCTCTATTTTAGCAAAATGCATTTAAGATTCATCCATGTTGCCATATGAATCACTATCTCAGTAATTTTTTCACAGATAAGTATGCCATCATATGGTTACACTACAATTTGCCAATTCATTGGTTAAAAGACATCTTTGTTGCTTTAAGTTTTTAAAAAATTTTTATTTATTTATTTTGTCTGTGTTTGGTCTTCATTGCTGTGCCTGGGCTTTCTCTAGTTGCAGCAAGCGAGGGCTACTCTTCACTGTGGTGCATGAGCTTCTTATTGAGATGGTTTCTCTAGTTGCAGAGCACAGTGTCTAGGGCGTGCAGGCTTCAGAAGCTGTGGTTAGTTGCCCTGGGGCGTGTGGAATCTTCCTGGACCAGGGATCGAACCCATGTCGCCTGCATTAACAGGTGGGTTTTTAACCACTGGACCACCAGGGAAGTCCTCCAGTTTTTGATGACTATGAATGAGGCTGCTGTAAACATTTGTGTACAGGTTTCCATGTTAGCATATGTTTTAATTCACTTGGATACACACTTAGAGTGTAACTGCCTGTGTGTCATAAGTCTATGTTAAACTTTATAGGAAACCACCAAACTGTCTTCCAAAACGACTGTACCATCTTCCATCCTCATGGGCAGTGAATGAGGGTTCCTATTGCTCTGCATTGCTGTCAATAAGTATTTGGGGTGATCAAGTTTGTTTGTTTGTTTTTGGATTTTGGCCATTCTATAGGTCTGCAGAGATATTAAATAGTTGTTTGCATTTTTATTTTCTTAGTGAAAAATTACTTTGAGTATCTCTTCCTCTGCTTATTTGCCATCCACTTATCTTCTTTGTTGGTCTTCCCTGATAGCTCAGTTGGTAAAGAATCTGCCTGCAATGGCAGGAGATCCTGGTTCGATTCCTGGGTCAGGAAGATCCACGGGAGAAGGAATAGGCTACCCACTCCAGTACTCTTGGGGTTCCCTTGTGGCTCAGATTCGGGTAAAGAACCTGCCTGAGGCCTGGGTTTGATCCCTGGGTTGGGAAGATCCTCTGGAGAAGGGAAAGGCTACCCATTCCAGTATTCTGGCCTAGAGAATTCCATGGACTGTATAGGCCATGGGGTCACAAAGAGTCGGACACGACTGAGAGACTTTCACTATCTTCTTTGTCAGTTTAGATCTTTTTCCTATTTAACAAACTGGATTGTATATTTTCTTATTTTTGAGTTTTAAGAGTTCTTTATTGTGGATACATGTTCTTTATAAGATATGTGATCTGCAGACGTTTTCTTAGTGTGTGGCTTGTCTTTATTTCTCTTAACAATGTTATTGCAGAGCAAACAGTTTTCTTTCATGAAGTCCAGTTTGTCAATTTTTCTTTCATGGATCCTGCTTTTAGTACAGTATTTCAAGTTCATCACCCAAACAGAAGTTACACAGAATTTCTTCTAGAAGTTCTATAGATTTCTGGTATAGAGTTATTTCTATGATCCTTTTTGAGTTAAGTTTTATATAAGATTAAAGTTTAATCTTATAACAGTCTTGTATAGAGAACAACACAGGTATTACTAACAACAACAAAAAAATAATAAAGTTTAATTTTGTTTTTATTTTTTTTCTTTGGCATGCAGTCATCTGATTCTTCCAGTACCCTTAGTCGAAAAACCTATCCTTTGCCAGGTATCGTCCTGGCACCTTCAAAATTCAGTTTATCAAATTGGTGTTTATGTTGGGGTTAATTTCTGAGCTCTCTGCTCTGTCCCTTTCTCAGAGCTTTTGCTTCTTCAGAGCCTTGTAAGGCTGGCTTCTTACTCAGGATCCGTGTGAAAGTCACCTTTTTAAAGAGCTTTTCCCGGGTCACCCGATCTAAACTTGTCCTCCTTTATTCAAATCATGTCATATTGTTGTGCTGTCTTTGTAGTACTAAGACCTGAAACTATCTAGTACTAGGTAAGAAAGTGTTCAGGCCAAAGAGATACCATCCCACTGAACTCCAAAAGGGGCAGATCATAAAAGAAAATCCCCTTCCTGTCTAGCCCTCTCTCACTTGTTAAATCCTCTGTCAGCTCCAGATCCCAGGGCCCAGGTCTTCGGTCTCTCTCCTCAGTGAGTGGAGCCAGTGGTTCCCATTCTCACTGTGCATTAGCTTTAACTGGGGGAACTTTAAGAATACTTATTCCCGGGCTCCACCCCAGGGATTCTAATATAATTATGTGGAAATGCGGCCTGGTCACCTGTATATTTTTAAAGCTTCCCAGTTGATGGCAGTGTGCAGCCACCATTTCCAGCTTGAATGCTGACCACAGTTGGTACTCAATAAACAGCTTGTTGAATGACTCAATGGTGAAATGTAACTTAAGTTGGTAACTCTGTATTTATACCAGGTGGGTGGCAGAAAGTCAGTGAGGGTGATCAGGAGCTTCAGTTCTGCTGGAGTTTGTGGCACTAACCAGAAAGGATGCTGTACTCACAGCCCTCTGTATCTGCTATCTGAGGTGGGATTTCAGTTTTCTTTTCTTTTTTGGCTGTGCTGTACAGCTTGTGGGATCTTAGTTTCCTGACCAGGAATTGAACTCAGGCCCTCACCGTGTAAGCACTGAGTCCTAACCGCTGGACCACTAGGGGATTCCCTTAGGTGGGATTTCTGAAGAGCTGTATTTCCTTTTTATTGACATATAATTCAGAGAACATAAAATTCACCCTTTAAAAATGTACAGTGGTTTTAGTATACTCTCAAAGTTGTACAACCATCACTGACTGCTAATTTCAGAACATCTTCATCACCCCTAAAAGAAACCTTGTACCCGTGACCTATCTTTCAGTTAGCATGCTGTTTTCAAGGTTCATTCATGTTGCAGCAATGATCAGTACTTCATTCATTTTTATGGCTGAATAATGGTTCATTGAGTGGATATACCAGTCGGTTTATCTATTCATCAGTTGATGGACATTTGAATTGTTTTCAATTGTGGGCTGCTGATAATGAGTCAGGAGCATTCATGTGTAAGTTTTTGTATGAACTTGGTTTCAGTTCTTTTGGGTATGCACCTAGGAGTAGAATTGCTGGGTCCTATGATAACTCTATGTTAAACTTTTTGGGAAACTGCCAAACTGTTTTCCCCAGTGGCTGTACCATCTTACGAGCCCATCAGTAATGTGTGAGGGTCCCAATCTTCTACATCCTCACCAGCATTTATTGTCATCTGACTTTTTGATTATAGCCATCGTAGTGGGTATGTGAAGTGGTATCTCATGTGGTTTTTTTTCAATAATCTTTTACTTATTTAGCAGCACTGGGTCTTAGTTGAAGTACATGGGATCTTTGAAGCAGCAGGTGAGATCTAGTTCCCTGACCAGGATCAAACCCAGGCCCCCTGCATTGACAGTGAGGAGTCTTAGCCACTGGACCTACCAGGGAAGTCCCTCACGTGGTTTTGATTTTGATTTCCATTTTTATGATGACATAAATCATCTTTTCATGTATATCTCCCATTTGTTTATCTTCTTTGGAGAAATATCCATTCAAATTATTTCCCCATTTAAAAATTGATTTGTCCTTCTGCTGTTGAATTCTGAGTTATTTATATATTCGTGGTATTAGATCCTTACAAATGACTTATATTGATTTCTTCCAATTCTGTGAAGTGAAAAGACCTTTTTGAAAGTGTCTTTTGAAGTATAAAAGTTTTTAAATGTTGATGCAGTCCAGTGGATCTATTTTTTCCTTTAGTTGCTTGTGTTTTAGGTGTCATGCCTAAAAAGCCACTGCTTGATCCAAGGTCATAAAGATTTATGCCTGTTTTGTTCTACAAGTTTTATAGTTTTAACTCTTACAGTTAGTTCTTTGATCTCTTTTGAGTTAGTCTTTTGTATAAAGTACATGGGAGTCCAAATTTATTCTTTTATGTCTATCCAGTTGTTCCAGCCAGAGAAGGCAATGGCACCCCACTCCAGTGTTCTTGCCTGGAGAATCCCAGGGACGGCAGCGGAGCCTGATAGGCTGCCGTCTATGGGGTCGCACAGAGTCGGACACGACTGAAGCGACTTAGCAGCAGCAGCAGCAGTTGTTCCAGCACAATTTGGTGAAAAGACTACTCTTTTTTTGGGCCGTACCACATGTCTTGTGGGATTCCAGTCTCCTGACCAGGGATCAAACCCAGGCCTATGGTAGTGAAAGTGCTGAGTCCTAACCACTGGACCGCCAGGGATATTCCCAGACTATTCCTTTTCTATTGAATTATCTTGGCACTCGTTGAAAATCAATTGACCATAGATGTATGACTTTATTTCTGGACTCTCAGTTCTATTCCATTGATCTATGTATCTTTCCTTATGCCAGTACCACATGGTGTTTTTTTTTAATTAAAAAAATGTATATTTGGCAGTTCCAGATATTAGTTGAGGCATGTGGGCTCTTAGTTGCAGCTTTTGGGATTCAGTTCCCTGACAAGCCCCCACCTCCCCTCCCCTGTTGGGAGTGTGGAGTCTTAGCCACTGGACCACCAGAAAAGTTCCCACACAGTCTTGATTACAGTTGTGTTGGAGCAGGTTTTAAAATTGTGAAGTATGAGTCTAACAACTTTGTTCTTCCCCTACTAAGATTGCTTTGATCATTCTAGGTCCCTTCTGTTTCTACCTGAATTCTAGGATCAGCTTGTCAATTTCTGCAAAAAAAAGACAGTTGGAATTTTGATAGGTGCTATGTTCAATTTGTCAATCCGTTTGGAGAGTATTGCCATCAAATAAATTTTAACAATATGTCTTCCAACTCATGAACAAAAATGTTTACATTTATTTAAGTCTTCTTTAATTTCTTTCAATGTTTGTTAGTGTTCAGTATACAAGCCTTCTTCTTCTGTTAAATTTATTTGTAAGTATTTTATTCTTTTTGATGCTACTGTGAATGAAATTGTTTGCTTAACTATTAACCCATTTTTGTATTGTTCATTTCTGGGCTTCCCTAGTGGCTCAGTGGTAAAGAATCCCCCTGCCAATGCAGGAGACTGGGGTTTGATCCCTGAGTTGGGAGGATCCCCTGGAGAAATAGCAACCCACTCCAGGGACAGAGAAGCCTGGAGGGCTACATTCCATATGTTGCAAAAGAGCCTGACACAACTTAGTGATTAAGCAACAACAAAATCATGAAGGGTACTGGATTTTTTACCAAATGCTTTTTCTGTGGCTACCGAGTAGATCATGTATGTGCAGTGTTTTTCCTTCTGAGTGGTTTTAAGAAGGGTCTCCTGCCAGTAGTTAAGTCTGACTCTAGTCTGAACCTAGGTATCAACATAGCTGGTAGAGGAGATATCCGGCTGCTCCCTCTCTTTTTTTTTTTTTTTGGCTAGTCAGATGAGAACACTATTATTAAAAATTTTTACCCCTGTAAAAGGCAATACCTGCACATGATAAAAAAACAATTATTTAGGAAAAATTCAACCATGACAAGCAAGTCTGTATTGACCCCAACACTCCAGTTTCTGCCCCCTTAAACAACCACCGTGTTCATTTAATTTCCTGGAACACTGAGGTGTTTTCCTGCTACAAGGAAGGACAGAGGTGAACTGTTGTCTCAGTGACTTTATAGCATGAAAATCCTGAAGTATTTTCTACCTGGCCCTTTACAGAAAAATATGCTGATTATTCTTTTTTTTTTTTAAGTCTCTTACCATTTCAAAGGATGATGCTATGATATGCTATGCTCTTTGTGTACATGTCATTTTATGCGTGAGAGTTTCGGCAGAATGAATTCCTTTATGGGGAATTGCTAGGTCTTCCGGTCTCAGCCTTTGTCATGTTGATAGATATTACCACACAGCTCTCTGGAGAAGTTGAACCAATTTACATTCTCTCCAACAATGCATGCTTGAGCCTGTTCCGGGGAGCCTCGCACTCACACTGCGCTACTAATTTGTTGCTTGCCAATCTGATAAATGCAAATGGTACCCGTACTTGTAATCTGGGTTTTTTTCTACAATGAATAAGGTCTAGCATCTTTTCTTAAGCCTAAAAAGTTAAAAACAAAAACCAAAGCAAAACCAAAAAGCAAAGAACAGACAACTCCTTCTGAGCCCTTTACTGCTCAGACGACTCGGAACTCAATGCCTGGTCACTCGCACCCTGCGGGATGCAGGGCGTGGCTCGGACTGAAGCGGGCGGCAGCCGACTCCCAGTTCCTCCCAGCCCCTCCCCAGTCCGCGGAGCCCCGCCCCGAGTCCGCCTCTGGCGGGCCTGGGAGGAGCACGTGGCCCGGTGGGAGGTGCTGCGCTGCCTGATTTATTCCCGTCCAGGAGAAGGAGTGCGAGCCCTCGGGTCTGAACCGCCCCAGCGCGGGTTCCGCGCCCTCGTCCCCACACCATGCCGTGTCCCCGTCTGCTGGCCGCGCTCTGCGGCGCGCTCTTCTGCTCCTCCGGACTCTTCGCCTTCTCCGGTGAGTTGATCGCGCCGCCCTCTCGCCCTCGCCCCTCCTCTCCGCTCCGCTCGGAAGTTCGCCGCCGCGCCCTCCCTTTGCCTCCGCTGTTTACAAACTTGGTCCAAGAGCCGGGGCTGAGCCGAGGGGCGACCTCTCCGGCTGCGCCCGGGCGGGCGGCGGGGATGCTCTCGGCCTCCAGCTGGGGGTGGAGGTTTGGTCGGTGCTAGAGGCTTGAGCGTTGGGCGGGGGCTCGGGACACTGGGTGACAGCCCAGCCTCCCCCAGGGAAGTGGCTTACACAGAACAAAGGAATCCGCTGTGTCGGGCCTCTGTTTTCCCATCTGTAAAATGAGGCCACATCCCTCGTAGCTCAGATGGTAAAGAATCTGTCCGCAATGCGGGAGACCCAGGTTCAATCTCTGGGTAGGGAAGATCCCCTGGAAGAGGAAATGGCACCCCAGTCCAGTACTCTTGCCCGGAGAATCTCATGGACAGAGGATCCAGTCCATGGAGTCGCAAAGAGTCGGACACGACTGAGCGAGTAACATAGTGCTCTTGCGCTCCTTCCACCAGGAAGTTTCTAGGACTCTTGTATTGATAAATCTTTTCCAGCCAACTTTACCTGGAAACTCCCTCCCAGGCCATGCCGGCGGCTGGTCTGTTCATTGGGATTTTATCCTCCGTTTAAAAATAGGTATTTGGTCAGATAAGCGAGGGGCTGGCTAGGGAGCCAGAGGAGTGGATAGGCTTGGGGCTGGGTCGGGGGTGGGGGGTGGGGGGAACCCAGGAGGGGTGAGGAGCCTAGAGAGGGATTCGGAAAAGGGCTCCGACCGGAGATGGCGGCTCCCGACTCCCCTCTCTCCCTATGGCCTTGGCCTGCCGCTTTATCTTTCTTGGCCCTCCTCCCCTGCCTAGGACGCATCCTGCTGAGAGCTGGGCCTCCAGCAGGCTGGTGATGGGGATGGGCGATGCCCTACACCGCGGGCTGAGGAAAGGGTGCCCATGGGGTGAGCGGGATATGGCAAAGACTCTTCAGGCACCGCCTCCATCCCTAGAAATAGGATTGATGAAATTCGTTGGGGTGGGAGGGTCATGGCTGAGCCTCGGCTCTGCCATCCGGTGCCAATCTGACCCCCCGTCCCCCAACTGGAGTGGAAGCCACTTGAAGTCTCTTGGAGACACAGAGAGATGGCTGGGTCTTAAAAGTCCCTTGCCTCGCCTCCCCTGGCCCCACAGCCTGAGCCCTGGCAAAATGTCCCTGGGGAGATCTCCCAGAGAAGGCAGGACCCTGAAATCCCAAAGGTGGTTTTGGAGGCCCAGCTTAAGCAGGAAGGGGGAAGCCGCACAGCTGCGGTGCGCGGGTGAGTGGGTCAGACGCCTGCGAGGAGGGAACACCTTTCTCTTTCCCCTTTCCCCTGCTTTGCCCTGGAGCTCTGCAGGGAGAGGGCCCTTTGGGAGGGGGACAGAGGGGAGTTGGATTTTGCCAGGAGGAGCCCAAGGCTCTGGCCATTCTCAAGCCTCTGCCGAGGCAGTGCCCGCCGCCTGTCAGGTCAGGGAGGGGATTAACCTGCTATTTAAAGCCAATGACTAATGGCTCATTGGGAGCCGCCTTAAGCTCCTGAGGCCCCCACTGCTCATTAACTGTGTTCCCTTCCCTGGAGCCCCTGCCCAGCTCTCCAGGGCTTTGGGATTTCAGAGGGGCCCTCCAGCCTGGGATGGCGTGACTCTGCAGGGAGGAAAAAAGGTTTCTCATGTCTCACCCCAAGTAATGCGTAGGGGTGTGGGGTCTGGGGCAGCCCTTCTGGGATGCAAAGATCAAGTAGAAGATGCTCTGAAGGTCTGGCTGACCTAATGGGCTGAAGTCCACCCGAGTCAAAGCACTGGGGACAGGCTAACACTTGTCACCTGGGCCCCCAGATAGAAGCTGTGAAGTCCTCTCCAGCCCTCTTCCCACCTCTCGTTGTTGTCCAGTGTTTCTCAAATCCACCTTCCTCCTTATCTCTCAGCCTGACTTCGTCTTTTACCAGGAGGCCTGTGGCAGCATCCTTGATGCTTTCCTGGTCTCCTCTCTCACCTGCTCAGTCACATTTCCACGCAGAGCCAGAGGGATCTGTGTGTACTTCTGAGCCACTTCTCCACCCCGGCAGCCCATCCACGTCTCAGCACGTGGCCTTTTCTTGACATTCTCCCTCACCAGCTAGGAAATGGCTTCCCAACTCCCACCTCATGCTTTCGAACCTCTGACTTTTTCCTGGTGGTCAGTGGTGGGGCCGCTGAAGGAGGGTTAAGAGCCCTTGTTCTGCAGGATGAAGAGTCAACACTTGTCCTTCGTAAGGTCCCCCCCGACAACCTCCCTTTTCAGCGATGTCTTTCTTCCTGATCTGCAGTATACCGTGTGCTCTGGGCTTCTGGTTCTTTTTGGAAAGTTCTTTCCTCATTCTCCAGCCTGGCACCTTCCCACTGTGACTTTTAGCCAGCTCAAATGTCCCCACCTCTGAACCTTCCAGCTTTATGGCAGAAACCATTCTCCCTTGGCTCCTCACGCAGGCTCCTTCAGAGCTCATGGTGCCTCCTCATTACCTGGTGACTTGTAGGTCACCACCTCTTTCCTCTGACTTCTTATTTTTTTTTAAAAATAGGTATTTGCTTATTTGACTGTACCCGGTCTTAGTTGTGACATGTGGGATCTTCGATCTTAATTGCAGCATGCAAACTCTTAGTTGAGGCATGTGGGATCTAGTTGCCTGACCAGGGATCGAACCCAGGCCCCCTGCATTGGGAATGTGGAATCTCAGCCAATGGACCATGAGGGACGTCCCTCATCTGGCTTCTTGAGACCCAGACTGCATCTGTCTTAGGGGCCCAGAATATATACCTGGTGGTTGACCCTCCCCTCCCCCAAATATTTACTCAATGAATGACTTGTTACTAACCCAGAACTGTCATTGCAGGTGACTTCTGTGACTCCAGCCAGTGCCTACATGGTGGGACCTGCTTGTTGAACGAGGACAGAACCCCCCCCTTCTACTGCCTCTGCCCCGAAGGCTTCACGGGCCTCCTATGCAACGAGACAGAGCACGGTACCTGTCCTGGGCCATGCCTGCTGCTCCCCGCCAGCTCCCAGCTGCAGCCCAGGCTGCTGGCCTAGCTTGTCCGGCTATGGGCAGTGGTCCCCAGCACCCCTCCCATTGTCCGCCAGCCTTTTCCTGGAAGCTCCCAGGCCACTTGGAAAGCTGGGTGCTTCCTTCACTTGGGCTGACTCACCTCCACGTGACCCTTCTTGGCTCCAGGATGGCCCAGGCCCCATGGGGCAGATTGAGAGGGGGGAGGGAGGAGCTGGTGGGCACTGGCAGGCAGTAGGCCAAATTTGGGTGGAGGGTCCTTTGGGGCTTGGCCTGTCTGTTGTTGCCTGTCTCCAGCTCCTTCTTGATCACCTGCCCATCTCACCTGCTTCCTCCCAGGTCCCTGTTTCCCAAACCCCTGCCACAATGATGCTGAGTGCCAGGTAACTGACGACTCCCACCGAGGGGATGTCTTCATCCAGTACATCTGCAAGTGCCCTCTTGGATACGTGGGCATCCACTGTGAGACCAGTGAGTATCCAGCGGTGCCTGCTCTGAGGGGCAGACCCTGTACCACAGGCCTGGCGGCTCAGGTCACATGCCAGCCTTCCTCCTGTGTCAGGGTCTCCTTCGGAAGGATTCCGAGCGGGGCAGAACTCAGTTACTGTGGACTGGGGAGGCAGGGAGGGACTCTGTTGTCCCTTCCCAGGCTTCTTCCTGCCTGGTTCTCTCTCCTGGGACTGCTGGCCAGGCCTGATGTCCCTGCAGGGGAGTGAGGGGTGGTGGTGACCCCAGAGGTCGTGGGAGTGTTATTTTCTGTCACCATGAACGAGACATATAGCCTTAGGGTTAAGTCCTGGGATTTTTCTACCGAGAAAGGAAAACCAACACATTCTTAATCTTTTGGGGCCCAGGGAGTCAGTTAATAAGGTTTGATCCTCAGGGTCTGACAGTGCTGGCCCAAGTGTGACCTCTGGCCTCCTTGCAGAGCTCAGAGAGGAGGGAGAGGTCTGGGCAGACTGGGCCGTCCGCTCACGGTCAGGCGGTCAGAGGCCCGGCGTGTGCAGAGGGGCTGACCAGCCTGGCTCACTTGGTTATCCACCCGGCCGCAGATTGGCCCTGGCGGGTGCCCAGCAAACCTTGCCAGCGGCATCTGTCCATGCCGTCCTCGCTTCTGGCCTAGCTGAGATTCCTCCCACAAACCAGGACTCTTCCTCACCTGCCATCGGGTGGGCGAATCTAGGCCCAGGGCTGGATGGGGTGAGGGTGGCAGTGCCTGATTTCTGCAGTCCAGGGGGTCTGTCCCTGAGCGGGTGGGCAGGGGGCAGTGTCCTGCTCTGGGCAGATCCGTGGACCGTCTCCAGGGGAAGGAGAAAGGGCTGGGCCAGCCGGGTGGGAGCCAGCTCTGGGGGAGACCAGGTAAGTGCCTGCTCACTCTTCAGCTCAGAGGAGACAGGCCCCGAGGGCCTGTGCCCTGTGCCCAGGGCTGAGACCAGCATGTCTGAGACACTGGGTAGAGGAATGTTGTGGGGGGGGCAGGTATTCGCCAAGGCCGCTGGGAGCCCTGGGTGGAGCCAGGTGGGCCCACTAATTACCGTGCTGGAGCCCAGGTAACCCGGGGTGTGCCTGAGTGCGAATTACTCATCTCGCCTCCTTCTACTTCTCGGCTTGGGGTCTGTCCCAGGCTGGATGTGGCCACGACCACAAAGGGCGAGGAACCCCCCCACAGGGACCTTTGCTGCCCCTCCTTACTTGTTACCTGGTGTGTGTCTTTGGAGCCCTTAAGGACCCCGCAGGCATGTTTGGGGCCCGCTGGGTGTGGACATGAGGGCTGAGGACAGAGCAGACCTGGGTTTGGATCTCTGTTCAGCCAGTGGCCGGCTCTGATCTCGGGTGTATGGCCTCACTTGTGCCTCTCTCTTCCTGTGAGAGGGTCATGCACCGAGCTTGGCGTGAGCCTGGGATTTTGGAATACAAGTGGAGCCCTCCCGGGTTCTCTGCTTGGGACCTGAGGTCCAGGCTTGCAGGCTTGGCCCCCGAAGACCACATTACTGGTGAAGGTGATGGGCCTTGGCCAGGGGGGTCGTCCCAGATGGCTGGTCAGGACCAGTAGTGAGAAGGCACAGAGGGTACCAGACAAAACAATGGCTCTCACACTCCATTCAGAAAACTCCTGCCAGTGAGATTCTAGAAAACTCCAGGCACACATGCTCAGTGCTTTATGTGCAGTGTAAGGACTGTTCGCTGCCATCTGAGGGGCCCTTCTTCCAAAGCCATCCTCCAGGGGACCAGGGGGCTGGGCTGGATGGGGCGGGACATGGAGAAAGACAGGAGGTCATACTGGTATCTGCTCACCAGCCCACCCACTGTGTTAGAATAATTGCTTCTTGATGTCCTGTAAAAAAGAGACCGCCTCCTGCAGCCTGGTGGGGGACTCCAGCTGCCAGTCGTGACATGTGGGCCTCGCCTGGAACCTTCTAGCAGCCCAGTGTCCCAAGCCCCTTCACAGCTCTGCCCGGCCCCTCTGTTCCTCCCTGTGCACTTTGTTTCTGCACCTCCTCCTTGGCCCTCATCGTCCCTTCATGATCTCTGCTCTGGGTCCTCTGGGTCCTCAGCAGAGGCCACAACTGTCTTGTTCTCGTGTTTTCTGGGTACCACCTGCGTGAGTGGCCCTCTGACTGCCCTTTCCCCCCTCAGCCTGCACCTCACCGCTGGGCATGCAGACGGGTGCCATTGCCGACTCCCAGATCTCTGCCTCGTCCATGCATTTGGGCTTCATGGGTTTGCAGCGCTGGGCCCCGGAGCTAGCCCGCCTGCACCAGACGGGCATCGTCAACGCTTGGACATCCGGCAACTATGACAAAAACCCCTGGATCCAGGTATGGAAAGGGTGGCCCGGGGGTGGGTGATGTGATGGGAGAATGTGGGTGCCTATACTGTGGGGGACACCATGGGAGGGTTCAGAACTGGAGTCCAGGTAGCAAGGTAGCCGGTTCCCATGGGTGAAGTATCTTTAAGTGGAGGGCTGCTCTGGGGGCCTGGAGTGGGTGGGCGGGATGAAGGGAGTGAATACTAGGCTGTTAGAGGGGTGTTTGCACTGTTTGCAGCCTCTGGAAGCTTGTCCTTTTTTTTTTAAGCCTTTATTGAATTTGTTACAATATTGCTTTTGTTTTATGTTTTAGTTTTTTTGGCTGTAAGGCATGTGGGATCTAGTTCTCCAACCAGAGCAGGGATGGAGCCCATGCCCCTCTGCACTGGAAGGCAGATTCTTAACCCCTGGATCACCAGGGAAGTCCCTGGAGTCTTGTCCCTGTGTCCTGAGCACTGGGTCCAGAGCCTGGAGAGGGCCAGATGAGAAAGCCCCCCGCTTCGTTGTCCTGATTGGGGGAGTGACGGGGGTAGGAAGAACCCGGGAGATAGGGGTTCTGTCCTGCCTGCCCTGGTCCAGGTGAACCTGATGCGGAAGATGTGGGTGACGGGTGTGGTGACCCAGGGGGCCAGCCGCGCAGGGAGTGCTGAGTACCTGAAGACTTTTAAAGTGGCCTACAGCACCGATGGGCGCCAATTCCAGTTCATCCAGGTTGCAGGGCGGTCAGGAGATAAGGTGAGGTTTGTTGGGAACCCTGAAGAAGGGCTGTGGTCAGCAACCCCTGGGGCTCAGTGCTGTTTGAGGGCTCCCAAGGAGGTGAGGGTACCCGGGATAATGAACCATAAGGTGGGTTTTCAGGTGTATCTTGGCTCACAGAAATTGGGAAGCCCAGATTGTGTCTCTGCTCTGTGATTTACAAGTAATAGGCCCATATGACAGATAAGAATTGTTTTTAGTTGGTCAGTCATGTCTGACTCTTGTGGCCCCACGGACTTAGCCTGCTGGGCTCCTCTGTTTATGGGATTTCCCAGACCAGAATACTGGAGTGGGTAGCCATTTCCTTCTCCAAGGGATCTTCCCAACTCAGAGACCGAACCCATGTCTCCTGCATTGGCAAGTGGATTCTTTACCACTGAGCCACGAGGGAAGCCCTAGATAAGAATAGTGAGACTCAAGAAGTTTCAGTGACTTGTTGAGGGTGGCTGTAATGGTGGAGATGGGATGCATTTACAGCCTTCAGGGACACCATGTACAGTTGTACGGGTTGTGCACTGCTCAAGGGCTACTACTTAGCATCATTCACAATGTAGACCTCATGTGTACTTCTGTCTGTGGGAAAATTGTTGTTACAAGTCTTTTCAGAAAGGAGTACCTTTTCCTAATTTGCACAGAGGAGCCCTGTAGATCATAGGTGGTCCTGGGTGAAAGATGAGAATTTACACCTATGCCCCATGGTGACCAAAGAAGGTATGAAAAGGGGAATCTGTTGAGGGCTGTGGGCTGTCTGGAGGAACGGGGAGCTCCTGCCAGCTCTGCTACGCACACCTCTGTTTCCAGGCCCAAAGTGGAAGAGGGGGAGAGACCACCCCAGGAAGCGGGACTGCCTGCACTGACCTCCTCCTCCAATCTGCCTCTTCCCTCCTAGATATTTATAGGTAATGTGAACAACAGCGGCCTGAAGATTAACCTGTTTGATACCCCCTTGGAGACGCAGTATGTGAGACTGGTACCCATCATCTGCCACCGGGGCTGCACCCTCCGCTTTGAACTCCTTGGCTGTGAGTTGAATGGTGAGTGCCAGTGGCTCTGCCGTCCTCGGAGATGGCTGTTCCTGTCCCCTCTTTTCTCAGCCAGGGTGAGGAGTTGGGTAGGCAGGCAGCAAAGCCTGGGAACCTGGGCTAACACAGAAGGATCACCAGGCCTTAAGCAGTCCTGCCCAGGTGCTACATTTTCTAGAAGCTGGTTGGTAAGAGGAAAAAAGGACTTCTCCTGCGGCTCAGTGATAAAGAATCCACCTGCAATGCAGGAGAGCCGGGTTTGACCCCTGGGTTGGGAAGATCCCCTGCAGGAGGAAATGGCAACCTACACCAGTATTCTTGCCTGGGAAATCCTGTGGATAGAGAAGTTTGGTGGGCAGTAGTCCATGGGGTTGCAAAGAGTCAGACATGACTTAGCCACTAAACAGCAAATGACAACAAAGAGGGAAAAAAAAGATACCACTTCAGTTTTCAAAATATTTTCACGTATTCTGGTTCCTTGAGCTTCTAGAACATATAGCGTTAGTTCTGTTTTGCAGATGTCAATTCTACGAGGGCAGGGAGTTTGTGTTTGTTTTGTTCACTGCTGCATTCCCAGTGCATTGATCATGGGTTCAATAAATGAATGAATGAAGGAGGGAAGTGAGGCCCAGATAAATTGTTTATCAAGGGCACACAGCTGGTAGGTATTAAAACTTGGTCTGAATCCCTGGGCTTTGACACCCACTCATCCACTTTTTCTCCCTCCCAAACCTATAATCTGCATTCAGGAGAAACATTTTGGGACATGGAAGGTCATAGGGCTGGAGGCGTGCTTCTTGTCTCTCTTTCTGGAGAGATCAGGGTACAGGGGTTGGGTTGAGGGCATGGTCTGCCCAGCTCAGTCGGGCGTTGCTTTCTCCCTGAGGTCTGGATAGTTTTCTCTTTGCAGCCACAGTGCCACCTGCTGGCTGCCGGCAGAACTGCAGGGCTCTCTAGGCAGAGCTTGCAGAGCAGAGATGGCTCTCTGCCTTTCTTGTCTTAACCCAGGGCCTACCCTTCTCGCCTCCTTCCCCTCTGTGGATCGTCTTTCTGTTATCGCATTTCAGTTATCACCCAAAACCACTCAGAGTTGAGTTCAGTGCCTGTCGGGGTTATTCTTTTTTAAAGCATGAAGTAAAGTCAGTTTATTTTTGCTCCCAGGGTCACTGCCTTTTGAACCTAATTGTTTTGGGGAGTTAAAGACTATCCCTTTTGCTGAAAGAAAATTTAAACAATTGATAAAGGACAGAAACAGGTCTGGGGACCCTCACCCTGGGCTCCTCTCCCTGGCGTCCCTCACTACTTGCTGTCATTGTCTGAAGCCCTTGCCTGTTTAAAGTTGCTGACCTGAGCGTCTCATGTCACAACTGGCTCCTTCTAAGGCCAAGAGAGGGTGTGTTTGGCAAGGGGAGGAGGTGAAGCTGACTTGTTTGTTTTCCTTAAGGATTGGACCAGTCTCCTTTCCCTTGTAGGCATTTGGGTCAGCTGGAGAGAGTATTGGGGGGTGTGTGTGTGTGTGTGTGTATACATGTGTGCACGTGCATGGGACTTGATCTGGGCATTTCTGGGCATGCCCTGCACCAGATCCCTGTTTACCAGCAGGCACAGTCTCCTTGGTGAATTGATTAGTTATTTAACTCAGTAGATATTTATTAAGGTATTCATTAAGCTCCTTCTGAGTGTCTGGCTCTAGGGAGTAAGGCTCTTGGGTTCTAATGAGAGAGTCTGTTGTGAGACAAGATGCAAATATAAAAGAAAGGTCAGATAGCAGTAAGAATGATAAAGGAGAAATTAGCAGGAGATGTGACGATGGTGACTTGGGGTGAAGAGAGGGAATGGCATGGGGACTGCCCTGTTGGGATGGCCTTTGAGTAGAAGCTTGAATAATGCAGATCAAGCCATGAGAAGAACTTGGAAAAGGCATCTCAGGTAAGGAATTGGTGAGTGCAAAGCCCCTGGGACATGTTGAAAGGTAGAAGGGAGGCCAGTGGAGCTGGAGCCTGGAAAATGAAGGATAGCTGGGTGGGTGATGGGCAGAGATGGACCAGGCAGGGACTGTGTGGACCATTTTAAGGATGCAGGCCTTTGTACTCAGAACAAGAGGCAACCATTGTTGTGGGGCTGCTGATAGGCTGTGGTTAGAGTTGGGTCTAGAAGAGATCCCTCAGGCTGTGTAGGGAGAATGGAGGCAGAGGGGCATTGTGAGTGAGGGGGAGATGTGTAGAAGATAAGGTGGCTTGGGTCAGGGTGGCGGAGCCAGTGGATTGGGTGGATGAGTGTCTTCTACTCCAAGTGAGCTCCATGGCCCGGCAGAATGATCATCACTTGGAAGCTTGTAAACTTCTAGCCCCAGCCTAGACCTGCTGAGACAGAAGCCTTATATTAACAGGGTCCCCAGTGATCTAAGGGCTTCCCAGGTGGCACTAGTGGTAAAGAACCCACCTGCCAATGCAGGAGACATGAGACAAGGGTTCGATCCCTGGGTTGGGAAGATCTCCTGGAGGAGGACATGGCAACCCACCCAGTATTCTTGCCTGGAGAATCCCATGGACAGAGGAGCCTGGAGGGACTACAGTCCATGGGGTCACACAGAGTCAGACATGACTGAAGTGACTTAGCTCGCATGCATGCACCAGTGATCTAAAAACCATCAGTATTCTGGTTCAGATGGTGAAGAATCTGCCTGCAATGCAGGAGACCTGGGTTCGATCCCTGGATTGGGAAGATCCCCTGGAGAAGGGAATGCAGCTCACTCCAATATTGTTGCCTGGAGAATCCCATGGACAGGAGATTGGTGGGCTATCGTCCATGGAGTCGCAAAAAGTCAGACACGACTGAGTGGCTAACACTTCATTTCACTTCCACTGATCTCTGAGAAACACTGCTCTGGTACCTAGATGGGGAGTCTGAGGACCAGAGTCGGGAGGAGACTTCCCCAGGGTCACACAGGGAGTGGTGGAGCTGAGAGTTCTGCTTGGTGCCCTGCCCAGTTCTCTTTTATCTGGAAGGCTGTCTGACTTCTGGGGAGGGGGCCCATAATGATGGGGAAATGTAGTGCTGGAAGCAGATGGGCTGTAGAAGGGTGCACCATGATCAAAAGATTCCTTGGCTCCTCTCGAGAGTGCTCCAGGTTTGTGCCAGCCCCGTGGCCTTCCAGGTCTGGAGCTTTGGGATGAACCAGCTCCCAGCCCATCAGCCTGTCTTTATGGGAGAGGCTGGAGGTTACCTGATGCACCACCATCACAAAGAGATGGTATGATTGATCAGCATCGGCACCATCTGAAGGCAAATGTCTTCACTGGCAAGGTCACCAGCATCTGGGGAGATTGTGGTGTAAAGCACTGTGTACTATAGTCTGCTCCCAGGTGGCACCATGGATTTGCAGGTCTTACCCTGGATTCTGCAAAGGGACAGCCAGTTGTGCAGTGAAGATTCTAACATGTGTGAGACATACCCACTATTCTCTTGGGAGTTTTTTTGTTAAAGATATTTATTTATTTGGCTACACCAGGTCTCAGTTGCAGCGTGTGAACTCTTCGTTTTGGCATTACGGGATCTAGTTCTCTGGCCAAGGATCGAACCTGGGCCTCCTGGCATTGGGAGTGTGGAGTCTTAGCCACTGGACCACCAGGGAAGTCCCCTCGTGGGAGTTTGTCTCCTGCCCATCCCCAGCTGTTCTAGCCTCCTGCAGGTGCAGATGAGAGTACAGAACAGCCCGGCACATTCCTGAATGTTTGGAGCAGGCCTGAGTGAACCCAAGGCCAGCTTCTCAGGCAACCTTCCCAGGCACGTCAGACAGCAGCAGAGTAGTGAATGTGTAAACTCTTTGGGACGGGGTGTGGGACAGGAAGACATGGTCGTTTCTGAGCCTCAGGAGTTCTGACTTCTCAGCTTCCGCCTGCTAGAGAGCAGGAATGCAGTGCTGTTCATCACTGGGTCATCACCAGGCAGGCCTTCCCAGCTCTGAGTGGGTGCAAGAGTGCTGGAGACAGTGTCGCAGTGTGGCATGGTGATTAGCTCTGTGTGTGTGTCAGAGAGACTTGGGGACAGTGCTTAATGGCTCTTAGCCTCAGTTTTCTCATCTGTGGAATGGGGTTGCTAATATCCTGTTGATTCCGGTTTTTGTGTGGTGGATTAAATGACTGAAGTCAGCACTGAGTCAGTGAGATGGTTATTATTAGTTACTCCTGAACTTGGTGGTATGAATCGCAGCTGTACTGTAGGAACGACAGGAAGTGCTGTGAGTCCAGAGGAGTCCCACCTGAGTGAGGTGATCAGGGCAGGCTTCTTGGAGGAGGGGTCTGAATCAGGCTTTGAAGGAGGGTGAGAGGTGGTGGATCAGGGCCCTGCCCTGGTGCAGAGGGAGAAGCCTGGTGGGTGATCTGTTCAGAGCAACTGAGGGGCGTGGGGCGGGAGCTGAGCTGAGGTGTGGGTAGGGCTGTCAGCAAGAAAATATTTAGACCAGTTAGTTGGCTCTAAAAGGTGGAAGGAGATTGTTCTTTTGGTTTTTAATGGTTTTTAAGTGTAATTTTATTCTTCTGGCTGTTCTGAGTCTTCATTGCTGCGTGGGCTTTTCTCTAGTTGTTGCAGCCGAGGGCTGCTCTTTAGTTGTGGTACGCGGGCTTCTCACGGCAGTGGCTTCTATTTTGTGGGCCACAGGCTGTAGAGTGCATGGGCTTCAGTAGTTGTGGCTCCAGGGCTCAGTAGTCTTGGGGCACGTGCTTAGTTGCTCCATGGCATGTGGGATCTTCCTGGACCAGGGATCGAACCTTTGTCTCCTGCATTGCCAGGCAGATTCTTTACCACTGAGCCAGCAGGGAAGCCTGAAGGAGCTTCTCTGTGTTCAAGAGGATGCCAGAGGCTTGTCAGAAGCCAGAGTTCTTTTCCCTTCACTGCCTCGCTCTCACACCCACCAGGGGAGGCTGTGGATCCCAGATCGGTGACAGCCCCCACCCCTACCTCCTTGTTCGCAGGATGCACTGAACCCCTAGGCCTGAAGGATAATACCATCCCCAACAAGCAGATCACAGCCTCCAGCTACTACAAAACCTGGGGCCTGAGTGCCTTTAGCTGGTTTCCCTACTACGCACGACTGGATAATCAGGGCAAGTTCAACGCCTGGACCGCCCAGACCAACAGTGCCTCTGAGTGGCTGCAGGTGGGTCAGGCTCCTCCGGGGATGCAGGGTTGGGGTTGGGTGGGGGTGTGGGATCTATGACCTTGGACCAACCCTGGCTTCTGCTTGCCAAGAGGGAGTTTCTTTGAGCCTTGTTTGTGTTCGACTTTGCTCTTTTTTTCCTCTTGTGTTACCACCTTTCTGCTGATTCTGTCACTCAAGGCTGGGGGGATGGTGGAGGAGCTCAGAGCTGCTTCCGTCAAGGCCCTCGGCCCCAGGTGATGAGTGTGTGTGTGTGTAGAGGTGGGGCCACCTCCATTGGCTGCCACAGGGTAAGGCTGAGCCCAGGGACAGCAGGGCAGGATGGAGGAGGGATGTGTCGGGGTTTCTGTGCCTGCTGTCAGAGGATGCGCTGTAACTCACCGAGAGCACACCGTGCGACAGCCCTTGGGTTTCACTGCAGTTGGGAAGCTCAGGAGAGTCGTGGGAAACCAGAGCATCCTCTTGTCTCTGAGGAAGCCGGGTCCTGGCAGGGCAAGGACTTGCCTGGGGCTCCCCTTCTGGTTGGCAGTGAGATGGGTTTGTAGCCTGGATCTTACTGAGCACCGTCTTCCCCTGGTCAGCTGGCAGGCTCCCCAGGATGGACTGGGGGGCAGGAGGCTGGTCATGTCTCTAGGCCCCAAGGAGCACATTAGCCTGGGGGACTGGGTTCCATGAGAAGCTGCCTGCCTTTGGAATCCCCCAGGACCAATGTCAGGCCCTGGACAGCCTGCAGGGGCCTCATGAGCAGTTTATGTCCCTATAGACTATGGCCTGTCTGCCCCTGTTCCCGTTGCACAAGGGTTGCCTGGGGCCAGGCTCTGAAATCTGACATTGCAGTGAAGTGCTTGACAAAGTTGCTGGGATTATTTATGCCCACTTGATTGATGGGTAAACTGAGGCTCTGCCAAATGAAGTAATTTTCCCGAAACTAGAATGTATGCCCCAGCGTGTATGTGTGCTTTTCCCCACCTTACTGGGAATGGTGCAAGCAAAGAAGACGGGATTGGTTTTTTTTTTTTTTCACCCCTTGTAGATTGACCTGGGCTCCCAGAAGCGAGTCACGGGCATCATCACCCAGGGTGCCCGAGACTTTGGCCACATTCAATATGTGGCTGCCTACAGGGTGGCCTATGGTGATGATGGTGTGACCTGGACTGAGTACAAGGACCCGGGGGCCTCAGAAAGCAAGGTGAGTGTGTGTCCAGCTATCCTGCCTTCCCCACTCCAGGGGTGCCCTGCGAGTCAGATCTGGGGTCTGAGGGGGAGGAGGGCTGGGTCTGAGGGCCTCCTGACACCTCCTCTTCCACCAGATTTTCCCTGGTAACATGGACAATAATTCCCACAAGAAGAACATATTTGAGACGCCGTTCCAGGCTCGCTTCGTGCGGATCCAGCCCGTGGCCTGGCACAACCGTATCACCCTGCGAGTGGAGCTGCTGGGCTGTTAGTGGTAGGCCTGGCCGCAGTGACCGGAGGGGCCCTGGGGCAGCTGCTCCTTTCTGTGGACCTGCTGCCTCCTCCGCCCGCCCTCCTGATTGTAGCTGACCTGGGGGCAGGCAGTGTCTCCCTCCCAGTCACCTCTCCCTCCCTCCTCTTCCTCGCCCCCGCCCAGGGGTCTCTGGCACCCAGTCCTCAAGCCATCCCGTTTTCTTAGGCACGGTGGGAGCTGAGTAGGTCTGGGATGGACAGGGAAGGGCAAAGTACAGAGCGTGGGTGACCTTTGCCTCTCCAGGTCCCCACGTCCAGCCCCCCCGTGTCCTTCCTGCACTGCTCCCACACCCCACACCCCCAGGGCCCTGAGGAATAGACAGGCCCCGAGGCCCCAGGCTGGAGAGAATAGCCCGAGGCATGATGCCGCACTCCTGGCCCCGAGACTTCCCCTTCATCCCCTCCCACTCCCCACAGACCCCTTTTGACTCTCATCCTGAAGCCTAGAAAGAGGTAGAAGGCGGGGTGGGGTGGGTCTGTGGAGTGACGGGGGAGGAGGCGGGTGAGCATGGGAAAGGCGGGGAGCCCCTCTGTGCTGGTTCTTTACCCAGAGTACACAGGCAGCTTCCAAAATATATTTATATCACCCCCTGAACACTCGCTGTGGTTCGTCATTGCTCCGTCGAAATGGGCTTCCGCCTACAATGCAGGAGACCCCGGTTCGATTTCTGGGTTGGGAAGATCCTCTGGAGAAGGGATAGGCTACCCACTCCAGTATTCTTGGGCTTCCCTTGTGGCTTAGCTGGTAAAGAATCTGCCTGCAATGCTGGAGACCTGGGTTTGATCTCTGGGTTGGGAAGATCCCCTGGAGAAGGGAAAGGCTACCCACTGCAGTATTCTGGCCTGGAGAATTCCATGGACTGTATAGCCCATGAGGTCGCAAAGAGCTGGACACCACTGCGTGACTTTGACTCACTCAATGGGCTTAGACTTGGGCTGGTTGCGACTCCCGCCCTCAGCCCTCGCTGAGCCCCAGCATTCTGTGTCACCTGACCTGGCTGCAGAGAGGGAGGAGGCTGCTGGGGGCAGGGGCTGGCATCCCACTGGAGGGGTCAGGACTCTTCTCTATAGTTCTGCTTCAGAGCCATGCAGCCCCGGGCCTTAGTAGCTGCCAGGTGAGGGCCCCTGGGAGCCTGCGCAGTGGCTTCCTGCAGGCCTGCCTTTGCTCCTTTCCGGCTCCAGGAAAATAGGTGGAGGCGGCTGGTTTTCCCCTTCAGCAGTTTCCATTTTCTTTGCCACTGGAACGGTGGGCTGGAGGAGCTGTTAGAAACTTAGTGAACCTAGGCTGCTTTCAGAGCCGCGGGAGGCCCCAGCGTGGGGTGCAGTGTGGGATGGGGGGTGGTGGCAGGGCTCTGCCAAAGGGGCGAGGTGCTGCTGGCCAAGCACACTGGGTCCTGGGAAGCCACTGACAGTTTTACTCCAGGGCTTGGAGGAAACTCCGGGGGTACCCCTCTTCCCACTCTCCACCCTTAGCAGGAGGCCATTAGGAAGTGGCTCCTGTGTAGGGGGGCACACTGCAAGCCAGTGATCTGGAAGGGGGGCTGCAGATAGAGGAGGGACTGACTACCTGGGAGAGGGGCATATGAGACCACCCCTTAGTCTTGGGACCCAGATGGATTTTACTGAACAGACTTTGGGAGTGTGCCTTGACACATTTAGGCAGCGTCTGGGCTGCAGATCTGGCCATGTGGCTGCCAAAGGGAGGGTGTGGTTTTGTTGGAACATCATCAGGGAAATTAGTCTAGAAGTGGCTCCTCCCCTAGAGCTTCTTGGCTGGGCTTCTTGGCTGGGCAGGGACAAAATAAAAGGCGCAGACTGTGGTCTCTGAATGAACTGGGAGGGTGGGGTTCCTCATCCTTGGGGGCTGGGATTCCTTCCCATTTCAGAGCTCTCCTCTGTGGAGCTGCATGGTCTGGGTATGGAGTCTTTCTGGGTCGTTACTGACTTCAGGACTCCCTCCTAGGAGCATATTTTACCACCAAACTTGTTCAGGCCTCTCCTGGGGACTGAGCATCTTTTCCACCTTGCATCTCTGCTCTGAGATGGTTCCGTTCCCCCAGTAAGTTCCACTTGCAGAAGGGGAAACTGAGCTTCACTCCAGTCTGTCAACTTGTCCCTCTGTGGCATTGGATATTTCTTGCTGGCCAGTTTCACTGGATGGCTGGCCAGGTGGACTGGTGGGCAGTAGTCACGACCCTCCACCTGGCCTAGGAGACCCAAGGTGACTCTGGAGTTGCCTAAGCCACTTCTCAGTCCCTTATTTCGCTCATCTTTGCAGCTTTGGATGTGTTGGCCCATAGCCTTCTGAAAGTGCCCCCCTCCTGGGACCCTAGATAAGGGTCCCTTCCTTCCTGACCCCTTCTGTCCTTGACTTCTCTTCCTGGGCAGCCCCCTTCACTTCCAGAGCTTTCACCATCACCTCTACCAATTATGTTTTTTATTCCTGACCGCAGTCCCGAGAGCCACCTCAGATTTTACCTACTGGCCATCCCTGCCACTGGCCAGGATGTTAAACTTGCTTTGCTGTAACAAAACTGATCTTCCCTGACGTCCATCCATCCCTCTCCCTACGTGTGTGGCTGTCAGCACTGGGACCTGTTGACCTGCGTCTCCCAGGAGTCTAGACACCTTTTCATTCCTGGTTTAAATACAGTGGAGTGATTAGGAGCACAAGGCCTCAAGTTGGAGAACAGTGAAAGCGTTAGTCACTCAGTCGTGTCTGATGCTTTGTGACCCCATGGACTGTAGCCTACCAGGCTCCTCTGTCCATGGTATTTCCCAGGCAAGAATACTGGAGTGGGTTGCCATTTCCTTCTCCAGGGGATCTTCCGGACATGGGGCTCGAACCTGGGTCACCTGCATTGCAGGCGGATTCTTTACCATCTGAACTACCAGGGAAGCCTCCAAGTTGGAGAATCTGGGTTCAAATCCTGGCTCTGAGTGATCTTGGGCAATTTACTTAAATCCCTCTAAGCCTCATTTCCTATCTGTAAAGCGGAAATAAGAGGACCAACTCCATGGCCTTGGGTTGGATGGAGAGAATGTACATAAGCACTGATGCAAAGCCTGGCTCATCAGGGGCCTCAGAAACTTGGATCATTGTCACCAGAGCTTGCAAGGGTTTCCTAATTGTAACTTGCATCCTACTCATTTCCCCATCCCATCCATTCTGCACCCAGTCTTCTGACAGCTCTCCCTTGGGGAGAGGAAACTGCACTGGTTCCCTTTTGCCCATCAGGCCGGCATTCACTTTGGGTGCAATTTAGTCCACCGTGGAGAAGGGAATGGCTACCCATTCCAGTATTCTTGCCTGCAGAATCCCATGGACAGAGGAGCCTGGCGGACTACAGTCCATGGGGTCACAGGAGTTGGACACGACTAAGCACACACACACTACTACAGCAGCTCTTTGTGCTCTGAGATGCTCCTGGCAAATCACACACACACACATACTGTCAGGGTGTATTTAGGAAGAGGTTCCGGGTTCAGTGACCACTTGGCCAAGGCGGAAAGATCTCCTTAGGCTTGGCTGCTGAGGAACCAATGGGGCTTCCAGGCCAGGCCTCCTGTTGGCCTGGAGGGAAAATTAAACACCCAGTCCAAACAGGCGTCCTGGGAGGTGGCTGCCTGATAGCTGTGCTGACAGGTCAGGAGTCTAAAGCCGAGTCACCCCAGTTGGAGGACCAGGCAGAAGCCTGACCGCCCCTGCAGGCTGCAGGAGCACCATCTGCCCATCCTGTGTTCCCCCTTCCCACCCCCAAGACTACTCACTCTAGTCCCACCTACTAGGGGCAGCCTCCCCGTCCCTGATGCTGAGTTGTCCCTGATGCTGAGTTAGCCGGCAGTAGATTTCCTGACGGTCAAACTCTAGGGCAGGGGGGATGTCAGCGCCCCTTTGCCTTCTCTGGGCGAAAGGCAGATGAGAGCGGTCACCCCTCCCTCACCATAGCTCACCCGCAGTGTGGAGGTAGGGTGAGGGGGGCTTCCCCTTGCTTAGTCCCGTTACTTTTGGTAAACCGGTACGTTCTAATGACCCTCTCTCTGCGAACGCTCCTCTTCCACGCCCCTGAATATGACAGCCTCAACTCCTGAGCACTCCCTTCACCGCGCGGCCTGCCAGATGCTCCGCAGGTTGGGGTGGTCTCCAGCCGATTAGGGGTGGTCTCCAGGCAAGTCTGGAGGCCGCCCAAATCTGTCGCACCTCCTCCGTTTGGGCCCAGCCCAAGGGAGGGAAAGGGGCGTGTGTTCCTTTAAGGGGCTGGCCCGGCGGGAGCGCGGGGGTTCGTCCGCAGCCGCTTCCCTTCTGGCCATTCAAGATCCCCGAGTCCGCCTGCTTCCTCCGACCGGATCAGCCCCGCAGCCCGGAGCGCTCGAGCTGTCGAGGAGCCGCCTGGGGACGGTACGTAGCTCAGGGGTGGCCGGGCTCCTGGGGCGCCCTATGGACCAATTCCTCTCTTCCCGCTTTCTCAGCCCCACGCTTCCCGGGGGGTTGGGGAAAGCGGGCAGGAGGAGTGAGCCGGGCCCCGTGGGGCCGGGGCCAAGTTGGGTTGTGATCGCCGCCGCCGGTCGGGGGCGCCCCGGGCGCCCGCGGGTTCAGAGCAGCGCGCGGCGTGGGCTGGCTTGCGTGGGACCCTTGTGCATAGACCGTGGTCGGCGAGGAGGCCAATTCAGAGGGAAACCAGTGGCCTCCGAGACCACCTCCCGGGTCTCCTCTCTCCCACCGGGTCTCTTCGCAACTTATCCCGCAGCCTCCAGCACAGCGCCGCAGGCGCCGGGTTCTGCCCTGGGGCATCAGTTGGATGCTCCTCTGTTGGGGGTGGGAGCGGGGGAGGGTGTCGGGAACACTGCGAGGGGCTGGGGACACCTCCTGAGGCAGCGGGCGGGTGGTCCTCTGCCGGCCTGCTTTGGCCCTCTCAGGGCAAACGCAATGGATGCTCGTGGGTTTCAGGCCTGGTTTCAGTGGGAAACTTAGGGAACTTAGGGAAACTTAGGGAACAGCCAGAGCGCGCGGAGAGTAAAGTCCTGGGTGGGAGATGGGATCCTGTAGGGAGGAATTTAGGGCTCCTGAGCAGCCCGGAAAGAAAAAACAAAAAACAGCGCCGGACACTTGGACCCAGCTCTGTCACCAACTCGCTGGGTGGCCTTCAGCAGCCTGTGACCCGGTCTGGACCTTGACGCCCAGCGCTGACCTCCGGAGGGCCTTTTGTCCTCTGCCCCAGGAGGAGGTGACCGAGAGGCGCCCTGGTCCCTCTCCCACAGCCCTGCACGGGCCAGCGGGCTGGGAATGCTGGTAGGAAACACCTCCGGACTTCTACTTTCCGGGAACCGCAGGTTTCAAAGGGCTTGGGGCACCGAAGTCAAATTCCTCTCCGGGAGCAGGCTGATGGAGACCTGGAGGGCAAGGTTGCCCTCTGCTGGTGTCAGGGAGACGTGTGCTGCCCGGTGGTGCAGTCGGGGTACCGGCTGTAGCTCATCTTCCTAACAAGTCAGGGTTCAGCTTATTCTGATGTGCAGAGGGGTCCTAAGCCAAGTGGTGGCTGGGAAAAGCAAAGGATGGGTCGTCAGAAATCAGGGAATCCACACATCTTGTTTCGGTCATTCCAATTCATTAGTGAGCTAGGGGAAAAACCCAGACCAGAAACTAAGAGCTGTTTTGGCTCAGGGCTTAGTTTCTGAACCTTGAATTACTTCATGCATGACTGGTAAGAACCCTAGGGGAGCAACGTCGGTATGACATGGTCTGGTGGTGATTTTTTTTTTTTTTTTCCAGCTCACTAATGTATTAAAGTGACCAAAACAAAGAGTTCTTCACCATTAAAGAGCAAACCTCAGCAATGTGTGAATTCCTTAAGATAAATGCTGTCAGTCCTGCAGAAAGTGCCTTTCTTATTGATGTCCCTCACTATTTGAATGCTTGCTATTCACTGTCAGCCCTCACTATTTGAATGCTTGCTATTCACTGTCAGCACTCAAGAACCAAATAGATTTGAATAACACAGCATCCCTCCCTGTCCAGATTCCCCAAACTCTCAGTATCCAAACTCTTGCCATCCCATCTGAAGGACTCGAGAGATTTGGTGAAGGAGGAGCACTGTACTGCTGGTTTAGCTGCTGAACAGAACTCAGTATAAAGTTCTACTGATAAAAGTAGAAACCAGGGACTTCCCTGGTGATCCAGTGATTAAGAATCCACCTTCCAATGCAGAGGACGCACGTTCGATCCCTGGTCGGGGAATTACATCCCACATACCTCAGGGCCATGGAATTCTCCTGGCCAGAATACTGCTCAGATTGACCCTTCGGGTTGACCCTTTGGTCCGGAAGATCCCCTGGAGAAGGAAATGTCAACCCACTTCAAATTCTTGCCTGGGAAATTCCATGGACAGAGGAGCCTGGTGGGCTGCAGTCCATGGGGTCACAAAGAGTTGGACATGACTGAGCGACTAGCACTACCTCAGGGCAACTAAGCCTGTGAGCAGCCACTAGAGAGCCCACAACTAGAGAAGCCTGTGCATCACAACTAGTGAGCCCACCCACTGCAACTAGAGAAGCTCCTGTGTGCCGCAAGTAGAGAAAAGCCTGCCCAATGGAAAGAGACCCAGCACAGCCAAAAAAAAGTGGGAAACAGCTGAAGAAGTTGCAAAGACATTTCCTCTGTGTTAAAAAACAAAACAAAACATTTAAGAAGATGACTCTACCCTGGGTCAGACTTTTAATTTTGGTAAACCTGGTATCTTTTGGAATCCAATGCCCCGAAGAACCCACATCCTGAAGGAAGAAGCGTGTACCCAGTGGTGGGTGAAAGCTGCAAACTGCAGATTGACATGCTGGTGTTTTTTTTTTTTTCAGGATTGCCTTTGTTTCTGTTAGTGCTCTGGTTACAAAGTTGCATGTGTTTTGAGCTGTTGAGTTGTTCAGTCCTGTCCGACTCTTTTGCGACCCTATGGACTGTAGCCTACCAGGCTCCTCTGTCCACCGGATTTCCCAGGCAAGAATACTGGAGTGGGTTGCCATGTCCTCCTCCAGGGGATCTTCTAGACCCTCTAGACCCAGGGATCACACCTGTGTCTCTGGCATCTCCTGTATTGGCAGGTGAATTCTTTATCACTGAGCCACCTGGGAAGCTCCTGTTTGTGCTTAGGCTGCTTAGATCCAAGTCACCAAGAGGCTCTGTGGATGTCACCTGGGGATTTGTCTTGGACAGGAGCGGGGCTCACAGCGTCCTCCTGTCATGCACAGCACACAGGGCAAGTCTGGGCTTTGGGTTCCCTGCAAAGAGCCCCTCCCTGGGCTTTGGGGCTCCCTCCCATCAACTTCCTTCACATCATTGCTTCTTCTCCAGTAAGAGCGCCTAACTGTTCTGAAAACAAGAATGTTTCCTCCATGTTCCACCACTCTTACAGGCCAATGCTTTTCTTCTTTCCCCTCCCTTCCTCTCCCTTTCTCTGGTTTTGCTGTATCCCTCCCCTTCTAGTTCCTGTACACAGGCATTCTTAGGGTCACACACAATCATAGCAGAGTGGCAAGTCTGTGTTCTGCTTTGTCTACCCTAAATTATACCCTGTGCACTTTCCATGTTGCTGCCTGATGATCATACTCATACTTCCAAATGCCTGCTGTCAACTCTGGTATCGCTGCCCCAGAGTCCGCTTTCCATTCAGGTGCTGGAGGGATGTTTTTAACATGTAGGTCTGATCCTGTGGCTCCTCTGCCTAAAGCCACTACTAGCACCCAGGGCCTTGGGGACAAAGGACAGGCTGCTGAGTCTGACACCCAAGGGCATCTGGACACTGGTCCTTCTGTCCTCCTCTCCCAAGTTTCAGCCAGAGCCTTAGCAGAAAGCAGAATTCACCCTGGATGTTTCCAATAAAGACTCTCTAATGACGGCTCAGGGGTAAAGAAACTACCTGCCAATGCAGGAGCCACGGGAGATGGTGGGCTTGACCCCTGGGCTGGGAAGATCCCTTGGAAAAGGAAATGGCAACCCACTCCAATATTATTGTCTGGAGAATCCCACTGATAGAGGAACCCAATAGACCACAGTCCATGGGGTTGCAAAGATTTGGACCCAACTGAAGTAACTGAGTACACACACGGCAATTTCAGTAAACAGACAAGCAGGGCAGGAATGAGGGGGAGGTATGTGGGGCACGAGGCTCATGTACAATTTTTTTTTTTCAATGTGAACCATTTTTAAAGTCTCTACTGAATTTGTTACAACACTGCTTCTATTTTATGTCTTGGTTTTCTTGACTACCAGACATGTGGGATCCCAGCTTCCCAACCAGGGATCAAACCCACACCCCCTACATTGGAAGGTAAAGTCTTAACCACTGGACCACCAGGGAAGTCCCCTCATGTGAAAATTGGAGGGAGGGGAGTATGCATGCCAAAAATCTCAATAATCAAGACATAATATTTTGATGCAATGCAAAGAAAATTGAATCCACAATCTATAGCCCTTGGGCCAGCTGCCTATTATATTTGAGTGTCCACTTAAACTGTAAGAGCTCCCCAGAAGTATTCTAGCATGGCATAAAAAAAATTTTTTTTTAACCTCTACCTCCACAGTCGTTTCTGGACTGAAACAAAAGCTTTGCAGTGCAGGACTCATCCTCACTGGCCATGAATGCACCTGATATTTTCTAGTCTAGTCTGGTCTCTTCAATGTTATTTTAAAATGCTGCTCACAACTTTTCCAATTCAACTTTGCAGTTTGAAAATGGTGATACTGTCATATGGTCCTGCTTAATTTTTTCTACAGTCTTTTCACTGCCTCCTAATTCCTGCTTGGGCTTCCCTGGTGGCTCAGTGGTAAAGAATCTGCCTGCCAATGCAGAAGACACGGGTTTGATCCCTGATCCAGGAAGATCCCCTGGAGGAAGGCATGGAAATCAACTCCAGTATTCTTGCCTGGAGAATCCCATGGAGAAAGGAGGCTACGGTACATAGGGTCACAAAAGAGTCTGACACGACTTAGGGACTAAAAAAATGACAGCAATAAATTCCTGCTTAGGATTTGTCGGCTTGCCTGTTGCCCATCTTGCCTGCAGAGTGCAGTCCTCTGAGAGCAGGGACCTCATCTTGCTCATCACCGCTGTTGTCCGGCCGCGAGAACGGTGCCTAGCGTGCCGAAGCTGCTCTATCACAGGGGTCCCCAACCTCCAGGATCTAATGCCTGGTCATCCGAGATGGAGCTGATGTAATAATAATAAAAATAAAGTACACAATAAACGTAGTGTGCTTGAATCATTCTGAAACCATCACCACCCCGACCACCACCCTGCCCTAGTCCATGAAAACATTGTCTTCCTTGAAACAGGTCCCTGGTGCCAAAAAGGTTGGAAAGTGAAAGTCTTTCAGTCGTGACCAACTCTGCAACCCCATTGACTGCAGCCTGCCAGGCTTCTCTGTCCGTGGAATTCTACAAGCAAGAATACAGGAGTGGGTTGCTGTTCCCTTCTCCAAGGGATCTTTCAACCCAGGGACTGAACTCCAGTCTCCTGCATTGCAGGAAGATTCTTTAGCATCTGAGCCACACACACACACACACACACACACACACACACACACACACACACAAACTCCAGGGGATCTTCCAGACCCAGGGATCGAACCCTTGTCTCCTGCTTGATAGGCAGATTCTTTACCACTGAACCACAAAGGAAGCTGCTAAATTCCTGTTGATTGAACGAATGAGTAAGTTGGTCCCTGGGCCCCGCTGCAGACTTCTCTCACTGGCTTGTTTTCCTCCTCCCAGTTTGCCCCGGGCCCCAGCCTTGTCTGGACACCCTGGCGCTGCCCGGTGTGTGACGCCATGGGCCTGCGGCTCCCGATCCTGCTGCTCCTGCTGTGCTGTGTCTCCGGCCTGCCTTTCTACAATGGCTTCTACTACTCCAACCGTCCCAACGGCCGGAACCTGGGCAACAGCTACAGTGAAGGTGGGTGGCCTCTTGGCTCTGCTCTTAACTCGGCTCTTGGTTCGGCTAGGTGACGAAGGCCTCTCCTGGACCCTGCAAGTTCCGAGTTGGGTGGGGGCTCAGGGTGTGAAGCCAGCAGCCCTGCTCCCATCTGGGCCAGTGCAGTGGTCCAGCCTTCTCGCTAAGATGAGCAGAAGGGTGGTTCTGTTACTCCATGTCTACTGGCCCCTCAGATATGGAGGGCTTCCTTGCTGGCTCAGTCAGTAAAGAATCTGCCCGCAATGCGGGAGACCCGGGTTTGATCCCTGGGTTGGGAAGATCCCCTGGAGGAGGAAATGGCAACCCACTCCAGCATTCCAGCCTGGAGAATCCCACGGAAAGAGGAGCCTGGTAGGCTACAGCCCATGGGGTTGCAAGAGTCAGACATGACTGAGCAACTAAACCAACAGCCCATGGGTGTGGAGCTGAATGCACTGTAGCACAGTCAATTTTGCTTTTTATACTTTCCCCAAAGTCCTGCCAGTTTTGCAAAATTCCACTTAAATGTGACTTCCCCAGGTCTTCCCAGTGGAAAAGGGGTTTGGAGTTAGGGAGATGTGTTTGACTCTCCATTTTGCCACTTACTAGCTATGCAGCTTTGGGCAGGTGACTTTTTTTTTTTTTAATTTTATTTTATTTTTAAACTTTACAATATTGTATTGGTTTTGCCAAACATCGAAATGAATCTGCCACAGGTATACATGTGTTCCCCATCCTGAACCCTCCTCCCTCCTCCCTCCCCAAGGTGACTTTTTAAAAAACTTTCATTTGCGTTTATTTTTTTTGCGGCATTTCTTCCCCGGGGCGTAAGTTTCTTTTTAAATATTTATTTATTTATTTGGCTGTGCTGGGTCTTAGTTGTGACACTTTGGGATCTTTAGTTAAGGTATGTGGGATCTAGTTCCCTGACCAGGGATGGAACCCAGGCCCCCTGCATTGGGAGTGTGAAGTCTTAGCCACGGACCACCAGGGAAGTCCCAGGGCCATAAATTATTGTTTTTTTTGCTTTGGGGATATCTTTTTCTTCTGTGCAGCCTTCTCTTCTGGTTTAGGAATAATCTGACCTTTTTCAGTAAGGATCATCTACATGTGTCAGGGGAGCTTAGGTATGGGTTGATCCAACCCTGAGCTCTGTAAGTCCTGTCCCTCATCTTTAGAGGCTTTGTTCACCTGGACGTGCTTGATGACCGGAAAATCTCCATCTAAGCTCTGAAGTCTGGAATCACTCTGCATTTCTGAGCATGTGCAATAAAAACTCAGCACTCTTCTTGGGCCACTGACCCTGCATCCAGTCCCACTGTTTGGCCTGGGAACACCTATCAACACCATTGTAATGACGGAATGGCTCACGATATGTTTAAAGTGACATCTTTCAGATACTTGGTGGCTTTCCCGATATGCGTACCCTTCATGGCCTGGGTGGTTTCATGAGTGTTCTTAAAAGAAAGTGAAAGTCACTTAGTTGTGTCCGACCAACTTTTGTGACCCCATGGACTATACAGTCCATGGAATTCTCCAGGCCAGAATACTGCAGTGGGTAGCCTTTCCCTTCTCCAGGGGTTCTTCCCAACTCAGGGATCGAACCCAGGTCTCCCGCATGTGGGCGGATTCTTTACCAGCTGAGCCACAAGGGAAGCCCAAGAATACTGGAGTGGGTAGCCTATCCCTTCTCCAGGGGATCTTCCCAACCCAGGAATCGAACTGGGGTCTCCTGCATTGCAGGCAGATTCTTTACCAGCTGAGCCACCAGGGAAGCAGTGTTCTTAAAGTGAACATGAAAATTTGAACCTCTTGATTTTGTGCAGTTTTCTGGGTCAAGTGAATAGCAAACCATTTTTAGAGGTCACTTCAGGCCAGTTACTGGAAAAGCCAGGTGACTTTTTATCAGCAGCTTTATGCACCTACTCTGCATCATTTGTTAGGTCATATGACCCTCATAGAAACTTGGACACAGGCAAGTCGTTAGGTATGGCTGTTTTTCAGCATGAGATTCTCTGCAAGGAGCCTCCCTGTCTATCCCTTGCTTACTCCTGAGGTTACCCCTTCCCCTTCTCTATGTACCTCTAAGGTCTCAAGTCCAGACCTAAGGCCATGAGACCATGAGGCCCCAATAGGAAAACTCAAGTGAGAGATGGGCCAGCCTTAGCCCAAAAATCTGGTTCTTATGGAGCATGTTAGGCTCGGAGTTTATTTGTCCCCCTGAGCCTGACTGCAGTCTCCTCTCTAAGCCCTGGCCTCATCTCACCTGTGTCTCTAGGTGTTTGGGAAGAGTCGTGGTGGATGGCTGGACAGAGTGAAGGGCAGGCTGTGGTCTCTTGGGACCAGTGTGTTAGAGAAGGAGACTCAGATGATCTGAGTCCCCCCACACTCCCATCTGAGGTGCTCTTGCTACCAGCTACACCAATTTGCCTTTTGCTTTTCTTTTTTTTTTAGCTAAACCATGTGGCATCTTAGTTCCCCGACCATGGATCAAACCCACCTCCCCCCACTGCCACCGCAGTGAAAGGCTGGATTCTTTCTTCCCCCCATTAAAAAATTTTAAATATATTTAAAAAGTGAACAGGACAGGGAAGTCTGGTGTGCTGCTTTCATGGGGTCATGAAGAGTTGGACATGACTGAGCGACTCAATAACAACAAAACATTTTTACAGTGTTATATTGCTGCTACTGCTGCTGCTGCTAAGTCACTTCAGTCGTGTCCGACTCTGTGCGACCCCAGAGACGGAAGCCCACCAGGCTCTCCGGTCCCTGGGATTCTCCAGGCAAGAACACTGGAGTGGGTTGCCATTTCCTTCTCCAATGCATGAAAGTGAAAAGTGAAAGTGAAGTCACTCAGTCCCATGGACTGCAGCCCACCAGGCTCCTCCGTCCATGGGATTTTCCAGGCAAGAGTGCTGGAGTGGGGTGCCATTGCCTTCTGCATGGTTTCTGCTATACAACACAAATCAGCCATAATTATACACACCCCTTCTGTCTCTAGCCTCCCTCCCCTCTCTGCATCCCATCCCTCCAGGTTCTCACAGAGCACCAGAGATAGCCTCCCTGTGCTACATAGCAACTTCTCATCTGCCATCCATGGACCATCAGTGAAGTCCACCAGTTCTCATCTTCTGCCCAACAAGCCTAGTGGTTTAAGACAACAGCCCTGTACTTTGCTCATGGTTTCATGGGCCAGCGTTTTGGGCTGGGCTCTGTCTCTTCTGTCTTGGCTGTGCTCCCTTGATTGTGCCTGCGGTGGGCGGGCAGGTCAGCTGGAGGCTGGTGGGTCTAGGATGGCCTCAGCTGGAGGGCTTGTCTCTGCTCTCTGCGTGTTCTCACCCCGCAGGGGCGCCCAGGCCTTGTTCTGATGGTGGTTGGCAAGGTTCCCAGAGAGAGAGGCCTCAGCAGGACCCCCTGGAGCCTTGGCTCTGAACAAACACCTCAGAACACTCACTTCCTCTGCATTCATTTGGTCAAAGCAAGTGGCAGGGCCAGCGAGGATTTCAGGGACTGGGGGTGGTTCATAGGTCACCTCCTGAAGGAAGGAGTTGTGAAGTCACATTGCAGAGTGTGTGGGTACAGGGGCGGTGCAATCTAGGACTGGGGGTGAGGGTGAGGGAGGGGTGGCCCCTGCAGGACTATCGACATGCTGCCAGAGGTCCCCATCTGCACCCCGCCTCTCCCCTCAGGCATCTTCAATGGAGTGAAGCTAGTGGTAGAGACGCCCGAGGAGACCCTGTTCTCCCACCGAGGGGCCAACGTGACCCTGCCCTGCCGCTACCACTACGAGCCAGCCCTGGCCTCTCCGCGGCCCGTGCGCATCAAATGGTGGAAGCTGTCGGAGAACGGGGTCCCGGAGCAGGACGTGCTGGTGGCCATTGGGCTGAGGCAGCGCACCTTTGGGGATTACCGAGGCCGGGTGCGCCTGCGGCAGGACAGAGCGCGGGAAGTGTCGCTGGAGATCCGGGACCTGCGGCTGGAGGACTACGGGCGCTACCGCTGCGAGGTCATCGATGGGCTGGAGGATGAGAGCGGCCTCGTGGAGCTGGAGCTTCGGGGTGAGACCCTGATGGTGGCTGGGTCCTGGGGGCTGTGGGGAGAAGGCCCTGAGAAAGCATCTAGACCTCTGTGCTTCTGGCAGATAAAACATCCAGTCCTCAGAACAATGCCACGAGGAAGCTCCTGTTATTCTCACCCGCAACGTGTGGATGAGAAAACTGAGGCACAGAGAAGTCAAGTCACTTACTTTGGTCACACAGCTCATACATGGCCGAGTAGGGGTTTGACCCCAGGCAGTCAGACTCCAGAATCCACTGCTCTCTACTCCCTCTTGCTCACGTCCTATTCAGAGAGAGGGAGACAGGAGCTGATGACACAGCTCATTGAGTTGGAGCTGAGATTTGCACAGGGTTGGCAGGTGACACAAACAGATGAGGCAGCCCGGGGTGGGTGATCCGGGGTGGTGGGGACGGGGGCCACTCCTGGGCCCTCCTACTCAGGCCCAGCTGATGATGCTACTCCAGAAGCAAGCCCAGTGCAGCCCGATTTTCTTTCTTTCTTTCAAATGTTTACTTATTTGGCTGCGTTGGGTCTAAGTTGCAGTGCAAGGGGTCTTTGTCGTGGTGCATGGGCTCTAGAGCAATTGGGCTTAGTTGCACCAAGGCATGTGGGATCTTAGTTCCCCAATCAGGGATCGAACCTGCATCTCCTGCATTGGAAGGCTGATTCTTTATCCCTTAGACCACCAGGGAAGTCCCTGCAAGCCAGATTTTCTGATTTGACAAGAGAAGCTTATATTCGTATGTGAAACCTCTGGATTTTATGTAGAAAATTGCCTAATTAAAAACAAAAGCAAAAACAGCCAGTGCTGTCCAAAGCTGCCAGCTGTGATCGTCACATGACTTCTGCCTTCTCTGACCCTGGGCCGGGGCTGTGTCCTCCGACCTCTCCTGCCTGGTAGGGAGGCCGCCGGGAGGGCAGAGATGGAAGGCTGATCTGACTCCATGTCTGCCCCATCCCAGCTGTGGCACTCCAGATCGGTGCCTTCCCCACAGAGCTCCAGTCCTGTCACAGGTAAAATGAAGAATAAGGGTAGTTCCTCCTTTACCTCCTTCGAGGAGATGAGGACAGAATGTGGCTCAAGGGCTTGTCAATCAGAGGCAGACCTTGCCACCAGCAGCCACCTGCCCAGTCCACGGGGCTTAGATGGTGACCCAGAGGGGCCATGTTCCTTGTCCCTGATGTTGGGGATGGTGTGGGATGTGTGCGAGCCGGTCAGAGCCAGTTGTCTGGGGACCACGGGGGCAGCCTAGAGAAGCAGGGAGTCCTCACTTTTTTGGGGGTACACTTTTATTATTTTTTATTAATTTTAATTGGAGTATAGTGTCTTTACAACGTCATGCTGCTTTTTGCTGTACAGAAGAGGGAATCAGGCATACGTATTCATGTATCCCCTCTGTTTTAGATTTCCTTCCCTTCTAGGTCACCACAGAGCACTGAGTAGAGTTCCCCATGCTGTACAGCAGGTCTCATTAGTTTTCTGTTTAATACATAGTAGTGTATATATCACACAGTGTGTATATGTCAGTCCCAATCCAGGGAGCCCTCACTCCAGACCCTGCCTTTGAATAGCACTAGTTCCAGGCCCTAGGGACACCCCTTCTCCCTAAGGTTTCATCTGACTTGATAGAGAATGAGCCCAGGGGGTTTAAAGTTTTTTATTACACTAAAATTTCAAACATGGAATTTTGAGGGAGCCTGTGGCACCTCCCAGACCGTGGTACCAGAAAGGGAAGCCCCCTGCCTGGGACCTCCCTGATCTCGAGCCTCCTTTAGTAAGACCTTTTCCCATCCCTCCTCTTCCCCTGGGACTTCCCTGGTGGCTCAGACGGTAAAGAATTTGCCTGCAATGCAAATCCAGATCCAGGTTCGATACCTGGGTGGGGAAGATCCCCTGGAGAAGGAAATAGTAACCCACTCCAGTATTCTTGACTAGAGAATCCCATGGACAGAGGAGCCTGGTGGGCTACATACATAGGGTCACAGTCAGACATGACCGAGCCACTAACACTTTCACTGTCTTTTTTCCTCTTCCCCTGAAAGTCGTCTGTCACACGTGGGAAGTTTCTTGCATCCTCCTCTGAAGCTTCCATATTAATGTTAACACAGACGATGAGGTCTCAGCTACTGAGTCAGAGCCCAGCAACGCCTGTCTCCTGTAGGTGGCAGCACCTCCTCACTGGTGGCTTAGTTCAGGCTGCAGTAACAAAACAGCCTTGGTGACCTCTGAACAACAGATTCATTTCACACAGTTCTAGAGGCTGGAAGTCCCAGACCAGGGTGCCAGGTCGCGCAGACTTCTATGTCCTCACAACGGTGGAAGGGGCTTGGGGGGAACTCTCTGGGGTGTCTTTTTTAAGGGTACTAACCCCATTCATGAGGACTCCACCGTCATAATCTAATTACCTCCCAAAGGCGCCATCTCCTAATACCATCATATTGGGCATTAGGATTTATTTACTTAGCTGCGCTGTGCGACTTGCGGGATCTTAGTCCCCTGACCAGGGATCGATCCTGGGCCCTGGCAGTGAAAGCACCATTTCCTAACCACTGGACCGCAAGGGGGAATTCCTGGGCATTAGGATTTAAACATCTGAATTGAGACCATGGGCTTCCTCAGTGGCTCAGTGGTAAAGAATCCTCCTGCAATGTAGGAGATGTAGAGGACGAAGGTTAGTCCCTGGGTCGGGAAGATCCCCTGGAGATGGAAATGGCAGCTCACTCCAGGATTCTTGCCTGGAAAAATAGACAGGAGCCCAGTGGGCTCCAGCCTGTGGGGTCACAAAGAGTCAACTGAGTGACTCGGCAGGCATACTGCGCCCATAGCAGTGGGGTTCTTGGAACAGCCCTGTGGGTTAGGTATTAATCCTGGTCTGTAATTGGGGATATTATTTGACTGACTCATTCCTTTAACAAGTTAGTAGTTTTCTGAGTACTGCTGTGCTCCTGTCTAGCTCTGGGAGGGAGATGTAAAGCAGATACTGGTTCTGCGTTGGACTTGGGCAGCGGACAGGAGATGACAGTTTGTAGACCTTTTCTGAGGGACTGTGTGTGTGTGTGTGTGTGTTGAGGGAAGCCTCTGTTTCAGTGGAGGTGGGTGTCCCATCACTGGGCCCTGCCCACCCATTCAAGCCCCCTTTTCCGCCCTCCCCAGGTGTGGTCTTTCCTTACCAGCACCCCCAAGGGCGCTACAAGTTCAACTTCCACGAAGCCCAGCAGGCCTGCGAGGAGCAGGACGCGGTGGTGGCCTCTTTCGAGCAGCTGTTCCGGGCCTGGGAGGAGGGCCTGGACTGGTGCAACGCGGGCTGGCTGCAGGATGCCTCGGTCCAGTACCCTGTCACGCAGGCCCGGCGCCCCTGTGGAGGTCTGGGGCTGGCCCCCGGCGTGCGCAGCTACGGCCCGCGGCACCGCCGCCTGCACCGCTACGACGTGTTCTGCTTCGCGGTTGCCCTCAGGGGTGAGTGGACTGGCCAAGCATGGGCCTGTGGGTGGAAGGGCAGCCTCTGGGGGGGCCCTCAGTCCTCTCTGCCCACCCTGTTGGCACTTCCAGCTGAAGCCCTGTGCCTTGATGCTGCTGCTTCACACCGATCATCGGTTCAGTCAATCATCCAACATTCCCTGAGTGCCTACTAGGTGCTCGGTCATCATAGACAGAAAAAACACAGTCTGCCCTCACAAAGGAGCTCATTTCATGGGAAGATACATGAACAAAAACACATCGTTTCAGTGCCATATCCCAGTTTGGCACTTAGTAGGTGCTCAATAAATGGCTGAGCAGATGAGAGATTCTTGATTGGTCCAGCAGAGGTGGGGCGCCCACCTAGAGTAAAATTAGGAAAGGGCTGGGACAGAGTACAGACCTGATTGTGGGGAACCCGGTACCATGGCTGGGGGGGATGATGCTTTTGGAGAGGGGCTGAGATTTGGGAAGGTGCCCCTGACCATCTCCACTGCAGACGCTCCATAGTGTGGCAGCTCCCTAAGTGCAGAGAGTTAACAGGTCTTTTGGGGGCTGGGTGGTGGGGTCTGCATGGGCTGGCCTTGCCCCAGGCCCTCTCTGGCTGCCCTCTCCCTTCTCTGTCCTCACGCCTTGCCTCCCACAGGGCAGGTGTACTACCTGGAGCACCCTGAGAAGCTGACGCTGGCAGAGGCAAGGGAGGCCTGCCGGGAAGATGGCGCCCAGATCGCGAAGGTGGGCCAGCTGTTTGCTGCCTGGAAGTTCCGTGGCCTGGACCGCTGCGATGCTGGCTGGCTGGCAGACGGCAGTGCCCGCTACCCTGTGGCTCACCCACGTTCCAACTGTGGGGCCCTGGAGCCTGGGGTCCGAAGCTTTGGCTTCCCCGACCCACACAGCCGCCAGTACGGCGTCTACTGCTACCGGCCGCGCTAGCTCCAGGTCGCTCTATACCCTGCCCCCTCCCCTCACGGGCGGTATTAATTATTGAGTAGTTCGTTGTCCCTCGCAGGTTGGGGCAATTTTCATCTTGTTTTTATACTTTCCAACTTAAAATTATTTTTAAATATTATTTTTTGGGTAAATCCCACAGATCCCAAATCGTCCCTTTACTCGGGTCCCTTTGCCAAGGCTCTCACCCTCCCTGAATCCTCCTGCCTCTCTCCTCTGGGACGTTTGAAGTCCTTGGGCTCATGAGCGCTCTCTGCCATCGCGGAGTCCATCCCCTCTCCCAGCCCTGGGGAGGTTGTTCCCAGAGCCGGTAGTGGCAGTGGCACGAGGAGCCAGGGCTGCGACCCGTCCTCCGCCTCCGCCTGGGGACGAGGGGGCAGCCAGGTGGCTCTGGAGCTGGGGTTCGGGCCTGGTGGTCTCCTGCCCCTTGTACTTCTTTGGGGAGCAGCTGGCCCGTGTCAGCATGGCGGAGGAGCCTGGGCAGGAGGTGGGTCCCTGGGCTTCCACGTGATGTCCCAGGGTAGGGAGAGAGATCCCGCCCCATGTTTTCCTTCTCTCTTGGCTCCAAAGAGTCTGTGTTTTGTTCTCATTTTTCTCTGTTTGGCGAGTGGCCCTCAGGTCTGTGTACTATTTTGGACAATAAATGGTGCTGTGACCCCTCCCTCCATCCTGAGCCCTCCTCTGTGTCACGCTTTTTTTTTTAACATTTGCTTCTTTACTTATCTGGCTGCACCAGGTCTTAGTTGTTTCATGCGGGATTTTCGATCTGCATTGCAACAGGCAAACCTTTAGTTGGGCATGTGGGATCTAGTTCCTTGACCAGGGATCAAACCCAGGCTCCCTGTAATGGGAGTGTGGAGTCTTAGCCACTGAACCACCAGGGAAGTCTCTGTGTCTCAGTCTTTATCTCATTCAGTCTTAGGGTCCAGCTCTCTGCATGGGGGACGGTTCTGTCCTAGACTGAAGAGGTCGCCTGGGTCTGTCCACTGGCGTGGGCAGGGAACGCCATGGGCTGCACCTTCAGGCTGCCTTGGTCTTGCCTGGCCTGCCTGTGTATATCCTGCCTCAGGGACTGAGCTAGTGGCTGGAGGCCCTGGCGTGTTCTCCCATCATCCCACTCCGGGCTGTGTGTCTGTGTGGATCCAGCATAAGAGTGGGAGGCTGGAGGAGGCTATTCCTCACCCTGGTCCCCACCCCCATGTCAGCCTCAAGATCTCCTGCTTCTGCACAGGCATACCTCTGCCACCCACAGTTGATCCTTTAGCAAGGTGCTTCTCCAAGTGTGGCCGGCACCACCAGCTTCACCTGGGAATGTGTTTGAGATGCAACTTTCTGCACCCGACCCCCAGACCCGCTGAGTCGAAAACCCTGGAGTGGGGTCTCTCACAAGTCCTCCTGATGCAGACTCAAGGTTGAAAACCAATGACATAGCTGTGTTCCCAATGAATCAGTTACTATAAAACGGCACAATTTTTGAGTTCCTACTCTGTGACCATCGCTGCATCTTCTACTTTTGTCCACGGATCCTTTCCAGAGCTGTAGGTAACCTGGGCACACAAAAATACTCACCAGCAAACACTCAACCACACAAGTACACACCCGAAGAGACATCAGCAGACTCACACTGGCACATGCTAACCAGCACCAGTGTTAGTCCCTCAGTTGTGTCCTACTCTTTGTGACCCCATGGTCCATAGGCCGCCAGGCTCCTCTGTCAATGGAATTCTCCAGGCAAGAATACTGGAGTGGGTTGCCATTCCCTTCTCCAGGGGATCTTCCCAACCCAGGCATCGAACCCCGGTCTCCTGCATTGCAGGGGGACTCTTTACCGTCTACAACCAACATCAGACACTTTGAGCAAGTGTGATGAGGGAGTGGCACTAACCTGACCTTCCAGGGAGGAGGCTAGCAGATGGTAACTATCTGGCACACACAGCCCAGCTCCACTCAAGGTCTGTTGGGGGAAATCCATAAACAATTGAAAGCGTTTTCATTGATAACCTACAGCCTACTTATGGGCAGGATGCCCAGACCTTTGTGCTAGTGGCTAGCTAACCCATTTGACCCCAAAAATGTATAAACAAGATTCAGCATTCCCAGACTGTCTGCAGTTTTTTTTCTTCCCTCTTATAAATCGTGATTTTGCCTCTGTTCTTGGACTCACTCTATAAATCGACTCCTCTTGTGTGAGCAAACAGTGTAAATCAAAGGAACAAACTATGGAAAGTGGCCAGAAGTCTGACTTGAGTTACTCTCTGACAGGGTGCCAACTCACAGATCCATACACAGCACCTCTTGGCTGTCACACACACACACACACACACACACACACACACGTACACATGCACACACACACATATGTGTGCACACACACACACAGAACTCATATAAGAATAGAGCACCAAACCTGTGTGGTGTCCCAGGCCTTCCAATCAAACAGGATTCGCAAATTTAGAGTCATTTGATCAAAGTGTGTCCCTGCAGTCCCCATTCCTAAGAAACTTCTCAGTAGATCCTGGACTATGGTTGCCTTCTCTTTAAATTAAGAAAAAGAAGGGAAAAGAAAAGAAATAGATCTCTTCCAATGTCTTTATTATTATAATTATCATAATCTTTACTTTTCAAAAATATAAATAGGTGCACGGAACCCTGGTGCCTGCACGGTCCCGGGGGGTGGGGAAAGGTGGGGGAGAGGTGGGTGACACTCCCACAGGGAAGGAAGTGCCCCCCGACCCAGCCCTGCCGAGACGGACACCTGCTCGGGTGGCAGACCCAGGTGAGAGGACTCTGGAGGAGGGACCCTTGGAGGGAACCCGACCCCCCACGCTTCGAAGATCCCTTGATGGCTTGCTCTCTCAGTGGGCTGGAAGCCACCCCCTCTCCCCTGGGCTTCTCCCCGACACAGATGAACTCCATCTTATCCAATACATTCAGCTGCGGTTCCAGAGTTCTTCAGCCCTCGGGTCTCTCTGCCCCTCCTCCCTCCTCCCTAGCTCTCCCTGGAGGTGAAAGAACCAACGAACCAACGATTGCACTGCTCTTGGATAAAGTCAGGAAACAAAAAATAATCTTCTTTATTTAACTTAACCCCTTCCCTTCTCCCCCTGTCCCTGTGCTGGTCCCTGGAAAGGCACGATGGGAGACTGAAGGAACGTCTCTAAACTCCAGTCCATGGGTTACCATACGTTTGCTTTGCTTTGGCGTTTGGGGGGAAAATTAGATGCAGATTTGGCGATTTGGGGGGGTGGGCGGGTGCATACACAATGTGGGGTTTATTTTTTTTCCTTCTTTAATGGAATTCCTTATATGACAGAAAGCGACAAGGAGAGGACACCATCCGGATGGGGTGTCAGCCTGGCTAGGCTTCTGGGCTCAGCGTCCTGGGCACGTCCGGGAAGCTCCTCTCAGTGGGCCGTGCTGGGGTGGCTCCTCCTCAGGGGCCGTGAGCTCCGCTTCTGTAGTCTGCGCTTGTAGGTAGCGGCTGGGGTGCAAGGGAAATGGAAAAATCTGGGTGAACTCTGGGAAGAAAGCGGGCCAGCCCAGCCTCCCTCAGTCCTTCTCTGCTGATCCCCTCCCTGTAGAAATCATGGGCTGATGAAGACAGCCTGAGGTTTTACCTGCTTCTTGGTTTTGATTTTTCTTGGAACCACCTTGGGCTAAGGGGCTTCAGGCTAGAATACTGGAGTAGGAAATGGCAACCCACTCCAGTATTCTTGCCTGGAAAATCCTATGGACAGAGGAGCCTGGCGGGCTACAGTCCATGGGGTCGCAAAGAATCGGACACGACGGGGGGACTGGTAACAGGGGGCTTTGGGTGGGCGTTGAAAAGGACAGTAGGGCACTCGCCTTCTCCGTCCCCCTCTCAGTGAAAGTGAACCTCCCGGGGGGCAGGGGACATCTGTGACAGAGCCCTCGATTGTGTTGGCAGTCGGGGATAGGGAGGAGGATGTGTTGGCTGGATCTAACACTGTGCGGGGTGATGCTCACGGTCTGTGCAGGTGATCCGAGGCTCCTCCCAGTGCCCGCTGGGCTGGCACCGGATGGTGGGCACATGGCGCTGGATGAAGCCCTCGGTGCACTGGTACCGCACCAGGGCATTGATCTCGTATCGGTCCTTCTTCTGTCCGAAGATTCTGGCATGCTCCACCACGGGGGGCTCTCCGCAGGCCACTGAGGGGCAAATACCCTTCAGAAAGGGCTCTCGGAGGGTCTCCCCTGATGCCCTGTGATGAGCTGGTGTGGTCCCCCTGGCTGTGGGGAGCCAGCTTAGAGTCCAAGGAAGGGGCAGGGAGCCTGGACACCTGGCCATGAGCCCTGCCTGCCTGCTTTCACTCTGCACTGAGAATCTGGAAGCCACTGGTTCTGACATCTGGGCTCCTCAATGATTTACAGCAGCAGGAAGGGAATAAAAGGATGAGGAGTTGGGAAAGAGGGTGAGAGCCAGGTAGACTGGTTGTGACCTTGCCATGATAACGGACTATGAAAACAGGTGCAGGGGAAGGAGGAACCAAAGGAGGCTGGGGGCGGGGGGAGGGGCATGAGGCCAGGAGCAGGAACACTGGCGAGTGTCCCAGCCACACCTCCAAGTCTGCAGACTCAAAGCCAAGGATCAAGGCCTGACAACTCTCCAACTCGTGCGACTGATGGACTTGGGATCCTAGAGAGGGAGGCTCCCAATTCATGTGCAACTGTGGGTGACTTTCTGTGCTGATACCCAGGGCACTGTGTGTGCAGGGGGCTCTGTCCTCTAGCCTTCACCCTCTCCCGGTCCCTAGTGGGCTAAGCCTTTCCCTTGGCTCTGGGATGCTGGCATGGGGCGAGGCCCCTGCCCCTCAGGTCAGCTCCAATCTGCTAGTTGGGCAGGTGAGTGATGCCAGCAGCCAGGAGTCCAGGTGACGTGGCTCAGGTTACACAGCAGGAATCTGGGGTCTTGAGTCTGTCCTTGTGGGACCCCTCCCATGCTGCCACTTACCTGTGCCCTTTTTACAGGTGAAGGGTAGCTGGTAATTACATGGGACATCGTTCCACTCGCCCTTCTCATGCCAGATCATCACCACACAGTCCTCCCCAGTGGCAAAGAAGTTGTCAGGCTGGTTGGGGCGCCAGTTCTCAAATTGCTGTGGGTGGGATTGGGGAAGGGGTGAGCAGAGGGCAGGAGTGGGACAGCCTGCCTAACCCCTGCTTTCACTCCCTGTCCAGCCCCTTCCTGGCCATGGCACAAAGACTGTTGGGAGTCTGGTGGTGCCATGGGACTCACGGGCCCTCCCAAGAACTTGGTCACACCACTGGGCTGCGGTCATTGTCAGGAACTCAGAAGACCCCGGGTTCACAGTCCCTGTTCATGAGTTGATGCCTATCTCCTTTTCCATATGGGCCAGCGGGGCTGGTCACCAGGCTGCCAGGCTTGGGCAGGACTGGGTGGTAGAGCTACTGTTCCCATGTCCAGACTCTGCCTTTCCAGGCTTCTCCCTGTAGCCTGACTGCAGACAAACGAGGCCCCTTTGCTCTGATGTAGCTGCTCCTCTTCCCCATGACCACAACACAGCCACGATGCTGTTGACATTTGCCTCTTCTAGGAAGTCTTCCCTGAGGTCCTTTGCTGATCTTCATTATTTACTACGTACACTCTTCAACTGGCATCTATGTTGCTGTCTGTCTACCTCCTTGTGTGGACTCCAGTGCTCTGTAGCCAAGGAACCTCTCTAAACCTTTCTCTTGGGGGCTTCTCAGGTGGCTCAGTGGGTAAAGAGTCTGCCTGCCAGGGCAGGAGACATGGGTTCGATTCCTGGGTTGGGAAGACCTCCTGGAGGAGGGCATGGCAATCCATTCGAGCATTCTTGCTTAGAGAATCCCATGGACAGAGGAGTCTGGCAGGCTACAGTCCATAGGGCCACAGGGAGTCAGACACAATTGAAGCAACTGAGCATGCATGCATGCATACATACCCTCTTGGTGATTTGCCCTCATTCATTCATTGCCCTCCTCATCCCCACCCTTCCCTTCATGTTATTATTCAGGTGTCCAGCCTTGGGCTAGTCTCTAAAAGTGAGACGAACAAGACACAATCCCGACCTCAGGGCTCCTGGTCTAGCACCTGCTCAGTGAACATCTGCACATGATTTGAACATGTCTGTCTCTGGGGGAGTCTTCCTTCATCCTCTCTGGGCCATCAACTATCCTGGGTGCCCCCAGCAGAACTCACCAAGGAGTGTCCATCTGACCAGCGGAAGTCCCCTTCGATGGTCTTGTCGTTCAGGCCGATCCACTGGTAGTCCTGGGCATTGTCTAGAGAAAGGGCATGGGTATTGGGCACCTGAAGGTATGTGGGAGAAACCTGAGTTCATCGAGACAGAGGGGACAGAGGGGTGGCAGGAGCTGGGTGGGTGCTTAGGAGCGTGCCACCTGCCTTCGGGGTCCTGACAAGGGTCTCCATACGTGCACGTTTGCAGTGCACTTGGGCCCAGCTCCCTGAGCAACGTAGACTGATGACAGGGTTAGTCTGAGGCTGACTCTGACAGACTGTGGGCTGTCCTGGTACAGTCAGAACCACTGGCCCCTCAGCCTGTGGAAATGCCCCCTTTCCCTCCCTCTCCGCCCTGACTGGGCCCAAGTCCACTGACTGCTGGCCAGGGAGGCCCTTGGCTTGCGTGACCATTCCCCTCAGGCCCCTAAGGCCCCACTGCACTCACTGTTGACAAACTCCTGCTCCTCGGGGGTGACGATGCTGCTCAGGTGTGACTGCTGCTTCCGGCACTGGCTCTCAGCGTCCACCCAGGTTGCCCGGTCGGGGAAGTGGCGGTAACAGTGGCCCTGGAACTTGGTCCAGCCCTCCTCGCACAGCTTCTGGTCTGCAATACAGGGCAGGGGCTTGAGGAGAGAGCCAGGGGGCCGACTAAGGGTGGTGGATTCCTGTGTTCATCCTGCCTTCTGCGTCACACCCTGAAAGGCAGGGAGAGGCCCCACTGGATTGAGCCTCAAGTGGGAAGCCGGGAGGCCTGGTCCTGCCCCTCATCCCCCAGAGGCCTCTGGGAAATGCCAGGGACCCTCTCTTTTTCTCTTATCGCCTCCCACCCCCGAAGTTTTTCTCCTGTTGATGCCTGCTCACCAGGACTGGCAGAGCTCAGTAGGCCAGGTAAAAAGAGTTGGGAAGGTAGGAGGTGTTGAGGCTTAAGGACAACTTAAGGAGACTCTGAGGGGCTTCAGGGAGAGAGGGGGCTGCAGGGGAGTGTGTGCAGGTGGCAGGAGCAGGCAGTGCTGGGGGCATGGAATGGAAGCTTGGGTGGGGACAGAGGAGGAGAACCAAGTCCGCTTTGGTCCAAAGAAGACACAGACCTCTAAGCCTTTTGATCAGAGTTGGCTCTAGGAGAGCACGCAATACTGGCTTGGAGTCCATGACCCAGGGACCCTGGTTTTCCATGTTATTTCTTGGTGGCGGATGAGAAGAGGGACTTCTCTCCCCCTAAATCTATATTGATAAGGGGTTCTGAGTTCAGGAGAAAGCACTGAGGTGGAGTTCTTGGAACAGTCTAGAGGGACAGAGGCAGGGATGTGCTAGAGCTGGTGTGTGTCTTCCCAACTTGGCCTTTATTTTTATTTATTTATTGCCGCTCCATGAGGCATGCGGGATCTTAGTTCCCTGACCAGGGATAGAACCCATGCCCCCTGCAGTAGAAGCAGGGACTCTTAACCACTGGACCATTATGGAAGCACCCCCCCCCCCAACTCGGCCTTTAGTGGTATGACATTGGTAGCTTCCCTGGCCCTTGTGGGAGTGTTGAATCTTAGAAACTGGCAGGTGCTACACATCCTCTTTGAGAGCCAGTTGTTAAACATCTACCAGCACAGCACTGGACAGAGGGAATTCCAAGATCCTCTCTTCTTTCTTCCCCTGGTGTCTCACAGGTGAAGGACTGTCCCTAGGGCCCTGAAGCTGAGTGTGGGGCCATGAACCCCTCAGGCTGTGTGGCAGCCTTCTGGTCGGGCAGTTCTAGGAAGAAAAGATCACTACTGCTTGGCAGGGTTGGAAGACAGACACAGAGAGAAGAGTTTGTGGCCGGCAGTCTTTGAAGAAGGAGGCAGAGCAGCAGGAAGTGCTTAGGAGGAGGTTGCTGGTCCCCCTGCCGCCAACACCTTCTCCAAAGGGTTTGGAAAGAAAGGTGGAGAGGCTTCAGAGATAACTGAGCACCTGAGGAAGCCACAGACATCATCCCAGGGCTGACTTGGGGGGTCAATTCTTGGACCCCCTCGGGGCCTGAGGGCTGAGCTGGGCTGGCAAAGCTGGAGGGAATAGCTGAGCCAAGAGGAGCCAGGGTCCTGCAAAATGGAGGCTCTCAGGAAATAAGCAACAGACCTCCAGGAAGGTTACAAGAAGGCTCAGGGTTACAGCCAAGGTTGGAAGCACCCGCTGGGGGTGGTGAGTGCTCAGGATTGGATGGGAGAAGAGAGGCAGCCCTGCTCAGCTGGGTGTCCAGGCCCAGGGCCCAGTTCTGGGGCTCCGGCAGCACCCTCTCTTTGCTGCATCAGAAGGCAGAGCCCTGTGCAGGCACCTCCTCACCCAGCCTGGCACCCAAGAGCTGTGGTCTGCATGGACATTCCAGACTCTTCTCCCAGTGGCAAATATTCTGGCACCCCGGGGAGAAAATCCTTGTAACTCTCCACTCACACCCCAGAAAAGACCCGTTGCACCAATTTTTTGGAGCCTTGGGGTGAAGGTGGAGGATGGGAAGCTGCAGAGAAGGAGGGTCCAGGCCAAGCCTTTTCATTCAGAATTTCCTCCACCAGCCTGAAACATTCCAAAACTATCTTACCACGCTGATTAGGAGTTTCAGCTGCTGTTCGGAAGCTTCTGGGATGACCAACTTGAGGTTTCATTGTAAATAGCTTTGAGCCCCTAAACACTACCAGTTCTGCATGGATCGTTGCTACTAGCAACAGCAAGCCTTTCTGAGTTGGGGTGGCCCTGAGACCCAGGAGGATGGGGAGACTAGGAAACATCAAAGGTGAGAGAGCTTCAGGCACAGTCTGGCCTCAGGAAGCTCCTGGCCCACAGCTCCCCTTGGCAGGTCCTGGCCCAGATGTAGAAGCAGAGGGGTTGGCAAGAGGAAGCTCATCCAGTGTAGGGGGCACGGGTTTGATCCCTGGTCAGGAACTAAGATTCCACATGCCACGTGGTGTGGCAAAAAAAAAAAAAAAAAAAAATTGTTTAAGAAGGAACAGGACACTCAGCTCTTGTCCCATGTAACGAGGTTCTGTTCTCTCTGGCCAGCCTTTTGCCTTGCACAAGGAAGCGAGAAAGGAAGCACAGACCGGAGTGGTGTTGACATGGCAGCTGTCATGGTGGCAATGATGACAAGGTGACACGAAACAGTCCCTGTGCATGTGTGACCTGAGCATGCTGGTGACATGGGAGCTCTCAGACAGATCAACCATAGCTCTTGCCAGAGAAGAAGAAGTCAGCTTGGCCAGTGTGGTGCAGTGGCTCCCCTGGCCATGGAGGGGCCACTAAAGTCCCATGGGCAAGACGGCAGGCAGACACAAGCCCATGGGCATGCTGGGAGGATCCATGGCCATCATCCAGAGCAAGGACCAATGACTCCCACCCATAGCTTCCTTCAAGACAAATGCATGGAATCGGCTCTGTCTTCTTAGTCTGATGCAGGCACCAACTTTGCTGGTGGCATCTGGCAGCCCTGGAGAAGGTTAGTATTTGAAAGTTTCCTCTATAGCTCCACCTTCCAAAACACAAACTGGCCTGGCCTGCCTGGCTCTTCTGTGGTCAGGTCAGCCAGTGCACCAGAGGAGGGTTTCCATGGGGAACAGCAAGAGAAGGAGTGAAAGTGAGGGAAGCTGACTTCTCAGTTGTGGCCCTGGAAGTGGCTGCCTGGATGGATCTTGGGTGGGGGGTCCAGCCAGGGCCTAGAACCTGTGGTTAGCAGGGAAGGGTGAGGGAGGAAGACTGGGTGCAGCAGTTAGCAACATTAGCTGAAGCCGAGACAGCCGTACCAATCTCACACACGTCCCCTTGGTAGCTGGGAAGGCATAAGCATGTGAAAGAGTCGATGGCATCCACGCAGGTGGCTCCATTCAGACAAGGGCTTGAGAGGCACTCGTCAATGTCTGCAAGAAACCAAGGGCCACCATTAGGACTCCTGCCGGCAACTCCAGCTTCTCAATTGCATTGCAGCTTCTTTATGGGTGGCCAGCCCTGCGGTTCTCCACAGCCCTGGATTTCCTAAGAACTGTTGCTGCTGCTGCTGCTGCCGCCATCTTGGAGCACTGAGCCAAAGATCCAACAAGGGTTTTCTTGCATGTGTGTGATTCTTGATTGGCAAGCTTGGGGCATTGGAGCCAGGTTTCCCAGTGGGTGAAGAGATCTGGGGCTTGTGAAGGCAAAGTCCTATTGTGAGAGTGAGCTTGGAGTTCCTCCAGGTGTTTTCTCTTGTGAATATTTCAAGCGGCCCTGGGGTCTGAATTGGCTCTTAACATGGCAGTGAGCAAGGATGCTGGAATTCAAATACTGGAAGCTTAGTTAGAGCTCTTTCTTTTCCTAACTTCTTCTGTCAGTCTGAACCAAGGAAAGAGGACAAGGCCATGCAGTACTAGAACAAACAAGCTAGAAGTGGTCTGCAGAGTACAGGTTCATGAGAAAATGGCAGCGTGGAATATTCACATGAGATTTTTTTTTTTTTGGATGCAGAACCTTCTTTGTCTTCAGTAAATAAAAGTCTAGAGTATCTTATAAAGATGAAGCCAACTTTGTTATCTTGGCGGGAAGGAACAGAAACCCAGTCTAATATCTCCCCATGTAATCTTCTCTTCCAGCCAAAGGCCTCAAAACAGGGACATCTCCAGTGAATCATGATTTCTAGAAGGGCTGCATCCTGGCCAGTGGGAGACCCAGTGTTGGAAGCTGGCAAGGCACTTAGTAAGCCACCAGCACCAGCCTGGGATACTGGCAGGTATCCATCAGCCTTGTTCCCCAGAAGACTCTTCTCTCCTTCTGTTCATCTGGTCCAAGATGTCCATCTTTGTGGGACTTATACTGGTAAGTCATTGGCCTTTGCCTCAAATTTTCATCCATTAGCCAAGATGAGAACTGGAACTCCTTATCTAGTCTTTCTGTATCTTTCAGAGAAGCCAGAGACCTAGAAGATCCTTCTACGCTTTTTGTATTCATTCTTCAAAGGCACCTGCTGGGTTCCTTCCTCTGAGAACATGACAAAAGGTATTGGAAGCTCCTCTTCCCAGGGGATTCATACAATTCTGGAATGAATAGATTCTACTGTCTTATAAGTCAGCATGATGTGTAAAGCTATGTTCATACAAACTTCAGGACCTGATGTGTTGATGGGTGGTCTCCACGTAGGCATCTTCCTAAATACGTTCCAGGACTTAGTTCTTACTTCTTAAGGACAGACTAGACCGTTAAAGTCAATCCTCTTAGAAGAAGATAAAAGCACTTTTCACTAGTGCGTCGCTGATGTCATCTAGACCCGAGCTGGGTTTGTGCCATGAGAGGGCCTGAGAATCTCAAGTCCTCAGGGAGGTCTCTCTTCTCACAAAGTTCTTGACTTCATTTCAGGGAGTTGTACACCATGGGCTAGAAACCAACAGTTCCAAGTTTGAAACTGTTCCAAGCAAAACCAAAATGCATGGAGTAATGGGCTGAAATCCCAGCATGCACTTGGATTCCCAGCATGCACCAGGATTCTCAGCAGCAGCAGTAGCAGCAATAGGTCAGGCCGGTGGGCTGGGCAGAAGCTGGGGGAGGCTCTTTTGCTTCTACTGTTGTCTTTTGGTCCCTTAGCGTCATTATGGGAGACGGGAAGCACTGGGCAAGGGGGTATTAAGCAAATGTAGGCGCTAAAGCAGTTGTACAGAGCAGGGACGGGAGTGGGCCTTGGGAAGAAGAGCTAGACATCAACCCTGGGGCCTCTGCCCAACCCATGGGGGAGAGGGTAGGAGGGCAGAGGCCCAAGGGAGGTCAGGCCCAGTGGCCTCCAGTGGTCCCAGAGGCTTATTTTACATCACTTGCCCTCCCCACGTGGCCTGCGCCCTGGGACAGTGCATTTTCCTTTGTTGTGCTTGGCCAGGGCACAGAATCTGAGAAGGCTGCAGGGACTGAAACTCAAGGAACTAGTTTCCTGGGCTCAGAAGCTGTTTCATACAGCGCCCAAGATTCACAGATGAGGAGGGAAGGAAGGGCCATAATCCTGAAGACCTGAGAGCCTGTGAGCAGCACTGGGGCAACTTAGGCCGTCAGCAGTACGGAGAGGGTGGGACATCCTGGGTGGGGCCTTCTCTTTGGTCACTCAGGCCTGTGGTGCCTCTTCTTTTCCTCTGATTAGAAGAGCCATTCTGGCCCTGATTTGCCCCACCTCTTTCAGTGAAGGCAGTTAGAACATTGTTTATCTTCTGGAACCATGAGAATAGCTGGGCTGGGCCCTGCTGTACTTTGGGGACCCCAGACAAGGTGACAACAAATGGAGAATGGGAAGGGCTTTGGGCAGACTGTGTGAAGGAAGAGAGGAAAGAGAGGGAGCCATTATCTTCCAAGAATCTTCTCTGAGCCAGACACCATATCTCACAACCACTTATCCTCCAAGTGTCCCTATAGCATGGATGTCATTGTGTCATATTATAGATAAGAAAACAAATGAAGTGACCTGCCCACATGGTAAGAAGGGGAGACAGACTGGAGGAGATTAGGCCATGAGGATGAAAGTCAGGTCTCTGTTATATGTGGAGAGAGAGACTGGAGTCCTGGATCTCAGCATCTCATTACCATTTGTGCCTCCCCAGCCAAGGGCTCACAGGTCATCACTGAGTAGGGCCTCTGAGTCCGCTTTCCACTACTCTAACCAAAAGAGATTTTTTTGTTCCCGAACAAGGCTTTCTAGTGATGTCGCTAGCTAAGAACCCCTGGTAAAGGTGATGGGAATAAAGATACTTGTAAATAATCACCTTGGCCTCTGAATTGGAGAACTCAGGCCTCTACCCTGAATAGATCTTGTCCAGCTGTTGCCTGGGTCAGAACTCAAGACATCCACGTTAGAGTTTATTTTGTTTACAGAAAAAGTGGAGTGAAGTGACAGCAGGTGCTTTAACTCAAGTGATATCCAACCAAAGGGGCTGCCACTCATAAATACCATGGTATGAGTGCTACCCCTCAAGTTGTTCAGTGCACAACCTGTGCGGCTATATGTGATGACCCTGGACATGACTACTGAACAAGGATTGGGGGGCGGAAATCCCCTCAAGAAGCACAGAGGCAATTTCTTAGCTCAACAGATGCTCCACACCCTGCAAAGACCTAGGATCAATCAGGATGAACAGAATTGAACATAAATACTTGCTCTCTGGTGTATCACAACTGATAGTAGGACTATGTGTGTGTGCTCAGTCGTGTCTGACTCTTTGCCATCCCATGGATTATAGTCTGCTAGGCTCCCCTGTCCAGGGAATGCTCCAGGAAAGAACACTGGAGCAGGGTGCCATTTCCCTCTCCAGGAGAAGGACTATAACAGCATATTTATCAGTTCCAATTAGCTTTAAAAACAAACATGATTAAAGTTATAGTTATTTATACTGTCAAGTCTTTTACATTTTAAAGGTTGATCTTGGATGCAACTTTAATATCCTACTTCTTAAATTCAATTAGTTGCCTGTTAAAATCTGCCTGTGGACTTCTTGGTTATGTCAAGATGTAATTTGTATCTTGACTTATAACCCTGTATTTTTACTTGCTTTGAAAGCATTTCCCCCAATCCCCAGGGATAAGGTTTCACTGGAATTCAAACATCACCCCACTGGGGGAAGAGACAGTGTCGGATTATAGATCAGAATCTCAAATCCACAAAGTGAAAAATGTCAATAAAACAGAAAAGAGTCTGATTAAAATTTAAGTTCATGCCCTTCTAACCATGGAGTTTAGAGAAATCCAGGCAATGCCAGTGATTGCTGGGAAATTGAATGTGAGATCTGATTTCTTAAACTTAGCTGCCCATTAGAATCATTGTGATAGTGAATTTTTAGATTAAAAAAAAAATTACCAACACCACCAGAGTCCCTCTCCAGACCAAGTGAATCAGAATGGCTCAGGGTGGGGCCCACGTATGGCACTTTTTAAAAGCAGTCCAGCATTTCCCTGGTGGTACAATAGATAAGAATCCAGCTGCCAGTGCAGGGGATGTGGGTTCGATCCCAGGTCTGGGAAGATTCCACATGCCACAGGGCAACTAAGCTGGTGTGCCACAACTCCTAAACCCATGACTACTGAGGCCTGTGTGCTTAAAGCCCATGCTCTACAACAAGAGAAGCCACTGCAATGAGAAGCCCGAGTACTCCAGAGTAGCCCCCACTTGCCACAACTTGAGGAAGTCCATGCACAGCAACAAAGACCCAGTGTAACCAAAAATGAATAAATAAATAAAAATAATAAAGTTTCCCAGGTGATTCTAAGGAGCTGCCAGGATTGAAACGTCAGGATCAGAAATCTAATTCCTACAAGAAATACTGTGTTAACAATGGAAGTGAGGAGAGTGCTTCTGCTTTTTAAGTCGATAGGAATAGGATAGTCTTGCTTTTTTTTTTTGGCCACATCTCACGGCCTGTGGGACCTTAGTTCCCCCACCAAGTATCAAACCTGCACCTCCCGCACTGGAAGCGAAGAGTCTTATCCACTGGACTGCCAGGGAACTCTCCAGTTCAGTGCTTAACTGCCAAAGGACCTTTAGAAGCAGTAGTGCTCAGCTGCTAGTCGTGTCTGACTCTTCGTGGTCTCATGGACTGTAGCCCTCCCGGCTCTTCTGTCCATGGGATTTACCAGATAAGAATACTGGAGCGGGTGCCATCTCCAGTATGGCAGTAAGTAAGTAAGTGAAGTCGCTCAGTCATGTCCGACCCTTTGTGACCCCGTGGACTGTAGCCTACCAGGTTTCTCCGTCCATGGAATTCTCCAGGCAAGAATACTGGAGTGCGTTACCATTTCCTTCTCCAGGGGATCTTCCCGATCCAGGGATCAAACCGGGGTCTCCTGCATTGGAGGCAGACGCTTTAACTTCTAAGCCACCAGGGAAGATAAAAGGCTGGCTAGTATGGCAATAGTGGTTGCCATCTTCTATTCCAGGGGATCTTCCCAACCAAGGATTGAACCTTCGTCTCTTGTGTCTCCTGCGTTAGCAGGCAGATTTTTTTTTACCACTGTGCCACCTGGGAAGCCTTGCTAAAGAATCTGAGTATTCATTAAGCATTTATTTTGCTGTAAAGAGTACAGATTAATAATTTATCAAGAACCTGTTTACAGAATGCTGACTAAACAAGATGACACAGATCTATAAGGCCTTTTAACAACCTGTAGTTCCTGGTTCTAGAGCCACATGACAGGTGGGTGATCTATGGATGCTGGACACCATCTGCAGTCCTTTTGGAAGCGCCAAGTCTCGAGTTAAATTGAACAGGAGTGACTTGGGACCCCAGGGGTATCGTGGTGGGCACCGAGATGCCAGATTTTGCACGTGGATGACTCTTACTACTCACTCTTTAGAGATGACAAAGCTTTTCGTAATCAGTGGCATGAGAGACAGAAAAGGGAACCTGTAAGATGTACATGGATGATCTTAATCCTCACAGCAGTGTTTCTCAGCTCTGCCTGCACACTGGAGTCACCTGGGAGTTTAAAAAACTCCAGTGCCAAGGCCACAGGACTATTCTAATCAGAGTCTGTACGAGTGGGACCGAGGCACTAGGTCTTAAAGCACAGAACCACCATCATTGACACTGTTTACAAATGAGGTAGCGAGGGCTCGTCTGTCTCTAGTTGAACCAATGTGATACTACAGCCACTCTTAATTCTGGTTCCCCTGAAATTTAGCTTCTAGCTTTTTAAGACCAACAACTGGTTGTTATGTTCAAGAGAAGATTTCTTATTCATCTGGATGTGTTAAGCAGTGAAGACCTCAATTCTTTTTTTTTAAATCACAAATTCATTTCTTGGATATTAGCACACAAATGTTTTTGATACAAAAAGTGTTAGAAATTGTTAGTCGCTCAGTCATGTGACCCTTTGTGACCCTATGGACTCTAGGCCGCCAGGCTCCTCTGTCCAAAAAATTCTCCAAGCAAGAATACTGGAGTAGGTAGTCATTTTCTTCTCTAGGGGATTTTCTTGACCCAGGGGATAAACCTGGGTCTCCTGCATTGCAGGCATGTTCTGTACCATCTTTACCACCAGGAAATTATATCCCGGAAAAAGAACTAGTAATATGCTATTAAAATAATGCTTATCAATATAACTCAAACTAAAAGGCCAATTGATTAGGTAATTACTGAATAGATCTAATTCAATTGTTAATTGAAATAATAAAAGTGTTTCCTCAACTGGTCATTGTAATCATCTTTTAACCCAGTTGGTTAGTTAAGTCGCTCAGTGTGTCTGACTCTTTGCGACCCCATGGACTGTATGTAGCCTGCCAGGCTTCTCAGTCCATGGAACTTTCCAGGCAAGGATACTGGAGTGGGTTGCCATTTCCTTCTCCAGGGGATCTTCCTGACCCAGGGATCGAATCCAGGTCTCCCATACTGCAGGCAGATTCTTTACCGTCTGAGCCAATTGGTTGGGATATGCATTAATTACAGAGTGTTTTGCACTCTTATCCGCCGCCCTCACCACATGCACATAACAGAAGAGTTTTGAAGACCCCAGTTCTTGATTGGACTCACTCAGCGGAGTTAGGCAAACTGCTTAACCTCTAGGGGCTGCACTTTCAAATGGACATGATTACCAGGCTCAGAGCTGCCTGGGAAGAAACTGCGGGAAGGAACGCCCATTGGAAATATACATGATTAAAGAAAAGGTGTCTTTAGAGCAGATTAGCTAAGGTCCATTGTCACCTACTTCTAATTTCAGAGGTGCCAGGACGCGAGCCTTGCTGTGTGACTTCTGATACCAGTATTCCATTTTTGTTTCAAGTATCAGGTTGGAAAAGGAGTTGCTAAGAATGGACAGAGGTGTCAGAAGATACTAAAAGAGAGCAAGGGGGCTCTGATCCTGGTGGCGGCCCCCATCCCAGAAGCCCTGCTGGGCCCTGAGTCTGTTCCTCGCTGACCCAGGCTGGGCTGGCTGACAGAGCTGAGCTCCATAGCACTTCACCCAAGACAGGCGCCCTGCTGCTCTCTACTGCACACCCAGACCCAGGAGGGGGGACGTGTCTGCACACCTGGCAAGATGTCTACCAGACAGACAGAGTCACTTCTACTGCCAACTGAGGAATCTGTGTGCTGTAAAGCACACTAGGTCTTTCCACGTTTTCATCAGCGGTGGTCTCTCCCAGGACAGAGGTAGTGCTCTGCCTTCCCTGTGGAGGTGGGAGACAGAGGGGTGTGTCTACAGCTCTGGGGTCACTATGGCTCAGTGGAAGCACTGTCCCCTTGGTAGAAAGGCCAGGACCTTCCTAGGAGAACCAACCTTCTCTGGCCACAGAGGCCTATAGTGTTCTCAGTCACGGCCCGCACATGTGGGCAGAGGCTGATCCCAAAGGGGAAGAGAGTGAATAGTATACACCCTAGAGCCTGTTTGTGGTCATGTATGGATGTGAGAGTTGGACTGTGAAGAAGGCTGAGCGCTGATGAATTGATGCTTTTGAACTGTGGTGTTGGAGAAGACTCTTGAGAGTCCCTTGGACTGCAAGGAGATCCAACCAGTCCATTCTGAAGGAGAATGGACTCTGAAGGAGATCAGCCCTGGGATTTCTTTGGAAGGAATGATGCTAAAGCTGAAACTCCAGTACTTTGGCCACCTCATGTGAAGAGTTGACTCATTGGAAAAGACTCTGATGTTGGGAGGGATTGGGGGCAGGAAGAGAAGGGGACGACAGAGGATGAGATGGCTGGATAGCATCACTGACTCGATGGACATGAGTCTGAGTGAACTCTGGGAGTTGGTGATGGACAGGGAGGCCTGGCGTGCTGCGATTCATGGGGTCGCGAAGAGTCGGACACGACTGAGCGACTGATCTGATATATATATATATATATATATATATATATATACACACATTTCCTGTGTAAGTGCCAAGTATATAGCAGGTTTATATTAAGAGTGCATATATATTAAGAGCATATAACTCATTCACAGTCATTTCCCTACATGTGAGCCTTCAAGTTGCAAACTTCAAAGATGCAAACGTACATGTGGTTCCAGCAAGGAACCAGAACCCGTGCCCTCAGCATCAGGCATGAGTGACACGGCAGCTTGCCCTCCATCTCCTGTTGCTGACGACCCTTCATCTCTACCATCTCCCACCTCCTCTCCCTCCTCCAGTCAGTAACTCTTCTTGCCTGTTCACTCGATGCCAGCGCCTGTATGCCAGTGTTAGACTTCTCAAGGTACTTCTCAAGGTACTGTCCTGTATGATTAAAAATGTTTTCTTTGTTTTTGTGTTTGTTTTGTATGTATTATTTGTGTGAAAAGTATTATAAACCTATTACAGTACAGCACTCTATAGCCAATTGTATTAGTTGGGTACCTAGGCTAATTTTGTTGGACTTAAACTGGACTTATGAATGTGGTCTTTGTACAGAACTCATTTACATGGAGGGGACTTGCTGTATTATTTTGCATATATATTGGTATCTATATTAATGTACCTTTGTGTAGGATGTAAAGGCATTTTGCATGTGTCTTAGGACTGAAGCCCTTTAACGGAAGGCCTTGGGTCTCGGAGTTCTAACTCCAGACACAAGTTGGGGTAAGGACGTGGAGGCAGTGCAGAGAGCTAACCCAAGAATCTGAGCTTGGAGGGAACCGGGCATTTCTTCCCTCAAGGGTGGTGATGTTGATGAGCTGAAATGTCTTCACAGCCACAGGCCTCCAGGTGCTCCGGGAGTGACACATAGATTCTACCATCTCATTTTGGCAGCCACCTCCAGTCAGAGGATCCCCCAGGCTCCTCACTTACCTCACAAGCTCCTTGGACAAACAGAGGCCCCAGCATGATGGGTGCTCAAGGGTGGGGCTCTGCTGGGTCATAGCTGACCTGCAGCCATGAATCCTGGAGCTGGGAGTGATGAGTTCTATCTGTGTTATCTCATTTAAGGCAAGAAAGGTACTCAAACCCTACCCAGGCCTAAGCATAGAGGGGACTCTAGGGGCTTTCCCAAAGGGGTCCACTCTGGATGATGCAAGACAGCCTACCCTCGGACTTTCCCTCCCAGGGACTTCGGGGCATGACTGGCTCTCTTCAATAACTCCCTAGCTCAACATTCTTTTGAAGTCTCCAGCTTGATCTTCAAAATTCAAGCACCTTTTGGATTTTGCTCATAAAACAATCATTGGCTTGACAAAAAAAAAGAACTACTTCTCAATTTAATGACTTTTTTCTCCTAAACCATCATGCAGAACAGACCCTCTAGAAAGACATGCCATGTTTATCCTGTGGCTGCTACCCCAACACATCACTATGTACTCTTCTACGCCAGTGTGACAAGAAGCCTGCACCTCAGGTGACCTTGGACGCCTCCTCCCGACCCTTCTGTCTGCACCCCCATGGCCGCCGAGGGTCTTACCTACGTCTCAGTGCTTGCCAGTGTGGCCGGGGGCACAAGCATATGACGTGTCCCTCCGTCTCCTGGCAGGTCCCAGCGCTACAGGGCTTTTCGGCACAGGAACTGGTAGAGGCTGCAACCCGCAGGGAGAGGCTGGGCATCAAGAATGTTGCTGCCTGGGGTACAGCGCAGCCTCCAAGACCTCCAGGGTGGGGCCTCAGGCCACAGAAACCCACAAGGCTGGTTTTGGGTCAACATGATTTCTGGGGACTCTCTCCCTCCTGAGCCCCTGCTTCTGGTGGGGCTGAATTCTCTGATTGGACTCTCAGTACACAGGGGGATGCAAGGGGCCCCAGAAAATAAAGGAAAACCAGAAGCTTCTGGGTTTGTGTCAAGGCAAGACCATCACTACAGTACAGAGGAGGGTTTACTTGCACAGGGTCGGGGTGAGGAGCCAGGGTCCAAAGGCAGGACACAGCTGGAGTGATGCTTCATATTAACTTGAACTGTGCAGGTTTTAACCCTGCACAAAGTAAGTATTGGCACATAAATGTCATCAGCAGATTCATTCTCTCTTCTCATGCTCATTCCATGAGCCAGGGGCAGGAGAAGAATTTCCAGCACTATCTAAACAGTACTTCTCGTGCCGAGTAAGATAGTTGAGTTCACATATAAATGTTTGTGTGATGGAACTCTACTGTGACTGTAACAATTGTGAACCTACAAGTGTGTACTGTGTGCAAAAGATATAGCCTTGTTCTCGACATATTTATATCTTATTTACTCTCCTCTGGTACTATTGCTGTTTTACAGATGAGGCTCAGAGAGGTTAAGATACCTGCCTAAGCCTGCACAGCTCAGAACCTTGAGTCTACACTGCTTCCTACCATGCTACAGTCTGAATCACTCCGACCCACTTAAAGGAAAATGATCCCAGCTGTACCTGTTGTGGTTGCCTCTGAATCATCTGTCCCTCCTGCGGAGGCTGGGATAGAAGCATCAGTCGGGGAGGTGGCTGTGTCGGCTGTTTGGCTCTCTTCTCCTGAGTGCACAGGGCTTGAGGATTCGATTTCTAGACGCGCCTCTGCAGGGCGCTGGGTCTGCTGAGTCCACTCGGATTCTGGGATGGTGGTGCTGATGACAATATCCAGCCCCGAGGTGTGGCCAGACAGATCTCCGCTGGTGTCAGTCCTGTCTCCAGAAGCCAGGGGAGTGGCAGAAGGTGAGCCTGATGCCTCTACGCTCACGTCAAAGGCAGTGGTTGACTCTCCACTCACTTCCGGGGTGGCCAAGCCCTCCGTGGGGCCTTCTGGAAAGGCTGAGGGGCTGCCACTCACTCCCAGGCCTGAGGTTCCCTCCAGATCAGCTTCATGGAAGGTGGAGGTGGTTTCACTCAGGTTAGGGGACCCGGAAGCTCCTCCGCTTGCCTCGGGGGCAGCAGATGCTCCCACCTCAGCCTCGGGATAGGCTGACGTCTCACCGCTGGATTCTGGGACTGATGACACTTCTACCCCCGATCCAGGGAACCTTGGCACATCCCCAGATGCAGAGGCTTCACCACTGGATTCAAAAAGCTGGGGGGTGTATGTTACGGGGGGTCTCTGGCCCAGTTCCTGGGAAACGGTTGGTTCAGTAACTCCCTCCACCAACTCAGATGTGATTAACGTAACTTCTGGAAGTCCGGAGGCCTCCCCACTGGTGCTCGTGGCTGCAGAGGATTCCCCACTTACATCAGTGGTGCCAGAAAAGTCCCCACTAAAATATGGAGTACTTGCGGGCTCCCCACTGGGCTCCACTAGTCCAGACTGAAGCCCACTTTGGTCCAAAGATCCCAAATGGTCTCCAGACATGTCTGGTGCTCCAGAAGGCGCACCGCTAAGTTCCAGAATGCCTGAAGGCCCTTCTCCTGCTTCTTGAGCAGTTGGAGCCTGGGTTACAGATTCCACCAAAGTCCTGTCTACAAAAGAGACAGTGGGGAAACCAGACGGAAGTCCACTGCTGTCATATGCTCCGGAGGGCAGGCTGCTCCCACTTTCAGCTCCGGAGGCTTCTCCACTGACCTCAGTTACTCCGCTTGGCAGGCCACTGAATTCTGGAGGCTGGGACGTAAACCCACTGGAGTCAATTGCTCCAGAAGACAGTCCACTGACATCCGCTAGCCCAGATGTGCCTGAGACACCCACCTCTCCTGAAGGGAGGCCACTGAGTTCCACAGATCCTAAGCCTTCTTCTTCTTTAAATGTCGTTGGGGTCACTTCAACCAAACTGGTGTCCACGAACGTAATGCCAGAAGATTCACCACTGCCACTCACAGCACTGGAAACCAGGTCAGGGATCCCGGATGTTGTCCCACTGAACTCTGGCAAGCCCGATGGTTGCCCACTGAGATCAGGGATCCCGGGTGCTTCTCCGCTCAGGTCGGTTATGCCGAATGGTGGACCAAGGCCAGAAAGAATTCCAGAAGCTTCTCCACTGATTTCTGGTTGTCCAGAGGCCAGTCCGCTAAGCTCAGTCACGCCAGATATTTCTCCATAAAACCCTGATGGCTGCCCACTGACCTCAAGAAGCCCGGAAGTTTCCCCACTAATGTCAGGAAACCCTGAGGGCTGTCCACTGACACCAAAGAGTCCAGAGGTTTCCCCACTGATGTCAGGAGACCCAGATGCTTGGCCACTGAGTTCAGCTCCTGAAGAGAGTCCGCTTGCTCCTCCACTAATGTCCAACTCACTGAAGGGCAGCCCAGATGTTTCTCCAGCACCGCTGATGTCAATGGTTCCCCTTCCTTCTAGTTCACCTGCTGTGGTGGCTGTGACGACTTCCACCAATGTAGTATCCACTAGGGAGACAGTTGGGAACCCAGATGGAAGTCCACTGAAATCAGGAAGGCCAGAGGATGGGCCACTTTCAAGGTCCACCCCAGAATACTCACCACTAAATCCAGAAGGAAGACCACTTGCTTCTGGAGCTTGCCCACTTCCTAGAGTTACAGAAGGTATTCTGCCAAGGTCCAAGGCTCCAGAAGCTGACCCAGTCAAGTCTTCTTTTCCAGAAGTCAACCCACTAAGATCCCCAGCTCCAGAAGCAGAGATCTCCAGACCTTCCCTTCCAGAAGGAAGTCCACTAAGGTCCCCTACTCCAGAAGCAGAAGTCTCTAGATGATCCTCTCCTCCAGAAGGAAGTCTACTGAGGTCCTCTACTCCAGAGGCAGAGATCTCTAGATGACCTTCTCCAGAAGGAAGAACACTGAGGTCCTCTACTCCAGAGGCAGAGACTTCTGGACCTTCTCCAGAAGGAAGTCTACTGATGTCCTCTACTCCAGAGGCAGAGATCTCTAGATGATCTTCTCCAGAAGGAAGAACACCGAGGTCCTCTACTCCAGAGGCAGAGATCTCTAGATGATCTTCTCCAGAAGGAAGAACACTGAGGTCCTCTACTCCAGAGGCAGAGACTTCTGGACCTTCTCCAGAAGGAAGTCTACTGATGTCCTCTACTCCAGAGGCAGAGATCTCTAGATGACCTTCACCAGAAGGAAGAACACTGAGGTCCTCTACTCCAGAGGTAGAGATCTCTAGATGACCTTCTCCAGAAGGAAGAACACTGAGGTCCTCTACTCCAGAGGCAGAGACTTCTGGACCTTCTCCAGAAGGAAGTATACTGATGTCCTCTACTCCAGACACAGAGATTTCTGGACCTTCTCCAGAAGGAAGTCTACTGAGGTCCTCTACTCCAGAAGCAGAGACTTCTGGACCTTCTCCAGAAGGAAGTCTGCTGAGATCCTCTACTCCAGAAACAGAGACTTCTGGACCTTCTCCAGAAGGAAGTCCACTAAGGTCCTCTACCCCAGAAGCAGAGACTTCTGGACCTTCTCCAGAAGGAAGTCTACTGAGGTCCTCTACTCCAGAAGCAGAGACTTCTGGACCTTCTCCAGAAGGAAGTCCAATAAGGTCCTCTACTCCAGAAGCAGAGACTTCTGGACCTTCTCCAGAAGGAATTCCACTGAGGTCTTCTACTCCAGAGGCAGAGATCTCTAGATGACCTTCCTCTCCAGAAGGAAGTCCACTGATGTCCTCTACTCCAGAGGCAGAGATTTCTGGACCTTCTCCAGAAGGAATTCTACTTAGGTCCTCTACTCCAGAGGCAGAGATCTCTAGATGAACCTCTCCTCCAGAAGGAAGTCCACTGATGTCCTCTACTCCAGAGGCAGAGATCTCTAGATGAACCTCTCCTCCAGAAGGAAGTCCACTGATATCCTCTACTCCAGAAACTTCTGGGCCCTCACCCCCAGAGGGCAACCTGTCAACTTTAGGAGCACTGGTCCATGTAATTCTCTCTTCTTCCCCTGAAGGCAGTCCACTTTCCACAGGCAGGCCTGAGCCCACTGTAGAGGTGAGCCCACTGGAGTCAAGGTCTTCAGAGGGCAGTCCACTTGCACTTTCCCCTGAGGGCTGCCCACTGAAGTCTAGGTGTCCTGAAATTTCTCCACTGCCTGTGAAGTCACCACTGATTTCGGGCACCCCAGACACCTCCCCAGAGCTTGGCAGCTCAGTCCTGCTGGGCACTGGGGCTGAAAGTGTGGATGGCTCCTCTGAGGGGAATGGCTCCTCTGAAGGGAATGGCTTCTCTGAGGGGAAAGGCTCCTCTGAGGGGATTGGTTTCTCTGAGGGGAATGGTTCCTCTGGGGGGAATGGCTTCTCTGAGGGGAATGGCTCCTCTGAGGGGAATGGCTCCTCTGAGGGGATTGGCTTCTCTGAGGGGAACAGTTCCTCTGGGGGGAATGGTTTTTCTGAGGGGAACGGTTCCTCTGAGGGGAACGGCTTTTCTGAGGGGAATGGCTTCTCTGAGGGGAACAGTTCCTCTGGGGGGAATGGTTTCTCTGAGGGGAATGGTTCCTCTGGGGGGAATGGTTCCTCTGAAGGGAACGGCTTCTCTGAGGCTGAGGGCACTTCCGTTGCAGAAGGGCCTTCTGTGTGCTCCTCTGTTGCTTCTCCAGTGGGAGGCCATGTAGGAGGGATCCCTGGAGGAAAGGAAGAGGGAAGGCGAGGTGTGAATTTAGTAACTCTGCCCCATTTTAAGCTCATGCAGAGAAGCTGAACTCCATCCCTTCCACCGTAAGACTTTTTCCTCAAGAGCTCAGAGATCTGTCTAGATATTTTGTAATGGACCCTCGCACAGACACTTGGGAGAATGGGGACCAGGAAACTCCCCACCACCCTCAGGCTCTGCTTTGTGAGACTCTAGGGGGCACCACCCACACAAGTCACAGTATGTGAGAGCCTGGCTGCCGCTGAAGGCAATCAAGGTCACCTTCTTTCAAGTGCTTCTACATTATCACCTCATTTATCTAGAACTATGATTTTTAAAGTGTGGTCTTTGGACCATCAGCACTGCATCAGCTGGGAGATGGACAGAAAAGCAGATTCTCAGGTCCCTCCCCAGCTCCACTGAATTGGGAATTCTGGGGCAGGACATAGCACAATGTATTTTAACATTTATGCCCCCATGTTTGGGGCAGGACATGGCATAATGATTTTAATATTCTGACCATGCTGATAATCTCTGTAAGTGAGAATTGTGCACCAGAACTCATCCCTCTGAGGCCAAGAGGGATGTTTGCAAAAATACATCAACTTTTTCCATTCTGAGAGCCCTAATAGGGCTAATAGAGAGGATTTGGAAAAGAGAGAGAGAGAGAAAAGGAAACCCCATAACTCTAAATAATTATGGTTATATTATTTCCTTTATGTCCTGTTTCCTTTGGCATTGAAAAATAACTAGCTGGGATTGTACCTTGCATGTATTTTTGGGCTAATTTCCCAGGCAGAGAACCTGAGCACAGAGGGTGCTGGGTCCCAGTGGTCAGGCTCACAGCCTACTCTCACTGGAGAATGCTGGATAAGGGTGGGGAGCTCAGGAACTGTGGTGGAATGCATGCAAGAGGATTTTAGGTGGATATTTATCTATCTATTTAAACACATATACACATGCGAGCATGCATGCTGTCACTTCAATCGTGTCCGACTCTTTGTGACCTCATAGACTGTAGCCCGCCAGACTCCCCTGTCCATGGGATTCTCCAGGCATGGATACTAGAGTGGGTTGCCATGCCTTCCTCCAGGGGATCTTTCCCAACCCAGGACTCAAACCCAGGTCTCCCGCATTGCAGGCAGTTTCTTTACCACTGAGCCACTGGGGAATTTCCCCACACGCATACACATACACATAAATATATACACACACCACAAATCAGAAAATAGCCACTTACAGACATTACATTTTTGGTTTCTTGTCAAAAGCAAGTCAATTTAAAGAAAAAGGTCCAGAGTTAACAGCAGTAGAGATTGTTCCCCATATGGCTCAAATCAGTGAGGTGGTAGGGAACTGACGAAATATTGGGAAATATTTCTGTGGGGCCACTGGAGTCCCCTCCCGTGAATAACTTCTGTTACTGGCTGCCCGAGTCCTGTGCCAAGCCACACACTCATACCCAAGAGGACTCAGTTCTTCCTGTCCTGGTGAAGGGCGAGGAATGGGCCTGGAGCAGGTGTGACTGCTGGGTGAGGTCTCTGAATGAAAATTCTACTTACTCCACTGATGTGACTTTACCTTCTGGGTTTGCATTTCCAGCACCCAGAGGAGCACTTAGTGTGGCCGGATTGCTTGGGGACTGTGCACTGACTGAGTGACTGGATGAATTAGTGGGAAGCTTTGATATATTCCTGTCTTCAAATGCATGTGACCCTGGGCAAACTGACTCTGCCAGGTATACACAGGTTACTGTGCATCACTATAAATCAGCCTTACCCAAAGTGGGCTATGTTAAAAATGTTCCATGGAAAAAAAAAAAAAGACCCTGTGGTCACATTCATTTGGGACCCACTGAATACACTGCCCTCTCTGCTTTACAGAGCATATTAGCACATCCAAGGCTCTGAGAAGCTCTGCAATGGTGGGGGTTGTGGTTGGGTGCTATTAATGTTTCTATAAGTCAGGATTTCCTAAACCTGATGCCTACTAAATGCTTTTTCCAATAGGGTTTGGAGTCCGTGGATTTCATCCCAGCAAGTCCCATGTGATTTAATCATGACAGCTGTTGCTCAGGAAGTTCTGACTGGGGACACCTGGCCCAAAAAAAGGACTCAGATGGAGAAACAAGACAAGACAGGTCTATACATCAGTGTCTCTTTTGCTGTCTCATATACAGGGTTATTGTTACCATCTTTCTAAATTCCATATATATGCGTTAGTATACTGTAATGGTGTTTTTCTTATAGAACAGTCTTTTGGACTCTGGGAGAGGGAAAGGGCGGGATGATTTGGGAGAATGGCATTGAAACATGTATAATACCATATATGAAACGACTCGCCAGTCCAGGTTCGATGCATGATACTGGATGCTTGGGGCTGGTGCACTGGGATGACCCAGAGGGATGGTATGGGGAGGGAGGAGGGAGGAGGGTTCAGGATGGGGAACACGTGTATACCTGTGGCAGATTCATGTTGATATATGGCAAAACCAATACAATATTGTAAAGTTAAAAAATAAAATAAAATAAAAAAAATAAAAAGCAAGAGAAGACAGGTCACAGTGGGACTGCCAACAGCTACCCCCTCCCAGGTCCTTTTCCCTCTGTTGCAGTCCTTCCCACAAGAGTTTTAAGAGGTTAGGGAGTAGAGGTGTGAATGCAGGAGCACAGAGTAAGTGAGAGTCCTCCAGTTGATACAGTGCTGGGCATTTGGGGCGTGTAGCTGGAAGATAAGTGAGTGTAGAGAGAGTGAAAGAGAGAGAGAGAAGAGGTGTGTTTTATGAACAAAGCTGCCCTTTTTCTCCCTTAGGATTGGTCCTGGATGCCTGCTGAGGTGGCTGAAGTTACCCATGGCAGCACACTTAAATAAAATCAGGGCTGGGGGTCAGGGCTGGGGAAACAGATCACGGGTCCCAGGGAGAGAACACTTCCTCCTCCCCCCTTCCAGGCCACACCCTGGCCCAGGGAGGCAGCAGGACATGCAGGAGAGCCCGGACGGACCTGGTAGTGGCAAAGTGCCCGCTGGGGTGTAGGCAAGTTCCCATTCCGTCTTGTTTTCTGGCTCAACGGTGAAGCCTGGGATTGCAGTCGTCTCCTCCCCGATGGGGACAGCAGCCACGCCAGGCCCCACTTGTGTCACCATCCACTCCTCCACGTCAGGGCCTGCTGTGGGTGCACTACCCTCCTCTTCTTCTGGAGAGGGCGCCGCTGAAACACCTAAAGAGGACATGTGTGGTGAGGGCTGGGGGCTCCTTACCAGTGACCCACCCCAGGCTGGCCCTTCTTCAGGGGACCCAGGGGCCCATGAGGTGGGCCAGGCTTGTGCACAAATCTTGCTAGTCCTTGGACTTCCAACCCCTACCCAGTCCAGTGAAATGACGTTTGTCCTTAATTAATAAGAGGTGTTTGCTTCAACTATATCAATATGCACATACCATCAGCACTTTATTTCAGTGGTCTGGGGCACCTCTTTTGCAGAATCTATTATACATGCCAGGCATTGTTTAAAGGTGTGATGCATCAATGCATAAAATCATCTTAGGGGACTTCCCTGGTGATCCAGTGGCTGAGACTCAGTGCTTCCAATGCAGGAGCCTGGGTTCAATTCCAGGTCAGGAAACCAGATCCCATACACTGCAACTAAGAGTTTGTGTGGAGCAACTAAAGATCTCTCCTGTCACAACTAAAGATCCTGCGTGCCGTAACTAAGACCCAGCACAGCCAAATAAATAAACAAATATTTTAAAATAAGATAAAATCATTTTATCCCACAACAGCCATGTGAGAGAGATACATTATCTCACTTACAGACAGGGAAACTAAGGTTAAGTGACTTTCCCAGTGTCAGTGGCTTCTAAGTGACAAATCTAGTCCATGGGCCCAAGTATCTGGTGCCAGGGGCTTCCCAGGTGGTTGTAGTGGTAAAGAATCCACCTGCGAATGCAGGAGATGCAAGACATGTGGGCTTGATCCCTGGGTCAGAAGATCCCCTGAAGGAGGAAATGGTAACCTGCTCCAGTATTCTTGCCTGCAGAATTCCATAGACAGAGGAGCCTGACAGGCTACAGTCCATGGGGTCGCAAAAGAGTCGGACATGACTGAGTGACTGAGCAAACAGCATGATCTGATGTCAGACTCTCCGCTCTTAAGTACTGCAATGATGCTGCCTTTCTTGGGGACAGAAATGATGTTCCAAATGATGTTGTTCCTGGATCAAAATCAGGAGAGTGCTATTTAACATGCATGAAGCCATCCTGGCACTGGATGGTGAAGGCAGGATTCATTGACTGGGAGTAACTGTTCTGGTTTTGTGCACTTGATTGGGAAGGAAGCCAGGTTTCTCAGCAGATATATAAAAGGCTGAGTCTACAGAGGGTCGGGCATGGACGGTAGAGATGCTTGGCTGAGAATTTACTGGGGGGCTAATTGGCTTGACTTCTGATGTCCAGAGCAAGGAGAGGGGTGCTGGGGCAAGGGCCTCATCAAATCCTCTGGGAAGGGATTGGCTTTCTTGACTGACAGAGTGAGACTGAACTTTCTTCGAATTAGGTTTTAAAAGGTGACCCTGGGGCTTCCCAGGTGGGGCTAATGGTAAAGAACCCAGTCCGCTGATGCAGGAGACATAAGAGATATGGGTTTGATTCTTGGGTCAGGAAGATCCTCTGGAGGAGGGCATGGCAACCCACTCCAGTATTGTTGCCTGGAGAATCCCATAGACAGGATCTTGGTGGGCTATGGTCCCTAGGGTCGCAAAAAGTCGGACACGACTGAAGTGACTTAGGACTGAAAGTCTTGGAAACTTTGGGACGTTCAACGTTTGTTTGTTTTTTTAGAGATCCCCCCTCTTTTTTTGATTTAGACCATTTATAAAGTCTCTATTGAATTTATTACAATATTGTTTCTGTTCTATGTTTTGTTTTTTTGGCCACAAGGAATGTGGGATCCTAGCTCCCTGACCAGGGATTGAACCCATGCTCCCTGCATTGGAAGGCTAAGTCTTATCTACTGGACTAGCAGGGAAGTCCCTTGGGGGTTTTTCTAAAAAATTAACTTTATTTTGAAATAATTACATATTCACAGGAAATTATAAATATACTGAGTTTTGATGTATATGTAAAATATGGCACAAGCCAGTACTACAGTCTACATTCTGGGCAGTGTATCTGGACCCATGGACCCTGTAAGAACTCATCTAATCAGAGCCCAGCCAGTCCTTGGCCATGCCCTGGCCATGCCCACTGAGTCGACGACATCCCTCTCAGAACTCCAATAACATGGCATAGAGTCCTCAGCATGGGTCAGTTAGAAATGTGAATTTTTGGTGCTCAGTAAATAATAATTTGACTAAACTCATCACAGAAATATTTAGAAGCAGATGAAAGTTTGACCAGGCTGTACTATTCAAAACTGTATATATACTTATATACACACATACACACAACATATATGTGTGTTATTTATTTGCAAAGCTAACATTTATTGAGCATTTACTATTTCCCAGGTACTATGCTAAGTGTTCTGTATGTACTACCCCAGTTAATCCTTGCAGCAACAATTCGAGGTAGGAAATATTATATCATTATTTTATAGAGAAAGCAGAGAAACAGAGAGACTAAGTGACTCGCCCAAGGTCACACAGCTACGAAGCAGCAGAGTCATAATTAAAATTCAGATCTGCCTGATTTTGGAACCTAAGTTCTTACTTGTTTCTCTTTATGTGTCTCTGGGGGCACATTAGAAAGATGTACTTGCCACAGAGTCAAAGCCTAAGGTCATCCTGTGCAGAGGGACTGAACTTTTTCCTCTTTGCTGTGATGGATGGGCAGAGATCAGGAGGATGAGCCTGGGGGGGTCACCCCCAAGACAGAGCGGGGCTGAAGGGGAGATGAGGACACAAACCTCGGAAGCAGAAGGCGTGGTGCCGGGACAGCGGATCCAGGAGGCCCGTCTGGTTGGGGTAGAGGTAGACGGTTCTCACGCCCGGTTTGTCCCCGCCACAGGCGGGCCTTGGGGTGACGATGGGGTAGCGGAGGCTGCCGTCAGCCAGCCAGCCGGCGTAGCACTTGTCCAGACCACGGCTCCAGGCAGCATAGAGCTGGCCTGTGGTGGCCAGAGTGGCGTTTTGGGATTCACAGAACTCCTGGGCTTCCCAGAAGGTGAACTGCTCCAGGCGTGTGGCGAAGAACACCTCCCCTGGGGGTAGAGGCAGGTGGCAGGTGTGAGCCTCTGTGCCCATGGCCAGAGCAGCTGCTGCTCACCCAGGGGCAGGGCAGCTGCACTAAGACAAGTTAGTCACTCTCCATGAGAACAACTTCCCTTCTTTCTCTCTGGATTCTCCAGTCACATGTAGGCACCCCCTCTTCTGTCTAAGAGAGGCACTCCTGGGCATCCCGTGCTCCCCTAAACCTCAGCACTTAATCATGGAGCACTGAATGCTATGGACCTGTGGCCCCATCCGCGTCCTGTGAACTCAGGGAGCGGGGCCTGTGGCCACTCTTAGGGGTTGGAGTCCCAACACCCAGAACAATACTGGGGTCTGTGTCTGATCTGGGGGGAGGAATTTCACATTTATTGAATACCTGCTTATACCAGGCACTTTTCATGCACATCTCATTTAATATTCAGTGAAGTCTCTGATATAAGCATAAATCAGCTCCATTTTATAGATGAGGAAACTGAGGCCTAGAGTGGTTAAGTAACTTGCCCAGGTCCCCAAACAAGTGAGTGACAGTGTTGAAATCTCTCCAGAATGTCAGCATTTCCAAGATTGCATTCAGTGGGACAGTAATTTGGTGATTTTAATTGAAATGATAAGAAATAAGACCAAAGAAAGGGTCTATGTTTCATTAAGCTTGGATGATGCTTGGTTAAGCAGAGTTGAAGAGGTTGGTTTTTTTTTTTTTTTTTTTAATGCAGGACTTCTCAGAGTCTTTGATTTGTTCATGGGCATTGAGACTCTCAATGAGGCAGAAGGTGCATATAACATTTTCTGGTACAAGTAAATTAATTCATTTATCTATAGAACTTACTGCTTTTTCAAGAAACCAATGGTTCCCTGCAATGCTGGGGAATCCACATGAATCATCTTAGAGGCAGACAAGGGGCCTGACCTGAGAGAGGGACTGGGAAGGCCTTCTTTCTTAAATAGGATCCTTTCCTGGCTGCCTGCTCAGGTGAGAACTGGACTAGGTGGATTCCCCCTCCTCTGCATCTCCGCATCAGTCCCCTCACCCTTCCTCAGCCCGAAATGTGAGAACAGGGCCTGTACCCTCGAGTCTGTCCACGTAGCAGTAGACATCGTAGGTTTCTGATGGTGGCCGCACGCCGTAGGTCCGGACCCCCGGGCTGCTGTCCTTGTCACCCACACAGGGGGTCCGCGGGCTCACAATGGGGTATCTGCAGGGGAGGTGGGAGGGGCAGGTGAGAGCTTGTTCTAGAAAACTGGGGATGCGGGGCCCCAGGGTGAGGCCGGCAGGTCTCCTGAAGGGTTCAAACCAGGAAGGAGGACTTCCCTGGTGTGCCAGTGGTTAAGAATCTGCCTGCCAGTGCAGGGGACACGGGTTCAATCCCTGGTCTGGGAAGATCCCACATGCTGTGGGGCAACTAAGCCCATGAGGCACAATTACTGAGCCCATGCACTGCAACCACTGAAGCCACACACCCTGAAGCCCATGCTATGCAATGAGAGAAGCCACCACAGTGAGAAGACTGCCACGGTAACTAGAGAGTAGCCCCCACTTGCCACAACTAGAGGAGGTCCACAAGCAGCAGTGAAGACCCAGTGCAGCCAAAAAAAACAAAAACAAAAAAACAGGAAGGAATCTCTCATGCAACATGTTCCCTGTGCAGCTGGGGATGGGGCCGCCTGGGGCCACTGAGGGATTCCTGGCTTCAGAAGAAAGCCCATGGCATGGAAGGGTCAGGCTGGTGAGGACTGGGGGGCTTGACAAGGAGCTCTCAATATGTTTTTTGAGGAGATATGACCAAGGAGTTAATGTCTCCTGGGATCCATTCCCGCCCTCTCAGAATACGGTTTGGTTCTGGGGGAGAAATTAAGGGGTCAGCCAGGAGCCACTAATTAACAGAGCACATAGTGTGGTGGGTGCCGCAGGCTCAGGCTCCCCAAGCCTGACCTCGCACGGTGGGGTTTGGACTGGCAGGGGAGCCCAGCTCGTCTGTCACCTGACTGTCTGGTCCTGCAGCCAGCCGGCGTCACACTGCTCGTAGCCTGCTTCATAGGCGGCCTGGAGCTGCTCGGGCGAGGCGATGATGGCCCCGGTGCGCAGGCAGGCCTGCTTGGCCTCCTCAAAGGTCAGCGAGTAGCGGGAGGAGCCTGGGCGGTAGTGGAACACGACTCCTGGGTGGGGAGGAGAGGCAGAGGTGAGACAGGTCAGGATCAGGGCATGGACCAAGGGCCACAATGCCAACGTCTGTGGTACCTGGTTCTCAAGGCTTTGCAGGTGTGGAAGGAGCCCTGGCTCCTTGAGGAATGACCTCTTTTCATCCCCTCCTTCCTTTTCTATTCCCCATCTGATTCCTTGTCAAGTTGGTATCTCTGCTCGTTCAAACTGCTCCTGAAATTCACCTTCCCGAGAAAGCCTTCTAGGAACCTTCTGCCATGGGTGTCCCCAACCCTTCATTCTGGCTTCCTCACTCCAAGGCTGCTCATTTGTCCCCAGACTCTTGAAAACAAAGGCACTTGCTCTTAGTATAAAAAGAATAAGTGATCACTGCAGAGCATTTGGAAAACACAGAGAAGGACAAAGAAAAACATCAAACAAATCTATCAAACCACTGCCTTTCTTCCACTTGGCCCAAAGTCCCGGGTTCAGGGGGTAGGTGGTCCTCCTGAAAATAGCTGCAAGAGTTTGTGCTGGTGCACTGGGTATATGTCGGGGCATGAGCACAGGGCACAGCCTGTGCATGAACCCCCACTCACTCTGCCTCCCCTGTTGCATTTAACTGGACACACATTGGTTTTTGATACTTCCCTGGGTGACTGGTCAGTTTACATCCAGTTGTAGATGGATTCCTAATCTGAGTCTCCCCTACATTCTTATCCTGTCCTGTGTTAGATGCTCACCTATCCATTGGCACCTTTATGGGTGGCAGCCACGTGGAGGGAGTGAGGGTCTCTCCAGCCCTGAGCCAACCCGGGACACAGTTATTGTTGGCCTTACCCTCAAACTTCTAAGCAATTCTTCCTTCTCAACATACTGTATTTACCTGCGTGATTCAGGCTGACATCTCACTTGGTGCATCATGGGAGTGAAGGTGGATGGTGGTGGCCATCTGCCCCACCCCCAGTGGAGACACTACCAAGGTCCTGCTGGAGGCCACCCCAGTACGTCTTTCCTATTCATGGACTCGAGTTTTGGAAACAGCCAAGTTCCATGTGATGTGACATCCCAATTATTCAAATATTTATTTATTTTTTTGGCACCTGGCATGTGGGATCTTAGTTTCCTGACCAGGGATTGAAGCCACGCTTCATTCATTGGAAGTGCAGAGTCTTAACCACTGGACTGCCAGGGAAGTCCCCATCCAGACATTTATTGAGCACCTGAAACAACACCATCCCAGAACCGAGGTGGCAAACATTTTCTGGAAAAAGCCTGATAGAACACATTTCAGACTTTGTGGGCTAAATGGGTTTTGTACATCTACTTGATCCCACCCTGATAGCCCTAAACGGCCCTAAATGGCTACAGACAACATGTTACCAAATGGGTGTGACTTTGTTCCAGTCAAACTTTATTTGTGGACATTAAAATTTGAATTTTATGTAATTTTCACAATACATCACAAAATGTTATTTTCTTTGGACTTTCCCCCTCAACTACTTAAAAAGCTTTTTAATTCTCAGTTCATGGGCCACAGAAGAACTGAACATGGGCTACAGCTAGGTTTGGTCCATGGACCACAGTCTGCAGACCTCTGTTCTGGAGGGCCAGTGTTGTGAGAAGCCCTGAGGGTACCTATTGCAGCCGAGTTCAGCGGCTCTATTCTGCAGAAGTGCCTGTTGGGGCAAGGAGGGCCCATGGGCAGAAGAGCCCTGGTTTTCCTTTGCCCTTCACCTCTGCCTGTTGATACATTCTTTGGTTTTTACCTCTGACTTCATTTGAAGGAAATGCTTTGTGACAAAGAGCCGCACACCCATAAAAGAGCGTGAGCACCAGTGGTGTGGCCCATCCCCTTTGTTTCTTGTTTCACAAGTGAGGAGAGCTGAGTCTGAGGGGAGGGACACTTGTCTCACATCCCAGGTGAAGTTGAAAGTACAGAAGAACCTCCACCCAGGTGGCTCAGTGGTAAAGAATCTGCCTGCCAGTGCAGGAGACGCAGGTTCGATTCCCTAGGTTGGGAAGATCCCCCGGAGAAGGGAAATGGCAACCCACTCCAGGATCCTTGCCTGGAGAATTCCACGGACAGAGGAGCCTGGCGGGCACAGTCTGTGGGGTCGCAAGGAGTCGGACATGACAGAATGACTGAGCACTTCCTGCACTGCACACAGAAGACCCCAGACCAAGCCCTTTCCCCAGCCCTGGATGCAGCCCCTTGAGCAGCGGACACTTACCCCCTGGCAGTCGTGGCTGCCCAGGGACCTCAGCCGCACCTGGGGCTAAGGTCACCTGCACGACGAGGTCCTCGCTGGTGAAGGCCGTGGGGGCTCCCAGGCCGGGGGTGGACTCTCTGGGAAAGGCCCAGGGCCGGGTGGCCTCTTCAGTCCTGTTCTCTACTTCGGGGAATGCAGTGGCCCTTACTTCAGGGACAAACGTGAAAGGCTCCTCGGGTTCCGGGGCGGTGGGGGAGACTTCAAAGTCGGGCTTTGCCGTGAGGATCACGCTGCCTCGGGCTTCACCCTCAGTGATATTTCGGGGCAGGGGCAGCTCCACGTCAGGCCAGGTCACCGTCTGGATGGTGATGTCCTCCTCACCGCCCACCCCGAAAAAGCTTTCTGGGATGTCCACAAAGTCTTCACCTGGGGCAGGGGGCAGAGACAGGCATTAGTGCTTGGCCTGGGGCTGGCCTGATGGAGATGAATATCAGATGCTCCCCTCCTCTGCTAAGAAAAGAAAGCACCTACTGTGTGCCAGGCACCTGGCTGGGTCCATTGCTGGAGACCTCAATGGCTTGAGTATTTATTATAGGAGTTCCCTAGATTGCAAGAATATGCAGTCACCATAGCACAAGACCCTGACCAATCAGCTCACTGCTTATTAAAACCATCTTATTCCAATATCCCTTCCTGAGTAATGCCAGCCAGTTGCTTCCTTACCTATCTTGTGAGCACCTGCTGAGGCTCTGATGTTAGAACTAGCCAATGGGACAATGTAAATCAATTAGAAAGAGAAACGAAAAAATCTTCCCAAAGATGCAGGAGCTCATGAAATTGATGAAAGTGAGAGAACTGCCTGCCTCAGTCATGAACAAATAAGCCACTTAGTAATGAATAAAGAGAGCATTCATGAGGATGCTACAACTGCAAAAAGGGTGGTGGGAATATTGAAAAGTGAAGAGAAGCTTTTGGGGGTAATTCTAATTATTTTTGCACAAATAACCCTAGACAGTGTAAAATACAGGATACAAACTTTTAAAAAAGTTTTAGTCTAAATGTTCACAATAAAGTCCTTGTCAAAACCTTTTTCCCACTCTTAAGTAACACTATGGCCCTCATTTTGAAGTGAATTCAATTAAAAAGGGTAACTGCAGAGAGGAAGGTGGGAGGGAGGCTCAAGAGGGAGGGCACATGTGTATACCTATGGCTGATTGTTTGACAGAAAGCAACTCAATTCTGTAGAGCAATTATCCTTCAATTAAAAAATACTTTTAAAATTTAAAAAAGGGTGGATCACAGCGCCCTCCTGTGGCGCACAGTCTCAAGTCAGGCCCCCACATCTTCCCATTAGACAGATAAGGAAAGTGACGCTCCAGGGCCTTGACTTTGTCACAGCTGTCCAGGAGTGAGTGGCAGAGACGTGATTCAAACTTGAGAAAACAGTCTCTGAATATCATGTTTCCCCCCAGTTCTGGGCTGATGAGATAGGACTGGGTACACTGCAGGCTGCAGTGATTCTAGCTTCCCGAGGAATCCATGAAAATAGGGGGTGCCAAGACATGGGGTTCAGGTACCCAGTGGACCCTTGAAGGAGGTAAAACCCAACTCCCCATTCTAAGATTTCATCCTCTGGGTCCCCATTTCGGTGGCATGCTCCCCACCGAAATGCCTCCAGCCCAAACCCACCTGTGTAGCAGATGGCGTCATAGCGGGATGAAGGGTCAGGGTAGCCCGTCTGGTTGGCGTGCAGGTAGACGGTCCTCACTCCCAGGAGGTTGCCCCCGCAGTTAGGCCGGGCCTTGGAGATGGGGTATCGCACGCTGCGGTCAGCCAGCCAGCCGGCGCTGCACATGTCCATGCCACCCTGCCAGGCCAGGTAGAGTTGGCCCGTGGTGGCCAGCCGGGCGCCCAGCCGCCGGCACTCGTTGGCTGCCTCTTGGAAGGTGAACTTCTCCGGGGATGTTGCATAGAAGACCTCGCCTGCAAAAGACACAGCCAGGAGGGTAAGGAACTCCTTCCCACGTCTGCCCTGAGTCCCCAGGGAGATCCCCAGGTTCCTCTGAGTTTGGTCTTTAACTGGGGAAAGCCCTGGTCCCACGTATCTGTATTTCAGGGATAGGATGGGGATTTGGGAGGGATATCGAGGTAGGGTATGGTATCCTGGATTGGCGCCCTGCCCAAGAGGAGGCCCGCGTGACCCCGGGAGTCGGCAGGAAGAAGGGGCTGGGTAGAGGCTCGTGGGAGGGCGGGGCGGCCTCACCCTCCATCTCCTCCGCGAAGCAGTACACGTCATAGGTTTCGTTGGTGTCCCGGATGCCGTAGGTTCTCACGCCGGGAAACTCGTCCTTGTCTCCATAGCAACCTTCCCTCGGCGTGTGGATGGGATACCTACCGGGAACCCAAGGCAGGGATGTGACACTCGGGGGACGGAGGGGCCCGGTGACCTGTGTCCTTGTACCCTCCTCCCTTGTGGGAGGAAGCGGTGACTTACTGATGTGTTTGCTGGGATCTGCTGAGATCTGTGGGCTACTTGTTTCTACAGATTTTTCCCAGCTTTATTGAGATGGAGGTTTTCATCACTATTGGTGACAGAAAGCGGCGCCTTTTACTAAATATTTATTGGTACCAAACATGTTCTATCAGGGGCTTGCAAACCTTTTCTGTAAAAGGATGGACAGTAAATGTTTCAGGTCTTGCAGGCCAGAGGGTCTCCACTGTGACCCACCACTCAACCTTGCCATCCTAGTGCAAACGAAGCAACCACAGACAAAATAACAAGCGGGGCTGTGTTCCCATAAAACTTTGTTTACAGAATCAAGGAGTGGGTTGGACTTGACCCATAAGCCATAGTTTGCTGAACTTTGCTCTGTATCATTGGAGTCTCACATCAACCTAAGAAGGAAAGTGCTATAACCACTCTAAACTATAAGAAAGTGGGGGCCAGAGATGTTAAGCAACTTGTTCAAGGTCACACAGCCTCTAAGTATCAAAACTGGGGTTTGAGGTATATAAGTACCTCTTGTATCTGAGGTGTGGTCTCTTGCACTATGCTAGGCTGTTGAATCACCTTGCCCTTTTTTTTTTTTTTTTTTTAATGGTTAATGGCTTTTTTTATCCTGAGATCTTTTGCCTATCCCAAGATTACAGAGCTATTTCCCTTTGTTTTCTTCTTGTGGCTTTGTGGTTCTGGCTTTTGCATTTGGAGCTTTGATCCACCTCGAATGAATTGTCTCATCTTGCTTTTACAGGCTTGCTCACATGATTGCCCTCTAAGGCTCTGTCTGTCTTGCTGGGCAACCCACCCATTCCTTAGCAGCTGTGCTCAGGGAAAAATGAACCAAAAAGCTTAATTTACATGTGTCTTGCCCTATTAAAAACAGAATAGAAAGTGGTTCACAAAAATATGTAAACACCAAAATTTAAAAAAGATGTAAAGGGAAAAATGAGTAGGAAGAATAATGATGTATAATTTGCATGGAGAAAATGCTCACGTAGAGCTATGCTGCTAGTGATCACTCATCCACCACAGGACAGAGGACCAAGGATTTGGGACCTGACCTCGAACTGGCCAAGGCATCTGTCTAGCCCCAGCCCAGGCTGGCCTTGGTGTCATCAGGCTGGCACCAGCTCAGTGCTGGTCGGCGTTCCAGTCCGTCTCCCACTCCACTCCGATGGTGGCCCCGGGGCTCACCTCACAGTCTGATCGGCCAGCCAGCCGGCGTCGCACTGGTGGAAGCCGTCCTCATAGGCAGCCTGCAGCTGCTCGGGCGTGGCGATGATGGCGCTGTTCTGCAGGCAGGCCCGCTGCGCCCTGTCAAAGTCCAGGGTGTAGCGCGTGGAGATGGCTCTGTAATGGAACACGATGCCTGCAAGACACAGGAGAGCGAGAGGGCAGGTCAGTGCAGCCTCCTCTCATCCAGGCCCTTATAGAATCAGGGAGAGTCAAGGGGGCATAGAGACATCTGGGCTGGGCCTCCAGCTGATGGGTGAATCCCAGCTCCATGTCTGCATGGGGTGCTTCTGCCTTTGCTAGAACATTTCTATTAACAGGGAGCTCATTACCTTATAAGGCATCTTTTTGGAAACCTGTGATAATTCTGATAATCAGGTTATTTGATTTGGATCAAAATCTGCCTTCCTCATAATTTTTCATGTCATTCCAGGACCCCATATTTGCTTTGCAGAAAGATGCCCCCTCCACCCAGGGCCATCCCAGTGAGAGTCTTGTTTAAGGCATAGGTAGGAGCAGACTGCCTTTCAGAGAGTGCTGAGCACCAAAGAATCAATGCTTTCGAATTGTAGGGGTGGAGAAGACTCTTGAGAATCCCTTGGACAGAAAGGAGATTAAACCAGTCAATCCTAAAGGAAATCAACCCTGAATATTCATTGGAAGGACTGATGCTGGAGCTGAAGCTTTAATACTCTGGCCACCTGATGTGAAAAGTCAACTCACTGGAAAAGACACTGATGCTGGGAAAGATTGAAGACAGGAGGAGAAGGGGGAAACAGAGGATGAGATGGCTGGATGGCATCATCAACTCAATGGACACGAGTTTGAGCAAACTCCAGGAGATAGTGAAGGCTTCTCTAAGCCTGGCATGCTGCAGTCCATGGGGTTGGGAAGAGTTGGACAGAACTGAGCAAATGAACAACAACCCAACAGGAAAAACATGGTGCTGACTGAAGTCCTGAAGCCTACCAAGAACACAAGCATATTCCTTAGTCCATTGAGGGCAGGGGACCAGAAAGTCCTCATCCCTTTCTTTGGCTTCTGGAACTGGAGGTGGAGGAAGGAAAAGACATCTGGGTGGAGAGTCAGGAGATGCTCTGGCTCCCTTCCTGGGAAACTTCAGGCAAGTCACTTAACCTCAGTTTGCTTGTCTGTAAAATGGGGATGATCACAAAGCAATCGAATCACAGGATTGTTGGGAAGCACAGATTGTCATTCATTACACGTGACTGTGGCCACGGAGTATTTAATTCACTCAGAGTCTGGTGAGAGTGATGTTACTAGCTTCGTGTTACAGAGGAAGCAACTGAAGTTAAGTAACTCAACTGAGGTGCAAACTGGCAGGAGGAGGAGCTGGGGTTTGCAAGCCAGCCAGCCTGGGTGCCCACCAGTGAGGATGGCATTCTGGTTCTTTCTGTAGGTGAAGCAGGGTCCCCCCGGTCAGGCTCTCACCTTTTACCACGACCTCTAGGGTGGCCTGGCTGTCCTCGATGCCGTGCATCACCTCGCAGCGATAGATCCCGGAGTCATTGGAGCGCATGTTCTGGATTTCCAGGGTGGCGTCGCTGGGGATGGCGGGGTAGTTGGGCAGCGTGACCTTGTCTTGGTAGGCGCTGTTGACCCGCACCCGCCCTTCAGTGGCCACCAGCAGCACCACCTCCTTCTCCTTGGAAATGCGGCTCCACTTGATTCTTGGGGCAAGGGGGGCGGTGGAGGGGGCGGTGGTCACGGGGTGCATGGGGTCGATGAAGTAGCAGGGGATGGTGAGGGAGCTCCCCAGGAGGACCCGCAGCGGGGACGGTTCAGGGATGCTGACACTCAGCGAGTTGTCAGGTTCTGTGCAGGGAGACATGGGGCGGGAGACAGAGCCGTTAGTGCCCAGAGAGGACCACCCAGCCTCTCTGTCAGTCCTTCTGGAAATGACAATGTCTGTGCTGGTGCTGGGGAAGCCTCCTGTGTCATATGGAATTCCCTTTCCAGAGCAGCTTCCTCAAGACCCCCTGGTCTCTGTGCCTCAAGATGGGAACTATGGAGCCAGAAAGGATTGCAGAGGAGGCCATTGGGAAATTCACAGGTGTACCTCTTTGTTTCTCAAACTGGGGTACCCTAGGTGATGCCAAGCCATGGGATAAACAGAACCCATCTTTCTGGAGTGACAGCTTGACTCAAAAATTGGTAAAAAGTTACTTTGGGGGAGAAGCTCCAATACTTTGGCCACCTGATGTGAAGAGCTGACTCACTGGAAAAGACCCTGATGCTGGGAAAGACTGAAGGCAGGAGGAGAAGGGGATGACAGAGGTTGAGATGGTTGGATGGCATCACCAACTCAATGGACATGAGTCTGAGCAAACTCTGGTAGATAGTGAAGAACAGAGAAGCCTGGCATGCTGCAGTCCATAGGGTAGCAAAGAGTCGGACATGACTTAGTGACTGAACAACATCAAGAAAAAATTACTATGGGGAAGAAAAAATTTATACAACTTGTAAAGCTAAGATATAAAAATATCAAACACTTAAGGAGGTCTGCTTTGGGCTCCATCCTGACCTTGCAGAAGGACTAGTCATTCTGTTCTGTTGTTGGGGGCTCAGGGGCCTAGTTGGAGAGGCATCAGAGAAGATCAGACGTTTAAGTCTGCAAAGAGTCAGCCTGGGGTGGGTTGGGATATGATTAGACTCCATTAAAAAAAAACAACAACAACAAACCTAGATGGTATTGATAGGGAAGATGCAGAGAGTTTGCAAATTCTGTTAGAAGTCAAAAATCTTCCTGGTATTGGAAAGAAAGAGCCTTTGAAAAAACAGCACTTTTATGAACAGTCATACACTTATTGAACTTTTTTTTCCAGGAGAGCCTGCAGGTTGACCATAAAAATGTTTCAGATATTTGTGAGTGGCAGATACATAGCAAGGCAAGAAAGAGGGAGCCAGGAATGTTTGGGGTCCAGCCCTAACCTTTTGATATCCTGGGGGGTCACTAGCAGGCCCTTCACAGAAATATCCCTCTGAGGCTCCGCCCTAGCACAGGACACAGCATGGTTTTAGTGGTGGTAGCTCTCCAGGGCAGGTTCCTCCCAGGTGGCACTAGTGGTAAAGAACCCACCTGCCGATGCAGGAGACATAAGAGACTCAGGTTCAGTCCCTGGGTCAGGAAGATCCTCTGAAGGCGTGTGTGGCAATCCACTCCAGTATTCTTGCCTAGAGAATCCTATGGACAGAGGAACCTGGTGGGCTACAGTCCATGGGGTCACAAAGAGTCAGACAATACTGCACTGACTGATCACGCACACACGGTTCTCCAGGGACAACTGGAAGTGACAGCAGCACCCAGCTCTGCAGTTTTTAAAGCTCTCAACCAACCCTCATGAAATGGTTGGCCTGTGTGGGCAAATCACCCCAGGGTATAGCCAGCTGGGTATTCAAGGGTCTCAGGGAAAGAGTACAAGTGGAGACTCATGGATCATATGTCTAAATATTTAAAAGCTATACATCAAGCCAATAGACCAATAAATTATTTTAAAAATTGTTCTATCTTCTTATTTGACAATGATACCTTTCAAAATGAAAAACCAGATTCAAATTTAGAATTCTTGGATCCCTTAGAGTTTTGCATTGGAATGTGGTGGCCACGCTGGAGGAGAGGGAATCAGGACCCCTTTTCTTCCCTCACAGCTCTGCACTGTGAAGGGTCTGTATTTATCCAGGCCCTCACAACCCAGCTCTGTCCACACCCGAACAGCCACCCCTTCACCTCTCCCACTGGCCTTCTGGTGGCTCAGATTGGTGATGGTGGGTGGTCCTTTCATGGAAGGATGGACCCAGAGGAGCAAACCATGCAGCCCTGGAAATGACTTGGGTCCAGCTGGACAGGGAATTCTGGGCGTCCTGGGTACCCAGAGGGAGAATAGAGCAGGGTGGACACATATCACTGGCCCTACAATTCCTTACTTTTAGGGAATGTTGGGGCTGTGGGAGAGTCAGAGAGGGGGGCCTCTAAAGTGATGGCCCAGATCAAGCACCAGGACTATCAGTGCCAGGCTTGGTCTCCAACCCCCGAGTCCAGTCCTCAGTGCCTGCCAGGTAAATGAGACACACGGGGATGTCCTCACCTGAAACTTCTACTGAGATGGCTGCTGTGATGACCCTCAGAGTCACAAACACCAAGAGTAAAGTGGTCATAGTTCACCTGGAAGAGAGGGGAACAGAGATGTCATTCAGAGGTTCAGATATGGTGAGGTGGAGGGTCACGCGTCACATGACAAGTGTGATAAAGTCCTCATCCATGGATCTGAAATCACATCAAGAGAAGGAGGCTAATTTTAAAAAAGTGATAATGATTATACTTGAACAATGGCTTTATGGATAATTTTATTTTGCACTTTGGATTTTTTTTTCATGTTTTATAAAGTGTCTATGATAAGCATGTATAACTTTTGTGATTAAATAAAACAACAGATATTTATCTAAAAGGCTATAAAGAGTTGGACACGAATGAGCGACTTAGTGTATAAACACACACACACATTAAGGATTATAAAATATCCTCAGCTGATCTACTGTTTATCTCACCTATGTGCAAAGAAAAATGAGGTTTTATTGGAAAAAAAAAAAAAAAACCTATAAGGAGGCTGCATTGTGATCTGAGCGATATCTTCTCCAAGAATCCTGTCCTCACAAAACCTTCATGGATTCCTCAGTTTAATTACCAGTGTGAGGCTGTAATTAAATTTATCTCCTCCTGCGTTTTCTAGGGAACCTCTCATCTTCTAACCAGTAAAGTCTCATCCTAAAGGATCCCTGTGATGGTTGATTTTATGTGTCAATTTGCCTGATCCATGAGGTGCTCAAATATTTGGTCAACTATTATTCTGGGTGTGTCTGTGAGGGTGTCTTGGGAAGAGATGAACATTTAAATTGGCAGACTAAGTGGAGCAGATTGCTCTGCCAATGGGGGTGGGCCTCACCTAATCAATTGAAGGCCCACATTTTTGCCCCAAATGGCTGAACCTTCCCTAAAAAGAGATAATGTCTTTTGCCTGATGCTCACCAAACTGCCTTCAGACTTAAACAGAAACATTGCTTCTTCTTGGTTTCAAGGCTTCATACCCTGGCTCTCCTGGCTCTCTAGCTTGCCAAGTGAAAGTGTTAGTCACTGAGTTGTGTCCAACTCTTTGCAACCTTATGCTCTGTAGTCCACCAGGCTCCTCTGTCCATGGAATTCTCCAGGTGAGGCTACTGGAATGGGTTGCCATTTCTTCCTCCAGGGGATCTTCCCGACCCAGGGACTGAACCTGGGTTTCCTACATTGCAGGCAGATTCTTTACCATCTAAGCCAATTTGTTAGCTTGCCAAAACCCTTCACAATCATGTGAGCCAATTCCTTAGAATAAATCTCTTTCTATATGTATACGCACAACCAAATAGTTCTGTTTCTCTGGAGAACCCTGCCTAACACAGTTCCCCAGGCCCAGAAAAGTGACACGAGTTACCCTGTCTCCTTGATAAACTCTGAACTTGCCATCAACTCCAAATTCAGGAACCTGTGTGTTTTTGGACAGAGAATGTACCAAGATTTGGGGCACAATTCAGGGGTCTCATTCAAGTCAGGGGAAGGATGCTCACCCAGATTGCTCTGTGGGATATGTGCTAAGTCGATTCAGTCACGTCTGACCCTGTGACCCTATGGACTGTAGCCTGCCAGGCTCCTCTGTCCATGGGATTCTCCAGGCAAGAATACTGTGTGTTGCCATTCTCTCCCCCGGGGGTCTTCTTAACCAAGGGCTTGAACCTGCCTCTCTTACATCTCCTGCATTAGCAGGCGAGTTCTTTATCACTAGCACCATGAGAGAAATGACAGCCCAGGACCCTTGAAGCAACCCCTGTTGGCCCAAACAATGACTTCATATGAATTAGAGAAAACAAACTTTCCTTACTGTCATCTGTTGGAAAACTGTCCCGGAAAGTATACTGATCTGTGATGACAAAACGTAAAGGGAACCCCCTGCGTAACTGGAACCCTGACTCTGAGCGGGCCAGAGTACTCAGGCCTCAAGAAGACCCATCTGAATTTACAAGAGATCAACCAGAGGGATGGTTCTCAAATTGACTACACACTGACATCACCTGGGCTTCAGCCTGGTCCTCAGACATTTTAAAAGCTCCCTAGAATGTTCTAAAACGTGGCCAGGGCACTGCTGGCTAGAGAGTATGTAGTCACACTGCGGACACTTGTGACTTGCACCCCAGGACACGTGCCCTAAAGACAGGAAGGGAGCTTTCACAGGCTGAGTGCAATGCCCAACTGAGGCTGCAGCCAGCGCCCCTGACCTGGACTCTGTCAGCGTCTGATGACCCAGTAGGAGTCTCTGTTGGCTCAGTCACCATCAGCTGTGGCTGGATGGATTTGAGGATGAGAGGCTCTGAGGTTCCCACCCCTAGAATGTGGGGAAGGGAGTGGGTAGGGCCAGGACTCTGGGGACCCTCGTGGGTGACCCTAGTCTGTCATTCTTCTAAAAAAGTTTTTTTTTCTTTTTAGATGTATATATATATATATAGTGGACATGCGTTTGGGTAAACTCTGGGAGTTGGTGATGGACAGGGAGGCCTGGCGTGCTGAAGTTCATGGGGTCGCAAAGAGTCGGACACGAGTGACTGAACTGAACTGAACTGATATATTTTTAATTTGGCTGTGCTGGGTCTCAGTTGCAGCATACAGGATCTTTATTTGTGGCATGTGCGATCTAGTTCCCCGACTAGGGATTGAACCCAGGCCCCCTGCACTGGGATTGTGGAGTCTTAGCCAATGGACCACCAGGAAGTCCCTTAGCTTGTCATTTGAGTGATCTTTCCACAGCTATCCTTCATTCATTCCACGTACAGCAGGCACCTGAGGGATGAAAGGGTTGTCTGTGTGGGTGCTGCTGGGGGCTCAGAGATGAAAGTGTGAGGCGTAGGATGAGTAGGAAGTCTGGAAAATTCCAAAGGCTTAAGAAGCAGCCCCTAGCTTCTGAGGGATTTTTCTCCTTAGAAGCTGCCTTTAAAAAAAAAAAATCTCTGGGACTCCAGGTTCTGGCTCGTGAGGGGCCTTTTCCTCAGGCCCAGTGTGATCCGACACAGCCAAGAACTATTTCTCCGGAGGCTAAAACAGTCAGGTGTCTCCTCCTCTGTGAGGAGGGGGCTAGACTTGCAGGGCCCTCTCTTCCTAGAGCCTCAGGGAAAGCGTGTCCAGACAGAAGGCCGCCTGTTCTTCTTCCCTCAGAACACCCTTCACTGGGAAGTTCTCTGTATGTTTTCAGAGTTGTGTTTCTTCCCTCGCTCTCTGAACAAGCCTGACATTGTCCGGGAAGCAGTGGTTCTCTGTGGGGCTTGGGTTTGCTCTGTTTTTCTCCCTGGCTTCGGCCAGGAATGAAAAGGGCAGGGAGTGGGCATTGGCGGTGGTGGTGGTGGGCGGGGGGGACGGGTTGTGGGCAGAGAAATTAATTTTATTTCTTCTTTTTTTTTCAAGACAAACTTTGGGATAGAAATATCGTAATAAATATGCTCTTGTGTTTGTGTGTGTTTTCTCAGCTGTAAAGAAAATAGGGAGAAATTCCATTCTGTCTGGATTCCAGTGTGTCCAGGCCTCACTGAGCCTTTATGTGAGGAGATGGACTCTGCCAGTCCCCACAACAGGGCAGCCTTTCTGCAGGGGAAATGGAGCTGGATGGTGGCGATGGGATTGGGAGGCTGGGGCTGAGGACAGGGGAAGGGGTTGTCTAAAATGGAGGGAAAGAGGGGCTTGAGGAGCGGGTGAAAGTTGGAGGGTCTGTGCAGAGCTTCTGTGGGCTCCATGTGTGTGAGGTTGGGCTCATTACCAAGGAACTGGCTTTTTCAGGACAGAATTATTAGGAAGTTTGATGGGGGAAAGAGAGCATGCTAGTGCTTTGAACCTGAGCTCAGGCCATGTGTGTGTGTGTGAGAGAGAGACAGACAGACACACACAAACCCATAGTTGAACGTATGGAAACCCTCCACCTCCTCATCAGCTAGACCCTATCAGATGGCTACCAACCCAGTCAGGGCTTTGACCTTTATTCCATCAGATTATGGGGCTGAATGGGAGGGGCTCACCTGCCTGCCCTGAATTCTTATTCCAGCAACATGCCGCGGAGACCCCTAGACCTGTATCCCAGTCCTGCTCGGCACCTCCTGCTTTAATAACCAAAGATCCATCTCCATGGCTATTTCAGAGACTAAGCAAGAGAATGTGCCAGGCAGACCCTGCTTCTGAGGGCGGGGGCTGTGTCTCTGGCTCGGCAGCAAGCCCAGGGTCTGGCACTCAGCAGGCATCTGTCAGCACCACTCTCTTCCCTCCTCCCTAGAGTCAGGCCTGGGTGAGCCTCTCAGAATGTGGGGACTGGAAGAGCGTCTAGTGGTTACAGGGAGGCTTCTTGCCCTGGGATGAGGGTTGGATGAGATGACTTTCCATAAAGGATAAAACTGCCTTTGCCAACATCACCACCCTACCACACATTTGGAAAATAAGGAACTAGAGAAAATAAATCACCATCATCCTCCATCCTAATCCAACCATTGTTCGTGTTTTGATAGTTTTCCTTCTGGTTTTTTTCCTTAGGCATCCACTTGCGTTTTGTGGAGTTGTAATCTTTTTGCATCCTGTTTGCTTTTTCCACACAGCATGGTGAATCAAATGACTTGTTTTTGGTTCCTTCAGAACTGACGGATGGCTTTGGGGCTGTACAATCACGACTTTGCTGCTGGGAATCCTGTCTACATGGCCGAGGCAGGTGATCTTCAGTCTCTAATTGAACAGGAAGTGCTCATTCATTCTTCACGGGGTGACCCCCGCCACAGTTAGTGTGTTAGTCGCACAGTTGTTTCTGACTCTTTGCAACCCGTGGACTGTAGCCTCCCAGGTTCCTCTGTCCATGGAATTCTCCAGGCAAGAATACCGGAAAGAGAGATTTTAAACCCAGAATAGGGAAAGTGGCAGGGATCCCACATCAAGGACACATCTGGCCAGACTGACTCCAACTGCAGCTGCTAATTTCCCACATATTCTAAATAGACATGGTGGGAAGGCGTGGAAAAGGGGAGTCAGGAAACTGACTCCAGGTGAACTCACACAAGCCCTCAGTTTTCTCATCTGCATGCTGGAATCAGAATGGGACATGGTGAAGATAATTTTCATGGATGCTAATGCTCATTTTATATTTTCTCCTCTTTCTCTTCTCTCTCTTTTGCTTATTCTCTCTCCATCTGTATCTTTTTCTAAAAAATAGAGTTGATTTCCTTATTCCTATTGTGTTACTTGGGCTTCCTTCATGGCTCAGATGGTAAAGATTCTGCCTGCAATGCAGGAGACCTGGGTTTGATCCATGGGTTGGGAAGATCCCCTGGAGGAGGGCATGGCAACCCACTTCAATATTCTTGCCTGGAAAATCCCCATGGACAGAGGAGCCTGGTGGGTAAGTCCATGGGGTCACAAAGAGTTGGACACAACTGAGTGACTAAGCACAGTGCATTGTATTACTTGCTTGGTTATCACTACAAATTAAATTCTGCAAATGTTTTCCTGCTTTCTGGGCAATTAAGTGGGTCCATTGGAAAAAGCTGTGGCAGCAGGTTGGGGGTGCTGCAGAGCGACCTTTCAAACCCATAGTTTTGTCTAGGATTGGCCTCAAGCAGCCCTGTGCTAAGACAGAGGGCACAGTGAGGTGGGGAGGGAGGGTTTTCCTCTGAGTTGCTTATATTCTTGTAGATGGAGACATATCTGTACCTAGAAAATAGCAGGCGTGTGAGTGGGTGCCAGGTCCTTGATGCTGTCTAGAATGGCTGTGTGACCCCAAGTGTAGTTTTTGCATCTTTGACAAAACGTAGCATGGGAGAATTGGCCCTGGAGTTCTCTGAGACTCTAAGTGCCAGCTCCACACAGTGCAGAAAAGAGACATTTGATATAGGGTCAGAGTCGGTCACATCTCACCTGTCACAGCCTCCCCCCGGGTTAGAAATGAGCTCATCTCTTGTTCTGATCCTGCACCCAGATCAGCATTCCCTGGGAAGGTTCGAAACCACTGGGAAAGATGCCCCCCTGTGCCCTCCACATGCTGGGGAAGATGTAGGGGGCAGCAGAGGGATGCAAAGAGGGGAGCTGTGTGGTTATGAGTATCATGCCTAAGTTCAGAGGTATTAGGCTTTCAGGGGAGCCTCAGGCTCTCAAGGGAGGAGCAAGGTTCAAGTGGAGGAATCAGAAGAAATCAAGAAATGATCAAGAAAAGAAATCAAGAAATGACACAGGTCCAGGGACTTCCCTGGTGGTCCAGGGGCTAAGACTCCACATTTCCAAAGCAGGGGACCCAGGTTCGATCCCTGGTCCGGGAACTAGATCCCACAGGCTGCAATGAAGATTAAAGATCCCGTGTGCTACAACTAAGAGCCAGAGCAGCCAAATAAGTAAATAAAACAATAAATTAGTTAATAAAAAATAAAAAGAAAGACATGTGTCCAGAAAGTGTCACATCTGGTGCCTGTGTATGTGTGCTCCCAGTTGTGTTCAACTCCCTGTGACCCCACGGACTGTAGCCCACCAGGCATTCTCTACTAATGTGGGCTCGCCTTCGAGTGGTGCCCGTGGCTTGGGTCTGGCCCTCCTCTTTCTCTTCCTTCCTTTTGCTCACGCAGTTTGTTCCTTCCAGAAGACTTTATATCTGTAGAACAGCTCTTCATCTGACCTAATCATAGCCTTTTCTGAATCCAGGGTAAATACTACCTCCTGGGAACTTCCAGATACCTTGGCCTGAAACCATCTCCTTTCTGCCCATGTTCTTTGTCATTCCTTGTGGTTACCTCCAACTAATGAACAAACACATGCCAGCTTGTGATTTCTTTCCCATCGTTGTTTTAAACTCCCAGGCTAAGCACTTATGGGGGGTGTATGGGTGGGGAGTGGGGCTGTGTAGTGAGAAGAAGATGACTTTGGAGTCACAGGCATGTGCTTGTGTGTGCTGAGTCATGTCTGACTCTTTGTGACCCCATGGCCTGTAGTCCACCAGGCTCCTCTGTCCATGGGATTCTCCAGGTAAGAAATACTGGAGTGGATTGCCATTTCCTCCTCCAGGGGATCTTCCCGACCTAGGGATCGAACTCATGTCTTCTGTGTCTCCTGCATTGGCAGGTGGATTCTTTTACCACTGAGCCACCTGGGAAGCCCTTGGAGTAACATAGATTCTGTTGAATTGCAACTGTGATACTTACATGTGAACATAAAACCTTGGCCCAATTATTTAACCTCTTGAAGGATCAATTTCCTTAATTCTAAAGTGCTGATCAAATAGGATCTATCATATAGGATTTCTTTAATTCCCTGGAGAAGGGCATGGTAACCCACTCCAATATTCTTGCCTGGATAGAGGAGCCTGGTGGGCTACAGTCCATGGGGTCTCAAAAAAGTTGGATATGACTGAAGCGACTTAGCATGCATGCTCTGTGTGGCTTTCAGTAAATTCTGTCTCCTTTCCTAAATCTTATCAGACCGGATCCTCCCTGGCTGAGGTGGGAGAACAGCTGCATTGTGTACACACATCATGGTCTTCAATCCATTGTGGGTGTGCTGAGCACCTAGTGTGGGCACCAAGCACTGGGCTCTGCACATCATAGTCCCTCAACCAACGTGAACTGACTTGATAGAAGTTATACCCGATAGAGTTCATGCCTAGATCTAATTGAGATGATGTCCCATGTGTGGATGGTCATTTGATTTGCAATGACAGCAAACAGTGGGCTCCCCTACAACTTGGTTAACTTAGGGCTCATGACTATATTCACCCCAAGCCTGGGTATAGGATGATAGTTCAAATAAAAGTCTAGATTGCTTAAGTGAGATGCTGATGCTGCTGGTGTCCTCTCCAGTGACCCAAGCCTTGTCACTCTCAGAGCTGCCCCATGTTCACTGAATGAGGCCAGCCATCCCTGTTCCACCCTTAGGCAACAGTGAGCACCTTACAGCCAAAATCAGCTTATACTGTGGTTTCACAGACAATCTAAAGACTGCCTTTATTGGACTTCCTTGGTGGTACAGTGGATGGGAATCCTTCTGCCAAGGCAGGGGACATGGGTCCAATCCCTGGTCAGGGAAGATCCCACGTGCTGAGGCGCAACTAAGCCTGCGCACCACAACTACTGAGCCTGTGCTCTAGAGCCCGGGAGCAGCAACTTCTGAAGCCCATGTGCTGTAGAGCCCGTGCTCCACAACGAGAGAAGCTAGCGCAATGAGAAGCCTGCAACAAAGAGTAGCTTTCACTTGCTGCCAGCACAGCCAAAATAAATCAATAAATAACAGCACTGATTTTGGTTGGCTGAAGGTGTGAGTAGGTTTGCAGGTAAAGGCCCTCCCTATGGAGGTGGGTGACAGGCACAGTGGGAACCCAAAAGGAGTAGTTCTGGTTCAGGGCACAGTGAAGTGTTAGTTGCTCAGTGGTGCCCGAGTTTTTGTGACTCTATGGACTGTAGCCGGCCAGGCTCATCTGTCCATGGGATTTTCTAGGTAAGAATACTGGAGTGGGTTGCCATTTCCTTCTCAGGGGACTCAGGGATTGAACCCGGGTCGCCTGCTTTGCAAGCAGATTCTTTACTGTCTGAGCCACCAGGGAATCCCACAGTTGTTTTTAAAAAACATCAGTTTCTACTCTCTCTGGCCTTTCTGTCTTGATTTCCTTCACTCACTGAAAAAGGTCCTTGCTAGTAACAACTGCTTGACCTGGATCTACTGTGATGAGAGATATGCTATTCTTCTCTCTGGGGTCCACTTTGAACCCAGGAACCATGCAATTTCCTGAAATAGCCTAGTCTCAGTTTCCTAGGAGACCATATGGTCTGGGAGAAGGTGAGTACGTTAAAACTACAACCTGAATTCATACCTTTGACTCATCTAAAATATAGATGAGCTTGAGAAAGTTTCTTGACAACTCTGGCCAGAATATCCATGAATGATGGCTCTGGAAATAGCTAATTTCCAGTTAGGAGGAGAACAGGGAGTGATGACTCCCATGACAAATTGCTCTAAATGTCTTATTTCCTCTAAATCATCAAACAGAAGTCCTTTTGTTCCCTGAGCAGTCTGATCTGTTGGGTGGGGTGGTAAAAGGCATTGGGAGGAAGGAAGCTTATATCACATTGGAATCTTGAGTGAGCCAGGGACGTAGAGCTCAGATCAGAAAGGACCGTTAAAACGAATCTTGGCCTATATTTCATGGCAGAACAGGACGAATGCTCTTGGAGTAAAGTCCAGCCCCTTCTCATGTTCTATTAAGTCCCTACATTCTATGCCCTCACTCCTGCTCACACCACATCATACCTCTATTCCCAGCCACATTCTAGCTATTTCTTGAACATAAAAATGTGTTTCTTTTTAATGGCTTTAGTTCCTTCTCTTCCTTCTTCCTGGTACACATTTCTGGATCTTTCCCTCATTGGCCACTTCCATCATTCTAGCTTCAGTTCAAATGTCCCTTCCCTGACCACCCTTTCCTGACCCCTACCCAGTACCTCCTATCACGTCACCCTATTATTGTTTATTTATAGCATTATCATTACTAGAACTTCCTGCACTTTTCCATTTGCTTGTTTATTATTTGTTTCCTCTACTAGAATATACATTCCATGAGGGCAGGGACTTTTGTCTGTTTTGCTCACTACTATCCCTGGGGGCTCTGGAGAAGGCAATGGCACCCCACTCCAGCACTCTTGCCTGGAAAATCCCATGGACGGAGGAGCCTGGTAGGACACGACTGAGCGACTTCACTTTCACTTTTCACTTTCCTGCATTGGAGAAGGAAATGGCAACCCATTCCAGTGTTCTTGCCTGGAGAATCCCAGGGATGGGGGAGCCTGGTGGGCTGCCGTCTATGGGGTCGCACAGAGTTGGACACGACTGAAGTGACAGCAGCAGCAGCATCCCTGGGGGCTCAGATGGTAAAGAATCTGCCTGCAATGGGGGAGACCCAGGTTTGATCCCTGGGTTGGGAAGACTCCCTGGAGAAGGGACTGGCTACCCACTCCAATATTCTGGCCTGGAGGATTCCATGGACAGAGGAGCCTGGCAGGCTACATACAGTACACAAGTTTGCAAAGAACTGGACACAACTGAGTGACTAACACTATACCTACTTAGGCTTCCTAGGTGGTGCAGTGGTAAAGAATTCACCTGCCAATAAAGGAGACAGAGGAGATGTGGGTTCTATTTCTGGGTCAGGAAGATCCCCTGGAGAAGGAAATGGTAACCCACTTCAGTATTCTTAGAATATTCCATGAACAGAGGAGCCTGGCAGGCCACAGTCCATGGGGTCACAAAAAGTCAGACACAACTGAGCACCCACACACACATACATACTTTAGGTGTCTGCAACAGTGCTTGGCACATAGAAGGTATTCAACACATATTTGTTAAATGAATGAATGAATGAATGGTGCTTCATGAATGGGCAATGTCCCTTCTGGATTGTTTGGGAACAGAAGGAGCACTAAGCTTAAGACTGATAATAACTGTTGCAAATCAACTGATTTCAAAGCATTCTTGCCTCCTCAACCCTGAAACACATTAGAAGGCCTAGGAGGAGTGTTAACTCTGAATGCGGGTCAGGGGTAGCCCGGAACATACCATGGCCCATGGAAACATCCATTTACCCTCGTCTCCTACTAGGAGAGGACCAAGACTGGTCAGCATGGATCTGGGGACCACTAAGCAGGGAGTGGTGGGTGACCCAGGAGATAGAACCCTGGGACAGAACAGAACTCAGAGTCATCTAACAGCCTGATGAAGGCTGTGTATTTAAGGAGCTGGGAGTGAGCCAGGTCCAGAGCTGGGAAGGAAGGCCAGCCATGATGGTGCTTCTTAGGATGGGAGATTGCACCCAAACCTGGCCCCAAACCATAAGACCAGACCAGGGTGGGCACCAGAGGGAAGAACTCAGCTCAACATCACCAGCCTTTCCCCATCACTCCCACCTCTCCTTACCCTCGACTGCAAATTCCCAGTAAAACCAGTTTAAAATGGAGAGTGGTACATGGCACAGTTTAAAATGGAGAGTGGTACATTAATGGCTCCCGATTCACTCGCCCAGGGACACTGAGCTTTGCCCTGTTCTCTGTGTGGAAAAAAACTGGTACTTGGGACCTGCCCCTTCCTGTTCTCAGCCTTCCATTCCAACCCGGGATCTTGGAGGTTTTCTCTGCATTAATTTCAGACGTTGTGTAAATATCAGACCTGGGAGTTTGGAAAAGAATAAGTATCCTTCAGCCCAAACTTTCCATCAGGCACAAGAACCTTTCCTGGGGCAGGAATCTGGGGCCAAGAACTGAGTTCCCTCCAGTTGGCGCTGACCACCAACCTGGCAGGACAGAGTGCTCCTTCCTGTAGGAGTTTGGGAAGGGGCTAGGGGACCCAGCAGGACTCATCAGGGGCCTCCCTTGGTGGGAACTGAGCCCAGGTTTCCAAAACTATCTTTGGTAAAGCTTTCTGACAGCTGAAGGTCCTGGCCAGCAACGACACAGGCGTTTGGGGTTACAGATGAATTCCTGAGCAAAGCAGAGGGCCAAGTGCCTAGGATGCAGCTAAAAGGAAACAAAAGGGCAACTAGCCCAACCCCTTAAACTCCGGGGGCAGATGCCCAGGTTCTTGGAGTTTAGTCTAGACTTGGGGTCTAGTCAAGAGTAAGAAAGAGGATGGGCCACTGGAATCAAGCCTCATTCTCTTGACTGTAGTTGCATGCCCTAATTCTAGGACTGGGAAGACGTCATAGAGAACATTCACTTAGTTCCTTTTGGGTCAGGCTTCTCTTTGAGAGCCACTGGATGTTGTGGACCTGGCTCCCAGAAGGTAGTCTCTAAGTCTTTATTTACCTGGGGGCCTTGGGCCACACTGGATTGTCTGTACTAACAGTGTGATTTACGGCGGGGGTCTTGGGTCATGTGATATCAACTTGACCTCTGGAAGGACTGGAAACTAAGGTCAGCATGTGGGTGGTCAGCCATGTCTACATGACCAACCCACAGTGAAAATCCTGGACTCAGGTGAGCTTCCTGGGGTGGCAACACTCTGTACACATTGCAACCCATTGTTGTTGGGGAAGTAAAGGTTGTCCACGCAACTCCCTGGGACAGCGCAACTGGATGCTCATGCCTGGTCTCTCTGGGACCCTGTCCTGTGTGGCTCTTCCCTATGTTGGTTTTGATCTGTATCCATCTGCTGTGATAAATAGTAACTGTGAGTGTAACAGCTTTGCTGAGCTCTGAGTCCTTCTAGTAATCAACTGCACCACAAGGAGGTCTTGGAAACCTCCTGAAACTTTCTGCTCCACCAGGTTAGTTCGCCCTGCCCAGGGGGGTTTAGCGTGGTCCGGGTACACAGCAGACAAGCCCGCTTCTCCCCATGGCCATCCTTCAGTGACACTGCTTTCTCTTCTTGGCGCATATGCTCTGAAGAGCTGAGCACTCTTTTTTTGGCCCTCATGTGGACGGAATCATTGCCTTTCATCTGGAAAAGTTCCAAGGATTTCCTGGCTCTCCTCCCTCCCTCTTTTCCTCCATCAAACACCCATCATGTGGAAAACTCTGCAGCGGGTGTTGAGGAAGGATCAGAGTGGATCTGCCGCTGGGGCTCACTGTGTGAGGCAGGAGGTGAGATGTGTGAATAAATCCTACAGCACCAGAGGGGAGCCTCTCTCAATGAGACCGCTCCACAAGCTAAGACATAGAAATCACTCCTGTTTTGGGAGGACCTGGGAGAACTGTGAAGAAGAGATGGCTTTTGAACTGAGCCTTGAAAGATGTGACGAAGGGGACGACAGAGGAAGAGATGGCAGGATAGCATCACCGACTCAATGGACATGAGTTTGAGTAAACTCCGGGAGATGGTGAAGGACAGGGAAGGCTGGCCTGCTGCAGTCCATGGGGTCGAAAAGAGTCGGACATGACTGAGTGACTGAATGATGACAATGGGCCTGTGGAGGTAGGGGAAGGGCATTCTGGGAGGGTCACATGAATAAAGGTATGGTAAAAGGAGTGGATCCAACTGGTGTAGGATCACATACAGTTAGAAACAAAGCTGGGCCAGATTCTGAAGAGCCTCCATGATTGGGCTAATGAGTTTGGTTTTGTTTTGTAGGTGATGGTGGGGGGCTGTCTCAGGGTTTTGGGGAATGCCCTGATCTTAGGTGTGTATCAGGAGGAAACCACGGCCCCCAGTATCTCTGCTTGCTCTGTGAAGTTCCCATTGCCATCAAGTGCACCCTCCTCCCTCACAGCAGGAGTGCATGCGGCCTATAGCATTTGTCTGTTTCTGCAGGAAGACTGCACCCACTGGGCTATGCACTGGGCTTGTCCATCCTTGGGTCTCCCTTGTCCATGAGCACCTACCCTTCCTCTCAAAATGGCTATAAATTGAAGGTTGAGCCCAAGCTGGGCATGGTGCCCAGCAGCAGTGTGAACAAACAAATCATATCATTCAAGGTTCACAATCGTCCTGGGAGGGGCTCCGTTACTGGTCCTGTTTTTAGAACGGAGGATACAGAGGCTCAGAGCAGGTAAATGACTTACCGTAAATCCTGTAGCCAGGGAACGCTAGACCCAGAATTCAAACCTAGATCGGTCTGACTCCAAAACCAGTGCTCCTAACTAGATCCCTGCTCCCCACGTCCATGCTAGGGATGGGGGCACGTGCTGAGAATGGAACCTGTCACGGGTTTGTTCTTGTCACCCAACGAACTTTGATAATCTGTGCAGTGAAGGGACATTTGTGGTGTGCCTCCCACATGGGGAGACTTCACATTTTGACTCAAAGCACCAAGGCGCCTTGGGGCGGTAGAATGCGCTCAAAACCCAGAGACAGGCAGAGAACTTGCTCTCTGAACTCCTCACAGACCTTTCTGACTCTTGATTTGTTTCAGAACAATTGGAGGAGAGCTGCAAACATTGACATGATAAGATGTTGCACCCCTTTCCCGCTTCCTCCTTTTCCAGCTGTCTCCCATGTGTCCCCAGTTCGCTGCCAGCTGCTCCTGGTGGTATGACTATGCCCTGCAAGGCTGTCAGGACTGTGGTGCCTATTAGCCTCCTGACGGGATGCCAGAGCAGCGACCTTCATGAAAACGCCTTCTAGGGATTCATGCTGTCTGCTGCCTCCCAGCTCCTCCTAGTCAAGGTTTCTTCCTCACGAGAAAGCCAACTTTCCTTTTTCAAAGAATTGATTCTTTTTTTTTTTTTTTTTAAGCTGTGGTAAAATACAAATAGGGCTTCCCAGGTGGCGCTAGTGGTAAAGAACCCACCTGCCAGTGCAAGAGACGGAAGAGACGCAAGTTCGATTCCTGGGTCAGGAAGAGCCCGTGGAGGAAGGCATGGCAACCCACTCCACATGGCAACCCACTTCAGTATTCTTGTCTGGAGAATCCCTTGGACAGAGGAGCCTGGCAGGCCACAGTCCATAGGGTGGCGAAGAGTCAGACATGACTAAAGCGACTTAGCATGCATGCAAAATATAAATAACATAAAATTTACCATCTTAACTATTTTCAAGTTCAGATATTTTATCATTCAGTGGCATCAAGTGCATTCACACTGTTCGACAACCATCCATTCACATTGTTCCACCATCCATCTTCAGAATTAATCTTGCAAAATGAAACTCTGTACCCATTAAACAAGAACTCCCATTTCTGCTTCCCCCAGCCCCTAGAAACCACCAGGCTACTTTCTGTTTCTATGAATTGGGCTTGGACTACTATCTCTCCGTCTGAGGAGGCAAATCTATACTGCTGTCTGGCACAATCTTTAGAGATCATTGTGTGCTATTCCAATTGGAATTTTTCGCATCCAATTTTTTTCTGGAATATTTTGTATATCCAGGGAGGCCTTCATGTACTCAGGACTCTCTAGGGTACCACACTGCCTCCAGCATCCTGGGATGCTTTCACATACCCCAGCAATGATCTGCATCTTCAGGGGGTTGGGCTCTAAGGCTGCACACAAGCTGGAACCCAAGTAGGATCAAAACTCCCCTTGAAAATCTCTTAAGAAAGGTGTCCTGGTGGAGTCCTCCCACTAACATTCTCTCCCAATGAGTTGAATGCAATCATCTTTCTTCCATTACTGCGTGGGACTGTTGTTTCTTTATCTGAGAAGAAGATAAATTTGTTGGCTTGTTAGGAGGGCCAGGATGTATGAGAAATACATATTAAACACTAGATGCATGTGTGATACCTCAAGATCCTCATGCTCTGAGAGGAACGAGGGGACAGAGGTCAACCCTGGGGACAGCAAATTTGAGCCCCTTGTTTCTGCCTCACTGGGGACGTGGAGCCATTAGTGGAGTGGCTGCAGAGTTTCTCACTAAAGCATGCTCTCTCCCAGTGACTGTCACTGCACTGTAGCTGCTTCAAACTCGGGAGAGCTTGATGCCAATTTCCCTTGATGGAAAAATTCACCCGCAGCTGCACAACCAGTAGATGTATGAGGACAAGGAACCAGGGCTCTCTGCATCATGTGACGAGCAGACAGCACTCTCTCCCATCTAAGCTGTGGGCTCTCCTGAAGGTCAAGGAAAACTTTGCATTTCTCCTTTTGTATTCCCTACTGTGTTCAATAGAGAGCCTGGCATGTAGAAGATTCCAATTATGGAAAAACTGTTTACTTACTTAGAAACACATTCACCTTATATGACGGAGCACAAAAAAAAGCAAGTTGCAAAATAATATGTAGAATGAGACTCCATTTCATTTTTATGTAAATCTATTCATGGAAAAAAGACCACAAAGATATACAGAAATGTAACTCTGGTTATCTTCTGGCGGAGAGTTTGCAGTCAATTTTAACTTTTTTCATTTTGAAAGTTTTATTTCCTAAACTTTCTATGTTGTTCACTATTTTTTTTTAAAGGAAAAATGTTTCTAAAAAGAAAATGAAATTTTATGTCCTTAAAAAAAACTTCATTCAAGACAATCACAGAAGAGAATAAACTCCGGTCCTGGAGGCCATTAGGAGAACTGGAGTTTGTGGGTCAAAGCCAACAGACTCCCCAGTGACCAATGTGACAGCCAACTGGGGTTGGGGCGGGTGGAGAGGAGTGTATCAGTGGAGAAAGGCAGAGGGAGAAAGTTCTTTCCATGTTAGAAGTCTTGGAAATCTGCTGGGAAACAGAATTTTCTTCTGTCCCAGTGTTCAACAGACTCTGGACCCACGGTCTTTCTAGCTCATGGCTCCCTCTCCTGGAGGTGTCCCTGAATCTGCCAAATAATCCCCATGAATCAAGGGCATGATGTGCAGGAATAAACAGGGCTTTACACATACACCCTGAAGGACGAGCCCCAGACTGAGGGACAAGCTCTGTGGCTTCTCTTTCTTATGCTAAATGTCAGGGCCTGGTCTGAGAAATTCTGCCTTCTTTCTAGGCAGAGTGTAGGAAACCATGAACTTTACAATCAGATAGTCATGAGTTCAAGTTCTGGAGTTCAAGTTCTGGCCCTACCACTTAACACTGTGCCTCGGTTTCACTATCTTCTATCCATGGGATTCTCCAGGCAAGAATACTGGAGTGGGTTGCCATGACCTTTTCCAGGGGATCTTCCCTACCCAGGGATTGAACCAGCGTCTCTTACATCTCCTGCATTAGTGGGCAGATTCTTTACACTAGCGCCACCTGGGAAGCCCCTCTATAAAACAGAGATAATTAAACCTACGTGTGTGTGTGTGTGTGTGTGTGTGTGTGTGTGTGTGTGTGTGTATAGCTCGATTCAGGTAATGAGAGGGCATTTATACCCTATGGACTCCACTTGCCCAGCCTCTGGTTAGCATACAGCACTGACCTATTGGATCACTTATTTAATCTGCCTTTCCTGACAGCAGAGAAGGCAATGTCACCCCACTCCAGTACTCTTGCCTGGAAAACCCCATGGACGGAGGAACCTGGTGGGCTGCAGTCTATGGGGTTGCTAACAGTTGGACACGACTGAGTGACTTCACTTTCACTTTTCACTTTCATGCATTGGAGAAGGAAATGGCAACCCACTCCAGTGTTCTTGCCTGGAGAATCACAGAGATGGGGGAGCCTGATGGGCTGCTGTCTATGAGTTCGCACAGAGTCGGACACGACTGAAGTGACTTAGCAGCAGCAGTTTCCTGATAGAACTTCCTTTACATCTTACAAATGCAAAAAGTGAAAGTGTTAGTGGCTCAGTCATGTCTGACTCTTTACAACTCCATGGACAGTAGCCTGCTAGGCTCCTCTGTCCATGGAATTCTCCAGGCAAGAATATTGGAGTGGGTATTGGAGTGGGTAACCATTCCCTTCTCCAGGGAATTGTCTGGAGCCAGGGATTGACCCAGGTCTCCTGCATTGGTGTATTCTTTACTGTCTGAGCCACCAGGAAAGACCTACTAATGAAGCATAGATCTAAAATATAACAAGAGTCAATAAAGAATGCTATGGGCTGAATTCTGTCTCTCCCCTTGCCCCAAAAGGTATGTTGAAGCTCTAACCCCCAGTACCTGTGAATATGAGCTTATCTGGAAATAGAAGCTTTGCAGATGTAATTTAGTTAAGATAAGGTCATTACAGTGGTTCAATAGGGCTTGCTGTGGTTTCCAGGTATGTCAGGAGGCCTGCGCTAGCTTCAGGGTGCCTGGAAGCATAAGGTACTTGCTGCATCTCTCTGGTCCCTTCCTGCTCTGAGCTGTATGACTACTTAAGAGCATAAGTGGGCAGGAAAGCAGCTGATCAACTTCATCTTGGGCAAGAAGAGGCAATCACACGATCATCCAACCCACTGACTCAAAATTCAGGTTCTGAGACACCAGGAATGGGCCCGGGGAACATTCACAATGAACAGCAATTACTGCTTGAGTGCACTTGCTCTGTGCCACACACCTTGGTTTAGCTATGTTATCTTACTTTATCCTTCCAGCAACCTTATGAAGGGAGAGTCAATGTACCCAATTTACGGATAAGGAAACTGATGCACACAAGACTAGTCAACCCTGGTGAAGTCACACCTCTGGTTGAACAGGCCAAACTGGGCCCAGAGCCCTTCAACCTGACTCCACCCCTGGAAAACAGTGGCCTGAGGGATTCCTTGATGAGTCCAGGTGTTAGATGTCATTAGGAAGGACGCTGGAAATAAAATGTAAGTGACAATGCACTGGACCTCCATCACAAAAGAGAGACAAGATGGACTTGGAGTTCAAGGAAGGCCCACAGTGGGTGGGGCCTGAGAGCACAGAGCTGGAGGGGAATACTCCTAAGTGTGGATGGTGAAGGCTGAGAAGAGCTGCCCACTGAGGTCTTCAGAATCATGAAGACGCTGAGCTGCAATGCCAGGGGAAACCTTGTCTTGTTCTCCATCCTCTTCCCTGGTGCCTGGCTGGCCGTCTAAAATGTCATGGGGAGTGCTGGGACCCTGCAGCTTGAAAGAGGTACTGGAAATGCAATAAAAGAGCCCATGACCCATGATGGGTAGCCAGTGATAGAACCTGAGGCTCCAAAGGTGTTAGGACCTAAAACAATGTTTATTTCTAAAAGTAGCTGCTCCTCACGATGTTTGAGTCAGCATGAATCATTAAGGAAAGCTTGGAAAGAGAGCAGCCATTCATCTCCTCAGCTGGGCCCCTCTGATGGCAGAACATCAGCTCGCCGGGGTGACTACGCAGAGTCCCTGGGTCCTGGCCGGGGTGGGTGGGGCCGCTGAAGTGGGCGGGGCAGGTGGGAACTGCCCTTAGACAGCTGCCATGTTCAGCAGACAGACCGCTGGGAGCAAGAAAATTGGGCCCTCGTCCCAGCACTGACAGTCACACCTCCAGGCAGGACATATATTTTTCTAGGTTCTGGCTTTCACATCTACGACAAGAGAAAGATGCACCATACAATGGCTTTCAGAAGACATAAGATCTGAGTTGTTCTCATAGAATCTGATGCCGACTCCCATAATCATTGCCCCTCTCAATTCACTTCTGTGGCCTCTGTGGGGTGTCAGAGACACACAACTCCTATGCTGACCCCCTGGAGGATAGTTTGAAAAGCACTGGATAGAAGTCACTCGGCAGACTTTTAATTAATTTTTTTGGCCATGCCATGTGGCACGCGGAATCTTAGTTCCCTGACCACGGATGGAACCTGGGCCCACGGCGGTAAAAGTGCGGAGTCCTAACCACTGGACCACCAGGGAGGTCCCACTCAGCAGACTTTTACTGAGCACCTACTGTGTGGCAAGTGTTTTCCATGTGTTGGAGATAGAAGACAATCAAGATAGACAGGGCTTCTGGTCTTGGAGGGGCTGGGAAGGGGGCAGACAAGCAGAGACGAAAACAGCCAAGCAGAAACTTTCAGACAGTGATAAGCTGCAAGGAAAATACGACAAAGGGCTGCTGGAGTGTGGGGTTGAGGGTGTCACGTTCTGTATACTGGGTGGCCAAGAAGGCTTCATTGAGGAGGGGACATTTGGACCCGAATGACCAGAAAGAGCCAGCCACACAGAGCCCTGTGGGAAGGGCATCCAGGCAGAGGAGCCCAGGAGGGCAAAGGCTCTGAGGTGGGAATGAAGTGGGAGGACAGTGGCTGAAGAGGCCAGCAGGAGGCCAGTGGTGGGTGAGGGGAGAGTGTATCACGGAGACCAGCTCCTGAGGGCCTTGGGCTTTATTCTAAGTGTGAAAGGACCACACCGCTAAGGTCTTCTAAGAGCCTCGGCAATCCCCAGAGGGCAGAGGAGGGCCTGACTGCCTGGTGCCTGCATCTATGGGTAGGTTCCTACACCGACACAGGCTTCTTACGGTGACTAAGGAGTAGTCCAGACTAGTGGCCAGTGTCCAGCCACTGCAGTTGCCTGAGCCCTACCTGGTGCTTATCAGAGTCTTGCTGACCCCTGTGGGTGAAGCCCGGGGTGGGGACCCCTGAGGCACTGAGAGAGCAGAGGGAGCTCCTGAGAGCAATGGAGGGTGAGGAGCCTCCTTGACCAATAAAGTCACTCCAGTCCCCCGACGGGGTGACACAGCAGCCCTCTCCCTATGGAACGGGCAGGAAGGACTCAGGTTCTCTCATACCACGGGGACCTTCTCTCTTAAAATGTCAACAAGCTATAGCAGAAGTCATGGCAGGTGGGGCACAGGCAGCAACTGAAATCCAGAACGAGGCTGCGCCAGGGGAATGAAAGGCTGAGGTAAAGGGGTGAAGAAGCACCCTGACTGGGCTGTGTGGACCTGGGGAGTGGGGTGATACCCACAGATGGAGTGGTGAGGAAGGCGGACAGAGACAGGCAGGGAGACAGGGCACCTCTCTGCTAAGCTCTGGGGCTGCCATTCCCGGCGGCCGGCGCGGGGTGTGCTATTCACAGAGACTTCCAGGAGACTGGCGCCCCCTGGAGTCAGACGGCAGGTAGAGCACACTGGGTCAGGCCTGCAGCCCAGGGGAGGAGATAGGGTGTGGGTGTGTGTGCTGGAGGGAGACCAGCCTGGTCTGGAGACAGAACCCTGTTCAGAGGCACAAGCCAGAGGAGGAGCCAGGGCTCCACCCTCCAGTAAACCACACTGAATGCTCTACCTCTCTCTCTCCTTTTTTTTTTTTAATCTAGGGGAAAAAAAAGAACTAAAACGAACTCCCAGCAAGACCAGTGTTTAAACAGAAGGTGGCAGGTAGGAGGTGGAAAAGGAGAGGTTGGGTCCAGCTTTGCTCAGACGGTAAAGAATCCTCCTGCCATGCGGGAGACCTGGGTTCGATCCCTGGGTCAGGAAGATCCCCTGGAGGAGGGCATGGCAACCCTCTCCAGTGTTCCTTGCCTAGAGAATTCCCATGGACAGAGGAGACTGGCGGGCTACAGTCCACAGGGTCGCAAATAGTTGGACATGACTGACTGATCAAACACAGCAGTGACTGTGTTTGAGGTTTAGGGCTTTAAGCTGTCCTTGGTGGGGTCCCTCTTGTCCTGGGTTGGCCGCCGGGGCCCTGGTGCTGCAGCTTCATCCCTGCCTCAGCATCAGATCTGGCTGACTGCCTAGATCAGCATCTCCAGGCCGAGAACCTCACTCTGCTCTAGGGAAGAAGAGTGCTCTGGTCACATTCAATGTGAGGAACTTGATGGTGATTTCCAATGCTCATTAGCACGCTGAGAAGTCCTACAAGAAAGGGGTACTTTTTATTCTGTTTAACCCTTGGGGATGAGCTTTTTTTTTTACATGCAATGCCTATTGACATCTCGGGAAAGAATGTTCCACTTTGGTGAACCCAGGGCTAGCTTCTTCTGACTCTAGAGCAGAATGTACTTTTACATTCAAGTACACTAAATGTACTTTAATCCCAGGTCAAGGACAACTGTATAATGAAAGAATGGTCCCTGTCTCAGGTAGGAGAGAGGATATGTGAAAGTTTCTCAGTTATGTCTGACTCTTAGTGACCCCATGGACTATACAGTCCGTGGAATTCTCCAGGCCAGAATACTGGAGTGGGTAGCTCTTCCCACAGGACAGGGGAGGCAGGCCTCTACTTTCTCATTACTCTAAAGAACAAAGGTAGGGGCAGAGGCTGTAGTTCTATCTGCAAAAAAGGGAGGACAAGTCATACCAAAAGGTAGGGCTAGAGGGAGGGGCTCAGAATCAAATGCAACAAGAGGAACAGTTTTGGGCTTTAAACGAGGGGTTCGGACTAATGGGACTGCATTAGAATCACCTGGGGAGATTTTGAAAAACACAGATGCCTAACCTGCCTCCCCGCAACAATCTCTGGGGAACCCCTGTTTCTCAAAAGCTCCTCCAATGTTTCTGATTCTAGGGACAGAGATTACCTCTGGTGACAGCTTCTAGGCCCCCTTTCCAGTGTCTTGTAAAACGGACAAACATCTGCTGCATCCCTGAGTCATCTTAGAATCCAGGTGTTCCTCTGAGCCATTCGGATAAGCAGGTCAAAAAGAGGGGTTTGGGGAGGAAGGGAGCACCCCTGGCGGGGGAGGGAAGTAGTGGTGGGAAGGTCAGGCCAAGATCCAGAGTTTGTTGGGGAAAATGTGGCCTCCATTCCCCCTGGCTTTGGACTTTTCTCTACTAATAGGTTTTCTTCCCCAAAACAACCCTGAGACCAGCAAGGACCCTGGAGGGACAGAGCCAGAAGGAGGCCCAACGGTGGGCGATGGGTGGTCCCAGGACACAGTGTGTCCACAGGTAGATGTGATGGCCAGTGTTTCTGTGTCCTAGCACCTCCTGTTACTGGTTTGAATGTGACATGTGACATGGAGGGAGGAGCCTCAGCAGCCTGGTTAAAACCACGACTCTGCTAAGAGCAGCCTGCGCCCCCTCCAAATCCAGTGCCCTCCCCTCTTTGGGACTCAGTCTCCTCCCTTGTATGATGAAGGAGGCAGGGGATTTTTTTTTTTTTTTTCTGGCCATACCTTGCAGCATGTGGGATCTTAGTTCCCTGACCAGTGATTGAACCCATGTCCTGTGCTTTGGGAGTGCAGAGTCTTAACCACTGGATCACCAGGGAAGTCCCAGGCAGGTGATTTAAATTCTCCCTAAGTCCCACTGTGCTCTGAGGCTTCATGATTCTGAGAAGGCTCAGAGAAATGTGTTCTGGCTCAGTCCCTCAATCATGTCTGACTCTGCAACCCCATGGACTGTGGCCCATCAGGCTCCTCTGTCCATGGAATTTTCCAGGTAAGAGTACTGGAGTGGGTTGCCATTTCCATCTCCGGGGGTTCTTCCCGTCCCAGGGATAGAAACCGCATCTCCTGCATTGGAAGGCAGATTCTTTGCCAGTGAGTCACTTGGATTTCTCAAATCCACCCATTTGGTTAGTGGCTTTTAGTTAGGCCTTAATTTATTTCAACTCCATGTGAGTGACAAATGGTCCCATTTTAAAGAAGGGAAAATGGAGGTATTCAATGACATGCCTGCACTGAGATAAGTCTCTGGGTGCCTGATCCTGATTTGGTCCTCTTTTCAGTTCTGAGGTCCCATTCCTACCTCCCTCTCCCCATGGGGATCCAGCTCTTGGGGATGTCCCAGCTCAGTGGTTGTATCTGCAGTTCCCTCTAGAGGGAGCTGTTGCCTGGTGCAGTAACCTGACCCTAGTAGGCAGTGGGAACCACAGGTCCTGGTTTCTGGCCTTCTGGGGATAGATCAGCAGAGTGGAGGATGCCCATCTGGGTATTGTTGGCACTTTCCTTGTCAAGAATTGAAAGGAGTTTATAGAGCAACGGTCCACTGGTTTGTTCATTCATTTATTCATTCAGCCTGTCTGTGTGTGTCCAGTCCTGGCTTAGATACAATGTACACCAGATACAAAACCAGCTTGGGCTTCACAGGCACCCCCACAAGGCAGCTTCCTAGACAGTAACTTCTCACTAATCTGGACCTGTGAAGGCAGGCCTTAGTATCTCTATTTTACAGATAAGGAAACTGAGGCTCAGAGAGGTGAAGCAATTTCCTCACATTGCACAGCACAGTTTATGTGACTCCAAGTCCAGGGCGCCTCACAGTGGAGAATGCACACCCTGGGCTTCTTGCTGAAGCAAAGCCTTCCCCATCTTCTCACCCCTTGCTGAGACCTATATGTATGAGGAGGAGGAGCTGACCCCCCACCCCTGCAAGCAGAAGGCATTACTATGGCAACCGTGCTCCAAACAGAAACCTTCTTGGACCTCATAATCACATGTCTACACCAGCTGATGCGGTAACTTTCCAGAGTGGGACCTTTAAAAACCTCAGATAATAATAACAGCTGCTATTTATTGTACTGTATGTCAGCTCCTTTATTTGCTTTATCTTGAATTCTCTCAAACTATCTCACAAGCCCCATTTCATAGGCGCAGAAACTGAGGCTCAGAGCAGATGACTTGCCCAAGTGCTTGTAGCTAGGATTTCAACTTGGATCTGGGCCACCAAAGTCCAAGTTATCTCTACTTTACCTCTGTGGTCCTGGCTCTTTTTTTCATTTGTTGTCTGCTCTTACTCACCTGCCACACTCTCTTTTCTTGCCCTCCTACCCCCGGCTTACTTTCCTGCTGTTAGACACAGTCGGACATGGCCTGACCCAATGGCTAAACGACAATCTGGAGCAGGGTTTCTTAATCTCGGCACTATTGACATTTGGGGCTGGGTAATTCTCTTGTTGAAGCAAAGACATTGTCCTGTGCATCATACATATTCAGCAGCATCCTTGGTCTCTGCCCACTAAAGGTCAGCAGACAGTATCATTCCTCTCTCACAGTGACAACACTAAGTATCTACAGACATGACCAAATATTCCTGGGGTGCACAACAGCCCTCCAGTTTAGAACCACTGTCATAGAAATGAGGAGTCAGGGTCAAGTTGATTATAACCTGCCTTCCCCATTAGACCATGGGCAGCTGGAGGGCAGGAAGAGCGAACTGTTTGATGTACTGCTGTGTTATCCACACCTACTGTAGTGCCTGGCATGTGGCAAGTGCTGCTGAAAGAATGAACGAGTGAGTGAGGTTTCCATGAACATGGTATGTTTCAGGATGAGGGCCTGAAGGGTGACGTTCCCATCCGGATCCTCATCGACCTGCAGGGGCTGGTGCACAATACCTTTTCCTTTTTAGGCCTCAGTCTCCCTTTGCCATCTCTTAAATGAGGGTCCTCCCTGGCCCTGAAGCCCTGGACATCAGTGGTCTGCAAACTGCCACGTTCCATCTCTGAGGCCCAGAGTCCAGGGGCTGAGAAGAGTCTCAGCCCTGGACAGAAGAGAGGCTGTCTCCCCACAGGCTGGACACTGAGATCTGCCCAGTCTTGAGTTTCTCCTTCTTTATCCACGCTCCTCAAGTCAAATCAATTACAGAGAGACAGGCAAGTGCTCCCCTCCTTGCCACACCCCCCCCCCAAGACCCCATGCAGTAGAGGTGGCTCCTTTTCAGAGTGTGTGTCTTAAAAGGAAAAACATGTAACCTCAAAGGTAACCAAATATCCCGATCGTGGTGCCCAGCACCACACACCCCAAATCCACCTATTCATGAGTTTAACAAAAAGCTTCTTTAGGGTACACTGTAAGGCCATTGAGAGGGAGAAAAGTCGCCTCTTACACACCCAGGCCAGCCCGCAGGGCCGCCCTCCCAGCACACACACTCACACACACACATACTCGGGCCGCTTACAAGAAGGCTCTGAGTTTTTAAAAGTAAACCCTACCGTTTCCGCTCTTGCCCTGGATTCAACTTTTGAAAAAAGGAACTGTTTTTACCGGTTTCCCTACAAATTCCCCCTTTTTCTGGTCCTCCCTTTGCCTCAATCCCGTGCCCTCCCCCGAACCCTACTTTCGCCCCGCCCCCAGCAGCTGATCTTTTGCAGCCCCTACCCCAGCTCCCCAGGGCAGATGCCACACAGACAGCCTGGCCTTTGCCCCCTGGAACAGGGCTTTCTTAAGGGGGGCAGTAAAGCTCCCATCAAATATGATGGGAGCATGGCCAAGAGGTGGCCTGGTGAGAGCAGGAGAGGACAGCTCCTGTTTCAAGATGTGTTCCCATCCATAGATGCCCCCTTCCCTTTCCAAAGGCAGCCAGCTAGCCCTGTCCCCTTGCCTGCTCCACTTGTAAGCAGGCCTGTCCTCTTCCTTGAACTTGCCCTTCACTCCCACCTCCAGCTTCCATCTTCCAAGATATTTAAGGGTCTTGTTCCTACAAGTGCAGCAAGGATGCCCCAGTGCCTGCCAGCTGGGGCCATGAGGCAGGAGTTTCTCAGAAACGAAACATCATCCGGACCAGAGGCTTTCCAATTCTTTTGATCGCAACCCGCAGTGAGAAATACATTATGCAAATACCAAATTTGTGTATATTAATGCATATACACGTAGATTGTCAACACAAATATGCTTCTGTAGAACTGCAAAGTATATATCAGAAAGCAAAGTTTCTAGAAGCAATACTTACCTTTGCAGCATGGGAGACACTATTCCTATTTCATTAAACTGCCACTAAACTGGTTTCAAAACTGGCAGTTGGACAACTTCTGTGCTAAATGTTCTTGTGGGAACAGACTAAAAATGACACTCCTAACTGGGGCCCATGGGCTTCCCTTGGCTCAGCTGAGGTCCTCCTAGCATCTAACAAGAGGGGCCTTGAGAGGGACCAGGTTCTAGAAGGGATCGTTAAAAAAAAATCCACATCAAAAGTTGGACACATGGTCTTTCACTGAGACAGATTTGGGACCCTGGGGTGGAGGGAGTGGCTAGAAACCGCTAGAGGAGAGGAATTCAGGTTTGTGGTGTCTGCTGAGAGCTGAACAAGGCATTATATTATGTCTTTTAATCCTCACAAAAATCCCCAATTGGAGGTTTTCCTCCCCTTTTTAGAAAAAATAAAACTGAGTCTTAGGGAGGCTAAGTAAGATAAAGTCATGTGGCCAGTAGCTGGCTGAGCTGGGATTCGAACCCGGGTCTGCCTTGGCTGGCATGCTTCTCAGCCACATGGCTCTTCTCTACCAGCTCAGGAGGTGAGCTCTGTCTTGAATTCCAACTCTGACTGGGGAGTCTGACAGGCGATTCTGGGTCTGTGAGGATGGAGAAACACCCCAGCTCAGCAGGTGGGGGTGCAGGCTGCCTGGGATGGGACTGTGCGTGTGAGAGGATGACACAGGCAAAATGTGTGCATGGGTGTGAGGAAGGGCTCAGACAGCGCAGTTTCTCATCCCTCAAACACACAGGCTCCCCACCCAAAGAAGTAATAATATATGTTTTCCCCTTCTGAATTCTTAGCTGTTGAAAAGGGCTTTCAACAATAAAAGGGCTTTCAATAATAAAAGGGCTTTTTATTATCTGAGGGCTTTCAGATAATAAAGGGAGAATCCCAATTTAAGTATGAAATTCACTGAAAGTTTCTAGTGAAAGAAAACCTTCGACTTTATATTAAAATCAGTAATAATAATAATATCAAACAGCTTTGCATGCTTGTCCGGGGGCAGGCACTTTGCCAAGAGCTTTGCTTGGGTCACGTCAAACCTTCCGTTTACAGAGGACCCGCTCTGGGCCAGCACGGAGCACAGAGCCTGGTACCTAGGTGGCGCTTGCAGATATCAGAATGAATGAATGTACCCGGCGTTGAACTAGAAACTGCACAGAAGTACAACTAATTTAAACACAACTCTATGTCACCTGAGGAATTCCAGTATTTCTCTGAGAGATATTTTCTTCCTTTTGAATATTCCTTCATCCAAAACTTTTTAAACTGGAGAGATCTTTTGTTTTGTACTTTTATCTTTCAGGTTACAATCATCATTTCCCCTCACCCCACGTTCTCACCCCTAACAAGACTTTGCCTTTTCTCTCCTATTGCCTTTCCATTCCTGGGTAGTCTCTTCCTGGCCCAGTGATTGACAGGTCAACACTCTTACATCAAACTGAGCCTTGTCAGCCCCTTTGCCCAGGAGCTCAGGCAACCTGACTGTCCTGTCTCCTTGGCAACCCTTAAGGCAAGGAAGAAAGAGAAGGATTTGATCCCAGATGTCTGGACCCTTCAGTCAGGACTAATGATCGATAGATTGTGGCCTCAGAAAACCTACATTCTAGTCCTACCCATGCCCCTTAGTCATTTCTGGAATCACTTTCCCTCAGAGATGAGGGTGTTTCCAAGGCTCAGGGTTCCCCCAGACTGTCAGACACCCACCCACTGCAGCATCCAAGACCTGAACCATCACACTAACCCAATTCAGCTTTGCATATTCCTCTCTTTCCTCCTGGCAGCCAGCCACTCCCACAGTATTTACGCATCAATCAAAATGCACAGCCCTGGGCTCCTTAGTGGTGAAACCCTCGAAGAATCCCATCAGAACCCCGCTTATGACTGCAAGGAGGAGAATGATGAAAAAGTTTGGGTTGGATGCTGTCCCCTTATAAGAGACAACTCCCACTCCTACAGTCTGCTCTAGCCTAGGACATGGGTTCCACTGACATTGACAACTGCCTACCCAACCCCAGGGGTAATGGGGGTTACCCCATCCTGCTCCACCGTCACTGGCTTCTCCTGTAGGGGAACCTAGAGATGGAAAGGCTACCTGTGGCCCCGGGTCCTCATCTATCCTCTTCTTCCTTGAGGAATTCTCCTCCTGGGTAGCATGTTCAGAGCACTGCTCTTGGCTCTCTTGTGGGCAGCTCAGGCGCCCTGTCCCAGGTTCTGCCAATTCCTGCCGGCTTTTTCCCCACCTCCAGGTGCCCAGTGGCCAAGGAAGTGGGACCAAATGGGGGAGTTCTCTCAGCCTCTGCTTAGGCACCTGCTGGGTACCTGGCACAATGCCTTGTCATTTCATTTAGTGTCTAACCACTCTGCTGTCAGGAAGCCTCCTCTTTCCCCTCTGACAGAGGACAGGCCAAGGCTCCGGAAAATGAAGCATCTCCCCACCCCTTTCAACTCAAAAGTAGCCCAGCGGGATTGGGACCCACAGTTCTCTGACTCTGAAGCAGCTACTCTGTCCATTACGGCTCCTCCCAGACCCTCGGGCTTGAAAACAGACGGGAGTTTGGAGCGAAGGCTCCTTTGCTCTCTCTTCCTTCATTCTGGGGACCGGGAGCAAGAGCCCCCCTCACGTGTTCCCTAGCCCCATCCACGCTGAGTCTGCAACAGCCAGAAAGTTTGCCCAAGTCCATTGCGGACGCAGCGGGTGGACGTCGGGGGTCCGCAGCACACGCCTCCGGGGAGAGGGGGAGACCGAGGCAGCGCAGCCTCCGGCACAGAGGGGGAGCCACAGCACCTCCCCCGGCTCGCCAGGCGCGCTGGGAGAGCCTCCCTCTGGAGGGCAGGAGACGGTTACCTTCAAGAGTTGGGCTTCCTTCTCCAAGAACTTCAGTCCCATACACTTGGCGAGACAGCGGGGCTCCTGGGGCCGGGATGCCCGGGTCTGGCCGCGCCGCGGGGGAGACGCTCTGGGCGGGCGCTGCGCACCCCTCCTCCTGCCGGCGTCCTGTCCGCAGGTCCCCTCGGGCGGTGGCCGCAGTGGCGGCGTCTGGGTAGCGGAGTCCCGGCCGGCCTGGGGAAGGGATGCTGAAAGGCGCCCGGAGCCCCCTGACACCCGTGTCAGATGCCGGCCGGCGAGGGTGCTGAGAGAGAGACCTTGAGCAGCGCCGCGCGCGTCCTCAGCTCTGCGAGCCCCTCTGGAGCGGCGGGAAGGTAGGTGGGCGGGCGGGCGGGCGGGCACGGCGCGCGGTGACACATACATAGGGGCGGGCGGGGGAGGGGAGGACCCCGGAGGGGGCGGGGGGGGCGAGCGCGAAGGGAAACCCCACCCCCGGGGGACCCGAGGGGCGGCCGACAGGGGGAGGGGAAGGCAGAGGCTGCTGGAGCGCGCTGGACCCCGGCTCCGGTCCGGCGCGCAGCGGGGGAAGCCGCCCGGCGCGCAGGGCGCGAGAGGAGCGCTCCCCACGGCGGCGCGGCCCCAGCAGCCCCGGGGCCCGCGGGAGGACGGCGGCGCGGGAAGGGCTGGAGGGCCCCGCGTCTGCAATGCGGTCGGGCCGCTCCGCAGTCGGAGGGGGCCCCGGAGGGCCGCACCGGCACTGGCAGTCCCCGGCGGGCTGGGCTCCGCGGCCGCCGCGGCCGGACCGGGCTCCCAGGCGCGCGCGCAGGGTCTGCGGCTGATGCTCCGCAAGATGCGATAGCGAGGGGCGCGGCCCCCTGCTCCCCGGCCGCGCTCCGGAAGGACCCTCCTGGGGAACTGGCTGAAAGTTTTTGGGGATGGGGTGCTCCGAGAAGGCAGGCGAGTACGGAGGGGCAAAGGAGGTTAGGGGACTGCGAGGAGGCATGCTAGGGGCTGGAAGCCTCAGCACCAAAGGCTGAGGGTCTTCACAATCCAGGAGAGACAGACAAGGATATATTTCAAACGGAGCAGGAATTCTCCAGTAGCTGCAGACACCCCCCTCCTTAATTTTGATTCCAGGCAAAAGAATAAAAGAACTAACAGCATTTGAAGACCTTCTGTGAGCTGGTTGCTTAATACACATTAATATCTCATTTAATTTTCCCAAAGAGCCCAAGGAGATACATATTACAACTACTTTACCTCCCGCAAAAAAAAAAAAAAAAAAAAAAGTGAAAACTGAGGCTCAGAGGGTGATGGAATTACCTCTCAAGGCGGGGTCTGAATTCATACCCAAAGTCACACTCTCTTTGCTGCTATGCGAGCTGTTGGTTCAGCCTCAGCACTTTTGGGGGACGCAGGCTGGCTAGTGGCCTTCAGCATCCTTAGGGAGGAAACTGCTGGTGACTGACATAAGATTTAGCGGCCTTGGTCAGTGTGGTAGAAGCCGCTAGACCCATCACTGGGTAGGGACTGAATGGAGAAGCACAAGGGGTGGGATCTTTGTGGGCTGCCCAATACGGAGATAATAGACCCAGTTTTTCCTCGATTAAAGGGGGCCAGACTGCCTCAGTTTCCCCAGTGTGACTTCTCTAGAATTGTGTGGATACTGGCCCTGACCCAGCACATTCTCTGGAGCTGCCCCCACCCCGCCACCCCTTCCCTGCCCTGGGCCTGAGGAGGGTGTGGTGACCAGTCCATCCACTAGTCCTGGGAGCTGGGGCTATAAGGCGTTCCATTGGTTGCCGGCTCTGACTTCATCTCTGTTCTACCTGAGTCTGTTGGTTTTTCTGAGTCAGGTATCTAAGTTGCAGAACACTTTGAGCACAGCTGACAAGATGGTGCTCAGAACTCCTCACAGGCAAACAGTGTCTTTGGGATGAAATCTGACTAGTTACTGACCTCAGTGTCCAGACCAGAGGAAATGATCCTTCTAGAAAAAAGACAATCCTTAAAATTCAAACAGGAAGGTCATGGATTCCCCCTGTCAGTATTCACTCAGCTGATGCTCTCTGGTGAGAACAAACCATACCCTCATTTGTGAAATGGGTCATTTCTGACAGATATCTCAGGACAGGTGGGGCTAGTGAAAGTGAAAGTGAAGTTGCTCAGTTGTGTCTGAGTCTTTGCGACCATGTGGACTTTGGCCTACCAGGCTCCTCCATCCATGGGATTTTCCAGGCAAGAATACTGGAGTGGATTGCCATTTCCTTTTCCAGGGGATCTTCCCAACCCAGGGATGGAACCTGGGTCTCCCTCATTGCAGGCAGACGCTTTACCATCTGAGCCACCAGGGGAGCCAGGGGCTAGTGAAGGATAATTCAGGGACAAATATTAATTAGGTAGTTAATCTTTGTAATGAAGGGAATGAATGTTTATTGATCATCTAGATTGTATCGAGGCTAGAAAGCATATACTAGACACCTATTGCGTGCCAGACACTGCTTGATACCACAGCCTGGCAGGTGGTTCTTATTCCCATTTTACACAGCAAGAAACTGAGATGTAGTGAATGAGTGCAGGTTGGCATGACTCCACACTGCCTGCCCTTACAGGCTACAGAAAACCCAGCATGATGGGAAAGCATTTGAACATTTTAAAGACCGTGTTCAGCAAATCAAAGGACCTGAGTGTCTGAAAGCCCTTGGTGGCATATGGACATTCCCCCATTCCATGCAGGTGTCTACACAAGAGAACTTCTTGTGTAGTATTTCCGATCCTGGTTTTCCCTCCTCTGTTGAACGCTTTGTAGTTTGCCCCCTGCCTTTTCCAGGCTCTGACTCAGTCTGCTGTCATTGGGAAGTTCTAACCTCTTGCTGCTCAGACTTATTGACACACTAGCGGGGTCAGCTGGAGCTTTTTGGAAATGCAGACCCTCAGGCCCACCCCAGACTCAGGATCTGCTTTTTAATAAGGCCCCCCCAGGTGTCTTCTGTATCTGCTTAGTTTTGAGAAGCATCTTTCAGCAGGTTTACTCATTCAGTCACAAAATCACAGAACAAGAGAATCTCTGAGCTAGGAAGAGCTCTCAGAGAATGTTGAGGACAACTTTTTCTGGGTCTGCACTCGGGCTGGGGCTGATTTCTAGGACAGGGCACATGAGACAGCCCTTCTAGGATGCCATGGTTCTATATCCCAGTTTTTATGGCAGTGTGTCACTTGACCCCAAGATTTGGTGGCTTAAGTCACTGTCTCTCATAGTTTCTATGGATGAGGAATTTGGGAGAAGCTAGCCCAGGCAGTTCTGGTTTGGGCCATCTCATGACGTTGTGGTCAAGACATTAGCTGCAGCTCCATCATCTGACGACTTGAGGCTGGAGGATCCAGGTCTCAGGTGGCTCACTCACATGGCTTGCAAGTTGGTACTGGCTCTTGGCCAGTGGCTTCAGGTCATCTCTGGATGGGCCCTGCCAGTGGGACTCCCTCATGGCATGACACCTGGCTTCCATGACAGTGAGTGATGCAAGAGCCCAAGGGGAAGCCACAATGCTTTTATGCCCTAGCTTTGGAAGTCATAGATGGTCATATTCACTGTAGATTGTTGGTCACATAGGGCCAGCCCTGAATTTGTGTGAGAAGGGACATACAAAGGTGTGAATATAGGTCTGGGGATGGCTGAGAGGCATCTTGGAGGCTGGTTACCACTCTCCATTAAACTGACTCTTAGAGGATGGCTAGTCTCCTGGTCCGTGTAACTGTATTACCATGGAGTGCTTGTTATTGACCCTGCCATGGTGATGCCATGTAAATGCCTCACCAGTTCAAGTATAAGGTGTTTGCAGAATTCCTCTGAAGCATCTTTCCAATACTCCTGTATGAGTGAGTGTTCTAGCTTGCCCTCCGACAACAGATTTGTCCCAATCTCTGTAGGAAAGGCTTCATTTAGCCCAAGAGGAGTTTCTATGTCTTTTCTCATAGTGGAATGCCCACACGTCCTTCAACTATTTCCTGAAAGAGTTTCCTTCTGGGTTCCTCACTCTCCGGAAACTCCTGTTTGTGGCTGTCCCTCTGATGTGTAATTCCCAGCATTGGAGCCCAAGTTCGGCTGTGTACTGACCAGGGCAGAGCCAAGACAACCTTCCCTTCTCACCATTTGGGCATTTCGCACCTGCCGATGCCGCCAGAGATGGTTGAGTCTCCCATTCAAGTACTAACCAGGCCCGACTCTGCTTGGGTTCCGAGATCAGACTTGGTCAGGTGGGGTGGTTGTAGACAAGTTTGTTGAGTCTTGGTGCTACGTCATGCTTTTGGTTGATACTGAAACTTGTGGACAGTTAAAACCATCAGACTGTTCTCATGCTGGCCACCACAAAAGAGCTTATCTCAAGCAACAAAACAGGGTTGAGGAGAGGAAGGGTCCCTGTGTGTTCAAGAGCTATAGGACATGAATCCCAGTTCTGGAACAGACATCTGGAGCAAGTTGTGTAACCTCACTGGGTCTTGATGTTCTCATCTGTAAAATGGAGCAAACTTATGGAATTTTTATGAGAATTAGAATAAGAGCTGGGATGTCAGCACCGAGCGAATGATCTAGCTCAAGGTGCAAGGTGGTTAGTTTTCTTCTCTGGTCCCCTTCACTGCCGTTTGATGTCCTTGAATAAGTGCATTCTCTTCTGTCTGCTGGTCTCTGGGTTTGTGAAAGAAGTTAAAAATACTCACCTCCTAGAGCGTGGCAATGATTAATACTATATGTAATGTGTGTAGAAAACATTGTGATCCTTTTTGGAAGCAAAGGACCATAGCAATATGGTATAGAAATAACCTTCTTATAGCAGAACTGTGGGCCAGGAAGCCAAGTCTTCTGAGAACTAGTGGAACATTTGAAAAGTGTTTTATTTCTTCAACACTGTGTGAGTGATGAACTCAGAGGGAAAGGTTCTAATAATAAAGAGCATGGGGTACATTAATGAAACACAGTTCCACACACGACTGTGTGGAACAATGATGTACAGTAACAGCAAAGTGCTGTGTCACTTAAGACATAGAAGTTGAAGGACGCGCTTAAGGAAACTCTGATTTCTTGAAGACTCAGTTTGATTTTTTTTCCCCCTGAATTCATCACAGATTCTATTTTCAATAAACCCTGCCATTTATAAAAGAGGAAGTCGTGGCAAACATTTCACTCGTGACTCACTTGTGCGTTATTATTGAGGATACGCAGGGAGTGATGCTGATTGAGGTGTTAATGTGTTGGTTTCTACCATCGTAGTCATCATCATAGCATCATCACCATCACCAGTTACAATAGGTTTGGGGTAAGAAGAGGGATAGAAGGATGCTTCTCTAGGTAATTCCAGACCCCACAGCTCTCGGAGCCTCCCCATCTTATCTCTTCATCACCCTGAATCCTATGGGGCATCTCCCACACCTGGACCTGAGCTGGCTCTTCTGTGTTTTCCCCTTTATTCCAGCCATCAGAGTCTTTAGAATTGACTGCCAGCCCTTGTCACATTGGGCTTGATCTTTTTATTTTCTTTCACTGATAAATATTGTGTCATTCTGGAGAGATTTTCCTAGATTTTTACACCTTTTAGTAGAGAAACAAAATTGGTATCATATGAACAAATAAAATAACCCCCAAACAAATGCTTGCTAGAAATGAAACATAAGAGGGACAGACAGCAAACTCCATAGTTTGAAAATGACCTGCTAAGACACAGGCATGACTTTTCCCCACAAAACCTGGCACTCATTTGGTATACAGTGCTGGGGGATAGTCCTCTTGACATTTTAGTTACTCTTCTTCATCTATTCGGCTTCTTACTGTGTATTCCTTCAAGAGCAGAAAACCCAGAATACATAAGGGGACAAAGCTGTATTTCAGCATATTATTTTTTATTTTTAGGACTTTTACTGGTTAGCATTTTAATCTTGAAAGAATCATAAAAACAGGCATAAAAATAGGCATTATTAAGATGCTGGAGGGCTGTCTGACTAGTCTCAAAATTTCAAGTTTAAAAATAAGGGATTTCAGTTTCTTCATGGGTTAGCACAGCGTCATCATCATAGTAATATTTATTGGTGTGTTTATTTATTTGTCATTTATTTATTATTATAAAACACACATAAAATTTATCATTTTAACAAATTAAAATATACAGTTCAGTTCCATGGTATTAAGTAAATGCACACTGTTGTACACCCATCCCCACCATCCATTTCCCGAACTTTTTTGTCTTCACAAATTGAAACTCTATACCCATTAAACAGTAAACTCCCCATGCCCTCTCTCCTCCCAGTGCCGGGCAACCACCAGTCTACTCTGTGTCTTTATGAGTCCAACTACTCTAGGTAGCTCGTATGACTGGAATCACACAGTGTCAGTCCTTTATTGATGGCTTGTTCACTTAGCATAATGTCTTTAAAGTTCATCCATGTTGTAACTGGTGTCAGACTTTCTGTTTTTCACAGTAATATTTACTGGGTATTTACTATGTGCCAGGACCTGTGCTAAATGCTTCGTTAAACCTCACAATGACTCAGTGAGGTCTTGTTGGCTTTATTTCACTGATGAAGCAATTGAGGACAGGGAAGCTGCTCAGGTTCATGTTGTTGCTAAATGATAGAACCAGGCACTAACCCAGGCCTCCTGGCTTCAGAACCCTCATACTTAAAATGCTAATATCAGTCTTTTATTGAGCACCTAGTATGTGTCTGGTACTAGGCATTATACCATTTTCCCTTTCCCTTTCTTTCTTTTGCTGTATCATTTACATAGACTGAAGTGCATCTTCAGTATACAATCAGTGAATTTTTTCACATCTACAAACACCGTAGTAATCACAACCAAATCAGGATGTAGAGCATTCCCTTGTTCATCTTCTAGTCAATAGCTCCCCCCTCCCCACCCCCCTGGAGATGACTGTTCTGACCTCACCGATGGACCAATTTTGTCTATTTTTTACTTGAGAAAAATGTCATCTTCCCATGAGTACTCCTTTTTGTTTGGCTTCTTTTACTCAAACCAGAGGCAAACTGGAGAGGGTGTGGCCTGTCCAAAGAGACAGCCACCAGCCACTAGCCAGCTCCACCTGAATGTTGCCGTTTAGGAGTTCAGGCTGCACGTTGCTGGGTCATGTCCTAGCAATGGTAATAGTAGCCATAGTCGTTGTTGTTGTTTTCCTTGAGAAACCAAATTTCTAGATCTTTATGGGATATCAGTGGTGATTAACTTAAACATTTAAAATATAATATGTGTCAAAACACTGAAGGATCAGCAAAATTCATCTATGGGTGGTTGGATAAATACTATGATGATGAGAATGGACAAGAAAGGACATCCGAAAGGGAGAATCAAAGACACTGGATGCTGAGGGAGAGAGAGAAGCAGGAATCAAGAATGGTCTCAACCTTCTGAAGCTGAATGACCGGGAATGGGGAGTCCCATCAGGAAACGGGCAGTGGGGAAGGGCAGCTGGCTTGGATAGACAAGACAGTGAATTCCATTGTAGACAAGCTTGGTTTTCCGAGGTGGAGAGACATCCAGGGCGAGGAGGCCAGACAGCAGAGAGAAATGTGGGACTGAGGCTCAGGGAAATGCTGGGTCTGCAATTCTACACATCTGCATTTAGCATTAGAACGGCTGCTGCTAAGTCATGTCTGACTATTTACAACCCCATGGACTGTAGCCTGCCAGGGCTCTTCTGTCGAGGGGATGTCCCAGGCAAGACTACTGGAGTGGGTTGTCATTTCCTTCTCCAGAGGATCTCCCTGACCCAGGGATCGAACCCCATGTCTCCTGCATTGGCAGGTGGATTTTTCACCGCTGAGCCACGAGGGAAGCCCCCAGTATAAGAACAGGGAACATTAAATTGTAGTTGACAAATGTTAAAATATACTTTAATTTCATACTGTAATGAAGGGAGAAAGTAGAAGGGCAGAAAACAGGGAGGAAAAGAGGCTTTGGAGAGAAATGCAAGGATATGCCAGAGACCCTGACACCCAAAGAAAAGTGATGCAGGTAATGGGGTTCTAGAGAAAAAGAAATGTGAACAAGTGTCAAGTGATGAATTTCCATCAGCCATAGACACAACTGGGGTTTGACTGCATGACAGCTGCATCTTGTGGCTATTAGGACTTAGTGGTTAATGAACTTTTAAATTCAGTTTATCCCCACAGTGTTCAGTAACATAATCCATTCTTTTTGAGGGGAGGTGTACCACAAGGCATGTGTAATTTTCCCTCATCAGGGATAGAATTCGTGCCCCCTGCATTGGGAGCAGAGTCTTATCTACTGGATCGCTAGGGAAGTCTTTAAATTCCTTTTTTGAACTACTGTTGTGTTTTTGCAGCTTATAGGCACAGAAATGAATCTGGTGCTTCATGGCATTTACCTGTAAGCCCAAATGAATGAGATCGACAGCTATGATCTTTTTATACACACTGGCCATATCTCACCATGGAACCATGGCATTAAGTCCACCTTAGGTCCTGGATCAAGTCAGATGTCCAGCCCCACAAAAGTCGTGCCAGCCTTCCTGAGGATCCTTGGTTTCATAAGGGCATGTATAGTTCATGCTAGAAGTTCTCCACAGAGTTATTTCAGAGCCACTTTAACCTTTGAAGGATGAAGGAAAGGGACATGGTAAAATTCATTTAACTTAGGGGGTGGTGTCATTTAATTGCTCTTTCTTGCTTCCCATTTTCCACAATTGAAGGAATAGGACCATCAAGTCCCACTGTTATGCCCATAGAGTAAAATGGTTGACCAGGTCCTAAGCTGTGGAGAAGGCAATGGCACCCCACTCCAGTACTCTTGCCTGGAGAATCCCATGGATGGAGGAGCCTGGAAGGCTGCAGTCCATGGGGTCACTGAGGGTCGGACACGACTGAGCGACTTCACTTTCACTTTTCACTTTTATGCATTGGAGAAGGAAATCGCAACCCACTCCAGTGTGATTGCCTTGAGAATCCCAGGGACGGGGGAGCCTGGTGGGCTGCCATCTGTGGGGTTGCACAGAGTCGGACACAACTGAAGCGACTTAGCAGCAGCAGGTCCTAAGCTGTGTGTGTGTGTGTGTGTATACCATATAGCTACCAAGGGAACACTTACGATTTAATTCAAAAACAGAAAATTGACAAATGAGAGTGCTTAAAGCCATAAGAAGCAAATATGAATATACAAGAAAATCTGTGTGTGTGTGCTTAGTCCCTCAGTTGTCTCTGACCCTTTGCGACCTGATGGACTGTAGCCTCTGTCCATGGGATTCTCCAGGCAAGAATACTGGAGTGGGTGCCTTTTCCTCAATGGGGATCTTTCCAACTCAGGGATCAAACCCTGGTCTCCTGCATTGCAGGCAGATTCTTTACTGTCTGAGCCACCAGGAAAGCCCATTAGAAAATTAATACTTGATAAAATTAATACTCAATAAAACTCCCCAATAGAGAGGAGAGAGATGACAGACACAGAGGAGATAATGGCTATCAGTGAGTGGGGGTGTATTGGGGAGTGTAAGAGGACAAGGACAGTCTATGAATTATCTGGTGAAGAAATAAATAGAAATTACACTAGAGGGTCAAAGGGGATCCTCCCCCAGCACCCCCAGTCTGAAAATTAGCTGTTGCCTGTGCCCAGGTGAGCTGGGTCCCACTACCTGTCCAAATCTCACACCCGTGCGTTTTTTCCCCGTCTCTGGCCCCTCTGCATGCCTTGGTTGGAAATGTGGCTTTTCCAGAGTCAAAAGCCAGAGGACAAGGCACCTATTCACCCTGCTGGATTTGAAATTCTCCTTCGAAATTCCTTTAACTGCAAATGCCTTCTCCCAAGTACACTGTGCATCTTTTCAAATTTCAGACATAAACAGCGGCGTAGCCCCACCTGGCAACCCCCTCTCACCCTCCTGATAAAAATAGAAAGTGCCAAGGTGGGGAAAGTCATGGACACAGTGGGGTTTTGTGGATCAGCTGTTTGCACGAGTCTTCCTGACCCCTCTGCCTATTTTGAGGAGGGGTGTCTCTTGAGGGGAGGGAGCTTTGAGCTGGATTCTTGGGGGATTTGTCATCCCTGGCACCTTGGCCCCTTCCATTCTGGGCCCAAGACGCATCTCTGTGGTTGTGTGTTTAACTCTGTGTCCCAGGGAGAGACACATTTACCTGTGGTTGTTGGCTTGGGTGTCAACTCTGGTGACTGCGGGGGATGGAAACAGTGGTGGGAAGAAGTGCGGGGAAGCAGTTCATTTGCAGAAACCACTGATGTGAAAATTTTCACTGGACAGCCAATTGCACATGGCAGAGTCCTGGGTGTGGTATGAGTTTAAATCAAGGCAGGCGCCATGACCCCATGAGCAGGTGAAGGGCATTTGGAGGTAATGAGCTCTTACCCTATGTACTTGGTTCCCACTGTATGGGACATGGGTGGGTGAGCAGTGTGCAGTGAATTGGCGGGTTCATTGAGCTAGGGCTTATGAGACCTGTTCTAGTTCCAGCTGCACCATTTATCAGCAGTGTGACCTTGGGCCTCAGTTTCCTTTTTAGTAAAAGAGGAATTGCAGGGATTTCCCTGCTGGTCCAGTGGCTAAGACTCTGCACTCCCAATGCAGGGGGCCCAGGTTCCATCCCTTGTCTGGGAACTACATCCCACACGCCCCAACTAAAGATCCTGCATGCTGCAATGAAGACTGAAGATCTCTCATGTGGCAACTAGGACAGGACACAGCCAAATAAATAAATATAAATGAATGAAAGAAGAATGACGATATCCCCATAGAAAGATGCAGGTGAGTTCCTGTTGCTTCTCTGCTTACAACCATCCTGTGGCTTTTGGTTGCATTCAGGACACAGCGGCCAACAGAGCTTGAATGACCTGGCCCTGCCTCTCTCACCTCATGTCCCCTCCAGCCACCTTCCTCTTCCCTTCTGTGTTTTGGCTCCATTTCATCTTCATATTGTACTTTAAATATCAGAGAGGCCTTCCCTGACCATCCAACTTCTTTGCTGCCCCCAGTTTCTATTACGGCGTCTTGTTCCTTCCCTTCCTGGTCTAGCCCACGCCTCGCTGGTGTGTATTTTGAGCTGTTTACATGTAGTGTCCCCCGCCCTCTCTTACCAGACTCTGAGCTTCATGAGGGTAGGGACACATGTCGCCAGCTCCCAGCTCAGAGTGGGTCATGCACAGGCTCTCAATCGATATTTGTTGAATGAATGAATGAATGAATAGGTCTTTTTTTCTTCTTTGTTTCTCCTGTGTCTGGCACGTTTAGAGACTAGGGAGGTGAATCATAATAACTCACATCCATTGAGCACTCTGTGTTAGGCACTGTTCTAAGCGTTTGACGTCTAGTGACTCATTTAGTAACCGTAGTAATATTACAATTTGTTAATGGCCATCATAACTTATTTCTGTTTTCCAAAAAAGAAGAAACTGAGGTCCAGAGAGGTCAAGCGCTTTGCCTAAATCATAGCTAGTGAATGGCAAAGCAGAGGTTCAGTCCCAGATAATTAGGTGCCAGAATCTGTATCTTTAACCTCTCACCATCCTGCTTGAATGAAGAGGTGAGTAAAGGAAAGAAGCTAGTTCATTGCAGAGGTTCATAAACATTCACTTATTCTTTCCCTCTGCCTGCATGCTTGATTGAAAGGGTCGAGTTAGAGCTTTATATGACAGTAAAGATGTGTAAAGTCTATAGTGATGAATGGGAGTGGATGGTTGGGGAGCTCTAAGGGTGGGTAGGGTGAGGCCTCAGTACCAATCAGCCAGGCTCTATCACCCAAGAGAACTTCCTGGGGATGGTAGGGTTAGGAAATGTTTAAATAACAGGAAGAGACGGAGGGGAGGGGGTGATGGCAGGCCAAGGCCATGGCCTCAGGCCATGAGCTGACAAGGGTGGGCAGCAAAGAAGGACTAGAAGCTACAAATCCCATGGATAGCAAGTTAGAAAATTAATAGGAGAGCGGAAGTACCACTAGGATGCATCAGGACGTGAAGCTGAAGATGGTGATCCATCAAGTCAGGACCCACAGGTGGGAGTTCTTGTCCAAGATGAAACCTCGGAAGAGGTGAAGTTGGTTTGTCTTTAGTCAAATCTGTCAAGAAGTGTTTGAGCTCCAGAGTCTGATGTTGGTTCACATGTTACAGTTCAACTTCTGGTATTTGGTTGGCAGCCCGAGCTTTGCCACCTGTAGCTGACTAATCCTGACCTTAACATGCAACTAGAATCTACCAAATCCTGAAGAGCTGGCATTTGACTTAGAGAAGGTAATCAATTTGGAGTCTTTAAGATGGGCAGGAGGATTCTGTGGCATTCTGACATTTTCATTTATTAGGACTGAGGTGTTGACATGGACTCAAAATTAAAAGTGGATGACTGGGAAACAAGGCAGTGTGGGTCACTGGGAATAGTGATATTGATCTTGTGTTGTGCTAGTTAACCTTTGGCCCATGCGTCAATTGGGCTTCCCAGGTGGCTCAGTGGTAAAGAGTCGCCTGCTAATGCAAAAGAAACAAGAGGCTCAGATTTGATCCTTGGGTCAGGAAGATCCCCTGGAGGAGGGCACGGCAACCCACTCACTCCGGTATTCTTGCCTGGAGAATCCCATGGACAGAGGAGCCTGGTGAGCTACAGTCCATAGAGTCACCAAGAGTTGGACATGACTGAAGTGACTTAGCACACACTAAGCACTCAGTCAGGATAGGCTGGGTTATGCTGCAATAACAACAGCCCCCAAATCTTAGTGACTTGAAATAATAAAGATTTAGTTCTTGCCCACATCCACTGTGGATGGCTGGGAACTTTGCACCAGGTCATTATCCTCCAGGTCAGGCTGATGGAGCAGCCACCATCTGGGACATTCCCCTCTGGTTCCATGGCAGAGGGGAAAAGAGGGTCCTGTTGTGTATCAGCAATTAAATGCTCCAGCCCAGAATAGGCACATGTCATTTGTGGTTCCAAAATTACTGTGGACAGTGACTGCAGCCACGAAATTAAAAGATGCTTGCTTCTTGCAAGAAAAGCTATGACAAACCTAGACAGCATATTACAAAGCAGAGACATCACTTTCCTGACAAAGGTCTGTATAGTCAAAGCTATGGTTTTTCCAGTAGTCATGTATGGATTTGAGAGCTGGACCATAAAGATGGCCAGAGAATTGATTCTTTCAAAATGTGGTGCTGGAGAAGACTCTTGAGAGTCCCTTGGACAGCAAGGAGATCAAACCAGTCAATCCTAAATGAAATCAACCCTGAGTATTCACTGGAAGGAGTGATGCTGAAGCTGAAGCTCCAGTACTTTGGCCACCTGATGGGAAGAGCTGACTCATTGGAAATGGTCTTGATGCTGGGAAAGACTGAGGGCAGGAGGAGAAGGGGGCAAGAGAGAATGAGATGGTTAGATAGTATCACTGACTCAATAGACTCAATGAGTTTGAGCAAACTCTGGGAGATAGTGGAGGACAAGGAAGCCTGGCATGCTATAGTCCATGGGGTTGCAAAGAGTCTTACACAACTTCAGATCAGATCAGATCAGTCGCTCAGTCATGTCCGACTCTTTGCAACCCCATGAATCGCAGCATGCCAGGCCTCCCTGTCCATCACCAACTCCCGGAGTTCACTGAGACTCACGTCCATCGAGTCAGTGATGCCATCCAGCCATCTCATCCTCTGTCGTCCCCTTCTCCTCCTGCCCCCAATTAGCGACTGAACATATATTTCTGGTTATAACTCATTGGTTAGAATTAGTCATGTGACCCCCACCCAGCTGACATGGGAGAGGAAGTGCAAAGCTAAGTGCCAGGTGGATGAAAAGCTGGAAAATTGTGAAAGGCATTTTTACTATCTCTAGTCAGTCCTCTCAGTGATGGAGTAAGGTTTGCATTCCACCTGGCTATTTCAGTCACTGGGATCCTTTCTTTAGGGGTTAGAATGTCTCCCAGAGGAGGTGAGGGTGATATGGTGCACTGGGGGGTCCTGGGTAGCCCCATTATTGGATCTCTGTTGCCAGAGCAGCCTTCACTCTCCAACAAGGGTCTTGGACATTTGATGGAACCCCATTTAGTGCCCATTTGCCCATGATCTTTCCTCCACTCTACTGGAAAGAGAGGAGGGCAGCCTCCTCCTTGCATTCCTTTCCTGGGCTTTCAGGACCTGGAAGCCCCACTTAGGACATGTTCAGTCTTTGACACAAGGTGATGGGTTCAGGGTGCTTGCCAAGGTGAGATCTCCTCTTTGCTATAGGACTGTTAGCTCCTCAGAAGACCCCCTTCCTTTCCTATGGCTTTATTCCTTGTCTTCTGAGACCAGATCTTGAGGCCCCTGGACTCTCCAAAAGGTGGAGCCATCACTGGAGTTGGTTGTGGTCTTTCAGGCTATGGATTTCCCATTTGGGGACCTCTTGCAGGTTTTCCTGCTCAGCTGGTCAGTGTGGAGCTCTGATGACACCTAAAAATGGTACAAACAAGGAATGATCATAAGAAAATGATGGAGCATCTCATATGGTGAGAGCAAGAATGCAGGGAGGCCTACTTGGAGCCATAGGGCTCAGCTTTCCTAGCTGTGGCTTGGCCCAGGCTCTGGGAAGCCTGCCTTTTCTCACTCAGCAAAGGAGGAGAAGCTTCCTGGCTTATGGAGACAAGGGGAGGATATAGGCTAAGAGATTCCAAGCTGTCTCCTTAGGCAAAGCACACAGAATGAAATCCAGGGGATTGTGCTGAAATGAGAGCCTGAGAGTTTCAAATTGCTTCATTTTTGTTCCAAGGAAGCCCTGGGGCTGTGGCATGGGTCCATCCCTGAAAGTCTACAAGTTGAAGTATTGTGGCCTGGGGATGGGGACTGAGGTAGGGCTCAGGAACCAGGACATAGGAGAAGGTCTAACCATCCATGGCACCCCTGCACTAGGCAGGGCAGAGCTCACCTTGGTAAAGTCTTCATGAGAAGCCAGAGCTAGCAAAGATGCAGGAAGGGACCAATAATTCAAGTCAAAGAAGAAGAGCCCTGGGAACATGAAGCCCTGGCTGGAGCTGTGGGTTGGAACCTGGGGTGGAGTAGTCATGGAAAGAGACAGCCAGCCTGCTTTTCTACGATGGGGGCCGCCCCAGCATGCCTTATTGAAGGTCATGTTTTGTTGTTGAGGCTTCATTGTTGAACAATAAAGAAGGGATTGGCATGACTGACACATGGCCCAACATGAGCAAAAGAAAGGAGACAGAGTAGAATGCCTAGAGAGGCCACCCTGGGTAGTCTTGAGTCAGATGGGGAGAGGGCCAAGAGGACCCAGGGCATACTAAAAGTTTATGAGCAGGAAGAAGCTGACATTGGTATTTCTGCATGTAAAACCCCAGCTCTGGGCTTCCCTGGTGGTCTAGGGGTTAAGAATAAGCCTGCCAGTGCAGGAGACATGGGTTTGATCCCTGGTCCAGGAAGATCTCACATGCTGAGGAGCAACTAAGCCCGAGTGCACAGTTACTTGACATGTGAGTGACTAGAGCCTGTACTCTGCAACAAGAGAAGCCACTGAAATGAGAAGTCCGGGCACCACAACAAAGAGTAGTCCTTGCTTGCTACAGCTAGAGAACGCACACGCACAGCAATGAAGACTCAGCTCAGGCAAAAATAAAGAAAGAAATAAAGAAAAGACTTAAAAAAAAAAAAAAGCCTGGCCCCATTTTCAGGGTCCACACTCAAATGTTACCCCATCTAGAGAGTTCTGTCATAATCTAGGGTCAGAATACATCCCAAAATACATTCCTCTGTGATTCTGTATCTGTCACTTGTTATCACAGGTGCCTTGTACTGGAGTTAGTTTTGAGTGTCTCTCCCAACAGCCTGATCTCTCTGTGGATGGCACCCCACAGCAGGGCACCCCCAGGTTAGCACCTGGCTCTCAGGAAAATGAGGAGCTAAAGGGAGGCAGCAGGATGTGGGAAGTCCTTTCAGAATCCTGCTTCCCCAGGGAGGTTCCAGGACCACCTACCTCCCAGACACCTGGGCTGTTTGTTTAGAATTCACCCCTGACTTGCCAAATCTGACTTTACAAGGCGAACCCCCTAAGTCTTCACTTGTTTGCTTTCCTTTAAAATTAACATTAATGGAGCTTCTCTGGTGGCTCAGCATTGAAGAATCCACCTGCCAATGCAGGAGACATGGGTTTGATCCCTAATCTGGGAAGATCTCACATGCCACGAAGCAACTAAGCCCATGCACCACAACTACTGAGTTTGTGCCCTAGAGCCTGGGAGCCACAGTTACTGAAGTCCCTGCACCCTAGAGCCCGTGCTCCACAAAGAGAGAAGCCACTTCAATGAGAAGCCTGCACACCACAACTAGAGAAAAGCCCAGGCAGCAACAAAGACCCAGCACAGTCAAAACTAAATAAATAAAGTTAATGAAGTATAATTATGTGTAATAAAATATACCCATTGTAAGAGTAAAGTTTGATGAGTTTTGGTAATTTTACAGTCATGTACTCATCATCTCAGTCATAATATGGAGTATTTATTTCACACCAGAAAGTTTTCTCATGCCCCTTTGCAGTTAATCAACTACCCTCCTTGGCTCCAGATGACCACTTCTTTTTATTTCTAAAGATTAGTTCCAGGACTTCATATAAATGGAAACATGTGATGTGGTAGGTTGAATGGTAGTTCCAAAGATGTGTCCTAATTGCTGGAACCTGTAAATGTTACCTTATTTGGAAAAACTGTCCCTGCAGTTGGGGCTTCCCGGGTGGCTCAGCAGTAAAGAATCCGCCTGCAATGCAGGAGACTCAGGAGATGTGGGTTTGATGGGTCTGGAAGATTCCTTGGAGGAGGAAATGGCAACCCACTCCAGTATTCTTGCCTAAGAAATCCCATGGACAGAGGAATCTGGTGTGCTATGGTCCATAGGGTGGCAAAGAGCCAGACACACTGAAGTGACTGATTCCATCTCTGCAGATGGGATTAAGTTAATGATTTTGAGATGAGGAAATAATTCTGGATTATTTGGGTGGGTCCTGAATGCCATTGAACATGTTTTTATAAGAGAGAAGTAGAGGGAGATTCAACACTACACACACACAAGAAGACGTCAATGTGAAGACGGTGGCAAAAATTGGAGTGATGTGGCTGTAAGCCAAGGAATGCTGGTAGCCACCAGAGTCTGGAAGAGACAACGGATGGATTCTCTCCCAGTGCCTCTGAAGGGAGGGCTGCTGTACTGGGACCTGGATTTCAGTCTCCTGGTATCCAGAACCCTGAGAGAATAAATTTCTGTTGTTTTAAGCCAAGGTTGTTTTAAACAACCTTAAGTTGTTTTAAGGCTGTGGTAATTTTTCACAGCAGCTCAAGGAAATGAATGCACATGGAATATAATTTTCTGTGTCTAATTTCTTTTGCTTGGATTGATTTTAATATTCCTCCACGATATTTGTGTTCACAGCTCATTTTCCTTAGTATTGCAGTCATATGTCACTGTATGGATATACCATGATTTGTTTATTCATTTTACCTATTGATGAATATTTGAATTATTTCCAGATTCAGAGGACTGTGAATAGAGCTGTTATAAACAAGTTCCTGTGTGTGTGTGTACATGTATCCTATTTTTCTTGGGTAACAATCAGGAGTGAAGTTGTTGGATTATGCTATAAGTATGTTTAAATTAATATGAAACTATCAAATACTTTCCCAAAGTGGTCATACCAGTTTGAATTCCCATGAACAGTGTATGAGAGTTCCATTACTTCAGTTCCCACTAACACATGATTTTGTCAGTCTTTCATCTATTATAGATGTATATGCATTATATATAATAAATAAAAATATGTAATTTAACTTTAATTGAAATTATAATCTATAATAAATGCACATATTTATGCTAGAGTTATAGGTTATATTTAATAAATATATATGTACTATATATATAATAAATATCCTAGTACATACATATATTCAACTTTATTTGAAAAAGACTTACTTGTTTAAAAAAATGCTTCTTTTTTCCAAAAAACATAAGTTAAGGACTTCCCTGGTGGTCCAATGGTTAGGAATCTGTCTGCTAATGCAGGGGACACAGGTTCAATCCCTGACCTGGGAAGATCCTGCATGCCTTGGAGCAACTAAGCCCGTGTGCCACGACTACCGAGCCTGTGTGCCCTAGGGCCCATGCTCTGCGACAGGAGAAGTCATGGCAACCAGAAGCCCATGCACCACAACTAGAGAAAGTCCTCCACATCAACGAAGACCCAGCACAGCCAAAATAGTTTAAAAAGCTCATGGTAAGTGATGTACATAGGTGATACTCTAATAGTACTGGAAGATCAGAAAATCTGTAGTAGTTTTATCTATAGAAATAGCTAAATATGAGCCAAAATGATATTTAGTGTAAAGTGTAGATATTAAGTGTAAAGTTGTAGACTTACTGAAATCTTTCATTTTTACTTTCTAATTTTGTATTAAAAATTAACATGATTCTTCAAATGTTGTGTCACAATTTTTACCAACGGAATGCTTCATGATTTTGCATGTTATCCTTGCACAGGGGCCATACTTATCTCTGTATTCAAATTTTTGAATGTGTAGAGGTACTCCCCTGTGGTTTCAATTTGCATTTCCCTAATTGAGCACTTTTGGGTGTGCTTATTGGTCATTTGTATATCTTTCTGAAACAGCTGTGCAAACTTTTGCCCATTGTGTATGTAGGAGATGTTTAATTTCTTACTGAACTTTAAGAGTTCCTTGTTTATTCTGGATACAAGTCCTTTGTTGAATATAAATACTGCAAATCTTTCCCCCCAGTCTGTGGCTTTCCTTTTCATTTCCTTGACAGCAAATTTCAAAGAGTGGAAGTCTTTTGATACAGTTCAGATTTCCAATTTTCCCCCATATAGTTAGTGGTTTTTGTTCACTACCTAAGAAATCTTTCCCTACGAAGGTCACAAAGATTTTCTCCTGTTTTCTTCTAGAAGTTTGCTAGTTTTAACTTTTGTGTTTAGGTCTGTGTTACATCTTGAGTTATTTTGTGTGTGTGATGTAAGAGCTGAGATCAACTCTTATTCTTACAGGTATTCAGGTTTTTTTCAGTGCCATTTATTGAAAAGACTGGTTTCCCCCATTGAATTACCTTGGTTCCTTTGTTGAAAATCAGCATGTAGGTTGTTTATCTACTCACCCATGGATGGATCATGTGTTTTTTTTTTAAATTTATTTTAAAATTATTTATTTATTTATGGCTATGCTGGGCCTTCATTGCTTTTGCACAGGCTTTCTCTAGTTGTGGCAAGCAGGGGTTACTCCTCATTGTGGTGTGAGGGCTTTTCATTGCAGTGGCTTCTCTTGTTGCAGAGCACAGGCTCTAGGTGCTTGGGCTTCAGTAGTTGTGGCACACAGGCTCAGTAGTTGTGGCTTGTGGGCTCAGTTGCTCCACAGCTTGTGGAATCTTCCCAGACCAGGGATTGAACCCATGTCCCCTGTATTGGTAGGCAGATTCTTATCCACTGCACCACCACTGAAGTCTGGATCATGTGTTTTTGAGGCGACTGGAAGATATTACTTTTTAGATTTCTTTTCCCTAATGATCTGTGGCTCAAATTTGCATTATTAATGAGCACCTCTGGTGATTCTTGTATGACTAATGTATGAGACCGCTGGCTTGTACGGCAGTGGTTCCTAGTCAGGAATGTGAATGATTATTACCCAATGCCAGGGCTCTACCTCCAAAGGGCCAGATTTAGCAGATCTGGAGGAAACTTCCAGAAGAAAACTTCCCTAAGAGCTAATGATACTTTACTTAAGAACAATGGGTACACTCTCTCCTTTGCATGCAAATGTTCCTTAGACACATGATGACTGGCTTTTCTGCTGGGCTCTGAGGTGCCTCAGTGAACATGGTTTGGTAGAGGCATCAATAAGCAAACAGGCCAGTGCAATCCCACAAGTGGGGTGTAAATGAAGCAAACAGAGCCTTGTGGGAAGAGTGGGTGAATCTGGTGGACCTGGGTGCCACTGTGAATGCTGCAGCTGGAGATTCAGGGTGCCCCTGTTTGTCCCGCAAAGATCCCCATGAGGCCTGGCTGCACCTTCGTGCTGGTTAGACCCTGAGCGTGAATTCCTTCTTGTGGTGAAGACGGCACGTCACGTTCCCTCCACGCGTGGACTTTCTGGCTTTGTCTTGAGACGGCTGCGTCATGCTGTCTCCAGGTGCCCTGTCCCTAGTGGAAAATTTTGGTCTCTGGAGGTGTGGAGAGAAGGCAGCTCTGTTGGTTCTGGTGGATTCTGTGACCGCTGAGCCATCCACATAACTTGGTCTTGGTCCATGCTGCCCTGTTTGTTTGCCGTCTGGGTCGCTTCTCCTAGTAGGGTGAACTGTCCCCCTTGCCTAATTTCACACCAGACCTGAAGCAACTTGGCCTTTCTTCCTGCCCGCCTCCTTCTGATCAGTGCTTCTGGGAGCGTTATTCAGCCTGATGGCTCAAAATGTACAAACCCATCTCAATAGACAGGGCACCCAGGTGCCAGAGGCATTAACCAAGCTCAACTTTAAGTGGTTTTCTTTCTGGTCTGGGCTAGAGCCCTGCAGTTGTGTAAGAAGTGGGGAGCCTGTTTGCTGTTCCATAGAATGGTCCAGAAACTCCTGCAACTGGCAGTTGCCCTGGAAGTGAAGGTAGCCTGGGTGCTCTAGCTCTGAAATTGGTCAGAAACAGTGGCTATCAAAGTGGGCTTCCCAGGTGGCTCAGTGGTGAAGAACCCACATGCCAATGCAGGAGACACAGGAGACGTGGGTTCAATCCCTGGGTCAAGAAGATCCCCTGGAGGAGGAAATGTCAACATGCTCCAAAATCCTGTGGACGGAGGAGCCTGGCAGGCTACATTCCATGGGGTCACAAAGAGAGGCTTTCATTTTAGTATGGCTGATTGTGTTAGTTGGGTACCTAGGCTAACTTTGTTGGCCATACAAACAAATTGGACTTACAAACGCGCTCTCAGAACAGAACTCGTTCATACATAGGGGACTTAGTTATAGACATTCTTCAAGTTGGGCCCTACATACCATTATCTTTCTGTTCAAAGTCAGTTATAACTGTTCAAACTTCATTCTTTTATATGTGAATGCCCAGTCTTCCTACCACCATTTGTTGAAGAGACTGTCCATTCTCTGTTGAATGGCCTCCATTGAATGGCACCCTTGTTGAAAGTTATTTGACCATATATATTCAAGGACTTATTTCTGGGATCACTAGTTTATTCCATTAGTCTATATGTCTATCTGTATGAGAGTGCTACACTGTTCTGGTTATTATAGCTTTGTCATAAATTTCTCTACGTCACTTTAAAAATATTTAGTTTTTGTGTTTTCACAAATGTGTGTGTGTGTGTAAACCTGTGTGTGAATACAGCTTAAAGAGTCTATTATACTTTAAGGTTTATTACCCTGCCTCTCAAGTCAGGCCCTTCTTTGTTTTTTTGCTCCCTGGAGGCAACCACTTCAATTCTTTTATCTTTTTCATTTGGAATTCATCTCAATACACTTAATCAATGTTAACATAGTGATATTTCTTCATTTTTTAGGTTCTAGGCATGATCTATTGATTTCTCATTGTGTTGGAAATGAAGATTTAGCTCTCATTAAGTGCATACTTTCTATCCCCTTCATCCTCCCAGAAGAGTTAAATCATAACTTTGGACAAGTCAGTATATAGCACTACTCTGATGATGGAAGGGCTTTCCTGGTGGCTCAGTGGTAAAGAATCCACCTGCCTGTGCAGAAGATACAGGTTTGATCCCTGGATTGGGAAGATTCCCTGGGGAAGGAAATGGCAACCCACTCCATTGCCTGGGAAATCCCATGGACAGAGGAGCCTGGTGGGCTACGGTCCATGAGGTTGCAAGAGAGTTGGACACACCTTAGTGACTAAACAACAACAACGTGACAGTGGAAATGTGCTTTATAGCTGGGCCGTGTAGAACCCGGACATTTAGCTTCTTTTCTTACAGAACTTTTTGTTTTCCATTGACATCAGAATACTATTGGAGAAGGCAATGGCACCCCACTCCGGTACTCTTGTCTGGAGAATCCCATGGACGGAGGAGCCTGGTAGGCTGCAGTCCATGGGGTCACTAAGAGTCGGATACGACTGAGCGACTTCACTTTCACTTTTCACTTTCCTGCATTGGAGAAGGAAACGGCAACCCACTCCAGTGTTCTTGCCTGGACAATCCCAGGGATGGGGGAGCCTGGGGGGCTGCCGTCTATGGGGTTGCACAGAGTTGGACACGACTGAAGTGACTTAGCAGTAGCAGAATACTATTATTTGTTTGTCATGTTTTCTACGTATGTATCGTTAATTCAACCTCAGATGATGTCTGGGAGCTCCCTTGGCACAACTCTGCTGAACATGAGGAAGCCTATAGCTTAGAGATGGGTCATGTATCTAAGAACAGGGCACCTTCCCTTGTTAGGAAAAGGCTTGTTCATCAACAGGCAATTGAAAGTATTTATCTGTCTTGGAGTGTGCTTAGTCCCTCAATTGTGTTTGACTCTTTTGCAAGCCAGATGCCTGTGAGGCTTCTCTATCCATGGGATTTCCCAGGCAAGGATACTGGTATGGGTTGCCATTTCCTTCTCTAGGGGATCTTCCCAACCCAGGGATTGAACCCGCATCTCCTGTGTCTCCTGCCTTGGAAGGTGGATTCGTTGGCGTTCCTTCTGTATATAAGGTGCTGCGCTAGGGTGATATGGATGGATGTGATAGTATTTTGCACCAGGTACTTACACTTGAATAGGAAGGATGGTATTGAGGCAATCTTTCTGATTTGAAGCAAACTTTGATGAGAGTAGAAGAGCAACTGCAAATTTGAGAAAGGACAGATTAGAAGCAGTTATTTCTAAGTAGAAGATTCAGGGAAAGCTTTAGTGGGGAGGAGATATTGAAGCTGAATTAAGTGTTCAATGGGAAGAGTTACTGGTTCAGAGAGAATGGCATTTAGGTGCAGGGAGAAAGGGCAGCAAAGGTACAGAAATTGGGAAGTATACTGTGGGTTGAGGGAAAGACCAGTGTGGCCACAGTGTGGACTATGTGGGGATGCAGCAGTCAAAGCAGAGCTGATTCTGTGCTTGAGCATCTCTGTGCTGGGACTGGGTTCAGTCTGTTATAGGCACCAAACTAGTGGTTCCCAAAATGGTATCCTCGGACTTCCCTGGTGGTCCAGGGTTCAGACTCTGGGATCCCAAATGCAGGGGGCGTGAGTTTGATCCCTGGTCAAAGAACTAGGATCCTGTATGCTGCATGATGCAGCCAAAAAATCTTATAACCTGGGAACTTGCTGTTTGTTTATCTTTGACTGCGTTGGGTCTTCACTGCTGCGTGCGGACTCCCTCCAGTTGTGGCAAGCGGGCTTCTCATTGCAGTGGCTTCTCTTATTGCAGAGCATGGACTCTAGGGCACACAGGCTTCAGTAGTTGCAGCACAAAGGCTCAGCAGCCCTGCGCTTGTGGGATCTTCCCAGGCCAGGAATCGAACTCATATCCTCTGCATTGGCAGGTGGATTCTCAACCACTGGACCATCAGGGAAGCCCTGGGAACTTGTTAGAAATGAAAGTTTTTGGGCTTCCCAGGTGGCGCTAGTGGTAAAGGACCTGCCTGCCAATGCAGGAGAAATGAAAGCTCTTAAGTCCCACTTAGATTCATGGAATCAAAAACTCTGGGAGTAGGGCCTAGCAATCTGTGTTTTAGCAAGCCCTAGATGGTTCTGAAGCATGCTAATGATTGAGAACCATTGTACCATACAATTTGATACTTACAACAGTGCCATAGCTGGGCACTCACTGTCTATGCTGTACATATGGGGAAGTTGTCTCAGAGTGAGTAGGTAACTTACCAAGGTCCAGAGGGATGCTGAAGCTGGCTTGCATGTGGCTCTTGAAAGCAAATTATAAGCATCGCTTCCCAGCCCTAAATTTAGTGATGTCATATTGGTAGCTTGAAACTGGCCATAATGGAAGTATTAATACCATGGAAATTGGCAAATGCTGCGAATCAGGGCGTCAAGCCCACCTTGAGAGCCAGTTGTTAAACATTCACCAGCATAGCTCTTTTAGGTCATTCGGTCAGTAAGTGGTTGGTAGGCTTGGGTCTTGAACCCTGACAGCCTGGCTCCCAAGTGCATGCTCTTAAACCACTAGGTTAAACTTATTCTGAAAGTCTGGAAAGCCGGTTTGGGGCCCACAATGTGGAATCTTTAAGTGCATGTTGAAAATCTGGGCTTTATTCGGTACACACTGGATTTTTCAGAATTCTGAACAGGTAAGTGATATGATGGTATGTTTAGGCAGGAGAGTGAAATTGTTGGCTGTGGCTTCTCCTTTTGCAAATATGCTGAAAAGATGGGATAAGAGGGTGTTGTAAGGCAAGTTAAAATACATAGTTGCACTTCATGGCGAATGGCCTCAGCAGCCAAGTGTTGCCCATTCGTAGAAGAGGTCGTGAAGCCCTGCAGAGCAGAGGCCTCTTGCCTCACAAAGCCTCCTTGTTCTTCAAGAGAAAGGTCCCCTGTCTCTTACTCCAAACATCTGCCACAGCACATATTGGGCTTGACGCAGCTCTGCTGGCCAGACGTGTCCCAGGAGTCCCTGGTCCAGGGTGAGCATTCACTCTGCAGCCACTGTAGCTGACCACGTGGTCACTTACGAACACTCACTCCCGTTTCCTCACAGAACCTCGAGGGTTTCAAGGCCTCCCTCAAGTCAAGGAGCCGCATGCCTCCTGGGAGGCTGGACAACCCTTGGATCCCAGAGGGTGAATCCTGATTGGGCTTAAGCCAGTAGTTCTCAAACTTTTTGGTCTCAAGACTGTTAAAAATTGGGCTTCCCAGGTGGCATGGTGGTAAAGAATCCACATGCAATGCAGGAGATGGTCCGAAATGCAGGAGATGGCGGTTCGATCCCTAGGTCAGGAAGATCTTCTGGAGAAGGAAATGGCAACCCACTCCAGTATTCTTGCCTGGGAAATCTCATGGACAGAGGAGCCTGGTGGGCTATGGTCCATGGGGTCACAAAGAGTCAGATGTGACTGAGCAACTAAACAGCAACAAGCTTTTGTTCATGTGTTGTATCAATTATATTAGCATATTAGAAATTAAAACAGAATTTTTAATATTTATGTATTTTGTTGCACTGGGTTCTAGTTGAGTCACCTGAGATCTTGGTTGGATCGTGCGGGATCTTTTCTTCCTGTGTATGGACTCTTTAGTTGTGGCCTGGGGGCTTAGAAGTTGCGGCGCTTAGGCTTAGTTTCTCCTCGGCATGTGGGATCTTAGCTCCCCAACCAGAGATTGAACCCGCGTCCCCTGAATTGCAAGGTGGATGGATTACCAACCACTGGACCACCAGGGAAGTCCCCTGAAGCTGAGAATTTAAAATTTATTAATTCATTTACAAACAACTCATTACATGTTAACATATGTTTATGACAGAAATATTAATAACCTCAGATATGCAGATGACACTACCCTATGGCAGAAAGTGGAGAACTAAAGAGCCTCTTGATGAAAGTGAAAAAGGAGAGTGAAAAAGTTGGCTTAAAGCACAACATTCAGAAAACAAAGATCATGGCATCCCGTCCCATCACTTCATGGCAAATAGATGGAGAAACAGTGAAAACAGTGGCAGACTTTATTTTTGGGGGCTCCAAAATTACTGCAGATGGTAAGTGCAGCCATGAAACTAAAAGACGCTTACTTCTTGGAAGAAAAGTTATGACTAACCTAGACAGCATATTAAAAAGCAGAGATATTACTGTGCCAACAAAAGTCCATCTAATCAAGGCTATGGTTTTTCCAGTAGTCATGTATGGATGTGAGAGTTGGACTATAAAGAAAGCTGAGTGCTGAAGAATTGATGCTTTTGAACTGTGGTGTTGGAGAAGACTCTTGAGAGTCCCTTGGACTTCAAGAAAATCCAACCAGTCCATCCTAAAGGAAATCAGTCCTGAGTGTTCATTGGAAGGACTGATGTTGAAGCTGAAAGTCCAATACTTTGGTCACTTGATGTGAAGAGCTGCCTCATTTGAAAAGACCCTGATGCTGGGAAAGATTGAAAGCAGGAGAAGGGGATGACAGAGGATGAGATGGTTGGATAGCATCACCAACTCAATGGACATGAGTTTGAGTAAACTCTGGGAGTTGGTGATGGACAGGGAGGCCTGGTGTGCTGCGATTCATGGGGTCACAAAGAGTCGGACACGACTGAATGACTGAACTGAACTGATGACAAATTAGCATATTGCTTTTGAACTGTGGTGTTGGAGAAGACTCTTGAGAGTCCCTTGGACTGCAAGGAGACCCAACCAGTCCATTCTGAAGGAGATCAGCCTTGGGATTTCTTTGGAAGGAATGATGCTAAAGCTGAAACTCCAGTACTTTGGCCACCTCATGTGAAGAGGTGACCCATTGGAAAAGACTCTGATGCTGGGAAGGATTGGGGGCAGGAGGAGAAGGGGACGACAGAGGATGAGATGGCTGAATGGCATCACTGACTCGATGGACGTGAGTCTGGGTGAACTCCGGGAGTTGGTGATGGACAGGGAGGCCTGGCATGCTGCGATTCATGGGGTCGCAGAGTCGGACACGACTGAGCGACTGAACTGAACTGAACTGAACACAAAAATATTTCATGGGACTATCTAGGTGTAAAAGAGAGAAGTATTCATGTATTGTACAGCTGAAATTTTCTGTGGAAGTAAATCTTACCCCACACAAGAGATTACTATGTGGCTTGATGGATGTGCTAATTAGCTTGGTTGGGGTAATCATTTTATAATGTAACATCTGTATCAAAACATCATGCTGTATAACCTAAATATATACAACTTTTATTTGTCAGTCATACCTCAATAAAGCAGGGGGAGAAAAGAAAGAAAGAAAAAAAGAAGTATTTGAATAGCTTTTTCATATAATTATTTTTCTTTGATACTGCACCAAAACTCAACAAAAAGTAGTTTTGAAAAAGTTAGCTGTAATTTGATATCTGAAATGAGGTCAATGAACTTTTCATACCCTCTTGTGAGAAAATCTATTGATGTACCTTTTACTTTGGGTGGATCGTCTACCCATTTGTGATCGTTTGGAAAATACTGGTATGCACATATTCCAAATGTTGACACATTTTGTTATACAGCATAAGAAACAAAAATCGTATTTGTTAATGTCACCACCAGAAAAGTTTGTATTGGAAAGCTGCCAAAGTCATGGCGTCAACGCAAGTTTTACAAAATTTGAATTTTTGTTTGAATGTCATCATTGGCTGCAAACACTGGTTTTTCTTGAAATGACAGGCTCACTTTGTTCATCTTTAAGAAAATGTCTATCAAATACACAAGTTTGAATAACTATAGTTTGGCAGTTGTTGTTCCACATAAAAATTATGTTCTCTGCAAAAAGTGGCTAGTTTAGTTTATCACTCAGTTGTACAAATGCTTTTTCTCTAGGTAAGCATTTTCATACATCAGTTATGCTTTTTATGCTTTATGCATAATTTTCATTTCATCACATAGGATATTAAAATATGACATTAAAAAAGTCATGCTTAGGTGTTTAGAGTTAATAAAATTAGTAGTTCTCACTGCTTCATCAAGGACATCCTAAAGTGAAACTGGCTTTTATTCAAACTGGGAGAGCACGATACCAAAGTATACAATGATAGTACAGTTTGCCACTGCCTGGGTGCTATGACCTCAGCAGTTTAACCCACCTTGCTTTTGCTTCATCAGTGCAAATGTCAACATGGTTGATAACCCTTAAGATAAATCCATAAGATTCAAAAAAGTTCTTCAATGCTAAATATTTCAGCACCACTGGTGTCTGTTGCCAAGCATCTACATGAAAGATCTTCTTTGATGATTAGTTGGTGTTGATCCTGAACAAATACAAACAAAGCAGCTGATCTAGCTACCCCTGTGTATTTATCCGTTTATAAGACAGACATACGTTTCTTCTGATAAGAGATCAATTCCGTCTTCATGTTGACAGCTAAACTGTTCATTTGACAAACTGCTGTACCACCTGGAAGTGGAGTGCTGTGATTCAGTGTTGTTCAGGAGTGTCCACTGGACAAGACTTTCTTAGTCTTTCCATTGATGCAGTTTTAAGACTTACTCTGTCAGACGCTGCTGTGGCTTTTTCATTTCTAGTTTGAAAAGCTGTAAGAAAGCATTTTTGGCTTTTTGAGAGTTCATAATGTCTACATTTAAAATATTCAGTTGGGGACTTCCCTGGTCGTCCAGAGGTGGAGAATCAGCCTGCCAACAGGTTTGATTCCTGGCCAGGGAAGATTCCACATGCCACGGGGCAACTAAGCCTATGCACCCCAACAACTGAGCCCTCGTGCCTGAACGTGTTAGTCGCTCAGTCGTGTCAGTCTCTTTGTGACCCCATGGACTGTAGCCCTACAGGTTCCTCTGTCCATGGAATTCTCCAGGCAAGAATACTGGAGTGGGTAGCCATTCCCTTCTCCAGGGGATCTTCCCGACCCAAGGATCAAACCCAGGTCTCCTGCATTGAAGGCAGATTCTTTGCTGTCTGAGCCACCAGGGAAGTCAACAAGAGAAGCCACTGCAGTGAGAGACCTGTGCACCACAGCTAGAGTGTAGGCTTCGCCTGCTGCAACTAGAGAAAGCCCAAAGGCAGCAGCAAAGACCCAGTGCAGCCCAAAATAAATAAATAGAAACAATTAAACTAAAAAATGAAATATTTCATTCCTTTTTCTTTTTTTTTTAATTTTTAATTTTTATTTTATTTTTAAACTTTACATAATTGTATTAGTTTTGCCAAATATCAAAATGAATCCGCCACAGGTATACATGTGTTCCCCATCCTGAACCCTCCTCCCTCCTCCCTCCCCATACCATCCCTCTGGGTCGTCCCAGTGCACTAGCCCCAAGCATCCAGTATCGTGTATCGAACCTGGACTGGCAACTTGTTTCTTACATGATATTTTACATGTTTCAATGTCATTCTCCCAAATCTTCCCACCCTCTCCCTCTCCCACAGAGTCCATAAGACTGTTCTATACATCAGTGTCTCTTTTGCTGTCTCGTACACTGGGTTATTGTTACCATCTTCCTAAATTCCATATATATGCGTTAGTATACTGTATTTATGTTTTTCCTTCTGGCTTACTTCACTCTGTATAATAGGTTCCAGTTTCATCCACCTCATTAGAACTGATTCAAATGTATTCTTTTTAATGGCTGAGTAATACTCCATTGTGTATATGTACCACCGCTTTCTTATCCATTCATCTGCTGATGGATATCTAGGTTGCTTCCATGTCCTGGCTATTATAAACAGTGCTGCGATGAACATTGGGGTACACGTGTCTCTTTCCCTTCTGGTTTCCTCAGTGTGTATGCCCAGCAGTGGGATTGCTGGATCATAAGGCAGTTCTATTTCCAGTTTTTTAAGGACTCTCCACACTGTTCTCCATAGTGGCTGTACGAGTTTGCATTCCCACCAACAGTGTAAGAGGGTTCCCTTTTCTCCACACCCTCTCCAGCATTTATTATTTGTAGACTTTTGGATCGCAGCCATTCTGACTGGCGTGAAATGGTACCTCATAGTGGTTTTGATTTGCATTTCTCTGATAATGAGTGATGTTGAGCATCTGTTCATCTGTTTGTTAGGCATCTGAATGTCTTCTTTGGAGAAATGTCTATTTAGTTCTTTGGCCCATTTTTTGATTGGGTCGTTTATTTTTCTGGAGTTGAGCTGTAGGAGTTGCTTGTATATTTTTGAGATTAGTTGTTTGTCAGTTGCTTCATTTGCTATTATTTTCTCCCATTCTGAAAGCTGTCTTTTCACCTTGCTAATAGTTTCCTTTGATGTGCAGAAGCTTTTAAGGTTAATTAAGTCCCATTTGTTTATTTTTGCTTTTATTTCCAATATTCTGGGAAGTGGGTCATAGAGGATCCTGCTGTGATGTATGTCAGAGAGTGTTTTGCCTATGTTCTCCTCTAGGAGTTTTATAGTTTCTGGTCTTACGTTTAGATCTTTAATCCATTTTGAGTTTATTTTTGTGTATGGTGTTAGAAAGTGGTCTAGTTTCATTCTTTTACAAGTGGTTGACCAGATTTCCCAGCACCACTTGTTAAAGAGATTGTCTTTAATCCATTGTATATTCTTGCCTCCTTTGTCAAAGATAAGGCGTCCATATGTGCATGGATTTATCTCTGGGCTTTCTATTTTATTCCATTGATCTATATTTCTGTCTTTGTGCCAGTACCATACTGTCTTGATAACTGTGGCTTTGTAGTAGAGCCTGAAGTCTGGTAGGTTGATTCCTCCAGTTCCATTTCTCAAGATCGCTTTGGCTATTCGAGGTTTTAAGAAATGGACAAATTCTTAGAAAAGTACAACTTTCCAAAACTCGACCAGGAAGAAATAGAAAATCTTAACAGACCCATCACAGCATGGAAATTGAAACTGTAATCAAAAATCTTCCAGCAAACAAAAGCCCGGGTCCAGACGGCTTCACAGCTGAATTCTACCAAAAATTTAGAGAAGAGCTGACACCTATCGTGCTCAAACTCTTCCAGAAAATTACAGAGGAAGGTAAACTTCCAAACTCATTCTATGAGGCCACCATCACCCTAATACCAAAACCTGACAAAGATGCCACAAAAAAAAGAAAACCACAGGCCAATATCACTGATGAACATAGATGCAAAAATCCTTAACAAAATTCTAGCAATCAGAATCCAACAACACATTAAAAAGATCATACACCATGATCAAGTGGGCTTTATCCCAGGGATGCAAGGATTCTTCAATATCCGCAAATCAATCAATGTAATACACCACATTAACAAATTGAAAAATAAAAACCATATGATTATCTCAATAGATGCAGAGAAAGCCTTTGACAAAATTCAACATCCATTTATAATAAAAACTCTCCAGAAAGCAGGAATAGAAGGAACATACCTCAACATAATAAAAGCTATATATGACAAACCCACAGCAAACATTATCCTCAATGGTGAAAAATTGAAAGCATTTCCTCTAAAGTCAGGAACAAGACAAGGGTGCCCACTTTCACCATTACTATCCTTTTTCTTTAAACTCTGATTTTAAAATGATGCCACAATTCAAATGGCTCCACTGGGGCTGGAGCAGGGGTGAGGCAAGTGAGTGCCGAGGACACAGGATTTAAAGGGGTGCCCACTCTGCCTCCCTGCACTTGCAGGAGTCTGAGAGGAAGTGTCTCTTGATATTCTGCACCTGGGCACCTCACTAGCTTCTCCCTGGAACTGGCCCTGGGCACCGTAACACTATTCAGAAATGTTCTGTTGCATAAGACACAATGAGGTAAATAATTAATTTCTCTAAAGCAGAGGGAGAGATTGCTTTCATCCTATATTTGCTTCTTACTCACAGTGTCTCCCATTCCGGGTGGCACTAAGTGGTAAAGAACCCACCTGCCAAGGCAGGAGATGTAAGAGATGAGGGTTCAATCCCTGGGTCAGGAAGATCCCCTGAAGGACGGCATGGCAACCCACTCCAGTATTCTTGCTCGGAGAATCCCATGAACAGAGGAGCCAGTCCATGGGGTCACAAGAGTTGGACATGACTAAAGCGACTTAGCCCGTGCACAGCACACCAGTTGTCAGCAAACTCTTTGACATATTACTTTCATCTTCTTCAGGATGTTTAGATTTAGTGATAGGCTGAGAAAGGGAGTCTTCTAAGCATGTCTTTTAAAGCTACTGATCAATGTAAGAAAATATATATTATAAATAAAATTTTAAATTCAGAATAAAATATTATTAAATTCGAAAGTAAGAGTCAGAGATCCAATTTAAAAATTAGGAAAACTTTTTGAACATTTAGTGAATAGTATTTCAAAATGGGGATTCCCTGATGGCTCAGACAATAAAAAATCTGCCTGCATTGCAGGAGACCTAGGTTCGATCCCTGGCTTGGGAAGATCCTCTGGAGAAAGGAATGGCTACCCACTCCAGTGTTCTTGCCTGGAGAATTACAAAACAACAAATTGATACCATCTTTCTAAATTCCATATATATGCATTAGTATACTGTATTTATGTTTTTCCTTCTGGCTTACTTCACTCTGTATAATAGGCTCCAGTTTCATCCACCTCATTAGAACTGATTCAAATGTATTCTTTTTAATGGCTGAGTAATACTCCATTGTGTATATGTACCATAGCTTTCTCATCCATCAATAACCCGGTGTACGAGACAGCAAAAGAGACACTGATGTATAGAACAGTCTTATGGACTCTGTGGGAGAGGGAGAGGGTGGGAAGATTTGGGAGAATGACATTGAAACATGTAAAATATCATGTAAGAAATGAGTTGCCAGTCCAGGTTCGATGCACGATACTGGATGCTTGGGGCTAGTGCACTGGGACGACCCAGAGGGATGGTATGGGGAGGGAGGAGGGTTCAGGATGGGGAACACATGTATACCTGTGGCGGATTCATTTTGATATTTGGCAAAACTAATACAATTATGTAAAGTTTAAAAATAAAATAAAATTAAAAACAAACAAACAAACAAAAAAACAAAACAAAAAAAACCCAAAACAACAAATTGAACTTCTTATGCTTCTGTGTAGGTGCAAAAGAAACTTTGGGATTTTGAAATCATGATTTTTTTTATGATAATGAGGTTACAGGTTATAACAAGCATAACCAAAGATAGCCAATAAAAGCACAGAAATACTGAAACAAACTGAGTTAATCTCTGAAAATGCAATTATTTATGCCTTAAACTTACTTTAATTAGAAAATTCTAGAAAACACAGGAATACACAAGTATATATTTCATGAATTGTTTGAGCAATGACATTATATATCATTATATATCATGTAGCCTCTGGAAAACTCTACTATATACTTGGGAGAGAATTAACATGAACAAAACATATGAAGTCATATATTATTAGGAAAACAGTTTTCACCTTACTGACCCACTTAAAGGGGTCCCTGGATCACGTTTGAAGAACCTCTGGCCTAGTGGCTCAGCTGGTAAAGAATCTACTTGCACCACAGGATATGGTCTGCAATGCAGGAGACTGGGATTCAATCCCTAGGTCAGGAAGATCCCCTGCAGAAGGAAATGGCAACCCACTCTAGTATTCTTGCCTGGGAAGCCCCATGGACAGAAGAGCCTGGTGGGCTACAGTCCAGGGGATTGCAAAGAGTCAGTCACGACTGAGTAACTAAACCATCACCAACTGGTCTAAAGTAGTGTTAACCTTCTTGCCAGTGATTGGCTTAGGCATAGTTATGTGACACAAGTGAAACATGAAGAGAATTCTGCTGCGTAGTTTCTGGGAAGGTTTCCTAGTCCTTAAGAGAGAAATGCAAGAGATAACCTCTTCTTCCACTGGTCATTGTTGGGATTGAATGTAATGCCTGAAACTATTGCAGACATTTCATGCCTTTGAATTTTGCTGATTCATGTCTAACTTTCATACTCCATGTCTAATATGTCAGAAAATACCATTAGCTCTACTGTTAAAATACATCCAGCATCTGACCTTCTTCTACCACCTCCACGCTCCCCTCTCAAGTCCAAGCCATCATCATTTCTCACTTGGATTATTATCAGTTTCCTAATTTTCCTGTTCTCATTGTTCCCCAGGGCAACCAGGTAAGTCTTTTTTATTTTTCCTTCAGGGTAAATCTTTTAAAAAGAAATCCAGGTCATGTCACTCTTCTGTTCAAAACTTTTTGGTAGCTGTCCTTCTCTTAGGATAAAAGCCCAGTCCTTACTATGACCACAGGATGTTCCTGATCTGGCTCCCAGATACATCTTCTGATGCTTGTCCCTCCCTTACTCATTCCATCTTCCCTACTTGCCTTCTGCCCATCAAACAAGCCAAGCATGCTCTTGTCTTAAAACCTTTGCCTAATGCTCTTCTAGATATCTGCATGGCTTAGTTCTAACTAATTCTCCCTTGATTATTCTAGGCATTTGCTCAGAGATGCCTTCCAATTACCCTCAGTCCCACCTGGGAACCCTTACCCCTTTATTCCTGCTTTATTTATTTTTTTTCCATAGCATTACCATCTTTGACATATTACATTGGAGCTTGTTTGTTGCCTCTTTTTCCTGCCAGAATGCAAGTTCCACAAAGGCTTTGCTTTGTTCAGCACTGTAACCTCATCATCTAGAAAAGGGCTTGGTATTTAGTAGAGATCATTAAATGAGATTTCCAGAAAGATAGAAAAAAAAAAAGTGTATGGAATAGAGGAAATAGTGACTAAGAATTTCATAGAATTGAAAGGAAGAACTTGAATTTTAAAAGTTCACAGAGTATTAAATGGGGGCAGATTGACTCAAGACAAACAAATAGTCAAGTTAAGGGCATCACAGAGAAGTCTTAGAACACCGAACACAGGAGAAAATTTTGAGAGTTTACTTTCAGAAAAAACAAAAGAAACAACAGATCATGCACAAATATAAGAATCGTATTGACATTAGATTTCTCACGAGGAAGGAATGACACATGGGAAATGAGGGCTTGTAAATAACTTACTAAGATTTGTCATTCTCTAAAAATAAAATTTTAAGTCAAAATAGGAAAATTGTCTATAACGATCAAGAACCAATTCTGGGTGATATCACCATGGCAGGGTGGGGATGATGGTGAGGAGATGTAGAGACTGGAAAGAGGTGTGTGAGGGCCAAGGGAAAAGAAATTGGTAGTGAAAAACAAACAGAAGTATCATATTTAAATAGGGGGAACAGCTAGAAGAACGAAAATAGAATATACAACTTTCAATCTAGCCTAAAAAAATCTGATTCCTGCAGTGGAAAATAGGAGAGAGAAAACAGAATAAATACAAAATAAGATGGTAAATGCAGTAAGCACAAAGTGAAATGGCTGAAATAAGTCCTAATATTCCAGCAATTAAAATAAATGGAAGTGAATTAAACTCAGTGATCTGACTGGATAATAAAATAAAAAAAAAATGACTAAGCAATATATTGTCTTCCAGAAACGGTGGCAGATAAAGTATTATTCCCCCTTTCCTTATTGCTTTTCTCTGTAGAGGTTGAAACATTAAACTGTTACTCTCTTAGTCTCCATTCCAAGTGAAGTGACCTTGGGACACAGTTCTATCCCTTGAGATGTAAGTGGAAGTCAGCAGGACCAAACTGTCACAGGAAACAATAGAAAACTTGCATAGACCAATAAAGATTTAAAAAAATTGGAATAGTAACCCAAGACTTTCCTATATCAAAAAGCCCTAGGACTAGATAATTATATGGGCCTTTTAAGGGACAATAATCTCCATCTTGTACAAGTTTTCCAGAAAACAGGAATGACATTAATAAAATGATTTCCCGAGGTTAGCATAACCTTGATTTCAAAACTGATGGAAGACATCTTAAGAAAAGAAAATGACAAGCATGTTTAATTTATAAACATAACTGTGAAAATCCTAAGTAAGATATCAGCTGAACTAATCTAAATATGTATTTTTTTTTAATAAGGCACCATAATCAAGTAGAGTTTATCTAAGGAAAGCAAGAATGGCTCAGCATCAGGAAAAAAAATCAATGCAATTCACCATATTAATGAGTAAAGGGGAAAAAAAAACCACACTAATGACAAAGAGATGATCTGTTCCGTTCAGTCAATATATACATGGTTTTTGATAAAATGCACACCTATTTAAGACTCTTAAAATTCTTAGAAAATTAAGGATAGACAGAAACTCTATTGATAAAGGTCATCAACCCAAAATATCATATTTAAAGAGAACTTTTAGAGGCATTCCTTTTAATATTAGGAATTAGACAAGGATGCTTGCTGTTTGACATAGAAATTGAGGTGCTCTGAGTAATAAGACAAGAAAATAAAATGATAGGCAGAACAATTAGGAGGGAAAAATTAAAGCAGTCATTATTTATAGATAAGATGATCAATTACATAAAAATCCATTAGAATCAACAAACCTCTGGCACTACTAAGACAGTTGAACAGATTTATCAGATTCAAGATCAACTTGAAAAAAAAAACCAGCAACATTTCCATACTCCAGGAAAAACCAGCCAGAAAATAAGGTAACATTTATAATGGTAACAAAAATTTTAATGAAAAAATGCTTGAGATATTTATAAATGAAACTTTTAAAATAAAATTACAGTCTTAAATAAATACATGAATAAATGAAGAGAGAGATGTATGCTGTCCAATCCATAGCCCCTAGCCACATGTGAGCCCTTAAAATGTGGCCAGTTCAAATTGAAATGTGACATTAAGTGTAAACACTGGTTTTCAAAGAATTAGTATAACAAAATGATGTAAAGAATTTCATTAGTTGTTAGTTTAGTCATTAAATCGTATCCAACTCTTTGCGACCCCATGGACTGCAGCATGCCAGACTTTCCTGTCCTTCACTCTCATCCGAAGTTTGCTCAAGTTCATGTCCATTGAGTCAGTGATGCTATCTAATCGTCTTATCCTCTGTTGCCCTCTTCTCCTTTTGCCTTCAATCTTTCCCAGCATCGGGATCTTTTCCAATGAGTCAGCTCTTCCCATCAGGTGGCCAAAGTATTGGAGCTTCAGCATCAGTCCTTCCAGTGAATATTTAGGGTTGATTTCCTTTAGGATTGACTGGTTTGATCTCCTTGCCATCCAGAGGACTCTCAAGAGTCTTCTCCAGCAACACAATTTGAAAGCATCTGTTCACATGTGGAAATTTTATATATATATCGGCTTAAACTAATTTCATTTTTCTTTTTACTTCTTAAAAACTGTTGCTACTAAATTGTTAAAATTACATATGTGGCTTACATTTCTGTTACACTGTGGTAGATCATGATCCTGGATGGTATAACTTAACATAGTAATGATATAAATTGTCTTTTAGTTAATATCTATCCAATGCAATTCCAATCACAACTCCAGCAGAGGTCTGTATGTGTGTAACTTAGAAAAATGGTTAAGAAAAGATAGTAAGTGAAAATTTATAGAAGGTGAAACCAGAACTTTTTGAAGAGATACCTTACCTTAGTAGCCATGAGAAAAATAATTTTTAAAAGCAATATTTTAAACTCAAATATTGGTAATCAGTAGAAAATTGAGTAATATCAAGTGCTAATAAGTAAGATGATGAGGAAATGGGAACTCTGTTGCCCTGTTGGTGAAAGTGTAAACTGATTACAGGCATTCAGGAAGCCTATCCAGCAGTACTTAGTGAACCCAAGGGAGTGTGCAACTTGCAAGTCAGCAATCCAAATCCTGGACATGTAAGTCCCAGAATTTCTTGCAAAAGATCGATAAGGGGACACATATATGGCTTGGGCTTCCCAGGTGGGGCTAGTGGTAAAGAACCCACCTGCCAATACAGGAGACATAAGAGACGTGGTTTCGATCCCTGGATTGTGAAGATCCCCTATAGGAGTGCATGGCAACCCACTCCAATATTCTTGCCTAGAGAATCCTGTGGACGGGGGAGGCTGGTGGGCTACAGTCCATAAGGTTGCAAAGAATTGGACATGACTGAGTTGACCTAGCATGCACGCACACACATGGCTGTTCACCTTTATGTTATTTGTGGTGGCTATGAACTGGAAATAACCCAGGTATCCATCAACAGGCAAATGGACCGATGTAGTCAGGGCGTGTGCTGGGCTTTAATGCGGTGGTCCTGTATAGCAGGGCTAATAGCAACACGATACATCTTCCAAATATAGGACCATAATGAAAAAGTTAGAGTGAATTTCTAACAGTACCACTTACAGAAATTAAACTCACAATACTATCTTTTCGAAGGCACGTACACATGAAAAAAGTGTATTAAACAAATTTGAATGCAGTTGTCAATGGAAAAGGATTGGGAGTGAGGATGTGGGGAGAAGAGGAAGAAACGGAAGCTAGAGAAAGTGACTATGTATGGACAAGGCTGCCGTATGACCTTCTTTTGGCTACCTGACACCCTGAAATAAAATAGTAAAATATGATATAAAATAAAATGATAAAAATTTCACCGAGGGGCAAACTGATTTGACTGAATCAGGAGAACAGTTCCTTGTCTTTTGGGGCAAAGCTCTCTGCCCCACATTCTCTCCTGAGAACTCACTTTTTCTTTCAAAGAGGCCTTTCCTGTGGCCTCGCAATACAGCAGGCCTGTGTGAGGCTCCTGGAAACCTGTGTGGAGAGTGCAGAACAAACTGAAACCCACTCTTTCCCCCGAGTTGGGGGGTGGACCGCTTCCCTGGTCAGGCCTGGGAGGCACCTTGGCCAGGCGGGCAGCTTTGCAAAACACAGCGGGGTCTCTGTGCAGGCCTGAGGTAACCCAACAGGAGCGAGACCGCTCCTCCTGGGCCGCAGAGAATGGGCTTCTCTGTGTGCGCTTGTTTGCTTTGGTTTCGAGCTAAAAAAAAAAAAAAAATGATTTCACACATAATTAGGGCTGTGGCAGTGAGATTGTGTTCGAGGTGCTTTTACTGGAAATATCAAGAGGAGGGACAAGGCAGGACTGTGTTCCTCTTCCAGCCGGGGCTAGGAGCTGGAGGAGGAGCCCCAGGCTGCGTGGATCGGACAACAGGCAGTGTTCAGGACAGACAAGCAGCTTTCACGGAGGCAGGCCCAGCTGCGAGGGGCTGAGGTTGACCGTGGAGGTGGCAGTGTGTGGGGTGTGTGGTGCGTGCCTGTGGTGTGTTGGGGTGGGGAGTGCGCCACTCCCCACCCCTGCCTCTCTTTCCCCTTCCCCTTCCTCATCTCCCAGCTGCCTGTGGAGGAGACAGGCGCCCTCAGAGGAAGAGGTGGGGGGAGCTAGGAAGGAGGTGAGAAGGAGGCCGGGGAGAAAGGGGCCGGCCCCAGGAGAAGCTGAAGGGGTGAGGAAACAGATGCCCCCGCACACTTCCACTCGGGTCTGCACAGCCCATGTGCCCAACACCGAGCTGGCCCGGTGGCAGCAGCCTGGCATTGGCGAGCCAGCCCTAAGCCAGGTACCGGGTGATCCTGCCTCTGCCTAGGACTGGACAGATCTCTGGAGCCTTCTGGGCCTCTAACGGCTTCTCCATGCCATTAGGGCTGGACTGTCAGCCTTTTGCAGAAAGACAGCTCATTTAAAAAAAAAAGAAAAAAAAACCTTTCGGGGGCTGGTAGGTCATTGGGGAGGAGTCTGCCTGCTGATGCAGGAGATATGGGTTAGATCCCTGGTCTGGGAAGATCCCACATGCTGCGGAGCAACTAAGCGCCTGCACCACAACTACTGAGCCTGTCCTCTGGAGCCTGAGGACTGCAACGGCTGAGCCCGCACGTGCCGCAACTACTGAAGCCCCTGCACCCAGAGCCCGTGCTTCACGACTAGAGAAGCCACCGAATGCGAAGCCGGTGCACTGCAACAAAGAGTAGCCCCCACTCGCCGCAACTAGAGAAAAGCCTGCGCAGCAATGAAGACCCAGCGCAGCCAATAAATAAATTAAAAAAAAAAAAAAACCTTTTGGGAACACTAAATACCATATCTCCCTCTTAGAGATTCATAGTACATTTTATGAATTAAAAGCTGTGAGGGAGGAGGCCTACAGAAAAATAAAAGCCTGTTTCACTTGGAATTTGTGTAACAGATCACTTTCCAAAACATTTAATTATGAGGATCCCTCCCCCTATTTTGCATAATGTCTATTAAAATCATGAGTATTCAGTTACTATTGATGTATAATAAACCATGTCAAAACTTAGTGGCCTAAAACAACCATTTTATTATGCTCCCAGATTCTGTGAGTCAGAAACTCGAATAGGACACAAGCGAGGATGGCATGTTTATACATCATGCTGTTTGGGGCCTTGTCTGAAACGCCTTGATGGCTGGGGGCGACTGTGGGTGGAGGCTGTCTTCACTTATGCGCCTGGCAGTTGATGCTGGCTGTGGTTGGGACCTCAGCCAGGGCTGGGAGCTAGAACACCTCTGGTGTCTCGTCCATGTGCCTTGGGCTTAGCAGCCTCTGGGGAGTCAGACTTCTTACCTGGTGGCTCAGGGCTCCAAGGAGAGTGTTCCAAGGGCCCAGGCAGCAGCTCTAGACCTTTTATAACTTAGCCTTGGATGTCAAGGTCACATCAGTGGTAGTTTGGTTGGGAAGGCTTGGGAAGGACAGGATTGACCAAGCTCTTCTGCTTTGGGGAGATCATTTCTCCATGACCAACTCATAGTCTTCGTCATGTTTCCCCCACTTCTAAATCCACATCCTTTACCACAAAATTCTTTTCCTGAACCAGTCAACCCAGACACAGGTATAATGACCAGTGTACTTTATGTCAGTCAGTTAGTGCGGAGACGGAGAAGGCAGTGGCAACCCACTCCAGTGTTCTTGCCTGGAGAATCCCAGGGATGGGGAGCCTGGTGGGCTGCCGTCTATGGGGTCACACAGAGTCGGACACAACTGAAGCGACTTAGCACCACCAGCAGCAGCAGTGCAGAGAACACTGAATACACAAGAGGAGAAGGCAGCTTGGAGTTGAAGGATGAATGGACGTTAGCTCAGTTGAGATGGAGACAGAGGGAGGGAGGAGGAGAACCTTCCAGATGCAGGGAATGGCCCCTGGGAAGGTGCTGGGGAACAAGATGCATACCAGGCATTTGGACACAGTCTGTGGGGGGGGACTGCCGTGGAAGAATGTGAGATGAAGCTCTTAGAATCAACCATTCAAGGTTTTGTAGATCTTGTTGAAGATTTTGGATTTTATCCCAAGAGTAACCGGGGATGGGGGAGGCGTTGGAGAGGAAGAGGAATTGATGATTTTCATTTTAAAAAGCCCCCTCTGGCTGGTGCTGGAGGATGGACATGAGGGTGAATGTGGACAGCTGGGGTTTATTGCCGTGCTGATGTGGAGATGGAGAGAAGTGGATGGCTTGGGCAGATGTTTTGGAGGCAGGGCGTGGCTTTGGCACCTGTGTGGTGCTTTTTCTGTTGGAAGGAACCCTGGAGAAGATGAATTTAGGATGACAAAATGAAGAGTTTGCGTCTGGGAATGGTGACACTGGGCTACCTCTGAGACACCGTTGTTAAGGAAGGGTAGTTGGATATGAGGGTCTGAAGTTCAGAGAAGAGGCTGGGGGGCAGATACACAAACTTGGGAATCAGCTCCCTGTAAGTGGAGCTGTGGAGCAGTTGACCTTGCCTGGGAAAGGGTATAGAATGAGGAGGCAGGGAGTCGGTGATGCAGAGGTGATGTGTAAGAATTCTAGTTTAAGAACCTTACCAAAATCCTGAGTATCTCCAGCTTATCAAAATCTGGATGGAGTCAGCTGAGCCTCTGTCTTTCTGCTGGTGCTTGAGATAGCCCACTCTCCCCAAGGGGTCTCTGCCCCTCCCTTTCTATGGAAACATAGGATATGGCATACAGTGAGAGCTTCTTGGAATTAAAAGATTGAGAGAGATCTGGGCCCATTCTGTGTTTTGGGAGACTTCTGCTATATTAAAAATAAATAAATTCCAGGTCTTCCCTGGTGGACCAGTAGTTAAGAATCTGCCTGCCCATGCAGGGGACGGGGTTTGATCCCTGGTCTGGGAAGATTCTACATGCCATGGGGTAACTAAGCCTGTGTGCCACTACTACTGAGCTCTAGAGCCTGCACATCACGTCTACTGAAGCCCCACGTGCCTAGAGCCCGTGCTTGGCAACAAGAGAAGCCACCGCAATGAGAAGCCTGCGCACCAGAGCTAGAGGGCAGCCCCAACTCGCCGCAACCAGAGAAAGCCCATGCAGTAATGAAGACCCAGTGCAGCCAAAAAATAATGAATAAATAAATAAATTCCAAAATATAGAAACTGACAAAATTTTAAAGCTTTTTATTTGGAAATAATTCCAAAGTTACAGATAGTACACAAAAATAAAACCTGTACAAACATACCTATAATCCTTTACCCAGATTCACCTTCTGTTACCATTCTACTCATTTGCTTTATCATTTGCTTCCCCTCCTTCTCTCTCATTATCATCTCTATCTGTCCACCCCCGCAGCCATCTATCTATCTATCCATCTATCACCTATCTATTTTCTTTTCTGAACCATTTGAGGGTAAGTTATATACATCATGACCCTTTACCCCTACATATTTCAGGGTTTACTTCCAAAGAATAGGGCTATTCTTGTACGTAACCACAGTACAGTTGTAAATGTCATTGATTGAATATTGATGTGCTGTGCTTGCACTTAGTAGCTCAGTTATGTCTGACTCTTTGCAACCCCATGGACTGTAGCTCGCCAGGCTCCTCTGTCAAGGGGATTCTCCAGGCAAGAATACTGGAGTGGGTAGCCTATTCCTTCTTCAGGGGAACTTCCTGATCCATGAATCAAACTGGGATTTCCTGCATTGCAGGTGGATTCTTTACCAGCTGAGCTACCAGGGAAGCCCTTAATATTGACACAATACTTGAAATTGTGGTGTATTTAAAATATTGACATAAATTGATGTTCTATAAAAATACAATATAGTAGGATTGTACTATTTGCAAGAAAATAATGGGATTTATAAAACCACATTATTTCACAGTGCTTGGTGGTTCTTTCCTGGGACCTTGAAGCCAAATGATGATCATTCTCTTGTGTCCATCCTGGAAGCTGATATGTGTGACTGTACCAAAAGCCTTATTGGGGAGAATTTTAAAATTCTGAGTTTGAAGCACTTTGTGAAATTTGAAATTCAAGTCAATCAACCCTTCTCTGCCACACCCTGGGCCCCCTATTCCATCCACATCCTAGGTACAGCATTAGCATTTGAATAGTTTTGGTTACAGAAGTACCTCTTAAGCTGCAAATGCCTGGTATTGTTTACCTGAGGAACAAGCTCCTCTCTGTGACCTTACTGTCCTTGGCCTAGGGCTGACCAGAGATGCTAACCTCCCCCATTTGGGCACCTCGGTCCATCTGGTCTCCCAACAGTAGGCCTTTCTTTGGTTCCTCAGAGCTTCCCTTTTTTTCCCCTATAAACAGTTGTAAAACATTCTGTCCCTCCTGAACTGAGCCCAATCAACACCAGAGAAAAGCTCAGATTGGCTCTGATGCCAAAGATGGGCAAAGTCTTGTGTTTTGAGAAAAAACATTCATGTTTAATCTTTTTATTATTATAGGGTATTCTGTGTTTAAAGCTGTGGCCTCACCTTCTGACCCATAGTACCCTGGGTTTCTGGGCAGCTAATCTTCTGGAGGTTTCCCAAGGAGACTGGGGCCACTGTACCCCAGATCTTACCCCACCAGGGAGAAGTTGGATATTGGCTCTTGAGGAATAGAGCCTTGGAGCTCAGGAAGAAGGTGTTTAAGCAGCCTGTTACAAGTCAACCCAAGAAACTCGTATTGAATTAGAACTCCCCGCAAGGGCCCATCTGATGCAAAGAGCTGACTCATTGGTAAAGACCTTGATGCTGGGAAAGACCGAAGGCAAAAGGAGAAGAGGGCAAGCAGAGGATGAGATGGTTGGATGGCATCACTGACTCAATGGACATGAGTTTGAGCAAACTCCTGGAGATAGTGATGGGCAGGGAAGTCTGGTGTGCTACAGTCCGTGGGGTCGCAAAGAGTCAGACATGACTTAGTGACTGAACAACAGCAGCACAAGGAGCCTGCCTCAAGGAGTCTCAGTTTAGTGGGGAAACCGGCTCAACCAACTGAAATATAGTAGGCTGTGGCTTCTGCTCAGGAGAGAGTGCAATTACTGTGTGAATCCAAGGAAGAGAGAAGTTCCTTCAGCCAGGAGGGGGCTTTCAGGAGGGGGTGGTGAGCCAGCAGGACACAGAAGGATGAAGAAGAGGATGAGGTGAGCGGGAGGGAGAAAGGGGAGGTGAGGTTGAAGGCAAGCCTGGGGACTCAAGATCTGCCTCCATAGACCTGGCTTCTCCCCAGTCTCCCTTGCTGGCTTCTGCTGAGCCTGCGAGGCCTGGTATGAAATGGAGAGCATGTGGGATAGAGTGGCTTTATGACTGTGGGAACTGAAATCCTCCTGCTGTGGGTACTCGCTGGCACCCGGGACAGGGCCTTTGCTCTGGGAGTGTCTGCTGACCAATGCAGTGACCTTGGGGTGAATTCAAAGTCGAGAGTCCCAGGAGAGCAGTTGCCACCTCTCACCTCTGTGAGCGCAGATAGTAGGAGAGGAGTCTGTACGCGGAGGGGATTGAGGTGGGAGCAGGCCAGACTCATTGCTCCCCGGGATATGTACCCAGCCAATTCAAGAATAATTGGTCTGTCCTCAGAGGAGAGTTAATATGCACGCATGCATGTACAGAGGCTGCTGCTGCTGCTGCTAAGTCGCTTCAGTCGTGTCTGACTCTGTGTGACCCCATAGACGGCAGCCCACCAGGCCCTGCCATCCCTGGGATTCTCCAGGCAAGAACACTAGAGTGGGTTGCCATTTCCTTCTCCAATGCATGAAAGTGAAAAGTGAAAGTGAAATCGCTCAGTCGTGTCCGCCTCTTAGCGACCCCATGGACTGCAGCCCACTAGGCTCCTCCATCCATGGGATTTTCCAGGCAAGAGTACTGGAGTGGGGTGCCATTGCCTTCTCCCATGTACAGAGGAGAGGTGCTTTAATTTAAAAGCAACTTCTCGGGCTTCCTTCATGGTCCAGTGGTAAAGAATCCACTTGATAGTACAGGATACATGGATTTGATCCCAGATCTGGGAAGACCCCACATACTGTGGGGCAACTAAGCCCATGCACCACAACTACTTGGCCTGTGCTCCGAAACCTGGGAACCGCAACTACTGAAGCCTGCTCACCCTGCAGCCTGCGCTCCACAGCAAGAGAAACTACCACAATGAGAAGCCCGCACTCTGCAGCTAGAGTAGCCCCCACTCACCATAAGTAGAGAAAAGCCCTCGAAGCAGCGAAAACTCAACGCAGCCAAAAATGAATAAAAAAACAAACAAAAAGCCCAACTTCCTGTCTTCAGTCTTGTTTAAGAGCAGGCCTGTCTGCGCCCAGGCTCTGAGAACACAAGCTTGTTTCTCTTCAGCCTTGCTTCCACCTCAGGGCTTTTGCACTTCCTGGTTCTTCATCTTGAATTACCCTTTCACCACATACACACAGCCTCCCTTCTTCATCCTCTCGAGTCCTTGACTATCTGGTCCCTTTTCAGTAAGTTATCCCTGACTTCCCTGACTAAAGATGCAGCACATTAACAGTGAAACATCAATAATTTCCAGGGGTCAGTGGTGAGAACCTAGACAGCATATTAAAAAGCAGAGACATTACTTTGCCAACAAAGGTCTGTCTCGTCAAGGCTATGGTTTTTCTAGTAGTCATGTATGGATGTGAGAGTAAGACTACAAAGAAAGTTGAGGGCCGAAGAATTGACGTTTTTGACTGTGGTGTTGGAGAAGACTCTTGAGAGTCCCTTGGACTGCAAGGAGATCCAACTAGTCAATCCTAAAGAAGATCAGTGCTGAGTGTTCATTGGAAGGACTGATGTTGAAGCTGAAACTCCAATACTTTGGCCGCCTGATGTGAAAAGCTGACTCATTTGAAAAGACCCTGATGCTGGGAAGGGTTGAAGGCAGGAGGAGAAGGGAACGACAGAGGATGAGATGGTTGGATAGCATGACCGACTCAATGGACATGAGTTTGAGTAAACTCCGGGAGTTGGTGATGGACACAGGGAGGCCTGGCGTGCTGTGGTCCATGGGGTTTCGAAGAGTCAGACATGACTGAGCGACTGGACTGACCTGAACTGAACTGAGTGGTGAGAAAAGGGATGAGGAGCAGAGCACAGAGGGTTTTTTAGAGTGGTGAAACTACATTGCGTGATACTATAATGGTGGATATCTATCATCAGAATATTTTCCACGGCATGTACATCAAAGAGTGAGTGTGTTAGTTGCTCAGTTGTGTCTGACTCTTTGCGACCCCATGGACTGTGGCCCATCGGGCTCCTCTGTCCATGGAATTTTCCAGGCAAGAATACTGGAGTGGGTTGCCATTCCTCATCCAAGGGATCTTCCCAACCCAGGGATTGAACCCAGGTCTCCTGTACTGCAGGCAGATTCTTTACTGTCTGAGCCACCAATGTAGGTTCAGTTGCAAAAAATATACAACCTTACTGGGGAATGTTGATGTGGAAGAGGCTATGCTTGTGTGGGGGCAGGAGGAGTATAGGGGAAATCTGAGTACCTTCTGCTGTATTTTGCTGTGACCTAAAATTGCTTTTTTTCTTAAGTGTATTTTGAAAAAGGCATCCCTGGACTTCCTTTTCTCTGAAATCTCTGTTCTTAGTTTCATTTGTGTCTTTTTAATTGTTCTTCATTGCACCTGCACACCGGTAAACATCTGTATCCCCTCAAAAAGTGCAGCACATTTCCACACTGTATCTCCTCTTCCTTCCACTATTTTCTCCACTGCACTTATTGATGCTCAACACACCACATATTTCATTTACTTATTTTGTTAACTGTCTGTCTCTTCTTCTTTCCCTGCCACACACAATAGAATGTAAGCTCCATGAGGGCAAGGATACTTGTCTGTTTTGTCCATTGCTTTATGCCTTGTGTCTAGATCAATATTTGGCCCAAATACATCCCCAATAAGTATTTGTTGATAGATAGAGAACCTCTCTGTGCAAAAAGGCCAGGCTGGCCTGAGTACTGCATTCAGCAGTAGCATCTGGGTGACAATATGATCCCGGGAGTGTGGGTGGCCTCAGCAACCTTGGCAAAAGGCCTCAGGAAAAAACACAGTAGAAAGTCTTTTTCCCAGTGGTTGATGCTTAACACTCAGTAAATTTCCATCTTGGCCACTTGTGAGAGCTGTTTGCAAAAAAGCTGTGTTGTGAGGCATCTCCCATCCTCTCTGGCTAATGCTGGGTGGTGGGGAGCTTTGGCTGGACTTGGGCTTCTTGTCAAAGCCCAACTCTCAGAGTGGAGGTTCTTTTTTTTTGCTAAGAGAGCTCTTTATTTATTTTCCCTTGAATTAAAAAAAACCTTTTTATTCTGTATTGGAGTATAGCCAATTAACAATGTTGTAACAGTTTCAGGTGGACAGTGAAAGGACTCAGCCATACCTATACATGATCTATTCTCTCAGGGGTGGGGTGGGTTCTGTCTCCTACAGAATAGATGCTTTGTATCCTCAAATGTGGGCACAGATTTTACAGGTAAGCCACAGCTCTGCAGTTGATTATTATTCTAGATTGTTGAGTCCATGTGTGAAATGTACATTTCCAAGTAGTGATTGATGGGGCTGGTAAGAAACTCACCTTCAAAAGTCCATCACTTTACCCTATATGTGAGACACTAAAAGAGACACAGATATAAAGAACAGACTTTTGGACTCTGTGGGAGAAGGTGAGGGTGGAAAGATTTGAGAGAATAGCATTGAAACATGTATATTACCATATGTGAAATAGATCACCAGTCCAAGTTTGATGCAAGAAACAGGGCACTCAAAGCCATTGCACTGGGACAACCCAGAGAGATGGAATGGGGAGGGAGCTGAGAGGGGAGTTCAGGATGGGGGACACATGTACACTCATGGCTGATTCACGTCACTGTATAGCAAAAACCACTACAATATCGTAATTAGCCTCCAATTAAAAAAAAAAGTCCATAACCTATACCAGTGGTCTTGGGTGAAGTAGGGCTTCCAAAGAAGCAAAGGCAGACTCTGTAGACCATTCTAAGCATCAGTTCAATTCAGTTCAGTTGCTCAGTCGTGTCCGACTCTTTGCAACACCATGAATCGCAGCACACCAGGCCTCCCTGTCCATTACCAACTCCCGGAGTTCACCTAAACTCATGTGTATCAAGTCGGTGATGCCATCCAGCCATCTCAATCTCTGTCGTCCCCTTCTCCTCCTGCCCCCAATCCCTCCCAGCATCAGGGTCTTTTTCAATGAGTCAACTCTTTGCATGAGGTGGCCAAAGTATTGGAGTTTCAGCATCAGTCCTTCCAATGAACACCCAGGACTGGTCTCCCTTAGGATGGACTGGTTGGATCTCCTTGCAGTCCAAGGGACTCTGAAGAGTCTTTTCCAACACCACGGTTCAAAAGCATCAATGCTTCGGCGCTCAGCTTTCTTCACAGTCCAACTCTCACATCCATACATGACCACTGGAAAAACAAAAGCCTTGACTAGATGGACCTTTGTTGGCAAAGTAATATCTCTGCTTTTTAATATGCTATCCAGGTTGGTCATAACTTTCCTTCCAAGGAGCAAGTGTCTTTTAATTTCATGGCTGCAATCACCATCTGCAGTGATTTTGGAGCCCAAAAAAACAAAGTCTGACACTGTTTCCACTGTTTCCCCATCTATTTCCCATGAAGTGATGGAACCAGATGCCATGATCTTCGTTTTCTGAATGTTGAGCTTTAAGCCAACTTTTTCACTCTCCTCTTTCATCAAGAGGCTTTTTAGTTCCTCTTCACTTTCTGCCATAAGGGTGGTGTCATCTGCATATCTGAGGTTATTGAGATTTCTCCCGGCAACCTTGATTCCAGCTTGTGCTTCTTCCAGCCCAGCATTTCTCATGATGTACTCTGCGTATAAGTTAAATAAGCAGGGTGACAATATACAGCCTTGACGTACTCCTTTTCCTATTTAGAACCAGTCTATTGTTCCATGTCCTGTTCTAACTGTTGCTTCCTGACCTGCATATAGGTTTCTTAAGAGGCAGGTCAGGTGGTCTGGTATTCCTATCTCTTTCAGAATTTTCCACAGTTTATTGTGATCCACACAGTCAAAGACTTTGGTATAGTCAATAAAGCAGAAATAGATGTTTTTCTGGAACTCTCTTGTTTTTCGATGATCCATCAGATGTTGGCAGTTTCATCTCTGGTTCCTCTGCCTTTTCTAAAACATAGCATGCTTCATTTCCATTCTGATATCACTATTTTCTTTCTTTGAAATAAGATAAAATATCTCAGAAGGGGAGAGTGAGAGACAGGAAATCTTTGATGCTGTCTTCAAAATGTACGCAGAATCCAATCACTTCTCACCACTCTCATTGTTATTGCCATGGGCCACACCATTGTCATCTCTCCTTTGAGTTGCCTCCTAACAGGTCTCTCTTCCTCTATTTTGTCCCCCTTTGGTCTTCATATGGAAGCCAGTATTAAAACCCACATCAGATGATGACACTTCTCTACTCAAAACCATTTATCATCTCCCTGCTTCACTGGCTGTTCTCTCCTTCTCTGTCCTCATCTCTGTTACTCTCTTCCTCATTTCATTCCTCCATGATGTTCCTGGGACATACTAGGCACACACTTGCCACAAGGCCTTTGCATATGTCGTTGCTCAGAGCTCTGTCTCCATTGCTCTCTCTCTCTTTTGAAATTTGTATTCAAATACCACCTACTCAGGGTTTTCCCAGGTGGTCCAGTGGCCGAGACTCCGCACTCTCAATGCAAGGGGCCTGAGTTTGATCCTTGGTCAGGGAACTAGATCCCGCATGCCATACCTAGGAGTTCACATGCTTCAACAAAGATCAAATGTCCCATGTGCTGCAACTAAGACCCAGTGCAGCCGAATACTTAAATAAATGTTAAAAAAAAATACCGCCTACTCAGATCATGCTATCTAAAGTTCAGTTCTCTTCTAAACACCACATGCTCCCTTTGCTTCTTCATTTTCTCCTTTGTATTTATCACTAACATCCTAAGTATTTTTTGCATTTTTCTCTTGCTTATTGTCTATCTCCATTACTAGGATAAAAACTCTCTAGTGTCTTAGTCTGTTTGGGCTGCTATGACAAAATGCCATAGGTTGGGTGCCTTAAACAACAGAGGTTTATTTCTCACTGTCCTGGAGGCTGCCAGGATTAAGGCATTGGAAGATTCTGTGTCTGGTGAGGACCTGCTTCCTGGTTCATAGATGACTCTCTTTTTGTAGTGTCTTCACATGACAGAAGGGGCAAGGGAACTCTCAGGAGTCCCATTAAAAGGGCACTAAACACATTCAGGAGGGTTCCACCCTTGTGACCTAAGTACCTCCCAAGGGCCCTGCCTCCTAAAACCATCCCCTTAGGGGTTATAATTTCAACACATAAGTCCTATATGTTGGGGAACAAAAACACTTAGTCTGTAGCAGTGGTCCCTAACCTTTTTGGCATGAGGGCCCATCTCATGGAAGAATTTTCCATGGATAGGAACAGGATGGTTTGGGGATGATTCAAGTGTATTACATTTATTGTGCACTTTATTCCTATTTTGTGGCACTCTCAGGATACTCCATCTTGATTTTAGGGTTAGGGTTCATGCTTCCATGAGAATCTAATGCTGCTGCTGACCCGAAAGGAGGTGATGCTCAGGCGGTAATGAGAGTGATTGGGGGTGGCTGTAAATACAGATGAAGTTTCGCTCAGTTGCCTGCCACTGACCTCCTGCTACGCAGACCAGTTCCTAACAGGCCAAGGACCAGTACTGGTCTGTGGTCCAAGGGTTGGGGACCTCTGGTTTATATCACTGAATATTTTAGTCTGTTTTCCCAGAAACAGACCCTGAGGTGAGGATTTGTGGGCAAGTGATTTATTAAGAGAATTCTCCTTGGAGAAACAAGTGGGGGAGATAGGAGGGTTGGAAGAAGAGGGAAGAAGAAGTCAAGCAAGGATGAGATTTTAAATGAGATTCCAACCTCAGTCTGATCCCCAGGGGTGCTCTAGAGTGTGCATCACATCTCAGTTTTCCTCCTACACAAGTTAGTTACTAGCTGCTGGCTACTTGGGTGTACATGTGAGTCTGTGTGTGTGTGTGTGTGTGTGTGTGTGTGTGTTGGGGTAGACATTACTTCCTGGGCATTTCCTGTTTTGCAGTAGTGAGTGTTGGAGAGGAAATGGCTCCAATAGCCCAGAGCAGCCCTCTGAAGATCACAGATGCAAGCCTTCAAAAACAAAGCACACAGAACCTGGAGAGAACTCACAGAACCAGTGAACAGGATCTGAGCTAAAGCATTTATAGCAGTAGTCCAGGTGGTGCTAGTGGTAAGGAACCCGCCTGCCCATGCAAGAAATACAGGAGATATGGGCTCAATCCCTGGGTCAGGAAGATCCCCTGGAGAAGGAAATGGCAACCCACTCCAGTATTCTTGCCTGGAGAATCCCATGGGCAGAGGAGCCTGGTGGGCTATGGTCCATAGGGTTGCAAAGAGTCTGACACGATTAAAGTGACATAGGACACAGGAAGACCAACTTTTTTGGCATCAGGGACCAGTTTCATGGAAGACAGTTTTTTCATGGATAGGGTGGAGGGATGGGGATTGGTTTCTGGATGATTCAAGTACATTATATTTATTGTGCACTTTATTTCTATTATTTTTACATCAGTTCCACCTCAGCTCATCCAGCATAGATCACGAAGGTTGGGGACCCCTGATTTATAGTGTCAGCTATAATAGGCAAAGGTTCCTTTCAGATTCCTGGCCTGCACTCCTCCTCCCCCTGTGCTAATTTGTCTTGATTATCTGTCTTCATTCATTGGGTACCAGGGGCTTACACAAAAATAAAAGATCATTTCTGGAAGGATACACAAGAAAATGACAACAGGGACCAGCTCTTAGTCCTGGGAGAGAAGAGGCAGGGGAATTTCGCTTTCTACCTCTATCTCCTTGGTCACTGTTGGAATATTTGCCACAAACACACCCTTAATATATGGTTTAAAAATACACGTGTGAGGGTCTTTCCTGGGGATCCAGTGGGTAAGACTCCACGTTCCCATTGCAGGGGGCCCTGGTTCAATTCCTGGTTGGGGAACTAAGATCCCACAAGCATGCTGCAACTAAGAACCAGTACAGCCTAAATAAATTAATAAAATATTTTAAAAAGACACGTGTGTTTTACACTCATCCCTTCATTGTTTCTTTCTCAGTCACCTCCTAAATGGGAGGGTCTGTGCCATGCCGTGTGAGGTCAGGGTGGGCACAAGGAGGCTGCCTGGTAAGGGAGGTGATAGAGGCTCAGGTGACAAGAGTTCAAATAAAGTCACAAATATGGCAACCAATCCCCCCAATGGAAGGCAAATCAGAGAATTGGGAACCATCTCATGGAGGAAATGGAGCTGGAAGTGAGTCTTGAAGCAAGAGCTCTATTTAGCTCAAGATAAGGGTGGACTTAAAAAAAACAACAACATATATTTATTTTATTTATTTATTCATCCATTCATTTGACTGAGCCTGGTCCCAGTTGTGGCCTGTGGGATCCTTGATCTTCATTGTGGATTTTCATTGGGGCTTGTGGGATCTAGTTCCCTGACCAGAGATCAAATCCAGGCTCCCTGCATTGGAAGTATGGAGTCTTATCCACTGGACCACCAGGGAAATCTCAGTGTTCAGTATACATACTGTCTGTTTCTGGCACCGGGCTGGGCCTTGAGGTCTGGGCACCTGGACCTAGGTGAACTTGGTAAATGTGTGGTTGCTGAGGGAACTCAACCCAAAGTCAGGTCTACAGGCAGTAAGGAGGTGGTTTGTGAGGACAGGTGGGAACAAGGGTGCTGAGCAGGATAAATGATTGTGCTTTAAACAACGGGTGGTAACCTTTTCTACACAGCGAGACTATAGTGCAGTCACAATAATTTAGAAGGGGTGAAGAGGGCATTTTAAATTCTCACTTCATGCCTAATGACATATTCTAGTCCTCCTTGGACTCCTTGTACACTCGCTGTGCACCTACTTGCACTCCCTCCTTTGCATTCCCTGTGTACCTCGAAATGATATCCCAACTTGGGTTCTCTAATTGTTTTATGTGTCTTTGTAATAATAGTAATTATAATGATCAAAATTCCTTCACATGCCTTGTATTAATATACCCAGTACCTAGTGAGTTAGTGCCATGTGCCAAATTTATAGATGAAGGACCTGGAGCTTAGATTATTTTGGAAAGTGGGGGAACTAGTCTTGAAATCAGGCCTTATGTATGACCTTGCACACCCTACACCCTGGGTTCTGGCTGTTATAGCATAGTTGTCTCCTTCTTGGGTTGGTAGTAACTTGGAAACAGGATCCATACTTTGCGATTTCAAAAAAAATGTTGTATAAAATTTGGACTTCCCTGGTGGTCCAATGGTTAAGAATCAGCCTGCCAATGCAGGGGATATGAGGTTGAACCCTGGTCTGGGAAGATTCCACATGCTGCGAGCAATTGAGCCCATGCACCACAGCTACTGAGCTTGCAATCTAGAGCCTGGGAGCTGCAATTACTAAAGTCTGAGTGCCCAGAGCCCATGCTCCACAGCAGAAGAAGCCACCACAATGAGGCCTGCACATTGCCTCTAGAGAAAGTCTGGGTGTAGCAATGAAGACCCAGTGCAACTCAAAATAAATAGATAAATTAAAAAAAAAATCCTAGTGTACAAAATAATGTGTAAATTTCAATCCACAAACTACTACCATGTGCAAAAAGAGTAACTTTATCTTTTTGAGACTGATCTCTGCTCTGAGTCCTGATTACCCTTCATGGTGGAGATACTCTCAGTTAACCTGTGGTTCCTGTCACTTCCCCCTTGAGTTGTGGTGCCAGGGGGATGGCCTTGGGGCAGTGAGCCACTCCTGTGTCATTCCTGTCTCTGTATGTGAGGTCCTTTAGGTTGAATAACTGTCCTGGTCCTTCAGGGCAACCCTTGTGCACAGAGATGCTTGCCTGCTCTACTGGGCCATGGGGACTTGGTGATGTCACTGAGTCCTGCCTGCCTGCACAACTCACTTGGACATGTCTACTTTGGGTTGTTGACACCCCTGCTCTCAGATTTTCTGAACTGGCTCTGTCATCTCAATATGGCTCTGTCATCCCTGTTTGACCAGGTTCTTATTGTTGTTCGGTCGCTAAGTCATGTCAAACTCTTTGTGAACTCATGGATCACAACACACCAGGCTTCCCTGTCCTTCACTCTTTCCTGGAGTTTGCTCAAACTCATGTCTGTTGAGTCAGTGATGCCATGTAACCATCTCATTTTCTGTTTCCCCCTTCTCCTGCCCTCAATCTTTCCCAGCATCAAGACCTTTTCCAGTGTGCTGGTTCTTCGCATCAGGTGGCCAAAATATTGGAGCTCCAGCTTCAGCATTAGTCCTCCCAATGAGTATACAGAACTGATTTCCTTTAAGATTGACTCGTTTGATCTCCTTGCTGTCCAAGGGACTCACAAGAGTCTTCTCCAACACCACAGTTCAAAAGCATCAGTTCTTCAGCTTTCAGCCTTCTTTATAGTCTAACTTTCAGATCTGTACATGACTACTAGAAAAACCATAGTTTTCACTATACAGACCTTTGTCGGCAAAGCCATGTCTCTGCTTTTTAGTACTCTGTCTGGGTTTGTCATAGCTCTCCTTTCAAGGAGCAAGCGTCTTTTAATTTCCTGGCTGCAGTCACTGTCCACAGTGATTTTTGAGCCCAAGAAAATAAAATCTGTCACTGCTTCTACTTTTTCTCCTCCTATTTTCTGGGTGAAGGAGATGGACAAAATAGGTTCCACCTCCCGTGGACACACCTGTGTTTCAATGCTCTTTGCTTCCCATCAAGTCTCTTACGCCACTCTTAAATGGACCTCATCTAGTCCTGGGCTCCAAGCCTTGCTCTGACATTGAACATTCTCCCAGACTGATGGCCTCTGCTAAAATCCTTCCTGTTAGCTCTAGGGCCTCAACTCAGAAGCCAGGAAAAAAGATTCATTTTCTTATTTTCCTCTGTCATTCTGCCTCATTATCCCTTCTCTGAGGCAAAAGATCCCACATGCTATGTCTGCTGGAACTGAGAAAGGGCCACAGGGTTCATAGCAATGTAAGAGTCAAAGAAAAAAAAACCGCAGTTGAGATTTCAAAATATTATCTAAGCACAGTGGCAATATGCTCATCCCATAGTAAAATGTCCTAATTTTACGGATTATAAATTGTGCCAACATGTGTTGTGATAAACCAATCTGAAAGCAGAGTGCTTGGGTTGAATCCCAGCTTTTCCACTTACTTGCTCTGTGACCTCATACAAGTTACCCACCCTATCTGTGTCTCATTTTCCTCATATTTGAAATGGGAACAATAACTTTACAGAGTTGTTACGAGGATTAAATAGGCAAATGTATGGAAAGCACAGAGACTGGCACATAATAAATGCTTAATTAGCATTCTTATTATGGGGTGTTGAGTCCTTGGGTTCATGGAGCACCTTGGAAACCCACTTGGAAGACGATTCAAAACCTGGTTGAGGTTTGGGATGATGTCCTGATACAGTCTGGCTTAGTGCCTCCTCCACCCTCTGCATTTATCTCTAATAGCTGTCATCAGGAGAGTAAAGCTGCCACTTTTTTGGGTCATGGAACAGGCTTTGTGGTTTGGCATGGAAAATAAAATCCCCCTGGGGACATATAACTTCATATTCACCAGCATTTATATGGAGGAAGAGCAAGTATTTATAATAAGAAATCAGATTGATATGCTTTCCAAAAGCATAAACCATAAAGATCCAAATACATTGAAGATGAAAAGAAAAATCTATATCCTGGCGCCAGCCTGGACCTTAGAAATTGTCCACTTGGTTTTTCAGGATTAAAGAATAAGAGGTCTTGGATGGGAGAAGGGAGAGGGATTTTCCCAGGATCACGTTGGCCAGTAACTGAGCTGGATCTAGAACCAGGTAGATGATCTGCTTTTCATTCATGGCACTGACTTTATCCCGTCACTGCAGCTATCCAGAATGCTCCACCAAAGGTACACGTCTTGGGCAGGCTTTTCCTCTATATCCCTTTGTGTTGATACCTTCTTCCTCTAAGAAACTGAATGTAAAGAAACTCTGAGATCCACTTACCTCCCAGCCTCAAGGTTTAGGGCCAATCTTAGCATAACTTCCAGACCTTGGGCCCTGGGGCAATTCATTTTTTTACTCTAAGCATTAAATGATTTTTCTTTTGAAAATGCATAATGCAGCTTGCCCTACTGACTTTGAAGTATCAGGGTGTGATAAAGTAGGTTAAGGGGCTTAGCATTTAGTTCAGTTCAGTTCAGTCGGTGATGCCATCCAGCCATCTCATCCTCTGTCCTGCCCCCAATTCCTCCCAGCATCAGAGTCTTTTCCAATGAGTCAACTCTTCGCATGAGGTGGCCAAAGTACTGGAGTTTCAGCTTTAGCATCAGTCCTTCCAAAGAACACCCAGGACTGATCTCCTTTAGAAGGGACTGGTTGGATCTCCTTGCAGTCCAAGGGACTCTGAAGAGTCTTCTCCAACGCCACAGTTCAAAAGCATCAATTCTTCGGTGCTCAGCTTTCTTCACAGTCCACCTCTCACATCCATGACTACTGGAAAAACCATAGCCTTGACTAGATGGACCTTTGTTGGCAAAGTAATGTCTCTGCTTTTTAATATGCTATCTAGGTTGGTCATAACTTTCCTTCCAAGGAGTAAGCATATTTTACTTTGATGGCTGCAATCACCATCGGCAGTGATTTTGGAGCCCAAAAAAACAAAGTCTGACACTGTTTCCCCATCTATTTCCCATGAAGTGATGGGGCCGGATGCCATGATCTTCGTTTTCTGAATGTTGAGCTTTAAGCCAACTTTTTCACTCTCCTCTCTCACTTTCATCAAGAGACTTTTTAGTTCCTCTTCACTTTCTGCCATAAGGGTGGTGTCATCTGCACATCTAAGGTTATTGATATTTCTCCCGGCAATCTTGATTCCAGCTTGTGCTTATTCCGGCCCAGCGTTTCTCATGATGTACTCTGCATGTAAGTTAAATAAGCAGAGTGACAATATACAGCCTTGACGTACTCCTTTTCCTATTTAGAACCAGTCTGTTGTTCCATGTCTAGTTCTAGCTGTTGCTTCCTGATCTGCATACAGGTTTCTCAAGAGGCAGGTCAGGTGGTCTGGTATTCCCATCTCTTTCAGAATTTTCCACAGTTTATTGTGATCCACACAGTCAAAGGCTTTGGCATAGTCAATAAAGCAGAAATAGAATTTAAATGGACATAAATAAGAAGCAGGCATGGTTGACCTCATTTCAAGCTAGGACAACTTAAGAAACAAAATGTTGCATTATGTGGTGGACTCAGTCTTCCTTTTCCTATTTGTTCGTAGATGAAAAGAGAAAGGTTGGGATGCATTTTTCTACCTTACCTATTCTTAGGCAGTTTATCATTTTGGAATTGATTAGAGCAAAGAGAAAATACTATTTTAAAAATTTATACTTGATGTTCCTGCTCTAAAAAGACTTTGAAGACTGCTTGCTATTAGAATTCCATGAATGGAGGTTGGAGTCACACACTCAAATGTGCACAGAGACTGTGCAAGAAAAACATGTAATCTTGATATTAAATAATCCCTGGAATTTAGTGTTAGAGCTTTAGTAGGAAGTGCTGGAGACCGTGGAAAACTGGAAAGGAGCGTCTGTGTCTAAAGGGGAAGGCAGTTTTCAGCATCAGTATAGCTTTTTTTTTTTTTTTAAATGAGAAGCCAGAAATCTGTATTTATGTTATGTTTCTCAAATCTTAAATGTTGATATATAATCCAGTAGTATGTGGGTCAAGCAAAACTGATTTGTGGGCAAGGTTTGGTTCTCAGGTTGACAACCTGAGACATCTTATCAGACAGGAAAAACTGAAGTGGAGTGTTGGCAAAAGGGGCCGAATGCACACTGTGTTCTGGAGGAAGATTGGTGGTGGACTGGGTGCAAGGAGAAGAACAGCTTGAAGACCTGGGAGAACTCAGGATTGTGAACTGAAGGAGAGGTTGCTTTGGTATAATGAGAGAGAGAGAGAAAGAGAGAGAGAGAGAGAGAGAGAGAGAGAGAGAGAGAGAGAGTGTGTGTGTGTGTGTGGTGGGTTGGGGTAGGAAGATGAGGTCAGATGGGAAACCAGAGGAAAAATGAGTTCTGTTTTAACAAGTTGCATTTGAGTTCATGGCTGGGCATATCCAAGAGGCAAGGACAAGGAGGATGTAATTAACCTTGAACTTAATATGCACTTATAGCAATAGGCAGCTGCAGTGTTATATGATCAGAGTTAGCATCTGGCATCATCAAGGAGGCATTTATCTAAAGTGTCTTGCTCTCTGAACTTATCAGAAGATTATACTCTGTTCCAAACACTATTTAAAAATATATTATTTTTCTCTTAAATTACAAAAGTAATATATTTTCAAAACAGAAAAGTAGGAAAAATGTTGAAATTGAGAAAAAGGAAATTGCCTATAATCCTTCCATCTATAATAATTAATGGCTTTATAGATATCCTTCTTGTCTTTTATTTCTATACATATATCTTAACTCATTTACAGAATTGGAGCTATATGGTAAATACTGCATTGTACAGTAAGCCCCCTACATACAAACCTTTAAGTTGTTAAATCTCAAAAGAGGTAAATGTGTTTTCTGTCAGTGTCAGGCATGAGTGAAATTGCAGCTTGCCTTCCATCTCCTGTTGCTGATGATCTTTCAGCTCCACCATCTCCCACCTCCAGCTTCTCCAGTCAGTAACTCTTCTACTCTTCTTGCCTGATCACTTGATTCCAGTCCCTGTATGCTAGCTGTTGTACTGTGCTACTGTACTTTACAAGGTACTGTACTGTAAGATTAAAAATGTTTTCTTTTTTGTGTGTTTGTTTTTTATGTATTATTTGTGTGAAAAGTAACATAAACCTATTACAATACTATATAGCCAATTGTGTTAGTTGGGTACCTAGGCTAACTTTGTTGGACTTAGGAACAAATTGGACTTAAGAGCATACTCTTGTAATGGAACTCTTTGGTATATAGGGGACTTACCGTAATATGTTTTTTTGTCATATCTTAAACACATCAATAAAATGTCAATACCATATCCATTAAATAATCTGCTACAATATGATTTTTAATGACTATTTAGTATTTATTCCATTTAATGAAGGAATCCAAATTTAGAGCTAAAAATGCTTTTGCACACATGCTGCTTCTTCAAATTAAATGTCATCTTTAGTGCTAAATCTTTGCACAGATTCCGGGCTATTTTCTTAGGATAAACTCCCAGAAAATGGAATTATTAGGTCTGCCAGGTCACGAAAGCATTATTGCAAACTTGAAAAAGATCTATTTTCTGTGAAACAAAGGAAAACTGCCTTGAGACACTCTTCCTAAACAAAATTAAGGAATCCAAGGATTAGCTGGAGTTTCAGAAGCGAGGATGTTAAAGATTGGTTGACCTTTAGCTGTGGAGGTGTGGTTTACTGAAGTGCAACTATTGCTGATTGGCTGACAGAATCATAGGGCTATTTTTGATTGGCTGGCTATCAAAAGTGTGGGTCATTCATTGATTGGCTGACTCTCAGAAGCCTGGATTCTGGTTTGAAGCCTGTGAATGGAACAGGTTTCAAAGTCTCATGGCACTTATTCATTACTATGGTTGAGGAACAATTAGTCATGACCTACAAGAGAAGAGGAACTTTTCATTCTCAAGTCAAAAGGCCACATTGCTGAATATATATGTACACACACACACACACACATACCCGTATATCCAAGAGATCAACCCTCTTCACAAAATTTCAAGTGTACAATGCAGTATTGTTAACTATAAGCACAGTATTGTTTAGCAAATTTCTAGGGCTTTTTTTTTTTTCTTAATCTTAGATGACTGAAACTTTATACCCATTGAACAGCAACTCCCCATTTCCCTCTCCCTTCAGACCCTGGCAGCAACCTTTTTACTTTGTGCTTCTATGAGTTTGACTACTTTAGGTACCTCATATAAGTGGAATCACGCAGTATCTGTCCTTCAGGGACTGACATTTCAATTAGCATAATGTCCACAGGCTTCACCCATGTTGTAGCATATGACAGAAGGTTTTTCATGTTTGTTTGTTTTTCACTTTACAGCTGAATAATATTCCATTGTATGTATATATCATATTTTCTTTATTTATTTCTTTATCCATTCATCCCTCAGTGGACGTTTAGGTTGCTTTAGTCTCTTGGATATTGTGATTAATCCTGCATTGAGCATGGGAATGAAAATATCTTTATGGAATCCTGATTTCAATTCTTTTTGATAAACATCTAGGAATGGGACTTCCTACTGTTTTCCATAGATGCTGCACCACTTTACATTCCTAACAGCAGTGCACAAGGGCTCCATTTTCTCTGTAACCTTACCAGCACATGTTATTCTGTTTTGTTTTGTTTTTTCAATAGTAGCCATCATTACAGATGTGAAGTGGTATTTGATTTTCATTTCCCTGATGATTTGTGATGTTGAACATTTTTTCATATCATTGTTGGCCATTTGTATGTCTTTTTTGGAGATGTATCTATTTAAGTCCTTTGCCCAATTTTTAATTGGGTTATTTGTTTTTTGTTATTCAGTTTTGAGGTCTTTATATATTCTGGATGTTAATCCCTTACAAGATATATGGTTTGAATAATTCATTTTGAGTTGATCTTTATTTCATGTAAGATAAGGATACAGTTTCATTATTTTACACGCAGATATTCATTTTTTGTAACACCATTTGTTGAAGAGATTAAATTTTTCCCCATTGGACGTTCTTGGCGTCTTTGTTGAAAATCCGTTGACAGTATATGCAAGGGTTTTTTCTGGGTTCTCTGTTCTGCTCCATTGGTGTATATGTTTGTCTTTACATCATACCATATTGTTTGATTACAGTAGCTTTGTAATCAGAGAAAGCGATGGCACCCCACTCCAGTACTCTTGCCTGGAAAATACCATGGACAGAGGGGCCTGGCGGGCTGCAGTCCATGGGGTCGCCAAGAGTCGGACACGACTGAGCGACTTCACTTTCACTTTTCACTTTCATGCATTGGAGAAGGAAATGGCAACCCACTCCAGTGTTCTTGCCTGGAGAATCCCAGGGACGGGGAAGCCTCGTGGGCTGCCGTCTATGGGGTCACACAGAGTCAGACACGACTGAAGTGACTTAGCAGCAGCAGCAGCAGCTTTGTAATATGTTTTGAAATCAGGATGTGTGACACCTTCAGCTTTTTTCTTCTTTTTCAAGATTGTTTTGGCTATTCAGGTTCCTTTGTGGTTCCATTTGAATTTTAGGATTGGTTTTTCTATTTTTGTAAAATATACCATTGGAATTTTGATAGGGATTGCATTGAATCTGTGGGCTGCTTTGGATAGTATGGACATGTTAACAATATTAAGGCTTCTTAATCTACGATTAAGTTATGATCTATCATCTCTGATCACATTATGTCTTTCCATTTATTTGTGTCTTCTTTATTTCAGCAATGTTTTTTAGTTTTCAATGTACAAGTCTTTTGACTCTTTAGTTAAATTTTAATTAAATTTAACTAAAATTTAAATTTAGTTAAATTCCCAAGTATTTTATTTATTTTTGATGCTATTGTAAATGAGATTATTTTCTTATTATTTTGGATTTTTGTTCGTTTTATGGCCCCTATTTGAAGTCATATATGCACATACTAAAATATCAAGTATGATATATCATACTATTTCATTCTATCCCTATGAAAAACACAGGGTTAACTAGCTAGTTAACTAACTAGAATAGAGAAGACCAGGGTGGATGTAACTAGTTTGATAGTCAAAGTCAGTGACTATCAAAATGCATGGTTTGCTTTTCTCTAACGATGGAAGCTCTTCAACTTTAGAAGAGAAGCGTTATTAAAGTAAGAAGCTTCTATATTCGCTGGACACTCATCATACAAACTTTTCAGGAATTTGGGGTTGAGACACTTGACTTGTGAGTGAGTCCTAGCTGGGCCATTTGTCAGGACACTGTGTGACCTGGGGCAGGTTATTTAAACTCTCTGAATCTGAGCTTTTTTCACTTATCAAGTGAGAAAAATAACAGTATCTTCCACAGAATAATTCCATGTCATAATTCTGAAGACTTGGAGTGTTCCTTGGTGATTTTGGTGAATATTATTAAGAATTTTAATGAACATTATTGAATGCACATGGTAATGTCCAGGTGCTGTGCCCTCAAAAGGATTCAGTTCAGTTCAGTTCAGTCGCTGAGTCATGTCCGAGTCTTTGCGACCCCATAGACTGCAGCATGTCAGGCTTACCTGTCCATCACCAGCTCCTGGAGCTTGCTCAAATTCATGTCCATTGAGTTGGTGATGCCATCCAACCATCTCATCCTCTGTCATCCCCTTCTCCTCCTGCCTTCAATTTTTCCCAGCATCAGGGTCTTTTCAAATGAGTCAGCTCTTCGCATCAGGTGGCCAAAGTATTGGAGTTTCAGCTTCAGCATCTGTCCTTCCAATGAATATTCAGAACTGATTTCCTTTATGATTGACTAGTTGGATCTCCTTGCAGTCCAAGGGACTGTCAAGAGTCTTCTCCAATACCACAGTTCAAAAACATCTATTCTTCGGTGCTCAGCTTTCTTTATAGTCCAACTCTCACATCCATGCATGACCACTGGAAAAACCATAGCTTTGACTATACGGACCTTTGTTGGCAAAGTAATGTCTCTGCTTTTTAATATGCTGTCTAGGTTGGTCATAGCTTTTCTTCCAAGGAGCAAGTGTCTTTCAATTTCATGGCTGCAATCACCATCTGCAGTGATTTTGGAGCCCAAGAAAATAAAGCCTGTCACTGTCTCCACTGTTTCCCCATCTCTTTGCCATGAAGTGATGGGACCAGATGCCATGATCTTAGTTTTCTGAATGTTGAGTTTTAAGCCAACTTTTTCACTCTCCTCTTTCACTTTCATCAAGAGGCTCTTTTTAGTTCTTCTTAATTTTCTGCCATAAGGGTGGTGTCATCTGTGTATCTGAGGTTATTGATATTTATTGATATCAAAAGGATTATAGAGAGGCAAAGATATGATCCCTGTCCTTGAAGATTTCATAGAGACAAGATGGAAGGAAGTAGACTGGACACCATGAACTGGGGATAAGACATTTTCCAGAAAATAAAGAATGAGGCAAAAAATGTATGTAACATGTATGTACAAGCCATGTAACAAACATACAAAAATATATTTGAAAACTAACAATGGTAACCAAAAAAAAAAAAAAGAAAGTAAGAAAGAAAACCATAAAAATGCTTACATGTAAAATAATTTGTCTTATTTTCCAAATTCTGTGCAATATTAATGTAACCAAAGTAAGAAATTGTATTTACACTTACTGCTGAAGAGTTCATAGAAAAGAAGAGGAAAGAATGAGAGGGACTGGGGACCGTTGACATTTGGGTTACATTACATTTAAAAATAACTTTTATTTTTCAGTACTATAGAGAAACCCATATTTGGTGACAAGTAGATGTTAAGGATAAATTTAGCATGCTACCATCTGCAAATAACTTTTAATCCGTTAGTTGCATCAGTATTTTTGTAGCCAATAAAGTCATGCTGATTTATGCCTGCTTTTAAAGAAGCCATTTAGAAAAATGTTGTTTCCACTCACTGAAACAACAAGCTTGAGAATTTTTAGATTCACAAAAAGCTATTTTTCTGTGGGTGGTTAGATTTCTAAATGTAACCCTTGTGTAAATATATAGAAATATCATTCCAAGTCACAAAATAAAGCTAATAGGTCAAAGACCACATTCAAATGAAGCTTTTAATAAATAGTTCAGTTAATAAAAAAAAAATCACATATTTGCTCAGCAGATATTGATTGAATCCAGCAGCTGACCATGTCTCCTGCTCTATGTTGCAGATACCCAGGCTTGGTGTTGTCAGACTTTACCTCTGTCTCCATGGACAGATTAAGCAGAGTTCACTGACCCCAGGTCAGGAGTCGTAGAGAGCATTACTGCCATGGGTGACAGCTTGAACTGGATAACTGCCTAGCTTCTGTGTTCCTGAAACATGGCAGCCGACTCTTGCCAGTTCCATGACATGGCTTCCCTTACAGCCAGATAAGAAAGAAGCGTGTATTTCTTGAATGATTTCATTCTTATTCCTAAATTTCTTAATAGAGGCATAATGCTGGTTTGGCAGGTATGCTCAGTTATACCCAGGATGAAGTAAAGGTCTGTTGGCAGGAGGGCAGGCTTGAGATGTTATCAAAGCTTGGTTATTCCACAGGTCTTTGCTTTTACATCCTACCTTGATAAAAAAATTAGCAATTTTTAACCTAGAGCCTATTATACAGAGTGAAAAAAGTCAGAAAGAGTAAAACAAATACCATATATTAACACATATGGAATCTAGAAAGATGGGTACTGATGAACCTCTTTGCAGGGCAGGGACAGAGACAGAGAGAACAGACTTATGGACTGTTTCCCTCTCCTTATGAGGGAAGGAGTGGGCGGGACGAACTGAGAAAATAGCATTGAAATATATACACCACCATGCGTAAAACAGATAGCTAATGGGAAGTTGCTGTATAACACAGGGAACCCAGCTCAGTGCTCTGTGACAACCTAGCGGGGTGGGATGGGGTGGGAGGTGAGAGGAAGGTTCAAGAGGGAGAGAACATGTGTATATCTATGGCTGATTGATGTTGATGTATGGCAGAAACCAATACAACATTGTAAAGTAATCATCCTTCAAGTAAAAATAAATAAAAACTTTAAAAACTAGCAATTTTTACCTATCTCAGAAAAAATATTACTATGAAATACATTTCACATTCATTGATGTTGATGGGGACTCGGTAGACTTCTGGGAGTGATCCCAGATTGTGTCCACATGTGGGGGTTCAGACACACAGGAATGGAGTGTAGAAGCCAACAGACACTTAATTGCAAGGGAGATGAATATTTGAGGACCTGGAAGAGAAAGGAGGACACCACAGGGAAAGGAGGACAAGCCATGGTGAGGCTGACTCAGCAAAGGCGTTGAGGACTGAAGGGGATCAGCATTTCATTAGTCACAGTATTTCACTGTGTCTTGAACCTGCCCATGCCCAGTCTCCCTGGAAATGTATATGTGGACTGAGGAAGAAGGGACTGTGCGTGTCTAGCCCCTGGGGACCTGAGGACCTGTGTAGCTCTGAGAGAGTGGGCCACCGGGCAGGAGACAGGTGAGCTCTGGCACCTAGGAAGGCAGTTGAGAGCATCAGGGTGTGGTGAGCACTGAAGGTGAGTGGTTACAGGAGCAGGATGGTGAGCATGGTATTGATCCCCTTGGGGTGGGATCTGAGGTGTAAGGTTAGAATTTTAATTTGCATCCCCCCATCTCCAAAGCAATAGAGCATCTTACATCAAGTATGTCAGCCATTCATTCCAACTTCCTTTTCTTTAAATTGGATCTCCATATCCTTTGCTCATTTTTACTATTGAGCTTGACTTTGGGTGATATTTAAGAAGTCTTTTATAAATTGTGGGACCAATCCATGTCAATTAAATCTGCTAAAAAAGTCTTCTCCCAGCCTGTCACTTGTCTTTCCCTTTTTTTTTCTTCCCTTGTCATGCAGGAAGCTTTAATTTTAATATTATCATTTTTATCACATTATGGCCTTTTCATATCTTTTATGTCTTATTTGGGACATTCTTCCTAGCCCCAAACATAGGATAAATATGTTATTCTATGTTTTCTTGAAGTATTTTCAGAAATATGAATTCTTCTGTTACTAGCAATTGTTGCCCAATGCTATGGTTTTGAAATTCATCTATGGTCGTGAGTGTAGCTGTGGTTCATGTATTTACTGATCCACAGTATTTCATTTTATGAATAGATTATGATTTGTTTATGCATTCTAACAAGGGCCATTCCATTTGTTTTCCTTCTTTTACTGTCATAAAGAGAACTGCAGTAGCATTCTTGTACTGGCTCTTGGTGCATATGGAAAAGTTTCTGAGAGTGGAATTGTTGGGTCATAGGTTATGCCCATCTTTTTTCCCCCACATCTTAAACTTTACTAGATGAGGAAGATTATTTTCTAAATTGATTGTATCCAGTTACATTCTCTCCGTAGACGTAGAAGCGTTGACATGACCTTATGATGTTGCCAACACTTATCTTTATTATTTCCTTCCTTCTGCTTTCTTCAAGTTTACTGTTTTTTCTTTCTCAAATGTTGCAGGTACTTTGCTGATTAATTTTTAGCCTGCTTTTCTTATTTGAGCCTTTAAGGCTACAAAATCTCCCTGTATGGCTTTAGCTGCATCCTGTAAGGTTTTTTAAATGATTTTTTAAACACCATCAACTTACAGAAAAGTTTCAAGCACAGTATAAAAAAAATCTGTCATGGGATGTCAGAGACCAGCCAGGGTAAGAAGGATGTCTGTCTGTTTAGCGGAGAGGTGGCAGCAGTAGTGGGAGGTTGATTTCAAGGGGAATGGATCAAAGGTGTCATTATATTAAGGTATTAAGAATAATGGGAGCCAGGTTTCTTACTATTGGAGAAAGGAGTTACATCAGTGGAGACAGAGATAACTAGAACGAACCCTTGATGCTGGATTGGAACTGAAGGCATAGTGTGAGGTCTGTGGGTACCCTTCCTTACCCAGCTTGGGCTTTGACACCTGGCACTAGTCTGCTGCTCTGTGTGGTTGCCCTCCTCACCCTACTGGGACTCTGGCACCTCCCACCAGGCACCCCCCTAGCCTAGTGGATGCTGTGCTTACCAGCTTTGGGCTTCAACATCCCACACCAGGCTGCTTCCTTGCACAGACGCCCTCCTGTCCTGGCTCAGGCTCTGACTCCCCACGCCACGCGGCACCCCCTGCATGGATGTGCTCCTCATTCTACTTGGGCTGCAACATGGGTTCCAGGTCTCCCCTCTCAGAGGGCACCTATCTTGCTTTGTCCACCTAACAGCTTAAAACTGAATGGGTCAGGAAGGGAAGTGCAGGAGAAAAGCATCCCATATGTTTTGATACATAAGACTTTCAATGTCATTCAGTGTTAAATAATTTCTAATTTCCCATTTTAATTTTTCTGTAATCCATGTGTTGTTTAGAAGTTTGTTTTGAATTTTACAAAAAATGTACAGTCATCTTTTTGATTCTTGATTTCTATCTTAATTGAATTGTGTTCAGGGCATATGGTTTATATGCAACTGATTCTGGTTTTTATTACGATTTGCCTCATGCCTAGCAAATAATTAGTTTTTGCAAATGGGGTTTGTGTTCTTGAAATATTTCTAGGTGTTGAATACATGGTTCTATACATGTTCATAGATTAAACTTAATTGTATTGTTTAAATTCATTGTCCTTACTACATTTTTGTCTGCTTGATCTATCAGTTACTGAAAGAAGTATAATAAATCTGCTATTATTATTGAGGATTTATAAACTTCTTATAATTCTATCACATTGTTTTACAAATTTGGATCTTAAACTTACGTTATTACAATTGTCATAGGTTCGTGGTGAATTGCACCTTTTACAATTATGTAGTTGCTGATATTCTCAAAAATGCTTTTTCTCCTTAAAATTTAATATAGCCATAGAAGCTGGGGTTTTTTTGGGGGCGGGGACTGGGATTAGCATTTTTGGGTATATCTTTTTCAGTCTTATTTTCAACCTTTCTGTTTCATATTTTGACTGTTTCTTTTATAAATCTTACACATATAGTTGTGAATTTATAAATTTATATAACTTTTTGATTTGTGCACATATTTTTAAAACCAAATTTGGCAAACTTTAAGTGCTGACTTTAGACTTCTACCATTTGTTATAATTCTTAATATAGTAATTATTTTCACCATATTACTGTATGTTTTAGATTCATCTTGCCTTTCCTATGCTTCTTTTTAAACTTCCTCTTCTGCTTTTCTATCTTTTTCATCTTGTTTTTAAAAATTTCCCTCTGCATCATAAGCATTTGGTGAATGCTGACTAGTGTGATTTGATTTGCTGGTCAAGAAAACCCTGTGCTTTATGTTATTTGGCATGGATGTATACTTGGAAATCATGGATTCGCTTTATTTTATCTTTTAGCTCTAAATATTCAGAACACTGGCTTCCTCTGGACCTATCAGAGCTCTTAAACTGAAAGCATCCAGTTTTGTATTTTACATTTTCTCCACTTACGATATGGTGACAATTTTTCTCCTGTCTATGCCATGTGATGTCTATATAACTCTATTGTTGTCCATGAGTTTGTTTCCAATTGCTTTGTTATTATAAGTGACTATGCATTGAACATCTTTGTGCCCACATCTAGCTCCTCCCTTAGGAAAAATTCCTTGAAATTGCTGATCAGAAGGAAAGAATCTTTTTAAAGGCCTTGCCTCCTGAAATATCACACTCTTTTGTGCGGACATTTTCCAGTAGAGTATAAGAATGCTCAGAGAACATTCCAACAATTAGGTTCCCAAGGTCACACTGACCCCTGGAAGGGGAGTAGGGACAGTCAGGCTTCAGACAGAGCCCCAGTCAGTTGCAAGACAGAGGCAGGGGTGTGATAGGCTGCTGCCCTGGTCTGGGATCACTGGGTGGGTGTGGCTTGGGACTGGGATCTTGGGATGAGCCCCTTCTCTCTCCCACCTGTTGTCTGTGTGGTGGACTCTGCACTCAGACCCTGCAGTAGATCCAGGCAACGGATCAGAGAGGGCAAGACAGTGTCTGCGTTCTGCAGACCACCCCTCCCCTCCAGCTCCAGAGGGTCTTGGGGAAGCAGGCCCTGGGATAGGAGGGAGGAGCCCTTGGACACCCCCGCTCCGCCCCCGGCCCCCCAACCTCTGCCGCCCTGGATGAACTTTCCGCCCTTCCAGCTGGTAGAGCGGCCAAGTGCACCGGCGCTGTGTTAGCCCTAACGCCTGCTGGGTTAAAAGCCAGCTTGTGCTGCGATCACCGCCTTCCGTCGACTCCGTGGCGGATTTGGGTCCCCCGGAGGTCTAAGGGGAAGGTTCTCTCTGCTCTGGAGCTTTTCTCCCCGAGTGGGAAGGGAGGGCGAGGGGGCCGAGGCTGAAGTCTCCGCCGGGGCGCCCGCCGCCGCCGCCGCTGCGGAGCTGCCAAGACGCCGCGGCCGCAGGAATCCGCCGGGGAGCGGCGAGGAGACCTAGGCCGGGAGGGGCGCGGGGACTCGCCGTCCTGCCGCCGGCCCGCGGCACAAAGCCCGCCCTTGTTTGGCTGCCTCGGATGCGTGCCCTGGCCCCAGACCTCCCGGGGTCCCTCTCTGTCCGGACCACGCCGGGAAGGGGACGTGCCGCCTGCCGCAGACTCCTGCTGGGGATGGGGGCGGGGGTGAGGAGGTGGGGCTTGGTGGGGTGGACAGCCCTGCTCAGGATCCTGGGGCCCAGTCTCGGGCTCTGTTCTGCCAAGGAAGGCCAGGCCCAGACCCTGGTTGCTTGGCCCCCAGCTGATGGGTTACTCCAGCTGTGAGTCATGGACGTTCGCCACCTACCGAGGCAGTAAAGGTGCCCTTGTCACGGTCACCCTTGCAGTGGGCAGGATGGGGTGCTGTGTGGTAGAGGACTGAGGTGGATACAGGCGCCAGGCGCCTTCTCCTGTGCTGTTTTGACAGAGCATCACTCTGGGCAAGCCTTGGCCAGACTCATCCTCAGAGCTGGATCTGCCTCCCCTCCCCGCCCTCCTCCCCCCATACAGCCTTATCACCCACTGTCACCATCCCTCAGAGGGAGTGGCCCATTTTTTCAAAACCTGGCAGATGGCAATGAGGTGCTCTCCAGCTGGAATCGCTTGACCTGGCATTCCTTACACTTGCACCTCTCATGATGGGCAGCCGTCCCTCCATTCACTTCTCTACTTAGCATCCACTTATTGAGTGCCTGCTGTGTGCTAGGCACTATTCCAATGATGCAGGGAATACATCAGAGAACAGGGCAGACCTAGTCTTAACCCACAGGGTGCTGTGGCCTGACTCCAAAACCTGTTCCTTCACAGCTATTACGTTGACTTTGGCAGATCACTCCCGCTGGCCTTAGCTTTCCCTAGCTACAGATTCAACATAACGGGTCCATGGGACAGACCCACCAGTCCTGGGCAGCATTTTTGCTAAGGAGTCTCTAACGGGTGACTAGCAAAGAGCACGGTGCGGAGTTAAGGGAAAAAAAAAAAAAAAAAAGAAATTCCAGGGAAGTGAGAGGAAACATGTGTGAAAAATAGACACCACACTAGATCAGCGTTCAATCAAACCAGGACCTGCTGAGAAACAAGTGCAGACCTGCTATGTCTCGCTGAGTCCTGTTATCTTTACTCGGCAAATTCAAGCAAGATTTCATGGTTGAAGAAAGCTACGATCCTCAATGACAAAGTGATCCCTTTGCTGTGTAGGCTGGGGGTGAGGCTGGGAGTTTGGGGGGAATGGGGTAGGCCTGATCTGAACACGTGGGCACTGGTAACAGGCTGATTTTAGACTCTCCATCTCCATCTCCTTCAGGGGCTCCCATGACCGACTTGAGTATAAAATTCTCAAAGGCCACAACTCGTGAACTCCAGTCTGGTTTTTGCTCAGTCCCAGCTCTATCAAACAGGACAACGCGTTGCTGCCTGTGTGCCCCGCTGCCTTGGCACTTGATAACCATGGTAATGGACACTCGCTCAGCACTCACCACATGCTAGGTCCTGAGCTTCCCTTATCTCAATCCTACAAGGTAGGAAGTGTTATTACCTTGACAGATGAGAAAACTTACACCAGGAATAGTTCCTGACTCACCCAAGATCACCCAGTAAATGGGAATTTGAACCCAGTCCCTAGAACCAAGGGCTTCCCAGGTGGTTCTAGTGGTAGAGAACCCGCCTGCTAATACAGGAGATGTAAAAGACTTGGATTTTATCCCTGAGTTGGGAAGATCCCCTGGAGGAGGGCATGGCAACCCACTCCAGTATTCTTGCCTGGAGAATCCCATGGACAGAAGACTGTGGGCTACAGTCCATGGGGTTGCAAAGAGTAGAACATGACTGAAGCGAAAGCATGCACGTACGCACGCATGCCCCAGAACCTAAACACTTGACAATTATCGAGATCTTTGGAATCACAGTGCTATGTCCTGTGTGGTCTCTAGCAAATTGATGCTATGAACATTCTGGAAGTTTGGGGTGAAGATACCAAAAGCAAGAGATGAGACCAACTGACCTGGATCTCTTGGGAGTCCCCAGATGGTCTCCTGTTTTAGATCGTTCTCTCTTTCCCCAGCTCACGTTCATCGGGTACCACACCTTCTCCACTAGCTGCCCTCCACCCCACCCGCTGACTTGATGGAGCACAAGTTCCTGGGCAATGACCAGCAGCATCTTCCCTTCCCCAGCATGCCAGTCTGCAGAGATGGAGCCACTGTCCTGGGGGATGCTGTGTTGTGATTGTCCTGTCTCTTTGAACTCCTCACCCTGGCCAGTCAGGGCTTTTGTTACATGTAGGATAACTGATTGTCCTGACTCGTTGCCATGCAGGAGGGAGACAGTGAAAGGGAGAGGCTGGTGGGTCAGGTGAGGTGCTATGGCCATAGAAAGGAGCCCCCTAACTTCTGACAGAGTGTGTGTGCACTCACTTGCCAAGTCGTGTCTGACTCTTTGAGACCCTATGGGTTGTAGCCCGTCAGTCTCCTCTGTCCATGAGATTGTCCCGGTAAGAGTACTTGAGTGGGTTGCCATTTCTTCCTCCGGGGGATCTTCCGACCCAGAGATCGAACCTAAGTCTGTGTCTCCTGCACTGCAGGCAGATTGTTTTCCGCTGAGCCACCAGGAAGCCCAGCTTCTAATGGAGAACAGCACCCAAACCAGAGGAAAGGATAGAAATGTTGCAGTCTTCTATGCTCTTCCAAGTTTCCAGGAAGTCCCCCAAAGTGCCAAATTGGGAGTTCAAGAGAGCAGAGTAGATTATGGGCTGGTGGAAGGAAGGTCATTTGTTACAGGGCTCCCTAGGCTTTGCCCACTGCCCATTAGGCCCAAAGGTCAAGTGAGGCAGTTGAGAAAAAAAAAAAAAAAATTCCTCACTGTGAAGTGTCTGAGGCCCTTTTGAGATGAGAGAATGGCCCCCTTTCAGCAGCCCTGCTTGGAGCCAGGACAGTATTCCCAGAGGGAGCAGACTGCTGAATGATCATCTGTCTGCCCAGATGGACCAAAGCCTGACCTGCCAGGGAGGAGACTCTTGATTCTGGTTTCTGTTTTCGAATTCAGGGGCTCTGGAGTACTGCAATAAATAAAAACCTATTTATTGAGCTCCTACTGTGTGCACAGCTTCGTGAAGGACACAAAGAAGCACTGATTTGAAAAACCACAGATCAGAATTTATTCATGCAAATGAGCTTGCTCCCTGATACTCACATACCCAGGGAGGCCACCACTATTTGAGGAACTACTCCCAGCCCCTTCTCCCAGTGATCTTGAATTTTCTCAGGGAAGATGGTGGATGTTTTAAAATTAAAAATAGCTAATGGTCATTTGGCATTCATTCACCCATTGCTTATGCATTGGAGAAGGAAATGGCAACCCACTCCAGTGTTCTTGCCTGGAATCCCAAGGATGGTGGAGCCTGGTGGGCTGCCATCTATGGGGTCGCACAGAGTCGGATACGACTGAAGCGACTTAGCAGCAGCAGCAGCACCCATTGCTTACTATGAGCCAGTCATTGTTCTTGTTGCTTGGGGATGAGAAGTTCCTGAAAGTGTTCATGGCTTGCTAGGGGCCATCAGCAGGTTGACCAGCCTGGTGACCAACTGGTCATCCTTCCAAGAGGCCCCTTGACCCGCATGGTTTGGGAATGGTGCCAGCCCTCATGGAGCACAGCTCAGGCCTGGTGTATGATGGCAGGAAATGACAATGCCCAGGGGTTAAGCACAATGACAGCAGCTTGGGGATGCTGAGGGAACAGAGAGGAGGGAGCCCTAACCACACACTGGAGGGATGGAGCATCAGCCAGGGCTTTCCTGGAAAGGACAGCAATCACCAGTGTTTACTGAACACTCTTTATGTACTAGGCATGAGGGTAAGTACTTTACATGGGTTAATTATCTTGTTTTATCATCACCGCCTTTCCAGAGAGATACAATGGGACTTCCTGAGGAGGAACTCTTCCAATCTTGGAAGAGCATGGCTTTTGGAGGCAGACAGACTTGGGGTGCATCCCAGATCTCTCTCTTCTTGCTGAGGGACCAACCTTTAGGCACTAACCTCTGGGCATTGGTTTCCTTATCTGTAAAAAGGAGCCATTGAGACCAGTTTGGCAGTGCTATTATGAATACTTGAAAAAGAATAATTTATGTAAAGCATTTAGCAGAGTAGCCACTTGATGAATATCAATCCTCCTTTCTCTTCTTAAAGAGATTATTCAGAAGGGCAACATTCACAATGACAGACTTGGGAGACTAAAGTTGCCATGATGCTAGCCGTCATATGTGTGCTTAATTGGTCATTTGAGTCCGACTCTTTGTGACCCCATGGACTGTAGCCCACCAGGCTTCTCTGTCCATGGGATTTCCCAGGCAAGAATGCTGGAGTGGGTTGCCATTTGCTTCTCCAGGGGATCTTCCCAACCCAAGAATCATGGACTCTCCTGTGTCTTCTGCATTGCAGGCAGATTCTTTACCTGCTGAACCAATGGAGGTGGGCCTAAATAAAAATGCAAAAAACAACCGGCTAGATCAGAAGTTGGCACAAGAACCCAAGGAACTGACTTTCAGTCCTGGAGAAAGGACTGGAAGGGAGGGGAAAATGGCCATTATTTTAATTTTTGCTGATGTACCTGAGTATGTTTATTCCCTGGTTCCCATAGAATCACTTTTCTGTCTCTCTGGCAATATTAATAGTGATACTACACATTAGTTGGGCTACCCAGGTGACACAGTGGTAGAAAATCTGTCTGCTGATGCAGGAGACATAAGAGACGTGAGTTTGATCCCTTGGTCAGGAAGATCCCCTGAAATAGGAAGTGGAAACCCACTCTGTCATTCTTGCCTGGGAAATTCCATGGACAGAGAAGCCTGGTGGGCTACAGTCCATGGGGTGGCAAGAGAGTCAGACACAACTTAGCAACTAAAACAACACGATCAGTTATAGTACTAGTTTTCATATTTTGGGGACACAAAGGGAGGCAGCTGAGAATACTAAATTCCCCCAAGTCCTAGAAGTGGAATCTCGGGGCTTTTTCTCTTCTTCCAGGTGCGGGAAGGCCTCACAGCCTGAGTGAGTCAACAAGGGTCAGACTCAGAAGGACTGACTCAGGGTCCTGCCCCTCCCCTCTCATGACTGGCCTCCCTCATGCCTCATTCTGGGTGGGGTCTGGAATGCTCTGCTCACCCAGAGTCCAAATGCCACGTCCTGCCGAGCTCAGGAGGAATTTCACAGCCTCTGTACAAGCCCAGCCAGGCAGAACCTGACCCCTGGCCTCTCCCTTAGGCTGTTTAACCCTTGACTGATGGCTCCCCAAACTCTTGAGGGGTGGAGCCATCCCCACACTCCGTGGCTCCCTTTCTCATGTGCTCCTGGGCATTTATACACCTGGTTTGGGTTGTTTTTTGCCCTAGGAAGGGAGTTATTGTTGTGTACTTGCTAAGTCGTGTCTGACTCTTTCTGACTCCATGGACTGCAGTGTGCCAGGCTCTTCTATCCATGGGATTCTCCAGGCAAGAATACTGGAGTGAGTTGACATTTCCTTCTCCAGGGGATCTTCCTGATCCAGAGATTGAACCCATGTCTCCTGCATTGGCAGGTGGATTCTTCACCACTGAGCCGCCAGGGAAGCCCCTGGGAAGGGAGAAAGTGAAAGTGAAAGTGAAGTCACTCAGTCGTGCCCGACTCTATGCGACCCCATAGACGGCAGCCCACCAGGCTCCTCTGTCCATGGGATTTTCCAGGCAGGAGTATTGGAGTGGGGTGCCATTGCCTTCTCCACTGGGAAGGGAGAGAAGTAGTCTAAAATCCTGAGGACAGTTGGGGAAGCACCTCTGGCTTTTTTCTCTTGCCCTCTTCCTTCCCCAAAGAGCAAACACCGTCAGGACACAACATAAAGTCAGATGACAAATGACACCCTAGGGGGCAATATTTACAGTCTCTATCACAAATAAAGTAATGGCATATAAAGAGCTCTTTGAGAAGAAAAAGAGCAAAAACCCAACATAAAAATGGGTAAATGACATGATTGACATGAGCAGATAGTTATAGGAAAAAGAAAGGCAAATGGCTCTTTAACATGTGAAACTGTATTCAGTGTCGTAAGCAATCAGAGAAATGCATATTAAAACTTCATTGAACTATCGTTTCTCACTTATGAAATTAACAATTCAATCTGAGGCCGGGCTGGCTGGTGCGCTGCTGTGAGAGTGCAAAACAGAGGGGAAGTTGGCAGCCTAATCAAGTGGCATAGGTATTGGATTGGTCAAAAAGTTCATTTCAGTTTTTTGTACTATCTTACAGAAAAACCCAAATGAATTTTTTGGCCAATCCAATAGTTATCCAAATGACCCAACACTGTCATTCCAGGAATCTACCCTGCAGACAGGACTGAACAAATAAGTACATGGTTACTTACTGTGGCATTATTTGTCAAAGTTAAAGATAGGAAGAACCCGAACACCCGTCAAAAGGGGGCTCGTTGAATAAACTCTGGTATGTGCAAGTAGTGAATACCAGGCAGGTCTAAAAAAGAACGAGGAAAAATCCCTGTGAATACATGTATACTGATTTCTAGGATATATTGTTAAGTGAAGAAAGCAGGAGGCTGAACAGAATATATAATATTACCTTCTGTGTAAGAAGGGACTTCCCTGGTGGCTCAGACTGTAAAGCATCTGTGTACAATGCAGGAGATCCGGGTTCAATCCCTGGGTCGGGAAGACCTCCTGGAGAAGGAAATGGGAACCCATTCCAGTATTCTTGCCTGGGAAATCTCATGGACGGAGGAACCTGGTAGGCTACAGTCCACAGGGTCACAAAGAGTCGGACACGACTTCACTTTCACTTCACTTTCTGTGTAAGAAAGAAATGAAAATAATAATTGGACATTGTTTGCAAAACAGAAACTAGAGAAAATAATTACATATTCAGTGGGGATGGGCTGCTGATGAAGAGGGTGGAAAAGATAAGGATGATAGCAAGCCTTTTTCTGAGTATGTCACCTCATGTAGTTTTAACTTTAAACATATTTGGCTGTGCCAGGTCTTAGTTGTGGCACACGGGCCCTTCAGTCTTTGTGTGGCATGCAGGATCTTCAGCTGTGGGATGTGAACTATTAGTTGTGGCATCTAGTTCTCTGACCAGGGATCACATCTGCGCCCCCTACACTGAGAGCAACTGACAGTTAAAACATTCGGTTTTAACTTTTTGAATGGTTTATGTATATGAAAGCAAAATTACTAGTAAATAAAAGGAAAAACTACCCTCTAAAGCTGAACAGAAACAGATGAACCTAACTCCATGCTAAATTTATAATATTACTTCATGGAGAAAGTAATTATTTCAAACAACTTTTATTTTATTTATTTATTTTTTCAAACAACTTTTAAACATAATATTCTGACTAGAGTACAATATGTTTTAAGGAGTAAAACAACTGGAAAAAATTCAGAATTTCACTTAGTAGGCTTATTGTTGGAAGTAATAATAGCATTATAATTTTGAAACTTTCATTTTTATGAAATAAAGCAAAAAATAAAATATACCAATTTTATTAAGAACCAAGGTTTTTAACATAAAAGAAAAAAAGATATAAATATATAAAAAATAAAAGAAATTAGAAAAAAACTTGCACTAAATATGCATTAAAAATTATAATATAGATGCTTGTTCTTTAACAATTTATTTTCTATCTCTGTCCTTAAAGCACTTAAAGCAGTGACACCCCACTAGTGCCCAGATCTTGGTTCCTAAACATTATGGTGCCTTGGAGCTCACCTGAGGCCAGCTCTGGAGCAGGAAAAGTATGAAATGAGTCTGGAATATCATCTGTGTCATAAAGCAAGGTGGCACTCAAAGATGAATGGAAGTTATGCCAAAAGAATATAGGAGCCAACTGAAGGGCCTTCTTCTGAACAAATGTGGCCCGATTTGAGCCAAATCACAAAAATAATTATGGTCATTAATTGTGACACTAAGACTTAAAAAGAGTCCTGAGCTTCCCTGGTGGTCCAGTGGAAGTTCAGGGAACTTAGATCCCCACACTGCGTGGCCAAAAAAGCAAAACACTACCAATGTGATGTCACTGAACTCCAAGTTGAAAATAAACAGGTCTCACAGACCCATGTGAGCTGGCTGCAGCATACTCGGGCCATCCAGCCGGACAAAGGGTTGGAGCAGACAGGATGCATCCTGATTTCTCAGGAGGTAAGGTAGGGCTGGTGGTTGGAACATTTGTTTTTGTTGTTCAGTCACTCAGTCATGTCTGACTCTTTGTGACCCCATGAACTGCAGCACAACAGGCTTCCCTGTCCTTCACTGTCTCCCAGAGTTTGCTCAAAATCATGTTCATTGAGTCGATGACGCCATCCAACCATCTTGTCTTCTGTCTCCACCTTCTCCTGCCTTCAATCTTTCCCAGCACGATAGTATTTTCCAGTGAGTCGGCTCTTTGAGTTAGGTGGCCAAAGTGTTAGAGCTTCAGCTTCAACATCAGTCCTTCCAATAAATATTCAGAGTTGGAACCTGGACCTCAGGAAAGAAGGCACGTATCAGCTAGGCCCGTCCACTGCTGGAAACCAGCACTCTTCACTGTGCTCCCCGTGGGTTCCACTGTCTCCAAGCTGGATGCCCCCACCTCCAGACAGCTGCTCACCATCCGCAGACTGTCCATAGCACACCATCTTTCCCAATAGTCCATCTTTGCTCAAGGCTCCTGGGCTCTCCACTTTACCACCCAGAGTCTGAGCTTGTCTGCCTAGGCATTCTCTCCTTGCTCCATTTCATTTCTCACACCAGTCCAGTGTTCATCCTCCCCTCACTGCCACACAAATACAACCTATATATTCTACTCCTGCAAATTCTCACTAACATTTTCCTGGCTTGCAATGTCCTACTCTATCCTGTCTAAATTCTACAAGTCTATAAATTCTGGTTCCAGACTGACACATTCCAGGAATCCCTCCCTGACTGCTCTAGCTCACAGTTGACTTCCTTCTTTATTCTCACCTTCACTGCAATGATTGCTTCCATTTATTATCACCTCCACCACTACTTCCAGTGCCTTCATCATGCCCACCATCCTAGTTCCTTATGTTTACTGGCACCACTATTCATCACTACCACCATCACCATCGCCTCTACCTTTATCTTCATCTCCTGTATCACCTATACCGTCACTGGTTCTCTACTTCCACACCACTTTCACGCTTCCACCACCAATGCGTTATTACCTTCACTATCACTTCCTCCAGCACAATTATCATCACCTCCAATTTTACTTCCATGGAGTCCACTTCCTTCATCACCTCCATGCTGCTCCATGATCTTCGCTACGACTTCCCCATCGCTGCCTTCATCATCGTCACTCCCATCTTCTCCACCATTACTTCCATGGCTTATTCTCACTCATCAACTCCGCCGTTATGACCACTGTTATTTATCTCTTTGACCTCTATTCTTAGCACCTGCTCCTCATTATTATCAGGTTTTTCTTAATTGTCTCCATGTCCCTACCTTTGACACTGAACATAGAAATCTCCTATATGGCCCTTGCCCATAAATGATATCTGTATAAAAATGAGCCTCATTCTGTTGAGACGAAGGAGACCTGTATAAAGAAAGTCAAGTCAGATTTTGCTCAGTCCGATGGACAAGGACATTCCCAGCCCTTCTTGGGCACTAGAGCTTGGCACATATGTGAGTAGTGGGGGAAAAGAGCATATGTTCAGTTCAGAGGGTGGCGCCACACGCTCAGTAGCTCCCGCTCTGAGTCCCTCTGCCCTGTCATTATCAGAACCAGGGTTCCCTGGGCTTGAGGTCAGGGATGCAGGGAGCAGGAGCGGCGCCAAGCCTGCCGGGATGAGTGGTCAGTCCAGCCCAACCCTTGGTCTGCCCTGTCTGCAGGCTTGCTGGGAAAGCATGCTGGTGCTCCAAGACTCCAACCTCAGGTGGTTAGGCATAAGTGCCAAACATCCCTAGCTTCCCTTAATTATCACTGTGACTCTCCCACCCCTGAAATTATCAAAACCCTCCTTGAACCGATTCTTGCTTGCCTCCCTACCATCTCTAGGGTGGATTAATTCCAGATGTTTGCAGCTTCCTGGGCAAAGTACTGCTTCCTGTGTTTTTTTTTCTTTCCCCCAAAGCATCCCTTCCCAAGCTTCTTGGGGATACTCCCTGCTTCTACCATTTTGAAATGCTGAACCTTCTCCATATTTTTCATGGCATGAACACTTTCTCTATTCTTCTCGATGCTCCTGAGAATGAACCAGACAAATATGTAAATCTATTTGCAGTCTAGGTTCCTGGATGCTCTGATAGGCTTAATCGATCTTTCCCCTTGTGTAATCATGCCTTTATCACTGGAGAATGGGAGTATATTGACCCTGGCTCCGTATCACGAAACTCATACTGTCAGGTACCCATCCAGTATTTGTGTATGTGCCTTCAGGGTAAATTCAGAAGAGAAGCAGGTCATAAAATTCTCTTTCAGATTTGGCCTCTCTCACCATCCTGCTTCCCTCCCTTAGCCCCCTGCCATCTGCTGAACAATCACAGCTCTGTGCCTTTGCACTTGAGGCTTCTCCTCTTGGAAAGCTCTTCCTTCTCTTCCTCCTCTGGCTCAAGACCCAGCTCAGGCTCTGGTCCCCAGAAGGCTTCCTTGATACTCCAGGGAGAGCCAGATGCCTTCCACTGGGCTCCCCAAGCCCCCTGCTGTCTCTCAATTAGAGCGTTCATCACACTCCACTGTAACTGTCAGGTTAAGTACCCCCATCAGGCTGCATTATCTTCCCTCTAAACTGAGATCTTCACAGGGGGATGGGGCATGGCTCCATCTCTGACTTGAAATAGTTCATACTATTGGTTTGAGATCTCTCCTGTAAGAAGTTCCTTGAATTATGTTTGTGACCTATGAACCTTATTAAGTTAGCTCATAAAAGAGAGGCTTGAGGACGAGAGAATTCATCCTTCTACAGAAGAGGGCTTGCCATTTAGAAGAAACAGGAGGAACGCAGTTGGGGCTTGGATGGATCAGGACACAGTGCAGACATTAGGATAGAGTGAGGTTCAGGACCGGCTGCCTGTCTCGGGTAGGGGACTTCTGGGTTCCCGTGCTTCCTCAGACTCACTTCCCATTTTTGAAAGCATACTTTTTGCTCTGCAATGATCTACAATTTCACTAGCCCAGTCAGCATGCATGTGTGCTAAGTTGCTCTGTCATGTCTGACTCTTTGCGACCCTATGGACTATAGCCCACCATGCTCCTCTGTCCATGGGCTTTCCCAGGCAAGAATCCTGGAATGGGTTGCCATTTCCTCCTCCAGGGGATCTTCCCAACCCAGGGATCGAATCTGCATCTCTTGCATCTCCCGGATTGGCAGGCGGGTTCTTTACCACCAGCGCAACCTGGGAAGCCCCAACCCAGCCAGACAGGTTCATTATTTAACAGCTATTTTGAAGCCCTAGCTCACATCTTTCCTGGACTTCCAATATGACATTTTAAATAGTCTGTGGCTTCCTGTGGACTATTTACTTTTAAAGCAGAAAACTGTTCTATTTATTTCTATTTTTCCCCAACAATATTTTCCAATAGTTCCTCTTACTAAAAATGACGGATTTTTTTTTTTTTTGGGTTCTCCCCCTATCACCAAGAGGTAGAGTTTAATCAAGTGTGTGTGTTGAGGTGAGAGGTTTACCCAAATATTTCCTGTGTGAGAGCTGGGTGACTTAGGACCAAGCCCCGTGTGTGTCCTTTTCCTGCGGTTCTAAAGCTATATAGTGCCTACCCCAGGAAATGCTTGCAAATCTCCTTGTCAAACATCTCTTCCGTTCTGTGTTTGGATGAGGTTATTTCTGCATTCAGAAAAGATGTCAGGTTGGGTGTGCACCATCACTGTGGGTAGATGGGTGTTCCTGGCCCAGGGATTTCCAGGGTCCCCACCCTGGCAGCATGTGTGGGAGGAGAGGAGCTGACCAGTGTAGATGGGCTTTGAGGTGGCTGAAGGTCCAGCTCTTGAGAAGCAGAATCAGCTTCACTGTGGGCTTGGGACCAGTGAACTTTATCTCAGTGTTCAAGAATCTCACTGGGTGGTGGGTGCCTACTCATGACACGTAAAAGGGAGACATTTCCCCTCAAAAGATTTCACTCTCCGTGGTCTCTCTGGCAGAGCTTTTCCTATCCTTTCCAACAGGGTACAAAAATTCCGTCTAAGCAAGGGCCAAGGTCAGGGCTTCCCTGGTGGCTCAGTGGTAAAGAATCCACCCACCAATGCAAGAGACGAGGGTTCAATCCCTGGGTTGGGGAGGTCCCCTGGAGAAGGAAATGGCAACCCACTCCAGTGTTCTTGCCTGGAGAATCCCATGGACAGAGGAGCCTGGCTGGCTACAGTCCATGGGGTCTCAAAGAGTCAGACACAACTTAACAACTAAGCAACAATGTCAGGGCACAGGTTGAGAGACTGTTGCTCTCAAGCTCATATACAGCTTGACAGGGTTCCCTTAGCTAGCTCGGATCAGGCCCGCCCCCTCCCCCCCCAAACCCCGCTTCCAGGTTCATCATCTAAGCAGAGTTCTTTTGGTACCACGAGCTTTTATCCCCTTTTGTCATCAGTCTCTTCTCTGAACAAAGCAGTGCAGTGCAGTCTTCCACGTATTCCTTTCTGGTGCTGTGTCCTTTCAAACCTAAGGCTACGGACTTCCTTGCTGGTCCAGTGGTTAAGAATCGTCTCCCAATGCAGAAGACGTGGGTTCCATCCCTGATTGGGGAACTAAGATCCCACATGCAGTGGGGCAACTAGAAAGCCTTTGAGCTGCAAAGGCTTTGGGCTCTGGAGCCCATGCCCTGCAACTTCAGAAGCATGCATGCTTCAGCGAGAAGCCACAACAAAGACCCAGCAGAACCAAAACAAAACAAAAAACCCTAAGACTAAAGTCATTTAGAAGACATTTGTATTTTATACTTTAAAGTATGCTGGGTATTGTGAATAAATCTGCTGTAGACTTTTTTTTTTTTTTCATGTCTTTTTGGTGAACATTTGTGCTCCTCTCTGTTGGTGGGATCACTGAGTCATAGAGTGCTATTCACCTTTAGTAGATGCTACCAAATGATTTTCCAAAGCAGCTAAACCAACTTACTCTCCCACTAGCACTGTCTGAGTGTTACGCCTCTCTGCACCCTCCCCAACACTGCGGATTGTCCATTTTTAAAATTTTAGTCTTCCTGGTGGGTATGTAGCAATGTCTCATTGGGTTATTGTTTACATTTCCCTGACAAGTAATGATGTTGGGTATTTTTTTCTCAAAATAACCATTTTGGACATCTTTTTAAAAAGTTTCTGTTCAAATATTTTCCCTATTTTTTAACTGAGTTGTTTCTCTCCTTATCATTGACTTGTGGAGTTTTAAAAGTAGACATTCTAAATAGGACTACTTTGTCAGTATATGTATTGCAAACGTCTCTCAGTCTTTGGCTTATCTATTTGCTTTCTTTTTTAAAAGATTTTTTTTTTTTTGATGTGGACCATTTTTTAACGTCTTTACTGAATTTGTTACAATATTGCTTCTGTTTTAGTTTTTTGGCCATGAGGCATGATAATTCCCAGACCAAGGATCAAACCCGCACCCCCTGCCCTGGAAGGTGAAGTCTTAACCACTGGGCCACCAGGGAAGTTCCCTCTATTTGCTTTCTTAATAGTGTCTTTTGATGAACAGGTTATTAATTTTAATGAGTCCCAGAATGTGGGAACTCCTAGAGTCCTAAGTCATTAGTCTAGAAACAGTCTTAGGACTCATTTGGCTGCGCCATCTCATTTTATAGAAGAACCAATTAGTGCTGACAAGGAAGAGGACTGTAAAAATTAAACTTGGATTAAACTCTTTACTCCTAAAAGCTAAAGGAGTTCTGGGCTTCCAAGGTGGTGCAGTGGTAAAGAATCTGCCTGCCAGTGCAGGAGATGCTAGAGACGCAGCTTGGATCTTTGGGTCGGGACGATCCCCTCAAGTAGAAAGTGGCACCCCTCTCCAGTATTCTTGCCTGGAAAATTCCATGGGCAGAGGAGCCTGGCTGGCTACAGTCCATGGAGCTGCAGAGTTGGACATGACTAAGCATACACACACACACACACACACACACACACATATGTACACACAAAGGAGTTCTATGATCATCATTATTATTTTTGTCAACAAGGCCACCAAGATTTTACAGACTTACTACATGGCAGGTACTATCTAATTAATCACCACATAGGTGTATTTTGAGAGTCCCTGGTTAATTCATCTACCCAGCTGACCTTTCACCTGGTCTCTCTCATGCCTATCATGCCTTCAGCAAGAAGCAAGCATATCCTGAAGTTGACGGTTGACAGAACATGCTCTCCTGCTCTAAGACACAACCTCTGGGCTGAGTAGAGAGAACTCTGGTGGGAAAGTTTTGCTGCTCATGTATTTATGGAATGAATGTATTTAATTCAAATCTATATTCTTCTGTGTTGTTGTTTAGTTGCTAAGTTGTGTCCATCTCTTTGCAACCCCATGGACTGTAGGCCACCAGGCTCCTCTGTCCATGGGATTTCCCAGGCAAGAATACTGGAGTGGGTTACCATGTCCTTCTCCAGGAGATCTTCCTGACCCAGGGATGGAACCCATGTCTTCTGTATTGGCAGGCAGATTCTTTTTTTTTTTTTTTTAATTTTATTTTATTTTTAAACTTTACAAATTGTATTAGTTTTGCCAAATATCAAAATTCTTTATGGCTGAGCCACAAAGGAAGCCCTGTATTCCTCTAGGAAGGATGAAAATACAAACTTTAAAAAAAATACAAAAAAAAAAAAAAAAAGCTAAGCCTTACCTAATTAATCCTCCCAACAAGCTTGTGAGGAGGAGGCTAGTGTTAGCATGTGGGACAGATGAAGAGTGCAGAGCTTGATGGGCCCAGGTCACACAGCTGTATCTGCCTGACTCAGGGCTGCCTGAGTCTTCATAACTGGCCACTCTGTGCCCCTCCAGTGCTTCCATTTCTCAAACATGTGATTTCTGTAGGCTTCAGTGCTCACATGGTCTTTGAGTAGACCTGGCCCTCTGTTCCAGGAGGGCATGGGTCCACACAGCACCTTCAGGGTCTGCTCCAGGCTGCTGTGGTCCTGAGGCTACAACCATATAGGAGCTACCTCCAGATGTGCAGATGTGAAAGGTCCTCCCCAGAGCCTGTTCCCTTGTGTTCTCTCCCACTTTCTTTACCTCTGTCGGGGTCTCTGTCCTGTGTGTGGTGTTGGGCCAGTCCCCTTATGGATCCCAGCCATGAAGGGTGATGTGAGGCTGCGTTTTGTATGGACCCATGGAAGTCTCATGAGCAAGTGTGAAAACTGACTCACCTTCACACCAACCCACAGTTCCCCGAAACCTGGGGCCCCAGGACTCATGTCCCAGATTTTCTCAATCTTTCCCTATGGAGTGGAGACTTTATAAGTAGAAGTGACATACTGAGAAGAAACTCTAAAATGACTTGAGATTCTTTTTCTGCCCTGCAGACCATGAGATCACATTTGTACTAGTGTATGATCCTGCACACATAGGTCGATGGGGCCAGAGCCACGGGGCTCCAGGATTGGGGCTGCCTTTGACCACAGAGGATGATCTGTGTGGTGGGATTTAACAAGGGATGGGGGGCTGGGAATTCACTTTCTTCTTGACTCCCTTGGCCCATCCCCTGGTATCTCCTTCTCTGGTGGGGAGAGGTCACTGCTCTGTGTTGGGGACAGACTTCTGTTGGGAGTCCTTCCTCCTGCCTGCATCTGGGCTGCGCCTCCAGGAGGTATAATCCCAGGGGATCCCAGGCCAAGTGCAAGGGAGTATTATTCCCACAGAATGAGGAAGAGCTGGCGGGACAGCCCAGAAACAGGGACTTTGACCACCCTGCTCCCTGAAACCCTAGGCCAGAGGCAACTTTCAGCAGCTTCCTAACTACCTGGCTTTCCTTGGGGAGGGGAAGAGGGAAAAAAAAGGAGAGAAAAAAGAATGAGGAGGAAAAAATAAAGAGAAGGCTCCTCTTTCCCTGTCTCAACGGTGTGCCCATGTTGTCTTCAGGGCCCTCCCTTGAGGAAAACGTAGGGCTGGAGACCAGCAGATACCTCATCCCTAAAGAAGCGCTTGTGATTTTTCAGGGGCTGCTTCCAGACAGGGCCCCAGAAGGGGTCTGTTTTTAAATATAATCATGGAGCTGACTTGAAATATTTGTAAAGTGCATTGGTGTCAAGAGTTAGGTCCTGTGCGGTCATAAATATAGGACACTGATTTATGTACTTGTTTGTCTCTTCAGCAAAGAAATGTCCCCTGCCGTGCTGGACCAGCACGTACTCTCAAGATCCAAGGCACTGGGGAGGATTTCCAGCAGAGGTAGGCAAAAATGGATGACATTCAGGGAGTGGAAATTGATGAGCTGGAAGAGGAGGGAAGAGCCAGGAGACAGGTAAGGAGACAAGACTCTTGTAGACCCAGTGGAGGGACCCCTGTTTTGTATAACAGTTCTTCATTTGCATATGGTCTGTGGCAGCAGTTAGATAGTTGGCTTGGCTTCCTAAGAGCAAGAATGCTGTGATGTGCCTTATGGAGAAAATACACATACTAGATAAGCTTGGTTCAGGCATGAGTCATGGTGCTGTTGACTGTGAATTCGATGCTGAGGAACCAACTATATTATTAAATAAGATGCCCTTAAATAGAAACACACATAAAACAGAGCTATGAATTGATGGTTGATGAAAATGTGACCAGAGACTGGCAGGAGCCTAACCCTATATTCCCCCAGAGGAGCAATGTTTCAGCGTTTACTAATTTAGTGTTTGCAGTGACTTATAGAACATTACCGCGACTAAGGAGAATTTTCTGCAGATCAAATGGCAAGAAATAGACAACGTCTATTAGAATTGACCAAGAGAAGAGAGGGGAGCATGGGATGAAGCAGAGGCAGGACGGACAGCGGGAAGTGTCAAGTGGACGGGATTCTTGGGGCTGAACGAGGGGCCAGCAGCTGTGAGGCTGTGAGGAGGACAGCTGGGCCATCAGCACTGTCAGTCAGAGGTCATGGCAAGGAGGAGGGACCCACATAGAGAAATGACTGAGCCCTGCAGGGATGCAGTGGGAGATGGGTCTCAGCTGGCATGGGGGTGGGGCAGGGTGCAGGTATACTTGGAAGGGAATTCTTTGACCAAGAGAGCACCCCAAGGTGAGTGGGGGTTGGGCCTTGAAGATGAGGAGTCATCCCTCCCTCCATGGCATGGGAGATGGAGTGGACAGGACTTTCTGATCAGCAACGGGCTTCCTGAACTTCAGGCACAGGCTACATGCCTCCAGAACAAGCCCAGAACTGTCCTTGGAGCAGGGGAGTCTGTCCTGGGCACCAAGCCCGTCCTATGGGCCAGCTGGCTAGAGACAAAGTCTGGGGCAGCGGGGCCTTAGCAGCCCAGGAAGAGGAGGCAGAATGTCAGGCTAAGACTGGGGACTTCAGGAGAGTGTCTGCCCTCTGCCCTGTGCTCCTAGGAGGGGCTGTGGACTGGGAACGATAAAGATCCCTCCATTCAGAAACCATCCACCCCAGGAAGACAGGCTGTGGTCAGAACTAACTTAGTCCTTATAATTGATCTGAAAGTCACCCACTCACACCTCATTATGTCACCCAGGCACACCTCATTATGTCAATGTTCTGTTTGCACACAAATAACCTTTTATTGACATTAAAAAAAACAAAACTATTAAGTCATAGGTTTTCAAACTGGAAAGTGCCTCCAGAAGTCCAGTTTCTTACTGGGAGCAAGTAAAATATTATTGTGCCCATGTGATAGTTTAGGAATAGGGCACAGAGGCTCTTATAGATAATACAGAGCAGATGGAGACTAGAATGGGGCTTCCAAGGTGGCGCTAGTGGTAAAGAACCCACCTGCCAATGCAAGAGAGTCAAGAGATGCAGGTTCGATCCCTGGGTTGGGAAGATCCCCTGGAAGAGGGCGTGGCAACCCACTCCAGTATTCTTGCCTGGAGAATCCCATGGACAGAGGAGCCCGGCAGGTTACAGTCCATAGGGTTGCACAGAGTTGGGCACGACTGAAGTGACTTAGCATGCACGCATGGGGACTTGAATGCAGGTCCCGTCTCCCTAGCTTGACTCCCCGTCATGTGGTTTTGGGACTTGACTTTCTCCATTTGATCCCTGTTTTCCTCCAACACATCTCAGTGTAAGGGAGCCGTGTGCTTGCTGTGATGTGCACTCGCCTTTCTCTTCCTGCCTCTGATAACTTCAGCCCATCTGTCCCCCTTCCTGGCTCTCTGGTCCCAGGCCCTGACTCTGCCAGTCCCCTGCTCATCAGTTCGCTCTGTAGCCCCAGAGAAAAGTGTCTGTGAGGGTGAAGACACGGGTGGGCTGCCTTGCACAGCAGGGTTCTGTGGCTCCTTAAAAAACAAGGTTTGCTCTGTGTGCTGTGCTGTGGAGGCCAGCTGCTGGGGGAGAGCAAAGGAAAGAAAATCTGTTTCAGAAAGCCCAGGTGAAGGCAGCCAAGACAAATACACCCAGCCAAGGGAGTAGGAGGGCTGGAAGATTCCAGATGCAGAGCCTTTGCTACACCACCAGGACTTGACCAAGGAGCTGGGCAGATGAGGGAGGGAGAAGATGTCAGGCAGGCTGTCTACCTGCTGCCCCCGGAGCCCAAGCAGGAGACGTTTTCCTGGGGACTGGCCCTTCGTGGGTGGAGGAACTGAGCAGGGTTCAACCAACAATGCAAGCCCCACAATGGGAAGCAGAGGAAGGGGTGTGTGGACCACGCCCGGTGTCGTCCCAGGCGCTGACCAGCTAGGCCTTCTGCTTCCTGTCTCACTCATCCCGCCCCCTGCCTGCCTCCCTCTATGTCACATGGCTCTTCTGTCAACAATGGCTGAGCAAGAGGGGCCGAGGGGCCAAGAGGATGTGTGGGTCCTTCCTTTAAGGCTGTTCTGGGAACCAAAGCTGGGCCTCATGGAAATGTACGCTCTGAAAGGACAGCCCCTGGTCTCCCAGCACGAGACGTTTACCCAGGGCGGGCCCCGGTGAGTCAGGGGGCCATGCGTCCCCAGAGAGTCACGCTGGCGGCTTGCAGGCCTGAACAGTAGGGCATTCTGCTGCTGCCTGGCTCCTCACCCTCTCTTACTAGTTCAGGGAAAGGGAAAGGCGAGCTGAACCAGCAGCAGACAACGTGGGCCCAAGGGGGAGGACCACACTGGCTGGAGCCAGTCCGAGGACCTGGCTGGGCAGATGGCCCTGGGGCTGGGCCACCAGGCAGAGGTGCTGGGATCTGCAAATGGTGCCCTGTCCCTGGAACCAGACACGTTCCAAGACACGTGTTGGCCTGATGTCAGACACATGGCTCAGAGCGGGCAGGGCAGTGGGACAGAGGCCTCTGTGACCAGCCTCACCATATGCCTGAGGCCTCCTGGCTAAGACCCAAGGGTCTTTTCTGAAATTTTGAAAAGCTGGTCTCTAGAAGAGAGTGATGCTACTCTCTAGGGTCCCCCAAGGGGACTGGAAGGATGGATCAAAGAACCTGGTTGTTACTCGGTTGTTCAGTCCCTAAGTCAGGTCTGACTCTTTGCTACTCCGTGGACTGTAGCCTGCCAGGCTCCTCTGTCTATGGGATTCTCCAGACAGGAATACTGGAGTGGGTTGCCATTTCCTTCTCCAGCGGATCTTCCTGACCTGCGTCTCCTGCATTGGCAGGAGGGTTCTTTACTGCTGATCAACCAGAGAGGCCCCAAACCTGGAGATACCCTCAAAATAAGGAAGAACTTGTCAATAACTGTAAAATCTCTCTCAGGACAGATGAGGTTTGGGATTAGCAGATGAAAACTAGTACATGTAGGATGGATAAACAACAAGGTCCTCTTGTATAGCACGGGGAACTACATTCAGTGTCCTGTGATAAACCATAATGGAAAAGAATATGAAAAGGCATGTTTATATATAACTGAATCACTTTGCTGTACAGCAGAAATTAACACATTGTCAATCAACTATACTTCAATAAAATAAATTAAGCAACGACAAAAAAGAGATAATGAATTATCTTTCATTAAATGTGTTCAAACAAAAAGTATGGCAACCACTTTGGCGGATGTCTGGAGGGGAAAGGTCCATCTAGTCAAAGCTATGGTTTTTCCAGTGGTCATGTATGGATGTGAGAGTTGGACAATGAAGCAAGTTGAGCGCTGAAGAATTGATGCTTTTGAACTGTGGTGTTGGAGAAGACTCTTGAGAGTCCCTTGGACTGCAAGGAGATCCAACCAGTCCATTCTAAAGGAGATCAGTCCTGGATGTTCATTGGAAGGACTGATGCTAAAGCTGAAACTCCAATACTTTGGCCACCTCATGCGAAGAGTTGACACATTGGAAAAACCCCTGATGCTGGGAGGGATTGAGGGCAGGAGGAGAAGGGGACGACAGAAGATGAGACGGCTGGATGGCATCACTGACTCGATGGACATGAGTCTCAGTGAACTCCGGGAGTTGGTGATGGACAGGGAGGCCTGGCATGCTGCGATTCATGGGATTGTGAAGAGTCGGACACGACTGAGCAACTGAACTGAACTGAACTGGAGGGGAATCATGAACTGATTAGTGGTTGCAGGAGATTCTCTCAAGGACATGTCCTATCCCCAAAGTCCTTAGGTCCTAGGAATTGAGTCAGTGACATGCATGTTGGCAAGTGTTTTAATCTAACCAAACCTCAGCTTCCCCATCTGAAAAACAGTGTGTCTGGGTTGCATAATGATGAGGATCAAATGAGGTTTGACACCCCAAGGCTATAGTGACATGTAAGATGTCACTAACATAGGTTCTCAGTAAATATGGGTGGCTATTAAATGATCAAAGTCAGTAGCTGACACCAATGGCATTACCCCTATACCACTGAAGTCTCGAGTGTCCAGTCTTGCCTCACTGTTCCCTAAATCAACAGTCAGACTGGAACACACACACACACACCCACGCACACACTCATCTCCTCCCATTCTGAAGAATCTTTCAGTTTAGACAAAGAGCAGACCTGCTCTCTCCATCTGGGTAACTTTTACCTTTTTTAAGTGTGAACTCAAAAATCATCTCTTTTAAGTTCTTATGACCTACTTGCCCTGCTTAGACTAGACTTCGGCTGAGCTAGCATCCTTATAGGTCTTCTCTAATGGTCTGATTTTTTGCTTGTCTTTCCCATCAGGCTGAGCTCCTGGGGGGCAGGGATGGTGTTTAGTGTATCCTCAGGGTAAAAGAGTTTAATGCTAAAGACTGCGTGCTTTGATATTGAACACATCTGGGTGAGAGTCCTGGTCTTGACTAACGGCAGGAACTTGGTCTCCTTGCCAGTAATTTGAATCTTGGTTTTCTTATCTGTAAATGGGAATAAAGTGAGGGTAAAACACTCAGAGCCCTGGAAAGGATTAAAGAAAGAAGGGATGTGGGAGTTTGGAAGAGAACCAGGTGCACAGGAGGGCTTCCCTGATGTCTCAGCAGTAAAGAATTCACCTGCCAACGCAGGAGACTTGGGTTCTGTGTGTCGAAGATCCCCTGGGGAAGGAAATGGTAACCCACTCCAGTATTCTTGCCTGGGAAATCCCATGGGCAAAGGAGCCTGGCAGGCTACAGTTCATGGGGTCGCAAAAGAGTCAGACATGACTTAGCGACTGAGCACAGGTACACAGTAAACATCCAAGAGACTTAGCTATTGTGATTGCGATTGTGGCTCATGTGCCCAACACCCAGCAGTAGCTTAGAGTGTGGGTGACTGAACGGACGGAGAAGAGGCTGAACAAATAGACATTCGCCTGTCCTCTGGCTGGCTGGGCTGAACTCATCATGACCTTCTGTGGTGGGCCCCAGGTACTCTGATGACTCCCTGCAGTGGAAAGTGTACTGTGTTAGGGGTCAAAGAGCAAGGCGAACCCCTTAAGGGCAGGGAACTGGGGTACCAAGGGGCCAAGACTTTATTGGGGTCCCACCAGCGCTGCTCTGGAACACCGCACAGGAGGCCCAGGAGGGCGGTCCTTGTTGGGGAGCCCTGGCAGGTCTCGGGCACAGCCTGGGTTCCATCCGCTCTTGTGCAATCCTCACTCCCAGGGTGACTGTTGCTTCTGGAGTTTGTTTAAGGAAAGTGGCGGAGGGAGCATGAGCTTTGGAGCCGCTCGGCAGCCACTGTGGCTGCGCAAGCAGACACACAACAAAGCAGCCCATTGAAGGCCAGAACCACCGAGTCCCATAAACAGCCTTCAGAAGGGACACCTTGTCCCACATTTACAGAAATGCACCCCGGGCTCTATTTAAAGACCTACACACTGGAGTAAGCACGAGTTGGTTTATTTCTGATTGTCCACACGGCCCCCTGGGATTCTCTCTGAAGAATGACTGCACACCTCTATTGACCCTACCCATCCCCAGCCATTTCAGCCTCTCTGAGTCTTTTCACTAAAATGAACAAACAATCTAGCCCATTCATCTAAAAAATTTTTTCTTTCTGAAACATAGTTTAGCCAGATCCCTCTTAGAGGGCTGAGCTTGCACCAAATATAGATGTTTAATAATTAAGTTATTTTGATGTTACTGAGTAGCAGAGACCAGGTGTTTTTTTTGGGGGGGGTGGTGGGGAGGGACCTGGAGGAGGCACAGGGTGTAAAATATAGGTCAACTGCAAACTCGGATCCCATGATGATTGTTCTCTGGGCAGAAAGAACTTTAAAAATGCAAGCAAAAGACAAATGAGACCTGGGCCCAGACTACCCTGTTCTCTCCAGCCAGTCACGGGGAAAGAGCTGAGGATGGGAAGGGCACTGCCGGGTGTCAAGCTCTGAGCTTGGAGTGTGTGTGTTTCACACTCACCCTTGGTGTTACTACAGGGAGGGACGGGGGAGCTCTTGGGGTCAGGTAGATGAGGTTGAAATCCTGGCTCCACCAGGGAAGCTTCTTGCCTATCTGTGCCTCACTTTCCTCACCTGTAAAAGAGGATAACAAAAGAACCAACTCACAAGGTTGTGGCAAAGATGACATGAAGTGATATTTACAGAGCAATTAGAATAATAGTGCCTGGGTCATGCTAAATACCACTGACTTAAAAAATCGTCACAACCTAAACGTTGAGAGTTATGTCTTATTCGATGGGAGACAGCCTGTCAAGTGATCCTGAGAAAACTGCTCCAAGCAGGCGAGAGGAGGAGCCAGGTTGTATAAGAAGTCTTACAACAAAGGGCAGGTGGCCTGAACATCAAAAGGTTATTGTTAATTAAACAAAAGCAGATATCCCAAATTAAGGAATTCGGTGCCTTTTTTAAGCATGGAGAGATATAAGAGTCTGGGCTGACTGAAATCATTAGTTTCATATGCATCTCAGCTATGGGGCCAGCTATCATATGCATCTCAGCTCCTCAGGGTTCACTGTAGGTAGTGGCTGTAGCCTGATGGCTGTCAGATCACAGGTATTCTCCTTCCTGAGTGCCCTTAGGGCTCAGGAAATCACATTTGGAGGGCTGGAGTTGCTGATGGCTGTGACATCCTTGTTTATTGACATGGCAAGAAATACTCCATTTCTCAATACTCAATCATTATTATCCTCACATTAGAGATGAAGAGGGCTTCCCAGGTGGCACTAGTAGTAAAGAACCCCCCTGCCAATGCAGGAAACGCAAGAGATGCAGGTTCAATCCCTGGGTCAGGAAGATCCCCTGGAGATCAGGGCAACCCACTGCAGAGTTCTCGCCTGGAGAATCCCATGGACAGAGGAGCTTGGTGGGCTACAGTCCATAGGGTCACAAAGAGTCGGACGTGACTGAAGTGACTTAGCATGCACAGAGACAAGGAATTAAGTCTTGCAGAGACCATATGAGTTGCTCAAGGTCATACAGCTAGCTAGCGATGGAAACGGGTCTCAGGCCCTAATCAGCTTCATCCAGAACTGGTGGACTTGCCCCCACCCTTCACCGCCGAGCAAAGGAAGGGGATTCCAGCTAAGTCTTGAGCTGAAGAGGCTGAGGGACCCCTTGCCTACCCTTTCCCATGCCCACAACCTACGGGGACCCAGAGAAAGATGGTTGAGTCCAGGAATCTAGGACATTTAAATACTGACATTTAGCCAGTGCTTCCTACTGCTTCTATTCAACACAAATACAGCTTTCGCCATGTGACAGCTCTGTTTCAAGCACTTTACAGATATTTTTCTCTTTTAGTTCTTATAATTCTCCCCTATGAGGTGGCTGCTGTTAATAGCAGTAGTAGTATTTTTCAAAGAAAATCATTTATGATAAAACCATTGAAACTTTCCTTAAAAGGTCAAGCTTGTAATCACTCGAATGGGACAGTTAAGAACAGTTGCCCCCACCCCCATCTTCATCCACATATTTCATGGTACAAACAAAACTGGATGGAGCTTCAGTCTCCTGACCTCCAGGTCAGCACTCCTACAAGCAACGCCATTCCAGTCCTGGGTCCACCACCAGCAGTCATCTGGGTAAGGGATTCTGGACTGGCCCCAGTCTTAAATGAAGTGCCCCTAGGCCGAGACAGAATTTAGCAGCCATCTAGTCCAGAGCTCTGGCTTCATTTCCAAGGATATGGAACTAGAAAGAATGAAGAGCTTTGTAGCATACCCGTAAAAGGGCGGTCCAGTGCTGAAGATCAGGATTCCACATCCTAAGACCATGTTGTTCACAAGCAAGATCCTGAATCTAAGCACTGAAGAACTGATGCTTTTGAACTGTGGTGTTGGAGAAGATTCCTGAGAGTCCTTTGGACAGCAAGGAGTTCAAACCTGTCAATCCTAAAGGAAATTAATCTTGAATATTCATTGGAAGGACTGTTGCTGAAGCTGAAGCTCCAAAACTTAGGCCACCTGATTCAAAGAGCTGGCTCATTGGAAAAGACTCTGATGCTGGGAAAGATTGAGGGTGAGAGAAGGAGGTGACAGAGGATGAGATGGTCAGATAGCATCACCAACTCAATGGACATGAATTTGAGAAAACTCCGGGAGATAGTGGAGGACAGAGGAGCCTAGCATGCTGCAATCCATTGGGTTGTGAAGATTCACAGCCTGGGATATAAACCCAGGTCTGGCTCCAGAATCCATGCTCTTACTTATCATGTCAAATGCTTTATATTCAAAAACATTTAATACTGCAGCTTGCCCCTCACTCCAACCCTCAGCACCCCATTGCTTAATCCTTTACCATTTTTTCCTTTCCCAATAGAACTTGTCTCCTCTAACTTAACATATAATTTACTTAATTGATTATGGTTTATTAATGAATGAATAAGCACCACTAGGACTTTGTTTTGTGTGCTGATGTATGCCAGGCACTTAGAGCAGTGCTGACACATGGTAGGCACTCACTAAACGCCAAATAAATCATTAGATAAAGAAACAAGGGATTCGTGGGGGTCATGTTGTATTAGGTACATTAAGTAAATTGTTCAAGTCCTCATTTGGCTGAATGGTGAGACAGGATTCCAACCCAGATCTGACTTTATAATGTTCTTTTTTTTTTTCTTTTTTAATAAACTTGTGAATCTGATACATGATCATTGTTTAAAACGTTTTATATCTTTATTTGGTCGCGTCGAGTCTCGTTGCGGAACATGAGATCTTTCGTCGGGGGGGCACAGTCTCTCCAGTTGTGGCTTGGAGGCTCCAGAGCGCGCAAGCTTCAGTAGTTGTGACATGTGGGTTTAGTTGCCCTGCAGCAGGTGGGAGCTTAGTTCCCTGACCAGGGACTGAACCTGTGTCCCTGTATTGCAAGGTGGATTCTTAACCACAGAACCACCAGGGAAGTCCTTATAATGTTCTTCTTAATTATGGGTTTTCTCTTAAGAAATGATGTGTTTAGCCGTTTTATACATATATATATATATATTATATATATACATTTTTTTAAACCAACAAAGCTCTGAGAGACTTTGAAAGTTGCTATGGACCTATAAGAATATGCCCCATATGAAAGCCACACTAAACTAATAGGAGTGTAAGGGAGACCAACAAAATTTTGGCTTTTCCTATAATAGGGACTAGGATGCTTTTTATTTTTATTTTTTAATATAAATTTATTTATTTTAATTGGAAGCTAATTACTTTATAATATTGTATTGGTTTTGCTATACATTGACATGAATCCACCACAGGTGTATATGTGTTCCCCATCCTGCAGTACAGGAGAATCTGCCTGCAATACAGGAGATCTGGGTTCTATTCTTGGGTCGGGAAGATTGCTTGGAGAAGGAAATGACAACCCATTCTAGTATTCTTGAGTGGAGAATCCCATGGACAGAGGAGCCTGGCAGGCTACAGTCCATGGGGTTGCAAGAGTTGTATATGACTTAATGACTAAATCACAAAATTCCAAGTTTTTTCAGAAAAATCCCGTGTGTGTGTGTCCCTGCTGCGCTGGTGCAACAAGAGACTGAGCTGGGCAATGGGACAGCACGGTTCCTGCCCTTGGGGAACTTAGTCTGGTGGAGGCGCTGAAAGTGCTGAGTGACTGTGGTGCGTGGTGTATAAAAGCTTAAGGATGAGATACTTGGGAACACAAAGGTTTGAGAGCTCATGGAAAGCTTCAGGGAAGTCACCCAGAAGAGGGAGGGGCTATTGGAACCAGTTCCTCTTGTGTCCAAAGTCCTTGTGTGTGTGTGTACATGCATGCATACTCAGTCATGTCCAGCTCTTTGTGATCCCATGGACTGTAGCTCGCCAGACTCCTCTGTGCATGGGATTTCACAGGCAAGAATACTGGAGTGGGTCGCCATTTCTTTCTCCAGGGGATCTTTCCCAACCCAGGGATTGAACTCATGTCTCCTGTATTGACAGGCAGATTCTTTACCAATGAGCCACCTGGGAAGCCCACTCACCCCCCATAGGAATGCATTAAAGACAACTATCTTTCCCTAAGCGGGGATTTCTGGAGACATGACACTAAGGCGAAGATGATCATTTCAGTGATGAAGTTAGCAGGGCCTGTTTCAACCTCTCCAAAGCTGACTTAAACCTTCGGACTAGAGCTCCTTTCTAACCCTCCTGCGCTGGTCTCCCTGTCCTCTCACCCTCTCTCCTCCTGGGGCCATGTAAGTTCAGGGCTGAGCACCCTGCTCCCTGCCAGCTCCGAGCGGAGCTGCCTATTTGACCAGATTGCACCTTGGGATTAGCTCCTGCTGCTTCACATATCAGGCTTCCAGGGACCATGGCGCAGAGCTTAAGCTCTTCCTTTTCAAAACTGGGAGATTTCTGGCAAACTTGGGGTAGGATTTTTCTATTTTGTCTCCTATTTTTCTTTAATAGCAAAGGGCTGGAAAATGCAGAAAACCCTGTGCTCAGCAAAAAACCTCCCTCTATAAGGAAATAGCAGGAAACCGCGTTCCAGGATGAACACCAGTTTAGGTGTTTCTTGGAGGCTTTGGCTTGGTTACATAATGCCTGATGGCCCAGCCCAGGCAAGCTGGCACCCCTGAAGCTTGGCAAAGCCCACCTTTGCTTTGTGAGCCCCTTGCCCTGAGCTGCTCAGGTCCTTGGGAAAGCACACACTCTCTCTGTGATTAACAGTTTTCTGTTTAATGCTGACTCCTCCCATGCCCCCTTCTCCTCTGCCCTCCTGGCTCAGTTTTCATGGAAAAAACAACAGTTTCCATGATGAGCTCAGAGTACAGGCAGGAACTGAACCTGTCTGGGCTTTTTGCTTCCTCACTGGAGGGGTGTGGATTAAGTGACCTGTGGTTTTTGCTTGGAGCCAACATTCCATGATTCTATGGTTTTTCTCGCAGAGAAAAGCTTCTCCCTATTCTTGAGTCTGCAGACCGTGACTGAGGGGGAAGGCTTCCAGGCACAGCCATGGAGTCCCCTCCTCCTTGGCTGTGACTAATCCTGTCCTCTCCCCACCTAGCAACAACGCACACATACACACAGGGTCTTAAGCAAGCATGCATCTTGTGGACTGCCTTCTTTCTTTCATTTATCTGCCCACCCATCCATCCATCCATTTATTTGCTTATTCATTCATTTGTTCCATGACTGCTCATTAAGTGCCCACTGTGTCTTGTAGACACAGAGGTAATCAGATCCCCTCCTTGCCTTTGAAGTCACAGACTGGTAGTGGAGGGGTGGCATGTAGATCAGTCAGGTCATGCTTAGTGAAAGGCTGAGTGCAGGGGTTGGATGAGGGGGCTGTGAGGAGAAGAAGTGCCCACAAGCATCCTGGTCATATCACTTCCTCCTCAATTTATGCTTGCTCACACTGGACCCAGAGTATATACATAGAACTGTGAAATGCCCTAAACACTTTAGAGATGATATCTCCATCCTGTGCTTAGGAGAGCTGGCCAAGGTTCAGGACGTGCATGCAGGTGGGGAAGTCGGAACCAAACTCAGGACCCCCTGAGTGTTGTTAAGTTGGTGATTCTTATCTTGATGACAGCTAGCAAGGCTCAGGACTCTGAAATAAGACAGGGTGGAAAAAAGCATTCAGGCTTCACTGTAGAATTCCAGAGCCAAGAATAGTCATCTACTTCAGCCTCCTCTTGGCAGGCGAGGAAACTGAGGCATAGATTGGACAAGTCATCCATTCATTGTCCGCGGCTTGGAGGAGGCTGAGCTGGGAGAATGCCCAGGTCTCCTGACTCCAAGCTGTTCTCCAATAGACCTTGGTTCAGCCCACTGCTGTAACTGCTTACACCCCCACTTCCTAGAACTTTCGCTGGGAGGTCCTGCATCAGACTGGCTGGCCACAGCAAATGCTGCTGTGCTAGCAAACAGGGTTGAGCTCATCCCCTGGGGTGGTGTGGCAGGATGGTGGTGGTAGCCTGGGCCTCAGCTGCCATCTGAAATCATGGATGAAAATAGCTTGCCTGCGGTCTATTGATACCCAATACTCTATCATCAGATTGGGGAAGTCAATTAAAAGTGTCTGGTTTCCCTCTTCAGGGCCTGGGAATTGCACAAAGGCCAGAGACTAGTGGCCAAGGGGAAGAGGGCCTTAACCCTCCTTATTCAACACCAGAGCCAGAGGCCGCACCTAGCCGGTCTGCAGGAAGCATCAGGCAGCTCCCAGGGACTGGCAAAGAGGGACCAGCTCTCCAGTCTGAAGAAAGGCTCAGACTCAGGTTGCATGAACTTCTGGCCCTCCTGGAAAATGCACAGGAAACAGGATGGGAGGGCCCTGGGATCGCCCTGGAACTTCCTGTGGCCAGTAGAGTCGAGGCCAGGAGACCAGGCTGGTATGAGATGGGAGCGACTGTGGCTGATTCCAAATGGGACCTCAGGGATCCTGGTTAATGTTCAGACCAGGGAAGAGGTATGAGTGTCCAGGGGAATGCAAGCTCCTCTCGTGTCACCCATGAACACAGAAATGTGGACCTCCTTCTCTCCAGCTTGATGCTGATCTGGGCCAGCCAACATGAGACAGAAGTCAGGCTTGCCAAGCCCTACTCTGGCTGAAGTCAAGCCATGCACCTTCCCCAAGACAGCTTGGCCTCTGTGGGTTATACGTTGGTATAGTTCTGTCTCATTACCCAGCCAGCTCCTCTTCCATCTTTGCCCCCATTCTGCTTCCTCTTTTCAAGCCCCCAGGTTCCAACTTTCCTTGGGTGGATGGTGAAAACTGTGATACCATGCTGAACCAGCAGTTGTCCAAGTTGAAGATCCAACATCTGAATCACCTTTGAGGGCTTCTTAAAAATAGAGTGTTGGGTCCCTTCCCCAGAGTTTCTCACTCACTAGGTCTGAGATGGATTCTAAGAACATGTATTTTGAACAAATTTCTGAGTGATGCTATGGGTCCAGGGACCACACTTAGGGAAATACAGTATTAAGTAGTGACCAGATGAGGAAGGGAGCAACCTTAGCTGACACAACCAGGGAAGACCTCCCTGAGGAGGTAACATTGACTTGGAACTTGAAGGACAAGGAAGATCCAGATGTGCAAAGGTCTGTTGTTCAGTCACTCAATTGTGTCCAACTCTTTGCGACCCCATGGACTGCAGCATGCCAGGCTTCCCTGTCCTTCACTATGTACCAGAGTTTTTTCAAATTCATGTCCATTGAGTTGGTGATACCATCTAACCATCTCATCTTCTGCTACCCTCTTCTCCTTTTGCCTTCAATCTTTCCTAGCATCAGGGTCTTTTCCAATGACTCAGCTCTTCACATCAGGTGACCAAAGTATTGGAGCTTCAGTCTCAGCATCAGTCCTTTCGGTGAATATTCAAGTTAATTTCCTTTAGGATTGAGTGGTTTGATCTCCTTGCAGTCCAAGGGACTTTCAAGAGTCTTCTTCAGCACCACAATTCAAAGGCATCAATTCTTCAGTGTTCAGTCTTCTTTATGATCCAACTCTCACATCTGTACGTGACTACTGGAAAAACCATAACTTTGACTATATGAACCTTTGTAGGCAAAGTACTGTCTTTGCTTTTTAATATACTGTCTAGGTTTGTCATAGCTTTTCTTCCAAGGAGCAAGCGTCTTTTAATTTCTTTAATTTTCACTGCAGTCACCATCCACAGTGATTTTGGAGCCCAGGAATATAAAACCTGTCACTGCTTGCATTTTTTTCCCCTTCTATTTGCCAGGAGGTGATGGGACCAGATGCCATGATCTTAGTTTTTTGAATGTTGAGTTTTAAGCCAGCTTTTTGACTCTGCTCTTTCATCCTCATCAAGAGGCTCTTTAGTTCCTCTTCACTTTCTGCCTTTCTGCAAAGGTGTAGGGGTTTCTAAACTCTTCTGTGCCATAGGTGCTGGGACAGTCTAGTGAAGCTGATGGACCCCTTCCCCAAATGATGTTTTTAAACACATAAAACAATATACGCAAGGTTACACAGGAAAACAGTTAAACTGAAATTGACCTCGATCCATAGACTCTTCTGATTAAGAACCCCTAAAGAAGGAGTGTTTGGGAGAAGAGGGAACAGCAAGTTCAAAGACCCTGCGGTCCCTGCGGTGTAAATGAACCTGGCAAGTTGAAGCCCAGGTCAAGGGACTGAATATACAGGTCTGAGGAGTAAACCCAGGGGCCTGGGGTTGTAGGGGCGGGAGTGGAGGTGTGGGGATGTGGTAGGTTTTCATCCATATTCCCCCCTATGCTGGAAGACATCAGGGCTTAAAACAGAGTGGTGATCAGATTCATGTTCTAAAAGATCACTTTGGCTGCTGGATGGAGGATGGTATGTTAAGGGGACAAGAAGGAAGGCAGGAGACCTGTGAAGGCTTTTGCCAGCCTCCAGGTAATGCACAGAGAGGGGATTGGGTGGGGGACGCGGGGGTGGGAGTAGGGGGGACAGCTTGGGGAGTCAAGGGGGATTGGGGAGGCACACTTGAGCAAAATGCTTGTGTGTTGGCCATAGGGCAGAGGTCAGGCAGGACAGGGAGTAGGGGTTTGAGCCTAGTGCTGACTGTTCCTAATTCACCATGCGATCTTAGACCAGTTGCTTCCCCTCCCCATCCTCAGGCCCTAGTGGGAAAGGGGAAGGATGGCCTAAACTCTAGTGTAAGTCTATAAGGGTTGACTGCAGGACTGGCGAACCCTCCAGCTAAGAAGTGCTGTTTGCCGGGGGAGGGTGATGCCCGCGGTGGCGGCGCCCCTGTGGCTGCCCATTCTGGCCTGCGGGCTGCTCTACGGGCGGAGGGGGCGGCGCGGCGGCGGGGAAGGCGGCAGCCAGGTGGCGGAGCGACGAGGCGGCGAGGCGCCTCCGTCTGGCTGCCAGCGGCGGCTCGCGCGGTCCAGCAGCGCCCGCCCAGGGCAGCGAGGCCCCGAGGGAGGCTCCCGTGGCCGCGCGGGGGCGAGACTAGCGCCCTCCTCCACAGTCTCTGCCGCCGCCGCCTCCTTCTACTCCTCCTCCTGCTCCTCTGGGCAAAGCCTTTGGAAAAAAGGGACGGGCAGAGGGGCAGACGGCAGCTGGCCGGCTCCGCGCCGCCCACCCGGGCAGCGAGCACTCAAGAGGAAAAACTACCACTTCTCAGCCCTGGCTCCCACCCACCCCCATCCCTCCTCGCTAGGTCCCGGGCCCCATGCGTGGAGGAGGGGGCTCCCCCACCCGCTAGATGCCTGAAAGGGAAATGTTCCTCCAATTTCACTGCCACAGCCCATCATTTCCTCCCTCAGATCTTTGAATTGCGGTCTGGAGATTGCTTCTGGGAGGCTCGGTCATTTAGTCAATCAACAAACTTTATTGAAAAACCAATCCTTGTTGGCCCAGAGCTGGGCTCTGTTTGCTACACAAATTAAGATCCAGGCACTGCCCTGGAAGGGCACCGGTCTAACGGTGGAGACAGAAATGCTTGCTAACGTGAATTGAGCACCTGTTTATTGTTTTGCCAGGTTTTGAAGGTAGGTGGTATTATCCTCATTTACAGATAAGAAGACAGATACCAGTGGTACAGGATAGACTAAGATAATGGGTAAAATTACATCTACAACACAGTATATAACTCCAAAGAAGTGAATCTCTTAGGATATACAGACCTCGCTTACAAAACCCACTGGAGTGGCTATAATTAAAAAAGACTGAAAATATCAAGCATTGTCAGGAGTGAGGAGCAACTTGAATTTTCAAATCCCATTGGTAAGAGTGGCAGTTGGAACAAACATTTTAGAAAATGCTTGGTGGTGTCCGTTAAAGCTAAACCTGATGCAGCAATCCCACTCCCAACTGCACTTGGTACTTATGTCCACCCAAAAGCTTGTTCAAGAATGTTTCTAGAAGTTTTATTCACAGGACTTCACTGGTGGTCCAGTGGTTGGGAATCCATCTTGCAGTGTAGGGGACTTGGGTTCTATCCGTGGTCAGGGAGCTGGGATCCCACATGCTTCAGAGCACCTAGGCCCCTGAGGCACAACTAGAGAATCTGTGTACTGAAGTGAAAGATTCTGTATGCCACAACTGAGACCTGAAACGGCCAAATAAATAAATAGAAGCTTTATTCATATACAATAGCTCCAAATTGGAAATAACCCAAATGTCCAGCAGCAAGAAAAAGGGTGAATTCATTGTGGTACAGGCACATGATGGAATATTATGCAGCAATGAAAAAGAATGACCTAATGCTGCAGACAGCAACACAGATGGGTCTCACAGATAATAGCTGGTGAAAAAAGTGCATACTGTTTAATTCCATTTACATAAAGTTTCAGGGATAATTTAAGGTGATAAAGGTCAGAACAGTGGCTACCTTAAGAGGTTGCTGACTAGAGGGACACAAGGAACTTTGTGAGGGCTGGACATGCTCTAAATCTTGATCTGGGCAATGGTTACACCAGTGTAAACATGTGTAGAAACTAACCAAGTTCCACACTAAATATCTGTGCACTTTACTTTTTAGAAGTTATTGTTGTTCAGTCACTCAGTCATGTCTGACTCTGCAACCCCATGGACTGCAGCACATCAGACTTCCCTGTCCTTCACTCTCTCCCGGAGCTTGCTCAAACTCATGTCCATTGAATTGGTGATGCCATCCAACCATCTCGTCCTCTGTCGTCCCCTTCTCCTCCTGCCCTCAATCTTTCCCAGAATCAGGGTCTTTTCCAGTGTGCTGGCTCTTTGCATCAGGTGGCCAAAGTATTGGAGCTTCAGCTTCAGCATCAGTCCTTCCAATGAATATTCAGGACTGATTTCCTTTAGGATTGACTAGTTGGATCTTGCAGGCCAAGGGACTCTCAAGAGTCTCTGCCAACACCACAGTTCAAAAGCATCAATTCTTTGTCACTCAGCCTTCTTTATGGTCTAACTCTCATATCCATACATGACTACTGAAAAAATCTTAGCTTTGACTATATGGACCTTTGTTGGCAAAGTAATGTCTCTGCTTTTTAATATGCTGTCATATCTCAATACAAACAAAGCAAAACAAAGAACTCCTGCCTCTCAGTAAGGAAAAGTTAGGAAGTACAAAGTTTGATAGGCAAAGAATGCAAATTGGTAATTCACAGAATAAGAAATCCTAAGAGCTAACAAGTAATTGAAAAGATGCTCTGGAATTCCTTGGCAGTCCAGTGGCTAAGACTTCACCTTCTAATGCAGAGGGTAAAGTTCAATTCCTGGCTGTGGAGCTAATATCCCACATGCCTTGCTGCCAAAAAATCAAAACATAAAGCAGAAGCAATATTGTAGCAAATTCAATAAAATCTTTAAAAAATGGTCCATATTAAAAAAATCTTAAAAAAGAGGAAAAGATGCTCAATCTCATTAGTAATAAGATGAATATACATTGAAACATGATATCACTTGACACCCATCAGAATGGCAAAGATCAGTAAAGCAAACGGGTATTCAGCACTGGCCGGGATGTGGGGAGATGGGGCTGGAGCACTGCTGAAGGGCAGGCAGTTAACTAGTTGGCTCAGGTGGTGAGAAAATAGTCAAGCCAGCAGAGCTGAGTGATATAAAGTAAGTGCACACCTTGGGACCCAGATATCCAACTCAGTGCTTGTACAGATCAGCAAGGGGACTGGAAGGATGACATATTCCCTGTGGCATCATTTATGGGAGGGCTGGATTGGGCGCAAACCTTGGAGTTGATCAAAGGGAGGGATAGGGACCTCTCTGGTGATCTAGTGGGTAAGACTCTGAGCTCCCAGTGCAGGGGGGCTGAGTTCGATCCCTGACTGGGAAACTAGAGCCCGAATGCAGCAATGAAGATCAGTGTGCTGCTTCTAAGACCCAGTGCAGCCAAATAAATATTTCTTTTAAAGGGAAGGATAAATAAAGTGATGGGTTCACACTATGAATGCTGCACAGTAATTAGAAATAACAAACTTCTAATTGAAGAGTATACACAGTGGAGCTTCCAAAATAAGATCAAGTGAAAAAGGTAAGAAACAACTAGATTTACAGCAAGGTACATAAGCTAACCCCCCACCGCCCACCACGAACACAACAGCTCTGCTCATTTTATGATAATTTATTCATAGTTAAGGGAATACGTTAAATATCAGAGTGGGTGCTTAAGGGAGAGGGAGAGTAAAGGTTGGGAATGAAGAAGAAAATAAAATATGACCAGTCATTCTACTTCGAGAGAGAAATGAAAGTATATGTTCACACCAAGTTTTCTACATATATATTCACGTTATTTGTAATAGACCCAAAATGGGAACCACTCCAGTGTCCATCAACAGATAAGTGGTTGAGCAAATTGTACTATAACTACAATAGACTGCTTCTCAACAATAAAAGAGGAAAAACCACGATACACACAACAGTATGGATGACTTGCAAAATAATTACACAGAATGAAAGAGTCCAGATAGTATGATTCTATTTATATACATTTCTAGAAAACACAAACTAATCTGTAGTGACAGAAAGCAGATGAGTGGTTGCCCCCAGAGTGGGGGATAGGAGGAGGGGAGTGGTGGGGGGAGAGATGACCAGAGGGCACGAAGAAACTTGTGGAAGGATTTGTTCACTACCTGGGTTATGGTGATGGGTTCTTCAAATGTATGAACGTGCCAAAACTCACCAAATTGCACACTTTAAATCTTATTCTATGTCAATTAAAGCTATAAAAAGAAACAAGAAAGAGCTTTGCACTAATGATGATCATATATTTTGAGCTAAAGGATATCATTAACCAACTTGTTGTGCTTGAAATTAAAAGCTAAAACAGCAACAAATGCAAATAAAGCAAAAAAAAAGAAAAGAAAGGCTTAGATGGTTGAATTGGCCCAGGCCTAACAGCTAGGATGCTGACTCCAAGACTGTAACCATTAGTCTCTATGGCTCAGGGCTTGCACTAGTTCAAGGCGCTCTATAAGCAACTGTATTGGTGAGGAAACTAGAGGCAATCACATTCACCCAACCTTTAGGGGTCATCTCTGGGAAGGAACCCAGGTACTCAGAAATGGAGTGCAAGGCCATGACATCTAGGCCTTCCCCATCCAGTCGGAGAGAGATTCTTAGACAGATGATCTCAATACTGAGTGAAGTCAGGGAAAGCTTCCTGTAAGAGGCGATGCTTGAGTTCCAAAAAGTGCTTGGTTTGGAGTCAGCACTCAGCGGATATTATCTATTTGTTTTTTACTATTCCCCATGATTTTAGAGAGAGTAGAGTGGAGAGGAAGATGGCATTCCGACAGAGGGAAGTATACCATCCAGGGCAGGTAAGCATGTCCCTCACTTTCCTGACACTTAGTAGAAAATCAATAAGCATTGGGTCCTGTCTCCTTCCTTTCTCCAAATTCTTACAGATTGTTCCCAATACCTACCCAGGAGGCCACTTGACCATACAAGGACTTGACCAGAAAGTAGAAAGACAGGCCTAGGCTAGGCCAGGTGGACCCTGAGTCTAGAAAGTGTTTGTCGCTCAGAGGTGTCCCAGTCTTTGTGACCCCATGGACTGTAGCTTGCCAGGCTTCTCTGTCCATGGGATTCTCCAGGCAAGAATACTGGAGTGGGTAACCATTCCCTTCTCCAGGGGATCTTCCTTACCCAGGGTTTGAACCTGGATCTCCTGTATTGTAGGCAAATTCTTTACTGTCTGAGCTACTAGGGAACCCTGGCTAGTCTAGAAAGGGTCAGGCAAAGGCTATAGGGACCAGTAGCCTGTCAGCCGGGTGGAGAGCGAGAGGGCCGTTTCTGATTCTGTGCTGTGAAAAAGCCCCATTGTGGGGTCTTCAGGGGAGAATATATTTATTTTGTTTCCTGAGCTGTGTGAACAGGGCACTGTGCTGCCTGGGTTGAGAGGCTTCTGTGTGGCTGGGGAGGGATCACACCCCCCTCCTGGGTGGTGTGCTATGAAAAGGCTTCATTCAGCCAGGCCTGGCGGCCCACCGGCAGCCCAGGCTCCTGCACTGTCCCTGGGGGCAGCCTGGCTTCCCTCCCTCTCTCCCTGAGGTACGGGCTTGGGGTTGGGTGTGGGTGTGGAGGCCGCCAGGTCAGGCCCAGTCCCCGCGGGGCCCCGTCACTCTCAGGTTCGGTCCCTCAACTGCACACCTCGGTGTGGAGCTGACCGAAGGAGAGGGCCTGGGACCCAAGAGCCATTTAGTCCCCGTCTCGACTTGAGATGTAACTCACGTTGAGAGAAGTTTCACACATGCAGTCATAGAGAGTTGCTGAGGCCGACCTTCACCATACAACTTTAAATCCTTGTTCACTGCTAGGCCATGTTGCCAAGTTGGGGGTCGGTGGGGGGGCGCTCTGAATGTTTATATAATTTCTATGATTATTTTGTGAATAGCATGATTATGTTGCTTTATGTTTGGGGTGTGTGTGTGTGTGTGTGAAGAGTGTTAATTTGTTCACAGGAAATGCTTTAAACACACCTCAATTTTTGGAGCCCTGTTTGGCATCTTTCTATTTTTCGGTACACTGGGAGACTCAGTCCCTGGAACTGGATCAAGATCGTCTGGACCTCTGAGGGCCCTTGGCAAAGACAGCCTGCCTCCTGAGCACGTCTGGATGCGAGGGGTGAGGTGAGAGGGCAGGATGCCCGAGTCCCGGGCAGCCATGGAAGCCGTGGGTGGAAGGACTGCCTCCTGGCCAGCCGTCCCTGTGAGCCGGCAGAGAGGCCAGGGAGGGGCCCTTCTGCGAAACTGACTGGCTTCCCAGGTGATCAGGCTCCTGGCGGGGAAGATGAAGTTCAAGTCCCTGTGGGGCTGTTCTCTGTCTGCCTCTCCCACTGTGCTAGGCTCCCAGGCCAAGCATGGGTTCTCTCTCACTGGACACGCTCCCCACCCCACTCAGACCCCCACCCCAGTTCTCTACTGCCATTCTGGGCTCACACCACCCACCTGGCTCCACCAGCAGAAGCTCTCTTACTCAAAGTTTAAGGAGGAGAACCCAGAACCCCCAGCTGCTGTGGGGTCTATCTCAGTGAGTGGGTGGCTCGCTGTCACTATCCTGCCTGTCACACTGGCCCTCTGTCTTCTAGTTCCAGCTTTGTCTCTGCCTCACTGAATGACCGTGGGAGGTCACTGAGCCTTGGTCTTCTCATCTGCACAGGGCAGGGATTGAATTGGTTGGTTGCTGAGGGCCCTCAAAGCTCCAATTTTCTGTCAGTCTGGAAATCTGGATGCAGGTATACTGCAATCAGACTGGAAATATCTTTACATGAGTACATGGGAGGTCATGCCTGGATGCTAGCCACTTTGCATGCCGCAACACTCCCCAAAGGGGCTTTCTCCTGGATATTTGCCTCCATGTTAAAGATGTTTGACTGGGGCTTCCCTGGTGGCTCAGTGGATAAGAATCCAGCAGCCAATGCAGGAGTCATGGGTTCGATCCCTGATCCAGGAAGATCCCACATGCTGCCAAGCAGGTAAGCCCATGCACCACAACTACTGAGCCTTATTTTAGAGCCCGGGAACTGCAACTGCTGAGCCCCGGTGCTGCAACCACTGAGGCCTGCATGCCTAAAGCCTGTTCTCCACAAGAGAAGCCATCGCAATGAGAAGCCCATACACCCAACTAGAGAGTAGCCTGTGCTCGCTGCAAGTAGAGAAAAACCCTTGCAGCAACGAAGACCCAGCACAGCCAAAAATAAATAAAATGAAATTATTTTGGAAAATTCCATGGATGGAGGATCCTGGCAGGCTACAGTCCACGGGGTCACAAAGAGTCAGACACGACTAAGCAACTTCACTTTCTCACCAGAAATGATTTGAAGTTGTTGATAGAGATTATAGCTAATTCATTTTTTAATGTTGAAGAAGTTGGGGTAATAAAACAGTAAGATTTCGTATATAAAAATGAATGTCCTATTGCAGTCATAGAGGAGAGTCGCAGATCTATAGATTATATGAAGTTGGGAAACACAGATCGTACAAAACATTAAAATATAAGTCCAGAAAAAAAAATATAAAAACAAAGATGTTTAACTAGTATACAGCCCCCCTCATCCCTCCGTCTCTTTGCAGACAATCATAGAGAAGGTCTGGATGCTGGTGTCAGGAACGGAAGTTGGGGATAGGGGCTATGAGGTCAAGGAGGGAGGGAGTTGGGAGTGGGCTGCACTGGAGGGGTGACTGCTCAGCCCCGGGGAACCCTGAACTCTCAGCTGCCTATTCTAAACAGGGTCTGGTTATAGCCCATTGAGCCCCTGGAGAGTTTCCCTTCCCAGAGGAGCAAGAGGGCCATGTGCTCTCTAGCAAGACGTCTGATGGGGAGGCATCTCTGTGGCCTTGCACATGCTCTCAGTCTTGGACTTGTACTCAAGGGTGAAAAGAAGGTGAGGGAAGCATCTGGCTGGGCATGGCTCAAATGCCTGAGGGATGCATACACCAGCAATTCTAGCTGAGATGTGACATCACCCTGAACTTTCAGGAGAGGGATCTGGCTTATCTGACACGTGATGTGGTCATCCCAGAGAAAGCTGGGATGTTCTCAAAGGATGAAGGATGGATTCACAGATAGATGGATGGATAAAATTAAGCTTATCTGAGAGAGATATCTCTAATGACTTTATGTAGATGACTCATTTATTTAAGAGAGGAAAATTGAATTTTGTCTCAATGTTTTGAGCCTGATGGACTAAGAGAATGAGTCTGAAAGGGAGGGCTGCTGGTCAGGGTTGTGGAAAAGAGATGGATGTTCAGCTTGCAGACTGGGGATCAGACAAGGATGGCTTGATCAGAGATCTGTTGGGTTTGAAGCAGCAGAACAAGAGCCAAGTGGAACAAAGGGTTCTTGTTAAGGTGGGGATGTAGATTTGGAAACTTCATACATAGAGATGATAGCCGATAGTTTGTGAATGAGTCAGTCCTCAAAAGAGAGACATTATGGCAAAATATGAAGAATGGGGAACCCTCGGAAGCTTGAATTAATATCCTTTGGTTTATAAATGGGCAAACTGGGCTCCAGAATTTGTCATTAATTCACATAGCAATCCATCCATCCATCCAACCATCCATCCACTCAACAAATACATTTATCCAGAAGCTATAATGTACAAGGTAATATTCTTGATAATGTTCATGGTTAAGGGCCTGACAAGGGATAGTGTCAGCAAGTGGGCAGACTTAAGAGAGAAGGATATGGGAACCAAGGAAGGAGGATGTTCAGGAAAGCCAATAGCATCCTATCTCATGGAGCTCAAAGAGCAGGAAAGTTAAAGAAAACAAGTTGGATTTGCTCTCTGGTGGATCCTGGGAGAGAGTTTTCGTAAACTGTTGGCAAGGAGGAGTCATGAATGAAGGAGTTAAGGAGAGACTGTCTATGCTTCTGGAAGATGGACAGAAATGATGTTTATCTTCTGCATCGTGCTTTTCAGTGGTGAAGCACTACATCTGTGCAACCAGCACATTCACCATTACAGATGTATTGTCTGAAATGTCTAAATAGGATTCCATCAGGACAGGGTTCCCTGATATAGAGCAGATGCTCTATTGTCTACCATCAGTCATTTACTGGTGAAAGCATGTGCTTTGGAAAAGCCCTGTGCCAGACAGCAGAAGACTTGGTTTCGAGTCCTGGCTTTGATGCCTGTCAACCAACCAGATTATGTTGGCCAGATCATTCAATACGAGCTTTTTATCCATATACCAACAAAGTTACTTCCTACCCCTTATCTGGTATTGCTGTTCACTTTGGACTCCCCCCAAATATATTACTTGCAAATTGCGGCTGCTAAATAAATACATTTGTTGTGTCGATGGATAGAAGGATAGATGGCCAGGTGGATGAGTTACAAATTCTGGAGCTCAGTTTGCACATCTATAAACCAAGGGACATCAATTCAAGCTTTCTGAGAGTCCTTCCATCTTCAATCATCTATGGTCATCTATGATTATGCTTTTTATTAAAATCACAAGCAGAATTCTTCCAAAGTTGTTTAGAGCTAGCACACCTGGGCCAATTAAGCTGTTGTAGATTATCCCAGTGAATCTCCTTGAGGTTAGAGACTGGACCATCTGTTATCATGGCTCCAAAGCCTTTCATCTATGATCAGAGATAGAATCTTAGAAGATTCATACTAAGCGTTCACTGAAGGAAAAAGGAATCACTTCCAACTATACTCTGATTCTCTAGAGACACTTAAGGATACGTAGCATGTGGTTGGGGCTTCCCTGGTAGCTCAGATGGTAAAGAATCTGTCTGCAACGCAGGAGACCTGGGTTTGATCCATGGGTTGGGAAGATTTCCCTATAGGAGGGCAACTCACTCCAGTATTCTTGCCTGGAGAACCTACATGGATTCTTGGGCAGGTTACAGTCCATGGGGTCGCAAAGAGTCAGACACGACTGAGTGACTAACACTTTCACTTCAGCATGTGTTTCTCATTGTAGACAACATGCCATAGTGTTTGCAAGCAACTCAAAGATGTCCTTTCATGACAGGACATGTCCCTGTAGCCCGTTTCTGGTGAGCCACCCGTATGTGGCTTCGCAGTTTCAGGTTTGAGCTTATCTCTTCCCTGGTAGCTCAGTTGGTAAAGAATCCACCTGCAATGCAGGAGACCCTGGTTTGATTCCTAGGTCGGGAAGATCCGCTGGAGAAGGGATAGGCTATCCACTCCAGTATTCTTGGGCTTTCCTTGTGGCTCAGCTGGTAAAGAATCTGCCTGCAATGTGGGAGACCTGGATTCGATCCCTGTGTTGGGAAGATTCCCCTGGAGAAGGGAAAGGCTACCCACCCCAGTATCCTGGCCTGGAGAATTCCATGGACTGTATGGTCCATGGGGTCGCAAAGAGTCGGACACGACTGAGTGACTTTCACTTTCTACATCCGTCAGTCCATCAACTCAGAATTCAGATCATCAGAACAGAATTCCAATCACAGCGTGAAAAGGAAGCCAACGGTTTGGAAAGCATCCAGAGGCAGGTGGCCAGGAGGGTGAAGGGCCTGGAAATGCCTGAAAATGAGGAGTGATGAAAAGAACTAAGGGTATTCATCCAGAAGAGAAGATGACATGGCACCCGCGGCCAATAGTACTGTCCAAGCTCACTGGGACTAGAGTTTGTACTTTTTTCTCTGCACGGTCCTTCTGAGAACAAACCTGTGACTGGTGAATGGGAGTAACAGGGAGGCTGATTTCAGCTCATTCTAAGAACCTCAGGAGGTTTTTTTCAGCCAAGTTATAAGAATATAGAATTGACTGCCCAGGGAAGCAGAGAGTCGGCTGACAGTTGCCAAGGATGGAGGAACACAGGCTGCCATAACCTGGGTGGATATACCAGGTGACTTCTCAGACTTCTTTCAGTGTGGAGGTTCCAAAGAATTTCGAAGTGGAGTAAAGAGAAAGCTCTTTGCTTTTGTCGATTTAGAAATCGTCTGCTGGTCTTAGCTGTGGTTCATCTCACACCTGGCTGATCTCTAAACGCATTTCTCTACTCAGCAGTTTGGGTCTCCCAGCTGAAATGATTATAAACCTCTTCTCTCTCTCTCTCTCTCTCTCTCTCTCTCTCTCTCTCTCTCTTTTTTAAAAGGATCTTTTTCTTTTCCAAATAAAGAACTTAGGAAGTCTCAGGAAGACTGGACCTACGTGGAGAAATTCCACAAGAAATAATTAACCAAACAAACAAACAATAAACCTCCAAGCCAAAATTATATAGCAGTGAAGTGCACACCTCCCAAATTCAGGTTGTCCGGCTGTCCAGAGCACAGAACTTTTGTCTGTCTTTAATATCTGGTGGATTTGCCTGACCCAAGATTGGACTTCTTAAGTTCGGTTCTGGGCATGGGTAAGTGGGAAACCCTCTGAAGCTTACACCTCCTGAAGAGGATAGAGAGGGAGAAACTTGGTTTCCATAGCAATTAGGGGGTCCCAATCATAAACAACCATTTTTTCTACCTGGACCCAAGTCTTCGAAAAGTAACTCAGCCTGAGGTTTGCACATTGGGGACCTCCTATCTGGTGGTTGGTGATGTCAGTGGAAAGATTTTCATGGAATTATTCAGAGTACGTCCCACAAAATAGAAATTAATCTATCAGCTGCAGGGCCTAAAATAAAAACTGATTTGCAGCCACTTTGTGACAACACCATTGCCAACCAGAAGTAGCCTTTGGCTCCCCGACCCAGGGCTCAGTTGGAATTTTTTTCACAGTAGCATAAACTCTCAGAGCCAGCATGGCTCTTCGGGATTGTCCAACCCCCTCATTTTACAGATGAGGTTTCGTTTGAAGCTAAGTTCCAAGCAGGATTTGCATCCAACAGGAAACAGCATTAACATTTTCCAGAAGCCGCCCTTGCCTCTCTGGTGAAGGCTACTTTAGCACAAAAGTCCACGTCTTGTTTCAATTAGCTTGCATGCTCTGGGCACAATTACTGGAAAATGGGGAGCTGGGCGGAGGAGGTGATGTCACTGGAGACCCCGGTAAAAGCCTGGTGATGTGTTGACAGTCACTGGGGCCCTCACTAATGTGATTGGTGATGGAGACAGGAGGGAGGCTGCTGTTCCTGGAGAAGCTGGTTCTAGGTGGCAGCTACTGGTCCTCAGGGGCCATTATGGGAGAGGCACCTGAGTGTCAGGCCTCAGGTAGGGGAGGGAGTGTGTCCACCGTGCTGAGTACCAGATACAAGAGCACCACCTACTGTCTGAGGAGATCAAGTGGATCTCTGCATCCACTGTGGGCAAAGAAGGTGTAGTTAAGTATGCTGGGCGGCTTTTCCATGGCTCTGAACTGTTTGAGGAGGACCCTTTTCTCCAGCTGTTGTCCCCAACACCCCTCTCTGCCAACCTTGGTTCCTCCACCTGCTGCATCTCACAGGAGAGCTGGGTTCCACCACACTGACCAGGGCTCACAGAGGATGGGCTCCAGTTCCCTGGGTCGTGGGCTTTCTATGAACTCACAGAAGCCTCTGCCTCATGGGTTTCTCTTCTGAGTGTGTGTGTGTGTGTGTGTGTGTGGTGTGTCTTGGGGAAGGGAGGGTGGAATGAGGGAGCTGGTGCTGTTGTGCTGACAATGCAAGTCTGTTCTGCAGCCCAGAGGAAAAAATTAGTACAAACTAGAAGAAAGAAAATTTTGGTGTTTCCAAGAATACTTAAATAATTGCTGCTATTCTGGCCCTGAGATTGTTGGTTTGTTTGAGTAATAGCTCTGGCCTGAGTCCTTAACACCACTCTGGCTCCCAGAGGCCAGGCTGGCTCTGTCACATCTGTAAGGATTTCTCCAGAATGTGTGGTGCTCAGAGGGACTCCATGGTGACACAAGGGAGCCAAACACTGGGCTATAAGGTGAGATGGTGAAAATGGCATGTCACTGTCCAGGGACACTTCTCGGGGCTCACAATTCATAGCATTTCAGACATGTTGAGGCTTTCATGGGGCTTCTTCAGTTCCACTCCAGGCCTCCTCCATGGGGAAGGTTGGCTCCATGCCTGCATCCCTTCTGGGTCAGAAGACAGCTACTGGACTGCCTCAGGGTCCCTGGGACCCTGGAATGCCCCCAGTCAACTCCAGTCTGTTCCCCCCAGCCCTGCCACAATCCCAGTGCATCTTCAGGGCTGGCCCCTCCCAGGGGTCCTGCAGGGGCCTCCTCTTTCAGCTTTTGCCTTTAAAAAGGGGCTGATCATCCATCCATCCCTACCCACTCCCTGGGATGCCCTGAAAGGCTCCATTCAGCATCAGACACAGCATCCTTGTTCATTTTCAATCCCTTGGTTCCCAGCTTGGAAGCTGCTAACCAGTCTCCCAGGCCAGGAAAATCCTGCTCAGGTAGGACTCCTCCTAGATCTTTCCAGACTTCCACCTGGATGGCAGCTTTGGAGCTTAAGAGCCAGACATGTTAATTTATTCTGTGGTTCCCCCATGATCCTCTACTTTGGAGTCATGCTGGATTGGGGTCTCCCTTCCCCAATGTGCAAGAGTCACATGTTAAGGTAAAACTCGGGGGAGGGATTCAGAACAGTCCCTACTTCTCATGTCATCCTGTCCCCACGGCCTTGCTCTCACCCCAGGGCTCCTCCCTGTTCACCCCTGAAGCTGCCCTCCTCCGGGTGGGGTTGTGTCCCCTCAGATGGCAGCTCCTTCTAGTGATGCTGCAGGGAGTAAAGGCTGGGACCCGTAGGTCTTCAGGTTGCTGTGGAAGGAGGCCGTGGCCTTGAAAGTGTATCCTGGGTCCCAGAGCCTTGAGCTTTGGTCCTGAGCTCCCACCCATGGGCCCTTTTGACATGTGGGCTATAGAGCAAAGCCTTCAAACCCGCAGCTTTGGCACTGTTATTTGGGTTCCCATTTCCTAGTCATGCACCCTTAGTATGCGAGTGTGCTCGGTCGTGTCTGACTCTTGGCAGCCCCATGGACTATATCTTACCAGGCCTTTGTCCATGAGATTTTCCAGGCAAGAATATTGGAGTGGGTTGCCATTTCCTTCTCCAGTGCCACCTTAGGGAAGGACTTAATTCCCCCAACCTTAGTTTTCTTGTCTGTAAAATGGGGTTAGCAGTACAATCCACAGTCCCTTTTCTGAAACCCTGTGGGGCAGATGTGCTCCAGGACTCCGAGTTTTTCAGCTTCATTTATGTAACATGGTGCATCTATCCTACATGACATAATACCCCACTGGGGTCTGAAACACCTTGTAATCAAACACATTGGTGTTTCTGCAACTGAATTTTGAACATTCACACGACATGAAATAAAGACCATAAATGGTCTGGGTCTGTTCAGTTCAAATTTTGTTACCAAACAATTTTTTTTTTTAATTCTTGTTCAATTTTCAGAATTTTGAAAGGTTGGGGTTGCAGATAAGGGTCAGGCTACTCTGTGTCTCCATAGATAATGGCATGCAGCAGAAAGAGGTGAAGAAATGTTCATGGTCTGATGCCAGACCCAACCCAGCTGTAAGCTTTGGGATAAGACAAGTCTTGTGACAAGGTCAAGGGTGATGCGTGAAGGAGAACCGTTCAGGAGTGGCTGTGCTGTTACCCGAGTGTCTGAGCCATTGATTCCAACTCCACAGATCCTGAGCCTCAGCCATCACAGGGCCCTGAGCCTTTCCCTGGCATCTGACTTAATCCATCTCCAGGGCTGGACCTTTCTCGGGTGGATCCTCAGCTAAGACCTCTGCCACACTGGTGACCAGTAGGACCAGAACGACTACCACATGATCGTCCTCAGGCCCTGGGCTCCCCGACCATTATGGGCTGCTGCCTCCGACAGCTGCAGCTGTTCTCCACCTGCATGGCCTTCTCGCTGGGGGCCAGCGTGGGCACCTGGAAGGGGGCCATAGGTAACTGGTCCATGTTCATCTGGTGCTTCTGCTTCGTCCTGACCCTCCTCATCCTCATAGTTGAGTTATGCGGGCTGGAGGGCCACTTCCCCTTCTCCTGGGACAACTTTCTCATCACCTGCAACTGCTACTCCGCCCTCCTCTGCCTCTCGGCCTCCATCATCTACCCCATCATCTACATTCAGTTCTTCTCCAACAGCCACGACTGGGACCGCACCATCATCTCCACTGCATTCTCCTGCATCGCCTTTGTGGCTTATGCCATGGATGTGACCTGGACTAGGGCCCAGCCCAACATGATCACAGGCTATATGGCCACCGTGCCAGGCCTGCTTAAGGGGCTGGAGACCGTCGTGGCCTGTGTCATCTTTGTCTTCCTCAGCAACACCTCCCTGTACCTGCACCAGCCGGCCCTGGAGTGGTGCGTGGCCGTGTACTCCATCTGCTTCGTCTTGTCATCCGTGGCCATCCTGCTGAACCTGGGCAAGTGCGACAGCAGGCCGTCCATCCCCTTCTCCGTTTTCCAGGTTGTGCTGACCCTGCTCTCCGTCCTCCTCTACACCACTGCTCTGCTCCTCTGGCCGCTCTACCAGTTCAACGAGGAGTTGGGCAGGCAGCTCCAGCGGTCCAGTGACGTGAACTGCAGCAGTCGAATTCCCACCTCCGTGTGCATCTGGGACCAACAACTGGCTGTGGTTAGTTTGACAGCCATCAACCTGCTGATTTATGTGACTGACCTGGTGTTCTCTGCCCGCCTGAATTTTAACAGTGGCTGAGGCTTTGCCCAAGGGCTCCCAATTCCTCCCTTGTCTCACCTGAAGTTCATTACCAAGCTCTGATGTCCTCTTTCCAGCTCTCCTCTCTCCCTTCTCACGTCCTTCTGCATTCATCTCACTCCCTTTCCCTTTTCCTTCCCACCTTCTGCTCTATCTCCTTCCTGTTTTCTTTGGTTGCCCACATCCTGTTTTGCCTTTTTCTCTTGCTGCTCTCTCATCTTTTCTACATTTTCTGTTTTTTACCCCTTTCCTGGTCATCCTTGGTTTTCTCATCTCGTGTGTCCTGACCACCTATCCCCATTTTCCTTCTTCTGATCCATCAGGACCTAAGACTCCTTCCTTCTCTGCCCACCACTGCCTCCCACCTCCTAAGGTGCTGACTCCACAGCACACAGCCCTCTGTGCAGCTGTTCACGCCCTGGGCTTCCGGAGAGGCCTTGTTGCCAAAGCAAGTCTGTCCCTCTGGTACATGTGTGATGGGTTTGGGGATGGGGGTGGGTAGCTAGGCATTGGGTCCTCTTTCTTTGTGTACAGTATGTCTCCCATTTAAGTTAAAAAAAAAAAAGTCTCTGGAGGTCAGTAATTTCCAGTGGGTGGGAGTCTTGAAGCAGAGTCCCTGGGTCCCTAGGCCCCAGCTGGTGGTTGGCCCCGTCCGACATTGGCTCTAGAATTTTTCCAAGCTTACTGAAAACCCACTGCCTACAGAAGCCATCTTAAAGGAAGCCAAGGCTGAATGCCTCCCCATCCCAACTACCGTCTGGGGAATCGAAGCAGGAGCTGGTGAAGAACCCCAGAGTCTTGAAGACAGCTGTCTGCAACGTTGGTGAGGGGCATCGATGTGGCCCTCCTGCCTCAGTGATCAAAACTGCAGGTCCCGCCTCTGCAGGGAGAAGAGCATGGCCCTGCCAGCCTTAAAGCTGATGTCAGCCTGCCTGGGATCATTTGTTTTCTTTTTCTGGTCAGGAGGACAAAATTGACTGAATGGACCTGTTCTTAAAGGTGAAATTTCTTTTCTATTTTTCTGGGGAAGGTGGGTTGACTGAGTGGGGATTTCAGCTGCTGTAGTCAAGTGAATTGCAGTGCTTGAGTGTGTGTGTGCACACACATGTCAGTGGCTTTTTGCCACTGTGTTCTGCTTTTCTGAGACTCAGGCATAAAGTGACCTATATAAATGCAGAAAAAAATATGTATGGTTTCTTTTAATTACCTGGAGTTTCCAATCCCCATCAGCCCCTGCTGTCAACCATGGAAATCTTGTCCTTTCTTCCATATCCACAATGTTCTTTTTTAAAAACCTAAAAGATAAAATAAACAAAATGAAAATGAAACCAACAAAATCCACAGGTTCTAATTGCCCAAACTTGACTAGAAATCAGAAAGAGCCTAGGTCTTAAAGGGGCCCTGCCAGCCCTTGGATGACTCTCTTTAAAGGTGTGTGCTTTGTGCATACTGACTGTGTGTGGTTGTGTGTGTGTGTGTCAGTGGGGAGGCATACATTAAGACCAGCAGCCCTTTAAATAACTGGCAAACTCATCTCAAGCCTTCTTCCTGCCGGTTCGCAGCCACAAAGCCTCAGAGCCCAGCATCCTAGAGTCACCAGGGCCAGAGGAGCCAGGCAAGCAGAGCTCTGGGGGAGGGGAGGGGAAGGACCCCCTCTGCTGCCCCTCACTCCTGTACTGGGAGGAAGCATGTGATCTTCACCCAGAGGTGGGTTGGATGGAGGGGAAGGGCTCCCAGGAGGTGGTCCTCGTGGCAGGAAAATCTTAAGAAGCAATAAAATAAAATTCGTATTTTAAAATAAGAAAAATTTATTTGGCCAAATACACCTAAAGCTGGGTTAAAAAGTTAAACAGATTTCTTTTTTGCAGGACTTCTTAGGACTAAAAGAGATCTATAGCAGTAAGTGATTCCCAGACTTGTATAATCAGGGAACTGTTTTTTTCCATGGAACATCATGGACTAGTATTCCATGGGATACTCTTTGGGAACCATCAGTCACATCCCCCTCCCCAAAGACTGGTTCAACAGCTTGTCCAGAAAGGCTCTAACAACATCACCTCCCACAGTGGGCCATCTTATTTTGCAGCAGCTTTCATTCCTTAAGGGGTGCAAAGTCCACTTGCCCTGCTCTCTGGACTTGCACAGAGAATTTCAATCTCTGCTCAGCTGGAGAGTTCTCCGAAAAGTCCTCAAGAGTCCTTGGCTCTCCTCTGCTCACCTGCTCTAGACAGGATGTCTTTGCGTTGATTCAGGTGCTCATTCAGGGCAGGAATTGGGTTTTGCTGTGGGATCTGCAGTGCCTGGCACACAGTGAACACACAGTAAATAGTTGTTTAGAAGAGAAAGGCATAGAGCCTCCCTGGATGGCTCACACAAGCACAACAGTGCCTCCATCTCCAGAACTTCCACATTCCTGGCTGCTTCCTTGTCAAGCCATGGCCTTCCCTAGGGTTTATTATTAGCAAAGGAGACAGGGCCCCTGATGTCAGGAAGCTGGCTGGGGCTCAGGGTGCTGGCCCTTCAGCCCTGGGGGCCTCTCAGCAAATAGTCCCTTGGAAACAGGGCAGGTGTCCCTGAGGAGGGGGTGGGCTGGGAGGGGCCTCACTCCCCCACACACTGGACCCTGGAGGAGCCCCTGTGTGAGCAGGACTGCAGCCCTGGCTGGAGGGACTGTCTTGGGCAGGTGACCTGGGCAATTCCGTGGTCTCCAGGGTCCCTGCCACTCTGGCCACGTGTCCCTGTCACAGCCCTGAAAACCCTTCAGGCCCCTGTTCTCCTGTCTCAGTTCCAGTCCAGGCCCCTCCTCCATGGGAAGGTTGGCTCCATGCCTGCCTCCCTTCTGGGTCAGAAGACCCCTACTGGGCTGCCTCAGGGCCACTGGGACTCTGGGATCCTGCCCGCCCCCGTCATCCTCACTCTGCCCTCCTGACCCCCACCCATCTCCCAGGAGCATCCTCAGGGTTGTCTCCTCCTTGGGGTCCAGCAGGGGCCTCCTCTTCCAGCCCCTGCCCTTAAAAAAGGCCCAGTCATCTGTCCATCCCCATCCCCTCCCTGGATACCCTGAAAGCCTCCACCTCAGCCTCAGACACAGCATCCTTGTTCATTTCCAATCCCTTTTCCCAGCTTGGAAGCTGCTAACCAGTCTCCCAGGCCAGGAAAATCCTCACTCAGGTAGGACTACTTTCTAGATGTTTTTGGACTCTTATCTGGATCGCAGCTTTGAAGCTAAAAAATTAAACATGATGTCAATTTATTCTGTGGTTCCTCATGACGCCACCCTAGAGTCATGCTGGGTTGGAGTCTCCCTGCCCCAGTGGGGAAGAGTCACATGTGAAGGCAAAATTGAGGGGCGGAATTTAGAACCCTTCCTACTTCCCACGTCATCTTGTCCCCACGGCCTTGCTCTCAACCCGTGGCTCCTCCCTGTTCACCCCTGAAGCTTCTCTCCTCAGAATGGGACTGTGTCCCTCAGATGGCAGGTGCTTCTAGTGATGCTGCAGGGAGGAGAGCCCGGGACACGTGTGTCTTCAGCTTGCTATGGGAGGAGGCCAAGGGCCTTGAAGGTGGGTCCTGGGTCTCAGAGCCCCGAGCTTTGGTCCTGGCCGCCTACCCATGGACCCTGCCGACATGTGGGCTGTAGAGCAAAGTGTGCAAACCCACAGCTTTAGCTGTGTTTTCTGAGTTCCCTCTTCCTGGTCATGCATGCCACCTAAGGTGAAGGCATGTGATTTCTTTAGCCTTAGTTTTCTCATCTATATAATGGGGTTAGTAGTATAATCCACAGTCTCTTTTCTGAAACCCTTGGGTCAGATATCCTCCAGAATTCAGAATTTTTCAGTTTCAGACAAGTGACCTGGTGCATCTATTCTATATGACATAACATCCCACTGGGGTCTAGAAGTCCCTTGTAATCAAATACATTAGTGTTTCTACAACTGCACTTTTGAGCACTCATAATACATAAAATAAATGAAAATCATAAATTATCCCAGATCTGTTCTGGTCAAATTTGCTACCAAATGAATTTTTTTAAACATTCTTGTTCAGTTTTCAGAGGCTTGAAGGTTTGGGGTTGCAGATAAGGACCATCCTAGCTTGCGTCTCTATAGATAATGGCATGCAGCACAAAGAGATATAAAAAGTGTTCATGATTGAGGCCTGACTCAACCCAGCTGTGAGGTTTGGGATAAGACAAGTCTGTGACAAGGCCACGGGTGATGGGTGGGGAGAACCATTCTGGAGTGGCTGTGCTGTTACCTGAGTGTCTGAGCCATTGGTTCCAACTCCAAAGATCCTGAGCCTCAGCCGTCACAGGGCCCTGAACCTTTTCCAGGCGTCTGACTTAATCCACCTCCGAAACTGGATCTTTCTCTTGTGGGTCCTCAGGGAAGACCACTGCTGTACTGGTGACCGTGACCTGCCTTACAGTCATGACACCATGTCCACCTGGCGGACATCCCCAAGCAGTGAAGGTATCCTCTGGGTGTCCTGGCTCCTCCGCCTGCCGCAGCTCTGCTCCACCTGCGTGGCCTTCTCGCTTGTGGCCAACATGGGCACTCTGAGAAGGGCCATAGGTAACTGGTCCATGTCCTTCTGGTGTGTCTGTTTCACCATGACCTTCATCTTTACCATAGTTGAGTGTTGCAGGCACCCATCCAGCTTTCCTTTCTTCTGGTACAACATCTCTGTCACCTACACCTGCTACGCTGCCCTCATCTGCCTCTCGGCCTCCATCATCTACTCCATCACCTATGTCCAGTTCGTGCCTTATGGTCCTTACAGGGACCGGGCCATTGCCGCCACTGCTTTCTCCTGCATCGCATCTGTGCTGTATGTCATAGAAGTGGCCGGGATATGGGACTGTTACGAGCTCAAGGAGATCTTCTTCTATGTGCACACCAGGCGATCCCTGTTGAAGGTGCTGGAGACCTTCGTAGCTGGTGTCATCTTTGCCTTCTTCAGCAACACCTCCCTGTACCTGCACCAGCCGGCCCTGGAGTGGTGTGTGGCCGTGTACTCCATCTGCTTCATCCCGGCAGCTGTGGTCCTCCTGCTGGACCTGGCTGAATGGAAATACCTGCTGCCGGTCCCCTTCTCCATTTTCCAGCTAGTGCTCAGCCTGCTGTCTGTCCTCTTCTACATCAGTGCTCTGGTCCTCTGGCCTCTCTACCAGTTCAGCAAGGAGCTCGGCAGGCAGCCCCAGAGGCCCAGTGATGGGGACTGCAGGGACAAGCTCACCTACAACATGTGCGCCTGGGACCAGCGCCTGGCTGTGGCCGTCCTGACAGCCGCCAACCTGCTGGTTTACGTGGCCGACCTGGGGTACTGGGCCCGCCAGGTGTCTGTAGGGACTGAGGACCAGCCCAGGGACTCACAGGAAGTATACTCACCGAACTCTGACATCCTCTGATGCCCTCTTCCTGGCTCGCTGTCTCCCTCCTCACATCCTTCCCCACACATCTCGCTCTCTTTTCTTTTCCCTTCCCTCCTGCTGCTCTGTCTCCTTCCTGGTTTCCTTGGTTGTTCAATTTCTGCTTTGTCTCTTTCTCTTGCTTCTCTCATTTTGGCTTCATTTTCTGCTTTTTGACCCTTTTCTGATTGTCCTTAGTTTTCTTGTATCCTGTGTCCTGACCACCTCTCCCCATTTTCCTTCTTCTGATCCATCAGGACCTCAGACTCCTTCCTTCTCTGCCCACCACCTCCTAAGATGCTGACTCCACAGCACACAGCCCTCTGTGCAGCTGTTCACACGCTGGGCCTCCGGAGGGGCCTCATTGCCAAAGCGTGTCTGTCCCCCTGGCAGTGCCTTACTGGTGTGGCTGGGAGAGTTTAGGGGTGTGGGCAGGTAGGAAGGGATTGGGCTTTTTTTCTCCCTATGGAGCAACTGTATAGTGCACCTCCCCTTTAAGTTAAAAAAAACCCTCTGAAGATCAATAATCTCTAGTGGGCGAGATTCTTGCCTGAGATACTCTGGGTTCCTGGGCCCCACTTGGTGCTCAGTCCTCCAAGAGATTGGCTCCAGAATTTTTGCAGGCTCACTAAACATCCGTCGCTTAGAGGGCATCTTAGAGGAAGTCAGGGGTAAATGTCTTCCATCCCAACTACTCTCTGGGGAATTAAAAAAAAAAAAAAGAGCTGGTGAAGAACCCCAGGGTCTTGAAGACACCTGTCTGCAGTGTTTGTGAGGGGCAGCGATGTGGTTCCCGTGACTCAGTGATCAAAACAGCAGATCCTGCCTCTGCAGGGAGAACATGGACACTGCCAACCTGTCTGGGTGTTTTGTTTTGTTTTTCCTTTTTTTCCTTCTGTTCTGAGGGCCAAAAATTACTGAGTGACTCTGTTCTTTAAGAGAAAGTGTCAAATTTTCTTGGGCGGGTGGTTTGTAGGGGGTGGGGGTTGCTGCTTCCATATTCAAAGGAACTGTATTGTTGGGTGTGAGGGGACACGTATGTGTGTTTTTCTGTGTCAGTTGCTTTTTGATGTTGCTTCCTGCTTCTCTGGGACTCAGGCATAATTTGCACTATATAAATGTGCACAATTTAAAAAGATTTTCTGGAGCCTTTTGTTCCTATCAGCACTGCTGTCAATCATGCTGCTGCTAAGTCGCTTTAGTCGTGTCCGACTCTAGCCCACCAGGCTCCCTCGTCCCTGGGATTCTCCAGGCAAGAACACTGGAGTGGGTTGCCATTTCCTTCTCCAATGTATGGAAGTGAAAAGTGAAAGTGAAGTCTCTCAGTCGTGTCCAACTCTTTGCGACCCCATGGACTGCAGCCTACCAGGCTCCTCTGTCCATGGGATTTTCCAGGCAAGAGTACTGGAGTGGGGTGCCATTGCCTTCTCCGCTGTCAATCATAGAGAATGGCTTTTTCTATTCTCCCACTTTCATAATAACTTTTTCAACCTCAGTATAAACATGAAAGAAAAGAAAGAAAGCAAAACAAAACAAAATCCACATACTGTACTTGCTGCAAATTTGCCTAGAGCTCAGAGGAGTCCCAATCAATTCCCACCCTCACCCAAACATAGGTCTCTGGGAGCCCCTCCCACTGGCTCCCCACCCAGGCCTGGACTAGAGCCTGGGGGTGTGGCCCAGCCTGTGACACTAGATGTTGGGCCCCACCCCAGTGCCCAGGATCCTGTCCCCTAGCTCTTAAAGGGGCCGTGACAGCATCTGGATGTCTCGCTATAAAGGTGTGTGCTTGTGTGCATGCTCAGTGCACTGTGTGTACATGTGTGTGCGCCCTTGTGCTCCCCTGCATTGAGATCAGCAGGCCTTTACAGTAACTGGTGGCTGTGAAGGTCCCACAAGTCTCCTGTCGTCAATTACAAAGCCTCAGAGCCCAGCATCCTGGAGTCACCAGGACCAGAGGGGCTGGCAAGCAGAGCTGCGAGGGAGGGGAGGGGAAGGACCCCCTCTGCTGCCCCTCACTCTTGTCCTGGGATGAAGTGTGTGATCTTCACCCATTGGTAGGGGGGTGGAGGGGGAGGGTTCCCAGAAGGTCATCCTAACGCAGGCAAATCTTAAAAGGGAATGAAATAAAATTCTTATTTTAAGGCAAGAGAAGAAAAATTTGCAAATAAAATGTTTCTCTGCCCATTTGGGCCTCTTTCTTCCTTGCTAGTGTGCATTGTGCATTAATCTGACCTCCTAAAGAGCAGAAATATCTGCTCCACAATAGAGATCAATTTTTCTAGCCAAAGCCATGGAACTTCTTAGAAGATAACACTGCTTACTTACTTACGACCTTACTGGGGTCACTAGATGTATTGCTTGTGTTCTGCCTATTTTATTAGATTCTTATTTCTTGAGTCAATGATGAAAAAAAATAAGACAACTAGGCTACTTGAACCAGCCTGCAATGCAGGAGACTCTGGTTCGATTCCTATGGCAGGAAGATCCCTTGGAGAAGGGATAGGCTATCCATTCCTGTACTCTTGTGCTTCCCTGGTGGCTCAGTCAGTAAAGAATTGGCCTGCAATGCGGGAGACCTGGGTTTGATCTCTGGGTTGGGAAGATCCCCTGGAGGAGGGCATGGCAACCCACTCCAGGATTCTTGCCTGGAGAATCCCCATGGACAGAGGAGCCTGGAGGGCTGCAGTCCATGAGGTCTCAAAGAGTTGGACACAACTGAGTGACTGAGCATACATAAGCACTGGCTACTTGAAATGAAATATATAGTTCTCTAAGATCCATGATTGTAGTAGTGTGATTCTAGCTATGAGAAGAAGCAACAAGTGGAAACCATCTCCTGGAACTGAGAGACTTGTAAGACTTGTAAGACAGGTGGTCCAGCCATCCTACTGTTGCCAGGACAGGGTGAGTAATAGCATGTGAGTGGCCTATCAGTGAAATCCCCATCTGACCTGGGAATGAGCATTCCTAGCACCCTGGGAGAAATTGGTGGAAAATGTCTCCTAAACCTTGGTTGAAATTAAGACAGAAATAGAGGGAATTGTGTAATAAAGAATGTTACCGACCACCCAGTTCTACAAGAATCAAGCCAGGACTTCCTTGGTGGTCCAGTGCCTAAGTCTGCACTCCCAACGCAGGGGCCCCGGGTTTGATCCCTGGTTGGGCAACTAGATCCCACATACTGCAACTAGGACCCAGACTAGCCACATACATAAATAAAATATATGCTTTTGAAAAAGGGAAACAAGTCATTAGCCATTGCAGTCACTGATCTACAATCCACCTTAGATGGAATTCAGGGTGAAAATCAGGATAAAGTACTTTGTGCTCTGGGACAAGTGTGAGAACCAGACCTCAGAAAGTTAGATATTTTCCGAAGAATTTTTTTATGAGCCCAGTTTCTTGCATCTTCCCATATTCAGAAAAGCACTAAAACCGTTACCCAAGATATCTGGTCCTCATGAAGAGCAGTAACCTATACCAAGCTGTGTGTCCCCAAATCACATACATCCTGCCCTCCTTCTTACTTCTCTGAAGGACAGGTCTCAGAGCTTCCTGAGAGACTGTCTCTCCAGTTATACTCATCAGGTTGGCTCCAATAAAACTTCTATTTCTTTCTTAAGTTGACTATTGACTAATTTTTCATTGATAAACACATTGATACACCCAAGTTTTTCTGCAGGAGTATCATATTCTTATATTTCCTGAATCAAATGAAACACAGCCCTGGGACCTCACTTCCCAGGAGAATGGAAATGCCTCTGTGCTTTAATAAAAGAATCGCCCAGGGTGGGCCCACCTGAGGGGCTCACTGTCCAAGCCTCATGGTTTTTGAGGGTGGCTGCTACAACCCCCCTGCTGGGGGGTTAAGTGTCATTTGTCACAATTCCAAGGCTGGTCCAGTCCGCTCACTGTGGAGCTCAAAAGAGAGTGTAAATGTCCTCTGCTTAGTTCAACCCTCTCGTCATAGAGAGGAGCAGCTGGAAACCAAGGAGGGGCAGGATGTGTCCAGAGTCACCCTGCGTGTGGCAGAGTCAGAGTCAGGACCAGGTGTCCTGTCCCCAGGCAGGCTGTCCGTCCATGGCCCCACGCTGCTTGTGACAAATGTGGCAGCAGCATCCTCCAGGCTGGGATTCTGCCCCATCCACCCTCATTCTGCATAAACCTGCTCCATCCCCCTGAGGAGGGCACTCACTGCTGCTGAGTCAGTTTCCTCATCTGCTAGATGGGGGAGGGGTGCCAGAGACCCCTGGTCCCTCCCAACGCCGCCTTCCCCTGATCTTTTCTGCTGGGAGTACAAAGGGACTGATCTGAAATAGTAGAAGAGGAAATGGAAACCTAGAGTGAGAAAGAGGTAGATTGGGGTCCACAGCTTGGTCCACAGTCACATGTGGTCCTGCCTCCAGTCAAGTGGCCCCACAGCTCTGGTCTCGTCTCCCTGGAGATGAACCATGAGTTGCATGGAGAGCAGAGCCCAAGAGATCTGGTTTCTGGTTTCAGTTCTGCCACAGGATAACTCATGAGCATGGATGAGTCTCATCATTGATCTGAGCTCCAGTTTCCTGTTTATAAAATAGGCAAATTAGGCTAAAATGATGGCTTTTAAGCTATGTCCTCTGGAGACCTTGGTTTCTAGTGAGATGGTGGGGTTGCAAGTAGGGTGTTGGCCCACCCCGCATTTTCTCTAACCAGAGCAATCTGGCTTGAATCAAACTCCCACTCAAGATCTCATTTGAAAATAAGATCGGAAAGATTGGAAGTGATTCATATGCTCATCTTTAGGATGGTGGTTAATAAAATATTGTGTAGACAGAAGAAGGAATACTAAACAGTATGAAAAAATGAGGATGCTCTCAAATAATGATAAGGAAATATCTCCAGTATATACAGAGTAAAAACAGTAAGATGTATAGTATGCTATTTTAAAATGTATAATAGGGAGAGAAATACAAATAAAAATACAGATATCTATATAATTGGTTTGCTTCAAGAAACACAGAAAGGACCCCCATGAGTTCAGTGGAAAAGATGCCTGGTCTTAATCAGGAAGAGGAATGGAAGAGAGAGTAGATGGAGCCACAGGTAGAAGCGAGGTTTCTCAATATATGGCTTTTAAAAGAATATTTTTATTTTGAACCATGTAAATATATTACCTTTTCAAGAAAATAAAATTTAAGTTTGAAAACTATACCAACTGGAGAAGAAGGGTCAGGGGAGGGATAGTTGGCAGATGGTTTCCATGTTCCCTGCAATTCTGATGGACAGTCTGGGGGAGGAGCTGAGAGATGCCCACACAAGCCTGTCTCCAAAGGCAGAGGGAAGGGAGGTGCCTTGGGTCCAGAGGTCTGGGGAGACGGAGCTGTGGCCCCCAAGCCCACCTGCTATGACCAGGACTCCCCCAACCTTTTAGCACACACAGTTGATGGAGAAGCCAGACGGTGCCCAAGCCTCAGGCCCTACCCTTGCTCCCTGCCTGGCCTGGGCTCTCCGTCTCCCGAGGCAGTGGCCAGAGGCTCCCTCCTCAGCCGGCCAGCCAGAGCCTCCTCCAGGCAGCGTGACTCCAGCTGACGCCCCCACTCCCCAAGACTGTGGCCTGAGCCGCATCCAGATCAGAGCCCAGGGCGCAGATGTCCCCATTCTCTGGCTCTGGAGCAGTTTCTTGGAGAGAAGAGGATTTCTTCTCTCCGGGGCATCAGGCACCTGGTTATCTGCCCTGGAACCAGTGCAGGACGCCAGTCCTGGCCCTTGTCTGTGTGTTTGTCTCCTGTCTCAAGGTGGGTGTGGGGAGGCAGATGAGCTGAGAAGGCAGGGTCTAAGGTCTCCACGCTCTCTCTGGCATTGTCTGGCTGGCTCGTCAACAGGAAGTGGTCTGGCTGAGATGAGGGCACTGCTGCAGGACCTCTGCTTGGGGCACTGCAGTTAGACCAGGACACGCAGGAACCCGGAGATTATTCCTGGACCCAAGAGAAGAGGAAGGGGCTCAGCCTTTCCTGAAGTTCTAGTACCTGCTGAGTTTTGCAGGAAGCCAGACTTGAATTCCAGGCTCTGACGAGGAGTAACTGTGTAACCTGGAGCAAAAGATATAATGTAGTTTCGGGGCCTCAGTTCAACATCTATAAAATGGAGGTGACAATAAATATATCTCTGAAGATGAAATAGAAATAAGTCACCTAGTCAGAGTGCTGTTGCTGCAGAAATGGCTACTCCATTCCTCCTGGGTCTAAGGTACAATGCCAAATCCAGGGAGAGTTTAAGATCTTGAACCAAGTACCTAGGCTCAAACCCCAGCTCTGCCACTTCCTATCTGTGTGATCTTGGCCAGTTGACCTTTCTGTGCCTGTGAAAATGGGGACACAGAGCGCATAGTTCAGGGGCAGCTGGGAGGAACAAATGAATCCACAGCAGAGCTCGACCTGCAGTGAGCACGACACGTGTGACCTCTTGTAACTGTTGTGTCCACAGCAGCCCCGCTGCAGCCCAAGTCCTCAGGGCCCCTTTCTCAGCTGACAGAACCTGTGAGCTGTAACCTGAGGTCTCTTCTGGAGCCAGGCTGGGCTGGTGAGGGTTTGCCCTGTTGCTCTTTGCTGAATCTGCTTCTGACCAGGGGTTGGGAAGTGATGACGGGAGCTCCGTTCAAGCCTATCTCCTCACCCCCAGTCCAACCAGCATCTGTTTCCATAAATCCCTCCAGTGCTTTGTCTGGAAGAAGAGTGAGCTTCCTCAGGCAACAAAGTTCTCAGAAACCATCCATTTGGGCAGCTCACAGAGTGGGGCTCCCTCTGGGCATCCTCCCCTCCCTACATTGACCCTGACAAACCTTAGGACAAATGACACCCTCTCAGCATTACCGCCAAGGGAAGGCACTCCCCTGGTCCCAGCTGCAGCCCGCCTGCCCCTCGGGCTCCCAGCTGCCCACTGATACCAGCAACACGCCATCCCTCAGGCCACCAGGTGACTGCAGTGGTCCAGGTCCCTGCTGAGCCAGGGACCCAGGTAGAGCATCAGCCCAGACCACTGCCCCCAGTAACACTCTCCCTGCTAGGCTGGGACCACTCCTTGTGCTAATCCCTAAGAAGAAAGAGCTTGTGTTTCTTTCTGGTGCTTCAGGCGGAAGGAGGGATTCCAGAATATTCTGTTCCTGGACCCTGCAGAGGCTGGCAGAGACCCAGATCCCTCCATCATCTCAACCTCTGCCCCCCACCACAGGACCCTGGCACCCCTGCTTTCTTCTCTTCCTGCTCCATAAACTTGTTTTAAGCTTTGTTCTTGGTGTCAAGAAGTTGTTCCTTATAGGCATGTAAGGAAACAGGGTTCTGCGTCATCAAGCAAACAGGGGGACAGAGTCCCCAGTCCATTTGTAGGAAGTGGTTATTTTTTTGCTGAAATAGGCCTGATATGTTATGTGTATAATATTATGACCTATTGTAAAATAGAATGCAAAACTCTACATTCAGCTTCAAGTAAACCCTGAGACTTCAAACATAAACACTACAATGTAGATGGACCAGGTAGAGCATTTGCCTCTTTCACTCATGGCTATATTCCCAGCACTGAACTGGGCTGACACAAGCAGTATTTGTTGAATGAATACGACTTTATAATATAGGCTTATGAATATTACCTTACAGCCTCACGATCCAGGTTGAACCTCCTGACCAGGTTACATTCTGTTCTTTCTGTCTTTGATGGAAATGACCTTTTCTGGTCATCCTTGGTTTTCTCGTCTCCTGTGTCCTGACCACCTCTTCCCATTTTCCTTCTTCTGATCCGTCAGGACCTGAGACTCCTTCCTTCTCTGCCCACCACCCCCTCCCCACTCCTAAGGTGCTGACTCCACAGCACACAGCCCTCTGTGCAGCTGTTCACGCCCTGGGCCTCCGGAGGGGCCTTGTTGCCAAAGCAAGTCTGTCCCTCTGGTACATGTGTGATGGGTTTGGGGATGGGGGTGGGTAGCTAGGCATTGGGTCCTCTTTCTTTGTGTACAGTATGTCTCTCATTTAAGTTAAAAAAAAAGTCTCTGGAGGTCAGTAATTTCCAGTGGGTGGGAGTCTTGAAGCAGAGACCCTGGGTCCCTAGGCCCCAGCTTGTGGTTGTCCCCGTTTGACATTGGCTCCAGAATTTTTCCAAGCTTACTGAAAACCCACTGCCTACAGAAGCCATCTTAAAGGAAGCAAAGGCTGAATGCCTCCCCATCCCAACTACTCTCTGGGGAATCGAAGCAGGAGCAGGTGAAGAAATCAGAAAGAGCTTAGGTCTTAAAGGGGCCCTACCAGCCCTTGGATGCTGCTGTTGCTAAGTCGCTTCAGTCGTGTCCGACTCTGTGTGACCCCATAGACGGCAGCCCACCTGGCTGCCCCGTCCCTGGGATTCTCCAGGCAAGAACACTGGAGTGGGTTGCCATTTCCTTCTCCAATGCGTGAAAGTGAAAAGTGAAAGGGAAGTCGCTCTTTGGATGCCTCTCTTTAAAGGTGTGTGCTTTGTGCATACTGACTGTGGGGCTGTGTTTGTGTGTGTGTCTGTGGGCAGGCATACATTAAGACCAGCAGCCCTTCAAATAACTGGCAAACTCATCTCAAGCCTCTTCCCCTCTTGTTCGCAGCCACAGAGCCTCAGAGCCCAGCATCCTGGTGTCACCAGGGCCAAAGGAGCCAGGCAAGCAGAGCTGCGGGGGAGGGGAGGGGAAGGCCCCCTCTGCTGCCCCTCACTCCTGTACTGGGATGAAGCGTGTGATCTTCACCCAGACACAGGTTGGATGGAGGAGAAGGGCTCCCAGGAGGTGGTGTGATCTTCACCCAGAGACAGGTTGGATAGAGGGGAAGGGCTCCTAGGAGGTGGTCCTCATGGCAGGAAAATCTTAAGAAGCAATAAAATAAAATTTGTATTTTAAGACAAGAAAAATTTATTTGGCCAAATACACCTAAAGCTGGGTTAAAAAGTTAAACAGATTTCTTTTTTGCAGGACTTCTTAGGACTAAAAGAGATCTATAGCAGTAAGTGATTCCCAGACTTGTATGATCAGGAAACTGTTTTTTTTCCATGGAACATCATGGACTAGTATTCCATGGGATACTCTTTGGGAACCATCAGTCACATCCCCCTCCCCAAAGACTGGTTCAAAAGCTTGTCCAGAAAGGCTCTAACAACATCACCTCCCACAGTGGGCCATCTTATTCTGCAGCAGCTTTCATTCCTTAGGGAATGCAAAGTCCACTTGCCCTGCTCTCTGGACTTGCACAGAGAATTTCAATCTCTGCTCAGCTGGAGAGTTCTCCGAAAAGTCCTCAAGAGTCCTTGGCTCTCCTCTGCTCACCTGCTCTAGACAGAATGTCTTTGCATTGATTCAGGTGCTCGTTCAGGGCAGGAATTGGGTTTTGCGGTGGGATCTGCAGTGCCTGGCACACAATGAACACACAGTAAGTAGTTGTTTAGAAGAGAAAGGCATAGAGCCTCCCTGGATGGCTCACACAACCACAACAGTGCCTCCGTCTCCAGAACTTCCACATTCCTGGCTGCTTCCTTGTCAAGCCATGGCCTTCCCTAGGGTTTATTATTAGCAAAGGAGACAAGGCCCCTGATGTCAGGAAGCTGGCTGGGGCTCAGGGTGCTGGCCCTTCAGCCCTGGGGGCCTCTCAGCAAATAGTCCCTTGGAAACAGGGCAGGTGTCCCTGAGGAGGGGGTGGGCTGGGAGGGGCCTCACTCCCCCCACACGCTGGACCCTGGAGGAGCCCCTGTGTGAGCAGGACTGCAGCCCTGGCTGGCGGAACTGTCTTGGGCAGGTGACCTGGGCAATTCCATGGTCTCCAGGGTCCCTGCCACTCTGGCCACGTGTCCCTGTCACAGCCCTGAAACCTCTTGAGGCCCCTGTTTTCCTGTCTCAGTTCCAGTGCAGGCCCCTCCTCCATGAGAGTGTTGGCTCCAAGCCTGCATCCCTTCTGGGTCAGAAGACCCCTACTGGGCTGCCTCAGGGCCACTGGGACTCTGAAATCCTCCCTCTGCCGCCCCCCCTCTGCCGTCATCTCCCCTCTGCCCCCCCAATCCCAGTCCCAGGAGCATTCTCAGGACTGTCTCCTCCCAGGGATCCTGCAGGGGCCTCCTCTTTCAGCTCCTGCCCTTGAAAGGGGGTGATCATCCGTCCATCCCCACCCCCTCCCTGGATGCCCTGAAAGGCCCCCATCAGCATCAGACACAGCATCCTTGTTCATTTCCAATCCGTTCTTCCAGCTTGGAAGCTGCTAACCAGTCTCCCAGGCCAGGAAAATGCTCACTCAGGTAGGACTACTTTCTAGATTTTTCTGGCCTCTTACCTGGATGGCAGCTTTGAAGCTAAAAGAAATCAAACATGATGTCAATTTATTCTGTGGTTCCTCATGACGCCACCCCAGAGTCATGCTGGGTGATGGTCTCCTTTCCCCAGTGGGGAAGAGTCACATGTGAAGGCAAAATTGAGGGGTGGAATTTAGAACACTTACTACTTCCCACGTGATCTTGTCCCCACAGCATTGCCCTTGCCCCATGGCTCCTCCCTGTTCACCCCTGGAGCTGCCCTCCTCCAGGTGGGTCTGTCCCTCAGATGGCAGCTCCTTCTAGTGATGCTGCAGGGAGGAGAGGCCGGGACACGTGTGTCTGCAGCTTGCTATGGAAGGAGGCCGAGGACTGTGAGGTGGATCCTGGGTCTCCTACCCATGGACCCTGCTGACATGTGGGCTGTAGAGCAAAGTGCTCAAACCCACAGCTTTAGGTGTGTTTTCTGAGTTCCCTCTTCCTGGTCATCATGCCATCTTAGGTGAAGGCATTTGATTCCTTGAGCCTTAGTTTTCTCATCTATAAAATGGGGTTAGCAGTATAATCCACAGTCTCTTTTCTGAAACCCTTGGGTCAGATATCCTCCAGAATTCAGAATTTTTCAGTTTCAGACAAGTGACCTGGTGCATCTATTCTATATGACATGACATCCCACTGGGGTCTAGAAGTTCCTTGTAATCAAATACATTAATGTTTCTATAACTGCACTTTTGAGCACTCATAATACATAAAATAAATGAAGATCATAAATTGTCCCAGATCTGTTCAGGTCAAATTTTGCTACCAAATGAATTTTTAAAAATTCTTGTTCAGTTTTCAGAGGCTCGAAGGTTTGGGGTTGCAGATAAGGACCATCCTACGTTGCGTCTCTATAGATAATGGGATGCAGCACAAAGACATGAAAAAAATGTTCATGGTTGAGGCCTGACCCAACCCAACTGTGAGGTTTGGGATAAGACAAGTCTCCTGACAAGGCCAAGGGTGATGGGTGGAGAGAACGATTTGGAGTGGCTGTTCTGTTACCCAAGTGTCTGAGCCTTCCAACTCTACAGATCCTGAGCCTCAGCCCTCATGGGGCCCTGAGCCTTTTCCAGGCATCTGACTCAATCCACCTCCGGAACTGGATCTTTCTCTGGTGGGTCCTCAGGGAAGACCACTGCTGTACTGGTGACCGTGACCTGCTGGACCATCACAACACCATGTCCACCCAGTCGACATCCCCAAGTGGTGACGCCAAGTTCAATGTGTGCCGCTTCCTCCGCCTGCCGCAGCTCTGCTCCACCTGCGTGGCCTTCTCGCTTGTGGCCGACATGGGCACTCTGAGAGGGGCCATAGGTAACTGGTCCATGTCCTTCTGGTGTGTCTGTTTCGCCATGACCTTCATCATTGCCTTAGTTGAGTGTTGCAGGCACCCGTCCAGCTTTCCTTTCTTCTGGTACAACATCTCTGTCACTTATGCCTGCTATGCTGCCCTCATCTGCCTCTCGGCCTCCATCATCTACTCCATCACCTATGTCCAGTTTATGCCTTATGGTCCTAACTGGGACCGGGCCATTGCCGCCACTGCTTTCTCCTGCATCGCATCTGTGCTGTATGTCATAGAAGTGGCCGGGATGAGGGCTTGGTATGAGCTCAAGGAGATCTTCTTCTATGTGCACACCGTGAGAGCCCTGCTGAAGGTGCTGGAGACCTTCGTGGCTGGTGTCATCTTTGCCTTCCTCAGCAACACCTCCCTGTACCTGCACCAGCCGGCCCTGGAGTGGTGTGTGGCCGTGTACTCCATCTGCTTCATCCTGGCAGCTGTGGTCCTCCTGCTGGGCCTGGCTGAATGGGAATACATGCTGCCTGGGCCCTTCTCCATTTTCCAGCTAGTGCTCAGCCTGCTCTCCGTCCTCCTCTATATCAGTGCTCTGGTCCTCTGGCCACTCTACCAGTTCAGTGAGGGGTTCGGTGGGCAGCCCCAGAGGCCCAGTGATGGGGACTGCAGGGACGAGCTCACCTACGACATGTGCGCCTGGGACCAGCGCCTGGCTGTGGCTGTCCTGACAGCCGTCAACCTGCTGGTTTACGTGGCCGACCTGGGGTACTGGGCCGGCCAGGTCTCTGTAGGGACTGAGGACCAGCCCAGGGACTCCTGATCCTCTGCTCAGAGGAGGTATCTCACCGAGCCCTGACGTCCTCTGATGCCCTCTTCCTGGCCCCCTCTCTCCCTCCTCACATCCTTCCCCATGCATCTCACACTCTTTTCTTTTCCCTTCCCTCCTGCTGCTCTCTCTCCTTCCTGGTTTCCTTGGTTGTTCAATTTCTGTTTTGTCTCTTTCTCTTGCTTCTCTCATTTTGCCTTCATTTTCTGCTTTTTGGCCCTTTTCTGATTGTCCTTAGTTTTCTTGTCTCCTGTGTCCTGATCACCTCTCCCCTTTTTCCTTCTTCTGATCTATCAGGACCTGAGACTCCTTCCTTCTCTGCCCACAGCCTCCTCCCCCCTCCTAAGGTGCTGACTCCACAGCACACAGCCCTCTGTGCAGCTCTTCACACCCTGGGCCTCCGGAGGGGCCTCATTGCCAAAGCAAGTCTGTCCCTCTGGTATATGTGTGATGGGTTTGGGGATGGGGGTGGGTAGCTAGGCATTGGGTCCTCTTTCTTTGTGTACAGTATGTCTCTCATTTAAGTTAAAAAACAAGTCTCTGGAGGTCAGTAATTTCCAGTGGGTGGGAGTCTTGAAGCAGAGACCCTGGGTCCCTAGGCCCCAGCTGGTGGTTGGCCCCGTCTGACATTGGCTCCAGAATTTTTCTAAGCTTATTGAAAACCCACTGCCTACAGAAGCCATCTTAAAGGAAGCCAAGGCTGAATGCCTCCCCATCCCAACTACTCTCTGGGGAATCGAAGCAGGAGCTGCCGAAGAATGCCAGAGTCTTGAAGACAGCTGTCTGCAGTGTTGGTGAGGGGCAGCGATGTGGCCCTCCAGCCTCAGTGATCAAAAGAGCAGGTCCTGCCTCTGCAGGGAGAAGAGCATGGCCCTGCCAGCCTTAAAGCTGATGTCAGCCTGCCTGGGATCATTTGTTTTCTTTTTCTGGTCAGGAGGACAAAATTGACTGAATGGACCTGTTCTTAAAGGTGAAATTTCTTTTCTATTTTTCTGGGGAAGGTGGGTTGACTGAGTGGGGATTTCAGCTGCTGTAGTCAAGTGAATTGCAGTGCTTGAGTGTGTGTGTGCACACACATCAGTGGCTTTTTGCCACTGTGTTCTGCTTTTCTGAGACTTAGGCATAAAGTGACTTAAATAAATGTAGAAAAAAATATGTATGGTTTCTTTTAATTACCTGGAGTTTCCAATCCCCATCAGCCCCTGCTGTCAACCATAGAAATCTTGTCCTTTCTTCCACATCCACAATGTTCTTTTTTAAAAACCTAAAAGATAAAATAAACAAAATGAAAATGAAACCAACAAAATCCTAATTGCCGAAACTTGACTAGAAATCAGAAAGAGCCTAGGTCTTAAAGGGGCCCTGCCAGCCCTTGGACGCTGCTGTTGCTAAGTCACTTCAGTCGTGTCCAACTCTGTGTGACCCCATAGACGGCAGCCCACCAGGCTCCCCCATCCCTGGGATTCTCCAGGCAAGAACCCTGGAGTGGGTTGCCATTTCTTCTCCAATGCATGAAAGTGAAAAGTGAAAGGGAAGTTGCTCTTTGGATGCCTCTCTTTAAAGGTGTGTGCTTTGTGCATACTGACTGTGTGTGGCTGTGTGTGTGTGTGTCAGTGGGCATGCGTACATTAAGACCAGCAGCCCTTTAAATAACTGGCAAAGTCATCTCAAGCCTTCTTCCTCTCTTATTCTCAGCCACAAAGCCTCAGAGCCCAGCATCCTAGAGTCACCAGGGCCAGAGGAGCCAGGCAAGCAGAGCTCTGGGGGAGGGGAGGGGAAGGACCTCTGCTGCCCCTCACTCCTATACTGGGATGAAGTGTGTGATCTTCATGCAGAGGTGGGTTGGATGGAGGGGAAGGGCTCCCAGGAGGTGGTCCTCGTGGCAGGAAAAATCTTAAGAAGCAATAAAATAAAATTCGTATTTTAAGACAAGAAAATTTATTTGGCCAAATACATCTAAAGCTGGGTTAAAAGTTAAACAGGTTTCTTTTTTGCAGGACTTCTTAGGACTAAAAGAGATCTATAGCAGTAAGTGATTCCCAGACTTGTATAATCAGGGAACTGTTTTTTTTCCATGGAACATCGTGGACTAATATTCCATGGGATACTCTTTGGGAATCATCAGTTACATCCCCCTCCCCCTAGACTGGTTCAACAGCTTGACTGGAAAGGCTCTAACAACATCACCTCCCACAGTAGCCATCTTATTTTGCAGCAGCTTTCGTTCCTTAGGGGGTGCAAAGCCCACTTGCCCTGCTCTCTGGACTTGCACAGAGAATTTCAATCTCTGCTCAGCTGGAGAGTTCTCCGAAAAGTCCTCAAGAGTCCTTGGCTCTCCTCTGCTCACCTGCTCTAGACAGGATGTCTTTGCGTTGATTCAGGTGCTCATTCAGGGCAGGAATTGGGTTTTGCGGTGGGATCTGCAGTGCCTGGCACACAGTGAACACACAGTAAATAGTTGTTTAGAAGAGAAAGGCATAGAGCCTCCCTGGATGGCTCACACAACCACAACAGTGCCTCCATCTCCAGAACTTCCACATTCCTGGCTGCTTCCTTGTCAAGCCATGGCCTTCCCTAGGGTTTATTATTAGCAAAGGAGACAGGGCCCCTGATGTCAGGAACCTGGCTGGGGCTCAGGGTGCTGGCCCTTCAGCCCTGGGGGCCTCTCAGCAAATAGTCCCTTGGAAACAGGGCAGCTGTCCCTGAGGAGGGGGCAGGCTGGGAGGGGCCTCACTCCCCCACACACTGGACCCTGGAGGAGCCCCTGTGTGAGCAGGACTGCAGCCGTGGCTGGAGGGACTGTCTTGGGCATTGACCTGGGCAATTCCGTGGTCTCCAGGGTCCCTGCCACTCTGGCCACGTATCCCTGTCACAGCCTGAAACCCCTTCAGGCCCCTGTTCTCCTGTCTCAGTTCCAGTCCAGGCCCCTCCTCCATGGGAAGGTTGGCTCCATGCCTGCCTCCCTTCTGGGTCAGATGACCCCTACTGGGCTGCCTCAGGGCCACTGGGACTCTGGGATCCCGCCCCCCCCCGTCATCCCCACTCTGCCCCCCTGACCCCCACCCCTCTCCCAAGAGCATCCTCAGGGTTGTCTCCTCCTTGGGGTCCAGCAGGGGCCTCCTCTTCCAGCCCCTGCCCTTAAAAAGGGCCCAGTCATCTGTCCATCCCCATCTCCTCCCTGGATACCCTGAAAGCCTCCACCTCAGCCTCAGACACAGCATCCTTGTTCATTTCCAATCCGTTCTTCCAGCTTGGAAGCTGCTAACCAGTCTCCCAGGCCAGGAAAATCCTCACTCAGGTAGGACTACTTTCTAGATGTTTTTGGACTCTTATCTGGATGGCAGCTTTGAAGCTAAAAAATCAAACATGATGTCAATTTATTCTGTGGTTCCTCATGACGCCACCCTAGAGTCATCTAGGTTGGAGTCTCCCTGCCCCAGTGGGGAAGAGTCACATGTGAAGGCAAAATTGGGGGGTGGAATTTAGAACCCTTCCTACTTCCCATGTCATCTTGTCCCCACGGCCTTGCTCTCAACCCGTGGCTCCTCCCTGTTCACCCCTGAAGCTTCTCTCCTCAGAATGGGACTGTGCCCCTCAGATGGCAGGTCCTTCTAGTGATGCTGCAGGGAGGAGAGCCCGGGACACGTGTGTCTTCAGCTTGCTATGGGAGGAGGCCAAGGGCCTTGAAGGTGGGTCCTGGGTCTCAGAGCCCCAAGCTTTGGTCCTGGCCGCCTACCCATGGACTCTGCCGACATGTGGGCTGTAGAGCAAAGTGTTCAAACCCACAGCTTTAGCTGTGTTTTCTGAGTTCCCTCTTCCTGGTCATGCATGCCACCTAAGGTGAAGGCATGTGATTTCTTTAGCCTTAGTTTTCTCATCTATATAATGGGGTTAGCAGTATAATCCACAGTCTCTTTTCTGAAACCCTTGGGTCAGATATCCTCCAGAATTCAGAATTTTTCAGTTTCAGACAAGTGACCTGGTGCATCTATTCTATATGACATAACATCCCACTGGGGTCTAGAAGTCCCTTGTAATCAAATACATTAGTGTTTCTACAACTGCACTTTTGAGCACTCATAATACATAAAATAAATGAAGATCATAAATTATCCCAGATCTGTTCGGGTCGAATTTGCTACCAAATGAATTTTTAAACATTCTTGTTCAGTTTTCAGAGGCTTGAAGGTTTGGGGTTGCAGATAAGGACCATCCTAGCTTGCGTCTCTATAGATAATGGCATGCAGCACAAAGAGATATAAAAAGTGTTCATGATTGAGGCCTGACTCAACCCAGCTGTGAGGTTTGGGATAAGACAAGTCTGTGACAAGGCCACGGGTGATGGGTGGGGAGAACCATTCTGGAGTGGCTGTGCTGTTACCTGAGTGTCTGAGCCATTGGTTCCAACTCCAAAGATCCTGAGCCTCAGCCGTCACAGGGCCCTGAACCTTTTCCAGGCGTCTGACTTAATCCACCTCCGAAACTGGATCTTTCTCTTGTGGGTCCTCAGGGAAGACCACTGCTGTACTGGTGACCGTGACCTGCCTTACAGTCATGACACCATGTCCACCCGGCGGACATCCCCAAGCAGTGAAGGCATCCTCTGGGTGTTCTGGCTCCTCCGCCTGCCGCAACTCTGCTCCACCTGTGTGGCCTTCTCGCTTGTGGCCAACATGGACACTCTGAGAGGGGCCATAGGAAACTGGTCCATGTCCTTCTGGTGTATCTGTTTCACCATGACCTTCATCATTGCCTTAGTTGAGTGTTGCAGGCACCCGTCCAGCTTTCCTTTCCTCTGGTACAACATCTCCGTCACCTATGCCTGTTATGCTGCCCTCATCTGCCTCTCGGCCTCCATCATCTACTCCATCACCTATGTCCAGTTCGTGCCTTATGGTCCTTACAGGGACCGGGCCATTGCCGCCACTGCTTTCTCCTGCATCGCATCTGTGCTGTATGTCATAGAAGTGGCCGGGATATGGGACTGTTACGAGCTCAAGGAGATCTTCTTCTATGTGCACACCAGGCGATCCCTGTTGAAGGTGCTGGAGACCTTCGTGGCTGGTGTCATCTTTGCCTTCCTCAGCAACACCTCCCTGTACCTGCACCAGCCGGCCCTGGAGTGGTGTGTGGCCGTGTACTCCATCTGCTTCATCCCGGCAGCTGTGGTCCTCCTGCTGGACCTGGCTGAATGGAAATACATGCTGCCTGGGCCCTTCTCCATTTTCCAGCTAGTGCTCAGCCTGCTGTCTGTCCTCTTCTACATCAGTGCTCTGGTCCTCTGGCCGCTCTACCAGTTCAGCGAGGAGCTCGGCGGGCAGCCCCAGAGGCCCAGTGATGGGGACTGCAGGGACAAGCTCACCTACAACATGTGCGCCTGGGACCAGCGCCTGGCTGTGGCCGTCCTGACAGCCGCCAACCTGCTGGTTTACGTGGCCGACCTGGGGTACTGGGCCCGCCAGGTGTCTGTAGGGACTGAGGACCAGCCCAGGGACTCACAGGAAGTATACTCACCGAACTCTGACATCCTCTGATGCCCTCTTCCTGGCTCGCTGTCTCCCTCCTCACATCCTTCCCCACGCATCTCGCTCTCTTTTCTTTTCCCTTCCCTCCTGCTGCTCTGTCTCCTTCCTGGTTTCCTTGGTTGTTCAATTTCTGTTTTGTCTCTTTCTCTTGCTTCTCTCATTTTGGCTTCATTTTCTGATATTTGGCCCTTTTCTGATCATCCTTAGTTTTCTTGTATCCTGTGTCCTGACCACCTCTCCCCATTTTCCTTCTTCTGATCCATCAGGACCTCAGACTCCTTCCTTCTCTGCCCACCACCTCCTAAGATGCTGACTCCACAGCACACAGCCCTCTGTGCAGCTGTTCACACCCTGGGCCTCTGGAGGGGCCTCATTGCCAAAGCGTGTCTGTCCCCCTGGCAGTGCCTTACTGGTGTGGCTGGGAGAGTTTAGGGGTGTGGGCAGGTAGGAAGGGATTGGGCTTTTTTTCTCCCTATGGAGCAACTGTATAGTGCACCTCCCCTTTAAGTTAAAAAAAACCTCTGAAGGTCAATAATCTCTAGTGGGCGAGATTCTTGCCTGAGATACTCTGGGTTCCTGGGCCCCACTTGGTGCTCAGTCCTCCAAGAGATTGGCTCCAGAATTTTTGCAGGCTCACTAAACATCCGTTGCTTAGAGGGCATCTTAGAGGAAGTCAGGGGTAAATGTCTTCCATCCAACTACTCTCTGGGGAATAAAAAAAAAAAAAAAGAGCTGGTGAAGAACCCCAGGGTCTTGAAGACACCTGTCTGCAGTGTTTGTGAGGGGCAGCGATGTGGTTCCCGTGACTCAGTGATCAAAACAGCAGATCCTGCCTCTGCAGGGAGAACATGGACACTGCCAACCTGTCTGGGTGTTTTGTTTTGTTTTTCCTTTTTTTCCTTCTGTTCTGAGGGCCAAAAATTACTGACTGACTCTGTTCTTTAAGAGAAAGTGTCAAATTTTCTTGGGCGGGTGGTTTATAGGGGGTGGGGGTTGCTGCTTCCATATTCAAAGGAACTGTATTGTTGGGTGTGAGGGGACACGTATGTGTGTTTTTCTGTGTCAGTTGCTTTTTGATGTTGCTTCCTGCTTCTCTGGGACTCAGGCATAATTTGCACTATATAAATGTGCACAATTTAAAAAGATTTTCTGGAGCCTTTTGTTCCTATCAGCACTGCTGTCAATCATGCTGCTGCTAAGTCGCTTTAGTCGTGTCCGACTCTAGCCCACCAGGCTCCCTCGTCCCTGGGATTCTCCAGGCAAGAACACTGGAGTGGGTTGCCATTTCCTTCTCCAATGTATGGAAGTGAAAAGTGAAAGTGAAGTCTCTCAGTCGTGTCCAACTCTTTGCGACCCCATGGACTGCAGCCTACCAGGCTCCTCTGTCCATGGGATTTTCCAGGCAAGAGTACTGGAGTGGGGTGCCATTGCCTTCTCCGCTGTCAATCATAGAGAATGGCTTTTTCTATTCTCCCACTTTCATAATAACTTTTTCAACCTCAGTATAAACATGAAAGAAAAGAAAGAAAGCAAAACAAAACAAAATCCACATACTGTACTTGCTGCAAATTTGCCTAGAGCTCAGAGGAGTCCCAATCAATTCCCACCCTCACCCAAACATAGGTCTCTGGGAGCCCCTCCCACTGGCTCCCCACCCAGGCCTGGACTAGAGCCTGGGGGTGTGGCCCAGCCTGTGACACTAGATGTTGGGCCCCACCCCAGTGCCCAGGATCCTGTCCCCTAGCTCTTAAAGGGGCCGTGACAGCATCTGGATGTCTCGCTATAAAGGTGTGTGCTTGTGTGCATGCTCAGTGCACTGTGTGTACATGTGTGTGCGCCCTTGTGCTCCCCTGCATTGAGATCAGCAGGCCTTTACAGTAACTGGTGGCTGTGAAGGTCCCACAAGTCTCCTGTCGTCAATTACAAAGCCTCAGAGCCCAGCATCCTGGAGTCACCAGGACCAGAGGGGCTGGCAAGCAGAGCTGCGAGGGAGGGGAGGGGAAGGACCCCCTCTGCTGCCCCTCACTCTTGTCCTGGGATGAAGTGTGTGATCTTCACCCATTGGTAGGGGGGTGGAGGGGGAGGGTTCCCAGAAGGTCATCCTAACGCAGGCAAATCTTAAAAGGGAATGAAATAAAATTCTTATTTTAAGGCAAGAGAAGAAAAATTTGCAAATAAAATGTTTCTCTGCCCATTTGGGCCTCTTTCTTCCTTGCTAGTGTGCATTGTGCATTAATCTGACCTCCTAAAGAGCAGAAATATCTGCTCCACAATAGAGATCAATTTTTCTAGCCAAAGCCATGGAACTTCTTAGAAGATAACACTGCTTACTTACCTATAACCTTACTGGGGTCACTAGATGTATTGCTTGTGTTCTGCCTATTTTATTAGATTCTTATTTCTTGAGTCAATGATGAAAAAAAATAAGACAACTAGGCTACTTGAACCAGCCTGCAATGCAGGAGACTCTGGTTCGATTCCTATGGCAGGAAGATCCCTTGGAGAAGGGATAGGCTATCCATTCCTGTACACTTGTGCTTCCCTGGTGGCTCAGTCAGTAAAGAATTGGCCTGCAATGCGGGAGACCTGGGTTTGATCTCTGGGTTGGGAAGATCCCCTGGAGGAGGGCATGGCAACCCACTCCAGGATTCTTGCCTGGAGAATCCCCATGGACAGAGGAGCCTGGAGGGCTGCAGTCCATGAGGTCTCAAAGAGTTGGACACAACTGAGTGACTGAGCATACATAAGCACTGGCTACTTGAAATGAAATATATAGTTCTCTAAGATCCATGATTGTAGTAGTGTGATTCTAGCTATGAGAAGAAGCAACAAGTGGAAACCATCTCCTGGAACTGAGAGACTTGTAAGACTTGTAAGACAGGTGGTCCAGCCATCCTACTGTTGCCAGGACAGGGTGAGTAATAGCATGTGAGTGGCCTATCAGTGAAATCCCCATCTGACCTGGGAATGAGCATTCCTAGCACCCTGGGAGAAATTGGTGGAAAATGTCTCCTAAACCTTGGTTGAAATTAAGACAGAAATAGAGGGAATTGTGTAATAAAGAATGTTGCCGACCACCCAGTTCTACAAGAATCAAGCCAAGACTTCCTTGGTGGTCCAGTGCCTAAGTCTGCACTCCCAACGCAGGGGCCCCGGGTTTGATCCCTGGTTGGGCAACTAGATCCCACATACTGCAACTAGGACCCAGCTTAGCCACATACATAAATAAAATATATGCTTTTGAAAAAGGGAAACAAGTCATTAGCCATTGCAGTCACTGATCTACAATCCACCCTGGAAGGAATTCAGGGTGAAAATCAGGATAAAGTGCTTTGTGCTCTGGGACAAGTGTGAGAACCAGACCTCAGAAAGTTAGATATTTTCCGAAGAATTTTTTTATGAGCCCAGTTTCTTGCATCTTCCCATATTCAGAAAAGCACTAAAACCGTTACCCAAGATATCTGGTCCTCATGAAGAGCAGTAACCTATACCAAGCTGTGTGTCCCCAAATCACATACATCCTGCCCTCCTTCTTACTTCTCTGAAGGATAGGTCTCAGAGCTTCCTGAGAGACCGTCTCCCCAGTTATACTCATCAGGTTGGCTCCAATAAAACTTCTATTTCTTTCTTAAGTTGACTATTGACTAATTTTTAATAGACAAACACACTGATACACCCAAGTTTTTGTGCAGAAGTATCATATATCACATAAGTATCTTATATTTCCTGAATCAAATGGGACACAGCCCTGGGACCTCACTTCCCAGGAGAATGGAGATGCCTCTGTGCTTTAGTAAAAGAATTGCCCAGGGTGGGCTCACCTGAGGGGCTCACTGTCCAAGGCTGGTGGTTATCAGGGCAGCTGCTCTATCCCTCCTGTTGGAGAGTTAAGGGTCATTTGTCACAGTTCCAAGGCTGGGCCAGTCCCCTCACTGTGGAGCTCAAAAGAGAGTGTAAAGGTCTTCTGCTTCGTCCCACCCTCTCATCATAGAGGAGGAGCAGCTGGACCCCAGGGAGGGGCAGGACGTGTCCAGAGTCGCCCTGCGTGTGGCAGAGTCAGAGTCAGGACCAGGTGTCCTGTCCCCAGGCCGGCTGTCTGTCCACGGCCCCACGCTGCTTGTGACAAGTGTGGTAGCAGCATCCTCCAGGCTGGGATTCTGCCCCGTCCACCCTCGTTCTGCACAAACCTGCCCCGTCCCCCCGAGGAGGGCACTCACTGCTGCTGAGTCCGTTTCCTCATCTGCCAGAGACCCTGGTCCTTCCCAGCCCCACCTTTCCTGATCTTTTCTGCTGGGAATACAAAGGGACTGATCCCATAAGGCAGAAGAGGAAATGGAAACCCAGAGTGAGAAAGAGGTAGATTGGGGTCCACAGCTTGGTCCACAATCACATGTGGTCCTGCCTCCAGTCAAACAGCCCCAGAGCCCTCGTCTGGTCTCCCTGGAGATGAACCATGAGTTGCATGGAGAGCAGAGCCCAAGAGATCTGGTTTCTGGTTTCAGTTCTGCAACAGGATAACTCAAGAGCATTGATGAATCTTATCACCGATTTGAGCTCCAGTTTCCCATTTATAAAATAGGCAAATTAGGCTAAAATCATGGTTTTTAAGCTATGTTCTCTGGAGACCTTGGTTTCTAGTGAGATGGTGGGGTTGCAAGTAGGGTGTTGGCCCACCCTGCATTTTCTCAAACCAGAGCAATCTGGCTTGAATCAGACTCCCACTCAAGATCTCATTTGAAAATAAGATTGGAAAGATTGGAGGTGATACATATGCTTATCTTTAGGGTGGTGGTTAATAAACTATGGTGTAGACAGAAAAAGGAATACTAAACAGCTGGAAAAAAATGAGGATGCTCTCAAACAATGATAAGGAAAATCTCCAGAATATACAAAGTAAAAACAGTAAAACATATAGTATGCTATTTTAAAATGTATAATAGGAAGAGAAATACAATAAAAATAAAAATATCTATAGATGATTGGTTTGCTTCAAGAAACACAGAAAGGACCCCCATGAGTTCAGTGGAAAAGATGCCTGGTCTTAATCAGGAAGAGGAATGGAACAGAGAGTAGATGGAGCCACAGGTAAAAGTGAGGTTTCTTAATATATGGCTTTTAAAAGAATATTTTTATTTTGAACCATGTAAATATATTACCTTTTCAAGAAAATAAAATTTAAGTTTGAAAACTATACCAACTGGAGAAGAAGGGTCAGGGGAAGGATAGTTGGCAGATGGTTTCCATGTTCCCTGCAATTCTGATGGACAGTCTGGGGGAGGAGCTGAGAGATGCCCACACAAGCCTGTCTCCAAAGGCAGAGGGAAGGGAGGTGCCTTGGGTCCAGAGGTCTGGGGAGGGGGAGCTGTGGCCCCCAAGCCTACCTGCTATGACCAGGACTCCCCCAGCCCTTTAGCACACACAGTTGATGGAGAAGCCCCATGGTGCCCAAGCCTCAGGCCCTACCCTTGCTCCCTGCCTGGCCTGGGCTCTCCGTCTCCCGAGGCAGTGGCCAGAGGCTCCCTCCTCAGCCGGCCAGCCAGAGCCTCCTCCAGGCAGCGTGACTCCAGCTGATGCCCCCACTCCCCAAGACTGTGGCTTGAGCCGCATCCAGAACAGAGCCCGGGGCACAGATGTTCCCATTCTCTGGCTCTGGAGCAGCTTCTTGGAATAATCACGGTGATAGCCTTCCCTAATTTACCTTTGAGTGCAGAGAAGAGGATTTCTTCTCTCTGGGGCATCAGGCACCTGGTTATCTGCCCTGGGAACCAGTGCAGGATGCCAGTCCTGGCCCTTGTCTGTGTGTTTGTCTCCTGTCTCAAGGTGGGTGTGGGGAGGCAGATGAGCTGAGAAGGCAGGGTCTAAGGTCTCCACGCTCTCTCTGGCATTTTCTGGCTGGCTGGTCAACAGGAAGTGGTCTGGCTGAGATGAGGGCACTGCTGCAGGACCTCTGCTTGGGGCACTGCAGTTAGACCAGGACACACAGGAACCCGGAGATTATTCCTGGACCCAAGAGAAGAGGGAAGGGGCTCAGCCGTTCCTGAGGTTCTAGTACGTGCTGAGTTTTGCAGGAAGCCAGACTTGAACTCCAGGCTCTGACAAGGAGTAACTGTGTAACCTTGAGCAAAAGATATAATGTAGTTTTGGGGCCTCAGTTCAACATCTATAAAATGGAGGTGACAATAAATATATCTCTGAAGATGAAATAGAAATAAGTCACCTAGTCAGAGTGCTGTTGCTGCAGAAATGGCTACTCCATTCCTCCTGGGTCTAAGGTACAATGACAAATCCAGGGAGAGTTTAAGATCTTGAACCACGTATCTAGGCTCAAACCCCAGCTCTGCCACTTCCTATCTGTGTGATCTTGGCCAGTTGACCTTTCTGTGCCTGTGAAAATGGGGACACAGAGCGCATAGTTCAGGGGCAGCTGGGAGGAACAAATGAATCCACAGCAGAGCTCGACCTGCAGTGAGCACAACACGTGTGATCTCTTGTAACTGTTGTGTCCACTGCAGCCCTGCTGAAGCCCAAGTCCTCAGGGCCCCTTTCTCAGCCGACAGAACCTGTGAGCTGTAATCTGAGGTCTCTTTTGGAGCCAGGCTGGGCTGGTGAGATTCTTTTCTGAATCTGCTTCTGACCAGGGGTTGGGAAGTGATGACGGGAGCTCCATTCAAGCCCATCTTCTCACCCCCAGTCCAACCAGCATCTGTTTCCATAAATCCCTCCAGTGCTTTGTCTGGAAGAAGAGTGAGCTTCCTCAGGCAACAAAGTTCTCAGAAACCATCCATTTGGGCAGCTCACAGAGTGGGGCTCCCTCTGGGCATCCTCCCCTCCCTACATTGACCCTGACAAACCTTAGGACAAATGACACCCTCTCAGCACTACAGCCAAGGGAAGGCACTCCCCTGGTCCCAGCTGCAGTCTGCTTGTCCCTCGGGCTCCCAGCTGCCCACTGCTGCCCGCAGCACGCCATCCCTCAGGCCACCAGGTGATGGCAGTGGTCCATGTCCCTGCTGAGCCAGGGCCAGCTGCCCATCAGCCCAGACCACTGCCCCCAGTAACACTCTCCCTGCTAGGCTGGGACCACTCCTTATGCTAATCCCTAAGAAGAAAGAGCTTGTGTTTCTTTCTGGTGCTTCAGGTGGAAGGAGGGATTCCAGAATATTCTGTTCCTGGACCCTGCAGAGGCTGGCAGAGACCCAGATCCCTCCATCATCTCAACTTCTGCCCCCCACCACAGGACCCTGGCACCCCTGCTTTCTCCTCTTCCCTCTCCACAAGCTTGTTTTAAGCTTTGTTCTTGGTGTCAAGAAGTTGTTCCTTATAGGCATGTAAGGAAACAGGGTTCTGCGTCCTCAAGCAAACAGGGGGACAGAGTCCCCAGTCCATTTGTAGGAAGTGGTTATTTTTTTGCTGAAATAGGCCTGATATGTTATGTGTATAATATTATGAGCTATTGTAAAATAGAATGCAAAACTCTACATTCAGCTTCAAGTAAACCCTGAGGCTTCAAACATAAACACTACAAAGTAGATGGACCAGGTAGAGCATTTGCCTCTTTCACTCATGGCTATATTCCCAGCACTGAACTGGGCTGACACAAGCAGTATTTGTTGAATGAATATGACTTTATAATATGGGCTTATGAATATTACTTCACAGCCTCATGATCCAGGCCTGCAATAGCGTCCAGTGTGAGCTTCCAATGGCCATGGTGCCTGGCCCAGCTCCCCTGGCTGGGCCCTGGCTGCCTAGCTCCTGCCTTCCTCGTCTGATCCTATTTCTAAGCCTGGTCCCACCCTAATAATTCTCTAAGCTACCCAGCAGCTCTCTAGTACAGTTGTTCTCTGCTGAAGTTGCCAGAGATGTTCTCTGCAGGTCTAATCAAGAGCCCATCATGTCTAAAAGCAGGTGCTAATTATCTCTATTTTCTGGATGATGAAACTGAGGCTTAGAGTATCATTGACTGAGCACAGGACTGCCATGTTCCAGGCTGAGCTCTGGTCTCAGTTCAGGGTTGGGGGACGTGTAGATATGTCAGTGGAAAGACCCTGAGATGACCAAGAGGAATTGGGAGAAGTTCTCAGTGGCTGGAGGGAGGGAGGCAAAGAGGCAAGAGAGGTAGAAAGAGGTGTGAGCTTGCAGGGCTTTCAAGGTGATATTTTGGAATGTGTGTTTCACCTGAGGGAGCAAAGGGAAGCCTGAAAACTTTTCTTAGTTAAGTTCACTCCAAAGCAGACATTGAGGTAAAGAATGGAAACAGTCATTAGCAGGAAGCTTATGGCAGGAGAGCAAGTGAGGGGATGGATGGATCTGGACCAGGTGGTGACTCAAGATGAAAGAGAGGATGGATTCACACATATTTTGTGAAGAGCATCTGTGAAGGTGCTGCCATTGACTGAATGAGAAAGATGAGAAAGGATCAGTGTGTTTTGGGGGTGGGAGGTTCAAAAGGTGGGATTGGACATGTTGAGTGTGAGGTGCCATGCATGATTCAGAGGGAGAACTCGGGAGGTAGCTGAGCATTCAGGAAGTAACTCTACTCTAGTACTCAGTAGAGATTAGCTCTGGAGGCAGGAATTGCGGAGTTGTCATCATTCAGCCTATTTACTTCATTCAGCATCTTCTTAAATGTCACATCCATGGAGCAGTCTTATCTACTCCCCACATTCCAATAACTGCCTCTTCACCTGTTTTCCCCTTGTCATTATATTTATTACCAGATAACATGCTATTATATATTGGTTTGCATATTATCCATCTAGATAAGTAGGATTCGTGAGGGAAGAAACTATTGGTTCCATTCTCTGCTCTCTGTCCAGTGCCTAGAACACATCCAGTCAGATGGCTGGATAAGGACTAGAAGGTGCACGGAGAAGAGGTGGTCGAGGCTGGAGTCCTGAGGACCTGAGACCTTCAGACAATGGGAGAGGAGGAGGAGGAGGGAGAAAAGGAAGGATGGGAGGCTGAGGAGCAGGGGGATCATCACTCCAGAGAATCGTTCCTGGTGCATTGAGGGCAGAGAGCCATTTCTTAATAAACTTTCTCCCTCTAGAAGCACACGAGCCGGGCCTCAGGTGCAGGTGGAGGAACAGCACGTGTATCTGGAGGGGCCTCAAGGAAACAAGGAGGCAGGAGCCCAGGCTGCTTCCCTGATGCTCTGGCTGGTTCCCCCTTTCTTAGCCTCCCTTCCCAGAGCACACTCAGTGGGTGGTGTCCAGAGGGAGGGGCGGGGCGCTGGGAGAACCTGGGATGGAGCCTGAGATGTTAAGAGAGCAGAAGGGAGAGGTGTGGTTACAGCTGTCCCTGGGGCATCAAGTGTCAGTAATCCTGGCCCCTCCCCTCATCAAGACCAGTTGAATGTTTGCTCTCAAATATTTCATAAATCTGCCCCTGCCCTCCACCCCTGAAATGTCTTTGCTCAAGGCCCATCATCCCATATGTGGACTCTACAATCAGCCTCCAAACTTGCCACCCAACTTCTTGGCCAGCCTCCATCCCATTTTCCTTCTACACCCAGAGTGTCAGTTCCAGAGTGGGCCTCTGATGGATCAGCCCCTCCTTAGAGAATGTCAGCGAGGCCTCATCACTAAGATCCTACTTGTGTCTCTGGTGTCCAGGTCCATCTACACTGAGCCCTGTCTGCTGCTCCTGCAACACCTCCCTTCCTCCCACCTCACCTGTTGTACTCACGTGAGACCCAGGAGCTGCCCACATCAGATTACTTCACAGAAGTGTCACTCTGGAAGCAATCAGAGATGGAGTTGTTGGAATCAAGGAAGACCTCCTGGAGGAGGTGATTAAAAGTCAAGTCTTAAAGGACATATAAAAAGGTTAACAAAGCAAAGAAGTGAGGAAGAGTTTTCAGTTATATGATTTGCTCAAGGATCTCATGAAGTTTCAGTGGCAGATTGGATGTGACTGCTGCTTGTGTGTGGGAGGAGGGAGAAGAGAGAATTGACCCTGGCCAACTGGAGGCTGGTCTATATGCCCACTTGGGTCAGGAATGAGGTTTGGGGTGGCAGAAAGTAACGAGTTGGAGCTGAGACACTTCCCTAAAGCTAGGACCACATTGTTCGCAACCTCAGAGGTAGAGTAGGCAAGGAAAACCATGCCCTTCAGCAAGAGGAAAGGTCAAGGCTAATACCCACCTTGACAGGAGTTTTGGATTTTTTTTAAGTCTCCACAAGAGAAGCAAAATCTAAGTCTTCATTTCCAGTGAAACGGGCCCAAATATACATGACCTCTGAGGTCAAACAATGCCAACCTGGAAATTAACACAATTGGCACCCAGCAGGTGTTTGGCCTGGAGGGTCCTGAGCAGAAGCAAATGCAGTTATTCTGGGTGAAGCTTCCAACAAAGGTGTCAGGACCCTCCCAGAAAAGCGAGTCCTGTAAAAGGGGGCTCACAGTTTAATGACAAAGTATGTGAGGGATCAACCTGCTGTGAGTCCCAGGAACTCCAGTGAATACACACCAATATGAAATACTCAGCAAACCAATACACTTTGATAAACAAATACACTAATGATAAACACATTAGAAAAAGACACCGTGAAAAAAAAGACAGGAAGATAGGAGAGAGAACTGTAATGGGTTGAAGAGGGTCCTCCTGAAACTCATGTCTACTCAGAACCTCAGAACGTGGCCTTATATAGAAGCATGGTGATGCAAACATACTGAATTAAAGATTTGGGGATGGAAATCATCCTGGATGGAGGGTAGGACCACAGTCCAGTGACTGGTGTCTTTACGAGAGAAAGGACGCAGAGATTTACCCACACAGAGTTGAGAGGTGGTGGGGGGGGCACTACAAGATAAGGGGTCTCCAGAAGCTAAAGGAGGCAAGGACGGACCCTCGTGGAGCATCACAGGCAGCACAGCTCTGCTGGCACCTTGATTTCAGACTTCTGACCTCCCAGAACTGTGAGAGAATAAATATCTCTTGTATTAAACCACCAAGCTCATGGTAACCTTATGCAACAGCTCTAAGAAATAAAAATAAATAAAAATTGGAAAATATAGTCTCTCATATTTTTATAAATTACCAGAAAAGCTAGCTGACCTACTCTAGAGCATGGTAGTCACTTGGATCCCAGGTCCCCTTGTTATTTCCTGTGTCCCCCAGTGTCTGAGACTCACAGGGGACGGTCCACTGATCTGGAGAAGGGGAGTCAGTCCAAACACCCACAGGAGCCAGGGGGGAAGGAAATAAGTAAAGGGGATGGAGAGGACTAGGGTCCCTGGAGAGGACTAGGGCCCTTGGAGAGGACCAGCTGCACCTGCCAGGGTAGAAAAGAAGGAGGCTCTGTGCATGACACACTCTCATGTGTATAAAATGGAAAAAAAATACAGATATGCCCTACAAACATGTGCATTTATGTACACACATGTCTACATATTTCAGAACATATGAAATGTGCTGAAGATTGTACATGAGGTTGAGGACACAGATGCTCCCTGGATGGAGGGGTGGACGTTCCTGTGAGCAGGCAGGAAGCCTGGTCATGCCCAAGAGAAGAAATCAGGACATGCGAGATGATCATAGACTTGCTTTATGTCAATTATATGGGAGAATAAGAGAAATATAGAAAACTACACGAAGATATGAATGGAAAACAATATAGAGAGCATAGCCACATCAGCTCCAGCGCCCCCCACCCAGCCCCTCAAGGACACAGCCCGGTGACACTAGACCTCCTGAGGCTTCCAAAGGAGCTGGGAGTCTGAATTTTCATGTGAAATTAAAACACTGCCGCTTCCAAGCCCTTAGGGAAAGAAATAGTAATACTAGTGATTCTACATCATTTCTTCATAAAAACACTGTGATGGAAACTGAACACATCAAGAGTCCACCTGCAGTGCAAGCTGGTTTGCAGCCCCTGATCTGCAGCAAATCAAGCTGCATGTGCTGATGTCCAAGTGGGGCAGGGCCTTCCAGGTCCTCTGTGAGGGGGGCGGGGAGGGGAACAGGTAGGGGACATGGATTGAGAATGCCCTGTCAGAGACCCTCTAAGGAGCCCTTCACGTGCTTTTATTCATTTAATTGACATATAGTAGGTTATAAGCCCAGTGCACAGATGGGGAACCTGAGGCTCTGATGAGTAAATGGACAGGATCATCCAGTTATGAGATGTCTTATCCTTGTCACTCTGGTGTCCATCTTCCCTCTTCCTTCTCTGTCCTTCTGGCATCTCCTCCTTCCTTCCTCTGTCCCGGCCATGACCTTCCTGGCTCCTTGTCTTCCAGTCCACATGCCTGGCTGATGGGCAGGCAGGGCTCAGCCACATCCAGGCTGTGATCTCTCTGGGGCACCATGTCCAGGCTCATAGATTAGAGTGGAGGAGGGGCTGCTGTGGAGACTCAGGCAAACCTCTTGCTTTCCAGGTGGGGGAACTGAGGCCCAGAGAGGGCACAGGCCTGACCCAGGGTCACACAGAAGGAACCACCATGCCTCTCCTGCCCAAGTCCTCCCTCTGTGCTATTAAGTGGATCTAAAGAGATGAGAATACCAGACCACCTGACCTGCCTCTTGAGAAACCTATATGCAGGTCAGGAAGCAACAGCTAGAACTGGACATGGAACAACAGACTGGTTCCAAATAGGAAAAGGAGTACGTCAAGGCTGTATATTGTCACCCTGCTTATTTAACTTATATGCAGAGTACATCATGAGAAATGCTGGACTGGAGGAAGCACAAGCTGTAATCAAGATTGCTGGGAGAAATATCAATAACCTCAGATATGCAGATGACACCATCCTTATGGCAGAAAGTGAAGAGGAACTAAAAAGCCTCTTGATGAAAGTGAAAGAGGAGAGTGAAAAAGTTGGCTTAAAGCTCAACATTCAGAAAACAAAGATCATGGCATCTGGTCCCATCACTTCATGGGAAATAGATGGGGAAACAGTGGAAACAGTGGCAGACTTTATTTTTTGGGCTCCAAAATCACTGCAGATGGTGATTGCAGCCATGATATTAAAAGACGCTTACTCCTTGGAAGGAAAGTTATGACCAACCTAGATAGCATATTCAAAAGCAGAGACATTACTTTGCCAACAAAGGTCTGTCTAGTCAAGGCTATGGTTTTTCCAGTGGTCACGTATGGATGTGAGAGTTGGACTGTGAAGAAAGCTGAGCACCGAAGAATTGATGCTTTTGAACTGTGGTGTTGGAGAAGACTCTTGAGAGTCCCTTGGACTGCAAGGAGATCCAACCAGTCCATTCTAAAGGAGATCAGTCCTGGGTGTTCTTTGGAAGGACTAATGCTAAAGCTGAAACTTCAATACTTTGGCCACCTCATGCAAAGAGTTGACTCATTGGAAAAGACCCTGATGCTGGAAGGGATTGGGGGCAGGAAGAGAAGGGGACGACAGAGGATGAGATGGCTGGATGGCATCACTGACTCGATGGACGTGAGTCTGAGTGAACTCCAGGAATTGGTGATGGACAGGGAGGCCCGGCGTGACTGAGCGACTGAACTTAACTTAAAGTTGTATTTTAGCCTTAGATGTAAATTTCAGGGTCATTTTGTTGAGGTAAGTTGGGAACAGCTTTGAGGACAGATGCCACCATCAACCCTCACGCCAGTGCCCATCCTCCACCCCGGCAGTGCCCCTGGGAGGCCAGCAGGCTCCAGGGCTCCCCTGCAATGGGGCTCAAGGAGCTTTGGGAGTCCAGGGAGGTTCTCAGATTTGCTCTGTTTCTCTTTCCAGCCTCAGCTTGTCCCAGGGTTTATTATCAGCAAAGGTGACAAGGCCCCTGATGGCAGGAAGCTGGCAGGGGCTCACGGTGCTGGCCCTTCAGCCCTCGGCACCTCTCAGCAAATAGTCCTTTGGAAACAGGGCAGCGGTCCCTGAGGAGGGGGCGGGCTGGGAGGGGCCTCACTCGCCCAACACTGGACCCTGGAGGAGCCCCTGTGTGCGCAGGACTGCAGCCCTGGCTGGCGGGACTGTCTTGGGCAGGTGACCTGGGCAATTCCATGGTCTCCAGGGTCCCTGCCACTCTGGCCATGTGTCCCTGTCACAGCCCTGAAACCCCTTCAGGCCCCTGTTCTCCTCAGTTCCAGTCCAGGCCCCTTCTCCACGGGGAAGGTTGGCTCCATGCCTGCATCCCTTCTGGGTCAGAAGACACCTACTGGGCTGCCTCAGGGCCACTGGGACCCTGGAATCCGCACCCCCTAGTCAACCCCAGTCTGTCACCCCAGCCCCCACTCCAGCCCTGGTTGCCTTCTCAGGGCTGTCCCCTCCTAGGGGTCCAGCAGGTGCCTCCTCTTTTAGCTCCTGCCCTTAAAAGGGGGCCAGTCATCCGTCCATCCCCACCCCCTCCCTGGGATGCCCTGAAAGACTTCACATCAGAATCAGATACAGCATCCTTGTTCATTTCCAATCCCTTCTTCCCAGCTTGGAAGCTGCTAACCAGTCTCCCAGGCCATGAGAATCCTCACTCAGGTAGGACTACTTCTAGATATTTCCAGACTCGCATCCTGATGACAATTTTGGAATTCTGTGGTTCCTCCAGGACACTCCACCTTGGAATGCTGGGTTGGAGTCTCCCCGCCCCAGTGAGGAAGTCACATGGGAAGGCAAAATGCAGGGGAGGGGATTCAGAACAGTTCCTATTTTCCATGTCATCTTGTCCCCACGGCTTTGCTCTCACCCCATGGCTCCTCCCTGTTAATCTCTGAAGCTGCCCTCCTCCGGGTGGAGCTGTGTCCTCTCAGATGGCAGCTCCTTCCAGTGATGGCTCCTGGGAGGACAGGCCAGGACACATGTCTCCAGGTTGCTGTGGAAGGAGGCCATGGCCCTGAAGGTATGTCCTGGGTCTCAGAGCCCCGAGCTTTGGTCCTGGGCTCCCACTCTGGCTGACCTGCTGAACTGTAGAGCAAAGTGCTCAAACCTACAGCTTTGGCATTTTCATCTGGGTTTCCCACTCCTACGGGGCAACCTCAGGGAAATACTTAACCACCCAGCTTCAGTTTTCTCATCTGTAAAATGTGGTTAGCAGTACAATCCAATATCCCATTTCTGAAACCTTTGGGTCTGCTCCAGAATTCTGAAATTTTCAGCTCCAGGTAGGTGACATGGTGCATCTACTCTGAGATATCACACTCACTGGGGTCTGAAAGCACCTTGTAATCAGATACAGGAGTGTTTCTGCAACTGAACTTTTGAACATAAATTGTCTCATGTTTGTTCAGGTCAAAACTTGTTACCAAATGAGTTTTTTCAAAATTCTTTTTTTCAATTTTCATAGCCTTGAAGGGTTGGGATTGCAGATAAGGACCAGTGTAACTTCTGTCTCCATAGATAAAGGTACACAGCTCAGAGAGAGAAAATATTCATGGTTTGAGGCCAGACCAAACATGGCTATAAGGTTTGCGATAAGACAAGTCTCCTGACTAGGCCAAGGCTGATGGGTGGGGAGAAACATTCTGGAGCGGCTGTGCTGTCACCCGAGTGTCTGAGCCATTGGTTCCAACTCCGCAGATCCTGAGCCTCAGCCCTCACAGGGCCCTGAGACTTTTCCAGGCATCTTGACTCCAGAGCTGGATCTTTTTCTGGTGGGTGTCAGCATAGACCACTGCCGTATCGATGACCTAGGCCTGCACAACCATCAGGACCTCCACAGGATCGTCCTCAGGCCTGGGCTCTCTGACCATCATCATGGGCTACTTTCTCCGCCTGCTGCAGCTGCTCTCCACCTGTGTGGCCTTCTCCCTGGTGGCTGGTGTGAGCACTTTGCAGGTGGCTGCAGGTAACTGGTCCATATTTGTCTGGTGCTTCTGCTTCATCATGACCCTCATCATCCTCATAGTCGAGTTGTGTGGGCTTCAGCCTCGCCTCCACCTCTCCTGGGATGGCTTTCTCATCACCAGCGCCTCCTGTGCCACCTTCTTATGTCTCTCAGGCTCCATCGTCTTTGCCACTGCCTGTATCCAGTTGCTGCCTCACAGCCCCTTCGGTGACCATGCCATTGCGGTCACTGCCTTTTCCAGCCTTGCATCTGTGGCTTATGCCACTGAAGTGGTCTGGACCTGCGCCCGGTCTGGAGAGTTCTCCTGCTCTGTGCTCACCTTGCCAGGCCTGCTTCACAGGCTGGAGATTTTCGTGGCCTGCATCATCTTCGCCTTCATCAGCAGCCCCCATCTATATGTGCACCAGCCGGCCCTGGAGTGGTGCGTGGCCGTGTATTCCCTCTGCTTCCTCCTGTCAGCCGTGACCCTCCTGCTGAACTGGTACAACTGGGACAACAGGCTGCCCGTCCCCGTCCCCCTTGTGCATTTGGGGCTGACCCTGCTCTCCACCCTCCTCTATGCCTCCGCTGTGGTCCTCTGGCCGCTCTACCAGTTCAACAGGGAGTTCGGCGGGCAGCCCCAGAGGTCCAGCGACGTGAGCTGCCGTGATAAGCTCAGCTCCTACGTGTGCACCTGGGACCAGCGACTGGCTGTGGCCGTCCTGACTGCCGTCAATCTGCTGGTTTACGTGGTGGACCTGGTGGACTTGGCCCGCCGCTGTTTTTATCAGCTTCTGAGGCTCTGCACCAGGCCCCCCGGTTCCCTCTTATTGTCAGTGGAGGCATCTTCACCAAGCTCAGTCGTCCTCTGATGTCCTCTTCCTGGCTCCCTCTCTCCCTTCGCACATCCTTTCCCATTCATCTTGCTCTTTCCTGTTCCCTTCCCTCCTTCTTCTCTGTCTCCCTTCTGTCTCGTGTCCTTGCTCATAATTCTGTTTTGCCTCTTTCTTGTGTTGTTCCATCTTTTCTACATTTTCTGCTTTTTGTCCCTTTTCTGTTCTTCCTTGGTTTTCTCATCTCCTGTGTCCTGACCACCTCTCTCCATCTTCCTTCTTCTGATCCATCAGGACCTGAGACTCCTTCCTCCTCTGCCCTCCCACCTCCTAAGGTGCTGACTCCACAGCACACAGCCCTCTGTGCAGCTGTTCACACCCTGGGCTTCTGGAGGCTCTGGTTGTCTGTCACCCTGGCTGTGTCTTAGTTGGTACAGATATGTGGAGTCGGGTGAGTGTGGGTAGCTAGGAATTGGACCCCGTTTTTCCCAGTGGAGGTGGTTGTAGAGTATTATTGTTGTTCAGTCTCTCAATTGTGTCCAACTCTTTGCGACCCCATGGACTGCAGCACACCATGCTTCCCTGTCCTTCACCATCTCCCGGAGCTTGCTCAAATGCATGTCCTAATGGACATGTCAGTGATGCCATCTAACCATCTCATCCCCTGTCACCCCCTTCTCCTCCTGCCTTCAATCTTCCCCATCATCAGGGTCTTTTCTAATGAGTCGGCTTGTTTTTAAGTTAAAAGAGGTCAATAATTCCCAGTGGGTGGGAGTCTTGAAGCAGCGACTTTGGGTCCCTGGGCCCCATCCGGTGCTCAGCCCCACCTGAGACTGACTCCAGAATTTTTGCAGGTTCACTAAACACCCACTGCCTAGAGGGCTTCTTAGAGGAAGTTGTGATGACTTCCATCCCAATTACTTTCTGGACATCGAAGTAGGAGCTGGCAGAGAACCCCAGGGTCTTGAAGTCACCTGTCTGCAGTGTTGGTGAGGGGCAGTGATGTGGCCCTCCTGCCCCAGTGATCAAAACTGCAGGTCCTGCCTCTGCAGGGAGAAGAGTGTGGCCCCTGCAGCCTTAAAGGTGATGTTAGCCTGGGTTTTTTTTCCCTGATCAGGAAGGCAAAAATTAGTGAATATCCTTATTCACTAAAGGGGAAGTTTCTTTTCATTCTTTTTCCCAGCGGGGTTACTTCAAAGGGTGGAAATTCCTTCTGCCAGAGTGAAAAGAATTGCATCCCTGACTGCTGCACACAGAAGTATGATTCTATGGCTTAGTATGATTCTATCAGTGGCTTTCTCTGCTGTTTCCTGCTTCTCTGAGACTCATGAATAAGATGGTCTATATGAATGTATAAGTATGTATATCTTATTCCCAGGTGCTTCTGGTTCCCATCAGCCCCCTGCTGTCAATCATAGAGAAAATCTCGTCCCTTCTCCACAATCACAATGTACTTTTTTAACCTCAATATTAAGATAAAGGAAAACAAAACAAAACAAAACAATACATTCTCCCCTCCTCACTAATCAAGAGATCCTAATTAACCTAAATTTATCTAGAGCTCAGAAGAGGCCTACCAGATTTCCCTTCTCACCCATCCGACCCTGGGTGGGGTCCCTGGTGGGGTCCCTCCCACTGTCTTCCCGCCCTCACCTGAGCTAGACCTTAGGGAGTGGACCATCCCTGGAAAACTAGAGTTTGGGCCCCACCCCAGTGCCAAATATCCCATCAGATAAGTCTTAAAAGGCTCTTGCCAGCTCCTCGATGTCTTTCTTTAATAGTTTGTGCCAGGGACTCCCCTGGTAGTCCACTGGTTGAGACTCCTGGCTTCCACTGCAGGGGGAGTGGGTTCTATACTTGGTCTGGGAACTAAGGTTCCACCTGCCATTCAGCGCAGGCAAAAACATTTTTTTTTTTAAAAGTTGTGTGCCTGTGTGCATGCACAGAATGTTGCCTGGGTATGAGCATGCGTGTCCATGTGCACGCTGGCATTGGCACCAGCAGCCGTTTGTATAACTGTGGTGAGAAGTCACCCCAAACCTTCTTCCTCTCCTGTTCTCAGCCACAAAGCCTCAAAGCCCAGCATAGTAGCTTCACTAGGGCCAGAGGGGCCAGGCAAGAGGAGCTGTGGGGGAGGGGAGGGGAGGACGCCCACTGCTGCCCCTCACTCCTGTACTGGGATGAAGTCATGTGATCTTCATCCAGTGGCTGGTGGGATGAATGGGGCAGGCTCCCAGGAGGTGGTCCCTATCGTGGGGAAATCTTAAGAAGGACTAAAAAAAATTCATATTTAAGGCAAGATGAAAAATTTCAGGATAAAATTGTTCTCTGTCCATTTGAATCTCCTCCCTCCCCTCTAGAGTGCACTGTGAATCTGCAGTATGTGTTAACCAACCTCTCTGCTCAGCCTTACAGGTGAATTTTCCTTCTTTTGGCCCCAGTCATATAACTCATTAGAAGATTAACACAACTTATGACCTTATTAATGTCACAGCTGTATTATTTGTATTCTGCCTATTTTACAAGATTATTGTTTCTTGCATTGCCAAATGTGTGACTGAGCCTCTGGTAAAAAATTAATGTTGACTTGAAATGATTGACCTGATGTATAGTCTATAAGATCCTTGATTGTAATAGTGTGATTCTAGATATGGGAAGAAGCGATAGGAAGGAACCATTTCCTGGAGTTGACACTCTTGTAAGACAGATGGTCCAGAGGATTAAGGCTACTGTTACCAGGACTGGGTGAGTGATAGCACTTGAACGACCAGGAATAGACATTCCTAGTGACCTGTGACAAAATGGCCATAAAATGCTTCCTAAATCCTGGTCAAAATTAAGATAAAAAGGGAGAGGACTGTGAAATAAAAAATGTCACCCACTGTTCAGTTCTACAAGAATCAAGTAGTTAGCCACCATAGTCACTGTCCTACAATCCACCCTGGAAGGAATTTAGGTCGAACATCAGGATGAGACACTGTGATCTACAAAGCTGGACCTCAGATAGCAAGAGTTTCTCAAGAGAAATTTTTATGACCCCAGTTTCTTGCATCTTCTCATACCTAGAAAAGCACTCAAACCGTTAACTAAGGGATCTATTCCTCATGAAGAGCAGTAACATTCCACCAAAACTATGTGTTTGGTTGCGTGTACCCCTGAACTCACATACATACTGGCCTCCTCCCTTACCTCTTCAGAACAGTTTCATAGCTTCCGGAAAGATTGTCGCTCGGGTCATATTCCTCCTTGTTGCTGTTTACTCGCTCAGTCGTATCCAACTTTTTCGACCCCATGAACTGTGGCCTGCCAAGTTCCTCTGTACATGGGATTTTCCAGGCAAGAATACTAGAGTGGGTTGCCATTTCCTTCTCTAGGGGATCTTCCTGACTCCGGGATCGAACCTGCACCTCCTGCATTGGCAGGTGGATTCTTTACCGCTGAGCTCAAATAAAAAACTCCATTGCTTTCTTAGATTGACTAATGATTCACTTTTCATCAAGAAAAGCAAGCATGCGTAGTCCTCCCCAGGCTTCCCTGATGGCTTAGTGGAATCCCAGAGTAAGAGAGAGGGGCAGATCTGGGGTCCACATCTGGGTTCACAGTCACATGTCATCCTGCCTCCAGTCCAGTGGCCCCACCATTGTGGTCTGTCCCCTTAGGGATGAACCATGAGGAATATGGAAAGCAGAACCCAAGAAATCTGGTTTCTAGTTCTAGTTCTGCCACCATATGACAGATGAGTCTTGTCCCTGATTTGAGTTTCTGGTGAGCTGATGGGGGTTGAAAATAGGGTGTTTTCCTCACTCACCACTTTCTCTAACCAGAGCAGCCTGGTGGAAATCAAGGTCCGACTCAAGATCTCACTTGAAAATAAGATTGGAAAGATTGGAAACAACTCACATGGTCATGTTGAAGATGCTGGTTAATGAACCAAGGTGTAGACAGAAGAGGGAATACTATACAGCTGGGAAAAATGAGGATGCTCTCAAAATAATGATAAAGAAAAATGTCCAATATACCCTAAGTAAAAATAGTAAGATACAGAACAACATATTATATCCTTCTTTAATGTAAAGAGAATGGGAGAAATAGAAAATAAATCTGCATGTATTTGCTCTGTATCATGGAGCACGGGAAGGGCTCCCATGAGCGCAATGGAGCAGCCACTACCTGGCACTGATGAGAGAGGGCAGCTGAGGGGAGAGGGCACGGAGCCACATGTGGACGGGAGGTTTCTCAATATGTGGCTTTTTAGAGCATTTTGATTTTGAAACATGTAAGTAAATTATCTTTAAGAAAAGAAAATTTCAGTTTGAAAAATAGACCAAGTGGAGAAGGAAGGTCAGAAGAGGGATGGTTGGCAAACGGTCTGCATGTTCCCTGCAGCCTGATGGACAGGCTGGGGGAGGAGCTGAGAGATGCCTGCATGGGCCTGTCTCCAAAGGCAGAGCAGAGGGAGGTGCCTTGGGTCCAGAGGTCTGGGGAGGGGGAGCTGTGGCCCTGAAGCCCACCTGTTGGATTCCCAGGGCTTCCCCCAGCCCTTTAGCAGAAACAGTTGATGAAGAAGCCCTCTGGTGCCCTAGCCTCAGGCCCTTCTCTTGCTCCTTGCCTGGCCTGGGCTCCCTGTTTCCTGGGACAGCTGCCCTACCCTTGCTCCTCTGGCCTCCTCCACGCAGGGTTTTCCAGCTGACACTCCCTCAGACTGTGGTCTGAGCCACATCCAGAACAGAGCCTGTGGCACAGATGTTCCCATTCTCTGGCTCTGACCAGCTTCTTGGAAAAATCACAGAGTCAGCGTTTCTCAATTCTCCTGTGAGTGGAGAGAAGAAGGACCCCTCTCTCCTGCAGTCTCAGGCATTGGCTGTCCACCCTGGTTGGGGGTGGCAGTACTGGCTGCCAATGCATGTGGCCCTTGTCTGTGTGGCTGTCTCCTCTCAAAGGAGGAGAAACACCTCCCCATAGAGTGGTTGGTGGGTGGAAAGAGGATAGTTATGTTCCATTAGCCCGTGCCTAGAGTCTCCACACTTTCTCTGACATTTTCTGGCTGGCTTTCCAACAGAAAGTGGTCTGGTTGTTGCAGAACCTCTGATGGGTCCAGCCAGAGCAGGACACACAAGAGCCAGGAGATGATTCCTGGACCTGAGAAAAGTGGGAAGGGGCTCCACATTTCCTGAGGTTCTACTACCTGCTGAGCTTTGCAGGGAGACAGACCTATATTCAAATCCAGGGTCTGTCAGGGAGTAACTGTGACTTTGTTTAAATTACATAATGTACTCTCTGAGCCTTAGTTTCATCATCTATAAAATGGGGATGACAATAATAATCTGCCTGAAAAAGAGGAGAGTGAAAAAGTTGGCTTAAAGCTCAACATTCAGAAAACGAAGATCATGGCATCTGGTCCCATCACTTCATGGGAAATAGATGGGGAAACAGTGGAAACAGTGTCAGACTATTTTTGGGGGCTCCAAAATCACTGCAGGTGGTGATTGCAGCTGTGAAATTAAAAGACGCTTACTCCTTGGAAGGAAAGTTATGACCAACCTAGACAGCATATTGAAAAGCAGAGACATTACTTTGCCAACAAAGGTCCGTTTAGTCAAGGCTATGGTTTTTCCAGTAGTCATGTATGGATGTGAGAGTTGGACTGTGAAGAAGGCTGAGCACCGAAGAATTGATGCTTTTGAACTGTGGTGTTGGAGAAGACTCTTGTGAGTCCTTTGGACTGCAAGGAGATCCAACCAGTCCATTCTAAAGGAGATCGGTCCTGGGTGTTCTTTGGAAAGAATGATGCTAAAGCTGAAACTCCAGTACTTTGGCCAACTCATGCGAAGAGTTGACTCATTGGAAAAGACTCTGATCCTGGGAGGTATTGGGAGCAGGAGGAGAAGGGGACGACGGAGGATGAGATGGCTGGATGGCATCACTGACTCGATGGACGTGAGTTTGAGTGAACTCTGGGAGTTGGTGTTGGACAGGGAGGCCTGGCGTGCTGCAATTCATGGGGTCACAAAGAGTCAGACATGACTGAGCGACTGAACTGAACTGAACTGAAGATAAAATGAATAAATATAACAAGTCACCAAATCAGATGGTTAATATGAAAAAAATATTGGTTACTCTTTTCCTCTGGGTATAAATTGCAAGGTGAATGAATGCCAAGCAGAATTTACGATCCTAAACCCCCATGACTGGGTTCAAATCCCAGCTCTGCCGCTTAAACCTGTGTGATCTTGGCCAGTTGACCTTTCTGTGCCTGTGAAAATGGGGACAGTGAGGATATAGTTCAGGGGCTGCTGGGAGGAACAAATGAATCAGAGCAGAGCTTGATATGCAGTGAGCATGACATGTGTGACCTCTTGTAACTGTTGTGTCCACAGCAGCCCCGCTGCAGCACAAGTCCTCAGGGCCCCTTTCTCAGCCGACAGAACCTATGAGCTGTAATCTGAGGTCTTTTCTGGAGCCAGGCTCAGAGGGTGAGGATTCATCACAGTTGATCTTTTCAGGGTCTGCATCTAACCAAGGGTGGGGAGGTGGGGTGGGGAGGTCAGTTCAAGCCCATGCTCTCACTTCCATTCCAACCAGCGTATTTCCGTAAATCCCCCCAGTGTTTTGTCTGCAGAGAAAGTAAGCTTCCTCAGGTCACAAAGCTCTCCAAAACAATTCATCTGGACAACCAGGCTGCTCATGGGGTGGGGTCCCTCAGGGCTCCTCCCCTCCTTACATTGACCCTAACAAGTCTTAAGGCCAATGACACGCTGTTAGCACGGCTGCCAAGGGAAATCACTCCCCTGGTCCCAGCGGCAGCCTGTCTGCCCCGTCAGGCTCCGGGCTGCCCACTGCTGCCCGCAGCATGCCATCCCTCAGGCCGCCAGGTGACCTCAACAGTCCATGTCCATGCTGAGCTGGGGCCAGCTCCCACCAGCCCAGACCCCTGCCCCCAGTTACACTCTGTTACTAGTCTAGGACCACTCTATGCAAATCCCTTACAACAAAAAGAGCTTGTTCTTTCTGTTGCTTTGGGCAGAAGGAAGCACTACTGGAATACTCTATTCCTTGAACCTGTCAGAGGCCAACACAGTCCAAGATCCTTCCATCATCTTTTATTCTCTGCCCCCCTCCCATAGAACCGTGATACCCCAGCTTTCTCCTCCACCCACCCCAAACTCAGTTTAAGCTTTGTTCTAATGTAAACCAGACTTGATCAAATACAGGCACACAAACACACCATTTTCTGTATCTTAAAGCAAATAGGGCAGCACAAGTACCCGCCCATTCGTAGAAAGTCATAACTTTGTATTGAAACATGACTGACATGTCATGGGTAGATTATTGTGGCCCTATTTGGATGGATGGATCACAGGTGAGTCTTTCTTCAAGGCCACCTTTCACCAGGCACCCCTCTGTGCCCAGCCCCTCACATCATTGTCTTTGACCCTCACACTAGCCTGGAAGGGTTATTATTATCCCTTGTCTACACATCAGGAATCAGAATGTCAGCGGGGCTAGAGCCTAGGACCTCCCAGCCCGGGAACCACTGAGCGGGCCTGGCCTCCAGCCTCTGCCAGCCAGGTCCTGCCCTTCCTGTGGCTGCACCTCAGGCCAGGCTCCTGTGGCTTCCAAACAGCAGGAGAGCCTCAGCCTGGTTGCTGTCTTCCAGCCTTTCCTTCCCTTAGAGGACAGATGCGAACTCACATAGAGAGGATTCTTATTGCAAATCCACCCCTCGTTCCACAGACTCCAGTGAGTCCCGGTGCAGTTAGACTGAACCACTAGGCCCTACCAGCTCCCCTGCGGCCTGAGCTCTTCCTCCAGATGGTGGGTCCTGGGTGGGGGTCCGTCAGGCAGAATAATTCCAGCCTCTGCTGAGGACCCCATGGCGGGTAGAGCTGAGACTGACTGGCAGGGCAGAGTCTGCACCCTTCTCCCTCAGTCCCAGCCCCAAATCTCAGGGGATGGGAATCCTGGCTTCTCTCCTTTCAAGGACGCCTGATCCTTTGGAAGAAACTTGGGCTGGGAGTCAGAGAGCCCGGGGTCACCTTCCAGGCCAGGCTTCACCACTGCTCTGGCTGCCCTGAGCTTCAGCTCACGGGTGAGTGAGGGCATCTAGAGGGTCCTGGAGCTTCCCCCTATTCATATGAAAGACCCAGTCCCTCACATCTCCTGCCAGAGTGACTCTCAGGCTGATCCCACATGCAAGTCAGTCTTAGAGAGAGATGGTCCAAGGGCTCTACCTGGTGGCCACTCACAGCCAGACAGGCAGCCCCACCCAGCAGTTTCCAAGGTTCCTAAAAATCATAACTGAGGAGGTCAGGACCCTGACCCTGGGAGACAGGGCAGGAGAGAACCCTGAGAATTCAATCTGCCCGCCCTCTCACACCTGGCTCCTGGGTGTCAGTGGTGGGAATGGGAACCACCATCAGTGTAAAACTGTCTGAGAAGCGCTGGCATTGCTGTCAGATGGGACTAGATTTCAATCCCTTGAGTTCTTAACTTCAGCTCTGTAGTGGGCTGTTTAGGACTCGTCCTGCAGGGCTGTGTCCTCTCTCTGCTTGAATAGGCAGCCAAGGTAGATGGCGGGGTGAGGCTGGACCAGTGAGAAGAGCCCCCTGGTGGTGTTCAGCCCTTAAGCCAATGGCTCATCCGTGGCTGCACATTTCAATGGCTTGATGTGGGCAGTGCTTCTCAAAGTGTGGTCCCTGGACCAGCAGCAAGGCATCAACAGGAAATGTTGGGGAATGCAGATTCCTAGGTTCTCCCACCAAGACCTGCTGAATCAGAAACTCTGGACAGGGCCCAGCAGCCCCCAGGTGATGCCAACCTGGTGCAGTGAGAGAACGCTGTGCTCACGTACCAGGGGATGCTGAGAAGACACCTTATGGGATTTGAATGTCTTATGCATCGGAATCACCTCTGGAGGTCAAAATACTAACCAGGGCCTGCCACACCCCTACTCCTCCACCTCAGTGATTCTTGACCTTGTAGCAGAGAGCAGTGGCTCTCCTAGACTGGCCTGTGGTCTACAGAATAGTCATGGGTTATTGTCACTTGGTGGCTGCTCGAGCTATGACAGGCATGGTGCTGTGGGCTCTGTATGGATCATCATCTCACAAGAACCCTATGAGTTGTTAGATTCTCTTGCTTCACAAATGGAGAAATTGAGGCACAGAGAGGTTGAGTAACTCAGCCTAGGTTACACAGCTACTAAATGGCAGGATTCCAAACTGGTTATCTCAGACTCCAGAGTCCACCACCTTTTTTCCCCATTTTACAAACGAGAGGAATGAGGTGCTGAAGGTCACCTGGGGACACCCATCACTCCTTCTGCACCTTTGCCTGAAAGTGCCTGAGAGCTCCCCAATATCAAGATGGGCCGAATCAACCTCTGAGCTGGGTGTCGCCCCCAGGAAATAATGCCTCCCTCCTGGGCATAGACACAGCTGGAAAAGGGAGGGGGAGCCAGGGGTATTAATTAAGTCACCAGGACTACTCCTGGACCCACAGGATTCAAGATGTTAAGGAAACTGACACTCATCCCCATCCAGCTCAATTGTTCATTGCCCTCTCAGTGCTGGGCAGTGTCCACGGACACCCAGCTCAGAGAGAAGAAATAAAAAGACAAGAGGAGGATCTGGAGGAGTAGAGAGCATATGTGGTGGTGGTTTAGTTGCTAAGTCGTGTTCTACTCTTGCAACCCCATGGCCTGGGGCCTGCCAGGCTCCTCTGTCCATGGGATTCTCCAGGCAAGAATACTGGAGTGGGTTGCCATTTCCTTCTCCAGAGGATCTTCCTGACCCAGGAATCAAACCCAGGTCTCCTGCATTGCAGGCAAATTCTTTACCAACTGAGCTACAAGGGAAGTTGAGAGCATATGGAGCCATTTTAATGCTAAAAATGCACTTTTCAAAAGCAAGAGAGTTGCTGTCCTGAAAAGACAAAGGCCTCAAGTCCTTGGGGAGGTGCTGCACTCCACCAGGCAGGCAGCCCTCGCTGCTATCGAATTCTCCTGGAGATGCGGTAGAGCTCCATGGCTGCTCTGGCGTCTTCCACCGAGTTGTCCTGTAGACACGGACTGAGAGGGGACAGGGGGCTGAATCCAGGCACCATGTGACCCGGCCTTCCCTGCTCACTTCCTGAGTCCAGGGCTGAAGTGGGTCAGGGGTGAGTCTCCCAGGCCCCTGAGACTTTGGACTCGGCAGGTGTCTGGAGGGGTGAGTCTCCCAGGCCCCTGAGACCCTGGACTCGGCAGGTGTCTGGAGCAGGCCAGGCTTCACCCATGAGCCTGGGGCCCAGGCAGGCCCAGGCAAGGAATCCAGGTCCTAAGGCCAGGTATGTCCTCCAGGGGCTCCTGTCTGCTGGGTGGGGGCGGGGCACTGCAGACTTGGCTCAGACCCAGAGGGGCTGGAGCAGTTCTTACAGGAGCCCAGGGCCCGGGGAACGTGGACACAGATGTTTCTAGAGTGCTCCTTGCTCAGCATGTTGAGAACAGGGCTCTTCAGTGAATCCAGGAGCTGATACTTTGTCCTGGGTCCCTGGTGCCACAAGCCCTGCATAGGGACCTCTGGTATTTGGGAGATACACAAACTCAGGTCCATCCCCTGCCTCCTGCACATTCTGGCTTCCAAGACAAGCCCCCCAACTCCTCAGACTGGGGCTTGGACTCTCGTCTCCCCAGGCCCCCCTCTCCTGCATTCTTCACTAAGACACACCCGAATCCTCCACTCAGATCTGGTGTCCTGTCTGGCCCCGCCCTCCATCCCTGCTCAGGACGCCTGGCCTCCCCTCTGTGGACACTCCCGACAGATGTGCTAATGGTCAGGTCATGGGCCTCCTCCATTTCAACCAAGAGTTTCTCAAGGATGAATCAGACCTTGTTTACCTGGATCCTCAGCCTCTGATCCAGAGCAGATGATTCATAAACATCCACTGAACTGGAAGGGCCTACATGTGGCTATAACTCCCTGGGCCCTTCCATCCAAATGAGCTCCCAGCCACCAGCACACACTTGCCCCCGCCTGGGGCTCTGAAGGGCCTGCTCATCCAATGACTTTGAGCTCAAGATCCCTCCCTCTCTTCTTGGAATGCCCCTCGTTGCATACTGCATCCTTCCTATCTGGGGGGCAATCCCAGAGGCTTCTCTGTGAGTAAATGTTAGTCCCCTGGTTACATCTCATCAATACTTTCCCACTGAGTCTGAAATACTCAATGTGGTGCCCAAGGCTGTGAATGCCTGTCCCTGCCAGATTCTGCACCGCATCCCCCTCCCCACCACGTCTCTCTATCTTTCTCTCCCATAAACATTGCTCAGACCCCCTGCATCTGACAGGATCCAGACTGTGTGCTCTTTATGAGAATCCAATGCCTGATTATCTGAAGTGGAGCTGAGGTAGTGATGCTAACACTGGAGAGTGGCTGTCATTGTCTTCCATCACTCCCAGTGGCACTGTCTATTTGTAAGAAAACAAGCTCAGGGCTCCCACTGCTTCTGCATTATAGTGAGTTGTATAATTATTTCATTATGTATCACAGTGCAATAATTATAGAAATAAAGTGCACAATAAATGCAATGTGCTTCAATCATCCCAAAACCACCGCCTTCCCTCCTGTATGTGGAAAAATCATCTTCCACATAACAGGTCACTGGTGCCAAAAAGTTTAGGGACTGATGCTCCAGAGGACTCTCTTGTTTATCTGGGGACCACTGGCATTTGGGAGATCCACAAGGGGAGCCCTGCATATGAGCCTGGGACTCTGCTCACCCACACGTGAGGGAAAGGTGGTGTAGGAATCACCTGACTTACTCCTCCAAGGCCACTTTCTGCCCTGAGCTTTGTGGATCCACTGATGTCCTGGGATGGGTTAGGAGGTCTATAGAGCCCTGATAGTGAGTGCAACATTTCCAGGGTATCTGCATGCATATTTCTGGGATAGTCATATTCTCAAAGAGACTTTTGTGTCAGAAAGGTTAAGAGTTTCCAAGGGGCTCTCTCATACCTTCTGAAGAAGTAGTCTCCTAATATTGCCGAACCAAATCAAGTAAGTGAGGGAGTGTGAATCTGAGAATCTCTCTGTGTTTTCCATCTGGAATAGTGACTTCCCTTGGCATCAGGAGAAGCTCATTCAGAAAAACCTTGTAGCCTCTCTCAGCATTTAATTTCCCCAGATTGTCTCCTTCTCAAACCATAGCATCAGAGCATCAGAGTGGAGAGACCACTTTAGGATTTCAGTTCAGCTCTCTACCTTATAACCCAGCCTGATCTCGTCACTAACTTTGTTCATAGTAATGCTTCTTAAGGCCCACTTGACTTCATGATCCAGCATGTCCAGCTCTAGGTGAGTGACCGCACCATCGTGTCTATCTGTGTCATTAAGACCTTTCTTCGTATAGTTCTTCTGTGTATTCTTGCCACCTCTTCTTAATCTCTTTGGCTTATGTTAGGTCTTACCATTTATGTCCTTTATTGTGCCCATCCTTGCATGAAATGCTCCCTTGATCTCTCCAATTTTCTTAAAAGAAATCTCTAGCCTTTGCATTCCGTTGTTTTCCTCTGTTTCTTCGCATTGTGCTTTAAGAAGACCTTTTTATTTCTCCTTGTTATTCCCTGGAACTCTGCATTCAGTTTGGTGTATCTTTTCCTTTCTCCTTTGCCCTTTGCTTCTCTTCTTTCCTCAGCTATTTGTAAAGTTTCCTCAGACAACCACTTTGCCTTCTTGCATTTCTTTTCCTTTGGGATGATTTTGGTCACTGCCTCCTGTACAGTGTTACGAACTTCCATCCATAGTTCTTCAGGCACTCTCTCTATCAGGTCTAATCCTTTGAATCCATTCATCACCTCCACTGTATAATCATAAGGGATTTTATTTAGTTCATACCTGAATGGCCTCATGGTTTTCCCTACTTTTCTTCAATCTAAGCCTGAATTTTCCAATAAGGAGCTGATGATTTGAGCCCCAGTCAGCTCCAGGTCTTATTTGCATAGAGCTTCTCTGTCTTTAGCTGCAAAGAACATAATCGATCTGATTTCAGTATTGACCATTTGATGATGTCCATATGTAGAGTCATCTCTTGTGTTGTTGGAAAATGGTGTTTGCTATGACCAGTGTGTTTTCTTGACAAAACTGTTAGCCTTTGCCCTGCTTCATTTTGTACTCCAGGGCCAAAATGCCTTGGCCTCTTGTCCTGGGTGTCTCTTGACTTCCTAGTTTTACATTCCAATCCCCTATGATGAAAAGAGCATCTTCTTTTGGTGTTAGTTCTAGAAGGTGTTGTATGTCTTCACGGAACTGGTCAACTTCAATTTCTTCAGTATCAAGCCCTGGGACATAGTCTTGGATTACTGTGATGTTGAATGGCTTGCCTCAGAAATAAACCAAGATCATTCTGTTGTTTTTGAGATTGCGCCCAAGTACTGCATTTTGGACTCTTCTGTAAATTAGTAAGACAAAGTAAAACATCTTAAGAAGTTTGTTCGATTTTAAATTGTGTTGTCTATTATTAAGTTGTAGAATTTCTGTCTATTTTCTAGATACTAGAGATGAATAACACAATTTTTGTCATATTTTTAAAAAAATTTCCAGAAATGCTTGCCTACCTCCTACTCTAGAGCAGGATGATCACATCGAACCCAGGACCCCTTGCCATGTCCTGTGTCCCCCAGTGTCTGAGACTCACAGGGGAGGATCCACTGATCTAGAGAAGGGGGGTCAGTCCAAATATGCACAGGAGCCAGGAGGGAAAGAAATAAGTAAAGGGGATGGAGAGGACTAAGGCCCCTGGACAGGACCAGCTGCACCTTTTGGGGTTGGTAGAAAAGCAAGATGCTGTGTGCATGACATGGTCTCATGTTTAAAAAACAGGGAAGAAAAAAGATACAGATATGCTCTACAAATATGTGTGCATGTCTGTACACACATGTCTACATATGACGTCAGAGCATGTGAAAGGTGTTGAAGGCTCTAATGACATTGAGGACATGGATGCTCCCTGGATGGAGACATGGACGCTCCTGTGAGCAGGCAGGCAGCCTGGCCATGTCCAAGAGGGAAAACTGGGACATGTGAGGTCATCATTTGTTGTTGTTCCATCGCTCAGTCGTGTCCAACTCTTTGTGACCCCATGGACTGCAGCATGCCAGGCTTCCCTGTCCTTCACTATCTCCTGGAGCTTTCTCAAACTCCTATCCATTGAGTTGGTGAGTCTTCCCCTTCTCCTCCTGCCTTCCATCTTTCCCAGCATCAGGGTCTTTTCTAATGAGACAACTCTTTGCATCAGGTGGCCAAAGTATTGGAGCTTCAGCTTCAGCATCAGTCCTTCCAATGAATATTCAGAATTGATTTCCTTTAGGATTGACTGGTTTAATCTCCTTGCAGTCCAAGGAACTCTCAAGAGTCTTCTCCAACACCACAGTTCAAAAGCATCAATTCTTCAGCATTCAGCCTGCATTACGGTCCAACTTTCACATCCCTACCTGACTACGGGAAAAACCATCAGTTCAGTCGCTCAGTCGTGTCCGACTCTTTGCGACCCCATGGACTGCAGCACACCAGGCTTCCCTGCCCATCACCAACTCCCAGAGCTTGCTCAAATCATGTCCATCGAGTCAGTGATGCCATCCAACCATCTCATCATCTGTCATCCCCTTCTCCTCCTGCCTTCAATCTTTCCCATCATCAGGGTCTTTTCCGATGAATCAGTTCTTCACATCAGGTGGCCAAAGTACTGGAGTTTCAGTACTTCAGCATCAGTCCTTCCATGGAAAAGCCACAGCTCTGACTATATGGACCTTTGTTGGCAAAATAATGTCTCTGCTTTTTAATACACTGTCTAGATTTGTCATAGCTTTTCTTCCAAGGAGCAAACGTCTTTTAATTTCATGGCTGCAGTTACCATCAGCAGTGATTTTGGAGCCCAAGAAAATAAAACATCTTTTAATTTAGTTCTTTTAAAGTAGTTCTGCTTTGTGTCAATTATACATGAGAAGAAGAAAATATAGAAAATACTAAGCAAAGATGAGAGTGAAAGTCAGTATAAAGGGCATAGCAGCTAATTTTATGAGACTTGTAAAGGATCTGGAAAACTGGATTTTCATATGCAATGAAAAAACCGTGCATCTACCAAACATTTCAGGAAGAAATAAAACTGCTTCTACACTATCTTTTCCTGAAAACACTGTGAAGGAAAACCAAACAAATCCCTGGGCCACTTCCAGGACACACAGGTTTGCAAGCCATGATCTGGAACAAATCAAGCTTGCATGTGCTTATGCCCAGAGTGGGGCTGGGGCCATATGGGTTCCCTTTGGTGGGTAGGGGAAGGGGAACAGGTAGCTGGCATGCCAGCTATGGTTCCAGTGTGTTCAGGTGCCAGGTCCTCTATAAGCCATTCATACAGCTTCATTCATTAAATTGACATATAGTAGGTATTAAGCCCATTGCACACATGAGAAAACTGAGACTCTGTAAGGTAACTTACCAGTTTCCTTCACACCCCACAGCCTCCCTGTAACTCTGAGTTTCCATCTCACCTCCTCCTTCCTTCTTTTGTCCTGACCTTGACCTTCCTGGCTCACCGTCTTCCAGTCCACACACCTGGCTGCTGGGCAGGCAGGGCTCAGCCACATCCAGGCTGTGCTCTGATGGAGGCACCATGTCCAGGCTCACAGATTAGAGTGGAGGAGGGTCTGCTGGGGAGGCTCAGACAAACCTCCTGCTTTCCAGGTGGGGGAACTGAGGCCCAGAGAGGGCACAGGCCTTATCCAGGGTCACACAGCTAGAAACCCCATGCCTCTCCTTCTCCAGTGCCTCCCTCTGTGCCATTAAATGGATCCAAAGCCTCCCCATCAGCATCAGACACAGCATCTTTTTTCATTTCCAATCTCTTCTTCTCAGCTTGGAAGCTGCTCACCCGTCTCCCAGCCAGGAAAATCCCTGCTCAGGTAAGAGTACTTCTAGATCTTTCCGGACTCACACCTGGCTGGCAGCTTTGGAACTTAAGAGCGCAACATTATGTTAATTTATTCTGTGGTTCCTCCATGAGGCTCCACCTTGAATCATGCTGGGTTGGGGTTTCCCTGCCCCAGTGGGGAAAAGTCACATGTGAAGGCAAAACTGAGAGCAGGGATTCAAATAGTTCCTACTTTCTGTGTCATCTTGTCCCCATGGCCTTGCTATCACCCCGTGGCTCCTCCCTGTTCACCCCTGGAGTTGCCCTCCTCTGGGTGGGGCTGTGTCCCCTCAGATGGCAGCTCCTTCTAGTGATGCTGCTGGGAGGAGGGGCTGGGACGTGTGTCTTTAGGTTGCTGTGGAAGAAGGCCATGATCCTGAAGGTGTGTCCTGGGTCCCAGAGCGCCACGATTTGGTCCTGGGCTCCCACCTGCCGGCCTGCTGACATGCTGGGCTGTAGAGCAAAGTGCTCACACCCACAGCTTTGGGATTTTTATCTGGGGTTCTCTTTTCTTAGGGTTTCGACCTTAGGGAAGACATTTAAGTCCCCAAGTCTTAGTTTTCTCATCAATAAATGGGGTTAGCAGTGCAATCTACAGTCCATTTTTTTTTTTTTTAAATCCTTGGGATTAGATAAGCTCCAGAATTCAAGATTTTTCAGCTCCAAACAAATGACATGGTGTATCTACTCTACATGACATCACACCCCACTGGGGTCTGAGAGCACCTTGTAATCATACACATGAGTGTTTCTGAAACTGAAGCCTTTGAACATTCACACTAGGGGAAATAAATGCAGATGATAAATTCTCTAATATCTGTTCAGGTATAATTTTACTACCAAATAATTTTTTAAAAATTTGTTTTCAATGTTGAGAGACTTCAAGGGATGGCTTTGTAGATAAGGACCATCCTACCCTGTGTTTCTGTAGATAATGCCACACAGTTCACAGAGGTCCAAAATGTTGATGGATTGTGCCCAGACCCGACCCAGCTGTGAGGTTTGGGATAAGACAAGTCTCCTGACAAGGCCAAGGCTGATGGATGGGGAGAACCATTCTGGAGTGGCTGTGCTGTTACCCACGTGTCTGAGCCATTGGTTCCAACTCCACAGATCCTGAACCTCAGCCATCACAGGCCCTGTGCCTTCTCTAGGCGTCTGACTTAATCCTCCTCCAGAGTTGGATCTTTCAATGATGGGTCATCAATGAAGACAACTGCCACACTGGTGACTGTGACCTGCCAGATTTCACAACACCATGCCCACCAGGGCGACATCCCCAGAAAAGGATGAATCGGGCAAGGTGTACTGCCTCCTCCATCTGCCGCAGCTCTGCTCCACCTGCATGGCCTTCTCCCTGCTGGCCGACATGGGCATTTGGAGAGGAGTCATAGGTGACTGGTCCATGTCCATCTGGTGCATCTATTTCGCTGTGACCCTCATCTTCTCCACTGTTGAGTTCTGTGATCTCCCATCCTGGTTTCCTTTCTACCAGTACAACTTCCCCGTTAGCCATGCCTGCTACGCTACCCTCGTCTGCCTCTTGGCCTCCATCATCTACTCCATTGCATATGTCCAGTTCCTGCCTTATGGTCCTTACCGGGACCAGGCCATCACCACCACTGCCTTCTCCCAAGTCGCATCTGTATTTATGCCTTGGGTGTGGCCTTCACGTGGAACTGGTATGACCTCGATGGTATCATCTGCTACGTGCACACTGTGCCAGGCCTGCTGAAGGTGCTGGAGACCTTTGTGGCTGGTGTCATCTTTGCCTTCATCAGTAGCCCCTCCCTGGACCTGCACCCTATTGTGCAACACATGGCCCTGGTGTGGTGTGTGGCCGTGTACTCCATCTGCTTCATCCTGGGAGCTGTGGTCCTCCTGTTGAAAGTGAGTGAACGGGAATATAGACTGCACATCCCATACCCCATTTTCCAGCTTGTGCTCACCTTGTTCTCCATCCTCCTCTGCATCAGCACTGTGATCCTCTGGCCTCTCTACCAGTTCAATGAGGAGTTTGGGGGGCACTCCCAGCGGTCCAGTGTTGTGAGCTGCAGTGATGAGCTCGCCTACGACATGTGCCTGTAGGATCGCCTACTGGCTGTGGCCATCCTGACAGCCATCAACCTGCTGATGTACACGGTTGACCTGGGGTACTGGGCCCACCAGGTTTCCATAGGGACTGAGGATGTCTCCAGTGCTCCCGATTCTGTCCAGTCCTATCCCGTATCTTCACTCTGCCTGGCTCCCTCTCTCCCTCCTCACATCCTTCCCCATTCATCTCACTCTCTTTATGCTTCCTTCCCTCCTTCTGCTCTGTCTCCTTCTTGTTTTGTTGCCCACATCCTGTTTTGCCTCTTTCCCTTGTTTCTTTCATGTTTTCTACATTTTCTGTTTTTTTTTTTTTTGCCCCTCTTGCATTCATCCTTGGCTTTCTCATCTCCTTTGTCCTGACCACCTCTCCCCATTTTCCTTCTTCTGATCCATCAGGACCTGAGACTCCTTCCTTCTCTGCCCACTTCCCCTTCCCACTTCCTAAGGTGCTGACTCCACAGCACACAGCCTTCTGTGCAGCTGTTCACACCCTGAGCCTCTGGAGGGGCCTCATTGCAAAAGCGTGTCTATACATGCTGGTGGTGTCTTAGTTGGTGGTATTGGGGGGTGGGGGTTGGAAGTGTGGGGGTAGGTAGCTAGGGAATGGACCCCTCTTTATCCTTTCCTCCACTGATGAACATTTAGGCTGCTTCCATGTCTTGGCTATTGCAAACAGCGCTGCAATGAACATTGGGGTGCATGTATTTTTCCAGATAATGTTTTTCTCCAGATATATGCCCATGAGTGTGATTGGAGGGTCATATGGTAGTTCTATTTTTAGTTTTTTAAGGACCCTCCATACTGTTCTCTGGGTTTCCCTGATGGTTCAAACAGTAAAGAATCCACCTGAAATGCAGGAGACCTGGGTTCGATCCCTGGGTTGAGAAGATCCTCTGGAAAAGGGAATGGCTACCCACTCCAGAATTCTTGCCTAGAGAATCTCATGGAGGATCCTGCTGTGATGTATGTCAGAGAGTGTTTTGCCTATGTTCTCCTCTAGGAGTTTTATAGTTTCTGGTCTTACGTTGAGATCTTTAATCCACTTTGAGTTTATTTTTGTGTATGGTGTTAGAAAGTGTTCTAGTTTCATTCTTTTACAAGTGCTTGACCAGATTTCCCAGCACCACTTGTTAAAGAGATTGTCTTTAATCCATTGTATATTCTTGCCTCCTTTGTCAAAGATAAGGTGTCCATATGTGCATGGATTTATCTCTGGGCTTTCTATCTTGTTCCATTGATCTATATTTCTGTCTTTGTGCCAGTACCATACTGTCTTGATAATTGTGGCTTTGTAGTAGAGCCTGAAGTCAGGTAGGTTGATTCCTCCAGTTCCATTCTTCTTTCTCAAGATCGCTTTGGCTATTCGAGGTTTTTTGTATTTCCATACAAATTGTGAAATTATTTGTTCTAGCTCTGTGAAGAATACTGTTGGTAGCTTGATAGGGATTGCATTGAATCTATAAATTGCTTTGGGTAGTATACTCATTTTCACTATATTGATTCTTCCAATCCATGAACATGGTATATTTCTCCATCTATTAGTGTCCTCTTTGATTGCTTCTGCACATCAAAGGAAACTATTAGCAAGGTGAAAAGACAGCCTTCAGAATGGGAGAAAATAATAGCAAATGAAGCAACTGACAAACAACTAATCTCAAAAATATACAAGCAACTCCTACAGCTCAACTCCAGAAAAATAAATGACCCAATCAAAAAATGGGCCAAAGAACTAAATAGACATTTCTCCAAAGAAGACATACAGATGGCTAACAAACACATGAAAAGATGCTCAACATCACTCATTATCAAAGAAATGCAAATCAAAACCACTATGAGGTACCATTTCACACCAGTCAGAATGGCTGCGATCCAAAAGTCTACAAATAATAAATGCTGGAGAGGGTGTGGAGAAAAGGGAACCCTCTTACACTGTTGGTGGGAATGCAAACTAGTACAGCCACTATGGAGAACAGTGTGGAGATTCCTTAAAAAACTGGAAATAGAACTGTCTTATGATCCAGCAATCCCACTGCTGGGCATACACACTGAGGAAACCAGAAGGGAAAGAGACACGTGTACCCCAATGTTCATCGCAGCACTGTTTATAATAGCCAGGACATGGAAGCAACCTAGATGTCCATCAGCAGATGAATGGATAAGAAAGCGGTGGTACATATACACAATGGAGTATTACTCAGCCATTAAAAAGAATACATTTGAATCAGTTCTAATGAGGTGGATGAAACTGGAACCTATTATACAGAGTGAAGTAAGCCAGAAGGAAAAACACCAATACAGTATACTAACACATATATATGGAATTTAGAAAGATGGTAACAATAACCCTGTGTACGAGACAGCAAAAGAGACACTGATGTGTAGATCAGTCTTATGGACTCTGTGGGAGAGGGAGAGGGTGGGAAGATTTGGGAGAATGGCATTGAAACATGTAAAATATCATGTATGAAACGAGATGCCAGTCCAGGTTCGATGCACGATACTGGATGCTTGGGGCTAGAGCACTGGGACGACCCAGAGGGATGGTATGGGGAGGGAGGAGGGAGGAGGGTTCAGGATGGGGAACACATGTATACCTGTGGCAGATTCATTTTGATATTTGGCAAAACTAATACAATTATGTAAAGTTTAAAAATAAAATAAAATTAAAAATAAAATAGAGAAGAGAATCTCATGGACAGAGGCGCCTGGCAGGCTACAGTCCTTGGGGATGCAAAGAGTCAGACATGGCTGAGCAACTTTCATATACTATTCTCCATAGTGGATGTATCAATTTACATTCCCACCAACTGTGTAGGAGGGCTCCCTTCTCTCCACACCCTCTCCAGCCTCTATTGTTTGTGTGGATTTTTTGATGGTAGTCATTCTGGCTGGTGAGAGGTGATATCAGATTGTTTTGATTTGCATTTCCCTAATAAATAACAATGTTGAACATCTTTTCATGTAGCTATTGTTATCTGTATGTCTTGGAGAAATGTCTTATGTTTCCTGCCCACTTTTTGAGTGGATTGTTTGTTTTGATGCTACTAAATGTCACAAGCTTTTTGTAAATTTTGGAGACTAATCCCTTATTGGTCATGTCCTTTGCAAATATTTTCTCCCATTCTGTGGGTTGTCTTTTCATTTTGTTTATTGTTTCCTTTGCCTGAAAAAGCTTTAGAGTTTAAGTAGGTCCCATTTATTTATTTTTGTTTTTATTTCCATTATTCATAGAGACAGATCAAAAAAAGATATTGCTGTGATTTATGTCAGGCAAGGCAACCTATAGATTCAATGCAATGCCTATCAAATTACCAATGGAATTTTTACAGAACTGGAACAAAAAAATCTCAAAATCTGTATGGAGACACAAAAGACCCTGGATAGCCAAAGCAATCTTGAGAAAGAAAATTGGAGCTGGGAGAATCAGGCTCCTTGACTTCAGAGTATACTATAAAACTACAGTCATCAAAACAGTATGATACCCACACAAAAATAGAAATTATAGATCAATAGAACAGAACAAAAACAGATATAAACCCATGAAACTATAGACCCAATGAGTGAACTGGGTCTCTTATATCTCCTGCATTGGCAGGCAGGTTCTTTACCACTAGCACCATCTGGGAAACCCTATGGACAATTAATCTATGACAAAGGAGGCAAGACTGCCCATTGTTGGAAAGACAGTCTCTTCAACAAATGCTGCTGGAAAAACTGGACAGCTAATGTAAAAAATGAAATTAGATCATATTTAAACTGCATACACAAAATTAAGCTCAAAATGGATCAAGGACTTAAATGTGAGACTGGACACTATAAAACTCATAGAGGAAAACATAGGCAGAACACTTTCCAACTAGCTGAGCGCTGAAGAATTGATGCTTTTGAACTGTGGTGTTGGAGAAGACTCTTGAGAGTCCCTTGGACTGCAAGGAGATCCAGCCAGTCCATTCTGAAGGAGATCAGCCCTGGGATTTCTTTGGAAGGAATGATGCTAAAGCTGAAACTCCAGTACTTTGGCCACCTCATGTGAAGAGTTGACTCATTGGAGAGGACTCTGATGCTGGGAGGGATTGAGGGCAAGAGGAGAAGGGGACGACAGAGGATGAGATGGCTGGATGGCATCACTGACTCAATGGATGTGAGTCTCAGTGAACTCCGGGAGTTGGTGATGGACAGGGAGGCCTGGTGTGCTGTGATTCATGGCGTCGCAAAGAGTCGGACACGACTGAGTGACTGATCTGATCTGATGTTTTCTGTACTTTGCTTTTTTTTTTTTTTTTTACAAAATTATTGTTTCCTGCATTAACAAATGTGTGACTGAACCTCCAATAAAAATAATAATGACCAGGTGACTTGAAATGATTGACTTGATGTATAGCTTGTAAGATCCATGATTGTAATAGTGTGACTCTAGATATGGGAAGAAGGAATAGGATGGAATCACTACCTGGAGCTGACAGACTAGTAAGACAGGTGGCCTAGAGGCTTTTGGCTACTGGTAACAGAAATTGAGTATTAGCACACCGAGTGGCCTGTATAAAAAATCCTCTCCCCTCCTGGGAATGAGCATTCCTATGACCCAGGGACAAATTGGTCAAAAGTGTCTCCCAAGCCTTGCTTGAAATTTAGAGGGGAATAGCCATAGGATTGTGTAATATCACAATCAAATAGAACAAACCACCCAGTTCTACAAAAATCAAGTCATTAGCATACTGCCATCACTGATCTAGAATCCACCCTGGAAGGAATTCACGGCAAAGACCATGATAAGGCAAGTTGTACTCTGGGAAAACTGGCAGAACCAGCCCTCAGATACTTAGACATTTCCAGTAGAAATATTTACAAACCCAATTTCTTACATCTTGCCATACTATAAAAGCACTAAAACCATTAACTATGGCTTCTGGCCTTTTTGAAGATCAATAACTTTGTCAAGAAGTGTGCTTGGTTGCATGTACCCCTTCCCTGAATCACATACATAGTGGCCCCCATTTACCTCTTTGGAACAGTTCTCACAGCTTCCTGAAAGAATGTCTTGCTGGTTATAATTCTTACATTGGCTTGAATAAAATTTTTCATTTCTTTCTTAATTGATTTTCACTCACTTTTTCATAGATATGAGCAAGTGTGCATTTATAAATATTTGCATAAGTGAAAGAAATTCATATTCTCTATTTTCATGAATTAAATTGAACATAACTCTGTGACCTCACTTCCCAGGAGGATGGAGATGCCTCTGTGCTTTAGTGAAAGATCTGTTGTCCAGGTGGGCTCACCTGAGGGACTCACTGTCCAAGTCTTGTGGTTCAGGAGGGTGGCTGCTCCATCTCTTCTGTTGGGGAGTTGAGGATCATTTGTCACAATTCCAAGGCAGGTCAAGTCCCTTCACTGTGGAGCTCAAAAGAGAGTAGAAAGGTCCTCTGCTTAGTCGAAACTTCTCGTCATAGAAGTGGTGCAGCTGGACCCCAGGGAGTGGCAGGACGTGTCCAGAGTCACCCTGTGGGTGGCAGAGTCAGAGACAGGACCCAGGTGTCCTCCTTCCCAGGCCGGCTGTCTGTCCACAGCCCCATGCTGCTTATTATAAGTGTAGCAGCAGCACCCTCCAGGCTGGGATTCTGCCCCATCCACCCTCGTTTTGTACAAACCTGCCCCATCCCCCTGAAGAGGACACTCACTGCTGCTGAGTCAGTTTCCTCATCTGCTAGATGGGGGAGGGGTGCCAGAGACCCCTGGTCCCTCCCACGCCCCCTCTTCCCGGGGCCCCTGGACTTGCCAGTCCTGGAGACTCAGATGTGGAGATGGAAGCCAGCTCCCTCCCCTCTGTCCACCCTCTCTGCTTGCTTCCTCTTGGCTGCTGGGTCCTGTTTATTGGTCACATCCTTCCTGATTACACAGACCTTCCTTCCCCATGACCTCTGCTTGGTGGGGAACATGTTTCTCTTTCATAACAAGAGTTTCCTCAGTCACTTCCCAGGGGTCTGACTCTCCAGTGTTTCTTGTCAAAAACACAAACTGTTTCCAGGTGCCCCCACAGTCTGAGGTGTCCCAGATTCCCTTGTTCTTGCACATGCTTGACTTTCCACTTCTTCAGAGTCCATCTCAGCAGCCATTTGTAGGAAAACATTGCTTTTGTGGGATTTCTAGGTGGTTCAATAGTAAAGAATCTACTTGCCAATACAGGAGACGTAGGAGACACTGGCTTGATCCCTGGGTCAGGAAGATCCCCTAGAGAAGGAAATGGCAACCCACTCCAGTATTCTTTTCTGGGAAATCCCATGGACAGAGGAGTCTGGCAGGCTACAGTCCATGGGGTCACAAAAAGTCAGACATGACTGAGTGACTGAGCATGCATGCATGCATTACTGTTGTATTGAAATAAGGCCTGATACATTATTGTTATGTTATTATGGCACTATTATAAAGAAGAATGCAAAACTCTGCATTCAGTTTCAAATAAAACATGAGAAAGATAAACACTAAAATCTAGAACCAATATGTATGTGTATTCCCAGTGCTAAGAAGAGGGTTTGACACATGACAGATGTTTTCCAGTCCCAAGTCCTGAGGACCTGAGACCCTCAGATGATGGAGAGGAGGAAGAGGAGAAGGAGGAAGGAGAGTCTGAGCAGCAGGAGGACCATCACTCCAGAGAAGGTTTCCTGAAGCAGGTGAATTGTGTTGAGAGACCTGGTGATGAGAGGGTAAATATATCTTGAGTTGCCCACATGCTGCTCAGTGGTGAACTGGTGAGAACATTTTCCATGGAGAGGTGGGAACAGAAGGCAGAGAGGGGGTTAGAGTAGATGAGAGAAGGAAGATGCAGAGGGGGGTTAGATCATGTTCAGGATACTTGTGGAGAAAGAGTGCAAAGGACAATAGCTGGGCAGGTGTAGGACCAAGGGTTTGCTTCTGCTTTGTTTTAAACTGCAAGATGCTACAACGTGGTTTGCACATGACATGTGCCATATACATGGATTGAATTCCATTTACTCATGCCAGAACGCAAACCCTTTTTATTGGCAGAATCTGACCAGTAACTGAATATTTTTGGTTCATGGCCTTGCCCCTGGACCTGAGTGTAAAAGAAAGGGGAAACTAGAGTTCAAATGATTTCCCACCAGACTTTCAAACTCATCGGTAACTTTTTTTCCTAATGCCAAATTCTGTAGACTCAGTGTTTGTTTCCCTCAAAAATTCATATGTTGAAGCCTAAATCACCAATATGTTGGATTTGGAGGTGGGGCTTCTAGGAGGTAATTAGGTCATGAGGCTGGGGCCTGTGTGAATGGGATTAGTGCCTTTATGAGAAGAAATAGGACAGATGATCTTTCTCTCCATCATGTGAGGTCATAGCCTCATACAGTGGGAAGACTGCAAACCAGGAAGAGAGCCCTTACCAGAGTTCAGCTCTCCAGGAACTTTGATCTTGAACTTCCTAGTCTCTAGAACTCTGAGAAGTAAATGTCTGTTGTTTAAGCTGCCCAGTCTATGGAGTTCTGTTACAGCAGCTCAACTGGAAAACACTGGGTCCTGGCAATATATCAGGAAGTCCAGTTTGTTGAGTTGGAGTGTTTCTTCCAATCAAAGCCTATGTGGCAGACATAATAGATCTGGGAAGAAAATTGTCATCTTCCTGAAGGACCCAGAAATATCTGGTCCTCAAGTATTTCCAGGCCTAGTGCCCTCCCCAGCCCTCACAGCTGTTATTCCCCTCCTCCTCCACCAAAGCCATGGTGCATCTTTGCTCAAGGCTGCATTTCACTGGCCCCCCTCTCTGCCTGGCCCTTCATACCATTGTCTCTGACTCTTAAACTGACCCTGGGAAAGTTATTACTATCCCAGTCTACACATCAAGAACCAGAACCTCAGCAAGGCGAGAGCTCAGGACCTCCCAGTCCGGGAACCACTGAGCAGGTCCTGGCCTTCAGCCTCTGCCAGCCAGGTCCTGCCCTTCCTTCAGCTGCACCTCGGGTCAGGCTCCTTGGGCTTCCAAACAGCAGGGGAGCCTCAGCCATGATCACTGTTTTCCAGACTTTTCCTTCCTTTAGAGGACAGGTGCTAATTCACAAAAAGATAATTTTTATTAGAATCCACCCCTCCTTCTGTAGACTCCAGTGAGTCCTGGGTGCAGTTAGGCTGAACCACCAGCCTTGCCAGCTACCCCTTGGCCTGAGCTCTTCCTCCAGATGGAGGGTGCTGGATGGGGGTCCATCAGGCAGAATGCTTCCAGCCTCCACTGAGGGCCCTCGGGGGCAGAGCTAGGATTGGCTGGCAGGATGGAGTCGGCAGCCCTCTCTCTCTGTCCTAGCCCTAAACTCTGAGAGATGGGAGGACAATAAAGAGGTGAGGATGCCCTTGAGCAAGGGTCAAGTTCAGGACCCTAAACAAGTCCCCACCAGTGTCCCCAGGGCTCCACCACCTGGTAACAGAAACCAGCGATTCTACCAGGTGACACAGCACACCCCCTGAACTCAGGATGCTGGGCCAGGCCAGCATTTGCCCTTTTCTCCCATTTCTCAGCAAACCCACTCAAACTCTCTCATCCCCCAGCAGGAAAAGCATTTGTTCTTTCCATATAGAGGAGAAACTGTGCTCCAAGTGAGTAAGTTTCTTGGCTGCGGAGCCTGGCCCAGACAGCAGCACACTGGGCAGGAAGTGGGCGGCGTTCGTATCACTCCTGGGACCAAACTGGCTGGATCTTCACCTTCGGAGGCAGTGATGCTGTCCTGATGGGGCTGGGCGCTGGGGAGCAAGGTGGTGGGATGTGTGCCTGGAGACAGCAGATGAGGGTGGAGAATCCTGTCCCTGAATAGGTCTTTCTCCATCGGGTGGGGCTGGGGGCAGAGGAAGAAGGGGAGGAGGGGTGGCTACAGAGTGTTAGAGGGGCAGGCTCCCTTCCCAATCCCTGTACTCCTCCAGCTAACAGGTCTGAGTCACAGGTGCCCCAAGGGAGCTCAGCAAGGCATGGCCACTGTAAACAGCCTTTTTAGACCACCCCCCAGATTTCGCTTGGTTCCTCCAGGGTTAGGTAGCACTAAGGGCTCACGTCCCTGTCTTCTAGTTCATTTTGCCAGAGCCTCAGGAACATACTGGAGAAGGCAATGGCACCCCACTCCAGTACTCTTGCCTGGAAAATCCCATGGATGGAAGAACCTGGTAGGCTGCAGTCCATGGGGTCGCTGGGAGTCGGACACGACTGAGCGACTTCACTTTCATTTTTCACTTTCATGCATTGGAAAAGGAAATGGCAACCCACTCCAGTGTTCTTGCCTGGAGAATCCCAGGGACGGGGGAGCCTGGTGGGCTGCCGTCTCTGGGGTCACACAGAGTTGGACATGACTGAAGTGACTTAGCAGCAGCAGGAATGTACAGGTCTTTCCAAAACCAGCTCTGGGCTGGAGGACACGCTGGATGCCCCTGGCTCAGCTGAGTTCTGGTTTTCTTCCCACCTTTTCCTCATTTGTTAGGAATCCACTGTGAATGGGTTTGGGGGACATGGGCAGAGAAGGGACAAGGAGGCCAGGGAGTTGGGGTGGCTGGTGGGGCACAGGTGAAATGCAATCCAGATAAAGGCAAACCATTGAATAAATTGGGGACATTTAACCTGGAAAGTCAAAGATCCAGGGTTGAGACAGAGACATGAGAATGAGCTAAAGATGGGTGACAGGTCGCCATGTGGAAGTGACACTGGATTTGTACTAGGTGGAAGCTTCAGTGGGGAAAGTCCTGTGTGTATAAACCAGGGACCCAACCCTCCGAGCAGTGCTTTCCAGACAATGACTCCCCTGTCCTTGGGCACATCCAGGCCAGAGTCCACGGCCCAGATGAAAGGAGTCAGGTGGCAAGTGGGAGGTGGGCTAGGGCTCAGGGCTCAGCCTGATGACCTGAGTCCAGACACAGCCCTGAACATGGTTCCACGGGCCAGCATTTCTTCACAGACACCATCAGCTGGGCTGAGAGACACCTGCCCAGTGCAGCCTGTATTCTCAGTCCTGACAAGCATCAGACCAGGGTCACTGGCCTGTTCCTGGATCAGCTGCTTAGGCATTTAGAGTTGTGAGCCCTGGAGCAGAGGCCCTGACCACACTCATCACCCTTCCCTTCTCTAGGTTCATCAGCAGGCCCACCTGGTCATCATTATTTTTATTGGAGCCTCAATCTCACAAATTACATTTGTTAATATAAGAAACAACAGTATTGTCAAATAGGCAGAGTACAAGTGAAATAGCTTGTGAGATTAATAAGCTCATAAGTAAATAGTGTTATCTTCTAAGGAGTCACATGGCTGGGGCCAGAAGAAGAAAAATTCATCTTTATGGTAGAGCAGGTATTTCTCGCCTTGGGGAGGTCAGGTTAACACATATTGCAGATGCTCACTGCACTCTAGAGGGGAGGGAGGAGGCCCAAAAGGGCAGAGAAAAAAAACTATGTTGAAATGTTTCCTGTCTTGCCTTGAAATACAATTTTTATTTCATTACTTCTTAAAATTTGCCTGCCATGTGCACCACCTCTTGGAAGCCCTCCCCACCCACCGCACCTTCCTCTGTGTGAAGATCACATGGTTCATCCCAGTACAGCAGTGAGGGGCAGCAGGGCAGGGGGGTCCTTCCCTGCCCGTCCCCCACAGCTCTGCTAGCCTGGCCCCTCTGGCCCTGGTGACACCAGAATGCTGGGCTCTGAGGCTTTGTGGCTGAGAGCAGGAGAGGAAGAAGGCTTGTGGGGGCTTCCCGGCCTCCAGTTACTGTAAAGGGCTGCTGGTCTGAATTCATCCATGAAGAGGGTCGGGGAGGCACATGCATACGCACGCACTGAGCCTACATCCAGGCACCTTTAAAGGAAGCATCCTGGTGCTGGCAGAGGGTTTTAATAGCTAAGGATTTGGGGCTTTGGAGTGGGGCCAAACTGCTAGTTTGCTCTAATGGGCTGAAGCCCTAGACTCAGCCTGAGGGGGTGTGGGGAGTCGCTGGGTGCGGTTCACAGAGGGGGTCTTTTGGGTGAGCATGGAAGTCCAAGTTGGCTAGGGTACTTCTGAACTCTAGACACATTGAGGGCAGTCAGGACCTTTTGATTTTGTTTTCCTTTGTCTTTGTCCTTTATATTAGGTTGGGGAAAAAAGAACATTATGATGTAGAACAAGAGACAAGGCTTCTCTCTATGATTGCCAGCAAAGGCTGATAGGAACCAGAAGCTCCAGGGAATTTAAAACACACACAGACACACATATATTTTATATATGTACACACACACACACACACATTATAAAATACATTATGTAGATCACATTATGCCTGGGGCCCAGAGCACAAGGAAGCAAGAGTAGAAAGCAACTGACTCACAGAAACACATGTGTGCACCACACACTCAAGCACTTCGGTTTCTTTAACTACAAAAGCAGCAATTCTCCACCACCTCAACACATCTGCCCAAGATTTTTTAAAAAGAAATGTCCCTTTAAGAACAAGGCCACCCAGTAAATTCTGAACCCCTGATTAGAAAAGTAAAAAAAAAAAAAATCAAGGGAACAACAGCATTGAGGCTGCAGTGTCCATGGTCTTCTCCCTGCAGAGGCAGGGCCTGCTGCTTTGATCACTGGGGCAGGAGAGCCACATCACTGCCCCTCACCAAGACTGCAGACAGGTGTCTGCAAGTCCCTGGGGTTCTTCACCAGCTCCTTTTTTTTTTTTTTTTTTTTAATAGAAATTTGTTTAATTAGTATACATGTGTTCCCCATCCTGAACCCTCCTCCCTCCTCCCTCTCCACACCATCCCTCTGGGTCGTCCCAGTGCACCAGCCCCAAGCATCCAGCATCGTGCATTGAACCTGGACTGGCATCTCGTTTCATACATGACGTTTCACATGTTTCAATGCCATTCTCCCAAATCTTCCCACCCTCTCCCTCTCCCACAGAGTCCATAAGACTGTTCTATACATCAGTGTCTCTTTTGCTGTCTTGTATACAGGGTTATCGTTGCCATCTTTCTAAATTCCATATATATGCGTTAGTATACTGTATTGGTGTTTTTCCTTCTGGCTTACTTCACTCTGTATAATAGGCTCCAGTTTCATCCACCTCATTAGAACTGATTCAAATGTATTCTTTTTAATGGCTGAGTAATACTCCATTGTGTATATGTACCACCGCTTTCTTATCCATTCATCTGCTGATGGACATCTAGGTTGCTTCCATGTCCTGGCTATTATAAACAGTGCTGCGATGAACATTGGGGTACACGTGTCTCTTTCCCTTCTGGTTTCCTCAGTGTGTATGCCCAGCAGTGGGATTGCTGGATCATAAGACAGTTCTATTTCCAGTTTTTTAAGGAATCTCCACACTGTTCTCCATAGTGGCTGTACTAGTTTGCATTCCCACCAACAGTGTAAGAGGGTTCCCTTTTCTCCACACCCTCTCCAGCATTTATTATTTGTAGACTTTTGGATCGCAGCCATTCTGACTGGTGTGAAATGGTACCTCATAGTGGTTTTGATTTGCATTTCTCTGATAATGAGTGATGTTGAGCATCTTTTCATGTGTTTGTTAGCCATCTGTATGTCTTCTTTGGAGAAATGTCTATTTAGATCTTTGGCCCATTTTTTGATTGGGTCATTTATTTTTCTGGAGTTGAGCTGTAGGAGTTGCTTGTATATTTTTGAGATTAGTTGTTTGTCAGTTGCTTCATTTGCTATTATTTTCTCCCATTCTGAAGGCTGTCTTTTCACCTTGCTAATAGTTTCCTTTGATGTGCAGAAGCTTTTAAGTTTAATTAGGTCCCATTTGTTTATTTTTACTTTTATTTCCAATATTCTGGGAGGTGGATCATAGAGGATCCTGCTGTGATGTATGTCAGAGAGTGTTTTGCCTATGTTCTCCTCTAGGAGTTTTATAGTTTCTGGTCTTACGTTGAGATCTTTAATCCATTTTGAGTTTATTTTTGTATATGGTGTTAGAAAGTGTTCTAGTTTCATTCTTTTACAAGTGGTTGACCAGATTTCCCAGCACCACTTGTTAAAGAGATTGTCTTTAATCCATTGTATATTCTTGCCTCCTTTGTCAAAGATAAGGTGTCCATATGTGCGTGGATTTATCTCTGGGCTTTCTATTTTGTTCCATTGATCTATATTTCTGTCTTTGTGCCAGTACCATACTGTCTTGATAATTGTGGCTTTGTAGTAGAGCCTGAAGTCAGGTAGGTTGATTCCTCCAGTTCCATTTTTCTTTCTCAAGATCGCTTTGGCTATTCGAGGTTTTTTGTATTTCCATACAAATTGTGAAATTATTTGTTCTCAGCTTCTTTTTTTGATTCCTCAGAGAGGGCATTCATCCCTTGCTTTCTCTAAGAGTCCCTCTGGGTGATGGGTGTTTAGTGACCCTGAAAAAATTCAACCAATCTCTTGCAAGGATGAGAATCAGATGGGACGTAAGGATCCAGGGTCTCTACGATTTCTGCCACTGGAAATTGTTGACCTCCAGAGATTTTTTTCTTTTAAGTAAAAGGGAGATGCACCATTCATCCACTGTGAGAATAGGGGTCTAATACCTAACTAACTACCTCAATCACAAATCCACACACACCAACTAAGGCACCCCCAGGGGGACAGACACACTTTGGCAATGAGGCCCCTTCAGAGGCCCAGGGTGTAAACAGCTGCACAGAGGGCTGTGTGCTGTGGAGTCAGCACCTCAGGAGGTGGGAGGGGGCAGTGGGCAGAGAAGGAAGGAGTCTCAGGTCCTGATGGATCAGAAGAAGGAAGATGGGGAGAGGTGGTCAGGACACAGGAGATGAGAAAACCAAGGATGACCAGAAAAGGGCCAAAAAGTAGGAAATGAAGGGAAGATGAGAGCAGCAAGAGAAAAAGTCAAAACAATGTGTGGGCAACCAAAGAAAGCAGGAAGAAGACGGAGAAGGGGAGAAGGAAACAGAAAAGAGAGTGAGATGAAGGGGGAAGGATGTGAGGAGGGAGAGAGGGAGCCAAGAAGAGGACATCAGAACTCTGTAAAGATACTTCCTATGAGCAGAGGGGATCAGGAGACCCTGGGCAGAGCCTTAGTCTCCACAGAAAACTGGCGGGCCCAGTACCCCAGTTCGGTCACATAAACCAGCAGGTTGGCAGCTGTCAGGATGGCCACAGCCAGGCGCTGGTCCCAGGCGCACATGTCGTAGGCGAGCTTGTCCTTGCAGTCTTCATCACTAGACCGCTGAGGATGCCCGCCGAACTCCTCGTTGAACTGGTAGAGCAGCCAGAGGACCAGAGCACTGATATAGAGGAGGACGGAGAGCAGGCTGAGCACAAGCTGGAAGAGGGGGAAGGGCCCAGGCAGCTTGTATTCCCATTGTTCCAGGTTCAGCAGGATGGCCAGGGCTGCTGGGATGAAGCAGATGGAGTACACGGCCACACACCACTCCAGGGCCGGCTGGTGCAGGTACAGGGAGGTGTTGCTGATGAAGGCGAAGATGATGCCGGCCATGAAGGTCTCCAGCACCTTCAGCAGGCCTGGCACGGTGAGCACATAGCAGGAGGTCTTGTAGATCTTGCAGCGCTCCCACATTTTGACTACTTCCATGGCATAAAACACAGACGCAATGCAGGAGAACGCAGTAACAGCGATGGCCTGGTCCCGGTGAGGACCATAAGGCAGGAACTGGACGTAGGTGAGGGAGTAGATGATGGAGGCTGAGAGACAGAGGAGGGCAGCATAGCAGGCGTAGGTGTTAGATAAGTACCAGAAGAAAGGAAACTCGGATGGGAACCTACGTAACTCAACTGTGAGGACAATGAGGGTCACCGCACAACAGAAGCACCAGATGGACATAAACCAGTTACCTACGTACCCCCTGTGAATGCCCATGTCGGCCACCAGAGAGAAGGACATGCAGGTGGAAAAAAGCTGTGGCAGGCGGAGGAACCGGCACGTGGTGTCCAAGTCGGCCAGGTATAGAGCTGCTCCTGAGTTGGACATGGTGCCGTGACGGTCAGGCAGGTCACAGTCACTGGGGTGGCAGGATCTTCTGAGTAACCACTGTAAAAAGATCCAGTTCTGGAAGTTGATTAAGAGAGATTCAGCTAGAAAGGCTCAGAGACCTATGACAGCAGAGGCTCGGGGTCTGGGGAGTTAGAACAAATGGCCCGGTTGCTTGGGGAACAGCACAGCTTCTCCTGAATGGTTCTCCCCACTCATCACTGTTGGCCTTGTCAGGATACTTGTCTTATCCCAAACCTCAGAGCTGGGTTGAGTCTGGCCTCAAACCATGAACATTGTGGATCTCTGACTGTGTGCCATTATCTATGGAGACACAGAGAAGGATGGTCCTTATCTGCAATCCAAACCCTTCGAGTCTCTCAAAATTGAAAACAAATTTTTGAAAAATTGTTCGATAACAAAATTTGACCTGAACAGACACGAGACAATTCATGATATCTATTTAATTCACTTAGTGTGAAATTTCAAATGTTCAGTTGCAGAAACACTAATGTCTGAATATAGGGTGTGTTCACACCCCAGTGGGGTGTGATGTCATGTAGAGTAGATGTACTATTTAACCTGTCTGGAGCAGATCTGACTCCAAGGGTTTCAGAAAAGGAACTGTGGATTCTACTGCTAACCCCATTTTACAGATGAGAAAACTAAGGCTGTGGAATCAAGTTCCTTCCTTGGGTGGCATGACTAGGAAGTGGGAACCCAGATAAAAATACCAAAACTGTGGATGTGAACACTTTGCTCTAAAGCCCTGCATGTGAGCAGGGCCTGTGGGTGGGAGCCCAGGACCAAAGCCTGAGGCTCCGGGACACACCTTCAGGGCCACAGCCTCCTTCCACAGCATCTGAAGACACACCTGGGACAATCTGAAGTATCCTGGCCTCTCCTCCCTGCAGCATCACTAGAAGGAGTTGCCATCTGAGGGGACACAGCCCCACCCAGAGGACGGCAGCTTCAGAGGTGAGCAGGGAGGAGCCATGGGTGAGAGCAAGGCCGTGGGGACAAGATGACGTGGGAGAAGGGACTGTTCTGAATCTGCTCCCCCCATTTTGCCTTCACATGTGACTCTTCCCCCCTGGGGAGGAGAGACTCCCCACCCAGTGTGACTCCAAAGTAGAACATCATTAAGGAACTGCAGAATAAATTAACATAATTTGGGGCCCTGAAGCTCCAAAGCTGCTATCTAGGTAGGAGTCTGGAAAGATCTAGGAGTAGTCCTACCTATGAGGAGTTTCCCGGCCTGGCAGACTGGTTAGCAGCTGCCAAGCTGGGAAGAAGGGATTGGAAATGAACAAGGATGCTGTGTCTGAGGCTGATGTGGAGTCTTTTAGGGCATCCCAGGAAGGCAGTGGGGATGGATAGATGTTTGGCCCCCTTTTAAGGGCAAGAGCTGAAAGAGGAGGCCCCTGCAGGACCCCTGGGAGGTGACAGCCCTGAGGATGCTCCCGGGACTGGGGTGGGGGTGGGGGTGGGGGAGGCAGAGTGGAGATGACTGGGGGGATACCAGGGTCCCAGTGGCCCTGAGGCAGCCCAGTAGGGGTTTTCTGACCCAGAAGGGATGCAGGCATGGAGCCAACCTTCCCCATGGAGGAGGGGCCTGGACTGGAACTGAGACAGAACAGGGGCCTGAAGGGGTTTCAGGGCTGTGACAGGGACACGTGGCCAGAGTGGCAGGGACCCTGGAGACCACGGAATTGCCCAGGTCACCTGCCCAAGACAGTCCCGCCAGCCAGGGCTGCAGTCCTGCTCACACAGGGGCTCCCCCAGTGTCCAGTGTGTTGGGGGAGTGAGGCCCCTCCCAGCCCGCCCCCTCCGCAGGGACCGTTGCCCTGTTTCCAAGGGACTATTTGCTGAGAGGCCCCCAGGGCGGAAGGGTCAGCACCCTGAGCCCCAGGCAGCTTCCTGCCATCAGGGGCCTTGTTACTTTTGCTGATAATAAACCCTGGGACAGGCTGAGGCTGGAAAGAGAAACACAGAGCAAACCTGAGAACCTCCCTGGACTCCCAAAGCTCCTTGAGCCCCAATTGCCAGTGGAGCCCTGGAGCCTGCTGGCCTCTCAGTGGGCACTGCCAGGGGTGGGGGTGGGACACTGGCTGAGAGACAGGCTGGGGTGTCACTATGACTGTTCCTGAATTTGTTCCCAATTTACTGGTAAAATGACCCTGCGATTTACACCTAAGGCTAAATAATAACTTTGGGTCCATTTAACACCACAGAAGCAGACCTTGGGGAAAGAGAGGCATGGGGGTTCCTTCTGTGTGACCCTGGGTAAGGCCTGTGCCCTCTCAGGGCCTCAGTTCCTCTAGTCTATCTGTGAGCACTGACATGGTACCACTCTCCATAGCACGTGCTACATCAGAGCACAGTCTAGATGAGGCTGAGCCCTGTCTTCCCAGCAGCCAGGCATGTGGACTGGAAGACAGTGAGCCAGGAAGGTCATGGCTGAGACAGAGGAAGGAGGAGGATGTGCCAGAAGGGCAGAGAAGGAGGAGGGGAGATGGAGACTCAGAATGACAAGGAGGCTGTGGGGCCTGGAGGAGACACTTTCGAGCTGGATGATCCTGGGCAAGTTATTCATCAGAGCTTCAGTTTCCTTGTCTGTGCAATGGGCTTAATACCTGATTTGTGTCAATTAAATGAATAAAAGCATGTGAAAGGCTCCTCAGAGGGTCTGAAACAAAACACAGTCATGCCAACTACCTGTGCCACCCCACCCCCACCCCCCACAGAGGACCCAGAAGGCCCTGGCTCCACTCTGGACACAAGTGCATGCAAGCTTGATTTGCTCCAGATCAGGGGCTACAAACCTATGTGTCTTGAAGGTGGCCCAGAGATGTGTTTGGTTTCTCTTAAGGGAGTTTTCATGAAAAGAATGTATAAAATGTGTACTATTTCTTCCCTAAGTGTTTGGTAGCTGCAGTGTTTTTATTTCACATGAAAACGCAATTTCCAGCTCCTTTTGAAGCCTCAAGTTTCTGTTTGTGCCCTACAAGAGTCTGTTTACCCAGTCCTGTAGAAGTTCTGTAATCAAATCCCACTGGCCTCCAAAGTCAGATTTGCTGGGGGTTCTCAGTCCCTCTGCCAGATCCCCAGGTTGGGAAGTCTGTTGTGGGTCCTAGAACTTTCTTAACAGTTTGAGAATTTCTTTGGTATAATTTTTCTGCAGTTTGTGGGTCATCTGCTTGGCAGCTCTATGGTGGGATTAATGGCAACCTCCTCCAAAGAGGGCTTATGCCACATGTTACATGACCCAGGTCTGCTGCAGCCAGAGCCCCTATCCCCACAGCAGGGCACTGCTGACCCATGCCTCCATAGGAGATACTCAAACACTCAAAGGCAGGTCTGGTTCAGTCTCTGTGGGGCCTCTGGGTCCTGGTGCACACAAGGTTTTGTTTGAGCCCTCTGAGCATCTCTGGTGGGTATGGGGTTTGGTTCTAAGTGTTATTTTGCTCTTCCTACTGTCTTGTTGGGGTTTCTCCCTTGCCCTTAGGTATGGGGTATCTTTTTTTGGTGGGATCCAACATTCTCCTGTTGATGGTTGTTTAGCAGCGAGTTGCAATTTTGGAGTTCTTGATGGAGAAGATGAGCACAAGTTCTTCAACTCTACCATCTTGTATTAATCTAAAAAATAGCAAGGAGAGATAAGAAAGCCTTCCTCAGTGATCATTGCAAAGAAATGCAGGAAAATAATAGAATGGGAATGACTAGAGATCTCTTCAAGAAAATTAGAGATACCAAGGGAATATTTCATGCAAAGATGGGCACAATAAAGGACAGAAATGTTATGAACCTAACAGAAGCAGAAGATATTAAGAAATGGTGGAAAGAATACACAGAAAAACTATACAAAAAAAATCTTCATGACCCAGATAACCATTATGGTGTGATCACCCACATAGAGCCAGACATCCTTGAATGTGAAGTCAAGTGGGCCTTAGAAAGCATCACTACAAATAAAGCTAGTGGGGGTGATGGAATTCCAGATGAGCTATTTCAAGTCCTAAAAGATAATTCTGTTAAAGTGCTGCACTCAATATGCCAGCAAATTTGGAAAACTCAGTAGTGGCCAAAAGGACTGAAAAAGGTCAGTTTTCATTCCAATCTCAAAGAAAGGCAATGCCAAAGAATGTTCAAACTACTGCACAATTGCAGTCATCTCACACGCTATCAAAGTAATGCTCAAAATTGTCCAAGCCCGGTTTCAACAATATGTGAACCGAGAACTTCCAGATGTTCAGGCTGGATTTTAAAAAGGCAGAGGAACCAGAGATCAAATTGCCAACATCTGTTGGATCATTGAAAAAGCAAGAGAGTTCCAGAAAAACATCTACTTCTGCTTCATTGACTACGCCAAAACCTTTGACTGTGGATCACAACAAACTGGAAAATCCTGAAAGAGATGGGAATATCAGACCACCTTACCTGCCTCTTGAGAAATCTGTATGCAGGTCAAGAAGCAACAGTTAGAACTTGTCATTGAACAATGAACTGGTTCCAAATTGGGAAAAGACTACATCAAGGCTGTATATTGTCACCCTGCTTATTTAACTTATATGCAGAATATATCATGCGAAATGCTGGGCTGGATGAAGCTGGAATCAAGATTGCCAGGAGAAATATCAATAACCTCAGATATGCAGGTGCTACCACCCTTATGTGGTGGTGTGAAAGTGAAGAAAACCAACAGAAAGTGAAGAGGAACTAAAGAGCCTCTTGATGAAAGTGTAAGAAGACGGTGAAAAGGCTGGCTTAAAACTCAACATTCAAAAAACAAAGATCATGGCATCTGGTCCCATCACTTCATGGCAAATAGACTGGGAAAATATAGAAACAGGGACAGATTTTATTTTCTTGGGCTCCAAAATCACTGCAGATGGTGACTGCAGCCATGAAATTAAAAGACACTTGCTCCTTGGAAGAAAAGCTATGACCAACCTAGACAGCATATTAAAAAAGCAGAGACATTACTTTGTCAACAAAGGTCCATCTAGTCAAATCTATGGTTTTTCCAGTAGGCATGTATGGACGTGAGAGTTGGACCATAAAGAAAGCTGACTGCCAAAGAATGAATGCTTTTGAAGTGTGGTGTTGGAGAAGACTCTTGAGAGTCCCTTGGACTGCAAGGAGATCCAACCAGTCCATCCTAAAGGAAATCAGTCCTGAATATTCGTTGGAAGGACTGATACTGAAGCTGAAACTCCAATACTTTGGCCACCTGATGAGAAGGGTTGACTAATTTGAAAAGACCCTGATGCTGGGAAAGATTGAAGGCAAGAAGAGAAGGGGATGACAGAGGATGAGATCATTGGATGGCATCACCGCCTCGACGGACATGAGTTTGAGCAAACTCCGGGAGTTGGTGATGAACAGGGAAGCCTGGTGTGCTGCAGTCCATGGAGTCACAAAGAGTCAGACATGACTGAGCGACTGAATTGAACTGAACTTGAAGCCTCAGGAGATCTGCTGTCAATGGGCTGTTTTGCCTTGCGGGGGAGGGGTGGAGCTGAGCAGATGCTCCTTTACTTTATATTGTTTTTCATTCTTATATTTGTTTAGTTTTTTATATTTTCTTCTTCTCATATATAACTGACATAAAGCAAGACTATAATCATCTCCCTTGTCCCGGTTTCCCCTCTTGGGCGTGGCCAGACTTCCTGACTGCTCAGAGGAGCATCACCCCTCCATCCAGGAAGCATCTATGTTCTCCACCTCTTGTACAGCCTTCAGCACATTTCACATGCCCTGAAATCATATTTAGACATGTGTGTACACATGCAGCTTCCCAAGTGGCTCTAGTGGTAAAGAATCCGCCTGCAATGCAAGAGATATGGGTTCCATCCCTGAGTTGTGAATATCCCCTGGAGAAGGGAATGGCAACCTATTCCAAAATTCTTGCCTGGTAAAATTTCATGGATAGAGGAGCCTGGTGAGTTACAGTCCATGTGGTTGCAAAGAGTCCAAGAAGACTCAATGACTGAATATACATATGCATACGTATATGCACATGTTTTGTGATACATAGCTGTAGATTTTTTGTTATTGTTGTTGCAATTTTATAAACATGAGATCATGTCATGAACAGGGCATCTTGCTTTTTCACCAGCCCTGACAAGTGCAAGTGGTCCTCCCCAGGGGCCTTAATCCTCTTACTTTCCTTCGCTCCTGGCTCCTGTGGGCATTTGGACTGACCACCCTTCTCTAGACTGGTGGATCCTCCCCTGTGAGTCTCAGACACTGGGGGACACAAGATATGACAAGGGGTCCTGGGATCTATGTGACCACCGGTTGGCAATCCTCTCTGTGAACTTTTTAAAAATATGAGAAAGACTCTTTTCTTCCTTTCTGGAAACTTTTTGGTTTCCTAGGGCTACTGCAACAAGTTAGCACAAGTTGCTGCTCAGTTGCTTCAGTCGTGTCCGACTCTGTGCGACCCCAGAGACGGCAGCCCCCCAGGCTCCCACATACCCGGGATTCTCCAGGCAAGAACGCTGGAGTGGGTTGCCATTTCCTTCTCCAATGCATGAAAGTGAAAAGTGAAAGTGAAGTCACTCAGTCGTGTCAGACTCTAGCGACCCCGTGGACTGCAGCCTACCAGGCTCCTCCGTCCATGGGATTTTCTAGGCAAAAGTACTGGAGTGGGGTGCCATTGCCTTCTGCACAAGTTAGGTGGCTTAAAATAACAGAGGTTTATTCTTCTCACAATCCTGGAGGCCCAAAGTGTGGAATTAAGGTGTCAGCAAGGCTGTGATGTCTGTGATGCTCCAATAGGGTCCATCCTTGCCTCCTTCAGCTTCTGGAGGCCCCTTAGCTTGTGGCCACTTAATTCTATCTCTGGCTCCACCTTCATGTGCTCATCTTCGCTCAGTTCTGTGTGTGCAACCCTCTCTGTCCTTTCTCTTACAAAGACACCTGTCACTGGACCGTGGGCCAACACTCCATCCAGGATGATTTCATCCCTAAACCCTTAACTAAATATGTCTGCAAAGACCATACTTCTAAATAGCATCACATTCTGAGGTAGACATGAATTGGGGATATTCTGCAGCCATTAAGGTTCTCTCTCATATCTTCCTGTCCTTATTTCATGGTGTCTTTTTCTAACGTGTTTATTGCATTAAGTGTATTTATTTGCTTTATCTTTTAGATTGGTGTTTGTTCACTGAACTTCTTGTGACTCACAGTGGGTCGATCCCTCATGTACCTTGTCATTAATCTGTGAGCCCCGTTTTACAGGACCCCCTTTTCCTGGGAGGATCCTGCTGCCTGGGTTGGGAGCTTCACCCAGAATAACTGCATTTGTTGCTGCTCAGGACCCTCCAGGCCAATCTCCTTTTGGGCACCAACTGTGTTAATTTCCAGGTTGGAGTTTTTGGACCTCAGAAATCATGCATATATGGGCTCAACACACAAGAAGTAAAGACGACATTTTTATTTCTCCCGTGGAGGTAGATATCAGCCTTGACTTTCCTCTTGCTGAAGGGTGGGTTTTCCTTGTCTACCCTTTGCTCCTAGGCTGCAGGCCACGTGGTCCTGGCTTTAGGGAAGTGTCTCAGCTCCAGCTCCTTACCTTGTACCACTCCAAAGTCTCATTCCTGGCCCAAGTGGGCATATAGACCAGCCTCCAGTTGGCCAGGTTCAATTCTCCATTTCTCTTTCTCTCAAACATCCAATCAATAGTCACATCAGCTCTGCCACTGAAGATTCAGAGACCCTTGAGTAAAGCATCTAATCATACAAATCCTTCCTCTCATCTGTCTTGCTAATTCTAACTTGTCCTTGATCCCAAATCACCTCCTCTAGGAAGACTTCCTGGATCCCACCAGCTCCATCTCTCATTGCTCCCAGACTGATACTTCTCAACCTTGGTCCTCTAGGAAGTTGAGATTGTGGACAGGTCATTACATTGTCCTGCATCTTATCTGATTACATCACAAGTGAGGTGGGGAGTAACAGAGGTGTTGGATGGGCCTGAACGCTGTAGAAATAAGTTGGATTTTAGCTGTAAGTGAAGATGCCTCACTGGTATTTTCTGCGGTTGGGCCACTCAGTCAGATGCCCACACTGAAAGTGTGCCTCTAGTTGTTAGGGGGAAAATGAAATGGAGGGCAGTGAAGAAGCAACACAGTATAGTGGTCGTGTGAAGCAACTGGAACATGCGTGAGTAACTGTGGGCGTGTAAAAGCTACACTCAAGGGTCTGACAGTTTCTTATACAACTAAACATAAACTACCCCATGATCCGGCAATTTCACACATAAGTATTTTCTCAACAGAAATGAAAGTTGACTCTATAAGACTTGTATGAGAATGTTGACCACAGCTTTCCCATAATAATCCCACACTGGAAGCAAACAATACGTCAATTAACTGGGGGATGAACAAACAGTAATCTGTTCAAGGGAGGTTTGCCTGGTGGCTCATCAGGAAAGAATTCACCTGCAATGCAGAAGATGCTTGCAGAAGGTACGGGTTTGATTCCTGGTCTGGGAAGATCCTTTGGACAGGGGAATGGCAATTCACTCCAGTATTCTTGCCTGGGAAACCCCATGGACAGAGGAACTCGGTGGGCCAGAGTTCATGGGGGTTGCCAAAGAGTCGGACACAACTAAACAACAAAGACATTCAAAATTAGATATCACCCACAATACAAACGAATGAACCATGTATCTACATAAACATGGATGCATCTCAAACACTGGATGCCGAGTGAAAGAAGCCAGGCACAAAAGAGTATCCACTGCAGATGCTGAAATAGGTTCAAGTAATCTATGAGGGCGTGCTGCATGGTGTGCTTCGGGCCATGGGGTCGCAAAGAGCTGGACGCGACTGAACTGAACCGAACTGAACCTATGAGGGGAAAAAGTCAGAAGCAGTTCCCTCTTGGGTGGGGGACATGGATATACTTAGAAGGGTATGAGGAAACCCTCTGAGGTGTATTTATTGCTTTTATTTTAACTGTTTGCAACACATAGCTGTTTGCATTTGCCAAAACTCATCGAACGACGCCCTTAAGATTTGTGCCTGTCGTTGTATATAAAATTTACCCAAAGGAATAAAAAAGAACCATAAACAAATGCTGAACCCCAGTTAATGCTAGCAATGCTGAAGTACTCAGGGCTGGTGAAGCACATTTGAAGCTTACTTTAGTACATTCTTAAAAAGATATATTAGTGGATGGAAAGAGAAATGGGTAAGTAGAGAGATATGTGATGGAGTAAGTACATATATTTATTGAAGAACTAGATAATGAATGTATGGGTATTCACTGTTCTTTCAAATTTGAAATTTTTCATTCCCCATATTAATCCCCAAAACACACATTTTGAACAAAAATCTAATATATTTGTTTTGGATTGATGACAATGTTAGTCACAGGAGACAAATGTGAGTAAATGGCTTCTGTGTTTTGCTTCACCAATATCCATTGTACGGAAAGCAGTCTCATAGGACTATAATAGGGTAAGATAAAGAGATTTTATAGTAACTTCATCAAGCTCAGGGTTTATTTTTTAGCTACTTCCCAAAGCAAGGTAAATGCTGACCTGTTTTAAAAACTATCTTCAGTGTTTTTTTAGTAGACAGTATCAATAATTACTCTGTAACACTATAGTTTCTTATTACTGTTTATTATAATTAAACTTTAATTGAAAGAAATAGATTCTGAACCCATGAATTTTTTGTGCATGGATTTTCTTTTGAGTGAAAATGAAAATTAAGGTGTCCTCTCATTCTGTAAAGTGTTTGATAACATTTTACAAATATGCAGTATCAAGACATGCATATGCCACCTTTTGATAATGTTTTAAATAATGGAACATTTTATAACAATCTGTAAACATTCTGTTTTTACAAATGTCCAATTTCAGTTTTTGCCCTTTCATATTACCTGATATTAAAGAGCATGGTAATATGAAAACATCCTGAGTGTACATCAGTGGGTGAATAGAATAAGAAACATATGCAGAATACTATTCAGCCCTAAAGAAGGAAAGAGATTCTGACATTAGCAGCAGCAGAGATAAACCTGGAGGACGTTACACTAAGTGGAAAGAGAGATACAGAAAAGCTAGCGAAATCTCACTTATGTGTGGAATCTAAAAAAGTCAGATTAACAGAGGCAGAATGTAGAACAATGGTTACCAGGGACAAGGTGGTGGGGAAATGGGGAGATGTTGTCAAAGGATATGACGTTTCAGTTCAATCCAGGGATACTCTGATGCTGTGGTTTGGGAAGGAAACAAGCTGGGGAAATTAAATGCTCAGAAAGGCTACCAAATATTTCTGAACATGCTTCTACTGATGACAACAGAGGTCACTGTTCCAGACAGACAGCCCAGAGAGAACCTCAGCTCCATGCTTCCTCTCTTACTCTGTTTGGTACACAATATTAGGAAACTCTACTTCTTTGGAAGATACAAGAAAGCCCCTTGGAAACTTTTCAGCTTTTCCAGCACACAACTCCCTTTGAGAATATGACTATCGCAGAAATATGCATGCACATACCCTGGAAATACTATATTCACTTACAGGGCTATATAGACCTCCTAAAATCCATCTCAGGACATCAGTGGACTCATGGCTTCAGGGTAAGAAGTGGCCTTGCAGCAGTAAGTCAGGTGATTCCTGCACTATGGGTTCCTGGTTCATACTCAGGGCTCCCCATTGGTGCCCCCCTCAAATGCCGGAGGTCCCCAGATAGACGAGAGAGTCCTCTGGAGGCAGACCAAGGAGTCTGAGTCCTGACAATGATGCCCACACTCATCTTCGTGGTCCCCTTTTCTTTCTATGACTCAGGAGTTCTGGGACCCCCATTGCAGGATCCTCAGAAGGTGACTATTGAAGCCTTTGAGGAAGGTGAAGTGCTGCTATATTCTCTGCTATTTGGATTGAACTCTTTTCAGAGAGTTGATTTTGGTCTAGGGTTTGCACCCTGAGGGGCTTCTGAACTAGGGCTCTGACAGGGGAGGGGTACTTCTCACAGGAGAAGCCAGGGGCAGAGAGGACTGAGCAGTTTATGGGAGAGAGAGAGTAGAGTCTGGCAGGGACAGGCATTCACAGTCTTGGGCACCACAAGACTCTCACTTTTTGAAACCCTCTCATTGTATATTTGTCTCTTTCTTATCTGGGAAGAATTCCCAGAGGCTTCTCTGTAAGTGAATGTTAGTCCCCTGTTTACCTCTCAACAATGGCTTTCTACTGAGTCCCAAATGCTTAATGTGGTGAAGGTAAGGAGCAGTGGCTGCGCTTTGCTGGAGCAGCCACGAAGAGATACCCCACGTCCAAGGTAAGAGAAACCCAAGTAAAATGGTAGGTGTTGCAAGAGGGCATCAGAGGGAAGACACGCTGGAACCATACTCACAGAAAACTAGTCAATCTAATCACACTAGGACCACAGCCTTGTCTAACTCAATGAAACTAAGCCATGCTGGTGGCTGGTGGGGCCACCCAAGACAGATGGGTCATGGTGGAGAGTTCTGACAGAATGTGGTCCACTGGAGAAGGGAATGGCAAACCACTTCAGTATTCTTGCCTTGAGAACCCCATGAACAGTATGAAAAGGCAAAATAATAGGATATTGAAAGAGGAACTCCCCAGGTCAGTAGGTGCCCAATATGCTACTGGAGATCAGTGGAGAAATAACTCCAGAAAGAAAGAAGGGATGGAGCCAAAGCAAAAACAATACCCAGTTGTGGATGTGACTGGTGATAGAAGCAAAGTCCGATGCTGTAAAGAGCAATATTGCATAGGAACCTGGAATGTCAGGTCCATGAATCAAGGCAAATTGGAAGTGGTGAAACAGGAGATGGCAAGAGTGCACGTCGACATTCTAGGAATCAGCGAACTCAAATGGACTGGAATGGGTGAATTTAACTCAGATGACCATTATATCTACTACTGTGGGCAGGAATCCCTCAGAAGAAATGGAGTAGACATCATGGCAACAAAAGAGTTCAAAATGCAGTACTTGGATGCAATCTCAAAAACGACAGAATGATCTCTGTTCGTTTCCAAGGCAAACCATTCAATATCACAGTAATCCAAGTCTATGCCCCAGCCAGTAACGCTGAAGAAGCTGAAGTTGAACGGTTCTATGAAGACCTACAAGACCTTTTAGAACTAACACCCAAAAAAGATGTCCTTTTCATTATAGGGGACTGGAATGCAAAAGTAGGAAGTCAAGAAACACGTGGAGTAATAGGCAAATTTGGCCTTGGAATATGGAATGAAGCAGGGCAAAGACTAATAGAGTTTTGCCAAGAAAATGCACTGGTCATAGCAAACACCCTCTTCCAACAACACAAGAGAAGACTCTACACATGGACATCACCAGGTGGTCAACATTGAAATCAGATTGATTATATTCTTTGCAGCCAAAGATGGAGAAGCTCTATACAGTCAACAAAAATAAGACCAGGAGCTGACTGTGGCTCAGATCATGAACTCCTTATTGCCAAATTCAGACTTAAATTGAAGAAAGTAGGGAAAACCACTAGACCATTTAGGAATGACCTAAATCAAATCCCTTATGATTATACAGTGGATGTGAGAAATAGATTTAAGGGACTAGATCTGATAGAGTGCCTGATGAACTATGGAATGAGGTTCATGACACTGTACAGAAGACAGGGATCAAGACCATTCCCATAGAAAAGAAATGCAAAAAAGCAAAATGGCTATCTGGGGAGGCCTTACAAATAGCTGTGAAAAGAAGAGAAGCAAAAAACAAAGGAGAAAAGGAACGATATAAACATCTGAATGCAGAGTTCCAAAGAATAGCAAGAAGAGATCAGAAAGCCTTCCTCAGCGATCAATGCAAAGAAATAGAGGATAACAACAGAATGGGAAAGACTAGGGATCTCTTCAAGAAAATTAGAGATACCCAGGGAACATTTCATGCAAAGATGGGCTCCATAAAGTACAGAAATGGTATGGACCTAACAGAAGCAGAAGATATTAAGAAGAGGTGGCAAGAATACACAGAAGAACTGTACAAAAAAGATCTTCATGAACCAGATAATCAAGATGGTGTGATCACTAACCTAGAGCCAGATATCCTGGAATGTGAAGTCAAGTGGGCTTTAGAAAGCATCACTACGAACACAGCTAGTGGAGGTGATGGAATTCCAGTTGAGCTATTTCAAATCCTGAAAGATGATGCTGTGAAAGTGCTGCACTCAATATACCAGCAAATTTGGAAAACTCAGCAGTGGCCACAGGACTGGAAAAGGTCAGTTTTCATTCCAATCCCAAAGAAAGGCAATGCCAAAGAATGGTCAAACTATCGCACAATTGCACTCATCTCACACGCTAGTAAGGTAATGCTCAAAATTCTCCTAGCCAGGCTTCAGCAATACATGAACCATAAACTTCCAGATGTTCAAGCTGGTTTTAGAAAACGCAGAGGAACCAGAGACCAATTTGCCAACATTTGCTGGATCATCAAAAAAGCAAGAGAGTTCCAGGAAAACATCTATTTCTGCTTTATTGACTATGCCAAAGCTTTTGACGGTGTGGATCACAATAAACTGTGGAAAATTCTTCAAGAGATGGGAATACCAGACCACCTGACCTGCCTCTTGAGAAATCTGTATGTAGGTCAGGAAGCAACAGTTAGAACTGGACATGGAACAACAGACTGGTTCCAAATAGGAAAAGGAGTATGTCAAGGCTGTATATTGTCACCCTGCTTATTTAACTTATATGCAGAGTACATCATGAGAAACGCTGGGCTGGAAGAAGCACAAGCTGGAATCAAGATTGCCAGGAGAAATATCAATAACCTCAGATATGCAGCTGACACCACCCCTATGGCAGAAAGTAAAGAGGAACTAAAAAGCCTCTTGATGAAAGTGAAAGAGGAGAGTGAAAGAGTTGGCTTAAAGCTCAACATTCAGAAAACAAAGATCATGGCATCTGGTCCCATCACTTCATGGGAAATAGATGGGGAAACAGTGGAAACAGTGGCAGACTTTATTTTTGGGGGCTCCAAACTCACTGCAGATGGTGACTGCAGCCATGAAATTAAAAGATGCTTACTCCTTGTAAGAAAAGTTATGACCAACCTAGATAGCATATTGGAAAGCAGAGATATTACTTTGCCAACAAAGGTCTGTCTAGTCAAGGCTATGGTTTTTCCAGTGGTCATGTATGGATGTGAGAGTTGGACTGTGAAGAAGGCTGAGCGCTGAAGAATTGATGCTTTTGAACTGTGGTGTTGGAGAAGACTCTTGAGAGTCCCTTGGACTGCAAGGAGATCCAACCAGTCCATTCTGAAGGAGATCAGCCCTGGGATTTCTTTGGAAGGAATGATGCTGAAGCTGAAACTCCAGTACTTTGGCCACCTCATGCGAAGAGTTGACCCATTGGAAAAGACTCTGGTGCTGGGAGGGATTTGGGGGCAGGAGGAGAAGGGGACGACAGAAGATGAGATGGCTGAATGGCATCATTGACTCGATGGACATGAGTTTGAGTGAACTCCAGACGTTGGTAATGGACAGGGAGGCCTGGAATGCTGCGATTCATGGTGTCGAAAAGAGTCGGACATGACTGAGCGACTGAACTGAACTGAAGGCTGTGAATGCCTGTCCCTGCCAGAGTCTTCTCTCTTGTGTGTGTCTGTCTCTGTCTCTCTCCATCATAAACATTGCTCAGAACACCCACCCTGGCTTCTCCTGCTTACTGTGAGAAGTGCCTCTCCCCCAGCACAGCCCTGGTTCAGGAGCCCCTCATTTCCTCAGGATGGTCACTCCAGATCATGGTCCACTCTCTGAAAAGGGTTTAATCCAAATATTGGAAAATACAACAGCAAGGCACCCTTGCAGAGCTTAAATTGTCGCCTTTGAGAGGGTCATACAGTGAGGTTCCCAGAACTCCCTTGTCATATCCTGTGTCCCTGTTGCCGGAAGGGGGACCCCTTCCAGGGCCCGAAACTGGGCTCTTGTCTAACACTTGGAAATGAATTGTCCGAGGAGATACATGTGCTGACAAAGCAAGGGATTGTATTGGGAAAGGGCACCAGGTGGAGAGGAGTAGGGTAAGGGAAACCAGGAGAACAGCTCTGCCGCGTGGCTCGCAGTCTCGGGTTTTATGGTGATGGGATTAGTTTCCGGATGGTCTTTGGCCAATCATTCTAATTCAGAGTCTTTCCTGATGGCGCACGCATTGCTCAGCCAAGATGGATGCTAGCGAGAGGGATTCTGGGAAGTGGACGGACACGCGGTGTCTCCTTTTGACCTTTCCTGAACTCTTCTGGTTGGCGGTGGCTTATTAGTTCCCTATTCCTTATCAGGATCTCCTGTCATAAAACAACTCATGCAAATGGTTACTATGGTGCCTGGCCAAGGTGGGCGGTTTCAATCAGTGTGCTTCCCCTAACATCCGCAGTGTCTGAGACTTGCAGGGGAGCGTCCACTGATCTAGAGAAAGGAGATCAGTGCAAACGCCCACAGGAGCCAAGAGGGAAGGAAATAAGTAAAGAAGATGGAGAGGACTAGGGCCCACGGAGAGGACCAGCTGCACGTGTCAGCGGTGGTGGAAAAGCAAGATGCTGTGTGCATGACACAGTCTCATGCTTATAAAACAGAAAAAAGATACAGATACACCCTACAAACACATGTGCATGTATGTACACACAGGTCTACATATGATATCAGAGCATGTGAAATGTGCTGAAGGCTTCACATGAGGTTGAGAACATGGATGTTTCCTGGATGGAGGGGTGGACGCTCCTGTGAGCAGGCAGGAAGCCTGGCCACGCTGAAGAGGGGAAACTCAGCACATGTTGAGATAATTATAGTCCTGCTTTATGTCAACTATACATAAGAAGAAGAAAATATAGGAAACTACACAAAGATTTTGGAGAAGACAATAGCAGCCCACTCTAGTACTCTTGCCTGGAAAATCCATGGACAGAGGAACCTGGTAGGCTGCAGTCCATGGGGTCGCTAAGAGTCGGACACGACTTCACTTTCACTTTTCACTTTCATGCATTGGAGAAGGAAATGGCAACCCACTCCAGTGTTCTTGCCTGGAGAATCCCAGGGGCGGGGAAGTCTGGTGGGCTGCCGTCTATGGGGCCGCACAGAGTCAGACACGACTGAAGCGACTTAGCAGCAGCAGCAGCAACACAAAGATATAAATGGAAAACAATATAGAGGGCATAGCCGCTGCTCATCTCCAGTCAGTCCCCCACCAAGGGAACATAGCCCAGTGATACCAGATCTCCTGAGGTTTCTAAAGGAGCAGGAAATCTGGAGTTTCGTGTGAAATTAAAACACTGCAGCTTCCAAACCCTTAGCGAAGAAACAATACTTATTCCACACCATTTCTTCCAGAAAACACTGTGAGGGAAAACTAAACACATCAGGGGACCACCTTCAGTACAAACCAATTTGTAACCCCCGATCTAGAGCAAATCAAGCTTGCGTGTACTCATGTCCAGAGTGGGGCCAGGGCCTTCTGGGTCCTCTGTGAGGGGGGCGGAGACAGGTAGCTGGCATGACTGTGTTTTGTTTCAGACCCTCTGAGGAGCCTTTCACATGCTTTTATTCATTTAACTGACACAAATCAGGTATTAAGCCCATTGCACAGATGAAGAAACTGAAGCTCTGATGAATAACTTGCCCAGGATCATGCAGCTCTAAAGTGTCTCCTCCAGGCCCCACAGCCTCCTTGTAACTCTGATGTCCATCTCCCCTCCTCCTTCTTTGCCCTTCCGGCAACTCCTCCTCCTTCCTCTGTCCCGGCCATGACTTTCTCGGCTCACTGTCTTCCAGTCCACATGCCTGGCTGCCGGGCAGGCAGAGCTCAGCCACATCCAGGCTGTGCTCTGATGGGGGCACCATGTCCAGGCTCACAGACTAGAGTGGAGGAGGGGCTTCTGGGAGACTCAGGTAAAGCTGCTGCTTTCTAAGTGGGGGAACTGAGGCCCAGAGAGGGCACAGGCCTTACCCAGGATCACACAGCAGGAACCTCATCCTGTCCTTCTCCAAGCTCTGGTTCTGTAGTGTTAAGTGGATCCAAAGTTATTATTTAGACTTAGGTGTAAATCGCAGAGTCATTTTAACAGTAAATTGGGAACAAATTCAGGAACAGTCAGAGTGACATCCCAGCCTCTCTCATGGCCCACTGGGAGGCCAGCAGGTTCCAGGGTTCCACTGACAATTGGGGCTCAAGGATCTTTGTGAGTCCAGGAAGGTTCTTGGGCTTAGCTTTGTGTTTCTCTTTCCAGCCTCAGCCTGTCCCGGGGTTTATTATCAGCAAAGGTGACAGGGCCCTGATGGCAGGAAGCTGGCTGGGGCTCAGACTGCTGGCCCTTCAGCTCTGGGGGCCTCTCAGCAAACAGGCCCTTGGAAACAGGGCAGCTGTCCCTGAGGGGGACAGCTGGGAGGGGCCTCACTCCCCCGACACACTGGATCCTGGAGGAGCCCCTGTGTGAGCAGGACTGCAGCCCTGGCTGGAGGGACTGTCTTGGGCAGGTGGCCTGGGCAATTCCATGGTTTCCAGGGTCCCTGCCACTCTGGCCATGTGTCCCTGTCACAGCTCTGAAACCTCTTCAGGTCCCTGTTCTCCTCTCTCTGTTCCAGTCCAGGCCCCTCCTCCATGGGAAGGTTGGCTCCATGCCTGCATCCCTTCTGGGTCAGAAGACCCCTACTGGGCTGCCTCAGGGCCCCTGGGACCCTGGGATACCCCCAGTCATCCCCACTCTGACCCTCACCCCCACCCCAGTCCCAGCATCCTCAGGGCTGCCCCCTCCCAGGGGTCCTGTAGGTGCCTCCTATTTCAGCTCCTTCCCTTAAAAGGGGGCTGATCATCCGTCCATCCCCACCCCCTCCCTGGGATGTCCTGAAAGGCTCCACATCAGCATCAGTCACAGCATCCTTGTTCATTTCCAGTTCCTTATTCCCAGCTTGGAAGCTGCTAACTAGTCTCACAGGCCAGGAGAATCCTCACAGGTAGGACTACTCCTAGATCTTTCCAGACTCCCAGCTGGATGGCAGATTTGGAGCTTAAGAGCCAAACATTATGTCAATTTACTCTGTGATTCCTCCAACACACTTCACCTTGGAGTCATGCTGGCGGAGAGGATTCACAACAGTCCCTGCTTCCCATGTCATCTTGTCTCCACGGCCTTGCTCTCATCCCATGGCTCCTCCCAGTTCACCCCTGAAGCTTCCGGGTGGGTCTGTTTCCCCTCAGATGGCAGCTCCTTCTAGTGATGCTGCAGGCAGGAGGGGCCGGGACACATATGTCTTCAGGTTGCTGTGGAAGGAGGCTGTGGCCCTAAAGGGGTGTTCTGAGTCCCAGAGTCCCGAGCTTTGGTCCTGGGCTCCCACCCACAGGCCCTGCTGACATGTGGGCTGTACAGCCAAATGCTCAAAGCCACAGCTTTGGCATTGTTACCTGAGTTCCCACTCCTATCCATGGAACCTCGTGGTAGACATTTGGTTCCCTGAGCCTTATTTTCTCTTTTGTCAAATGGTAAGCAGTACAATGTACAATTGCTATTCTGAAAACTTGGGGGTCAGATCTTCTCCAGAATTCAGAATTTTTCTGCTTCAGACAGGTGACATGGTGCATCTGCTGTATATGACATCACACCACTCTGGGGTCTGAAAGCACCTTGTGATCAAGCATAGTAACATTTCTGCAACTGACTTTTTGAAGTTTAACAGTAAGTGAAATAAATAAAGATCATAACTTGTCTCATGTTCATTCAGGTCAAATGTTATTATCAAACAAATTTTTAAAACTCTTTTGCATATTTCACAGCTTTGAAGGTTAGGATTATAGATAAGGACCATCCTACCCCGTGTCTCTGACAGTAATGGCAAAAAGTTCAAAGAGATAAGTAATGTCCATGGTTTGATGCCAGACCCAAGCCAGCTGTGAGCTTTGGGATAAGACAAGTCTTGTGGCAAAGTCAAGGGTGATGGGTGGGGAGAACCATTCTGGAGCAGCTGTGCTGTTACCCAAGTGTCTGGGCCGTTGGTTTCAACTCTGCAGATCCTGAGCCTCAGCTGACACTGAACCCTGAACTTTTTCTACTTGTCTGACTCAATCCACCTCCTGAGCTCCTTCAAGAAGACCACAGCCATCCTGATGTCAGTGATCCACATGACCGCGTGATCGTCCTCAGGCCTGGGCTCTGTGACCATCATGGGCTACTTCTTCCGCCTGCTGCAGCTGCTCTCCACTTGTGTGGCCTTATCCCTGGTGGCCAGTGAGAAAGCCTGGAGAGCAGACGTAAGCAACTGGTCCATGTTCATCTGGTGCTTCTGCTTCGTCGTGAATCACTTTATTGTCCTAGTTGAGGTATGTGAACTCCAGGAGCAATTTTCTTTGTCCTGGGACAACTTTCTCATCACCTATACCTGCTTCTCTGCCCTCGCCTGCCTCTCAGCTTCCATCATGTACCCCATCATCCATCTTCAGCTGTTGAGTTATGGCACCCAGCAGAACCATGCTATCGCCGCCACTGCGTTCTCCTTTATTGCTTCAGTGGTTTACGCCATGGAAACAATCTGGACCTGTGTCAACACTAGTGAGTCTTGCTCCTTTATCGGCCTGCTCAAAAAGCTAGAGATCATTGTGGCCTGTTGCATCCTTGCCTTCATCAGCAACACCTTCCTGTACATGCACCAGCAGGCCCTGGTGTGGTGTGTGGCCGTGTACTCCATTTGCTTCATCCTGGGGGTCATATCCTTATTGCGGCATCGGTGTGATTGTGATGAGAGTCTACCCTCCTCCCATTTTGTGTTTGGGCAGACTGTGCTCTCCGTCCTCCTCTACACCACTGCTGCTGTCCTCTGGCCTCTCCATCAGTTCAATGAGCAGTTTGGCGGGAATCCCCAGCGGTCCAGAGATGCAAGCTGCAATGCTGGGTATAGCGTGTGCATCTGGGACCAACAACTGGCTGTGGCCACCCTGACAGCCATCAACCTGCTGATTTACATGGTTGACCTGGTGATCTCGGCCTCCCGGATCTGAGGCTCTGCCCAGAGGCTCCTGATTCCCTCTTCTCACTGGAGGTTTCTTTACCGAGCTCTGACATTCTCTGACGTCTCCTTCCTGGCTCCCTCTCTCCTCTCATCCTGCCCCACTCATCTCTCTATCCTTTCTGTTTCCTTCCCTCCTTCTGCTCTGTTTGTCTCCTTCCTGTTTTGTGTGGTTGCCCACACCCTGTTTTGCCTGTTTCTCATTTTTTCCTCATTTTATACTTTTTGTCCCTTTTGGGGTCATTCTTAGTTTTCTCATCTCCTGTGTCCTGACCACCTCCCCCCATCTTCCTTCTTCTGATCCATCAGGACCTGAGACTCCTTCCTTCTTTGCCCATCGCCCCTCCCCCTTCCTAAGGTGCTGACTCCACAGCACACAGCCCTCTGTGCAACTGTTCACACCCTGGGCCTTTGGAGGGGCCTCGTTGCCAAAGCGTGTCTGTCCCCCTGGGTGCCCTAGTTGGTGTGTGTATGTGTGCTTGGTAGGGAGGAGGAGGGGGGTTGTAGCTAGGGATTGGGCCACCTTTCTCCCTGTGTAAGGTGGTATACAGTGTCCCTCCTCTTTAAGGTAAAAGAAAAACTCAGGAGGTCAATAACTCCAGTGAGTTGCAAGCTTAAAGCAGAGACCTTGGATCCAGAGGCCCTATCTGATGCTCAGTCCTACCTGAGATTGGCTCCAGAATATTGTGGACTCATTAAATACCTGCTGCCTAGAGCTCATTTTAAAGCTAGTGAAGGGTAGATGACTTCCAGTCCAACTGCTCTCTGGGGAATCAAAAACTGAACTGGCAAAGAGCTGCAGTTTCTTGAAGACAATACTCCAGAGTATTTCAGAGGTGCAGAGATGTGACCCACCGTCCTCAGTGCTAAAAACAGCAGGTCCTGCCTCTGCAGGGAGAACATGGACACTGCCAGCCTTGAAGTTGGTGTTAGACTCGGTACAGTTTCTGTTCTTTTTTTATCACAAAGGTAAAAATTACTGTGTGGCCTTATTCTTAAGGGGGAAGTGCCTTTCAACCCTTTTTAGATTAGCAGGTGGGTTGGTTGAGTGGGTATCATTGCTTCAATAGTCAGAGTATTAATGCTTGCTTTCCTTGACTGTGCTTTGCACAGACAAGTTTCTGTGTGCCAGTTGCTTTCTACTGCTGTTTCTGCTTCTCTAGGACTCACATATAATGTGATCTATATGTGTGCTCGCTCAGTCACTTCAGTCGTGTCTTACTCTTGGCTACCCCATGGACTGTAGCCTGCTAGGCTCCTCTGTCCATGGGATTCTCCAGGCTAGAATACTGGAGCAGGTTGCCATGACCTCCTCCAGGGGAACTTCCCAACCCAGGGATTAAACCTACATCTGTTATGTCTCCTGCATTGGCAGGTGGGTTCCTTACCACTGCTGCTGCTGCTACTGCTAAGTCGCTTCAGTCGTGTCCGACTCTGTGTGACCCCAGTGACAGCGGCCCACCAGGCTCCTCTGTCCCCGAGATTCTCCAGGCAAGAACACTGGAGTGGGTTGCCATTTCCTTCTCCAATGCATGAAAGTGAAAAGTGAAAGTGAAGTCGCTCAGTCATGCCCGACTCTTAGCGACCCCATGGACTACAGCCCACCAGGCTCCTCCATCCATGGGATTTTCCAGGCAAGAGTACTGGAGTGGGGTGCCATTTCCTTACCACTAGTGCCACCTAAATGTGTAAAAAATTTTTAAATTCCCTGGAGCTTCTGGTTCCCATAAGTCCCTGCTCTGTATCATAGAGAGAAGCCTTCTCCTGCATCTGCAATGTACTTTTTATTTTTTTTTTATTTTTTATTTTTTTTTTGCAATGTACTTTTTAAAACCTCAGTAGAAAGATAGAAAAACCCCTGCAAAATAACATAATCTAATTGACTCAAATTTGTCTAGAGTTCAGAAGCAACTAAGTAGATTTCCATTCTCACCCAAACAACCCTCTCTGCAAACCTGTCTCACTGTCTCCCAATTTCCACATTGGCCAGAGCCTAGGAGCTTGGCCCAGCCATGGAAAAGTAGCCTACGGGTCCTACCCCATTGCCCAGTACCCTGTCCCCTAGCTTTTAAAGGGCCCCTGTCAGAACCTGGATGCCTTTCCGTAAAGCTGTGCGCCTGTGTGCATGCTCTGTGTGTGTTCCAGGCCACGGGTGCACTGACACCAGCAGCCCTTTACAGTAACTGGTGGCTAAAGTCTTCTGTCTTCAGACACAGAGTCTCAGAGCCCAGCATCCTGGCGTCACCAGGGCCAGAGGAGCCAGGCAAGCAGAGCTGCGGGATAGGGGAGGGGAGGGGAGGAACCCCCATGGCTGCCCCTCAGTCCTGTACTGGGAGGAAGCATGAGCTCTTCATGCAGTGGAAGGTGGGGTGGTGTGGGAGGGCTCCCAGGAGGTGCTTTCCATGATCAGAAAATCATAAAAAGTGATGAAACGAAACTCAAATTTGAAGGCAAGACAAGAAAAATTTCAACATAAAAAATTTTCTCTGCCCTTTGGCCCTCCTCCTCCTCTAGTATCCATTGTACATCTGCATTGTGTTAAGCAGCCCTCCTCAAAGGAGGGTTTGGCCAAAAAGATCAATTTTTCTTCTAGTGCCAGCCATGCAACTCCTTAGAAGATAACACTGCTTACCTACTCATGATTTGATTAATGTCACTACTTATTATTAATTTATTCTGCTTATTTTATAAGATTGTTATTTCTTACATTAATGAATGTGTGATTTAGGCTGTGGTTAAAAAAAATAATGATGATGATGACCAAATACTTGAAATGACTGGCCTGATATATAGTCTATAAGATCTATATGATTATAATAGCGTGACTCTGGCTATGGGAAGAAGCAAAGGAGGGAACCATTTCCTGGAGCTGACAGACTAGTAAGACAGGTGGCCCAGAGGATTAAGGCTACTGTTACCAGGACTAGGTGAGTAATTGCACACCGAGTGGTCAGTCAGCAAAATCCTTTCCTGACTTGGGAATGAACATTTCTAGACTTCTGGAACAATTGGTCAAAAATGCTTTCCAAACCTTGCTGGAAATTAAGAGGGAATTGGAAGGCATTGTGTAATAAAGAATGTTGCCCACCACCCAGTTCTACAAGCATTAAGTCATTAGTCACTCCAGTCACTGATCTACAATCCACCCTGAAAGGAATTCAGGGCGAATGTCATGATGCGGCCCTTTGTGCTCTGGGAAAATTGGCAGAACCAGCCCTCAGATACTTATGTGTTTTCAGGAGAATTTTTTATAAACATGGTACCTTGCATCTTCCCATACTTAGAAAAGCACTGAAACTATTAACCATGGTATCTGGTCCTTTCGAAAAGCAGTAAATTTGTCAAGATGTGAGCTTGGTTGCGTGTATCCCTTCACCAAAGTCACATACACACTGCCCTCAACGCCTAACCGCTTTGGAACAGTTTTCACAGCTTTCTGAAATTGTCTTCCTGGTTATAATTCTTATGTTGGCTTGAATAAAATTTTCCATTTCTTTCTTGACTACTGATCAATTTTTTCCATAGATATAAGCAAGTATGCATTTATCTCCATAAGTTCGGTGCAGGGAATCTCAGAGTCCTACGTTTTCCTGAATCAAATTGAACACAACCTTGGGACCTCACTTCCCAGGAGGCTGGAGATGCCTCTGTGCTTTAGTGAAAGACCTGTACAGGGTGGGCTCACACAAGGGGCTCACCGTCCAAGCCTGTGGTTCATAGCGGCGGCTGCTGCATCCCTCCTATTGGAGGGTGAAGGGTCATTTGTCACAATTCCAAGGTTGGTCCAGTCCCCTCACTGTGGAGCTCAAAAGAGGGTAGAAAGGTCCTCTGCTTAGTCCCACCCTCTCGCCATACAGGAGGAGCAGCTGGACCCCAGGGAGGGGCAGGACGTGTCCAGAGTCACCCTGCGTGTGGCAGAGTCAGAGTCAGGACCAGGTGCCCTGTCCCCAGGCTGGCTGTCCGTTCACGGCCCCACGCTGCTTGTGACAAGTGTGGTGGCAGCATCCTCCAGGCTGGGATTCTGCCCCGTCCACCCTTGTTCTGCACAAACCTGCCCCGTCCCCCCAAGGAGGGCACTCACTGCTGCTGAGTCTGTTTCCTCATCTGCTAGATGGGGGAGGGATGCCAGAGACCCCTGGTCCCTCCCAGCCCCCCTCTTTCCGGGGCCCCTGGACTTGCCAGTCCTGGAGACTCAGACGTGGAGATGGAAGCCGGCTCCCTCCCCTCTGTCCACCCTCTCTGCTTGCTTCCTCTTGGCTGCTGGGTCCTGTTTATTGGTCACATCCTCCCTGATTACACAGACCTTCCTTCCCATGACCTCTGCTTGGTGGGGAACGTGTTTCTCTCTTGTAACATGAGTTTCCTCAGTCACTTCCCAGGGGTCCAACTCTCCAGTGATTTTTGTCAAAAACCCAAACTGCTTCCAGGTGCCCCTACAGTTTGAGGTGTCCCAGACTTCCTTGTTCCTGCACATTCTTCCTTTCCACTTCTTTGGAGTCCAGTTCAGCAGCCATTTGTAAGAAGCCATTACTTTCCAGGCTTCCCTAATGGTTCAGTGGTAAAGAATCTGCCTGCCAATGCAAAAGACACGGTGGTTCAATCCCTGATCCCGGAAGATCACACATGCCTTGAAGCAACTAAGCCTGTGCACCAGAACTACTGAACCTGTGCTCTAGAGCCCAGGAATCAAAACTACTGAAGTCTGAGTTCCCTACAGCTGGTGCTCTGAAACAGAAGTCATCACAAGGGAGAAGCCCAGGCAAGGCAACTAGAGAAAAGCCTCACAGCAACAAAGACGCTGCACAGCCATAAATAAATAAGTAAATAAAATTATAAAAAAAAAAATCACCTGACTTACTCCTCCAAGGCCAGCTTCCTACTCTAAGCCCCATGAATCCACTGATGTCCTGGAATGGGGTCTAAGAGGTCTACCAAAGCCTTGTAAATGAATGCAAGATTTCCAATGTAGGTACATTTGTCTTTCTAGGATAGTCATGTTTTCAAGGGGATTTATGTGCAGAAAAGGTAAGAGTTCCCAAGGGACTCTCATAACTTCTGAAGAAGTAGGATCTCCTAAAATTGCTGAATCAAACAGTGTAAGTGAGGGAGTATGGATTTGAGAATCTCTCTGGGTTGTCTGTCTGGAGCACTGACCTCCCTTGGCCTCAGGAGAAGCACGTTCAGAAACATTTGGTAGCTTTTCTGAACATTTAATGTCCCCAGATGATCTCCTTCCCAAACTACAACATCAGAGCATCCCTGGGTGGAGGGACCATTTTAGAACTTTAGTTCAGTTCTCTGCCTCGTACCCTAACTCTGGGCTCATCCATCATTTCCCAGAGAGAGCTCTGTACAGTGCTCCTCAGAGTGTGGTTTGTGGATTAGTGCGGATTGCAAATTGTTCCTTGTTCACAATGAGATGAAGTACAGAAAGTGAGAGGGAGTATTTAGAAACTTTTAGAATCCCAGGGAAGGGGGAGCCTGGTGGGCTGCCATCTATGGGGTCGCATAAAGTTGGACATGACTGAAGCGACGAAGCAGCAGCAGCAGCAGCAGCAGCAGCAGGGCAACTTGACATTGTACAAAGATCCAAGAGTATGATGAGAGTCAGCAAATTGGAGGGTAAGTTTACTGTAGCAGTGGCAGGACAGGCATGACCCAAATGAAGGAGGCTGGGCTAGAGAATCAATGCTCTGCTCCCTTAATCAAGAATGTTTTGCCAAAAACAAAAATAAAGTTAGTAAAACTAAATAGTGGGCTTAGTGAAGATGTAAAAATTGTGAACTACACAAAAACTAATATGTTAAATTATTGTCTTTTATTTTGTGATAATATGGGAGCTAATTGTCAACAACTATTGTTTCATACAGGGCTTCCCTGATAGCTCAGTTGGTAAAGAATTCACCCACAATGCAAGAGACCTGGGTTCGATCCCCAGGTTGGGAAGATCCCCTGGAGAAGGAAAGGCTACCCACTCCAGTGTCCCGGCCTAGAGAATTCCATGGACTGTATAGTCCATGGGGGTTACAAAGAGTCAGACACAACAGAGCGACTTTCACTTTCACACTTTCATTGTTTTATACAAAGTAAAAACGTAATTGAGGGGATGCTCCTATAAAAGTAGTCAAACTATGGAAGAAATGCCTGCAGTTTCTGCAAGATAATTTGATTACAACTTTTTAGACATGCCAACTGACAATTAGATTAGCTTATCTATCCTATAACTTCAGGACTTTAATGATTTATAACTTGCATTCTATTAAAAAAAGATACTATGCTTTTTATTAGTTTTTTTTCATGTTGTATCATTTTTATTAAATTCACCATTCTATGAACATATGTCAGATTAATCTTTCTCAACCAGTCCATTCTGAAGGAGATCAGCCCTGGGATTTCTTTGGAAGGAATGATGCTAAAGCTGAAACTCCAGTACTTTGGCCACCTCATGTGAAGAGTTGACTCATTGGAAAAGACTCTGATGCTGGGAGGGATTGGGGGCAGGAGGAGAGGGGACGACAGAAGATGAGATGGCTGGATGGCATCACTGACTCGATGGACGTGAGTCTGAGTGAACTCTGGGAGTTGGTGATGGACAGGGAGGCCTGGCGTGCTTCGATTCATGGGGTCACAAAGAGTCGGACACAACTGAGTGACTGAAGTGAACTGAACTGAAATGAAACTTATTTATTTATTTTAAACAGTTACAAGATGTTTGTTTGTTTATTTATTTTGTTTTTATTTGGCCCCTCCACACAGTATGTGAAGTGAAAGTAAAAGTCGCTTAGTCGTGTCAGACTCTTTGTGACCCCATGGACTACACAGTCCCTGGCATTCTCCAGGTCAGAATACTGGAGTGGGAAGCCTTTCCCTTCTCCAGTAGGAAGCCTTTCCCTTCTCCAGGGGATCTTCCCAACCCAGGGATGGAACCCAGGTCTCTGGCATTGCAGGTGGATTCTTTACCAGCTGAGCAACAAGTATGTGGGATCTTAATTCCCAAACCAGGGGTAGAACTTGTGCCCCCTGCATTGGAAGTGCAGAGTCTTAACCATTGAGCCAACCATCGGGGAGTCCTATGAAACTTTATTTTAAAAATTAAATAATTACCCTTCTCAAAAATCTCAGACATTTTTTGAAAGAACAGTTGGAAAGATCCCCTGGAGGAGGGAATGGCTACAGACTGCAGTATTCTTGTCTGGAGAATCCCATGGACAGCAGATAGTCAAACTTAAGCACAGTGTTAAGTGGTAGGGTCAGAACTTGAACTCATGACTATTTGATTATAAAGTTCATGGCTTCCTGGTTGTTCCATGCACTCTGCCCAGAGAGATGAATTTCTCAGACCAGACCCTGACATCTAACATAAGAAAGAGAAGCCACAGAACTTGTCACTCTGTCTGGGGCTCGTCCTTCAGGATTTGTGTGTAAAGAATCCCATGAACCAATCTCATGGAGACTGGTGGGCTACAGTCCATGGAGTTGCATAGAGTCGGACACGGTTGAGCAACTAACACTATTCCCGTATCTGTCTTTGCAAAATATTTTGGCCTATTTTTTGCAATCAAACTGTGCCATTTGAATTTAATGATCTATTTCTTATATTAACTTTCACTTTTCCAACTATTGATTTACACAATTTATACATTTTTCCAAAAGAGCACAAGTACTGATTAGGTGGATTCACTGCATCTAAATCATTTATCTCTTATATGAATTTCATTTTTGTAAAATAGTAGCCATTCTCATAGACTTATAATGCCTTGAAGCAAGGCTTAGAGGGTAAAATACCAAATTAAAAATTTTAGAGTTCCATGGTATCTAAAGAAATTATTAAAAATTATCACGTTTAAATCAGTAAGATAACTAAAACATCTTAGGAAGTTTAGTTGATATTCAACTGGGTTGTCTATTATTAAGTTGTATAACTTCTTTCTACATTCCAGTTACTAGAGATAAAAAATAAAATCTTTGTTATAGTTTTAAAAAGTTTCCAGAAAAACTTGCTGACCTTCTGCCCTAGAGAAGGGAGATCACATGGATCCCAGGACCACTTGTCATGTCCTGTGATCCTAGTGTCTGAGGCTCACAGGAGGCTCACTGATCACCACAGAGATCATCACAGAGAAGGGTGTTCAGTCCAAATGCCCACAGGAGCCAGGAGGGAAGGAAATGAGTAAAGGAGATGGAGAGAACTAGGGTCCCTGGAGAGGACCAGCTGCACCTGTCAGGGGTGATGGAAAAGCTAGATGCTGTGTGATGATACGGTCTCAAGTTTATAAAATTGAAAATATCTATATGTGTGCCCTACACACATGTACATATGTGAAATGTGTTGAAGGCTGTACATGAGGTTGAGAACATGGATGCTCCCTGGATGGAGGGGTGGACGCTTCTATGAGCAGGCAGGAAGCCTGGCCACACCAAAAAGGAGAAACTGGGCACATGTGAGATGATCATAATCCTACTTTGTCAATTATACATGAGGAGAATAAAAATATAGAAAACCAAACAAAGATGAGGATCAAGAATAATATAGAGTAAAGGGCATAGCAGCTGATCTTATGAGCTAGAAGAGCTAAAAGAGCTAGAAATCTGGATTTTCATGTGAGATGAAAACACTGTGCATCTACCAAACACTTGAGGAAGAAACACAGCTGATCCGACACATCTCTTCCTGAAAGCACTGCGAAGGAAAAACCAAACACACAGGCAGATCACATCCAGGACGTACAAGTGTGCAGCCTCTGGTCTGGAGCAAATCAAGCTTGCGTGTGCTTATGTCCAAAGTGGAGCCAGGGACTTCTGGGTTTTCTTTCAGGGGGAGGGGAACAGGTAGGTTGTATGGATCCAGGGTGCCACGTGCCAGGCCCTCTGAGGAGCCCTTCACATAGTTTCATTCATTTAACTGATATATAGGGGCTTCCCTGGTGGCTTAGAGGGTAAAGCGTCTGCCTGCAATGCGGGAGACCTGGGTTCCATCCCTGGGTTGGGAAGATCCCCTGGAGAAGGAAATGGCAACCCACTCCATTACTCTTGCCTGGAAAATCCCATGGACGGAGGAGCCTGGTAGGCTACAGTCCATGGGATCACAAAGAGTCGGATACAACTTTGTATAGTTTGTTTGTATAGTAGGTATTCAGCCCATTGCACACATGTGAAAATGGAGGCTCTGTAAAGTAACTTGCCAGTTTCCTCCACACCCCACAGACTCCTTGTCCCTCTGAGTGTCCATCTCCCCTCCTTCTTCTCTGTCCTTCCGGCACCTCCTCCTTCCTTCCTCTGTCCAGGCCATGACCCTTCTGGCTCACCGTCTTCCAGTCCACATGCTTGGCTGCTGGGCAGGCAAGGTTCAGCCACATCCAGGCTGGGCTCTGAAGGGGGCACCACGCCACCCTCAAAGATTAGAGTGGCAGAGGGGCTGCTGGAAGACCCAGGTAAAGCTGCTGATTTCCAGGTGGGGGAACTGAAGCCAGAGAGGGCACATGCCTTATCCCACCCAGCAGGAACCCCCATGCCTCTCCTCCAAGCTCTCCCTCTGTGTGATTCAGTTCAGTTCAGTTCAGTCGCTCAGTCATGTCCGACTCTTTGCAACCCCAAGAATCACAGCACGCCAGGCCTCCATGTCCATCACCAACTCCCAGAGTTCACTCAAACTCATGTCCATTCAGTCGGTGATGCCATCCAGCCATCTCATCCTCTGTCATCCCCTTTTCCTCCTGCCCCCAATCCCTCCCAGCATCAGAGTCTTTTCCAATGAGTCAGCTCTTCACATGAGGTGACCAAAGTGTTGGAGTTTCAGCTTTAGCATCAGTCCTTCCGAAGAACACCCAGGACTGATCTCTTTTAGAATGGACTGGTTGGATCTCCTTGCAGTCCAGGGGACTCTCAAGAGTCTTCTCCAACACCACAGTTCAAAAGCATCAATGCTTCAGCGCTCAGCTTTCTTCACAGTCCAACTCTCACATCCATACATGACCACTGGAAAAAACCATAGCCTTGACTAGACGGACCTTTGTTTCCAAAGTAATGTCTCTGCTTTTGAATATGCTGTCTAGGTTGGTCATAACTTTCCTTCCAAGGAGTAAGTGTCTTTTAATTTCATGGCTGCAATCACCATCTGCAGTGATTTTGGAGCCCCCAAAAATTAAGTCTGCCACTGTTTCCCCATCTATTTCCCATGAAGTGATGGGACCAGATGCCATGATCTTCGTTTTCTGAATGTTGAGCTTTAAGCCAAGTTTTTCACTCTCCTCTTTCACTTGCATCAAGAGGCTTTTTAGTTCCTCTTCACTTTCTGCCATAAGGGTGGTGTCATCTGCATATCTGAGGTTATTGATACTTCTCCCAGCAATCTTGATTCCAGCTTGTGCTTCCTCCAGCCCAACGTTTCTCATGATGTACTCTGCATATAAGTTAAATAAGCAGGGTGATAGTATACAGCCAGTATACAGACGTACTCCTTGTCCTATTTGGAACCAGTCTGTTGTTCCATGCCCAGTTCTAACTGTTGCTTCCTGACCTGCATATAGGTTTCTCAAGAGTCAGGTCAGGTGATCTGATATTCCCATCTTTTGAAGAATTTTCCACAGTTTATTGTGATCCACACAGTCAAAGGCTTTGGCATAGTCAATAAAGCAGAAATAGATGTTTTTCTGGAACTCTCATGCTTTTTCGATGATCCAGCGGATGTTGGCATTTCGATCTCTGGTTCCTCTGTGCGATTAAATGAATCTAAATGCTCCCCATCAGCATCAGATGGAGCATCCTTGTTCATTTCCAATCCCTTCTTCCCAGCTTTGAAGCTGCTAACCAGTCTCCCAGGCCAGGAAAATCCTCACTCAGGTAGGAGTACTCCTAGATCTTTCCAGACTGCACCTGGATGGCAGTTATGGAGATTAGAAGCCAAACATTATGCTAATTTATTTTTTAAATTTTTTAAATTGTGAAAATATGATAACACATTTACAGTAGACTTGCAAAATACAGAACAAAGTTACATATGTATATGTAATACAGGTATGTATGTAATATCCACTATATATTTCAATTACTTTTTAAGTAGATAAATTACAATTTTTAGTTAGAGTTTTAATAGCAAACTCCCAAAAATTAATAGAATGAAAATGCAGAAAAGTATAGTAGACCTGAAAAGCGCTATGAACCATTCAACATAATTAAGATTTATTCAATTTTCACACAACAGTTCAGTTCAGTTGAGTTCAGTCACTCAGTCATGTCCGGCTCTTTGCAGCCTCATGAATCGCAGCACGCCAGGCCTCCCTGTCCATCACCAACTCCCAGAGTTCACTCAGACTCACGTCCATCGAGTCAGTGATGCCATCCAGCCATCTCATCTTCTGTCGTCCCCTCTCCTCCTGCCCCCAATCCCTCCCAGCATCAGAGTCTTTTCCAATGAGTCAACTCTTTGCATGAGGTGGCCAAAGTACTGGAGTTTCAGCTTTAGCATCATTCCCTCCAAAGAAATCCCAGGGCTGATCTCCTTCAGAATGGACTGGTTGGATCTCCTTGCAGTCCAAGGGACTCTCAGGAGTCTTCTCCAGCACCACAGTTCAAAAGCATCAATTCTTCGGCGCTCAGCCTTCTTCACAGTCCAACTCTAACATCCATGCATGACCACTGGAAAAACCATAGCCTTGACTAGACAGACCTTTGTTGGCAAAGTACAGCAGGATACAAATTCTAATCAAGTTCCCATAGACAATAAACCAGGAGACACTGGAACATGTCCAGGGATATAAAACAAGTGCAAAAATTTCGTGCTCTAAATGTGTTCTGTGGTTCCTCCAGGACACTCCTCCTTGGAGTTATGCTGGGTGGGGGTCTCCCTTCCCTAATGCGGAAGAGTCACATGTGAAGGCAAAACTGGGTGGAGGGGATTCACAGCAGTCTCTACTTCCCACGTTATCTTGTCTCCATGGCCTTGCTCTCACCCCAGGGCTCCTCCCTGTTCACCCCTGAGGCTGCCCTCCTCCGGGTGGGGCTGCATCCCCTCAGATGGCAGCTCCTTCTAGTGATGCTGCAGGGAGGACAGGCCAGGACACTGTGTCTTAGTTTGCTGTGGAAGGAGGCCGTGGCCCTGAAGGCATGTCCTGGGTCGCAGAGCCCTGAGGCTTGGTCCTGGGCTCCCACCCACGGGCCTTGCTGACACGTGGGCTGTAGAGTGAAGTGTTCACACACACAGCTTGGCATTTTTATCTGGGTTCCCACTTCCTAGCCTTTCAACCTTAAGGACGGCACTTAAGATCCCTGTTGAGGCAGTCTAAGTGCAGATTGGAAAAGAATTTCTGGACACAGAGCATTTCAGAAGGAAGTGAGTTTATTAAAAAGAAAGAGCAGAGATAACAAATTGGGCGCTGCAAGCACAGCAGGCTGACCTGACAGACCAGGGAGAGTTGACAGTTTTCGACAGTAGCCAGTTTTTATAGCCTCAAGACAAAGAAAATTCCTGCTGGAAAGTTGGTGTTAGGCGACTGGTTAGGGTGCTATAGGGTGACTACCAGGGTGGGCTTTTTTTGCCTCATTTGGGGTCAGAAAGCCTGCTGGTGATGATCTTGGAGTCTTTTGGCCATGGTGACAAAGGGGTTCAGTCAGCTTCTGAGGCGACCTGGGGTGTCGGCTACGCTTCTGGCCTTTATCTTGCACCTGTGGCCTTGGGGCAGGACTCAACATCCCCCAGCCTTAGTTGTCTCATATGTAAAATGGTTTAGCAGTACAATCCACAGTCTGTTTTTTGAAACTCTTGGGGTCAGATAAGGGCCAGAACTCATAATTTTTCAGCTTCAGACTGGTGACATGGTGTACCTACTCCGTATGACATAACAACACCCCCCTGGAGTCTGAAAGCACCTTGTAAACAAACATACTAGTATATTCTCAACTGAACTTTTGATGAACTTTTTTTTTTTTCCCTTAATCTCAGCTAATCAACTGAACTTTTGAACATTCACACTAAGTAAAAAGTCTGTTCAGGTCAAATTTTGTTACCAAATAATTTTTTTTAATTTTGCTTTCAATTTTGAAGGACTTGAAGGGTTAGCATTGCAGATAACAACTGTCCTACTCTGTGCCTCTGTAAATAATGACACACAGTCAAAGCAATCCCAAAATATTCATAGTTTGAGGCCAGATTCAACCCAGCTATGAGTTTTGGGATAAGACAGGTCTCCTGACAAGGCCAAGGGTGGTGGGTGGAGACAACCATTCTGGAGCAGCTGTGTTGTTACCTGACCGTCTGAGTCACTGATTCTAACTCCACAGATCCTGAGCCTCAGCCATCATAGGGCCCTGAGCCTTTTCCAGGCATGTGACTTATTCCCCCTCCAGAGCTGGATCTTTCTTTGGTGGGTTTTCAGTGACCACTGCTATAGCAGTGGCTGTGATCTGCCTGACCATCACAGCGCCATGTCCACCAGGTGGACATCCCCAGACCTGGACGGCTGGGCCCAGGCGTGCTGCCTCCCCAGCCTGCCACAGCTCTCTCCACCTGTGTGGTCTTCTTACTGGTGGTCAACATGGGCGTTGAGAACAGGGACATAGGTAACTGGTCCATGTTCAGTTGGTGCTTCTCTTTCACTGTGACCCTCATCATCCCCATCGTAGAGCTATGTAGGCTCCCATCCAGCTTTCCTTTCTTCTGGTACAATCTCCCTGTCACCTATGCCTGCTATGCCTCCCGCATCTGCCCCTCAGCCTCCATCATCTACTCCATTTCACTCATCCAGTTCCTGCCTGTGGTCCTTACTGGGACCAGACCATCACCACCACTGCATTCTCCAGCTTCGTGTATGTGTTTTATGTCATGGATGTGGCCTTCATGTAGAACAGCTGCAAGCTGGATGATATCACCTGCTGTGTGCACACCATGCCAGGCCTGCTGAAGGTGCTGGAGACCTTCGTGGCCTGTGTCATCTTCATCTTCATTAGCAACACCTCCCTGGACCTGCACCAGCTGGCCCTGGAGTGGTGTGTGGCCGTGTACTCCATCTGCTTCATCCTGGGAGCCATGGCCCTCCTGCTGAAGCTGGCTGAATGGGAATACCCGTTGCCCATCCTGTACCTCATTTTCCAGCTTGTTGTACTCACTCTGTTTTACATTCTCCTCTACTTTAGTGCTCTGATCCTCTGGCAGCTTTACCAGTTGGATGAGGAATTCGGGGGCTAGCCCCAGCAGTCCAGGGTTGTGAACTGCAGCAATGAGCTCACCTACACCATTTGCAGCTTGGACCGGGGACTGGCTGTGGCCATCCTGACATTCATCAACCTGTTGGTTTATGTGGCCGAACTGGTGTACTGGGCCCATCAGGTTTCTGTAGAGTCTGAGGATGTCCCCAGTGCTCCAGATTCTGTTTGGTCCCATCTGGTGTCTTTACAGAGATCTGTGGTCTCCTGATGTCCTCTTCCTGGCTCCCTCTCACCCTCTTCACATCCTTCCCCATTCATCTCACTCTCTTTTCTGTTTCCTTCCCTCTTTCTGCTCTGTCTTCTTCCTGTTTGTATGGTTGCCAGTATCCTGTTTTGCATCTTTCTCTTGCTGCTCTCATCTTTTCTACATTTTCTGCTTTTTTCTTTTTTTTCTGATCATCATTGGATTTCTCATCTCCTATGTCCCGGTCACCTCTCCCCATCTTCCTTCTTCCTATCCATCAGGACCTGAGACTCCTTCCTTCTCTGCCCACCACCCCCTCCCACCTCTTAAAGTGCTGACTCCACAGCACATAGCCCTCTGTGCAGCTGTTCATACCCTGGGCCTCTGGAGGGACCTCATTGCCAAAACATGCCTATTCCCTGATATATGTGTGATGAGTTTGGGGGTGGGGCGGGTAGCTAAGCATTGGGCCCTCTTTTTCCCGGGGGAGGGAGTATACACTGTGCCTCCCCATTAAGTTAAAAAAAAAATCTCTGGAGGTCAGTAATTTCCAGTGGGTGGAAGTCTTGAAGCAGAGACCCTGATCCCTAGGCTGGTGTTCAACCCTGCCTGACGTTGGCTCCAAAAATTTTCCAGGCTTACTTAAAATCCACTGCCTGCAGAGGCTATCTTAAAGGAAGCAAAGGTTGAATGCCTCCCCATCTCAGCTACTCTTGGGGAATCAAAGTAGGAGCTGGTAAAGAATCCTAGAGTCTTGAAGACACCTGTCTGTAGTGTTGATGGGGGGCAGTGGTGTGGCCCTCCTGCCTCAGTGATCTAAATAGCAGGTCCTGTCTCTGCAGGGAGAAGATCATGGCCATTGCAGCCTTAAAGGTGATGTTAGCCTGCCTAGGATTTTTTTCTTTTCTTTTCCTGGTCATGAGGACAAAATTGACTGAATGGACCTGTTCTTAAAGATGAAATTTCTTTTCTATTTTTCTGGGGAAGGTGGGTTGACTGGCGATTTCAGCTGCTGTAGTCAAACAAATTGCAGTACTTGAGTGTGTGGTGCACACACACATGTGTTTCTGCATGTCAGTGGCTTTTTGCCACTGCTTTCTGCTTCTCTGAGAATCAGGCATAAAGTGATCTGTATAAATGTAGAAAAAAATATGTATGGTTTCTTTTAACTACCTAGAGTTTCTGATCCCCATCAGTCCTTGCTGTCAACCATAGAGAGAAATCTTGTCCTTTCTTCCACATCCACAATGTTCTTTTTTAAAAACCTCAATATAAAGATAAAATGAAAACAAAACCATCAAAGTCCACAGGTCCTAACTGCCTAAATTTGACTAGAAGTCAGAAGCCGCCTAGGTCTTAAAGGGGCCCTGCCAGCCCCTAGATGCCTCTCTCTAAAGGTGCGTGCATACGACTGTGTGTGCTTGTCCATGTCAATGGGCAGGCATGCATTAAGACCAGCAGCCCTTTAAATAACTGGTGGCTGTGAAGTCACCCCAAGCCTTCTTCCTCTCTTACTCTAAGATACAAAGCCTCAGAGCCCAGCATCCTTTATGTCACCAGGGCCAGAGGAGCCAGGCAAGCAGAGCTGTGGGGGAGGCGCAGGGGAAGGACTGCCCTCCCCTCCCAAGTCCCCCACCCCACCCTGGCCGCTGCCACTCACTCCTGTACTGCGAGGAAGCCATTTGATCTTCACCCAGTGGCAGGTGGGGTGAATGGGAAGGGCTCCCAGTAGGTGATCCCCATCGTGGGGAAATCTTAAGAAGGACTAAAAAAGTTCATATTATAAAACAAGGCAAGAAAAATTTCAACATAAAATTTCCTCTGCCCATTTGAGCCTCCTCCCTCCCAGTGAGCATTATGCATCTGCAGTATGTGTTAACCAACCTCTCTGGGGGCAGAAATACCCGCTCAACCATAAAGATGAACTTTCCTTCTTTTGGCCCCAGGCATATAACTCCTCAGAAGATTAACACAATTTATGATCTTTTAATGTCATAGATGTATTATTTGTATTCTGCCTATTTTACAAGATTATTGCTTCTTGCACTAACAAATGTGTGATTGAGCTTCTGGTAAAAAATAATGTTGACCTGAAATGATTGACCTGATTGTATACTCGCTAAGATCCATGATAGTAATAGTGTGACTCTAGATATGGGAAGAAGCAATAGGAAGGAACCATTTCCTGGAGCTGACAGTCTAGTAAGACAGGTGGTCCAGAGGATTAAGGCTACTGTTACCAAGACTGGATGAGTAATAGCACCTTAAGTGACCAGGAATAGACATTCCTAGTGACCTGTGACAAAATGGCCACAAAATGCCTCCCAAACTCTGGTTAAAATTAAGACCAAAAAGGAGAAGACTGTGAAATAAAAAATGTGGCCCACCACCCCGTTCTACAAGAATCGAGTAATTAGCCACCACAGTCACTGACCTACAATCTACCCTGGAAGGAATTTAGCTCAAACATCAGGATGAAACACTGTGATCTATAAAACTGGACCTCAGATAGCAAGAGTTTTTCAAGAGAAATTTTTATGATCCCAGTTTCTTGCATCTTCCCATACCTAGAAAAGCACTAAAACTGTTAAGTAGGGGAGCTATTCCTCATGAAGAGCGGAAACATTCCACCAAAACTACGTGCTTGGTTGCGTGTGCCCCTTCCCTGAAGTCACATACATGCTGGCCTCTCCCCTTACCTCTTCAGAACAGTTTCATAGCTTCTAGAAAGATTGTTGTTCAGGTCATATTCCTCATTGTTGTTGTTTACTTGCTCAGTCATGTCCAACTTATACAACCTCATGAACTGTGGCCCGCCAAGTTCCTCTGTTCATGGGATTTTCCGGGCAAGAATACTGGAGTGGGTTGCCATTTCCTTCTCTAGGGGATCTTCCCGACCCCGGGATTGAACCTGCACCCTCCGCATGGGCAGGTGGATTCTTTACGGCTGAACTCAAATAAAAATTCTACTTCTTTCTTAGATAGACTAATGATTCATTTTTCATCAAGGAAAGGAAGCATGCATAAACCTCCCCAGACTTCCTTGATGGCTTAGTGGAATCCCAGAGTAAGAGAGAGGCAGATCTGGGGTCCACGTCTGGGTTCACAGCCACATTGGTCCTGCCTCCAGTCCAGTGGCCCCACCGCTGTGGGCTGGTTCCCTTAGGGATGAACCATGAGGAGTATGGAGAGCAGAATCCAAGAAATCTTGTTTTTAGTTCTAGTTCCACCACCATATAACAGATGAGTCTTGTCCCTGATCTGAGTCTCAGTTTCCCATTGATAAAATAAGCAGATTGGGCTAAAATCATGGTTTCTGGTGAGGTGAGGTGATGGGAGTTGAAAATAGGGTATTGGCCTCACCCACCACTTTTTCTAACTAGAGCAGCCTGGTGAGAATCAAGATCCTACTCAAGATCTCAATTGAAAATAAGGTTGGAAAGATTGGAAACAACTCATATGGTCATGTTTATGATGCTGGTTAATAAACCAAGGTGTAGACAGAAGAGGGAATACTATACAACTGGGAAAAATGATGATGCTTTCAAAATAATGATAAAGAAAAATGTTCAATATACCCTAAGTAAAAATAGTAAGATAAAGAACAACATATTATATCCTTTTTTAATGTAAAGAGAGTGGGAGAAATAGAAAATAAATCTGCATGTACTTGCTCTGTATCATGGAGCACGGGAAGGGCTCCCATGAGCGCAATGGAGCAGCCACTACCTGGCACTGATGAGAGAGGGCAGCTGAGGGGAGAGGGCACGGAGCCACATGTGGATGGGAGGTTTCTCAATATGTGGCTTTTTAGAGCAATTTGATTTTGAAACATGTAAGTAAATTACCTTTAAGAAAACAATATTTCAGTTTGAGAAATAGACCAAGTGGAGAAGGAAGGTCAGAAGAGGGATGGTTGGCAAACGGTCTGCATGTTCCCTGCAGCCTTGATGGACAGGCTGGGGAAGGAGCTGAGCGATGCCTGCATGGGCCTGTCTCCAAAGGCAGAGGGGAGGGAGGTGCCTTGGGTCCAGGGGTCTGGAGAGGGGGACCTGTGGCCCTGAAGCCCACCTGTTGGATCCCCAGGGCCTCCCCCGGCTCTTTAGCAGAAACAGTTGATGGAGAAGCCCTCTGGTGCCCAAGCCTCAGGCCCTTCTCTTGCTCTCTGCTGCCTGGCCTGGGCTCCCTGTCTCCCAGGACAGCGGCCCTACGCTGGCTCCTCTGGCCTCCTCCATGCAGGGTGTTTCCAGATGATGCTCCCCCAGACTGTGTTCTGAGATACATCCAGAACAGACCTTGGGGCACAGATGTTCCCATTCTCTGGCTTTTCTTGGAAAATCGTGGCAATGACTTCCTCAATCCAACTTTGAGTGGAGAGAAGAGGAACCCTTCTCTCCTGCAGCCTCAGGCACCTGCCTGTCCACCCTTGTGGGGGCAGCAGTGATGGCTGCCAATCCATGCAGCCCTTGTCTGTGAGGCTGGCTCCTCTCAAAGGTCCCTGTGGAGAGGCTGGTGGGTGGAAAGAGAATAGTTATGCTCCATTAGCCCCTGCCTTGGAGAAGGAAATGGCAACCCACTCCAATATTCTTGCCTGGAGAATCCCATGGACAGAGGAGCCTGGTAGGCTACAGTCCATGGGGTTGCAAATAATCAGACACGACTGAGCACACACACACACACACACACAGCCCCTGCCTAGGATCTCAACATTCTCTGGTGTTTTCTGACTGGCTTTCCAACAGGAAGTGGTCTGGCTGTTGCAGGACCTCTAGGTGGAGCACTGCGGTCGGAGCAAGACACCAGGAGCCAGGAGATGATTTCCTGGATTCAAGAGAACAGGGAAGGGGCTCTGCATTTCCTGAGATTCTATTACCTGCTGAGTTTTGCAGAGAGATAGACCTGTATTCAAATCCAGGCTCTGTCAGGGAGTAACTGTGTGACTTTGTTTAAATTACAGTCTCATCATCTATAAAATGGGGATGACAAGAATAATCTCCCTGAAGATAAAATGAAACAGAGGTAATAAGTCAGTTGAGGTAGACAAGTCTTACCAAAAGACTTAGAGGTAATAAGTCTTACCAAATAAGACAGTTGTTACAAAAAAAATATTGGCTACTCTCTTCCTCTGGGTATAAGTTGCAAGGTGAATGCCAAGGATCTTAAATTTAGGATCTTAAATTCCTAAACCCACATGACTGGATTCAAATCCAGCTCTGCCACCTAAACCCCTGTGATCTTGGCCAGTTGACCTCTCTGTGCCTGGAAAATGGAGACACTGAGTGCACAGTTCAGGGGCTGCTGGGAGGAGCAAATGAATCGGAGCAGAACTCAACCTGCAGTGAGCACGACACATACGACCTCTTGTAACTGTTGTGTCCACAGCAGCCCTGCTGTGGCCCAAGTCCTCAGGGCCCCTTTCTCAGCCGACAGAACCTGTGAGCTGTCACCTGAGGTCTCTTCTGAAGCCAGGCTGGGAGCGTGAGGATTTGCTTCAGTTGGTCTTTTCTGGGTCTGCTTCTGACCAGGGGTGAAGATGTGAGGAGGAGGAGCTCAGTTCAAGCCTAGCCCCTCACCCCCACTCCAACCAGCATCTCCTTCCATAAATCCCTCCAGTGCTTTGCCTGGAAGGAGAGTAAGTTTTATCATGTAACACATTTCCTCCAAAGCACCCATCTGGGCCACCAGGCTGCTCATGGTGTGGGGGGTCCCTCAGGCCTCCTCCCCTCCCTACATTGACCCTGACAAGCCTTAGGGCCAATGACACCCTCTCAGCACTACTGTCAAGGGAAGTCACTTCCCTGGTCCTAGCTGCAGCGCCCCTGCCCTCTGGGCTCTTGGCTGCCCACTGCTGCCCGCAGCACGCCATCCCTCAGGTCACCTGGTGACTGCAGTGGTCCGTGTCCATGCTGAGCCGGGGCCAGCTGCCCATCAGCCCAGACCACTGCCCCCAGTAATACTCTTATTGTTAGTGTGGGACCACTCCTTATTCAAATTTCTAAAAATAAAGGGAATGTGGTTCTTTCTGATGTTTCAGGGAGAAGGAGGCACTTCCAGAATATTCTGTTCCTAGAGCCTGCAGAGGCTATCAGGGGGCCAGTCCCTCCATCATCTCTCTTACACTCTGCCCCCTCTCCCACAGGACCCAGTTTCTCCCCCATCACCCAGAGGAGGAGTATCAACCATAACTTGCTGAAATATAGGCACTTGAAGACACCGTTTTCTGTATCTTCAAGCAAATAGGGCAGCGCAGGAACCAGTTCATTCATAACTTTTGTACTGAAATATGCCTGACATGTTATGGGTGTATTATTAGCATTATGGTCCTGTTACAAAATGGAAGGGAAAATTCTGCATTCACTTTCAAGGAAAATAAGAGGTTTCCAAGATAAACCCTGGAATACAGATCCACTGAGTAGGGATATCATGTCCTTTGTTCATTGTTGTAGTCCCCATGCTGAGGCCCTGGCAAATGACAGATACCTGCTGACTGTATACAGCATAAGACTGAAGCCTCAGGCTTCAGCTTGGATCTCCTGACCAGGATCCATTCCATTTCTTCTGCCTTTAGGGGAAATGTTTGAGAATCACTGATTTGCGTGTTATCTCATTTTAATCTTCCCAACTGCCCTGTGGCCTTGTGTGACAGACACCTCCCTGCACAGATTCGTTGAACCTGAACTCCCCACTATATTTGAGGATGTCCTCCTTCTGTGAGTCTCAGTGAGAGATTGGGCCTCACCCTCAGTAAGAAACTTAAAAGGCCAGATAAATATTTGAACTGCCCCACAACTGGGCACACCTAAGGAGCAGGTGACACACAGATACCAGGACAGATCAGAATCCCTTCTGCGGGGCCTGCAGTAGCATTCAGCATGTGCTTCCAATGGCCAAGGTGCCTGGACCAGCTGCCCTTGGCTGCCCAGCTCCCACCTTCTTGGTCTCTGCCTGATCTCAGCTTGGTCCCTTCCCAGTGATTCTCCAAGTTATCCAGCATCCTTCTAGTACAGCTCTTCTCTGCTTAGGATTCCAGAAATGTTCTCTTCATGGTGTAATCAAAAGCCTTCATGTCTAAAAGCAGGTGCTATTAACTCCACTTTCTGGATGAGGAAACTGAGGCTTAGAGTAGCATAGACTGAGCCCAGGATGACTGTGTGCCAGGGTGAGCTTTGGTCTCAGTTCAGGGTTGAGGAGCACATAGACATGTGCAGGGAAAGGCCCTGAGGTGACCAAGAGGAACTGGAAGAAGTCCTCAGTGGCTGGAGGGAGGGAGGTGATGAGGCTGGAGAAGTAGAAAGGGGTGTGAGTTTATAGGGCTTTGGAGGTGATAGTTTAAAGTTTGTGCTTCATCCCAAGGCAGCAAAGAGAAGCCTTCAAAGTTATCTCAGTTTGAGTTCAGCACAAGCAGACATTGAGGGAAAGAATGGAAATAGAGGAAGCAGCTAGAAGCTAATGGCAGGAGTGCAGGTGAGGGGATGGAAGGATCACAGGTGCGACTTTGTTCAAGGCTGCCTTTCACCAGGCCCGCTCTGTGCCTGGCCCCTCACATCATCATCTCTGACCCTCACACTAACTTGGGAGAGTTGATTATTATCCCCAGTCTACACATCAGGAACTCAGCAGGGCTAGAGCTCAGGACCTCCCAGCCTGGGAACCACTGAGCAGGGCCTGTCAGGTCCAGTCTCTGCCCACCAGGTCCTCCCTTCCTTAGGCTGCACCTCAGGCCGGGCTCCTGGGGCTTCCAAACAGCAGGGGAGCCCCAGCCATGGTCACTGTCTTCCAGCCTTTCCTTCCCTTAGAGGGCAGATGCTAGTCACATAGAAAGAGTTCTTATTACAAATCCACCCCTCTTTTCTGTAGACTCCAGTGACTCCCGGTGCAGTTAGACTGAACCACTAGGAATGCCAGCTCCTCCTCAGCCTGAGCTCCTCCTGAAGGAGGGTCCTGGGTGGGGGTCCGTCAAGTGGAAAAACTCCAGCCTCCACTGAGGACCCCAGGGGTGAAGAGCTGGGATTGGCTGGCAGGGCGGTGTCTGCACCTCTGTCCCTCTACCTCAGCCCTAATCCCTGGGGATAGGAGGACATCAAGAGGTGAAGATGCTCAGTTTTGAGTGAGGGACCAGCTCAGGGCCCTAAACAGGATCCCAACAAGCGTCCCTGGGGCTCCAGCACCTGGGAACAGAGGGCAATGGTTTTTCACAGACACCAGCATCTGGGCTGATTGGCACCTGCCAAGTGTAACTGACCCTGCACTGAGCCAGAAGCAGAAATCAGGGTTAGAGATTTGAAAGCTCTTCCTCTGGGAATCCTAGTTCCTCTCCTTCCAAGAAAGCCTGAAACCCTGGAAGGAACCTGGGCTGAGAGGCAGGAATCCTGGGGTCGCCTTTCACAGCAGGCTGCAACACTGCCCCAGGCCTCTCCCAACCTCAGCTCATTGGCTGAGAGAGGGCATCTAGAGGTCCCTGGAGCCGCCCCCTAAACAAGTTGGAGACCCAGCCCCTCATGCCTCCTGCCAGAGTGTCCCTCAGGCTAGTTCTCCATGCAAGTCAGCCTGGGGGAGAGATGGTCCAAGGACTCCACCTGGTGGCCGCTCCACAATCAGACACACAGCCGCCTCCAGCAGAGACCTCTGAGAAGTCAAGCTGCACCTCCCTGCCCTCTCATACTGGTTCCCAGGTGTCATAGCTGGGAATGGGAAAACTGCCATTATAAAGCTGTCTGAATGAAAAGCACTGGCATTGCTGTCAGATGGGCCTGGCTTTGAAATCCTTGGGTTTTTAACCTTACCTGGAGCCCCTCATCCCTGCAGTGGGCTATTTGGGACACGTCGTACAGGGCTGTGTCCTCTCTCTGCATGAACAGGCAGCCCAGGGGGATGGCAGGGGCAAGGCTGGACCAGTGACAGGAGTCGCCCTGGAGGTGCTCAGCTCTTAGACCAGTGGTTCATCCGTGGCTGCACATCACGGTTGCCTGATGTGGACAGTGCTTCTCAAAGTGTGGTCCTCGGACCAGCAGCAGAACATCAACAGGAAGTTACTGGGAATGCAGATTCCTGGGTTCCACCCCAGACCTGCTGAGTCAGAAACTCTGGGATGGGGCCCAGCAGCCCCTCAGGTGATGCTGATCCTGGTCCAGTATGAGAACGCAGTGCTCAGGTACCAGAGTTCTGAGAAAGCTCCACAGGGCATTCCAGGGTGTTAGGCATCGGAAACATATGTGAAGATCAACAGAGGCCACCGCACCCCCACTCGTCTGCCTCACTCCCCACCCCCAGGGATTCTGGCTCCTTGGAGCTGAAGAAGGACCTAGGCGCAGATCTAAATAGCAACATGCAGCTGATCCTAATGTGGGTCACTGCTCTGGTATGGACACTTCCTTACATATACTATGCACGCTCTTCCTTTAGAGGCCAGGCTCTGCAGCACAGGACAGCTGCTCTCTGCTAGGTCAGTGGACTGTGCAGAGAATAATCACCAGATATTGACGTTTAGTGGTAGCTTGAGCTATGACATGCATGGTGCTCAATGGTTTGCATGTAACATCTCAGAACAGCCCAGTGAATTGTTAGAATTCTCTGCTTTACAGACAGAAAAACTGAAGCACAGAGAGGTTAAGTAACTCACCTTTGTCGCACAGCTACTAAAGGACAGAATCAGAATTCCAACCTAGTTCTCTCAGACTCCAGAGTCCACCACCTCTGCTTCCTCATTTTACAAACAAGAGCAGGAATGAGGTGCTGAAGGTCACCAGCGGGGGCACCCATCCCTTCTGCTGTACCTTTGCCTGGAAGCTCCCCAGTGCTGGGGCAGCAACTTCAAGATGTGACAAATGGCACTCGGAGCTGGGTGTCACCCTCAGGAAATTATGCCTCCCTCCTGGGCATAGATGGAGTTGGAAAAGGAAAGTGAGGTGGAGTATTAATTAAGTCACAAGGATTTCATCCTGGAATCACAGGATTCATGATGTTAAGAAATTTGACACTTGCCCCTGTCCCAGTTCAAGTGTTCCTTGCCCTCTCAATGCTGGGTGGTGTCCACTGACACCCAGAGAGAAGAAAGAAAAAGAGGAGGATCTTAAGGAGTAGAGAAAATATAGGTCCATTTTACCACTAAAAATGCATTTTACAAAAGCAATAAAGATTTTTTCCTGAAGAGATGAAGGGCTTGGGGAGGGGTTGATACCACTAGGAGGGCACCCCTCACTGCTCTCAATCCTCCTGGAGAAGCAGTAGAGCTCCATGGCTGCCCTGGCATCCTCCACCGAGTTGTGTCCCAGCACGCTGTCCTGCAGACACAGGACAGAGAGGGGACTGGGACTGAATTCAGACGCCATGGAACTCGGGCCTTCCCTGCTCACTTCCTGAGTCCAGGGCTGCAGTGGGTCAGGGGTGAGTCTCCCAGGCCCCTGAGACCCTGGACTTGGCAGGTGTCTGGAGCAGGCCTTGTTTCACCCATGAGCCCGGGGCCCAGGCAGGCCCAGGCAAGGAATCCAGGTCCTGAGGCCAGGTGTGCCCTCCAGGGGCTCCCATCGGCTGGGTGGGGGCGGGGTGCTGCAGGCTTGGCCTCAGACCCAGGGGGGCTGGAGCAATTCCTACAGGAGCCCAGGGACCGGGGAACGGGGACAGAGATGTTTCTAGAGTGCTCCTTGCTCAGCATGTTGAGAACAGGGCTCTTCATTGAGGCCAGGAGCTGACACTCTGTCCTGGGTCCCTGGTGCCACAAGCCCTGCAGAGGGGCCCAAACTCAGGCCCATCTCCCTCCTCCTGAACATTCCTGCTCCCAGACAAGCTGTCCCCCATCCCTCAGACTGGGGTTGGGTTCTCATCTCCCTGGCCCCCATCTCCTGCCTCCTCCACTAAGACACACCCTTCACCCTCCACTCAGACCTGGTGTCCTGCTTGTTTCCTGCCCTCCATCCCTGCTCAGAACACCTGCTCTCCCTCTGTGGACACACCCCACTGATGTGCTGATGGTCAGGTCACAGGCCACCCTCCTTTCAATAAAGAGTTTCTCAAGGACGGACCGCACCTTGCTCACCCGGATCCTCAGTATTTGTCCAGCTGGGTATAGAGCAGGTGCTTCATAAACATCTGCTGACCCTGAGTCGACACAGCTTCTAGCATCCAGCCTGCTCTCTGAGCCTTTCTGCCCCAGTGAGTTCCCAGGTCCCAGCCCCCAGCACATGCCTGCCTCCACCTGGGGCTTTTGTGGGTCTGTTCTGCCTGCAAGTTTGAGCTCAGGGTCTCTCACTTTTGCAACCTCGTCATGGGGCCAATTTCCTGAGTGAAAATCCCAGAGGCTTCTCTGTAAGTGAATGTTAGTCCCCTGGTTACATCTCAACAGTGGTTTCCTACTGAGTCTTAAATGCTTCATGAGGTGCCCAATGCTGTGAATGTTTGTCCCTGCCAGACTCTGTATCTCTTTCTGTGAGTCTCTGTCTCTCCCTCTCATAAACGTTGCTCAGTCATCTCTGCCTCTGGGAGGATCTAGCTTCGTGCTCCTTATAAGAATCTAATGCCTGGTAGTCTGAGGTGGAGCTGAGGCAGTGATGCTAGCACTAGAGACTGGCTGCCACTGTCTCCCATAACCCCCAGATAGAGCTGTGTAGTTGCAGGAAAATAAGCTCAGGACTCCCACTGATTCTGCGTTATGGTGAGCTGTAAAATCATTTCATATTTCATTATATATCACTGTGTAATAGTAAGAGAAGCCAAGTGCACAATAAACGTAATGCACTTGAATCATCCCCAAACCATTCCCCATACCCCCTTCCAGGGAAAAATCGTCTTCCATGAAACAGGTCCCTGGTGCCAAAGAGTTTGGGGACCACTGCTCCAGAGGACTGGGTTGTCTGTTTGGAGACCTCTGGCATTTGTGCGGGAACTACAATGGGGAGTGCTGAGTATGAGCCCAGGACTGTGATCACCCACACCTGAGGGAAATGTGGAACAGGAGCCACCTGACTTACTCTTCCAAGGAGGCTTTCAACCCTGAGCCCTGACGTCCTGGGATGGGTTCTAGGAAGTCTACAAGAGCCCTGCAACTGAATGCAACATCTGAGGGTACGTGCATGTGTATTTCTAGGATAGTCATATTCTCAAGAACTAGAGGAACAATAGAATGGGAAAGACTAAAGATCTCTCCAAGAAAATTAGAGATACCAAGGGAACATTTCATGCAAAGATGAGCTCGATAAAGGACAGAAATGGTATGGACCTAACAGAAGCAGAAGATATTAAGAAGAGGTGGCAAGAATACACAGAAGAACTATACAAAAAGATCTTCATGACCCAGATAACCATGATGGGCACTCACCTTGAGCCAGACATCGTGGAATGCAAAGTCAAGTGGGCCTTAGGAAGCATTGCTGCTGCTGCTGCTAAGTCGCTTCAGTCTTGTCCGACTCTGTGTGACCCCATAGACGGCAGCCCACCAGGCTCGGCCGTCCCTGGGATTCTCCAGGAAAGAACACTGGAGTGGGTTGCCATTTCCTTCTCCAATGCATGAAAGTGAAAAGTCAAAGAGAAGTTGCTCAGTTGTGTCTGACTCTTAGCGACCTCATGGACTGCAGCCTACCAGGCCCCTCCGTCCATGGGATTTTGCAGGCAAGAGTACTGGAACGGGGTGCCATTGCCTTCTCCAGGAAGCATTACTATGAACAAAGCTAGTGGAGGTGATGAAATTCCAGCTGAGGTATTTCAAATCCTAAAAGATGATGCTGTAAAATTGCTGCACGCAGTGTGGCAGCAAATTTGGAAAATTTAGCAGTGGCCACAGGACTGGAAAAGAGCAGTTTTCATTCCAGTATCAAAGAAGGGCAATGCCAGAAAGTGTTCAAACTACAGTACCATTGTGCTCAATTCACATGCTAGCAAGGTTATGCTCAAAATCCTCCAGTCTAGGTTTCAGCAATATGTGAACCGAGAACTTCCAGATCTACAGCTGGTTTAGAAAAGGCAGAGGAATCAGAGATCAAATTGCCAACATCTGTTGGATCATAGAAAAAGCAAGGGAATTCTAAAAAAATCTACTTCTGCTTCACTGACTCGAGAAAGTCTTTGACTGTGTGGATCACTATAAACTGTGGAAAATTCTTAAAGAAATGGGAATATCAGACCACCTTATCTGTCTCCTGAGAAATTTGTTTACATATCAAGAAGCAAAAAAGCAGACATTGAACAACTGACTGGTTCAAAATAGGGAAAGGAGTACCGTCAAGGCTGTATATTGTCAGCCAGCTTATTTAACTTGTATGCAAAGTTGTTGTTGTTGTTCAGTCACTCAGTGGTATCCGACTCTTTGTGACCCCTTGGACTGCAGCACGCCAGGCTTCCCTGTCCTTCACTATCTGCCGGAGTTTGCTCAAAGTCATGTCTATTGAGTCATGATGCCAACCAACCATCTTATCCTCTGTTGCCCTCTTCTCCTCCTGCCCTCAATTCTTCCCAGAATCAGGGTCTTTTACAGTGAGTTGTCTCTTTGTATCAGGTGATCAAAGTATGGTAGCTTCAGCTTCAGCGTCAGTCCTTCCAATGAATATTCAGAGTTGATTTCCTTTGGATTGACTGGCTTGATCTCCTTGCTGTCCAAGGGAATCTCAAGAGTCTTCTCAACACCACAGTTTGAAAGCATCAATTCTTCAACACTCAACCTTCTTTATGGAACTCTCTCTTCAGTTCCTGGAGGTTGATGAGGACAAACTGGGGTACAGAAGGCACGACACCCCAGCCTTCCTCACCTCAGTGCCCGTCCCCAACCTCAGCAGTGCCCACTGGGAGGCCCACAGGCTCCAGGGCTCCACTGACAACTGGGGCTCAAGGAGCTTTGTGAGTCCAGGGAGGTTCTCAGGTTTGCTCTGTGTTTCTCTTTCCAGCCTCAGCTTGTCCCAGGGTTTATTATCAGCAAAGGCGATAAGGCCCCTGATGGCAGGAGGCTGGCTGGGGCTCAGGGTGCTGGCCCTTCAGCCCTGGGGACCTCTCAGCAAATAGTCCTTAGGAAACAGGGCAGGGGTCCCTGAGGAGGGGGCGGGCTGGGAGGGGCCTCACTCCCCCAAGACTGGACCCTGGAGGAGCCCCTGTGTGAGCAGGACTGCAGCCCTGGCTGGCGGGACTGTCTTGGGCAGGTGACCTGGGCAATTCCATGGTCTCCAGGGTCCCTACCACTCTGGCCAGGTGTCCTTGTCACAGCCCTGAAACCCCTTCAGGCCCCTGTTCTCCTGTGTCAGTTCCAGTCCAGGCCCCTCCTCCATGGGAACGTTGGCTCCATGCCTGCATCCCTTCTGGGTCAGAAGACCCCTACTGGGCTGCCTCAGGGCCCCTGGGACCCTGGGATCCCCCCAGTCATCTCCACTCTGCCCCCGGTCCCCCACCCCAGTCCTGGATGCATCCTCAGGGCTGGCCCCTCCCACAGGTCCTGCAGGGGCCTCCTCTCTCAGCTTCTGCCCTTAAAAGGATTAGATTTGCACGTGGATGGCTGCTTTGGAGCTTAAAAAGCTGGCATTTTAACATTTCGTTCCTTGGTTCCTCCATGATGCTCCACCTTGGAATCATGCTAGGTTGGGGTCCCCTGACCCAATGCAAAAGAGTCACATGTGAAAGCAAAATTGGGGAGGGGAGTCACAATAGTCCCTACTTCCCATTTCATCCTGTCCCCATGGCCTTGCTCTCACTCCATGGCTCCTCCCTGTTCACTTCTGAAGCTGCCCTCCTCCGGGTGGGGCTGTGTCCCCTCACATGGCAGCATCTTCTAGTGATGGCTGCAGGGAGGAGAGGCCAGGATTCATGTATTTTCAGGTTGCTGTGGAAGGAGGCTTTGGCCCTGAAGGTGTGTTCTAGGCTTTGGTCCTGGGCTCCACCTAAGGGGATTTCTGCCATGTGCACTGTACAGCAAAGAGTTCATGCCCACGGCTTTGGTATATTTATCTGGGGTTCCAACTTCATGGTCATGCCATCTTAGGGAAGGACTTAATTCCCCTACCTTAGTTTTCTCATCTGTAAAATGGGGTTAGTCAAAAGGACACTCCATATTCCCTTTTCTGAAACACTTGGGGTCAGATATTCTCTAGAATTCAGAATTTTCAGCTCCATACAGGTGACATAGTACATCTACTCTACATGACATCACACCCCACTGGGGTCTCAAAGCACCTTGTAATCATACACATTAGTGTTTTGGCAGCTGAACTTTTGAACAGTCACATTGAGTAAAATAAAAAAAGATCATAATTTGTCTCATGTCTCTTTGGGTCAAATTTTGTTACCAAACAATTTTGAGAGACTTGAAGGGTTGGGATTAAAGATAAGGACTATCCGTCTCTGTGTCTCCATAGATAATGGCACATATAGAGACCCAGAGTGTTCGTGGTTTGAGGCTAGACCACACCCAGCTGTGAGGCTTTGGATAAGACAAGTCTCCTGACAAGGCCAAGGGTGATGGGTGGGGGGAGCCATTCTGGAGCAGCTGTGCTGTTACCTGATTGTCTGAGGCCATTGGTTCCATCTCCACAGATGCTGAGCCTCAGCCGTCACAGAGCCCGGAGCTGTTTGTCGGCGTCTGATCCTCTGGATCTGGATCTTTCTTTGGTGCATCCTCAGTGAAGACCACTGCCAGACCAGTGACTGTGACTTGCCAGACATTCATAACACCATGCCCACCAGGGCGACACTGCCATACCAGCACTACGTGAACAGAGTGTTCTGGTTCCTCCGCATGCCGCAGCTCTTGTCCACCTGCGTGGCATTCTCCTTGGTGGCTGACATGGGCATTTTGAGAGGGGACATAGGTAACTGGTTCATGTCCTTCTGGTGCATCTGTTTCATTGTGACCCTATTCATAGTCATAATTGAGTTAAACGATCTCCAGCCTTGCTTTCCTTTCTACTGGTACAACTTTCCCGTCACCTTCGCCTGCTACGCCGCCCTCATCTGCCTCTCAGCCTCCATCATCTGCTCCGTCACCTACGTCCAGTTCCTGCCTTATGGCCCTGAGTGGGACCGGGCCGTCACTGCCACTGCATTCTCCTGCATCGCGTCAGTGCTTTATGCCATAGAAATGGCAGGCATGTGGAACTTCTACAAGCTCAAGGAGATCCCCTGCTACCTGCACACCGTGCCCAGCCTGCTGAACGTGCCGGAGACCTTCGTTGCTGGTGTCATCTTTGCCTTCCTCAGCAACACCTCCCTATACCTGCACCAGCCGGCCCTGGTGTGGTGCGTGGCTGTGTACACGATCTGCTTCATCTCAGAAGCAGTAACCATCCTGTTGAATCTGGGCAAATGGGAGGACAGGCTGCCCATCCCCTTCCCCATTTGCCAACTTGTGCTCACCGTGTTCTCTGTCCTCCTCTACATCAGTGCTCTTGTCCTCTGGCCGCTCTACCAGTTCTATGAGGAGTTGGGCGGGCTGCCCCAGCGGTCCAGCGATGTGAGCTGCGTTGATGGCCTCATGTGCACCTGGGACCAGCGCCTGGCTGTGGCCGTCCTGACAGCCATCAACTTGCTGGTTTACGTGGCTGAGCTGGGGTACTGGGCCCACCGGGTCTCTATCAAGACTGAGGACCAGCCTGGAGACTCCTGATCCTCTGCTCACAGGAGGTATCCTCACTGAGCTCTGACATCCTCTGATGCCCTCTCCCTGGCTCCCTCTCTCCCTCCTCACATCCTTCCCCATGCATCTCACTCTCTTTTCTGTTCCTTTTCTCCTTCTGCAATGTCTCCTTCCTGTCTTGTGTGGTTGCCCACATTCTCTTTTGCTTCTCTCATTTTTTCTACATTTTCTGCTTTTTGGCCCTTTTCTGGTTTTCTTGCCTCCTGTGTCCTGACCACCTCTCCCCAATTTCCTTCTTCTGATCCATCAGGACCTGAGACTCCTTCCTTCTCTGTCCACCGCCCCTCCCGCCTCCTAAGGTGCGGACTCCACAGCACACAGCCCTCTGTGCAGCTGTTCACACCCTGGGCCTCCAGAGGGGTCTCATTGCCAAAGCGTGTCTGTCCCGCTGCGGGTAATAGTTGGTGTGTTTATGGGGGGTGTATGAGTGTTGGGGGTAGGTAGGTCCTCATTTCTGTTAGTGGAGGGGGCTGTACAATGCACTTCCCCTTTAAGTTAAATAAAATCTCTAGAGGTCAATAATGTCAGTGGGCAGGAAATTTGAAGCAGAGACCTTAGATTGAGACCCAACCTGTTGCACAACCCCACCAGAGATTGACTGGAGAATTTTCCCAGGCTTACTAATTATCTGCTGCCTAGAGGGTGTCTTAACAGAAGTGTCTTAACCAGTTCAGCTCCTCTCTGGGCAAACTAAAAAGGATCTAGGAAAAAACCACAAGGTCTTGCAGACACCTGTCTGCAGTGTTGGTGAGGGACGGTAATACAGCCCTCCTGCCTCCGTGATCAAAGCAGTAGGTCCTGTCTCTGCAGGGAGAAGAGCATGGTCCTGCCAGCCTTAAAGGGGATGTGAGCTTGCTATTCTTTTTTCCTATTCTTTTCTTTTTTCTGATCAAGACAGCAAAAATTAGTAGGTGACCCTATTTGTAAAGGGGAAAGTTTCTTTTCAAATTTTCTTCAGTTGGCAGTTTGAGGGGGTAGCATTTGACAGCATTGACAATGCTGATGTCATTGTCATAGAAACTGCATGGCTTGGGTGTGTGGTGCACACACATATGCTGAAGCATAATGTGGTCTATGTAAATACATATAGTTTAGAAAAACTCCACAGAGCTTTTCGTGTCCATCATTGTCTCTGCTCAATCACATTGTCTCTTTCTCAATCACAGAGAAAGACTTGTACCCCCTCCCACATTTATAGTGTCCTTTTCAAGTTCAATATAAAGATGAAGGAAAACAAAGAAAAACTTCCACAAAATCCAAATATTCCAATTGCCCCAAATTTGCCTAGGGCTCAGAAGGATCCTATCCACTTTCCACCCTCACCCAAACCTGGGTTTCGTGGAGCCCCTTCCACTGATGCCCCACCTACACCTGGACGAGACCCTGGGTCACAGGTGGCCCAGCCTGGGACACAAGAGGTTAGGCCCACCCCAGTGCCGGCTTCCTGTGCCTGAACCCTTAAAGGGGCCAGGAAGCACCTGGACGCCTCTCTTTAAGGGTGTGTGCCTGTGTGCAGGCTCAGTGGGTGTTTGTGTGTCTCTGTGTGTACCTGTATATGTGCCCATGGGTTCCACAGCACTGAGGCCAGTAGCAGTTTCTTTACAGGAACTGGTGACTGGGAAGGCACCGAAAGGCCTCTTCCTCTCTTCCTCTCAAATGCAAAGCCTCAGAGCCCAGCATCCTGGTGTCACCAGGCCCAGAGGGACCCGGCAAGCAGAGCTGTGGGAGAGGGGCGGGGAAGGACCCCCGCTGCTGCCCCTCAGTCCTGTGCTGGGAGGAAGCCTGGGATCTTCACCCACAGGCAGGTGCGGTGGAGGGGGAGGGCTCCCAGGAGGCAGTTTCCATGGCCGGTAAAACTTAAGAAGCAATGAAAAAGACTTGCTATTTTAAGACAAGACAAGAAAAATTTAAACATAAATATTTTCTCTGCCCATTTGAACCTTCTCCCTCCCCTCTGGTGTGCATTGTGTATTTGCATTGTGTATAAAACCTACCTTCACAAGGGCAGAAATACCTGCTCCACCATAAAGATCAATATTTCTGTTCTGGGCCCAGCCATGTAACTCCTTAGAAAATACTACTGCTTACAAATGACCTTATTAATGTCACTACTTTATTACTTCTATTCTTCCTGTTTGACAAGATTCTTGTTTCTTGCTTTCACCATGTGTTATTGAGCCCCTGAAAAACTAATGATTAACTGACTTGAAACGATTGACCTGATGTATAATTCTAAGATCACTGATTGTAATAGTGTGACTCTGGATATGGGAAGAAGCAACAGGAGGGAATCATTTCCTGGAGCTGACAGACTAGTAAGACAGTTGGTCCAGAGGATTTTGGCTACTGTTACCAAGACTAGACAAGTAATTGCTTGCTGAGTAGCCTATCAATGAAATCTTTACCTGACCAGGGAATGAGCATTCCTAGCATCCTGGGGCAAATTGGTCAAAAACACCTCCTAAACTTTAGCTGAAATAAGACAGAAACAAATGGAGAATATTGAGTAATAAAAAATGTTGCCCACCACTGGGTTCTACAAGAATCAAGTCATTAACCACTGCAGTCACTGACCTATCCTGAAAGTAATCTACCCTGAAATGAATTCAGGGTGGAAATCAGGAAGAAGCACTTTATGTTGTAGCAAAACTGGCAGAACCGGTCCTCAGATAGATATTTTTAGGAGAAATTTTTATGAACCCAGTTTCTTGCATCTTCCCATACTTAGAAAAGCACTAAATCCTTAACTCTGCTATCTGACCCTTTTAAAGAACAATTACTTGGCTAAGATATATGCTTGGTTGCATGTACTCTTCTCCAAATCACACACATATTGTCTCCAACCCTTAACTCTTCAGCACAGTTCTCACAGCTTTCTGAAAGACTGTCTCCCTGGTTATAATTTTTTGTTGACTTGAGTAAAACTTTTCACTTCTTTTTGAGTTGACAACTGATAATTTTTTTTTTTTTACTGATATGAGCATGTATGCATTTATCTCTTGCAAGTTCAGTGCAAGAACTCTCATTTTCTTATATTTTCATGAATCAGACGAAACACAAACTCCCTCCCAGAGAGGGAGGTGATGAGGTTGGAGAGGTAGAAAATGGTCTCAGCTTGCAAAGCTTTGGAGGTGACATTTTAAAAGTTTGTGTTTCATCTTAAGGCAACAAAGAGAACCCACCAGAGTTATTTCAGTTTGCATTCAGCACAAGCAGACATTGAGGAAAAGAATGGAAATAGACAAAGCAGCTAGAAGTAATGGCAGGAGTGCAGGTGAGGGGATGGATGGATCTCAGGTTCATCTTTGTTCAAAGCTGCCTTTCACCAGGACCCCTCTGTCCCTGGCCCCTCACATCATTGTCTATGACCTTCACACCAGCCTTAGGAGAGTTATATAATCTCCAGTCTACAGACGAGGAACTAGAACCTCAACAGGGCTAGAGCTCAGGACCTCCCAGCCCTGGAATCACTGAGCAGGGCCTGGTCTCCAGTCTCTGCCCACCAGGTCCTGTCCTTCCTGTGGCTGCACCTCAGGCCAGGTTCCTGGGGCTTCCAAACAGCAGGGGAGCCCCAGCCATGGTCTCTGTCATCCAGCCTTTCTTTCACTTAGAGGACAGATGCTAGTCACATAGAGAGAATTCTTATTACAAAGCCACCCTTCCTTTCTGTAGACTCCAGTGAGTCCCGGTGCAGTGGGACTGAACCACTAGGCTTGCCAGCTCCCCTTTAGCCTGAGCTCTTTAGACAGAGGATCCTGGGTGAGGGAGGTCCGTCAAGTGGAACAACTCCAGCCTCCACTGAGGACCCCGTGGATGAGAAGCTGGGACTGACTGGCAGGGTGGTCTCTGCACCCCTGTCCTTCTAGTGAAAGTGAATCGCTCAGTCGTGTCTGACTCTTTGTGACCCCGTGGACTATACAGTCCATGGAATTCTCTTTGACCAAAATACTGGAGTAGGTATAGCTTTTCCCTTCTCCAGGGGATCTTACCAACCCAGGGATCGAACCCAGGTCTCCCACATTGCAGGCAGATTCTTTACCAGCTGAGCCACAAGGGAAGCCCAAGAATACTACAGTGGGTAGCTTATCCCTTTTCCAGCAGATCTTCCCAACCCAGGAATCAAACTGGGGTCTCCTGCATTGCAGGCAGATTCTTTATCAATTGAGCTATCAGGGAAGCCCCCTGTCTCTCTATCCCAGCCCTAAACCCTGGGGATAGGTGGACATGAAGAGGTGAAGACACTCAATCTTGACCGAGGGACCAGCTCAGGGCCCTAAACAAGATCCTGATAAGCGTCCCTGGAGCTCCAGGACCTGGGAACAGAGGGCGGCGGTTCTTCACAGACACGAGCAGCTGGGCTGAAAGGCACCTGCCAAGGGTAACTGACCCTGCACTGAGCCAGAAGCAGGAGGCAGGGTTAGAAATTTGAAAGCTCTTCCTCTGGGAATCCTGGTTCCACTCCTTCCAAGAAAGCCTAAAACCCTAGAAGAAACCCCGGCTGAGAGGCAGGAATCCTGGGGTCACCTTCCACACCAGGCTGCAACACTGCCCCAAGCCTCTCCCAACCTCAGCTCGTTGGCTGAGAGAGGGCATCTAGAGGTCCCTGGAGTTGCCCCCTGGAGCCACCCTCTAACCAAGTTGGAGACCCAGCCCCTCATGCCTCCTGCCAGAGTGTCCCTCAGGCTGGTTCTCCCTGCAAGTCAGCCTGGGGGAGAGATGGTCCAAGGCCTCCACCTGGTGGCCACTCCACAGCCAGACACAGAGCCACCTCCAGCAGAGACCTCTGAGAAGTCAAGCTGCACCTCCCCGCCCTCTCACACTGGTTCCCAGGTGTCATAGCTGGGATGTAAAGCACTGGCTCTGGAAACCTGTCTGAATAAAAAGCACTGGCATTGCTGTCAGATGGACCTGGATTTGAATCCCTTGGTTCTTGACCTTACCTGGGGCCCCTCATCCCTGCAGTGGGCTATTTGGGACATGTCCTGTGGAGCTGTGCCCCCTCTCTGCATGAACAGGCAGCTCAGGGAGATGGCAGGGGCGAGGCTGGACCAGTGACGGGAATCCCTCTGGAGATGCCCAGTTCTTAGACCAGTTGCTAATCCGTGGCTGCACTTCATGGTTGCCTGATGTGGACAGTGCTTCTCAAAGCGTGGTCCTCGGACCAGCAGAACATCAAAAGGAAATTATTTGGAATACAGATTCCTGGGTTCCACCCCAGACCTGCTGAGTCAGAAGTTTTGGGATGGGGCCCAGCAGCCCTCCAGGTGATGCTGATCCTGGTCCAGTGTGAGAACACGGTGCTCAGGTACCAAGGTGCTGAGAAAGCTCCACAGGGCATTCCAGGGTGTTAGGCACTGGAAACATCTGAAGGTCAACAGGGCCACCCTACCCCCACCCATCTGCCTCACTCCCCACCCCCAGGGATTCTGGTTCCTTGGAGCTGAAGCAGGACCCAGACACAGATCTAAATAGCAACATGCAGCTGATCCTAATGTGAGTCGCTGCTCTGGTATGGACACTTCCTTACGTACACTGTGCATGCTCTTCCTTTAGAGGACAGGCCCTGCAGCACAGGACAGGTGCGCTCTGCTAGGTCACTGGACTGTGCAGAGAATAATCACCAGATATTGACGTTTAGTGGTAGCTTGAGCTATGACATGCATGGTGCTGGATGACTTGTATGTAATATCTCAGAAGAGCCCAGCGAATTGTTAGAATTTCCTGCTTTACAGTTCTAAAAACTGAAGCACAGAGAGGTTAAGTCCTTAGTCACACAGCTACTAAATGACAGAATCAGAATTCCAACCTAGTTCTCTCAGACTCCAGAGTTCACCACTTCTGCTTCCTTTTTGTACAACAAGAGCAGGAATGAGGTGCTGAAGGTCACCATGCAGGGCACCCATCACTCCTGCTGTACTTTTGCCTGGAAGCTCCCTAGTGCTGCAGCATCAACTTCAAGATGTGATGAATGGACCTCGGAGCTGGGTATCACCTCAGGAAATAATGCCTCCTGCCTGGGCATAGATGTAGTTGGGAAAGGAAGGTGAGGTTTCATCCTGGACTCACAGGATTCAGGGTGTTAAGGAATTTGACACTTGCCCCATCCCAGCTCAAGTGTTCCTTGCCCTCTCAGTGCTGGGTGGTGTCCACCAACACCCAGATCAGAGAGGAGAAGGAGAAAGGGAAGAATCTTAAAGAGTAGAGAAAATATAGATCTATTTTACTGTTAAAAATGCATTTTCAAAAAGCAAGAGAGTTGCAGTCCTGAAGAGATGAAGGCCTCTGGTCCTTGGGGAGGGCTGATACCACCAGGCGTGCAGCCCTCACTGCTCTTGATTCTCCTGGAGATGTGGTGAAGCTCCATGGCTGCCCTGGCGTCCTCCACTGAGCTGTGTCCCACCCCACTGTCCTGCAGACACAGGACAGAGAGGAGACAGGGGGCTGAATCCAGGTGCCATGGGATCCGGGCCTTCCCAGCTCACACCCTGATGTCCAGGGCTGAAGTGGGTCAGGTGAGTTTCCCAGGCCCCTGACACCCTGGACTCGGCAGGTGTCTGGAGCAGACCTGGCTTCACCCATGAGCCCAGGGCCCAGGCAGGGCCAGGCACGGAATCCAGGTCCTGAGGCCACGTGTGCCCTCCAGGGGCTCCCATCCACTGGGTGGGACTGGGGTGCTTCAGACTTGGCCTCAGACCCAGAGAGGCTGGAGCAGTTCTCACAGGAGCCCAGGGCGCGGGGAATGTGGACACAGATGTTTCTACAGTGCTGCTTGCTCAGCACATTGAGAATAGAGCTCTTCAGTGAACCCAGGAGCTGACACTCTGTCCTGGGTCCCTGGTGCCACAAGCCCTATAGAAGGGCCCAAACTCAGGCCCATCCCCTGCCTCCTGCTCCCCAGACAAGCTGCCCCCACTTCTCAGACTGGGGCTCCAGTTGTCCTCTCCCCAGCCGGCCCCCTGCTCCTCCACTAAGACACAATCTTCACCCTCCACTCAGACCTGATGTCCTGTCTGCCCCCATCCTCCGTCCCTGCTCAGGACGCCTGCCTTCTCCTCTGTGAACACAACTTCCAGATGTGCTGATGGTCAGGTCATGGGTCACCCTCCCTTCCACCTTCTCAAGGACAGGCCAGGCCTTGTTCACCCAGGTCCTCAGCCTGTGGTCCAGAGTGGCCCAGAGCAGGTGCTTCATAAAACATCCACTGAGCTAGAATGCAGAGTTCCAAAGAATAGCAAGGAGAGATACAAAAGCCTTCTTCAGCAATCAATGCAAAGAAATACGGAAAACAATAGAATGGGAAAGACTAGAGATCTCTTCAAGAAAATTAGAGATACCAAGGGAACATTTCATGCAAAGATGGGCTCGATAAAGGACAGAGATGGTAGGAACCTAACAGAAGCAGAAGATTTTAAGAAGAGGTGGCAAGAATACACAGAAGAACTGTACAAAAAAGATCTTCACGACCAAGATAATCACAATGGTGTGATCACTCACCTAGAGCCAGATATCCTGGAATGTGAAGTCAAATGGGCCTTAGGAAGCATCACTACGAACAAAGCTAGTGGAGGTGATGGAATTCCAGTTGAGCTATTTCTTTTTTATTTATTTTTATTTATTATTATTATTTTTTATTCAATTTTAATTAAAAAAAAATTATACATGTGTTCCCCATCCTGAACCCTCCTCCCTCCTCCCTCCCCATACCATCCCTCTGGGTCGTCCCAGTGCACCAGCCCCAAGCATCCAGCATCGTGCATTGAACCTGGACTGGCATCTCATTTCATGCATGATATTTCACATGTTTCAATGCCATTCTCCCAAATCTTCCCACCCTCTCCCTCTCCCACAGAGTCCATAAGCCTGTTCTATACATCAGTGTCTCTTTTGCTGTCTCGTATACAGGGTTATCGTTACCATCTTTCTAAATTCCATATATATGCGTTAGTATACTGTATTGGTGTTTTTCCTTCTGGCTTACTTCACTCTGTATAATAGGCTCCAGTTTCATCCACCTCATTAGAACTGATTCAAATGTATTCTTTTTAATGGCTGAGTAATACTCCATTGTGTATATGTACCACCGCTTTCTTATCCATTCATCTGCTGATGGACATCTAGGTTGTTTCCATGTCCTGGCTATTATAAACAGTGCTGCGATGAACATTGGGGTACACGTGTCTCTTTCCCTTCTGGTTTCCTCAGTGTGTATGCCCAGCAGTGGGATTGCTGGATCATAAGACAGTTCTATTTCCAGTTTTTTAAGGAATCTCCACACTGTTCTCCATAGTGGCTGTACTAGTTTGCATTCCCACCAACAGTGTAAGAGGGTTCCCTTTTCTCCACACCCTCTCCAGCATTTATTATTTGTAGACTTTTGGATCGCAGCCATTCTGACTGGTGTGAAATGGTATCTCATAGTGGTTTTGATTTGCATTTCTCTGATAATGAGTGATGTTGAGCATCTTTTCATGTGTTTGTTAGCCATCTGTATGTCTTCTTTGGAGAAATGTCTATTTAGATCTTTGGCCCATTTTTTGATTGGGTCATTTATTTTTCTAGAGTTGAGCTGTAGGAGTTGCTTGTATATTTTTGAGATTAGTTGTTTGTCGGTTGCTTCATTTGTTATTATTTTCTCCCATTCTGAAGGCTGTCTTTTCACCTTGCTAATAGTTTCCTTTGATGTACAGAAGCTTTTAAGTTTAATTAGGTCCCATTTGTTTATTTTTGCTTTTACTTCCAATATTCTGGGAGGTGGGTCATAGAGGATCCTGCTGTGATGTATGTCAGAGAGTGTTTTGCCTATGTTCTCCTCTAGGAGTTTTATAGTTTCTGGTCTTACATTGAGATCTTTAATCCATTTTGAGTTTATTTTTGTATATGGTGTTAGAAAGTGTTCTAGTTTCATTCTTTTACAAGTGGTTGACCAGATTTCCCAGCACCACTTGTTAAAGAGATTGTCTTTAATCCATTGTATATTCTTGCCTCCTTTGTCAAAGATAAGGTGTCCATATGTGCGTGGATTTATCTCTGGGCTTTCTATTTTGTTCCATTGATCTATATTTCTGTCTTTGTGCCAGTACCATACTGTCTTGATAACTGTGGCTTTGTAATAGAGCCTGAAGTCAGGTAGGTTGATTCCTCCAGTTCCATTTTTCTTTCTCAAGATCGCTTTGGCTATTCGAGGTTTTTTGTATTTCCATACAAATTGTGAAATTATTTGTTCTAGCTCTGTGAAGAATACTATTGGTAGCTTGATAGGGATTGCATTGAATCTATAAATTACTTTGGGTAGTATACTCATTTTCACTATATTGATTCTTCCAATCCATGAACATAGTATATTTCTCCATCTATTAGTGTCCTCTTTGATTTCTTTCACCAGTGTTTTATAGTTTTCTGTATATAGGTCTTTAGTTTCTTTAGGTAGATATATTCCTAAGTATTTTATTCTTTTCGTTGCAATGGTGAATGGAATTGTTTCCTTAATTTCTCTTTCTGTTTTCTCATTATTAGTGTATAGGAATGCAAGGGATTTCTGTGTGTTGATTTTATATCCTGCAACTTTACTATAATCATTGATTAGTTCTAGTAATTTTCTGGTGGAGTCTTTAGGGTTTTCTATGTAGAGGATCATGTCATCTGCAAATAGTGAGAGTTTTACTTCTTCTTTTCCAATTTGGATTCCTTTTATTTCTTTTTCTGCTCTGATTGCTGTGGCCAAAACTTCCAAAACGATGTTGAATAGTAATGGTGAAAGTGGGCACCCTTGTCTTGTTCCTGACTTTAGAGGAAATGCTTTCAAGTTTTCACCATTGAGGATAATGTTTGCTGTGGGTTTGTCATATATAGCTTTTATTATGTTAAGGTATGTTCCTTCTATTCCTGCTTTCTGGAGAGTTTTTATCATAAATGGGTGTTGAATTTTGTCAAAGGCTTTCTCTGCATCTATTGAGATAATCATATGGTTTTTGTTTTTCAATTTGTTAATGTGGTGTATTACATTGATTGATTTGCGGATATTGAAGAATCCTTGCATCCCTGGGATAAAGCCCACTTGGTCATGGTGTATGATCTTTTTAATGTGTTGTTAGATTCTGATTGCTAGAATTTTGTTTAGGATTTTTGCATCTATGTTCATCAGTGATATTGGCCTGTAGTTTTCTTTTTTTGTGGGATTTTTGTCAGGTTTTGGTATTAGGGTGATGGTGGCCTCATAGAATGAGTTTGGAAGTTTACCTTCCTCTGCAATTTTCTGGAAGAGTTTGAGCAGGATAGGTGTTAGCTCTTCTCTAAATTTTTGGTAGAATTCAGCTGTGAAGCCGTCTGGACCTGGGCTTTTGTTTGCTGGAAGATTTTTGATTACAGTTTCAATTTCCGTGCTTGTGATGGGTCTGTTAAGGTTTTCTATTTCTTCCTGGTCGAGTTTTGGAAAGTTGTACTTTTCTAAGAATTTGTCCATTTCTTCTATCTTGATAGAAAATTGTAGTTTGGTTTAATTCTCAGCAGCTCGTTCCTGAGCTCTAAGGAAGCTTGCCTTCTTCTGAGCTACCCGATCTTTCTTCTGGGCAAGTGACATTTTGGGACGGTTCCACCTCTTCTTTTTAACTTCTTTCTTAGGCTTCTTCTCATACACTGGATTCTCTCGTATTGCAGCATGAGCTTTCTTATACATCTCCTCCATCATGTCTGGAGTTACGTTGTTCTTTATGTACTGAGAGAATTGTTTCTTGTAAGCATCTTCATCTTCCTCAATCAGGTAGCGCATGTAATCTGCAACGTTTTGCCCCATGATGTGCTTTCGGTGTACCTCAGCACTGAATTCTTTGCTTTCTGAATCATAACCAGGGAACCGTTTGGTACTGTGAGGGATAGACAAGCCTCCATCGACAGCTCCCTTTAGGGCCCCAAAAACTTTATTCCCGGTAGTAATTCTGGCAAGTCCTGCATCCAGGTAACAGGTGAAGGCACCAGGTTGACCATCGATGCTTTCCACATTGTATTCATCTCCAGTCACCTCGACTTGCCCTTCATAAATTTTGTCCATACCAAACCTATTAAGAAGCCTGCGGGCCAGCAGCAGGCCAGTACAATATGCCGCAGCATAATTTGTCAGGCCAACCTTCACACCATATTTTGGGAGTTCGTGAGCATAAGCTGCACAAACTATCATATCTCCTTCTATACGGGCATAAGCAATCTGACAAATGATATCTCTGTTCGTTACACGAACAATCATTCTGTATTTAGGTGTGTTGTACTTATTTTTATCTTGGATTACCAATCGTTTCCGAGCATAGTAGTCAGTTTTGCCCTCTCACCTTCTTCTGAATTTCACTTGGTATCTCTTGAAGTAGGCCTTGTTCTTGACAACTTTAACAAACCCCATCCTGCGGATCAGAACCCAGACTCCGCGGCTTGCCACAGAGCTGCAGAACCAGCACAGCTCCGGGGGGGAAAAAGCCAGTTGAGCTATTTCAAATCCTGAAAGATGATGCTGTGAAAGTACTGCACTCAATATGCCAGCAAATTTGGAAAACTCAGCAGTGGCCACAGGACTGGAAAAGGTCAGTTTTCATTCCAATCCCAAAGAAAAACAATGCCAAAGAATGCTCATACTACCACACAATTGCACCCATCTCACACACTAGTAAAGTAATGATCAAAATTCTCCAAGCCAGGCTTCAGCAATATGTCAACCATGAACTTCCAGATGTTCCAGCTGGTTTTAGAAAAGGCAGAGGAACCAGAGATCAAATTGCCAACATCTGCTGGATCATGGAAAAAGCCAGAGAGTTCCAGAAAAACATCTATTTCTGCTTTATTGACTATGCCAAAGCCTTTGACTGTGTGGATCACAACAAACTGTGGAAAATTCTGAAAGAGATGGGAATACAAGACCACCTGACCTGCCTCTTGAGAAATCTATATGCAGGTCAGGAAGCAACAGTTAGAACTGAATGTGAAACAACAGACTGGTTCCAAATAGGAAAAGGAGTACGTCAAGGCTGTATATTATCACCCTGCTTATTTAACTTACATGCAGAGTACATCATGAGAAATGCTGGGCTGGAAGAAGCACAAGCTGGATTCAAAATTGCCAGGAGAAATATCAATAACCTCAGGTATGCAGATGACACCACCCTTATGGCAGGAAGTGAAGAAGAACTAAAGAGCCTCTTGATGAAAGTGAAAGAGGAAAGTGAAAAGGTTGGCTTAAAGCTCAACATTCAGAAAACAAAGATCATGGCATCTGGTCCCATCACTTCATGGGAAATAGATGGGGAAACAGTGGAAACAGTGGCTGATTTTATTTTTCTGGGCTCCAAAATCACTGCAGATGATGATTGCAGCAATGAAATTAAAAGACGCTTATTCCTTGGAAGCAAAGTTATGACCAACCTAGACAGCATATTGAAAAGCAGAGACATTACTTTGCCAACAAGGTCTGTCTAGTCAAGGCTATGGTTTTTCCAGTGGTCATGTATGGATGTGAGTGTTGGACTATAAAGAAAGCTGAGCGCTGAAGAATTGATGCTTTTGAACTGTGGTGTTGGAGAAGACTCTTGAGAGTCCCTTGGACTGCAAGGAGGTTCAACCAGTCCATCCTACAGGAAATCAGTCCTGAATATTCATTGGAAGGACTGATGCTGAAGCTGAAACTCCAATATTTTGGCCACCTGATGCGAAGAGCTGACTTATTTGAAAAGACCCTGATGCTGGGAAAGATTGAGGGCAGGAGAAGGGGACGACAGAGGATGAGATGGTTGGATGGCATCACTGACTCAATGGACTTAGGTTTCAGTGGACTCCGGGAGTTGGTGATGGACAGGGAGGTCTGGTGTGCTGTGGTTCACGGGGTTGCAAAGAGTCGGACACGACTGAATGACTGAACTGAACTGAGCTGGAAGGGCCCACATTTGGTCACAGTTCCTAATGTCCAGTCTGTCTCCCTGGGCTCTTGTACCCTAGTGAGCTCCCAGCCCCCAGCACATGCTAGCCCCTCCCAGGGCTTTGAGGGAGCCTGCTCAGTCTGTGGGTTTGGGTTCAGTGTTCCTCACTTTTTTAATCCCTCTTGTTAGACATCTGCCACCCTCCTATCCTGGTTGCGGAGCAGGGGTGGGTGGGGAGGGGGAAGGATTCCCAGAGGAGTCTATGTAAAGGAATGGTACCAACATGGGCTTCCCACTGAGTCCCAAATGCTTAATGTGGTGCCCAAGGCTTGGATTGGCCTGTCCCTGCCAGACTCTGCTCTCATTGCTCAGACCGCCTGCCCCCTGTCTTCTGCCCCTTACCACAGTAAGTGCCCCTCCCGTAGCACAGCCCTGGTTCAGGAGCCCCTCATTTCCTCAGGGTGCACCCACCAAATTCCAGTCCACTCTCTGAAAAGGGTTTAATCCAAATATTGGAAAATACAAAGCAATGCACATTTGCAAAGTTTTCAACAGTCACCTTCTAAAGGGTCATACAATGGGGTTCCCCAGTGTCTGAGACTCACAGCGGGGGGTCTGGTGATCTAGAGAAGGGGGGTCAGTCCAAATGCCCACGGGAGCCAGGTGGGAAGGAAATAAGTAAAGGGGATGGAGAGGACTAGGGCCCTGGAAAGGATGAACTGCAGCTGTCAGGGGTGGTGGAAAAGATGCCCTGTGCATGACACGAGCTCATGCATATAAAACAGGAAAAAAGATACAGATACTCCCTACAAACACATGTGCATGGAGGTACACACATGTCTAAATATGATTCAGAGCATATGAAATGTATTGAAGGCTGTACATGAGGTTGAGGACACGGATGGAGGGCTGGATGCTCCTGTGAGCAGGCAGGAAGCCTGGCCATGCCCAAGAGGGGAAACTGGGACGTGCGAGATGATCATAGTCTGGCTTTATGTCAGTTATACACTAGAATAAGAGAAATATGGAAAACTACACAAAAATATGACTGGAAAACAATATAGAGGATATAGCAGATGCTCAGCTCCAGCCACCTCCCCAAGGGAACACAGCCCCGTGACATCGGATCTCCTGAGGCTTTTAAAGGAGCAGGAAATTTGGATTTTGTGTGAAATTAAAACAATGGGCAGCTACCAAACACTTAGGGAAGAAATAATACCTTTTCTACATCTCTTCCAGAAAACACTGTGAGGGAAAACTAAACGCATTAAGAGACCGCCTCCAGTACAAACTCCTTTATGGCCCCTGATCAGGAGCGAACCAGTCTTGCATGAGCTTATGTTCAGAGTGGGGCAGGGCCTTTTGGATCCTCTCTGAGGGGGAGGGGGACGGGAACAGGTAGCTGGGATGACTGAGTGTACCATGTGCCAGGCCCTCTAATGAGCCCATCACATACTTTTTATTCATCGACTGACACAGAGTAGGTATTCAGCCCATTGCTCAGATGGCGAAACTGTGGTTCTGTTAAGTAACTTGCCAGGTTCCTCTATGACACACAGCCTCCTTGTAACTCTGGTGTCCATATTCCCTCTTCCTCCTCTGCCCTTTTGGCAACTCCTCCTTCCTTCCTCTGTCCCGGTCATGACCTTTCTGGCTCACCGTCTTCCAGACTTCCCGGCTCACTGTCTTCCAGTCCACACGTCTGGCTGCTGGGCAGGCAGGGCTCAGCCACATCCAGGCTGTGCTCTGACGGGGGCACCATGTCCAGGCTCACAGATGAGAGTGGAGGAGGGGCTGCTGGGAGACTCAGGTAAAGCTGCTGCTTTCCAGGTGGGGGAACTGAGGCCCAGAGAGGGCACAGGCCTGACCCAGGGTCACACAGAAGGAACCTCATCCTCTCCTTCTCCAAGCCCTCCCTCTGTGGCATGAAAAGGATCCAAACTTGTTGTTTACCCTGAAGCAGCATGTGTGCATGTTTGTAGCTCAGTTGTGTCCTACTCTTTGCAACCCCATGGACTGTAGCCTGTCAGGCTCCTCTGTCCATGGAATTCTCCAGGCAAGAATACTTGGGTGGGTTGCCATTTTCTTCTCCAGTAGCATATACAGAGTAAATTCAGAGAGGTTATGGGAACAAAGTGGAAGATAGATAGTGTGACACCCCCAGGGCCCTGCCCCCACCTTGGCAGTGCCCACTGGGAGGCCTGCAGGCTCCAGGGCTCCATTGGCAATTGGGCTCAAGGAGCTTTGTGAGTCCAGGGAGGTTCTCAGGTTTGCTCTGTGTTTCTTTTTCCAGCCTCAGCTTGTCCCAGGGTTTATTATCAGCAAAGGCGACAAGGCCCCTGATGGCAGGAGGCTGGCTGGGGCTCAGGGTGCTGGCTCTTCAGCCCTGGGGACCTCTCAGCAAATAGTCCCTTGGAAACAGGGCAGCAGTCCCTGAGGAGGGGGCGGGCTGGGAGGGGCCTCACTCCCCCAAGACTGGACCCTGGAGGAGCCCCTGTGTGAGCAGGACTGCAGCCCTGGCTGGCGGGACTGTCTTGGGCAGGTGACCTGGGCAATTCCGTGGTCTCCAGGGTCCTGCCACTCTGGCCACGTGTCCCTGTCACAGCCCTGAAACCCCTTCAGGCCCCTGTTCTCCTGTCTCAGTTCCAGTCCAGGCCCCTCCTCCATGGGAAGGTTGGCTCCATGCCTGCATCTCTTCTGGGTCAGAAGACACCTATTGGGCCGCCTCAGGGCCCCTGGGACCCTGGGATCCCCCCAGTCATCTCCACTCTGCCCCCCGCCCCCACCCCAGTCCCAGGAGCATCCTCAGGGCTGGCCCCTCCCAGGGGTCCTGCAGGGGCCTCCTCTTTCAGCTCCTGCCCTTGAAAGGGGGTGATCATCCGTCCATCCCTACCCCCCTCCCTGGGTTGCCCTGAAAGACTCCACGTCAGCATCAGACACAGCATCCTTGTTCATTTCCAATCCCTTCTTCCCAGCTTCGAAGCTGCTAACCGGTCTCCCAGGCCAGGAAAGTCCTGCTCAGGTTAAGACTACTCCTAGATCTTTCCAGACTCGCATCTGGATGGGAGCTTTGGAGCTTTGGAGCTTAAGAGCCAAACAGTATGTTAATTTATTCTGTATTAATATACTGTATTAAACAGTATGTTAATTTATTCCAAACAGTATGTTAATTTAATTTTAATGATTCCTCTGTTATGCTCCACCTTGGAGTCATGCTGAGTTGGGGGGTCTCCCTTCCCCAGTGGGAAAGAGTCACATGTGAAGGAAAAATTGAGCAAAAGATTCAAAATGTTCCTACTTCCCATGTCATCTCTTCCCCACAGCCTTGCTGTCACCCCATGGCTCCTCCTTGTTCACTCCTAAAGCCTCCCTCCTCTGGGTGGGGCTGTGTCCCCTCAGATGGCAGCTCCTTCTAGTGATGCTGCAGGGAGGAGAGGCCAGGGCAGGTGTGTCTCCAGGTTGCTGTGGAAGGAGGCCTGAAGGCGGGTCCTGGGTTCCAGAGCTCCCACCCGCAGGCCTTGCTGACATGTGGGATGTAGAGCAAAGGGTTCACACTTACAGCTTTGGTATGTTTATCTGGAGTTTCCACTTTATGGTCATGCCACCTTAGGGAAGGACTTAATACCTCCAGCCTTTATTTTCTCATCTATAAAATGGGGTTAGTGCTACCATTGCAATCCCTTTTTCGAAATCCTTAGTGTCAGATCTGCTCCTGAATTCAGACTTTTTCAGCTCCAGATAGATGACATGGTGCATCTACTCTGTAGGACATAGTATTCAACTATGGTCTGAAAGTATGTTGTAATTAAAGACATTAGTGCTTCTGCAACTCATCTTTTGAACATTCACAATAAGTGAAAAAAAAAAAAGAGAGAGAGATCATAAATTGTCTCATGTCTCTTCATGTCAAATTTTGTTACCAAACAATTTTTTAAAAATTTGTTTTCAATTTTGACAGCTTTGAAGGGTTGGGATTGCAGATAATGACCATCCTACCCTGTGTCTCCATAGATAATGGCATACAGCTATTTAGAGAGACCCAAAATGTTCGTGGTTTGAGGCTAGACCACACCCAGCTGTGAGGCTTGGGATAAGACAAGTCTCCTGACAAGGCCAGGGGTGATGGGTGGGGGGAACCATTCTGGAGCAGCTGTGCTGTTACCCAGTTGTCTGAGCCATTGGTTCCAACTCCACAGATCCTGAGCCTCAGCGGTCACAGGGCCCTGTGTCACTTCCAGGCGTCTGGCTTAACCCACCTTCGGAGCCAGATCTTTCTCTGGTGGATCCTCAGCAAAGACCACTGCTGTACCGGTGACAGTGACATGCCTGGACATCGAAACATCATGCCCACTAGGGCATCATCCCCAGACTATGATGACTTTTGGGCAGGGTTCTGGTACTTCCGCTTGCCAGAGCTCTTCTCCACCTGTGTGGCTTTCTCCCTGGTAGCTGACATGGGCTTTGCGAGAGGGGACATAGGTAACTGGTCCATGTCCATCTGGTGCTTCTGTTTCGCCATGACCCTCATCATAGTCATGGTCGAGTTATGGAGGCTCCCGTCCCACTTTCCTTTCTACTGGTACAACTTCCCTGTCACCTATGCCTGCTACGCTGCCCTCGTCTGCCTCTCGACCTCCATCACCTACTCCATCACCTACGTCCAATTCCTGCTTTATGGTCCTTCCCGGGACCGGGCCATCGCTGCCACTGCGTTCTCCTGCATCGCGTCTGTGGTTTATGCCCTGGATGTGGCCTGGGTGTGGGATTGGTATGATCTCAGTGATATCCCCTGCTATGTGCACACTGTGCCAGGCCTGCTGAAGGTGCTGGAGACCTTCGTGGCCGGTGTCATCTTTGCCTTCCTCAGCAACACCTCCCTGTACCTGCACCAGCCGGCCCTGGAGTGGTGTGTGGCCGTGTACTCCATCTGCTTCATCCTGGCAGCTGTGGTCCTCCTGCTGAACCTGGGTGAACGTGAATACAGGCTGCCAGTCCCCTTCTCCATTTACCAGCTTGTGCTCAGCCTGCTCTCCGTCCTCCTCTATATCAGTGCTCTGGTCCTCTGGCCGCTCTACCAGTTCAGTGAGGAGCTCGGCGGGCAGCCCCAGAGGCCCAGTGATGGGGACTGCAGGGACGAGCTCACCTACGACATGTGCGCCTGGGACCAGCGCCTGGCTGTGGCCATCCTGACAGCCGTCAACCTGCTGGTTTACGTGGCCGACCTGGTGTACTGGGCTCATCAGGTTTCTGTAGGGACTGAGGATTAGCCCAGGGACTCCTGATCCTCTGCTCACAAAGGTATCCTCACCAAGCTCTGACATCCTCTGATGTCCTCTTCCTGGCCTCTCTCTCTGTCTCCTCATATCCTTCCCCATTTCTCCCTTCCCAAAGCACTCAGTGCTCAGGTGCCCAGAGGAAGGGTAGGGTGCTAGGAACAGCTGGGATGGGGTCTGAGATGTAAAGGGAGCAGGAGGGAGAGGTGGGGTTGCAGCTGTCCTTGGGGGCACCAAATATCTGGTAATTGCTGCCCCTTCTCTCATCAAGACCGGCTGAATGTTTGCTCCCTAAATATTTTCATAAATCTGCCCCTGCCCCCTCCTGGAGTGTCTTTGCTCAAGGCCCATCATCACATACCTTGACTACAGAATTAGCCTCCATCCATTTTCCTTCTATAGTCAGAGTGTCAGTTTCAGAGTGAGCTTCTGACTGATCAGTCCCTCCTTAGAGAATGGCAGTGAGGCCTCCTCACTTACAGCTAAAATCCAACCTATGTCTCTGGTATTCAGATCCATCCACAGTGGGCCCTGTCTGCTGGTCCGGCAGCACCTCCCTTCCTCCCCATCTCACCTGTCTTGCCCAGACTCAGAAGCTTGTGATGACTTGCCCGCACCAGGATGCTTCACAGAAGGGCAAAGGCTGAGAACTGTCAGTCTGGGAGCAATGAGGCATGGAGCTGGTGGGATCCAGGGAGGCTTCTGGTAGGAGATGACTAAGAGTCAAGCCTTTAAGGAGAAGTTCAGGCTCACAGGAAAGAAGAAAGGATATTTAGAATTAATTGATTTGCTCAAGGATCTCATGAAGTTTCAGCGGCAGAGCTGATGTGACTGCAGCTCGTGTGCAGCAGGGAGGAAGGAGGAGGGAGAAGGGAGAATTGAGCCTGGCCGTCTGGAGGCTGGTCTATTTGCCCACTTGGGTCAGGAATGAGGCTTTAGGGTGGCACAAGGTGAGGAGTTGGAGCTGAGACACTTCCCTAAAGCCAGGACTATGGGGCCTGCAACCTCAGAGCAAGGGTAGGCAAGGAAAGGGCTGCCCTTCAGATAAATATCATATGACATCCCTTATATGTGAAATCTAAAAAGAAATGATACAAATGAACTTACAAAACAGAAAGAGACTCACAGACTTAGAGAATGAATTTATGGTTGCCTGTATACCCTGTTTTATTTAAACTGGATAACCAAGAAGGACATATAGCACATGGAACCCTGCTCAATGTTATGTGGAACCTGGATGGGAGGGGAGTTTGGGGGAGAATGGATACATGTATATGTATGACTGAGTCCCTTTGGTGTGCATCTGAACCTATCACAGCGTTGTTAATCAGCTATACCCCAACGCAAAATAAAAAAGTTTAAAAACAAACAAACAAAAACAAAAGCATGCCCTTCAGGAAGATAAAAGGACAAAGTTGATATCTGCCTCCAAAGGAATTTGAGATTTCTCTGAAGTCTCCACAGGGGAAATAGAATTCTCAGGTCTTCACTTCTGGTGTATTTAGACCAAAGTGTACCTGATCCCTGAGATCCAACAGCTCCAACCTGGGAAATTTACGCAAGTGGGGACCAACAAGCGACTGGCCTGAAGGGTCCTGAGCAGAAGCAGGTGCTGTTATTCTGGCTGAAGCTCCCAACCCAGGCGGCAGGACCCTCCCAGGAAAAGGGCTCCTGTACAAGGGCTCACAGTGTGATGACAAAGTACCCGAGGGAAAAATCAACTGTGAGTACCAAGAACTCCAGTGAACACACACCAGTCTGAAAGAGACAGCAAACGGGTACACGTGTGATTAAACACATTAGAAAAGACATCATGAAAAAAGTACAGGAAAATGTGAGAGAGAACCTTAATGAGTCGAAGAGTGACCCTCACCCCCCAAAAAAATACCCATGTTTATGGCATTATTTAGAAGTAGGACATAATTATTTAAGGATCTTGAGATGAAAATCATCTAGGATGGAGGGTGGGCTGGCAATCCAGTGACTGGTGGCCTTATAAGGGAAAGGACAGAGAAGTTTGCACACACTGAGAGAAGATGACAACACGAAGGCTGTGGCAGAGATGGAATAAGTGGCCACAAGCTGAGGGGTTTGAAATATTACTAGTGGAAATGAATGAGCCTCACCTGGAGCGCTGGAGACAGCATGGTCCCCCTGACACCTTGATTTCAGACTTCTGGCCTCCAGTACTGTGGGAGAATAAATTCCTGCTGTGTTAAGCAATCAAACTTAGAGTAAATTGTTCCAGTAGCCCTAGGAAACTAGGATGAGTTTCCAGAAATGAAGATATTTCTTAAGTTTACAGAGAAACCAGCCTTCTGCCGTAGAACATGGTGATCACATGGATCCCAAGCCTCTTGTCATATCCTGTGTCCCCCATGTCTGAGACTCAGAGGGGAGTCTTTAGAGAAAGGTGGTCAGTCCAAATGCTCACAGGAGCCAGGAGGGAAGGAAATAAGTAAAGGTGGTGGAGAGGACTAAGGCCCCTAGAGAGGACCAGCTGTACTTGTCGGGGGTGGTGGAAAAGCGAGATGCCTGTGCATGACAGGGTCTCAGGTTTATAAAACAGGAAAACAATCTACAGATGTGCCCTACATACATGTACATATATGTCTCCATATGATGTCAGAGCATGTGAAGTGTGCTGAAGGCTGTACATGAGGTTGAGGACACAGATGCTCCCTGGAAGGATGGGTGGATGCTCGTGTGAGCAGACAGGAAGCCTGGCCACGCACAAGAGGGGAAACTGGGCACGTGTAGATGATCATAGTCCTGCTTTATGCCAATTACATATGAGAAGAAGAAAATATAGAATGTGCTAAACAGAGATGACAATGGAAAACAATATAAAGTAAAGGGCATAGCAACTGATTCATGAGACTTCTAAAGGAGCTAGAAATCTGGATTTTCACGAGAGATGAAAACACAGTGCATCTACCAAATAGTTCAAGAAGAAACAAAACTGATTCTACACCATCTCTTCCTGAAAATACTGGGAAGGAAAAACAAACACATCCCTGGGTCACTTCCAGGACACACAGGTTTGCCTGATCTGGAGCAAATCAAGCTTGCACGTGTTTGTGTCCAGGGGCAGAGCCTTCTGGGTCCTCTTAGAGCAGCAGGGAGAGGGGAACAGGAAGCTGGCATGGATTGAGTATGTTGTGTGCCAGGCCCTCTGATAGGCCCTTCACAATCTTTCATTCACTTAATTGACACATTCCCTGGTTGCCCAGTGGTAAAGAATTTACCTGCAATGCAGGAAGTGGAAGAAATGTGGGTTTAATCCATGGGTCAGGAAGAGCTGTTGGAAAAGGAAATGGCAAACCAGTCTGGAAATTCTTGCTTGGAAAATCCCATGGACAGAGTAGCCTGGCAGGCTCCAGTCCAAGGGACTGTAAAGAGTCGAACATAACAGCATACATGCACAGGTATTAAGCCCACTGCAGAGATGGAAAAACTGAGGCTCAGTGGGTAACGTGCCAGGTTCCTCCATGCCCCACATCCTCCCTGAAATTCTTACTGTCCATCTCACCTCCTCCTTCCTTCCTCTGTCCTGGTTGTGACTTTCCCAGCTCACTGTCTTCCAGTCCACATGCCTGGCTGCTGGGCAGGCAGGACTCAGCCACATCTAGGCTGTCCTCTGATGGGGGCATCATGTCCAGGCTTACAGATTAGAGTGGAGGAGAGGTTGCTGGGAAGCTCAGACAAACCTGCTGCTTTCAGCAACCCCCATGCCTCTCCTTCCTAAATCCTCCCTCTGTGCCATTAAATGGATTCAAAGGCTCCACATCAGCATACAGACACAAAATCCTTGTTCATTTTCAACCTCTTCTTCCCAGCTTGGAAACTGCCATCCAGTCTCTCAGGTCACAGAAATCCTCATTCACGTGGGATTACTCCTAGATCTTTCCAGACTCCCACCTGGATGGCAGGTTTGGAGCTTGAGCCAAACATTATGTTATTTATACTGTGGTTCCTCCAGGACACTCCATCTTGAGTCATACTGGGTTGGTGTCCACTGTCCCAGTGAGGAAGAGTCACATGTTAAGGCAAAGTTGAGGGGAGGGGATTCAGAACAGTCCCTACTTCCCATGTCATCTTATTCCCATGGCCTAGCTCTCATTCCATGGCTCCTTCCTGTTCACCCCTGGAGCTGCCCTCCTCCAGGTGGGGCTGTGTCCCTCAGATGGCAGCTCCTTCCAGTGATGCTGCAGGGAGGACAGGCCGGGACACGTGGGTCTTCAGGTTGCTGTGGAAGGAGGCCACGGCCATGAAGGCGGGTCCTGGATCCCACAGATGCAAGCTTTGGTCTTGGGCTCCCACCCACAGGCCCTGCTGACATGCTGGGTTGTAGAGGAAAGTGTTCAAATCCATGGCTTTGGCATTTTTATATGAGGTTACTACTCCTAAACTTTGACCTTAGAGAAGGCCCTTGATTCACCAAGCCTTAGTTTTTTCATCTCTAGAATGGGATTAGCAGTGGTGGCTCAGCTGGTAAAGAATCTGCTTGCAATGTGGGAGACCTGGGTTTGATCCCTGGCTTGGGAAGATCCCCTGGAGAAAGGAATGGTTACCCAATCTAGTATTCTGGCCTGAAGTATTCTCTGGGTCGCAGAGTTGGACACGACTGAGCGACTTTCACTTTAGTTTTTTCATCTCTAAAATGGGGTTAGCATACATGCACAGTCCATTTTATGAAATCCATGGAGTTAGATATGCTCCAGAATTCAGGATTTTTCAACTCCAGTTACATGTAGTGTGTCTACTCTATAGGACATCCCACCCCACCCCACTGGGGTCTGAAAGCACTTGTAATCAAACACATTAGTGTTTCTGAAATTGAACTTTTAAACACTCATACTAAGGGAAATAGAGATCATAATTTGTCTCATGTCTGTTCACATCTAATTTTGTTACCAAATAATTAAAAAAATTTTTTTCTTCAATTTTGACGCACTTGAAGGGTTGGAACTGTAGAAAGGACCATCCTACCCTGTGTCTCTGTAGATAATGACACACAGCTCAGAGGGATCCAAAATGTTCCTGGTTTGAGGCCAGACCCACCCTGCTCTGAGCTTTGGGATAAGACAAGTCTTGTGACAGGCCAAGGGTTATGGGTGGGGAGAATTGTCTTAGACCAGCTGTGCCTTTACCCAAGTGTCTGAGTCATTGGTTCCAACTCCGTAGATCCTGAGTAGCAGCTGTCGCAGGACCCGAGGCTCTTTTCAGATGTCTGATTAATCCACCTCCAAAGCTGGATCTTTCTCTGGTGGGTCCTCAGTGAAGACCCAGTCTGATGACAAAGACCAGCCTGACCATCAGGCTCACCATGAACTCGTCCTCTGGCCTGGCCTCTGCAACCATCATGGGCTACTTCCTCCGCCTGCTGCAGCTGCTCTCCACGTGCCTGGCCTTCTCGCTGGTGGCTACCACTGGCACTTGGAGGGAGACCATAGGTAACTGGTCCACGTTCATCTGGTGCTTCTGCTTCGTCGTGACCCTCCTTACTTTCATAGTCGAGTTATGTGGGCTCCAGTTCCTCTGGCCCTTTTCCTGGGATGACTTTCTCATCAACTATGCCTCCTACTCCACCCTCCTCTGCCTCTCGGCCTCCATTATTTACCCCACCACGTACCTCCAGATCGTCCCTCGTGGCAGCTCCTGGAACCACGCCATTGCTGCTACTGCTTTCTCCTGCCTCGCTTCTGTGACTTATGCCACTGAAGTAGCCTGGATCTATGCCTGGCCCAGCCAGATCACTTGCTATGTGCTCCCCATGCCAGGACTGCTCAAGGGGCTAGAGAACTTCGTGGCCTGTGTCATCTTTGGCTTCATCAGCAATACCTCCCTGTACCTGCACCAGCCGGCCCCGGTGTGGTGTGTGGCCGCATATTCCATCTGCCTCTTCCTGGGGGCCGTGGCCCTCCTGCTGTATCTGAGAGGCTATAGCAACAAGTTGCCCATTTGCTTCCCCATTTTCCTGTTGGGGTTGGCCCTGTTCTCCATCTTCCTCTATGCCAGCGCTCTGATCCTATGGCTGCTCTACCAGTTCGACAAGAATTTTGGTGGCCAGCCTCAGCAGTCCAATGATGTGAGCTGCCGCCATCACCACTTGGTGTGCATCTGGGACCAAAGACTGGTTGTAGCCATCTTGACAGTGATCAACCTGCTGATTTACGTGGCTGACCTGGTGTACTGGGCCCGCTGGGTCTTTATTAGGGACTGAGGACCAGCCCAGGGACTCCTGATCCCCTCTGCTCACAGGAGGTATCTTCACTGAGCTCTGGTGTCCTCTAATGTCTTCTTCCTGGCTCCCTCTCTCCCTCCTCACATCCTGCCCCACTCATCTCTCTCTCCTTTCTGTTTCCTTCCCTCCTTCTGCTCTGTTTTGTTTCCTTCCTGTTTTGTGTGGTTGCCCACACCCTCTTTTACTGTTTTCTCTTTTTGCTTTCACCTTTTCTACATTTTCTGCTTTCTGCCCCTTGTCTGATCATCCTTGGTTTTCTTGTCTCCTGTGTCCTGACCACCTCTCCCCATTTTCCTTCTTCTGATCCATCAGGACCCGAGACCCCTTCCTTCTCTGCCCACCGCCCCCTCCCATCTCCTCCACATCATACAGCCCTCTGTGCATCTGTTCACACCCTGGGCCTCTGGAGGTCCTCATTGCCAAGGTGTGTCTGTCCCCCTGGCAGTGCCTTAGTTAGTGTGTGTGTGTGTGTGTGTATATGTGTTGGGGTGGAAGCAGGTAGATAGGCACTGGGCTCACTTTCTCCCAGTAGAGGAGGGTGCACAGTGTGCCTCCCATTTAAGTTAAAAAGAAATACCTGGAGATTAATAATGTCCAGCGGGCAGGATATTCAAAGCAGAGATCTTTGGTCCGTAGGCCCTACCTGGTGCTCAGCCTCACCTGAGATTGGCTCCAGAATTTTTGCAGGCTCACTAAACATCGACTGACTAAAGCACATTTTAGAGGAAGCCAGAAGTGAATGCCTTCCAGCCCAACTACTCTCTGTGGAATCAAAAAAGGAGCTCGTGATGGACCCCAGGGCCTTGAAGACACGTGTCTGCAATGTTGGTGAGGGGCAGCAATGTGGCCCTCCTGCCTCAGTGATCAAAACAGCTTGTCCTGCCTCTGCAGTGAGAAGAGCATGGACCCACCAGCCTTAGAAGTGATGCAAATGTGGACAAAGAATGTTGCCTGCATTTTCAGAAAATGGTGAATTATCTTGTCCATCATGTTCTCAGGCCTTCAGCCTCTGTTTCAGCACTAATATCCTATCCTGAGGGGAATTCAGGATGGAGAAAAACAAGGTACTGATCCTAGAAAGTTAAGATGCATATCAGAGGAATAATTTTTGTGAGCCCAAGCACTATATCTTTCCATACATAGAAAAGCATTAAAATCATTGACTTGAGATATCTGTTTTTCGTGATGAGCAATAACCTACTGATGTTAACTACATGTGTTCCCCCAGCCCCAGTAAAATCTTCTGTATATCCTGACTCATCCCTGACCTCTTTGGAACAGTTCCTCAGAGCTATCTGAGAGTGTCTCCTTGGCTAGAGTCCTCAGTAACATCTCCAAATTAAACATAAATTTGTGACTTTTAGGTTTTGCTTTTTTTTTTTTTTCAGTCAACAGTTTTGGTGACTACAGAACGCACCCAGGGAAGGTTTCTCTTCTCCTGAACTCTTCGAAGCACAAGCCTTGTACCCCCAGAGGCCTCTTGTGCCTATCTGCCTCCTTAGGAAATCCAGATGAATTGGGGTGAGTCTCTCTTGGGTTTTAGATTTCCTGTTATTGTCTGATAATCCTAAATTTTATTCTGTGATGTTAAGCTCCTCTCTGGAGGAGTAGGTTCTCCTTGAGACTTAGTTTTGAGAAGCAGTAACTGGTTTGAAGTGAAGTGAAGTGAAGTCGCTCAATTGTGTCCAACTCTTTGCAATCCCATGGACTGTAGTCCACCAGACTTCTCTGTCCATGGGATTTTTCCAGGCAAGAGTACTGGAGTGGGTTGCCATTTCCTTCTCCAAGGGAATCTTCCTGACCCAGGGATCGAACCCAGGTCTCCTGCATTGTAGGCAAACACTATACGCTATCTTCAGTTAAAAGATGTGGGAAGATTTTGCTCAGTTGAAACACACTCAATGGTAATGAAATAAAATCCATACTTATGCCAAGTTGAGAAAAATTGAAGCATAAAACTTTTCTCTGCCCATTTGGGTCTCCTCCTTCACTTTTTTGTGTATTGTGCATCTGCATGAACTAGGCCTCCTTGGGAGACAACATTTTTTCTTGATCTCATCAAGAATCATGGCTTCTTAGGAGATAATCTTCCTTCTTAATTCTGTGAGGGACCAAGATGACCCAGGCTTCTCAGGTAGATTCTTCCCAGCAGTAAAGAATCCACCTACCAATGTAGGAGATGCAAGAAATGCAGGTTCAGTCCCTGGGTTGGGAAGATCTCCTGGAGGAGGAAACGCAACCCACTCCAGTATTCTTGCCTGGAAAATCCCATGGTTAGAGGAGGCTGGCAGACTATAGTCGCCAGATCGCAAGTCAGACACGACTGAGCGTGAACAAGATGACTCATACCCATTGTTCTCTTTGTTTGTGTAGATTTGGATTGAGTAAACTGACAATAATATATCATTTAATGTATAACTGTTTGTCTCAAAAGCTTATACAACTGTGCTCTGACCTATAACAGGTGGAACAGTCCTCAGAGAGATTTTTGAAAGACTGTCTCTTGGGTTATAATCCTCCAGGTTAGCTCAAATAAAAATTTCCACTTGTTTCTTAGATAGACTATGATTTTTTTTTCATGAACATTGGATTATTCTCAGTTGAAGGACACTGGGAATAGTTTATTATGTTCATACAGAGTTTATACTTACAAGTATCTGCTTAATTGATAATTAAAGGAAATCTCACCTTAAATTGGCCAGATTGTGGTTCTTTTGACATTGCAAAATTAATATATTTTTGCATGTGCAGCTAGAGGAAACAGCTTGATAAACCATCCTTTTAAAATTCTTACCTTAAAGGAACAAAAGCCCTGTAGTGAAAACTTAGATTTCTCTTCCTGTGTCTTTGTGATTAAATGTACTTGATCTTAGGCATTTCCCCACCCCTCCCTGTGTTTTTGGAGAAGGAAATGGCAACCCACTCCAGTACTATTGCCTGGAAAATCCCATGGATAGAGGAGCCTGGTAGGCTACAGTGCATGGAGTCGCAAAGAGTTGGACATGACTGAGCGACTTCACTTTCCTTTCCCTGTGTTTTAAGAGCTTGGTCTCTGTTATCCAGAGGAATTCATATGGCAGCCAGTGAAATACACTGGGATTCCAAGGAGACTTTTTGTCTGGCTCTTAGGGAAATTAGTCATAAGGGATCCCAACCCATAAGGGTCCTTTGTCATCTTAACCTTCTTTTTACTTTCTTTTTTTTTTTTTTTAATTTTTTTCTATTTAGAGCTTTATTTTTATTTATTTATTTTTTTTAATTTTTTTTAAATTTAATTTTATTTTTAAACTTTACATAATTGTATTAGTTTTGCCAAACATCAAAATGAATCCATCACAGGTATACATGTGCTTTTTACTTTCTTATACTATTTTTGGAAGCAAACTTTCCACATTTTGTGAAGGCTACGTCCTTTGCACCTTCTTATGGTGGCACCTCCTTTTATTCTTGGTTTGGGTGGGTCTTCATTGCAGCTCTTCGTTGCTTCATGGAGCTGCCCTCTAGTTGCAGTGTGCGGGCTTCTCATAGCAGCAGGCTCTCTTGTTGCCTAGCACGGGCTCTGGGGTGTGTGGGCGCAGCAGTTGTGGCGCACTGGCTTAGTTGCTCCGTGGCATGTGGGATCTTTCCAGACCAGGGATCGAACCCATGTTTCCTGCATTGGCAGGCAAATTCTTTACCACCTAGTCACCAGTGAAGCCCTGAAATAGAACGGTTTTTAATCTTTGGTTTTCAGAAAACCTTTCTTCCTATGCTATGATCTACAGCAAATTGATAAAGTATACATTTGTAAATAAAGATGTAACATTTATCTTTTTCTCTTTACCTGATCCCTCTAGAACTTGGCTTATCCAGCTTGCTCTCCTGTGGACTTGATGATTTACTGTGACCAGATTACAACTAGTTACACTATTCACTGTTTTCATTTGTTGTCTCAAATTATGTTTGCCGCATGCCTCTCTCTGCTGTACTGTGACTTTACTAATGTCACTGCTCTATTACTTATATTCTGTCTACTTCTAAGATTAATTACTATCTCTTATTTTACCCAATGTGTAACCAAGCCTCCGATAAAATTAATGATGGCTAAACATGTTACTCTATCATGTATAAAACTCTACATAGAGTAACTGTAATACTGAAACTCTAGATTTTAGGAGAAGCAACAAGAGAAAATATTTCCTGGATCACAAAAGACTAGTGAGACAGGTGATCCATAGAATTTTGGTTTATCAACAGGACCTAATATGAAAAATAAGCTTATTAAGTGGCCTATCAAAAGAATTCTAGTGTCCTCAGACAAACTGGCTATGAAATGCCTCCCAAACCTTGGTCAAAGTTTGACCAGGAGAAATTGCCAAGGACAAAGAACATGGTTTGCCATTTCAGTAAACAATGGATGTTGCCCTCTATCTATCCATCAGCCACTGCAGCCACCCTCAAAAGTGCAACCAGGGAGGAATTCAGAATGGATAAAAACAGGATACTAGTTCAAGATGGTGAACATGCACATCTAATAACTTCAGTGAGCTCACACTCACTTCCCATAGATAGGAAAGCACTAAAATGATTAACTTGAGGTGCCTGGGTTTTATGGCTAGCAATAATCTTTTGATGGTCAACTTCATGCTATTTTTTTTTTTTTTTTCAGCAAAAACACATGCATATTCTGGCTCTTCCCTTAGCTCTTTGGAACAGTTCCACAGAACTGTCTTAGAGGCTGTCTCCAAGGCTATGGTCCTCTATAAGGTTCCTGAGTAAAACATAATTTGTAAAGTTTAGTATGTGCTTTTTTTTTCAAATTGACATTAACCTGGATTTTTTTCTTCTTTTTCCTGGTTATGAGGGCAAACAGGAAGTTGCTTTTCAATTTTTTAGGGGGTGGAGGGGTAGATTGAGGGCAAGCAGAGGGGTAGGTTTGAAACCTGCTGCTACAGTGAAAGGAATCGCATCGTTTGCATGTGTAGAGCATGCGCATGTTTCTATGTCAGATGTTTCCTAATGATCAGAGAAAGACAAAGAAAAAAACCAACCAGACAAACAGGCAAACCATAAAATCCACAGACCCTGATTACCCAAATTTGCTTAGAATGCAGAATCAACTGAGCAGGTGTCAATCTTTACCCAAACCAAGGTTTTTACAAGCCCCTGCTATTGCCTCCCCAGCCCAGAGTCTTAGGGCTCATCCCTGGGAAACTAGGGGTTGGGCCCCACCCCAATGCCCAACATCTCATCCTGTAGCTCTTAAAGGCCCCTTGCCAGCACCTCAACACCTGTCTTCAAAGTTGTGTGCCTGCGTGCTTGCTCAGAGTGTGTGTTTGTGTGTGTGTCCATCTATGCACTCCCATGCATTGAGATCAATGGCCCTTTACAGTAACCGGTGGCCAGAAACGCACCACAGTCCTTCTTCCTCTCCTAGTGTCAGAACAAAGCCTCAGAGCCCTGCATTCTAGGGTCACCAGGGCCAGAGGGGCCAGGCAAGCAGAGCTGTGGGAAGGGCAGCAGAAGGACCCCCACTGTGCCCCTCACTCCTATACTGGGATGAACCATGTGATCTTCACCCAGTGGCAGGTGCGGTGGATGGGGCGGGCACCCAGGAGGTGATCCCCATGGCAGGTATTCTTAAAAAGTAATGAAATAAAATTCATATGTTAAGGCAAGACAAAAATTTCATATGGCCAAATACATTTAACACCATATTAAAAAGTTAAACAGACTTGTTTATTGCAGGACTTCCTAGGACTTTTTATAGAGCAGTATGCATTATAAAATTACCGATAGCAGGAAGTATTTCTCAAACTTACTTGCACAATCAGGGAACTCTTTCCATGCAGCATCTTGGACTAGTGTTCCATGGACTATCCTTTGGGAACAATTAGTTTCAAGCCTTCGCTGGGAGTGATCCAGCAGTGCTGGCTGGAAAGGCTCTAATGCTCTAACATCACCTCCCACAGTGGCCCATCTCATTTGGGGGCATCTTTAATTCCTTAGGGGGTGCAAAGCCCACTTGCCCTGCTCTCTGGAGTTTGAACAGAATAGACCCAACCCTTTTCTTTTTCAGAGTCCTCTGGAAGTTCTGCTATGTCTCTGGATCTTCTGTCTTCACATCCCCTAGACTAAATGTCTCTGCATTAAGCCAGATGCTCCTTCAGGACAGGAACTAGCTTTGCTGTGGGGTCTGCAGTGCCCAGCACACAGCAAACATGCGGTAAATCACTGTTTAGAGCAGAAGTGCATAGAGTCTTCCCAGATTGCTCATACAACCACAATTGTGCCCCCATCTCCAGACTTTCCCTGCTCCTGGCTGTCTGCGATGAAGTGCTGTGGAGCCACACATGGTGCCTCACATGTTTCCAGGGACATTCGGTCTCCAGTGCTCGTTGTTCTATGGTCCCTTAACTCTTCAGATCCCGCAACTCTCTTATAGGTAATCTCGAGATGGCGACTTGTTCCCTGCTCAAGATCTTGCACAAGCTGTTCCCTCTACCTTCAACGTGGCCACCTCTTTGTCAGTCTTCAGTTCTCAGCTGAAATGCCACCTGCGTAGGAGGATCTTCCAAAAGTCATCTGCTTCGTCCCGGGACCGTTGTTCTCTTCATCGTGCTGGTCACTTCTTGAGGTTACCTTGTTAGAGGATTTAACTAGTTTATGGATTTGTCATCTGACACACCCACTGGAGCAGAGCTCCATGCAAATAAGCATCTAGTGTCTGTGGTCACCTCTGGGTCTCTGGGCCAAGTCCATCCAGGGCATAGTTTGGACAAATGAACAACTGGAATCAGTGATCATTGGAAAAGGAGGTGTTCTTATCACATGTAGACAAAGTGATAATTATTACGATAAAGTGGATGGGGAGGAAACTTTGGGTGGTGATGGAACAGTTTATGGCCTTGAGACTGTTGATGGTTTCATGAAATGTATATTTATCTGAAAACTCATTGAGTTGTATACAGAACAGTTTCATATCAATAATATCTAAATAAAGAAGTTTTTTAAAAGCTAACATAAAAAAGTAGTTAAGAACCCCACATGGTAACATAAAAATCAAATATAATGTTTGGAAAGACAAAATAATATATATTACAATTATGATAAGGTAAAAATAAGCTTTATATGGATATACATTACAAAGAAACACATTTGTGTTACTAAAAAAAAAATCGATCGTGGAGGTCTTGTCATCTTGGACCACATAGACTCTCCTCCCACATTTCATCATAAATGCTCCTGTCACTGTTCAGCCAGACATCCTAGGGCAAAGTGAGGCTGTGAGGTGCTGACCTTCTACTAGGGGCAGATTCAGGAGCTGCATCTGGCTGCCTGGGCAGCTCCGGGCAGTTGGGCCTGTGAAGGACCCTTGTCACCTTTGACTGTGCGGTCACTCACCAGGGAGGGCTAGTCTGCCTGAGAATTCTCCTATCTTGATCAGCTCCACCCCTCATGAAGTGCACGAGCCAGGCCTCCAGGTGCAGGCGCAGGAAGAGCCCGTGTGTCAGGAGGGTCCTCCAGGAGACGCGGAGGCAGGAACCCAGGCTGCCTCCCTGACGCTCTGGCCTCCATTCCATTTTCCTCCTACAGCCAGAGTGTCAGTTCCAAAGTGGGCCTCTGATGGATCAGCCCCTCCCTAGAGAATGTCAGTGAGGCCTCATCACTTACAGCTAAATACCTATGTCTCTGGCGTTCAGGTCCATCTACATTGGGCCCTGTCTGCTGCCCCTGCAACACCTCCCTTCCTCCCCACTTCACCTGTTTGGCCCAGGTAAGACCCAGGAACTTGTGATGACCTGTCCACACCAGGCTGCTTCACAGAAGGGCAAAGACCGAAAACTATCAATCTGGGAGCAATCAGACGTGGAGCTGGTGAGATTCTGGAAGCCTTCCTGGAGGGGGTGATTAAAAGTCAAGTCTTTAAGGAGGAAAAGAAGAGAGAAAGAACCTATAGAATTAATTGATTTGCTCAAGTTTCTCCTGAATCTTCAGTGGCAGAACTGATGTGGCCCCTGCTTGTCTGTAGGAGGGAGGAGAAAGGAGAGTTGAGCATAGATATCTGGAGGCTGGCCTATTTGTCCACTTGGGTCAGGAATGAGACTTTGGGGTGGCACAAGGTGAGGAGTTGGAGCTCAGACACTTCCCTAAAGCCAGGATCACGTGGTCTGCAGCCTCGGAGCAAGGGTTGACAAGGAAAACCAGGCCCTTCAGAAAGAGGAAAGGTCAAGGCTGATACCTACCTCCACGGGAGGTTTTTTTTTTGTCTCCACAAGAGAAATAGAAACTTCAGGTCTTCACTTGTGGATTTGGGCCCAAAAGTTCTCAATCCCTCAGGTCCAGTGGCTCTACAAACTGGGGAAATTAACACAATAGGTGCCAAACAGGTGATTGGCGTGGAGGGTCCTGAGCAGAAGCAAATGCAATTATTCTTTGGTGAAACTTTCGTGAAACTCCCAACATGGATGTCAGGATCCTGCCAGGAAAAGGGATCCTGTAGAAGGGGTGTCACAGTGTAATGACAAAGTACACAAGGGATCAACCCACTGTGAGTCCCAAGAACTCCAGTGAACACAGAACAATCTGCAAAAGAAAACAAATTCACTTAGTATGATAGACACATCAGGAAAAGACACAGTGAAAAAAGGACAGGAAGATCTGAGTGAGGACCACAACGGATTGAAGATTGTCCTCCGAAAATGTCATTTCTACTCAGAAAACACATTCATTTAGAAATAGGGTCTTTGGAGACATATTTAGTTAAGGCCTCTGGGATGGAAAACATCCTGGGTGGAGTGTGAAACCAAAGTCCAGTGACTGGTGTCTTCATAAGAGGAAGGACAGAGAGGTTTGCACACACAGAGTTGAGAGAGGATGAGTGCGTGAAGGTGGAGGCGCAGATGGAGTTAAGTGGCTTCAAGCTGAAGGCGGGAACTGGCTTGGATTGAGTGTGCCATGCGTCAGGCCCTCTGATTAGCCCTTTACATGTTTTTATTCATTATTTAACACAAAGTAGGTATTAAGCCCATTGCACAGGTGGGGAAACTTCAGGATCATTTAGCTATAAGTGTCTGCCAAAGCTCCAGAGCCTCTTTGTAACTCTGAGTATCCATTTTTCCTTCTTCCTACTCTGCCTTTCTCTGGCACCTCTTCCTTCCTTCCTTTTCTGGCCTTGACCTTCCCAGCTCACTGTCTTCCAGTCCACATGCCAGGCTGCTGGGCAGGCAGGGCTCAGCCACATCCAGGCTGTGCTCTGACAGGGGCACCATGAACAGGCTCATGGATTAGAGTGGAGGAGGTGCTACTGGGAGACTCAGGCAAACCTGCTGATTTCCAGGTGGGGGAACTGGGGCCCAGAGAGGGCACAGGCCTTACCCAGGGCCACACAGCTGGAACCCCCATGCCTCTCCTTCCCCAAGCCCTCTGTGCCATCAAATGGATCCAAAGCTGTCATTTAACCTTAGGTGGAATCAAGGGTGACTTTGGAGAGGTTGGTCGGGGGACAGTTGGGGAACAGACAGCATGACACCTCCAGACTCCCTCACCCCAGTGCCCTTTCCCAACCCTGGCAGTGCCCACTGGGAGGCCCGCAGGCTCCAGGGCTCCACTGGCAATTGGGGCTGAAGGAGCTTTGTGAGCCCAGAGAGGTTCTCTGGGTTTGCTCTGTGTTTCTCTTTCCAGCCTCAGCTTGTCCCAGGGTTTATTATCAGCAAAGGTGACAAGGCCCCTGATGGCAGGAAGCTGGCTGGGGCTCAGGCTGCTGGCCCTTCTGCCCTGGGGGCCTCTCAGCAAATAGTCCCTTGGAAGCAGGGCAGCTGTCCCTGTGGAGGGGGTGGGCTGGGAGGGGCCTCACTCCCCCACACTGGACCCTGGAGGAGCCCCTGTGTGTCAGGACTGCAGCCCTGGCTGGTGGGACTGTCTTGGGCAGGTGACCTGGGCAATTCCATGGTCTCCAGGGTTCCTGCCTTTCTGGCCATGTGTCCCTGTCACAGCCCTGAAACACCTTTAGGCCCCTGTTTTCCTCTCTCAGTTCCAGTCCAGGCCCCTCCTCCACGGGGAAGGTTGGCTCCATGCCTGCATCCCTTCTGGGTCAGAAGACACCTACTGGGCTGCCTCAGGGCCACTGGGACCCTGCAATCCCTCCCCCCAACCCCAGCTGCCCCCAATATCTCCACTCTGCCCCCCGCCCCCACCCGGTCCCGGGTGGGCCTCCCAGGGGTCTAGCAGGTAGCTCCTCTTTCAGCTCCTGCTCTTAAAAGGGGTTAGATTCTCACGTGGATGGAAGCTTTGGAGCTTATAAAGCTGGCATTTTAATATTTGTTTCTTGGTTCCTCCAGGACACTCACCTGGGCGTCATGCTGGATTGGGGTCTCCCTTTCCATGTGGGGAAGAGTCACATGTTAAGGCAAAATTCCCCAGGGTGGGAAGGATTCACAACAGTTCCTACTTCCCATGTCATCTCGTCCCCACGGCCTTGCTCTCACCCCATTGCTCCTCCCTGTTCAGCCCTGGAGCTGCCCTCCTCCGGGTGGGGCTGTGTCCCCTCAGATGGCAGCTCCTTCTAGTGATGCTGCAGGGAGGAGAGGCCAGGACACGTGTGTCTTCAGATGCTGTGGAAGGAGGCCGTGGCCCTGAAGGTGTGTCCTGGGTCCCAGAGCCCTGAGCTTTGGTCCTGGGCTCCCACCCGCGGGCCCTGCTGACATGTGCGCAGTGGAACAAAAGGCTCAAACTCACAGCTTTGGCATTTTCATCTGAAGTTCTCACTTCCTAGGCATGGGACCTTAGGGTAGAGATTTTTTTCCCTCAAGCATTAGCTTTCTTATCTGTAAAATGGAGTTAGCAGTACAATCCATAATGCCTTTTATGAAATTGTTGGGGTCAGATATACTCCAAAATTCAGAATTTTTCACCTTTAGGCAGGTGGCATGTTTCATCTACTCTATATGACCTCACACCCCACTGGGGTCTGAAAGCATCCTGCAACCAAACACAGTAGTGTTTCTTCAACCAAACTTGAACATTCACACTAAGTGAAATAAATAAAGGCCATAAATTGTCTCATGTCTGTTCAGATCAAATTTGTTTCAAATGACTTTTTAAAAAATTTTCTACATTTTCCAGAGCCTTGAAGGGTTGGTCTTGCAGATAAGGACCATGTGTCTCCGTAGATAATGGCACGCAGCACAAAGAGGTGAAAAACGTTCACGGTTTGGTGCCAGACCCAACCCAGCTGTGAGGTTTGGGATAAGACAGGTCTCCCGACAAGGCCAAGGGTGATGGGTGAGGAGAATCATTCTGGAGCAGCTGTACTGTTACCCAGGTGTCTGGGCCACTGGTTCTAACTCTACGGATCCTGAGCCTCATCCATCACAGGACCCTGAGCCTCATCCATCACAGGACCCTGAGCCTTTCCCTGGTATCTGACTTAATCCACCTCCGGAGCTGGATCTTTCTCTCGTGGGTCCTCAGCGAAGGCCAGGCCTTACCCGGGACAGTGACCAATTTGACCAAATGAACCACCATGTCCACCACTTCGTCATCCCCAGGCCTTTGCTCCTGGACTGTCATGGGCTGCTCCGTCCGCCTGCTGCAGCTGCTCTCCACCGGTGTGGCCTCCTCGCTGGTGGCCAGCGTGGGCACTCAGCGGGTGGGCGTAGATAACTGGTTCATGTTCTTCTGGTGCTTCTGCTACGTTGTGACCCTCCTCATCATCATTGTGGAATACAGTAACCTCCGGTCCCACTTTTCCTCCCACTGGTACAACTTCCCCATCAACTACGCCTGCTATGCCGCTCTCTTCTGCTTCTCAACCTCCATCATCTCTGCCACTACTTATGTCCCGTTCTTGCCTCAGGGCCCCACCCGGAACCACGCCATCACTGCCACAGCATTCTCTTGCATCGCTGCTGTGGCTTACGGGACCGAATTTGTCGGGACCTGGGTGGGTCACCGGCCCAGAAGGATCATCACCTATGTGCATACGCTGCATGGCCTGCTCAAGCTGCTGGAGAACTTTGTGGCTTGCATCATCTTCGCCTTCATCAGCAACACCTCCCTGTACCAGCACCAGCCAGCCCTGGTGTGGTGCGTGGCTGTGTACTCCACCTGTTTCATCCTGGGGACCCTGGCCATCCTGCTGGGCTTGCTCTACTGTGACAATTGGCTGCCCATCCGCTTCCCTGTTTCCCAGCTTGGGCTGACCCTGTTTTGCATCCTCCTCTACATCAGCGCTCTGGTCCTCTGGCCGCTCTATCAGTTCAATGAGGAGCTGGGCGGCCAGTCCCAGCGATCCAGTGATACGACCTGCAGAGATGAGTTCACTACTTACGTGTGCAACTGGGACCAGCGACTGGCTGTGGCCGTCCTGACAGCCATCAACTTGCTGCTTTATGTGGCCGACCTGGTGATCGCGAGCTGCCTGGTCAGTGACAGGCTCCACCCACGGGCTCCAGATTCCCTATACTTATGGAGATATTATGTCGTCTAATGTCTCCCTGGCTCCCTCTCTCCCTCATCACATCCTTCTCCACTCATTTCACTCTCCTTTCCGTTTCCTTCCCTCCTTCTGCTCTGTGTCCTTCCTGTTCTGTGTGGTTGCCCACACCGTTTTGCCTCTTTCTCATTTTTCCTACATTTTTTGCTTTCTGCCCCTTTTCTGGTCATCCTTGGTTTCTCATCTCTGGTGTCCTGACAACCTCTCCCCATTTTCCTTCTTCTGATCCATCAGGACCTGAGACTCCTTCCTTCTCTGCCCACCGCCCCCTCCCACCTCCTAAGGTGCTGACTCCACGGCACAAAGCCATCTGTGCAGCTGTTGACAGCCTGGGCCTCTAGGGGGGCCTTGTTGCCAAAGCACATCTGTCCCCTTGGCGGTGCCTTAGTTGGTGTGTGTGTGGAGGGTGGTTTGGGGTGGTGGTGGGTACCTAGTGATTGTGTCTGCTTTCTCCCAGTGGTGGGCAGTGTACAGTGCTCTTCCCTTCTAACTGAAAAAAAGCAAAATAAAACTCAGGGGGTCAATAATTTCCAGTGGGCAGAAGGCTTAGAGCAGGGACCCTGGATTTTGAGACCCCACCTGGATTGCTCAGCCCACCTGAGACTGGCTCCAGAACTTTTGCAAGCTCACTAAATACCTGCTGCCTAGAGGGTATCTTAGAGGAAGCCAGGGGTGGATGCCTTCCATCCCAGCTGCTCTCTGGGTATCAAACAAGTGTAATAGAAAGCAAGCTCTTGTGCTTTGTGCACTGTAAGGCCAAGCAATACCGGAATGTCTGAGTTTGGAGTAGAAAAAAAGGTTTACTGCAAGATCATGGGAGGAAAAAGGTGGCTCATGTCCAAAAGCCCTAACTCCCCTAAGAGTATCAGGATATTTAAAGGCCAGGTAAGGGAGGAGGGTCTCAGGATAGCGAGCAGCTACTATGCAATGCTCTGATTATGAGTCCTTACCTCCAGGAGGCCTGGGGGCTATGTGCTCAAGGTCTTGAAGTGGTTCTGTTTAGTTCAATTTAATTTCTCAGCCGTGTCTGACTTTGCAACCCCATGGACTGTAGCACGCCAGGCTTCCCTGTCCATCACCAACTCCAAGAGATTACTCAAACTCATGTCCATTGAGTCGGTGATGCCATCCAACCATCTCATCCTCTGTCGTCCCCTTCTCCTCCTGCCTTCAATCTTTCCCAGCATCAGGGTCCTTTCAAATGAGTCAGTTCTTCACATCAGGTGCCAAAGTATTGGCGTTTCAGCTTCAGCATCAGTCCCTCCAATGAATATTCAGGACTGATTTCCTTTAGAATGTACTGGTTAGATCTCCTTGCAGTCCAAGGGACTCTCAAGAGTCTTCTCCAACACCCCAGTTCAAAAGCATCAATTCTTCAGTGCTCAGCTTTCTTTATAGTCCAGCTTTTGAAGTGGTTAAGGGTGCTCGCTTCGGCAGCACATATACTAAAAAAAATTGAAGTGGTTAAGGTCTCACATTCACTCAGGGTTTTTCACATCTGTAAAACAACTCTGAAAATGTGCATCAGATAGTGTCTTCTAGGTACTTCAAAAGGAGCTAAAGCAGAGGGTTTGAGGGAGGGATCTCCAGTATTCTTGCTTGGAGAATCCCAGAGAAACCTGTGGGCTACAATCCATGGAGTCACAAGAGTTGGACACAACTGAGTGACTAACACTTTCTTTCTGGTCCAAGAAGCCCCCATAGGGTCCTGCTCGGTTACAAAAGAAACGATCAAAAAAATATGGTCTTGGAGAAACCTGCCTGCATGTTTGCGAAGGGCATCCCTGTGGCCCTCCGGCCTTAGTGTTCCCAGGCCTCTTCAGGAAGAAGTAATGGCCACTGCCAGCCTTGAAGGTGATGATAGGATGGGTATTTTTTGCTTTGCTTTTCTAGTCTGGGTGGCAAAAATTACTGGGTGACCCTATTCTTAAAGGGAAAGTTTCTTTTCAAATTTTTCTTGGGAGTGTGGGATGGGTAGATGGGGAAGGAGGGAGGTGGGCAGGGCATAACATTTTAGAGAAGGACATAGCCCAAGGACAGGGCATAAATTGATTATTACTGAAGTAGGGGATATTTGGGCCCCTGGAATGGACAGCTGGCCCCTGGAATGGACAGCTGGTGTTTGTCAAATGGGCTAAAACTGAAGCTCTGTTCTCAACCAGACATTCCAAAGACAAAGCTAGTGGCAGAAGCTGAGCTCTGTTAAAGCAGAGATAAGGTTTCCACTCCCGAGGTCAAGGAAGACTTCCCCATCTGCACATGTGTGGAAGGCTCCTTGTAGTTCAAAAAGGAAAATGGCAGCACCCCATAATAAGTGTGGACATGCACCCACAGGCTTCTGCATTGGGATTCATCTTAGCAAAAAGTTGCGTACACATCTTGGTCAAATGTAAACAAAGACCTTGAAGGATTATCCTATATAAGCAACATAAATCACCTCCTATTGCACTCCTCTCCAAGTGTCTATTTCTGGCCTCCTTCTGACTTAAATAAAAAAACTGTTTCTCTGTGTGTTTTCCCACATGTAATACTGTGTCTCTAATAATAAACTGTGTACCTGTTTTTACGGTTTTTGCCGTCTTGAAACGTTCTTGCTTTCAAATGGGGGAAAAAGCAGGGCCACTTTTCTTCTAGCCTCCAGCCCCTGGTGGCAAGGAGTCTTGGTTTTTATCCAGGCTACCCAGGTTCAATTCCTGGGCAGGAAGCTAAGATCTCTTGTCAGGACCATTCATAGCTGTCTCTCTGAGGTCAATGCCAGACTGCTTTAGTTAAAGAAAGTGGTAGGTGAGGCCAGCATCTTACTTGCAACAGGCAAAATTGGATGTGGGCACACCAAACAGGAGGAAAGAGCAAAAGGAAGGAAGGAAACAGAAGTCTGTTTAGAGTCGGATGGGCCTGGAATGAATCCCTTGGGTTCTTAACCTCACCTGGAGACCCTTATCCATGTAGTGGGCTGTTTAGGACACTCCTTGCAGGGTTGTGCCCTCTCTGCATGAACAGCAGCCAAGGGAGAGATGAGGGAGAGGCTGAATGGTGACAAAAGTCCCCACAGTGGTGTGCTCATCTCCTAGGCCAGTGGTTTATCCATGATGACACAGCATAATCACCTAATGCTCTGGCAGTGCTTCTCAAACATGGTTCCCGGGCCAGCAACAGAATATCAACATGGGGTAGAGGGCGTCGAATTAAAAAAAAAAAAAAAGAACATGAGAGTTGTGCTTTAAGTTTTATTTGGGGCAAAATGAGGACTGTAGCCTGGGAGATAGCATCTCAGGTAGCTCTGAGAGACTGCTCCAAAGAGGCAATTTATATATGATTTTCATGAAAGGGGAATATGTGCAGTCAAGCACATATTTTTCCAGAAGGTTCCAACTAGTCTCATGAAGGTTTTGCTAGTCATGAGGAACAGTGGTCACCATGAAGGATTTAGTGTTTTTGTAGATATGAGGAGGTACAAGAACTGGGCTCATAAAATCGGCTCCTGAAAATATCTGTCTAAAGACCTGTCCTGCCAGGACCCCAAGCACAGAGGGCCTCATTTCTGCTCTCCACCCTGAACTCCTTTTAGGGGGTGTTGAAGGTCAGCAGCTGCAGTAGCACATGATTTAATCCTTGTAGAGGTAGATGGCAAGCGCCAATTTGTAGCCGATAGGGGGAACTTGTTGGGAATGCAGATTCCTGGGTTCTACCTGAGACCTGCTGAATCAGGAATTCTGGGATGGGGCCCAAGAGCCCCCAGGTGATGCTGCTCTTGGTCCACTGTGAGAACATGGTGCTCAGGTCCTGGGTGCTGAAAAACCCCTCAGGTGACTCCAATGTCTCAACATTCAGAATCACCTCTAGAACGGAACTTCCATGGTGGTAGTGGTTAAGAATCTGCCTTGCAGTGCAGGGGACATGGGTTCAATCCCTGGTCAGGGAACTAAGATATCACATGCCATGGAGCAACTGTGTCCACTGCAGCTGGAGAGTCTATGTACTGCAATGAAAGATTCCACAAGTTAAAAAAATATCCAATGCAGCCAAATAAATAAAAGAAATAATTCTAGAAGTCAAAATACTAATAGGTTTCTGCCCTAACCCCATTGCCCAACCCCAGTGATTCTGGTTCAGTGAACCTGAAACGGGACCCAGGCAGGGATTAAAAAACAACTCAGAAACTGATTCCTATTCACAGTCACTGCTCTAGTTTGGACCCTTCTCCCCACATACTATGCACAACCTTTCTTCACAGGCTGGGCCCTGCAGCAGAGGATGACTGCTCTCCTAGGTGGGCCTGTGGTGCAGAGAATAATCACAGTTACAGACATTTGGTGGCTGCTTGATCTATGACAGGCCTGGTGCTTGGGGTTTGTATCAACATCTCATGAGAACCCTATGAATGGTTACATTCCCCTACTTTACAGAGGGTGAAACTGAGGCACAGAGAGGTTGAGTCACTCACCCTAGGTCACACAGCTACTAAATAGCAGAACCAGGATCCATCCTAGTTCCTCCAGACTCCAGAGTCCACTACCTTTTCTCCCCCTTTTTATAAATGAGAGGAGGTGTAACTGAGCAGGAACCCATGAGATCTTCCCAGGACAGGCCCCTCCCCGATATCCTCTGCTTTAGCTCTTCTCTGGAGTTTCTAGTTCCAGAAAAACATCTATTTCTGCTTTATTGACTATGCCAAAGCCTTTGACTGTGTGGATCACAATAAACTGTGGAAAATTTTGAAAGAAATGGGAATACAAGACCACCTGACCTGCCTCTTGAGAAACCTATATGCAGGTCAGGAAGCAACAGTTAGAACTGGACATGGAACAACAGACTGGTTCCAAACAGGAAAAGGAGTACGTCAAGGCTGTATATTGTCACCCTGCTTATTTAACTTACATGCAGAGTACATCATGAGAAACGCTGGGCTGGAAGAAGCACGGGTTGGAATCAAGATTGCAGGGAGAAATATCAATAACCTCAGATATGCAGATGACACCATCCTTATGGCAGTAAGTGAAGAGGAACTAAAAAGCCTCTTGATGAAAGTGAAAGAGGAGAGTGAAAAAGTTGGCTTAAAGCTCAATATTCAGAAAACTAAGATCATGGCATCTGGTCCCATCACTTCATGGGAAATAGATGGGGAAACAGTGGAAACAGTGGCAGACTTTATTTTTTGGGACTCCAAAATCACTGCAGATGGTGATTGCAGCCATGAAATTAAAAGACTCTTACTCCTTGGAAGGAAAGTTATGACCAACCTAGGTAGCATATTCAAAAGCAGAGATATTACTTTGCCAACAAAGGTCCGTTTAGTCAAGGCTATGGTTTTTCCAGTAGTCATGTATGGATGTGAGAGTTGGACTGTGAAGAAAGCTGAGTGCTAAAGAATTGATGCTTTTGAACTGTGGTGTTGGAGAAGACTCTTGAGAGTCCCTTGGACTGCAATGAGATCCAACCAGTCCATTCTAAAGGAGATCAGTCCTGGGTGTTCTTTGGAAGGAATGATGCTGAAGCGGAAACTCCAGTACTTTGGCCACCTCATGTGAAGAGTTGACTCATTGGAGAAGATTCTGATGCTGGGAGGGATTGGGGGCAGGAGGAGAAGGAAACGACAGAGGATGAGATGGCTGGATGACATCACTGACTCGATGGACGTGAGTTTGAGTGAACGGACACGACTGAGCGACTGAACTGAACTGAGCTAAACTGAAGTTTCTAGATAATAAATAGTAGGTGATGCACATTTCCTGAGATGGTCTGCAGATGTGAAAACCAACTCCCTCTCCAACAAATGGAAGAGGTTAACTGCCTGATGGCCAGAAGCACGTAGCCCCGGGCCTCCTGGAGCCTAAGGACTGATAGAGTTCAGCCCTGTGACACCACCTTGCAGTCACGCCATCAGCCAATCAGAGAAATGTGCAGGAGTTAATCACAGACCCTAGGACACTCCCTGCCCCCAACACGGCTTTTAAAACAGCTTTGCTGAAACTCTTCAGGGAGTATTTTAGGGCACAAGCCACGTGTCTCCTTGCATGGCTCTACAATAAACCTTTTTCTGGTCCAAACCTCAACATTTCAGTTTGTTTGGCCTCACTGTGCATGGGGCCCAAGAACTTGTAGGAACAGAGGGATGAGGTGCTGAAGGTCAGAAGGGGGCACCCATCACTTTTCTTGTACATTTGCCTGGAAGCTCCCCAGTGCTGGGGCACCAATTTCAAAATGGGGTGAATGGACCTCTGAGCCAGGTGCCACCCCCAGGAAATAATGCCCCCCTCCCATGAGCAAATGGAACTGGAACAGGGAGGCAAAGGGAGGGGTATTGATTAGTCACGTGGTCTGCTCTCTGGGCCCACAGGATTCAGGGTGTTCCTGTCCTGGCTCAAGTGTTCATCGCCCTCTCAGTGCTGGGTGGTGTCCACCAACACTTGACTCAGAGAGAATAAAGAAAAAGAGGAGGATCTGAGGGAGTAGAGAGAATATGGAACCATTTTACTACTAAAAAAGCATTTTCCAAGAGCAAGGGAATATTTGCTCTGGAAAGATGAGGATCTAGTCCTCGGGCAGGGCCAGGATGAACTCCACCAGGCAGGCAGCCCTACTGCTCTCGAATTCTCCTGGAGATGAGGTAGAGCTCCATGGCTGCCCTGGTATCTTCCACCAAGTTGTATCCCAGCACACTGTCCTGCAGACTCAGGACTGAGAGGGGCCTGGGGGCTGAATCCAGGTGCCATGTGACCTGGGACTTCCCTGCTCACACCCTGACTCCAGGGCTGAAGTAGGTCAGAGTGAGTCTCCAAGGGCTCTGATACAATAGTCTCAGCAAGTGCTGAAGCAGGCCTGGCTTCAAGCAGTTCTCACAGGGAGGCCAGGGCCTGGAGAACATGGACACAGATGTTTCTAGAGTGCTCCTTGCTCAGCATGTTGAGAACAGGGATCTTCAGTGAGTCCAGGAGCTGATACTCTGTCCTCGGTCCCTGGTGCCACAAGCCCAGCAGAGGGGCCCAAACTCAGGTCTATTTCCCGCCTTCTGCACATTCCTGCTCCCCAGACAAGCTGCCCCCACTCCTCAGACTGGAGCTCAGGTTTCTCCCTCCCCAGTCCCTGCTTCCTGCCTCCTCCACTAAGACACACCCTTCACCCTCCACTTGGACTTAGTGTCCTGCCTGCCCCTGTCCTCCATCCCTGCTCAGGATACCTGCCCTCCCCTCTGTGGACATACCCCCAGATGTGCTGATGGTCAGGTCATGGGTCACCCTCCCTTCAACCAAGAGTTTCTCAAGGACTGGCTGGGCCTTGCTCACCCAGGTCCTCAGCCTCTGGTCCAGAGCAGGTGCTGAGTTAGAAGGGCCCCTGTGTGGCCGCAGCTCCTAGTGTCCAGCCCGCTTCCCTGGGCCCTTCTACCCCAGTGAGCTCCCAGTTCTCAGCACACACCTGCCCCTGCCTGGGACCTCAGGGGGACCATCTTTGCCTGCGAGTTTGAGCTCAGGGTCCTTCTCTCATTTTTTGATCCCCCTCCCCCTGCTCATTGCATATGTGCCACTCTCCTATCTGAGGGGAAGTCCCAGAGGCTTTTCTCAGACTGAAAGTTAGTCCCCAGGTTACAGCTCAACAATGGCTTCCCACTGAATCGTAAGTGCTCAATGTGATGCCCAAGACTGACTGTCTGTCCCTGTCAGACTCTACTTGCTCTCTCTCCCATAAACATTGCTCTGTCCCCCCTGCCCCTGGCTTGTTCTGTGAGAAGTACCCTTCCCCTATCATTTCCTAAAGATGAAAACTCCAGACTGCAATCACTCTCTTAAAATCGTTTAATCCAAATAGTGAAAAATATAGCAACCCACCTTCCCCAAAGGTTTCAATAGTCACCTTCTGAGGGTCCTGTGATGGGGGTCCCAGAACTCCTGAGGCATAGAAGCAAAAGGGGACCGTGAAGATGAGTGCAGCCATCATTGTCAGGACTCAGACTCCTTGGTCTGCCTCCAGAGGACTCTCTGGTCTGTCTCGGGACCTCGGGCATTTGAGGGGCACCACAAGGGGGACACCTGAGTATGAGCTCAGGACTCTGCTCACCCACACCTGAGGGGAAGGTAGTGCAGGAATCACCCGACTTACCTCTAAGGTCAGCTTTCTACCCTGAGTCCCGTGGGTCCATTAATGTCCTGGAAGATAGGATTTAGGTGGTCTGTAACAGCCTTATAACAGAATGCAATGTTTCCAAGGTATGTGCATGCATATTTCTGGGATCATCATATTCTCAATGGGAATTGTGTACTGGAAAAGCTGAAATGTTTCCAAGGGGCTTTCTGTATCTCCAAAAGAAGTAGATATTGTGTACTAATATTGTGTACCAACAGAATAAGTGAGGGAACAAAGATTTAGGATTCTCTCTGTGTTGTCCATCTGGAGCAGTGACCTCCCTTGGCATCAAGAGATCAGATCAGATCAGATCAGTCGCTCAGTTGTGTCTGACTCTTTGCGACTCCATGAATCGCAGCACACGCCAGGCCTCCCTGTCCATCACCAACTCCCAGAGTTCACTCAGACTCATGTCCATCGAGTCAGTGATGCCATCCAGCCATCTCATTCTCTGTCATCCCCTTCTCCTCTTGCCCCCAATCCCTCCCAGCATCAGAGTCTTTTCCAATGAGTCAACTCTTTGCATGAGGTGGCCAAAGTACTGGAGTTTCAGCTTTAGCATCATTCCTTCCAAAGAAATCCTAGGGCTGATCTCCTTTAGAATGGACTGGTTGGATCTCTTTGTAGTCCAAGGGACTCTCAAGAGTCTTCTCCAACACCACAGCATCAAGAGAAGTAGGTTCAAAAAGATCTGGTAGCCTCTCTGGGCATTAAATTTCCCCAGCTTGCCTCTTTCCCAAACTACAGCATTGGAGCATCTGTGGATTGAACTACAACTTTGTATCTTTTAACAACGCCTCCCCCCACCTCCCTGCCCCACCACTGTTCTACTTTCTGCCTCTGTGAATATGTTTTTTTTTTTTTTTAGATTCCACACATAAGTGCAGTTGTGCTAGTTTTTCTGTATCTCCCTTTCAACTCAGTGTAATGTCCTCCAGGTTTATCTAAGTTGTTGCTAATGTCAGAATTTCTTTCTTTTTAAGGGCTGAATAATATTCCGTGTGTGTGTGTGTGTGTGTGTGTGTGTGTGTGTGTGTTTCTTATTCTATTCACCCATCGATGGACACTCAGGTTATTTTCATTTTGCCATGCTCCTTAATATCAGATAAGATGAAAGGGCAAAAACTAAAATTGCAGATTTGGAAAAATAGAATTTCTACAGATTGTTATAAAGTGTTCCATTATTTAAAACATAATTCAAAAGTGACATATACATATCTTGATACTGCTTGTTGTAAAATGTTATCAAACACTTTATAGAAGGAGAGGACTTCTTGAATTTCATTTTCCATCAAAAGATAATCCGTGCACCAATGTGTTGTAAACTACTGTTAAAATATAGAGCAATATAAACACCCCAGAAAGTTTCCGCATGCCCTTTTGAGTAAATCCACCTCTCTAACCCAAGAGGGGACCACTTTCGATTTGCATAATAGATTAGTTTAACCTATTTCAGAATGATACTGTGTATATTCTTTTGTTTCTAGAATCTTTCAATTATCACAAAGTTTTTGAGATGCATCCATGTTTTGTGTAGCTTATAGTTCATCCTTTGTATTGTAATACTCTAGGTTTGACTGTATTACTGTCTTTATTCCCCTGTTGATTGATATATTGCCTGTTTCTAATTTGGGATTATTATGCGAAAGCTGCTATGAATGAACATTCTCATATAAGACTTGTAAAGGAAGATTTCATTTCTGTTGAGAAAATACTTATGGTTGAAACTGCTGGGTCACAGGGTAGTTTATGTTTAATTGTATAAGAAACTGTCCGACCCTTGAGTGTAGCTTTTACACGCCCACAGTGATGTACGCATGTTCCAGTTGCTCCACGTGACCACTGCATTCTGCATTGCTTATTCACTGACCTCCATTTCATTTTCTTCCTAACAACCGGAGGGACAGTTCTGATGTGGGCACCTGATTGAGTGGCCCAACCGTAGAAAATGTCAGTGAGGCATCATCACTCACGGCTAAAATCCAACTTATTTCTCTGGTGTTCAGGCCCATCCAACACCTCTGTTACTCCGCACCTCATTTGTGATGCTCAGATAAGATGCAGGACTCTGTAGTGACCTGTCCACAATCACTGCTTACCACAGGGTAAAGGCTGAGAAGTATCAATCTGGGAGCAATGAGAGGCGGAGCTTGTGGGATCCAGGAAGACTTCCTGGAGGAGGTGATGTGGAGGTCAAGGACGAGTTAGAATTAACAAAGCAAAAAGACAGGAAACAGTTGCAGGATTAAATTTTTGCTCAAGGATCTCATGAGTCTTCAGTGGCAGAGCTGATGTGACTGCTGCTTGTGTGTAGGAAGGAGGAGGGAGAAGGGAGAATTGAGCCTGGCTAACTGGAGGCTGATTCACATCCCCACTTGAGTCAGGAACAAGGCTTTGGGGTGGCACAACGTAAGGATTTGGAGCTGAGAGACTTCCCTAAAGCCGAGACCACGTGGCCTACAGCCTTGGAGCAAGGGTAGACAGGGAAAAACCATGCCCTTCAGCCAGAGGAAAGGTCAAGGCTGACATCGCCCCACGTGAGTTTTGCCTTTTTTTTTTTTAAGTTTCCACAAGAGGAATAGAAATTTCAGGTCTTCTTTTCTTGTGTGTTTGGATCCCAATGTGCATGATCCCTGAGATCCCACAACTCCAACCTGGGAAATTAACACAGTCAGTGCCCAATAGGCGATTGATCTGGAGGGTCCTGAACAGGAGCAGGTGCAGTTATTCTGGGTGAAGCTCCCAACCCAGTAGGACCCTTCCAGGAAAAGGGGTCCTGTAAAAGAGGGTCTCAGTTTAATGACAAAATACATGAGGAACAACCCACTGTGAATCCCAGGAACTCCAGTGAACACACATCAATCAGAAATACTCAGTAAACAAATTCACTTTATATGATAAAACACATTAGAAAAATAATCATGAAGTAAGGACAGGAAGACGTGAAAGAGGACCATAAAGGGCTGAAGAGTGTCTTCCAAAAATTCATCTCTACTCAAAACTTCAGAATGGGCCTTATTTAGAAGTAGGATCTTTGCAGACATATTTAGTTAAGAATGGAGGGTGGGCCTGAAATCTCATGACTGGTATCTTTATAAGAGAAATGAGAGAGAGATTTTCACACACATAGTTGAGAGAAGATGAGTACATGAAGGTGGAGGCCGAGACATAGATAAATGGCCACAAGCTAAGAGGCCTCCAGAAACTAAAAGAGGAAAGGAAGAATTCTCTTTCTGAAGAATCTGAAGCAGCACAGTTCTGCTGACACCTTGATTTCAGACTTCAGGCCTCCAGGACAGTGAGAGAATAAATCTCTGTTGTTTTAAGCCAGCAAACTTGTACCAAATTGTTGCAATATTCCTAGGAAACCAAGCTAAGTTTCCAGAAAGGAAAAAAGAGTTTTTGTTGTATTTTTTAAAAGTTTACAGACAGAATGCCTGATCTCCTGCCCTAGAGCATGGTGGTCACATGGATCCCAGCACCCCTTGTCATATTTTGTGTCCCCCAGTGTCTGAGACTCACAGGGGAGGAGCCACTGATCTAGAGAAGGCTCCTTCCCTCCCACAGGAGCCAGGAGGGAAGGAAATAAGTAAAAGGGATGGAGAGGACTAGGGCCCCTGGAGAGTTTAGCTGCACTTGTTGGGGGCGGTTAAAAAGTAAGAGGCCATGTGCATGACATGGTCTTATGTTTACAAACCTGGAAAAAAACTACAGATATGTATCACAAACATGCGTGCATATATGTATGTGTGTGCATGCTCAGTCCCTCTGTAGTGTCAGACCCCATGGACTATAGCCCACTAGGCTCATCTGTCAATGGCATTTTCCCAGACAAGATTACTGGAGTGGGTTGCCATTCCCTTCTTCAGGGGATCTTCCTGACTCAGGGATCAAACCTATGTCTCCTGAGTCACCAGCATAGACAGGCAGATTCTTTACCAGTGAGCCACATGGGAAGCTGCATATGTACACACATGTCTACGTATGATTTTAGAGCATGTGAAAGGTGTTGAAGATTGTACATGAGATTGAGGATACGGATGATCCCTGAATGGAGAGGTGGACACTCCGTGAGCAGGCAGGAAGCTTGGCCATGCCCAAGAGGGTAAACAGGGCACATGTGAGATGCTCGTAGCCCTGCTTCGTGCCAATTATACCTGAGAAGAAGGAAATATAGAAAATACTAAACAAAGGTGAGAATGAAAAGCAGTGGAAAGTAAAGGACATGGCAGCTACTCAGCTCCACCCCTCCTTCCAGAGGCAACATGGCCCAGTGACACCACATCTCCTGAAGCTTCCAGAGGAGCTGGAAATCCAGATTTCCATGTGAAATTAAAACACTGCAGCTACCAACACTTCAGGAAGAAATAATACTGATTCTACACCATCTCTTCCTAAAAACCCTGTGAAGAGAAACCAAACACATCCCTGGGCCACCTTCAGGACACACAGGTTTGCAACACCTGATCTGGAAGAATGAAGCTTGCATGCACTTATGTCCAAAGTGGGGCTAGGGCCTTCTGTGTCCTCTGTGAGAGGGAGGGGAACAGGTAGCCGGCATGGACTGAGTGTGTTTTGTGCCAGGCCCTTTCATGAGCCCTTCACATGCTATTATTTATTTAATTGACATAAATCAGATACTAAGTTTCCTCATCCTACACACATGAGGAAACTGAGGCTTTGATGACTAATTTGCCCAGGATCATTCAGTTATGAAGTGTCTCCTCCAGGCCCCACAGCCTTCTTGTCACTCTGAGTGTCCATCTCCCCTCCTCCTTCTCTGCCCTTCTGACACCTCCTCCTCCTTCCTCTGTCCTGACCTCGACCTTCCTGGCGCACTGTCTTCCAGTCCACATGCCTGGCTGCCGGGGCAGGCACGGCTCAGCCACATCCAGGCTGTGATCCGATGGGGGCACCATGTCCAGGCTCACAGACTAGAGTGGAGGAGGGCTGCAGGGAGACTCAGACAAACTTCCACTTCCTGCTTTCCAGGTGGGGTAACTGAGGCCCAGAGAGGGCACAGGCCTGACCCAGGGTCACACAGCTGGAACCCCCATGCCTCTCCCACTCCAAATCCTCCCTCTGTGCCATTAAAAGACTCCAAAATTGTCTTTCACTCTTAAGTGGAAATCCCAGTGGCAGTTCAGGGAGTTAAGTTGGTGACAAACTGGGGTACAGAGCATTAACATCCCAGAATAACTTATATCTGGTGCCCCTCCCCACCCCTGGCAGTGCCCACTGGGAAGCCAGCAGGCTCCAGGGCTCCACTGCCAGTTGGGGCTCAAGGAGCTTTGTGAGTCCAGGGAGGTTCTCAGGTTTGCTCTGTGTTTCTCTTTCCAGCCTCAGCTTGTCCCAGGCTTAATTATCAGCAAAGGTGACAAGGCCCCTGATGGCAGGAAGCTGGCTGGGGCTCAGACTGCTGGCCCTTCAGCCCTGGGGGCCTCTCAGCAAATAGTCCCTTGGAAACAGGGTAGCTGTCCCTGCGGAGGGGGCGGGCTGGGAGGGGCCTCACTTCCCCAACACTGGACCCTGGAGGAGCCCCTGTGTGAGCAGGACTGCAGCCCTGGCTGGAGGGACTGTCTTGGGCAGGTGACCTGGGAAATTCCGTGGTCTCCAGTGTCCCTGCGACTCTGGCCAGGTGTCCTTGTCACAGCCCTGAAACCCCTTCAGGCCCCTGTTCTCCTGTCTCAGTTCCAGCCCAGGCCCCTCCTCCATGGGAAGGTTGGCTCCATGCCTGCATCCCTTCTGGGTCGGAAGACCCCTACTGGGCTGCCTCAGGACCACTGGGACCCTGGGATCCCCCCAGTCATCTCCACTCTGTCCCCCGCCCCCACCCCAGTCTCGGGTGCATTCTCAGGGCTGTCTCCTCCCAGAGATCAAGGAGGTACCTCCTTTTTCAGCTCCTGCCCTTAAAATGGTCCAGCCATCTGTCCATCCCCATCCCCTCTCTGGGAGGCCCTGAAAAGCTCCACATCAGCATCAGACACAGCGTACTTGTTCATTTCCAATCCCTTGGTTCCCACCTTGGAACCTGCTAACCAGTCTCCCAGGTCAGAAAAATCCTGCTCATGTAGGACTACTCTTAAATCTTTCCAGACTCACATCTGGATGGCCCCTTGGAAGCTGAAAAGCCAAACATTATGTTTATTTATTCTGTGGTTCCTCCATGACTCTCCTCCTTGGAGTCATGCTGGGTTGAGGTCTCCCTTCCGAAATGAGGAAGAATCAAACATTAAGGCAAAATTGAGGGAAGGGGATTCAGAATAGTGGCTACTATTACCAAAAGGTGTGGGGTCTGGTTGTTCACTGCCCAAAAGTCAATAAATAGGCCAGGTTGGTGGGAAGGAAAGTTTACTTCATTTCAGATAGTGGCAATTTGGCGGGAGGGTGGATGTCTATCCCAAGGCTGACTCCCCACCCCACCCTATCCACCGTACATCCCTGCCAAGCAGGAGGTGAGAGCCTTTATAGGCTGAGGGAGGGGGCTACATGCAGAAACAGCATAGTCAGCTCTGACAGTCATCTTCATATCGGTCCTCGGTGGTCTGACTCACATCATCTTGATTGTTCTCAGTCAGTTCAGTTCAGTTCAGTTGCTCAGTCGTGTCCGATTCTTTGCGACTCCATGAATCGCAGCACACCAGGCCTCCCTGTCCATCATCAACTCCCAGGGTTCACTCAGACTCACGTCCATCGAGTCAGTGATGCCATCCAGCCATCTTATCCTCTGTCGTCTCCTTCTCCTCCTGCCCCCAATCCCTCCCAGCATCAGAGTCTTTTCCAATGAGTCAACTCTTCACATGAGGTGGCCAAAGTACTGGAGTTTCAGCTTTAGCATCATTCCTTCCAAAGAAATCCCAGGGCTGATCTCCTGTAGAATGGACTGGTTGGATCTCCTTGCAGTCCAAGGGACTCTCAAGAGTCTTCTCCAACACCACAGTTCAAAAGCATTAATTCTTCGGTGCTGAGTTTTCTTTATAGTCCAACTCTCACATCCACACATGACCACTGGAAAAACCATAGCCTTGACTAGACGGACCTTTGTTGGCAAAGTAATGTCTCTACTTTTGAATATGCTGTCTAGGTTGGTCATAACTTTCCTTCCAAGGAGCAAGTGTCTTTTAATTTCATGGCTGCAATCACCATCTGCAGTGATTTTGGAGCCCCCCAAAATAAAGTCTGATACTGTTTCCATTGTTTCCCCATCTATTTGCCATGAAGTGATGGGACCAGATGCCATGATCTTTGTTTTCTGAATGTTGAGCTTTAAGCCAACTTTTTCACTTTCCACTTTCACTTTCGTCAAGAGGCTTTTGAGTTCCTCTTCACTTTCTGCCATAAGGGAGGTGTCATCTGCATATCTGAGGTTATTGATATTTCTCCCGGCAATCTTGATTCCAGCTTGTGTTTCTTCCAGTCTAGCATTTCTCATGATGTACTCTGCATGTAAGTTAAATAAGCAGGGTGACAATATACAGCCTTGATGTACTCCTTTTCCTATTTGGAACCAGTCTGTTGTTCCATGTCCAGTTCTAACTGTTGCTTCCTGACCTGCATACAGATTTCTCAAGAGGCAGGTCAGGTGGTCTGATATTCCCATCTCTTTCAGAATTTTCCACAGTTTATTGTGATCCACACAGTCAAAGGCTTTGGCATAGTCAATAAAGCAAAAATAGATGTTTTTCTGGAACTCTCTTGCTTTTTCTGTGATCCAACAGATGTTGGCAATTTGATCTCTGGTTCCTCTGCCTTTTCTAAACCCAGCTTGAACATCAGGAAGTTCACGGTTCACGTATTGCTGAAGCCTGGTTTGGAGAATTTTGAGCATTACCTTACTAGCATGTGAGATGAGTGCAATTGTGCGGTAGTTTGAGCATTCTTTGGCATTGCCTTTCTTTGGGATTGGAATGAAAACTGACCTTTTCCAGTCCTGTGGCCACTGCTGAGTTTTCCAAATTTGTTGGCATATTGAGTGCAGCACTTTCACAGCATCATCTTTCAGGATTTGAAATAGCTCAACTGGAATTCCATCACCTCCACTAGCTTTGTTCGTAGTGATGCTTTAATTCTACATCACTACGAACTGGTTTGTTTCCATTTGTTTGAAGCCACTTCTCAGAACTGGCAGCTTATGTCATGGCTACAGTCTGATCATCATGTAGTTGACTTCTTCCACCTGGTGTGGGTTCCAGTACCTATAAGACAGCTTATAGGATATGGATCAGAATATTATCTATAGCCCTCAAGGAGGAACTAAAGATCCTTGACTACACTTAATGAGTTCATTATTATTATTATTTGGTCTCCTTTGTCCGTTTTCCTTTGTTTCTACATGTTCTCATTTCTTTGATTAAACTCATTCTTTAACTAAAGTTTTCCATAGACAAAAGGCAGGCAGGGTCATGGAGGAAAGGACCATAGAGTCCTGCTCTGTTTCACTACTTCCCACATCATCTTGTCCCCACGCCTTGCTCTCACCCCATGGCTCCTCCCTGTTCACCCCTGAAGCTGCCCTCCTCCGGGTGGGGCTGTGTCCCTCAGATGGCAGCTTCTTCTAGTGATGCTGCAGGGAGGACAGGTTGGCACACGTCTGTCTTCAGGTTGCTGTGGAAGGAGGCTGTGGCCCTACAACCGTGTCCTGGGTCCCAGAGCCCCGAGCTTTGGTCCTGGGCTCCCACCCAGGGGCTCTGTTGATATATGGGCTATACAGCAAAGCACTCAAATCCACACATTTGGCATTTTTATCTGGGGTTCCCACATCCTGTTCATGCCACCTTAAGGAAAGCAGTTAATTCTCTGAGCCTTAAGTTTTGTCATGTGTAAAATGGGGTTAGCAATACAATCCTCAATCCCATTTCTGAAACTCTTGGGGTCAGATATAATTCAAAATTCAGTTTTTTCAGCTTCAGGTATGTGACACGGTACATCTCTATACGACACGTCACCCCACTGGGGTCTGAAAAGACCTTGTAATCAAACACATCAGTGTTTCTGCAACTGAACTTTTGAACATTCACATTAAGTGAAATAAATAGAGATCACAAATTTTCTCATGTCTGTTTAGGTTAAATTTTGTTACCAAATTTTTTTTTTTAATTTGTTTTCAATTTTGAGAGACCTGAAGGGTTGGGGTTAGAGATAAGGGCCATCCTATCCTGTGTCTCAGATAATGGCCCACAGCTCAGAGAGATCCAGGATGTTCATGGTTTGAGGCCAGACCCAACCCAGCTGTGAGGTTTGGGATAAGACAAATCTCCTGACAAGGCCAAGGGTGATGGGTGGGGACGACCATTCTGGAGCGACTGTGCTGTTACCCGAGTGTCTGGGCCACTGGTTCTAACTCCATGGATCCTGAGCCTCAGCTGTCACAGGGCCCTGAGCCTTTTCCAGGTGTCTGGCTTAATCCACCTCCAGAACTGGACCTTTCTCTGGCAGGTCCTCAGTGAAGACCACTGCCATACTGGTGACCGTGACTTGCCTGACCATCACAGCACCATGTCCACTGGGGTCACACACCCAAACCTGGATGACTGGAACACAGTGTGCTGCTTCTTCCGCCTGCCACAGCTCTTCTCTACCTGCGTGGCCTTCTCCCTGGTGGCCGACATGGGCATTTGGAGAGGGAACATAGGTAACTGGTCCATGTCCATCTGGTGCTTCTGTTTTGCTGTGACACTCATAATAGTCACAGTCAAGTTTTTTGATTTTGAATCACACTTTCCTCTCTTCTGGTACAACCTTTCCATCACCTACGCCTGCTACGCTGCCATCCTCTGCCTCTTGGCCTCCGTCATCTACTCCATCACCCACGTCCAGTTCCTGCCTGATGGACCTCTCCGGGACCGGGCCACTGCAGCCACTACATTATCCTGTATCGCTTCTGCATTTTATGCCATAGATGCCTTTGTGTGGAACTACTATTGGCCCGAAGATATCCCCTGCTATGTGTACACATTACCAGCCCTGCTGAAGGTGCTGGAGACCTTTGTGGCTGGTGTCATCTTTGTCTTCCTCAGCAACACCTCCCTGTACCTGCACCAGCCGGCCCTGGAGTGGTGCGTGGCTGTCTACTCCATCTGCTTCATCCCAACAGCACTAGCTATGCTGCTAAAACTGGGTGACTGGGAGAACATACTGCCCGTCCCCTTCCCCATTTTCCAGTTGGGGCTAACCTTGCTCTCCGTCCTCCTCTACATCAGCGCTCTGGTCCTCTGGTTGCTCTACCAATTCTATGAGGAATTCGGCGGGCAGCCCCAGTGGTCCAGTGATATCAGCTGTATCAATGACCTCATATGCACCTGGATCCAGCGATTGGCTGTGGCTGTCCTGACAGCCATTAACCTATTGATTTATGTGGCTGACTTGGTGTACTGGGCCCGCCAGGTTTCTATAGGGACTGAGGACCAGCCCAGGGACTTCTGATCCCCTCTGGTCACAGGAGGTCTCCTCACTGAGCTCTGTTATCTTCTGATGTCCTCAATGGATGTGAACTTGGGCAAACTCTAGGACACGGCGAGGGACAGGGAAGCCTGGCTTGCTGCGGTCCATGGGGTTACAGAGAGTCAGACACGACTCAGAAAGTGAACAACAGCAATGTCCTCTGATGTCCTCTTCCTGGCTCCCTCTCTCCCTCTTCACATCTTTCCCCACTCATCTCTCTCTTTTCTGTTTCCTTCCCTCCTTCTGCTCTGTCTCCTTCCTATTTTGTTGGGTTGCCCGCATTCTGTTTTGCCTCCTTTTTGCTCTCATATTTTCTACATTTTCTGGGGGTTTTTCCCCCTTTTCTGGTCGTCCTTGGTTTTCTCGTCTTCTGTGTCCTGACTCCCTCTCCCCATTCTCCTTTTGATCCATCAGGATCGTAGACTCCTTTCTTCTCTGCCCACCACCCTTTTCCACCTCCTAAGGTGCTGACTCCATAGTACACAGCCCTCTGTACAGCTGTTCACACCCTGAGCCTCCGGAGGGGCCTCATTGCCAAAGCAAGTCTGTCCACCTGGGGGTGCCTTAGTTGGTGTGTATGTGGGGAGAGTTAGGGGGTGGGTTGGAAGGGGTTGGTGGCTGGAGGTATATAGCTAGAATTTGGCCTCCTTTCTCCCAGTGGAGAGGAATGTACAGTGTACCTCCCCTTTAAGTCACGCAAAAATCTCTGGAGGTCAGTAATTCCCAGTGAGCAGGACTCTGGATCCCTGGGTCCCATGTTGTATTCAGCCCCACCTGAAATTGGTTCCGGAATTTTTCCAGGCTTACTAAATATCCGCTGTGTAGAGGTCATCTTAACAGAAGTTGGGATACATTTTATCCCAACTACTTTCTGGGAAAATAAAAAAGGAGCTGGTAAAAAATCACAAGGTCTTGAAGACATCTGTCTACAGTATTTGTGGGGGGCTGCGATGTGGCCTCCTACCTCAGTGATCAAAGCAGCAGGTCCTGCCTCTGCAGGGAGCCATATCCTGGAGCTGACAGACTAGTAAGACACGTGGTCCAGTGGACTCGGCTACTCTTACCAGAACTAGATGAGCAATAGCACTTGAGTGGTCTATCAGTGAAATCTTTACCTGGCCTGGGAAAGAGCATTCCTACTAACCTGGGACAAATTGGTTAAAGATGTATCTGAAAACCTGGTTGAAATTAAGGTGGAAATAGATGGGCTGTGTAATAAAGAATACTGTCTACCATCCAGTTCTACAAGAATCTAGTCATCAGCTACTGCAGTCACTGATCTACAATCCACCTTGAAAGGAATTGAGGGCGAAGATCAGGATAAGGCACTTTGTGCTCTGGGAAAACTGGAAGAACTGGCCCTCAAAGAGGTATTTTCAGGAGAAACTTTTATGGATCTAGTTTCTTGCACCCTCTCATGCTCTTGCAGAAAAGTGCTAAAACTGTTAAATAAGATGCCTGTACCTCAGGAAGACTGTTTATTATTCTGAGGTTGGCTTGAATAAAATTTCCCATTTCTTTCTTAGACTGTTGATTAATTTTTAATTGACAAAATCAAGTACGCATTGATGCCTACAAGTCTGGGTAAAGAATTTCATATTCTTCTATTTTCCTAAGTCAAACTGAACACAACACTGGGAGCTCATTTCTAAAAGGATGGAGATGCCTCTGTGCTTTAGTAAAAGAATCGCCCAGGGTGGGCTCACCTGAGGGGCTCACTGTCCAAGCCTGTGGTTCATGATGGCGGCTACTCCATCCCTCCCGTTGCGGGGTTAAGTGTCATTTGTCACAATTCCAAGACTGGTCCTATCCCCTCACTGTGGAGCTCAAAAGAGAGTGTAAAGGTCCTCTGCTTAGTCCAACCCTCTCGTCATAGAGGAGGAGCAGCTGGACCCCAGGGAGGGGCAGGATGTGTCCAGAGTCACCCTGCGTGTGGCAGAGTCAGGGTCAGGACCAGGTGTCCTGTCCCCAGGCCGGCTGTCTGTCCATGGCTCCATGCTGCTTGTGACAAGTGTGGCGGAAGCATCCTCCAGGCTGGGATTCTGCCCCGTCCACCCTCATTCTGCACAAACCTGCCCCGTCCCCCCGAGGAGGGCACTCACTGCTACTGAGTCAGTTTCCTCATCTGCTAGATGGGGGAGGGGTGCCAGAGACCCCTGGTCCCTCCCAGCCCCGCTCTTCCCGGGGCCTCTGGACTTGCCAGTCCTGGAGACTCAGACGTGGAGATGGAAGCCGGCTCCCTCTCCTCTGTCCACCCTCTCTGCTTGTTTCCTCTTGGCTGCTGGGTCCTGTTTATTGGTCACATCCTCCCTGATTACACAGACCCTCCTTCCCCATGACCTCTGCTTGGTGGGGAACACGTTTCTCTTTCATAACATGAGTTTCCTCAATCACTTCCCAGTGTTCCAACTCTCCAGTGATTCTTGTCAAAACACAAACTGCTTCCAGGTGCCCCCACAGTCTGAGGTGTCCCAGACTTCCTTGTTCCTGCACATTCTTGTCCTCCCGCTTCTTCAGAGTCCAGCTCAGCAGTCTGAATGCTCTCACTCTGTTTGAGAAGCTCATGTTACCTTTAGGGAACACAAAGTTCGTTCTGTTGAGAGTACAGAGAGACTGACCATAGCAGGGGAAGTGGGAAACAGAAGCCCAGAATGAGAGAGAGGCAGACCTGGGGTCCACGGCTGGGTCCACAGTCACATGTGCTCCTGACTCCAGTCCAGTGGCCCTACAGCCCTGGTCTGGTCTCCCTGGGGATGAATAGTGATCATGTGGAGAGCAGAGCCCAAGAGATCAGTTTTCCAGTTCCCATTCTACAGCTCATCTGCCATGAGCACGGACGAGTCTTGTCACTGATCTGAGCCTCAGTTTCCCATTTATAAAATAAGCAAATTATACTAAAGGGATTGTTATTAAGCTATTTTCCCTGAGGCTCTAAGTTTCTGGTGAGTTGATGGGGTTGTAAGTAGGTTGATGGCATCATCCACCACTTTTCTCTAACCAGAGCTGTATGAAATGAATTCGCTCACTCAAGATCTCATTTGGTAATAAGGGTGGATAGGTTTAAAATAACCCAAGTACTCATCTTTAGGACAAATATTAATAAACCATGGTGTAGCCACAAGATGGAATACTATACAGCTTAGAAAAATGAGGAGTCTCTCAAAATAATAATAAGAAAATATCCCCAGGATTTATAAGGAAAAAACAGTAAGATACAGAATTATGAATAGTATTATACATTTTAAATAATCAAAGGAGAGAAAATAAAAATAAATACGTCTGTATTTGCTTGATTCATATCAAAAAGCACATGAATGACTCCTAGGAGTCCAGTGGAGAAGTTACCTGGTCCTGGTGGGGGAGGGGAGCTGAGGGTTGAGTAAGGAGGGATTATATGGCTCAATATATGGCTTTTTAGAACAACTTGATTTTGAAATATGGAAGTAAATTAACTTTTTAAGAAAACAAAATTCAAGCTTGAAAAATATCCCAAGAGGAGAAGAAGGGTCAGGGGAGGGATGGTTGCCAGATGGTCTCCATGTTCCCTGCAGACTTGATGGACAGGCTGGGGGAGGAGCTGAGAGATGCCCACACAGGCTTGTCTCCAAAGGCAGAAGGAAGGGAGGTGTTTTGGGTCCAGGGGTCTGGGGAGGGGAAGCAGTGGCCTCCAAGCCCACCTGCTGGGTGACCATGGCCTCCCCCAGCCCTTTAGCACACACAGTTGATGGAGAAGCCCCCTCGGTGCCCAAGTCTCAGGCCCTTCCCTTGCTCCCTGCCTGGCCTGGGCTCCCTGTATCCTGGGGCAGCGGCCAGAGGCTCTCTTCTCAGCCAGCCAGAGCTGGCTGACAGGCAGGGTGACTCCAGCTGACGTCCCCTAGACTGTGGCCTGAGCTGCATCCAGAACAGAGCTGAGGGCACAGATGTTCCCATTCTCTGGCTTTTCTTGGAAAATCATGGAGATGACTTCTTCAATCCAGCTTTGAGTGGAGAGAAGAGAGACCCTTCTCTCCTGTGGCCTCAGGCACCTGGCTGTCCACCCTGGTTGGGGATGGCAGTGCTGGCTGCCAATCCATGTGGCCCTTGTCTGTGAGGCTGGCTGTGAATGTCCTTGTAGAGAGGCTGGTGGCTGGAAAGAGAGTGATGCTCTCCATCAGCCCCCACCTAAAGTCTCCACACTGTTTTTTTCTGGCTGGTTTTCCAACAGGGACTGACCTGACTGAAATAGGGGTGCTGTTGCAGGATCTTTGGGTGGGGCACTGCAGCCAGACCAGGACACACAGTGTCCAGGACATGACTCCTGGACCCAAAGGAAGGATTCCAACCTCGTTCCCACAGATCCACAACTCTTGCAAGTCCACTACCCTTGTTTCCTAGTTTTATAAACGAGAGGAGGGATGAGGTGCTGAAGGTCAGCAGGGGCCACCCATCCCTCTTCCTGCACCCTTGTCTGGAAGCTCCCCAATGCTGAGGCACCAATATCAAATTGAGATGAATGGACCTCAGAGGGGGGGTGTCACCCCCAGGAAATAATGTCACCCTCCAGGGAACAAATGCAACTGGAAAAGTGAGGCGGAGGCAGGGTATTAATTAAGTCCCAGGGACATCTTCTTGGACCCACAGGATTCAGGATGTTAAGGAAATTGACACTTGTCTCCATCCCAGCTCAAGCCTTTGTTGCCATCTCAGTGCTGGGTGGTGTCCACTGACACTCAGCTCAGAGAGAAAAAAGAAAGAGATAAGAGGAGGACCCGAGGGAGTAGAGAGGATATGGACCCATGTTACTGCTAAAGATACACGTTCCCAAAGCAAGAGAGTTTTTGTCCTGAAGAGATGAAGGCCTCTAGTCCTTGGGGAGGGGGCTGAACTCCACCAGGCGTGCAGCCCTCACTGCTCTTGAATTCTCCTGGAGATGCGGTAGAGCTCCATGGCTGCCCTGGCGTCTTCCACTGAGTTATGTCACAGCACGCTCTCCTGCAGACACAGGACAGAGAGGGGACTGGGGGCTGAATCCAGGTGCCATGGGACCCGGGCCTTCCCTGCTAACATCCTGATGTCCGGGGCAGAGGTGGGTCAGGGATGAGTCCCCAAGGCTTGTGACACCCTGGACTTGGCAGGTGTCTGGAGCAGCCCTGGCTTCACCCATGAGCCCAGGGCCCAGTCAGGGCCAGGCAAGGAATCCAGATCCTGAGGCCAGGTGTGCTGTCCAGGGGCTTCCCACACTCTGGATGGGGGCAGGACACTGCAAGAATACTGGAGTAGGTTGCCATGCCCTCCTCCAGGGGATCTCCTGACCCAGGGATCGAACCTGTGTCTCTTATACCTCCTGCATTGGCAGGCATGTTCTTTACCACTAGCACCACCTGGGAAGCACCCCTAGCTTATACCCTTACTCTTTTCTTTATATAAACTATGAGGAAAACCTGGGGATTTAGGAGTGGATTCTTTGGGACATGACTTCACATTCTCCCCAGGATTAGCAGCTTCCTCGATAAAGCTATTTTTCTTTTAACTGACACTTTTCCCTCACCGTTGGACTTCTGAAAAGAGGCAGCCAAACCTGAGGGAGGTCCCTAAATAAGGATCCAGGAAGAGCACATCATGACTTGTAAAGAAGAGGGAACTGGGAGCCCCTGAGCTGATCCTCGGTTCTTGAAAAAACCATGTGGGCCAAGAACACCAAGTCGACCACGTAAATCAGCAGGTTGATGGCTGTCAGGATGGCCACAGCCAGCTGCTGGTCCCAGGTACAAAGAGAGTAGATGAGCCCATCATTGCAGCTCGACCGCTTGGGCTGGCCACCAAACTGCTCGTCAAACTGGTAGAGAGGCCAGAGGACCAGAGCGCTGGTGTAGAGGAGGACGGAGAGCAGGGTCAGCCCCAAAAGAAAAGTGGGAAAGGCAATGGGCAGCCTGTTGTCGCAGTCACACCAGTTCAGCAGAAGGGCCGAGGCTGCCAGGAGGAAGCAGATGGAGTACACGGCCACGCACCACACCAGGGCCGGCTGGTGCATGTACAGGTGGCTGTCAATGATAAAGGCAAAGATGACACCAGCCACAAAAGTCTCCAGCCCCTTGAGCAGTCCTGGCACAGTGACCATGTAGCCGGTGATCACGCCGAGCCAGACCCAGGTACGAGCCCAGGCCACTTCGCTGGCATAAGCCACAGAAGCAATGCAGGAGAATGCAGTGGCAGCGATGGCATGATCCTGGGAGCGGCCATGGGGGAAGAACCAGATGTAAGTGATGGGGTAAACGATGGAGGCCGAGATGCAGAGGAGGGCAGCGTAACAGGCATAGGTGATGAGAAAGTTGTACCAGGAGAAGGGGAAGCGGGACTGGAGCCCACAGAACTCGATTATGAGGATGATGAGGGTCACGAGAAAACAGAAGCACCAGATGAATACAGACCAGTTACTCACGGCCCCCATCCAAGTGCCCACGCTGGCCACAAGGGAGAAGGCCAGGCAGGTGGAGAGCAGCTGCAACAGGCGGAGGAAGTAGCCCAGGAGGATTGCAGAAAGCAGGCCTGAGGATGAGCACATGGTGATCATGAAGTCAGATCAGTCTCTGTCACCAATATGGCGGTGGTCTTCCCTGAGGACCCATCAGAGAAAGATCCAGCTCTGGAGGGGGATTAAGTCAGATGCCTGGAAAAGACTCAGAGTCCTGTGACTGCTGAAGCTCAGGATCTGTGGAGTTAGAACCAGTGGCTCAGACACCTGGTAACAGCACAATCGCTTCAGAATGATTCTCCCCACCCATCACCCTTGGCCTTGTCAGGAGACTTATCTTATCCCAAACCTCACAGCTGGGTTAGGTCTGGCATTAAACCATGAATATATTTTTTTAAATGATTACTTTGTGGTACATGACGTTATCTGCAGAAACACGGGGTAGGATGGTCCTTATCTACATTACTCAATTTTCATGTCTCCGAAAATTTAAAAAGAATTAAAAAAAAATTCATTTGGCCTTTAATGTCATGGATTTTGCTCCAAATTGAAATCTTGAATAAATATAATATTAAATTAAAATAATTCATTTGCTAATAAAGTTTTACCTCAACAGACATGAGACAGTTTCTGATCTTTATTTCACTTAGTGTGAATGTTTAAATGTTTGGTTGAAGAAACACTACTGGGTTTGACTGTAAGGTGCTTTAAGACCCCAGGGGGTGTTACATCATACAGGGTAGATTCACCATGTTTCATGACTGAAGCTGAAAAATTCTGAATTCTGGAGGATATATGACCCCAAATGTTTCAGGAATGAGGTCCTGGATTGTACAGTTAACTCCATTTTGCAGAGGAGGAAACAAAAAACATTCACAGACTTAAGTACCATCCCTAATTTCGTACCATGGCTGCTGCTGCTGCTAAGTTGCTTTAGTCGTGTCTGACTCTGTGTGACCCCATAGACAAAAGCAGCCCACCAGGCTCCTCTGTCCCTGGGATTCTCCAGGCAAGAATACTGGAGTGGGTTGCCATTTCCTTCTCTCGTACCATGGCTAGGAAGTGGAAATTCAGATAGAAGTACCAAAGCTGTGGGTTTGAGCACTTTGTTCTGTACCGCACAAGTTGGGAGGGCCCATGGATGGGAGCCCAGGACCAAACTCGAGCTCTGGGACCCAGGACACAGCTGCAGGTCTTCCTTCCACAGCAACCTGAAGACACGCGTGTCCCAGCCTGTCCTCCCTGCAGCATAACTAGCAGGAGCTGCCATCTGAGGGGACACAGCCCTACTCAGAGGAGTGGGATCAGAGATTAACAGGGAGGAACCATGGGATGAGAGCAAGGCCATGGGGACAAGATGACATGGGAAGTAGAAACTATTCTGAATCCCCTCCCCTAATTTTGCCTTAACATGTGGTTCTTCTCCACTGGAACAGGGGACACCCACCCAGCATGACTCCAAGGTGGAGCATCATGGGGGAACCACAGAATAAATTAACATAATGTTTGACTCTTAAGCTCCAAAGATGCCATCCAGATGGGAGTCTGGCAGTAGTCCTACCTGTGAGGATTCTCCTGGCCTGGGAGACTGGTTAGCAGCTTCCAAGCTGGGAAGAAAGGATTGGAAATGAACAGGGTTGCTCTGTCTGATGCTGATGTGGAGGTTTTCAGAGCATCTCAGGGAGGAGGTGATGATGGATGGATGATCAGACCCCTTTTAAGGGCAGGAGCTGAAAGAGGAGACCCCTGCAGGACCCCTGGGAGGGGCCAGCCCTGAGGATGCTCCCAGGACTGGGGTTGGTGGGGAGCAGAGTGGAAATGACTGGGGGGACCCCAGGGTCCCAGTGGCCCTGGGGCAGCCCAGTGGGTGTCTTCTGACCCAGAAGAGATGCATGCATGGAGCCAATCTTCCCCATGGAGGAGGGGCCTGGACTGGAACTGAGACAGGAGAACAGGGGCCTGAAGGGGTTTCAAGGCTGTGACAGGGACACGTGGCCAGAGTGGCAGGGACCCTGGAGACCACGGAATTGCCCAGGTCACCTGCCCAAGGCAGTCCCGCCAGCCAGGGCTGCAGTTCTGTTCACACAGGGGCTCCTCCAGGGTCCAGTGTTGGGGGAGTGAGGTCCCTCCCAGCCCACCCCCTCCTCAGGGACACCTGCCCTGTTTCCAAAGGACTATTTGCTGAGAGGCCCCCAGGGCTGAATGGCCAGCACCCTGAGCCCCAGCCAGCTTCCTGCCATCAGGGGCCTTATCATCTTTGCTGATAATAAACCCTGGGACAAGCTGAGGCTGGAAAGAGAAACACAGAGAAAACCCTGAGAACCTCCCTGGACTCACAAAGCTCCTTGAGCCCCAATTGCCAGTGGAGCCCTGGAGCCTGCGGGCCTCCCAGTGGGCACTGCCGGGGTGGGGAAGGGGCACTAGCATGAGGGAAGCTGGTGGTGTCGTGCTGCCTGTTCCCCAGTTGCTCTCCCACCAACATCCCCAAAGTCACCCTTGATTCCACCTAAGGTTAAATGACAACTTTGGATCCATTTGATGGCACAAGGGAAGACTTGGGGAAGGAGAGGCATGGGGATTTGTGCTGTGCGACCCTGGGTGAGGTATGTGCCCTCTCTGGGCCTCAGTTCCCCCACCTGGAAGTCAGCAGGTTTGCCTGAGTCTCCCAGTAGCCCCTCCTCCACTCTAATCCATGAGCTTATTCATGGATTAGTCAGAGCACATGGTACCCCCGTCAGAGCACAGCCTGGATGTGGCTGATTCCTGCCTGCCCAGCAGCCAGGCACATGGACTGGAAGACAGTGACCTGGGAAGGTCATGGCCAGGACAAAAGAAGGAAGGAGGAGGTGCCAGAAGGGCAAAGAAGTGGAGGAGAAATGGACACTCATAGTTACAGAAGGCTCTGGACCTCTGGCAGACATTTCAGAGTTGGATGATCCTGGGCTACTTATTCATCAGAGCCTCAGTTTCTCCATCTGTATAATGGGCTTAATCCCTACTTTGTATCAATTAAGTGAATAAAAGCATGTGAAGGGCTTATCAGAAGGCCTGTCACATGACACCCTCCATCCACTCCAGTTACCTGGCCAGGCACCATGGTAACCATTTGCATGAGTTGTTTTATGACAGGAGGTCCTGGTAAGGAACACAAAACTAATAAGCCACCACCAACCAGGACAGTTTAAGAAAGGTTCAAAATTGACACCATGTGTCTAACCACCTCGCAGAATCCTCCTTGCTGGCATCCATCTTGGCTGAACAAGGCATGCACCACCAGGAAAGACTCTGAGTCAGAAGGATTGGCTAAAGACAATCCAGAAACTAATGAATCACCATAAAACCCAAGACTGCAAGCCATGTGGCAAAGCAGTTCCCCTGGGTTCTCTTACTCTACTGCTCTCCGCCTGGGCGCCCCTTCCCAGTAAAATCTCTTGCTTATGTGTCTCCTCAGATAATTCATTTCTGAGTGTTAGGCAAGAGCCCACTTTTGGGCCCTAGAAGGGGTCCTCCTTCCTGCAACATAAGAAGTCAAGAAAACATTATAAATGATCATATGATCACACGAATCAGGTCCAGCATCTTGGGCAAGCTATCAGTCTCTGATGTTGTCTTCTTCTTGTCCTGGTATAGTGTAGATTCCCCTCTGTTTGAGTGTCATTTTAAGGTGAGATCAAGTCAGCTGTCCTCTCTATAGACCAGTCCAGTATAGGGGCCTTTGGAAATGGGAATTAATCCAAGAGTCAATTTCCCTTCAATTTCAGTATGCATGAGCTAGTTAAGAATACCTGACAAAAAGATCCTTTCATCCAAGTTGGAGACAGTCGCTTAAATTGTGTCTTTTCCCAGTCCTGGTTGCAGGTCATGAGGCATCTGATCTTCATCCAAAGGTAGACTACTGAGATAAGCTTCAGAAACAAACTTAGGGTGTTCTTTAAGAATTCAATTAGATGTTACATTAATATCCCACAACAGCAAAGAACTATCCAGAAAGTGAGTCTGACTAGATACAGACCTCCATTAACAGACTGGGATTTGATATTTATTGAAACATCTTTTTCTCCCTAAAATTACCCTCATTTTTATCAAATATAACCAAATTAAGGTTAATTTGTTTTCAAACAGGTTTGCTGTCAATAAATTTGGCCTGATGATTTGTATAACCATAATCGATCATAGACTTTTTGCTTTGCTGAAACTTTAATCTCAGACGGAACTTTTAAAATAAAACAGGGCTGGGAAAGTCACACCAAAGGCTTATCACACATTTCGCCTAACAAATCTAAGTGAATTCTTCCCTTTTCAAGGTCTCAAAAATTCCTTGAGATTTCTGTACCTGTTAATGAGATAAGCTTCCTAACTCATCTGATAAAGTAACTGGAAACCTATGAGTTTTCAGTCTCTGGAGGAGTCAGAGAGAAAATATAATTGTTTTAATTTGTTTATAAAGTATTAGTTCAGTTCAGTCGCTCAGTCGTGTCAGACTCTTTCCAACTGCATAAACCGCAGCACTCCAGGCCTCTCTGTCCATCACTAACTCCCGGAGCCCACCCAAACCCATGTCCATTGTGTCGGTGATGCCATCCAACCATATCATCCTCTGTTGTCCCCCTCTCCTCAGGCCCTTAATCTTTCCCAGCATCAGGGTCTTTTCAAATGAGTCAGCTCTCCGCATCAGGTGGCCAAAGTACTGGAGTTTCAGCTTCAACATCAGTCCCTCCAATGAACACCCAGGACTGATCTTCTTTAGGATGGACTGGCTGGATCTCCTTGCAGTCCAAGGGACTCTCAAGAGTCTTCTCCAACACCACAGTTCAAAAGCATCAATTCTTCAGCGCTCAGCTTTCTTTATAATCCAACTCTCACATCCATACATGACCACTGGAAAAACCATAGCCTTGACTAGATGAACCTTTGTTGGCAAAGTAACGTCTCTACTTTTGAATATGCTGTCTAGGTTGGTCATAACTTTCCTTCCAAGGAGCAAGTGTCTTTTAATTTCATGGCTGCAATCATATCCACAGTGATTTTGGAGCCTAGAAAAATAAAGTCAGCCACTGTTTCCCCATCTATTTCCCATGAAGTGATGGGACCGGATGCCATGATCTTCGTTTTCTGAATGTTGAGCTTTAAGCCAACTTTTTCACTCTCCTCTTTCACTTTCATCAAGAGGCCTTTTAGTTCCTCTTCACTTTCTGCCATAAGGGTGGTGTCATCTGCATATCTGAAGTTATTGATATTTCTCCCGGCAATCTTGATTCCAGCTTGTGCTTCCTCCAGCCCAGCGTTTCTCATGATGTACTCTGCAGAGAAGTTAAATAAGCAGGGTGACAATATACAGCCTTGACGTACTCCTTTTCCTGTTTGGAACCAGTCTGTTGTTCCATGTCCAGTTCTAACTGTTGCTTCCTGATCTGCATACAGGTTTCTCAAGAGGCAGGTCAGGTGGTCTGGTATTCCCATCTCTTTCAGAATTTTCCACAGTTTGTTGTGATCCACACAGTCAAAGGCTTTGGCATAGTCAATAAAGCAGAAATAGATGTTTTTCTGGAACTCTCTGGCTTTTTCCATGATCCAGCAGATGTTGGCAATTTGATCTCTGGTTCCTCTGCCTTTTCTAAAACCAGCTTGAACATCTGGAAGTTCACGGTTCACATATTGCTGAAGCCTGGCTTGGAGAATTTTGAGCATTACTTTACTAGCATGTGAGATGAGTGCAATTGTGCAGTAGTTTGAACATTCTTTAGCATTACCTTTCTTTGGGATTGGAATGAAAATTGGCCCTTTCCAGTCCTGTGGCTGAGTTTTCCAAATTTGCTGGCATATTGAGTGCAGCACTTTCACAGCATTATCTTTTAGGATTTGAAATAGCTCAACTGGAATTCCATCACCTCCACTAGCTTTGTTCGTAGTGATGCTTCTTAAGGCCCATCTGACTTCACATTCCAGGATGTCCAGCTCTAGGTGAGTGTGAGTGATCACACCTTCGTGATTATCTGGGTCATGAAGATCTTTTTGTACAGTTCTTCTGTGTATTCTTGCCCCTCTTCTTAATATCTTCTGCTTCTGTTAAGTCCATACCATTTCTGTCCTTTATCGAGCCCATCTTTGCATGAAATTTTCCCTTGGTATCTCTAATTTTCTTGAAGAGATCTCTAGTCATTCCCATTCTGTTGTTTTCCTCTATTTCTTTGCATTGATCACTGAGGAAGGCTTTCTTATCTCTCCTGCTATTCTTTGGAATTCTGCATTCAGATGAATATATTTTTTCTTTTCTCCTTTGCCTTCTGCTTCTCTTCTTTTCTCAGCTATTTGTAAAGCCTCCTCAACCATTTTGCTTTTTTGCATTTCTTTTTCTTGGGGATAATTTTGATCACAGCCTTCTGTACAATGTTACAAACCTCCGTCCTAGTTCTTCAGGCACTCTGTCTATCAGATCGAATCCCTTGAATCTATTTTTCACTTTCACTGTATAGTCATAAGAGATTTGATTTAGGTCATACCTGAATGGTCTAATGGTTCTACCTACTTTCCTCAATTTAAGTCTGAATTTGGCAATAAGGAGTTCATGATCTGAGCCACAGTCCACTCCTGGTCTTGTTTTTGCTGACAGTATAGAGCTTCTCCAACTTTGACTGCAAAGAAAATAATCAACCTGATTTTGATATTGACTGTCTGGTGATGTCCATGTGTAGAGTCTTCTCTTGTGTTGTTAGAAGAGAGTGTTTTTGCTGTGACTGGTGCATTCTCTTGGTAAAAGTCTGTTAACCTTTGCCCTGCTTCATTTTGTACTCCAAGGCCAAATTTGCCTGTTACTCCAGGTATCTTTTGGCTTCCTTTTACATGCCAGTTCCCTGTGATTAAAAGGACATCTTTTTTGGGTGTTAGTTCTAGAAGGTCTTGTAGGTTTTCATGGAACCCCTTAGCTTCTTTGGCATTAGTGGTTGGGACATAGACTTGGATTACTGTGATATTTTATGGTTTGCCTTGGAAATGAACAGAGATCATTCTGTCATTTTTGAGATTGCATCCAAGTACTGCATTTTGGACTCTTTTGTTGACTATGAGGGCTACTCCATTTCTTCTAAGGGATTCTTTCCCACAGTAGTAGATGTCATGGTCATCTGAATTAAATTCACCTGTTCCAGTCCAACAGACTGGTTCCAAATAGGAAAAGGAGTTTGTCAAGGCTGTATATTGTCACCCTGCTTATTTAACTTATATGCAGAGTACATCATGAGAAACGCTAGGCTGGAAGAAGCACAAGCTGGAATCAAGATTGCCGGGAGAAATATCAATAACCTCAGATATGCAGATGATACCATGCTTATGCATGCAGAAAGTGAAGAAGAACTAAAGAGCCTCTTGATGAAAGTGAAAGAGGAGAGTGAAAAAGTTGGCTTAAAGCTCAACATTCAGAAAACAAAGATCATAGCATCTAGTCCCATCGGTTCATGGCAAATAGATGGAGAAACAGTGGAAATAGTGGCAGACTTTATTTTTTGGGGCTCCAAAATCACTGAAGATGGTGACTGCAGCCATGAAACAAAAAGACACTTACTCCTTGGAGGAAAAGTTATGATCAAACTAGACAGCATATTAAAAAGAAGAGACATTACTTTGCCAACAAAAGTCAGTCTAGTCAAGGCTATGGTTTTTCCAGTAGTCACATATGGATATGAGAGTTGGACTATGAAGAAAGCTGAGCACTAAAGAATTAATGCTTTTGAACTGTGGTGTTGGAGAAGACTCTTGAGAGTCCCTTGGACTGCAAGGAGATCCAACCAGTCCATCCTGAAGGAAATCAGTCCTGAATATTCATTGGAAGGACTGATGTAGAAGCTGAAACTCCAATACTTTGGCCACCTGATGTGAAGAGCTGACTCATTTGAAAAGACCTTGATGCTGGGAAAGATTGAAGGTGGGAGGAGAAGGGGATGACAGAGGATGAGATGTTTGGATGTCATCACAAACTCAATGGACATGAGTTTGAGTAAACTCTGGCAGTTGGTGATGGAAGGGAGGCCTGGAGTGCTGCAATCCATGGGGTCGCAAAGAGTTGGACACAACTGAGAGACTAAAATGAACTGAATGGTGGTAATGGCGACCTCCTGCAAAAAGACTTATGCCAGCACACCCCACGGCTCACAGGACTGCGGTATTCAGTGCTTCTGACCCCACAGCAAGCCATTGTTGACCCACAACTCCACAGGAGACTCCTGGACACTCATAGGCAAGTCTGGCTCAGTCTCTTGTGGGGTCAGTGCTTCTTCCTCCTGGGTCCTGGTGCATACAAGGTTTTGTTTGTGCCCTTCAAGAGTCTGTTTCCCTAGTCCTGTGGAAGTTCTGTAATCAAATCCCATTGGCCTCCAAAGTCAAGTTCCCTGGGGGTTCACCATCCCTTGGCCGGATCCCCCAGGTTGGGGAATCTGTTGTGAGCCCCAGAACCTTTGTAACAGTGCAAGAACTTCTTTGATATATTTGTTCTCCAGTTTTTGGGTCGTCTGCTCAGTGGCTCTATGGTGGAGCTAATTATGGCCTCCTCCAAGAGGATTTATGCCACACATAGTGCTTCCCAGGTCTGATGAAGGCAGAGCCCCTGTCCCCATGTGGCCACTGCTGATCCATGCCTCCACAGGAGACATTCAAACACTCAAAGGCAGGTCTGGCTCAGACTCTTGTGGGGTCTCTGGGTCCTGGTGTATTCAAGGTTTTGTTTTCGCTCTCCGAGTGTCTCTGGCGGGTATGGGGTTTGATTCTAAAGGCAATCTCCCCCCTCTTACCATCTTGTTCAGGCTTCTTCTTTGCCCTCGGATGTGGGGTATCTTTTTTTTGTGGGATCCAACATTCTCCTATAGATGGTTGTTCAGCAGCAAGTTGCAATTTTGGAGTTCTTGCAGGAGAAGATGAGCATACATCCTTCTACTCTGCCATCCTACAATATAAAATTCATTAGCTTATAAATAAAAGAACAAATAAAATTTTTGAAGACTTCTTCCCATTTTCCCTCAGTCTCAAGAGTTAAAGATGATCTAAATGTTTACTGAGTGTTTACTGAGGGCCCAGGTCTCAAGGCACAGGGAAAAAAAAATCAAGTTCTAGCAAAATGGTGCCAGGTCTACACAAAATGGTGGCCACACAAAGCAAAATGGCCATTACAAATCACAATACAGAACACAGAATATAAAACACTCACATAGACCTGGCAGTCCTAATCAGATGCTCGCTTAAACACAAGATTTCAGTCTCTCAGGAAAGCTCCTATAGAGACACAGAACTTCAGATCCAAGTACTAACAGAGTAAATGAAAATAAGCCAGGTTGAAAGAAGAGGGATGAAGAGGTGGGAGAGGAGAGCAAAAAGGATGGTCTTACAAATTTCTTCTGCTACCTGCAGATACCCAGGTGTTATGGACTTTACCTTGGGCCTCCAGGGAAGGGAGGACTGGAACTTGGCCCTGCCAAAAATCAGACCAGATCAGAACAGAACCAGAATTCAGAACAGAAGCAGAATTCAAGTTCTATGCCAGGAGAAGGTGATTGGTCTCCAATTCTCAGCTCAGGCTGAGGCACTTTGACCAGATTCCTGCATCCAGGAAGGTGGGACTAGAAAAAAAGGGTGGAATAGGAAGGGTTAAGGAGAGGAAAGAGAGACGGAAGGGGAGAGAGGTCCATAAAGTCTTTTGTTTCTTATCTGGTCGGGACACTTTGGCCATTTGTCCACATCAGGAGGAGACCAGGGACAAAAGGGTTTTAGTTGTGGCCGCTGAGTCTGGCCCATTGGTGGGCAAGCTGGTCCCTGAGTTCCCCAAGTGGTCAGGATGTTAGTCTCCATTTGCTCCAGGAAGGGGGACCCCTTCCAGGGCCCAAAATTGGGCTCTTGTCTAACCCTTGGAATTGAATTGTCCAAGGAGACACATGTGCTGACAAAGCAAGAAATTTATTGGGAAGGTGTGCCCAAGCAGAGAGCAGTAGGGTAAGGGAACCCAGGAGAACTGCTTTGCCACATGGTTCATGGTCTCAGGTTTTATGGTAATGGGATTCGTTTCTGAGTTGTCTTTAGCCAATCATTCTGACTCAGAGTCCTTCCTGGTGGTTCCATCTTGTTCAACCAAAATGGATGCCAGCAAGAAGGATTCTGGGAGGTGGTTGGTTTTGGACACGTGGTGTCACTTTTTGACCTTTCTTGAACTCTTCCAGTTGGTGATGGCTTATTAATTCCGTGTTCCCCATTAGGACCTCCTGTCGTAAAACAACTCATGTAAATGGTTACTCTGATGTCTGGCCAGGATGGGCAGTGTCAGTCAGTGTGCTTCCCCTAACACATCGCTGGGTTAGGAAGATCCCCTGGGGGAGGAACTGGCAACCCACTCCAGTATTCTTGCAGAGATAGTCCCATGGACAGAGAAGCCTGGTGGGCTACAGTCCATGGGGTTGCCATGGGAATAACACAACTGAGAGACAGCATGCATGCATGCAAGCTATGGGTTAGCATAAATTTATGAAGAGGCTTGGGTTACATATGCATATTCATGAAGGGGCTTAAGCAGGAGAGAGTTCAATATAGAATTGGAGCAGGGGTTGTCAGAGTCCAAGCTTTAGTTCATTGAAGTTAGGAGGGTCAGAGAAGACCAAGATCATTATTCCTTGGGTCCACGTATTAAAAAGCAGAGACACCATTTTGCTCACAAAGATCCATATAGTCAAAGCTATGGTTTTTTCCAGTAGTCATGTACAGATGTGCGAGTTGGACCATAAAGAAGGCTGAACACAGAAGAATTGATGCTTTCAAATTATAATGCTAGAGAAGATTCTTGAGAGTCCCTTGGGCAGCGAGGTGATCAAATCAGTCAATCCTAAAGGAAATCAGTCCTGAATATTCACTGGAAAGACTGATACTGAAGCTGAAACTCCAATACTTTGGCCACCTGATGTGAAGAGCCAACTCATTGGAAAAGACCCTGATGATGGGAAAGATCGAGGGCAGGAGGAGAATGGGGGTGACAGAGAATGAGATGGTTGGATGGCATCACCACCTCAATGAACATGACTTTGAGCAAACTCCAGGAGACAGTGAAGGACAGGGAGGCCTGACTGCAGTTCCTAGGGCCACCAAGAGTCAGACACGACTTAGCAACTGAAAAATCACCAGTTGATTTAATGCTTGAGCACTGGGGGTGAGAAAAGGGTTGAATTCTACAAAACAGCTCAAAAATTCTTCAGGCTAATATTTACCATTGAAATGAAAGAGAAGTCGTTATAACTAATTCTTTCTTTGCTATTGTTACTTCTTTTTCATGAGTTACTTGTCTTGAGTTGGTTGTTCCTGCATTCTTTTGTCCCCTTAAGATCATTAATTCCTTTTCAAGGGCAAGTATTGTGGCCATACTTGCCATAATACCTGTCTGAGGGACAGATGTGTATACTCTGTCTTGTAATACCAGGCAGGGGAAGCAGTGCCCAGTGAGACATAATTATATCTTGGGAATAATTAGATTCTCACAATATAATTAGGCAAAGGACATATAACCATCTTATATAATGGCCATTTAAATATACCAATTTATGTAAACTTTCATCTCAGTGTTGTTGATTTTCATACCTTTAACTTTAGTTTCCTTTAAGAGCCCATTAATAAGCCTTGGTCTTAAAGAAGTCCTAGAAGCTTCCCTTTTTATCCCTGGACATTTTACCCCATTTGAAGTCCCCAGTGAGGGGTTGAACCAAAGGACACAAGAACCCTCTGACCCTCCTAACTTCAATGAACTAAAGCTTGGACTCTGACAACCCCTGCTCCAATTCTATACTGAACTCTCTCCTGCTCAAGCCCCTTCATGAATATGCATATGTGACCCAAGCCTCTTCATAAATTTATGCTAACCCATAGCTTGCATGCATGCATGCTCAGTCTCTCAGTTGTGTTATTCCCATGGCAACCCCATAGACTGTAGCCCACCAGGCTTCTCTGTCCATGGGAATATCTCTGCAAGAATACTGGAGTGGGTTGCCATTTCCTCCTCCAGGGGAGCTTTCTAACCCATTGATGTGTTAGGGGAAGCACACTGACTGAAACCACCCATCCTGGCCAGACATCAGAGTAACCATTTGCATGAGTTGTTTTACGACAGGAGGTCCTAATGGGGAACACGGAATTAATAAGCCATCACCAACTGGAAGAGTTCAAGAAAGGTCCTTTTGTTAATCTTTTAACTTGATTAGTTGCCCTGTTGTCTGTTGTCCTAAGCGTTTCCTGATCAAGTATCTCAAATGCAATTTTCTTCCAGCTTTAAATTAGGCATATTTATTTATCTATTTTTCAGTTCAGTTCAGTTCAGTCACTCAGTCATGTCTGACTCTTTGCAAACCCATGGACCGCAGCATGCAAGGCCTCCCTGTTCATCACCAACTCCCAGAGTCTACCCAAACCCATGTACATTGAGTTGGTGATGCCATCCAACCGTATCACCCTCTGTCGTCCCCTTCTCTTCTGGCCCTCAATCTTTCCCAGCATCAGGGTCTTTTCAAATGAGTCAGCTCTCCATCAGGTGGCCAAAGTATTGGAGTTTCAGCTTCAACATCAGTCCCTCCAGTGAACACCCAGGACTGATCTCCTTTAGGATGGACTGGTTGGATCTCCTTGCAGTCCCAGGGACTCTCAAGAGTCTTCTCCAACACCACAGTTCAAAAGCATTAATTCTATATCTATTTTTAAAATGGGGTAAAAAGAGCAGATTTGTTTGGGGCTTTTTAACGTTGGGAACAAACAGGGTCTCTATTTGGTCCATCTAGTCTTAGATCATGTTGTATCAAATCTTTTGTTTAATCCCACCGGCATCAGTTTTCTTTATCCCATTTCTTAATAGCCATCTAAAGATTTCTTTGGGCTTCCCTGGTGGCTCAGTGGTAAAGAATACACCTGCTAATGCAGGAGATACAGGAGACGCTGGTTTGGTCCCTGGGTTGGGAAGATCCCCAGAAGAAGGAAATGGCAACCCACTCCAGTACTCTTGCCTGGAGAATTCCATGGGCAGAGGACCCTGTCGGACTACAGTCCATGGGGTTGCAAAAGATCTGGACAAGACTTAGCTACTAAACAACAATGAAGATCTTATCTTTTTGAGTTTAGTCCCTTTAAATTTCCAACTTGTTGGGAAATGTCTAGATTTTGCCGCAGCTTCTTCTTATTCCCTTGTTAATCAATCTAACTAATAGTTCATCTAGTGTATTAACATCTGTAAACCCCATTGAAGGGAAGCCAGGACCACAAATAAAGCTTTCCAAACTGTATTTTTTCCTTGTTTGTTTTAAAGTAAAGGAGTTCTTAGATGAGCCTAAAATATTTTAATCAACCTTCTAATTTGTTTGTCTTTCCTCAGATACCAAGAGAAGAACTGTTTATACTGAGACTCTCTGAAAATATACCAATTTAGAAGTTTTCTCAATTTAAAGGGTTCATCATCTGGCCACTGCTTGAGGTGCCCCACAAGAAGGTGTAAAGGATACAGCCTTCACAAGATCTAGAAAGCTTCCTCCCCAAAATAGTCTGAGAAAGTAAAGGGCCTTCGTTGTATAGGCAGACTCAACGAAGGTTAAGGTGACAAAGGCCACTTATGAGCTAGGAAAGTTGCATAGCCAGATCAAAAAAACTCCTTAAAATTCTAATCTATTCAACTGGCTGCCATACATGTTCCTTCTGATGGTAGAGACTCTTAAAACACAGGGAGGAAAAACCTTAGAAGGTCTGTTATATTTATAAATCAAAGACACAGGAAGAAAAATGCAAGGTGCCTCTAAATGACTTTTGTTCCTTTAAGGTCAGAATTCTAAAGAGAGAGTTTATCAAGCTGGTTTTCTAGCTGCACATGCAAAGCTAATTAGTTTTGCAGTGTCCAGTAAATAAAATTTGGCCATTTGGGGGCAATATTTCCTTTAAATTCCAATTAAGCAAGAACTTGTAAATATAATTCTGTAAGCACTTTTCCATGTCTTTCAACTGAGAATAAACCACTATGATGAAAAAATTAATCATCAGTCTAAGAAACAAGTGGAAACTTTTTTATTTGAGCCAGTCTGGGGATTATAACCTAGGAGACAGTATTTCACAACATTCTGAGATTGTTCCACCCATGAGGTCGAAGCACAGTTATGTAAGCTTTTATGACAAAGGGTTATTTGTCAAGTGAGGTATTACCGACACTTTACACAATCCGGATCAACTCAATAAAGTGTGCAGTGAGTACAGGTCATTGTGACTCCTTAGGAGAAGAGGAAGGAAGTTTATCTCCCCAAAAGTTGTGATCCTTGATATGGTAAAGAAGGAATTTTATCTCCTTAAGAAAGTGAAAGTGTTAGTCACTGAGTCCTGTACAACTCTTTGCAACCCCATGGACTGTAGCCTGCCAGGCTCCTCTGTTCATGGAATTCTCCAGTCAAGAATACTGGAGTGGGTTGCCATGCTCTTCTCCAGGGGATCTTCACGATCCAGGGATCAAATCCAGATCTCACACATTGCAGGCAGATTCTTTACCGTCTGAGCCACATGGCTGTCAATCTACTTAGAAGGTGTGATTAATGCAGATTCTCAATTTGCAATAATGGGAGGGAGGAGACCCAAACAGGGAAAGAATAATTTTATGTTTAAACTTTTCTCCTCTTGCCATTAAAATATGGATTTCATTTCATATCACTCAGTGTGTTTCCACTGAGCAAAATCTTCCTAGTGTATTTCACCTTAGAATAACCCAGATGCTGTTTCTTGAAACTGAGTGTCGAGGAAAACCTACCCTTCCAGGAAAGAGTTTAATAGCGCCAAATCAAACTTTGCATCATTGCCCAATAATAGGAGATGCGATAACCTCCCCCATATTCATCTGGACTCTCTGAGGAGGCAGATGGGCACAAGAGGTACCCAACCTCCAGTCCTTCATAGAGTTCAGGAGAAATCTGCTCTAGGTTCCTTCATCAGTCACCAAAAACATATGACTGAAGAAAAAAAAACCTCACAATCTAAGTTGTAAGTTACATTCTGTTTGGAGACCTCACTAAAGACTATAGCTTGGGAGGCACGTCACAGATGGCTCTGTGGAACTGTTCCAAAGAGGTGAGGAGGGGGCACGATACATGGGAGTTTTTGCTGGGGGAAAAAAAAAGAAACATGTAGTCAAATATCAAAGGATTATCACTAAGCACAAAAGCAGAAATCTCAAGGTAATGAGTTTAGTCTTTTTCTCAGGGCCAGAAGGTGCAGGAGTCTGAGGGCATTAGAATCATTCCTTTCTTATGCATCGTAATGAGCTAAAGCCAGTGCCTTTTCTCCATCGTGAATTCCCCTCGGGCTGACCCCACTGGGGGCTGCTGCAGTGGCTGAAGGCTTGATGGCCAGCAGCATTCATCGTTTAAGAAATGACTCACAATATTTTTTGTCCACATGGTCTGTAAGCAATGGGTTTTAGTAAGCCAGAAAAAATTCTGGAGCCAATCTCAGATGGGATGGAGCACCAAGGGGGGCCTAGAGATCCAAGTCTCTGCATTAGCACACCCACCCAAGGGAAATTATTGATCTCCAGAGATTTTTTTTTTTAACTTAAAGGACAGGTACACTATACCACCACCTCCACGAGGAGGAAGTGAGGCCTGATCCTTAGCTACCAACCACATCTCAAAACCACCCCACACACTAACTAAGGCACCACCAGGGGGACAGGCACGCTTTGGCAATGAGGCCCAGGATGTGAACAGCTGCACAGAGGGCTGTGTGCTGTGGAGTCAGCACCTCAGGAGGCGGGAGGGGGCGGTGGACAGAGAAGGAAGGGGTCTCAGGTCCTGATGGATCAGAAGAAGGAAAATGGGGAGAGGTGGTCAGGACACAGGAGATGGGAAAACCAATGATGACCAGAAAAGGGCCAAAGAGTAGAAAATACAGAAAAAATGAGAAAGAGACAAAACAAGGTGTGGGCAACCACACAAAACAGGAAGGAGACAAAACAGAGCAGAAGGGAAGGAAATAGAAAGGAGAGCAAGATGAATGAGGGAGGGTGTGAGGAGGGAGAGAGGGAGCCAGGAAGAGGATGTCAGAGCTTGGTAAAGATACCTCCTGTGAGCAGAGGTGGTCAGGAGTCCCCGGGCTGGTCCTCAGTCCCTACAGAAACATGGTGGGCCCAGTATACCAGGTCGGCCACGTAAATCAGCAGGTTGATGGCTGTCAGGATGGCCACAGCCAGTCGCTGGTCCCAGACGCATACATAGTTGGTAAGTCTATGTTGACAGCTCACATCCCTGGACCTCTCGGGCTGCCCACCAAACTTTTCATCAAATTGGTAGAGTGGCCAGAGGACCAGAGCACCAATGTAGAGAAGGACAGACAGCAGGCTCAGCACCAGATGGAACATGGAGGAGGAGATGGGCAGCCAGTTCTCATAGTTAGCCAGGTTCAACAGGATGGTCACGATCCCCAGGATGAAGCAGATGGAGTACACGGCCACGCACGACACCAGCAATGGATGGTCCATGTACAGGTAGGGATTGCTGATGAAGGGTAAGATGACACAGGCCACCAGTGTCTCTAGCATCTTGAGGAGGAATGGCAAGCTGCCTGTATAGCCAGTGAAATCACCTGTCTGGGGCCAGCCCAAGATCCAGATTGCTTCGGTGGCATAAGACACAGTGGAAATGAAGCAGAATGCAGTAGCAGCGATGGCGCGGTCCCGGGAGGGGTTGCAAGGCAAAAACTGGACATAGGTATCGGGGTAAATGATGGAGACCAAGAGGCAGAAGAGGGCGAGGTAGCAGGCATGGCAGAGGAGAAAGTCCCCCCAAGAGAAGGAGAAGCGGTACTGTAGTGCCAGTGACTCGATTATGAGGATGATGAGGGTCATCAGGCAGCAGAAGCACAAGATAACAAAGGACCAGGTACTTGTGGGCACCGTCCAGCTGTCCAGGCTGCCCACTAGTGAGATGGCCACGCAGGTGGAGAGCAGCTGCAGTGTTCGGAGGAAGTAGCCCATGATGGCCCAGAAGTCCAGGCCTCAGGACGATTACGTGGACTTTGCGATGTTCATGCAGGTCACCTTCGCTAGTATGAGAGTGGTCACTGGAGAAAGATCCAGCTTCAGAGGCAGATTAAGTCAGACATCTGGAAAAGGCTCAGGGTCCTGTGACGGCTGAGGCTCGGGATCTGTGGAGTTGGAACCAATGGCTCAGACACTCGGGTAACAGCACAGCCGCTCCAGAAGGGTTCTTCCCACCCATCACCCTTGGCCTTGTTAGGAGACTTGTCTTATCTTACAGCTAGGTTGGGTCTGGCCTCAAACTATGAACATATTTTTGTCCTTTGCACTGGGTCATTATCTACAGGAACACAGAGTAGGATGGCCCTTATCTGACATCCCAAACCTTTAAGGCTCTGAAAATTGGAAAGCATAAAAACAATTCATTTGGTAACAGAATTTGACCTAAAAAGACATGAGATAATTAGTGGTCTTTATTTCACTTAGTGTGAAAGTTCAAAAGTGAAGTTGCAAAAATATTAATGTATTTGATTACAAACAGCTTTTGGTGTTACATCATATAGAGTAGATGTGTACCAGGTTGCTTGTCTGGGGCTGAAAAATTCTCAATTCTAGGCCTTATCTTTATTCTGACTCTAAGTATTTCAGAAAAGGGACTGTGGATTGTACTGCTAACCTCATTTTACAAATGATAAAACCAAGGCTGGAGAAATCAAGTGCCTTACATAAGGTGGCACGACTAGGAAGTGGGACCCCACATGAAAATGCCAACATTGTGGGTCTGAGCAGTTTGCTCTACAGCCCACATGTCAGCAGGGCCTGAGGGTGGGAGCCCAGGACCAAATCTCAGGTCTCTGGGACCCAGGACATCCCTTCAGGGCCATGGGCTTCTTCTACAGCAACCTGAAGATACACATGTCCCAGCCTGCCCTCCCTGCAGCATCACTAGAGGGAGCTGCCATCTGAGGGGACACAGCCCCACCCGGAGGAGGGCAGCTTCAGGGGTGAACAGGGAGGAGCCCTGGGGTGAGAGCAAGGCCGTGGGGATGAGATGACATGGGAAGTGGGAGCTGTTGTTCAGTCTCCTCCCCAAATTCTGCTTTAACATGTGATCCTTCTCCACTGGAGGGAGACCTTGACTCAGCATGACTCCAAGGCGGAGCATCATGGAGGACGACAGAATAAATTAACATACTATTTGGCTCTTAAGGTCCAAAGCTGCCATCTAGGTGGGAGTCTGAAAAGATCTAGGAGTAGGCCTACCTGTGTGGATTTTCCTGGCCTGGGAGACTGGTTAGCAGCTTCCAAGCTGGGAAGAAGGGATTGGAAATGAACAAGGATGCTGTGTCTGGTGCTGATGGGGAGACTTCCAGGGCATCCCAGGGAGGGGGTGGGGATAGATGGATGATCACCCCCTTTTAAGGGCAGGAGCTGAAAGAGGAGGCCCCTGCAGGACTCCTGGGAGGGGACGACCCTGAGGATGTACCCGAGATTGGGGTGGGAGGGCAGAGTGGAGATGACTGGGGGGATCCCAGGGGCCCAGGGGCCCTGAGGCAGCACAGTAGGTGTCTTCTGACCCAGAAGGGATGCAGACATGGAGCCAACCTTCCCGTGGAGCCTCCTCCATGGGAGGCTCCATGGAAGCCTGGACTGGAACTGAGACAGGAGAACAGGGGCCTGAAGGGGTTTCAGGGCTGTGACAGGGACACGTGGCCAGAGTGGCAGGGACCCTGGAGAGCATAGAATTGCCCAGGTCACCTGCCTATGACAGTCCCGCCAGCCAGAGCTGCAGTCCTGCTCACACACGGACTCCTCCAGGGTCCAGTGTCGGGGGAGTGAGGCCCCTCTCAGCCTACCCCCTCCTCAGGGACAGCTGTTTCCAAGGGACTATTTGCTGAGAGGCCCCCAGGGCTGAAGGGCCAGCACCCTGAGCCCCAGCCAGCTTCCTGCCATCAGGGGTCTTGTCACCTTTGCTGATAATAAACCCTGGGACAAGGTAAGTCTGGAAAAAGAAACACAGAGCAAACCTGAGAACCTTCCTGGACTCACAGAGCTCCTTGAGTCCCAATTGTCAATGGAGTCCTGGAGCCTGCTGGCCTCCCCATGGGCACTTCCGGGGTGGGGGCAGGGCACCGGGGGGAGGGAGTTGGGGTGTCATGCTGTCTGTACCTCAGTTGCTCCCCCACCAACATCCCCAAAGTCACCCTTGATTCTACCTAAGGTTAAATGACAACTTTGGGTCCATTTGATGGCACAAGGGAGGACTTGGGCACGAGAGGCATGGGGCTTCCAGCTGTGTGACCCTGGGTACGGCCTGTGCCCTCTCTGGGCCTCTGTTCCCCCACCTGGAAAGAAGAGCTTTGCCTGAGTCTCCCAGCAGCCCCTCCTCCACTCTAGTCTGTGAGCCTGGACATGGTGCCCCCGTCAGAGCACAGCCTGGATGTGGCTGAGCCCTGCCTGCCCAACGCCAGGCATGTGGACTGGAAGACAGTGAGCTGGAAGGGTCATGGCTGGGACAGAGGAAGGAAGGAAGAGGTGCCAGAAGGACAGAGGAGGTGGAGGGGAGATGGACACTCAGTTACCAGAGGGCTCTGGACTTCTGGCAGACATTTCAGAGTTGGATGATTTTGGGCAAGTTGCTCATCAGAACCTCAGTTTCCCCATCTGTGCAATGGGCTTAATCCCTAATTTGTATCAGTTAAATGAATGAAAGCATGTGAAGGGCTCATCAGAAGGCCTGTCACATGGCACATTCAATCCCTACCAGCTACCTGTGCCCTTCATCATCTCCCTCACAGAGGACCCAGAAGGCCCTGGCCCAACTCTGGACATCAGCACAGGCAAGCTTGATTTGCTTCGAATCAGTGACTGCTATCCTGTTTGTACTCAAGGTGGCCGGTACCTGTGTTTGGTCTCCCTTCACAGTATTTTCTGTGTGTGTCAGACAGTTACAGAATTGATGATATGTTTTCCTTACGTGTTTAACTGCACAGTGTTTTAATTTCAAAGAATATCTGTATTTCTAGGTCCCTTTGAAGTCTCAGGAGCTCTGGTGTCGCTGAGTTTTGTTGTCTCTAAGAGGAGGGTGCTTGGAGAAGGCAATGGCACCCCACTCCAGTACTTCTGCCTGGAGAATCCCATGGATGGAGGAGCCTTGAAGGCTGCAGTCCATGGGGTCGCTGAGGGTCGGACACAACTAAGCGACCTCACTTTCACTTTTCACTTTCATGCATTGGAGAAGGAAATGGCAACCCACTCCAGTGTTCTTGCCTGGAGAATCCCAGGGACGGGGGAGCCTGGTGGGCTGCCATCTATGGAGTCGCACAGAGTCGGACACAACTGAAGCGACTTAGCAGCAACAGCAACAGAGGAGAGTGCTTGGAGCTGAGTGGGTGCTTCTCTCTTCCCATTCTCTGCCCACGCCCCCCTAACCTATTCTCAGGGGATTCTCAGCAAATGAGGAAAAGATGGGAGGAAAATCAGGTCTCAGCTGAGCCAGGGGAACCAGTGCACAGGGCTGACTTTGGCTTTCGAAACACCTGTAAGTTCTCTGACAGAATGAACTACGACACAGGGATGGGATCCCTTCCTGCCACCTAACCCTGGAGGCATCAAGGGAAATCTGGGATGTCTGGAAAGGACCATTGACAGTGGTCCTGCCTCACTAAGCTCACCTGGGTCACCTCTGACTCAGACCTGTTTGCTGGTAGAGTAAGGGGATTGGAAGGGCTGCCTGCTCTTTTCACACCTGGTAGCCTTCCCTCTCTGGAGAAGACAATGGAACCCCACTCCAGTACTCTTGCCTGGAAAATCCCATGGATGGAGGAGCCTGGTAGGCTCCAGTCCATGGGGTCGCTAAGAGTCGGGCACAACTGAACGACTTCACTTTCACTTTTCACTTTCATGCATTGGAGAAAAATGGCAACCCACTCCAGTATTCTTGCCTGGAGAATCCCAGGGACAGAGGAGCCTAGTGGGCTGCCGTCTATGGGGTCGCACAGAGTCAGACATGACTGAAGCGACTTAGCAGCAGCAGCAGCAGCCTTCCCTCTCACCTTCTCCACCCTCTTAAGTGAAGTGAAATCGCTCAGTCGTGTCCGACTCTGTGCAACCCCATGGACAGTAGCCTGCACCAGGCTCCTCCGTCCATGGGATTCTCTAGGCAAGAGAACTGGAGTGGATTGCCATTTCCTTCTCCAGGGAATCTTCCCAACCCAGGGATCGAACCCAGGTCTCCCACATTGATAGACAGATGCTTTACCGTCTGAGCCACCAGGGGACCCGCCCAATGGAGAAAAGACTTTCTATTCAGGGACAGGATTCTCCATTTTTACCTGCTTCCTATGTTCATGCTCACACCCTGCCCTGCTCCCCTGCGCCCTGCCCTATCCGAAGGCCCGCTGTCTCTGAAGGTGAGAATCCAGGCGGTCTGGTTCCAGCAGTGGTAGGAACGCTGCCCGCTTCCTGCCCAGTCTGCCATGGGCACCATGGCCAAGAAGCTTACTCACTCAGGGCACAGTTTCTCCTCTTCATGGAAAGAGCATGTGCTTTTCCTTCTGGGGGATGAGAGGGTTTGAGTAGCTTTGCTGAAACATGGAGGGAAAGGCAAACTCTAGCCTGGCCCAGCACCCTGAGTTCAGGGGATGTGCTGTGTCTCCTGGTAAAACCGCTGGCCTCTGTTTCCAGGTGCTGAGGGCAAGACCTGGTGGGCAGAGGCTGGGGGCCTGGCCCCATTCAGTGGTTGCGGGGCGGGGAGGTCCTGAGTTCTAGCCCCACTGAGGTCCTAGTTCCTGATCTGTAGACTGGAGATTATAATAACCCTTCCAGGGCTGGTGTGAGGGTCAGAGACAAAGAAGTGAAGGGCCGCTCCCAGAAGGGTGCCAGTGAAAGGCCATCCGTCCTCTCACCTGCAGTCCTGCCATTAGCTTCTAGCTGGTTTCTCCATTTCCATTCTTTCCCTCAATGTCTGCTTGGGCTGAACTCAAACTGAGACACCTTTGACAGCTTCTTTGTAACCTGAGGACGAAAAACAAACTGCAAAATGTCATCTCCAAAGCCCTGCAAGCTCAGACCCCTTTCTACCTCTCCAGCCTCCTCATCTTCCTCCAGCCACTGAGAATTTCTTCCAGTTCCTCTTGATCATCACAGGGCCTTTCCCTTAATGTCCACGTGCTCCCCAACCCTGAACTGAGACCAGATCTCAGCCTGGCACACAGTAGTCCTGTGCCCAGTCAATGCTACTCCAAGCCTCAGTTTGCTTGTCCAGAAAACGGAGATCATATCTCCTGCTTTTAGTCATAAGGGCTTTGGATTACACCCTGCAGAGAACATTTCTGGCAAAGCTCAGCTGGTAAAGAATCCGCCTGCAGTGCAGGAGACTCCAGTTCAATTCCTGGGTCAGGAAGATCCCCTGGAGAAGGGATAGGCTACCCACTACCGTATTCTTAGGCTTCCCTGGTGGCCCAGATGGTAAAGAATCTGCCAGCAATGTGGGAGACCTGGGTTCAATCCCTGGGCTGGGAATATCCCCTGGAGAAGGGAACGGCTACCCACTCCAGTATTTTTGCTGGAGAATTCCATGAACACAGGAGCCTGGCGGGCTATACAGTCCATGGGGTCACAAAGAGTCAGACATGACTGAGCGACTTTCACTTCACTTCACTTCAAGCAGAGAACAACTGTACTAGAAGGATGCAGGGTAGCTTGGAGAGCTACTACGGAGGGGCCAGCCTGGGAATAGGCTTAGATCAGGATGGGGGGAGCTGAGCAGCCAGGGCACAGCCAGGGCAGCTGGTCCAGGCACTCGTGGCCATTGGAAGCACGCACTGGATGCTCCTGCAGATCAGAAGGAAATCTGACCTGACCTGGTGTGTTCCAGCTGCTCCTTAGGTGTGTGTGCAGGCCCCTCTTGTGCAGCTGGTCAAATACTTATCTGGCCGTTAAGTTTCTTATTAAGGTGAGGCCTAGTTGCTCACCACAACTCACAGGAGAGGGACACCCTCAAATATGGCAAGCAGTTCAGATTGTCAATGAACCCATGCAGGGAGGTATTCATCACACAAGACCATGGGGGTGGTTGGGAGAATGAAGTGAGATAACACACAAAGCACTGATTCTCAGACATTTCCCCTAAAGGCAGAAGGGATGGCATGTGTCCAGGGTGGGAGGTCCAGGCAGGACCCTGGGCTATAATCCTGTGCTGTGGTCAGCAAGTGTCTGCCGTGTGCCAGGCCCTCTTCTCAGTTCAGGGACTACAACAATGAACAAAGGGCAGAATACCCCTTCTCAGTGGATCTGTATTCTAGGGTTTATCTTTGAAGCCTCCTGTTTTCTTTGAAAGTCAGTTCAGAGTTCTGCATTCTATTTTGTAATAGGTCCATAATGTCAATAATATACCCCTAATGGGAAATAGATGGGGAAACAGTGGAAACAGTGTCAGACTCAATTTTTGGGGGCTCCAAAATCACTGCAGACGGTGACTACAGCCATGAAATTAAAAGACGCTTACTCCTTGGAAGGAAAGTTATGACCAACCTAGATAGCATATTCAAAAGCAGAGACATTACTTTGCCAGCAAAGGTCCGTCTAGTCAAGGCTATGGTTTTTCCAGTGGTCATGTGTGGATGTGAGAGATGGACTGTGAAGAAAGCTGAGTGCTGAAGAATTGATGCTTCTGAACTGTGGTGTTGGAGAAGACTCTTGAGAGTCCCTTGGACTGCAAGGAGATCCAACCAGTCCATTCTAAAGGAGATCAGTCCTGGGCATTCTTTGGAAGGACTGATGCTAAAGCTGAAACTCCAGTACTTTGGCCACCTCATGCGAAGAGTTGACTCATTGGAAAAGACTCTGATGCTGGGAGGGATTGGGGGCAGGAGGAGAAGGGGACAACAGAGGATGAGATGGCTGGATGGCATCACTGACTCGATGGACGTGAGTCTGAGTGAACTCCGGGAGTTGGTGATGGACAGGGAGGCCTGGCGTGCTGCGATTCATGGGGTCGCAAAGAGTCAGACACGACTGAGCGACTGAACTGAACTGAACATGTCAGGCTTGTTTAGTACAAAAGTTATGAATGGTCTGGTGCCTGTGCTGCCCTATTTGTTTGAAGATACAGAAAACTGTGTCTTGTCGTGTCTATATTTGAGCAAGTTCTGGTGGACACTCCTCCTATGGGTGATGGAGGAGAAAACTGGGTCCTTTGGGAGTGGGGCAGAGTGTAAGGGAGATGATGGAGGCATCTGGGACCATGTTGGCAGTTTCAATCAATGTGCTTCTGCTAACAGTGCCAGCCTCCTTTGGGAGAGCGGAGAATTAAGGGAATTCTCTGAGGCCACAGACCTCCTGCTATAGGGCTGTGCCTGATCACACCCTGCTGTAGCCACGTGTTCCGGGAAACAAACTCACTCAGAAGGACAATGCAGATAGTGGAGCACAGTTTATTACACCGGCGGGCCCAAGGCAGAGTCTCCCCTTAGCCAAGGATCCCGACCAGCATTTGTGAAAATCTTTTATACCCCATGTGTACATGCCTGAACCCACCACTCCAAATTCCTTGAGACTTACATAAACCAAGGAAAATACAAACCAATAACCCCATCATTCATGTGCTATGTGCTCATGTGCTCAAACAGTCAAACAATTAACCAGTAATCAATAAACCTGAGGTTACACTCTGATAGATACAGAAAAATTTATAGCCTGTCTGGAGAAGGGGTGATTAGTGTATGTTTTCTCTTAGGCGATGAGTAACCTAGATATGATCTTCAAGGTCATAAGACCTCCAGACAGGGGGTCTTATCCTTCTGTTGTTGTTTTCATGGGCACTAAACACAGAGTTCAGAGTCCATTGGAAAGGTGGCTGAGCATGATCAGCATGAACAGGCCTAAGATGGAGTCCAGGCCCTATGAATTCCTTCTTCAACCCGACCGTGTGGCTCGACTGTGGAACTCCAGGCTATGGCAGAGAATGGGAGAGAGGTTGCCCTTTGCAGCTGCCAAGGTCTCTTAGGCCTTGAGGACACTTTTTTATTCTCTTGTCCGTGCCAGCCTGACCTTCCACTCAGAGAAACACTAAATATTGGAGGATCAGGAGGAGGGCGTCTGGGGTGTTGTGACACCCACCAGCATTTTGGTAAATCCCCCGAGGTGCACCTCAAGGCCTCTTGATGTTTTCTGTTTTGGGGACTGATGGAGTTCCAGTTTGAGGTTTCTCCCTGTTTGTAAGGCGTTGCTTTGGAGAAGTGTCCCAGGCTTGTGGGACTTAGAAGTCACGTCTGGGGCAGGCTTGCCATTTGTGCTTTGAATTTCTGGGCATCTCTTTGGCATTTGCTTTGTTTTTGGTGACTTCCCGTTAGTGTGGTTTGGTTTGGCTTGATTACTCTGATTTGTGAGCACAGACTTCTGACACTAACTGCTTAAGCTAGAATGGAAGTGCTTCCTCTAAAGTTCCTTCTCAGAGTCCCCTAGGGAAAATCCTAGGGGACTTGGTCAACCTGTAATTATGACAAGAATTTACTTAAGTGGAAGTTAAAGATGATCACATGTAAAAGATATTTTTCCCCCCAGAAAGCTCTTTTTTTTTTTTTGCCTATGTAATTAATTAAGATGATGTGGGGAAGGGGCAGGCAGGAAGCTGGCTTGGTAACTTTAAACAAAGACCTCCTGGGGGAAACTTACATTTCCATGTGTTTTTGAGATGTGAATGTTCTATCTGACATTCCTAAGGTGTTCTGTTGTGTGTTTGTTTGAGTTAGGCCTATAAGAGGTCCTTTTATAATTTATTAGTGCCCAAGTGATGGATACTTCTAAAATTAAAGAAACTAACAAATTATGAAATCTAGAATGCTCTCATTGTAAACAACTCTTTTTTCCTGTACCTATCTAACCAAAGTTAAGTTAACCTGAAAACAAGAAAAGCTGGTTTGGGAAACGCCATTATGATCTTCCCCTTGATGTCTCTTACAGATGCTAATAAGAACAATTAAGAATAACAGCAGAAAAAAATTTGGAAGGAAAATGTAGCAATTATTTCAATGACTGGAAGACGACAGGGCAACCCACTCCAGTATTCTTGCCTAGAGAATCCCATGGACAGAGGAGCCTGGAGAGCTACAGTCCCTGGGGTTGCAAAGAGTCAGACAGGACTGAGCAACTAAGCACATTTCACTGAGGCAGATTCTTTTAAAAAATGATTTGCCTTAACTAAATAAATGTAAAAAAATCTTTGGATGGTTATTTGGAACCAAATAAATAGAATGGAGATTTATTTGATTAAAATAAGGTTTGATATTACTACACTGCTGCTGCTGCTGCTGCTAAGTCACTTCAGTCGTGTCCGACTTTACCTTAAAGTTAATGAGCCAAGAGGGATTCCCTCTGTTGTTTTTCAGTCCCTCAGTCATATACGACTCTGCTGCTGCTGCTGCTAAGTCGCTTCAGTCGTGTCTGACTCTGTGCGACCCCATAGACGGTAGCCCACCAGGCTCCGCCATCCCTGGGATTCTCCAGGCAAGAACACTGGAGTGGGTTGCCATTTCCTTCTCTTTGGGACCCCATGAACGACAGCAAGCCAGGTTCATCTCTCACATCACTACATGACTACTGGAAAAACCATAGCTTTGACTATCCGGACTGTAGGGGGAGTTCGTAATTTCCTCGGTTCTGTCTTGCTGCAGCAAAAAATTGAAGCGACGGACAGATCAGTGTTACAGCTCAGTTTTATTTGGCAAGCAAAGGAAAATACATCCTTGAGGCATGAGGGCGGGCTGACCCAAAAGACAAGAAGAGAAGAGAGGCCCCCGGGTCAATTTTGGCTCCTCTTTTTGTATGTTTTTTCTCCTTCCCCTGAGCCTGCCCTGTGTAAACTGGGCTAGCCAGGAAGACTGTTTTACCTGAGGTCCTCACTCCACTCCCTGGACCTTCCTTTGCACTATTTTCGTGGGCTTTTTCCTTCTTTGTCTTTTGGCCACCACCATTCTGGACTCCTTTATCCCATTCTAACTACCTAACAGGACCTTTGTCAGCAAAGCAATGTCTCTGCTTTTTAATACGCTGTCTAGTTTTATCATAGCTTTTCTTCCAAGGAGCTAGTGTCTTTTAATCTCATGGCTGCAGCCACCATCTTCAGTGATTTTGGAGCCAAGAAAATAAAGTCTGTCACTATTTCTATTTTTCCCCCTCTATTTGCCATGAAGTGATGGGATCAGATGCCATGATCTTAGTGTTTTGGATGTTGAGTTTTAAGCCAGCTTTTTCACTCTCCTCTTTCATCTTCATCAAGAGACTTAGTTCCTCTTTGCTTTTTGTCATTAGGTTAGTGTCATCTGCATATCTGAGGTTATTGATATTTCTCACAGCAATCTTGATTCCATCTTGTGCTTCATCCAGCCTGGCATTTCACATTATGTACTCTGCATAAAGCACATTTTTCTGTCTTCTGACTGGTGGGATTTGAGCTCTCATTTGAGTTGTCATTTTGATCTTCATTCCAAGTAATTACAGATGCTGACTATCTTCTTCTGTGGTGGAGATTTGGTGTTTTGTTTTGTTTTCTTCTCAAATTGTATGAGGAAAATTTATCTGTGGCAAGTGGCTTCTAGAAAGTTCATTGTGTCTGGAGTTCATTTCAAAAATACCTTCTCTTGGACATTTCTTGAGGTTAGCCGTCATAAACAGTCCACCAGGCTTTCTGAATTGGAGATGCCAATAAGCACCAGTGGTCAAGTTGAAGTTAGAAGAAAAGTCCACAAGGGCAGCCATTTCTCATGCCCACCTCTGGACCCTCCAGTGACAAGTGCCTAGGGAAATTTGGCTTCCTGGGATGTAAATTAGAGTGGACTGTGCCTGACCAAACACTCAAGGACTTGCGGTTCAGTACTTCTTCTCCCTAAAGCTTCACAATCCTCCATTCCACTGTCCCATCCGGGGCCACAGCATCCTGCTGAGGCTGCTGACATGCCTAGGAGGCAGTGCTCTCAGGAAGGAGGCTTGAGTTGGGAACCTCAGCACCAGGAGACATGGTGCCTGGGTGTCTGTTGCCCCCAAAGTCCTTGAGCCCTTGATCTCATTCAGGACTCTGGTCCCAGCCAGAACACAGCAGACAATAGGTCTTTAAAAAATGTTAACCGAAGGGCACTATGCCAGGCTGTGTGGACCCCACCCCAGTCCAGCAGTGGGACCCAAGCCTGCTCAGCCTCCAGGGATGGGATAGCATCCCATGTCAGGAAGGCTGGAGATAATAGAGTAGGCATCACTTTTCTTTCCTTTTCTTCAACATCTTGTTGATGCTTCCTTGCAGTATTGTCGATCTGCAATATGATTGTTGTCAGTGTACAGCCGCCTGCTTCAGGCAGGACGTATCCATGGAGTGTATTTGTTGTTTTCTGAATTCTTTTGCCATGGAGATTATTGCAGAAGGTCAAGAAAGATGCTGAGCATCAGGTCCTTGGGGATTATCTATTTCACATGCAGTTTTCTGTGTATATGAGGAAGGAAGGAAGGAGATAATCCTTGTGGAGTATCTCTTAGAGACAAACATTTCTGTGTATAGGTCAGAGATAGAGATTTCTATGTGTATGCAGAAGGAAAGAAGGAAGGAAGCTGATAATCCTTATGGATTATTGATTACAGATACAGATTTGTGTCTGTGTTAGACAATAATGAGAGAAGTTTGAACTTTCAAACAGTGCTAGTGGGAATGTGAAATGGTGCTGCCATTTTGGAGAACAGTCTGGCAGTTCCTCAAATTGTCAAACTTGAAGTCACCACATGACCCTGCAGTTCCACTCTTACATATAAACCCAAACACCTGTGCATGCATGTGCACAGCAGCACAATTTCCAAGGACCACCCAAATGACCATCAACAAGTGATCAGAGAACAGATACACACAGTGGGGTCCGTCCACACAGTGGAATATGACTCGGCCATGAAAAGGAGCGAAACTCTGACACAGGCTACAGTGTGGATGGACCTTGAACACATGATACTCAGTGAGAGAAGCAGACACAGAAGGACACACAGCACGTGATTCCATTTATAGGCAATGTCCCAAAAAGGCAAATCCACAAAGAATGAAAGTGGGTTTGTGGTGGCTATGGGATAGGGGAGGGGGTGGATGGATGGATGGATGTTGGATGGGTGAATGGATGTATGGATAATGGATGGATGGATGGATGGGTAGATGGATGTGTGGATGGGTGGGTGGATGGAAGAAGGGGTAAACAGAATGTGGTCCATTCACACAGTGGACTATGACTCAGCCATGAAAAGGAGTGAAGCTCTGACACAGGCTACAATGGGGATGAACTTGAACACACAATGCTCAGCGAGAGAAGCAGACACAGAAGGACGTACTGTCTTAGTCTGCCTGGGCTGCCATAGCGAAATAGAAGGCTGGGGGCTTCAGCAACAGGAATGCATTTCCTACAGCTCTGGAGGCCAGATGTCAGAGATCAGGGCGTCAGGATGGTCAGGTTCTGGTGAAGCTCTGTTCTTGGTGGGGGCAGGGGTCTTCACTGCATCCTCACATGGAGGAAGGGCTGAGGAGGTTCCTTCGGGGTCTGTTTCTTAAGAGCACTAATCCCATTCATGGGGTCTCCACTCTCACGACCTCATAACCTCCTCAAGGCACCCCCTCCTCACACCATCACCCTGGGGGTTAGGTTTCAACATGTGCATTTTGAGGGGGACACCAACACACAGCCCAGAATACTCACAAACCATATGATTGCATTTATAATAAACATCCAGAACAGGCAAATCCAGAGACAGGGAGTCAGGGAGTGGGGCCTGGCGCTGGGGGAGGGGAAGGGCAATGTGAGGACCTGAATAAACCCTGCACCTTAGGATGTTCAGGAATAGCCAGTTCTGACTCCATGTTGGAACTGTGTCTTTGGCTCTCTGTTACTTTTGTTACTATAATCACACATAGCGGCCTGCCTCAGAGAATCCTGCCCCTCTGCCTGACTGTTAAAGTGCCTTTGTTCAGAACCCTGTCCACCTGTGGATGGCAGGAAGGAAGAGATTAACACATCCCCTGCCTGAGGCTTGGTGTTCTCCCAAGGTATTTTCAAGATTTAAGGCCTTTTTAGTTTGTTTCCTCACACCCTCCTTCTTTAATTCATAAAAGAACCTGGCATCCAGACCCCGAAGAGATAGTTCTTTGGAGATATTGATCGGCCGTCATTTTGCTCAGCCGGCCCTTAGGATACAGTTGTATTTCTAGTCTCCACACCTCGTGTCATGCAGCCAGCATATGCAGCAAGCATAGCAAGCTTGGATCCCTGCCCCTGCACCTGACCTCTGTCCTCAGCTGATTTTAATCTGCATCCTAAGCAGCTGTGTTCCAGCTGCAAAGAGAGGGAGCCTATTCACAAGGCCCTCCCAGGGCACGGGGCTCACATGGGCAGACCCCTCCCAGGGCAGGGGGCCTGTCTGGGCAGGGCTCAGCACACAGGTACCCTGCATGGAACCCTGCAGAGCACCCCCAGCCCTCTTCCTGGTCACCTCAGAGCAGGACCTGGACTAACAGCCGCTCCTGGGCAGGTCAGTGACCCTGGGCTTCACTCTGTGCGGCCTCCTTCTGGCAGGTCTTCCAGAGTTTCCACTGCACCCGGGGCCTGGGCTCCTGTCTCCACCCACCACCCCTCCTCTCCCTGACTCCTGGGTTCCTCTATTTAGGAGAAGATCTTCTTGAAATTCTCTCCACTTATGGGCCAGATAAAATGATTAGAAATCAAACCAGAGCTGCAGCCCCATGTCCACCTTGACCCTCAGGCCCACACCTGTTCCTTGCACCTGGTAGGCACAACAAGACCCATTTTCTGCAACCGTGAGCCCCTGGTGGGTGAGGATTGGCTGACTGGATGAGTCAGCCAGCCCTTCCCAGCAATGCCTGGGTTGAGGTCTTTATAAACAACCCCTTCCAGGCAGTGGGGCTTCTCTGATGGCTCGGTTGGTAAATGAAATAACCTGCAATGCACGAGACGCGAGTTGGATACCTGGGTCAGGAAGATCCCCTGGAGAAGGGAATGGCAACCCAGTCCAGTATTCCTGCCTGAGAAATCCCATGGACAGAGGGGCCTGGCAGACTACAGTCCATGGGGTTACAAAAATCTGACACGACTTAGCGACTAAACCACCACCGCTTCCCTAGTAGCTCAGCTGGTAAAGAATCCGCCTACAAGGCAGGAGATCTGGGTTCAGTCCTAGGCTTGGGAAGATCCCCTGTAGAAGGGAACCGCTACCCACTCCAGTATTATGGCCTGGAGAATTCCATGGACTGTATAGTCCCTGGGGTTGCAAAGAGTCAGACGCAACTGAGCAACTTTCACTTGGAAAAAACCACCCCCTCCAGGCAGCAAGAATGCCTGCAGTGGCACCTAACACCATCTTCTCTGCCCCTCAGGAGCACAGCTGGTCTGGTGAGAAGGATGAGGGGTCACACATCGTGGGCTGATTTCTTATTTTGGGTTTCTTTTTCATTGTTCTAAGAGCTGGGTCCCAAAAGAACTTGCTGTGATGAATGTCAAAGTTTCTACTGCCTATATTTTCCTCTAGAATTTCATAGTATCTGACCTTACAATTAGATTTTTATCTTGAAAATCTGTTGCTAAGTCGTGTCCAACTCTTTTGTATTCCCATGGACCATAGCCTGGCAGGCTCCTCTCTCCATGGGATTTCTCAGGCAAGAATACTAGAGTGGGTTGCCGTTCTCTTCTCCAGGGAATCTTCCTGACCCATGGATCAAACCCGAGTTTGTTGCATTGACAGGCGAGCTCTTTACTACTGAGCCATAATACGGTGGAATCTTTATCTTTGTTGTCGTTCAGTTACTCAGTTATGTCTGACTCTTTGCAACCCCATGGACTGCAACATGCCAGGCTTCTCTGCCATCACCATCTTCCGGAGTTTTCTCAAACTCATGTCCATCAAGTTGGTGATTCCACTAACCATCTTGTTCTCTATTAACCCCCTCTTCTCCTGCTTTCAATCTTTCCCAGGGTCTTTTCCAATGAGTCAGCTCTTCACATCAGGTGACCAAAGTATTGGAGCTTCAGTTTCAGCATCAGTCCTTCCAATGAATATTCAGGACTGATTTCCTTTAGGATGGACTGGTTGGATCTCCTTGCAGTCCAAGGGACTCTCAAGAGTCTTCTCCAACACCACAGTTCAAAAGCATCAATTCTTCAGGGCCCAGTTTACTTTATGGTTGAACTCTCACATCTATACATGACTACTGGAAAAACCATAGTTTTGACTAGATGGACCTTTGTCAGCAAAGTAATGTCTCTGCTCCTTAATGTTATCATTATACTGCTGCTTGATTCAGTTACCACATACACATACAGCATATCTCTTTTCTGGATTCTTTTACCGCAGAGGAATTGCAGAAGGACTAGCAAAGTTCCCTGTGCTGAACATCAGGTCTTTGTAGGGTATCTATTAGAGATACTGATTTCTGTGTATATGTTAACGATACAGATTTTGGTATATATGTTAGACATACAGACTTTAGTTTATATCTGGAGGAAGCAAGGAAGGAGATAATCTTGCAGATTATCTGTTACAGACATAGATTTCTGCTTATATGTTAGTGATACAGATTTCTGTGTATTCTTACAGATTCTGAAATGTTTGCATTTGTGGGAGGAAAGTAATAAAAAAGTGAAAGTGTTAGTTGCTCTGTCGTGTCCAACTCTTTGCCACCCCACCCCTGCCAGGCTCCTCTCCATGGAATTCTCCAGGCAAGAATACTGGAGTGAGTAGCCATTTCCTTTTCCAGGGGATCTTCCCAACCCAGGGATCAAAGCCAGATCCCCTGCATTGCAGGTAGATTCTTTACTGCCTGAGCCACCAGGGAAGCCCATTTCTGGGAGGAAAGGGCAAGGAAAGAAGAAAGGAGGTAATCCTTTTGGATTATCTATTTTAGATACAGATTTCTGTGTATATGTTAGTCCCGACCTCCTAATTCATCCTTGCTCTTTCAACTTTTTTGGAACCCTCTGTGTTTGAATTCTCAGAGTCTCTTTTTGTGTTGTAAATTAGTTTGTCTACTTCCTTTTAGATTTTGCCTAGTATTCACATCATATGCTATTTTATCCCTCTGTCTGCCTGACTAGTGTCTGACCCTCCAAGGTCCATTCTTGTGGTGACCAGTGGAATAATTTCATAATTGCAGTGGCGGTTCTCATGGTTGAATTGTGGTCCACTGTATGTATGTACCACACCTTCTTTAAGCTTTAATGTGTCAGTAGACATTTTTCTCGGAGAAGGCAATGGCATCCCACTCCAGCACTCTTGCCTGGAAAATCCCATGGATGGAGGAGCCTGGTGGGCTGCAGCCCACCAGGCTCCTCCATCCATGGGATTTCGAAGAGTTGGACACGACTGAGTGACTTCACTTTCACTTTCCACTTTCATGCATCGGAGAAAGAAATGGCAACCCACTCCAGTGTTCTTGCCTTGAGAATCCCAGGGACAGGGGAGCCTGGTGGGCTGCCCTCTATGGGGTCACACACAGTCGGACACGACTGAAGCGACTTAGCAGCAGCAGCAGACATTTTGCTGGATCTGTGTCTTGGCTACTGTAAGCAGTGCTGCAGTGAGTGTTGGGGTGCATGTGGGTTTTTGAATGATGGTTTTCTCGGGATATAGGCCCAGGTGTGGGAATGTCAGATCCTAGGCTTAGCTTTCTGGGAAGTGTCCCCCCCTCAACCGACACAGGGAGGCTGTGCTTTCTAGTGGCTGTTGCCAATGTCCATTCCCACGTACTGTGTAGGTGGCTTCTCTCTCCTCCTGGCTTGCTCTTGCATTGTTGCCTGTGACATGTGAGAATGGCCATTCTGAGCGGTGGGATTTGATTTGTCATTGTCACTTTAATTTGCATCCTCCTGTAATAATTAGAGATGTTCAGAATCTTATCCTGTTGCAGGGTGGGAATTTATTTTTCCCCCTTTATACTTTTATTTACAGGGTGTCAGGGAAATTTACCTGTTGCAATTGGCTTCTTGAACATCGGTTGTGTTTGGAATTTACGTCTGCAACATCAGCCCCAGATCCTTTCCTGAGGGCAGCTGTCACTCACAGCCCCACAGGCTTTGTTCATTGGAGGTGTAAGCACGGCCGGTCAAATTGTAGTTACAGGAAATGTCCACAGGGCGGCAGCGCTGTTTCGTTCTCAACTCGCTTGTTTCTTGGGCAACCAGAGCCTTCGGGAATGTCTGCTTCCTGGGCTGTGAGTTAGAGGACTGTGCCTGAGTAAACACCCAAGGGCTTGTGTTCCCCTGCCTCTTCGCCCTAACGCTTTACTCTTCATTATCCGAGTTATCCCTGCCTCGCCCACAGAACCCTGCTGAGGTGCCTAGGAGGCTGCACTCTCAGGAAAGAGGATTGAGGTGGGGACCCCAGCACCAGTCAACCTGCAGTCTTGGTTACTTTTCAGAGTTCAAGGCCAGAGGGTCAGGCGACCATCCTTTGGTTAAACGCCAGAGCAAACCTCACAGTACAGGTTAAAGCGGGGCTCAGTTAAGGGCACCCTGCCGGGCTGTTCAACCCTACTCCTGGCTAGGCATGGATCCAAGGCCGTTCAGACTCCAGGGATGGGATGGCAGCCCAGGTCAGGGAGATGGGTGGAAATTAGGCTTTGCTTTTCTTTAATCTAATGGCGATGGTATACAGGAATATAGTTGCCCTGCCAGTTGGTGCTTGTTGTCAGTATACAGCCACCTGATTCAGTATGACATATATTAACACACAGCATATCTGTTCTTTTATGGATTGTTTTGCCCTAGAGGTTCTTGCAGAATTTCAAGCAAAGTTCCCTGTGGTGAACATCAGGTGTTTGTGCAGCCTCTGTGAGATATACAGATTTCTGTGTAAATGTGGAATTAGGAAGGAAGGAGATAATCCTTGTGGATTACCCATTACAGATATAGCTTTTTGGGTATATGTTAGTATCAACCTCCTATTTCATTCGTGACATTTCCTTTTTTTTTTTTTTTTTGAGTTTTTTGTGTTTTGATTCTCAGAGTCTCTTTTTGTGCTGTAAACTACTTCCTCTGTATTTCTTTTTTTAAATTTTGCCTAGAAGGGACATCTGCTATTTTCTTCCTGTTTCTGACTTCACTTGGTATATGATCCACCAAGGTCCATCCTTGTGGGAACCATTTGCAGGATTTCATAATTTCAGTGGCAGTTTTTCTTGTCTGAGTAATAGCCCATTGTATATATATATACCACAGTTCTTTAATATTTAATCTGTCCATGGACCATTTCTTGGGTCTGTGTCTTGGTTATTCGAAGTAGCACTGGAATGAACATTAGATTGCATGTGTCATTTTGAATGATGATTTTTTTGTAATATAGGCCCAGGTGTGGGCACAAACGGAGAAGGCAATGGCACCCCACTCCAGTACTCTTGCCTGGAAAATCCCATGGACGGAGGAGCCTGGTAGGCTGCAGTCCATGGGGTCGCTAAGAGTTGGACACGACTGAGTGACTTCACTTTCACTTTTCACTTTCATGCATTGGGGAAGGAAATGGCAACCCACTCCAGTGTTCTTACCTGGAGAATCCCAGGGACGGGGGAGCCTGGTGGGCTGCCGTCTATGGGGTCACACAGAGTCGGACACGACTGAAGTGACTTAGCAGCAGCAGCAGTGGGCACAAAAGTCGTAGGCTTAGTTCTCTTGAAATTTTTTCTTCTGGCCTGTGCAGGCTGTCCTTTCTAGGGGCTGTTGCCAATGTCTGTTCCTATGAAAGGTGTAGGGGGATTCCATCATCTCCCTGGTCTTTCCCCCCTTTCCTGTTTGTAGACAGTTAGGATTCCCATTCTGTCAGATGGGATTAGATTTCTTATCGTTTTGATGGGCATTCCTGCTGTAATAGTTCAGGATGCTGGGATTCTTGTTCTGTGGCTGTTTGGGTTTTCTTTTCTTTTTCCTTAAAAGCTGTGAGGAAATTTTACCTTTAATTGGATTCTTGAAAGTCAGTTGTCTTTGGAATTTATTTCTGCAATAGCCGTCCAAGGTCCTTTCCTGAGGGAAGGTGTCATTAACAGCCCCAGAGGCATTGTTAATTGGAAAGTGAAAGTGAAGTCACTCAGTCGTGTCCGACTCTTTATGACCACATGGAGCCCACAGGGCTTCTCTGTGCATGGGATTTTCCAGGCAAGAGTACCAGAGTGGGTTGCTATTTCCTTCTCCAGGGGATCTTCCTGACTCAGGAGTCGAACCTCGGTCTCCCGCATTGCAGGCAGACGCTTTACCGTCTGAGCCACCAGGGAAGCCCCATTGTTAATTGGAGGTGCTAGTAAACATGCAGTGGACAAGTTATAGTTACAGAAAATGTCCACAAGGTGGCAGCACTTCTTCATGCCCAACTCTGGTTTCACCTGCAACCCCAGCCCTAGGGAAAGTGGGCTTCCTGGTCTATGAATGAGAGTGAAATGTGCTTGAGCAAACTTCCAAGAGCTTGTGTCTCACTACTTCTTCCCCCTAAAGCTTCACCCCTTCCCTCCAGACTCATCTGAACCTGGGGCACGGCTCCCTGATGAGGCTGTGCTCTGAGGAAGGAGACTTCAGCTGGGACTCCGGCACCAGTGAACCTGGATTTTTGGTGACTTTACCCTGGTCCAGAGGGTCAGGCCACCATCGTTAAGGAGCACTAGGGATTCTGGTTCCAGCCAGGGCAAGCCAGACAGTTCAGGTTTAACAGGGGTGTCAAAGAAGGGCACCTCCTGGCCTGTCTCGACTCCACCCCAATCCAGCCCTGCACTCAAGTCTACTCAGGTTCCAGGAATGAGTTATCAGCCCAAGTTAAGGAGGTGGCAGGGTATAAACTAGTAATTCCTTTTCTTTAATCTCATGGGTAGCTGTGCTGGGACAGTTTTCCGGTTTGTGCTTGTTGGCAGTGTACAGCCACCTGAGTCAGTTGTGACATACAGACAGCATATCTGTTGTTTCCTTCAATTCTTTTCCATAGAGGATATTGCACAAACTCAAGTAAAGTTCCGTGTGATGATCCTCGGGTCCTTGTGGAGTGTCTATTAGAGATACAGAGTTTCTGCACAGTGGATGGAAGGAAGGAGATAAAGCCTTTATTTATTTATTTATTTTGGTTTGCTTTGTCTGTGTTGGAAATCTCAGTCTCTTTTTGTCTTGTACATTAGTTCCTGTACCACCTTTTTTATTTTGCCCAGAATGGACTCATATGCTATGGCCTTTCTCTGTCTGGCTTCACTTCGTGTGTGACCTTCAAGGTCCATCCCTGTGGCTGCAGGGGTGTTATTTCAGTTTCAGTGGCAGTTTCTCTGGGGTGAGTAACAGTGCATTATCTACACGTACCACATCTTTTTTAAGTTTTAGCCTGTGGGTGACGTCTTGCTGGTTCTGTGTCTTGGCTATTGTAAGGAGTGCTGCAGTGAAGGTCAGGGTGCATGTGCATATTTGAATCTTGTTTTTCTCAGGATATCAGCCCAGGGTGGGAACGTCAGATCCTAGGGTTAGCTGTCTCAAGGGGCTGTCTCTACCCCACCCTAGTTTTTCCTTCCTCTCTTACTTATCGTTTATCTTTTTTTGGCCAGATGTGTGTTTCAAACCTTACCAAATTTTTGGGGGGTTGTTTGGTATAATTTGAGTACAGATCCGTTATCTGATATGTGGTTTGAAAACAGTTTCTTCCAGTTTGTGGTTCATTTTTTGATGTTCTGAATAAGGTGTTTCATAGAGTAGAAGTTTTAATTTTTATAAATAATTTTATAATTTTTAATTTTCTGAGGAAGTTTTTTATTTTCTGAGGAAGGTTTTAACTTCCTGAAGAAGTTTTTAATTGTATGAAAGTGAGTAGTTCTATGAATATTATTAATTATAAAAGATTTTAGGAATGTCAATAGTTTTATAAATTTATTCAATTTATAGAAGTTATGCAAATTTTGATATTCATTTTATGAAAATTATCAATTTTATGGAAGTTTTAATTTTATAGAAATTTTCAATTTTATGGAGGTATTTAATTTTATGGAAGTTATTAATTTTGTGGAATATCTGTGTAGTGATATAAATATTTACCTACAGAGAGATATAAATATCTATCTACCTAGACATGTAAACATCTATCTACAGAGAGATAAACAATTCTCTATATATTATATAAATATCTATGTACACATCTGTTTATATTTTTTGGCCAGGTGTGTTTTTCAATCTTTATCAAATTTTAAGGAGCTGTTTGATACAATTTGAGTACAGATCCTTTCTTGATTGAGTACAGATCCTTTCTCTGATATGTGTTTTGGAAATAGTTTCTTCCAGTCTGTGGTTCATCACTTGGTTTTCTGAATAAGGTGTTTCAGTCATGCATGCAGTCACCATCCACAGTACTTTTGGAGCCCAAGAAAATAATATCTGCCACTGTTTCCATTTCTTCCCTGTGTGTTTGCCATACAGTGATTGGACCAGATACTATGATCTTAGTTTTTTGAATGTTGAGTTTTATTCCAGTTTTTTCATTTTCCTCTTTCACCTTCATCAAGAGGCTCTTTAGTTCCTCTTCACTTTCTGCCATTAGGGTGGTATCATCTGCATATTTGACATTGCTCACATTTTTCCTAGAAACCTCATTTCTAGCTTGTGATTTCATCCAGCCCAGCATTAATATGATGTACTCTGCATAGAAGTTAAATAAGCCATGTAGCAAGACACATCCTTGACATACTCCTTTCCCAATTTTGAACCAGTCTATTGCTCCATATCCAGTTCTAACCTTTGCTTCTTGACCTGCATACAGGTTTCTCAAGAAGCAGGTAAGGTGGTCTGGTCCTCCAATCTCTTTAAGAATTCTCCAGTATGTTGTGATTCACATAATCAAAGGCTTTAATTCTTTTTTAAGTTTTAAGTTTATGAAAGTTTTTAATTTTATGATATAAAAATAGATACCTATATTTTATGACATATATACCTATATTTTTGCATATGAGATATGTTCCTACATTGTCATATGAGATATATACTAATATTTTCATGTGGCATACATACCTATATTGCCATATATGAAATGTATAACTTTATTTTCATATATGAAATACACATGGAATACTACTCAGCAGAATAGCAAAATAAAAATGGGAAAGTTTTAAAAACAGGAGATGCCATCAAGAAACAGGTTTTGATGAGATTTTTAAAAATCACGTAAAATTGTTTTACTCTTGATTTTTGCTTTACAAAGAACTTATCAGTCAGGTCAAGCCATTTAATATAACTATAGGATAAATATGCTTTTTTTAAAACTTAAGTTGCTTCTGTCAATGTTCTCTGACAAAACATTTTATTTTCATTATTTTTCATGCCTACAAATTGATTTCAGTTCACAATGCCCTATAAGTAGAAGTCATTTAGCAATCTTCTAGCTTCAGATTAAGACTTTTGTATGTATTAAGATGTAAGACAGTATACTTGATTTGGAAGGGTTATCTTCAGTCTCTAAAAGCATTACTCAAAAGGCACAATGGTTTTCATTATGGTCCCTGGACTGGTATTTGCAAATCTACTAAATCAGAAGCTCTGAACTGCCGTCTGATGATTTTAGTAAATAAGCGTCCAGGTGAATCTGAAGCACTAAAGCAAACTGACTTTTGAGAACTTCAGTTTTCAGTTTTTGCGCTGAAAATCCTGGCAAAATACACTTTTACCAAGCCCCAGTTGTAAGAATTAGTATCATTAGAAGTTATTGTAAAATTTTCGTCCTTTTGGTTAAAGAACAATAGCAAAGGAGTGTACTCTGCAAATATATGTATGTATATTTTCATATATGAAATATATACCTATGTTTTCTTATATGAAATATATACCTAGGTTTTCATATGTGAAATATATACTGAGTACTGCTCAGTTAATAAAAAGATTAAAATAATGGCATTTTCAGCAGTATAATCCTAGAGATTATCATAATAAGTGATATAAGTCAGAAAGACAAAGAGAAATCCCATATAATATCACTTACATGTAAAATCTAAAGTATAACACCAATGAACTTATCTATGAAATGGAGACAGACTCATAGATATGGTTACCAGTTACCAGTGGGAGGGGCAAGATAGGTATAGAGGATTAAGAGATAGAAACTATGTATAATATCCATAAAGTATAAGGATATATTATACAGCATGAGGAAATATAGCCTTTATTTGTAATACCTTTAGATGGAGTATAATCCATATAAATATTGAATCACTATGTTGAATATCCAAAACTAATATAGTATTGTAAATAAGCTGTACTTCAACTTAAAAAAATGTTGATGGCTATCTACAAAAACAATAAAGTAGTCAAAAATTAAAAAATAAGTGAAATAAAAATGGGAAATTGCTAAAAATAGAAGATTCCATCAAGAAATTAATTTTGATGAGAATTTTAAAAATCACCTAAAATAGCTTTACTGTTTTAATTCTTGCTTTTCAAGAACTTATTAGTCCAGTCAAGCCAATTAATCTACCTAACACTAAACCTTACCAAGCTAAGGGCGGTAAGCACATTTGGTCACCATGTTTTTCCAAGAAGCCTCTAGTTGGCAAAGGTTTTTTTTAACTTTAACCTTTCTTGTCACTAATTGTAGCTATTTCAGGAGCAATATTGTTCTGGTGGCAATATCACGTGGTATAACAGGTCCTAAGATCACATTACCAAGGGTTTTCTTTTTAACTGAGCAACTTTTTAAAAAGTCGTGCTGTGCTTCATCCTGTCGGTGTTAAATTCTCATTGGAGAGGAAGTCACTTGTGACGCTGCTAGCCCCAGAGCCTCCTGCTCTCATCCTAAAGTGCACCTGTGCTGCCGTATTAGGAGTCTGGGGTCTGCAAAGTGAAGAGATTACCGTGTTGAAGGAGCTGGGAAGTGGCCTGTTTGGAGCGGTCCCTCTGGGCAGGTGGGAGGGGCAGTATAATGTTCTGTTAAGGTGATCAGGGAGCGCTCCATGTCAGAAGATGAGGCCCAGACCATCAGGTAAGTTTCTTCTGGGGAATCATGGTTTAGCCCTCACCATGAGAGCACGTTCATGCAAACAGGTCTGTGGGTAACATCTCTAAGGCCTGAATCAAGAGTCCACAAATCATAGAATATACAATGGAATAGTACTCAGCCGTAATAAATGAAATAATGCCATTTCATCAACATGAATGGACCTAGAGGTTAGCATATTAAGTGAAGGCACAGACAGACAAATAGCATATGATATCACTTATGTGTGGAATCTAAACTATGATGCAAATGAACTTCTTGACAAAACAGAAATAGTCTCAGACATAGAAAACAAACTTATGGTTACCAAAGGGGAAAGAGGTGGGGGACAAATTAGGAGTCTGGTATCGACAGATACATACTACTATATATGAAATAGATAAACAAGTCCCTATGAACAGGATGGGGAGCTATAATCAATATCTTGTAATAGCCTAATAATCTGAGAAAGAACATGTATGTGGGTATATTTATATGTATGTATTATATATGCTTATATAAATATATGTAATATATATTATATATATATAATATATATACAATTGAATGACTTTGCTGTACACCTGGAATTAACGTAAAACAAATACTCTTCAATTAAAAATGCACCTGTTTTCGATAGAAAACAAGTCCACATATCATTAATACAAATATTTGAAGTTATAAGTCAATTTAGCACACCTTTACACAAGATTGACTATTCAAACAGAAGTCTTTGGCTGGGGCTGGCTTCATGGGCACAGGTTTGCATGGTGTCGGGGGCTCCTCTTGCACTTAGAAGGGCTCTGTGCTTGGTTTAAGGCTGGCTGTCACCATCCAAATTCTTAATAATTCTTACACAAGAATTCCGACATTTTCATTTTGCGCTGATCCTTCCCAATTATGTAGCTCATCCAGTCTCTGGCAATTGTGCTGTCATCAAACTGGGGATGGGCCTTGATGTCAGAACAGAAAAATCCAGCAGAAACTCCCTGAGGCTCATGGTGTAACCCCTGGGTCCTGGTGTAACTTTAAAACATATATTTTGCTATTGCTGCTGCAGCTGCTAAGTCACTTCAGTAGTGTCCGACTCTGTGCGACCACGTAGACGGCAGCCCACCAGGCTCCGCCGTCCCTGGGATTCTCCAGGCAAGAACACTGGAGTGAGTTGCCATTTCTTTCTCCAATGCATGAAAGTGAAAAGTGACAGTGAAGTCGCTCAGTCGCGACCCCATGGACTGCAGCGTACCAGGCTCCTCCATCCATGGGATTTTCCAGGCAAGAGTACTGGAGTGGAGTGCCATTGCCTTCTCCGATATTTTGCTATTAGAGGGCTGTTAATCCTACAGAATCCTAAAATGTTATTAACAACTCACCTAGTCATACAGAAAGAGGTCAAGCTGTATCACCAGGGCAAACTGTTACACCACAAATGGAATGGTCAGTCTGAGGCCTGAGATGTGGGAAATGTCAGCTGACAAGGTGGTCTCACCATGTGCCCCCTGGGCAGTGACTGAATTTGCTCAAGGAACAGCATTTATTTGCTCAAGGAACAGCAGACCTTGGTCCCAACACAAACCTTCCCTGTATAGGGAGCAATGCAGTTCTCTAAAACTGTTCAAAGATGTGTGTGTGTGTATGTGTGTGTGTGTATGTGTGTGTGTGTGTATGTATGCACGTGCACGCGCGTGTGTGTTAGTTGCTCAGTCGTGTCCAACTCTTTGCAACCCCATGGACAATAGTCCACCAGGACCCTCTGTCCATGGAATTCTCCAGGCAAGAATACTGGGTAGACATTCCATTCTCCAGGAGATCTTCCCAACCCAAGGATCAAATTTGGGTCTTCTGCATTGCAGGCATAACCAAGATCATTGCCTTAAGTAACATGATAATGAATGTCCCCTATAGTTAGACTAGGAAGAAAGGAAATAACTAAATATTCAATAAATCCTCATCTGTGAAAATAATGGTCAAGTTGACAGGTTACACTTAACGTACTTCACATATCTGAAAATTAAAGAATCATCCTGTAATGCTCCTCATTGTTAATTATTAGAGAAATGCAAATCAAAACTTCAGTGAGGTACCACCTCAAACTGGTCAGAATGGCCATCATTTAAAAAATCTCCAAATAACAAGTGTTACAGAGGATGTGGAGAAGAGGGAACCCTCCAGTAGTGTTGGTAGGAATGTTAATTGGTGCAGTCACTGTAGAGAACAGTATGGCAGTTCCTCAAAAAAAAAAAAAAAAATAGTTACCATATGATACAGCAATCCCACTCCCAACCATACAGACTAAGCTATAATTTGAAAAGATACATGCAGTATTCTAAAAGAATTTGTGCATACAAGCTGCAGATCTGAGAAGAAACCTTTACTCTCACATCTGAGACATCAAATTTGTCTTCACATATTGCTTGCTACATGGAGACCCTTGGTTCATACTCCATGTAATCACATTCTGTCATAGTTTGAATCTGTCCAATTTGAATTTTAGGATGTGGTTTCTCTCCAGCAGCTTAGGAGCATTCCCTTTTCTCCAGGCCCTGTTACTCTGGCATGACATTTCAAACCTCAAAACTGTTACTTGTTGCTATGAGCATCAATTTCATTTTAGCTCAGTTTGAACAGAGAAGCAAAAAATCAGGGGGGCCTATGTTTTCTGTTTTCATCATGGAGAAAAATGAAACTGTTAGAAGAAAAATTCCTGAAGCTCATGTGATCTTTGTCACTAATTGTTGGCAGGGGTTTTCTTTTATTTTAAGTGTGACCCTTCATTCATATAATAACAAATAACAGAACTAGAAGAAAGTAGTTTGAAAAGATGGCTTGAAAATCTGAACCGAAGGAAACAATGAAAACCGCAAAGATCAGGGTGCCAAGCTTTTAAGAATATTTTAGGTGTGCAAACAGTAATTAGTATGCTTGCGATTTCAACAATATATTTTTATTCTGATAAGGAATGTATTTTTTCAGAAGATTTCCAGCATGGCCACCTCCTGCTGGAAGCTGGGATGCTGGAATCAGGCCTCTTCCTGTCTGTCTTTACAGGACACTGGGCTGCACTCTGAGAAGTTCCTGTTGCTCCCCTGACCATCATGTGGCCAGAGAAATTGGTAACGTTGTTGTTTTGCCTGTTGAAATGTGTAATAGGACAGATTCTTTCGGTTTCCTGATGTGGGTGAAGTGTGGAGCCCAGTGATGACTTCTTCCTAGTTCCCACACGAGGGTGAGCCCCCATCGGATGATGAGAGACCCTGCATGTGTGACCTGTGCCTCCTGGGAGACCAGCGCTAAACTAGTTTGAACCTGACCAAGTTCTGTCTACATGGTAGATTTAGCCCTCTATAAGTCCTATCTACATGATGATGTTTAGATGAGACTGTGCTTTCTGAAGGAAAGTTACAGGCTCAAAATAGCCTGGAGTTAAACTCCCCTCTGGTCCTCCCCACCATTCTATGCAAAACAAAGAACTCTCTCACCCAAAGGAAAAAATGGACATTAAGGTTGGTTACAACCAGCTCCCAGCCAGTCCAGCCTCTGGCCGATCTCCAGAATTCCTTGCCCCAGCCATTTAAGAGATATCTACTCTGAACAACCTTGGAGAAGAACAGGCCCCCTTAAGACAGTAGATTTCCACATATATGCCTATACATACCTGCTCTTTTCTTGGGTTAGTGTAGCAGCTCACTAATCTGACTGCTGCCCCTTCTCACCTCATTAAAGGTGATCTGTTCCTGTAAAGTGCTGGTCTCCTTCTTTTTCTGAACCTCGCCTTCTCTAACTCCATTCCCTACACTTTCTGCAGTGAGAACATTTAGACCTGACCTTGTACTCTCTGCACTGGGACATGGAGACCCGGGTGGAGGCCTGGTCTGGCTTCTGTCCTAGAAAACTCCATGCTTGCATCTGAATGTCAGTGCTCAGCTGTCTGGGGTCTGGAGCTGAGGAGGCCTTCTCTAGGTAACCGTGCTCTTCTCTGAGTGGGGTTCCATGGCCCTTCTGGGGGGCCTGCCAGGTTCAGCTTCCCTGGGGCTCCTGGAGACCCCTCAGGTGGGCTACCTGGTAATTATTCCAATTTTCCAGCACATTCGGGTTGAGTAGAGAAGCAGGTTCACCTGGTGAATTGGTTCCAGGGCACAGGGATCGGGCATAAAGTCAATGGGCAGCAGGTGAGGCTGCGGCTGTGAACTCCTTCCAGTCGACTCTCTCCTCCGAAGAGAACAGAGCTGCCCCTCGTCTTTCAGCCCAGCTCTCCTGTGTTTTCTCAGCACCTCGTCGGGACAAGAAAGACAGAGCCCGCCAGAACCAAGGTACTGTATTTAACTCCAGCATGAGCTTCCAAACCAGTAAAAAAAAAAAAAAAAAATCACACAGAACCAAAGTGAAAACAGGAGGGGCCTGACTTCTCAGGGACAATTGAGGGGAGAGGAGACAGACCCTGCACTTCTTTCTAGGGTCCCGGGGGTCCCACAGACCTGGCTCGTTTACCCACTGGGGTCTGGCTGACCACAGCCATGGTGTCCTGATCGAGGGGGCACGTGACCCGAGGTGGGGTTCTGGGGACTGTGTGAGTCTCACCCCCTCTGCATGGGTCAGGATCACGTATGTGGGGAGACCACACACACAAAGACAAGAAAAAGGGAAGGATACATGAGAGCTTCACTTGTGTTTAGGAATCAGTACTTTATGGAATTCACTTTATACAGGCTGTGCCTGTTTGCCTTTTTACCCCCGCGAGGTTCACCCTCCCTGGGGCTCCTGGAGACTCCTCAGGAGACTCCTCAGAGACACGACACCCTAACCAAGGGTCGTGGGACCCCAGGTGCAGGCTCTGGGGATTGTGTGGGTCTCACCCCATCCACGTGGGTCGGGATCCTGTGTACACAGAGGCCGTGTATCTGCTGTGTGCCTGCAGTGTGTCTTGTCACCTCGGAGATTCCCAACATCTGAATTGAGGGTGTTGCCTGATTAACCTGTGGTCCCTTTTCTTCTCTTCACGTTGTCACATTCACGTGAGGTCAGGCGCCTTTGAGTGGGTTGCTGCTCTGTGTTCTGCTGAGTGACAACCTTTGCTGTCAGATTAATGTCATATCATTCTATGCTATGCTAAGTCGCTTCAGTCGTGTCCTACTATTGCGACCCCAGAGACGGCAGCCCACCCGGCTCCCCCGTCCCTGGGATTCTCCAGGCAAGAACACTGGAGTGGGTTGCCATTTCCTTCTCCAATGCATAAAAGTGAAAGTGAAGTCGCTCAGTCGTGTCCGACTCTTAGCGACCCCATGGATTGTAGTCTAACAGGCTCCTCCATCCATGGGATTTTCCAAGCAAGAGTACTGGAGTGGGGTGCCATTGCCTTCTCCATATCATAGCATATCACATGTCTAATTCATAGGTCACCACTGCCTGGTTTCCCCTTCACCAGTCTCATAGGTCACCACTGCCTGGTTTCCCCTTCACCAAGCTCAAGTATTTTAATTGTTATTGGTTTTTCATGTTATTGGTTTTCATGGTGTTGTTACAGAAAATGGCCACAAGGCGGCATCACTTCTCCACGCTACAATGTTTATTTCTTTATTCTGTAATTTTCTTGTAATTTTATATCGGAACATAGTTGATTTCTGATGTTTTTGTTTCAGGTGTACAAGAACTTGATTCAATTATACATAGATGTGTATCTGTTATCTTTCAGGTCCTTTTTCACGTTTAGGTGATTCAGTTCCGTTCAGTCGCTCAGTGGTGTCCAACTCTGCGACCCCATGAATCGCAGCACGCCAGGCCTCCCTGCCTGTCCATCACCAACTCCCGGAGTTCACTCAAACTCATGTCCATCGAGTCGGTGATGCCATCCAGCCATCTCATTCTCCGCCGTTCCCTTCTCCTCCTGCCCCTAATCCCTCCCAGCATCAGAGTCTTTTCCAATGAGTCAACTCTTCACATGATTACAATGTGTTCAATAAACTTCTGGATCATCTATCCGACACGAATTAATGTGTATATGTTAACTCCAAGCTTTCAATTTCTCCTGCCTGTATCTGGAGGTTGGGGGCTCTGCAGAAAGGAAGAGATACTCCAGGTTGGTTTTGGAGGTATACTGCCTGCCACATGCTCCCAGCTCCCTCAGCTCCTGGACTCTGCAGCCTTGGGACGCAAGCCAATCTGGCTTCAGGGATGTGACACCAGCCCGGTCACTATTGCCTGGAGGGAATAGAGTTAGCATTTTTTCCCATTTTTTTTTCTTTCTGTTTTTAATCAATTATTTGAACTAGAGTTTTTAGGTGAATTAAAATCTTGTTTTTGTTTTTTTTTTTTCCCCTTTCCTTTTCAATCTACCGCAACTGGTTCACTTCCATATAGATGTATACGCTTTTGGGGAGGTTCTTTTTCTATATAGGTAATTACATAGTGTGGTGTAAGATTCCTTGTGTTACACAGTGGGTCCTGGTGTCTTACTTTAGAAATAGTTATGTGCATATGTTAGTCTGAAGCAGCTCATTTCTCCCTGCCCCACATCTTACATTCTTGGTGACTGGAGATTTCCCTTCTAAGTCTCTGAGCTGTGTCTCTTAGAAAGAGTTCACTTGTATCCATTTTCAGATTACACCTGGAAGTGATCATGTGATACTTGCAGCTGCCTGTCTCCCTTACTTCACTTGGGATGACCACGCCTCCTTCCTTTTCTGTGGCTGGATTCCGCGTTATATCCTCCTTTTTCTGGTGGAGGTACGCTGCACTGTGAACATGAACCCACCTCTGTCTCCATTCATGTGTGGTCCTATAATTAGCTGCTTCCTGTCTTGGCTGCTGTACCTTGTGGGGTCAAAATTACATAGGTACACTTCTCTATTAAAGTTTGGGTTGTCTCGACCCAGCCGCCTGGACCCCACCCCAGTCCAGACAAGAGACCCAAGTCTGCCCAGGCTCCAGGGATGGGGTAGCAGCCAAAGTCAGGGAAGTTGGAGGGAATAAACTAGGCATTACTTTTTTATTCCGTTTCTTTAACCTCATGTCTATGCTGTGCTGGAGTATAGTCGATTTCCGCCTGATTCAGTTATGACATATACATGCAGCGTATCTCTTCTTTTTTAAATTCTTTTGCTTAAGAGCTTATTGCAGAAGGTTGAACCCGTGCTGAACATTAGGTCTTTGTGGAGTATCTGTTAGAAATACAGATTTTTTTTTGTATATGTGGAAGGAAGGAGATAAGCTTATATAAGATAAGATATATTAAAATTACTGGTACAGCTTTCTGTGTACATATTGCTGCTGTTTAGTTGATAAGTTTTGTCTGACTCATTTTGCCCCTACAGTCTGCAGCACACTAGCTTCCCTGTCCTTCACTATCTTCTGGAGTTTCCTCAAATTCATGTCCATTGAATCAGTGATGCTGTCTAACCATCTCATCTTCTGCCTCTCTCTTTTCCTTTTGCTTTCTATCTTTCCCAGCATCAAGGTCTTTTTCAACGAGTCAGTTCTTCACATCAGGTGGCCAAAATATCAGAGCTTCAGCTTTAGCATCAGTCCTTCCAATGAATATTCAGAACTGATTTCTCTTAGGATGGACTGGTTGGATCTCCTTGCAGTCCAAGGGACTCTCAAGAGTCTTCTCCAGCAACACAGTTCAAAAGCATCAGTTCTTCAGCGCTCAGCCTTTATGGTCCAACTGTAACATCTGTACGTGACTATTAGAAATACCATGCTGCTGCTGCTGCTAAGTCGCTTCAGTCGTGTCCGACTCTGTGCGACCCCATAGACGGCAGCCCACCAGGCTCCCCTGTCCCTGGGATTCTCCAAGCAAGAACACGAGTGGGTTGCCATTTCCTTCTCCAATGCATGAAAGTAAAAAGTGAAAGTGAAGTTGCTCAGTCATGTTCAACTCTTAGCGACCCCATAGACTGAAGCCTACCAGGCTCCTCTGTCCATGGGATTTTTCCAGGCAAGAGTACTGGAGTGGGGTGCCATTGCCTTCACCCAGAAATACCATAGCTTTGACTATAGAGATTTTTGTCAGCAAAGTGATTGTCTGTTTTTCAAAACGCTGTCTAGGTTGGTCATAGCTTTTCTCACAAGGAGCAAGTGCATCAAAAATAACATTAAATAAAGTATTTTTTCAGAGAACACTGACAAAAGCAACATAACTTTCAAAAAACCATATTTATTTTGTAGTTAGATTAATTGGCTTGACCTGAATGATTTGTGAAGCAAATTTTAAAAGACTAAAACTACTTTATATGATTATTTAAAATCTCATCAAAATTAATTTCTTGATAGAATCTCCTATTTTAAAAAAATACCCAGTTTTATTTTGCTAACTTTTTTTGTTGATTATTTTTTGTGTTTGTAGCTAGCCATCAACTGTATTTTTTAACTGAAGTACAGTTGATTTACATTCCTATGTTTGTTTTGGGTGTGCAACATAGTGATTCAATATTTTTATGGAATATACTCTATTTAAAGGAATCACAAAATAATGACTGTATTTCACTCTGCTGTAGTAGCTTATTTCTTTTACGGATAGCAGTGTGTGTCTCTTATTCCCCTACCCCTATCTTGCCCCTCCCACCTCCCTCTCTGCACTGCTGACTTAGTCCTCTGTACAGTGAGTCAGTTTCAATGCAGGAGACACGGGTTCGCTCCCTGGGTCAGGAAGATCCCCTGGTGGAGGAAATGGCACCCCACTCCAGTATTCTTGCCTGGAGACTCCCATGGGCAGAGGAGCCTGGTGGGCTACACAGTCCATGGGGTCGCAACAGAGCTGGACACGACTGAGCGACTGAACAACAACAGCACCTGTTTTGAGGTGTATATATTGACCTGAACCAGCTAATTCCCCTCGTCCCCCCTCCACATTTCTTTCTTGGTAACCCTAAGTTTCTTTTCTAAGTATGTTAATCTGCTTCTCTTTTGTAAAGAAGTTCATTTGCATCCATGTTTTGATTACCTAGAAGTGACATCATACGATACTTGTCTGTCCCTGTCTCCTTTACTTCACCTGGAATGATCATCTTGATTTTCTTTTCTGTGGCTGGCCTTGGAATTATTTCCTACTTCTTTATGGTTGAGAAATATTGCTTTGGGTATATGGACCCCACCGTGTATCCATTCATCTGTAATTTCATCAATTAGCTTGCTTCCCAGACTTGGCTGTTGTACCTTGTGGGGCCGAGACTGCAGGCGTTCCCTTGGCTTTTAAATTTTTGAATTTCTCCAGATTTATGCCCAGACATGGGCTTGCTGGGTCCTGAAGTACTTCTGTTATTTTTTAAATGAACCTCCATGTGTTCTCCCTACCGGATGAACCTATGTACATTACGATCAACAGTGCAGGAGGGTTCCCTTGTCTCCACACCCTCTCTGGCATTTATTCTTATAAAATAATTTTATTTATTCATTCTTCTGGTTGCACTGGGCCTTAGTTGCTGAGCGCAGGCTTCCTCTGTCTGCAGCGAGCGGGGCTACTCTCTAGCTTCACTGTGCAGCTTCTCCTTGAGGTGCCCTCTGGCTGCAGAATGTGGGCTCCAGAGCACCGGGCTTCTGTCTCCTGCATTTGCAGGCGATTCTTAACCATGGCACCACCAGGTAAGTCCTAGCATTTTTTTTCTAGCATTTATTCTTTAAGATGTTTTGAAATGGCCATTCTGACCAATGTGAGTGCTTAGCTTATTGGACTTTGAGTCTTTCTATAATTAGTGATGCTGAGCATCTTTTCATGTGCCCAAGTGCAATCTGCAGGCCTTCCTCTGAGAAATATCATCTTCAATCTTTGGCCCATTTTATTCTTGGGTTGTATTTATTTTTGATATTGAGTTGCATGAGCTGTTTGTATGTTTTGGAGATGAATTCCTTGTGGGTGTCTTGGTTTGCAAATCTTTCTTCCCATTCTGAGGGTTGTGCTTGTCTCTTGTTTAGGGTTTCCTTTGGTAGGCAAATGGTTTTAAGGTTAATGAAATCCCATTTTCTGATCTGTGGTTTATTTTTCATTGTTCTGAGAGGTAGATCCACAGCAGACTTCCTGCATTTTATGTCAAATCATGTCCTGTTTATATTTTTCTCAAGAATTTCATAGTATCCATCATTGCCTGTAGATATTTACACCATATTTATTTTGTGTACGGTGTTAGGAATTTTTCTAACTTCTTTCTCATTTTCATGTCTGAAGGAACCCTCACTGCGTCCTCCACAGTGGCTGTTACCAATTTCCATCCCAAGCATCAGTGGAGGAGTGTTCCCCTGTCTGCACAGCCTCTCCAGCACTTATTGTTTGTGGAGTGTTTGGCAATGGCCATTCTGACCAGTGTGATGTGATGCCTTGCTGTAGTTCAGATTTGCATTTCTCTAATATTTAACAATGTTGACATCATTTCATGTGATTTTTTTGAAAAGGGTGTGAGTTAAACTTATATCTTGAAATTGGCTTCTTTAATGCCTGCCTTATTTTGAATTATTTTTCCATGGCCACCCATAAAACATTTCTCTAGGGCATGTATTTAATTTTTTGGAGCTCCTGGATCCTTGTGAATATTAAATGTCCAGCAGCACAGCTCTTCATGGTGTTATTACAGAAAATGTCCATAAGGCGGCAGCACTATTTCTTGCCTGCTGCTGCTGCTGCTGCTAAGTCGCTTCAGTCGTGTCCGACTCTGTGCGACCCCATAGACAGCAGCCCACCAGGCTCCACCGTCCCTGGGATTCTCCAGGCAAGAACACTGGAGTGGGTTGCCATTTCCTTCTCCAATGCATGAAAGTGAAAAGTGAAAGTGAAGTCGCTCAGTCGTGTCCGACGCTTCGTGACCCAATGGACTGCAGCCTACCAGGCTCCTCTGTCCATGGGATTTTCCAGGCAAGAGTACTGGAGTGGGTTGCCATTGCCTTCTCCTCAGGCAAACTGAGCCTTTGGGAAAGTTGGCTTCCAGGGCTGTGAATTAGAGAGGAATGTGCCAGGGTCTCCCTTCTTCCCCTTAAGGCTTCACCCCTCCCCTGGAGACTCCTCCCATTCTGGGGCACTGCTCCCTGCTGAGGTGCCTAGGAGGCTGCACTCTCAGGAAGGAGGCTTCAGCTGGGGACCCCAGCACCAGGAAACCTGGAGGAAGGTGACTTTTCCAAGGTCCTTGTGGCCAGAGGGTCAAGCCACCATCCTTTGGGTGCACTAGGGTCTATGGTCCCAGCCAGAGCAAACCGGATGCTACCGGCTTAGGAGCAGGCTCAGTTAAGGGCACTCACCCTAACTGTCTCAGCCCCTCTCCTGCCCAGTCATGGGACTCAAGCCTGGTCAGGTTCCAGGTACAGCAAGCGGCCCACATCAGGGAGACCAGAGCGAATAAAAAAGGCATTACTCTTTTCTTTAATATCATGCTGATGAAATGCTGACCTGTATTTGATTTGCAGTGCTGTGCTTGCTGTCAGTGTACAGGCTCCTGATTCAGTTATGACGTGTACATACAGCATATCTGTTCCTTTTTCACTTCTTTGTCATAGACGTTATTGAACAAGGAGAGTAAGCTCCCTATGCTGAACATTCTGTCCTTCTGGAGCATCTATTTTGACTCTATGTGACCCCAAGGGCTGAAGCCCAACAGGCTCCTCTTTCCATGATTTCCCAGGCACAAATACAGAGTGGGGGGCCATTCCCTTCTCCTGGGGATGTTTTGACCCAGGGTTGAACCCAGGTCTCCCTCATTGCTTTCATATTATTTATACTTTGAGCCACCAGGGAAGCCCACAGTATCTATTAGAGATACAGATATTTACGTATGTGGAAGGAAGGAGATAATCCTTTGAATTATCTATTATGAGTACAGATTTATGTGTATATGTTAGACATATGGATTTGTGTGTACCTGTTAGACATACAGATTTCTGTGTATATGTGGAAGGAAGGAATAAGGAATGAAGGAATAAGGAAGGAGGGCAGGGAAGAAAGGAGGTAGTCCTTGTGAATTATCTATTCAGATACCGTTTCTATGTATATGTAGTCCTGAATTCCTAATTCATCCCTGGCCCTTTATGGTTTCTTTTCTTTGGAATTCCTGTTTGTGTTTGAATTTTCAGAGTCTCTGTCTCTGTATTGTATATTAGTTTCTTTATTTATTTTTGTCTAGAAGGAACATCATATTATATTTCCTTCCTCTATTTTCTATTTTCTTCCACTTAGTGTTTGATTCTCCAGCCTCCATCATTGTGGCAAACTGTGGCCTAATTTCATCACTGCAGTGCTGCTTTTCATGGCTTACTAATAGTCCAATGTATTTACCACATTGTCTTTAAGCTTTAATCTGTTACAGGATTTTGTCATTCTGTGTCTTGGCTATTATAAGTAGTACAGCAGTGAATGTTGGGGTGCATGTGTCTTTTTGAATGATGGATTTCTGGGGCTATAGGCCCAGGTGTGGATGTCAGACACGAGGCTTAGCTCTCTTGAGAAGTTTATCTTCTGGCATGCGGAGGCTGCCTTTTCTAGGGGCTGTTGGCGACGTCCATTCCCACCAACCGTGTAGTGGGGTTCAATCATTAACTGGCTGTCTCCCACATTTGCTCTTTGTCGGCCTTTGAGGGTGTCCATTCTGACTGGTGGGATTTGATTTCTTGTCATCATTTTGATAGTCTTTCCTCCTGTAATAATTAGATGCTGAATGGTTTGTCCTGTGGCCATTTTTTCTTTTTTTTTTCCCCCACAAAGGATTTGAGGAAATTTACCCATCGCAATTGACTTCTTGAGTCCGTTATGTTTGGAATTTATTTCCACAATAGCCACCCCAGGGCCTTTCCTGAGGGCAGCTGTCATTAACCACCCCACAGGGCTTTTGAATTGGAGGTACAGGTAAGCGCTGGTGGGCAAGTTGTTGTTACAGGAAATGTCCACAAGGCGGCAGCACTTCATGACAACTCTGGTTCCACCTGCAGTCAGAGCCTGAGGGAAAGTGGACTTTGGGGGCTGTGACTTAGAGTGGAATGTGCCTGAGCAAACACCCAAGGGCTTGTGTCTCACTATTCTTCCTCCTGAAGCTTCTCCCCAGCCCACTACCCTCATGCCTACCTTGCGGACCTGTCCCTGGTGAGGGGCCCAGAAGGCTGCACTCCCTCCTGGGACCCCAGCACCAGGGAACTGGAGATTAGGAGACTTTTTCAAGGTCTTCGAGGTCAGAGGGTCCTGCCACAATCCTTTGGATGCCCTAGGGCGTTAGGAACCAGCCAGAGGAAACCACAAAATACAAGCGTCATAGGGGTTTAAATTAGGAGCACTCTTCCTAGTGTTCGACCCTCCCAGCCCAGTCATAGGAACCAAGCCTCCTCAGGCTCCAGGGATGCGATAGGAGCCCAAGTCAGGGAGGGAAAAGGGAAATGAAATACATACTGCTTTTATTTTCTTTTCTGTAATCTCGTGTCTTTGCCGTGTTAGAATATAGTTGATTTGCGGTTTTGTGCTTGTCATCCATGTACAGCCGCGTTTTTCAGTTATGATGTATACACACAGCATATCTGTGCTTTCTTGGATTTTTTTTCCATAGAGGTTATTGCAGAAGGTAGGGGGAGGTTCTTGTGCTGAACTTCAGATCCTTGTGCAGTATCTATTAGAGATACAGTTTTTGTTTGTTTTTTGCATGAATGTGAAGGAACAAATGAGGGAAGGAGATAATGCACGTAGATTAACTATTACAGATAAAGAATTTGGTGTATGTGTTAGTGCCAACCTCCTCTGAATTCATCCTGGCCTTTTATTAACCCTTTATTTGTGTTTGAATTCTCAGAGGCTCCTTTTGTGTTGTAAATTGGTTTCTTTTTATCTCTTTTTATGTGGCCTGGAAGGTTCTTCCTCTGCTGTTTTGTCTGGCTGATTTCACTTAGTGTATGGTCCTTCAGGGTCCACCCTTGTGGAGCCCTGGACATAATATCACAATTTCAGTGGCACTTTTTTATGGCTGAGTGATAGTCCATGGTAAGTACGTAGCACATCTTGTTTAAGCTTTGAGCTGTGGGTGGAAATTTTGTGTTTCTGTGTCTTGTCTGTGGTAAGCAGTGCTGCGGAGAATGTTGGGGTGCATGTGTCTTGTGAATGATGGTTTTCTCAGGACATAGCCCAGGTGTGGGAATGTCAGACCTAGGCTTAACTATCTTGAAACTTTAATTTCTGGCATGCAGAGACTGTCTTTTCTAGTGACTGTTGCCAGTGTGCATTCCCATCGACCATGTAAGGGGTTCCCTCACCTCCTGGCTCTCTTCTACATTTATTTCCTGTAGACTTGGGTGGATGGCCACTCTGACTGGTGTAGGGTGACATTTGTTGTCATTCTGTCATTCTTCCTGCAGTAATTAGGGGTGCTGAACATCTTGTCTGGTTGCCATTTGGGATAGTTTTTATTTCTTTTTTTTTTTTCATTAAAGGGTGTTAGGAAAATTTACCAGTTGCAATTGGCTTCTTGAAAGTCGGCTGTTAGTAATTTATATGTGCAATATCCACCAGAGAGAGTGGTCAGAGAGTTGGGGCACGATATTTTGGGTGCACTGGAGAATTTGTTCACAGCCAAGCAAACCCGACAGTACAGGTTAAGTGGGGGCTTGGTTAAGGGTGCCCTGCCCAGCTGTCTCTGCCCCCATGCATTCCAGCAGTGGGACCCAAGCCTGCTCAGACTCCAGGGATGGGATAGGAACTCAAGTCAGGGGGTCGGAGGGAACAAAATGGGATTCCTTTTCTTTGACTTTTCTTTAATCTCCAATTTTGTGCCTCTTGTCGGTGGACAGCCATCTGATTCAACTATGACATAAACAGACAGCGTAACTCTCGTTTTGAGGATCCTTTTGCCATAAAGATTATTGCAGAAGGCTGAGGAAAGTTCCATCTGCTGAAAATCATGTTCTTCAGGATATCTATTATTACAGATATTTTGTATTTGTGAAAGTAAGGAAGGGAGGAGATAGTCCTTGTAAATTATCTATTACAGATTTAGTTTTCTGTGTATATGTTAGAGATAGATTTCTGAATATATTTGGAAGGAAGAAAGAAAGGAAAAATATAATCCTTCTTGATTACCTATTACAGATAGAGATTCATGTGTTTTTTTAGTCATGACCGCTGAATTTATCCATATCCCTTTATTGTTACTTTTTGGGGATTGGTTGTTTGTGTTTGTATTCTCAGGGATTTTTTTTGAGTTTTCAATGAGTTTCTTCATGTATTTAAAAACTTTCCCTGTAGGGGTATCATAGTCTTTTGTCTTCTCTGGCTGACGTCACTTAGTGTGTGATCCTCCAAGGTCCATCCTTCTAGTGACTGACGACAGAGTTTAGTAGTTTCAGTGGTGCCTCCTCATAGCTGAGTGACAGTCCATTGTATATGTGCCCCGCATTTTCTTTAGGCTTTCATCTGCCATTGGACATTTTCTCGGGTCTGTGTCTCAGCTACTGTGAGTAGTGCTGCAGTGAACGTGGGGTGCATGTGTCTTTTGGAATGACAGTTTCTTGGCCCAGGTGTGCATATGTCAGATCCTAAGCTTAGCTACTTGGAAAGTGTTTTTTTTCTGGCACGTGGAAACTCTCCTTTCAGTGGCTATTGCCAATGTCCATCCCACTGATTGTGCTGGGTCAGAGAGGGAGGTGTTACTTGTCTTGCCGGCTCTGTACTGCATTTATTGTTTGTGGATTAGTGTGATTAGATTTCTGGCTATTTTCATTGACTTTCCTCCTGTAATAATTAGGGATGCTGAGTATCTTGTCCTGTAGCCATTTGGGGATTGTTTTTTCTTTATTTTCTTCCTTAAATTGTGTGAAGAAAATGTACATGTTGCAACTGGCATCTTGAAAGTCAGTTGTGTTTGGAATTTATTTCTGCAATACCCACCCCAGGACCTTTCCCGAGGGCAGCTGTCATTCCAGCCCCACAGGCCTTGTGAATGGAGGTGCAGAAAGCAAGGTGTTTAAGTTGTAGTTACAGGAAATGTGCACAGGGCGGCAGCACTGTTTCTTGCCAACTCTGGTTCTTCAGGCAAACTGAGCCTTTGGGAAAGTTGCCTTCCAGGGCTGTGAAATAGAGTGAAAGGTGCCTGGGCAAACACCCAAGGCCTTGAGTCTCACTGCTTCTTCCCCTTAAGGCTTCACCCCTTCCTTTCAGATTCATCCCATTCTGGGCCACCGCTCCCTGCTGAGGTGCCTAGGAGCCTGCACTCTCAGAAGGAGGCTTCAGCTGGGGACCCCAGCACCAGCGGACCTGGAGGAAGGTGACTTTTCCAAGGTCCTCGTGGCCAGAGGGTCAGTCCACCATCCCTTGGATGCAGTAGGGGCTATGGTCCCGGCCAGGGCAAGCCAGATGGTACATGTTGAAGAGGAGGCTCAGTGAAGGGCACCCGGCCCGACTGTCTGGACCCCTCTCTACCCACTCATGGGAACCAAGCCTGCTCAGGTTCCACGGGCTGGAAAGCAGCCCAAGTCAGGGAGATCGGAGGGAATAAAAGACATTGCTCTTTTCTTTTGGTTAATCTCACGCAGATGCTACGTTGGCCTACGTTTGATTTGCAGTGTTGTGCTTGTTGTCAGTGAACAGGCTCCGGTTTCAGTTATGACATTTACACACAGCATCTCTGTCCTTCAAGTCTTTGCCATAGAGATGATTGAACAAGGTCAAGTAACCTCCCTGGGCTGAATATTATGTCCTTCTGGTGTATCTATTCTGAGTGTATGCGACACCAAGGACTGTAACCCACTATGTTCCTCTCTCCATGGAATTCTCCAGGCACAAATACTGGAGTAGGTAGCCATCCCCTTCTTTGGGGGATATTTTGGCCCCAGGCATTAAATCCAGGTCTCCATCATTGCCTTCATATTATTTACCCCTTATGTCACCAGGGAAGACCATAGTATCTATTAGAGATAGAGATTATATATATATATATATATATATATATATATAGACACACACACACACACATATATGAAAGGAAGGAGGAAGGAGATAATCCTTGTGAATCATCTATTACAGATTCAGGTTTTTGTGTGTATGTCATGCAGATACAAATTTCTATGTGTATGTAAGAGATACAAATTCCTCTGTATATGGTAGTGCTGATTTCCAAATGTTTCACTGGCCTTTATTGTTCCTTTTTTTGGGAAATTTCTTTTATGTTTGAATTTTCCTAGTCTCTTTCTGTGTTGTAAATTAGTTCCTTAGTATCTCTTTTTTTATTTGCCTCAAAGGAACATCATATGCTATTTTTTCCCTCTGTCTGGCTGATTAAATTTAGTGTATGATCATCCAGGCTCCATTCCTGTGGCAACCTGGAGCATAGTTTCATATTTTCAGTGCTGCTTTTTCATGACTGAGTAATAGTCCATTGTATTTATGTATGACATTTTCCTTAAGCTTTAATCTGTCAGGACATTTTGTGGTTCTGTGTCTTGACTATTGTAAGCACTGCAGCAGTGAACGCTGGGGTGCATGAATCTTTTTTTAATGATGGTTTTCTCTGCACACTGACCCAGGTGAAGATGCCAGATAGTAGGCTTAGCTTGTCGGAAAGGTTTTTTGGGGGTTTTTTGGCATGAGAAAATTGTCTTTTCTAAGGGATGTTGGCAATGTCCATTCTCACCAACCATGTAGTGGAGTTCAAACATCCCCCGGCTTTCTCCTGCATTTACTGTTTACACACCTGTGATGATGGCCATTAGGGCAGGTGGGATTTGATTTCTTGCTGTTTTGATTGTCATTTCCCCTATAATATTTAAGGATGCTGATCATCATGTGCTGTGGCTGTTTGGGTTTTTTTTCCATAAAGAATTTAGGATCCTTACCTGTCAGAATTGGCTTTTAAATGTCAACTCTGTTTGGAATATATCTCTGCACCACCTGCCCAAGATCTTTCCTGAGGGCAGGTTGTCCTTAACAGCCCCCCAGGCCTTGCGAATTGGAGGTGCAAGTGGGCACTGCTGGTCAAGTTGTAGTTACAGGAAATGTCCACAGGGCAATAGCAATTCTGCCTGCCCAACTCTTGTTCCCCTTGCAAGGAGGTCCTTAAGGAAAATCAGCTTCCTGGGCTGTGAATTATAGTGGAAAGTGCCTGAGGAAACACTCAAGGGCATGGTCTGAGTACTTCTTCCCCCTAAATCTTTACCCCTCCCCTCTAGACTCCTCCCAACCTGGACCACACACCCTGCCGAGGGGCCTAGGAGGCTCCACTCTCAGAAGATGGCTTGCGTTGGGCACCAGAGCACCAGGAGACCTAGAGTTAGGTGATTTTCCAAGGTCCTGGACGTCAGAGGGTTGGGCCACCATCCTTTAGGTGCCCTGGGACTCTGTTCCCAGCCAAGCAAACCAGATAGTACAGGTTTGGGGGCGGGGGGGCTCTATTACCAGCACCCTACCCGTGGTCTCTGCCCCATCCAGTCCAGCACGGGCACCCACGCCTGCTCAGGGTCCAGGGAAGGGATCGCAGCCCAAGTCAGGGAGGTTGGAGGGAACAAATGGGCATTCCTTTTCCTTCTTTTACTTTTCTTTAATCTCCATTTTTATGCTTCTGTTAGTGTACAGCCGCCTGATTCAACTATGACACATACATATAGCCTATCACTTCTTTGGGGGATTCTTTTGCCATAAAATTTATTGCAGAAAGTTGGTCCAAGTTCCCTTTGCTGAAAATCATGTCCTGGATTATCTATTAGATATACAGATTTTTTTGTGGGTTTGTGAAAGACAGGAAGGGAGGAGCTAATCCTTGTGAATTACCTATTACAGAGGGAGGTTTCTTTGTATAGGTTAGAGATACAGGTTTCTGTGTATATTTGAAAGGAAGAAGGGAAGTAAAGATGATCCTTCTGGATTATCATTGTCATTGTTGTTCAGTTGGCCAGTCATGTCCGACTCTTTGAGACCCCATGGACTGCAGCCCGCCAGGCATCTCTGGCCCTGAGCATCTCCTGGAGTTTGCCCAAGTTCATGCCCATCACCTTGGTGACGCCGTCCAGCCTTCTCATCCTCTGACACCCTCTTATCCTTCCGCTCTCAATCTTTCCCAGCATCGGGGACTTTTCCAGCGAGCTGATTGTTTGCATCAGATGACCAGAATCCTGGAGCTTCAGCATCAGTCCTTCCAATGAGTATTCAGGGTTGTTTTCCCTTAAGATTGACTGGTGTGATGTCCTTGATGTCCAGGGGACCTTCAGGAGTCTTCTCCAGCGCCACAGTTTGAAGGCGTCAATTCGCTGGTGCTCTGCCTTCTTTGTGGCCCCGCTCTCACAACCACACATGACCAATGGGGAGACCACAGCCTTGACTATATGGACATTTGTCAGCAGAGTAATGTCTCTGCTTTTCAATACACTCCCTAGGTCTGTCATAGCTTTCCTGCCAAGAAGCAATCATCTTCTGGTTTCATGACTGCAGTCACCATCCACAGTGATCTTAGAGCCCAAGAAGAGGAAATCTGTCACTACTTCCATACTTCCCCTTCTATTTGCCATTAAGTAATGGGGCCAGATGCCATGATCTTAGTATTTTTAATATTGAGTTTTAAGCCAGCTCTTTCACTCCCCTCCTTCACCCTCATCAAGAGGTTCTTCAGTTCCTCTTCACTTTCTGCCATTAGAGTGGTATCATCCGAATATCTGAAACTGTTGATGTTTCTCCCAACTATCCTGATCCCAGCTTGTAACTCAGCAGCCCGGCCTTTCTCATGATGTGCTCAGCATATAGGTAAACAAGCAGGGTGAGAGCAGTCAGCCCTGTCATCCTCCTTTCTCAATCTGGAAGCCATCAGTTGTTTCCTGCAGGGTTCTAACTGTTGCTTCTTGACCCACATACAGGTTTCTCAGGAGACAGGTAAGTTGGTCTGGTATTCCCATCTCTCTAAGAGCTTTCCCCAGTTTGTTATGATCCACACAGTCAAAGGCTTTAGAGTAATCAATGAAACAGAAGTAGATGTTTTTCTGGAATTCCCTTGCTTTCTCTATGATCCAGCGAATGTTGGCAATTTGATCTCTGCTTCCTCTTCCTTTTCTAAACCAGCTTGGACATCTGGAAGTTCTTGGTTCGCATAATGCTTTGCATGCAAGTAAGATTTTAAGCATGATCTTATTAGCATGGGAGATGAATATAACTGTCCAATAGCACATCTTTATTGCTGCCCTTCTTGGGAATTGGCATGAGGATTGACCTTTTCCAGTCCTGTGGCCACTGCTGGGTTTTCTGGATTTGCTGACATATTGAATGCAACACATCAATGGCGTCATCCTTTATCGTTTCAAATAGCTCTACTGGAGTTCCATGGCATCCACTAGCTTTTTAAACAGCAGTTGATGAGTTTCTCATGGCAAGTCTACTGGGGTGGTTTGCCATTCACTCCTCCAGCGGATCACGTTTTGTCAGAAGTCTCTGGTATGACCCATCCTTCTCAGGTGGCCCTACACTGCATGGCTCATACCTTCATTGAGTTATACAAGCCCCTTGGACACAACAAGGCAGTGATCCATGAAGTGGGGATTATCATTACAAATTCCTGCGTATGTTTTTCAGGATCTCTGATTTTATCCCTGCCCCTTTATTGTTACTTTTTTGAGACTGATTCTTTGTGTTTGAATTCTCAGCAATCTTTTTGTGTTTTACATTGGTTCCTTTGTAAATTTTTAAAATTTTGCCTGTAAGAGAAATCAAATTCTTTTGTCTTCCTCTGTCTAGCTGACTTCATGTAATGCATGATTCTCCAAGATCCAGTCTTGTTGTGACTGATGTCACACTTCAGTGGTGGCTATTCATGGGTGAGGAAGAGTCCACTGTGTATGTATGTGTACCACAGTTTCTTTAATCTGTCGGTGGACATTTTCCCATGTCTGTGTCTCAGCTGCAGTGAACGTTGGGGAGCATGTGTCTTTGGAATGATGGTTTTCATAAGATAGATGACCAGATGTGGCTATGTCAGATCCTAGGCTTGACACCTTTGAAAGTTTTTTTTTTTTTTTTCCCCTGGCATAGCCTTCCTTTCTGTGGCTGTTGCCAATGTCAATTCCAGAGACCGAGTCAGGTGGGACGCCGGGAGTAGACATGGTTTGTAGACTTTTAGAACGGCCATTCTGACTAGTACATTGTTATTTTGATGGCATTCCTCCTGTAATAATTAGGGGTGCTGAGCATCTTGTCCTGTGTCCCTTTGGAGATTTTCTTCTCTACTTTTCCCTGAAAGTATGTGAAGAAAATTTACCTGTTACAGTTGGCTTCTGAAAGTCAGTGTGTTTGTAATTTATCTGCAATACCTGCCCCAGGAACTTTCCTGAGGGCAGCTGCCATTAGCAGCCTAACAGCCCTTGTGAATTGGAGGCACCATTATGCGCGTGTTCAAGTTGTAGGTACAGGAAATGCCCACAAGGCGGCAGCACTTCTTCATTCCAACTCTGATCCTCCTGCAACCCGAGCCTTAAGGTGAGTCGGCCTCCTGGGCTGTGATTTAGAGTGGAATGTGCATGAGCAAACACTCCAGAGCTTGTGTCTCACTAATTTTTCCACCTAAAGCTTCACCCCTCCCCTCCAGACTCATCCCAACTTGGGCCACAGCCCCTGCTGAGGTGCCTAGGAAGCTGTAGTCTCATGAAGGAACCTTGAATTGGGGACCCCAGCACCAGGAGACCTGGAGGCTAGGTGACTTTTCCAAGGTCCTTGAAGTCAGAGGGTCATGCCAGCATCCTTTGGGTGTCTAGGGCATGGGGTCCCAGCCAGAGAAACAGACAATACAGTTGTCATAGGGCTCTAAATTAAGTGTATCCTTCCCAGTCAAGTCAAGACCAGTGTCCCATACCAGTCCAGCCATGGGAACCAAGCCTCCTCAGACTCCAACGATGGGATAGCAGCCAAGTCAGGGAGACAGGAGGGAATGAGATAGATATTGCTTTTGTTTCCTTTTCTTTTCTGTAACCTCATGCCATTGCTATGTTGGAATATGGTTGATTTGAGGTTTTATGCTTGTTGTCGGGGTTTATACACCCTTGATTCAGTGATGACATATCCATATAGCACATCTGTTCTTTTTTTGGATTCTTTTTCCATAACGGTTATTGTAGAAGGTAAAGGAAAGTTCCATTTGCTGAATATCAGATCCTTGTGCAGTGTCTATTAGAGACACAGATTTTTGTGTGTGTGTATGTCAAAGGAAGGAATGAGGGAAGGAGATAATCCTCATGGATCTTCTATTACAGATACAGATTTCGGTGTATATGCTGAAGTAGTGGATTTCTGTGTATTTGTCAGTCCCAAGCCCCTATGAATACAACCTGGTCCTTAACTTTAAAAAAAATTCTTTGTGTTTGAATTCTCAGAGGCTTCTTTTGAGCTGTGAATTAGTTCCTTTTTTTTTTTTTTGATCTTTTTTTATGTTGCCCTGGAGATTCTTCATCTGGTATTTTCTTCCTTTGTCCGGCTGATTTCATTTAGCGTATGATCCTCTAAGGTTCACTTTTGTGATGACCAATCACATAATTTCATAATTTCAGGTGTGGTTTTTATGGCTGAGTAATAGTCTGTGGCAAATATTTTCCCATCTTGTTTAAGCTTTAAGCTGTGGGTGACACTTTGTGGTTCTGTGTCTCGGCTGCTGTGAGCAGTGCTGCAGTGAACGCTGGGGTGCATGTGTCTTTTTGAAAGATGGTTTTCTGGGGATATACTCCAAGTTTGGGAATGTCAGAGGCTGTAGTTAACTTGAAATTTTATTATTTTGGGGGAGATGCAGATTGTTGGCCGTTCTGACCGTATAGTGGTATTTGTGTAGTTTTGTCCTTTTTCCTATAAGTAGGGATGCTGAGCATCTTGTCCTGTGTCTGAGTTTTTTTTTTTTTTTTTTTTTCCTTAAAGGGCATGAGGAAAATTTACCTGTTGCAGTTGTCTTCTTGAAAGTCAGCTGTGTTTGGAATTTATTTCTGCAATATCTTCCCCAGGGCCTTTCCTGAGTGCTGCGGTCGTCAGCATTCCCAAAGTCCTTGTCAGTTGGAGGTGGCATTATCTGTGCTCAAGTTGTAGTTTCAGGTAATGTCCACAAGGAGGCAGCACTGTTTCGTGCCAACTCTGGTTCTTAGGGATTCCCTGGTGGCTCAGACGGTAAAGAGTCTGCCCTCAATGAGGGAGACTCGGGTTCGATTCCTGGGTCAGGAAGATCCCCTGGAGAAGGAAATGGCAGGCAAGCTGAGACTTTGGAAATTGACTTCCTGGGCTGTGAATTAAGAGTGTAACGTGCCTGAGCAAACACGCAAGGCCTGTCTCACTGCTACTTCCCCTTAACACTTCACCCTCTGTTTCAGACTTATCCCAACCTGGGGCACCGCTCCCTGCTGAGGTGCCCAGGAGGCTGTACTCTCAGAGGCTTCAGCTGGGGACCCCAGCACCAGCGGACCTGGAGGAGGGTGACTTTTCCTGGGTCAGAAGACACCCACTGGGCTGCCCCAGGGCCACTGGGACCCTGGGGTCCCCCCAGTCATTTCCACTCTGCTCCCCGCCCACCCCAGTTCGTGGAGCATCCTCAGGGCTGGCCCCTCCCAGGGGTCCTGCAGGGGTCTCCTCTTTCAGCTCCTGCCCTTAAAAGGGGTCTGATCATCCATCCATCATCACCCCCTCCCTGAGATGCCCTGAAAACCTCCACATCAGCATCAGACAGAGCATCCCTGTTCATTTCCAATCCCTTCTTCCAGCTTGGAAGCTGCTAACCAGTCTCCCAGGCCAGGAGAATCCTCACAGGTAGGACTACTGCCAGACTCCCATCTGGATGGCATCTTTAGAGCTTAAGAGTCAAACATTATGTTAATTTATTCTGTGGTTCCCCCATGATGCTCCATCTTGGAGTCATGCTGGGTGGGTGTCCCCTGTTCCAGTGGAGAAGAACCACATGTTAAGGCAAAATTAGGGGAGGTGATTCAGAATAGTTTCTACTTCCCATGTCATCTTGTCCCCATGGCCTTGCTCTCATTCCATGGTTCCTCCCTGTTAATCTCTGATCCCACTCCTCTGGGTGGGGCTGTGTCCCCTCAGATGGCAGCTCCTGCTAGTGATGCTGCAGGGAGGACAGGCCAGGACATGTGTGTCTTCAGGTTTCTGTGGAAGGAAGACCTGCAGCTGAGTCCTGGGTCCCAGAGCTCGAGTTTGGTCCTGGGCTCCCACCCATGGGCCCTGCTGACTTGTGGTCCTAGCCAGAGGGAATCACACAATACCAGTGTCACAGGAATCAAAATTAAGGGCACACTTCCCAGTGTCATGATGCTCCGAGTCCAGCCACAGGAACCAAGCCTCCTCAGGCTCCAGGGATGGGGTAGGAGCCCAAGTTAGGGAGGCAAGAGGGAAACGAAATAGATATTGCTTTCATTTCCTTTCCTGTCCTGTAATCTCACGCCTTTGCTGTGTTAGAATATAGTTGATTTGCGGTTTTGTGCTTGTCCTCACAGTACAGCCGCTTTTTTAGTTATGACATACACACACAGCATATCTGTGCTTTCTTGGATTCTTTCTCCATAATAGCTATTGCAGAAGGTAGGGGCAAGTGTCAAATTCCTTAACACCCTGAATCCTGTGAGTCCAGGATGAAACCTCACCTTCCTTTCCCAACTACATCTATGCCCAGGCAGGAGGCATTATTTCCTGAGGTGATACCCAGCTCCGAGGTCCATTCATCACATCTTGAAGTTGATGCCCCAGCACTAGGGAGCTTCCAGGCAAAAGTACAGCAGGAGTGATGGATGCCCCGCATGGTGACCTTCAGCACCTCATTCCTGCTCTTGTTTGTAAAAAAAAGGAAGCAAAAGTGGTGTACTCTGAAGTCTGAGAAAAATAGGTTGGAAATCTGATTCTGTCATTTAGTAGCTGTGTGACTAAGGACTTAACCTCTCTGTGCTTCAGTTTTTAGACCTGTAAAGCAGGAAAATCTAACAATTCGCTGGGCTCTTCTGAGATATTACATAGAAGTCATCCAGCACCATGCATGTCATAGCTCAAGCTACCACTAAACGTCAATATCTGGTGATTATTCTCTGCACAGTCCAGTGACCTAGCAGAGCGCACCTGTCCTGTGCTGCAGGGCCTGGCCTCTAAAGGAAGAGCATGCACAGTGTACGTAAGGAAGTGTCCATACCAGAGCAGCGACTCACATTAGGATCAGCTGCATGTTGCTATTTAGATCTGTGTCTGGGTCCTGCTTCAGCTCCAAGGAACCAGAATCCCTGGGGGTGGGGAGTGAGGCAGATGGGTGGGGGTAGGGTGGCCCTGTTGACCTTCAGATGTTTCCAGTGCCTAACACCCTGGAATGCCCTGAGGGGCTTTCTCAGCACCTTGGTACCTGAGCACCGTGTTCTCACACTGGACCAGGATCAGCATCACCTGGGGGGCTTCTGGGCCCCATCCCAGAGTTTCTGACTCAGCAGGTCTGGGGTGGAACCCAGGCATCTGCATTCCCAATAATTTCCTGTTGATGTTCTGCTGCTGGTCCGAGGACCACACTTTGAGAAGCACTGCCACATCAGGCAACCATGATGTGCAGCCACGGATTAGCAACTGGCCTAAGAACTGAGCACCTCCAGAGGGATTCTGATGACTGGTCCAGCCTCGCCCCTGCCATCTCCCTGGGCTGCCTGTTCATGCAGAGAGGGGGCACAGCTCCACAGGACATGTCCCAAATAGCCCACTGCAGGGATGAGGGGCTCCAGGTAAAGTTAAGAACCCAAGGGATTCAAATCCAGGCCCATCTGACAGCAATGCCAGTGCTTTTCATTCAGACAGGTTTCCAGAGCTGGTGCTTTGCATTCCCACCTATGACACCTGGGAACCAGTGTGAGAACCTGGGAACCAGTGTGAGAGGGCAGGGAGGTGCAGCTTGACTTCTCAGGGGTCTCTGCTGTAGGCAGCTCTGTGTCTGGCTGTGGAGTGGCCACCAGGTGGAGTCCTTGGACCATCTCTCCCCCAGGCTGACTTGCAGGGAGAGCCAGCCTGAGGGACGCTCTGGCAGGAGGCGTGAGGGGCTGGGTCTCCAATTTGGTTAGGGGTGGCTCCAGGGGGCAGCTCCAGGGACCTCTAGATGCCCTCTCTCAGCCAATGAGCTGAGGTTGGGAGAGGCCTGGGGCAGTGTTGCAGCCTGGTGTGGAAGATGACCCCAGGATTCCTGCCTCTCAGCCGGGGTTTCTTCTAGAGTTTTAGGCTTTCTTGGAAGGAGTGGAACCAGGATTCCCAGAGGAAGAGCTTTCAAATCTCTAACCCTGCCTCCTGCTTCTGGCTCAATGCAGGGTCAGTTACCCTTGGCAGATGCCTTTCAGCCCAGCTGCTCATGTCTGTGAAGAACAGCCACCCTCTGTTCCCAGGTCCTGGAGCTCCAGGGACACCTATCAGGATCTTGTTTAGAGCCCTGAGCTTGTCCCTCTGTCAAGATGGAGTGTCTTCATCTCTTCATGTCCACCTATCCCCAGGGTTTAGGGCTGGGATAGAGAGACAGGGGGCTTCCCTGATAGCTCAGTTGGTAAAGAATCTGCCTGCAATGCAGGAGACCCCAGTTTGATTCCTGGTTCAGGAAGATCTGCTGGAAAAGGGATAAGCTACTCACTCTAGTATTCTTGGGCTTCCCTTGTGGCTCAGCCAGTAAAGAATCTGCCTGCAATGTGGGAGACCTGGGTTCGATCCCTGGGCTGGTAAGATCCCCTGGAGAAGGGAAAGGCTATACCCACTCCAGTATTCTGGTCGAAGAGAATTCTATGGACTATATAGTCCACAGGGTCACAAAGAGTCAGACACAACTGAGTGACTCACTTTCACTAGAAGGACAGGGGTGCAGAGATCACCCTGCCAGTCAGTCCCAGCTTTTCATCCATGGGGTCCCTCAGTGGAGGCTGGAGTTGTTCCACTTGACAGACCTCCCCCACCCAGGATCCTCTGTCTCAAGAGCTCAGGCTAAGGGGGAGCTGGCAAGCCTACTGGTTCAGTCCCACTGCACCGGGACTCACTGGAGTCTACAGAAAGGAAGGGTGGCTTTGTAATAAGAATTCTCTCTATGTGACTAGCATCTGTCCTCTAAGTGAAAGAAAGGCTGGACGACCGAGATCACAGCTGGGGCTCCCCTGCTGTTTGGAAGCCCCAGGAGCCTGGCCTGAGGTGCAGCCACAGGAAGGACAGGACCTGGTGGGCAGAGACTGCAGATCAGGCCCTGCTCAGTGACTCCAGGGCTGGAAGGTCCTGAGCTCTAGCCCTGTTGAGGTTCTAGTTTCTCATCTGTAGACTGGAGATTATATAACTCTCCTAAGGCTGGTGTGAAGGTCAGAGACAATGATGTGAGGGGCCAGGGACAGAGGGGTTCCCGGTGAAAGGCAGCCTTGAACAAAGATGAACCTGAGATCCATCCATCCCCTCACCTGCACTCCTGTGATTAGCTTCTAGCTGCTTTGTCTATTTCCATTCTTTTCCTCAATGTCTGCTTGTGCTGAATGCAAACTGAAATAACTCTGGTGGGTTCTCTTTGTTATCTTAAGATGAAACACAAACTTTTAAAATGTCACCTCCAAAGCTTTGCAAGCTCAGACCATTTTATACCTCTTCAACCTCATCACCTCCCTCTCTGGGAGGGAGTTTGTGTTTCGTCTGATTCAGGAAAATGTAAGAAAATGAGAGTTCTTGCACTGAACTTGCAAGAGATAAATGCATACATGCTCATATCAGTAAAAAAATTCATCAATTGTCAACTCAAAAAGAAGTGAAAAGTTTTACTCAAATCAACAAAGAATTATAACCAGGGAGACAGTCTTTCAGAAAGCTGTGAGAACTGTGCTGAAGAGTTAAGGGTTGGAGACAGTATGTGTGTGATTTGGGTACATGCAACCAAGCATACATCTTAGCCAAGTTATTGTTCTTCGAAAGGATCAGATACCAGAGTTAAGGATTTAGTGTTTTTCTAAGTATGGGAAGATGCAAGAAACTGGGTTCATAAAAATTTCTCCTAAAAATATCTATCTTCCTCTGGTTTCTTTCTGGTTCTGCCAGTCTTGCTACAACATAAAGTGCTTCTTCCTGATTTCCACCCTGAATTCATTTCAGGGTAGCTTACTTTCAGGATAGGTCAGTGACTGCAGTGGTTAATGACTTGATTCTTGTAGAACCCAGTGGTGGGCAACATTTTTTACTACTCAATATTCTCCATTTGTTTCTGTCTTATTTCAGCTAAAGTTTAGGAGGTGTTTTTGACCAATTTGCCCTAGGATGCTAGGAATGCTCATTCCCTGGTCAGGTAAAGATTTCATTGATAGGCTACTCAGCAAGCAATTACTCGTCTAGTCTTGGTAACAGTAGCCAAAATCCTCTGGACCAACTGTCTTACTAGTCTGTCAGCTCCAGGAAATGATTCCCTCCTGTTGCTTCTTCCCATATCCAGAGTCACACTATTACAATCAGTGATCTTAGAATTATATATACATCAGGTCAATTGTTTCAAGTCTGTTAATCATTAGTTTTTTCAGGGGCTCAATAACACATTGTGAAAGCAAGAAACAAGAATCTTGTCAAACAGGAAGAATAGAAGTAATAAAGTAGTGACATTAGTAAGGTCATTTGTAAGCAGTAGTATTTTCTAAGGAGTTACGTGGCTGGGCCCAGAACAGAAATATTGATCTTTATGGTGGAGCAGGTATTTCTGCCCTTGTGAAGGTAGGTTTTATACACAATGCAAATACACAATGCACACCAGAGGGGAGGGAGAAGGTTCAAATGGGCAGAGAAAATATTTATGTTTAAATTTTTCTTGTCTTGTCTTAAAATAGCAAGTCTTTTTCATTGCTTCTTAAGTTTTACCGGCCATGGAAACTGCCTCCTGGGAGCCCTCCCCCTCCACCGCACCTGCCTGTGGGTGAAGATCCCAGGCTTCCTCCCAGCACAGGACTGAGGGGCAGCAGCGGGGGTCCTTCCCCGCCCCTCTCCCACAGCTCTGCTTGCCGGGTCCTTCTGGGCCTGGTGACACCAGGATGCTGGGCTCTGAGGCTTTGCATTTGAGAGGAAGAGAGGAAGAGGCCTTTCGGTGCCTTCCCAGTCACCAGTTCCTATAAACAAACTGCTACTGGCCTCAGTGCAGTGGAACCCATGGGCACATATACAGGTACACACAGAGACACAAACACCCACTGAGCCTGCACACAGGCACACACCCTTAAAGAGAGATGTCCAGGGGCTTTCCTGGCCCCTTTAAGGGTTCAGGCACAGGAAGCTGGCACTGGGGTGGGCCTAACCTCTTGTGTCCCAGGCTGGGCCACCTGTGACCCAGGGTCTCGTCCAGGTGTGGGTGGGGCATCAGTGGAAGGGGCTCCACGAAACCCAGGTTTGGGTGAGGGTGAAATTGGATAGGATCCTTCTGAGCCCTAGGCAAATTTGGGGCAATTGGAATATTTGGATTTTGTGGAAGTTTTTCTTTGTTTTCCTTCATCTTTATATTGAAATTGAAAAGGACACTATAAATGTGGGAAGGGGTACAAGTCTTTCTCTGTGATTAAGAAACAGACTATGTGATTGAGCAGAGACAATGATGGACACGAAAAGCTCTGTGGAGTTTTTCTAAACTATATGTATTTATATAGATCACATTATGCTTCAGCATATGTGTGTGCACCACATACTCAAGCCATGCAGTTTCTATGACAATGACATCAGCATTGTCAATGCTGTCAAATGCTACCCCCTCAAACTGCCCACTGAAGAAAATTTGAAAAGAAACTTTCCCCCTTTACAAATAGGGTCACCTACTAATTTTTGCTGTCTTGATCAGAAAAAAGAAAAGAATAGGAAAAAAGAATAGCAAGCTAACATCCCCTTTAAGGCTGGCAGGACCATGCTCTTCTCCCTGCAGAGGAAGGACCTACTGCTTTGATCACCGAGGCAGGAGGGCTGCATCACCATCCCTCACCAACACTGCAGACAGGTGTCTGCAAGACCTTGTGCTTTTTTTCCCTAGATCCTTTTTACTTTGCCCAGAGAGGAGCTGGATTGGTTAAGACACTTCTGTTAAGACACCCTCTAGGCAGCAGATAATAAGTAAGCCTGGGAAAATTCTCCAGTCAATCTCTGGTGGGGTTGTGCAACAGGTTGGGTCTCAATCTAAGGTCTCTGCTTCAAGTTTCCTGTCCACTTGACATTATTGACCTCTAGAGATTTTATTTAACTTAAAGGGGAGGTGCACTGTACAGCCCCCTCCACTAACAGAAATGAGGACCTACCTACCCCCAACACTCATACACCCCCCATAAACACACCAACTATTACCCCCAGGGGGACAGACACACTTTGGCAATGAGGCCCCTCCGGAGGCCCAGGGTGTGAACAGCTGCACAGAGGGTTGTGTGCTGTGGAGTCCGCACCTTAGGAGGCGGGAGGGGGCGGTGGACACAGAAGGAAGGAGTCTCAGGTCCCTGATGGATCAGAAGAAGGAAAATGGGGAGAGGTGGTCAGGACACAGACAAGAAAACCAGAAAAGGGCCAAAAAATAGAAAATATAGAAAAAATGAGAGAAGCAAAAGAGAATGTGGGCAACCACACAAGACAGGAAGGAGACAGAGGAACAGAAAAGAGAATGAGATGCATGGGGAAAGATGTGAGGAGGGAAAGGGGAGCCAGGAAGAGGGCATCAGAGGACGTCAGAGCTCAGTGAGGATATCTCCTGTGAGCAGAGGATCGGGAGTCTCCAGGCTGGTCCTAAGTCCCTACAGAGACCGGCGGGCCCAGTACCCCAGCTCAGCCACGTAAATCAGCAAGTTGATGGCTGTCAGGACAGCCACAGCCAGGCGCTGGTCCCAGGCGCACATGAGGTCGTCAATGCAGCTCACATCGCTGGACCGCTGGGGCAGCCCGCCCAGCTCCTCATAGAACTGGTAGAGCAGCCAGAGGACAAGAGCACTGATGTAGAGGAGGACAGAGAACACGGTGAGCACAAGTTGGAAAATGGGGAAGGGGATTGGCAGCCTGTTCTCCCATTCGCCCAGATTCAACAGGATGGTTACTGCTGCTGGGATGAAGCAGATGGAGTACACGGCCACGCAGCACTCCAGGGCCGGCTGGTGCAGGTATAGGGAGGTGTTGCTGAGGAAGGCAAAGATGACACCAGCAACGAAGGTCTCCAGCACGTTCAGCAGGCCTGGCACAGTGTGCACGTAGCAGGGGATCTCTTTGAGCTTGTAGAAGTTCCACACGCCCGCCATTTCTATGGCATAAAGCACTGACGCGATGCAGGAGAATGCAGTGGCAGCGACGGCCCGGTCCCACTCAGGGCCATCAGGCAGGAACTGGACGTAGGCGATGGAGTAGATGATGGAGGCTGAGAGGCAGATGAGGGCGGCATAGCAGGCAAAGGTGACGGGAAAGTTGTACCAGTAGAAAGGAAAGCGAGGCTGGAGATCGTTTAACTCAATTATGACTATGAATAGGGTCACAATGAAACAGATGCACCAGCAGGACATGAACCAGTTACCTATGTCCCCTCTCCAAATGCCCATGTCAGCCACCAAGGAGAATGCCACGCAGGTGGAGAAGAGCTGCGGCACGCGGAGGAGCCAGAACACTCTGTTCACGTAGAGCCAGTATGGGAGTGTCGCCCTGGTGCTCATGGTGTTATGAATGTCTGGCAAGTCACAGTCACCGGTCTGGCAGTGGTCTTCACTGAGGACCCACCAAAGAAAGATCCGGCTCCAGAGGATCAGACGCCTACAAACGCCTCAGGGCTCTGTGACGGCTGAGGCTCAGGACCTGTGGAGTTGGAACCGATGGCTCAGACACTCGGGTAAGAGCACAGCTGCTCCAAATGGTTCTCCCCACCCATCACCCTTGGCCTTGTCAGGAGACTTGTCTTATCCCAAAGCTCCCAGCTAGTTGTGGTCTAGCCTCAAACCATGAACATTGTGGATCTCTCTAAGCTGACCATTATTTATGGAGACACAGAGACGGATGGTCCTTATCTTTAATCCCAACCCTTCAAGTCTCTCAAAATTGAAAATGAATATTTAAAAAATTGTTTGGTAACAAAATTCGGCCCAAAGAGACATGAGACAAATTATGATCTTTTTTTATTTTACTCAATGTGACTGTTCAAAAGTTCAGCTGCCAAAACACTAATGTGTATGATTACAAGGTGCTTTGAGACCCCAGTGGGGTGTGATGTCATGTAGAGTAGATGTACTATGTCACCTGTATGGAGCTGAAAATTCTGAATTCTAGAGAATATCTGACCCCAAGTGTTTCAGAAAAGGGACTATGGAGTGTCCTTTTGACTAACCCCATTTTACAGATGAGAAAACTAAGGTAGGGGAATTAAGTCCTTCCCTAAGATGGCATGACCATGAAGTTGGAACCCCAGATAAATATACCAAAGCCATGGGCATGAACTCTTTGCTCTACAGCACACATGGCAGAAATCCCCTTAGGTGGAGCCCAGGACCAAAGCCTAGAACACAACTTCAGGGCCACAGCCTCCTTCCACAGCAACCTGAACATACATGAATCCAGGCCTCTCCTCCCTGCAGCCATCACTAGAAGAAGCTGCCATGTGAGGGGACACAGCCCCACCCGGAGGAGGGCAGCTTCAGAAGTGAACAGGGAGGAGCCATGGGGTGAGAGCAAGGCCGTGGGGACAGGATGAAATGGGAAGTAGGGACTATTGTGACTCCCCTCCCCAATTTTGCTTTCACATGTCACTCTTTTGCATTGGGTCAGGGTATCCCAACCTAGCATGATTCCAAGGTGGAGTGTCATGGAGGAACCAAGGAACGAAATGTTAAAATGCCAGCTTTTTAAGCTCCAAAGCAGCCATCCACGTGCAAATCTAATCCTTTAAAGGGCAGGAGCTGAGAGAGGAGGCCCCTGCAGGACCCCTGGGAGGGGCCAGCCCTGAGGATGAGCCCGGGACTGGGGTGGAGGCGGGGGCGGGGGGCAGAGTGGAGATGACTGGGGGGATCCCAGGGTCCCAGGGGCCCTGAGGCAGCCCAGTAGGGGTCTTCTGACCCAGAAGGGATGCACGCATGGAGCCAACCTTCCCATGGAGGAGGGGCCGGGACTGGAACTGAGACAGGAGAACAGGGGCCTGAAGGGGTTTCAGGGCTGTGACAGGGACACATGGCCAGAGTGTCAGGGACCCTGGAGACCACGGAATTTCCCAGGTCACCACCCAAGACAGTCCCTCCAGCCAGAGCTGTAGTCCTGCTCATACAGGGGCTCCTCCAGGGTCCAGTGTGTGGGGGGAGTGTGCCTCTCCCAGCCCGCCCCCTCCGCAGGGACAGCCGCCCTGTTTCCAAGGGACTATTTGCTGAGAGGCCCCCAGGGCTGAAGGGCCAACAGCCTGAGCCCCAGCCAGCTTCCTGCCATCATGGGCCTTGTTGCCTTTGCTGATAATAAACCCTGGGACAAGCTGAGGCTGGAAAGAGAAACAGAGAGAAAACCTGAGAACCTCCCTGGACTCACAAAGCTCCTTGAGCCCCATTGCAGGGGAGCCCTGGAGCCTGCTGGCCTCCTAGTGGGCACTGCCAGGGTGGGAAGGAGCACTGGGGTGAGGGAAGGAGGGATTGTCATGCTCTTTGTACCCCAGTTTGATCCCAGTTTAATTACTTGAACTCACCCTGAAATTCCACCTACGATAAGAGACAACTTGAATGCTTTGAATCCATTGAATGCATCAGAGAGAGGATATGGAGAAGAGGAGGCATGGGGGTTCCAACCGCGTGACCCTGGGTCAGGCCTGTGCCCTGGAAAACAGGAAGTGGAAGTTTGTCTGAGTCTTCCAGCAGCCCCTCCTCCACTCTAATCTGTGAGCCTGGACATGGTGCCCCTGTCAGAGCACAGCCGATGTGGCTGAGCCCTGCCTGCCCAGCAGCCAGGCATGTGGACTAGAAGACAGTGAGCTGGGAAGGTCATGGCCAGAACAGAGGAAGGAATGAGGAAGTGCCAGAAGGGCAGAGAAGGGTGAGATGGGATGGACACTCAGAGTGACAAGGAGTAGAGCCTTCATAGCTGGATGATCATGGCAAGCTACTCAATAGAACCTCAGTTTCCCCCTTCTGTTCAATGTCTCTATACCTATTTTGTGTCAATTAAATGAATAAAAGCATGTGACGGGTTCATCAGAAAGCCTGTCACATGGAACCCTCAATCTGTGCCAGCTACCTCCCCACCCCCCTCACAGAGGACCCAGAAGGCCCTGGCTCTGAACATCAGCACATGCAGCTTGATTTGCTGCAGATCAGGGGCTGCAAGCCAGTTTGCACTGCAGGTGGACTCTTGATGTGTTCAGTTTCCACCACAGTTTCCATCAGTGTTTTCATGAAAAAATGATGTAGAATCACTAGCATTACTATTTCTTCCCTGAGTGTTTGGTGGCTGCACATTGTTTTAATTTCACATGAAAATTCGGATTACAGCTCCTTTTCAAGCCTCAGGAGATACAGTGTCACCTGGTTTGGTTCCCTTGGCAGTGGGGTTGCTGGAGATAAGCAGCTGCTAGCCTCTTTTCTTTATATTGTTTTCCATCCTCATCTCTGTTTAGTATTTTCTATATTTCTCTCATTCTCATGTATAACTGACATAAAGCAAGACTATTATCATCTCTCCTGTGACTGGTTTCCTGTCTTCGACATGGCCAAGCTTCCTGCCTGCTCACAGGAGCGTCCACCCCTCCATCCAGAGAGCATCCATGTCCACAACCTCAACCTCAGCCTTCAATACATTTCAAATGCTGTAAAATCACGTGTAGACATGTGTGTACACACAAGCATACTTGTTTGTACATACATGCATACATGTTTGTAGGGAATATCTGTATCTCTTTTCCTGTTTTGTCAACATGAGACCACGTCTTCCCAGAGCATCTTGCTTTTGCACCGCCCCAGACAGGTGCAGCTGGTCCTCTCCAGGGATCCTAGTGCTCTCCATCCCCTTATTTCCTTCCCTCCTGGCTCCTTGGGCATCAGTGGACCCTCCCCTGTGAGTCTCAGACACGGGGACATAGGATGTGACAAGGGATCCTGGGATCCAAGTGACCACCATGCTATAGGGCAGGAGGTCAGCAAGTTTTTCTGAGAAATTTTCTTAAAAATATGACAAAGAATATATTTTTCATTTCTGGAAATTAAATCTGGTTTCCTAGATCTGCAACAAATTATCACAAGCCTGGCAGCTTAAAACAGCAGAAACCTGTTCTCTCACAGTTCTGGAGGTCAGCAATTTGAAACAAGGTGTCAGCAGGGCTGCTCTGTCTCTGATGCCCCAGGGGAGGGTCCCGCTTTGCCTCTTTTAGCTTCTGGAGGCCCTTTAGCTCGTCCCATGTTACTGAACTCTGATGATGTCCGATCATCCCTCAAGAAGCCAAACACCGAGAGATGAGTGCTGGGCTTTGCCTGGGACGAGGTGCGGCTCCCCCACTGTGAACACAATCATCGCTCATGTCTGTGCATCAGCCCATGTTGGACGGTGGTTTGAAAAAAATACTCATGAACATTTCTACCTTTTTTTGTGCATCAACTCAGAGGATTTGTTTTTTTCCAGTTTAGTAGGTCTGAAGTGAGAAAAAGATTGTATCAAGAGTCAGCCACTGACTCTTCTCCTGCACTGAAAGCTCCTGCAGGGAATCGTCTCAGTGGAAATCCACCCCTGGCGCGCCCCCACCCCACCCCCACCCCAGGGGACACACTCTGGCCAAATCAAGTGATCTGTCCCGTCTTAAAAGGAGAAACTGCTTCAGACCTCCTTTCTTCCTCACACTGTGGTGACGCTAAGGCTGTGTCCCGCCAACACACTAGAACCCCTCCTCCTTCCGGGGACTGGAGTTGGGGGAGGGGGGCGCAGATGCCCAGGCAGCTCCTGCCTCGGGCATCAGGACTGGAACCACAGAGCTGGGGCTGGATTCAGTTCCCTAAAAAGCTGACCCCATCTTCTCCCTCCCTTGCCTGCAGACTCCTCTGTGAACGCGGCAGGCTTTTCACAGTTTCCTTTCCTTTTTGCCTTTAATTTAGTGCCCTTGTTGGAAGAATCCTTACTATGGAGTAACAGGAAGACCTGCGCATGGAGTTCCCTCCCACTTACCAGATCTTGACAAAAGAGCTCTAACTGCAAAATACTGGAATAACTTAGAGATCCATGCAGGAACAATGTTCTTCACAACTGAAGACATACACGGGCAAGGTTGTATTAAAAGTAGAAAACCACTTTTTTCTTGATACAGGGTCATACTGTTAGGGGAACCACACTGACACAACCACCCACCCCGTTCAGGAACCCTAGTAACCACTTGTATGAGTTGTCTTACGACAGGAGGTCCCGGTAAGAAACACGGAACTAAGAAGCCACCACCAACCAGAAGGGTTCAGGAAAGGTCGAAAGGAGACAGCATGTGTCTGACCACCTTCCACAATCCTCCTCTCTGGCATCCATCCTGGCTGAACAAGGTGGGCACCACCAGGAAGGACTCTGAATCAGAATGATTGGCTATGGACAACCCGGAGACTAATCCCATCACCATAAAACCCAAACTGTGAGCCATGTGGCAGAGCTGTTCTCCTGGGTCCCCTTACCTTCCTGCTCTCCGCCCCGGTGCTGTTTCCCAATAAAAATCTCTTGCTTTGTCAGCGCATGTGTCTCCTCCGACAATTCATTTCCGAGTGTTAGACGAGAGCACAGTTTCGAGCCCTGGAAAGGGTCCCTCTTCTTGCAACAATACCTCTAGTTTTGCCAATCTGTCAAGATGCGTGCCAGTGGACTTGTAGAAGGGATGGATGTAGGTCCCTTCCCCCAACTTCACTGGCTCCCCCAGAACAGATTTCAAACAAACAAGCAATTCTTCCTTGGGAAGAGAGTGGTACAGAGTCACAAACAAGCCATTTCCCACTTCTGCAGTGTCCAACTGGCCCCAAAGTTCCAAACAGCAAAGAATACACACAAACAGGTGGGAAGGGGGGCTCCTGGGACCCACACCCCTCTACTCACTCAGTCAAGAGCTCTGTGCTCCTTCAGAGGCCAGTTTCCTTCTCTTAACAGAAAGTGAAAGCACCCTGTGAGCAAGGCGTGGGGAGGGGCAGGGCTAGTTCCTGAATCTAGCAAGTTTGGCAGCTGCTGGAGAAGACCTATAGATCTTCCTGGGAATAGATGGTACTCCACCCTGTCTTCCCAGTGGCACTCTGCTCCTTGCTCTAGGAAGACAGGGAGGGGCTGGAGACTTGGGGACCTGACTCCTGCCTGGACACTCAACATTGTCCCCCAAGTCAGGCCCAGCTGCTTGTCGCTGAAGAAGCCAATACAGAGAGCTAAGTCTTGGGTTTAAGAAAAGTAGCTTATCTTAAGGAAGCTGGCAAGAAGGTGTTTTACTGCCCAGAAGAATCAACTCCCAGCAGGGCAAGGCTCAGCCGGGATTTATACAAGGAGGGAAGCAGGAAACGGCTGCAGGCTGCATGCCGGGAGTGCGCTGTGCTTCTATTTTGGGGGACTTTACAGTAACCACCAGGAGCCTTTCTGGGCTGAGAACATGTGGTCCTTACTTTGTTCAGATCAATACATCAGTTCGAGGGGTCAGTGGTTGTATATTTTCTAGAGAAAAAAGAATTGAGGCAAAAACAGAGCTTAACTGGCAAAGCAAAACTGAAACCAGAAAACATCAAACTCTAAGTATTCATAAGCCTTTGGTTGAGTAACAAGCAAGGTTACAAACCGGTGCCGGTGACCTGCCTGACCACCATGATCACCATGTGCCTGTCCTCAGGCCTGGGCACCAAGCCCATCGTGGGCTTCTTCCTCCACTTGGGGCAGCTGCTCTCCATCAGTATGCCCTTCTCGCTGGCGGCCAGTGAGGGGGGCATAATTAACTGGTGCATGTTCATGGTGCGTCTGCTTCACCATGACCCTCACCATCTTCATAGGGGAGTTTTGTGGGCTCCCTTCTCTTGAGACGGCTTTCTCTGCACCCATGCCTTTTATTTCTCCATCTCCTGCCTCTCAACGTCCATCGTCTTTGGCACCACCTACATCAAGTTCTTGCCTCCAGGCTCCACCCGAACCTGGGTCCTCACTGCCACTGCATTCGCCTTCGTGGCTGCTGTACTGTATGCCATTGAAGCGTTCTGCATCATATCCAGCCTGGAGGCATGTTCTGGTTCAAGCCAGCCTCCCAGGCCTGCTCAGGAGGCCAGAGAACTATGCTGACTGGCTCATCATCGCCTTCATCAGCAGGCCCCACCAGTATCAGCAACAGCCAGCCCTACGTTTGTGGTTGTGTCTTCAACTCCCTGGGGTTCTTCACCAGCTCCTTTTTCGATTCTCCAGAGATTGGCTGGGGGTGGAACTTATCCCAAATTCCTTTAAGATGCCCTCTAGGCAGCCAGTGTGAGGCTGAGCATCAGGTGGGGCCCTGGGATCCAAATTCTCTGATTCAGGACTCTTGCCCATTGGAAATCAGTGACCTCCAGAATTTTTTCTTTCTTTTTTTTTTTTTTTTTACTTAAAGGGGAGGTGCACTATACACTTCCTTCTATTGGGAGAAAGGAGCCCTGATGCCTAGCTACCTACCTTCACTCCTTCTCATCCTCATCCAGTCCGATGGCTTTAAGATTCCACTCAGTTGACAAATACACCTGTGCACCAAGTGTGTGCCCGGCAGTTTTCTAGACAATGGAGAGAGCAGAGAAGATAACCAGTAGTTCCCCCCTCATGGAGCTTATCCTCTAGGACACAAGATGGAAAATCTGAGAACCAATGTGTAATATCAGGTCAGTTCAGTTCAGTTCAGTCGCTGAGTCATGTCCGACTCTTTGCAACTCCATGAATCGCAGTACGCCAGGCCTCCCTGTCCATCACCAACTCCCAGAGTTCACTCAGACTCACATCCATCGAGTCAGTGATGCCATCCAGCCATCTCATCCTCTGTCAGCCCCTTCTCCTCCTGCCCCCAATCCCTCCCAGCATCAGAGTCTTTTCCAATGAGTCCACTCTTTGCATGAGATGGCCAAAGTACTTGAGTTTCAGCTTTAGCATCATTCCTTCCAAATAAATCCCAGGGCTGATCTCCTTTAGAATGGAATATCAGGTCAGTGGATGATAAATACTATGCTAAAGGGAAAACAGGTGAAAAAGAGAGTTATTGGAATGCAGGGATGGGCGAGGCTGCTATTTTAGGTGGTTGGAGGTCAGGCCACTCTATGGATGTGACCCACCCCTCACCAAGAGATTCTGATTCATTGGAGCTGAGTGAAGTGAATTGGCTGTATGATGATAACTCCCCAATTCTGGCCTCCAGAGCTGATCTCTACAGAGACCCTGAGTCATATGCAACTGCCTCCTGATCTCTCCCTCTGGATGTCTCAGGATGCCTCACACTCGCCATGTCTGGTCCCATCTCCTGAACCCCCCTAGCGCCAACACACACAGATCCTTCCTTGTCTTTCCCATCTAAGATGATGGCACCACCTTCACAGATGCGCTTCACAAAATACTGTGAATCCACACCACACACACACACACACACACACACACTCTCTTCCTCCTCTCTAGAGCATCCACTTGATCTTGGTCCAGATCCATCCAGCCTTCTCACCTGTGCTCCCCTCATAAGCTTCTCACTGCTTCCTCTATTTCCATTCTTTCCCTCAAAGTCAGCTTGGGCTGAACTCAAACTAAGTTACCTTTGACCGCTTTTCTTTGCTCCCTCAAACTGCACAGTGTCACCTCCCTGTATGTTCGCACCCCTTTCTACCTCTCCAGCTTCATCACCTCCCTCCCTCCAGTCACTGAGAAGTACTTCCAGTTCCTCTTTGTCATCTCAGGGCCTTTCCTGCTACAAGTCTACACACACCCCAACTCTGAATGGAGACCAGAACTGAGCCTGGAACATAGTAGTCCTGTCCAGGCAATGTCACTCTGAGCCTCAGTTTCCTCATCCAGAAAATGGAGATAATAGCACCAGTTTTTATAAATTTATTTATTTTTTATTAAAGGATAATTGCTTTACAGATAGCATCAGTTTTTAAAGGTGAAGATTCTTGATTGCATCCTGCAGAAAACACCTCTAGCAACTTAGGCAGAGAACAACTGTCCTAGAAGGCTGCTAGAGAATTATTAGGGAGAGATGGGCCTGAGAGCAGGCTTAGACCAGGAAGGAGGGGTGCTGGGCAGCTGGGGCACAGGCAAGGGCAGCTGGTCTAGCCACCATGGCCCCTGGCAGCAGACTCTGGATGCTACTCAGGCCTCAGCAGTAGAAATTCCGATCTGACCTGGTGTCTGTGTATCACCTGCTCCTTAGGTGTGTGTCCAGAGTTCATATGGCGGCAGGTCAAATATTTACCTGACCTTTTGAGTTTCTTATTGAGGGTGAGGCCCAGTTTCTCATCAAGATTCACACGATGGGGACATCCTCAAATATGAGGTGGGGGGAAGTTCAGGTTCTCAATTGTTCTTCTCCCTGGAGATGTTCATCATACAAGGCCATGGGAAAGTTGGGAAAATTAAAAGAGAAAACAAAGGAATCACTGATTCTTCAACATTTCCCCTAAAGGCAGAAGGGATGGAATGTATCCCAGTCAGGAGGTCCAGGCAGGAAGGGGCCTGAGGTTGTAAGCTCGCGTTAATACTTATTCAATAAACTCCTGCAACATACCAGGCCTTCTGCTCAGCACTGGGAAAATTTCAAAGAACAAAGGACAAGACACCTCTGCTTTGTGGATCTATATTCTAGAGTTTATCTTTGAAGCCTCGTGTTTTCCATGAAAGTAAATGTGGGATATTGCATTCCTTTTTATAATACCCCATAATAATATACTCTTAACATATCAGACTTGTTTCAATACAAAAGTAACAACTTCCTACTAATGGACTGGTGGCTGAGCCATCCTATTTGCTTGAAGATACTAGAAGATGAGGTCTTTATGTGCCTATATTTAGGCACATTGTGGTTGACACATGAACAAAGCTGGGTCAGAGTACATGTGATCGGGGGAGTAGAAAATGGGGGAGCCAAAACCTGTGAGAGAGGAGCAGAGGGTCCGAGAGATGATGGAGGGTTCTGGGGTCCTGCCAGCCTCTGACAAGGTCCAGGAACAGACTATTCAAGAAGCATTTCCTGCCTGAAGTAGCAGAAAGAACACCAGGCTTTCTTTTATGGGTTTTCCCTAAGGAGTGGTCCCACACTAGCAATGGGAGTGTTTCTGGGGGCAGTGGTTTGGGCTGATGGGCCAAGCACTTGAGGGATTTATGGAAACAGATGCTGGTTGGAGTGAGGGGTGAGGAGATGGGCTTGAACTAAGCTCCCCCACCCCCACTGCTTCTCCATTCCTGGTCAGAAGCAGTCCCAGAAAAGACCAACTGGGCAAACCTCACCAGCCCAGCCTGGCTCCAGAAGAGACCTCAGGTGACAGCTCACAGGTTCTGTTGGCTGAGAAAGGGGCCCTGAGGACTTGGGCTGCAGCGGGGCTGCTGTGGACACAACAGTTACAAGAGGTCGTATGTGTCGTGCTCACTGCAGGTCGAGCTCTGCTGTGGATTCATTTGTTCCTCCCAGCAGCCCCTGAACTATGTTTTCAGTCCCCATTTTAACAGGCACAGAGAGGTCAACCGATCACCTTTACAGAGGTTTAGGTGTCAGAGCTGGGATTTGAACACAGTCATGTGGGTTTAGGACCTTAAAATCTGCTTGGGTTTGATTTGTACCTTAGACCCAAAGGGACAGAGTGGCCAATATATTTTTCAGCACCAACAGACTGACCTGGTGACATCACCTCCATTTCATTCATCTTCAGGGATATTATTATTGTCATCCCCATTGTACAGATGATGATTCTGAGGCTCAGAGAGTGTGTTATGTTTTTTGCTCAAGTTTACACAGTCACTTTCTGTCAGAGCCCAGATTTGAACACAGGCCTGTCTCCCTGCAAAGCTCAGAAAAAGAAAAGTGTTAATTGCTAAGTCGTGTTTGATGCTGCGACCCCACAGATTGTAGCCCTCACAGGCTCCCTCTGTCCATGGAATTGTCCAGGCAAGAGTACTAGAGTGGGAAGCCATTTCCTTCTCCGGAAGATCTTCCCAACCCAGGGATAAAACATGAGTCTCCTGCTTTGCAGGCAGATTCTTTACCATCTGAGCCACCAAGGAAGCCCCAGCAGGGAACAGAACCTCAGTAAATGCTGAGCCCCTTCCCTCTTCCCTGGGTCCAGGATTCATCTCCTGGCTCCCGTGTGTCCTGGTCTGGCTCTAGTGCCCCACCCAGAGGTCCTGTGGCCAAGTTCCCATACAGGCCAGACCACTTCCTGTTGGCAAGCCAGCCAGAACATGACAGGGAGGGTCCAGACCCTAGGGAGAGACTGATTGGAGCCTGGCCTGAATCTCCTCGGCACATCAGTCTTCCTAGAGACTTTTCCACAGGACAGTGACACAGACAAGGGCCACACGGATTGGCAGTCGATGCCTGGGTCCCAGGTAGGTGCCTGGAGCCTCCGGAGAGCAGAGTCCCTTCTCTCTACTCCAAGGTGGACTAGGAAGGTTGATTCTGTGATTTTTCCAAGCTGGCCAGAGAATGGAAACATTTGTGCCCCGGGCTGTGTTCTGGATGCGCCTCAGGACACAGTCTGGAGGATGTTAGCTGGAGTCACCCTGCCTGGGGGAGGCTCTGGCTGGCCTTCAAGGAAGGAGCCTCTGGCCACTGCCCCAGGAGACAGGGAGCTCAGGTCAGGCAGGGGGCAAGGGAAGGGCCTGAGGCTTGGGCAACGGGAAGTCTTCTCCATCAACTGTGTGTGCTAAAGGGCTTGGAAAGGCCCTGGCCACTCAGCAGGGAGGATTGGGGACCACAGCTCTCCCTCCTCAGACCCCTGGACCCAAGGTGCCTCCCTTCTGTCTGCTTTGGATACAGGCCTGTGTGGGCATCTCTCAGCTTCTCCTGCAGCCTTTCCATGAAGGCTGCAGGAAGCATGCAGACCATCTGCCAACTATCCCTTCCCTGACTCTTCTTCTCCAGTTGGTATATTTTTCAAACATAAATTTTAGTTTTTTAAAAAGGGAATCTTTACCTGGTTCAAAATAAAAATATTCTGAAAAAGCCATGTTCTGAGAAACCTCACTTCTACCTGTGGCCCCATCCACTCTCTCCTCAGTTCCCCTCCCCGACCCGGCCCACGTCGCTATTCCAATGAACTCAGGGGAGTCCTTCCTGTGCTCCTTGATGCAAGTCAAGTACATACAGGTGTATTTAATATTATTTCCCTTCATTTTTATTATATAAAATATAGTATACTCCATGTTGATTTATATCTTAACTATTTTTATTTCATGTATCCTGGAGATATTTACTTATCACTGTTGCAGAGTATTCCTTCTTGCACTACATCACTGTTTATTAATCCGCATCCTAAAGATGAACACCTGGGTTATTTTCAATCTTTTCTATCTTACTTGTGAATTTGATCTTGAGTGGGAGCTTGATTTATGTCAGGCTGCTGTGATCAGGAGAAGGTAAATGGGGAGAGGTGGTCAGGACACAGGAAATGAGAAAAGCAAGGATGACCAGGAAAGGGGCGAAAGGTAGAAAAATGTAGAAAAAATGAAAGAAGCAAGAGAAAGAAGCAAAACAGAATGTGGGCAACCACACAAGACAGAATGGAGACAGAGCAGAAGGGAAGGAAATGGAAAAGAGAGTGAGATGAGTGAATAAGTACGCGAGCAAGGAGAGAGGAGAGCCAGGAAGAGGACATCAGGGGCTGACAGAGCTCGGTGAGTATACCTCCTGTGAGCAGAGGGGTCAGGAACCCTGGGCTGGTCCTCAGTCCCTACAGAAACCTGGCGAGCCCAGTACACCAGGTCAGACGCGTAAACCAGCAGGTTGATGGCTGTCAGGAGGGTCACAGCCAGTCGCTGGTCCCAGAAGCACATGTCATAGTTGAGCCCATTGATGCGGCCCATATCACTGGACCGGTGGGGCTGTCTGCCAAACTGCTCATTGAACTGGTAGAGCGGCCAGAGGACCAGAGCGCTGACATAGAGGAGGACAGACAGCAGGCTGAGCACAAGTTGAAAAATGGGATACAGGCTGGGCAGCCTGCATTGCCATTTGCCCAGGTTCAGCAGGATGGCCAGGGCTGCTAGGATGAAGCAGATGGAGTACACGGCCACACACCACTCCAGGGCCGGCTGGTGCAGGTACAGGGAGGTGTTGATGATGCAGATGAAGATGAAACCAGCCATAAAGGTCTCCAGCACCTTCAGCAGGCCTGGCATGGTGAGCACACAGCAGGAGGTCTCTTTGAACCCATAGGTGATCCGCATGCAGACTACTTACATGGCATGTAGCAGAGGTGGGACACAGGGGAACGTAGTGGCAGTGATGGCCCGGTCCCGGTAAGGACCATCAGGCAGGAACTGGACAAAGGTGACAGAGTAGATGATGGAGGCCGAGAGACAGAGGAGGGTGGTGTTGCACCAGAAGAAAGGAAAGCAGGACGAGAGCTCACGTAAGTCGACTATGGAGATGATGAGGGTCACAGCGAAGCAGATGCACCAGAAGGACATGAACCAGTTACCTGTGGCCCCTCTCCAGATGCCCATGTCGGCCACCAGAGAGAAGGCCACGCAGGTGGAGAAGAGCTGTGGCGGGCAGAGGCAGAGACAGCAGCACGTGACCTCCAAGAAGCCCCTGTCTCAAGTGTCACCCCAGTGCACGTGGGCTGTGCTGGTCTGGCTGGTGGTGGATCGAGTCAGCCTCCTGGAACAGGCTCAGGGCCCTGTGATGGCTGAGGCTCAGGATCTGTGGAGTTGGAACCAATGGTCAGACACTTGGGTAACAACACAGCCGCTCCAGAATGGTTCTCCCCACCCATCACCCTCGGCCTTGTCAGGAGACTGCCTCATCCCAAAATCTCACAGCCATGTTTGATCTGCCCCCAAACCATGAATATTTGGGGCCTCTTGGGCTGCATACCATTATCTTTTGGGGTTGTAAGGTAGAATCATCCTTATGTACAATCTCAAATCTTCAAGTCTCTCAAAATTGAAAACGATTTTTAGAAATTTCATTTTTGTAGCAGAATTTGAGCTGAATGTACATGAGACAATTCATGGTCTCACGGTTCTCCGCCTCCCCCTCAGAGAGGACCCAGAAGGCCCTGGTCCCCTCATGCAAGCTTGGTTAGCTCCAGATTAGGGGCACAAACCAGTTTGTACTGGAGGTGGCCCCGAGGATTTGTTTTGTTTTTCTTCATGGTATTTTCTGGAAGACATGATGTAGAATCAGTGTTGTTTTTTCCCTAAGGGTTTGGAAGCTGCAGTGTTTTAATTTCACAAGAAAATCCAGATTTCCTGCTCCTTTAGAAACCTCAGGGGATCTGGTGTCACTGGGCTGTGTTCCCTTGGGGTTGGGGGAGTAGCTGGGGGTGAGCATCAGCTATGGCCTCTTTACTGTTTTCCATTTATACCTTTATGTAGTATTCTATATTTCTCTTATTCTCCTGTATAATCGACATAAACAGGGCTATGATCATCTCACATGTGCCTATTTCCCCCTCTTTGGGATGGCCAGGCTTCCTGCCTGCTCACACGAGCGTCCACCCCTTCATCCAGGGAGCATCCGTGTTCTCAACATCTCGTACAGCCTTCAACACATGTCACAAGCTCTGAAACTGTATTTAGACACATGTTTGCATACATGCACACATGCCTGTAGGGAGTATCTTCCTTATTTTCTGATTTGTAAACATAAGACCGTGCCATGCACACGGCATCTTGCTTTTCCACCACCCCCGGCAGGTGCAGCTGGTCTTCTCCAGGGGCCCTAGTCCTCTCCATCCCCTTTACTTACTTCCTTCCCTCCTGGCTCCTGTGGGCGTTTGGACTGACCCCCCTTCTCTAGATCAGTGGACCCTCCCCTGTGTCTCAGACACTGGGGGACACAGAATATGACAAGGGGTCCTGGGATCCCTGTGACCACCATACTCTAGAGCAGGAGGTTGGCAAGCTTTTCTGGAACTTTAAAAAAATATGACAAATAATATATTTTTCATTTCTGGAAATTCATTTTGTTCTACTAGGGCTACTGCAGCCAATTACCACAAGCCTGATGGCTTAAAACAACAGAAACGGATTCTCTCACAGTTCTGGAGGTCAGCGTTTTGAAACAAGGTGTCAGCAGGGCTGCTCTGTCTCTGATGCCCCAGGGGAGGGTCCCTCCTTGTCTCTTTTGGCTTCTGGAGGAGCCTTGGCCCGTGGCTGTGTTCCTGAACTCAGGCTTGTCTACTCAGTCCTCAAGAAGCCAAACACTGAGACACCAGTGTCCGGCTTTTTCTGGGACAAGGTGCCGCTCCTCTGCTGTGAACACAATCATCACCCACATCTGTGCATCAGCCCATGTTGGGTGGAGGGTTAGAAAAAATACGAATGAAGGTTTCCACCATTTTTTGTGGATCAACTTGGAGGATGGTTTTTTCCAGTTTAGCAGGTCTATGTTGAGAAGAAGATCGTATGTCCAGTAGCAGTTACAGACTTTTCTTCTGCACTGAAACCTCCTGCAGGGAATTGTCTTAGTGGAAATCCACCCCCTTGCCCACCTCCGCCTCCCCGCCCCGTGCCATAAGGGACGCACTCTGGCCAAATTGAGTGACCTGTCAGGTCTTAAAGGGAGAGACTACTTCAGAACCCCTTTCTTCTTCAAGCTGTGGTGACGCTAAGGCTGTGCCCCGCCAACACACTAGAACCCCTCCTCTTCCGGAGACTGGAGTTGGGGGGAGGGGGAGGGGGATGGCGCAGACCAGGACAGCCCCTGCCTGGGGCATCATAGGAACCACAAAGCTGGGGCTGGATCAGTTCACTAAGAAGCTGACCCCTCTTCTCCCTCCCTTGCCTGCAGACTCGTCTGTGAACACGGCAAGCTTTTCACAGTTTACTTTCCTTTTGGCCTTTAATTTGGTGCCCTTGGAAGAATCCTAATTAGGGAGTAACAGGAAGACCTGCACATGGAGTTCCCTCCCACTTCCGGATCTTAAAAAAAGAGCTCTAACTGCAAAATACTGGAATAATTTAGAGATCCATACAGGAACCAACACTATTCCCAACAGAAAACATACATGGGCAAGGTTGTATTGAAAGTAGAAAACCATTTTTTTCTTGATTACAGGGTCATACCTCCAGTTTTGCCCATCTGCCAAGATGGGTGCCAGTGGACTTGTAGAAGGGATGGATGTAGGTCCCCTCCCCCCACTTCACTGGCTCTTCCAGAACAGATTTAAAACAAACAAGCAATTCTTGAAGAGAGTGGTACAGAGTCACAAACAAGCCATTTCCCACTTCTCCAGTCTCCAACTGGCCCCAGAGTTTCAAAGAGCACAGAATACACCCAAACAGGTGGAAAGGGGGCTCCTGGGACCCACACCCCTCTACTCACTCAGTCAAGAGCTCAGTGCTCCTTCAGAGGCCAGTTTCCTTCTCTTAACAGAAAGAGAAAGAACCCTGTGAGCAAGGCCTGGGGAGGGACAGGGCAAGTTCCTGAATCTAGCAAGTTCGGCAGCTGATGGAAGAGACCTATATATCTTCCTGGGAATAGCTGGCACTCCACCTTATCTTCCCAGTGGCACTCTGTTCCTTGCTCTAGGAAGAAAGGGAGGGGCTGGAGACTTGGGGACCTGACTCCTGCCTGGGCGCTCAACATTGTCCCCCAAGTCAGGCCCAGCTGCTTGTCGCTGAAGAAGCCAATACAGAGAGCTAAGTCTTGGGTTTAAGAAAAGTAGCTTATCTTAAGGAAGCTGGCAAGAAGGTGTTTTACTGCCCAGAAGAATCAACTCCCAGCACGGCAAGGCTCAGCCGGGATTTATACAAGGAGGGAAGCAGGAAACGGCTGCAGGCTGCATGCCAGGGGTGCGCTGTGCTTCTATTTTGGGGACTTTACATTAACCCCTGGGCCGCCTTGCTGGATTGAGAAGGTGAGTGTGGTCCTTACTTTGTTCAGATCAGCACATCAGATCTAGGTGTCAGTGGTTGTATATTTTCTAGAGAAAAAAGAATTGAGGCAGAAACAGAGCTTAACTGGCCAAGCAAAACTGAAACCAGAAAACATCAAACTCTGTTTAACTATTCATAAGCCTTTGGTTGAGAAACAAGCAAGGTTACAAACGGGTGCTGGTGACCTACCTGACCACCATGATCACCATGTGCCCGTCCTCAGGCCTGGGCACCAAGCCCATCGTGGGCTTCTTCCTCCACTTGGGGCATCTGCTCACCACCTGAGTGCCCTTCTCGCTGGGGGCCAGTGAGGACACTCTGAAGGGGGACGTAATTAACTGGTGCATGTTCATCTGGTGCGTCTGCTTCACCATGACCCTCACCATCTTCATAGTGGAATTCTGTGAGCTCCGGTCCCACCTCCCCTTCTCCTGGGAGGGCTTTTTCTGTGCCCACGCCTTTTACTTCTCTATCACCTGCCTCTCAAAGACCATCATCTTCGGCGCCACCTACATCAAGTTCTTGCCTCCAGGCTTCGCCCAGAACAGGGTCATCACTGCCACTGCATTCGCCTTCGTGGCTGCTGTCTCTATGCCATTGAAGCATTCTGCATCATATCCAGCCTGGAGGCATGGTCTGGTTCAAGCCAGCCTTCCCGGGCCTGCGCAGGAGGCCAGAGAACTATGCTGACTGGCTCATCATCACGTTCATCAGCAGCCCCCACCAGTATCAGCATCAGCCAGCCCTACGTTCGAGGTTGTGTACTTCATATGCTTCCTCCTGGAAGGAGCTGTGAACTTCATAGTGAAGCGATTTGATCGAGTCAAAGACAAAAATCTCTGTTCCCTACCTGTATCCTGTCTGAGCAGACGGTGCTCTCTGTGCTCCTCTGCCCTAGTGCTCTGGTCCTCTGTCAGCTCCACCAGTTCAATAAGAAGCCTGATGGGCAACCCCAGTGATCCAGTGATGTGAGCTGCAGGAACAGACGCACCTGCTCGGTGTGCACCTGGGACCAGCGGCTGGCTGTAGCCGTCCTATCCAGCTGCTGCTTGATGTGGCTGACACTGAGTGCCTGGCCTGTGAGGCTATTGTAGGGACTAAGAATGCACTTTCTAAATGAGAGGTGTTCTTTGTAGAGCTCTGACATCCTCTGATGCCCTCTTCCTGGCCTCCCTCTCCCTCCTCACAACCTTCTCCATGCATCTCACTCTCTTTTGTGTTCCTTCTCTCCTTCTGCTCTGTCTTTGCCCCGTTTGGTGTGTTTGCTCACATTCGGTTTTGTCTCTTTCTCTTGCTGCCCTCATCTAATCTACACTTTCTGCTTTTTTCCCTTTTTCTGGTCATCCTTGGCTTTCCCATCTCCTGTGTCCTGACCACCTCTCCCCATTTTCCTTCTTCTGATCCATCAGGACCTGAGACCCCTTCCTTCTCTGCCCACTGCCTCCTAAGGCGCTGACTCCACATCACACAGCCCTCTGTGCAGCTGTTCACACCCTGGGCCTCTGGAGGGGCCTCATTGCCAAGCAAGTCTGTCCCACTGGGGGTGCCTTAGTTGGTGTGTGTGTGTGTTGGAAGGAGGCTGGGGTTGGGGGTGAGTACCAAGGGATATGGCCCACTTCTTCCCAGCGGATGGGGTATACAGTCCACCACTCCTTTAAGTTAAACAAAAGTCTGTGCAGGTCAGTAATTTCCAGTGGGAGGAGTCTTGAAGCAGAGACCCTGGTCGCTAAGCCCCAACTGGTGGTTGGCCCCATCTGACATCGGCTCCAGAATTTTTCCAAGCTTACTGAAACCCACTGCCAGCAGAGGCCATCTTAAAGGAAGCAAAGGCTGAATGCCTCCCCATCCAACTACTCTCTGGGGAATCAAAGTAGGACCTGGTGAATGAACCCCAGAGTCTTGAAGACACCTGCCTGCAGAGTTGGTGAGGGGCAGCGATGTGGCCCTCCTACCTCAGTGATCAAAACAGCAGGTTCTGCCTCTGAAGGGAGAAGGACATCGCCATTGCCAGCATTAAAGGTGATGTTAGCCTGGGTGTTATAGTTTTCTTAATTTTTATTGTCTCAAGGGCAAAAATTACTGGTTGACTATATTTTTGCATGGAAAGTTTCTATTCAAAACTTTGTTGATGGGTGGTGTTGGATGGGTGAGTAATGCTGATGCCACAGTCGAGGAAACTGTGTTGCTTGAGTTTGTGCTGCACAGACATGTGTTTCTATGTGTCAGCTGTTTTCTCATGCTGCCTCCTGCTTCTCCAGGATCTACATATAATCTAAATAAATGTAAATATACATGGATTTCTTAATTGTCTGGAATTTCTGGATACCATCACCCCTGCTATCAATCATAGATGCAGCCTTGCCCTTTCTCCTACAACTGTAATGCTCTTTTTTACCTCAGTACAAAGATAAAAGAAAAACCCCACAAACTTGACATATCTAATTGCCCAAATTTTCTCAGAGCTGGGAAGGATGCAGGAGATTTTTATTCTGATGAAAGCCCTCATCTCTGGGAGCCCTTCCCAATGTCTCCCCACTCGCACCTTCCCCTGGGCCCTGGGGCCATGGCCCAGCCCAAGACAACTAGCAGTTGTGTCCCCAACACTAGACTTTCTGTCCCCTTAGCTCTTAAAGGACGAGACCCTGGAGAACTGTATTTAAAGGTGTGTCCCTGCGTGCATGCCCAGCGCGTGTTTGCCTGTGTATGTGCCTGTATGTCTGTGCTCACAGGTGCATTTGGACCAGCAGCCTTTATAATAACTGGTGGCCAGGAAGCCACCCTTATTGTGTTCAGTCTCGTTTCTCAGCCACAAACCACAGAGCCCAGCATCCTGGAGTCACCAGGACTGGAGGAGTCAGGCATCAGAGCTGTGGTGGGCAGGGGAGGGGGTGGGACAGGGGAAGGCCCCCCTGCTGCCCCTCGCTCCTGTACTGGGATGAAGCATGAGTTCTTCACACAGGGGCGGGTGGGGTGGATGGGGAGGGCTCCAGGACGTGGTTCCCGTGGCAGGCAAATCCTAAGAAGCAAACAAATAAAATTCATATTTTAAGTCAAGACAAGAAAAATTGAAACAAAATTCGTCTCTGCCTGTTTTGACCTCCTCCCTGCCCTGAAGTGTGCAGTGTGCATCTGGAGTATGTGTTAACCAGACCTTCCGAAGGGCAGAAATACCTGACCCAATATAAAGATCCATTTGTGTTCTTCTAACCCTAGCCTTGTGACTTTACATGACACTGCCTCCCTATGACCTTATAAATGTCACTAGCTATATTACTCTTGTCTAGCACTTTATAAGAGTGTTGTTTCTCGCATTAACAAATGTGTCATTGAGCCTCTGATAAACATGGTGATGACCAGGTGACCTTACATACAGTTTTATAAGATCCATGACTCGAAATATGGGAAGAAGCAACAGGAGGGAACCATTTCTGAGAGCCGGACAGACAAGTGAGACAATTGTTCTGGAGGATTTTGGCTACTGATACCAGAACTAGAAGAAGAATTGCACACCCAGTGGCCCATCAATGGAATCCTCCCCTGACCTGGGAAAATTCCTCCCAAACCTTGATTGCAATTAAGATGGAAACAAATAGATTGTGTGATAAAGAATGTTGCCCACCACTGGGGTCTTCCAAAATCAAGTCACTGGCTGCTGCAGTTCACTGACCTGCAATCCACTCTGGAAAGAAGTCGTGAAAAAGGTCAGGATTGTACTTTGTACTCTGAGAAAACTGGCAGAACCTGCCCTCACATACTTGGATATTTCAGGAGACTTTTCTATGAACCCAGTTTTCTGCATATGTCCATGCTTAGGAAGCACTAAAAGCATGAACCGTGATATCTGTTCTTCCTGAGTGAAGCAACCTTCTACCAAAGCGTAGGCTGGTTTCATGTCCTTCCCCAAATCACTTAAACATTGACCTCCAAACCTAATCTCCTCAAAACAGCTCTTGGAGCGTCTTGAGAGACTGTCTCCCCAGTTAAACTTCTCAGGTTGGTTCCAATAAAATTTCCAATTCTTTCTTAGGTTGTCTGACTATTAGCTAATTTTTTATCCACAAAAGCAAGTACGCAATGACCTCCGCAAGTCTCAGTGCAGGAACCTCAGATTCTTATATTTTTCTAAATCAAATTGAACACAACCCTGGGACCTCACTTCTCAGGAGGATGCAAATGTCTCTGTGCTTCAGTAAAAGAATTGTCTAGGGTGGGCTCACCTGAGGGGCTCGCTGTCCAAGCCTCCTGGTTCATGGGGGGCAGCTGGTCAATTCCTCCTGTTGAGAGATTAAGGGACATTTGTCACAATTCCAATGGTGCTCCAATTCCTCACTGTGGCCCTCAAAAGAAAGTGTAATGATCCTGTATTTAGTCCAACCCTCTAGTCTTAGGGTATTCCATGGTGGCTCAGATGGTAAAGAATCCTTCTGCAATGCAGGTTGACCCGGGTTTGATCTCTGAGTTGGCAAGATCCCCTGGAGATGGGTTGTCAACCCCCTCCAGTATTCATGCCTGGGAAATCCCTCGGACAGAGGAGCCTGGTGGGCTGCAGTCCATGGGGCCGCAAAGTGTCAGACATGACTGAGTGAGATACACTTAGTCTTCTCTTCATAGAGGAGGAGCAGCTGGACGCCAGGGAGGGGCAGGACTTGTCCAAAGTCACCCTGTGTGTGGCAGAGTCAGAGTCAGGACCAGGTGTCCTGTTGCCAGGCTGGCTGTCTGTCCATGGCCCCATACTGCTTGTTATAAGTGTGGCAGCAGCATCCTCCAGGCTGGGATTCTGCCCCGTCCACCCTAGTCCTGCACAAACTTGCCCCATCCCCCTGAGGAGGGCACTCACTGCTGCTGAGTCAGTTTCCTCATCTACTAGATGGGGGAGGGGTCCCAGAGACCCTGGTCCTTCCCAGCCCCCCTCTTCCCGGGGCCCCTGGACTTGCCAGTCCTGGAGACTCAGACGTGGAGATGGAGCCGGCTCCCTCCCGTCTGTCCCCCTTCTCCACCCTCTCTGCTTGTTTCCTCTCGGCTGCTGGGTCCTGTTTATTGGTCACATCCTTCCTGACTAAACACACCCTCCTTCCCCATGACCACTGCTTGGTGGGGAACATGCTTCTCTTTCATAACATGAGTTTCCTTAATCCCTTTCCTGGGGTCCAACTCTCCAGTGATTCTTGTCAAAAACACAAACTGCTTCTAGGCACCCCCACAGTCTGAGGTCTCCCAGACTTCCTTGTTCCCACACATTCTTGACTTTCCACTTTTTCAGATCCAGCTCAGCAGCCAGAATGCTCTTGCCTTATTTAGGGAGCTTGTGTTTCCTTTGGGAAAAGCAAATTCCTTCCTGCTGTGCATATAGAGGGCTGACCATAAGCAGGGGAAGATGAAACAGAAGCCCAGAGTGAAGAGAGGCAGATCTGGGGTCTGCGACTGGATTCACAGTCACATCTGCTCTGACTCCAGAGCAGACAGGCTCGGGGAGGAGCTGAGAGATGCCCACACAGGCCTGTCTCCAAAGGCAGAGAGAAGGGAGGTGACTTGGGTCCAGAGGTCTCGGGAGGGAGAGCTGGGGACCCGAAACCCACCTACTTGGTGACCACGGCCTCCCCCAGCCCTTCAACACACACAGTTCATGGAGAAGACCTCCCAGTACCCAAGCCTCAGGCCCTTCCCTTGCTCCCTGTCTGCCCTGGGCTTCTTGTCTCCTGGGGCAGCAGTCAGAGGCTCCCTCCTCAGCCGGCCAGAGCGTCCTCTGCACAGGGTGACTCCAGCTGACACCCCCAGACTATGGCCTGAGCCGCATCCAGAACACAGCCTGGGGCACAGATGTTCCCGTTTTCTGGTCCTGGAGCAGCTTCTTGGAAAAATCACAGAATCAGCCTCTTCAGTCTTCCTCTGAGTGGGGAGAGTTGGGGCCGTTCCCTCCTGTGTCTCAGGCACCTGGTTATCTGCCCTGGGTGCCCGTGCAGACGGCCGATCATGCGGCCCTTGTCTGTGTGGTTGGCTCCTGTCTAAAAGTGCCTGTTGGGGGGCAGGTGAGCTGAAGAGAAACAAGGGGGCTTTAATCAACCCCTGTGAAGTTTCTCCCTGCTGTCTCCGGACTTTTCTGGCTGGCTACTTCCCTTTTCAACAGGAAATAGGTAGTCTGCCTGAGACAGGGGTGCTGCTGTAGGACCTCTGAATGAGGTACTGCAGCCAGAGCAGGACAGACAGGAGCCAGGAGGTTATACCTGGATCTGAGAGAAGAGGGAACGGGCTCAGCATTTCCCGAGGTTCTTGTTGAGCTTTGGGGGAGACAGATCTGTATTCAACACAGGCTCTCTCAGAGAGTAACTGTGTGATCTTGAGGAAAAAAACATAATGTGCTCTCTGAGCCTCACATTCATCATCTCTTAAATGGGGATGACAATAATAATATCCTTGAAAATGAAATAGTGATAATAAGTCACCTAGTCAGACTGGTGGTATGTTTTGTCACTCAGTCATGTCCACCTCCGTGCGACCCCTTGGACTGTATCCCGCCAGGCTCCTCTGTCCAAGGGGATTTTCCAGGCAAGAATACTGAAGCAGGTTGTCATGCCCTCCTTCAGGGGATCCTTCTGACCCAGGGATTGAACCCAGGTCTCCCACATTGTATGTGGATTCTTTACCATGTGAGCCACCAAGGAGGTGCTGGACCTCCTTGTTGTTTGTTTACACCCTGTTGGTGCAAAAAATATTGGCTGTTTTATCTTTCTGGAATTCAAGGTACAAATTAATGACAATCAGAGTACAAGATCCTGCACCCACATGACTGGGTTCAAATCCCAGTTCTGCCACTTCCTACTTGTGTGATCTTGGTCTAGTTACCCACTGTGTGTCTGTGATAATGGAGACACTGAGTGCATAGTTCATGGGCTGCTGGGAGGAACAAAACATCCAGAACAGTGGTTACCCTGCAGTGTGTGCTCTGTGTGACACCTCTCTTAACTTTTATGTCAATACCTGCCCTGTTGGCCCATGGCAAATGTTTCTGAAATGAATACAAGTGCTTACAGCTCAGACTGTAGCCTGGACCTACCAACTGGGATGCACTCCATCCCTTCTGCCTTTTAGGGGAATATTTGAGAATCTCTGAATCATGTTTTGTCCCATTTAATCCTCCTAACAACACTTGACCTTCTGTGATGGATATCTCCATGGAGGGAAATCACTGAGGACCTGACCTCATCACTATATTTGAGGACAATCCCATAATGTGTGCAACCTGGGGAGAGACTGGGCCTGACCCTCAATAAGAAAGAAAAGGCAAGGAAAGTGCAGTCGCTCAGTCGTGGCCAACTCTTTGCGACCCCATGGACTGTAGCATCCCAGGCTCCACTGTCCATGGGGATTTCCAGGCAAGGATACTAGAGTGGGTTGCCATTTCCTTCTCCAGAGTCTCTTCCTCATCCAGGGATCGAACCCAGGTCTCCCACATTGCAGGCAGATGCTTTACTGTCTGAGCCATCAGGGAAGCCTCAAGAAAGAAAAGGCCAGATAAATATTGGACCTGCCCCACAAATGGGGCCTGGACACACAAGAACAGATATACACAGAAACAAAGAGAGACCAGAATTCCTTCTGCAGGGCCTGCAGTATCATCCAGTGTGCTTCCAGTGGCCACGGGGCCTGGACCAAGTGCCCTTGGCTGTGAGCTGGCTGTCCAGCACCCTCATTTCTGGTCTGAGCCTGTTCTCAGGCTGGTCCCTCTCTAGCAGTTCTCCAAGCTATCCAGTATCCTTCTAGTACAGTTGTTCTCTGCTTATGCTGCCAGAGATGTCTCTGGAGGGTACAGTTAATAGCCTTTATGACTAAAAGCAGGAGCTATTATCTCCATTTTCTGGATGAGCAAACTGAGACCTAGAGTAGCATAGACTGAGCACAGGTCTACTGTGAGCCCGGCTGAACTCAGGTCTCAGTTGAGGGTTGGGAGGTGGTGTGTAGACATAAAAGGTGAAAAGCTCTGAGATGACCAAGAGAACTGGAAACAGTTGTCAGTGGCTGGAGGCAGGGGAGGAGGCTGGAGAGGAAGAAAGGGGTCTGATCTTGCAGGGCTTTGGAGGTGGGTGATGTTGTGGAGTCTGTGTTCCATCCTAAGGGAGCAAACAGAAATCTTCAGAGTATCATACTTTGACTTTACTCCAAACCAGTCTTTGAGGGAAAGGATGGAAATAGAGGAAGCATCTAGAAGCTTATGGCAGGAGTACAGGTGAGGGGATGGATGGATCTGGACCAGGTGGTCTAAAGATGAAGAAGAGTGGGTGGGTTCAGGAGAATTTTGTGAAGAGCATCTGGGAAGGTGGTGCCATTGACTGAGATGGAAAGATGAGGAAGGATCAGTGAGTGATGGGAGCGGGGGATTGAAGAGGTGGGACTGGACCTACGGAGTGTGACGTGTCCCGAGACATCCGGTGGGGGAGATCAGGAGGCAGGTGTATATGACTCTGGATCCCAGTAGAGATCGGCTCTGGAGACAGGAACTGGGGAGCTGTCCTGACTCGGCCTACACTCTTCTTTCAGTTTCTTCTTAAACGTCACATCCATGGAGCAGCCTTGCCCCCCACCGCCAACAGGCACTCCAATAACCCTTCTTACCTGTGTTCCCTTTATCATGGCATTAATAGCCCACTGACTGATGTTATGTATTGATGTGTATGTCTCCTGTACTAGAGTGCAAGCTCCATGAGGCCGGAACTCTTGGTTCTGTTCTCTGCTCTCTATCCAGTGTCTAGAATAGGGCCTGGCACACACACACTTGGGGAACAAGAATATTTATTGATGAGTGGAATCTTAAAGTCATCGGACTGAATGAGGAAAAAAAGACTCCCAGAAAAAAGGTGGTCTGGGCCCAAGTCCTGAGCAGATGGTTCCTTCCTGTTGCTTATTCCGATATCTGTAGCTGTTGTTGTGGTTTAGACGCTTAGTCGTCTCTGATCTTTGAGACCAATGGACTGTAGCCCGCCAGATTCCTCAGTCCTTAGGGTTTTCCAGGCAAGAATGCTGGAGTGCGTTGCCATTTCCTTCTCCAGGGCATTTTCCAGACCTAGGAATCAAACCCAAGTCTCCTGCATTAGCAGGCAGGTTCGTTACCACTGAGTCATATGGGAATAGTCACTGCATTACAATCCTGGATCTTATAAAACTATATATACTATATGAATCATTTCAAGAGGCCGAGTCACCATTATTTTTTCATCACATTCTTTATCACACATCTGTTAATACAAGAAATAAGGCATGAATCTTTAAAACAAGCACAGCACAAGTAATACAGTTAGAGACATTAATCAGGTCCTAAGTAAGTTAGCAGTGCTGTCTTCTAAGGAGTTACATGGCTTCCTCTAGAAAATGTCACCCTTGTGGTGAAATGGGTATTTCTTCCCTTGAAGAGGTCTGGTTAAGGCACAATGCAGATGAAATATGCACACTAGAGGAGAGGGAAGAATCTGACAGAGACAGACCAAAAATGTTCAATTTAAATTTTTCTTGTCTTGTCTTAAAATAGGAATTTTATTTCATTGTTGCTTAAGATTTTCCTGCCACAGGGACCACCTCGTAGAAGTCCTTCCCTTCCATCCGTCCAGCCCCTGGGTGAGGATCACATGCTTCACCCCAGTACAGGAGTGAGGGGCAGCAGTGGGGCCCCTCCCCTCCCCTCCCCCGCAGCTCTGCTTGTCTGGCCCCTCTGGCCTGGTGACGCTAGGATGCTGGGGTTGAGGCTTTGTGGCTGCGAACAGGAGAAGAAGGCTTGTGGTGAATTCCTCATCACCAGCTACTATATAGGGCTGTTGGTGTCATCGCAGGGCGGCATGTGAACTTTTATGCAGAGTATGTCATGAGAAACGCTGGGCTGGAGGAAGCAAGCTGAAATCAAGATTGCTGGGAGAAATTGCAATAACCTCAGATATGCAGATAACACTACCCTTATGGCAGAAAGTGAAGAAGAACTAAAGAGCCTCCTGATGAAAGTGAAAGAGGAGAGTGAAGTGAAAAAGTTGGCTTAAAGCTCAACATCAGAAAACTAAGATCATGGCATCCGGTCCCATTTCTTCATGGCAAATAGATGGGGAAATAGTGGAAACAGTGGCTGACTTTATTTTTTGGAGCTCCAAAATCACTTCAGATGGTGATTGCAGCCATGATATTAAAAGATGCTTGCTCCTTGGAAGGAAAGTTATGACCAACCTAGACCTCATATTAAAAAGCAGAAACATTACTTTGTCAACAAAGGTCCATCTAGTCAAGGCTATGGTTTTTCCAGTGGTCATGTATGGATGTGAGAGTTGGACTATAAAGAAAGCTGAGTGACGAAGAATTGATGCTTTTGAACTGTGGTGTTGGAGAAGACTCTTGAGAGTCCCTTGAACTGTAAGGAGATCCAACCAGTCCATCCTAAAGGAAATCAGTCCTGGGTGTTCATTGGAAGGACTGATGTAGAAGCTGAAACTCCAATATTTTGGCCACATGATGCGAAGAGCTGACTCATTTGAAAAGACCCTGATGCTGGGAAAGATTGAAGGCAAGAAGAGAAGGGGACGACAGAGGATGAGATGGTTAGATGGCATCACCGACTCAATGGAAATGAGTCTGGTAAACTCCGGGAGTTGGTGATGGACAGGGAGGCCTGGCGTGCTGTGGTTCATGGGGTTGCAAAGAGTCGGACACGACTGAGCGACTGAACTGACTGACTGACATGAGCACGCACACATGTACACGCACAGGTGCACTGAACTCCATACCAGTACACATCTTTAAAGAGAGGCCTTGAGGTGCCGTCATGGCCCCTTTAAGAGGTAGTGGGCAGGATGTTGACATTGGGGTGGGGCCCAACCTCTTGCCTCACAGGCTGAGCCACATCCCCAGGCTCTGGTCCAGATGGAGGTGGAGAGTCAGTGGGAGTGGTTCTCAAAAACATAGATTTGGTGAGGGTGAAAACTGACTAGGGCTCTTTTGAGTTCTAGGTCAATTTGGGGTATTAAAATATGTGGATTTGTTTGGGGCTTTTTTTTTTTTTTAAACTTTACAAAATTGTATTAGTTTTCCCTTTCATCTTTATATGCATGCTAAGTGGCTTCAGTCTTGTCCAACTCTTAGTGACCCATGGACTGTAGCCCACCCAGCTCCTCTGTCCATGGGATTCTCCAGACAAGTGTACTGGAGTGGGAGGCCATGCCCTTCTCCAGGGGATCTACCTTACCCAAGGATCAAACTGGCATCTCTTGCATTGTCTCCTGCATTGCCCATGGATTCTTTACTGCTGAGCCATGGACAACGCTCTTTATCTTTATACTGAGATAAAAGAACATTAAGTGTGTGAGAAAAAGTATAAGGCTTTTCCCGATGATTGACAACAGGGGCTCATGGAAACAAAAAGATCTAGAAAAAAATTTTTTAATTATATATTTATTTTACCTGATTCCAGAAACTCAGGAAGCAGCAGCAGAAAGCAACAGGTACACAGAAACACACACACGTGTCACCTCACACTCAAGCAATGCAATTCCTTTGGCAGTGGAAGCAGCAACAACCACCCCACCCCCACCCCCAAACCACCTGCCTAAGAAATTCTGAAAAGAAACTTTATCTTTAAGAACAAGTCACCCAATAATTATTGGCCTCCTGACCAGAAGATAGGAAAAGAAAGAAAAAAATAATCTCAGGCTAGCATCACATAAGGCTGCAGTGGCCATGCTCTTCTCCCTGCAGAGGCAGGACCTGCAGTTGTGATCACTGAGGCAGGAGGCCATCACTGCCCCTCACCAACACTGCAGACAGGTGTCTGCAAGTCCCTGGGGTTCTTCACCAGCTCCTTTTTCATTTCTCCAGAGACTGGTTGGGGGTGGAAGTCATCCCAAATTCCTTCAAGATGCCCTCTAGGCAGCCAGTGTTTAGTAAGCTCGGAAGAATTTTGGAGCCAATCTCAGGTGAGGCTGAGCATCAGGCTGGGCCCAGGGATCCAAAATCTCTGCTTCAGGACTCTTGCCCATTGGGAATCAGTGACCTCCAGAATGTTTTTTTTTTTTTTTTTTACTTAAAGGGGAGGTGCACTATACACTGCCTTCTATTGGGAGAAGGGAGGCCCGATGCCTAGCTACCCACCATCACTCCCACCCCAGAAACACACAGCAACTAAGGCACTGTCAGGGGGACAGATATGCTTTGGCAATGAGGCCCCTCCCGAGGCCCAGGGTGTGAACAGCTGCACAAAGGGCTGTGTGCTGTAGAGTCAGCACCTTAGGAGGTGGGAGGGGTGGTGGACAGAGAAGGAAGGAGTCTCAGGTCCTGATGGATCAGAAGAAGGAAAATGCGGAGAGGTGGTCAGGATACAGGAGGCGAGAAAACCAAGGATGACCAGAAAAGGGGCAAAAAGTAAAAAATGTAGAAAAGATGAGAGAAGCAAGAGAAAGAAGCAAAATAGGACATGGGCAGCCAATGAAAATAGGAAGGAGACAGAGCAGATGGAGGGAAGGAAACAGAAAAGAGAGTGGGATGAATGCAAAGGGTGTGAGGAGGGAGAGAGGGGGCCAGAAGAGGGCATCAGCAGTAAATAGAGTTCTGTGAAGACCACCTCTGTTTAGTGGAGGGAATAAAGTAAACTGGGCTGGTCCTCAGACCTACAGAAACCTGGCGGGTCCAGTACACCAGGTCGGCCATGTAAATCACCAGGTTGATGGCTGTCAGGATGGCCACAGCCAGTTGCTGGTCCCAAACGCAGCCATAGTTGGTGAGCTCATCAACGCAGCTCATATCTCTGTACCAGTGGGGTTGTCCACCTAACTTCTCGTTGAACTGGTAGAGTGGCCAGAGGACCATGGCAATGACATAGAGGAGGAATGAGAACCAGGTCCCCACCCGATGGAAAGTGGGGAGCCGGAGGGGCAGTCTCTTCTCCCAGCCCCTCAGCTTCAGCAGCATGGCCACGACTACCTGGACGAAGCAGATGGAGTACACGGCCACACACCACTCCAGGGCCGGCTGGTGCAGGTACAGGGAGGTGTTGCTGATAAAGACGAAGATGACACAGGCCACTGCGCTCTCCAGAATCTTTAGCAGGCCTGGTAGTGTGTGCACATAGCAGGGGATGTTCTTCAACTTGTAGTGTTTCCACATGTAAGCCATATCTATGGCATAGAGCACGCACATGATGCAGGAGAGGAGGCCCCTGCAAGACCCCTGGGAGGAGACGACCCTGAGAATGCACCCAGGACTGGGGCGGGCGGGGGACAGAGTGGAGATGACTGGGGGGATCCTAGGGTCCCTGGGGCCCTGAGGCAGCCCAGTGGGTGTCTTCTGACCCAGAAGGGATGCAGGCATGGAGCCAACCTTCCCATGGAGGAGGGGCCTGGACTGGAACTGAGACAGGAGAACAGGGGCCTGAAGGGGTTTCAGGGCTGTGACAGGGACACGTGGCCAGAGTGGCAGGGACCCTGGAGACCACGCAATTGCCCAGGTCACTGCCCAAGACAGTCCTGCCAGCCAGGGCTGCAGTCCTGCTCACACAGGGCCTCATCCAGGGTCCAGCGTTGGGGGAGTGAGGCCCCTCCCAGCCTGCCCCCTCCGCAGGGACAGCTGCCCTGTTTCCAAGGGACTATTTGCTGAGAGGCCCCCAGGGCTGAAGGGCCAGCAGCCTGAGCCCCAGCCAGCTTCCTGCCATCAGGGGCCTTGTTGCCTTTGCTGATAATAAACCCTGGGACAAGCTGAGGCTGGAAAGAGAAACAGAGAGCAAACCTGAGAACCTCCCTGGACTCACAAAACTCCTTGAGCCCCAACTGGCAGTGGAGCCCTGGAGCCTGCAGGCCTCCCAGTGGGTACCGCCGGGGTGGGGAGGGGCACTGCTGTGAGGGAGGGAGGGAGTGTCATGCTCTCTGTACACCAGTTTGATCCCAGTTTAATTACTTGAACTCACCCTGAAATTCCACCTAAGACAACTTGAATGCATTGAATGCTTTGAATCCATTGAATGCATCAGAGAGAGGATATGGAGAAGAGGAGGCATGGAGGTTCCAACCCTGTGACCCTGGGTCAGGCCTGTGCCCTCTCTGGGCCTCTGTTCCCTGACCTGGAAACCAGGAAGTGGAAGTTTGTCTGCTAGCAGCCCCTCCTCCTTTCTGTGAGCCTGGACGTGGTGCTCCAGTCATAGCACAGCCTGGATGTGGCTGAGCCCTGCCTGCCCGGCAGCCAGGCATGTGGACTGGAAGACAGTGAGCTGGGAAGTCATGGCCAGAACAGAGGAAGGAGGAGGAGGTGCCAGAAGGGCAGAGAAGGGTGAGATGGGATGGACACTCAGAGTGACAAGGAGTAGAGCCTTCATAGCTGGATGATCATGGCAAGCTACTCAATAGAACCTCCGTTTCCCCTTCTGTTCAATGTCTCTATACCTACTTTGTGTGCCAGCTACCTCCCCGCCCCCCTCACAGAGGACCCGGAAGGCCCTGGCTCTGGACATCAGCACATGCAGCCTGACGTGCTGCAGATCAGGGGCTGCAAGCCAGCTTGCACTGCAGGTGGACTCTTGATGTGTTCAGTTTCCACCACAGTTTCCATCAGTGTTTTCATGAAAAAATGATGTGGAATCACTAGCATTACTGTTTCTTCCCTGAGTGTTTGGTGGCTGCACATTGTTTTAATTTCACGTGACAATTCGGATTACAGCTCCTTTTCAAGCCTTAGGAGATACAGTGTCACCTGGTTTGGTTCCCTTGGCAGTGGCGTTGCTGGAGACAAGCAGCTGCTAGCCTCTTTCTTTATATTGTTTTCCATCCTCATTTCTGTTTAGTATTTTCTATATTTCTCTTATTCTCATGTATAATTGACATAAAGCAGGACTATGATAATCTCATCTGTGACTGGTTTCCCATCTTCGGCATAGCCAGGCTTCCTGCCTGCTCACAGGAGCGTCCACCCCTCCATCCAGGGAGCATCCATGTCCTCAACCTCAGCCTTCAATACATTTCAAATGCTGTGAAATCATATGTAGACATGTGTGTACATACATGTATACATGTTTGTAGGGCGTTTCTGTATCTTTTTTCCTGTTTTGTAAACATGAGACCTTGTCTTCCCAGAGTATCTTGCTTTTCCACCACCCCAGACAGGTGCTGCTGGTCCTCTCCAGGGACCTAGTCCTTTCCAGCCCCTTTACTTATTTCCTTCCCTCCTGGGTCCTTGGGCATCAGTGGACCCTCCCCTGTGAGTCTCAGACACTGGGGGACACAGGATATGACAGGGAGTCCTGGGATGCATGTGACCATCATGCTCTGGAGCAGGAGGTCTGGAATCTTTTCTGGAAACTTAAAAAATATGACAAAAATACATTTTCCATTTCTAGAAAGTCATACTAGCGTGTGAGATGAGTGCAGTTGTGCAGTAGTTTGAGCATTCTTGCCCACTGCGTGTTTACTAGCACCTCCAATTAACAAGGCCTCTGGAGCTATTTGTGGCTCAGCTGGTAAAGAATCTGCCCATGATGTGGAAGACGTGGGTTCAATCCCTGGTTTGGGAAGACCCCCTGGGGAAGGGAAAGGCTACCCACTCCAGTGTTCTGGCCTGGAGAATTCCAAGGGGGTCGCAAAGAGTCGGACACAACTGAGCGACTTTCACTTTCACCTGGAAGTATTAATTACCCCTACCCTCAGGAAAGGACCTGGGGCAGCTATTGTAGAAATAAATTTCAAACACAACTTACTTTCAAGAAACCAACTGCGAAGGTAAATTTTCCTCACTCCCTTTAAGAGAAAGAAATGAAAAAAAAAAAAAAAAAAAAACCACAAATGGCCACAGGACAGGAAGCTCAGCATCCTGAGTTATTACAGGAAGAATGCTAATCAAAATGATAACAAGAAATCTAACCCCATCTGACAGAATGGGAATCCTGACTGTCCACAAACAGGAAAGGGGGTAAAGAGCAGGGAGATGATGGAATCCCCCTACACCTTCCCTAGGAACAGACATTGGCAACAGCCCCTAGAAAGGACAGCCTCCACAGGCCAGAAGAAAAAATTTCAAGAGAGCTAAGCCTAGGACTTTTGTGCCCACACCTGGGCCTATATTACAAAAAACCATCATTCAAAATGACACATGCAACCTAATGTTCATTCCAGTGCTACTTCAAATAGCGAAGACACAGACCCAAGAAATGTCCACGGACAGATTAAACCTTAGAGAAATGTGGTATATATATACAATGGGCTATTACTCAGACATGAAAAACTGCCACTGAAATTCTGAAAATGGTTCCCACAAGGATGAACTTTGGTGGATCATACACTAAGTGAAGTCAGCCACAGAGGAAGAAAATAACAGGAGATGTCCCTTTTAGGCAAAGTTTAAAAAAAGAAACAGAGGAAGTAGTTTATAATATAAAAAGAGACTCTGAGAATCGAAAAACAAAGAATTAAAAGAAAAAAAAAGGAAACACCACGAATGAATTAGGAGGTTGATACTAACATATACCCAAAAAGCTGTATCTGTAATGGGTAATCCACAAGGATTATCTCCTTCCTTCCTAATTTCGCATTTATACAGAAATCTGTGTATCTCACAGATACTGCACAAACACCTGATGTTCACCACAGGGAACTTTGCTTGAAATTCTACAAGATTTTCAAGGGCAAAACAATCCATAAAAGAACAGATATGCTGTGTGTTAATATATGTCACACTGAATCAGGTGGCTGTATACTGACAACAAGCACCAAACGGCAGGTCAACTATATTCCCGTATACCATCGCCATTGGATTAAAGAAAAGCAAAGCCTAATTTCCACCCACCTCCCTGACCTGGGCTGCCATCCCATCCCTGGAGTCTGAACGGCCTTGGATCCAACCCTACAGGAGTAGGGTTGAACAGCCCGGCAGGGTGCCCTTAACTGAGCCCCATCTTTAACCTATACTGTGAGGTTTGCTCTGGCTGCGACCAGAGTCCTTCGTTTAACCAAAGGATGGTCGCCTGACCCTCTGGCCTTGAACTTTGAAAAGTAACCGAGACTGCAGGTCGACTGGTGCTGGGGTCCCCAGCTCAATGCTCTTTCCTGAGAGTGCAGCCTCCTAGGAACCTCAGCAGGGTTCTGTGGGCGAGGCAGGGATGATTCGGATGGTAAAGAGCGAAGCGTTAGGGCGAAGAGGCAGGGGACACAAGCCCTTGGGTGTTTACTCAGCCACAGTCCTCTAACTCACAGATCAGGAAGCAGACATTCCCGAAGGCTCTGGTTGTCCAAGAAACCAGAGTTGAGCACGAAACAGCGCTGCCGCCCTGTGGACATTTCCTGTAACTACAACTTGGCCAGCAGCGCTTGCTCACACCTCCAATGAAAAAGGCCTGTGGGGCTGTGAATGACAGCTGCCCTCAGGAAAGGATCTGGGGCTCACATTGCAGACGTAAATTCCAAACACAACCGATGTTCAAGAAGCCAATTGCAACAGGTAAATTTTCCTGACATCCTTTAAAGAAAAGTATAAAGGGGGAAAATAAATTCCCACCCTGCAACAGGATAAGATGTTGCCGCCGCTGCCACTAAATCACTTCAGTCGTGTCCGACCCTGTGCGACCCATAGACGGCAGCCCACCAGGCTCCTCTGTCCCTGGGATTCTCCAGGCAAGAGTACTGGAGTGGGTTGCCATTTCCCTCTCCAGTGCATGCATGCATGCAAAGTCACTTCAATTACCTCTGACTCTGTGCGACCCAATGGACACCAGCCCACCAAGCTCCTCCGTCCGCGGGACTCTCCAGGAAAGAACACTGGAGTGGGTTGCCATTTCCTCCTCCAGGATAAGATGCTGAACATCCCTAATTATTACAGGAGGATGCAAATTAAAGTGACAATGACAAATCAAATCCCACTGACCAGAATGGCCATTCTCACATGTCACAGGCAACAAGGCAGGAGCGAGCCAGGAGGAGAGAGAACCCACCTATACAGTACGTGGGAATGGACATTGGCAACAGCCACTAGAAAGCACAGCCTCCCTGTGTCGGGAGGGAAAAAAAACACTTTCCAGAAAGCTAAGCCTAGGATCTGCCATTCCCACACCTGGGCCTATATCCCGAGAAAACCATCATTTGAAAACCCACATACACCCCAACACTCACTGCAGCACTGCTTACAGTAGCCAAGACTCAGATCCAGCTAAGTGTCTGCTGACACATGAAAGCTTAAAGAAGGTGTGGTACATGCATACAGTGGACCGCAAGTCAACCATGAGAACCGCCACTGCAATTATGAAATTATTCCACTGGTCACCACAAGGATGGACCTGGGAGGGTCAGACACCAGTCAGGCAGACAGAGGGAGAAAATAGCATATGATGTGAATACTAGGCAAAATCTAAAAGGAAGTAGACAAACTAATTTACAACACAAAAAGAGACTCTGAGAATTCAAACACAGAGGGTTCCAAAAAGTTGAAAGAGCAACGATGAATTAGGAGGTCGGGACTAACATATACACAGAAATCTGTATCTAAAATAGATAATCCAAAAGGATTACCTCCTTTCTTCTTTCCTTGCCCTTTCCTCCCAGAAATGGGCTTCCCTGGTAGCTCAGGCAGTAAAGAATCTACCTGCGATGCAGGGGACCTGGCTTTGATCCCTGGGTTGGGAAGATCCCCTGGAGAAGGAAATGGCTACTCACTCCAGTATTCTTGCCTGGAGAATTCCATGGAGAGGAGCCTGGCAGGGGTGGCAAAGAGTTGAACAAGACAGAGCAACCAACACTTTCACTTTTTTATTACTTTTCTCCCACAAATACAAAAATTTGAGAATCTCTAAGATTACACAGACATCTGTATCACTAACATAAACAGAAATCTATATCTGTAATAGATAATCTGCAAGGTTATCTCCTTCCTTGCTTCCTCCAGATATAAACAAAAGTCTGTATGTCTAAAACATATACCAAAATCTGTATTGTTAACATATACACAGAAATCTGTATCTCTAGTAGATACTCCACAAAGACCTGATGCTCAGCACAGGGAACTTTGCTAGTCCTTCTGCAATTCCTCTGTGGTAAAAGAATCCAGAAAAAGAGATATGCTGTATGTGTATGTGGTAACTGAATCAAGCAGCAGTATAATGATAACATTAAGGGGCAGAAACATTACTTTGCCTGCAAAGGTCCATCTAGTCAAAGCTATGGTTTTTCCAGTCATGTATGGATGTAAGAGTTGGACCATAAAGAAAGCTGAGCCCCAAAGAATTGATGCTTTTGAACTGTGGTGTTGGAGAAGACTCTTGAGAGTCCTTTGGACTGCAAGGAGATCCAATCAATCCATCCTAAATGAGATCAGTCCTGAATATTCATTGGAAGGACTGATGCTGAAACTGAAGCTCCAATACTTTGTCTACCTGATGCGAAGAGCTGACTCATTGGAAAAGACCCTGATACTGGGAAAGATTGAAAGCAGGAGAAGGGGATGACAGAGGACAAGATGGTTAGATGGAGTCACCCAATGAACATGAGTTTGAGAAAACTCCGGGGGATGGTGATGGACAGGGAAGCCTGGCGTGCTATGGTCCATAGGGTCACAAAGAGTCAGACACGACTTGAGTGACTGACCAACAAAGATAAAGATCCCACCTTATTATGGCTCAGTAGTAAAGAGCTCGTCTGTCAATGCAACAAACTCGGGTTTGGATCCCTGGGTCAGGAAGATTCCCTAGAAAAGAGAATGGCAACCCACTCCAGTATTCTTGCCTGAGAAATCCCATGGAGAGAGGAACCTGGCAGGCTATGGTCCATGGGATTACAAAAGGGTTGGACACGAGTTAGCAACAGATTGTCAAGATAAAGATCTAATTGTAAGGTCAGATACTATGAAATTCTTGAGGAAAATATAGGCGGTAGAAACTTTGTCATTCATCATAGCAAGTTCTTTTGGGATCCACTTCTTAGAACAACGAAAAAGAAACCCAAAATAAGAAGTCAGCCCACGATGTGTGACCCCTCATCCTTCTCACCAGACCAGCTGTGCTCCTGAGGGGCAGAGAAGATGGTGTCGGGTGCCGCTGCAGGCATTCTTGCTGCCTGGACAGGGTGGTTTTTTCCAAGTGAAAGTTGCTCAGTTGTGTCTGACTCTTTGCAACCCCAGGGACTATACAGTCCATGGAATTCTCCAGGCCAGAATACTGGAGTGGGTAGCCATTCCCTTCTGCAGAGGATCTTCCCAACCCTGGGATTGAATCCAGATCTCCTGCCTTGCAGGCGGATTCTTTACCAGCTGAGCTACTAGGGAAGCAGTGGTGGTTTAGCTGCTAAATCGTGTCAGATTCTTGTGACCCCATGGACTGTAGCCTGCCAGGCCCCTCTGTCCATGGGATTTCTCAGGCAGGAATACTGGACTGGGTTGCCATCCCTTCTCCAGGGGATCTTCCTGACCCAGGTAGCCAGCTCGCGTCTCGTGCATTGCAGGTTATTTCATTTACCAACCGAGCCACCAGAGAAGCCCCACTGCCTGGAGGGGGTTGTTTATAAAGACCTCAACCCAGGCATTGCTGGGAAGGGCTGGCTGACTCATCCAGTCAGCCAATCCTCACCCACCAGGGGCTCACAGTTGCAGAAAATGGGTCTTGTTGTGCCTGCCAGGTGCAAGGAACAGGTGTGGGCCTGAGGGTCAAGATGGACATGGGGCTGCAGCTCTGGTTTCATTTCTAGTCTTTTTTTCTGGCCCACGAGTGGGAGAGAATTTCAAGAAGATCTTCTCCTAAAGAGAGGAACCCAGGAGTCAGGGAGAGGAGGGGTGGTGGGTGGAGACAGGAGCCTAGGGCCCCGGGTGCAGTGGAAACTCTGGAAGACCTGCCAGAAGGAGGCCGCACAGAGTGAAGCCCAGGGTCACTGACCTGCCCAGGAGCGGCTGTTTGTTAGTCCAGGTCCTGCTCTGAGGTGACCAGGAAGAGGGCTGGGGGTGCTCTGCAGGGTTCCATGCAGGGTACCTGTGTGCTGAGCCCTGCCCAGACGGGCCCCCTGCCCTGGGAGGGGTCTGCCCATGTGAGCCCCGTGCCCTGGGAGGGCCCTGTGAACAGGATCCCTCTCTGCAGCTGGAACACAGCTGCTTAGGATGCAGATTAAAATCAGCTGAGGACAGGTGTCAGGGATCCAAGCTTGTTATGCTCACCACATGACACGGGTGTTGAGGCAAGGAATACGACTGTTTCCTAACTGCCGGCTGACCAAAATTATGGCTGATTAATGTCTCCAAATAACCCTGTTGTTGGGTTCTGGGTGCCAGGTTCTTTTATGAATTAGAGAAGGAGGATGTGAGGAAACAAACTAAAAAGTCCTTAAATCTTGCAAATATCTTGGAGAACGGCAAGCCTCAGGCAGGGGATGTGTTAATCTCTTCCTTCCTGCCATCCACAGGTGGACAGGGTTCTGAACAAAAGCACTTTAACAGTCAGGCAGAGGGGCAGGACTCTCTGGGGCAGGCCGCTATGTGTGATTATAGTAACAAAAGTAACAGAGAGCCAGTCAAAGACACAGTTCCAACGTGGAGTCAGAACTGGCTATTCCTGAACATCCTAAGCTGCAGGGTTTATTCAGGTCCTCCCACTGCCCTTCCCGTCCCCCAGCGCCAGGCCCCACTCACCCACTCCCTGTCTCTGGATTTGCCTGTTCTGGATGTTTATTATAAATGCAATCATATGGTTTGTGATTATTCTGGGCTGTGTGTTGGTGTCCCCCTCAAAATGCATATGTTGAAACCTAACCCCCAAGGTGATGGTGTGAGGAGGGGGGCCTTGAGGAGGTGATGAGGTCGTGAGAGTGGAGACCCCGTGAATGGGATTAATGCTCTTAAGAAACAGACCCCGAAGGAGCCCCTTCAGCCCTTCCTCCATGTGAGGACGCAGTGAAGACCCCTGCCCCTACCAAGAACAGAGCTTCACCAGAACCTGACCATCCTGACGCCCTGATCTCAGACGTCTGGGCTCCAGAACTGTAGGAAATGCATTCCTGTTGCTGAAGCCCCCAGCCTTCTGTTTCGCTATGGCAGCCCAGGCAGACTAAGACAGTGCGTCCTTCTGTGTCTGCTTCTCTCGCTGAGCATTGTGTGTTCGAGTTCATCCCCATTGTAGTGAAAGGTTGTTGTTGAATCACGCGAATACACCAGGATTCTTGGCCCCCCGAGGAGAAGAATTCAATCCGGGGCCAGAGACGAGGCTTGATCGCTCAGAGCTTTTGTGTAATAAAGTTTTATTAAAGTATAAAGGAGATAGAAAAAGCTTCTGACATAGGCATCAGAAGGGGGTAGAAAGAGTACCCCCCTGCTAGTCTTCAGCTGGATGTTATATAGTCACTAGCAGCCTGTTAATGAAAGAAAGGAATGTCTTAAAATTCAGAATGACACCAGGCCCCTCACCCATAAGATGCATTTTGGGATAATCTTGGCACCAAATGGCTTATCCTGGGCCATAAAATGATTAACTTGAATCTTGAAGAAGGGCAGACCACCACACAAATAGTTTCATTTACATAGATTAGGGGAACAATATTTGAGTATAACATACTGGTTTGTCAAGTAGGTTCTGGGCCAAGAGGCGGAACCGACTTGGAGACAGAGTTTGGGGTAAAGGCATAGTACATTAGCATAGCTTAAGACGAACATTTCCATAAGAAAAAGGCATTGGTTATCTCTAGGCTCAAGAATAGATAACTTTAGGCGAAACCAGGTGTCATTATGGCAACACAGTATTTTAAGAGAAACCTCCCTTTAAATTTGTATAGAGAAGGAAAAAATATTGCTAGTTTGTTTCCTCCTGCCCCTTAAGAGAGATAAAAATGTCTGACACTTGCAGGCTATTTCCTCCATTTGGAGACCCCTGGCCTTCCTGCCTGTTACCCTCTCATTTTCAACGACTCCAGTCCCCAGGTCCTGGTCTACAAAGACTGTGAAAAGTTTGTCCTTTCTTCCTCCTTGAGAATTCCAGACCCCTCTCTCCTTGGGGACCCCTAGATTTCCTATCAACCTGCCTAGGAAATGACTCTCTCAGTAGCCTGTGTCAGAGCTTCACTCCTTTTCATGGCTGAGTCATATTCCACTGTGTGAATGGGCCACATTCTGTTTACCCCTTCTTCCATCCACCCACCCATCATCCATCCATCATCCATTCATCCATCCACCCACCCACCCACCCACAGATCAATCTGTTAGGGGAAGCACACTGATTGAAACCGCCCACCCTGGCCAGGCACCATAGTAACCATTTGCATGAGTTGTTTTCTGACAGGACATCCTGATAAGGAACACGGAACTAATAAGCCACAACCAACCGGAAGAGTTCAGGAAAGGTCCAAAGGAGACACCGCGTGTCCGTCCACTTCCCAGAATCCCTCTCGCTAGCATCCATCTTGGCTGAGCGATGCGTGCGCCGCCAGGAAAGACTCTGAATTAGAATGATTGGCCAAAGACCACCTGGAAACTAATCCCATCACCATAAAACCCGAGACTGCGAGCCACGCAGCAGAGCAGTTCTCCTGGGTTCCCTTACCCAACTGCTCTCCACCCGGGTGCCCTTTCCCAATAAAATCCCTTGCTTTGTCAGCACATGTATCTCCTCGGACAATTCATTTCTAAGTGTTAGACAAGAGCCCAGTTTCGGACCCTGGAAGGGGTCCCCTTTCCTGCAACAAATCCACCCATCCATCCATCCATCTGAGGATAACAGGCAGGAAGGCCAGGGGTCTCCAATGCTTTTTTGCTCTCTCTCACAGATGGGAACTAACAATTTCGGCCTCACTCCTTTGAACTGTATCCTGAAAAACTAGGATAGATTTGATCCCCAGAGCTTAAAGAAGACCCACACTTATTTCCATATAAGAAGCAGTACCCACTGAAACCTGAGGAAGGGTTAAAATGAAGTCGCTCAGTTGTGTCCGACTCTTAGCGACCCCACGGACTGCACCCTACCAGGCTCCTGCGTCCATGGGATTCTCCAGGCAAGAGTACTGGAGTGGGTTGCCGAAGGGTTAAGGAAGGGTTAAAACCTATCACTGAGAATTTAAAGGAGCAGGGGCTATTAATTCCCTGTAACAGTCCATGCAACACTCCTATTTTGGGTATAAAGAAATCAAATAGTAAATGGAGACTAGTTCAAGATTTATGAATAATAGAGACTGTAGTTCTTTACACCCCGTGGTGCCTAACCTTATAGTCTATTGTCTGAAATTCCTGAACGAGCCAAATATTTCTCAGTAATTGATTTAAAAGATGCTTTCCATTCAGTGCCTTTGGCGGAGGAAAGTCAATTTCCATTTGCCTTTGAAGACCCTATGCAGCCGGCTTTTCTCTTAACCTGAACATTTTTGCCCCAGGGATTTCGTGACAGCCCTCACCTATTTGGGCAAAGTTTGTCACGAAATCTACAAAACTTGAATAGCTCCGAAGCAGTGGTACTACAATATATAGATGATATTCTGCTCTGTGCTGAGAGAGGAAGCTTGTTCACAAGCCTCAGAAGATTTCTTAAACTCTCTGGCAGGCTGCGGTTACAAGGCATGAAGGGAAAAGGCTCAGCTTTGTCAACAATCTGTGAGCTATCTGGGCCTAATCATTTCAGAAGGGACCAGGACCATAGGCCCTGAGAGAATTAAGCCTATACTAAAGGTCCAACAACTTACAATGATTGGAAACAATTGGGATTTTTGACTCAGGAAATGTGTAATGTAATCTTTCCCGTGTTTTCCAACCCCAGTTCAGGTCCTCCCTTTGCCTGGCCAAGCATTGATTTGGACTGGATATCTCAGTCACGCTGGCTTGCTCCAAAAGGGGCGTATTGAATATGTGGCTCTTACTGTGGGCATGGCTTCCCCCTGGCTAGATAGGGAGATGCACCCTAGGTCTAGCTTTTACTCATGGCTTCATATTTTCAGAGCTTCCAGAAAAGCCTGCTAATTTACCGCACCTTAAAACTCGGTGGGCAAGGTCTGTGTTTCACTGGTGTAATTATTTGGCTGCAGTGTTTGTTCCCTCTCTGGGAACTACAAATGTTATGCTACAAGTGGATGCTTTGACTAATTTTACTCAACAGGCATTGCAAGATTCTCAAAAAGCTATTTCAGCTCTTAATGCTGAACAAATACAAATTAGAAAGGTGGTTTTACAAAACAGATTGGCCTTAGATATTCTGACAGCTGCACAGGGAGGAACTTGTGCCATTATTCATACCCAATGCTGTACATATATACCTGATACGAGCACGAATGTTACTCATTTTACTAAACACATGAACAAGATGACTCAGGCTATGGATACTCCTGAAGACTCAACTGCCTCACTTTGGACATTAACTAGTTCCCCATGGTGGAAAACTATCTTAATTACAATAATTCTGATTGTTCTGTTTTTGCTGTTTTCTCCCTGCATCTGTAACTGTGTAGCTGGATTTGTTTCTATTTGCATGAAGGCTTTTAAGTTACAAAAGGTTGCTCAAACTCCTGTAATTGCAGCAGCTTCCTCCATCTACTACTTGGAGCCTGAGGGTTAGGAGAATATGATGCCTCACCAATTTAGGGACAATGCCCCTTATCAGCTCAGAAGCAGTTATGGAATGAGAACGAAGCCCCTTTCCCTAGGCAACATAATTCTCCTAGAAGAAAAGCGGGGAATGAGAAGGTAACAGGCAGGAAGGTCAGGGGTCTCCAAATGGAGGAAATAGGCTGCAAGTGTCAGACATTTTTATCTCTCTCTTGCGCCAGGAGGAAACAAACTAGTGTTATATTTTTTTCCCTTGTCTATACAAATATAAAAAGAGGTTTCTCTTAAAATTTTGTGTTGCCTTAATGACACCCAGTTCTACCTAAACTTAACTTTTCTCAAACCTTGAGCTAACCAATGCATTTTTCTTATGGAAATGTTGGTCTTAAGCTATGTTAATGTGCTATGCATTTACCCCGGACTCTGTCTTCAAGTCGGTTCCGCCTAAAGGCTCAGAACCCACTTGATAAACCGGTAGGTTATACTCATACATTGTTCTCCTAATCTGTGTTAATGAAACGATACATTTGTGTGGAAATCTGCCTTTCTTCAAGGTTTATGTCAATCGTTTCATGGCCCGGGATGACTCACCTGGTGCCAGTGTTATCTCAAAATGCATGTTGTGGGTGAGGGGCCTGGTGCCATTCTCTGAGTTTTGAGATAACTCCTTTCTTTAATTAGCAGACTGCTAGTAGCTATATAACATCCAGCTAAAGACTAGCAAGGGGGTGCTCTTTCTGCAGCCTTCTGATGTCTATGTCAGAAGCTTTCTCTATCCCTTTTATGCTTTAATAAAACTTTATTACACTGAAGCTCTGAGTGATCAAGCTTCGTCTCTGGCCTCAGATTGAATTCTTCTCCTCCAGAGGCCAAGAATCCTGGTGTCTTTCATGTTTCAGCAACAACCTTTCACGTCCATCCATCCATCCATCATCCATCCATCCACCCATCCATCATCCATCCATCCATCCACCCCCTCCCCTATCCCATAGCCACCACAAACCCACTTTCATTCTTTGTGGATGTACCTGTTTGGGACATTTCCTATAAATGGAATCACGTGCTGTGTGTCCTCCTGTGTCTGCTTCTCTCACGGAGTATCATGTGTTCAAGGTCCATCCACATTGTAGCCTGTGTTAGAGCTTTGCTCCTTTTCATGGCTGAGTCATACTCCACTGTGTGGATGGACCCCACTGTGTGTATCTGTTTGATTGCTTATTGATGGTCATTTGGGTGGTTTCCCCCTTTTGGCTGTTGGAAACTGGGCTGCTGTGAACATGTGTGCACAAGTGTTTGGGTTTAGCCACAAGAGTGGAATTGCTGGGTCATGTGGTGACTCCAAGTTTGATATTTTGAGGAACTGCCAGACTCTTTTCCAAAATGGCAGCACCATTTCACATTCCCACCAGTGCTGTTTGAAGGTTGAAACTTCTCTCCTTATTGTTGTCTGACTAACACAGGCACAAATCTGTATCTGTAATCAGTAATCCACAGGGATTATCAGCTTCCTTCCTTTTGCATACACACAGAAATCTCTATTTCTGACCTATACCCAGAAATATGTGTCTCTAAGAGACACTCCACAAGGATTATCTCCTTCCTTCCTTCCTCATATACAGAGAAAATTGCATGTGAGATAGATAATCCCCAAAGACCTGACGCTCAGCACCTTGCTCAACCTTCTGCAATAAACTCTATGGCAAAAGAATCTGAAAAAGGACAAATACACTCCATGGATACGTCCTGCCTGAACCAGGTGGCTGTACCCTGGCAGCAAACCAACTATACTGCAAGGTAGCATCAGCAATATGTTGAAGAAAAGGAAAGAAGAGCGGTGCCTACTCTTTTATCTCCAGCCTCCCTAATGTGGGATGCTATCCTATCCCTGGAGGCTGAGCAGCCTTCGGTCCCACTGCTGGACTGGGGAGGGGTCCACCCAGCTTGGCACGGTGCCCTTCGGTTAACCCTTTTTAAAGACCTATTGTCTGCTGTGTTCTGGCTGGGACCAGAGTCTCGAGTGGGACCAAGGGCTGGAGGACCTTCCGGGCAATAGACACCTAGCCACCACGTCTCCTGGTGCTGAGGTTCCCAACTCAAGCCTCCTTCCTGAGAGTGCTGCCTCCTGGCACCTCAGCACCCTCAGCAGGACGCTGTGGCCCTGCATAGGACAGAAGAACGGAGAGTTGTGAAGCTTTAGTGGGAAGAAGTACTGAGCCACCAGACCTTAAGTGTTTGGTCAGGCACAGTCCACTCCAATTCATATCCAGGAAGCCAACTTTCCCTAGACTCTCCTTACTGGAGGGTCCAGAGGCGGGCGTGAGAAACGGCTGCCCCCTTGTGGACATTTCCTGTAACTTCAACTCGACCGCCAGTGCTCACTGCTGCTGCTGCTAACTCACCTCAGTAGTGTCCGACTCTGTGCGACCCCAGAGACGGCAGCCCACCAGACTGCCCCGTCCCTGGGATTCTCCAGGCAAGAACACTGGAGTGGGTTGCCATTTCCTTCTCCAGTGCATGAAAGTGAAAAGTGAAAGTGAAGTCGCTCAGTCGTGTCCGACTCCTAGCGACCCCATGGACTGCAGCCTACCAGGCTCCTCCGTCCATGGGATTTTCCAGGCAAGAGTACTGGAGTGGGGTGCCATTGCTGGCACCTCCAATTCAGAAAGCCTGGCGGGCTGTTCACGACAGCTATCCTCAAGAAATGTCCTGGGGCAAGTACTGCCGAAATAAATTCCAAACACAACCAACTTTCTAGAAGCCACTTGCCACAGGTAAATTTTCCTCCCACGATTTGAGGGGGGAAAAACCCCAAACACCAAATCACCATAGAAGACGGTCAGCATCTGTAATTACCTCAGGAATGACAATCAAAAAAGACAATAAGGACTCAATCCCCACCAGTCAGAAGGGCCACCATCAAAAATCTACAAACAATAGATACAGGATAGCAGCTGGAAGGGAGGGAATGCCCCTCCTCTGTCTTGGGAAGGGACAATAGCAACACCCACAGTGACTGTCTCCAAATGCCAGAAAAAAAAATTATCTAGAGGGCTAACCCTAGGATCTGCACCCATATTTTCAGACAGGAAATACAGAAGATTAGATTTTCGTATATAGATATATACATCCGTATTTTCATATAGAAAATATAACAAATTTTATTTTCAAATAGGAAATATAAAAAATCAATTTTTACATATGGAAATATGCACCCATACTTTCTTACAGGAAATCTAGGAAATTCTATTTTCATATATGGAAATATGCACCCATATTTCCATAAATGAAATCTAGAAAGTTCTATTTTCATGTATGGAATATCCATTCATATTTTCATATACGAAATAAAGAAAAGATTAAAATAATGCCATTTTCAGCATCATGAACCTTGAGATTATCATGAAGGCGAAGTAAGTCAGAAACACAAATACCATGTGAGAAAATGTATATGTGGAACGTGAAATATGACACAAATAAAATTATCTGTGAAACAGAAACACTCACAGATACAGAGAACTAATGGTTACCAGTGGGGAGAGGGAGGTGGGAGGGCCAATACAGGGCTAGGGGACTAGGAGACACAAACCACTGAATATAAAATAAATAAGTTACAAGCATACAGCAGAGGGAAATACAGGCATTATTTTGTAATACCTTTAAATTGAGTATAGTCAGTAAAAACATTGAATGAGCATTTTGTACACTGAAAACAAATATAGTACTGTAAATTAACTGTACTTCATTAAAAAATAGTTGAAGGCTAGCTATAAATACAAAAAATAATCAACAGAAAGAAATTAGCAAAATAAAAATGGGAAATTTTTAAAAATAAAAGATGCTATCAAGAAACTAACTTTGATGAGATTTTTAAAAATCACATGAAGTAGATTTACTCTTTTAATTTTTGCTTCCTGAAGAACTAATTAGTCAAGCCAATAAATCTAACTACAGGATAAATATGTTTTTTTTTTTAAGTTGAGTTGCTTTTGTCAGCGTTCTCTGATAAAAGATTTTAGCATTATTTTTGATGCCTACATTTTTATTTCATTTCACAATTCTCTAAAATAGAAGTCACTTAGAAATCTTACTATTTCAAATTGAGACTTTTGTATGTATATATTGAGATGTAAGACAGTGTACTTGAGTTAGAACAATTATCTCAAGTCTTTAAAAGCATTACTCAAAAGGCACAATGATTTTTCTGTGGTTCCTGGACTGATTTACTAAATCAGAAGCTTTAGAACTGCTCATACACTCATATATGAACCATGGAAAATTATATTTTCATATATGAACTATACACCCATATTTTATTCTCATATATGAAATATAGGAAATTTTATGTATACATGAGATATGGGACATCTTATTTATATATATGAAATATGCCCCCATATGTTTATACATGAAACATAGGAAATTCTATTTTCATAAATGGCAATATGCCCCATTATATTCATACAGGAAGTATAAGAAATTCTATTTTCATATATGGCAATATGCCCCTATATTTTCACAAGTGAAATATGGGAAATTCTATTTTCCCATATGAAATATGCCACCATATTTTCATACAGGAAATATAGAAAATTCCATATTTCACAGAAGGAGATCTTCCCTGTTATTTCCATATGTGAAATATATAATATTCCATATTTCATAGATGCAAATCTGCCCCCTATTTCCATATGTGAAATAAAATATTAAAATAATGCCATTTTCAGCAACATGAACCTACAGATTCTCATACTAAGTGAAGAAAGTCAGAAAGCAAAGACAAGCACCGTATGACATCACTTGTATGTGGAGTCCAAAATATGACATAAACGAACTTATCTGTGAAACAGAAACAGACTCACAGATACAGAGATCCAGTGATTACCAGTGGGGAGAGGGAGGAGGCAGGGGTGAGACAGAGGACTGAGAGATGCAAACCACCATGTGTAAAATAAGCAAGCTACAAGGACATGGTAAACAGCTGCGGGGAAATACAGCCATCATTTTGTAAAACCATTTGTCATTGTTGTTCAGTTGCTCGGGCGTGTCCAGCTCTTGGCAACTCCATGGACTGCAGCACACCAGGCTTCCCTGTCCTTCACTGTCTCCTCAAGTTTGCTCAGACTTGTCCATTGAGTTGATGATGCCATCCAACCATCTCATCCTCTGTCTCCCCTTTCTCCTCCTGCCCTCAATCTTCCCAGCATCAGGGGCTTTTCCAGTGAGTCAACTCTTCGCATCCCGTGGCAAAAGTATTGGAGCTTCAGTCCTTCAGTCCTTCAGCATCAGTCCCTCCAATGAATATGCAGGACTGATTTCCTTTAGGATGGATTGGTTTGATCTCCTTATTGTCCAAGGGACACCCTACAGTCTTCTCCAACACCACAATTCGAAAGCATCTTGGGCACTCAGCCTTCCTTATGGTTCAACTGTCATATGTGTACACGACTAGTGGGAAAACCATAGCTCGACGAGATGGACTTTGTCAGCAAAGTGATGTCTCTACTTTTAAACATGCCACATACATACACAAATATGTATGTGATTTTGGTGAGAGGGTCCGTGCAACCAGGTCTTTTTAGGTGACTGCTATTTGAGAGGAACAGATACCTTAGTTAATGGGATTAGTGCTTTTCTAAGTATGGGAAGATGCAAGTCCCTGAGTTCATAAATATTTCTCCTGTCATATTTAATTGAGGGCTGGTTCTTCCAGGTCTCCCAGAGAGCAAAGCACCTCATCCTGACCTTCACTCTGATTTCCCTCCAGGATGGATACTAGGTCAGCAACAACCGTGGCTAATGACTTGATTCTTGTTGACCTGGGTGGTGGGCAACATTCTTTATTACATAATCCTGTCCATTCTAGTTTTATTTTCCATAAAATTTGGGAGGCATCTTTGACCAATTTGTCTCAAGAGTTAAGAATTTCACTGATAGACCACTCAAATGCTGTTACTCACCCAGTCCTAGAAACAGTAGCAAGCTCCTCTGGGCCACTTGCCTTACGAGTCCCTCAGCCTCCGGGAAATGGTTCCCTCCTGTTGCTTCTTCCCATGTCTAGAGTCACACTGTTATAATCATGGGTCTTAAAGACTATCCATCAGGGCAATTGTTGCAAGTCACTTGGTCATCATTATTTTTATCATAGACTCTGTTAAACATTTGGTAATACAAGAAAAATTCATATAAAAGTAAAATAGGCAGAACACAAGCAATAGAATTTGTGGTATTAATAAAGTCATAAGTAAGCATTGTTATCTCCTAAGGAGTTACATGGCTGCACCAGAAGAAGAAAAATTCATCTTTATGGTATTTCTGCCCTTAGGGAAGATTAGTTAACATGTAACATGGATGCACAATCACACTAGAGGTGAGGGAGGAGGCCAAACAGGCAGAGAATACATTTATCTTTTTCTTGTCTTCCTAAAAATATGGAAATTACTACATCACTTCTTAATACTGTTCTGCCATGGGAACGCCTCCTGGGAGCCCTCCCCAACTATGCAACCTGCCCCTGGGTGAGGATCACACAATTCATCCCAGAACAGGAGTGAGGGGCAGCAGAGGGGGGCCTTCCCCTCCCCTCCCCTCCCCCACAGCTCTGCTTGCCAGGCCCCTCTGGCCCTGGTGATGCCAGGATGCTGGGCTCTGGGGCTCTGTGGCTGAGAGTACACACACACACACACACACACACACTCAGCATGTACAAAGACACACACACACACACACACACACCTTTAAAAGGAGGCACCCGGGAGCTGGCAGGGCCCCTTTAAGAGCTAGGGGACCAGATGCTGGGCATTACTGTGGGGCCCACCTCTTCTTTCCTAACACTGGGCCATTCTCTAGGATTTGGCCGGGGTGGTAAATGGTGGGCTGGAGGGGTGGAGACAGGGGAATAGAGACTCAGGGAGGGTTTCCTTGAGAGGGTTGTTTGCTTGTGTGAGGAGGAAGTCTGCTTGGCAGCTTTGAGCTCCAGGCAAATTTGGGGTAATTAGGATCTGTGGATTTCATATGTTTTCTTTTATCTTGTATGTGCTGGTTGTGTCTGACTCTTTGCAGCCCCAGGGACTGTAGCCCACCACGCCCCTCTGTCCATGAAATTCTCCAGGCAAGAATACTGGAGAGGGTTGCTGTTCCCTTCTCCAAAGGATCTGCCTGACCCAGGGATCAAACCCAGGGCTCCTGCATTGGAGGCAGATTCCTTACTCTCTGAGCTAAAGGTTTAAAAGCTAACATTATAGATGTGGTACAAGGGACACCACCTCTGGACAACGCTTCTCTCAGTGATTGACTGCAGGGGCTGATGGGTACCAGGAGTTCCAAGAATTTTTTAAAATGATGCACATTTACATGGATCTCATTATTTTTGAGTCACAAAGAAACAGGACGCAGCATCAGAAAGCAGCTGGCACACAGAAACACACGTGTGTGCTGCACACATTCAACAAATGCAGTTTCCTTGACTGGCAGCAGCAATCCCCATCCTGTTCAAACCATGCCAGAAAAAGTAAAATGAAAGGAACCTTCTCCCTTAAGAATATGGCCACCCAGTGACTTGTGCTCTTCTAATCAGAAAAGAAATCCAGCTAACATCAGCTTTAAGGCTGCAGTGGCCATGCTCTTCTCCCGGCAGAGGCAAGACCTGCTGTTTTGATCACTGAGGCAGGAGGGCCACATTGCTTCCCCTCACAAATACTGCAGACAGGTGTCTTCAAGACCCTGGGTTTCTCTGCCAGCTCCTACTTTGATTCCTCAGAGAGTAGTTGGGATGGAAGGGTATCTACCTCTGGCTTCCACTAAGATGCCCTCGAGGCAGTGGGTGTTCAGTGAGCCTGCAAAAATTCTGGAGCCAATCTCAGGTGGGGCTGGAACACCTGGAGCACCAAGTTGGGCCCAGGGACCCAGGGTCTCTGCTTTAATCCTCTTGCTGCTGGAAATTATGGACCTCCAGAGATTTATTTTTTAACTTAAAGGAAAGGTGGAGTGGACACCTCCGTCCACTGGGAGAAAGAGGGTCCAATCCCTATCCAGCCTGCCCCCCAACCTCACTGCCCCATACTCACCCACATCAACTAAGGCATTGCCAGGGGACAGACACGCTTTGCAGTGAGGCCCCTCTGGAGGCCCAGGGTGTGAACAGCTGCACAGAGGGCCGTGTGCTGTGGAGTCAGCACCTTAGGAGGTGGGAGGGGGTGGTGGGCAGAGAAGGAAGGAGTCTCAGGTCCTGATGGATCAGAAGAAGGAAAATGGAGAGAGGTGGTCAGGACACAAGAGATAAGAAAACTAAGAAAGATCAGAAAAGGGACAAAGAGTAGAAAATGTAGGAAAGATGGAACAGCAAGTTCAGTTCAGTTCAGTTGCTCAGTCATGTCCAACTCTTTGTGACCCCATGGACTGCAGCACTCCAGGCTTCCCTGTCCATCATCAACTCTCGGAGTTTACCCAAACTCATGTCCATTGAATCGGTGATGCCATCCAACTATCTCATCCTCTGTTGTCCCCTTCTCCTCCTGCCTTCAATCTTTCCCAGCATCAGGATCTCTTCAAATGAGTCAGCTCTTCGCATCAGGTGGCCAAAGTATTGGAGTTTCAGCGTCAACATCAGTCCTTCCAATGAACACCCAGGACTGATCTCCTAAAGGATGGACTGGTTGGATCTCCTTGCTGTCCAAGGGACTCTCAAGAGTCTTCTCCAACACCACAGTTCAAAAGCACCAATTCTTTGGCACTCAGCTTTCTTTATAGTCCAACTCTCACATCCATACATGACTACTGGAAAAACCATAGCCTTGCCTAGATGGACCTTTGTTGGCAAAGTAATGTCTCTGCTTTTTAATATGCTGTCTAGGTTGGTTATAACTTTCCTTCCAAGGAGTAAGCATCTTTTAATTTCAAGAGAAAGAGGCAGAAGAGAATGTGGGAAACCACACAAGACAGGAAGGAGTCAGAGAAGAAGGAGGGAAGGAAACAGAAAAGAGAGTGAGCTGAATGGGGAAGGATGTGAGGAGGGAGAGAGGGAGCCAGGAAGACGACATCAGAGAGGGCAGAGCTCAGTAATGAAATTTCTGTTAAGAAGAGGAATCGAGACTTGTGGGCAGAACGTTACCCTACAAAAACCAAGGCCATGTATGCGCTGTCAGCCATGTAAGTTAGCAAATTCATGGCTGTCAGGATGGCCACAGCCAATCGTTGGTCCCAGACACACAGTGTGGGGGGAAGGTCACTGCTGCAAGTCATATCATTGGACCTTAGAGGCTGGCCCCCAAAATTCTCATCAAACTGGTAGAGCGGCCAGAGGACCGCAGCGGTGGTGTAGAGGAGGATGGAGAGCACTGTCTGCCCCACCAGGAAACCAGGGTAGGGAATGGACAGCCTTCTGTCGTTGTCACTGTCACACCCGTTGATAAAGAAGTTCACGGCCCCCAGGATGAAGCAGATTGAGTACACGACCACACACCAAATCAGGGCCGGCTGGTGCTGGTACAAGTCAATGTTAGTGATGAAGCCGCAGATGACACAGGCCACGACATTTTCCAGCCTCCTGATCACACCTTGAAAGGTGGGCACAAAGCAGTATATATTGCCAGGCCGGGCACACACCCAGGCCACTTCCAAGGCATAAAGCACAGAAGCCACGGCTGAGAAGGCAGTGGCGGTGATGGCGTGATTTTGGGCGGAACCCTGAGGCAAGTACTGGATGTAGGTGATGCCGAAGATAATGGAGGCTGAGAGGCAGATGAAGGTAAAGTAAAAGGCGTAGGCATGGAGAAAACCATCCCAGTAGTGGGGGATGCGGGGACCGGAATATACATAACTCAGTTAGGAGGATGAGGAGGGATGCAGAGAAGCAGAAGCACCAGATGAAGATGCACCAGTTACCTATGCCCACCCGCAGAGTGTCCTCAACGGCCACCAGCGAGAAGGGCACGCAGGTGGAGAGCAGCTGCCCCAGGCGGAGGAAATAGCCCACGATGGTCACAGAGTCCAGGCCTGAGAACAAGCTCATGGTGCTGTGATGGTGGTGCACGTCTGTGTCACCGATACGGCTGTGGTCTTCACTGAGGGAGAAAGTCCAGCTCTGGAGGCGGATTAAGTCAGACGCCTGGAAAAGGCTCAGGGGGCCTGTGATGACTGAGGCTCAGGATATGTGGAGTTTGAACCAGTGACTCAGACCCCTGATAACAGCACAGCTGCTCTAGTTTTTTTTCCCCACCCATCACCCTTGGCCTTGTCAGACTTGTCTTATCCCGAGGCCCCCAGCTGGGTTGGGTCTGGTCTCAAATGATGAACATTTTGGATCTTCCTATGTGCCGTTATCTACAGACACACAGAATAGTGTGGTCTCTATCTACACCCCCAAACCTTTAAGTTTCTGAAACTGGAAAAGAAATTAAAACAAACAAACAAAAACCTTGTTTCGTAAGAAATTTGATCTGAACAGACATGAGACCATTTGTGGTTTATATTTATTTCACTTAGTGTAAATGTTCAAGAGTTCAGTTGTAGAAATACTAAGATGTTTTATTAAAAGGTGCTTCCAGGCCCCTTTGAGTATTATGGCATGTAGGGAGATGCACCAGGTTATGTGATTAAAGCTAAAAAATATTGAGTCCTGGAGTAGATCTGACCCGGGGATTTCAGAAAAGGGATTATGGATAGTACTCCATAATCACTCCATTCTCCGTATGAGAAGACTGACTCTTGGGGAATCCGGTGCCTTCCTTAAAGTGGCATGGCTAGGAACTGGGAATCCCAGATAAAAGTATCAACTGTGGGTTTCAGTGGTTTGCTCTACAGCCCAAATGTCAGCAGGGGCCCTGTGGGTGGGAGTTCTGGGATCCAGGACCCACCTTCAGGCCACGGCCTCCTTCCACAGCAAACTGAAGACACACGTGTCCTGGCCTCTCCTCCCTGCAGCATCACTAGAAGGAGCTGCCATCTGAGGGACACAGCCCCACCCGGAGGAGGGCAGCTCCAGGGGTGAACAGGGAGGAGCCATGGGGTGAGAGCAAGGCCGTGGGGACAAGATGACATGGGAAGTAGGGACTGCTTTGAATCCTTTTCCCAACTTTTCCTTAGCATGTGACTCTTCCCCATTGGGGAAGGGAGACCCCAACCCAGCATGACTCAAGGTGGGATGTCATGAGGGAACCTCAGAATAATTAGCATAACGTTTGGCTCTTAAGCTCCAAAACTGCCATCTAGGTGTAGGTCAGGAATGATCTAGAAGTTGTCTTACCTGAGTGAGGATTTTCCTGGTCTGGGAGACTGGTTAGCAGCTTCCAAGCTGGGAAGAAGGGATTGGAAATAAACAAGGATGCTGTTCATTCCCCACGGAGGAGGGGCCTGGACTGGAAGTGAGAGGAGAACAGGGGCCTAAGGGGTTTCAGGGCTGTGACAGGGACACATGGCCAGAGTAGCAGGGACCATGGAGACCATGGAATTGCCCAGGTCACTTGCCCAAGACAGTCCCACCAGCCAGGGCTGCAGTCCTGCTCACACAGGGGCTCCTCCAGGGTCCAGTGTGTCGGGAGTGTGAGGCCCCTCCCAGCCCGCCCCCTCCACAGGGACACCTGCCCTGTTTCCAAGGGACTATTTGCTGAGAGGCCCCCAGGGCTGAAGGGCCAGCACCCTGAGCCCCAGCCAGCTTCCTGCCATCAGGAGATTATTATATCACCTTTGCTGATAATAAACCCTGGAAAGAGAAACACAGAGCAAACCTGAGAACCTGCCTGGACTCACAAAGCTCCTTCAGCCCCAATTGCCAGTGGAGCCCTGGTACCTGCTGGCCTCCCAGTGGGCACTGCCGGGGTAGGGAAGGGGCACTGGGGTGAGGGAGGCTGGGGAGGTTATGTTTTTTGTACCCCAGTTTTTTTCTCACTAACCTCCAGGAACTCATCCTTCAATTTCAGTTAAGACTAAATGACAACTTTGGATTCATTTAATGGCACAGAGGGAGAGCTGGAAGGGGAAGGAGAGGCATGGGGTTCCTGCTGTGTGACCCTGGATAAGGCCTGTGCCTCTCTGGGCCTCTGTTCCCCTACCTGGAAAGCAGCAGGTTTCTCTGAGTCTCCCAGCAGCCCCTCCTCCACTTTAATCTGTGAGCCTGAACATGGTGCCCCAGTCAGAGCACAGTCTGAATGTGGCTGAGCCCTGCCTGCCCAGCAGCCAGGCGTGCAGACTGGAAGTCAGTGAGCTGGGAAGGTCAAGACCAGGACAGAGGAAGGAGGAGGAGGTGTCAGAAGGGCAGAGAAGGTGGAGGGGAGATGAACACTCAGAGTGACAAGGAGGCTGTGGGGCCTGGAGGGGATGCTTCATAGACGGATGACCTTGGGCAAGCTTATTTATCAGAGCCTCAATTTCCCCATCTGTGCAATGGTCTTAATATTGACTTCATATAAATTAAATGTATAAAAGCATGTGAAGGGCTCATCAGAGGGCCTGGAACATAAGCACACTCAATCCATGCCCGCTACCTGTCCCCCTGCCCCTCACAGAAGACCCAGAAGGCCCTGGCCCCACTCTGGACATCAGCACATGCAAGCTTGATTTATTGCAGATCAGGGGCTGCAAACCAGTTTATACTGGAGGTGGCCCAAAGGTATGCTTGGTTTCCCTATACAGTGTGTTCTAGAACAGATCATATAGAATTGGTGTTATTTTTTTCTTAAGTGTTTGTTATCTACTCAATATTTTAATTTCAGTGAAAATCTGCATTTCCGGCTTTCTTTGACTCCTCAGGAGATCTGGTGTCACTGGGCTGTGTGCCCTTAGGGAGCAGTGGGGGTGTGTGCCTGAAGCTGAGCACTTACTCAGCCCTTTATATTGTTCCTCATGCTCATCTTTGCTTAGTATTTTCTGTATTTTTCTCATTCTCATGTCTGATTGATATAAAGCAGGACTATGATCATCTCCCATGTCCTGGTTTACCCTCTTGGGCATGGCCAGGCTTCCTGCCTGCTCACAGGAGCATCTACTCCTCCAACATTCAGGGAGCATCGATGTCCTCAACCTCGTGTACAGCCTTCAACACATTTCAAATGCTCTGAAATCATATGTAGACACGTGTACACAGACATGCACACATGTTTGTAGGGCATATCTATAACCTTTCTTCCTGTTTTATAAACACAAGACCTTATCATGCACGTGGCATCTTGCTTTTCCACCACCCCCGACAGAGGCAGCTGCCTCTGTCCTCTCCAGTAGCCCTCGTCCTCTCCATCCCCTTTATTTATTTCCTTCCCTCCTGGCTCCTGGGGGCGTTTGGACCCTTCTCTAGATCAGTGGACCCTCCCCTGTGAGTCTCAGACACTGGGGACACAGGATATGACCAGGGGTCTTGGGATCCATGTGGCTACCATGCTCTAGGGCAGGAGGTAGGCAAGCATTTCTGGAAAATTTTCTGGAAATTTATCTTGGTTTTGTAACAAATTCGTAGTGTATAGTAGTTATAGACTACCATAAGCTTAGTACCTTAAAACAACAGTAACTTGTTCTCTCACAGTTCTAGAGGTCAGAAGTGTGAAGCAAGGGGTCAGCAGGGCTGTGCTGTCTCTGATGCCCCAGGGGACGGTCTGTCCTTTCCCCCTCTAGCTTCTGGAGACCCCTTAGCTTGTGGTTACTTAACTCCCTCTCTGTCTCCACCTTCCCGTGCTCATCTTCTCTCAACTACATGTATGTGAATCTCTCTGTCCTTTCTCTTATAGACACCAGTTACTGGACTGTGGTCCCACCCTCTGTCCAGGACAATTTCCACACTGGAATCCTTAACTAAATATGTCAGCAGAGACCCTACTTCCAAATAAGGCCACATTCTGAGGTTCTGAGTAGACATGACTTTTTTGGAGGACACTCTTCAATTCATATGCTCCTCGCTCCCATCTTCCTGTCCTTTATTCATGGTGACTTTTTCTAATGTGATTAATTGTATCAACTGTATTTATTTGCTGTCTCTTTCAGATTGGTGTCTGTTCAGTGGAGTTCTTGGGACTCACAGTGGGTTGAGCCCTCGTGTACTTTGTCATTAAACTGTGAGCCCCCTTTTACAAGACCCCCCTTTACCTGGGAGGATCCTGCCGCCTGGGTTGGGAGCTTCACCCAGAAGAACTGCACTTGCTCAGAATCCTTCTGGCCAATCACCTGTTGGGCACAAATTGAGTTAATTTCCCAGGTTGGAGTTTTTAGAGCTCAAGGATCAAGAATATTTTGGCCCAAACCCACAAGAAGAGAAGACTTGAGATTTCTATTTCTCCTGTAGTGACTTAAAAAAAAAAAAAAAACAATCCCAACTCCTGTGAAGGTGGACGTCAGCCTTATCCTTTCCTCTAGCTGAAGGCCATGGTTTTGCTTGTCTACCCTTACTCCGACCCTGTAGGCCACATGGCCCTGGCTTTAGGGAAGTGTCTCAGCTCCAACTCATAGTACATCAGTTCAGTTCAGTTCAGTTCAGTCACTCAGTTGTGTCCGACTCTTTACAACTCATGGACTGCAGCACACCAAGCTTCTCTGTCCATCACCAACTCCCAGAGTTTACTCAAACTCATGTCCACTGAGTTGGTGACGCCATCCAACCATCTCATCCTCTGTTGTCCCCCTTGTCTTCCCACCTTCGATCTTTCCCAGCATCAGGGTCTTTTCAAATGAGTCACTTCTTCTCATCAGGTGGCTAAAGTATTGGAGTTTCAGCTTCAGCATCAGTCCTTCCAATGAATATTCAGGACTGATCTCCTTTAGGATGGACTGGTTGGATCTCCTTGCCGCCCAAGGAACTATCAAGAGTCTTTTCCAACACCACAGTTCAAAAGCATCAATTCTTCAGCGCTCAGCTTTCTTTATAGTCCAACTCTCACACCCATACATGACCACAGAAAAAACCATAGCCTTGACCATATGGACCTTTGTCAGCAAAGTGATGTCTCTGCTTTTTAATATGCTGTCTAGGTTTGTCATAGATTTCCTTCCAAGGAGTAAGCAGCTTTTAAGTTCATGGTTGCAGTCACCATCTGCAGGGATTTTGGAGCCCAAGAAGATAAAATCTGTTGTTGTTTGGCCATTGATGAGTGGTGATTTTAATAGTGACTCAAACCAAGAAGATACAAGAGGTGCTCCCAGAAGAGGATATAGCCTTCACAAGACCTAGAAAGCTTTTTTTCAAAAGTAGTCTGAAAAAGTAAAGGGCTTTCACGGTTTAGGCAGATACCTATATCTCACAGGTGAAGGTGACCAAGGGCACTTATGGGCTAGGAGTGTTGACACAGCCAGACCAAAAAAGTCTCCTTAAAATTCTAATCTATTTGACTGGCTGCCATGTGCTCCTTCTGGATGGTAGAGACTCTTAAAATATAGGAAACTCTTAAAATACAGGGGGAAAAAAGCCTCAGAAGATCAGTTATGTTTACGTATCAAAGATGCAGGAAGAGAAATGCAAGATCCTTCTAAAGGGCTTTTGATCCTTTAGGGTCAGAATTCTAAAAAGATATTTTATCAAGCTGGTTCTTCTTGCTGCACATGCAAAACTAATTAATTTTGCAAAGTCCAGTGAACACCAATTTGGCCATTTTGGGGTGATGTTTCCTTTAATTTCCAATTAAGCAAGACCTTGTAGATATAATTCTGTAGGCACTTCTCTGTGTCTTTCATCTGAAAATAACCCATTGTGATGAAAAAAATTAATTGACAGAAAGTCTAAGAAACAAGTGGAAACTTTTATTTGGGCCAGTCTGGGAATTATAACCTAGGAGACAGTCTTTCAGAACACTCTGCGAATGTTCTACCCAGGAGGTCAAAGCACAGTTATACTTTTGGGACAAACGGTTATCCATCAAGCGAGGTATTACTGACACTTAACATGATCCAGATCAGCTCAACAAAGTGTGTGGTGGTCATTGTGGCCCCTTAGGAGAAGAAAGTTTATCTCCTAAGAAGCTGTGATCCTTGATATGATAAAGAAGGAATGTTATCTACTTAGGAGGCGTGGTTAATGCAGATGCATAATACCCAATAAGGGGAGGGAGGAGGCCCAAACAGGGAAAGGAAAATTTTATATTTAATCTTTTCTCCTCTTGCCATTAAAATATGGATTTCATTTCATTTCACTCAGTGTGTTTCCACTGAGCAAAATCTTCCTAGTGTCTTTCTCCTGAGAATAGCCCAGGTACTGCTTCTTGAACTAAGTGCCGAGGAAAACCTACCCCTCCAGGGAAGAGTTTAATAGCACCAAATCAAACTTTGCATAATCACGTAATAACAGGAGATCCAATAACCTCCCCCATATTCATCTGGACGCTCTGAGGAGGCAGATGGGCACAAAAGGTACCCAACATCCAGTGCCTTGTAGAGTTAGGAGAAGTCTGCTCTGGGTTCCTCCTTCATCAGTCACCAAAACTGCTGACTGAAGGGAAATGAAAAAACAAGAAACCTCACAATCTAAGTTGTGAGTTATGTTCTATTGGGAGACTATAGCTTGGGAGACACCTCACAGATCATGCTGCAGAACTGTTCCAAAGAGGTGAGAGGGGGCCAGGATACATGGGAGTTTTTGCTGGAAAAAAAAAAAAGGAAACGTGTGGTCAAACATCAAAGGATTATCACTAATCACAAAAAGAGACATCTCAAGCTTTAGTGTTTTTCTCGGGACCAGAAGGTGCAGGAGTCTGAGCGCATTAGTATCACTCCTTTCTTATGCATCGTAATGATCTAAAGCCAGTGCCATCTTTCTCCATCGTGAATTCCCCTCGGGCTGCCCCCAGTGGGGGCTACTGCAGTGGCTGAAGGCTTGATGGCCAGCAGCGTTCATGGTTTACAGAAATGATTCACAATATTTTTTTGTCCACAGGCCTATAGACAGTGGGTTTTAGAAAGTCAGTAAAAATTCCAGAGCCAATCTCAGGTAGGACGGAGCCCCAAGGAGGGCCTAGGGATCCAAGTCTCTGCATTAGCACTCCTGCCTAAGGGAAATTATTGATCTCCAGAGCTTTATTTTTTTTAACTTAAAGGCAAGGTGCAGTGTACCACCCCCTCCATGAGGACGAAGTGAGGCCTGATCCTTAGCTACCAATCACACCCCAAATCCACCCTACACGCTAACTAAGGCACCCCCAGGGGGACAGACACACTTTGGCAATGAGGCCCCTGCAGAGGCCCAGGGTGTGAACAGCTGCACAGAGGGCTTGTGCTGTGGAGTCAGCACCTTAGGAGGCAGGAGGGGGCGGTGGGCAGAGAAGGAAGGGGTCTCAGGTCCTGATGGATCAGAAGGAAAATGAGGAGAGGTGGTCAGGACACAGGAGATGAGAAAACCAAGGATGACCAGAAAGGGGGCAAAAAGTAAAAAATGTAGAAAAGATGAGAGAAGCAAGAGAAAGAGGCAAAACAGAATGTGGAAAACCAAAGAAAACAGGAGGGAGACAGAGCAGAAGAGGGGAAGGGAACAGAAAGGAGAGTGAGATAAATGGGGAAGGATGTGAGGAGAGAGAGAGGGAGCCAGGAAGAGGATGTCAGAGCTTGGTAAAGATACCTCCTGTGAGCAGAGGTGATCAGGAGTCCCCGGGCTGGTCCTCAGTCCCTACAGAAACCTGGCGAGCCCAGTACACCAGGTCGGCCACGTAAATCAGTAGGTTGATGGCTGTCAGGATGGCCACAGCCAGTCGCTGGTCCCAGACGCATACATAGTTGGTAAGTCTATGTTGACAGCTCACATCCCTGGACCTCTCGGGCTGCCCACCAAACTTTTCATCAAATTGGTAGAGTGGCCAGAGGACCAGAGCACCGATGTAGAGAAGGACAGACAGCAGGCTCAGCACCAGATGGAACACGGAGGAGGAGATGGGCAGCCGGTTCTCACAGTTAGCCAGGTTCAACAGGATGGTCACGATCCCCAGGATGAAGCAGATGGAGTACACGGCCACGCACGACACCAGCAATGGGTGGTCCATGTACAGGGAGGGATTGCTGATGAAGGGTAAGATGACACAGGCCACCAGTGTCTCTAGCATCTTGAGGAGGAATGGCAAGCTGCCTGTATAGCCAGTGAAATCACCTGTCTGGGGCCAGCCCAAGATCCAGATTGCTTCGGTGGCATAAGACACAGTAGAAATGAAGCAGAACGCAGTAGCAGCGATGGCATGGTCCCAGGAGGGGGTGTAAAACAAAAACTGGACATAGGTAGCGGGGTAAATGATGGAGACCAAGAGGCAGAAGAGGGCGAGGTAGCAGGCATGGCAGAGGAGAAAGTCCCCCCAGGAGAAGGGGAAGCAGTAATGAAGTGCCAGTGATTCGATTATGAGGATGATGAAGGTCACCACGAAGCAGAAGCACAAGATAACAAAGGACCAGGTACTTGTGGGCACCGTCCAGCTGTCCAGGCTGCCCACTAGTGAGATGGCCACGCAGGTGGAGAGCAGCTGCAGTGTTCGCAGGAAGTAGCCCATGATGGCCCAGAAGTCCAGGCCTCAGGATGATTACATGGAGGTCACGATGGTCATGCAGGTCACCTTCACCTTCAGTATGAGAGTGGTCATGGCTGAGGACCCGCCAGAGAAAGATCCAGCTTCAGAGGCGGATTAAGTCAGTTGCCAGGGAAAGGCTCAGGGCCCTGTGACGGCTGAGGCTCGGGATCTGTGGAGTTGGAACCAATGGCTCAGACACTCGAGTAACAGCACAGCCGCTCCAGAAGAGTTCTCACCACCCATCAGCCTTGGCCTTGTCAGGAGACTTGTCTTATCCCAAAACTCCCAGCTGGGTTGGGTCTGGCTTCAAACCATGAACATATTTTTGCCCTTTAAACTGTGTCATTATCTACAGGAACACAGAGTAGGATGGGCTTTATCTGACATCCCAAGCCTTTCAGGCTCTGAAAATTAAAGTATTAAATAATTCATTTGGTAAAAGCATTTGACCTAAATATACATGAGACAATTAATGATCTTTATTTATTTCACTTGGGGTTTCCCCCGTAGCTCAAGGGTAAAGAATCTGCCTGCAATGCAGGAGCCTCAGGAAACGCAGATTCGATCCCGGGGTTGGGAAGATCCCCTGGAGGAGAGCATGGCAACCCACTCCAGTATTCTTGCCTGGAGAATCCTATGGACAGAGGAGCCTGGGCGGCTATAGTCCATAGCATCACAAAGAAGCGAACACGACTGAAGCAACTTAGCAAGCATGCATGCATTTATTTCACTTAGTGTGAAAGTTCAATTTAGGCAGTTGCACAAATACTAATGTGTTTAATTGCAAAGAGCTTTCAGTGTTATGTCATATACAGTGGATGCACCAGGTTATCTGTCTAGTGCTAAAAATCTCTGAATTCTGGAGCATATCTCAACTCTGACTCCAGAATTGAGACTGTAGAAAAGAGACTATAGATTATACTGCTAACCCCATTTTACAAATGAGAAAACTAAGGCTGGAGGACTCAAGTGACTTCCCTGAGGTTAAAAGCTGAGGAGTGGGAACCCAGATAGCAATGCCAAAGCTGTGGTTTGAGCACTTCACTCTACAGCCCACGTGTCAGCAGGGCCCGTGGGTGGGAGGCCAGGACCAAGCCTCAGGGCTCTGCGACCCAGGACATGCCTTCAGGGCCACAGCCTCCTTCCACAGCAAACTAAGACACAGTGTCCCGGCCTGTCCTCCCTGCAGCATCACTAGAAGGAGCTGCCATCTGAGGGGACGCAGCCCCACCTGTAGGAGGGCAGCCTCAGGGGTGAACAGGGAGGATCCCTGGGGTGAGAGCAAGGCCGTGGGGACATGAGATCACGTGGGAAGTAGGGACTGCTGTGAATCCCCTCCCTCAATTTTGCCTTCACTTGTGACTCTTCCCTATTGGGGAGGGGAGCCCCCCAACCCAGCATGACTCCAAAGTGGAACGTCTTTGAAGAAACACAGAATAAATTAACATAATGTCTGACTCTTAAACTGCAAAACTGCCATCCGGATGAGAGTCTGGAAAGATCTAGAAGTAGTCCTACCTGAGTGAGCATTCTCCTGGCCTGGGAGACTGCTTAGCAGCTTCCAAGCTGGGAAGAAGGGATTAGAAATGAACAAGGATGCTGTGTCTGATTCTGATGGGGGGCCTTTCAGGACATCCCAGGGACAGGGTGGGGATTGACAGATGATTGGCCCTCTTTTAAAGGCAGAAGCTGAAAGAGGAGGCCCCTGCAGGACCCCTAAGAGGTGAGAGCCTTGAGGTTGCACCTGGGACTGGGGTGGGGGTAGGGGGCAGAGTGGAGATGACTGGGGGGCCAGTGGCCCTGACGCAGCCCAGTAACGGTCTTCTGACCCAGAAGAGATGCAGGCATGGAGCCAACCTTCCCCATGGAGGAGGGACCTGGACTGGAACTGAGAGAGGAGAACAGGGGCCTGAAGGGGTTTCAGGGCTGTGACAGGGACACGTGGCCAGAGTGGCAGGGACCCTGGAGACCACGGAATTGCCCAGGTCACCTGCCCAAGACAGGGCTGCAGTCCTGCCTCACACGGGGGCTCCTCTAGGGTCCAGTGTGTCGGGGGAGTGGGGGCCCTCCCAGCCCGCCCCCTCCTCAGGGACAGCTGCCCTGTTTCCAAGGGACTATTTGCTGAGATGCCCCCAGGGCTGAAGGGCCAGCACCCTGATCCCCAGCAGCTTCCTGCCATAGTGATGGTGATGGTCAGACACTATCAACAGAGGTAAAACTTTGCTTGTTTTACAGCCAAAGTCTTATGAATAGTTAAACACAGCTCCAGAGTTTGATGGACTGTTTTTATCTGTATTGATCTGTTTGATCAGTCCAAAAAATGGACTGTGTGGATCTGCCTGTTTTTGTCTGTTTCTATCTTAGTTCTTTCTCTAGAAATATATGACCAGTGACCTGTAGAATAATGACCCACTGATCTGGACAATGTAAGGACCCACTCAAGTTTAAAAGCCAGAAAGGTGTCTCGTGGTTAATGTAAAGTCTCTAAAAATAGAAGCACAGAGCACCTCCAGCAATGCAGCCTACAGCCTGCATCCCTTTCCTGTTTCCCGCCTTGTATAAATTCCGGCTCAACCTTGGAGTGCTGCGAGCTGGTTCTTTTGCACAGTGGTCTGCCTTCTCCCCCGGTTGCATCTTCCTTAAAATAAAGCTACTTTTCTTTTACTCAACACTTGTTTCTCAATACTGAGTTCTTATTCTGAGCTGGGTGACAATGTTGGCCATCCAGGCAGCAGTCATGTCCCTGGGGCTCCGGACCCTCCCCCTCCTCCGGGGGCGACAAGGGTGGTGCCTCTGAGAAGGTCGAGGTGCCAGTTGCTCCCAGCGAGGATCTACAGGGATGTGCCAGTAGCTGCCAAATGTGTTAGTTTCCGAACTTGCCCTGTCCCTCCCGAGTCCTTCTGTTGCAGGAAGGGGGACCCCTTCCAGGGCCCGAAACTGGGCTCTTGTGTAACACTTGGAAATGAATTGTCTGAGGAGACACATGCGCTGACAAAGCAAGAGATTTTATTGGGAAAGGGCACCCGGGTGGAGAGCAGGAGGGTAAGGGAACCCAGAACTGCTCTGTCACATGGCTCGCTGTCTCGGGTTTTAGGGTGATGGGATTAGTTTCCGGGTGGTCTTTAGCCAATCATTCTGACTCAGAGTCCTTCCTGGTGGTGCCTTGTTCAGGCAAGACGGATGCCAGAGAGAAGTATTCTGGGAGGTGGTCGGACAGGTGGTGCCTCCTTTTGACCTTTCCCGAACTCTTCTGGTTGATGGAGGCTTATTAGTTCCCTGTTCCTTACCAGGACTTCCTGTCGTAAAACAACTCATGGAAATGGTTACTATGGTGCCTGGCCAGGGTGGGTAGTGCCTGGCCAGGGTGGGCGGTTTCAGTCAGCGTGCTTCCCCTAACACTTCCTCACAGCCTGCTTTCACTTTCTGTTGAGAGAAGGAAACTGGCCTCTGAAGGAGCTGCGGAGCTGTTGACTGAGTGAGTAGAGGGGTGTGTACCTTGGAAGCCCCCTTCCCACCTGTTTGGGAATATTCTTTGCCCTTTGGAACTTTGGGGTCAATTTGGACAGAACAGGAGTGGGACCTGGCTTTTCTGTGACTCTGTACCAGTCTCTACCCAAGAGGAATTTGCATGTTTGTTTGTAATCTGTTCCAGGGGAGTGGGTGAAGTGAAGATGGGGCCTACATCCATCCAGTGGACTTCTAGACTTTGTAGAAGTCCACTGGACACTTCCTGGCAGGTTGGCAAAACTAGAGCTATGACCTTGTTTTAAAAAAGTCTTTTTTTTAATTGCAATACAGACTGGCCCAGTTTGCTTTCGATTCTGAAGAATGGTGGCCCCTGAATGGGTCTCTAAATTCCTCCACTATTTGGACTTAGAACTAATTTGTCAAAGATCTGGTAAGTGGGAGGGAACTCCATGTGCAGGCCTTCCTGTTACTCCATAGTAACAGTAACAGGGCACTGAAAGGCAAAATTCTTCCAACAAGGACACTAAATTAAAGGCAAAAGGGAAACTAAACTGTGAAAAGCCTGCCCCCTTTACAGACGAGTCTTTGCAGGCGAGGGAGTGAAAAGAGGGGATCAGCTTCTTATGGATCTGAATTTCCCCCACCTCTGTGGTTCTTATCCTAATGCTCCAGGCAGGGGCTGCCTAGGTCTGCGCCCCCTTCCCCCAGTCTCTGGACGGAAGAAGACTTCTATTGTTCTAACACCAGGGGAGTTCTAACCTGGGGCACCCCCCACCCCACCCCCTGCCCAGCATGAGAAAAAAAGGATCTGAAATAGTTTCTTCCTTTAAGACCTGACAGGACACTCGGTTTGGTCAGGGTGTGTCCACTACAGGGGGAGGGGGAGGGAGAGGGTAGATTTCCAACAAGACAGTTCTCTGCAGGAGGTCTGAGTGCGAGAGGACAGCCAGTTGGCCATCATTGGATTTTGTTTTCCACCTCAAACCTACTAAACCATAAAAACACCAGTCCTCCGTACACAGGCGATCCAGGAAAAATGGTAGAAACGTTCATTAGTATTTTTTCCGACCCCGCCCCCGGTTGTAGGCTGATGCACAGACATGGGCGATGATCGGCTTCACAGTGGGGGTGCAGCACCTTGTTCCCGACACTGGTGTCTCAATGTTTGGCTTCCTGAGGGATAAGCAGACAAGCCCGAGTTGGGTAACATGGCTAAGGGGCTTCCAGAAGCTAAAAGAGGCAAAGAGGGACCCTTCCCTGGGGCATCAGAGACAGAGCAGCCCTGCTGACACCTTGTTTCAAAACTCTGACCTCCAGAACTGTGAGAGAATACACTGCTGTTTTAAGCCATCAGGCTTGTGATGATTTGCTGCAGTAGCCCTAGATATTCAAGATGAATTTCCAGAAATGAAAAATAAATTCTTTGTCATATTTTTTTTTTTTTAAGTTTTCAGAAAAGCTTGCTGACCTCCTACTCTAGAGCATGGTGGTCATGTGGATCCCAGGACCCCTGGTCATATCCTGTGTCCCCCCGTGTCTGAGACTCACAGGGGAGGGTCAACTGATCTAGAGAAGGCAGGTCAGTCCAAACACCCGCAGGAGCCAGGAGGGAAGGAAATAAGTAAAGGGGATGGAGAGGACTAGGGCCCCTGGAAAGGACCAGCTGCACCTCAAAAGGGTGGTGAAAAAGCAAGATGCCGTGTGCATGACACGGTCTCATGTGTATAAAACTGAAAAAGATATACAGATATGCCTTATAAACTTGTATGCATATATGTACACACATGTCCAAATGTGATGTCAGAGCATGTGAAATGCGCTGAAGGCTGTACATGAGGTTGAGGACATGGATGCTCCCTGAATGGAGGGGCAGATGCTTCTGTGAGCAGGCAGGAAGCCTGGCCACACCCAAGAGGGGAAACAGGCACATGGGAGATGATCATAGTCCTAATTTTTGTCAGTTCAGTTATACATGAGAAAAAGAAAATATAGAAAATTAAACGGAGAATGAAAACAATATAAAGGAGACAGCAGCTGCTCAGCTCCAGTGACCCCCTTTTTAGGGAATGCAGCCCAGTGAAACTGGATCTCCTGAGGCTTGAAAAGGAGCTGGAAATCTGGATTTTCATGTGAAATTGGAGCACTGTGCAGCTACCAAACACTTGAGGAAAAAAATAATGTTGATTCTCTACCATCGCTTTCTGAAGGGAAACCAAACACATCCCTGGACCACCTCCAGTCCAAGCTGGTTTGCAGCCCCTGATCTGCAGCAAATCAAGCTGCATATGCTGATGTCCAGAGTGGGGCCAGGGCCTTCTGGGTCCTTTGTGAGGGGGAGGGGGACAGGTAAATGGCATGGGTTGAGTGTGCCATGCACCAGGGCTCTGATAAGCCCTTCACATGCTTCCATACATTTAATTAATGTAAAGTAGATACTAAAGTCCCCTGCACAGACGGCGAAACTAAGGCTCTGGTGAGTAACTTGCCCAGGTTCATCCAGCTCTGAGGGATCTCCCACAATCTCTCCCCTCTACCTTCTTTGCCCTTCTGGCACCTCCTCCTCCTTCCTCTGTCCTGACCATGACCTTCCTGGTTCCCTGTCTTCCAGTCCACACGTCTGGCTGCTGGGCAGGCAAGGCTCAGCCACATCCAGGCTGTACTCCGACGGGGGCACCATGTCCAGGATCACAGATTAGAGTGGAGGAGGGGCTGCTGGGGAGACTCAGGCAAAGCTGCTGATTTCCAGGTCGGGGAACTGAGGCCCAGAGAGGGCACAGGCCTGACCCAGGGTCACACAGCAAGAACCTCATCCTCTCCTTCCCCAAGCCCTCCCTCTGTGACATGAGAAGGATCCAAAGTTGTCATTTAGTCTTAGGTGGAATCTCAGGGTGAGTTCAGGTAATTAAGCCAGGATCAAACTGGGGTACAGAGAGCATGACACCCCCAGCATTCCTCACGCCAGTGCCCCTCCCCACCCTTGGCAGTGCCCACTGGGAGGCCAGCAGGCTCCAGGGCTCCACTGGTGATTGGGGCTCAAGGAGCTTTGTGAGTCCAGGAAGGTTCTCAGGCTTTGTTTTGTGTTTCTCTTTCTAGCCTCAGCTTGTCCCGGGGTTTATTATCAGCAAAGTGACAAGGCCCCTGATGGCAGGAAGCTGGCTGGGGCTCAGGGTGCTGGCCCTTCTGCCCTGGGGGCCTCTCAGCAAATAGTCCCTTGGAAACAGGGCAGCTGTCCCTGAGGAGGGGGCGGGCTGGGAGAGGCACACTCCCCCAACACTGGACCCTGGAGGAGCCCCTGTGTGAGCAGGACTGCAGCCCTGGCTGGCGGGACTGTCTTGGGCAGGTGACCTGGGCAATTCCGTGGTCTCCAGGGTCCCTGCCACTCTGGCCATGTGTCCCTGTCACAGCCCTGAAACCCCTTCAGGTCCCTGTTCTGTCTCAGTTCCGGGCCAGGCCCCTCCTCCATGGGAAGGTTGGCTCCATGCCTGCATCCCTTCTGGGTCAGAAGACCCCTACTGGGCTGCCTCAGCGCCACTGGGACCCTGGGGTCCCCCCAGTCATCTCCACTCTGCCCCCCGCACCCCCCTCCCCCCAAGTCCCAGGAGCATTCTCAGGGCTGGCCCCTCCCAGGGGTCCTGCAGGGGCCTCCTCTTTCAGCTCCTGCCCTTAAAAGGGGGTGATCATCCATCCATCCTCACCCCCTCCCTGAGATGCCCTGGAAGACTCCCCATCAGCATCAGACACAGCATCCTTGTTCATTTCCAATCCCTTCTTCCCTGCTTGGAAGCTGCTAACCAGTCTCCCAGGCCAGGAAAACCCACACAGGTAGGACTACTCCTAGATCTTTCCAGACTGGCGCATGGATGGCTGCTTTGGAGCTTATGAGCCAAACATTATGTTAATTTGTTCAGTGATTTCTCCAAGACACTCGTCCTTGGAGTCACGCTGGGTTGAGATATCCCCTCCCCAGTGGGGAAGAGTCACAGGTTGAGACAAAAATGGGTGGAGGGGATTCACAACAGTCCCTACTTCCCATGTCATTCTGTTCCCACGGCCTTGCTCTTACCTCATGGCTCCTCCCTGTTCACCCCTGAAACTGCCCTTCTGTGGTTGAAGCTGTGTCCCCTCAGATGGCAGCTCCTTCTAGTGATGCTGCAGGGAGGACAGGCCGGGACACATCCTCCAAAAGACTACAATCCATAGTCTTTTTTCTGAAATCCCTTTGGGACAGATATGCTTCTGAATTCAGAAACTTTCTGCTTCCGACTAGTAACACGGTACATCTACTCTATGTGACATCACACCCCACTGGTGTCTAAAAACAATTTGTGATCAAACACATTCATTTTGGCAGCTGTACTTTTGAACATTCACTTTCATTGAAATAAACAAAAATTGTTAATTGTCTCAGGTCTGTTCAGGTCAAAATTTGCTACCAAACTATTTTTTTTTTAATTCTTTTTCAATTTTGAGAATCATGAAGGTTTGTGATTGTAGAAAAGGAGAAGCATACTCTATATTCCTTTAAATAATGGTATCTAACACAAAGAAGGCGATGGCACCCCACTCCTGTATTCTTGCCTGGAAAATCCCATGGATGGAGGAGCCTGGTAGGCTGCAGTCCATGGGGTTGCTTAGAGTCAGACACAACTGAGCGACTTCACTTTCACTTTTCACTTTCATGCATTGGAGAAGGAAATGGCAACCCACTCCAGTATTCTTGCCTGGAGAATCCCAGGGACAGGGAAGCCTGGTGGGCTGTCGTCTATGGGGTCGCACAGAGCCGGACACGACTGAAGCGATTTAGAAGCAGTAGCAGCAGCACAAAGAGATAAAAATATATACACAGTTTTGATGCCACCCTCAGTCTAGCTGTGAGTTTAGGATAAAACAAGTCTCCTGAAAAAGCCACCAGTGATGTGTGGGGAGAATCATTCTGGAGTGGCTATGCTGTTACCCAAGTGTCTTGAGTCATTGATTCTAATTCTACAGGTCCTGAGCCTCAGCCTTCACAGGGCCCTGGGTCGTTTCCAGGCATCTGACTCAATCCATCTCCGGATCTGGATCTTTCTCTGGTGGATCTTCAGTGAGGACCACTGCCACAACCAGTGACCGTGACCTGTCTGACCATCACAGCACCATGGCCACCAGGTCCACATCCACAGACCAGGACTACTTGGCCTTGGTGTGGTTCTGCTTCCGCCTGCTGCAGTTGTTCTCCAGCTGTATGGCCTTCTGGCTGGTGACTTCTGGCTTTCGGAAGAGGGGCTACGGGGACGTAAATATCTGGGCCATGCTCATCTGGTTCCTCTCTTTGCCCATAAGCCTCATCATAGTCATAGTTGAATTATGTTATATCCAGTCCCACTTTCATTTCTCGTACCACATGCCCCTCACAGATGCCTGCTTCGCCGCCCACGTCTATCTCTCACTACTCGTCGTCCAGTCTATCCGGAGACACCGGTTTTTGCCTTATGAACCTTTCATAGACCGCGTCAACGCTGCCCTATCATTCACCTACATTACGTGCTTCCTTTATGGTGTAGAACTGTCTTGCACGTGGAACTGCGACAAGCTCAAAGACCTCACCTGCGCTGTGTACACCACACAGGGCGTGCTGAAGGTGCTGGAGATGTTTGTGGCCTGTGTCATCTTCACCTTCATCTGCAACACCTCCCGGCACCCAAAGGAGCCAGCTCACGAGTGGTGTCTGGCCATCTATTGGATCTGCTTTATCCAGGCAGTTGTGGCCACGCTGCTGAACCTGGGCAGCTGGGAGTACAGGCTGCCCATCCAGCTGACCCTGCTCTCCGTCCTCCTCTACTCCACTGCTTTGGTTCTCTGGTGGCTCTACCCAGTAGATGAGGAGATTGAGGGCAAGCCCAAGGGATTCTGGGTCTTGTACATGTTGAGGCTCACCGACCGCTGGAGCCGCTGGAGCCGCAGGGACCATCGACAGGCTGTGGTCATCCTGACAGCCATCAACCTGCTGATTTATGTGGCCGACCTGGTGATCTCAGCCCGCTAGGTTTTGTCAAGGACTGAGGATCAGCCCTCTTGTCAATGGAGGTTTCTATACTGAGCTCTGATGTCATCTTCCTGGCTCCCCTTCTCACATTCTTTCCCGTTCATCTCTCTCTCTTTTCTGTTTCCTTCTCTCCATATGCTCTTTGTCCTGTTTTATGTGTTTGCTCACACCCTGTTTTGTCTTTCTCTTGCTTCTCTCATCTTTTCTACATTTTCTGCTTTTGCCCCTTTTCTGATCATCCTTGGTCTCCTATGTCCTGACCTCCTCTCCCCATTTTCCTGCTGATCCATCAAGATCAGATTTCTTCCTTCTCTGCCCACCACCGCCTCCCACCTCCTAAGGTGCTGACTTCACAGCACACACCTCACTATGTGGCTGTTCACACGCTGGACATCCAGAGGGGCCTCGTTGCCAAAGCAAGTCTGTACCCCTGGCAGTGCCTTAGTTGGTGTGTGTGTGTGAGTTTAGGGGTGGCATGGGTAACTAGGCTGCTGCTGCTGCCGCTAAGTCGCTTTAGTCGTGTCCGACTCTGTGCAACCCCATAGACGGCAGCCCACCAGGCTCCCCTGTCCCTGGGATTCTCCAGGCAAGAACACTGGAGTGAGTTGCCATTTCCTTCTCCAATGCATGAAAGTGAAAAGTGGAAGTGAAGTCTTGCAGTCGTGTACGACTCTTTGCGACCCCATGGACTGCAGCCTACCAGGCTCCTCCGTCCATGGGATTTTCCAAGCAAGAGTACTGGAGTGGGGTGCCATTGCCTTCTCCGGGGTAACTAGGCATTGGGCCTCAATTATCTGAGTGGAAGGCGGGTGTACAGTGTGCCCTCCCTTCAATTAAAAAAAAAAAGTCTCAAGAGGTTAACTATTTCCAGCGGGCAGAAGTCTTAAAACAGAGACCCTGGATTCCAGGGCCCCACCTGATGTTCAGCCCCTTTGAGATTGGCTCCAGAATTTTTGCAGGCTCACTAAACACCTGCTGCCTAGAGGGTATCTTAGAGGAAGCCAGGGGTGAATGCCTTCCATCCCAACTACTCTATAGGGAATAAAAAAAGAAGCTGGTGAAGAACCCCAGGATCTTGAAGACACCTGTTTGCAGCGTTGGTGAGGGGCAGCGATGTGGCCCTCCTGCCCCAGCGTTCAAAACAGCACCCTAGTGTCACCAGGGCTAGAGGTGCCAGGAAAGTGGAGGTCTGAGGGAGGCGCAGGGGAAGGCCCCCCACTGCTGCCACTCTCTCCTGGACTGGGGTGAAGCACAGGGGCAGGTGGGGTGGAGCAGGGGGCATTCCCAGGAGGTAGTCTCCATGGCAGGCAAATCTTAAGAAGCATTGAAATAAAATTAACATTTTAATGAAAGACAAGAGAAATTTAAACATAAACTTTTGGTTAAATACTGCAGAGATCACATGAAATAAGCACTGAAAAGTGTCCACTGGATGTGACCATTTGAAAGTCATTGACAGCCTTGCTTAGAGCTTTTTTATGAAGTTCTCAGGACAAAAGCCAGTGCATTGGAGACAGAGAAAGAGAACGAAAGACGGTAAATATAGGTTTCTCCTGGGGCAGCTAGTGTCTGTAAGGGGAAAGAGAGGGTCACAGTTGGAGAGGAGCCAAGGGTCAAGGGAACCTAGATGATAAGTTTGCAAAAGGTCATTTACTATTGCTTGACTTCAACCCAAAGGAACATCCAAATACTGACACAAGGCCCAAAGGGGAAAATACTTTTTAATGCCCAGAGCATGATAAAATGTGAATCACGGTGACAGTGTATGACATCATTTAGGTAAATAGGAGATATGTTAACTTGTTATCAAACAGTCTGAATGGTCCAACTGTTTTGGAGTCAGAACAGGAAATAAAGAGAAAGAGGGTAAAGGTTATTAATGTTAAGAAACTTGTGATTATCACTTCAGAGTTACTTACTTCATGAACCCAATTCTTCTGTACAGTATATTGGACAGTAGATGCATGCAGCTATTTAATTTTTTTTAATCATATCCTTTTGTTTTATTTATTTATTTTAGCCAAGCCATGCAGCATGTGGGATCTTAGTTCCCCAAATGGGAACTGAACCTGTGCCCCCTGCAGTGGAAGTGCAGAGTCTTAACTACCAAGGAAGTCCCCTAATTTTTAACTAAATAAAATTAAATAGATTGAAACATGCAAGTCCTCAGTCCTACCAGCCACATTTCAAGCACCATATACCTACATGTTGTTAGAGGCTACTGTATTGAACAAGACAGGTATAGAATATTTCTATCATTGCAGAAAGTTCTACTGGGGACTTCCCTGGTGGTCCAGTGGTTAAGAATCTACCTTGCAATGCAGGGAATGTGGGTTCAATCCCTGGTTGGGGAAGTAAGATTCCACATGTCTCAAAACAACTAAGCCTGCATGCCATAACTAGCGAGCCCACGTGCATCAGCTAGAGACTCCATGCACCACAGCCAAAGATCCCAAGTGATGCAATGAAGACCTGATGAGGCCAAATAAATGAATAAATACATATTTTAAAAAGTTCTGCTGACTGCTCTGCTTCATATATTCCAAGGCCGTATAGTTAGATGCATATATGTTTGGGCTTGTTATGTCTTCTTGTTTACTTTCTCAATTCAAAAACTATCTCCTTGTCCCTTGTGATGTTTATTACCCCAAATTCTGTTTCTCAGAATTTAAATTTGCAATCTGGGCTTTAGTTAATGAATTTACATTTACCTAAAATATCTTTTTCCACATTGTTTCCTTGCCACACTTGAACTTTACACAATCTACATGGATATTTCAGTGTTTTTGCTAATCGAGGTGATAAGGGAATAACAGAAAATAAGGTTTTGACACAAAATTGGCCTACCGACTTTCCTGAAACAGTCCACTAAAAATTCATACAGGTTGATTCAGGTCAGTTTCATTTTTATCTAGCAATTTCTTTTCTGCTCTTGTTAATTTCTTATTGAATTTCTCATTGAATTTCTCCTTGGGAAATAGTCTAAAAATACCTATTTCCTTAAAAACAATCAGTCCCTCTGGTAGGCTGGAAAAATATTTCTTGGAGAGATAACCTTGTCAACTCCTGTATCCTGTGAATGTTATTTATTTGGAGGAAAAAAAAAGATCTTTGCAGATGTGACTAAATTAAAGTGAGCAGAGAAGGGAGGAGGAGGCCAATATTGGGGTGGGTGGTGGGGCAGAAGGAAATGGGGTCAGGTTCCACATAAGGGGAAAGTATTGAAGAAACTGGGGCCTTGTAACCTGGACAGTCAAGAACTCAGGGTTGAGATGGAGACATGAGGATGAGGTGAAGATGGGTGACAGGTCACCATGTGGAAGTGACACTGGATTTATCCTGGCTGGAAACTTCAGTGGGGAAAGCCTTGTGTGTATAAACCAGGGACTCAACCCTCCGAGCAGTGCTTTCCAGACTACGACTCCTCTGTCCTTGGGCACGTCCAGGCCAGGGTCCATGGCCCAGGTGAAAGGAGTCAGGTGGCAGGGGGGAGGTGGGCTAGGGTTCAGGGCTCAACCTGGTGTCCTGTGATCCAGACATAGCCCCAAACCTGTTCCCATGGGTCAGCGTTTCTTCACAGACACCATCAGCTGGGCTGAGAGGCACCTGTGCAGTGCAGCCTGCATTCTCAGTCCTGACAAGCATCAGTCTGGGGTCACTCACTTGTTCCTGGGTCAACCGCTTAGGCATTGGGGGTGGTGAGCCTTGGAGCAGAGGTCCTGACCACACTCATCATCCTCCCCATTTCTAGGTTCACACGCAGCCCCCTCGGGGCAGGAGGGGACGCACAATGTCTTCCCACAGGCTCAGGTGAGAGCACATCCCAGCCAGGACTGCCATGCCAGATGCACTCCCCTCCCACCCCACACACACACTGGAGACTCCCCACAGGCTGTTCCTTCTTCCTCTCCTCCCGCTGCCATCCTGCTGGGTCTATCCCGGTCTCCAGGGACTGGTTCCTACCACCCAGGACGGCAGAGTCACTCATGGAGCCTCCTGCCCTGCAGCAGACTGTCCCCAGGATGTCGAAGGCTTGAGAAGGGCACAAGGGCAGGTGTTCTGTGAGCTGAGATGAAGGACAACATGGGGACACACACCCTCCCCCTGGCCCAGGACAGGATGGCAGAAGCAACGGAGCAGAGAGAAGGTGGGAGGTGGATGGTGAGAAGAGGGGCTGGGGAACTAATCTGGAGAAGCAGAGTAGGGCAGCTAAAGGGCTTGGGAAGAAACCACCGAAAGGCGAAGGGTGTTGAGAAGCACAGCTCTCACTTCTCCCTGTTGCCTGGGGTGGACCCTGACCTGCTCTTTTCAGAACTGAGAGCAGAAGAGCAGGAGGAAGTGACCTCCATGCGGATGCCTGAACAGGCTAGAGCAGAGTTCAGCATGAGCCCAGTTCTTTCCATGGTGGCTACGGAGTCGGGACTATTGTCCCCATTTCACAAAGGAGACGACTGAGGCAGGAGTTGCCCAGATATGAGTAGAGCCATAGGTGACAGCAGGGCTCCTGGGTTGTCCCAGGTCTGCTCTCTGAGGAGTTGCTCCCAGTGGTCTGCTGGGGAGGACAGAGCAGGGGCTCAGGAGCCAGGCTGGGGTCACTGGAGGACTGTGAAAGATGACATGTGTGAAGCATGGAGCCCAGAACCAGTCACAAAGCAGCCCCTCAACAAACATCACCTCCCATGCCTCCTTCTATCACAGCCTCAGTGAGAAAACCCAGCATTTGCAGCATCAACCCCAGGTGTGTGGGGGCCCAGCTAGGTCAGGGGTCCAGAGGGGCAGCAGGGGTGGCTCTGCCTTTATTAGGAACAGGGGTGATGGTGCTGTTTATGGGTCCCCACCACCCCCAGCCTGGTGCTGGGCACCCTGCCTATGGGGGACCTCAGCCCCCTCCTCAGCCCTTTGATGGACAGGACCTGAGCTCACAGAGGTAGACACGGAGTCAGGTGGGCTGACTGGGGTCTCTCTAGAGCATCAGCCTGTGCTTCTCACCTGGTTCAGTGGTACAAATAGCAGGCATTGCTGTTGTAAAGCAGCACCCCCTCCCCGCCCCCCAACCCCCTGAGTGAAAAACACGGTAGTTTGGTGTCATGAAACTGTTAGTTGCTTAGTTGTGTCTGACTCATTGCGACCCCATAGACTGTAGTCTGCCAGGAGGCATGGCAATCCTCTCCACTATTCTTGCCTGGAGAATTCCATAGACACAGGAGCCTGGCACAGGTTTCATGTTTGAGAAGTGCTGCCTACATCAGGCTACTGTGCTGTGCAGCCACGGATGAGCCACTGGCCTAAGGGCTGAGCACCTCCAAGGGGACAACAGCAATGCCTGCCATTTGTACCACTGAACCAGGTGACGTAGGTGGTACCACCTGGGAACCAGGTCTGGGAGAGTGGGGATGTGTAGCCTGACCTCTCAGGGTTCTCTCCTGCTCTGGCTCTAGGGTTTAGGGTCATGAACTCGGTTGTTGTTATTATTATTATTTTAATGAACTTTGGAAGCTGTTGGGTTCGGTGGGGCTGCCTGTCTGGCTGTGAGTGGCCACCAAGGGAGAGCCCTTGGTGATAGGTTGCTGCTGAACCATGAAAAGACGCTGGGATTCTTGGCCTCCAGAGGAGAAGAATTCAATCCGGGGCCAGAGATGAGGCTTAATAGCTCAGAGCTTTTGTGTAATAAAGTTTTATTAAAGTATAAAAGAGATAGAGAAAGCTTCTGACATACATATCAGAAGGGGGCAGAAAGAGTACCCCCCCTGATAATTTTTAGCTGGATGTTATATAGTCACTAAGCTAAGTCACTTCAGTCGTGTCCGACTCTGTGCAACCCCATAGACGGCAGCCCACCAGGCTCCCCCGTCCCTGGGATTCTCCAGGCAAGAACACTGGAGTGGGTTGCCATTTCCTTCTCCAATGAATGAAAGTGAAAGTAAAGTCTCTCAGTCGTGTCCAACTCTTAGCTACCCCATGGACTGCAGCCTACTAGGCTCCTCCATCTATGGGATTTTCCAGGCAAGAGTACTGGAGTGGGGTGCCATTGAGCAGTCTGTTAAGAAAGAATGGAATGTCTTAAAACTCAGAGAATGGCACCAGGCCCCTCATCCATAAGATGTATTTGGGGGTGTATTTGCTGTGGCCTGGCCTGGAGGGTGACCCCAGGCTCCCTGACTCCTAGCCCCTAGTTCCTTCCAGGGCTTCAGGCTTCCTCAAAAGGACAGGAACCAGGATTCCCAAAGGAAAACTTTTCCCGAAGGAAATTAACTCAACCTCCTGCTTTGGCTCTGGGGTTTGGATGTCCCCAGGGGAGGGAAAAGCTAGGGAAGCCTCCTTACCTCCCAGGTAGGTGCTGAGGTGAGCGAGTGTCAGGACCCAGAGGGTAGCATGTGCCGTGGCACCAGCCCCATCTCAAGCTCCACGCCTCCTGCACAGCCCGCTCTCAGTGGAGGAAGCATGGTCACAGGGGAGGCACAGGGGCTTCCATCTCCACATCTGAGTTTCCAAGACTGGTAAGTCCAGGGGCCCCGGGAAGAGGGGGGCTGGGAGGGACCAGGGGTCTCTGGCACCCCTCCCCCCTCTAGCAGATGAGGAAACTGACTCAGCAGCAGTGAGTGCCCTCCTCAGGGGGATGGAGCAGGTTTATGCAGAATGAGGGTGGATGGGGCAGAATCCCAGCCTGGAGGATGCTGCTACCACACTTGTCACAAGCAGTGTGGGGCTGTGGACAGACAGCCGGCCTGGGGACAGGGCACCTGGTCCTGACTCTGACTCTGCCACACACAGGGTGACTCTGGACACATTCTGCCCCTCCCCGGGGTCCAGCTGCTCCTCCCCTATGACGAGAGGGTTGAACTAAGCAGAGGACCTTTACACTCTCATTTGAGCTCCACAGTGAGGGGACTGGACCAGCCTTGGAACTGTGACAAATGACGCTAAACCCCCCAGCAGGGGGGATGGAGCAGCTGCCCTCAAGAACCATGAGGCTTGGACAGTGAGCCCCTCAGGTGAGCCCACCCTGGGCAGTTCTTTTACTAAAGCAGAGAGGCACCTTCATCTTCCGGGAAGTGAGGTCCCAGGGTTGTTTTCAATTTGATTTAGGAAAATAGAAGAATGTGAAAATCCTGTACCTAGACTTACAGGGGTAAATGTGCACTTGCTTTTCTCAATGAAAAAAAATTAATCACTAGTCAATCTAAGAAAGAAACCAAAAACTTTATTCAAGCCAACCTGTCAACTATAACCCAGGTCCTAGTTTTTCAGTAAACTGAGAACTGTTCTGAAGACATAAGGCAGGAGATTAGTATGTATGTGATTTGGGGGAAGGGGAACATACAAACAAGCACACGGCTTGGAAGAGGCTTACTGCTCTTCCCAAGGAAAAATACTTTAGCTAAAGGCGTTCATGCTTTTCTAAGTATGAGAAGATGCAAGAACAGAGTTCATAAAAATTTCTCCTAAAAAACTATCACTATCTGAGGGCAGGTTCTCCCAGTTTTCCCAGAGCACAAAATGCCTCATCCTGAGTTTCCCCCCTGAATTCCTTCCAGGATCGACTATAGGTCGGTGACCACAGTGGCTAATGACTTGATTCTTGTACAGCTGGTGATGGGCGACATTCTTTACTGCACAATTCCCTTCCTTTTGACCTTAATTTCAAACAAGATTTGGGAGGCTTTTTTGGCCAATTTGTCCCAGGGTTCTAGGAATGCTCATTCCAAAATCAACCCAGGATTTTGTTGTTAGGCCACTGAATGCGCTGTTACTCACCCACTCCTGGTAACAGTAGCCAAATCCTCTGGAGCACCTGCCTTACTAGTGTGTCAGCTCCAGGAAACGGCTCCCTCTTGTTGCCTCTTTCCTTTCTGTATCCAGAGTCACACTATTACAATCATGGATCTTAAAGAACTTTGCATCACATCAGTCATTTCAAGTCACTTGGTCATCATGATTGTTTATTATAGGCTCAATCACTCATTTGTTAATGCAAGAAACAAGAGTCTTATAAAATAGGCAGGATAAGTAACACAGCTAATGACATTAATAAGGTCCTAAATAAGTAAGTAGTAGTACCTTCTAAGGAGTTACATGCATGCACCAGAGAAACTCAACTTTACGTTTGAGTAGGTATTTCTGCCCTTGATAAGGGCTGGTTAACACATAATACAGATGCACAAAGCATACTAGAATGGAGGGAAGAGGCCGAAAAAGACAGAGAAAATTTTTATTTTTAAATTTTTCTTATCTTGCTTTAAAATACAATTTTTATTTCAGTCCTTAGGATTTCGCCGTGATGTAGACGGCCTCCTGGGAGCCCTCCCCCTGCACCCCACCTGCCTCTGGGTGAAGATCACACGCTTCATCCCAGTACAGGAATGAGGGGCAGCAGAGGGGGGTCTTTCCCCTCCCCTCCCCAACAGCTCTGCTTTTGTGGCTCCTCTGGCCCTGGTGACTCTAGGAGGCTGAGCTCGAGGCTTTGTGATTGAGGACAGGAGATTGAGGGGCCTTCACAGCCACCGGTTACTGTAAAGGGCTGTGGTCTCAATGCAGGGAAGCACATGGTCACACACACATGTATACACACATACCTGCACTGAGCATACACACAGGCACACACCTCTCTGGAGAGGCATCCAAGTGCTGTCATGGCCCCTTTAAAGGTTAGAGGAAAAGATGCTGGCACTGGGGTGGAGCCCAACCTCTTGTGTCACAGGCTGGGCCACACCCCCAGGCTCTGGTCCAGTTGTGGATGGGAGTCAGGGGGAGGGGCTCCCAGAGACCTAGCTTTGGTGAGGGTGGGAATTGGCTAGGACCTTCAGAGCTCTAGACAAGTTGGGCGCAATTAGACTATGTGGATTTGGTTCTGGAGTTTTTTGTCTTTGTCTTTTTCTTTCACTTTTATGAGGTTGAAAAGCTACATTATGAATGTGGAAGAAGGGACAATGCTATTCTCAATGACTGACAGCAGAGGCTGATGGGAACCAAAAGCTCTGGGAATAAAAAAAAAATTGTATGCATTTTATAGATCACATTATGCTGGAGTCCCAGAGAATCAGGAAGCAGCAGCAGAAAGCAACCAGCACACAGAAACACACATGTAGCCTTCCCCGGTGGCACAGTGGATAGAGTACACCTGCCACGCAGGGCACACCCCTGGTCTGGGAATATCCCACATGCAGCAGAGTGACTAAACCTGTGTGCCACAACTACTGGAACCTGTGTGCACTAGAGTCAGTGCTCTGCAACTAGAGAAAGCCCACTCACAACAGTGAAGTCTCAGCACAGCGAAAACTCAATCAATCAATAATTTTTTAAAAAATTCTTTATAAAAAAAAAAAAAGAACTGTGTGTCACTGCACACTCAAGCAATGCAGTTCTTTTGATGATGGGAACAGCAACTCCCTCCCCTCTCCAAACAACCTGCCCAAGAAAATTTGAAAAGAAGCTTCCCCTTTAAGAACAGAGTCACCCAGTAATTTTTGCCCTCCCAATCAGAAAAGAGACGAGAACAGAAAAAAAAAAAAAAAAAAGCAGGCTAACATCACTTTAAGGCTGGTGGGCCCATGCTCTTCTCCCTGCAGAGGCAGGACTGCAGTTTTGATCACTGAGGCAGGAGGGCCACATGGCTGCCCCTCACCAACACAACCCTAGGGTTCTTCACCAGCTCCTTTTGTGATTCCCCAGAGCATAGCTGGGATGGAAGGTATTGACCCCTGGCTTCCTCTAAGATGCCCTCTAGGGAGTGGGTGTTTAGTGAGCCTGCAAAAATTCTGGAGCCATTCTCAGGTGGGGCTGAGCACCAGGAGGGGCTCAGGGGCCAAGGGGCCCAGGGTCTGTGCTTTAAATTTGCCAACTGGGAATTACTATCTCCAGAGACTTTTTTTTTTTTTTAATTTAAAGGGGAGGCACATTGCACACCACCCTCCAACGCTCCACTAGGAGAGAGTGTCCAGTGACTTACCACCTGCCTTCACTCTCCAAAAAAACACACAGACAATTACCAACTAAGGCACCCCCAAGTGGACAGACATCCTTTGGCAATGAGGCCCCTCGGGAGGCCGAGGGTGTGACCGCTGCACAGAGGGCTGTGTGCTGTGGAGTCAGCACCTTAGGAGGTGGGAGGGGGCGGTGGGCAGAGGAGGAAGGAGTCTCAAGTCCTAATGGATCAGAAGAAGGAAGATGGGAAGAGGTGGTCAGGACACAGAAGGTGAGAAAACAAAGAGAGTCAGAATGGGGGTAAAGGCAGAAAATGTAGAAAAGATGAGCGAAGCAAGAGAAAGAGGCAAAAGAGAATGGGGGCTATCACATAAGACAGGAAGGAGACAGAGCAGAAGGAGGGAAGGAAACAGAAAAGAGAGTGAGATGAATGGGGAAGGATGTGAGAAGGGAGAGAGAGCCAGGAAGAGGGCATCAGAGGATGTCAGAGCTCAGTAGAGATCTCCTGTGAGCAGAGAGGATCAGGAGTCTGTGGGTTGACCCCCAGTCCCTACAGAAACCTGGTGGGCCCAGTACCCCAGGTCGGCCATGTAAGTCAGCAGGTTGGCGGCTGTCAGGACGGCCACAGCCAGGCGCTGCTCCCAGGCGCACATGCCGTGGGTAGTTCTATCAACGCAGTTCACATCACTGGACTGCTGGGGCTGCCTGCCATACTTCTCATCAAACTGGTAGAGCAGCCAGAGGACCAGAGCAGTGAAGTGGAGGAGGATAGACAGCAAGTTCAGTCCCAGATGAAAAACGGGGAAGGAGATGGGCAGCCTGTTCTCCCATTCTTCCCGGTCCATCAGCATGGCCAGAACTGCCAGGATGAAGCAGATGGAATACACGGCCACGCACCACTCCAGGGCTGGCTGGTCTATGTACAGGGAGGTGTTGCTGAGGAAGGCAAAGATAACACAGGCCACAAAGGTCTCCAGCACCTTCAGCAGGCCTGGCATGGTGTGCACGAAGCAGGGGATCTCCTTGAGCTTGTAGCATTCCCATACGCAGGCCACTTCCATGACATAAACCACACATGCGATGCAGGAGAACACAGTGGCAGCAATGGCCCGGTTTCGGGTGGCATCATAAGGCAAGAACTTGATGTAGGTGATGGGGTAGAAGATGGAGGCTGAGAGGCAGATAAGGGCAGCATAGCAGGCATAGGTGATGGAGAAGTTGTACCAGCAGAAAGGAAAGTCGGTCGGGAACCTATATAATTCCAGTATGACGATGATGAGCGTACCAATGATACAGAAGCACCAGCTGAACATGATCCAGCTACTTATGTCCCCCCATCGAATCCCCATGTCGAGCACTAGGAAGAAAGCCGAGATGATGCAGACCAGCTGTGGCACGCGGAGGCAGCTGAACACAATGTACAAGCCACACTTTTCTGGGGATGTCCTACCGGTGGACATGATGTTGTGATGGTCAGGCAAGTCCCGTCACCAATATGGCAGTGGTCTTCACTGAGGACCCACCAGCCAACATACACTCTGGAGGCGGATTAAATCAGATGCCTTGAAAAGTCTCGGGGCCTGTGACTGCTGAGGCTCAGGATCTGTGGAGTTAGAACCAATAACTCAATCACTTGGGCAACAGCTCCAGAACTATATTCCCCACCCATCACCCTTGACCTTGTAACAAGACTGCTGCTGCTGCTGCTGCTGCTAAGTCGCTTCAGTTGTGTCTGACTCTGTCAAGACTATCCCATTCCAAACCTCACAGCCCAGTTGGTTTTGCCTCAAGCCATAAAGACTTTTTATCTCTTTGGCTGTGCGCCACTATTTTTGGAGATACCGTGGAATGTGGCCCTTATCCGCAATCCCAACATTTTAAGGCTCCAAAAAGAAAAGAAGAACTTTTATAAATTCCTTTGGCTAGAGAATCTTCCTGAACAGACATGAGAAAATTTATCAGGTCAGTTCAATTCAGTCGCTCAGTTGTGTCCAACTCTTTGCAACCCCATGGACTGCAGCAAGCCAGGGCTCCCTGTCCATCACCAACTCCTGGAGCTTGCTTAAACTTATGGCCATCAAGTCTGTGATGCCATCCAACCATCTCATCCTCTATCATCCCCTTCTCCTCCCACCTTCAATCCTTCCCAGCATCAGGGTCTTTTCAAATGAGTCACTTCTTCTCATCAGGTGGCCAAAGTACTGGAGTTTCAGCTTCAGCATCAGTCCTTCCAATGAATATTCAGGACTGACTTCCTTTAAGACTGACTGGTTTGATCTCCTTGCAGTCCAAAGGACTCTCAAGAGTCTTCTCCAACACCACAGTTCAAAAGCATCAATTCTTTGGCGCTCAGCTTTGTTTATAGTCCAACTATCACATCCGTACATGACTACTGGAAAAACCATAGCTTTGACCATGTGGACCTTTGTCAGCAAAGTAATGACTCTGCTTTTTAATGCTCTGTCTAGGTTTGCCATAGCTTTTCTTCCAAGGAGCAAGCGGCTTTTAATTTCATGGGTGCAGTCAACATCGGCAGTGATTTTGGAGCCCAAGAAAATAAAGTCTGTCACTGTTTCCTTTGTTTCCCCATCTATTTTCCATGAAGTGAGGAGACCAGATACCATGATCTTAGTTTTCTGAATGTTGAGTTTTAAGCCAATTTTTTCACTCCTGTTTTACATTCATCAAGAGGCACTTCAGTTCCTCTTCACTCTCTGCCATAAGGGTGGTGTCATCTGCATATCTGAGTTTATTGATATTTCTCCTGGCAATCTTGATTCCAGCTAGTGCTTCATCCAGCCCAGCATTTCACATGACGTGCTCAGCATATAAGTTAAATAATATACAGCCTTGATGTACTCCTTTCTCAGTTTGGAACCAGTCATTGTTCCATGTCCGGTTCTAACTGTTCCTTCTTGACCTGCATACAGATTTCTCAGGAGGCAGGTCAAGTGGTCTGGTATTCCCATCTCTTTCAGAATTTTCCAGTTTTTTGTGATCCACACAGTCAAAGGCTTTGGCATAGTCAATAAAGCAGATGTTTTTCTGGAACTCTCTTGCTTTTTTGATGATCCAACGGATGTTGGCAATTTGAAACCACCAGAGTGGTTACTCTGCCTTTTCTAAATCTAGCTTGAACATCTGGAAGTTCTCAGTTTACATACTGTTGAAGTCTGGCTTGGAGAATTTTGAGCATTACTTTGCTAGCGTGTGAGATGTGTGCAATTGTATGGTAGTTTAAACATCCTTCAGCATTTCCTTTCTTTGGGATTGGAATGAAAACTGACCTTTTCCAGTCCTGTGGCCACAGTTTTCCAAATTTGCTGGCATATTGAGTGCTGTACTTTTAGGACTGCATCACCTTTTAGGACTTGAAATAGCTCAGTTGAAATTCTATCACCTCCACTTGCTTTGTTTGTAGTGATGCTTCCTAAGGCCCACTTGACTATGGACTCCAGGATGTCTGGCTCTAGGTGAGTGATCACACCATCATGGTTATCTGGGTCATTAAGTTATTTTATTGTATAGTTCTGTGTATTCTTGCCACCTCTTCTTAATACCTTGTTTTTGTTAAGTCCATACCGTTTCTGTCTTTTATTGGGCCCATCTTTGCATGAAAAATTCCCTTGGTATCTCTAATATTCTTGAAGAGATCTCTAGTCTTTCCCATTCTATTGTTTTCCTCTGTTTCTTTGCACTGATCACTGAGGAAGGCTTTCTTATCTCTCCTTGCTATTCTTTGGAATTCTGCATTCAGATGGGTATAGCTTTCATTTTCTCCTTTGCCTTTAGCTTCTCTTTTTTTCTCAGCTATTTGTAAGGCTTCTTCAGACAATCATTTTGTCTTTTTGCATTTCTTTTTCTTGGGATGGTCTTGATCACTACCTCCTGTACAATGTCATGAACTTCCGTCCATAGTTCATCAGGCACTCTATCAGACCCAACCCCTTGAATCTATTTGTCACTTCCTCTGTATCATCGTAAAGGATTTGATTTAGGTCATACCTGAATGGTCTAGTGGTTTTCCCTACTTTCTTCAATTTAAGTCTGAATTTGGCAATAAGGAAATTCATAATATGAACCACAATTCGCTCCCAGTCTTATTTTTGCTGACTGTGTATAGGCCTTCTCCATCTTTGGCTGCAAAGAATATAATCCATCTGATTTCTGTATTGACCATCTGGTGATGTCCATGTGTAGAGTCATCTCTTGTGTTGTTGGAAGAGTAGAGTGTTTGGTATGACCTGTATGTTCTCTTGGCAAAAGTCTGTTAGCCTTTGCCCTGCTTTATTTTGTACTCCAAGGCCAAACTTGCTTGTTACTCCAGGTATCTCTTGACTTCCTACTTTTGTATTCCAGTCCCCTATGATGAAAATGACATCTTTTTTTTGGTGTTAGCTCTAGAAGGTCGTGTAGGTCATCATAGAACCGTTCAACTTCAGCTTCTTTGGCATTAGTGGTTGGGGCATAGACTTGGATCCCAGTGATCTTGAATGGTTTGCCTTGTAAATGAACAGAGATCACTCTGTCATATTTGAGATTGCACCCAAGTATGGCATTTTGGACTCTTGTTGACTATGATGGCTACTTCATTTCTTCTAAGGGATTCTTGCCCACAGTAGTAAATATAATGGTCATCTGAATTAAATTTGCCCATTCCAGGAGTAACAACAAGATGGTGGAGTCGAAGGATGTGCACTCATTTTCTCCCTTGAAAACTCCAGGGAGAGTTGGAGTTGGCAACTCATTGCTGAACAACCATCAACAGGAGAATGTTGGATCCAACCAAAAAAGATATCCCATGTCCAAGGACAAAGGAGAAGCCCCAACAAGATGGTAGGAGAAAATTTAGAGTCTTTATTTATTTCACTTAGTGTGAACGTTCAAAGGTTCAGTGCAAAAACAGTCATATGTTTGTTTATAAGGTGCTTTCAGACCCTTAGAAAAAAGGGTTTGAAAAAAGGGATTGTGGATTGTACTGTGGATGGCTTCTATATTGTTTTCCATTCATATTTTTGTGTGGTTTACTTCTTCTCATGTATGCATGCATGCTAAGTTGCTTCAGCTGTGTCTGAGTCTTCGCAACCCTATGGACTGTAGCCCACCAGGATCCTCTGTCCATGGGATTCTCTGGGCAAGCATACTGGAGTAATATATAAATTAAAAATAATAATAATACTGGAGTGTGTTGCCCTCCTCCAGGGGATCTTCCTGACCAAGGATTGAACCCATGTCCTACGTCTCCTGCATTGGCAGATGGGTTCTTTATCACTAGTACCACCTGGGAAGTCCCTTCTCATGTATAATTGATATAAAGTAGGAGTATGATCATCTCCCATGTCCTGGTTTCCCCTCTTAGGCATGGCCCGTCTTCCTCCTGCTCACCCGAGCATCCACCCTTCCATCCATGTCCTCAACCTCATGTACAGCCTTCAGCACATTTCATGGGCTCTGAAATCATATGTAGAAACATGTGTACATACATGCAAATATGGTTTGAGGCAGTATCTATATCTCTTTTTCCATTTTATAGACATGAAACAATATCTTGCACACAGCACCTTGCTTTTCCACCACACCCGACAGGTGCAGCTGGTCCTCTCCAGGGGCCCTAGTCCTCTCCATCCCCTTTACTTATTTCCTTCCCTCCTCGTTCCTGGGGGCGTTTGGACGACCACCTTTCTTTAGATCAGTGGACCCTTCCCCGTGAGTCTCAGACACTGGGGGACACAGGAGATAACAAGAGGTCCTGGGATCCATGTGACCACCATGCTCTAGGGCAGGAGGTCAGCAAGCTTTTCCGAAAACTTTAAAAAAAAATATGACAAAGAATATACTTTTTATTTTTGGAAATTCATCTTGATTTCCTGGGGTTACTGCAGTGAATTATCACAAGCCTGGTGGCTTAAAACAACAGAGATGTGTTCTCTCACAGTTCCAGAGGTCAGCGTTTTGAAACAAGGTGTCAGCAGGACTGTGGTCTCTCATGCCCCAGGGGAGGTCCCTCTTTGTCTCTTTTAGCTTCTGGAGACCCCTTAGCCATGTTATCCAACTCAGGCTTGTTTGCTCATTCCTCAAGAGGCCAAACACTGAGAGATGAATGTTGGGCTTTGCCTGGGACAAAGTGCTGCACCTCTGCTGTGAACACAATCACCACCCACATCTGTGCATCAGCCCATGATGGGCAGCGGGTTGAAAAATATAATAAACGTTTCCACCATTTTTTGTGGATAATCTCTGTAAAGAGGATTGGCAATTGTCCAGTTTAGTAGGTCTGAGGTTGAAAACAGTGTAAGTCCAATAATAGCCACAGGGCTGTCCTCCTGCAGAGAACTATCTTAGTGGAAATCCAACCCCACCCACCCTCGAGGACACATGGAGGCCAAGCTGAGTGACCTGACGGTCTTAAAAGGAGAGACTACTTCAGACCCCCTTTCTTCCTCATGCTGTGGTGACGCTAAGGCTGTGCCCCGCCCCAACACTAGGACCCCTCCTTCTTCCAGAGACTTGGGGAGCCGGGCACAGACCTCGGGGCAACCTCTACCTGGGCCATCGGGATAAGAACCCCAGAGGTCGGGGTGGAGTCAGTTCCCTAAGAAGCTGGCTCCTCTTCTCCCTCCTTTGCCTGCAAAGACTCCTCTGTAAAGAGTGCAGGCTTTTCACACTTTAGTTTCCCTTTTGTACAATTAATTTAGTGCCCTTGTTGGAAAAAATCCTTATTATGAGTAACAGGAAGGCTCAAATGTGGAATATCCTCCCACTTAACCAGATCTCTGACAAATCAGTTCTAACTGCAAAATAGGGGAGTAATTTAGAGACCCACCTGGGACTACTGCTTTTCAGAATCAGAAACATATGTGAGCCAGGCTGTATTATAATTCAAAAACCTCTTTTTTCTTGGTTATAGGGTTATAGCTCTGGTTTTGCCAATCTGTTAAGATGCGTCCCAGTGAACTTCTAGAAGGGATGGATAAAGACACCCCTCCCCCGCCCCCCAATGCACTTCACATCACTTGTTCCCCTAGAGCAGATTACAAACAAACAAACTAATTCTCTGGGAGAGACTAGTACAGAGTGGCAAGCGAGTCATTTCCCACTCCTGCGGTGTTCAAAGTGAAGGCGTTAGTCTCCGCTTAGTCATGTCCAACTCTTTTGTGACTCCATGGTCTGTAGCCTGCCAGGCTTCCCTGTCCATGGGATTTTCCAGTAAGAATACTGGAGTGGGTTGCCATTCTTTTCTCCAGGGGATCTTCCCAATCCGGGGATCAAACTCTCATTTCCTGCATTGCTGGCAGATTCTTTATGTCTGAGTTCTAAAGGGCAAAGATTATGTCCAAATGGGTGGGAATGGGGGGCTTCCGGGGTGCACGACCCTCTACTCACTCAGTCAAGAGCTCAGCAGCTCCTTCAGAAGCCAGTTTCCTTCTCTCAACAGAAACTGAAAACAGGCTGTCCACAATGAGTGGGGAGGGATAGGAAAATTCCAGAAACTAATGAGTTTAGCAGCTGTAAAACTTACCTGTGGATCCTCCCCACCTTCCCAACAGCAGCCTCCTCATCAACTCAAGTGTAGCTAGAGGGGCAGAGGCTAGGGGACCTGACTCCTGCCTGGTTGCACAAAGGCTCTGACTGTCACCAGGCTCTGATTAGTTTGCTGAAAAGACAATACAGAGAGGTCAGTGTTGGATGAAAGAAAAGTAACTTTATCTTAAGGAAGCCGGCAACTAGGGGAGAAGGTGGGAACCAACGCCCAACGCTGCAAGGTTCAGCTGGGATTTACGCAAGAGAAACAGGAAATGGTTGCAGGATGTGTGCTGGGGTGTGTCGTGCTTCTAGTTTTGGAGACTTTGCATTAAACATAAGGCGCCTTGGTGGACTGAGAACCTGAGTTTGTGGTCATTACATTGTCCAAATCAGCACATCTGCTCTAGGGGTGAGTGGCCATATATTCCTGGAAAAACAAAAACAAAGAAACAGAACAAAACAGGCAAAGTGAAACTGAACCAGTCCATCAAAACCCAGAGCTGTGTAGTTCACAGATTTTATTGTAAAATAAGCAAGATGACAACACCAGTGCTGGTGACCTGCCTGACCGTCACCATCACCATGAGAACCTCCTCAGGCCTGGGCTCCAGGACCGTGGGCTTCTTCCTCCACCTGGGGCAGCTGCTCTCCGCCTGCATGCCCTCCCTGCTGGTGGCCAGCATGGACACTTGGAGTGAGTGCACAGTTAACTGGTCTGTGATCCTGTGGTGCTTCTGCTTCGGTGGGACCCTCCACTGTCTTCATAGTGGAGTTGTGTGGGCTCCAATCCCACTTTCCCTTGTCCTGCTATTCTCTACCACTGTGCCTTCTATTTCACCCTTTGCTGCCTCATTGTTTTCATCATCAACTATGTTCAGTTCTTGCTCCAGGGTCCCACCTGGAACCAGGCCATCTCTGCCACTGCCTTCTCCTTCATCCGTTCTGTGCTTTATGCCACCAAAGTGGCCTGGACCTGTGCCCTGACTGGTGATACATCCTGCTCGGTGCCTGCTGGTCCAGATGTGCTTGGGAGCCTGTTGATCTTCCTGGTCTGTGTCATTCTTGCTCTCACTTATAGCATCCTTGTAAACTGTGACACCCGTTTCCAGTGTACTTCTGCCATGGTAAGACAAATGACCCTGTGCTCCATCTGCTTCTCCCTGGGGACCATGTCCACCCTGTTGCTCAAGGATGACAATGAAACACATATTTGTGGACCATCCTTTAGTATAGATGGAGACCGTGCTCTCCATCCTCCTCTACACCAGCTCTCTGGTCCTCTGGCCATTCTATCCCTTTGAAGAAAAGCTGAGCGGGCAGCCCCCGAGGTCCAGTAGTGTAAGCTGCTGTGGTTAAAAAACTCACCTGCTCTGTGCATCTGGGATGAAGGTTGGACTGTGGGCATCTTGACATCTACTAACCTGCTGATTTACTTGGCTGACCTGCTGTACTTGGTCTTGGAGGCTTCTGTAGGGACTAAGGATGGGCCCCGGGGCTCCCAATTTCTCTTTTCACCTGCAGTTTCTTCACTGAGCTTGGGATGTTCTCTTCCTGGTTCTTTCTCTCCCTTCTCACATCCTTCCCCATTCATCTCCTTCCCTTTCCATTTCCTTCCCTCCTGCTCTGTCTTCTTGTTTTCTTTGTTGGCCCAAGCCCTGTTTTGCTTCTTTCTTTTTTTCCACTCTTATCTTTTCTACATTTTCTGCTTTTTGCCCCTTTTCTGGTCATCCTTGGTTTTCTCGTCTCCTGTGTCCTGACCACCACTCCCCATTTTCCTTCTTCTGATCCATCAGGACCTGAGACTCCTTCCTTCTCTGCCCACCGCCCCCTCCCACCTCCCAAGGTGCTGACTTCACAGCCACAGCCCTCTGTGCAGCTGTTCACACCCTAGGCCTCTGGAAGGGCCTCATTGCCAAAGTGTGTTTGTCCCCCTGACAGTGTCTTATTTGGAGATGTGGGGGGAAGGGCTGGAGATTAGGGTGGGTAGCTAGAGATTCCAGAGAAGGCACTGGCACCCCACTCCAGTACTCTTGCCTGGAAAATCCCATGGATGGAGGAGCTTGGAAGGCTGCAGTCCATGGGGTCGCTGAGGGTCGGACTGAGCGACTTCACTTTCCCTTCTCACTTTGATGCATTGGAAAAGGAAATGGCAATCCACTCCAGTGTTCTTGCCTGGAGAATCCCAGGGACGGGGGAGCCTGGTGGGCTGCCGTCTATGGGGTCGCACAAAGTCAGACGCACAATAGTATTTGTTGACCAAGTGGAGTCTTAAAGTCATCTGACTATTTATGAGGCTGAAAGGGCTCCCAGAGAAGAGGTGGTCTGGGCCCAAGTCCTGAGGAAATGGTTCCCTCCTGTTGCTTTTTCACATATCTGTAGTTGTTGCCATTGTTTGGTCACTAAGTCATGTCCAACTCTTTGCAACCACAAGAACTGTAGCCCACCAGACTGCTCTGTCCATGGGAGACTTGTGGGGCCTTCATAGCCACCAGCTACTGTAAAGGGCTGCCTATCTCAATGCAGGGGAACAGTGGGCACATATACTCAGACACACATACAAACACACACAGACACACACATTGAGTGTGCACACAGGCATACAACTTTAAAGAGAGGCATCTGGGTGCTGCTATGGCCCCTTTAAGAGTTAGGGGGACAGGATATTGGCACTTGGTGGGGTCCAACCTCTTGAGTCACAGGCTGGGCTACAACCCCTGGCTGTGGTCCAGGTGTGGGTGGGGAATCAGTGGCAGTGGTTCCCAGAAACCTAGGTTTGGGTGAGGGTGCAAATTGGCTAGGACCCTTCTGACCTGTGTCTCTGCTGTGAGCAAATTTGGGGCATTAGTATATGTGAATTTGTCTTGCAGAGTTTTTTTCTTTCTTCCATCTTTCTATTGAGGTTACAAAGGACATTATCAATATGGGAGAAGGGACAAGGTTCTTCTCTGTGATTAACTGAAGGGGCTGATGGGAACCGGAAGCTTCAGAAATTTTTTTAAAATAATATACACTGATATAGATTGTATTACGCTTGAGGCTCAGAGAAACAGGAAGCAGAAGCAGAAAGCACCTGGCACACAGAAACACACGTGTGTCGCCTCACAGCCAGGCGCTGCAATTCATATGACAACGGAAGCAGCAAACTTCACCCCCTAAAGCACCTGCCCAGGAAAATTTGAAAAGAGACTTCCCCTTTAAAAACAGTCACCCAGCAATTTTTGACCCCTTGAACAGGAGAAAAGAAAAAAAACTCCAGGCTAGCATCACCTCTAAGGCTGCAGTGGCCATGCTCTTCTCCCTGCAGAGGCAGGAAATGATATTTCCATCACTGAGACAGGAGGGCTACATCACTGCCCCTCACCAACATTGCCAACGGGTGTCTTCAAGACCCTGGGGTTCTCTACTGGCTCCTATTTTTGGTTTCCCAGAGAGTATTGGGATGGAAGGCATTCACCTCCAGCTTCCTCTAAGATGCCCTCTAGGCAGCCAGTGTTTAATGAGCCTGCCAAAATTCTGGAGCCAATCTCAGGTGGGGCTGAGCACCAGGTGGGGCCCAGGGACCCAGGGTCTCTGCTTCAAGACTCTCTCCCACTGGGAATTATTGACCTCCAGAGTTTTGAAATGGCAACCCACTCCAGTGTTCTTGCCTGGAGAATCCCAGGGACAGCAGAGCCTGGTGGGCTGCCATCTCTGGGGTCACACAGAGTCGGACATGACTGAAGCGACTTAGCAGCAGCAGCAGCAGAGATTTTGTTTTAACTGAAAAGGGAGACACACGGTACATCCCTCTGCTCTGAGACAGGCTCCAATCCCTATATATCCACTCCACCCCCAAAGCCAGACACACGCACCAACTAAGGCACCCCCAAGGGGACAGACACACTTTGGCAATGAGGCCCCTCCGGAGGCCCAGGGTGTGAAGAGCTGCACAGAGGGTTGTATGCTGTGGAGTCAGCATCTTAGGAGGTGGGAGGGGGCGGTGGGCAGAGGAGGAAGGAGTCTCAGGTCCTGATGGATCAGAAGAAGGAGAATGGGGAGAGGTGGTCAGGACACGGGAGACAAGAAAACCAAGGATGACCCGATAAAGGACAAAAAGCAGAAAATGCAGGAAAGATGGGAGCACCAAGAGAAAAAGGCAAAACAGGGTGTGGGGAAACACAAAACCCAGAAGGAGACAGAGCAGAAGGAGGGAAGGGAACAGAAAGGAGAGTGAGGAAGGGTGAAAGGAGGGCGAGAGGGAGCTGTACTGGGACTTCCTAATGCTGTACTTACCCAGCCTTGAGAGATTCCACAGAAACAGAAGCTGGAAAAACAGCATAAGTTAAGAAACTATGTTAATGATTATCTTTCATGTTTTTCTTAGAATAATAGCCTTGTTACAAGCCCCAAGGCCAGATGCAGAAGGGAGTATGACTGGGATCATGAAAGCACGGACCTTGGAACACCGGGTCAGCGCCAGGCATGAACGCTGCCTACGCACTTGCTGATTGTTCCCGAGACTGGCCCAGAAGGGAAAGGCCTGGGGTGAAAACAAGGAGATCTGGACTCTGTCAGTATAGTCCATGACATTTAGGAGTATGTGCTTAAAACAGCATGTGTCTTGAGAAAGATAAGATCAAAGAAAGTCTTGTAGTCTGCAATTTGGAATAAAAGCTGGACTCAGAGTGGACTCTGCACATCAGTCCAATAGAGGCTGCAGGTCCCCTGACCCATTGCACCAGATTTTGTGTTCTGTCTTCATTCTCGAGGCTCGCTCCTGGACTGTTAAGGCAACAATTGGCACCCAACGTGGGGCTGGAGCAAAAGACCTCTACGAGTGCAAGTGAAACTGCAGGGACGCAGAACCTGGGACGATTGAGCAGCCTCTGAAAATCTCCACTGGTAAGTCTTACAGGCATGTAATCAGGGTTAAAATGGGAAATGTTGAGAGTGCAGAAAACTATTGCCCGTATATTTGTTTATTAAGACAGCTCTTGAAAGTGGGAGGAGTTTCTATTAGTGAAGGGCAATTATTAGAATTGTTACAAGCAGTGGATAAATACTGCTGCTGGTTCCCATCAATAGGGACCTTAGTTTTAAAAGCCTGGGAAAAGATTGGAGCTGAGTTAAAGAAAGAATATGCGAAAGGAACTCCGCTCCCTGTTTCTATTTGGAGTACGTGGGCATTAATTAAGTCAGTACTGGAACTTTTACAGACTTCTGATTCTTCTGATGAAAGTGATGATGACTCTTTTGAAAAGCCTCAAAGTCCAGAGTATGTGAAGCCAGAGGGAAAGGGCAAGCCATCTGCAAAACCCGCTCCCTCAGCTCCCAAGGAGGGTGATGAGGGATTTTTTTCTCCACCTCCTTCCCACTGTTTTCCATCCCTACCACCTGCTTTTGCAGGAAACATTTTCAGTCGAGAGTCTATGCCCACTCCTCGCCTTTCATCCATAGAGAAAGGAATTTTACAAGCACAACGGGAAGGAGATTTAGAGGCTTTTTGTACTACCTCTCCTATGACTATTCATGAGAGTGTAGCTCTTGGTGTTGATCCTAACAACCCTAATGGAGTCTATGAGGCTGTTCGTGAGCCTTTTCCTTTTAAAATCCTAAAGGAATTAAAACAAGCAATACAAAATTATGGTGTAAATTCCCCGTTCACGGTAGAAATAGTTCAGAGTGTGGCAGAGGGCAATCGCCTCATTCCAGCAGATTGGTTGGCATTAGCAAAAACAGTCTTGACCCCAGGGGAGTTTCGTCAGTTCAGAACTTGGTGGCAGGATCATGCTGAGACTCTGGCTGCACACAATCAGACTCATAATATCCCTATTTCCTTGGAACAACTTACGGGGATAGGTCCATGGGGGAGAGTGCAAGATCAAATACGTATGAATGATCAAGCCATAAAACAATTGCGAAGCTGTTGCTTGAGGGCCTGGGAGAAAATAGAGTCAATAAGCCAGACTTCTGTTTCCTTTCAAAAAGTTGTCCAGGGGCCTAAGGAGCCCTATACTGAATTTATTGCCCGATTACAAGAGGCAATCTCCCAGCAAGTCACAGATGCCAAGGCAGCAGACATCTTATTACAATTGTTGGCTTACAATAATGCTAACATTGATTGCAAAAAAGTAATGAACCCTTTCAAAGGAAAAGCTAGTTTAAATGATTATGTTAAGCTATGACAGGGAGTGGGAACCGAATCCTTTAAAGGGGATTTATTAGCTCAAGCTATGGCTAGATTACAACTTCCTAAATTCCCCAGCACTTGTTTTAATTGTGGGAAACCTGGACATACTAGGGTTGAATGTAAGTTCAAAAAAGGGAACTTTCAAAAAGGTAATTCACAAAAGGGGAATGTCCCCAGCCTCTGCCCAAAATGTAAAAGAGGAAATCATTGGGCAAATCAATGTCGTTCTAAATTTCATAAGGATGGCACCCCCCTTTTGGGAAACGGCTCCCAGGGCAAGCTCCCAGCCCCAACAAACAAGGGAGCCTGTCCTGTTCAGACTCCACAAATGTCTTCCCCAACTACTCCTGCCAACAACAATAACGGTCAGAATTGTGGTGACCCAAGGACGAAAGAGCAGATGAAACCAAGGAGGGTCTTGCAATGCAGGAATGGAAAAACCAGACCCTTGTCGTCTTTCCCTCCCCCTTCTTGTAACTATTAATGGATTTCAAGTCCTCCTGAGCAGTATAACCTGTCTCCCCTCCTACCCCATAGGAGGAAGGTATTTGCCTTACTCTTCCCTCCACCCAATATACATGCCTCATCCAATCAGCAAATGACCCACAAGACCCCTATCCCGCTCCTGTACTCCGGTTAAAAAGTGGACTAAAGACCCCTGTTCAATGTTGGTTCTCCCTTGAGCTGGCCCAGTGTTCTAACAGTGTCTCCCATTCTAATAAACTTTATTTCCTCTCATTCTGTCTTATGTCTGGAAATTCTTTTCCCACCAGCACCTAGACCACAACATTTTTGGTGGCCTGTATGGGGACTTGGGGTCTCTTCCCCACCTCCTCACTTCTCCTTTCTCATAGGGACCCTCTGCAACAGGCAAGTGCTGTGGAAGCAACTGAGGAACTCTGGCCAGGGTTATCCTCTGGTGTGTTCCAAGGACCCCACAGCTCACTGAGCCCCAGTAGCTGCCACCCAAATGGGAAGGGTCTCTCCTTCGTCTTCTTTCCAACTGAGGACTAGGCCAACCAATGTTGTGTGGGCATGGCTCAGGCTCTTAAAGGCCATTAGGGTGCCTGCCACATGAAGACTCCCGTGAGCCGGTCCACTAGGAGGGTCGCAGAGCGGATCAGGCCACAAGGGCATCCGCCCCCAGGAAGACAACTTGCGTGCACTGTGTCAGGCACGTAGTGGTTGAAGCAAAGCAGGGACAGACCATTGTCCCCTGGCCACCGCCTCCCCCGTAGCATTGTAAGGTGGATTCCTCAGCCTTCTCGCCTGTCACTTTCACTTCTTTCCCTTTCGGTCCGGATTGATTTACAGGAGCCTCGGTGTTGCCTCTGAGCCATCCCAAGAGTGCCTTCCATGTTTCAGGCAATCGCCCAATGGTGAGTCACCCAGCTGCTCCCAGGGATCTCTGTCTTTCTCTGCCCAGGTCACATGATGCCTTAGCTGCACAGTTCTCAGAGGTCACCTCTCACTGTTGTACGCGACTGTTGGGACGGTCGGCTATTTTTGTGCCAAGAGTTGCACCGAGACGTCACTGAGACAAAAAAGGGATGACTTTTTGCCGTCGGTGACTCTCAGTACCCCCGTTCTATGGTGTATAGGCTAAGGATGGGTTCTGGTATGTCTTGGGAGCCTTTCTCAGACTCACCCCTTGGCTACATTCTCAGAAACTGGAAAATTTTGACCCTGCAAAAGGCCTGCCCCAATACAAACTGGGGGACCCCCCAAAATGGCCTCTGAATGGCACACTAGCTTTTGCCAAAAGCAGAGAAAGGATTCAGAATTTCCTTATGTTCAGTCCTTCATGGCCCTCAGTTAGAATATGGATTTGAGGGACTCATGCCGCATGTGTCTTTCTGTTGCCTCCCTATCTCCTGTCCCCTGCTGTGTCTCTCTCCATTAGATTCCTAGACAACCCCTACTCGACCTTTCATATCCACATGATCTCTAGGAAAGAATTCTGAGGTTCCCTTTGGTCCAGGTCTTTCTCCTATATTCAAAAGCCTGAAGGATCAAAACTGTCCTCTATGCTTATCTCTCAGATGGGGAGAGAACCAAGTTTCCCCCACTCCTAAACATCCTAAAGAGTTCCTGCTAACTACTGTTTCTCAGGGTGGGGAAGGATCAAGCTTCCCCCACTCCTGCAAATTTCCTTAACCCTTCAGATTCTTCTGATGGGACAAAGACCTCACTTCCCACCAGAGGGACAATCCAAGAATTTTATCAACTGATCTGTCCCTGATATCAGAGTCAATTTGCGCATAGTTGGTCTATAATTTAGGTGTAAAACTATGACTACAGAAAGGAAAGATGACTTTTTGACACAGGATGGCCATGATATTCTTTAGACTCCAGAGAAAACTGGTTAAAACAAAAATGTTTTTTCTTGGAAACTGAAAAACCGGTTCTTTTTGCATGTGCAATTAGAAACAACTAGCTTGTTAGGGAACCCTCTTACACTGTTGGTGGGAATGCAGACTAGTACAACCACTATGGAGAACAGTGTGGAGATTCCTTAAAAAGCTGGAAATAGAACTGCCATATGACCCAGCAATCCCACTGCTGGGTATACACACCGAGGAAACCAGAATTGAAAGAGACACGTGTACCCCAGTGTTCATTGCAGCACTGTTTATAATAGCCAGGACCTGGAAGCAACCTAGACGTCCATCAGCAGATGAATGGATAAGAAAGCTGTGGTACATATATACAATGGAGTATTACTCAGCCATTCAAAAGAATACATTTGAATCAGTTCTAATGAGGTGGATGAAACTGGAGCCTATATACAGAGTGAAGTAAGCCAGAAAGAAAAACACCAATACAGTGTACTAACGCATATATATAGACTTTAGAAAGATGGTAACGATGACCCTGTATGCGAGACAGCAAAAGAGACACAGATGTATAGAACCATCTTTGGACTCTGTGGGAGAGGGCAAGGGTGGGATGATTTGGGAGAATGGCATTGAAACATGTATAATGTCATATGTGAAACGAATTGCCAGCCCAGGTTTGATGCATGATACAGGATGCTCGGGGCTGGTGCACTGGGATGACCCAACGGGATGGTACAGGGGAGGGAGGTGGGAGGGGGGTCCAGGATGGGGAATATGTGTACACCCATAGCGGATTCATGTTGATGTATGGCAAAACCAATACAATATGTAAAGTAATTAGCCTCCAATTAAAATAAATTTATATTAAAAAAAATAAAAAATAAAAAGTTATTCATCCCTAAAAAAAATAAATAATAAAAGCCCTGCCTAGGGAAAAGCTTGAAGTTAACTCTTTCTATGTCCCTGAAATACACAGCCCACTTTGCCTGAGACCTCAGCCTTGGGCAAATTAGAACTTCAGCAAAAAAAAGCAGTGGGGGGGAAGGTGGTTCAAAGAGACATTGTAAATCTCAGGCAGAAAACTATGAGATCTCTGTCTGTCTATCTGGATTTATGTGTGTCTCAGTGTGTGTCTTTTTTTTTTTTCAATAATATTGCTGAAGTTGTGAGTTCTAATTTAATTGGCCTAAAGAAAAGTAAGTGCTTACAAATCAGACAATTCTAAATACAAGAGAAATTAACCTAACTGAATTTCAGATTCACGTGAATTGGGAAATATTCAATATTAAATATCTAGTATTAACATTTGTTTGCTAATCTAATATAGACATGTCTAAGAGTCATTAAGATTAAGCATATTTTCATTGTACCTAGGTTTATTATAAGTTAAATATTTTATATTGTTATATCTGTCACAGGTTTGTCAGCAAGGAAGGTACCTCAAGTGAAAAAACTTCAAAAAAAATGTAAACGAGATATGAGCTTTTAGATAAACTCTATTAAGATTAAAAACGTCTGTCTAAAACAGTTTCTCTAGATTTTGGTAACCTGAATTTCTAGGGTTGTGCTGAACTAAGTAACAGAAGTTTATTGAACAGCTAGGTCATTTCCAAATAAAATAAGATTCTGAAACATTCATTACTGAATACTAATTTACAGAGAAACTAAAGATTTTGGACTATTAATAAATAATGTTTGATGCCATCCTGAGATGTTCGCTAGAATTTTTTTGAGAAATTATCACTGGTATGTGTGTTCACCAATCTATAGAATGCTAATATAAAGGTCAATTCTTGGTTGCTTAAGGAAAGCAGGATGTGTGTGTTCAGTAGAGAAGGTATGAGGAATGAAGTTACACTTTATGAAGGGGAAGGAAGTAGGTCTGACTTACCGTTGGCTGTTCCACGATGGGAGAACAAATGGGTACAGAGAGTGATAAGAAGGCTTTATGGAAAGTGGACCCCAAGGGAAGAGTTTTGTGTATAAATAAAAGTTTTCTTGAGATGTTGAACTGCCTTTGATAATGGATTTTAAGTTTCTTTGCCTCTAAAGTGATCTGTTCTATGTTTACCTTTGAAATCTTCTTTGTTACTTTGGCTAAGTGAATATATTATTTCACAATGATCTATATGATTCTATCTGACTGAGTGTTATAAACCCTTCTGATATTTATTGACAAAACTGCCTAAATAGCTTGACTTCTAGCTGACTTTGGGATGCTTCAGAGGGCCCCTGAGACATCCCAAAGAGCTCTTAAACTACCTGAGTTCATTTGACATGTTAAATTGCATGGGAAATATTGTTGGAGGAGTGACGAATCTTCTCGGGTTAAATTGTATGGTTGATGTTACTTATATAGATATCCTAGAAATTATGTGAAATTCATGAAAATCTGATATGTCCTGGTAAAATGTTGTCAGTTATAATTCTAGTTATCATGTTAAAGTGTTACAAGTCACAGCAATGACCAGGCTACTTTGTCAATTACAATTTAATTCGATTTTAAACATGCCTTGTGTGGTTTCACTCTCATGCCTTTAGAAAAATACTGCTAGTTCTTCAAGGTGTATGGAAAAGACTTTTCTAAGATTAACTGATAAATTTTGTTTGTTTGCTACCTGATAAATTGGTAACAGACTGGAATTTAGTCTACTCTCTATGTTAAGAGAACAAAGTTTTCTTAGAATGAATCTTTCCATAATAGATTATGAATTTCTTTGCCTTTAAGTGATTTATATTTGTTTTAAAAATCTTTTGTTACTTTAGTAAATAAGTGTTATTTAAGATTATGGTACATGTAAAAGCTCATTCTGCTTCTACAAAAAATAACGCCTCACTGTTAGACTTGTGCTATCCTAATGTCCTTAAAAAATGGCAACAGTCTACTCCTAAATTGGGGAATTAAAAATGGGTGAACAATAGCTGAAAATCAAAGAGTCAGGGCTATGGGAAATCCAAGACGGCCGCTTGGCTTTTCCCAGCTCCCTGACAAACCTCATTTTTATTTGATGGGTTAAAGCCTTCCCTGGCTACAGGGTTAATGCCTCCATAATGAAAAAATCACTGAATATTAAGTTTTGTAAATTGTTAAACTAAATTTCTAGTTTTGTTAATTAAGGTCTAGTGTTTGCTAAGACTCACTTCTGAGATAGTTCCTTGTTATGTTATATTGCTAAAAGATTTAATTAAATTATTAAAAAGGACACTCTAAGTTTGTTTCTAAGGCTTATCTCAGTAACCAATCTTCAGATAAAGGTCAGATGTTCCATAATGTACAACCAGGAGATTAACACCAGCCTATAGTCATTTAACAAATGAAGTCAGATGACCTGGGGTATACCAGGCTCTACCTAATGAAAGTTTTTGACTTATAATTCTTGCTTGCTGCTGCTGCTGCTGCTAAGTCGCTTCAGTTGTGTCCAACTCTGTGCAACCCCATAGACGGCAGCCCACCAGGCTCCCCCGTCCCTGGGATTCTCCAGGCAAGAACACTGGAGTGGGCTGCCATTTCCTTCTGCTTATGACTTTACTAATAACAGCTAGCTATAGCTATATTATTTTCTATGTCACTTGTTTCGGAGGATTATTTCTTACGTTAACAAATGTGTGACTGAGCCTGTGATACAATGCTGATATGCAGTTCCATATGAGATCAATGATTGTAATAATGTAACTCTAGATATGGGAAGAAGCAACAAGAGGGAATATTTTCCTGGACCAAGAGGCTAGTAAGACAGTGGTCCAGAGACTTGCTACTTGCAAGGCCTGGTCCAATAACAGCACACTGAGTGGCCTGTCAATGGAATATTCCCTAGACCTGGGAATGAGCCTTCCCAGCACCGTGGGACACAATGGCCATGAAATGGCCCCCAGACATGGTCAAATATGTGGCTGTGAAGGGGCCCTGCTGACTGGAAGTTGGTACTTGCCAGCTGCGTCTACAAAGATTACATCATGACCACTGCAAGCTGCTGACCTTCGATACTGCCTGAAAGGAGGTCAGGGTGGAGATCAGAAATAAGGCACTCTGTGCTCTGGGAAAAACCCAGAAGAACCGGCCTTCAGATAGTCAGATGTTTTCAGGTAAAGATTTTATGAGCCCAAATTCTTGCATCTTCTCATACCTAGAGAAACACTAACGTCACAAACCAATGTCTGGTCCTGGTTCCCCTGGTAGCCCCGGAGCAGCTTTTCTACTTCTATTAATCTTTGGGCCATATACCTTTAACTTTCTTGTTAAGTTTGTTTCTTCCAGAATACAACAAATCTCCAAGTGGTAGGATGACAAGAATATTCCCTGACCAACACCCAGACAGTGCTGAAACAAGCCACCTTATCATTCCATGGACTCTCATCTCCCTCCGTAAATGCACCTGACAGAGAGCAGACAAAGGGAACCCAGAGCCCCACGACGCCCCTGTACAGCTTGAAGAAGCCAGAGTGGTCATCGCCCCTTTTCCCCTGAGACTGGGTTCCCAAATGCCTGAGAAGGGAAATAGGTAGACAGACATGAGCAGGGTATCAAAAGAGGCCAAAGAATTAGCCCTAGAAATAAAGAGAGGGAGGACCCAAGGACAAAAGAGCAGATAAAACCAAGGAGGATCTTGCAATGCAGGAATGGAAAAACCAGACCCTTGTCATCCTTCCCTCCCCCTTCTTGTAACTATTAATGGATTTCAAGTCCTCCTGAGCAGCATAACCTGGCTCCCCTCTTACCCTATAGGGAGAAGGTATTTGCCTTACTCTTCCCTCCACCCAGTATACGTGCCTCGTCCAATCAGCAAATGACCCACAAGACCCCTATCCCACTCCTTGTACCCTGGGTATAAAAGTGGACTAAAGACCCCTGTTCAATGTTGGTTCTCCCTTGAGCTGGCCCGCTGTTCTAACAGTGTCCCCCATTCTAATAAATTTATTTCCTTCTCATTCTGTCTCATGTCTGGAAATTCTATTCCCACCCACACCTAGACCATGACAAGATTTACCATGCTGTGTCATGGAATTATCCCCAGCAACCCAATGAAACACAGCCCTTGATATAAGTAGTAGTCAGGATATTACTGTTACTCCTGGAGAGACACCAACTGTTATTTCAACAGGAATATTGGGACTGCTTCCACAGGGGACAGTTGAATTATTGTCAGGAAAATCAGGGCTGACTTCCCGGGAGTTCAAATTCATACCGGAGTTATAGCCAGTGATTATGAAGGAGAATTGGAGGTTATGGCCTCTACTGCTCTTCCCTGGAAGATTTCTAAAGGGGATAGAATTGTTCAGCCTTTAATTCTACCTTATGTGGGTATAGGACATTCAGACAAAAAGCAGAGCTCTGGGGGATTTGGAAGCACAGGAAAGGCTGGTATTTTTCTCACTGAAAAAATTTTAGAATCCAGACCCACCTAACAAGTCAATATAAGTGGCAAAAGCTTTCAAGGTTTAATAGATACTGGAGCTGATGTTTCTATCATCAGCTCTCAACATTGGCCTAAAGTGTGGCTGACTAGGCCTGCTCCAATATCTATTGTAGGTCCGGGACAGGCACAGGGGCTAAAGCAGAGTGCTATGGTATTGTCTTGTTCAGGGCCTGATAAACAACCAGCCACTATCTAACCTTATATTGCTGATATACCTGGCAATCTATGGGGTCTTGATCTCTTGGAACAATGACATGCTGAGATACATATTCCTTCAAATCAATATAGCGAGGCCAGTCACTGAATTATGTTCAGTCAAGGTTATATACCGGGATTGGGACTGGGCACAAATCAACAAGGAAGATTTATCCTTTGACTACTCAAGATTTCAAACCGCTCCCTTTTCTTTAGTGGCCACTGCTCATATTAATCTTCCTCCATCCACACCCATACCTCTTAATTGGAAAACTGATCAACCTGTGTAGATAGAGCAGTGGCCTCCAAAATAAGAAAAATTGGAGGCTTTACATGAATTAGTTAATGAACAGCTTAGCAAGGGACATATTATTGAGTCCTTTAGCCCTTGGAATTCTCTGGTGTTTGTTATACAAAAGAAATCTGGTGAATGGAGAATGCTTACTGATCTGAGAGCTGTTAAGGCTATTATTGTTCCGATGGGTGCTTTGCAGCCTCGCCTCCCTAATCCTAGTATGATTCCAAGAAATTGGCATTTGTTTATTATTGACCTCAAAGATTGTTTTTTCACTAGTCCTTGACACCCTGATGATCAACGTAGATCTGCCTTTTCAGTTCCTTCCGTTAATTTAAAGGAGCCACATAAAAGATTTTAATAGACTGTATTATCTCAGGGTATGCTTAACAGCTCCCTATTTGTCAACATTTTGTAACGAAGGCTTTACACCCAGTGTAACAACAGTTCCCTCGTGCATATATCAGGATATATTATGTGCCTTACCTGAAGTTGAAAGCCTAAAGGAACTGTTTTTAAAGCTAAAGGAATGCTTGGAGTGTGCTGGCTTGTGTATAGCTTCTGATAAATTACAATACACTGAACCTTTTCAGTACTTAAGGAATATAGTCATGCATACTACAATCAAACCACAAAAGGCGCAAATACGCAGAGACTCAATTAAAACTCTAAATGACTTACAAAAACTACTGGAAGATATTAACTAGATTCAACCTAAGTTAGGGATTCCAACTTATTCTTTATCCCATTTATTCTATTAAGAGGAAATCCAGAGCTTAATAGCTCCCGAGAGCTAACTCCTGAGGCTGAGAAAGAACTATCAATTATAGAACAAGCTGCACAAAAATGCCAAATAGACAGAATAGACCCTTTGGTGCCTCTCCAGTTGTTTATCTTCCCTACCCCTCATTCCCCTACTAGGTTGATTTGCTAACTCCTTTAATAGTTGAATGGATATTCATAGCTAATTCACAAACAAAATCTATTACCCCTTATTTAGATATGATAGCCACTACAATTCTCAAAGGAAGAGGGCGTGTTCAATAGATTACTGGACATGATTCCTGCCTTATTTGCACTGCAAACTTCCAAAGAATTAAAATATTCTCTTCACAGTTCTTTATCTTGGCAACTTGCTTTAGCTGACTATGTTGGGCAAATCGACAGACACTGTTCTGATTTACCTATCTTATAGTTTTTAAAATAAACAAGATGGATTTTGTCTAGAATTACTAGTGTTGACCCCATTCCCTCAGCTCCTCCTATTTTTACAGATGGCACTAGCTGAGGTAAAACAGGATATACAAGCACGTTTATGCTAGTTATTTAAACACCTGGATATTCTACACAACGAGCAGAAATTCTGGCTATTAAACACACATTACAAAATATTCCCCAAACAATTAACATCTTATCTGATTCTCAATATTCTGTACATGTTACTAAACATATAGAAATAGCAACTATTAAGGATACTATCCCATCCACATTGTATACACTTTTTACAAATTTACAAAAGGTGATTAGATACCAACAGTCTCCATTCTACATTACTCATACTCCAGCTCATACTGATTTACCAGGGCCTTTAACACAGTTCAGTTCAGTCGCTCAGTTGTCTCTGATTCTTTGCAACCTCATGGACTGCAGCATGCCAGGCGTCCCTATCCAAGGCCTCCCTATCCATCACCAACTTCCGGAGTTTACTCAAACTCATGTCCATTGAGTCGGAGATGCCATCCAACCATCTCAGAGATGATCAAGCCAATGCCCTTTTATTTCCAGCATTTATAGAAGCATCAGCCCTTCATGATCTGTCACATTGTAATTAAAATATTTAAAAACCAAGTTTCATATCCCTTGGGCTTAAGCTAAACAGATTGTATGGCCTTATCCTAAATGCCAGATGGTTGTGATAACCACATCTCCAACAGAAGCCTTGGGAGTTAATCCCCGTGGCCTGAAGCCAAGTCAGATCTGGCAGATGGACATAACTCACATTCCATCCTTTGGAAAGCTTGCTTATGTACACATCATGGTTGATACTAACTCTAAGTTTATCTGGGCAACTGGTTGCTCTGGGGAATCTACAAAACATGTTATTTCACATTTGCGTAGTTGCTTTACTACTATGGACCTCCCACAAAATATAAAAACAGACAATGGCCTGGCTTACACTAGTTCCCCTTTTAGGGATTTTTAAAAAGGCTTGGTCTATAAAACATCATACATGAACTCCCTATAATCCCCAAGGACAAGATATTGTAAAATGAGCTAACGATCTCTTAAAGAAATGCTACAAAAACAAAAAGGTGGGAAATGGAATGTCACTTCCTCCACAGTAAAAATTATGTAAAGCATTATTAATTTTAAATTTTTGCATCAAAATAATGATTTCACTGCAGTAGAATGACATTTTAAAAAGGAACAAAAAGAAATTCACCCCAAACCACCTGTTCGGTGATGTGATCCAGTAACACGTTCATAGCACAGGGGGACTCTGACAACCTGGGGGAGGGGTTTCGCTTGTGTTTCACCAGGTGATTCAGAAACATCCCTTCACGTCATCTGAAAGCATCTTTTCTGTGGAACGTTGCGCCCCCAGAAATAAGTTTCAAAGGCCTGAGTCTGAAACACACAAAGATAATGATTCCTCTCCCGTTGACTTATCGCAACAAGATCCCCACTTGGGGATAAAAAATTAAAAGATTAACACAGAAATCAGAAGAGATCTTAGAAAATAAAGGGAATGCTGTCACTCCTAACAAACATGCCTGTTGCCATGTTTGCTTTTATCACCACCACAGTGAGTATACCCTTAGCAACAGCTGAATCTAAAAATTAAACTTATTGGGCATATATACCTAGCCTCCCATTACTAAAACCCATTGACTGGGGGGATTCTATGATCCCCGTTTATGTTTATTATTCTTCCTGGGTACCAGGACCTAAAGATACACGCCTTCCTCTTTTTAAACAAGAGGAAGGGACTCCCTTCAGTGTTACTTATGGGTATGAATCCTGGCCAACTTGTATGGGACCAACTACAAGATGTCTTAAATTGTCTATGCAAGCCTGGCTGTCCACTAATTCTTTAAATAGTAACTATGTTAAGGTTCAGCTACATCTTCTCTGTGGTCTGAGTTTTGCTTATAACAACTCAGAACCCGATGTGAAATCGCTCAGTCGTGTCCGACTCTTTGTGACCCCTGTGGACAGTCGCCTACCAGGCTCCTCGTCCACGGGATTCTCAAGGCAAGGATACTGGAGTGGGTTGCCATTTCCTTCTCCAAGGATCTTCCCTGACCCAGGGATTGAACCTGGGTCTCCTGCATTGCAGGCAGACGCTTTACCGTCTGAGCCACCAGGGAACCCCATGATGACACCAAATTGGACAGACCTTTATGCGAGCATCACAAGCTGTGGACTGAAAAGCAAGATCGTATTCAGTGGGGTAATTGCAGTGGGACTGAGGGAATAATTTTGATTAATGGTTCCTATGGAATTGTATGGGACTGGTCCCCTAAGGGGTATGCAGTCTCTAATTGCTCTCATCAAAAGCAGTTCTGCTATCCTCACAAAAGGCTGTGTTGGCAGGGGCATAAAGTCTTTAACCATACTAATTTACCACTCTTCAGATCATCCAATTATATGGCATGGTAGTGGCATGTCACCCCCTTCCCACAATTAGATCAAGGAAGAGGGCAAGGAGGGATTTGGAAATTAGCTTTAAGTCTTAAAAGATTCCAAATTTGGGATGGATATTATTCTGATAAAACGAATTATTCATTGACATTTAATACCAGTACAAATTGGACATTTTATATTCAGGCTTGCATGAGAGATCCTTATGTGCTCTTGAAAGGAACAATTTCTATCAGTGAAAGTGTACAGGAACTTTCTTGCCAGGACTGAAAATTATGTACCTGCTTAAATTCTTCACTTTATAATTCTAATCACTCATTTGTTATATTAAGAAGAAGATTGGGGATATGGCTTCCAGTAAATCAAACCAGACCTTGGGAAGGCCCCCTTGAAACACATGCTCTTTTAAAGGTTATAAAGAAAGTACTGCAACGTTCCAAAAGGTTTATTGGACTCCTTATAGTAGCTATTATGAGAATTACTGCTATAGTCACAACCATGGCAGTAGCCGGGGTGCCACTGCATCAAACTATACAAATGACTGCATTTGTCCAGCAGTGGCACCAAAATGCAAGTTCTGCCTGGGGAACTCAAACTCACACAGACCAAGAAGTTAATGAACAATTGATTGATTTAGAAAATGCAGTTCTCCTACTAGGGGACAGAGTACAAAATTTAAAATTACAAATTCATCTGAAGTGTGATTGGAATATCTCTTCATTTCGTGTCACACTTCATAAGTGTAATCAAAGTGCATATACTTGGGATCAATTATCTAAACATTTGAGAGGACACGTTTGTAATAATCTATCCTTAGATATTTCCCAATTACAGGCTACTATTTTTAATATGCAGAATGCTCACTTACAACTACTCCCAGAAACTTATTTGAAGAAATTGAAGAAGGTTTACATAAACTAAACCCCTGTAGGAGGAGGATTGCTTAGTACTATAATATCAGGATGTATATTTTTGACTGTTCTGTGTCTAATCCTCAGATGATAAGAGAAACTGAAAGAAATCATCCAAGAACTGCTGAAGAAAGAAGTTGCTCGATTGGTGTATCTACGCCTGCAAAAATAAAAAGGGGGAGATTTACTGGGAATTCCTAATAATGTACTTACCCAGCCTTGAGAGATTCCACAGAAGTAGAATCTGGAAAAACAGCATATATTAAGAAACTATGTTAATGATTATCTTTCATGATTTTCTTAGAATAATAGCCTTGCTACAAACCCCAAGGCCAGACCCAGAAGGGAGTATGACCGGGATCATGAAAGCATGGACTTTGGAACACCGGGTAGGCGCCAGGCATGAAGACTGCCTACGTACTTGCTGATTGTTCCTGAGACTAGCCTGGAAGGGAATGGCCTGGAGTAAAAACAAGGAGATCTGGACTATGTCAGTGTAGTCCATGACATTTAGGAGTACGTGCTTAAAACAGCACGTGTCTTGAGAAAGATAACATCAAGGAAAGTCTTGTAGTCTGCAATTAGGAATAAAAGCTGGACTCAGAGTGGACTCTGCACCTCAGTCCAATAGAGGCTGCAGGTCCTCTGACCCATTGCACCAGATTTTGTGTTCTGTCTTCATTCTCGTGGCTTGCTTCTGGACCGTTAAGGCAACAGGGAGCCAGGAAGAGAATATCAGACAACGTTGTTGCTGTTCAGTCACCAAGTCATGTCCGACTCTTTGTGACCCTGTGGACTGCAGCACGCCAGGCCTCTAGGTCCCTCACTGTCTCCAGAGTTTGTCCAAGTTCACGTCCACTGAGGATGTCAGAGGATGTCAGAGCTTGGTGAGGATACCTCCTATGAGCAGAGGGAATCAGGAGTGCTGGGCAGAGCCTTAGTTCCTACAGAGAGCTGGCGGGCCCAGTACACCAGGCCGGCCTCATAAACCAGCAGGTTGATGGCTGCTGTCAGGACGGCCACAGCCAGGCGCTGGTCCGAGGTGCACATGTAGGCGGTGAGCCATCAGTGCAGTCCTCATCACTGGACCGCCGGAGCTTCCCACCCAACTTCTCATAGAACTGGTAGAGTGGCCAGAGGACCAGAGCGCTGATGTAGAGGAGCACGATGAGCAGGGTGTGCACAACCTTGACGGGCAGCTTGTACTCCATGTTGCACAGCTGGACGTGAACTTGGGCAAACTCCGGAGACAGTGAGGGACATAGAGGCCTGGCGTGCTGCAGTCCACAGGGTCACAAAGAATCGGACATGACTTGGTGACTGAACAGCAACTGGACAAAGGTGATGGAGTAGATGACGGAGGCCGAGAGGCAGAAGAGGGCGGCATAGCAGGTGTAGGTGTCGAGGAGGTGGTGCCAGAAGAAATGAAGGGGGACCGGAGCTTACGTAACTCAGCAATGAAGATGATGAGGGTCACAGTGAAACAGAAGCACCAGATGGCCATGGACCAGTTGCCTACATCCCCTCTCCCAGTGCCCATGCTGGCCACCAGTGAGAAGGCCACACAAGTGGAGAACAGCTGCGGCAGGCGGAGGTAGAACCATATGGTGTTCCAAGAGGCTGAGATGGACAAAGTGAATGTCCTATTGGTGGACATGGTGTTGTGATGGTCAGGCATCAGTATGGCACCAGTATGGCAGTGGTCTTCGCTGAGGACTCATCAGAGAAAGACCTAGTTCCGGAGGTAGATTAAGTCAGACGTCTGGAAATGACACAGGGCCCTGTGATGGCTGAGGCTCAGAATCTGTGGAGTTAGAACCAGACACTTGGTAACAGCACAGCTGCTCTACAGTTATTCTCCCCACCCGTCACCCTTGGCTTTGTCAAGAGACTTGTCTTATCTCAAAGGTGGGTTGAGTCTCACCACAAAGCCATGCACATTTTTAACTCTTTGCACTGCATGCCATTATCTACAGCCATACAGGGTACAAGAATGTGCTCAGTCGTGTCTGATTCTTTGTGACTTCATAGGCTGTAGCCCACCAGGTTTCTCTGTCCTTGGGATTTCCCAGGCAAGAATACTGGAGTGGATAGCTGCTTCCTATTCCAGGATATCTTCTCCAAACCAGGGATCGAACCCCTGTCTCTCGCATCTCCAACACTGGCAGGTGGATTCTTTACCACTATTGCTATCTGAGAAGCTCTGGTTACAGTGATGGTTTTCTATAATCCCAAGTTTCAACTCTCTCCAAATTGAAAAAAAAAAAGTTTTTAATTGTTTAGTAACAAACTTTGACTTCAACAAAGTTGAGACAATTTATGTTGCTGAAACACTAACATGTTTGATTATAATTCAGTTGCCAAAACACTAACGTGTTTATTTCAAGGTGCTTTCAGACACAAGGCCGAGTGTTATGGCATATAGAGTAGATTCACCATATACCTGTCTGACTTAAAAATTCTGAATAACAAGCATCTGAGCCCATGAGTTCAGAAAAGAAGTAGTGGATTGCATTGTTAATGCAATTATTTTTAGCTGCGCTGCATGGTATGTGGAAATTCCCCAACCTGTGTTTGAGCCTGTGCCCCCTTCAGTGAAACAACTACTGGACCACCAGGAAAATCTGATAATCCATTCGTGGATGAGAAAACTAAGGTGAAAAGGCTGTAAAAGTGTAAACCCCAGATAAAAATAGCAAAGCTGTGGGTTTGAGCACTTTGCTCTACAGCCCACATGTCAGCAGGTCCCTTGTGGGTGGGAGTTCTGGGACCCAGGACCCACCTTCAGGCCCACGGCCTCCTTCCACAGTAACCTGGAGACACGTGTCCCGGCCTGTCCTCCCTGCAGCATCACTAGAAGGAGCTGCCATCTGAGGAGACACAGCCCCACCCAGAGGAGGGCAGCTTCAGGTCTGAACAGAGAGGAGCCCATGGGGTGAGAACAAGGCCCTAGGGACAAGATGACATGGGAAGTAGGGACTGTTGTGGATCCCCTCCCCCAATTTTGCTTTCACATGTGACTCTTCTGCATTGGGGAAGGGAGACCCCAACTCAGCATGACTCCAAGCATCATGGAGCATCATGGAAGAATCACAGAATAAATTAACATAATGTCTGACTCTTAAGCTCCAGAACTGCCATCCAGGTGGGAGTTTGGAAAGATCTAGAAGTAGTCCTACCTGTGAGGATTCTCCTGGCCTGGGAGACAGGTTAGCAACTTCCAAGCTGGGAAGAAGGGACTGGAAATCAACAAGGATGCTGTGTCTGAGGCTGATGTATACATCCCAGGGAGTGGGTGGGGATGGATGGATGATCACCCCCTTTTAAGGGCAGGAGCTGAAAGAGGAGGCCCCTGTAGGACCCCTGGGAGGTGACAGCCCTGAGAATGCACCTGGGACTGGGGTGGGGGCGGGGGGCAGAGTGGAGATGACTGGGGGGATCCCAGGGTCCCAGGGACCCTGAGGCAGTCTAGTACATGTCTTCTGACCCAGAAGAGATGCAGGCATGGAGCCAACCTTCCCATGGAGGAGGGGCCTGGACTGGAACTGAGACAGGAGAACAGGGGCCTGAAGGGGTTTCAGGGCTGTGACAGGGACACATGGCTAGAGTGGCAGGGACCCTGGAGACCACAGAATTGCCCAGGTCACCGCCCAAGACAGTCCCGCCAGCCAGAGCTGCAGTCCTGCTCATACAGGGGCTCCTCCAGGGTCCAGTGTGTGGGGGGAGTGAGGCCCCTCCCATCCCGCCCCCTCCTCAGGGACAGCTGCCCTGTTTGCAAAGGACTATTTGCTGAGAGGCCCCCAGGCCTGAAGGGCCAGCAGACTGAGCCCTAGCCAGCTTCCTGCCATCAGGGGCCTTGTTGCCTTTGCTGATAATAAACCCTGGGAAAAGCTGAGGCTGGAAAGAGAAACAGAGAGCAAACCTGAGAACCTCCCTGGACTCACAAAGCTCCTTGAGCCCCAATTGCCAGTGGAGCCCTGGAGCCTATGGGCCTCCCAGTGGGCATGCCAGAGGTGGGGAGGGGCACTGGGGTGAGGGAGGCTGGGGTGTCCTGCTCGCTGTTTGCCAGTCTATTCCCACCAACCTCCCAGAACTCATCTGGAATTTCCTTCCAGGGAGAAATGACAACTTTGGATCCAGGGACAGAGGGGGTTCCCTGGTAGCTCACCTGGTAAAGAATCTACCTGGAATGCAGAAGACCCTGGTTCGATCCCTGGGTCAGAAAGATCCCCTGGAGAAGGCATAAGCTACCCACTCCAGTATTCTTGGGCTTCCCTGGTGGCTCTGACGTTTTAAGAATCCACCTGCAATGGGGAGACCTGGGTTAGAACCCTGGGTTGGGAAGATCTCCTGGAGGAGGGCATGGCAACCCACTCCAGTGTTCTTGCCTGGAGAATCCCCATGGACAGAAGAGTCTGGCGGACTAGAGTCCATGGGGTTGCAAAGTGTTGGGCATGACTGAGCAGCTGTGCACAATGGGACAGAGGGAGGGCTTGGGGAAGGAGAGCCATGGGTGTTCCTGCTGTGTGACCCTGGGTAAGGCATGTGCCACTCTGGGCCTCAGTTGCCCAACTGGGAAGCAGCAGGTTTGCCTGAGTTCCCAGCAGCCCCTCCTCCACTCTAATATGTGAGCTTGGACACAGTGCCCCTGTCAGAGCACAGCCTGGATGTGGCTGAGCCCTGCCTGCCCAGCAGCCAGGCACGTGGACTGGAAGACAGGGAGCTGGGAAGGTCATGGCCAAGATAAAGGAAGGAAGGAAGGAGGAGGTGCCAGAAGGGCAGAGAAGGAGGGGAGATGGTCACCAGAGTTACAAGGAGGCTCTGGACCTTTGGCAGACATTTCATAGCTGGATGATCCTGGGAAAGTGACTCACCAGAGCCTCAGTTTTCCCATCTGTGCAATGGGTTCAATACCTACTTTAATTAACGAAATCATGTGAACAGCTTATCAGAAGGCCTGTCACATGGCACACTCAATCCATGCCAGCTGTCTGTTCTCCTCCCCTGCTCCCTCACAGAGGACCCAGAAGGCCCTGGCCCCATTCTGGACATAGCACATACAAGCTTGATTTGCTCCAGATCAGAGGTTGCAAACCAGTTTGTATTGGAGGTGATCTAAGGATGTGTTTGGTGTCCCTTCAGTGTTTTCAGAAAGAGAGGGTATAGAATTGGTGTTATTTATTTCTATTGCGTTTGGTAGCTGCAAAGTGTTTTAATTTCACATGAAAATCCACATTTCCAGCTCCTTTTCAAGCTGCAGGAGATCTGGTGTCACTGGGCTATGCTCCTTTGGTGTGGGGTGAAGCTGAGCAAATGCTCTGCCGTTTATATTATTTTTCATTTTCATCTCTGTTTAGTATTTTCTACATTTTCTTCTTCTCATGTTTAATTGACATAAAGCAGGACTGTGATCATCTCAAAAGTGCCCCATTCCCTCTCTTGGGTGTGGCCAGGCTTCCTGCCTGCTCACAGGCACATCCACCCCCCCATCCATGGAGCATCCAGGTCCTCAACTTCATGTACAGCCTTCAACACATTTCACAGGCTCTGATCATATGTAGACATGTGTGTACACACATTCACACATGTTTGTAAGGAGTATCTGTATCTTTTTTTGCTGTTTTATAAACATGAGACCATATCATCACACACCACATCTTGCTTTTCCACCACCCCCGACAGGTGCAGCTCGTCCTCTCTTGGGGCCCTAGTCCTCTCCATCCCCTTTACTTATTTCTTTCCCTCCTGGGTCCTGTGGGCATTTGGACTGAAACCCCTTCTCTAGATCAGTGGACCCTTCCCAGTGAGTCTCAGACACTGGGGACACAGGGTATGACAAGGGATCCTGGGATCCATGTGACCACCATGCTCTAGAGCAGGAGGTCGGCAAGTTTTTCTGGAAACTATAAAAAAATATATGACAAATAATATATTTTTCATTTCTGGAAGTTCATCTTGATTTCCTAGGGCTATTATCACAAGCCTGGTGGCTTAAAACAACAGAAATGCATTCTCTCACAGTTCTGGAGGTCAGTGTTTTGAAGCAATGTGTCAACAGGGCTGTGCTGTCTCTGATGCCCCAGGAAGGGGTCCCTCTTTGCCTCTTTTAGCTTCTGGAGGCCCCTTACCTTGTGGCTGTGTTACTGAACTCAGGCTTGTCTCTTCAGTCCTCAAGAAGCCAAATACCGAGAGACGAGTGTCAGGATTTGTCTGTGACAAGGTGCCGCTCCTCCGCTGTGAATACAATCACCACCCATGTCTGCATCAGCCCCATGTTGGGCGGTGGGTTAAAAAAAGTACTAATGAACATTTCCACCATTTTTTGTGAATCATCTTGGTATGGAGGATTTTGTTTTTTCCAGTTTAGTAGGTCTGAGGTGAAAAAAAGATTGTATGTCCAACAACAGCCAACCGGCTGTCCTCGTGGATTCAAACCTCCTTAGGGAATTGTCTTAGTGAAAATCCACTTTCCCTCCCTGTCCCCTTGTAAGGGACACACTCCAGGCAAACTGAGTGTCCTGTGGGATCTTAAAGGGAGAAACTACTTCGTACCACCTTTCTTCCTCACGCTGTGGGGGCGCTGAGGCTCTTCCTCCCACCCTTGCCTCTGCACTAGAACCCCTCTCCCTCCAGAGACTGGGGGGAGGCGGCACAGACCCCGGCATCCCCTGCCTGGGGCACCAGGACAGAAACCATAGAGGTCGGTGTGGATTCAGTTCCCTAAAAAGCTGACCCCCTCTTCTTCCTCCCTTGCCTGCAAAGTCACCCCTGTAAAGGAGGCAGGCTTTTCACAGTTTCATTTTCTTTTTGCTTTTAATTTGGTGCCCTTGTTGGAAGAATCTTTATCATGAGTAACAGGAAAGCCTCCCACTTACCAGATCATTGACAAAAGAATTCTAACTGGAAAATAGTAATTTAGAGACCCATTCCAGGGCCACTGTTCTTCAGAATCGAAAACATACACGACTTGGGCTATATTAAAAAAGCATTTTATTCATGGCTACCTACTGGGTAATAGCTCTAGTGTTGCCAATCTGCCAAGATGCGTGCCAGTGGACTTCTAGAAGGGATGGATGTAGACTCCCCTCCCCCAACTTAACTGGCTCCCCCAGAACAGATTTAAAGCAACCAAACCAATTCTTTCTTGGGAAAAGAGTGGTACAGAGTCACAAATAAGCCATTCCCCACTCCTGCAGCATCCTACTGACCGCATAGTCCCAAAGAGCAAAGAATATGACCAAATAGCGGGGAAGGTGGCCTCGCAGGACGCATGCTCTTTTACTCACTCGATCAAGAGGTTGGCTGCTCCGTCAGAGCCCAGTTTCCTGCTCTCAACAGAAAGTGAAAGCAGGTTGTGAGCAAGGAGTGGGGAGGGGTAGGTAAGTTTTACAGCTGCTGGAAAAATACCTACAGATCTTCAGTGGGAGCAGCGGGCACCCCGACTTTCCTAGCCGCACTGTCCCTTTCGCCCCAGGAAGAGGGGGAGGGCAGGAACCCCGGGGACCTGGCTGCTGCCTGGATGCATAACATTGTCACCCAGCTCAGGCTCGACAGCTCGTCCCTGAAGAAGCCAGTACTGAGAGATAAGTCTTGGGCAGAAGAAAAGTAGCTTTATGTTAAGCAAGCCGGCGGGCAGGGGAGAAGGTGGATCACTGCGCAAAAGAACCAACTTCCAACACGGCAAGGCTCAGCTGGAATTTATACAAGGAAGAAAACTGAAACTGCCGTAGGCTGTGTGCCAGGGGTGCGCTGTGCTTCTATTTTGGGAGACTTTACATTAACCCCCGGGCCGCCTTGCTGGATTGAGAAGGTGAGTGTGGTCCTTACTTTGTTCAGATCAGCACATCAGTTCTAGGGGTCAGTGGTCGTATATTTTCTTGAGGAAAAAACGGAGACACAAACAGAGCTTAACCGGCAAAGCAAATCTGAACTCAGAACGTCAAATCCGGAGCTGTGTTTAAACTGTTTACAAGCCTTTGGTTGAGAACAAACCAAAGCAAGAAGCTTTGGTTACAACAGCGGTGACGTTGACCACCTGATCGTCACCATCACCATATGCTGGTCCTCAGGCCTGGCCTCCAAGCCCATCATGGGTTTTTTCCTCCACGTGGGGCAGCTGCTCTCGACCTCCGTGTCCTTCTCGCTGGGGGCCAGCCTGGGCATTTGGGAGGAGGGCATGGGTAACTGGTGCATGTTCGTCTGGTGTCTCTGCTTTGCCGTGAGCCTCATCACCTCCATAGTGGAGTTATGTGGGCTGCAGTCCCGCTTCCCACGCTTCTGGGATGGTTTTATTCATGCTTATTCCTTCCACTTCATCATCATCTGCATCGTGACTTCCGTCATCTTCGGCACCTCCTACATCCAGGTCTTTTCTCCAGGCCCCGCCCAGAACCGCGCCATCATCGCCACCGCCTTTTCCTGCGTGGCTGCTCTGCTTTATGCCATCGAAGTGGCCTGGGTCTGTGTCCGACCCGGCAGCATGGTCTGCTTTGTGCCCACCTTCCCAGGTGTGCTCAGGAGGCTGGAGAACCATCTGGCCTGGGTCATCTTCCCCTTCATCTGCAACACTGACCTGTACCAGCACCAGCCGGCCCTGGTGTGGTGTGTGGCCGTGTACGCCATCTGCTTCGTCCTGGGGGTCGTGAACTTCCTTGTGAATGGGTGTGACTGTGACAACGACAAAAAGCTGCCCCTTCGCATCCCCCTTTTACTGTGGGTGCAGACTGTGCTCTCTGTCGTCCTCTACGCCACCGCAGTGATCCTCTGGCCCCTCTACCAGTTCCATGAGAAGTTGGGGGGGCAGCCCCAGCGATCCAGTGATATGAGCTGCAGTGATCAACTCACTACCATTGTCTGCATCTGGGACCGTCGACTGGCTGTGGCCATCCTGACAGCCATCAACCTGCTGGTTTATGTGGCTGACATGATGTACTTGATCCTAGAGACTTTTGTATGGACTGAGGCTCAGCCCAGGGACTCTGGATTCTCCCTTTCACCTGCAGTTTCTTCACCAACTTCTGATGTCCCTTGATACCCTCTTTAGACTCAGATACCTGGTGTTGGTGGGGGAGGGGAGTTGAGGGGAAAGTGGATGGAGCCACAGGTAGAAGGGAGATTTCTCAGAATATGGCCTTTTTGAGCATTTTGATTTTGAAACATGTAAGCAAATTGCTTTTTTAAGGAAACAAAATTAAAGTTTGAAAAATATACCAAGTGGAAAAGTAGGATCAGGGGAGGGATCGTTGGCCAGATGGTCTCCATATTCCCTGCAGCCTTGATGGACAGGCTGGGGAAGAGCTGAGAGATGCTCCCACAGGCTGTCTCCAAAAGCAGAGGGAAGGGAGGCGCCTTGGGTCCAGGGATCTGGATACAAGACAGGCTGCGATCTTGGACCCTTTGCTGCAACCCTTGCTTGTACCTGGACAGCACCAAATCAATTTCTATTGATTAAGGAGGCCAAGAACCCTGGTCTGTAACATGGGGAGAAGGAGCTGTGGCCCTCATGCCCACTTGTTGAGTGGCCAGGGCCAACTCCAGCCCTTTAGTACACACAGTTGATGGAGAAGACCCCGGGTGCCCAGGCATCAGGCCCTTCCCTTTCTCCCTGCCTGGCCTGGCCTCCCTGCCTCCCAGAGCAGTGGCCAAAGACTCCCTCCTCAGCCGGCCAGCCAGAGCCTCCTGGCTGACACCAGGCTCAGACTGTGGCCAGAGCCTGGTATAGAACAGAGCCCGGGTCCATTCTCTGACCCTGGAGCAGCTTCTTGGAAGGATCACAGAGTCAGCCTTCCTCTATCCACCTTTGAGTGGAGAAAAGAGGGTCTCTTCTCTCCTGAAGCCTCAGGCACCTGACTATCTGTCTTGGGGGCCAGTGTAGATGGTCCATCCATGTGGCCCTTGTCTGTATGGCTGACTCCTATCCCAGGGCCCCTGTAGGGAGGCTGGTGGGCTGGGGGAAGGGCAAGGAGGCACCAATCAGACCCTGCCTAGCATCTTGACTCTCTCAGGATATTTCTGGCAAGCTTGCCAACAGCAGAAGGGGGTGCTGTTGTAGGACCTCTGGGTGGGGCTTCCTCCACTGAGAGCTGGCTGTGCAGCAGGCAGGGAGCCCACGCTTTGAGAAGCTCAGCCCGAGGGCCAGACGACTGTGCTGTGCAGCCACGGATGGGCCACTGGCCCAAGGGCTGAGCACCTCCAGGGGACTCCGGTCACTGGTCCAGCCTCGCCCCTGCCATCTCCCTTGGCTACCTGTTCATGCAGAGAGAGGGCACAGCCCTGCAGGATATGTCCTAACAGCCCACCACCTAACAGCATGAGGGGCTCCAGGTGAGGTTAAGAACTCAGGGATTCAAATCCAAGTTCATATGACATCAAACTACTGTGCTTTTCACTCAACTTTACAGTGGCCATACCTGCCATTTGTAACACTGACCTTTGGGGACTTGGTCTGGGAGAGCAGGGAGCTGTAGCCTGACCTCTCAGGATTCTCTCCTGTCCAGGCTCTAGGGTTTAGGGTCATGGCTTCTACTGTTAACTCTTTTCATGAACCTCAGAAGCTGCTGGGTGTGGCTGCCTGTCTGATTATGACCGGCCACCAGGGAGAGCGCTTGGACTATCTCTCCTCCAGGCTGACTTGCAGGCAGAACCAGCCTGATGGATACTCTGGCAGGAAATGTGAGGGGCTAGGTCTTTGACATGGTTAGGGGGCGGCTCCAGAGACCTCTCCAGTATTCTTGGGCTTCCCTAGTGGCTCAGACGATAAAGAATCTGCCTGCAATGCAGGAGAACTAGGTTTGATCCCTGGGTTGGGAAGATCCCTTGGAGGAGGGCATGGCAACCCTGTCCACTATTCTTGCCTGGAGAATCCCATGGACAGAGGAGCCTGGTGGGCTGCAGTCCATGGGATCGCAAAGAGCTGAACACAACTGAAGCAACTTGACTCACTTTCCAGGGACCCTCTAGATGCCCTCACTCAGCCACTGAGCTGAGACTGGGAGGGGGCTGAGGCAGCGGTGCAGCCTGGCCTGGAAGGTGACCCCCAGGCTCCTTGACTCCCGGCCCAAGTTCCTTCCAGAGGGTCAGGCTTCCTGGAAAGAAGAGGAGCCAGGATTCCCAGAGGAAAAGCTTTCCTAAAGGAAATCTCTAACCTGACATTCTGCTCCTGGCTCTGGGGTTTGCATGCCCCAGGGCAGGGAAAACCTGAGGAGGCCGCCCCCACCTCCTAGGTGGCCCCAAGGTGAGGGTCAAGACCCCAGAGGACAGCGTGTGCTGTGGCCCCACCCCCACCCTAGACCCCTGCTTCCTGCACAGTCTGCTCTCAGTAGAGTCACGGGGAAGGAGAGGCTGATGCTCTAGAGAGACCCCAGCTTCAGTCAGCCCTCCTGACTCTGTGTCTCCCTCTGTGAGATGAGGATGTCCTCCATCAAAGCGCTGAGAAGGGGACTGAGATCCCATAGACAGGGTGCCCAGCCTTGGGCTAGGGGAGGTGGGGACCCACAAACAGCACTGTCACCACAATCCTAATAAAGGAAGAGCTGCCCCTTTGGCTCAGCATCTCCTCCCCCTTTCCCTCCCTCCTCCTGCTCCTTCTCATCATCTGAGGGTCTCAGGTCCTCAGGACTTGGAGCCAGATCACATCTTCTCTGTGTGCCATGTTCTGTGTGTGTTCTCATCCAGTCTGATGGCTTTAAGACTCCACTCAATAGACAAATATCCTTGTGCACCAAGTGTGTGCCAGGCACTGTTCTAGGTCTGGACAGAGAGCAGAGAACCAAGAACTCTGTCCTCATAGAGCTGACACTCTAGTACAGAAGATGGACCATGTGCAACCAGTATACAGTATCAGGTCAGTGGATGATAAATGCCATAATGAAGGCAAAACTGGTGAAAAGAGTTATTGGAGTGTGTGGGTATGAGTGGCCAGGCTGCTCTTTTAGGTGAGTGGGCATGGTAGGCATTTATGAAGATATTGAATGAAGTGAATAGGCTGTATGATGAAAACTCTGGAATTCCTGCCTCCGAAGTTGATCTCTGTTGGGGTCCAGAGTCAAATCCAATGGCCTCCTGCTCTCTCCCTCTGGATGTCTCAGGACTCCTCACACTCACCATGTCCAATCACATCTCCTGAACCTCCGGACCACCCCCACACACACACGCTGGTCCTTCCTCATCTTTCCTGTCTCAAAGGCACCACCTTCACAGATGCTCTTCACAAAACACTCATGAATCCACCCACTCTTCCTCTTCTGTAGGGCTACCTGGTCCAGATCCATCCATCCGTCTCAGCTGGACACCTGCCATAAGCTTCTAACTGATTCCTGTTCCCATTCTTTCCCTCAAAGCCTGTTTTGGACTAAATTCAAACTAAGATACCTTTGAAAGCTTCTCTTCGGATGAAACAGAGACTTCAAAACATCACTTCCAAAGCCCTGCGAGCTCAGACCCCTTTCTACCTCTCCAGCCACTGAGAACTTCTCCCAGTCCCTCTTTGTCATCTCAGGGACTTTCCCCTTACATGTCTCAAGTCCCCCAACCCTGATCTGAGACCAGAGCACAGCCTGGCACACAGTAGTCCTGTGCTCAGTCTACGCCACTCTACGCCTCAGTTTCCTCAACCAGAAAATGGAGATAATAGCACCTGCTTTTAGACATGACTGCACCCTGTGGAGAATCTCCCTGGCAACTTTAGCAGAGAACAACTGTGCTAGAAGGATGCTGGGTAGCTTGGAGAATTATTATGGAGGGACCAGGCTCAGAACAGGAAGGAAGTGAGCTGGGCAGCCAGGGCACAGTCAAGATCAGCTGGTCCAGGCACCACGGCCTTTGGAAGCACACACTAGATGCTGCTTCAGGCCCCGCAGAAGGAATTCTAATCTGACCTGTGTCTGTTTGCTACCTGCTCCCTAGGTGTGTGTCCAGGCCCCACTTGTGGGGCAGGTCCAATATTTATCTGACCTTTTAAGTTTCTTATTAGGGTGAAGCCCAGTCTGTCACAAGTACACAATGGGGACATCCTCAAATATAGTGGGGAGTTTAGGTTCTCAGTGGTTCCCCTCCCTGGAGATGTCCATCACACAAGGCCATGGTGCTGTTAGGAGGATTAAATGAGATAGCACCAAATCCAAGAATTCTCAAGCATTTCCACTAAAGGCTGAAGAAATGGAATATATCCTGGCCAGGAGACCCAGCCTGGAGCCTGAGGCGGTAAGCTCATGTGGTTGTTGTTGTTCAGTCGCTCAGTTGTGTCCAGTTCTTTGCTGCTTCATGGACTGCAGCATGCCAGGCTTCCCTGTCCTCATGTTATATTAAAAAAAAAAACAACTGGCATTTTCGAGATGGCTCAGTGGTAAAGAATCTGCCTGCCAATGCAGAAGACGCAGGAAATACAGGTTTTATCCCTGGGTTGGAAGATCCCCTGGAGAAGGAAATGGCCCCCACCCACTCCAGTGTTCTTGCCTGGGAAATCCCTTGGACAGAGGAGCCTGGCGGGCTACACTCCATGGGGCCACAAAGAGTTGGACATGACTGAGCACGCACGTGTGCACTTTTAATAATATACTCATCACATATCATGCTTATTTCAAGACAAAATAATGGCTTCCTACTAATGGACTGTGGGCTTCCCTGCCCTATTTGCTTAATGACACAGAACAGTTTCCTTTTGTGCATTATTTGAGCAACTTCTGGTTGACATCAAGAACAAAGCTTAAATTAAGTTTGTGGAGGAGAGGGAGGAGAAAGATGGGGTGCCAGATTCCCGTGGGAAGTGGGCAGAGGTGAGAAGAGCAATGGAGGGATTTGGGGCATCTGCTAGAGTCTGCCAGCATCCAGAAACAGAATATTCTGAAAGTGCTTCCTTCTCCCCAAAGCATCAGAAATAATCTCAAACTCTTTGTTTTTTTTTTAAGGGATTTGCATAAGGAGTGATCCCAGACTAGTAACAAGAGTGTAACAAGGGGCGGTCGTCTGGGCTGACGGGCAGCTGGCCCAGCTCAGCATGGACATGGATCACTGCAGTCACTGGGCCTGAGGGATGGCGTGCTGCAGGCAGCAGTGGACACCTGGGAGCACGAACCAGGGGAGTGACTTCCCTTGGCAGTAGTGCTGAGAGGGTGTCATTGGCTTTAAGGCTGGTCAGGGCCAATGTAGGGAGGGGAAGAAATCTGAGGGACCCCCTCACCCTATGAGCAGCTTGGTGGCCCAAATGGGTGGTTTTGGGGAACTTTGCTCCCTGAGGAAGCTCACCCTCCTTCCAGCCAAAGCACTGAAGGGATTTATGGAAACAGATACTGGTTGGAGTCGGGGGTGAGGAGATGGGCTTGAACTAAGCTCCCCCATCCCCACCACTTCTCCATCCCTGGTCAGAAGCAGACCCAGAAAAGACCAAGTGGACAAACCCCCACCAGCCCAGCCTGGCTCCAGAAGAGACCTCAGGTGACAGCTCACAGGTTCTGTCGGCTGAGAAAGCGGCCCTGAGGACTTGGGCTGCAGCGGGGCTGCTGTAGACACAACAGTTACAAGAGGTCGTATGTGTCGTGCTCACTGCAGGTCGAGCTCTGCTGTGGATTCTTTTGTTCCTCCCAGCAGCCCCTGAACTGTGCACTCAGTGTCCCCATTTTCACAGGCACAGAGATGTTAGCTGGTCAAGATCGTACAGGTTTAGGTGGCAGAGCTAGATTTGAACCCAGTCATGTGGGTTCAGGACCTTAAAATCTGCCTGGGTTTGATTTGTACCTTAGACCCAAAGGGGCAGAGTGGCCAATATTTTTTTCAGCACCGACAGACTCACTAGGTGACGTTACCTCCATTTCATTCATCTTCAGGGCTATTATTATTATTATTATCCTCCTTTTATAGATGATGAGACTGAGGCTCAGAGTGAACATTATGTCATTTGCTCAAGGTCACACAGTTACTCTCTGTCAGAGCCCAGATTTGAATACAGGTCTGTCTCCCTGTGAAGTTCAGCAGGTAATGGAATCTCAGTAAACACTGAGCCCCTTCCTTCTTGTGAGTCCAGGAATCATGTCCTGGCTCCTGTCTGTCCTGCTCTGGCTGCAGTGCCCCCGTCTCAACCAGACCACTTCCTGTTGACAAGCCAGCAGAACATGACAGAGAGGGTGCAGATACTAGGGAGGGACTGATTGGAGCTTTGCCTTAATCTCTTGGGCCCATCAGCCATCCTACAGAGATTTTTCCCCAGGAGACAGCCACACAGACAAGGATCACATGGATCGGCAGTCGATGCCTGGCCCCCAGGATGGGTACCTGAGGCCGCTGTAGAGCAGAGTCCATTCTCTCTCCACTTAGAGGAGGACTGAGGAAGGCTGGGTCCGTAATTTTTCTAATCTGGTCTAGAGCCAAAGAATGGGAACATCTGGGCCCCCAGCTCTGTTCTGGATGTGGCTCAGGACACAGTCTTGTGGGTGGGGGGAAATGCATCAGCTAGAGTCACGCTGCATGGAGGAGGCTCTGGCTGACCAGCTCAGGATGGAGCCTCTGACCACAAGCCCCCAGGAGACAGGGAGCCCAGGCCAGGCTGAGAGCAAGGAAAGGGCCTGAGGCTTGGGCACCAGCGATCTTCTCCATCAACTTTGTGTGCTAAAGGGCTGGGGGAGGCCCTGACAATGCAGCTGTGGGCTTGGGGGCCACAGATCCCTCTCCCCAGACCCTAGAACCCAAGCTACCTCCCTTCCCTCTGCCTTTGGAGACAGGCCTGTGGAGGCATCTCTCAGCTCCTCCCTCAGCCTGTCCATCGAGGCTGTAGGCAGCATGGAGACCATCTGGTCACCTATCCCTCCCCTGACCCCTTCTTTACTTTGTATATTTTTGAAAATTAAAATTTATTTTCTTAAAAAACTAATATATTTTCAAAGTTTGAAACCAAAATGCTCTAAAAAGCCACACCCTGAGAGACATCACTTCTACCTGAGTTTCCATCCACTTTCCCCTCAGCTCCTCACCTCCTCCAGGACCAGGTGACTGCTTCACTGAATTCATAGGAGCCCTTCCCTTGTTTCTTCTTTTTCGTTTTGTTTAAGTATTTATTTATTTATTTTTGGTTGGACTGCATCTATTTTTTGCTGTGCTCCAGCTTTCTCTAGTCGGGGAGAATAGGGGCCGCTCTTCGTTGCAGTGCACTGGCTTCTCATTGCAGTGGCTCTTCCTGTTGTCGAGCATGGGCTCTAGGGGCACAGGTTTCAATGGTTGCAGCACAGGGACTCATTCACTGGGGCTCACGGACCCTAGAGCTTGGGCTCAGAAGTTGTGGCGCATCAGGCGTAGTTTCTCCGAGGCATGTGGAATCTTCCCAGACCAGAATTTGAACCCATGTCCCCTGCAATGAAAGGCAGATCCTTATCCACTGCGTCAGCAGCGTAGCCCTGCCCTTCCCTTGCTTCTTGATGCAAATCAAGCATATACAGATGTATTCAATTTTAGTTCTCTTTTTTATTACATAAAAAATAGCATACTACATGTCAATCTGTATCTTACTATCTTTTTATTTTACTTAGAAATTTAACAACAGCTGCCAGTGATATGGAAGTAGCAGGTGAACTTTTAAAGGTAAACACTGAAATACAGAAAGCTATTATACCATGGTCATCACATTCTGTGACAAGCTGAAAATCTGTATGTTCCTTCATTAGACTTGTATGACAGGGTTTGGAGCTGTTAAACCATTGAAGTTTCCATCAGACATAGTCCATCAGACACTCACTGGCTGTTCTTAATGGGAGATATTGATGGAAAGCCACAAAGGTGGCTTTGTGTCACTGGAATGACATTCCATTTAATGCCATACCCAAACAGATGAAAGTGTGGGCTTTCCAAGCGGAGGCATACCCATTGGGCTGGAAGCAGGCAGGATTATAATGTAGAACCTAACAACTCAGTAGAGAGTTCTACAGCCCAGTGACCCTAGGGATGGGGCTCAGTGGGTAAGTAGTGCCATTGCTGCTTGTCGATGGATTCTGTGTCCCTCTTTTAACATCCTTCCAACCCTACCTACTCCCTGGAGAAAGAATACAAATTATGAAAGCAATGGTGGAAGGAACGTATATCTCTGTTTGAGAATTTATGTAAGTAAAAATAAGGAGTGGAAAACGAAAGTCCTTGTGCAATGGCATGAAAAGTGGATTAGAGAGCAGGGCAACAACTCTTTGGGTTTGGACAACGTGACCTCTATTTTGTCATTAATGAGAGAATTGCCTTAAATGATGTCAAAGTCAGTCCTAAGTGTTTATTTTTGTGGATTAGTAATTGATTGTTTATTTTAAATGGGGAGAGGAATATAAGGGATAAAACAAAAGTAACTATGTAGGAATCGGGAGGTCCTTTTAAGAGATAAAAAATTGACCTAAAGTGATTGTGGTGACTGGTGATAACTTGACATTGCACCTACTGACTGACTCTTGAATCTGCCTCACCATGTCCTTTGACCAGCTAGTCATCACTATTCATTGTCTTGACCATCACAAACTTCCCCATGGATTTTCCTTCCTATATTCTTACCATTCAGTTTTTTTCTACACCACCACTACTACCGAATCCAGGCTCTTACTGCTCCCTGCATGAGAGGCCAATAAACTGAGATGAGGTTTTGGGGCAAAGAATAATGACTTTATGGGAAAGTCAGAAGACCAAGAAGATAGTGGTAGTGTTCCAAAGAACCATCTTACCTGAGTTAGAACTCAGGCTTCTTTTATCAATACTAAAAGAAGAGGAGGAGGTGGCTGGTTTTTGTAAACTTTTTGGTGCAGTAATCCTTTGTTTTTGTTTTTCCTTTTCTTTTTTATTTTTTAAATTATGAAAGTATGAGAATACATTTGTATGAGACTAGGAAAATACAGAACAAATTTTATGTAGTTCTGCTATATATTACTGGAGAAGGGGGCTGCCATCTATGGGGTCACACAGAGTTGGACATGACTGAAGCGACTTAGCAGCAGCAGCAGCAACTCTATATTACACTTATTTCTTTAAGTAGATAAATTAAGATTTTTAGTTGGAGTTTCAATATCAAACTTTCAAAAATTAATAAAATGACTACCCAGAAAAGTAGAAGGGTATGCATATGTGCAGGCTAAGTTGCTTCAGCCGTATCTTACTCTTTTCGACCTCGTGGACTGTAGCCCACCAGGCTCCTCTGTCCATGGGATTCTCCAGGCAAGAATACCAGAGTGGATTGCCATGCCCTCCTTCAGGGGATCACCCCAACTCAGGGATCAAACCAGCATCTTCTGTGTCTCTTGCACTGGCAGGAGGATTCTTAGTAGACCTGAAAGCACCATGAATCAATTCAACATAATTAAGATTTATACAATTTTCACATAAAAGTAGGATACAGATTCTATTTGGGTTCCCATAGACTATAAACTAGGAGACACCAGAACATATCCAGGGACATAAAACAAGGTGCAAAATTTCATGGTATAAAGGTATTGAAATCATACGGAGTCTGTTCTCTTATTACTGTGGAATTACGTTAGAAATCAATATCAAAAGATTTGAATATACCTCCATATATTTTCAAGTGCAATGTGACATTTACCAAGAGAGACATTTGACTTAGCCATTGAAAACCTCAGTAAAGTGAGAAGACTGAAAAAAACACAGAGGGTGATTGCAGAGAAGAAAGCATTTAATGAGAAGTTATTCTCAAAATGAGAAATTAATATCAAAGGTATTTTTTAAAACCCAGGTATTTGGAAATTAAATGTCTACTTTTAAGTGATGGATGTACCTAAGAAGCCATAACAAGGCAAATTAGCAAATATTTGTAACAGAATAAAAATGAAAAGAGAATTTACCAGAATCTGTTGCATTCACCTGAAGCTGCTCAATGCAACTAAACACAATGTGTAATCTTGAATAAGGTATGAAAACAAATAATGGACACTAACATTTGTGAAATTTGAATAAAATCTGTTCTTTAGTTAATAATACTATATCATTTGTTTATTTCCTGTTTTGTTTTTTATTTTTTTACAGCATAGTATTTCTTCATATTCTCAGAGTTGGATTAGAAGTTTCAAGCCTCGTTCAATTTTTAGAAAAATCACTAAGATAATAAACTTTTAGACTTTTAGCAGTAATACTAGATGCCAAAATACATGGAATTTTATTGAAGTTTTGAGTGAATATAAGTTAGAAATCTAGCATTCTATTCACATGAAGTAAAACAAGTGGAATCAAAATAATCTTTTAGCTAGGAAAAAGTTCATACATTTTATAAAATAGTTACCACATTATACATACTATATATACACACACATATATATCTGTATACAAAAGCTTTTCCACTACTCTTGATAAAGGTTTGAGAAAGAACAACAACAACAAAGAGTTGGAGAAATTGGAAAACATAAACGAATTGAAATGAGAGTACCGCACAGGAAATAGAAAAAGTGAGACACACCAGATCAAAGTAAGAGGTCATCGTATAGTCCGGTTGTTTTTAAACATGGCTGGTCATTAGAAACACATTTAGAGCTTTGGAGAAAAAAAGCAGTATGTCGGCATTTGTAGTTTTCAAAAAATTCCCAGATAATTTTGATATGCATCTGGATTTTAAAAAGTGGTACAGATTTTTCTACTAAGAGGTACTTTTAGTGACACAGAATTCTACTATTTTCTGTTGACCAATTATGATACAATGATATTAAGTGAATAGTAGTTACATAATCATAATAGTAAAGGAAGTTTATCAGTTTTCACAATCAATAGCCAGGCAAAAAATGAAGAAGATTACAATTGCCAGCCATAATGGAAACATGATTAACCTAACAGTATAAAATAATTACATACAATTTTGGGGGTAAGTAGCGTGATGTGGTAAGCAGAAGTGCATACATGCACAAGTTTCCATCTGCCCAGCCAGTCTATGTCTTTTGATTGGTGCATTTAATTCATTTAGATTTAAAGTAATTGTCATGGGTCCATGTGCAGATTGGAAAAGATTTTTCAGATGTGAGGCAGAATGAAAGGAGAATAAAGTTTATTAGAGTGAGAAACTCTGTTAGAACAGTGGGCCAATACAAGGGAGAGCCAAACCCTTTCAAACAGGCTAGTAGCCAATTTTTATAGCATCAAAACAGAGAAAATTTCTACTGAAATGGTGGCATTAGGTGATTGGTTAGGTTGCTATGGGGTAGGTAATACGCTGGGTATTTTTCTTAGTATGGGGTCAGAGAACTAGCCAGTTTAGACCCAGAGGCTCATGGCAACAGTTGCTATGGGGCTTGGTCAGTTCCAGAGATTTTTATCCTGTGACCTTGGTACAGGGCTCCACACCTGTGGCCTTGCTATACAGTCCCACATTCCCCCTCTTTTTATTTATGGACCAAATCTTTACCCCTTAACACCCTGCTCATGAATAACTGTCTACCTATCCCTGTCTTGAGCCATGGGGACCCAGGTCATTGGGGAAAGGGCCGATGACTGCCCTGGCTTCTTCAAGCTGGACAGAGGCATTGTGGGTTCCTGGGTCCCAATGCCTGATCTCGGTTAGGGTACATTTACAGAGGGAGATGAGAATCCATGGAATGATAAGGCTTCTTGTTCCACCACTGTCTGGGTGTTGGCTGAGTGATATTCTTGTTGTACTACCAGTGGGAGACTTAGTTGTATTCTAGAAGAAAGAAACTTAACAAGCAGGTTAAGGATTTATGGCCCAAAGATTAATAGAAGTAGAAAAGCTGCCAAGAGACTAGCCAGGAGAACCAGAACCAGATGTTGATCTGTGATGTTAGTGTTTCTCTAGGTACGAGAAGATGCAAGAATTTGAGCTCATGAAATTCTTTACCTGAAAACACCTGACTATCTGAAGGCCTATTCTTCCAGTTTTTCTCAGAGCACAGAGTGCCTTATTTCTGATCTCCACCCTGAACTCCTTTCAGGGGGTGTCAAAGGTCAGCAGCTTGCAGTGATCATGATTTAATTCTTTGTAGAGGCAAACAGCAAGTGCCACTTTCCAGTTGACAGAGCCCTTCAGTGTCATAAATTTGACTTTTTTGGGGGGGCATTTCATGGCCATTGTGTCCCACAGTTCTAGGAATGCTCATTCCCAGTTCTGTCAAAGATTGCCGAGACAGGCCACTCACTGTGCTGTTACTGGACCAGGCCTCACAAGTAGCAAAAGTCTCTGGACCATACCTGTATTTCTAGCCTCTTGGTCCAGGAAAATATTCTCTCTTGTTGCTTCTTCCCATACCTAGAGTTAGATTTTTACAATTCCTGATCACATATGAAACTACATATCATCATTTTATCAGAGGCTCAGTCACATATTTGATAATGTAAGAAGCAATTTTCTGAAACAGGCAACATAGAAAATATAGCTAGCTATTATTGGTAAGATCTTAAGCAAGAATTTAAGTCAAGAATTTCCTTTAGGTATAGCCCAGTATATCCCCAGGTCATGTGACCTGGTTTGGTAAATGATTATGTATAGTAAGTCACTTCAGTTGTGTCTGACTCTTTTTGCAACCCTGTGGAGTATAGCCCACCAGGCTTCTCTGTCCATGGGATTCTCCAGGCAAGATACTGGAGTGGTTTGCCAGGCCCTCCTCCAGGGGATCTTCCTGACCCAGGGATTGAACCCTCATTTCTTATGTCTCCTGCCTTGGCAGGTGGGTTCTTTACCAATAGTGCCACCTGGGAAGCCCCAAAGACTATCAGTTCAGTTCAGTTCAGTTGCTCAGTCATGTCTGACTCTTTGCGACCCGATGAATTGCAGCTATTGACTAGTGTTAATTTCCTGTTTGTAGATCTTGGAGCATCTGATCTTTATTTAAAGACTGATTACTGAGATAAACTTTAGAAACAAACTTAGACTGTCCTCTTTAATAACTTAAACCTTTTAGCAGTATAACATAAACAAGGAACTATCTCAGAAATGAGTCAAAGTAAACACAAACATTAATTAACAAAACTAAAACTTAATATTTAGTTAGACATAATTGTGTGTGGGGGGGTGGGGGTGGGTGGGGTGGGTATTAACCCTGCAGTCTGGGAAGGCTTTAACCCATCACATAAAAATGAGGTTTGTCAGGGATCTGGGGAAAGCCAAGCAGCTGTCTTGGATTTCCCACAGCCCTGACTGATACAGCTATTGTTCACCCATTTTTAATTCCCGGATTTAGGAGTAGACTATTGCCATGTTTAAGGACATCAGGATAGCCAAAGTCTGACAGTGAGGGGTTAATATTTTGAAGAAGCAGAATGAGCTTTATCTATATGCACCATAATCTTTATAGATTACCGGGGTCCAGCCCCGGTTGGATCCAGGGATTCCCTCAGGAGGACGGCGTTGGCGATTAGAATAGCAAAGCAGAGATTTATTAGATGCTCAATAATAACTGGTTTACACGGAAAATCAATATAACCTGTGACACCAGGTTAGCTCTGACCACGGAGGCCGCAGGCGCCCTCTCGAATAGTGGAAGGTGCCCCACCTTAGGCACCTTCTCAAGTGGGTCTTAGAAGCCCAGGCAAGTAAGTGGTAGCAGAGGACCCCCGCGCTCCAATTATTTTGGCATGAAGGAAGAACAGAAGAGAAAAGGAGGAAAAGGAAACAAGAAAGAATGACACGGGGAGACCGAATTTCAGTGAACAAGGCCCGCACTTTATTTTCCAAAGTAGTTTTTATACCTTAAGTTGTGCATAGAGGATAATGGGGGAAGGGGTAGAGTCACGCAAGGTCAGCAGTCCTTGATCCTTATGGAAGCCAGGCTTTCTTCCTGCAAACTTATCATATGCAAAAGTTTTAGGTGATTTACATCATCTTCTGGCTAGGAAGCCTGTTAACATTTTATGACCCTTTTCCTCAGAAAACTTATTTTTCTCTAAAGGTGATTATTCTAAAGTCAGGCGTCACCCTCCAAAAGCATTAAAGTTGCATACCTATAGGGCAAAAGTGGTGGGCTATAACAAGAAAAGAGTTAACTCAAGGGTCTAAGGTTACAAACATTAAAGCTGCTACTTACATTTCTATACACCAACTATATTAATCAATACACTCCCAGGGACACAGTAGGTAAGGGATATGGAAACTTGGCAGCAAGCATTAACTCAACAAAGAAATCCTCTACTAGTTCTATTTTACAACTTTAACTCTCTGAGAAACTCTGCATTGTTAGACTATCTTAAGCTTCCTGTGCCTCTAGTGGTTGGGAGGCTGTGAATCTGAACAAACCTGTCAGGCAAGCAAGAAAGTCATCAGAAGGGTTTGAATTGAAACACTCCTATTATGCCCAGGAGACTTATTAACTACAGTTTTAAGTTGATTTTCTTACAGAGAAAGGTGGTCGGAGATAGCCCCCCTTTAATGTCAGAGGAGTTGGTGAAAGTCGTGAAGTAGTAAAACAGACTCTGGTTTTGGGGTAGATGCTCAGGCAGGCCCAGAGGGGCACCCCTTGAGTTCTGGCTCGCCTTGCCCACCAGAACTCTCCCACATGGCCTTGCCATAGGTGGGGACTCCCGTGCTGGCTTCCAGCAATAGATCATTGTGAAATAATGCTTATTTACTTTACCAGAGTAAGAAAAGCTTTTAAAAACAAATATAAATCATTTAAAGGTAAAGAAATTCACAAAGTCTGTTATTAAAAGCCACATTTCAAGAAAACTTTGTGTTATGAACAGAAAAAACAAAACTAAATTTCACTCTGGCACCAGTTTACTATTAATTACAACATTTATTTATCTGGTTAATCTTAGAAAGTTTTTTCCATAAACCTTGAAGAAGTAGCAGTATTCTTGCAAAGGCATCAGAGTGAAACCATTGAAGGCACATTTAGAATCAAATTGCAATCAACAAAGCAACTTGGTCATTGCTGTGACATGTAACACTTTAACATGACAACAGAATTATAACTGACATTTTACCAGAACATATTAGATTTTCATGAATTCCGTATAATTTCTAGGATATCTAAATTAGTAACATCAACCAGACAATATAACCTGAGAAGATTCATCACTCCTCTACTAATACTTCCCAAGTAATTTAACATGTCAAATGAACCCAAATACTTGAATATCTCTTTGTGATGTCTCAGGGGCCCTCTGAAACACTCCAAAATTAGCTAGAGGTCCAAAGAACTTCATTAGAATTTAATTTTAGGAAGTTTTTCCAAAAATATCTAAAGCGTTTATAACAGTCAGATTGGATCATATAGGTCACTGAAACAATAGTTATTTGCTTACCCAAAGTAACACAAGATTTCAAAGGTAAACACAGAACAGATCACTTTAGAGGTAAAGAAACTTAAAACCCATTATCAAAGGCAGTTCAACATATTAAGAAAACTTGTATTATACACAAAACTCTTTTCTTGGGGTCCACTTTTCGTAAACCTTTTTTTTTTTTTAATCTATCACTTTGTTCATTTAGAAACAGCTACCTGTAAGTCAGACCTACTTTCTTTTCTCTTAATAAAATGAAATTTCATTCTTTATACCTTCTTTATTAAAAACATACATCCTACTTTCCTTAAACAACCATCAGCTGTCCTTTAGATTAGAATTCTGTAGATTTGTGAACATAAATACCTGTGATGATTTCTAAAAACATTTGTTTTCTTATAGAGAACATCTCAGGATGACACCACACATATTCATTAATAGTTCAGAATCTCTAGTTTCTCTGTAAGAGGAAGTTAGTGCTCAGTAATTAATGTTTCAGAAACTTATTTTATTTGGAAATGACCTAGCTATTTAGTAAACTTCCATCACTTAGTTTAACAAACCCCTAGAAATTCAAGTTGCCTCAATCTGGAGAGACTATTTCAAACAACATTCCTAAAGCATAATTATTCTTAATAGAGTTTATCTAAAAGCTCTTATCTTTTTCACATTTTCTTTCTTGAAGAGTTTTTTTGGACTCCAGTCACTTTCCTCGGTGACAAATTTGTGACAGATATAATAAGGTTAAACTTATATCAAACCTAGGTATAATGAAAATGTTATGTTTAATATAAGTGACTCTTAGACATGTCTACATTAATTAGATCACTAAACAAACATTAATGCCAGATATTTAATACTGAATATTTCCTAGTTTATGTGAACCTGAAATTAATTTAGGTTAATTTCTCTTGTATTTAGAATTGTTTGATTTGTAAGTGCTTACTTTTCTTTGGGTCACTTATGCTAGAGCTCATTTACAACCTAACCTCAGTAATATTATCCAAAGACAAAGACATACACTGAGACATGCATAAACCCAGACAGACAGACATAGATCTCACAGTTATCTGCTGGAGATTTAAAATGTCTCTTTGCCCTCTGCCCCCTCCCCCGCCCCACCTTTTTTTCTTGGCTTGAAGTTTTAATTTGCTCAAAGTTGAAGTCTCAGGCAAAGTGGTCTGTAAATTTCACGCATATGACAAGAGTTAACTTCAAACTTTCTCCTAGGCATAATTTTGTTTAACAAGCTAGCTTTTTCATGCAAGAACCAGTTTTGTAATTTCAAAAGATTTCATTTTAACCAGTTTTCTCCAGAGTCTACTATCATGGCCACACTATCTTTTTCCTGCTGTCGTCATTATCTCACAGCTAAATTTTATGGAGTGCTCAAATTGACTCTGATAACAGGGGCTGATTGACTGATAAAAGTTGTCCCAGCAGGAATTACCCCTCCGGGGAAACGTGGTGTGGTCCTAGTTTGATCAGAAGAATTTGGAAGGGAAAAGGAACTTGCAGGAGTGGGAAAAGCTTGGTCCCTCCCCACCCTGAGAGATAGAAGTTGGAAGGGGATTCTTTAGAATGTTGCTGCTGCTACTGCTATAAGTCACTTCAGTCGTGTCCGACTCTGTGCGACCCCATAGATGGCAGCCCACCAGGCTCCCCCCTCCCTGGGATTCTCCAGGCAAGAACACTGGAGTGGGTTGCCATTTCCTTCTCCAATGCATGAAAATGAAAAGTGAAAGTGAAGTTGCTCAGTTGTGTCTGACTCTTAGTGACCTCATGGACTGCAGCCTACCAGGCTCCTCTGCCCATGGGATTTTCCAGGCAAGAGTACTGGAGTGGGGTGAAATGTTTTTGATCCTTCAGGCTTTTGATTATGGGAGAAAGTCCTAGATCAAAGGGAACCTCAGAATCCTTTCTTTGTGTCCAACAATAGAGATCAAATGTGGATAGGAAAGGTCAAGCAAGGGTCATCTAGGAAATCTGATGGAGGGGGAGACAGTGGGGGGTGAGGGGATAGGATGGTCACAAAAGGACAGTGGTTTGAGTCCCTCAGATCTGGATTCTGATTAAGGGCCATGAAGGACTGAACAAAACGGACCTCTGAAAACTTTCCCTGCTTTGGCTACAACCTAGTGTGCCATTCAGAGGCCATTTTTCATCCCCTAATTTGTACTAGGGCTAGGTCTTTTTGAGATTTTTCAGGGTCAAATTTTTCCAGTTCCTGATAATATGGTCAAGGGGTGAGTCTGAGAGAGGCTCTTGGGACCTACCAGAATCAGCTCTTAGCCTGCATGCATAAAATGGGAGTTCTGAGAGTCACTGGCTGACAGAAAGGCATCCCTTTTGTCCCAGTGATCTCTCCATGCGGGTAACGGCACAAAACGGCCGACTGTCCCAACAGTCAGGTCTGATGGTGAGAGGTGACCCCTGGGAATTGTGCAGCTGAGGCACCATGTGTTAGCTCTAGGAAACCTAGAAGACCTCCTAGAACTAAGACCAAAAGAGATGTTCTGTTCATCATTTGGGATTGGAATGCAGAAGTAGGAAGCCAATAGATACCTGGAGTAACGGGCAAGTTCGGCCTTGGAGAACAAAATGAAGCAGGGCAAAGGCTAACTGAATTCGGCCAAGACAATGCACTGGTTATAGCAAATATCCTTTGTCAACCACCCAAGAGACGACTTTACACATGGACATCACCAAATGGTCAATACTGAAATCAAATGGATTATATTCTTTGTAGCTGAAGATGAAGAGGCTGTATACAATCAGCAAAAACAAGACCTGGAGCTGACTGTGGCTCAGATCATCAACTTCTCATAGCAAAATTCAGGCTTAAACTAAAGACAACAGGGAAACCACTAGGCCAGCCAAGTATGACTTAAATCAAATCCCCTATGAATATGCAGTGGAGGCAATGAGGCAAGAACACTGGAGTGGGTTGCCATTTCCTTCTCCAATCATATTGTATAGGAAGCAGCAAACAAAACCATCCCAAAGAAAAGAAAACCAAGAAGGCAGAGTGGTTATCTGAGAAGGCTTTACAAATAGCTGAAGAAAGAAGAGAAGTAAAAAGTAAGGGAGAAAGGGAAAGGTATATCCAACTAAATGCAGAGTCCCAAAGAACAGCTAGGAGAGACAAGAAGGCCTTCTTCAATAAACAATGAATAAAACTAGAAGAAAACAACAGTAAGGGGAAGATTAGAGATCTCTTCAGGAAAATTGGAAATATCAAGAGAATATTTTGCCCAAGTTCAGTCACTCAATCATGTCTGACTCTCTGTGACCCTATGGGCTGTAGCATGCCAGGCTTCCCTGTCCATCACCATCTGCCAGAGCTTTCTCAAACTCATGTCCATCACGTCAGTGATGCCATCCAACCATCGCATCCTCTGTTGTCCCCTTCTCCTCCCACTTTCAGTCTTGCCCAGCATCAGGTTCTTTTCCAATGAGTCAGTTTTTCACATCAGGTGGCCAAAGTATTAAATTTTCAGCTTCAGCATCAGTCCCTCCAATGAAAATTCAGAACTGACTTCCTTTAGGATGGACTTGTTTGACCTCCTTGCAGTCCAAGGGACTCTCAAGAGTCTTCTTCAACACCACGGTTCAAAAGCATCACTTCTTTGGTGCTCAACTTTCTTTATAGATCAACTCTCACATCCATACATGACTACTGGAAAAACCATAGCTTTGACTAGACGGATATTTGTTGGCAAAGTAATGTCTCTGCTTTTTAATATCCTGTCTAAGTTTGTCATAGCTTTTCTTCCAAGGCTTTTCTTTCTTCACCCAAAGATGAGCACAATAATGGATAGAAATGCTACAGAGCCTAGTAGACACTGAAGAGATCAAGAAGAGATGGAAAGAATATATGGAAGAACTGTACAAAAAGATCTTAATGAACTGGATTACTATGATGATGTGGTCAGTCACCCAGAGCCAGACATTCTGGAGAGTGAAGTCAAGCAGGCCTTCGGAAGCACTGCTGTTAATACAGCTAGTGGATGTGGTGGAATTCCAATAGAGCTATTCAAAACCCTAAAGGATGATGTCATCAAGGTGTTGCATTCAATATGTCAGCAAGTCTGGAAGACCCAGCAGTGGCCACAGGACTGGAAAAGGTCAATCCTCCTCTCAATTTCCAAGAAGGGTAGTACAAAAGAATGTGCTAACCGTTGGACAGTTGCATTCATCTCCCATGCTAGTAAGGTCATGCTTAAAATCTTGCATGCTAGGCTTCAACACTATGCAAACCAAGAACTTCCAGATGTCCAGGCTGGGTTTAGAAAAGGAAGAGGAACCAGAGATCAAATTGCTAACATTCACTGGATCATAGAGAAAGCAAAGGAATTTCAGAAAAACATCTACTTCTGTTTCATTAACCATGCTAAAGCCTTTGACTGCATGGATCATAACAAACTGTGGAGAGCTCTTAAAGAGGTGGGAATAGCAGACCATTTTACCTGTCTTCTGAGAAACCTGTATGCAGGTCAAGAATCAACAGTTAGAACCCTGTGTGGAACAATGATTGGTTTAAGATTGAGAAAGCAGTATGACAGGGCTGTCTGCCGTCACCTTGTTTGTTTAGCCTATATGCTGAGCGCATCATGAGAAATGCTGGGCTGCATGAGTTACAAGCTGGAATCAAGATAGGCAGGAGAAACATCAACAACCTCAGATATGAGGATGATGGCATTCTAATGGCAGAAAGCGAAGAGGAACTAAAGAGCCTCTTGATGAGGGTGAAGGAGGAGAGTGCAAGAGATGACTTAAGACTAAATATTAAAAAAACTAAGATCATGGCATTTGGCCTCATTACTTCATGGCAAATAGAAGGGGAAAGTGTGGAAGTAGTAATAGATTTCCTCTTCTTGGGCTCTAAAATCACTGCGGATGATGACTGCAGCCATGAAATCAGAAGACAGCTGCTTTCTGGCAGGAAAGTGAAAGTGAAAGTGAAGTCACTCAGTTGTGTCTGACTCTTTGCAACCCCATGGACTGTAGCCTATCAGGCTCCTCTGTCCATGGGATTTTCCAGGCAAGAGTGCTGGAGTGGATTGCCATTTCCTTCTCCAGGGGATCTTCCTGACTCAGGAATCGAACCCGGTCTCCCGCATTGCAGGCAGACGCTTTACTGTCTGAGCCAGATTCAGAGATATGGCAGGAAAGCTATGACAAACCTAGACAGTGTGTTGAAAAGAAGAGACATTACTCTCCCAACAAAGGTCTGTATAGTCAAGGCTATGGTCTTCCCAGTGGTCATGTGTGGTGGTGATAGCTGGACTATAAAGAAATCAGAATGCAAAAAAAAAAAAAAAAAAAAATCAGAATGCCAAAGAATTGATGCCTTCAAACCATGGTGCTAGAGAAGACTCCTGAAAGCTCCATGGACAGCAAGGAGATCAAACCAGTCAATGTTAAGGGAGATCAACCCTAAATACTTATTGGAAGGACTGATGCTGAAGCTGAAGCTCCAGTATTTTGATCATCTGATGCTAACAGCTGACTCATTGGAAAAGTCCCTGAGGCAGGGAAAGATTGAGGGTAGAAGGAGAAAACAGCATCAGAGGATGAGATGGCTGAATGGCATCACCAATGCAATGGACATGAACTGGGGCAAACTTCAGGAGATGGTGAGGGACAGGAGACCTGACATGCTGCAGTCCATGGAGTTGCAAAGAGTCAGACATGACTGGGTGACTGAACAACAACAAGGAACCATGTGACTTGGACAGGGAAAGACAGAGATCCCTGGGAGCAACTGGGTGACTCACCATTTGGTGATTCCCTGAAACATGGAAGGCACTCTTAGGATAGCTCGGAGGCAACACTTAGGTACTTGTAAATCAATCCAGACTGAAAGGGAAAGAAGTGAAAGAGACAGGGAAGATAGGTGGAGAAATCTGCCTCACAATCCTACAGGAGAGGCAGTGGCCAGGGGTGGTGGACTGTGATTTGTTTGAACCAATATGTGCCTGATATGGTACACCGAAGTTGTCTTGCTCGGGGTGGATGCCCTTGTGGCCTTGTCCATTCCATGACCCACCCACCACCCACCCCCACCACAATCCGTTATCCTTTCACAGAAGCCTTCCAGTGACAGGTGCCCTAGTGGCTTTTAAGTGCCTGACCTGTGCCCACACAATATTGATTGGCCTAGTCCTCAGTTGGAAAGTAGTAAATAAGAGAGACCCTCACTCCTTTGGGTTTCAGCTACTGGGACAGATTGAGCAGTGGGGCCTTTGGAACACATCAGAGGGTAACCCTGGCCAGAGTTCCTCAGCTGCTTCCACAGTCACTTGCCTGTTCATAGAGGGTCCCTACGAGAAAGGAGAGGCAAGGAGGTGGGGAAGAGACTCCAAGTCCTTGTACAGGCCACCAAAATGTTGTGGTCCATGCATGGGTTGGAAAAGAATTTCCAGACATGAAGCAGATTGAACAGAGAATAAAGTTGATTAGAGCAGGAGACACTGTTAGAACAGTGGACTGGTTCAAGGGAGAGCTAAACCTTTTCACAGGCTAGCTACCAATTTTTATAGCTTCAAGACACAGAAAATTCCTACTGGAATGGTGACATTAGGTGATTGGTTAAGAAGCTATAGGGTCGGTATTTTACCTAATGTGGGATCAGGCAACTGGCTGGTTTGGATCCAGAGGCATGGCTTGGACCAAGCACTATGTGCTTGGTCAGTTCCAGAGATTTTTATCCTGTGACTTTGGTACAGAGCTCCACACCTGTGACCTTGGTATAGGGCTCCACAGTAATTATCAATATGTATGGTCCTATTACCATTTTTCTTAATTGTTTTGGATTTATTTTTGTAGATCTTTCCCTTCTCTTGTGTTTCCTGCTTAGAGATGTTCCTTTAGCATTTATTGTAAAGCTAGTTTGGTGGTGCTGAATTCGCTGAACTTTTGTCTCTAAAGCTTTTGATTTCTCTGTAAAATCTGAATGAGAGTCTTTCTGCATAGAGTATTCTTGGTTGTAGTTTCTTCCCTTTCATCATTTTGAATATATCATGCCATACCTTTCTCTCTCTCTCTTTTTTGCCTTTCATATTTTCTTTGTATTTCTCTTCAATAGTTGCTTGACCCAACATCTTTCTGTCTGCTCTATACAATGAAAATACAAACTAAATGAGAATAGAAAAAATAAATAAAGCACTAAATTGTACGAATTACAAGTCTGTTCCAAAATATATTTACATTAAATAAAATATGCATTTAAGTAAGAGATCTACAGTGAATGACTCTGCATCCTGGGAACCTAGGCAGGGCTGGCATTCGTGGGACAAGCTAAGAGACTTCACACCAATCACAGTTTGTAGGAGGTTTCTGATGTCCAATCTGCAAGCTACACTGAGCGCGTCATGAGCATCACCTGTGCAGGGACTGACTGGGGGGAGGAGAAGCAACTTTTACCTCGATGCTGAGTTCATTCTCATCAACAGCCTATTCAGTAAAGTTTCAAAAAAGTAAACATGTTAAGGTAAGAAGACAACTGTTTAGAACCCCAGACACATTTTCTGGCTGTATTTATGCAGAACTCTCCAGCTACAATGGGTGGTCGTGAAGACATTCTTCCTCATGACAACATGGTCACAGGACTCGGATGACCCAGCGAGACTGAGGGGAGCCGAGGACTGTGATACAAGTCCAGTTTTGGTTTGGGACACTCTTCTCATGCACAGTCCATGGCCCTGCAGTCCTCTCCTCCTACCATCTGGCATGGCACTTAATGTAGTCTTCAGCTTTATTCTGGAAGTCCTCCTTGTCCCACAAATGATGTTCTACAGCTTTGATATTCAGTGGATCATCAAAATTCAACAGATCAATAAGCAAAATTTTAATCCCCAAACAACATCCTTCAGTGTCCTCTTAGGGGCCCGGCAGGTGCCATCAACTGGATGTTCTCTCAGTAAACTGAGACATATCTCTCCTGTTTCTGTATGTTGGGGTGCCAGATCCAGGTCAAGCATTTCACTTTGGGAGGCACCATGTTGTATGCATTGGAGACTTCAGTTTCAAGCTGAAATTTTCCATCCTAGTAGTAACTCTTCTCTGGGGTGACAGTTAGCTGAAAGCAATGAAGCTTGTTTGGATCAGGAAAATGCACTTTATACATACAAGGTAAATTAACTTCAAGTTCTGCAACCTCTTTAACAAGCAGCCTGTCTCTCACAGACACTAGCCGAGTGGAGTCAGTGGCTGTGGCTGACTCTTCAGCTTGCTTGCCAGCATCAACATCACTACTACCTTTATCCTGGGCACCCCGAGACAGGCAAGGCAAGCCCGGTGCCCAACACCAGCTGGCCAGCTGGCCACAGACAGCAAGCCATGGCCCCTCACAGCCACACCAGCTCTGGCCATGTCATTCCCTTCTTGCTTGTAGAGTTTCTGTTGAGGAATCAGCTGATAACCTTATGGCAATTCCCTTGTATTTTATTTGTCATTTTCCCCTTGTTGCTTTTAATATTTTATCTTTGTCTTTAATTTTCATGTTTGATTACTATGTGTCTTGATGTGTTCTCCTTGGGTTTATCCTGCCTAGAACACTCTGTGCTTCCTGGACTTGGCTGACTATTTCCTTTCCCATGTTAGGAAAGTTTCCAGCTATTATCTCTTCAAATATTTTCTCAAGTCCTTTCTCTCTTTCCTCTCCTCTGGGACCCCTATAATATGAATGTTGGTGCATTTAATGTTATGCCAGAGGCCTGGAAAATCCCATGGATGGAGGAGCCTGGTGGGCTGCAGTCCATGGGGTCGCTAAGGGTCGGACACAACTGAGCGACTTCATTTTCACTTTTCACTTTCATGCATTGGAGAAGGAAATGGCAACCCACTCCAGTGTTCTTGCCTGGAGAATCCCAGGGATGGGGGAGCCTGGTGGGCTGCCATCTATGGGGTCGCACAGAGTCAGACACGACTGAAGTGACTTAGCAGCAGCAGCAGCAGCAGCAGCAGCAGTGTAATGTTCGTCTCTGTTTGCTTGTTCTTTAGTTCTTCTAGGTCTTTGGCAAACATTTTTTGCATCTTCTCCACTGGTTTTCTGAGATCCTGGATCCTCTTCACTATCATTATTCTGAATTCTTTTTCTGGAAGGTTGCCTATCTCTACTTCATTTAGTTGTTTTCTGGGGTTTTATCGTGTCCTTTCATCTAGGACATAACCCTCTGCTTTTTCATTCTGATTAACTTTCTGTGATGTGGTTTTCATCCTAGCTGCTGTGGAATTAGTGCTCTTCTTGCTTCCTCTGTCTGCCCTCTGGTGGATGAGGCTAAGAGGATTGAGTAAGCTTCCTGATGGGAGGGACTGGTGGAGGGAAAAGCTGGGTCTTCTTCTGGTGGGCAGGGCCATGCTTAGCAAAACTTTGATCCACATATTTGTTGATGGGTGGGGTAGTGCTCTCCCTGTTAGTTGTTTGGTCTGAGGCAATCCAGCCCTTGGGTCTGTCAGCTCTATGGTAGGGCTAATGGTGACCTCCAAGAGGGCTTATGCCAAGGGGTCCCTCAAGGACTCCTGCTCCCATGCCCCTGTCCCCATGGCAAGCCATTGCCAAACCACCCTCCACGGGAAACCCTCCAACACTAAGAGGAGGTCTGGTTCAGTCTCTTGTGGTGTCACTGCTCCTTTCGCCTGGGTCATGGTGCATGCAAGATTTTGTTTGTGACCTCCAAAACCTCCTTTGTTTCCTCTAGTCCTTGGAAGTCCTATAATCAAATCCTGCTGGCCTTCAAAATCAAATTCCTTGGGGATTCATAGTCCCTTTTTCAGATCCCCAGCCTGGGAACCCTGACATGGGACTCAGAACCTTCATAACAGTGGGAGAACTTCTTCAGTATTATTGTTCTCCAGTTTGTGGTCGCCCACCCAGCAGGTATGGGGTGTGATTTTATCACGATTGTGCCCCTTCTACCATATCACTGCAGCTTCTTCCTTGTCTTTGGGTTTGGGATATCCTTTTTTGGTGGGTTCTAACATCCTCCTGTTGATGGTTGTTCAACAGTTAGTTGCAATTTTCATGCTGTCACAGGAGGAGATGAGCACACATCCTTCTACTCCGTCATCTTGAATCACCCAGCCTGTATCTTACTACTTTTTATATCATATATCCTAGAGATATTTACTTATCATCGTTGGAAAAGATTCCCTCTTGCACTATGCCATGGTTTATTAACTTGTATCCTAAAGATGAACACGTGGGTTATTTCCAATATTTCCTGTCTTATTTTCAAGTGAGATCTAGAGTGGGAGTTTCATTCATGCCAGGCTGCTCTAATCAGGACAAGGAAAATGGGAAGAAGTGGTCAGTACACAAGAGATAAGAAAACCAAGGAAAACCAGAAAAGAGCAAAAAAACAGAAAATTCAGAGAAGATGAGAGAAACAAAAAAAAGAGGCAAAACAGGATGAGGGCAACCACACAAAACAGGAAGGAGACAGAACAGAAGGAGAAAAGGACACAAAAAAGAGAGTGAGATGAATGGGGAAGGATGTGAGTAGGGAGAGAGAAGAGACAAGAAGACATCAGAGCTTGGTAAAGATGCATCTGGTAATCAGAGAGGCTCAGGAGTCCCCAGGCTAATCTTCAGTCCCTACAGAAACCTGGTGGGCCCAGTACACCAGGTCAGCCACGCATATCAGCAGGTTGAGGGCTGTCAGAATGGCCACAGCCATTCCTCATTCCAGGTGCAAATGTAATAGATGAGCCCATCGATACAGTCCATATAATTGGATTGCTGGGGCTGCCCGCCAAACTTCTCATTGAACTGGTAGAGCAGCCAGAGGACCAGAGTGCTGACATAGAGGAGGACAGAGAGCAGGGTCAGCAAAAACTGGAAAATGGGGACAGTCACAGGCAGCCTGTATTCCCATCCAACCAGGTTCCCCAGGATGGTCAGGGCTGCTGGGAAGAAGCAGATGGAGTACACGGCGACACACCACTCCAGGGCCAGCTGGTGCAGGTACAGGGAGGTATGGCTAAAGAACGTAAAGATGAGACAGGCCACGAAGGTCTCCAGCACTTTCAGCAGGCCTGGCATGGTGTGCACATAGCAGGGGATCTCACTGAGCTCATAATACTGCCATGAGCAGGCCACTTCCATGGCATAAAATACAGAAGCAACACAGGAGAATGCAGTGGCCACGATGGCTCGGTCCTGGTAAGGGCCATAAGGCAGGAAAGGGACATGAGTGGTGGCACAGATGATGAAGGCCAAGAGGCAGAGGAGGGCAACATAGCAGGTGTAGATGATGGTAAGTTGTACCAGAAGAAAGGAAAGGGGGACTGGAGCTTACACAGCTCTACAGTGGAGATGATGAGGATCATGGCAAAACAGAAGCGCCAGATGGACATGAACCAGTTACCTACGGCCCCCCTCAGGATGCCCATGTTGACCACGAGGGAGAAGACCATGCAGGTGCAGAAGAGCTGCGGCAGGCGGAGGAGGCAGCACATGACGTCCAAGGCACCTTGTCTCGAGATGTCACCCTGAAGAACATGGTGTTGTGATGGTCAAGCTGGTCACAGTCACCAACACGGCAGTGGTCTTCCCTGAGGACCCATCAGAGAAAGATCCGGCTCTGGAGGTGAATTAAATCAAATTCCTGGAAAAGGCTCAGAGTCCTGTGATGGCTGAGGCCCAGGATCTGTGGAGTTAGAACCAGTGGCTCAGATACCTGGGATACCAGAACAACCGCTCCAGAATTACATTCCCCACCCATCACCCTTGACATTGTCAGGAGACCTGTGTTATCCCAAACCTTCTACTGGGTTAGGTCTGACCTCAAACCATTAACGTTTTGGACCTCTTGTGCTGCGTGCCATTATCTATGGGGGCCCAAGGTAAAATGGTCCTTATATACAATCTGAAAATTTCAAGTCTCTCCAAATTGAAAAAGATTAAAAAAAAATTATTTGGTAAGCAAATTTGATCAAAATGTACATGAGACAATTTATGGTCATTATTTACATCATTTACTGTTAATGTTCCAAACTGCAGTTGCTGAAACACTAATGTGTTTCATTAGAAGGTGCTTTCAGACTCTGGGGTGATGCTATGTTCTATAGAGAACTATCTGGTCATCTGTCTGAAGCTGAAAAATTATGAGCTCTAGAGCATACCTGAGCCCAAAGATAAAGATAAAGGACTGTGGATTCTACTGCTACTCCCATGTATTGATGAGAGTTAGCCGAGAGACTCAGGTACCTTCCCCAAGGTCAAAGGTTAGGAGTGAGAACCCAGATAAAAACACCAAAGCCATGGTTTGAGCACTTTGCTCTACAACCCACATGTCATCAGGGCCGTGGGTGGGAGCCCAGGACCAAAGCTCGGGGCTTTGAGACCCGACACACCTTCGGGGCCATGGCCTCCTTCCACAGCAACTTGGAGACACACGTGCCCTGGACCTATCCTCCCTACAGCCATCACTTGAAGGAGCTGCCATCTGAGGGGACACAGCCTCACCTGGAGGAGGGAAGCTTCAGAAGTGAACAGGGAGGAGCCATGGGGTGAGAGCAAGACCATGGGGACAAGATGATGTGGGAAGTAGGGACTGTTCTGAATCCCCTCTCTCAATTTTGCCATCACATGTGACTCTTGCCCACTGGGGAGGGGAGACTTCAACCCAGCATGACTCCAAGGTGGGGCATCATGGAGGAAACACAGAATAAATTAACATAATGTTTGGCTCTGAAGCTCCAAAGCTGCCATCCAGATGGGAGTCTGGAAAGATTTAGGAGTAGTCCTACCTGTGAGGATTCTCCTGGCCTGGGAGACTGGTTAGCAGCTTCCAAGCTGGGAAAAAGGGATTAGAAATGAACAAGGATGCTGTGTTTGATGCTGATGGGGGCCTTTCAGGGTATCCAGGGAGGGGATGGGGATGGACGGATGATCACCCCCTTTAAAGGGCAGGAGATGAAAGAGGAGGCCCCTGATGGACCCCTGGGAGGAGACAACCCTGAGGATGCTCCTGGGACTTGGGTGGGGGCAGGGGGCAGGGGGGCGCAGAGTGGAGATGACTGGGGGGAGCCCAGGGCCCCAGTGGCCCCGAGGCAGCCCATTAGGGGTCTTCTGACCCAGAAGAGACGCAGGCATGGAGCCAACCTTCGCCATGGAGGAGGGGCCTGGACTGGAACTGAGACAGGAGAACAGGGGCCTGAAGGGGTTTCAGGGCTGTGACAGGGACACGTGGCCAGAGTGGCAGGGACCCTGGGGACCATGGAATTGCCCAGGTCACCTGCCCAAGACAGTCCGCCAGCCAGGGCTGCAGTCCTGCTCACACAGGGGCTCCTCCAGGGTCCAGTGTTGGGGGAGTGAGGCCCCTCCCAGCCCGCCCCCTCCTCAGGGACCGCTGCCCTGTTTCCAAGGGACTTTTTGCTGAGAAGCCACCAGGGTGGAAGGGCCAGTGCCGCATCCAGCTTCCTGCGATCAGGGGCCTTGTCACTTTTGCGATAATAAACCCTGGGACAAGCTGAGGCTGGAAAGAGAAACATAGAGCAAACCTGAGAACCTTCCTGGACTCACAAAGCTCCTTGAGGCCCAATAGCCAGTGGAGCCCTGAAGCCTGCTGGCCTCCCAGTGGGCATGCCAGGGGTGGGGAGGGATACTGGGGTGAGGGAGGCAGGCGGTGTCATGATGCCTATCCCCCAATTTGATCCCCACCTAATTCCAAGAACCCATCTACAATTCTGCCTAGAACTACAAGAGATCTTTGGATCCTTTTAATGCTACAAAGGGAGGGTTGCAGAAGGAGAGGTGTGGGGATTCCAGCTGGGTGACCCTGGGTAAGGCCTGTGACCTCTCCGGGCCTTAGTTTCCCCTACTTGAAAAGTAGGAAGTTTGTTTGAGTCTCCCCAGTCTTCCTCCAGTAAAGCATCTGCCTACAATGTGGGAGACCTGGGTTCAATCCCTGGGTTGGGAAGATCTCCTGGAGAAGGAACTGGCAACCCACTCCAGTATTCTTGCCTGGAAAATCCCATGGACGGAGGAACCTGGTGGGCTACAGTCCATGGGGTGGCAGAGTCGGACACGACTGAGCGACTTCACTTTCACTTTCCCCAGCAGCCCGTCCTCCACTGTAATCTGTGAGTGTGGACATGGTGCCCTCATCAGAACACAGCCTAAATGTGGCTGAGTCCTGCCTGCCCAGCAGCCAGGCGTGTGGACTGGAAGGCAGTGAGCCAGAAAGGTCATGGCCTGGACAAAGGAAGGAGAAGGAAGTGAGAGGGACACTCAGTTACAGGGAGAGGTGGGGCCTGGAGGAGATACTTTAGAGGTGGAAGATACTGGGGAAGTTACTCATCAGTCTCAGTCTCCCTATCTTTGCAATGGAATTAATCCCAGCTTTGTGTCAATGAATGAACAAAAGCACGTGAAGGACCCATCAGAGGGCCTGGAACATGGCACACTCAATCTATGCCCGCTACCTGTCCCCCTCCCCCTCACAGAGGACCCAGAACACCCTGGCCCCACTCTGGACATCAGCACACGCAAGCTTGATTTGTTGCAGATCAGGGGCTGCAAACCTGTTTGTACTACAGGTGGTCCAGGGATGTGTTTTGTGTTTCGTCACAGTGTTTTCAGGAAGAGATGGTGTAGAATCAGTATTATTTCTTCCCTAAGTGTTGGTGGCTGCAGTGTTTTAATTTCACATGAAAATCCAGATTCCCAGCTCCTTTTGAAGCCTCAGGAGATCTGGTGTCACTGGGCTGTGTGTCCTCAAGATGGGGGGCCAGTGAATGGAGCTGAGCAGCTGCTACATGCTATATGTTATTTTCCATTTTCATCTTTGTGTAATTTTCTGTATTTTCTTATTCTCAAGTATAATTGGCATAAAGCAGGACTATGAGTGTCTCACATGTGCCCCGTTTCTCCTCCTTGGTATGGCCAGGCTTCCACTTCCTCACAGGAGTGTCCACCCCTCTCTCCAGGGAGCATCCGTGTCCTCAACTGCATGTACAGCCTTCAACAAATTTCACATGCTCTGATGTCATATGTAGACGTGTGTGTACATACATGTACATATGCTTATAGTGAGTATCTGTATCTTTTTTTCCTGTTTTATAAATGCAAGACTATATCATCACACAGAATCTTGCTTTTCCACCACCCCAGACAGGTGCAGCTGGTCCTCTCCATCCCCTTTATTTATTTACTTCCCTCCTGGCTCCTGGGAGTGTTTGGACTGACTGTCCTTCTCTAGATCAGTGGACCCTCCCCTGTGAGTCTTAGACACTGGGGGACACAGGGGGTCCTGGATGCATGTGACCATCATGCTCTGGAGCAGGAGGTCAGGATGCTTTCCTGGAAAATTTATTTAAAATACGACATAGAGTACACTTTTTATTTCTAAAATTTCATCTTGGCTTCCTAGGGCCACTGCAGCAAATTATGACAAGCCTGGTGGCTTAAAACAACAGAAATATATTCTCTCACAGTTCTGGGCATCATAACTCTGAAATCAAGGTGTCAGCAGGGCAGTGCTGCCTCTGATGCCCAGGGGAGGGTCCCTCTTTGCCTCTTTTAGCTTCTGGAGGCCCCTTACCTTGTGGCTGTGTTATCAAATGCAGGCTTGGCTGCTCATGTCTCAAGAAGCGAAATACTGAGAGATGAGTGCTGGGCTCTGTCTGGGACAAGGTGCCGCTCCTCCGCTGTGAACACAATCATCACCGGGATGGTGGGTTGAAAAAAATACTAATGAACCATTTTTTGTGGAAGAGCTTGATATGGAGGAATGGCATTTTTCCAGTTTAGTAGGTGCAAGATGGAAAATGGAGCATAAAATTAAGCAATGGCTGTCCAAAAGGATATCCTAGTAGGAATTCCCCAGTGGCCCAGCTGGTAAAGAATTACCTGCCAATGCAGGAGACCTGGGTTTGATCCTTGGGTCAGGAATATCCCCTGAAGAAGGGAATGGCAACCCACTCCATTATTCTTGCCTGGGAAATCCCATGGAAAGACTACAGTCCACAGCTGGGTTACAGTCCACGGGGTTGCAAAGAGTTGGAAATGACTGAGCAGACAAGCACGCAGGGCTGTCCTACTGCACTCAGACCTCCTGCAGGGAACTGTCTCAGTGAAAATCTACTCCCCACCCCCCACCTCAGACCCCCCACCCTCCCACTGCCCCGGCCCTGTAGGGAACACACTCTGGGCAAACTGAGTATCCTGTTAGGTCTTAAAGAGAGAGACTACTTCAAATCTCCTTTCTTCCTCAAGCTGTGGGGGCTCTGAGGCTCTCCTCCTCTCCCCCGACCCCGCAGTCCCCCCACCGCTGCTCCTGCACTAGAATTCCCCCTCCTTCCAGAGACTGGGGGGACGGAGGCTGAAGGCTCCAGGCTCCCTTTGCCTGGGGCATCAGGATAAGAACCACAGAATTTGGGCTCTTCCTCATCTTCCCCATCTCAGTCAATGGCACTGCCTTCCTGAATGCTCTTCACAAAACACTTCGAATCCACCTACTTTTCTTCATCTCTACAGCCACCTGGTCCAGATCCATCCATCCCCTCACCTGCTTTAGTTGGTTCCTCTATTTCCATCCTTTCCCTCAAAGATGAATTTGAAATAAAGTCAAACTAAGATATTTTGAAGGCTTCTCTTTGTTCCCTTAGGATGGAACACGGACTCTAAAATGTCACTTCCAAAGCCCTGAGAGTCCAGACTCCTTTCTACTTTTCCTGCCTTATCGCCTCCCTCCCTCCAGGCACTGAGATCGTCTTCCAGTTCCTCTTGGTCATCTCAGGGCCTTTCCCCTGACATGTCTACACATCCCCTAGCCCTGAACTGAGACCAGAGCTCAGCCGGGCATACAGTAGTCCTGTGCCCAGTCAGTGTCACTCCAAACCTTAGTTTGCTCATCCAGAAAATGGAGACAATAGCCTTCAGCAGCAAGTCTGACAACGTGACTTATTACCCCTATTTCATTTTATCTTCAGGGATATTATTATTGTCATCCCCATTTAACAGATGATGAAACTGAGGCTCAGAGAGTACATTAGATCATTTTACTCAAGGTCATACACTTACTCCCTGACAGAGCCTGGATTTGAATAAACGTCTGTCTCCCTGCAAAACTCAGCAGGTAATAGAACCTCTGGAAATGCTGAGATTTACTGAATGCTGACCCCCTTCTCTTGGGTCGAAGAATCATCTCCTGCCTCCTGTGGGTCTTGGTCTGGCTGCAATGCCCTCAACTTGTCCAGACTTCCTGTTGACAAGCCAGCCAAAAAATGCCAGAGAGTGGGGAGACTTAGAGAGGTGCTGACTGGACCCTCACTGGATTCTCCTCAGCTCACTGGGCTCCCTACAGGAACTTTTAGACAGGAGCCAGACATACAGACAAGGGCCACTTGGATTGGCCATCTGCACTGGCCCCCAAGGCAGATAGCCAGGTCTCTGAGAGCCGAGGGAATGGCCCACTTCTTTCTACTCATCGGAGGATTGAGGAAGGTCAGCTCTGTGATTTTTCCAAGAAGCTGGTCCAGAGCCATGGAATGGAAACATCTGTGCCCTGGGCTCTGTTCTGGATGCAGCTCAGGACACAGTCTGGCAGATGTCGTGGGGTGGGGGGTGGAAGGGGGGTGCGCCAGCTGGAGTCACCCTGCCTGGGGGAAGCTCTGGCCGGCTGAACAGGGAGCCTCTGGCCACTGCCCCTGGAGACAGGGAGCCCAGGCCAAGCAGGGAGCAAGGGAAGGGCCTGAGGCTTGGGCACCAGGAGTCTTCTCCATCAACTGTGTGTACTAAAGGTCTGGGGTGCCGGGGTCCAGCCCCGGCTGATCCAGGGTATTCGAAGGAGAGACGGCATAGGCGAGGATCAGGAAACAATTGCTTAATTAAACGTTAATTAAGGATATAAAGAGTAATAGAATGAGGATAGCTCAGTGAGGAAATTCAGTGGAGAAAAGAGGCTGAAATAAGGATAGCTCAGTGAGGAAATTCAGTGGAGAAAAGAGGCTGAATAATTCAGCCAGAAGGTAAAAGAAAGAACGACATGGTGAGACCAAGTTTCGGTGAACAAGGCCCGCACTTTAGTTTCCAAAGTAGTTTTTATACCTTAAGTTATGCATAGAGGATAATGGGGGAAGGGGTAGAGTCTTGCAGCAAGCCAGGCTTTCTTCTTGCAAACTTATCATATGCAAAAGCTTAGGTGATTTGCATCATCTTCTGGCCCGGAGGCCTGTTAACATTTTAAGACCTTTTCTTCAGAAAACTTATTTTTCTCTAAAGGTGATTGGTCAGGAGCCACCCTTCAAAAGCATTAGATAAAGTTGCATTCCTACAGAGCAAAGGTGTGGTGGGCTATAACAAGAAAAAGAATTAACTCAAGGGTCCCAGGTTACAAACATTAAAGCTACTATTTACACCAATTATATTAACCAATACACTGCCAGGGACACAGCAGGTAAGGGATATGGAAACTTAGCAGCAAACATTGGCCTAACAAGTGAAAATCCCTTCACCAATACAATTTCTAATCAATCTTTTAACTACTCAAAAGAATCTGTGTTTAGACAGTTTAGAACATCTCCTGCCTCTCACAGTTGGGAGGCTCTGAACAATCACATGTGGCTGGAAAAACCTATTCAGGCAGGCTAGAGGATTTCCAAAGGAGTTTGTAGGTTAAACACTGTCACACCCAGGAATTATTAACTGGAGCTGTAAGCTAACTCTTTTTTCAGAGAGGTAGTGGGGGACAGCCCCCCATAAAGTCAGAAGTGTAGGTGAAAGCACAAAGCAGAAAGTAGGCAGACTCTGGTTTTGGGTGTAAATGCTCCAGAATTTCCAGGGGGACTCCTGAAGCTCAATCCCACCTTTGCGTATGCCGAGCCTCCTTCCTCATGACCTTTGTCATGGGCAGAGTTCCTCACACTGGCTCCCAGCAGTGATAGAATTCCAGTTGAGCTATTCCAGATCCTGAAAGATGATGCTGTGGAAAGTGCTGCACTCAATATGCAATATGCACTCAATATGCAATATGCCGGCTCCCGGCACTGGGGGAGTCCTGGTCACAGCAGGTGGACTTGGGGACCACAGCTCCCCTTCCCCAGATCCCTGGATCCAAAGTGCCTCCCTTCCCTCTGCCTTTGGAGACAGGCCTGTGAGAGCATCTCTCAGCTCCTCCTCCAGGCTTTCTCCTTGGGAATCAGACCCACATGAGACTGTGGAACCATGGTGTACTCTGGGTCTGCCTCTCTCTTCACTCTGGGCTTCTGTTTCATCTTCCCCTGCTTATGGTCAGCCCCTTTGTACACCCTGCAGAAAGGACTTTGCATTCCCTAAAGGAACAAAGCTCCCCAAACAGGACAAGACCACTTGGGCTGCTGATTTGGACTCTGAAGAAGTGAATAGTCAAGAATGTGCCGGAACAAGGGAGTCTGGGAGACCTCAGAATGTGGGGCCACCTGGAAGTAGTTTGTGTTTTTGACAAGAATCACTGGAGAGTTGGACCCCTGGAAGTAACTGAGGAAACTCATGTTATGAGAGAGAAACATGGTCCCCACCAAACAGAGGTCATTGGGAAGGAGGGTCTGTGTAATCAGGGAGGATGTGACCAATAAACAGGACCCAGCAGCCAAGAGGAAACAAGCAGAGAGGGTGGACAGAGGAGAGGGAGCCGGCTTCCATCTCCACATCTGAGTCTCCAGGACTGGCAAATCCAGAGGCCCCGGGAAGAAGGGGGCTGGGAGGGACCAGGGGTCTCTGGCACCCCTCCCCCATCTAGCAGATGAGGAAACTGACTCAGCAGCAGTGAGTGCCCTCCTTGGGGGGACGGAGCAGGTTTGTGCAGAACGAGGGTGGACGGGGCAGAATCCCAGCCTGGAGGATGCTGCTGCTACGCTTGTCACAAGCAGCATGGAGCCATGGACAGACAGCCGGCCTGGGGACAGGACGCCTGGTCCTGATCTGACTCTGCCACACGCAGGGTGACTCTGGACACGTCCTGCCCCTCCCTGGGGTCCAGCTGCTCCTCCTCTATGACGAGAGGGTTGGACTAAGCAGAGGACCTTTACACTCTCTTTTGAGATCCACAGTGAGGGGACTGGACCTTGTCTTGGAATTGTGAGAAATGACCCTTCACCTCCCAGCAGGAGGGATGGGGCAGCCGCCCTCATGAACCAGGAGGTTTGGACAGTGAGCCCCTCAGGTGAGCCAACCCTGGGCAATTTCTGTACTAAAGCACAGAGGCATCGCCATCTTCTGGGAAGCGAGCTCCCAGGGTTGTGTTTTATATTATTCAGGAAAATAGAATATGAGATTCTTCCACCCAGACTTGTGGAGGTCAATGCATATTTGCTTTTGTCAGTGAAAAAATTAATCAATAGTCAAGTTAGAAAGAAAAGGAAAATTTTATTCAAAGTAGCCTGAGGAGTAAAGCTGCTGAAACAGTCTCTCAGGAAGCTCTGAGAACTGTTGAGAAGAGTACGGGGGGAGCAGTAGGGATGTGGCTCAGAGAGAGGGAGACACGCCACCAAGCACACACCTTGTTACAGGTTACTGCTCTTCCAGGACAACAGCCATCTTGCTTAATGGGTTTAGTGCTTTTCTAAACATGGGATGAGATGGTTGGATGGCATCACCGACTCAATGGACATGAGTTTGAGTAAACTCTGGGAGTTGGTGATGGACAGGGAGGCCTGGCGTGCTGCAGTCCATGGGGTCGCAAAGAGTCGGACACGACTGAGTGACTGAACTGAACTGAACTGAATACGGGAAGATGCAAAAACGTGTTAGTGAAAATTCCTCTTGAAATATCTGTCTGAGGGCTGGTTCTCCCAGTTTTCCCAGAGCACAAAATGCTTCATTCTGATTTTGGCTTTGAATTCTTTTTAGGGTGGATTGCATGTCAGTGACCACAGTGGCTAATGGCTTCGTGATGGGTTGTGGGCAATATTCTTTATTACAGTCCCCTCCATTTCTGTCTTAATTTCAACAAAAGTTTGGGAGACAATTTGGACCAGTCTGTCCCAGGGTGCTAAGAATGTTCATTCCCAGGTCATTGAAGGATTTCTTTGATAAACCACTCAAGTGCTATTACTCTAGTTCTCTTAATAGTGAACAAAAGCATTTGGACCACCTATCTTTCTAGTCTATCAGGTTCCAGAAAATGGCTTCCACTTTCTGTTTCTTCCCATATCTATTGTCACACTATTACAGTCAAGGATCTTATAGAACTATGCATTAGGTCACTTGTTTTAAGCGGTTTATGCACCATTATTTTTTAACCACAAGGTTGATAACACATTTGTTAATGCAAGAAACAAAACTCTTGTAAAATAGGCAGAAAATAGCTAGGGACATTAATCATGTAATAAGTAAGCAGTGTTATCTTCTAGTTACATGGCTGGGACCAGAGGAATAAAGTGATCTTTGTGGCTGAGCATGTATTTCTGTCATTGGGGTGGGCTGGTTAATACAGATGCACAATGCACATTAGAGGGGAGTGCAGTGCAAAGTGAAAGTCACTCAGTCATGTCGGACTCTTTGTGACCCCATGGACTACACAGTCCATGGAATTCTCCCAGAATACTGGAGTGAGTAGCCATTCCGTTCTCCAGGGGATCTTACCAACCCAGGGGTCAAACCCAGGTCTCCTACACTGCAGGCAGATTCTTTACCAGCTGAGCCACAAGGGAAGTCCCTAGAAAGAAAGTTTTCCCTGACTGGGAGTCGAACCCTGGCTGCGGTGGCGAAAGCACCGAATCCTAGCCACTAGACCACCAGGGAGGGAGGAACCCAAATGGGCAGAGAAAAATTTTTATGTTTATATTTTTCTTATCCTAGCCTAAAAATACAAATTTTACTTCATCGTTTCTTAAGATTTTCCTGCTATGGGAACCCTGTCCTGGGAGCCCTTCCCCTCCACTCAACCTGCCACTGGATGAAGATCACAGGCTTCATCCCAGCACAGGACTGAGTTGCAGCAGTGGGGATTCTTCCCCTGCCCTCCCCCCCAGCTCTGCTTGCCTGGCTTGACACTAGATGCTGGGCTCTGAGGCTCTGCAGTTGAGAGCAAGAGAGGAAGAAGGCTTGTGATGCCATCCAAGCCACCAGTTACTGTAAAGGGCTGCCGGTCTCAATGCAGGCGAGCACACACACACACACAAACACACACACTGAGCGTGAACACGGGCGCACATTTTAAAGAGAAGCATCCAGGTGCTGTCATGGCCCCTTTAAGAGTTAGGGGGAAAGGATGTTGGCACTGGGGTGGGGCCCAACCTCTTGTGGGCCCACCCCCTAGGCCACACCCCCAGTGTCTGGTCCAGATATGGGCAGAGAGTCCCAGAAACTTAGGTTTGCCTGAGGATGGAAATTGGCTAGGACACTTCTGAGCTCTAGGCAAATTTGGGAAAATTACAGTGTGTGAATTTTGGTTTTGCGAAGGTGAGGAGGAGAGGAGGGCATGGGGGGGGGTGTTTATTTTCTTTTGTCTTTATGTGTATGCTCAGTCACTGTTGTGCCCAACTCTTTGTGGCTCCATGGACTATAGCCTGCCAGGCTCCTCTGTGCATGGGATTTCCCAGGCAAAAATACTGGAGTGGGTTGCCATTTCCTCCTCCAGGGGATCTTCCCAACAAAGGGATCGAACCTGCATCTCCTGCATCTCCTGCATTGGCAGGCAAATTCTTTATTGCTGCACCACCTGGGAACCACCTGGGAAGCTTTTTAATATTGAAATTATAAGGGCTTTATGAACATAGGCAAGGAACAAGGTTATTCTCTATGATTGATAGCGGGGACTGATGGGAACCAGAAGGTCCAAGGAATTTTTTGAAAATTATATATATTTGTAGAGATTATATTATGTCTGAGTCCCAGAGAAACAGGAAGAAGCAGAAGAAAGCAATTGTCACAAGAAGCATGTGTGTGTCCCCTTATGCTCAACTAACGCATCTCCCTTGACTATGAAAGCAGCAATCCCACCACCCCCATCCACCTGCCCAAGAAAATTAGAAAATTCCCCTTTAAGAATAGGGTCCCCCAGTAATTTTTGACCTCCTGACTAGAAAAAAAAAGAAAAGAAAATGAGAACACCCAGGCTAACATCCCTTTAAGGCTGCAGGGCCACACTCTTCTCCCTGCAGAGGCAGGACCTGGTGTTTTGATAACTGAGGCAGGAGGCCCACATCACTGCCCCTCATCAACACTGCAGACAGGTGTCTTCAAGACGCTGGCTTCTTCAGTAGCTCCTTTTTAAATTCCCCTGACAGCAGTTGGCATGGAAGTCACCTCAACTTCCTCTAAGATGCTATCTCGGCCAGGAATCCCCAATTTTTGGGCCACGGACGGGTACTGGTCTGTGACCTATTAGGAACCTGACTGCGCAGCAGGAAGTGAGCAACGGGCATGACCTGAACCATCCCCCCGCCCTACCCCAGGGAGAAATGGAAAATTGTTGTTCCAAAAGACTGATCCCTGATGCCAAAAATGTTGGACTCTGTTGTTCTTGGCAGTGTGTTTTAGTAAGCCTACAAAAATTCTGGAGACAATCTTAAGTGGGGCTGAGCACCAGGTGGGCCCAGGAATTCAGGGTCTCTGCTTTAGACTCCCACTCGCTGGGAGTTATTGACCTCCAGAGATTTATTCTTTAAATAGATGAGAGGCACACTGTACACTCTCCCCTACTGGGAGAAAGTGGGCCCAATGACTAGCTACTTATCCCACCCCCCACACACATACCAACTATGGCATCGCAAGGGGAACAGACACGCTTTGGCAACGAGGCCCCTCCAGAGGCCAAGGGTGTAAACAGCTGCACAGAGGGCTGTGTGCTGTGGAGTCAGCACCTTAGGAGGTGGGAGGGGCGGTGGGCAGAGAAGGAAGGAGTCTCATGTCCTGATGGATCAGAAGAAGGAAAATGGGGAGAGGTGGTCAGGACACAGGAGATAAGAAAACCAAGGATGATCAGAAAAGGGATAAAAAGCAGAAAATGTAGAAGAGATGAGAGAAGCAAGAGAAAGAGGCAAAACAGGGTGTGGGGAACCACACTAAGCAGGAAGGAGACAGATGAGAAGGAGGGAAGGAAACAGGAAAGATGAATGGGGAAGGATGTGAGGAGGGAGAGAGGGGAGCCAGGAAGAGGATGTCGGAGGATTACAGAACTTGGTAAGAAGATGGAATCCAGAGGCCCTGGGCGGAGCTCAGTACCTGATAAAAATGAAGTGGATCCAGTATGCCATGTCAGCCACATAAATCAGCAGGTTGATGGCTGTCAAGATGGCCACAGTCAGTTTTTGGTCCCAGATGCATAGTGTGGAGGCAAGCTCATCACTGCAGCTCACATCACTGGACCGCTGGGGCTGCCCGCCGAACTCCTGATTGAACTGGTAGAGTGGCCAGAGGACCAGGGCACTGGCATAAAGGAGGACAGAGAGCATGGTCTGCCCCAACAGGAAACGAGGGAAGAAGGTGTGTAGTCTGTTCTCGAATTTGACCAGCTTCAGCAGCATGGCCACTGCCCCCAGTGTGAAGCAGATGGAGTACACGGCCACACACCACACCAGTGCCGGCTGGTGCTGGTGCAGGTAGGTGTTGCTGATGAAGGCGAAGATGATGCAGGCCACCAATGTCTCCAGCAGCTTGAACAGGCCATGAATGGTAGCAAAATAGAAAGTGGTCTCACCCAGGAATAGTAGCCACAGAAAGGCTGCTTCCAAGGCGTAAAGCACACACGCGATGCTGGAGAATGCAGTGGCGGCAGTGGCCTGGTCCCGGAAGGGGCCATGAGGCAAGAACTGGATGTAGGTGATGGCGTACATGATGGAGGCTGAGAGGCAGAAAACAGTGGCGAGGCAGGCATAGGTGAAGAGAAAGCTCTTCCCAGAAAAGGGGAGACTGGGCTGGTACTCGCCTAATTGGACTATGAAGGTGATGAGGGTGATGACAAAGCAGAAGCACCAGATGAACATGGACCAGTGACTTACAGCCCCCATTCCAGTGCCCAAGCTGGCCACCAGTGAGAAAGCCGTGCACGTGGAGAACAGCTGCAGCAGGCGGTAGACGCATAACCGGGCTCTATCAGTGTCCATGTCTGGTACACCACGTGGAGGTCCTGATGGTTGTTCAGGTCACAGTCACTGGTATGGCAGTGATCTTCACTTGGAGTCCACTGGAGAAAGATCCAGGTTCCGAGGCAGATTAAATCAGATGCCAGGGAAAGGCTCAGGGCCCTGTGATGGCTGAGGCTCAGGATCTGTGGAGTTGGAACCAATGGCCCAGACGCTCGGGTAACAGCACAGACGCTCCAGAAGGATTCTCCCCACCCATCAGCCTTGGCCTTGTCACGAGACTTGTCTCATCTCACAGCTGGGTTGGGCCTGGCCTCAAACCATGAACATGTTTTAATCTCTTTGTGCTGTGTGCCATTATCCACAAAGACACAGGGGAGGGTGGCCCTTATCTGCAATCCCACTGCTTCAAGGATCTGAAAAAAAAGATAATGTTTTAAAAATATTTTGGGGTAGAAAATTTTACTAAAAGAGACATGAGACTATTTGCAGTCTATATTTATTTCACTTAGTGTGAATTTCTGAAGTTCTTTTGCAGAAACAATAAAGTATTTGATTATAAGGTGTTTTCAGACCCCAGTAGGGTGTCATGTCACGGGGAGCAGATACACCATTTCAGCTGTTGGAGGCTGAAAACTTCTAAATTCCGGAGCATGTCTGAACCAAAGGTTTTCAGAAAAGGGATTGTGGATTGTCCTGCTGATCCCGTTTTACAGATGAGAAAGTCCAGTCAAGTGCCTTGTTTAAGGTAAAAAAGTGCAGAGTGGGAACCCAGATAAAAATGCTAAAGCTGTGAATTTGAACCCTTGGCTCTACAGCCCACACAACAGCAGGGCCCAGGGGCGGGAGCCCAGGACCAAAACTTGGGGCTTTGGGACCCAGGACACACCTTCAGGGCCACGGCCTCCTTCCACAGCATCTGAAGACACATGTGTCCCAGCCTGTCCTCCCTGCAGCATCACTAGAAGGAGCTGCCATCTGAGGGGACACAGCCCCACCTGGAGGAGGGCAGCCTCAGGGGTGAACAGGGAGGAGCCATGGGGTGAGAGCAAGGCTGTGGGGACGAGATGACGTGGGAAGTAGGGGCTATTGTGAATCCCCTCCCCCCCCCACCCCCCCACAATTTTGCCTTCACATGTGACTCTTTCTCATTGGGAAGGGAGACTTCAACCCAGTATGACCCCAAGGAGGAGTGTCTTGAAGAAACTACAGGATAAATTAACATGTTTGGCTCTTAGGGCTTCCCTAGTGGTTCAGACAGTAAAAAAAAATCTGCCTGCAATGCAAGAGACCCGAGTTCAAACCCTGGGTTTGATCCCCTGGAGAAGGGAATGGCAACCCACTCCAGTATTCTTGCCTGGAGAATTCCATGGACAGAGGAGCCTGGCGAGCTACAGTCCATGGTGTCACAAAGAATTGGACACGACTGAGTGACTAACAATTTCGTTTACACTTCTTTTTGGCTCTTAAGCTCCAAAGCTACCATTCAGGTGGGAGTCTGGAAAGGTCTAAGAGTGGTCCTACCTGAGCAGGATTCTCCTGGCCTGGGAGACTGGTTAGCAGCTTCCAGGCTGGGAAGAAGGGATTGGAAATGAACAAGGATGCTATGTCTGATGCTCATGTGGAGACTTTCAGGGCATCCCAGAGAGGGGGTGGGGATGGACGGATGATCACCCCCTTTCAAGGGCAGGAGCTGAAAGAGGAGTCCCCTGCAGGACCCGTGGGAGGGGACCACCCTGAGGATGCTCCCAGGACTGGAGTGGGGCGGGGGGACAGAGTGGAGATGACTGGGGGGATCCCAGGGTCCCAGTGGCCCTGAGGCAGACAAATGACCCTTAACCCCCTGCAACAGGAGGGATGGAGCAGCCACCTTCATGAACCACCAGCCTTGGACAGTGAGCCCCTCAGGTAAGCCCACCCTGGGCAATTCTTTTACTAAAGCACCGAGGCATTGCCATGCTCCTGGGAAGTGAGAGCCTAGGTTTGGGCCCAATTTGATTCCGTAAAATAGTATAATATGGGATTCCTGCACCCAGACTGTGGAGGTCAATGCATAGTTGCTTTTATGGATAAAAAATTAATCAGTAGTCATTCTAAGGAAGGAATAGGAAATTTTATTCAAGCCAACCTGACAGTTACAACTGGGGACACAGTCTTCCCAAGGAACAAGCATCTATTTAATGGTTTCAGTGCTTTTCTGAGTATGAGAGAATGCAAGAAACTGGAATCATAAATATTTCTCCTGAAAATATTTATGTGAGTTTCAGTTTCACCAGTTTTCCTGGAGCACAGAGGACCTCATCCTTATCTTCACCCTGAATTCCTTTCAAGGTGGATTGTAAGTCAGTAACTGCAGTTGCTAGTGACTTGATTCTTGTTGAACTGGTGGTGGGTAACATTCTTTACTCACAATCTTGTTCCTTTTGGTCTTAAGTTCAACCAAAATTTAGGAGGCATTTTTCACCAATTTGTCTCCGGGTGCTAGGAATACTCATTCCCAGGTCAGCCAAGAATTTTACTGATAGACCACTCAAGTGCTATTTCTCATCTTGTCTTGGCAACAGTGGCCTAATCCCCTGAACCTCCTGTCTCAAGAGTCTGTCAAGCTCTAGAAAATGATCCCTTCCTGTTGTTTCTGCCCATATCTAATAAATGTAAATACACAAGTAATTTTTACTTCCCTAGAATTTCTGGTTACTATCAAAAACTGCTGTCAATCATAGAGAGAAGCCTTGTCCTTTCTCCCATATCTATAATGTTCTTTTTTTAAACCTTGATACAAAGATTTTAAAAAATAAAATAAAATTGACATACCCTAATTGATCTAAATTTTCTTAGAACTCAGAAAAACTGGGCAGATTTTTGTTCTCACACAAATCACCATCTCTGTGAGGTCTCCCCACAGTCTCCCCACTCCCAGCTTTCCCCAGAGCCTGGGGACATGGCCCAGCCCAAGACAGCTAGCAGTTGCACCCCCTAAACTCTTAACTTTCTGACCCCTAGCTCTTAAAAGGCCCCCACCAGCACCTGCATGACTCTATCTAAAGGTGTATGCCTGAGTGCCTGCTCAGTGTGTGGGTCTGTGTGTGGTCGTGTGTGTTTGTGTTCATACATGCCTTGACACCAAAAGCCCTTTAAAGTAACTGGTGGCTGTGAAGTCATTCCAAACCTTCTTCCTCTCCTGCTCTCAGCCAAGCCCAGCATCTTGCTTCAGCCTCTTAAGCAGTCCTGGCTCAGTAAGCATAGAGCCAGAGAACTCACCAGTCCAGCATAGGTCCAGGCCACGTCGGTGGCATAAACCACAGATGCAGGAGAATGCAGAGGCAGAGCTGGTGTGGTTCCAGATGATGCCTTAAGGCAAGACTGAAGGTAGATAAGGGGGTTACTGATGGAGGCTGAGAGGCAGTACTGGGTGACATAGCAGGCCCACGTGATGAGAAAGTTGTCCCAGGAGAGGCATAGGTGATACTGGAGCCCAAAAAAGTCAACTATGAGGATGAGGAGGGTCACGGTGAAGCAGAAGCACCAGATGAACATGGACCAATTACTTAGGTCTACCGTCCAAGTGCCCACTCTGGCCACCAGGGAGAAGGCCATGCAGAGGGAGAGCAGCTTCGGGAAGTGGAGGGAGTAGCCCATGATGGTCAGAGAGCCCAGGCCGGAGGATGGTCAGAAGGAGGATGTGATGGTCCTGCGGGTCACTGTTGGAGGACTGCACTTTGATCCTCTGGAACAGACACCTGAGAAAGATCTAGATTAAGAGCAGATTAAGTCAGACGCCTGGAAAAACCTCAGGGCCCTGTGAGGGCTGAGGCTCAGGATCTGTGGAGTTGGAACCAATGGCTCAGACACTCGGGTAACAGCACAGCAGCTCCAGAATGGTTCTCCCCACCCATCACCCTTGGCCTTGTCAGGAGACTTGTCTTATTCTGAACCTCACTGCTGGGTTGGGTCTGGCTTCAAACCGTGAACATTTTTAAATCTCTTTGTGTTTTGTACCATTATCTATACATTATCTATACAGTCCATGGAATTCTTCCAGGCCAGAATACTGGAGTGGGTAGCCTGTCCCTTCTTCAGGGGATCTTCCCAACCCAGGGATTGAACCCAGGTCTCCCACATTGCAGGCGGATTCTTTACCAGCTGAGCCACAAGGGAAGCCCCCAAGTATACTGGAGTGGGTAGCCTATCCCTTCTCCAGTGGATCTTCCCGACCCAAGAATCGAGCTGGGGTCTCCTGCATTGCAGATGGATTCTTTACCAACTGAGCTATGAGGGAAGAATACTTTTAAAAAAAGGTTCCTTAGAAAATTTGACCTGAACAGACAGTAGACACTTCATGGTTTTTATTATTTTACTTAGTGTGAATACTTAAAAGTTCAGTGACAGAAACACTAATGTGTATGATTATAAGGTGCTGGCCTCCCAGTGGGCCCCGCCAGGTGTGGGGGAGGGGCACCAGCTATCAGGGATGCCGGCAAAGTCTTGCTGTCTGTCTGCAAATTTGTTCCCAACTTAACCTCCATGAAGTAAGCCTGTGATATATACTTATGGTTAAATGACAAGTTTGGATCCATTGAATGGCATAGAGTGAGTTTTTGGGGAAGGAGAGCCATGGGGGTTCCTGCTGTGTGACCCTGGGTAAGGCCTGTGCCCTCTCTGGGCCTCAGTTTCCCCACCTGGAAAGCAGCAGCTTTGCCTGAGCCACCCAGCAGCCCCTCCTCCACTCTAATCTGTGAGCCTGGACATGGTGACCCCGTCAGAGCACAGGCTGGATGTGGCTGAGCCCTGCCTGCCCAGCAGCCAGGCGTGTGGACTGGAAGACAGGGAGCTGGGAAGGTCATGGCTGGGACAGAGGAAGGAGGAGGAGGTGCAAGAAGGGCAGAGAAGGAGGAAGCTAGTAGGAAAGACACTCAGAGTGACAAGGAAGTTGAGGGTCTATCCGAGGACCTGTAACATGGTGCACTCAGTCATGCCAGCTACCTGTTCCCTTACCCATCCCCCTCACAGAGGACCCAGAAGGCCCTGCCCCACTCTGGACATAAGCACATGCAAGCTTGATTTGCTCCATATCAGAGACTGCAAACCAGTTGTACTGGAGGTGGCCCATAGGTGTGTTAAGTTTTCCTTCACAGTGTAAAGTATTATTTCTTCACTAAGTGTTTGGTAGCTGCAGTGTTTTAATTTCACATGAAAATCCACATTTCCAGCTCCTTTTGAAGCCTCAGGAGATCTGGTGTCACTGGGCTGTATTCCCTCAGGAAGGCAAGTAGATGGAGCTGAGCAGCTGCTATGCCATTTATATTGTTTTCCACTCTCATCTCAGTTTAATGTTTTCTCTATTTTCTTCTTCTTATGTATAATGGACATAAAGCAGGACCGTGATCATCTCCCATGTGCCCCTTTCCCCTCTTGGGCGTGGCCAGGCTTCCTGCCTGCTCACAGGAGTGTCCACCTCCCCATCCAGGAAGCACCCAGGTCCTCAACCTCATGGACAGCCTTCAACACATTTCACAGGCTCTGAAATCATATGTAGACATGTGTGTACATACATGTACATGTGTCTGTAGGGCATATCTGTATTTTTTTTCCTGTTTTATAAACATGAGATTTTGTCATCACACAATATCTTGTTTTTCTACCACCCCCGACAGTTGCAGCTGGTCCTCTGCAGGCTCCTTCGTCCTCTCCATCCCCTTTACTTATTTCCTTCCCTCCTGGCTCCTATGGGTGTTTGGACTGACTCACTTGTCTAGGTCAGTGGATCCTCCCCTGTGAGTCTCAGACACAGGGAGGACCCAGGATATGACAAGGGGTCTTGGAATCTATGTGACTATCATGCTCTAGAACAGGAGGTCAGAATCCATTTCTGGAAACTTAGAAAAAGATATGACAAAGACTCTATTTTTTACTTCTGAGTATTCATCTTGGTTTCCTTTAACTATATCCAAAAAACTATTACTATTTTGATTGCTTAAAACAACAGAAATTTATGTCCCATAGTTCTGGAAGCCAGAAACCTAAAGCCAAGTTTTCAGCAGGGCTGTGCTGTCTCTGATGCTCCAGGAGGGTCATTCCTCTGTTCTTTTAGCTTCTGCAGGCCCCTTAGCTTGGGCTTCCCTGGTGTCTCAGACGGAAGAGTCCGCCTGCAATGTGGGAGACCTGGTTTCGATCCCTGGGTTGGGAAGATCCCCTGGAGAAGGGAACGGCTATCCACTCCTGTATTCTGGCCTGAGAATTCTATGGACAGAGGAGCCTGGCAGGCTACAGTCCACAGTTGGACAGGACTGAGCGACTTTCACTTTCACTGGCTTGTGGCACTAGTGGTAAAGAACCAGCCTGCCAGTGCAGGGGACATAAGAGAACTGGGTTCAATTCCTGGGGCAGGAAGATCCCCTCTAGAAGGGCACAGCAACGCCCTCCAGTATTCTTGCCTGGAGAATTCCATGAACAGAGGAGCCTGGTGGTCTACGGCCCATAGGGTTGCAAAGAGTCAGACACAACTGAAGCAACTTAGCATGCACACATGCACAAAGAGAAAACAGGGGAAAAGAGAGTTATTGGAGTGGGGTGGGCAAGGCTGCTGTCTTCGGTGGGTGGATGCTGGGAGCCGGTGAGGCATTCCACTCATGACAAAGGTCATGAGGAAGGAGGCTCGGCATACGCAAAGGCGGGATCGAGCCTCAGGAGTCCCCCCGGATATTCTTGAGCATCTACCCCCCAAAAAACCAGAGTCTGCCTACTTTATTGCTTTGTGCTCTCACCTCTGACTTTACTGGGGGCTGTCCCCCACCACCATCTCGCTCTCTCTGTCAAAGAGTTAACTTACAGCTCCAATTAATAAAGTTCCTGGGCAATTAGGAGTGTTTAAATCCAAACCCCTCAGATGGCTCTCTAACTCACCTGACAAGTTTACCCGGACTCCTACAGCTATACATACGATTGTTTACAGTCTCCCAGCCTCGAGAGGCACGGAAGCTTAAGATATTCAAATAGCTTAGAACCTCTCAGAGAGTTAGAAACTGTCAGAATAAACTAGTAAAAGATTTCATTGATGAGCCAATGCTTGCTGCCAAGTTTTCACATCCCCTGAATTGTATCCTTGAATGTGTATTAATTAATAGTTGGTATGTAGAAAAAAAAGTAGTGGCCTTGGTGTTAGTAACTTTAGACCCTTAAGGTAATAAATTCTTTCCTTTGTTGTAAACCCATTACACATCCGCCGTATAGGAATGCAATTTTATCTTCGGAAGATGGCGCCAAACCTTAAAATAATTACTCTTAGAGAAAGTAAGTCTTTGTTGTTAAGTCCTTGTCAAGAGTCATAAAATGTTAATAGGCCTTCTGGCCAGAAGATGATGTAAATCACCTAAAGCATTTGTATGCGATAAATATGCAGGAAAGAAACTCTGGTTTTTGATAAGGATCAAAAACTGCTGACTTTGCATCCCCTATTATCCTCTATGTGTAACTTAGGGTATATAAGCCCCTGTTGAAAATAAAGCTACGTGCCTTGCTCACCAACGTTTGGTCTCCCCATGTAATTCTTCCCTTTAACTTCCAGCTGAGTCTCCATCTGGAGCACGGAACCCACCATGTTTACTAATTATGCCTGGGCTTCTAAGATCCGACCGGGTAGGCCTCAGTGTCTCCTCTCCTTCGGGAGAACGGAAGGACGCCCGCGGCCTACGTAAGTGGTGCAAACTTCTTGTCTTGAAGTTTTATTGGTCTCTCGCGTAAACCAAGCTACTCAGCTTCTTTTCTCCACTGAATTTTCCTACTGAGCTATCCTCATTCTATTACTCTTTATATCTTTGATAAATATGTAAATAGTCGCCGACGCCGTCTCCCCTTCGAATACCCTGGATCAGCTGGGGCTGGACCTCGGCAGGTGGAGATCAAGATGCTTGATGGATGTGACGTATAAGAAGATACTGAATGAAGTGAACAGGTTCTATGATGACGACTCCCCAGTTCCTGCCTCCGGAGCTGATCTCTCTTGGATCCACAGTCACACCCAACCGCCTCCTGATCTCTTCCTCTGGATGTTTCAGGACACGTCACACTCAACACGTCCAGTCCCACCTTTCAATCCCCCACCCCCAACATATACTGATCCTTCCTCCTCTTTCCCATCTCAGTCACTGGCACCACCTTCACAGATGCTCTTCACAAAATACTTGTGAACCCACCTACTCTTCTTCATCTCTAAAGACACCTTCTTCATCCCCAGATCCATCCATCCCCTCACCTGCAGCTTCTAGTTGATTCCTCTATTTCCATTCTTCCCTCAATGTCTGCTTGGACTGAACTCAAACTAAAACACCTTTGAAGGCTTTTCTTCACTCTCTTGGGATGAAACACAAACTCTAAAACATCACCTCCAAAGCCCTGCAAGCTCAGACCCCTTTCTACCTCTCCAGCTGCCTGAGTCCAGCTCCAGCAGCCAGGGAATCAGCTTGAAGGGATGAGTGGTGTCGGTGGAGAATGATGTAGCCTCTGACTCGAGGTACAGGCCTACATGTTTATTTCAAGCTTCAGGTTCTCTTTTATACTTTTTCAAAAGCATCAGGTAAGAGGTTTGACATTTGCAGTTCCCCCTCACCCAGATTATTGTCTCATTGCTGCCCTTCAAACAGAGTTCCTGCTTCAGCGATTCTCTCAGAATCGTGTCTACTTGTGTTTACATTGTAACTCATGCTTATGTCTGGGCTGCATACCACATTCCTCAGTTTATTTCTTATCTTTCTAAATCCTGCTTGCCCCTAGTATCTTAAGCTCACTATCTCCTAAAAAGGCTTCTAGCTATTCTTAATTATTCCTAAACCCTAAGCTCAGTAAACTTCCTTTGCCATAAACATTTCCCTCACAAACAGATCTCAGATACCAATCCTTCCCATGGCCTCAAGCTGTGGCCTACGTGCTCATCCTGGAACAATCTTCGTAAAGATCCTTGAACAAATGTCAATGGTTACTTTATAGATTATTTTTCTGGGCACAACTACAGAAGGCTTTGTGCTTTCTCATGTTTCTCTCAAGAACAATAAGCACCTTAACATTCTTTCCAGATAACTCAACTGAAGAAAGGAAGAAACAAGTCAGAATCACAAGAGCTGACTCCTTCATCCCGGGTCTGTGCCTGCGGAATGAAGAGATGGGGCTGGGGCTGTGCCTCCATTTTGTCAGTAATGCCTAACGCGGCTCCCGACATCCAGCCTCCTCACCTCCCTCCTTTTGAGAGAGTCTGAGCCACTGAGAATGTTTTCCAGTTCCTCTTGGTCATCTCAGAGCCTTTTCCCTGACATGTCTACACACCTCCAACCCTGAACTGAGACCAGAGCTCAGCCTGGCACATGGTAGTCTTGTGCTCAGTCAATGCCACTCTAAGCTTCAGTTTCCTCATCCAAGGAATGGTTATAGCACCTGCTTTTGGACATGACAAATCCTAATTACATCCTGTAAAGAATATCATTGACAACTTAAGCAGAGAACAACTGTCCTAGAAGCCTGCTGGGTAGCTTGGAGAATTATTAGGGAGAAACCAGGCTTAGACCAGGCTTAGATGAGGAAGGGAAGGAGGGGTGCTGGGCAGCCATAGCCTAGGGCAGTTGGTCCAGGCACTGTGGCCACTGGAAGCAGACAGCGGGTGCTACTGCTTCCAGTATTCCAGCTATTCCTACTGCAGGCCCCGCAGAAGGAGTTCTGATCTGACCTGTGTCTGTGTGTCACCTACTACTTATGTGTGTGTCCAGACACCACTTGAGGGGAAAATCAGCTATTTATCTGGCCTCTTAAGTTTCTTATGTGTCTGAGGCCTAGTCTCTCACCAAGACTTACATGATGAGGACATCTTTAAATACTGTCTCAGGTTCTCAGTTGTCCCCTCCCTGGAGACATCCTTCATGCAAGGACTTGGGGTTGTTAGGAGGAATATATGAGATAAAACATGTCTGGTAATTCTCAAACATCTCCCCTAAAGGCAGAAGAGTTGGAATGTATCTTGATTGGGAGGTCTAGCCTAGAGTCTGATCCTGTAAGCTCCTGTAATATTTGTTCCACAAATACCTCAATGTGCCATGCTCTCTTCTCAGCATTGGTAATACTTTAGTAGACTCACCCAGCAGTGAGTGCCCTCCTCAGGGGGATGGGGCAGGTTTGTGCAGAATGAGGGTGGATGGGGCAGAATCCCAGTTTGGAGGATGCTGCTGCCACATTTGTCACAAACAGTGTGAGGCCGTGAGCAGACAGCCAGCCTGGTGAAAGGACACCTGGTCCTGACTCTGACTCTGCCACACACAGGGTGACTCTGGACAAGTCCTGTCCCTCCCTGGGGTCCAGCTGCTCCTCCTCTATGATGAGAGGGTTGGACTAAGCAGAGGACATTTACACTCTCTTTTGAGCTCCACAGTGAGGGACTGGACCAGGCTTGGAATTGTGACAAATGACCCTTAATCCCCCAACAGGAGGGATGGAGAAGCCACCCTCATGAACCATGAGGCTTGGACAGTGAGCCCCTCAGGTGAGCCCACCCTGGGCATTTCTTCTACTAAAGCAGAGAGGCATTTCCATCCTCCTGGGAAGTGAGATCCCAGGGCTGTGTTCAATTTGATTCAGGAAAAGATCATGAGTTTCCTGCATTTAACTTGTGGAGGTAAACACATACTTTCTTTTGTGGATGAAAAACTAATAATCAATCTATTAGGAAAATAGATGGAAAATTTATTTCAAGCCAACCTGAAGATTGCAACTGGGGAGAGAGTCTCTCTGTCTGTTCCCAGGATGTAAGAGGGGGAGGACAATGCCTATATGACTTGGGGGAGGGGACATGGCAACCAGCACACAGCTTGGTAGAAGGTTACTTCACTCAGGAGGAACAGATATCTTAGTTAATGCTTTTAGTGCTTTTCTAAGTATGGCAAGATGCAAGAAACTGGGCTCATGAAAATTTTTCCTGGAGATATCTAAATATCTGAGGGCCGGTTCTGTCAGTTTTCTCAGAATACTGAGTGCCTCAGCCTGATCTTCACTCTGAATTCCTTCCAGGATTGATTTTAAGTCAAGGACTGCAGTGGTTAATGACTTAATTCTTGTAGAACTGGGTGGTGGGCAACATTTTTATATCACAGTCCCTTGCCTTTTGGTCTTGATTTCAACCAAGGTTTGGGAGACATTCATAACCGGTTTGTCCCAGGACACCAGGTATGCATTCCCAGGTCAGGAGAAGATTTTGTTGGTAGGCCTCACCTAGTCCTGTTAATAGTAACCTCAGTCCTCTGAACCACCTGTTTTACTAGTTTGTCAGATTCCAGCAAATATTCCCCCCTGTTGCTTCTTCCCCTCTCCAGAGTCATACTGTTACAACAATGGATCTTACAGTACTATACTTTAGGTCAATCATTTCAAGTCATCATTATTTCTATCTGAGGCTCAATCACATATTTTTTTTAAAGCAGGAAGGAATTATCTTAGGAAAAGCACAGAACACAAATAATATGGCCTATGACATTAACCCAGTCATAAGTAAGTAAGGATGTCTTCTAAGGAGTTACATGATTGGGGCCTGAAGAAGAAAATTTATCTTTATGGTGGAGCAAGTAGTTTTGCCCTTGAGGAAGTCAGGTTAACGCATAATGCAGATAGATGCACACTGCACACCAGAGGGGAGAGAGGAGGCCCAAAGAGCAAACTAAAAATTTTGTCTAAATTTTTATTGTCTTGCCTTAAAATAGGGAAATTACTACATCTTACCATTTTTTCGCCACAGGGATCACCTCCTGGGAGCCCTCCCCATCCACCCTATCTGCCTGTGGGTGAAGATCACACACTTCATTCCAGTACAGGATTAAGGGGCAGCAGTGGGGGGCCTTCCCCTGCACCCCCCCCCCCCCCCGCCACAGCTCTGCTTGCCTGGCCCCTGTGGCCCTGCTGACGCCAGGATGCTGGGTTCTGTGGGTTTGTGGTTGGGAGCAGGAGACTTTGGGACCATCACAGCCACTAGTTACTGCAGACAGCTGCTGGTCTCAGTGTGCTCATGCCCAGGAACACACACACTGAGCATGCACACAGGCACATATCTTTATAGAGGGGTCTCCAGGTGCTATCATGGCCCCTTTAAGAGCTAGGGGACAGAACGCTGGGCATTGGGGTGGGACCCAACCACTAGATCTGCAGCACTGAGCCAAGCCCTTAGGTTCTGGCTAATATGGAAATTGGGAGACAGTGGGACAGGTTTACAGAGATGGTGGTTTGGGTGAGAATGGAAGTCTGTTCAGTTGCTTCAGAACTCTAGGCAAATTTGGGTCAATTAGATTGTTGATTTTGTTTTTGTTTTTTACTTTTATCTTTCTATTTATATTTTTTAAAAAGACATTATGGATGAAGGAGAAGGAACAAGCCTTCTCGCTATGATTCAAAGCAGGGACTGTTGGGACCAAGCAACTCCAGGTAATTCTTTAAATTTATATACATTTATGTAGATCATGTTATACATGAGTCCCAGAGAAGCATGTAGGAGCAGCAGAAAGCAACTGGCACACGGAAACTTGCTTGTGTAACATAGTCAGGCACTGGAATTATGTTTACTTTTGTAGCAATAATATCCACCCACCCAACCCACCTGCCAATTGAAAAAGGGTTGAAAGACACTTCCCTTTAAGAATAAGGTCACATAGTAATTTGGCCCTTGATCAAAAAGAAAAAGATGAAATGAAAATGATGAAAAAAGATGAAAATGAAAGAAGAGAGTGAAAAAGTTGGCTTAAAGCTCAGCATTCAGAAAACTAAGGTCTGGTCCCATCACTTCATAGCAAATAGATGGGGAAACAATGGAAACGGTGACAGACTTTATTTTTCTGGGCTCCAAAATCACTGCAAATGGTGACTACAGCCATGATGTTAAAAGACGCTTACTCCTTGGAAGGAAAGTTATGACCAACCTAGACAGCATATTAAAGAGCAGAGACATTACTTTGCCAACAAAGATCCATCTAGTCAAGGCTATAATTTTTCCAGTGGTCATGTATGGATGTGAGAGTTGGACTATAAAGAAAGCTGAACGCAGAAGAATTGCTGCTTTTGAACTGTGGTGTTGGAGGAGACTCTTGAGAGTCCCTTGGACTGCAAGGAGATCCAACCAGTCAGTCTTAAAGGAAATCAGTCCTGAATATTCATTGGAAGGACTGATGTTGAAGCTGAAACTCCAATACTTTGGCCACCTGATGTGAAGAGCTGACTCATTGGAAAAGACCCTGATGCTGGGAAAGATTGAGGGCAGGAGGAGAAGGGGACGACAGAGGATGAGGTGGTTGGATGGCATCACTGACTCGATGGACATGGGTTTGGATATACTCCGGGAGTTGGTGATGGACAGGGAGGCGTGGTGTGCTGCAGTTCATGGGGTCTCAAAGAGTCGGACACAACTGAGCGACTGAACTGAACTGAACTGAGTGTGAAATGGAGTATTTCCTGCCATATCAATAAACAGGATGTCACAGTCTTCCAGCCCTCTAAACGTGAATTTCTGAGCCCAGGAAGAACAATGCCTGCTGTCCAGCAGCTACTGAGTTGGCAACATGAGCTGCTGCCACTCCCTACCATGAACAAAGAACTAAGGATGTGAGTAATCAAATCTCTGGATGCTGGCCCAAGACAGCTGAGATGCAAATGAAAGGAATGATTTTAGTAAGCTCAGACTCTTGCATCTTCTCACAGAAAAGTGTTAAATTCTTTAACTAGAGAGATCTGGATTTCCTTAATTAGCAATAATTCTTTGATGTTTAGATTACCTCCTCCTTGTTACAAGCTTCTATATAATCTGACTCCTGCCCACCTCCCAACCCCGCCTCCTCAAAACATATCTCTCAGGGTCACTTGAGATGCTGGCTGCCGGGCTTGAAGTCCTAAAAACTCCCATCAAATAAAACATAACTCTCATCTTCTAGGTTGTGACTACTTTTTAAAGTTGATACTAGCTAACATCAGCTTTAAATGGCTATTTTTCTTTAAGCGGCAAGGTCCATGTTCTTCTGCCTGCAGAGGCAGGATATGCAGTTTTTAGCTCTGAGGCTGTCACATCCCTGCCCCTCTAAAATACTTCAGAGGTTGTCTTCAAGAAACTGCAGTTCTTTTCCAGTTCAATTTTTGACTCCCCCTAGTGTAATTGGAATGGAAGCCATCTACCTCTTGCTAGCTTTAAGATGAGGTCTAGGCAGAGGGTTATAGTGAGCCCACAAAATTCTGGAGCCAATCTCAGGTGGGACTGAGCAACAGGCAGGGCCTCTGGATCCAGGGTCTCTGCTTTAAGCTTGTAACTCACTGAAAGCTATTGACCTCTGGAGTTTTTTCTTTTAACTGAAAGGGGAAGTGCACTGTACAAGGCCCTATCCTGAGAGAAAGGGGGTCAAATCCTTAGCTACCTGCACATACACCAAACACACACAGCAACTAAGGCACCGTCAGGGAGACAGACACCCTTTGGCAACGAGGCCCCTCTGGAGGCCCAGGGTGTGAACAGCTGCACAGAGGGCTGTGTGCTGTGGAGTCAGCACCTTAGGAGGTGGGAAGGGTGGTGGACAGAGAAGGAAGGAGTCTCGGGTCCTGATAGTGAAGGAGGAAACAGACAGAACGGGCTGCATCTTGAAAGCAGGACTCCATCTTGGGCCGGACTGTGGACTTTGAGCCCAGTATCTATGGAAACAACATACCAACTGGAAAACCAGACCCCATCCCCACCCCTTCACCCCCCATGGAAGAACCCCAGGGCTCGTACTTAGACTCTCCCTCGCCTAAAAGAATACCGTAATTATCTGTGTAAACCAATAGAATCATAAATTCTATTATGCTTACTGGAATATAACCACAGGCCTATTGATAACGGTCCTCTGTTAACTACCTAGGCCTAAGGCATCTGAGGAGAAGGCAATGGCACCCACTCCACTACTCTTGCCTGGAAAATCCCATGGATGGAGGAGCCTGGTAGGCAGCAGTCCATGGGGTCACAAAGGGTAAGACACGACTGAGCGACTTCACTTTCACTTTTCACTTTCATCCATTGGAGAAGGAAATGGCAACCCACTCCAGTGTTCTTGCCTGGAGAATCCCAGGGACAGGGGAGCCTGGTGGGCTGCCGTCTATGGGGTCGCACAGAGTTGGACACGACTGAAGTGACTTAGCAGGAGCAGCAAGGCATCTGAATCATGGGTCATCTTTGACTGTATCTTTCTTTTCCTTTGTTCAGACTAGTTTCAGGGAATTTGGGGAGGTGGGTTTGGGCATGTACACTTAAGGTATATAAAGTTTTCACAAAAACTGGTCCAGGTCCTTGACTAAGAGGAGACTCTGCCTTGGGCCCACCAGTGTAATAAACTGTACTCCACTATCTGCATTATCCTTCTGAGTGAGTTTGTTTCCTGGAACGCATGGTTATGACAATAGATCCAAAGAAGGAAAATGTCCTGGTCTGGAAACAGGAGATGAGAAAACCAAGAATAACTGAAAGAGGGCCAAAAAGCAGAAAATGTAGGAAAGGTGAGAGAAGCAAGAGAAAGAGGTAAAACAGAATGTGGGCAAACATGCAAGACAGGATGGAGACAGAGCAGAAGGAGAGAAGGAAACAGAAAAGAGAGTGAGATGAACGGGGGAGGATGTGAGGAGGGAGAGAGGAGCCAGGAAGAGGGCATCAGAGGAGGCAGAGCTCGGTAAGAAGAGGGAATCTGGAGCCCCTGGGTAGAGCCTCGGTCACTGACCACAGTCAAGATCATCAGGTCCACCACGTAAATCAGCAGGTTGATGGCTGTCAGGATGGCCACAGCAAGTCGTTGGTCCCAGACGCACACGTAGGAGGTGCGCTCATCAATGCACCTCAACTCTTTGGAACGCTGGGGCTGCCCACCGAACTGCCCATTGAACTGGTAGAGAGGCCAGAGGACCAGAGCAGTGGTGTAGAGGAGGATGGAGAGCACAGACTGCCCAAACCCCAAACAGGAGTAGGGCAGACTCTTGTCACAGTCACACCGGTGCCACAACATAGCCACAGCCCCCAGGATGAAGCAGATGCAATACACGGCCACACACCACACCAGGGCTGGCTGGTGCTCATACGGGTAGGTGTTGCTGAGGAAGGCGAAGATGACACATGCCACGAAGATCTCCAGCCTCTTGAGCAGGCCTAGCAAAGAGTAGAAGGACTTGCCAGTCTGGGCACAGGTCCAGACCACTTCGATAGCATAAGCCACAGAAGTGATGCAGGAGAATGCAGTGGCAGCAATAACATGGTGTTGGGGGGAGCCATCGGGAAAAATCTGAAGGTAGATGATGGGGTAAGTGATGGAGGCAGAGAGGCAGAAAAGGGTGCAGTAGCAGGCAGAGGTGATGAGAAATCTATCCCAGGAGAAGTGAAGTTTATCCTGGAGTGCACATAACTCAGCTATGAGGGTAAGGAGGGTCATGGCGAAGCAGGAGTACCAGACAAACATGGACCAGTTACTTATGAGCACACTCCAAGTGCTCTCCCTGGTCACCAAGAAGAAGGCCATGCAGGTGGAGAGCAGCTGCAGGAAGTGGAGGAAGTAGCTCTTGTTGGTCACAGAGTCCAAGCCTGAGGACAATGACGCGGATGTCATGATGGTCATGTGGGTCTCTGTCAATGGAATGGCCATGGTCCTTGCAAAGGACTCACCAGGTAAAGATCCAGCTCTGGAAGTGGATTAAGTCAGATGCCTAGAAAAGGCTCAGGGCCCTGTGACAGCTGAGGCTCAGCATCTGTGGAGTTTGAACCAATGGTTCAGACACCTGGGTAACCGCACAGCTGTTCCAGAATGGTTCTCCCCACCCATCACCGTTGACCTTGTCAGGCTTGGCTTATCCCAACCTTACAGCTGGGCTGGATCTGGCGTCAGACCATAAACATTACTTATCTCTTTCAGCTTTTGCCATTACTATCAGAGACACAAGGTAGAATTGTCCTTATCTGTAACTCCAATCTCCAAGGCTCTGAAAATTATACAAGTTTTAAAAAATTTATTTCATAAGAATATTTGGCCTGAATGGACATGAGACAATTTATGGTCTTTATTTCACTTAGTGCAAAAATTCAAAAGTTCAATTGCAAAAACACTAACATATTTGACTGGATCTTCCCAGGTGGAGCTATGGTAAAGAATCTGCCTGCCAACGCAGGAGATGCAGGAGACATGGGTTGATCCTTGGGTGGGGAAGGGTCCCTGGAGTAGGAAATGGAAACCCACTCCAGTGTTCTTGCCTGGAGAATCCCATGGATGGAAGAGCCTGTTGGGCTACAGTCCATGAAGTTGCAGAGTTGGAGATGACTGAGCACACACAGAACCGAATGTGTTGATTACTAAGTGCTTTCAGAGCCCAGTAGGGTTTTATCTCCTGTAAAGTAGATGCACCATGTCACCTGCCCGAAACTGAAAAATTCTGACTCTGGAGCAGATCTGACCTCAAAGTTTTCAGAACAGTGATTGTATAAATACATTGTCCTCCTAATCATCTGACAAAGAGAAAATTAGGCTCAGGGAACCAAGTGCCTCAAATAACATTCCGTGGATAGGAGTGAGAACCCAGATAAAAACGCCAAAGCTGGGAGCCTGAACACTTTGCTTTACAGCCCACATGTCACCAGGGCCCATGGGTGGGAGCCAAGGAAAAAAGCTTGGAGCTCTGGGACCCAGGACACGCCTTCAGGGCCATGGCCTCCTTCCACAGCAACCTGAAGACACACGTGTCCCGGCCTCTCCTCCCTGCAGCATCACCAGAAGGAGCTGCCATCTGAGGGACACAGCCCCACCTGGAGGAGGGCAGCTCCAGGGGTGAACAGGGAGGAGCCAGGGGTGATAGCAAGGCCGTGGGGACAAGATGACATGGGAAGTAGGGACTGTTGTGAATTCCCTCCCCCAGTTTTGCCTTCACATGTGACTTTCCCACTGGGGAAGGGAGACCCCAACCTAGCAAGACTCCAATGTGGAGTATCATGGGGGAACCACAGAATAAATTAACATAATGTTTGGTTTTTAAAGGGCTTCCCTGATAGCTCAGTTGGTAAAGAATCTGCCTGCAATGGAGCAGACCCCAGTTCAATTCTTGGGTGGGGAAGATGCGCTTCTTGGGGTTCCCTTGTGGCTCAGCTGGCATAGAATCAGCCTGCAATTCGGGAGACCTGAGTTCGAACCCTGGGTTGAAGCTGCCATCCCACTGTGAGTCTGGGAAGATCTAGGACTAGCCCTACCTGAGTGAAGATTTTAGGCCTGTGAGACTGGTTCAGCTGTGTTATGCTTAGTTGTGTCTGAGTCTTTTTGGCCCTCCAGACTCCTCTGTCCATGGAATTTCCCAGGCAAGAATACCAGAGTGGGTTGCCATTTCCTTCTCCAGGGGATCTTCCCAAACCAAGGATCAAACCTGTGTCTCCTGCTTTGGCAGGTTGATTCTTTACCACTTAGTCACCTGGGAAGCCCCACCCCCTCCCCTAGCCCCCAGTTAGCAGCTTCCAAGCTGGGAAGAAGGGATTGGAAATAAACAAGGATGCTGTGTCTGATTATGACATGGAGCCTTTCAGGGTATCCAGGGAGGGGATGGGGATGGACAGATGATGGGGCCCTTTTTAAGGGCAGGAGCTGAAAGAGGAGGCACTGAATGGACCCCTGGGAGGGACAACCCTGAGGATGCACCCAGGACTGGGGTGGGGTTGGGAGTGGCAGAGTGGAGATGACTGGGGGGATCCCAGGGTCCCAGTGGCCCTGAGGCAGCCCAGTAGGTGTCTTCTGACTCAGAAGGGATGCAGGCATGGAGCCAACCTTCCCCATGGAGGAGGGGCTTGGACTGCAACTGAGACAGAAGAACAGGGGCCTAAAGGGGTTTCAGGGCTGTGACAGGGACATGTGGCCAGAGTGGCAGGGACCCTGGAGACCACGGAATTGCCCAGGTCACCTGCCCAAGACAGTCCCGCCAGCCAGGGCTGCAGTCCTGCTCACACAGGGACTCCTCCAGGGTCCAGTGTGTGGGGGGAGTAAGGCCCCTCCCAGCCTGCCCCCTCCTCAAGGACAGCTGCCCTGTTTCCAAGGGACTATTTGCTGAGAGGGCTGAAGGGCCAGCAGCCTGAGCCCCAGCCAGCTTCCTGCCATCAGGGGCCCTGTCACCTCTGCTGATAATAAACCTGGGACAAGCTGAGGCTGGAAAGAGAAACACAGAGCAAACCCTGAGAACCTCCCTGGACTCACAAAGCTCTTTCAGCCCCAATTGCCAGTGGAGCCCTGGAGCCTGTTGGCCTCCCAGTGGGCACTGCCGGGGTCGGGGAGGGGCCCTGGGGTGAGGGAAACTGGAGGGTCATACTGTCTCTTCATTTTTCCCAACTTACTACCAAAATGACCCTATGATTCATACTTAAGAGTAAATGACAACTTTGTGTCCATTTAATGTGACAGTCATGAAATTAAAAGACGCTTGCTCCTTGGAAGGAAAGCTATGACAAACCTAGACAGTGTATTAAAAAGCAGAGACATTACTTTGCTGACAAAGGTCTGTATATCAAAGCTATGGCTTTTCCAGTAGTCATGTACAGATGTGAGAGTTGGACCATAAAGAAAGCTGAACACCGAAGAACTGATGCTTTTGAACTGTGGTGCTGCAGAAAACTCTTGAGAGTCCCCTGGACAGCAAAGAGATTAAAACAGTCAATCCTAAAGGAAATCAACTTGAATATTCATTGGAAGGACTGATATTGAAGCTGAAGCTCCAGTACTTCGGTCATCCGATGAGTAGAGCCAACTCACTGGAAAAGACTGTGATGCTGGGAAGTATTGAGGGCAGTAGAAGGGGATGACAGAGGATGAAATGGTTGGATGGCATCACTGACTCAATGGATATGAGTTTGAGCAAATTCTGGGAAATTGTGACGGACAGGGAAGCCTGGCATGCTGCAGTTCATGGGGTCACAAAGAGTTAGACATGACTTAGTGACTGAACAACAACAGCATGTTTGGTTGCTGTACAGCACTTTAATTTCACTTGAAAATGTAGATTTCTACCTCCTTTAGAAGACTCAAAAAATATGGTGTCACTAGGCTACATTCCCTTGGTGATAGATAATACGGTTGGGTGGCTGGAGCTGAGCAGCTGTTACATGCTCTATATTGTTTCCATTCTCATCTCTGTTTAGTTTTCTATATTTTTCTTATTCTCAGGTGTCATTGACATAAAGCAGGTCTATAATTATCTCACATGTTCCAGTTTCCCTTCTTGGACTTGGCCAGGCTTCCTGCCTACTCACAGGAGTGTCCACTCCTCCATCCAGGGAGCATCCATGTCCTCAACCTCATATACAGCCTTCAGCACATTTCACATGCTCTGAAATCATATATAGATATGTGTGTACATACACGCACACATGTTTGTACAGGGCACCTGTAGATTTTTTTTCCTACTTTATAAACATGAGCTTATGTCATGCACAGGGCATCTTGCTTTTCCACCGCCCCTGACAGATTCAGTTGGTTGTCTCCAAGGACCTTAGTCCTCTCCATCCACCTTACTTATTTTCTTCCCTCGTGCCTCCTGTGGGCGTTTCCACTGACCACCCTTCTCTAGATCAATGGATCCTCCCCTGTGAGTCTCGGACACTAGGGAACCCAGGATATGACAACGGGTCCTGGGATCCTTGTGACCACCATACTCCAGAGCAAGAGTAGGGCAAGCTTTTCTGGAAACTTTAAAAAATATGACAAGGATTATATTTTTAATTTCTGCTATCTGGAATATAGAAAGAAAATTTGCAACTTAATAATAAATAGGCAAACAACCCCCCAAAATGGGCCAAACTTCCTAAGAAGTTTTAGTGTATCTGACTGATTTAAATGAGATAACTTTTTTTATATTTCTTTATGTATTATAGAATTCTAACAACAAAGTTTTCATTTGGTATTTTATCCTCTATACAAATTTAAGTCTTGCCTCTGGGGTCTGGGTCTACGAGAATGGTTACTGTTTTACAAAAATGAAAATTAATATAAGAGATAAATGATTTAGATGCACTAAACCCACCTAATCACCAATTGTGCTCTTTTGGAAAAGTGTATAAATTGTGTCAACTGATAGTTGCACTGTGTTGGAAAAATGAGAGTTCATATAAGAAATAAGTCATGTAGTTCAAATGGCATAGCTTGATTGCAAAAATAGGCTGAAATATTTTATAAAGACTGATATCTAAATGGTAGGTAAACACATTAAAAAAATACTCAAACTCATTAATAGTGAGGAAAATGCAAGGTATAACCTCAATGAGATATCACTACACACCTTAACCAATGCAATGATAATTTTTAAAGAAACAGTGAGCAATGAGGCAGAAAACACAAGTCAATGCCAACTGAAGAGGATCTCAATTGTCACAAGGAGAAGTTTGAGTTTTATCTTTTAAAAGAAGTTTGAGGATTTTGAGAAGGGTAATGATATGATTTTAAATGAAGTTTCAGAGGACCTCCCTGGTGGCACAGTGGTTAAGACTGTGCGCTTCCAATGCACAGGGCACAGGTTCAACCCCTGGTCAAGCAACAAGATTCCACAGGTTGCATGGTCCTGACAATTAAAAATAAATAATAATAAATAAATAAAACTGGCACACTATAACTGTTTAAAATTAATAAAAATAAAGTTTCAGGAAGATTAACACATTCATAGAATGGCTAATTTAATAAAATGATGTAACATGAAAAAATCTAATAAAAACATAGTATTTCTTTTAATAGAAGGTAAGTATTAAAGTCATTAAAAATCTGATGGCCTAAGATAAATAAGCAAATCTGATTGTCCATTTGACATGTTTAAAAAGTTGGGACTAAACTTATCTTGCAGCATCTCCAGGAGTTTATTCTATTGTTTGAATATTTTTACAGGACCTTCCCCTTAATACATTCTGCTACTGTTACTGCTGCTAAGTCGCTTCAGTCGTGTCTGACTCTGTGCGACCCCATAGACGGCAGCCCACCAGGCTCGCCTGTCCCTGGGATTCTCCAGGCAAGAACGCTGGAGTGGGTTGCCATTTCCTTCTCCAACGCATGAGAGTGAAAAGTGAAAGTGAAGTCGCTCAGTCATGTCCAACTCTTCGAGACCCCATGGACTGCAGCCTACCAGGTTCCTCCGTCCATGGGATTTTCTAGGCAAGAGTACTGGAGTGGGGTGCCATAATACATTCTAACTTTGTATAAAACAATAGTTGTAGACAATTAGCTGGAATATTATCACATAATAAAAGACAATAATGCCTTAGTCTTTCTATAATTCACTCATTTTAACTCTTCACTATCTGACTATTCCAGATGTTCAAGCTGAATTTAGAAAAGGCAGAGGAACCAGAGATCAAATTGCCAACATCTGCTGGATCATACAAAAAGCAAGAGAATTCCAGAAGAACATCTACTTCTGCTTCATTGACTAACGCTAAAGCCTTTGACTGTGTGGATCACAACAAACTGTGGAAAATTCTTAAAGAGATGGGAATACCAGACCACCTGACCTGCCTCCTGAAAAATCTGTATGCAGGTCAAAAAGCAACAGTTAGAACCAGACATGGAACAACAGACTGGTTCCAAACTGGGAAAGGAGTACATCAAGGCTGTATATTGTCACCTTGCTTATTTAACTTTTATGCAGAATACATCATGTGAAATGCCAGGATGGATGAAGCACAAGCTGGAATCAAGATTGCCGGGAGAAATACCAATAACTTCAGATATGCAGATGATACCACCTTTATGGCAGAAAATGAAGAACTAAAGAGCCTCTTGATGAAAGTGAAAGAGTAGAGTGAAAAAGCTGGCTTAAAACTCAACATTCAAAAAGTTAAGATCATGACATCTGGTCCCATCACTTCATGGCAAATAGATGGGGAAACAATGGAAACAGTGGCTGACTTTATTTTGGGGGGCTCCAAAATCACTGCAGATGGTGACTGCAGCCATAAAATTAAAAGATGCTTGTTTCTTGGAAGGAAAGCTATGACAAACCTAGACAGCATATTAAAAAGCAGAGACATTACTTTGCCAACAAAGGTCCGTCTAGTCAAAGCTATGGTTTTTCCAGTAGTCGTGTATGGATGTGACAGTTGGACCACAAAGCTGAGTGCCAAAGAATTGATGCTTTTGAACTGTGGTGTTGGAGAAGACTCCTGGAGTCCCTTGGACTGTAAGGAGATCAAACCAGTCAATCCTAAAGGAAATCACTCCTGAATATTCGTTGGAAGGACTGATGCTGAGGCTGAAGTTTCAATTCTTTGGCCACCTGATGAGGAGAACTGACTCCTTGGCAAAGACTCTGATGCTGGGAAAGGTTGAAGGCAGGAGGAGAAGGGGACAACAGAAGATGAGATGGTTGGATGGCATCACTGACTTGATAGACGTGAATTTGAGCAAGCTCCAGGAGTTGGTGATGGACAGGGAGGCCTGGTATGCTGCAGTCCATGGGGTCGCAAAAAGTCAGACGCTACTGAATGATTGAACTGAACTGAAGCTGGCTACTTAGTTTTGCAAAGTTAATTTTTTGTGTTTGGCAAGACATTCTCAATGAAGGAAGCAGTGCATTGATTCGCCGGCCCAGCCTCCTTCATCTGGGTCATGTCTGTCTTGCCACTGCAGCTGGACCATCAGCACAAACTCCAAACTAAACTTAAACTCCAGGCCCCATTGTCTGGCACTGGTCATACCCCTGGATCTTTGGACAATGTCAAATTACTATAAAAGTTTATAAATGTTCACTCACTGTGTGTACTTATCTCATTGTGGACCAAGAACAGTTTGCAACTGGTACTACTCCACAAACTGCATTTTGAGGAGCACTGTGCAGAGCGCTCTCTGGGAAATGATGGATGAGCCCCAGGCTGGGGTATAATGTAGAGATGAACTAAAGTTCTAAAGAGATCCCTCCACTAAGGGATTCTCTGATGCTGTGCTTTGGGAAGGCGACAAGCTTGGGAAATTAAAAGCTCAGAGAGGGTACCAGATCTTTCTGAACCTGCTTGTCCTGATGCCAAGAAAGATCACTGCCCCAGATGGGCAATCCGGAGAGATCTCAAGTCCATGCTCCCTCACTTACTCAGTTTGGTTTAGGAACATTGGCAGAGCCTACTTCTTTGGAGTTATGCAGGAACCACCCAGAGACTCTTTAATATTTTCTGCACGTAAATCCGTTTGACTATATGATTGTCCCAGGAATATGCATTCACATGCATTGGAAATGTTGCATTCAGTTACAGGGCTCTTGTAGATCTCCTAGAGCCCATTCCAGGACATTAGTGGACCCATGGGCCTCAGGGTAGGAAGCAGCCTTGGAGAAGTAAGTCAGGTGATTCCTGCACTACCTTTCCTTCAGGTGTGGGTGAGCAGAATCCTGGGCTCATACTTAGGGCTCCCCCTTGTGGCTCCTCCCCACAAATACCAGAGGCCCCAGATAGACAAGAGAGTCCCTCTGGAGGCAGACCAAGGAGTCTGAGTCCTGACAATGATGCCCACACTCACCTTCATGGTCCCCTTTTCCTGCTTTGATTTAGGAGTTTGGGGACCCCCATCACAGGACCCTCAGAAGGTAACTATTTAAACCTTTGGGGAAGATGGAGTGCTGCTGGATTCTCTAACATTTGGATCAAACTCTTAAGAGTTGATTGTGGTCTGAAATATGCATCCTCAGGGAATGAGGGGCTCCTGAACAAAGGCTTTGTTGGGGGAGGGGTAATTCTCACAGGAGAATCCAGGGACAGAAGGAGTGAGCAAGGTTTATAGGAGAGAGAAAGTGAGAGAGAGAGAGAGTAGACTCTGGCAGGAAAGGCCATCCCACCCTTGGGTACCATATTAAGCATTTGGGACTCAGTGGGAAGCCATGCTGAGATGTAACCAGATGTTCACATACAGAGAAGCTTCTGGATTTCCCTCCAGAGAGCAAAATGGCAGATATGCAATAGGGTCAGGGGAGGGTTCAAAAAGTGAGAGGGACCCTGAGCTCAAACTAGCAGGCCTTCCAAAACACTGGGCAGGTGCAGGCACATGCTGGGGTCTGGGAGCTCACCCAGGTAGAGAGGTCCAGGGAGGCGGGCTGGACACTAGGAACTGAGGCCACACGTGGGCCCTTGCAGCTCAGTAGATGTTTATGAGGCACCTGCTCTGGGCCAGGCTGGACCAGAGGCTGAGGACCCAAGTGAGCAAGGCCCGGCCCATCCTTATGAAACCCTCAGATGAAGGCAGGGAGACCCATGACCTGACCATCAGCAAATCCACGGGGCATGTCCACAGAGGGGAGGGCAGGTGTCCTGAGCGGGGACGGAGGACGAGGGGCAGGCAGGACACCAGTTCTGAGTGGAGGGTGAAGGCCGTGTCTTAGTGGAGGAGGCGGGAGAGGGGGCCCAGGAAGGAGAGAGCCCGAGCTCCAGCCTGAGGAGTGGGTGTTGGCTTGTCTGGGGAGAAGGGATGTGCAGGAGGCGGGGGGTGGGGCTGAGTTTGGGCCCCTCTGTAGGGCCTGTGGCACCAGGGACTGAGGATAGAGAGTTATCACCTGGATTCACTGAAGAGCCCTGTTCTCAACATGCTGAGCAAGGAGACTTGTGGAAGTCAGTACGTAGTTGCTTTTGTAGATAAAAAATTAATCAATAGTCAATCTAAGAAAGAAACTGAAAATTTATTCGAGCCATCCTGATGATTATAACTGGGGAGACAGTCTCTCAGGAAGCTCTGAGAACTGTTCTGAGGAAGTAAGACTGGAGGCCTTAATGTGTATGTGACTTGGGGGGAGGGGGACATGCAATCAGCACACAGCTTGGCAAGAAGGTAACTTCACGCAGGAGGAAGGGATATCTTAGTTAATGGTTTTAGTGCTTTTCTAAGTATGGGAAGAAGTGAGAAACGGGGTTCATAAAAACTTCACCAGAAAATGTTGACCAGAGGGCTGGTTCTGCAAGTTTTCTCAGAGCACAAAATGCCTCATCCTGACCTTCGCACTGAACCCCTTTCATGGTGGATCATAGGTGACTGCAGGGACTAATGACTTCATGCCTGGAGAACTGGGCTTGGGCGACATTCTCTATTACACAGTCCCCTCCATTTCTCTCTTATTATCCATTTTCAGAGGCATTTTTTGACTGACTTGTCCCAGGGTGCTGGGAATGTTCATTCCCTGCTCAGAAGACAAGTCTGCTGATAGACCACGCAGTGTGCTGTTCCTCATCCAGTCCCGTAAACAGCAGCCAAAAGCCTCTGCACCACCTGTCCTACAAGTCTGTCAGCTCCAGGAAATGGTTTCCATTTTTTGCTCCTTCCCATCTCTAGGGTCACAAGATTACACTCATGGATCTTATAGAGCTGAATATTATATAAATAATTTCAAGTAGCCTAGTCGTCATTAAATTTCATCACAGACACAATCACAGAACTATTAATGGAAAAAACAAGAACCTTATAAAAATAGGCAGAATACAAGTAATAAAGGTAGTGATATTAATCTAAGTATTGTACTATATGTGTGTTAAGCCGCTTCAGTCATGTCCGACTCTGGGTGATCCTATGGACTGTAGCCCTCCAGGCTCCTCTGTCCATGGGATTCTCTAAGCAAGAATACTGGAGTGTGTTGTCATGCCCCCTCCGGTGGATCTTTCTGACCCAGGGATCAAACCCATATCTCATATCTCCTGCATTGGCAGATGGGTTCTTTACCATTAGAGCCACCTGGGAAGCTGGTCATAAGTATCAGGTTGGTACAAATATAACTGCGGTTTTTGCATTATTGAAATTTGCTGTTTGGTATTGGAATACATTCTAAATAAATGTGGATATGCTACGCTACTGCTGCTGCTGTGTCGCTTCAGTCATGTCCAACTCTATGTGACCCCATAGACTGCAGCCCACCAGGCTTTACCATCCCTGGGATTCTCCAGGCAAGAACACTGGAGTGGGTTGCCATTTCCTTCATGCATGAAAGTGAAAAGTGAAAGCGAAGTCGCTCAGTGGTATCCATCTCTTAGTGACCCCATGGACTGCAGCCCACCAGGCTCCTCCGTCCATGGGATTTTCCAGGCAAGAGTACTGGAGTGGGGTGCCATTGACTTCTCAGTGGTTATGCTATATATCATTTTAATTACACGTATCTCATTTTATGTTTTTTGCTAATGACTTACTACTTGCTGTTTATTTTATATTTATTTTAGAATATGGAAATGCTGTTAGACAAAAAGCAAATTCAAGTGATTTTCTTATTTGAGTTCAAAATGGGTCTTAAAGCAGTCTTTAAATGGGTCTTAATTGCAACATCAGCAATACATTTGCCCCAGGAATCGCTGACATACAGTCCAGTGATGGTTCAAGAAGTTTTGCAAAGGAGACAAGAGCCTTGAAGACAAGGAGCATAGTGGCCGGCCATCAGAAGTTGACAATGACAACTGAGAGCAACAAGTAAAACTGATCCTTTTACAAATGTACAAGAAGTTGCTGAAGAACTCGATATCAACTGTTCTAATGTCACATGCCATTTGAAGATATTGGAAAGGTGAAAAAGCTTTATACCTGGATGCCTCATGAACTGACCAAAAATCAAAAAAAACATCTATTTGAAGAATCTTCTTCTCTTTTTCTATGCAACACAGCGCTGTTTCTTGATCAGATTGTGGCATGCAACAAGTGGATTGTAGGGGAAGTGGAACGGATGTTCAAGAGGGAGGGGTCATAAGTACACCTGTGGTAGATTCATTATTGTTGTATGGCAGGAAGCAACACAATATTGTAAAGCAATTATCTTTCAATTAAAAATAAACATTTTTTTTCTTAAAGTGGATTGTACGTGACAACCAGCAATGACCAGCTCAGTGGCTGGACTGAGAAGAAGCTCCAAAGCACTTTCTAAAGCCAAACTTGCACCAAAAAAAGGTCATGGTCACTGTTTGGTGATCTGCTGCCCGTCTGATCCACTACAGCTTTCTGAATCCCGGTGAACCCAATACATCTAAGAAGTATGCTCAGCAAATCAATGAGATGCACCCAAAACTGCAATGCCTGCAGCTGGCATTGGTTAACAAAGAGGACCCAATTCTTCACAACAACACCCGACTACACGTCGCACAAGCAACACTTCAAAAGTTGAACAAATTGTGAACAAGTTTTGCCTCATTCGCCATGTTCACCTGACCTCTCACCAACTGACTAACACTTCTTCAAGCATCTTTGTACAGAGAACACACTTCCATAACCAGCAGGAGGCAGAAAATGCTTTCCAAGAGTTTGTTGTATCCTGAAGCACGGATTTTTATGCTACAGGAATAAACAAACTTATTTCTCATTGGCAAAAATGCAGTGATTGTAATGGTTACTATTTTGATTAATAAAGATGTGTTTGAGCCTAGTTATAATGATTTAAAACCCATGGTTTGAAACTGTAATTGTGTTTGCACTGACCTAATATGTAGGCAGCATTATCTTCTAAGGAGTTATTTTTAAAAATTAACCTTTATGGTGGAGCAGGTATTTCTGCCCTTGGGAGGGCTGGTTTGCACATAATGCTGATGCACAATGCACTAGACGGGAGGGAAGCGGTCAAAACCGGGAGAGATAATTTTTGTTTAAATTTTTCTTATCTTGTCTTAAATTTTGAATTTTATTTCATTCCTTCTTATGATTTTCCCCAATCCAACAAAGGCCGCTGGTGCTGATCACTTGATTCATCCCAGTACAAGAGTGAGTGAGGACTCAGGGCCACAGTTTCCTTCCACAGCAACCTGAAGACACAGTGTCCCGGCCTCTCCTCCCTGCAGCATCACCAGAAGGAGCTGCCATCTGAGGGACACAGCCCCACCCAGAGGAGGGCAGCTCCAGGGGTGAACAGGGAGGAGCCATGGTGTGACAGCAAGGCCGTGGGGACAAGATGACATGGAAAGTAAGGACTGTTGTGCATCCCCTCCCACCAGTTTTGCCTTCACATGTGACTGTTTCCCATCGGGACAGGGGACCCCAACCCAACATGACTCCAAGGTGGAGCATGGGGGAACCACAGAATAAGTTAACATAATGTCTGTCTCTAGCTCCAAAGCTGCCATCCAGGTGTGAGTCTGGAAGAATCTAGGAGTAGTCTTATCTGAGTGAGGATTTTCTTGGCCTGGGAGACTGCTTCAGTTCAGTTCAGTCGCTCAGTGGTGTCCGACTCTTTGAGACCCCATGAATCACCAGCACACCAGGCTCCCTGTCCATCACCAACTCCCAGAGTTCACTCAGACTCACGTCCATCGAGTCAGTGATGCCATCCAGCCATCTCACCCTCTGTCATCCCTTTCTCCTCCTGCCCCCAATCCCTCCCAGCATCAGAGTCTTTTCCAATGAGTCAACTCTTCTCATGAGGTGGCCAAAGTACTGGAGTTTCAGTTTCAGCACCATTCCCTCCAAAGAAATCCCAGGGCTGATCTCCTTCAGAATGGACTGGTTGGATCTTCTTGCAGTCCAAAGGACTCTCAAGAGTCTTCTCCAACACCACAAACATCAATTCAAAAGCATCAATTCTTCGGCACTCAGCCTTCTTCACAGTCCAACTCTCACATTCATACATGACCACAGGAAAAACCATAGCCTTGACTAGACGAACCTTTGTTGGCAAAGTAATGTCTCTGCTTTTGAATATGCTATCTAGGTTGGTCATAACTTTCCTTCCAAGGAGTAAGCGTCTTTTAATTTCATGGCTGCAGTCATCATCTGCAGTGAGTTTGGAGCCCAGAAAAATAAAGTCTGACACTGTTTCCACTGTTTCCCCATCTATTTCCCATGAAGTGATGGGACTGGATGCCATGATCTTCCTTTTCTGAATGTTGAGCTTTAAGCCAGCTTTTTCACTCTCCACTTTCACTTTCATCAAGAGGCTTTTTAGTTCCTCTTCACTTTCTGCCATAAGGGTGGTGTCATCTGCATATCTGAGGTTATTGATATTTCTCCCGGCAATCTTGATTCCAGCTTGTTGTTTCTTCCAGTCCAGCGTTTCTCATGATGTACTCTGCATATAAGTTAAATAAGCAGGGTGACAATATACAACCTTGACGTACTCCTTTTCCTATTTGGAACCAGTCTGTTGTTCCATGTCCAGTTCTAACTGTTGCTTCCTGACCTGCATACAGGTTTCTCAAGAGGCAGGTAAGGTGGTCTGGTATTCCCATCTCTTTCAGAATTTTCCACAGTTTATTGTGATCCACACAGTCAAAGGCTTTGGCATAGTCAATAAAGCAGAAATAGATGTTTTTCTGGAACTCTCTTGCTTTTTCAATGATCCAGCGGATGTTGGCAATTTGATCTCTGGTTCCTCTGCCTTTTCGAAAACCAGCTTGAACATCAGGAAGTTCATGGTTCACGTATTGCTGAAGCCTGGCTTGGAGAATTTTGAGCATTACTTTACTAGCATGTGAGATGAGTGAAATTGTGCAGTAGTTTGAGCATTCTTTGGCATTACCTCTCTTTGGGATTGGAATGAAAACTGACCTTTTCCAGTCCTGTGGCCACTGCTGAGTTTTCCAAATTTGCTGGCATATTGAGTGCAGCACTTTCACAGCATCATCTTTCAGGATTTAAAATAGCTCAACTGGAATTCCTTCACTTCCACTAGCTTTGTTTGTAGTGATGCTTTCTAAGGCCCACTTGACTTCACATTCCAGGATGTCTGGCTCTAGGTGAGTGATCACGCCATCATGATTATCTGGGTTGTGAAGATCTTTTTTGTACAGTTCTTCTGTGTATTCTTGCCACCTCTTCTTAATATCTTCTGCTTCTGTTAGATCCATACCTTTCTTTCCTTTATTGAGCCCATCTTTGCATGAAATGTTCCCTTGACATCTCTAATTTTCTTGAAGAGATCTCTAGTCTTTCCTATTCTGTTGTTTTCCTCTATTTCTTTGCATTGATCGCTGAGGAAGGCTTTCTTCTCTATTCTTGCTATTCTTTGGAACTCTGCATTCAGATGCTTATATCTTTCCTTTTCTTCTTTGCTTTTCACTTCTCTTCTTTTCACAGCTATTTGTAAGGCCTCCCCAGAGAGCCATTTTGCTTTTTTGCATTTCTTTTCCATGGGGATGGTCTTGACCCCTGTCTCCTGTACAATGTCATGAACTTCATCCCATAGTTCATCAGGCACTCTATCTATCAGCTCTAGGCCCTTAAATCTATTTCTCACGTCCACTGTATAATCATAAGGGATTTGATTTAGGTCATACCTGAATGGTCTAGTGGTTTTCCCTACTTTCTTCAATTTCAGTCTGAATTTGGCAATAAGGAGTTCATGATCTGAGCCACAGTCAGCTCCTGGTCTTGTTTTTGTTGACTGTATAGAGCTTCTCCATCTTTGGCTGCAAAGAATATAATCAATCTGATTTTGGTGTTGACCATCTGGTGATGTCCATGTGTAGAGTCTTCTCTTGTGTTGTTGGAAGAGGGTGTTTGCTATGACCAGTGCATTTTCTTGGCAAAACTCTATTAGTCTTTGCCCGGCTTCATTCCGTATTCCAAGGCCAAATTTGCCTGTTACTCCAGGTGTTTCTTGACTTCCTACTTTTGCATTCCAGTTCCCTATAATGAAAAGGACATCTTTTTTGGGTGTTAGTTCTAAAAGGTCTTGTAGGTCTTTGCTTTCAAGCTGGGAAGAAAGGATTAGAAATAAACAAGGATGCTGTGTCTGATGCTGATGGGGAGCCTTTCAGGGCATCCCAGGGAGCGGGGTGGGGATGGACGAATGATCCGCCCCCTTTAAGGGAAGGAGCTGAAAGGGGAGGCACCTGCTGGACCCCCAAGAAGGGACGTGTTGAGGATGCATCTGGGACTGGGGCTGGGGTGAGGGGCGGGGATAGAGTGGAGATATGCAGACCCAGGGGGGGATTCCAGGGTCCCAGTGGCCCTGGGGCAGCCCAGTATGTGTCTTCTGACCCAGAAGGGATGCAGGCATGGAGCCAACCTGAAATAGGGTTTCAGAGTTGTGACAAGGACACATGGCTAGAGTGGCAGGGACCCTGGAGACCATAGAATTGTCCAGGTCACCTGCCCAAGGCAGTCCCGCCAGCCAGGGCTGCAGTCCTGCTCACATAGAGGCTCCTCCAGGGTCCAGTGTTGGGGGAGTGAGGCCCCTCCCAGCCCGCCCCCTCCACAGGGACAGCTGCCCTGTTTCCAAGGGACTATTTGCTGAGAGGCCTCCAGGGCGGAAAGGCCAGCACCCTAAGCCCCAGCCAGCTCCCTGGCATCAGGGGCCTTGTCTCCTTTGCTGATAATAAACCCTGGGACAAGCTGAGGTTGGAAAGAGAAACACAGAGCAAACCTGAGAACCTCCCTGGACTCACAAAGCTCCTTCAGCCCCAATAGCCAATGGAGCCCTGTCATCACACAGCATCTTGCTTTTCCACCAGCCCCCAACAGGTGCAGCTGGTCCTCTCCAGGGGTTCCACTTCTGGAAACTCATTTTTGTTTCCTAGGGCAACTGCAATAAGTTAGCACAAGTTGGGAGACTTAGCACAACAGAATTGTATTTTCTCACAGTTCTGAAGGTCAAAAATTTGAAATCAAGGCCAGCAGAGCTTTGCTGTCTCTGATCTTCCAGGGGAGGGTCCATCCTTGGCTCCTTTAGCTTCTGGAGGCCCCTTTGCTTTGGGGGCATCTCCACCTCCCCCTCCACATGCTCATCTTCTCTCAACCCTGTGTGTGTAAACTCTCTGTCCTTTCTCTTATGAAGATGCCAGTGGTGCTGCAGGATCCACGGACAGGGCCCACTGTGGACGGACCTGAACTCCAGAGACATAGGTTGGATTTTAGCTGTAAGTGATGAGGCCTCACTGACATTCTGTAAGGAAGGGCTGATCCATCAGAGGCCCACTCTGGAATTAAAACTCTGGTTGTAGAAGAAAAACTAAATCAAGTCCACCAAGAAGCTAGGCGGCCAGTTTGGAGGCTGATTGTACAGTCCACATATGGGATGATGGACCTTGAGGAAAGACACTTCAGGGGTGGAAGGCAGAGGCAGATTTATGAAATATTTGGGAGCAAATATTCAACTGGTCTTGATGAGGGGAGGGGCCATGATTACTGACACTTGATGCCCCAGGGGCAGCTGTAACCTCACCTCTCCCTTCTGCTCCCTTGACATCTCAGGCTCTGTCCAAGGTGCTCCTAGCGCTCTGCCCCTCTCCCTGGGCACCACCCACTGAGTACTCTGGGAAGGAGGCTAAGAAAGGGGGAACCAGCTGGAGCTCAGGGAGGCAGCCTGGGCTCCTGCCTCTGCGTCTCCTTGAGACCCCTCCAGATACACGTGCTCATCTCTCACCTGCACCTGAGGCCTGGCTCGCGTGCTTCTAGAGGGATGAAATTTGTTAAGAAATGGATCTCTCCCCGCAGTTCACCTGAGTCAGGAAACCTTGTCTGGAGTGATGGTCCTCCTGTGGCTCAGCCTCTGTCCTTCTGTCTGTCCCTTCCCCTCCTCCCCTTCTCCCATTGTCTGAGTGTCTCAGGCCACTTAGACCATCTCTTCTCTGTGCACCTTCTCGTCCTCATCCAGGCCGATAGCTTTAAGATTTCACTCAGTTGACAAATGATGTTGTGTACAGAGTGTGTGCCATGCACCGTTCTAGGCACTGCACAGAGAGCAGAGAAAAGAACCAGTAATTCTGCCTCCATGGAGCTTACACTATAGTACAGGAGATGGAGAGTGTGCAAGCCAATATGTATTAGGTCATTGGGTGATAAATGCCATGATAAAGGGAAAACAGGTGAAGAGAGAGTTATTGGAGTTGGGGGTGGGGGGTGGGCAAAACTGCTATTTTATTAATAGGTAGGTAGAGGTCAGGATGCTCTATGAATGTGACACTTAAGAAGATATTGAATGGAGTGAACACGCCATATGATGACAACTCCCCAGTTCCTGCCTCTTGAGCTGATCTCTATTAAGACCCAGAATTGTGCCCAACTGCTTTCTGATCTCTCCCTCTGGGTGTCTCAGGACACCTCACATCCACCAAGTCCAATCCCACCACTTGAGCACCCTTCCCCCCACCCCCGACACTGATCCTCATCTTTCCCATATCAGTCGATGGCACCACCTTCACAGATGCTCTTCACAAAATACTCCTGACCCACCCACTCTTCTTCATCTCTAGAGCCACCTGGTCCACATCCACCCATCCCCTTACGCAGATGCCTGCCATAAGCTTCTATTTTCATTCTTTTCTTCAATGTCTACTTTGGAGTAATTGCAATGCAAATTAAAACTGAGTGGAGTAAATTCAAACTAAGGTACCTTGAAAGCTTCTGTTTGCTCCCTTAGAATGATACACAAATTCCAAAAGATTAAGCCAAAGCCCTGCAAGCTCAGATCCCTTTCTACCTCTCCTGCCTCCTCACCTCCCTCCCTCCAGCCACTGAGAACTTCTCCCAGTTCCTCTTGGCCATCTCAGGACCCTTCCCCTGACATATCTACACATCCTCAACCCTGAACTGAGACCAGAGCTCAGTCTGGCACACGGTAATACTATGTTCAGTCAATGCTGCTCTAAGCCTTAGAGATTCCTGCACCCAGACTTGGTAAGGTCAATGCATACATGCATTTGTGGATGAAAAATGAGTCAGTAGTCAACCTAAAAAAGAAATGGAAATTTTATTGAAGCCAACTTGAGGATTATATTTGGGCATACAGTCTCTCAGGAAGCTCTGAAAACTATACTAAGGAAGCGGGGAGGACTGTGTGTATATGACTTGGGGAAAGGGGAACATGCAACCAGTACACAGCTTGTAGAAGTTACTTCACCCCTGAGGAAGAGATATCTTGGTTAATGTTTTTGGTGCTTTCTGGTTATGGGAAGATGCAAGGAACTGGGTTCATTGAAAGTCTCCTTAAATTGTCTAAGTATCTGAGGGTTGGTTCTGCCAGTTTTCCCAGAGCACAAAGTACCTGATCCTGACCTTTTCCATGACTTCCTTTCAGGGTGGACTGTAGGTCAGTGACTGCAGTGGCTAGTGACTTGGTGCTCGTAGAACTGTGTGGCGGGCAACATATTTTATCACACAATCCCCTCCATTTCCATCTTAATTTCAACCAAGATCTGGGGGGAATTTTGACCATGTTGTCCCCAGGCTTTAGGAGTGCTCATTCCCAGGTTGGACAAGGATAATTGAAAAACCGCTCAGTGTGCAAGTACTCATCTAGTCTTGGAAACAGTAGCCAAAATCCTGAGGATCGCGTGTGCTACTAGTCTTGTCAGCTCCAAGAAATATTTCCCTCTTCTTGTTTCTTCTCATATCTAGAGTCACACTACTGCAATACAATCTGATAGAACTGTATATGAGCTCAAGGGTTTCAAGTCACCTGGTCATCATCATTTTTGTCTAGGCTCAGTGTTACATCCATTAATGCAAGAAACAATACTCTTGTAAAATGGCAGAATACAAGCAATATATTAAGAGCTACTGACATTAATAAGGTCATAAGCAGGCGGTGTTATAAAAGTTAACACGGCTGGTGTAGAAGAACCAAACTGGTCTTGATGGTTCAGGTATCTCCGCTCTTAGGAGGGCTGGTTAACACATACTGCAGATGCACACTAGAGGGGATGGAGGAGGCCCAGATGGGCAGAGAAAATTTTTATGTTGATATGCTTTTTGTCTTGTCTTAAAATATGAGTCTTATTACATTGTTCCATAAGATTCACCTTCTGGGAGCCTTCCCCATCCACCCCATCCACCCCATCCACCCCTGGGTGAAGAGCTCATGCTTCATCCCAGTACAGGAGCGAGAGGCAGCAGCGGGGGGCCTTCCCACCCCCTCCCCCACAGTTCTGCTTGCCTGGGGCCCCTCTGGGCCTGGTGACGCCAGGATGCTGGGCTCTGAGGCTTTGTGGCTGAGAGCAGAAGAAGAAAAAAGATTGTGGTGTCTTCCTGGCCATCAATTATTATAAAGGTTCCTGGTCTCAATGCATGCGTGGCATACAGGCACATATACAGGAAAATACACACTGGGCATGCACTCAGGCATGCATCCTTAAATACAGTTATTTGGGGTCTGGTCCTTCAAGAGGCAAGGGGACAGAAAGTCTAGTGTGGGGGCACAACTGCTAGTTGTCTTGGGCTGGGCCATGCCCCTAGGTTCTCAGGAAAGGTGGGAGTAGGGAGACATTGGGAAGGGCTCCCAGAGATGGGGGTTTGGGTGAGAATAAAAATCTGCTCAGTTTTTCTGAGTTCTAAGAAAATTTGGGGCAACTAGGGTATGTTGATTTGTGCTTTATTCTTTTATATTTGTGTTGAGGTTTAAAAAAGAACATTATAGATTTGGGAGAAAGGACAGGCTTCTCTCTATGAACAGCAGGGTTTGATGGTATCCAGAAATTCCAGAGAATTAAAAAATATATGTATATTTACATTTATTTAGATCATATGACAGGTGGGTCCCAGAGAAGCAGGAAGCAACAACAGAAAGCAGCTGGCACATAGAAACACACGTGTGTACAGCACACACCCAAGAAATGCAGGTTCTTCAACAGTAGCAGCAGCAGTGCTCATCCACCCAACACCACCCCCCAAACAAAACTTTGGAAAGAAACTTTCCATGCAAAATATAGTCTCCCCATAATTTTTGCCCTTGAGACAATAAAAAGGAAAAGAAAATACCCCAGACTAACATCATCTTAAGGTTGACAGGGCCATGCTCTTCTCCCTGCAGAGGCAAAATGAGCTGTTTTATCACTGAGGCAGGAGGGCCACATCGCTGCCCCTCAAAAACACTGCAGGCAAGTGTCTTCAAGTCTCTGTGGTTCTTCACCAGCTCTTTTTTTTAATTCCCCAGAGAGTAGCTGGGATGAACAGTATCTACCCCTGGCTTCCTCTAAGATGGCCTCTAGGCAGCGGGTGTTTAGTGAGCCTGCAAAAATTCTGGAGCCAATCTCAGGTGGGGCTGGAACACCCAACCTGGAGCACCAGGTAGGGCCCAGGGACCAGGGTCTCTGCTTCAAGACTCCTGTCACTGAAAATTACAGACCTCCAGAGATTTTAGCTTAAGTTAAAGGGCAGGTGCCCTGTACACTCCCCTCCCACGGGAGGTGGGGGCCGAATCACACAGAGGACTGTGTGCTGTGGAGTCAGCACCTTAGGAGGCGGGAGGGGTCAGTGGGCAGAGAAGGAAGGAGTCTCAGGTCCTGATGGATCAGAAGAAGGAAGATGGGGAGAGGTGGTCAGGACACATGCTGTTGCTACTGTTCAGTCACTAAGTCGTGTCTGACTCTGTGACCCCATGCGGCACACCAGGCTTCCCTGTCCTTCACTGTCCCCCGAGGTTTGCTCAAACTCATATCCGTTGAGTCGATGATGCCATCCAACCATCTCATCCTCTGCCGTGCCCTTCTCTTCTTGCTATCAATCTTTCCCATCATCAGGGTCTTTTCCAATGAGTCAGCTCTTCATGTCAAGTGGCCAAAGTATTGGTGCTTCAGCATCAGTCCTTCCAATGAATATCTAAGGTTTTTTTTCCTTTAGGTGATGAGAAAAAAAAAGGATGACCAGAAGAGAGGAAAAAAGCAGAAAATATAGAAAAGATGAGAGTGGAAAAAGAAGGCATCTAACAAGGTAAACAGAGAGACAGAGCAGAAGGAGGGAAGGAAATGAAAAGGGAGGGAGATGAATGGGGAAGGATGTGAGAGGGGAGAGAGGGAACCAGGAAGAGAACATCAGAGCTCAGTGAAGAACCTGCAGGTGAGAAGAGAAATAGGGAGCCCCGGGGCCCATCCTTGGTCCCTACAAAGCCTCCGAGGCCATGTACAGCAGGTCAGCCAAGTAAATCAGCAGGGTAGCGGCTGTCAAGACAGCCACAGTCCAGCATTCATCCCAGACGCACACAGAGCAGGTGAGGGGTTTTTTTTTTTCCCCTCTATTTTATCATGGCAGCTCACATCACTGGACCACAGAGGCAGCCCACCCAACTTCTCGTGAAAGGGGCAGAGTGACCAGAGATCAGAGCGCTGGTAAAGAGGAGGATGGAAACATGGTCTCCTTTTACAGTAAAGGATAGTAGACAGGTGTCCGTGTTTCATTGTTATCTTCGAGCAACAGGGTGGACATCATCCCCAGGTAGAAGCAGATGGAGCACAGGATCGTTTGTCTCACCATGGCAGACGTGTACTGGAAACGGCTGTTGCAGTTGATAATGGTGCTGAAAATTAAAGCCAAAATGACATAGAGCAGGAAGATCAACAGTCTCTCGAGCACGCCTGGACCAGCAGGCACAAAGCAGGATGTGTCGCCAGCCAGGGCGCAGGTCCAGGCCCCTGCGGCGGCGTAAAGCACAGCACTGATGCAGGAGCAGGCAGTGGCGGAGATGGCCTGGTTCCGGGTGTGGCTCTGAGGCAAGAACCGGATATAGTTGGTGGTGAAAATAGTGGAGGCAAAGAGACAGAATAGGGTGAAATAGAAGGCACAGTGGTAGAGAACGTCATAGCAGGACAAGGGGAAGTGGGATTGGAGCCCACACAACTCCACTATGAAGACGGTGAGGGTCTCACTGAAGCAGAAGCACCACAGGAACACAGACCGGTTGACTGTGCACTCACTCCAAGTGTCCATGCTGGCCACCAGCAAGGAGGGCAACCAGGCGGAGAGCAGCTGCCCCAGGTGGAGGAAGAAGCCCACCGTTCTGGAGCCCAGGCCTGAGGAGGTTCCCGTGGTGATGGTGACGGTCAGGCAAGTCACCAGCACTGGAGTTGTAACCTTACTGGTTTTAAAACCAAAGGCTTGTGAATAATTAAAAAACAGCTCAGGGTTTTGACGGACTGGTTCAGTTTCACTCTGCCTGTTTAGTTCTGTTTCTGTCTTTGTTTTTCCAGAAAGATACAACCACCAATCCTAACAATGTAAGGACCACACTCACGGTCTCACTCCAGCAAGATGGTTTCTGGTTCCTGGTTACTGTTCAAAGAAAGAAGTGCAGCACACCCGCAGTGTGCAGCCTGCAGCCACTTCTTGCTCCCCTCCATGTAAGTTCCCCTGGCTGAGCCTTGCCGTGTTGGGAGTTGATTCTTCTGAGTAGTAAAAAACCTTCTCCCCTGGTGGCTGGCTTCCTTAAGATAAAGCTACTTTTCTTTTACCCAGCGCTTGTCTCTCTGTATTGGCTTCTTCTTCTTTTTTTTTTTTAATGTAAATTTATTTAATTTAATTGGAGGCTAATTACTTTACAATATTGTATTGGTTTTGCCATACATTGACACGTGGCAGATTCATGTCAATGTATTGGCTTCTTAAGCAACGCACAGTCGAGACTAGCTGGGGGACAATGCTGTGCATCCAGGCAGGAGTCAGGTCCCCTAGGCTCAGCCCCTCCACCTCCTTCTGGGGCGAGGAGAGGGGTGAGGCTGAGAAGGTTGGGGAGGATCTATAGGCATTTTCAAGCAGAAGCAGAACTTGCTAGTTTCAGGAACTTGCCTGTCCCTCCCACTCCTCGCTCACAGCCTGTGTTCGCTTTCTGTTGAGAGACAGAAACTGGCCTCTGAAGGAGCAGTCGCGCTCTTGACCGAGTGAGTAGAGGGCTGTGCACCTGGAGATCCCCCCATTCTCACCCATTTGGGAATAATATTTGCCCTTTGGGAATTTGGGGTCAACTTGGCCACTGCAGGAGTGGAAAGTGGCTTGCTTGGGATTCTGTACGAGTCTCTCCTTGAGGCAGAATTGCTTTGTTTGAATTCCGTTCTGGGGGAGCAAGTGAAGTGCCTTCCAGAACTTCATAGGGGAGGCATCTTGGCAGGTTGCCAAACTAGACTATGACCCTGTAACCAATAAAAAAATGTTTTTTTTAATTATAAGCCAGGCTTCCCATGTATGTTTTCAATTCTGAAGAATGGTGGCCCCTAAATGTGTCTCTAAATTCCTCACTATTTTGCAGTTAGAACTGACTTGACCATGATCTGGTAAATGGGAGGAAATTCCATGTGCAGGCCTCCTTGTTTCTTACACTAAGGATTCTTCCAACAAGGGCCCTAAAGTAAGGGTAAAAGAGGCTGGGGCTGCCCCGGGGTCTTTCCCCGCACACCCCCCTCCCACCTGTCCCTGGAAGGAGGAGGAGTTCTAGTATGGGGGCAGGGCAGAGCCTGAGTGTCCCCCAGCAGGAGGACAAAAAGGGGTCTGAAGTAGTCTCTCCCTTTAAGACCCCACAGGGCACTGAGTTTGCCTGCAGTGTGTCTCCTATCAGGGAGAGGCAGGGAGGGGATGGATTTTCACTAAAACGACTCCCTGCAGGAGGTTTGAGGACAGCCAATAGGCTATTATTGTTCTTATACTCTGTTTTCCACCTCAGACCTGCTAAACCGGTCAACTGCCAACCTTCTACATGGAGATGATCCACAAAAATAGTGGAAATGTTCATTAGGATTTTTCTCAAGCCGTCACCCAACACGGGCTGATGCGCAGGTTTGGGTGATAATTTTGTGGAGACCTGATGAGGGGTCATTCGTCCCTCCACACCCTCCCTGGGATGCCCTGAAAGATTCCACACCAGCATCAGACACAGTATCCTTGTTCGTTTCCAATCCCTTCTTCCCTGGCTTGCAAGCTGCTCACCAGTTTCCCAGGCCAGGAAAGTCCTCACTCAGGTAGCCCTACTCCTAGATCTTTCCAGACTCCCACCTGGATGGCAGCTTTGGAGCTTAAGAGACAGACATTATGTTAATTTATTCTGTGGTTCCCCCACGACACTATACCTTGGAGTCATGCTGGGTGGGGGTCTCCCTTCCCAAAGGGGAACAGTCACATGCTGAGACAAATTGGGGGAGGGGATTCACAACAGTCCCTACTTCCCATGTCATCTCATCCCCACGGCCTTGGTCTCACCCCATGGCTCCTCCCTGTTCACCCCTGAAGCTTCTCTCCTCAGAATGGGACTGTGTCCCTCAGATGGCAGCTCCTTCTAGTGATGCTGCAGGGAGGACAGGCTGGGACAATGTGTCTTCAAGTGCTGTGGAAGGAGGCTGTGGCCCTGAAGGTGGGTCCTGGGTCCCAGAGCCCCGAGCTTTGGTCCTGGGCTCCCATCCATGGGCCTGGTTGACCTGCTGAGCTGTAGAACGTAGTGTTCAAACCCACGGCTTTTTATTTTTATCAGGGATTTTCACTCCTCCCCTTTCAAACTAGGGAAGACACTTGACTCCTGGAGCCTTGGTTTTGCCATCTGTAAAATGGGGTTAGCAGGACAATCCACAATCCCTTTTCTGAAACCCCTGGGGTCAGATTGCTACAGAATCAGAATTTTTTAGCATCAGTCATGTAACTTGATGCATCTTCTCTGTTGGACCTAACACCCTACTGGTATCTAATGCACCTTTTAGGCAAAAGCATTAGTGTTTCTGTAACTGCGCTTTTGAACATTCACACTAAGTAAAATAAACAAAGACCATAAATTGTCTCATGTCTGTTCAGGTGAAACTTTGTTACCAAACAGCTTTTTAAAAAATCTTTTTCAATTTTGAGTATAATGAAGATTTGTGGTTGTAGGAAACGACCAGAGTACCCTGTGTCTCTGTAGATAACGGCTCAAAGTGTGAAAAAATGTGCATGGCTTTGTGGCCAGACCCAACCCATCTGTGAGATAAGACAAGTCTCCTGACAAGGCCGAGGCTGATGGGAGGGAAGAGTAACTGTAGAGCAGCTGTGCTGTTACCAGGTGTCTGAGTCATTGGTTCAAACTCCATGGATCCTGAGCCTCAGTCCTCACAGGGCCCTGAGCCTTTTCTAGGCATCTAACTCAATCCACCTCTGGAGCTGGATCATTCTCTGGGTGGTCCCCAGTGAAGATCACTACCTTACCAGTGTCCGTGAGCTGCCTGACCGTCATAACACCATTCCACCAGGTTGACATCCCCAGACCTTGGACACCACATTCCACTTCCTCCGCCTGCTGCAACTGTTCTCCATCGGTGTGGCTTTCTCGCTGGTGACCAGCATGGGCATTGGGAAGCAGGGGCCATAAGTAACTGGCCCGTGGCCATCTGGTGCTTTTGTTTAGCCATGACTCTCATCATCTTCATTGTTGAGTTATGTAAGCTCCGGTCCTGGCTTCCTGTCTCTGGTACCGCCTCCTCGACACCTACACCTGCCACGCCGCCCTCCTCTGCCTCTCAACCCGCATCATCCACTCCATCACCTATTATGTCCCTCATCAGGACTGGGCTGTCACTGCTACTGCTTTTTCCTGTCTCGCATCTCTACTGTATATCATAGCTGTGGCTTGGACATGGGTCTGCTGTGTGTTCAAGACTTCCAGCTACATTCACACTGTGCCAGGCCTGCTGAAGGTGCTGGAGACCTTCGTGGACTGTATCATCTTCGCCTTCCTCAGCAACACCTCCCTGTACCTGCACCAGTCGGCCCTGGAGTGGTGCGTGGCCGTTACTCCATCTGCTTCATCCCAGCAGCCGTGGCCACGCTGCTGAAGCCGGATGACTGGGAGGACAGCTACTCACCCCCTGCCCATCTTCCAGGTTGTGGTGACCCGCTCTGTCCTTTTCTACATCAGCGCTCTCGTCCTCTGGCTGCTCTATCAGTTCAGTGAGGAGTGTGACGGGCACCCTCGTTGGTCCGGTGACGAGGACTGCATCGATGACCTCCCCTACAGTCTGCGTGTGCACCTGAGACGAGCGACTGGCTGTGGCCATCCTGACAGCCGTCAACCTGCTGGTTTACGTGGTTGAGCTGCTGTACTAGGCCCGCCAGCTTTCTGTGGGGACTGAGGATACCTCCAGTGCTCCAGACTCTGTTTGCTCCCATTCAGTATCTTCACAGAGTTTGGATTCCTCTGATGCCCTCTTCCTGGCTCCCTCTCTCCCTCCTCACATCCTTCCCCTTTCATCTCACTCTCTTTTCTGTTTCCTTCCCTCCTTCTGCTCTGTCTCCTTCCTGTTTTCTTTAGTTGCCCGTGTCCTGTTTTGTCTCTTTCTCATCTTTTCTACATTTTCTGCTTTTTGCCCCTTTTCTGGTCATCCTTGGTTTCTCGTCTCCTGTGTCCTGACCACCTCTCCCCATCTTCCTCCTTCTGATCCATCAGGACCCGAGACTCCTTCCTCCTCTGCCCACTGCCCCCTCCCACCCCATGAGGTGCTGACTCCACAGCACACAGCCCTCTGTGCAGCCGTTCACACCCTGGGCCTCGGGAGGGGCCTCATTGTCAAAGCGTGTCTGTCCCCTGGTGGTGCCTTAGTTGTATATGCATTTGGGGGTGGGGTGGGTAGCTACTCATTGGGCCCCATTTCTCCCAGTGGAGGGGGATATATAGGCTACATCCCCATTACGTCGAAAAAATTCTCTAGAGGTCAATAATTCCCAGTGGGCGAGAGTCTTGAAGCAGAGACCCTGGATCCCTGGGCCCTACCTGGTGCTCAGCTCCACCTGAGAGTGGCTCCAGGATTTTTGCAGGCTCACTGAACACCCACTGCCTAGAGAGCATCTTAGAGGAAGTCAGGGGTGAATGCCTTCAATCCCAGCTAGTGTCTGGGGAATTTAAAAAAAGGAGCTGAGAGAACTGTATGGTCGTGAAGACACCTGTCTGCAGTGTTTGTGAGGGGCAGCGATGTGGCCTGCTTGCCTCAGTGATAAAACAGCATTTGATCACTGTAGGGACAAGGGCATCCCACTTGTCCCCCCACCAACAGCCTTAAAGTGATGTTAGCCTCAGTGTTTTATTTATTTATTTATTTTTACTATCTTCTGTTCAGGAGAGCAAAAATTACTGAGTGACCCTGTTTTGGGGTCTCTTTGATTAAAGACATTTTTTACATTGGTTTCTTTTTTTTAAGGTTTTTTTTTTTTTTATCATGGTAAAAGTCACATAGCATAAAACATGTGACTTTAACCATATTTAACTGTATAGTTCAGTGGCACTAAATGCATTCACATTGTGCAACACTCAAGATCATCTCTCTCCCAAATTTTTCACCTTCTTAAACTGAAACTCCCCCCTTTAAGCACTAACTCCCATCCACCTCCTGTTCCTGGCATCTACCAACACACTTTCTGACTCTATGAATTTGACTCTTCTAGGTACCACGTATGAGTGGAATAAAGTAGTATTTGTCTGCACCTATTGTATATTGGAAGGCATTTTTAAAGTTAATACATGTGAGTGATTTTGTTTTTAAAGAGGAAGTTTCTTTTCAAATTTTCTTGGGCAGGTGTTCGGGGATGGGATACAGGTTGCTGGTCTCACTGTCCAAGGAACTGCATTGCTTGAGTGTGAGAGGACACACTCATGTATGTGTGTTTCTGTGTACCAGTTGCTTTCTGTTGCTGCTTCTTGATTCTCTGGGGCTCAGACACAATGTAATCTAAACCAATGTACATAATTTAAAAAAAATTTCTGGGGCTTCTGGTTCCTATTAGTCCCTGCTGTTAATCATAGAGAAGACAGTGCAACATTCTCCACATTGATAATGTCCTTTTCAATCACAATTCAAAGATGAAAGAAAAGAAACAAACAAATAAAAACCCAAAACAAAGTCCACATATTCTAATTGCCCCAAATTGCCTAGCACTCAGAAGAGTCCTAGTCAATTTCCACCCTCACCCAAACCTAGGTTTCTGGGAGCCCCTTCCACTGACCCCAGTCACACCTGAACCAGAGCCTGGGGGTACGGCCCAGCCTGTGATGCAAGATGTTGGGCCCCACCCCAATGCCAACATCACAGGATGTTGTGCAGGCCACGACAGCACCTGGACACCTCTCTAGAAAGGTGTGTACTTGTATGCAAGCTCAGTGCACATGTGTGTGTACATGTGACATGCCCACTGCTCCCCTGCATTGAGACCTGCAGCTCTTTACTGGTGGCTGTGAAGGCCCCACAAGTCTCCCAGTCTCAACCACAAAGCTACAGAGTCCAGCATCCTGGTATCACCAGGGCCAGAGGAGCCAGAGAAGCAGAGCTGTGGGGGAATGGAGGGGAAGGACCCCCTCTACTGTCCCCTCACTCCTGTACTGCCATGAAGCATGTGATCTTCACCCAAGAGCAGGTTGGATGGAGGGGAAAGGCTCCCAGGAGGTGGTCCTCGTGGAAGGAAGATCTTAAGAAACAATGAAATAAAATTCCTATTTTAAGACAAGTCAAGAAAAATTTAAATATAACAATGTTTGTCTGTCTGTTTCAGCCTCTTCCCTCTCCTCTAGTGTGCATTATTCATCTGCATTGTGCCTTAACCAGACCTCTTCAAGGGAAGAAATACCCATTTCACCACAAGGGTGACATTTTCTAGAGGAAGGCCTTGTAACACCTTAGAAGATAGCACTGCTAACTTATTTAGGACCTGATTAATGTCTCTAGTTGTATTACTTGTGTTCTGCCTATTTTAAAGATTTATGTCTTGTTTCTTGTGGTAACATATCTGTGATTAAGTCTGTGAAGAAATATAATGGTGACTAGTGATGGGCTCGATAAAGGACAGAAATGGTATGGACCTAAGAGAAGCAGAAGATATTAAGAAGAGGTGGCAAAAATACACAGAAGAACTGTACAAAAAAGATCTTCACAACCCAGATAATCACGATGGTGTGAGCACTGACCTAGAGCCAGACATCCTGGAATGTGAAGTCAAGTGGGCCTTAGAGAGCGTCACTATGAACAAAGCTAGTGGAGGTGATGGAATTCCAGTTGAGCTGTTTCAAATCCTGAAAGATGATGCTGTGAAAGTGCTGCACTCAATATGCCAGCAAATTTGGAAAACTCAGCAGTGGCCACAGGACTGGAAAAGGTCAGTTTTCATTCCAATCCCAAAGAAAGGCAATGCCAAAGAATGCTCAAACTACCGCACAATTGCACTCATCTCACACGCTAGTAAAGTAATGCTCAAAATCCTCCAAGCCAGGCTTCAGCAATACATGAACCGTGAACTTCCTGATGTTCAAGCTGGCTTTTGAAAAGGCAGAGGAACCAGAGATCAAATCACCAACATCCACTGGATCATTGAAAAAGCAAGAGAGTTCCAGAAAAACATCTATTTCTGCTTTATTGACTATGCCAAAGCCTTTGACTGTGTGGATCACAATAAACTGTGGAAAATTCTGAAAGAGATGGGAATACCAGACCACCTGATCTGCCTCTTGAGAAATCTGTATGCAGGTCAGGAAGCAACAGTTAGAACTGGACATGGAACAACAGACTGGTTCCAAATAGGAAACGGAGTATGTCAAGGCTGTATATTGTCACCCTGTTTATTTAACTTATATGCAGAGTACATCATGAGAAACGCTGGACTGGAAGAAACACAAGCTGGAATCAAGATTTCCAGGAGAAATATCAATAACCTCAGATATGCAGATGACACCACCCTTATGGCAGAAAGTGAAGAGGAACTAAAAAGCCTCTTGATGAAAGTGAAAGTGGAGAGTGAAAAAGTTGGCTTAAAGCTCAACATTCAGAAAACGAAGGTCATGGCATCCAGTCCCATCACTTCATGGGAAATAGATGGGGAAACAGTGGAAACAGTGTCAGACTTTATTTTTCTGGGCTCCAAACTCACTGCAGATGGTGACTGCAGCCATGAAATTAAAAGACGCTTACTCCTTGGAAGGAAAGTTATGACCAACCCAGATAGCATATTCAAAAGCAGAGACATTACTTTGCTAACAAAGGTCCAGCTAGTCAAGGCTATGCTTTTTCCTGTGATCATGTATGAATGTGAGAGTTGGACTGTGAAGAAGGCTGAGCACCGAAGAATTGATGCTTTTGAACTGTGGTGTTGGAGAAGACTCTTGAGAGTCCCTTGGACTGCAAGGAGATCCAACCAGTCCATTCTGAAGGAGATCAGCCCTGGGATTTCTTTGGAAGGAATGATGCTAAAGCTGAAACTCCAGTACTTTGGCCACCTCATTCGAAGAGTTGACTCATTGGAAAAGACTCTGATGCTGGGAGGGATTTGGGGCAGGAGGAGAAGGGGATGAGATTGCTGGATGGCATCACTGACTCAATCGATGTGAATCTGAGTGCACTCCAGGAGTTGGTAATGGACAGGGAGGCCTGGTGTGCTGCGATTCATGGGGTCACAAAGAGTCGGACACATGAGTGTCTGACTGAACTGAACTGAGGCCTCTTGAAATGATTCATATAATATATATAGTTTATAAGGTCCTTGATTGTAATACAGTGACTGTTCCCATACAGCTCAGTGGTAGAGAACCCGCCTGCCGATGTAGGAGGCTCAGGTTTGATCCCTGGGTCTAGAAGATGCCCTGGAGGAGAAAATGGCAACCCACTTCAGTATTCTTGCCTGGGAAAGCCCATGGACAGAGGAGGCTTGAGGGCTACAATCCATTGGGTTGCAAAGAGTCGGAGATGACTTATCAACTAAACAGCAACAACTACAGATGTGGGAAGAAGGAACAGGAAGGAACCATTTCCTCAGGGCTTGGGCCCAGACCACCTTTTCCTCCTCATCAAATCCAGCGACTTTAAGATTCCACTCATCAGTAAGTATTCTTTTTCACCAAGTGTGTGTGTGCCAGGCCCTATTCTAGACACTGGACAGAGAGCAGAGAACAGAACCAAGAGTTCTGCCCTCATGGAGCTTACACTCTAGTACAGGAGACATGCACATCAATACATAACATCAAGTCAGTGGGTTATTAATGCCACAATAAAGGGAACACAGGTAAGAACAGTTATGGAGTGTGTATGGTGGGGGAAGGGGCAAGGCTGCTATTTTAGGTGGGTGGAGGTCAGGCTGCTCCATGGATACGACATTTAAGAAGATACTGAAGGAAGTGAATAGGCCCTGTGCTGACAACTCCCCAATTCCTGTCTCTGGAGTTGATCCCTCTTGGGACCCAGAGTCACACCTTACTGCCCCTAATCTCTCCCTCTGTATGTCTCAGGACACGTCACACTCAACATGTCCAGTCCCACCTCTCAAACCCCTCAGCCCTCAACACACGCTAATCCTTCCTCATCTTTCCCATCTCAGTCAATGGCACCACCTTCCCAGATGCTCTTCACAAACTGCTTGTGAATCCATCTACCCTTCTTCATCTCTAGACTATGTGGTCCAGATCCATCCACCCCCTCACCTGCTCTCCTGCCATAAGCTTCTAGATGCTTTCTGTAGTTCCATCAGTTCAGTTCAGTGGCTCAGTTGTGTCTGACTCTTTGTGACCCCATGGACTGCAGCATGCCAGGCTTCCTTGTCCATCACCAACTCCTGGAGCTTGCTCAAACTCATGTCTGTCATGTCGGTGATGCCATCCAACCACCTTATCCTCTGTCATCCCCTTCTCCTCCTGCCTTCGATCTTTCCCAGCATCAGGGTCTTTTCCAATGAGTCAGTTCTTCGCATCAGGTGGCCAAAGTATTAGAGCTTCAGCATCAGTCTTTCCAATGAATACTCAGGACTGATTTCCTTTAGAATTGACTGGCTTGATCTTGCAGTCCAAGGGACTCTCAAGAGTCTTCTCCAACACCACAGTTCAAAAGCGTCAATTCTTCAGTGCCCAGCTTTCTTTATAGTCCAACTCTCACATCCATACACGACTCCTGGAAAAACCACAGCTTTGACTAGACTGACCTTTGTCAGCAAAGTAATGTCTCTGCTTTTTAATATCCATCTAGGTTGGTCATTTCCATCTTTTCCCTCAAAGACTGGTTTAGAATAAAGTCAAAGTAAGATACTTTGAAGGTTTCTGTTTGCTCCCTTAGGATGGAACACAGATTCCAAAACGTTACCTCCAAAGCCCTGCAAGTTCAGACCCCTTTCTACCTCTCCAGCCTCTTCACTTCCCTCCCTCCAGCCAGCGAAAACTGCTTCCAATTCCTCTTGGTCCTCTCATAGCCTTTCACCTTACCTGTCTACACACCACCCCCCAACCCTGAACATGGTAGTCCTGTGTCAGTCAGTGCCACTCTAAGCCTCAGTTTGCTCATCCAGAAAATGGAGATATAAGCTCCTGCTTTTAGTCATAAAAGCCGTTAACTGCACCCTGAAGGGAACATCTCAGCCACTTAAGCAGGGAACAATTGTACTAGAAGGACACTGAGTAGCTTGGAGAATCATTAGGGAGGGACCAGCCTGACTCCAGGCTGAGACCAGGAGGAGGGGTGCTGGGCAGCCAGGTCACAGCCAAGGGCAGCGGGTCCAGGCCCCGTGGCCATTGGAAGCACACACTGGACGCTGCTGCAGGCCCCGCAGAAGGAGTTCTGGTCTTTCTTTGTCTCTGTGTATCACCTGTTCTTGTGTGTCCAGGCCCCACTTATGGGGCAGGACGAATATTTGTCTGGCCTTTTCTTTCTTAGTGAGGATCAGGCCCAGTCTCCCTCCAGGTCGCACACATGATGGGATTGTCCTCAAATATGGTGATGAGTTCACGGCCTCAGTGGTTTCCCTCCATGGAGATGTCCATCACACAAGACCAAGGATTGTTAGGATTAAATGGGAGAAAACATGACTCAGTGATTGTCAAAAATTTACCCAAAAGGCTAAAGGGATGGAATGTATCCCAGTCGGTAGTTCCAGGCTATAATCTGAGCTGTAAGCACTTGTTATATTCATTTAAGAAACACTTGCCATGGGCCAACAGGGTAGTTACAGACATAAAAGTTTTAAGAGGTGTCACATACAGCGCTCACTACAGATCAAGCCCTGCTCTGGATTCATTTGTTCCTCCCAGCAACCCATGAACTATGCACAAAGTGTCCCCATTTTTATAAGCACACAAAGGGTAACAAGCCAAAGATCACACAAGTAGGAACTGGCAGAGCTGGGATTTGAACCCAGTCATGTGGGTGCAGGACCTTAAACTCTGATTGGCATTGATTTGTACCTTATATTCCAGAAAGATAAAGTAGCCAATATTTTTTGAACACCAACAGTCTAACAAGGTTGTCTTATTACCTCTATTTCATTTCATCTTCAGGGATATTATTACTGTGTCATCCCCATTTAACAGATGATGAAACTGAAGCACAGAGGGTACATTACGTTTTTAGCTCAGAGCCACACAGTTACTCCCTGACAGAGTCTGGACTTGAACACAGATCTGTCTCCCCCAAATCTCAGCAGGTAAAAGAACCTCAGGAAATGCTGAGCCCCTTCCCTCTTCTCTCAGATCCAGGAGCCAACCACACAGACAAGGGTCACATGGATCGGCCATCTGCGCTGGCACCCAAGGGAGATAACCAGGTGCCTGAGACACAGGAGGGAATGGCCCCAACTCTCCCCACTCAGAGGAGGACTGAGGAAAGGCAATCCCTGATTTTTCCAAGAAGTTGGTCTAGGAACACAGAATGGAAACATCTGTGCCCCAGGCTCTGTTCTGGATGCGGCTCAGGCCACAGTCCGGAGGGCATCAGCTGGAGTCATCGTGTGCAGAGGAGGCTCTGGCTGGCTGAGGAAGGAGCCTCTGGCCGCTGCCCCAGGAGACAGAAAGCCCAGGCCAGGCAGGGAGCAAGGGAAGGGCCTGAGGCTTCGGCACTGCAGGGGGCAGGTTGTCTATCAACTGTGTGTGCTAAAGGGCTAGGGGAGGCACTGGACACTAAGTAGGTTGGTTTGGGAGCCACAGCTCCCCCTCCCCATCCAAGTTGATTGGATAGCATCACCGACGCAATGGACATGAACTTGAGCAAGCTCCGGGAGTTGGTGATGGACAGGAAAGCCTGTTGTACTGCAGTCCATGGGGTCGGAAAGAGTCAGACCCCGAACCCAAGGTGCCTCCCTTCTCTCTGCCTTTGGAGACAGGCCTGTGTGGGCATCTCTCAGCTCCTCCTGCAGCCTGTCTGCTTTGGAGTCAGAGCAGATGTGACTGTGAATCCAGTCGCGGACCCCAGATCTGCCTCCCTTCACTCTGGGCTTCTCTTTCATCTTCCCCTGCTTATGGTCAGCCCTCTATATGCCCAGCAGGAAGGAATTTGCTTTTCCTAAAGGGAACACAAGCTCCCTAAATAAGGCAAGAGCATTCTGGCTGCTGAGCTGGACTCTGAAGAAGTGGAAAGTCAAGAACGTGCCGAAATAAGGGAGTCTGGGAGACCTCAGATGTGGGGGCACCTGGAAGCAGTTTGTGTTTTTGACAAGAATCACTGGAGAGTCAGACCCCTGGAAAGTGACTGAGGAAACTCATGTTATGAAAGAGAAACATGTTCACCACCAAGCAGAGCTTGTTGGGAAGGAGGGTCTGTGTAATGAGGAAGGATGTGACCAATAAATAGGACCTGGCAGCCAAGAGGAAACAAGCAGAGAGGGTGGACAGAGGGGAAGGAGCCGGCTGCCATCTCCACGTCTGAGTCTCCAAGACTGGCAAGTCCAGGGGCTCCAGAAGAGGAGGGCTGGGAGGGACCAGGGGTCTCTGGCACCCCTCCCCCATCTAGCAGATGAGGAAACTGACTTAGCAGCAGTGAGTGCCCTCCTTGAGGGGATGGGGCAGGTTTGTGCAGAACGAGGGTGGACGGGGCAGAATCCCAGCCTGGAGGATGCTGCTGCCACATTTGTCACAAGCAGCGTGGGGCCGTGGACAGACAGCTGGCCTGGGGACAGGGCACCTGGTCCTGACTCTGACTCTGCCACACGCAGGGTGACTCTGGACAAGTGCCGCCATCCCTGGGGTCCAGCTGCTCCTCCTCTATGATGAGAAGACTAAGTGTATCTCACTCAGTCATGTCTGATTTTTTGCGACCCCATGGACTGCAGCCCACCAGGCTCCTCTGTCCGTGGGATTTCCCAGGTAAGAATACTGGAGTGGGTTGACATTCTCTTCTCCAGGGAATCTTTCCAACCCAGGTCTCCTACATTGCAGGAGGATTCTTAACCTTCTGAGACACCAGGGAAGCCCCTATGACGAGAAGGTTGAACTAAATATAGGATCATTACACTTTCTTTTGAGTGCCACAGTGAGGGGACTGGAGCAGCCTTGGAATTGTGACAAATGGCCCTTAACCTCTCAACGGGAGGGATGAAGCAGCCGCCCCCATGAACCAGGAAGTTCACTGTGGCACTCAAAAGAAAGTGTAATGATCCTATATTTAGTTCAACCTTCTAGTCATAGGGGCTTCCCTGGTGTCTCAGAAGGTTAAGAATCCTCCTGCAATGTAGGAGACCTGGATTGGAAAGATTCCCTGGAGAAGAGAATGTCACAAGTTCGCCAGTTTTCTCAGAGTACAAAGTACAATCCTGACCTTTTCCCATGACTTCCTTTCAGAGTGGATTGCAGGTCAGTGAATTGCAGCAGCTAGTGACTTGATTCTTGTAGAACTGGGTGGTGGGCAACACTCTTTATCACACAATCTATTTGTTTCCATCTTAATTCCAGTCAAGGTTTGGAGGACTTTCCACGTCAGGTGAGAATTTCACTGATAAGCCACTCAATGTGCAATTATTCATCTAGTCCTGGTAACAGTAGCCAAAATCCTCTGGAATAATTGTCTTACTTGTCTGTCAGGCTCTTGGAAATGGTCCCCACTGTTGCTTCTTCCCATATCTCAAGTCACCTTATTATACTCATGGATCTTATAAAACTGTATATTAGGTCACCTGGTCATTATTGTTTTTATCAGAGGCTCAATGACACATTTGTTAGTGCAAGAGACAATATTCTTGTAAAACGGCAGACTACAAGTAATACAGCCAGTGACATTAATAAGGTCATAGGGAGCAGTGTCATATAAAGTTACAAGGCTGGGGTTAGAAGAACAAAAATGGATCTTTATATTGGGTCAGGTATTTCTGCCCTTAGGAAGGTCTGGTTAACATATACTGAAGACGCACACTGCACACAACAGGGGAGGGAGGAGGTCAAAACAGGCAGAGAGAAACTTGGTTTAAAGTTTTCTTGTCTTGCCTTAAAATATGAATTTTATTTCATTGCTTCTTAAGATTTGCCTGTCATGGGAACCACCTCCTGGAGCCCTCCCCATCCACCGTCCCCGCCCCCGGGTGAAGAACTCATGCTTCATCCCAGTACAGGAGCGAGGGGCAGCAGTGGGGGGTCCTTGCCCTCTCCTCCCCAACAGCTCTGCTTGCCTGGGGACCCTCTGGTCCTGCTGACACCAGGATGCTGGGCTCTGAGGCTTTGCAGCTGAGAACAGGAGACTAAGAACTATATTGGTGGCTTCCTGGCCACCAGTTATTATAAAGGCTGCTGGTCCAAATGTGAGCACAGACATACAGGCACATACACAGGCAAACACGCGCTGGGCATGCACGCAGGGACACACCTTTAAATACAGTCATCCGGGGTCTGGTCCTTTAAGAGCTAAGGGGACAGAAAGTCTAGTGTTGGGGACACAACTGCTAGTTGTCTTGGGCTGGGCCATGCCCCCAGGGCCCGGGGAAGGTGCGTGTGGGGAGACATTGGGAAGGGCTCCCGGAGATGGGGGCTTTCGTGAGAATAAAAATCTGCTCCATCCTTCCCAGCTCTGAGAAAATTTGAAGCACTTAGCGTATGTCAGGTTTGTGGGTTTTTTCTTTTATCTTTGTACTGAGGTTAAAAAAGAGCATTACAGTTGTAGGAGAAAGGGCAAGGCTTCATCTGTGATTGATAGCAGGGGTGATGGTATCCAGAAATTCCAAAGAATTAAAAAATCCATGTATATTTACATTTATTTAGATCATATTATGTGTTTGTCCTGGAAAAGCAGGAAGCGGCATCAGAAAACAGCTGACACATAGAAACACATGTCTGTGCAGCACAAACTCAAGCAACACAGTTTCCTCGACTGTGGCATCAGCAATACCCACCCATCCAACACCACCCATCAACGAAGTTTTGAAAAGAAACTTTCCACGTAAAAATATAGTTGCCCAGTAATTTTTACCCTTGAGACAATAAAATTTAAAGAAAAATAAAACACCCAGACTAACATCACCTTTAATGCTGGCAGTGGCGATGCCCTTCTCCCTGCAGAGGCAGGACCTGCTGTTTTGATCATTGAGGCAGGAGGGCCACATCACTGCCCCTCACCAACACTCCAGACAGGTGTCTTCAAGACTCTTAGTCCCTACAATAGCCTACAATAGCCTCACAGGCCAGGCACTCAGTGTCAGCCACATCAAGCAGCAGCTGGATAGGACGGCCGCAGGCAGCTGCTGGTCCCAGGCGCAAACCGAGCAGGTGCGTCTGCTGCTCCAGCTCACATCACTGGACCGCTGGGGCTGCCCATCCAGCTTCTTGTTGAACTGGGAGAGCTGGCAGAGGAGCACAAAGAGCACCATCTGCTCAGACAGGATACCGGTAGGGAACAGAGCTTTTTGTCTTTGATTCGATCAAACCCCTTCACTATGAAGTTCACAGCTCCTTCCAGGAGGAAGCATATGAAGTACACAACCACGAACGTAGGGCTGGCTGATGCTGATACTGGTGGGGGATGCTGAGGAAGGCGATGATGATCCAGTCAGCATAGTTCTCTGGCCTCCTGAGCAGGCCTGGGAAGGCTGGCTTGAACCAGACCATGCCTCCAGGCTGGATATGATGCAGAACGCTTCAGTGGCATAGAGTACAGCAGCCATGAAGGCGAATGCAGTGGCAGTGATGACCCTGTTTTGGGCGGAGCCTGGAGGCAAGAACTTGATGTAGGTGGTGCCGAGGATGATGGACGTTGAGAGGCAGGAGATGGAGAAGTAAAAGGCATGGGCGCAGAGAAAGCCATCCCAAGAGAAAGGGAGGCGGGACTGGAGCCCACAAAACTCCCCTATGAAGATGATGAGGGTCACGGTGAAGCAGATGCACCAGATGAACATGAACCAGTTAATTACATTCCCCTTCATAAAAGTGTCCTCACTGGCCCCCAGCGAGAAGGGCACACAGGTGGAGACCAGCTGCCCCAAGTGGAGGAAGAAGCCCACGATGGGCTTGGTGCCCAGGCCTGAGGATGGGCACATGGTGATCATGGTGGTCAGACAGGTCACCGGCACCCGTTTGTAACCTTGCTTGTTTCTCAACCAAAGGCTTATGAATAGTTAAACAGAGTTTGATGTTCTGGTTTCAGTTTTGTTTTGCCAGTTAAGCGCTGTTTCTGTCTCAGTTCTTTTTCTCTAGAAAATATATAACCACTGAGTCCCTCGAACTGATGTGCTGATCTGAACAAAGTAAGGACCACACTCACCTTCTCAATCCAGCAAGGGGGCCCAGGGGTTACTGTAAAGTCCCCCAAAAGCACAACTCATCCCCGGCATGCAGCCTGCAGCCGTTTCCTGCTTCCCTCCTCATATAAATCCCGGCTGAGCCTTGCCATGCTGGGAGTTGATTCTTCTGGGCAGTAAAACACCTTCTTGCCGGCTTCCTTAAGATAAAGCTACTTTTCTTAAACCCAAGACTTAGCTCTCTGTATTGGCTTCTTCAGCGACAAGCAGCTGGGCCTGACTTGGGGGACAGTGTTGAGCGTCCAGGCAGGAGTCAGGTCCAAGTCTCCAGCCCTTCTTTCTTCCTAGAGCAAGGTGCAGAGTGCCACTGGGAAGATAGGGTGAAGTGCCAGCTACTCCTAGCGAAGATCTATAGGTCTTTTCCAGCAGCTGCCGAACTTGCTAGTTTCAGGAACTTGCCCTGTCCCTCCCCACGCCTTGCTCACAGGGTGCTTTCTCTCTCTGTTAAGAGAAGGAAACTGGCCTCTGAAGGCTCACGGAGCTCTTGACTGAGTGAGTAGAGGGGTGTGGGTCCCAGGAGCCCCCCTTCCCACCTGTTTGTGTGTATTCTTTGCTCTTTGGAACTCTGGGGCCAGTTGGACACTGCAGAAGTGGGAAATGGCTTGTTTGTGACTCTGTACCACTCTCTTCCCAAGGAAGAATTGCTTGTTTGTTTTAAATCTGTTCTGGGGGAGCCAGTGAAGTGGGGGGAGGGGACCTACATCCATCCCTTCTACAAGTCCACAGGCACCCATCTTGGCAGATGAGCAAAACTGGAGGTATGACCCTGTAATCAAGAAAAAAATGATTTTCTACTTTCAATAAATACAACTTGGCCCATGTATATTTTCAGTTGTGAAGAACATTGGTTCCTGCATGAATCTCTAAATTATTCCAGTATTTTGCACTTAGAGCTCTTTTTTCAAGATCCGGAAGTGGGAGGGAACTCCATGCGCAGGTCTTCCTATTACTCCCTAATTAGGATTCTTCCAACAAGGGCACCAAATTAAAGGCAAAAAGGAAAGTAAACTGTGAAAAGCCTGCCATGTTCACAGAGGAGTCTGCAGGCAAGGGAGGGAGAAGAGGGGTCAGCTTCTTAGGGAACTGAATCCACCCCGACCTCTGTGGTTCCTATGATGCCCCAGGCAGGGGCTGCCCTGGTCTGCGCCAACCCCCTCCCCCTCCCCCCAACTCCTGTCTCCGGAAGAGGTGGGGTTCTAGTGTGTTGGTGGGGCACAGCCTTAGTGTCACCACAGCTTGAAGAAGAACGGGGTTCTGAAGTAGTCTCTCCCTTTAAGACCTGACAGGTCATTCAATCTGGCCAGAGTGCGTCCCTTATGGCATGGGGCAGGGAGGCGGGGGCGGGCAGGGCCCTGCAGGAGGTTTCACTGCAGGAGAAAAGTCTGTGACTGTTATTGAACATATGATCTTCTTCTCAACATAGACCTGCTAAACTGGAAAAAACCATCCTCCAAGTTGATCCACAAAAAATGGTGGAAACGTTCATTGGTATTTTTTCTAACCCTCTGCCCAACATGGGCTGATGCACAGATGTGGGTGATGATTGTGTTCACAGCAGAGGAGCGGCACCTTGTCCCAGACAAAGCCCGACACTTGTCTCTCAGTGTTTGGCTTCTTGAGGACTGAGTAGACAAGCCTGAGTTCAAGAACACAGCCACGGGCCAAGGCTCCTCCAGAAGCCAAAAGAGACAAGGAGGGACCCTCCCCTGGGGCATCAGAGACAGAGCAGCCCTGCTGACACCTTGTTTCAAAACGCTGACCTCCAGAACTGTGAGAGAATCCGTTTCTGTTGTTTTAAGCCATCAGGCTTGTGGTAATTGGCTGCAGTAGCCCTAGTAGAACAAAATGAATTTCCAGAAATGAAAAATATATTATTTGTCATATTTTTTTTAAGTTCCCAGAAAATCTTGCCAACCTCCTGCTCTAGAGTATGGTGGTCACAGGGATCCCAGGACCCCTTGTCATATCCTGTGTCCCCCAGTGTCTGAGACTCACAGGAGAGGGTCCACTGATCTAGAGAAGGGGGGTCAGTCCAAATGCCCACAGGAGCCAGGAGGGAAGGAAGTAAGTAAAGGGGATGGAGAGGACTAGGGCCCCTGGAGAAGACCAGCTGCACCTGCCGGGGGTGGTGGAAAAGCAAGATGCCGTGTGCATGGCACGGTCTTATGTTTACAAAACAGAAAATAAAGAAGATACTCCCTACAGGCATGTGTGCATGTATGCAAACACATTTCTAAATACATTTTCAGAGCCTGTGACATGTGTTGAAGGCTGTACAAGATGTTGAGAACACCGATGCTCCCTGGATGAAGGGGTGGACGCTCGTGTGAGCAGGCAGGAAGCCTGGCCATCCCAAAGAGGGGGAAATAGGCACACGTGAGATGATCATAGCCCTGTTTATGTCGATTATACAGGAGAATAAGAGAAATATAGAAAACTACACAAAGGTATAAATGGAAAACAGTAAAGAGGGCATAGCCGATGCTCACCCCCAGCTACTCCCCCAACCCCAAGGGAACACAGCCCAGTGACACCAGATCTCCTGAGGTTTCTAAAGGAGCAGGAAATCTGGATTTTCTTGTGAAATTAAAACACTGCAGCTTCCAAACCCTTAGGGAAGAAACAATACTGATTCTACACCATGTCTTCCAGAAAATACCATGAAGAAAAACAAAACAAATCCTCGGGGCTACCTCCAGTACAAACTGGTTTGTGCCCCTAATCTGGAGCAAACCAAGCTTGCGTGAGCGGGCGTGGGCCTTCTGGGTCCTCTCTGAGGGGGAGGCGGAGAACCGTGAGACCATGAATTGTCTCATGTACATTCAGCTCAAATTCTGCTACAAAAATGAAATTTTAAAAAATTGTTTTCGATTTTGAGAGACTTGAAGATTTGAGGTTGTACGTAAGGATGATCCTACCTTACAACCCCAAAAGATAATGGTATGCAGCACAAGACGCCCCAAATATTCATGGTTTGGGGCCAGACCAAACATGGCTGTGAGATTTTGGGATGAGGCAGTCTCCTGACAAGGGCAAGGGTGATGGGTGGGGAGAACCATTCTGGAGCGGCTGTGTTGTTGTCCAAGTGTCTGACCATTGGTTCCAACTCCACAGATCCTGAGCCTCAGCCGTCACAGGGTCGTGAGCCTGTTCCAGGAGGCTGACTCGATCCACCACCAGCCAGACCAGCACAGCCCACGTGCACTGGGGTGACACCTGAGACAGGGGCTTCTTGGAGGTCACATGCTGCTGTCTCTGCCTCCACCCGCCACAGCTCTTCTCCACCTGTGTGGCCTTCTCTCTGGTGGCCGACATGGGCATCTGGAGACGAGCCACAGGTAACTGGTCCATGTTCCTCTGGTGCATCTGCTTCATTGTGACCCTCATCATCTCCATAGTCGACTTACGTGAGCTCTCGTCCTGCTTTCCTTTCTTCTGGTGCAACACCACCCTCCTCTGTCTCTCGGCCTCCATCATCTACTCTGTCACCTTTGTCCAGTTCCTGCCTGATGGTCCTTACCGGCACCGGGCCATCAGTGCCACTACGTTCCCCTGTGTGGCATCTGTGCTACATGCCCTGTAAGTAGTCTGCATGCGGATCACCTATGGGTTCAAAGAGACCTCCTGCTGTGTGCTCACCATGCCAGGCCTGCTGAAGGTGCTGGAGACCTTTATGTCTGGTTTCATCTTCACCTGCATCATCAACACCTCCCTGTACCTGCATCAGCCGGCCCTGGAGTGATGTGTGGCCGTGTAGTCCATCTGCTTCATCCCAGCAGCCCTGGCCATCCTGCTGAACCTGGGCAAATGGCAATGCAGGCTGCCCAGCCTGTATCCCATTTTTCAGCTTGTGCTCAGCCTGCTCTCCGTCCTCCTCTATGTCAGCGCTCGGTCCTCTGGCTGCTCTACCAGTTCAATGAGCAGTTTGGCAGACAGCCCCACCGGTCCAGTGATATGGGCCGCATCAATGGGCTCAACTACGACATGTGCTTCTGGGACCAGCGACTGGCTGTGGCCCTCCTGACAGCCATCAACCTGCTGGTTTACGCGTCTGACCTGGTGTACTGGGCTCGCCAGGTTTCTGTAGGGACTGAGGACCAGCCCAGGGTTCCTGACCCCCCTGCTCTCAGGAGGTATCCTCACCGAGCTCTGTCAGCCCCTGATATCCTCTTCCTGGCTCTCCTCTCTCCTTGCTCGTGTACTTCTCCACTCATCTCACTCTCTTTCTGTTGCCTTCCCTTCTGCTCTGTCTCCTTTCTGTCTTGTGTGGTTGCCCACATTCTGTTTTGCTTCTTTCTCTTGCTTCTCTCATTTTTTGTACATTTTTCTACCTTTTGCCCCTTTCCTGGTCATCCTTGCTTTTCTCATCTCCTGTGTCCTGACCACCTCTCCCCATTTACCTTCTCCTGATCACAGCAGCCTGGCATAAATCAAGCTCCCACTCAAGATCAGATTCACAAGTAAGATAGAAAAGATTGAAAATAACCCAGGTGTTCATCTATAGGATGCAGATCACAGAATTAACCTTCCTAGTCCACCTTTGAGAAGAGACAAGGGACTCTGCTCTCAGGAGGCTCAAGGCACCTACCCGGGAGCCGACATCGACTGCCAATCTGTGTGGCCCTTGTCTGTGTCACTGTCTTGTGGAAAAGTCTCTAGGAAGACTGATGGGCCAAGGAGATTCAGGCCAGGTTCCAATCAGTCCCTCCCTAGGGTCTGGACCCTCTCTGTCACGTACTGGCTGGCTTGCCAAGTGGAAGTGGTCTGGCTGGGATGGGAACTCAGCCACAGGACCTCTGGGTGGGGCACTAGAGCCAGACCAGGACACACGGGAGCCAGGAGATGAATCCTGGACCCAGAGAAGAGGGAAGGGGCTCAGCATTTACTGAGGTTCTGTTACCTGCTGGGGCTTCCTTGGTGGCTCAGATGGTAAAGAATCTGCCTGCAAAGCAGGAGACTCATGTTTTATCCCTGGGTTGAGAAGATCTTCCGGAGAAGGAAATGGCTTCCCACTCTAGTACTCTTGCCTGGACAGTTCCATAGACAGAGGGAGCCTGTGGGGTCTGCAGTCTGTGGGGTCACAGCGTCAAACATGACTGAGCGATTAACACTTTTCTTTTTCCGCTTATGAGTTGCTGAGATTTGCAGGAAGACAGACCTGTATTCAAATCTGGCTCTGACAGGAAGTGACTGTGTAAACCTGAGCAAAAAACAGAACACACTCTCTGAGCCTAAGAATCATCATCTGTACAATGGGGGTGACAATAATAACATCCCTGAAGATGAATGAAATGGAAGTGATGTCACCAGGTCACTCTGTTGGTGCTGAAAAACATATTGGCCACTCTGTCCCTTTGGGTCTAAGGTACAAATCAAACCCAAGCAGATTTTAAGGTCCTAAACCCACATGACTGGGTTCAAATCCCAGCTCTGACACCTAAACCTCTGTAATCGTGATTGGTTGACCTCTCTGTGTGCTGTGAAAATGGGGACTGAGAACATAGTTCAGGGGCTGCTGGGAGGAACAAATGAATCCACAGCAGAACTCGACCTGCAGTGAACACGACACATACGACCTCTTGTAACTGTTGTGTCCACAGCAGCCCCGCTGCAGCCCAAGTCCTCAGGGCCCCTTTCTCAGCTGACAGAACATGTGAGCTGTCACCTGAGGTCTCTTCTGGAGCCAGGCTGGGCTGGTGAGGTTTGCCCAGTTGGTCTTTTCTGGGTCTGCTTCTGACCAGGAATGGAGTAGCAGTGGGGTGGGGGAGCTTAGTTCAAGCCCATCTCCACACCCCTCATTCCAACCAGCATCTGATTCCATAAATCCCTCAAGTGCTTGGCCCATCAGCCCAAACCACTGCCCCCAGTAACACTCCCATTGCTAGTGTGGGACCACTCCTTATGCATAAACCCTTAAAAGAAAGCCTGGTGTTCTTTCTGCTACTTTGGGCAGGAAATGCTTCTTGAATAGTCTGTTCCTGGACCTTGTCAGAGGCTGGCAGGACCCCAGAACCCTCCATCATCTCTCGGACCCTCTGCTCCTCTCGCACAGGTTTTGGCTCCCCCATTTTCTACTCCCCCGATCACATGTACTCTGATCCAGCTTTGTTCATGTGTCAACCACAATGTGCTTAAATATAGGCACATAAAGACCTCGTCTTCTAGTATCTTGACGCAAATAGGATGGCTCAGCCACCAGCCCATTAGTAGGAAGTTGTTACTTTTGTATTGAAACAAGTCTGATATGTTAAGAGTATATTATTATGGGGTATTATAAAAAAGAATGCAATATCCCACATTTACTATCATGGAAAACATGAGGCTTCAAAGATAAACTCTAGAATATAGATCCACAAAGCAGAGGTGTCTTGTCCTTTGTTCACTGAAGTTTTCTCGGTGCTGAGCAGAAGGCCTGGTATGTTGCAGGAGTTTATTGAATAAGTATTAACCGAGTTTACAACCTCAGGCTCCTTCCTGCCTGGACCTCCTGACCGGGATACATTCCATCCCTTCTGCCTTTAGGGGAAATGTTTGAGAATCAGTGATTCCTTTGTTTTCTCTTTTAATTCTCCCACCTTTCCCATGGCCTTGTTTGATGAACATCTCCAGGGAGAAGAACAATTGAGAACCTGAACTTCCCCCCACCTCATATTTGAGGATGTCCCCATCGTGTGAATCTTGAGGAGAAACTGGGCCTCACCTTCAATAAGAAACTGAAAAGGTCAGGTAAATATTTGACCTGCTCCCATGTGAAGTCTGGACACACACCTAAGGAGCAGGTGATACACAGACACCAGGTCAGATCGGATTCCTATTGCTGGGGCCTGAGTAGCATCCAGAGTCTGCTGCCAGGGGCCATGGTGGCTGGACCAGCTGCCCTTGCCTGTGCCCCAGCTGCCCAGCACCCCTCCTTCCTGGTCTAAGCCTGCTCTCAGGCCCATCTCTCCCTAATAATTCTCTAGCAGCCTTCTAGTACAGTTGTTCTCTGCCTAAGTTGCTAGAGGTGTTTTCTGCAGGATGCAATCAAGAATCTTCTCCTTTAAAAAATGGTGCTATCTGTAAAGCAATTATCCTTTAATAAAAAATAAATATTTAAAAACTGGTGCTATTATCTCCATTTTCTGGATGAGGAAACAGAGGCTCAGAGTGACATTGCCTGAACAGGACTACTATGTTCCAGGCTGAGTTCTGGTCTCTGTTCAGGGTTGGGGTGTGTGTAGACATGTAGCAGGAACGGCCCTGAGATGACCAAGAGGAACTGGAAGTACTTCTCCGTGACTGGAGGGAGGGAGGCGATGAAGCTGGAGAGGTAGAAAGGGGTGCGAACCTACAGGGCTTTGGAGGTGACATTGTGCGGTTTGAGGGAGCAAAGAAAAGCGGTCAAAGGTAACTTAGTTTGAGTTCAGCCCAAGCTGACTTTGAGGCAAAGAATGGAAATAGAGGAAGCAGTGAGAAGCTTATGAGGGGAGCACAGGTGAGAAGGCTGGATGGATCTGGACCAAGATCAAGTGGATGCTCTACAGAGGAGGAAGAGTGTGTGTTTGTGTGTGTGTGTGTGTGTGTGTGTGTGTGTGTGTGTGGTGTGGGTTCACAGTATTTTGTGAAGCGCATCTGTGAAGGTGGTGCCGTCAACTGAGATGGGAAAAACAAGGAAGGGTCTGTGTGTGTTGGCGCTAGGAGGGTTCAGGAGATGGGACCAGAAATGGTGAGTGTGAGGCGTCTTGAGACATCCAGAGGGAGAGATCTGGAGGCAGTTGCATATGACTCAGGGTCTCTGTAGAGATCAGTCTGGAGGCCAGAATTGGGGAGTTATCATCATACAGTCAATTCACTTCACTGAGCTCCAACAAATCAGAATCTCTTGGTGAGGGGTGGGTCACATCCACAGAGTGGCCTGACCTCCAACCACCTAAAATAGCAGCCTTGCCCATCCCTGCATTCCAATAACTTTTTTTTCCACTTGTTTTCCCTTTATCATAGTATTTATCACCCACTGACCTGATATTACACATTGGGTCTCAGATTTTCCATCTTGTGCCCTAGAGGATAAGCTCCATGAGGGGGGAACTACTGGTTATCTTCTCTGCTCTCTGTCCAGTGTCTACAAAACTGCCGGGCACACACTTGGTGCACAGGCGTATTTGTCAACTGAGTGGAATCTTAAAGTCATAGGACTGGATGAGGACGAGAAGGAGTGAGGGTGGGTAGCTAGGCATCGGGCCTCCTTTCTCCCAGTAGAAGGGAGTGTATAGTGCACCTCCCCTTTAAGTAAAAAAAAAAAATTCTGGAGGTCACTGATTCCCAACTGGCAAGAGTCCTGAAGCAGAGATTTTGGATCCCAGGGCCCACAGATGCTCAGCCTCACACTGGCTGCCTAGAGGGCATCTTAAAGGAATTTGGGATAAGTTCCACCCCCAAGCAATCTCTGGAGAATCAAAACAGGAGCTGGTGAAGAACACGAGGGACTTGAAGACACAACCACGAACGTAGGGCTTGCTGTTGCTGATAGTGGTGGGGGCTGCTGAGGAAGGCGATGATGAGCCAGTCAGCATAGTTCTCTGGCCTCCTGAGCAGGCCTGGGAAGGCTGGCTTAAACCAACCATGCCTCCAGGTTGGATATGATGCAGAACGCATCAGTGGCATAGAGTACAGCAGCCACAAAGGCGAATGCAGTGGCAGTGATGACCCTGTTGTGGGTGGAGCCTGGAGGCAAGAACTTGATGTAGGTGGCGCCAAAGATGATGACGTTGAGAGGCAGGAAATGGAGAAGTAAAAGGAGTGGGTGCAGAGAAAGCTGTCCCAGGAGAAGGGGAGGCGGGACCAGAGCCCACAAAACTCCCCTATGAAGACGCTGAGGGTCACGGTGAAGCAGATGCACCAATTCAGCGTGCACCAGATAATTACGTCCCCCTTCAGAGTGTCCTCACTGGCCCCCAGAGAGAAGGGCACACTGGTGGAGAGCAGATACCACAAGTGGAGGAAGAAGCCCACGGTGGGCTTGGTGCCCAGGCCTGAGGGTGGGCACATGGTGATCATGGTGGTCAGATAGGTCACTGGCATCAGTTTGTAACCTTGCTTGTTTCTCAACCAAAGGCTTATGAATACTTAAACAGAGTTTGATGTTTTCTGTTTTCAGTTTTGCTTTGCCATTTAAGCTCTGTTTCTGCCTCCGTTCTTTTTTCTCTAGAAACCACTGACCCCTCGAACTGATATGCTGATCTGAACAAAGTAAGGACCACATGTTCTCAGCACAGAAAGGCTCCTGGTGGTTACTGTAAAGTTCCCCAAAATAGAAGCACAGCGCACCCCCGGCATGCAGCCTGCAGCCGTTTCCTATTCCCTCCTTGTATAAACCCCGGCTGAGCCTTGCCTTGCTGGGAGTTGATTCTTCTGGGCAGTAAAACAGCTTCTTGCCGGCTTCCTTAAGATAATGCTACTTTGCTTAAACCCAAGACTTAGCTCTCTGTATTGGCTTCTTCAGCGACAAGCAGCTGGGCCTGACTTGGGGGACAATGTTGAGAGTCCAGGCAGGAGTCAGGTCCCCAGGTCTCCAGCCCCTCCCTTTCTTCCTAGAGCAAGGAGCAGAGTGCCACTGGGAAGACAGGGTGGAGTACCATCTATTCCCAGGAAGATCTATAGGTCTTTTCCAGCAGCTGCCGAACTTGCTAGTTTCAGGAACTTGCCCTGCCCCTCCCCAAGCCTTGCTCACAGGGTGCTTTCTCTCTCTGTTAAGAGAAGGAAACTGGCCTCTGAAGGAGCACCGAGCTCTTGACTGAGTGAGTAGAGGGGTGTGGGTCCCAGGAGCCCCCCTTCCCACCTGTTTGTGTGTATTCTTTGCTCTTTGGAACTCTGGGGCCAGTTGGACACTGCAGAAGTGGGAGATGGCTTGTTTGTGACTCTGTACCACTCTCTTCCCAAGGAAGAATTGCTTGTTTGTTTAAATCTGTTCTGGGGGAGCCAGTGAAGTGGAGGGAGGGGACCTACATCCATCCCTTCTACAAGTCCACAGGCACCCATCTTGGCAGATGGGCAAAACTGGAGGTATGACCCTGTAATCCAGAAAAAAATGGTTTTCTACTTTCAATACAACCTGGCCCATGTATGTTTTCAGTTGTGAAGAACGTTGGTTCCTGCATGAATCTCTAAATTATTCCAGTATTTTGCAGTTAGAGCTCTTTTGTTAAGATCTGGTAAGTGGGAGGGAACTCCAAACGCATGTCTTCCCATTACTCCATAGTAAGGATTCTTCCAACAAGGGCACTAAATTAAAGGCAAAAAGGAAACGAAACTGTGAAAAGCCTGCCGCGTTTACAGAGGAGTCTGCAGGCAAGGGAGGGAGAAGAGGGGTTCATCTTTCTAGGGAACTGAATCCAGCCCCAGCTCTGTGGTTCCAGTCCTGATGCCCGAGGCAGGCGCTGCCTGGGCATCTGCGCCCCCCTCCCCCCAACTCCAGTCCCCGGAAGGAGGAGGGGTTCTAGTGTGTTGGCGGGACACAGCCTTAGCGTCACCACAGTTTGAGGAAGAAAGGAGGTCTGAAGCAGTCTCTCCTTCTAAGATGGGTCAGATCACTTGATTTGGCTAGAGTTTGTCCCCTGGGGTGCGGGTGGGGTGGGGGCGTGCCAGGGATGGATTTCCACTGAGACGATTCCCTGCAGGAGCTTTCAGTGCAGGAGAAGAGTCAGTGGCTGACCCTTCATACAATCTTTTTCTCACCTCAGACCTACTAAACTGGAAAAAAACAAATCCTCCAAGTTGATCCACAAAAAAAGGTGGAAATGTTCATGAGTATTTTTTTCAAACCACCGTCCAACATGGGCTGATGCACAGATGTGGGTGATGATTGTGTTCACAGTGGGGGAGCCGCACCTCATCCCAGGCAAAGCCCAGCACTCATCTCTCGGTGTTTGGCTTCTTGAGGGATGACGGGACAAGCCAGAGTTCAGTAACACGGGACGAGCTAAAGGGCCTCCAGAGGCTAAAAGACGCAAAGAGAGACCCTCCCCTGGGGCATCAGGGACAGAGCAGCCCTGCTGACACCTTGTTTCAAAACGCTGACCTCCAGAACTGTGAGAGAACAGGTGTCTGCTGTTTTAAGCTGCCAGGCTTGTGATAATTTGTTGCAGATCTAGGAAACCAGATTTAATTTCCAGAAATGAAAAATATATTATTTGTCATATTTTTAAGAAAATTTCTCAGAAAAACTTGCTGACCTCCTGCCCTAGAGCATGGTGGTCACTTGGATCCCAGGATCCCTTGTCCCATCCTATGTCCCGTGTCTGAGACTCACAGGGGAGGGTCCACTGATGCCCAAGGAACCAGGAGGGAAGGAAATAAGGGGATGGAGAGCACTAGGATCCCTGGAGAGGACCAGCTGCACCTGTCTGGGGTGGTGGAAAAGCAAGATGCTCTGGGAACACGTGGTCTCATGTTGACAAAACAGGAAAAAAGATACAGATATTCCCTACAAACATGTATGCACGTATGCACAAACATGTATGCTTGTGTGCACACACATGTCTACACGTGATTTTACAGCATTTGAAATATATTGAAGGCTGAGGTTGAGGTTGAGGACATGGATGCTCCCTCGATGGAGGGGTGGATGCTCCTGTGAGCAGGCAGGAAGCTTGGCCATGCCGAAGACGGGAAACCAGTCACAGGAGAGATGATCATAGTCCTGCTTTATGTCAGTTATACATGAGAATGAGAGAAATATAGAAAATACTAAACAGAGATGAGGATGGAAAACAATATAAAGAAAGAGGCTAGCAGCTGCTTGTCTCCAGCAACGCCACTGCCAAGGGAACCAAACCAGGTGACACTGTATCTCCTGAGGCTTGAAAAGGAGCTGTAATCCGAATTGTCACGTGAAATTAAAACAATGTGCAGCCACCAAACACTCAGGGAAGAAATAGTAATGCTAGTGATCCCACATCATTTTTTCATGAAAACACTGATGGAAACTGTGATGGAAACTGAACACATCAAGAGTCCACCTGCAGTGCAAACTGGCTTGCAGCCCCTGATCTGCAGCACATCAAGCTGCATGTGCTGATGTCCAGAGCCAGGGCCTTCTGGGTCCTCTGTGAGGGGGGCGGGGAGGTAGCTGGCATGGATTAGGGTTCCATGTGACAAGCCCTCTGATGAACCTGTCACATGCTTTTATTCATTTAATTGACACAAAGTAGGTATAGAGACATTGAACAGAAGGGGAAACTGAGGTTCTATTGAGTAGCTTGCCATGATCATCCAGCTATGAAGGCTCTACTCCTTGTCACTCTGAGTGTCCATCTCATCTCACCCTTCTCTGCCCTTCTGGCACCTCCTCCTCCTTCCTCTGTTCTGGCCATGACCTTCCCAGCTCACTGTCTTCCAGTCCACATGCCTGGCTGCCGGGCAGGCAGGGCTCAGCCACATCCAGGCTGTGCTATGACCGGAGCACCACGTCCAGGCTCACAGATTAGAGTGGACGAGGGGCTGCTGGGAGACTCAGATAAACTTCCACTTCCTGCTTTCCAGGGCACAGGCCTGACCCAGGATCACGCGGTTAAAACCCCCATGCCTCCTCTTCTCCATATGCTCTCTCTAATGCATTCAATGGATTCAAAGCATTCAAGTTGTCTCTTATCTTAGGTGGAATTTCAGGGTGAGTTCAAGTAATTAAACTGGGATCAAACTGGGGTACACAGAGCATGACACTCCCTCCCTCACCCCAGTGCCCCTTCCCCACCCTGGCAGTGCCCAGTAGGAGGCCAGCAGGCTCCAGGGCTCCCCTGCAATGGGCCTCAAGGAGCTTTGTGAGTCCAGGGAGGTTCTCAGGTTTGCGCTCTGTTTCTCTTTCCAGCCTCAGCTTGTCCCAGGGTTTATTATCAGCAAAGGCAACAAGGCCCCTGATGGCAGGAAGCTGGCTGGGGCTCAGGCTGCTGGCCCTTCAGCCCTGGGGGCCTCTCAGCAAATAGTCCCTTGGAAACAGGGCGGCTGTCCCCGCGGAGGGGGCGGGCTGGGAGGGGCCTCATTCCCCCCAATACTGGACCCTGGAGGAGCCCCTGTGGGAGCAGGACTGCAGCCCTGGCTGGAGGGACTGTCTTGGGCGGTGACCTGGGCAATTCCATGGTCTCGAAGGTCCCTGCCACGTGTCCCTGTCACAGCCCTGAAACCCCTTCAGGCCCCTGTTCTCCTGCCTCAGTTCCAGTCCTGGCCCCTCCTCCATGGGAAGGTTGGCTCCATTCCTGCATCCCTTCTGGGTCAGAAGACCCCTACTGGGCTGCCTCAGGGCCCCAGGGACCCTAGGATCCCCCCAGTCATCTCCACTCTACCCCACCCCCACCCCAGTCCCGGGTGCATTCTCAGGGTCACCCCCTTCCAGGGTAACTGCTGGGGCCTCCTCTTTCAACTCCTGCCCTTAAAAAGGGGTGATCATCCGTCCATCCCCACTCCCTCCCTGGATGCCCTGAAAGACTATACATCAACCTCAGACACAGCATCCATGTTCATTTCCAATCCCTTCTTACCAGCTTGGAAGCTGCTAAGAAGTCTCCCAGGCCAGGAGAATCCTGCTCAGGTAGGGCTTCTAGATCTTTCCAGACTCCCACCTGGATGGCAGCCCTGGAGCCCAACACTATGTTAATCTATTCTGTGGTTCCTCAATGTCACCCCACCTTGGAGTCATGCTGGGTTGGGGTCTCCCTTCCTCATGAGGAAGCATCACATGTGAAGGCAAAAGTGGGTGGAGGAGATTCATAACAGTCCCTACTCCCATGTCATCCTGTCCCCATGGCCTTACTCTCACCCTGTGGCTCCTCCCTGTTCACCCCTGAAGCTGCCCTCCTCTGGGTGGGGCTGTGTCCCCTCAGACGGCAGCTCCTTCTAGTGATGCTGTGGGGAGGTGAAGCCAGGACACGTGTGCCTTCAGGTTGCTGTAAAAGGAGGCCGTGGCCCTGACGATGTCTCCTGTGTCCCAGAGCCCTGAGTTTTGGTCCTGGGATCCCACCCACGGGCCTGGTTGACCTGCTGGGCTGTAGAACAAAGTGCTCAAACCCATGGCTTTTTAATTTTTATCTTGGATTTCCACTGCTCCACTTTCAACCTTAGGGAAGGCACTTGACTCCTGGTTTTCCCATCTGTAGAATAGGGTTAGCACAACAATAAACAGTTCCTTTCTGAAAATCTTTGGGGTCAGATATTCTCCAGAATTCAGAATTTTTCAGTTTTGACAGGTGACATGATACATATTCTCTATAGGACATGACACCCCACTGGGGTCTGAAAGCACTTTGGGATCAAACACATTACTGTTTCAGCAAATGGACTTTTGAACATTTTACACTAAGTGAAATAAGAAAGAAGGAAGAAAGTTTAGTCTCTCAGTCATGTCCTACTCTTTGTGACCCCATGGACCGTAGCCTACCAGGCTCCTCCATCCATGGGATTTTCCAGGCAAGAGTACTGGAGTGGGTTGCCATTTCCTTCTCCAGAGGATCCTCCCGACCCAGGGATCAAACCCGGGTCTCCCACATTGTAGGCAGACGCTTTACCGTCTGAGCCATCAGGGAAGTCCATACAAAACTATAAATGATCTCCTGCCCGTTCAGCTCAGAATTGGTTACCAAACAATTTTTTTAAATTGTTTTTCTAATTTGAAGGTTTGTGATTGTAGAAAAAGACCACAGTATACTGTATTTCTGTAGATATTGACGCCCAGCAAAAAGACATAAAAATGTTGGTGGTTTGAGGCCAGATCCAACTCATTTGTAAGATGAGCCAAGTCTCCTTACAAGGCCAAAGGTGATGGGTGGGGACAGTCATTCTGGAGCAGCTGTGCTCTTACCTGAGTGTCTGAGCCACTGGTTCAAACTCCACAGATCCCGAGCCTCAGCCCTCATAGGGCCTGACCGTTCTCTGATCATCTCACTTAATCTACCTTCAGATCTGGATCTCTCTCTGATGAGTCCTAAGTGAAGACCACTCCATGTTGGTGACTCTAACCTGCCAGACCTTCACAACACCATGTCTAGCAGACGGATAATTCCTGAGGAAGATGATGTGGACACACTGTGCTACTTCCTCCGCCTCCCGCAGGTGATCTCCATTTGTCTGGCCTTCTCCCTGGTGGCCAGCATGGGCAACGAGAGGGGGGCTGTAGGTAACTGGTGCCTAGCCATTTGGTGCCTCTGTTTCACTGTGACCGTCTTCATCTCTATGTACGAGTGCTTTTACTGCGACTGGATACTACCTTTTTTCTGGTACAAATTACATATCACCTATGCCTGCTATGCGACACTTTTCTGCCTCTTGACCTCCATCATGTACCCCATCTTCTACGTCCAGTACCTGCCTTATGGTCCTTCCCGAGACCGGGCCATCGCTGCCTCTGCGTTCTCCTGCATCGCGTGTGTGCTCTATGCCATAGATGTGGCCTACACATGGAAACACTATAAGTTCAAGAACATCCCCTGCTACGTGCACACATTACCAGGCCTGCTAAAGATTCTGGAGAGCGCTGTGGCCTGTGTCATCTTCGTCTTCATCAGCAACACCTCCCTGTACCTGCACCAGCCGGCCCTGAAGTGGTGCGTGGTCGTGTACTCCATCTGCTTCGTCCAGGTAGCCGTGGCCATGCTGCTGAAGCTGAGTGGCTGGGAGAACAGACTGCCCCTCTGGCTCCCCATTTTCCATCTGGGGCAGACCATGCTCTCATTCCTCCTCTATGTCAGTGCCATGGTCCTCTGGCCACTCTACCAGTTTGACGAGAAGTTAGGTGGACAACCCCACTGGTACAGTGATATGAGCTGTGTTGATGAGCTTACCGACTATGGCTGCGTCTGGGACCAGCGACTGGCTGTGGCCATCCTGACAGCCATCAACCTGCTGATGTATGTGGCCGACCTGGTGTACTGGACCCGCCAGGTTTTGTAGGGACTGAGCACCAGCCCAGCACCCCTTATCCCCTCCACTCACAGGGAGTGTATTTGCAGAGCTCTGTTGAACCCTGATGCCCTCTTCCTGGTTCCCTCTCTCCCTCCTCACGCCCTTCCCGTTCATCCCGCTCTCTTTTCTGTTTCCTTCTCTCCATCTGCTCTGTCTCCTTCCTATTTTCCTTGGTTGCCCATGTCCTATTTTGCTTCTTTCTCATCTTTTTACATTTGCTGCTTTTTGCCCCTTTTCTGGTCATCCTTGGTTTACTCGTCTCCTACATCCTGACCACCTCTCCCCATTTTCCTTCTTCTGATCTATCAGGACCTGAGACTCCTTCCTTCTCTGTCTACCGCCCCTCCCACCTCCTAAGGTGCTGACTCCACAGCACACAGCCCTTTGTGCAGCTGTTCACACCCTGGGCCTCGGGAGGGGCCTCATTGCCAAAGTGTGTCTGTCCCCCGGGTGCCTTAGTTGCTGTGTGTTTCTGGGGTGGGAGTGATGGTGGGTAGCTAGGCATTGGGCCTCCTTTCTCCCAATAGAAGGCAGTGGATAGCGCACCTCCCCTTTAAGTAAAAAAAAACATTCTGGAGGTCACTGATTCCCAATGGGCGAGAGTCCTGAAGCAGAGATTTTGGATCCCTGGGCCCAGCCTGATGCTCAGCCTCACCTGAGATTGGCTCCAAAATTCTTCCTAGCTTACTCAACACTGGCTGCCTAGAGGGCATCTTGAAGGAATTTTGGATGACTTCCACCCCCAACCAGTCTCTGGAATATCGAAAAAGAAGCTGGTGAAGAACCCCAGGGACTTGCAGACACCTGGCTGCAGTGTTGGTAAGGGGCAGTGATGGCCTCCTGCCTCAGTGATCACAACTGCAGGTCCTGCCTCTGCAGGGAGAAGAGCATGGCCACTGCAGCCTTATGTGATGCTAGCCTCAGATTATTTTTTCCTTTCTTTTTCTGTCTTCTGGTCAGGAGGCCAATAATTATTGGGTGACTTGTTCCTAAAGAGAAAGTTTCTTTTCAGAATTTCTTAGGCAGGTGGTTTGGGGGTGGGTGTGGGGTGGTTGTTGCTGCCTCCATTGCCAAAGGAATTGCATTGCTTGAGTGTGAGGTGACACGTGTGTGTGTTTCTGTGTACCTGTTGCTTTCTGCTGCTGCTTCCTGAGTTTCTGGAATCAGGTAAAATAAACATAGAATTAAAAATTTTTTTCTAGATCTTTTTGTTTCCATCAGCCTCTGCTGTCAATCATCAGGAAAAGACTTGTACTTTTTCTCACACACATAATGTTATTTTTAATCTCAGTATAAAGATAAAGAGCGTCGTCAATGGCTCAGCAGTAAAGAATCCATGGGCAATGCAGGAGACAATGCAAGAGATGCCAGTTTGCTCCTTGGGTAAGGTAGATCCTCTGGAGAAAGGCATGGCCACCCACTCCAGTACACTTGCCTGGAGAATCCCATGGACAGCAGAGCCAGGTGGGCTACAGTCCATGGGGTCACTAAGAGTTGAACATGACAGAAGCCACTTGGCATGCATATAAATATGAAAGGGAAAAAAGCAAGAAACAAAAAGCCCAAAACAAAATCCACATATTCTAATACCCCAAATTGACCTAGAACTCAAAAGAGCCCTAGTCAGTTTTCACCCTCACCCAAATCTATGTTTTGGAGAATCACTCTCACTGACTCTCTACCTCCATCTGGACCAGAGCCTGGGGATGTGGCCCAGGCTGTGAGGCAAGAGGTTGGGCCCCACCCCAATGTCAACATCCTGCCCGCTACCTCTTAAAGGGGCCATGACAGCACCTCAAGGCCTCTCTTTAAAGATGTGTACCGGTGTGGATGTTCAGTGCACCTGTGTGTGTACATGTGTGTGTGCTCATGTCAGTCAGTCAGTTCAATCGCTCAGTCGTGTCCAACTCTTTGCGACCCCATGAATCACAGCACACCAGGCCTCCCTGTCCATCACCAACTCCCAGAGTTTACCAAACTCATTTCCATTGAATCAGTGATGCCATCTAACCGTCTCATCCTCTGTCGTCCCCTTCCCTTCCTGCCTTCAATCTTTCCCAGCATCAGGGTCTTTTCAAATGAGTCAGCTCTTCACATCAGGTGGCCAAAATATTGGAGTTTCAGCTTCTACATCAGTCCTGCCAATGAACACCCAGGACTGATTTCCTTTAGGATGGACTGGTTGGATCTCCTTACACTTCAAGGGACTCTCAAGAGTCTTCTCCAACACCACAGTTCAAAAGCATCAATTCTTCGGTGCTCAGCTTTCTTTATAGTGCAACTCTCACATCCATACATGACCACTGGAAAAACCATAGCCTTGACTAGACAGACCTTTGTTGACAAAGTAATGTCTCTGCTTTTTAATATGAGGTCTAGGTTGGTCATAACTTTCCAAGGAGCAAGCATCTTTTAATATCATGGCTGCAATCACCATCTGCAGTGATTTTGGAGCTCCAAAATATAAAGTCAGCCACTCTTTCCACTATTTCCCCATCTATTTGCCATGAAGTGATGGGACCGGATGCCATGATCTTAATTTTCTGAATGTTGAGCTTTAAGCCAACTTTTTCACGCTCCTCTTTCATTTTCATCAAGAGGCTCTTTAGTTCTTCTTCACTTTCTGCCATAAGGGTAGTGTCATCTGCATATCTGAGGTATTGCTATTTCTCCCGGCAATCTTGATTTCAGCTTGCTTCCTCCAGCCCAGCGTTTCTCATGACAAAGTCTGCATAAAAGTTCATATGCAACCCTGCAATGACACCAACAGCCCTATATAGTAACTGGTGATGAGAAATGCACCACAAGCCTTCTTCTCCTGTTCGCAGCCACAAAGCCTCAACCCCAGCATCCTAACATCACCAGGGCCAGAGGGGCCAGACAAGTAGAGCTGTGGGGGAGGGGAAGGGAGTGACCCCACTGCTGCCCCTCACTCCTGTACTGGGGTGAAGTGTGTGATCCTCACCCAGGGGCTGGATGGATGGAAGGGAAGGACTTCCAGGATGTGGTCCCTGTGGCAGGAAAATCTTAAGCAACAATGAAATAAAATTCCTATTTTAAGACAAAACAAGAAAAATCTAAATTGAACATTTTGGGTCTGTCTGTTTCAGATTCTTCCCTCTCCTCTAATGTGCATATTTCATCTGCATTATGCCTTAACCAGACCTCTTCAAGAGAAGAAATACCCATTTCACCACAAGGGTGACATTTTCTAGAGGAAGCCATGTAACTTCTTAGAAGATAGCACTGCTAACTTACTTAGGACCTGATTAATGTCTCTAGCTGTATTACATGTGTTCTGCTTATTTTAAGGATTCATGCCTTATTTCTTGTATTAACAGATGTGTGATTAAGAATGTGATGAAAAATTAATGGTGACTAGGCCTCTTGAAATGATTCATATAATGTATATAGTTTATAAGATCCAGGATTGTAATGCAGTGACTACTCCCATATGGCTCTGTGGTAACGAACCTGCCTGTTAATGCAAGAGACTTGGGTTTGATTCCTAGGTCTGGAAGATGCCCTGGAGAAGGAAATGGCAACGCACTCCAGCATTCTTGCCTGGAAAACCCTATGGACCGAGGAGTCTTGCGGGCTACAGTCCATTGGTCTCAAAGAGTCAGAGACGACTTAGCGTCTAAACCACAACAACAGCTACAGATATGGGAATAAGCAACAGGAAGGAACCATTTGCTCAGGACTTGGGCCCACACCACCTTTTATCTGGGAGCCTTTTTTGTCCTCATTCAGTCCGATGACTTTAAGATTCCACTCATTAATAAATATTCTTGTTCCCCAAGTGTGCATGTGCCAGGCCCTATTCTAGACACTGGATAGAGAGCAGAGAACAGAACCAAGGGTTCCGGCCTCGTGGAGCTTGCACTCTAGTACAGGAGACGTGCACATCAATACATAACATCAGTCAGTGGGCTATTAATGCCATGATAAAGGGAACACAGGTAAGAAGGGTTATTGGAGTGCCTGTTGGCGGTGGGGGGCAAGGCTGCTCCATGGATGTGACGTTTAAGAAGAAACTGAAAGAAGAGTGTAGGCTGAGGGAGGACAGCTCCCCAGTTCTGTCTCCGGAGCTGATCTCTACTGGGATCCAGAGTCATATACACCTGCCTCCTTATCTCCCCCTTCAGATGTCTCGGGACACGTCACACTCCGTATGTCCAGTCCCACCTCTTCAATCCCCCACTCCCAACACACGCTGATCCTTCCTCATGTTTCCATCTCAGTCAATGGCACCACCTTCCCAGATGCTCTTCACAATATGCTCCTGAACCCACCCACTCTTCTTCATCTCTAGACCACCTGGTCCAGATCCATCCATCCCCTCACCTGTACTCCTGCCATAAGCTTCTAGATGCTTCCTCTATTTCCATCCTTTCCCTCAAAGACTGGTTTGAATTAAAGTCAAAGTACGATACTCTGAAGATTTCTGTTTGCTCCCTTAGGATGGAACACAGACTCCACAACATCACCCACCTGCAAAGCCCTGCAAGATCAGACCCCTTTCTACCTCTCCAGCCTCCTCCCTTGCCTCCAGCCACTGACAACTGTTTCTAGTTCTCTTGGTCATCTCAGAGCCTTTCACCTTATATGTCTACACACCACTCGCAACCCTGAACTGAGACCTGAGTTCAGCCAGGTTCACAGTAGTCCTGTGCTCAGTCTATGCTACTCTAGGTCTCAGTTTGCTCATCCAGAAAATGGAGATAACAGCTCCTGCTTTTAGTCATAAAGGCTGTTAACTGTACCCTCCAGAGAACATCTCTGGCAGCATAAGCAGAGAACAACTGTACTAGAAGGATACTGGATAGCTTGGAGAACTGCTAGAGAGGGACCAGCCTGAGAACGGGCTCAGACCAGAAATGAGGGTGCTGGACAGCCAGCTCACAGCCAAGGGCACTTGGTCCAGGCACCGTGGCCACTGGAAGCACACTGGATGCTCTGCAGGCCCTGCAGAAGGAATTCTGGTCTGTCTTTGTTTCTGTGTATACCTGTTCTTGTGTGTCCAGGCCCCAGTTGTGGGACAGGTCCAATACTTACCTGGCCTTTTCTTTCTTGAAGCTTCCCTGATGGCTCAGACAGTAAAGCATCTGCCTGCAATGTGGGAGACTTGGGTTCGATCCCTGGATCAGGAAGATACTCTGGAGAAGGAAATGGCAACCCACTCTAGTATCCTTGCCTGGAAATCCCCATGGACGGTGGAGCCTGGGATGCTATAGTCCATGGGGTCACAAAGAGTTGGCCACGACTGAGCGACTGCACTTTCCTTTCCTTTTCTTTTCTTTCTTATTGAGGGTCAGGCCCAGTCTCTCCCCAGGTTGCACACATTATGGGATTCTCCTCAAATATGCTGATGAGGTCAGGTCCTCAGTGATTTCCCTCCTTGGAGATATCCATCACAGAAGGTCAAGTGTTGTTAGGAGGATTAAATGGGACAAAACATGACTCAGAGATTCTCAAATATTCCCCCCAAAGGCAGAAGGGATGGAATGCATCCCAGTTGGTAGGTCCAGGCTACAGTCTGAGCTGTAAGCACTTGTATTCATTTCAGAAACATTTGCCATGGGCCAACAGGGCAGGTATTGACATAAAAGTTAAGAGAGGTGTCACACACAGCACACACTGCAGGTTAACCACTGTTCTGGATGTTTTGTTCCTCCCAGCAGCCCATGAACTATGCACTCAGTGTCCCCATTATCACAGACACACAGTGGGTAACTAGACCAAGATCACACAATTAGGAAGTGGCAGAGCTGGGATTTGAACCCAGTCATGTGGGTGCAGGATCTTGTACTCGGATTGTCATTAATTTGTAGCTTGTATTCCAGAAAGATAAAACAGCCAACATTTTTTAGCACCAACAGTCCAGCAACTCCTTGGTGGCTCACTAGGTAAAGAATCCACATACAATGTGGGAGACCTGGGTTCGATCCCTGGGTCGGAAAGATCCCCTGAAGGAGGTCATGACAAGAATCAGGACCAGGCATAACTGTGGAGACAACCGTGGACACTGGATCTGTCTCTCCCTCTGGGTTTCCATTTCCTCCTTCACTGCTTGGGATCAGTCCCTTCGTTCTCTCCCAGCAGAAGAAACATTGCTTTCCCTAAAGGAAACACGAACTCCCCAGTCAGGGCAAGAGTATATTCCGGCTGCTGAGCTGGACTCTGAAGAAGTGGAAAGTCAAGAATGTGCAGGAATAAGTGAGTCTGGGACACCTCAAACTGTAGGGGCACCTGGAAGCGATTTGGGTTTTTGACAAAAATCACTGGAGAGTTGGATGGACCCATGGAAAGTGACTGAGGAAACTCATGTTATGAAAGAGAAACACGTTCACCACCCAGCGGAGCTTGTGGGGAAGGAGGGTCTGTGTAATGAGGAAGCATGTGACCAATAAACAGGACCTAGCAGCCAAGAGGAAACAAGCAGAGAGGGTGGACAGAGGGGAGGGAGCCGGCTGCCATCGCCACATCTGAGTCTCCAAGACTGGCAAGTTCAGGGGCCCTGGGAAGAGGGGGGCTGGGAAGGACCAGAGGTCTCTGGCACCCCTCCTCCCTCTAGCAGATTTGTCCATGGGGATTCTCCAGCCAAGAATACTGGAGTGGGTTGCCACTCCCTCCTCCAGAGGATCTTCCCAACCCAGGGATCGAATCCAGGTCTCCCGCATTGCAGGCAGATTCTTTACCCTCTGAGCCACCAGAAAGCCCTCTCCATTTGTTTCTGTATTAATTTCCACCAAGGTTTGGGAGGCATCTTTGACCATTTTGTCTCAGAATGCTAGGAATGCTCATTTCCAGGTCAGGTGAGGATTTCTTTGATATACCACTCAAATGCTATTACTTATCTAGCCCTGGGAATAGCAGCCAAAGGCCTGTAGATCACCTGTCTCACTAGCCTGTCAGTTTCTGAGAAATGGTCCCTCCTATTGCTTCTTTCCATATCTAGAGTCATACTATTACAATCATGGGTCTTACAGGACTATATATTATATGAATTGTTTCAAGTAGTGTATTCATTGTTATTTTCCATTACAGACTCAATCACAGATCTGTTAATGCAAGAAACAAGAATCTTGTAAAATAGGCAGAATACCAGTAGCACAGCTATGACATTAATCAGGTCATCGGTAAGTAAGCACTAATACCCTCTAGGAGTTGCATGGCTTTCACTAGAAAAATTCATCTTTACGGTTGAGCAGGTATTTCTGCCCTTGGGGACGGCTGGTGAATAATAATGCAGATGTACAGTGCACAGTGGAGGGGAGAGATGAGGTCAAAACAAGCAGAGAAAAATACTGTGCTTTTTAAGTTTTTCTTTGCTTGCTTTAAAATATGAATTTTATTTCAGTCCTTCTTAAGATTTTTCCCATGATGTGGATCACCTCATGGCAGCCCTCCCCATTCACCCCTCCTCCACTGGGTGAAGATCACATGTTTCAGGAGCCAGGGGCAGCAGAGGGGGTCTTTCCCCTCCCCTCCCCCACAGCCCTGAGTGCCTGGCCCCTGGCTCTGGTGACATTAGGATGCTGGGCTCTGAGGCTCTGTGACTGAGGAGAGGAGATGGGTGGTGCCTTCACAGCCACCAGTTACTGTACAGGGTTGCTGGTCTCCATGCAGGGGAGCAGTGGGAACACACACATGTACACACAAGTACACTGAAATGCACACAACTGCTCACCTTTATAAAAAGACAGCCTATATGTCACGGCCCCTTTAAGAGTTAGGAACGCAATTGGCATTGTGATGGGGCCCAACTGCTTGTATTGCAGGCTGGGCCACACCCTCATCCTGTGGTTCACATGTGGGTGGGGAGTCAGTGGGCAGGGCTCCCAGAGACCTAGTTTAAGGTGAGAGTGCAAATTGGCCAGGACTCTTCTGAGCTCAGGGCTTCCCAGGTGGCTCAGTGGTAAAGAATCCACCTGCCAATACAGGAGACATAAGAGATGCGGGTTTGATCCCTGAGTAGGAAGATCCCCTGAAGCAGGGCATGGCAGCCCACTCCAGTATCCTTGTCTGGAGAATCCCATGGACACATACAGACTGAAAGTGAAGGGCTGGAAAAAGATATTCTATGCAAATAGGGACCAAAAGAAAGCAGGAGTAGCAATACTCATATCAGATAAAATAGACTTTAAAACAAAGGCTGTGAAAAGAGACAAAGATGGTCACTACATAATGATCAAAGGATCAATCCAAGAAGAAGATATAACAATTATAAATATATATGCACTGAACACGGGAGCACCTCAATATGTAAGACAAATGCTAACAAGTATGAAAGGGGAAATTAACAATAACACAATAATAGTGGGAGACTTTAATACCCCACTCACACCTATGGATAGGTCAACTAAACAGAAAGTTAACAAGGAAACACAAACTTTAAACAATAGAATAGACCAGTTAGACCTACTTGGTATCTATAGGACATTTCATCCCAAAACAATGAATTTCACCTTTTTCTCAAGTGCACATGGAACCTTCTCCAGGATAGATCACATCCTGGGCCATAAATCTAGCCTTGGTAAATTCAAAAAAATTGAAATCATTCCAAGCATCTTCTCTGACCACAATGCAGTAAGATTAGATCTTAATTACAGAAGAAAAACTATTAAAAATTCCAACATATGGAGGCTAAACAACATGCTGCTGAATAACCAACAAATCACAGAAGAAATCAAAAAACGAATCAAAATTTGCATAGAAATGAATGAAAATGAAAACACAACAACCCCAAACCTGTGGGACACTGTAAAAGCAGTCCTAAGGGGAAAGTTCATAGCAATACAGGCATACCTCAAGAAACAAGAAAAAAGTCAAATAAATCACCTAACTCTACACCTAAAGCAACTAGAAAAGGAAGAAATGAAGAACCCCAGGGTTAGTAGAAGGAAAGAAATCTTAAAAATTAGGGCAGAAATAAGTGCAAAAGAAACAAAAGAGACCATAGCAAAAATCAACAAAGCCAAAAGCTGGTTCTTTGAAAGGATAAATAAAACTGACAAACCATTAGCCAGACTCATCAAGAAACAAAGGGAGAAAAATCAAATCAATAAAATTAGAAATGAAACTGGAGAGATCACAACAGACAACACAGAAATACAAAGGATCATAAGAGACTACTATCAGCAATTATATGCCAATAAAATGGACAACGTGGAAGAAATGGACAAATTCTTAGAAAAGTACAACTTTCGAAAACTGGACCAGGAAGAAATAGAAAATCTTAACAGACCCATCACAAGCACGGAAATTGAAACTGTAATCAAAAATCTTCCAGCAAACAAAAGCCCAGGTCCAGACGGCTTCACAGCTGAATTCTGCCAAAAATTTAGAGAAGAGCTAACACCTATCCTACTCAAACTCTTCCAGAAAATTACAGAGGAAGGTAAACTTCTAAACTCATTCTATGAGGCCACCATCACCCTAATACCAAAACCTGACAAAGATCCCACAAAAAAAGAAAACTACAGGCCAATATCACTGATGAACATAGATGCAAAAATCCTTAACAAAATTCTAGCAATCAGAATCCAACAACACATTAAAAAGATCATACACCATGATCAAGTGGGCTTTATCCCAGGGATGCAAGGATTCTTCAATATCCGCAAATCAATCAATGTTATACACCACATTAACAAATTGAAAAATAAAAACCATATGATTATCTCAATAGATGCAGAGAAAGCCTTTGACAAAATTCAACACCCATTTATGATAAAAACTCTCCAGAAAGCAGGAATAGAAGGAACATACCTCAACATAATAAAAGCTATATATGACAAACCCACAGCAAACATTATCCTCAATGGTGAAAAATTGAAAGCATTTCCTCTAAAGTCAAGAACAAGACAAGGGTGCCCACTTTCACCATTACTATTCAACATAGTTTTGGAAGTTTTGGCCACAGCAATCAGAGCAGAAAAAGAAATAAAAGGAATCCAAATTGGAAAAGAAGTAGTAAAACTCTCACTGTTTGCAGATGACATGATCCTCTACATAGAAAACCCTAAAGACTCCACCAGAACATTACTAGAACTAATCAATGATTATAGTAAAGTTGCAGGATATAAAATCAACACACAGAAATCCCTTGCATTCCTATACACTAATAATGAGAAAACAGAAAGAGAAATTAAGGAAACAATTCCATTCACCATTGCAACAGAAAGAATAAAATACTTAGGAATATATCTACCTAGAGAAACTAAAGACCTATACATAGAAAACTATAAAACACTGATGAAAGAAATCAAAGAGGACACTAATAGATGGAGAAATATACCATGTTCATGGATTGGAAGAATCAATATAGTGAAAATGAGTATACTACCCAAAGCAATTTATAGATTCAATGCAATCCCTATCAAGCTACCAACGGTATTCTTCACAGAGCTAGAATAAATAATTTCACAATTTGTATGGAAATACAATAAACCTCAAATAGCCAAAGCTATCTTGAGAAAGAAGAATGGAACTGGAGGAATCAACCTACCTGACTTCAGGCTCTACTACAAAGCCCCAGTCATCAAGACAGTATGGTACTGGCACAAAGACAGAAATATAGATCAATGGAACAAAATAGAAAGCCCGGAGATAAATCCACGAACCTATGGACACCTTATCTTTGACAAAGGAGGCAAGAATGTACAATGGATTAAAGACAATCTCTTTAACAAGTGGTGCTGGGTAAACTGGTCAACCACTTGTAAAAGAATGAAACTAGAGCACTTTCTAACACCATACACAAAAATAAACTCAAAATGGATTAAAGATCTAAATGTAAGACCAGAAACTATAAAACTCCTAGAGGAGAACATAGGCAAAACACTCTCCGACATACATCACAGCAGGATCCTCTATGACCCACCTCCCAGAATATTGGAAATAAAAGCAAAAATAAACAAATGGGACCTAATTAAACTTAAAAGCTTCTGCACAACAAAGGAAACTATTAGCAAGGTGAAAATCCAGCCTTCAGAATGGGAGAAAATAATAGCAAATGAAGCAACTGACAAACAACTAATCTCAAAAATATACAAGCAACCCCTACAGCTCAATTCCAGAAACATAAATGACCCAATCAAAAAATGGGCCAAAGAACTAAATAGACATTTCTCCAAAGAAGACATACAGATGGCTAACAAACACATGAAAAGATGCTCAACATCACTCATTATCAGAGAAATGCAAATCAAAACCACTATGAGGTACCATTTCATGCCAGTCAGAATGGCTGCAATCCAAAAATCTACAAGCAATAAATGCTGGAGAGGGTGTGGAGAAAAGGGAACCCTCTTACACTGTTGGTGGGAATGCAAACTAGTACAGCCACTACGGAGAACAGTGTAGATTCCTTAAAAAACTGGAAATAGAACTGCCTTATGATCCAGCAATCCCACTGCTGGGCATACACACTGAGGAAACCAGAAGGGAAAGAGACACGTGTACCCCAATGTTCATAGCAGCACTGTTTATAATAGCCAGGACATGGAAGCAACCTAGATGTCCATCAGCAAATGAATGGATAAGAAAGCTATGGTACATATACACAATGGAGTATTACTCAGCCATTAAAAAGAATACATTTGCATCAGTTCTAATGAGGTGGATGAAACAGGAGCCTATTATACAGAGTGAAGTAAGCCAGAAAGAAAAACACCAATACAGTATACTAACGCATATATATGGAATTTAGAAAGATGGTAACAATAACCCTGTATACGAGACAGCAAAAGAGACACTGATGTATAGAACAGTCTTATGGACTCTGTGGGAGAGGGAGAGGGTGGGATGATTTGGGAGAATGGCATTGAAACATGTATAATATCATATATGAAACAAGTCGCCAGTCCAGGTTCGATGCACGATACTGGATGCTTGGGGCTGGTGCACTGGGACAACCCAGAGGGATGGTATGGGGAGGGAGGAGGGAGGAGGGTTCAGGATGGGGAACACATGTATACCTGTGGCGGATTCATTTCAATATTTTACAAAACCAATACAATATTGTAAAGTTTAAAAATAAAATAAAATTTAAAAAAATTTAAAAATTAAAAAAATAAATAACTATACTTGGAAAAAAAAAAAAAAAAGAATCCCATGGACAGAGGAGCCTGCAGGCTACAGTCCATGGAATTGCAAAGAGTCAGACACGACTGAGCAGTAACACACACACACACACACACACACCTGTTCTGGACACAGCCTGGCCAAACTGAGTGTCCGTCTGGTCTTAAAGGGAAAGATTACTCAGACCTTCTTTCTTCCTCATGTTGTATGGGTGCTGACGCTCTGCTCCGCCCTCACACTAGAACCCCTCCTCCTTCCAGAGACTTGGGGGGAGTGGGCACAGACCCCAGGGCAGCCCTACAGAACCACAGAAGTCAGGATGGACTCAGTTCCCTAAGAAGCTGACCCCCTTTTCTTCCTCTGTTGCCTGTGAAGACTCCTCTGTAAAGAGGGCAGGCTTTTCACAATTTAGTTTCCTTTTCATACTGAGACAGGAGGTAGATGGACCCCATCAGGGTAAAGTGATTGGAGATACATTCCCTATGGACCAAAACGCCAAGACTAGAGTAGCAAGACTATTAAGGTAGGAGGCTGGGCCCTGCATATTTCTCATTCTCCAAGTCAGGAGATCTTCCTGACCACACATGAGCAGAAAAGCTCCTTGGAAGTCAAAAGGCAGTGATGCTAACCAATGCCAGGCTACCCATAGGCCTCTTCGGAAGAATCCGGCCTGTGTAAGAGATGCATGCACATATGGGAGGATCCGGAGATATATCAAACATGGACTCGGAACCAGGCAAACCAAAATGATTGGCCAAAGGAAATCCAGAAGAAATGTCCCATAAAAGTAATTAAAACTGCCACGAGGGTGTGACTCAGTGACTCTCCCTGACTTTGCCCGGGTTTCTATCCACACGTACTGTACTCTTTTTCCTCATAATAAATACTTGACCTGTTTCACATCTGTCTTTGTGGAAATTCTTTTCTGCAAAGCTGAAGGGCCAGGGCCCTGGTCACTGACCACTGGCCTACTGGCTAGGACCTGTGCTTTCACCACCGGGACCTGGCCTCAATCTCTGCCTGGGAACCCAACCACCACTCTAAGCTGCTGCAGGCCAAGGCCACCCGAGATCAATACCATCAATGTAGTGCCTTTGTTGAAAGAATCTTTATTATAAAGTAACAGGAAAGCTACCTATGGCATTTCCTCCCACTTGCCAGATCTTTAACAAATCAGTTCGAACTGCAAAAGAGTGGAGGAATTTAGAGACCCATTCAGGGGGTACACTGTTCTTTAGACTAGAAAACATACACGGGTTAGGGTGTATGAAAATTTAAAAATCGTTTTTCTTCTTGGTTACAGAGTCATACTCTAGTTTTGCCAATCGACCAAGATGTGTCTACGTGGACTTCTGGAAGGAATGGAAGTAAAAGGCGTGGGGGGAGAGAAAGCCATTCCAGGAGAAGGGGAGGCAGGACTGGAACCCACACAACTCCGCTGTGAAGATGGCGAGGGTCATAGTGAAGCAGAAGCACCAGATGGACACTCATCTATCCCCTTCCCCGTTTCAGAGCGTCCATGCTGGTCACCAGAGGAAGGGCGCACCTGTGGGGAGCAGCTGCCCCAGGAGGAAGGAGAAGCCCATGACTGGCGTGAAGCTGGGGCCTGAGGAGAGGCTCATTGTAATTCTCGTGCTTTTTAACCTCGTTTGCTGAATAGTTAAACAGCTCTGGGGTTTGATGGGCTTGTTTGGTGTGTCTGTTTTTCTCAGTTTCTGTCTTAGTTCTTCATTCTCTAGAAATATAAGACCACTGACCCCTTAGAACAATGACCTGCTGATCTGGAAAATGTAAGGGGCACACCCAAGTTTAAAAGCCAGCAAGGTGCCTCATGGTTAATGCAAACGTCTCCAAAAATAGCAGCACAGGGTTCCCCCAGCCAGCAGCCTGCAGCCCTTTCCTGCTCCCCTCCTTGTATAAGTCCTGACTGAATCTTGCAGGGTGGGAGCTGGCTCTCTTGCACAGTGATCCACCTTCTCCCCTTTTGGCTTGCTGCCTTAACATAAGGCTCCTTTTTTTCTCTCCATCGCTTGTCTTTCAGTATTGGTTTCTTCAGAAACCAACAGTCGAGCCTGAGCTAGGGTACAATGCTGGGTATCCAAGCAGCAGTCAGGTCCCCGGTGCTCAGGCCCCTCCATCTCCCCCTGGGATGAGGAGGGGACTGAGGCTGGGAAGGTTGGGGAGGATCTATAGGTATGTTGCTAGAACTACAACATAAGAATTGCAACAGCTACGGAACTTACTAGATTCCGGAACTTGCCCTGTCCCTCCCCAGGCCTTGCTCACAGCCTGCTTTTGCTTTCTGTTGAGAGAAGGCAACTGGCCTCTGAAGGAGCAGCCGAGCTGTTGACTGAGTGAGTACAGGGTGTGCGCCCCAGGAGCCCCTCCCCACCCATTTGGACATAATTTTTGCCCTTTGGAACTTTGGGGTCATTTTGGACCCACCTGAGTGGGACATGGCTTGTTTACGACTCTGTACCAGTCTCTCCCTGAGTGAGAATTGGTTTGTTTGTTTGAAATCTGCTCTGAGTGAGAGAGTGAAGTGAAGTGGGAGGTCTACATCCATCCCTTCTAGAAGTCCACTGGGACGACTCTTGGCAGATTGGCAAACCTAGAGGCATGACCCTATAACCAAGAAAAAGGGGATTTTTAAATTATAATACAGCCTGGTCTATGTATGTTTTCAATTCTGAAGAATCGTGGCCCCTGAATGGTTCTCTATATTACTCCACCATTTTGCAGTTAGAATTGATTTGTTAATGATCTGGTAAGTGGGAGGATATTCTATGTGGGGGTCTTCCTGTTACTCCATAATAAGGGTTCTTCCAATAAGGGCACTAAATTAATGGTAAAAAGAAACTAAACTATGAAAAGCCTGTGTCCTTGACAGACTATTCTGCAGGGAAGGGAGGGAGAAGGGGTCAGCTTCTAAGGGAACTGAATACACCCTGACCTCTGTGGTTCCAGTCCTGATGCCCCAGGCAGGGGCTACCACAGGGTCTGCACCAACCACTCCCCCCGAAATCTGTGGAAGGAGGAGGAGATCTAGTGTGGGGGCGGGCACAGCCTGAGTGCCCCCACAACAGGAGGAAGAAAGGGAGTCTGAAGTAGTCTCTCCCTCTAAGACCCGGATTGGGTGGAGAGGCAGGAAGGGGTAGATTTCTGCTGAGACAATTCCCTGCAGTAGGTCTGAGTGTTAAGAGGACAAACAGTTGACTATTATCGGACTTATACTCCGTTTTCCACCTCAGACCTACTAAACTGGATAATTACCAATCCTCTATGCACAGATGATCTACAAAAAATGGTGGAAACGTTCATTAGTATTTTTTTTAACCCACCACCCAACACGGGCTGATGCACAGACATGGGTGATGATTGTGTTCACAGAGGATGAGTGGCACCTTGTTCTGGACAAAGCCCAACACTCGTCACTCGGTATTTGGCTTCTTGAGGGATAAGCAGACAAGCCTGAGTTGGGTAACACGGCCATAGGCCAAGGGGCCTCGAGAAGCTAAAAGAGGCAAAGACGGACCCTCCCCTGGGGCATCAGAGACAGAAACGCCCTGCTGACACCTTGTTTCAAAACACCGATCTCCAGAACTGTGAGAGAATACTTCCTGCTGTTTTAAGCCATCTGGCTTGTGATAATTGGCTGCAGTAGCCCTACAAGACCAAGATGAATTTCTAGAAATGGAAAATGTATTTTTGTCATATTTTTTAAGTTTCCAGAAAAGATTCCAGACCTCCTGCTCCAGAGCATGATGGTCACAGGGATCCCAGGACTCCCTGTCATATCCTGTGTCCCCCAGTGTCTGAGACTCACAGGGGAGGGTCCACTGATGCCCAAGGAGCCAGGAGGGAAGGAAATAAGTAAAGGGGCTGGAAAGGACTAGGTCCCTGGAGAGGACCAGCAGCACCTGTCTGGGGTGGTGGAAAAGCAAGATGCTCTGGGAAGACAAGGTCTCATGTTTACAAAACAGGAAAAAAGATACAGAAACGCCCTACAAACATGTATACATGTATGTACACACATGTCTACATATGATTTCACAGCATTTGAAATGTATTGAAGGCTGAGGTTGAGGTTGAGGACATGGATGCTCCCTGGATGGAGGGGTGGATGCTCCTGTGAGCAGGCAGGAAGCCTAGACATGCCGAAGATGGGAAACCAGTCACAGATGAGATTATCATAGTCCTGCTTTATGTCAGTTATACATGAGAATGAGAGAAATATAGAAAATACTAAACAGAGATGAGGATGGAAAACAATATAAAGAAAGAGGCTAGCAGCTGCTTGTCTCCAGCAACGCCACTGCCAAGGGAACCAAACCAGGTGACACTGTATCTCCTGAGGCTTGAAAAGGAGCTGTAATCCGAATTGTCACGTGAAATTAAAACAATGTGCAGCCACCAAACACTCAGGGAAGAAATAGTAATGCTAGTGATCCCACATCATTTTTTCATGAAAACACTGATGGAAACTGTGATGGAAACTGAACACATCAAGAGTCCACCTGCAGTGCAAACTGGCTTGCAGCCCCTGATCTGCAGCACATCAAGCTGCATGTGCTGATGTCCAGAGCCAGGGCCTTCTGGGTCCTCTGTGAGGGGGGCGGGGAGGTAGCTGGCATGGATTAGGGTTCCATGTGACAAGCCCTCTGATGAACCTGTCACATGCTTTTATTCATTTAATTGACACAAAGTAGGTATAGAGACATTGAACAGAAGGGGAAACTGAGGTTCTATTGAGTAGCTTGCCATGATCATCCAGCTATGAAGGCTCTACTCCTTGTCACTCTGAGTGTCCATCTCATCTCACCCTTCTCTGCCCTTCTGGCACCTCCTCCTCCTTCCTCTGTTCTGGCCATGACCTTCCCAGCTCACTGTCTTCCAGTCCACATGCCTGGCTGCCGGGCAGGCAGGGCTCAGCCACATCGGCTGTGCTCTGACGGGGGCACCATGTCCAGGCTCACAGATTAGAGTGGACGAGGGGCTGCTGGGAGACTCAGATAAACTTCCACTTCCTGCTTTCCAGGGCACAGGCCTGACCCAGGATCACGCGGTTGGAACCCCCATGCCTCCTCTTCTCCATATGCTCTCTCTAATGCATTCAATGGATTCAAAGCATTCAAGTTGTCTCTTATCTTAGGTGGAATTTTAGGGTGAGTTCAAGTAATTAAACTGGGATCAAACTGGGGTACACAGAGCATGACACTCCCTCCCTCCCTCACCCCAGTGCCCCCTCCCTACCCTGGCAGTGCCCAGTAGGAGGCCAGCAGGCTCCAGGGCTCCCCTGCAATGGGCCTCAAGGAGCTTTGTGAGTCCAGGGAGGTTCTCAGGTTTGCTCTGTTTCTTTTTCCAGCCTCAGCTTGTCCCAGGGTTTATTATCAGCAAAGGCAACAAGGCCCCTGATGGCAGGAACCTGGCTGGGGCTCAGGCTGCTGGCCCTTCAGCCCTGGGGGCCTCTCAGCAAATAGTGCCTTGGAAAGAGGGTGGCCTTCCTTGTGGAGGGGGTGGGCTGGGAGGGGCCTCATTCCCCCCACACACTGCACCCTGGAGGAGGCCTTGTGTGAGCAGGACTGCAGCCCTGGCTGGTGGGACTGTCTAGGGCGCTGACCTGGGCAATTCAGTGGTCTCGAAGGTCCCTGCCACTCTGGCCACGTGTCCCTGTCACAGCCCTGAAACCCCTTCAGGCCCCTGTTCTCCTGTCTCAGTTCCAGTCCTGGCCCCTCCTCCATGGGAAGGTTGGCTCCATTCCTGCATCCCTTCTGGGTCAAAAGACATCTACTGGGCTGCCTCAGGGCCCCAGAGACCCTAGGATCCCCCCAGTCATCTCCACTCTGCCCCACCCCCACCCCAGTCCCGGGTGCATTCTCAGGGTCACCCCCTTCCAGGGTTCCTGCAGGGGCCTCCTCTTTCAACTCCTGCCCTTTAAAAGGGGTGATCATCCGTCCATCCCCACCCCTTCCCTGGATGCCCTGAAAGACTATGCATCAGCCTTAGACACAGCATCCATGTTCATTTCCAATCCCTTCTTCCCAGCTTGGAAACTGCTAAGCAGTTTCAGGTAGGACTGCTCAGGTAGGACTTCTCCGAGATCTTTCCGGGCTCCCACCTGGATGGCAGCCCTGGAGCCCAACACTATGTTAATCTATTCTGTGGTTCCTCAATGTCACCCCACCTTGGAGTCATGCTGGGTTGGGGTCTCCCTTCCTCATGAGGAAGCATCACATGTGAAGGCAAAAGTGGGTGGAGGGGATTCATAACAGTCCCTACTCCCATGTCATCCTGTCCCCATGGCCTTACTCTCACCCTGTGGCTCCTCCCTGTTCACCCCTGAAGCTGCCCTCCTCTGGGTGGGGCTGTGTCCCCTCAGACGGCAGCTCCTTCTAGTGATGCTGCGGGGAGGAGAGGCCAGGACACATGTGCCTTCAGGTTGCTGTAAAAGGAGGCCGTGGCCCTGATGATGTCTCCTGTGTCCCAGAGCCCTGAGTTTTGGTCCTGGGATCCCACCTACGGGCCTGGTTGACCTGCTGGGCTGTAGAACAAAGTGCTCAAACCCATGGCTTTTTAATTTTTATCTTGGATTTCCACTGCTCCACTTTCAACCTTAGGGAAGGCACTTGACTCCTGGTTTTCCCATCTGTAGAATAGGGTTAGCACAACAATAAACAGTTCCTTTCTGAAAATCCTCGGGGTCAGATATTCTCCAGAATTTTTCAGTTTTGACAGGTGACATGATAATATTCTCTATAAGACATGACACCCCACTGGGGTCTGAAAGCACTTTGGGATCAAACACGTTACTGTTTCAGCAAATGGACTTTTGAACATTTACACTGAGTGAAATAAGAAAGAAGGAAGAAAGTTTAGTCCCTCAGTCATGTCCTGCTCTTTGTGACCCCATGGACCGTAGCCTACCAGGCTCCTCCATCCATGGGATTTTCCAGGCAAGAGTACTGGAGTGGGTTGCCATTTCCTTCTCCAGAGGATCCTCCCAACCCAGGGATCAAACCCGGGTCTCCCACATTGTAGGCAGACGCTTTACCATCTGAGCCATCAGGGAAGTCCATACAAAACGATAAATGATGTCCTTACTGTTCAGCTCAGAATTGGTTACCAAAAAATTTTTTTTAATTGTTTTTCTATTTTGAAGGTTTGTGATTGTAGAAAAAGACCACAGTATACTGTATTTCTGTCGATATTGATGTGCAGCAAAAAGACATAAAAATGTTGGTGGTTTGAGGCCAGATACAACCCATTTGTGAGATGAGCCAAGTCTCCTTACAAGGCCAAAGGTGATGGGTGGGGACAGTCATTCTGGAGCAGCTGTGCTCTTACCTGAGTGTCTGAGCCAATGGTTCATACTCCACAGATCCTGAGCCTCAGCCCTCATAGGGCCTGACCCTTTTCTGATCATCTCATTTAATCCACCTTCAGATCTGGATCTTTCTCTGATGAGTCCTAAGTGAAGACCATTCCATACTGGTGACTCTAACCTGCCAGACCTTCACAACACCATGTTTACCAGAGGGATACTTCCTGACCTAGTATATATGGAAACCCTGTACTCTCCCTTCAGCCTCGTGCAGATGATCTCCATATATGTGACTCTCTTCCTGGCAGCCAGAATGGACAACGAGAGGGGGGCTGTAAGTAACTGTTGCCTAACCATCTGGTGTGTCTGTTTCTCCCTGACCGCCTTCATCTCTATGTTAGAGTGCTATTACTACGACTAGATACTTCCTTTTTTCTGGTACAAATTACCCATCACCTATGCCTGCTATGTGGCAATTTTCTGCCTTTTGACCTCCATCATCAACCCCATCTTCTACGTCCAGTACCTGCATTATGGTCCTTCCCGAGACCAGGCCATCGCTGCTTCTGCATTCTCCTGCATCACGAGTGTGCTCTATGCCATAGATGTGGCCTGCACATGGAAATACTACAAGTTGAAGAACATCCCCTGCTATGAGCACACATTACCAGGCCTGCTAAAGATTCTGGAGAGCGTTGTGGCCTGTGTCATCTTCTCCTTCATCAGCAACACCTCCCTGTACTGGCCCCAGCCGGCCCTGAAGTGCTGCTTGGCTGTGTACTTCACCTGCTTCGTCCGGGTAGCCGTGGCCATGCTGCTGAAGCTGAGTGGCTGGGAGAACAGACTGCCCCTCCAGCTCACCATTTTCCATCTGGGGCAGACTATGCTCTCATTCCTCCTCTATGTCAGTGCCATGGTCCTCTGGCCACTCTGCCAGTTTGACGAGAAGTTAGGTGGACAACCCCACTGGTACAGTGATTTGAGCTGCGTTGATGAGCTTACCGACTATGGCTGCGTCTGGGACCAGCGACTGGCTGTGGCCATCCTGACAGCCATCAACCTGCTGATGTACGTGGTCGACCTGGTGTACTGGACCCGCCAGTTTTCTGTAGGGACTGAGCACCAGCCGAGTACCCCTTATCCCCTCCACTCACAGGGGGTGTCTTTACAGCGCTCTGTTGAACCCTGATGCCCTCTTCCTGGTTCCCTCTCCCTCCTCACGGCCTTCCCATTCATCCCGCTCTCTTTTTTGTTTCCTTCCCTCCATCTGCTCTGTCTCCTTCCTATTTTCCTTGGTTGCCCATGTCCTATTTTGCTTCTTTCTCATCTTTTTACATTTTCTGCTTTTTGCCCCTTTTCTGGTCATCCTTGGTTTTCTTGTCTCCTGTATCCTGACCACCTCTCCCCATTTTCCTTCTTCTGATCCATCAGGACCTGAGACTCCTTCCTTCTCTGTCCACCACCCCTCCCGCCTCCTACGGTGCTGACTCCACAGCACACAGCCCTTTGTGCAGCTGTTCACACCCTGGGCCTCGGGAGGGGCCTCATTGCCAACGTGTGTCTGTCCCTCTGGGTGCCTTAGTTGCTGTGTGTTTCTGGGGTGGCAGTGACGGTGGGTAGCTAGGCATTGGGCCTCCTTTCTCCCAATAGAAGGGAGTATATAGTGCACCTCCCCTTTAGGTGAAAAAAAAAAACATTCTGGAGGTCACTGATTCCCAATGGGCGAGAGTCCTGAAGCAGAGATTTTGGATCCCTGGGCCCGGCTGATGCTCAGCCTCACCTGAGATTGGCTCCAAAATTCTTCCGAGCTTACTCAACACTGGCTGCCTAGAGGACATCTTGAAGGGATTTCGGATGACTTCCACCCCCAACCAATCTCTGGAGAATCAAAAAAGGAGCTGGTGAACAACCCCAGGGACATGCAGACACCTGTCTGCAGTGTTGGTGAGGGGCAGTGATGGCCTCCTGCCTCAGTGATCACAACTGCAGGTCCTGCCTCTGCAGGGAGAAGAGCATGGCCACTGCAGCCTTATGTGATGCTGCTGCTGCTGCTAAGTCACTTCAGTCGTGTCCAACTCTGTGGGATCCCATAGACGGCAGCCCACCAGGCTCCCCTGTCCCTGGGATTCTCCAGGCAAGAGTACTGGAGTGGGTTGCCATTTCCTTCTCCAATTCATGAAAGTGAAAAGTGAAAGTGAAGTCGCTCAGTCGTGTCCGACTCTTAGCGACCCCATGGACTGCAGCCTACCAGGCTCCTCCGTCCATGGGATTTTGCAGTCAAGAGTACTGGAGTGGAGTGACCTAGCCTGAGATTATTTTTTTTCTTTCTTTTTTTGTCTTCTGGTCAGGAGGCCAAAAATTCTTGGGTGACTTGTTCTTAAAGAGAAAGTCTCTTTTCAGAATTTCTTAGGCAGGTGGTTTGGGGGTGGAGGTGGGGTGGTTGTTGCTGCTTCCATTGCCAAAGGAATTGCATTGTTTGAGTGTGAGGTGACACATGTGTGTGTTTCTGTGTATCTGTTGCTTTCTGCTGCTGCTTCCTGAGTTTCTGGAATCAGGCAAAATAAATATATAATTAAAAATTTTTTCTAGATCTTTTTGTTTCCATCAGCCCCTGCTGTCAATCATCGAGAAAAGCCTTGTACTTTTTCTCACACACATAATGTTATTTTTAATCTCAGTATAAAGATAAAGAGCATCCTCAATTGCTCAGCAGTAAAGAATACATGGGCAATGCAGGAGACAATGCAAGAGATGCCAGTTTGAACCTTGGGTAAGGTAGATCCTCTGGAGAAGGGCATGGCCACCCACTCCAGTACACTTGCCTGGAGAATCCCATGGACAGCAGAGCCAGGTGGGCTACAGTCCATGGGTCACTAAGAGTTGGACATGACTGAAGCTACTTGGCATGCATATAAAGATGAAAGGGAAAAAAGCAAAGAAACAAAAATCCCAAAACAAAATCCACATATTCTAATATCCCAAATTGAATAGAACTCAAAAGAGCCCTAGTCAGTTTTCACCCTCACCCAAATCTATGTTTTTGAGAATCACTCCCACTGACCCTCTACCTCCATCTGGACCAGAGACTGGGGATGTGGCCCAGGCTGTGAGGCAAGAGGTTGGGCCCCACCCCAATGTCAACATCCTGCCCGCTACCTCTTAAAGGGGCCATGACAGCCCCTCAAGGCCTCTCTTTAAAGATGTGTACTGGTATGGATGTTCAGTGCACCTGTGGGTGTACATGTGTGCGTGCTCATGTCAGTCAGTCAGTTCGGTCGCTCAGTCATGTCTGACTCTTTGTGACCCCATGAATCACAGCACACCAGGCCTCCCTGTCCATCACCAACTCCCGGAGTTTACCAAACTCTTTTCCATTGAGTCAGTGATGCCATCTAACCGTCTCATCCTCTGTCGTCCCCTTCATTCCTACCTTCAATCTTTCCCAGCATCAGGGTCTTTTCAAATGAGTCAGCTCTTCACATCAGGTGGTCAAAATATTGGAGTTTCAGCTTCTACATCAGTCCTGCCAATGAACACCCAGGACTGATTTCCTTTAGGATGGACTGGTTGGATCTCCTTACACTTCAAGGGACTCTCAAGAGTCTTCTCCAACACCACAGTTCAAAAGCATCAATTCTTCGGTGCTCAGCTTTCTTTATAGTGCAACTCTCACATCCATACATGACCACTGGAAAAACCATAGCCTTGACTAGACGGACCTTTGTTGACAAGTATTGTCTCTGCTTTTTAATATGAGGTCTAGGTTGGTCATAACTTTCCTTCCAAGGAGCAAGCATCTTTTAATATCATGGCTGCAATCACCATCTGCAGTGATTTTGGAGCTCCAAAATATAAAGTCAGCCACTCTTTCCACTATTTCCCCATCTATTTGCCATGAAGTGATGAGACCGGAAGCCATGGTCTTAGTTTTCTGAATGTTGAGCTTTAAGCCAACTTTTTCACTCTCCTCTTTCACTTTCATCAAGAGGCTCTTTAGTTATTCTTCACTTTCTGCCATAAGGGTAGTGTCATCTGCATATCTGAGGTATTACTATTTCTCCCGGCAATCTTGATTTCAGCTTGCTTCCTCCAGCCCAGCGTTTCTCATGACATACTCTGCATAAAAGTTCACATGCCACCCTGCGATGACACCAACAGCCCTATATAGTAACTGGTGATGAGAAATGCATCACAAGCCTTCTTCTCCTGTTCGCAGCCACAAAGCCTCAACCCCAGCATCCTAACATCACCAGGGCCAGAGGGGCCAGACAAGCAGAGCTGTGGGGGAGGGGAGGGGAGGGGAGGGACCCCACTGCTGCCCCTCACTCCTGTATTGGGGTGAAGTGTGTGATCCTCACCCAGGGGCTGGATGGATGGAAGGGAAGGACTTCCAGGAGGTGGTCCCTGTGGCAGGAAAATCTTAAGCAACAATGAAATAAAATTCCTATTTTAAGACAAAACAAGAAAAATTTAAATTGAACATTTTGGGTCTGTCTGTTTCAGATTCTTCCCTCTCCTCTAGTGTGCATATTTCATCTGCATTGTGCCTTAACCACACCTCTTCAAGGGAAGAAATACCCAATTCACCACAAGGGTGACAGTTTCTAGAGGAAGCCATGTAACTCCTTAGAAGACAGCACTGCTAACTTACTTAGGACCTGATTAATGTCTCTAACTGTATTACTTATGCTCTACTTGTTTTAAAGATTCATGCCTTATTTCTTGTATTAACAGATGTGTGATTAGTCTGTGATGAAAAAATAATGGTGACTAGGCCTCTTGAAATGATTCATATAATATATATAGTTTTATAAGATCCAGGATTGTAATACACTGACTGTTCCCATATGGCTCTGTGGTAACGAATGTGCCTGCTAATGCAGGAGATTTGGGTTTGATTCCTAGGTCTGGAAGATGCCCTAGAGAAGGAAATGGCAAGGCACTCCAGTATTCTTGCCTGGAAAACCCTATGGACCGAGGAGGCTGGCGGGCTACAGTCCATAGGTCTCAAAGAGTCAGAGACGACTTAGCGTCTAAACCACAACAACAGCTACAGATATGGGAATAAGCAACAGGAAGGAACCATTTGCTCAGGACTTGGGCCCAGACCACCTTTTTTCTGGGAGCCTTTTTGTCCTCATTCAGTCCGATGACTTTAAGATTCCACTCATCAATAAATATTCTTGTTCCCCAAGTGTGCATGTGCCAGGCCCTATTCTAGACACTGGATAGAGAGCAGAGAACAGAACCAAGAGTTCCGGCCTCATGGAGCTTGCACTCTAGTACAGGAGACATACACATCAATACATAACATCAAGTCAGTGGGCTATTAATGCCACGATAAAGGAAACACAGGTAAGAAGGGTTATTGGAGTGCCTGTTGGCGGTGGGGGGCAAGGCTGCTCCATGGATGTGACGTTTAAGAAGAAACTGAAAGAAGAGTGTAGGCCGAGTCAGGACAGCTCCCCAGTTCCTGTCTCCGGAGCTGATCTCTACTGGGATCCAGAGTCATATACACCTGCCTCCTGATCTCCCCCTCCGGATGTCTCGGGACACGTTACACTCCGTAGGTCCAGTCCCACCTCTTCAATCCCACACTCCCAACACACGCTGATCCTTCCTCATGTTTCCATCTCAGTCAATGGCACCACCTTCCCAGATGCTCTTCACAATATGCTTCTGAACCCACCCACTCTTCTTCATCTCTAGACCACCTGGTCCAGATCCATCCATCCCCTCACCTGTACTCCTGCCATAAGCTTCTAGATGCTTCCTCTATTTCCATCCTTTCCCTCAAAGACTGGTTTGGAGTAAAGTCAAAGTATGATACTCTGAAGATTTCTGTTTGTTCCCTTAGGATGGAACACAGACTCCACAACATCACCCACCTGCAAAGCCCTGCAAGATCAGACCCCTTTCTACCTCTCCAGCCTCCTCCCTTGCCTCCAGCCACTGACAACTGTTTCTAGTTCTCTTGGTCATCTCAGAGCCTTTCACCTTATATGTCTACACACCACCCCCCAACCCTCAATTGAGACCTGAGTTCAGCCAGGCTCACAGTAGTCCTGTGCTCAGTCTATGCTACTCTACGTCTCAGTTTGCTCATCCAGAAAATGGAGATAACAGCTCCTGCTTTTAGTCATAAAGGCTGTTAACTGTACCCTCCAGAGAACATCTCTGGCATCATAAGCAGAGAACAACTGTACTAGGATACTGGATAGCTTGGAGAACTGCTATAGAGGGACCAGCCTGAGAACAGGCTTAGATCAGAAATGAGGGTGCTGGACAGCCAGCTCACAGCCAAGGGCACTTGGTCCAGGCACTGTGGCCACTGGAAGCACACACTGGATGATACTGCAGGCCCTGCAGAAGGAATTCTGGTCTGTCTTTGATTCTGTGTATACCTGTTCTTGTGTGTCCAGGCCCTGGTTGTGGGACAGGTCCAATACTTATCTGGCCTTTTCTTTCTTGAGGCTTCCCTGATGGCTCAAACAGTAAAGCATCTGCCTGCAATGTGGGAGACCTGGGTTTGATCCCTGGATCAGGAAGATACTCTGGAGAAGGAAATGGCAACCCACTCTAGTATCCTTGCCTGGAAATCCCATGGATGGTGGAGCGTGGCAGGATACAGTCCATGGGGTTGCAGAGAGTTGGCCACGACTGAGCGACTGCACTTTCCTTTCCTTTTCTTTCTTATTGAGGGTCAGGCCAAGTCTCTCCCCAGGTTGCACACATTATGGGATTCTCCTCAAATACGGTGATGAGGTCAGGTCCTCAGTGATTTCCCTCCTTGGAGATATCCATCACAGAAGGTCAAGTGTTGTTAGGAGGATTAAATGGGACAAAACATGACTCAGAGATTCTCAAATATTCCCCCAAAAGGCAGAAGGGATGGAATGCATCCCACTTGGTCCAGGCTACAGTCTGAGCTGTAAGCATTTGTTGTATTCATTTCAGAAACATTTGCCATGGGCCCACAGGGCAGGTATTGACATAAAAGTTAAGAGAGGTGTCACACACAGCACACACTGCAGGCTAACCACTGTTCTGGATGTTTTGTTCCTCCCAGCAGCCCATGAACTATGCACTCAGTGTCCCCGTTATCACAGGGACACAGTGGGTAACTAGACCAAGATCACACAATTAGGAAGTGGCAGAGCTGGGATTTGAACCCAGTCATGTGGGTGCAGGATCTTACACTCGGATTGTCATTAATTTGTCCCTTGTATTCCAGAAAGATAAAACAGCCAACATTTTTTAGCACCAACAGTCCAGCAACTCCTTGGTGGCTCACTAGGTAAAGAATCCACATTCAATGTGGGAGACCTGGGTTCCATCCCTGGGTCGGAAAGATCCCCTGAAGGAGAGCATGACAACCTGCTTCAGTATTCTTGCCTGGAAAATCCCCCTGGACAGAGAAGCCTGTGGGATACATTCCAAGGGGTCGCACGGAGTCAGACATGACTGAGCGACAAAACACACCACCAGTCTGACTAGGTGACTTATTATCTCTATTTTGTTTCATTTTCAGGGATATTATTATGGTCATCCCCATTTAAGAGATGATGAACGTGAGGCTCAGAGAGCACATTATGTTTTTTTCTCAAGGTCACACAGTTACTCTCTGAGAGAGCCTGCGTTGAATACAAATCTGTCTCCCCCACAGCTCAGCGAGAACCTCAGGAAATGCTGAGCCCGTTGCCTCTTCTCTCAGATCCAGGTATAACCTCCTGGCTCCTGTCTGTCCTGCTCTGGCTGCAGTACCTCATTCAGAGGTCCTACAGCAGCACCCCTGTCTCAGCCAGACTACCTATTTCCTGTTGAAAAGGGAAGTAGCCAGCCAGAAAAGTCCGGAGACAGCAGGGAGAAACTTCACAGGGGTTGATTAAAGCCCCCTTGTTTCTCCTCAGCTCCCCTGCCTCCCAACAGGCACTTTTAGACAGGAGCCAACCACACAGACAAGGGCCGCATGATCGGCCGTCTGCACTGGCACCCAGGGCAGATAACCAGGTGCCTGAGACACAGGAGGGAACGGCCCCAACTCTCCCCACTCAGAGGAAGACTGAGGAGGCTGATTCTGTCATTTTTCCAAGAAGCTGCTCCAGGACCGGAGAACGGAAACATCTGTGCCCCGGGCTGTGTTCTGGATGTGGCTCAGGTCATAGTCTGGGGGCGTCAGCTGGAGTCACCCTGTGCAGAGGAGGCTCTGGCCGGCTGAGGAGGGGGCCTCTGGCCGCTGCCCGGGAGGCAAGAAGCCCAGGCCAGACAGGGAGCAAGGGAAGGGCCTGAGGCTTGGGTAATGGGAGGTCTTCTCCATCAACTGTGTGTGTTGAAGGGCTGGGGGAGGCCGTGGTCACCAAGTAAGTGGGTTTCGGGTCCCCAGCTCCCCCTCCCCAGACCTCTGGACCCAAGTTGCCTCCCTTCTCTCTGCCTTTGGAGACAGGCCTGTGTGGGCATCTCTCAGCTCCTCCCCAGCCTGTCTGCTTTGGAGTCAGAGCAGATGTGACTGAATCCAGTCGCAGATCCCAGATCTGCCTCATTCACTCTGGGCTTGTGTTTCATCTTCCCCTGCTTATGGTCAGCCCTCTATATGCTCAGCAGGAAGGAATTTGCTTTTCCTAAAGGAAACACAAGCTCCCTAAATAAAGCAAGAGCATTCTGGCTGCTGAGCTGGACTCTGAAAAAATGGAAAGTCAAGAATGTGCGGGAACAACGAAGTCTGGGAGACCTCAGACTGTGGGGGTGCCTTGAAGTAGTTTGTGTTTTTGACAAGAATCACTGGAGAGTTGGACCCCTGGAAAGTGATTAAGGAAACTAATGTTATGAAAGAGAGGCATGTTCCCCACCAGGCAGAGGTCATGGGGAAGGAGGGTGTGTTTAGTCAGGAAGGATGTGACCAATAAACAGGACCCAGCAGCCAAGAGGAAACAAGCAGAGAGGGTAGAGAAGGTGGACAGAGGGGAGGGAGCCGACTCCCTCTCCACATCTGAGTCTCCAGGACTGGCAAGTCCAGGGGCCCCGGGAAGAGGTGGGCTGGGAGGGACCAGGGTCTCTGGCACCCCTCCCCCATCTAGCAGATGAGGAAACTGACTCAGCAGCAGTGAGTGCCCTCCTCAGGGGGATGGGGCAAGTTTGTGCAGGACTAGGGTGGACGGGGCAGAATCCCAGCCTGGAGGTTGCTGCTGCCACACTTACAACAAGCAGCGTGGGGCCGTGGACAGACAGCCGGCCTGGCAACAGGACACCTGGTCCTGACTCTGACTCTGCCACACACAGGGTGACTCTGGACACGTCCTGCCCCTCCCTGGGGTCCAGCTGCTCCTCCTCTGTGACGAGAAGACTAAGGGAATTTCACTGAGTCATGTATGACACTTTGCGACCCCATGGACTGCAGCCCACCAGGCTCCTCTGTCCGTGGGATTTCCCAGGCAAGAATACTGGAGTGGGTTGACAACCCGCCTCCAGGGGATCTTGCCAACCCAGAGATCAAACCCAGGTCGACGTACATTGCAGGAGGATTCTTTACCATCTGAGCCACCAGGGAATACCCTAAGACTAGAGGGTTGGACTAAATATAGGATCATTACACTTTCTTTTGAGGGCCACAGTGAGGGAACTGGAGCAGCCTTGGAATTGTGACAAATGGCCCTTAACCTCTCAACAGGAGGAATTGACCAGCTGCCCCCATGAACCACGAGGCTTGGACAGCAAGCCCCTCAGGTGAGCCCACCCCGGAAAATTCTTTTACTGAAGCACAGAGACATTTCCATCCTCCTGGGAAGTGAGGTCCCAGGGTTGTGTTCAATTTGATTTAGAAAAATATAAGAATCTGAGGTTCCTGCACTGAGACTTGTGGAGGTCAACGCATACTTGCTTTTGTGGATAAAAAATTAGCCAATAGTCAGACAACCTAAGAAAGAACTGGAATTTTATTGGAACCAACCTGAGAAGTTTAACTGGGAGACAGTCTCTCAAGAAGCTCCAAGAGCTGTTTTGAGGAGATCAGGGTTGGAGGTCAATGTTTATGTCATTTGGGGAAGGCCATGAAACCAGCCCACGCCTTGGAAGAAGGTTGCTTCACTCAGGAAGAACAGATATCACGGTTCATGCTTTTAGTGCTTCCTAAGCATGGACATATGCAGGAAACTGGGTTCATAGAAAAGTCTCCTGAAATATCCAAGTATGTGAGGGCAGGTTCGCCAGTTTTCTCAGAGTACAAAGTGCAATCCTGACGTTTTTCACGACTTCTTTCCACAGTGGATTGCAGGTCAGTGAATTGCAGCAGCCAGTGACTTGATTTTGGAAGACCTCAGTGGTGGGCAACATTCTTTATCACACAATCCATTTGTTTCCATCTTAATTCCAATCAAGGTTTGGGAGGAATTTTCCCAGTTCAGGGGAGGATTCCATTGATGGGCCATTGGGTGTGCAATTCTTCTTCTAGTTCTGGTAACAGTAGCCAAACTCCTCTGGAACAATTGTCTCACTTGTCTGTCAGGCTCTCAGAAATGGTTCCCTCCTGTTGCTTCTTCCCTTATTTCGAGTCATGGATCTTATAAAACTGTATGTAAGGTCACCTAGTCATCACCATGTTTATCAGAGACTCAACGACACATTTGTTAATGCGAGAAACAACTCTCTTGTAAAGTGCTAGACAAGAGTAATATGGCTAGTGACATTAGTAAGGTCATAGGGAGGCAGTGTCATGTAAAGTCACAAGGCTGGGGTTAGAACACAAATGGGTCTTTATATTGGGTCAGGTATTTCTGCCCTTCGGAAGGTCTGGTTAACACGTACTGCAGATGCACACTGCACAGTTCAGGGCAGGGAGGAGGTCAAAACAGGCAGAGACGAATTTTGTTTCAATTTTTCTTGTCTTGACTTAAAATATGAATTTTATTTGATTGCTTCTTAAGATTTGCATGCCACAGGAACCACATCCTAGAGCCCTCCCCATTCACCCCACCCACCTCTGGGTGAAGAACTCATGCTTCATCCCAGTATAGGAGCAAGGGGCAGCAGGGGGGGCTTCCTCTGTCCCACCCCCTCCCCTGCCCACCACAGCTCTGATGACTAACTCCTCCAGTCCTGGTGACTCCAGGATGCTGGGCTCTGTGGTTTGTGGCTTAGAAAGGAGACTAAAGACAATAATGGTGGCTTCCTGTCCGCCAGGTATTATAAAGGCTGCTGGTCCAAATGCACCTGTGAGCACAGACATAGGCACACAAACAAGCAAACACGCACTGGTCGTGCACGCAGGAACACACCTTTAAATACAGTTCTCCAGGGTCTGGTCCTTTAAGAGCTAAGGGGACAGAAAGTCTAGTGTTGGGGACACAACTGCTAGTTATCTTGGGCTGGGCCATGCCCCCAGGGCCCGGGGAAGGTGCGAGTGGGGAGACATTGGGAAGGGCTCCCAGAGATGGGGGCTTTCGTGAGAATAAACATCTGCTCCATCCTTCCCAGCTCTGAGAAAATTTGGGGCAATTAGCGTATGTCAAGTTTGTGGGGTTTTTTTTTTATTTTTGTATTGAGGTTAAAAAAGAGCATTACAGTTGTAGGAGAAAGGGCAAGGCTTCATCTATGATTGATAGCAGGGGTGATGGTATCCAGAAATTCCAGAGAATTGAAAAATGCATGTATATTTACATTTATTTAGATCATATTATGTGTGGGTCCTGGAGAAGCAGGAGGCAGCATCAGAAAACAACTGACACATAGAAACACACATTTGTGCAGCACAAACTCAAGCAACACAGTTTCCTCGACTGTGGCATCAGCAATACCCACCCATCCAACACCACCCATCAACTAACTTTTGAAAAGAAACTTTTCATGCAAAAATATAGTCAACCAGTAATTTTTGCCCTTGAGACAATAAAAATTAAGACAAATATAACACTCAGGCTAACATCGCCTTTAATGCTGGCAATGGCGATGCCCTCGTCTCTGCAGAAGCAGAACGTGCAGTTTTGATCACTGAGGCAGGAGGGCCACATCGCTGCCCCTCACCAATTCTGCAGGCAGGTGTCTTCAAGACTCTGGGGTTTTTCACCAGGTCCTACTTTGATTCCCTGAGCGTAGTTGGGATGGAGAGGCATTCAGCCTTTGCTTCCTTTAAGATGGCCTCTGCTGGCAGTGGGTTTCAGTAAGCTTGGAAAAATTCTGGAGCCAATGTCAGATGGGGCCAACCACCAGTTGGGGCCTAGGGACCAGGGTCTCTGCTTCAAGACTCCTCCCACTGGCAATTACTGACCTGCACAGACTTTTGTTTAACTTAAAGGAGTGGTGGACAGTATAGCCCATCTGCTGGGAAAAAGTGGGCCATATCCCTTGGTACTCACCTCCAACCCCAGCCTCCTTCCAACACACACACACCAACTAAGGCACCCCCAGAGGGACAGACTTGCTTGGCAACGAGGCCCCTCCAGAGGCCCAGGGTGTGAACAGCTGCACAGAGGGCTGTGTGATGTGGAGTCAGCACCTTAGGAGGTGGTGGGCAGAGAAGGAAGGGGTCTCAGGTCCTGATGGATCAGAAGAAGGAAAATGGGGGAGGTGGTCAGGACACAGAAGATGGGAAAGCCAAGGATGACCAGAAAAGGGGCAAAAAGCAGAAAGTGTTGATTAGATGAGGGCAGCAAGAGAAAGAGACAAAACCGAATGTGAGCAAACACACCAAACGGGGCAAAGACAGAGCAGAAGGAGGGAAGGAACGGAAAAGAGAGTGAGATGCATGGGGAAGGATGTGAGGAGGGAGAGGGGAGCCAGGAAGAGGGCATCAGAGGATGTCAGAGCTCTATAAAGAACACCTCTCATTTAGAAAGTGCAGTCTTAGTCCCTACAATAGCCTCACAGGCCAGGCACTCAGTGTCAGCCACATCAAGCAGCAGCTGGATAGGACGGCCACAGCCAGCCGCTGGTCCCAGCCGCACACCGAGCAGGTGCATCTGTTCCTGCAGCTCACATCAATGGATCGCTGGGGCTGCCCATCCAGCTTCTTGTTGAACTGGTGGAGCTGACAGAGGACCAGAGCACTAGGGCAGAGGAGCACAGAGAGCACCGTCCGCTTAGACAGGATACAGGTAGGGTAAAGAGTTTTTGTCTTTGACTCGACCAAACCGCTTCACTATGAAGTTCACAGCTCCTTCCAGGAAGAAGCACATGAAGTACACAACCTCGAACGTAGGGCTGGCTGATGCTGATACTGCTGGGGGCTGCTGATGAAGGCGATGATGATCCAATCAGCATAGTTCTCTGGCCTCCTGAGCAGGCCTGGGAAGGCTGGCTTGAACCAGACCATGCCTCCAGGCTGGATATGATGCAGAACGCTTCAGTGGCATAGAGTACAGCAGCCACGAAGGAGAGTGCAGTGGCCCTGATACCCTGTTCTGGGCGGAGCCTGGAGGCAAGAACTTGATGTAGGTGGTGCCAAAGATGATGGTCGTTGAGAGGCAGGAGATGGAGAAGTAAAAGGCATGGGCGCAGAGAAAGCCGTCCCAGGAGAAGGGGAGGCGGGACCGAGGCCACAAAACTCCGCTATGAAGATGCTGAGGGTCACGGTGAAGCAGACGCACCAGATGAACGTCCCCTTTCAGAGTGTCCTCACTGGCCCCCAGTGAGAAGGGCACTCAGGTGGAGACCAGCTGCCCCAAGTGGAGGAAGAAGCCCATGATGGGCTTGGTGCCCAGGCCTGAGGACGGGCACATGGTGATCATGGTGGTCAGGCGGGTCAGCGGCACCCGTTTGTAACCTTGCTTGTTTCTCAACCAAAGGCTTATGAATAGTTAAACAGAGTTTGATGTTTTCTGGTTTCAGTTTTGCTTGGCCAGTTACGCTCTGTTTCTGCCTCAATTCTTTTTTTCTCTAGAAAATATACAACCACTGACACCTAGAACTGATGTGCTGATCTGAACAAAGTAAGGACCACACTCACCTTCTCAATCCAGCAAGGTGGCCCAGGGGTTAATGTAGTGTCCCCAAAATAGAAGCATAGCGCACCCCGGCATGCAGCCTGCAGCCGTTTCCTGCTTCACTCCTTCTATAAATCCCGGCTGAGCCTTGCTGTGCTGGGAGTTGATTCTTCTGGGCAGTAAAACACCTTCTTGCCGGCTTCCTTAAGATAAAGCTACTTTGCTTAAACCCAAGACTTAGCTCTCTGTTGGCTTCTTCAGCAACAAGCAGCTGGGCCTGACTTGGGGGACAATGTTAAGCGCCCAGGCAGGAGTCAGGTCCCCAAGTCTCCAGCCCCTCCCTTTCTTCCTAGAGCAAGGGGCAGAGTGCCACTGGAAAGATAGAGTGGAGTGCCAGCTACTCCTAGCGAAGATCTATAGGTCTGTTCCAGCAGCTGCCAAACTTGCTAGTTTCAGGAACTAGCCCTGACCCTCCCCACGCCTTGCTCACAGGGGGCTTTCTCTTTCTGTTAAGAGAAGGAAACTGGCCTCTGAAGGAGCACCGAGCTCTTGACTGAGTGAGTAGAGGGGTGTGGGTCCCAGGAGCCCCCCTTCCTACCTGTTTGGGTGTATTCTTTGCTCTCTGAAACTCTGGGGCCATTTGGACCCTGCAGAAGTGGGAAATGACTTGTTTGTGACTCTGTACCACTCTCTTCCCAAGGAAGAATTGCTTGTTTGTTTTAAATCTGTTCTGGATGAGCCCGTGAAGGTGGGGGGAGGAGACCTACATCCATCCCTTCTACAAGTCCACTGGCACGCATCTTGGCAGATGGGCAAAACTGGAGGTACCACCCTGTAATCAAGAAAAAAATGGTTTTCCACTTTCAATACAACCTTGCCCATGTATGTTTTCAATTGGGAAGAGTGTTGGTCCCTGTATGGATCTCAAAATTATTCCAGTATTTTGCAGTTAGAGCTCTATTTTCAACATCCGGAAGTGGGAGGGAACCCCATGCGCAGGTCTTCCTGTTACTCCCTAATTAGGATTCTTCCAACAAGGGCACCAAATTAAAGGCAAAAAGGAAAGTAAACTGTGAAAAGCCTGCCATGTTCACAGAGGAGTCTGCAGGCAAGGGAGGGAGAAGAGGGGTCAGCTTCTTAGGGAACTGAATCCAGCCCCGACCTCTTTGGTTCCTGTGATGCCCCAGGCAGGGGCTGCCCTGGTCTGCGCCATCCCCCTCCCCTTCCCCCCAACTCCAGTCTCCGGAAGAGGAGGAGTTCTAGTGTGTTGGCTGAAGAAGAAAGCTTGAAGAAGAAAGGGGTTCTGAAGTAGTCTCTCTCTTTAAGACCTGACAGGTCACTCAGTTTGGCCAGGGTGCGTCCCTTATGGTGTGGGGCAGGGAGGCGGGGGCGCACAGGGAGGTGGATTTCCAAGAAGACAATTCCCTGCAGGAGGTTTCAGTGCAGGAGAAAAGTCTGTGACTGTTAGTGGACATACGAACTTCTTCTCCACGTAGACCTGCTAAACTGGGAAAAATCATCCTCCAAGTTGATCCACAAAAAATGGTGGAAACGTTCATTGGTATTTTTTCTAACCGTCTGCCCAACATGGGCTGATGCACAGATGTGGGTGATGATTGTGTTCACAGCAGAGGAGCGGCACCTTGTCCCAGACAAAGCCCGACACTCGTCTCTCAGTGTTTGGCTTCTTGAGGACTGAGTAGACAAGCCTGAGTTCAGGAACACAGCCACGGGCCAAGGCGCCTCCAGAAGCCAAAAGAGACAAGGAGGGACCCTCCCCTGGGGCATCAGAGACAGAGCAGCCCTGCTGACACCTTGTTTCAAAACGCTGACCTCCAGAACTGTGAGAGAATCCGTTTCTGTTGTTTTAAGCCATCAGGCTTGTGGTAATTGGCTGCAGTAGCCCTAGTAGAACAAAATGAATTTCCAGAAATGAAAAATATATTATTTGTCATATTTTTTTAAAGTTCCAGAAAAGCTTGCCAACCTCCTGCTCTAGAGTATGGTGGTCACAGGGATCCCAGGACCCCTTGTCATATTCTGTGTCCCCCAGTGTCTGAGACTCACAGGGGAGGGTCCACTGATCTAGAGAAGGGGGGTCACTCCAAACGCCCACAGGAGCCAGGAGGGAAGCAAATAAGTAAAGGGGATGGAGAGGACTAGGGCCCCTGGAGAAGACCAGCTGCACCTGCCGGGGGTGGTGGAAAAGCAAGATGCCGTGTGCATGGCACGGTCTTATGTTTACAAAACAGAAAACAAAGAAGATACTCCCTACAGGCATGTGTGCATGTTGCAAACACGTGTGTAAATACAGTTTCAGAGCTTGTGACATGTGTTGAAGGCTGTACGAGATGTTGAGAACACCAATGCTCCCTGGATAAAGGGGTGGACCCTCGTGTGAGCAGGCAGGAAGCCTGGCCATACCAAAGAGGGGGAAATAGGCACACGTGAGATGATCATAGCCCTGTTTATGTCGATTATACAGGAGAATAAGAGAAATATAGAAAACTACAAAAAGGTATAAATGGAAAAGAGTAAAGAGGCCATAGCCGATCTCACCCCCAGCTACTCCCCCAACCCCAAAGGAACACAGCCCAGTGATACCAGATCTCCTGAGGTTTCTTAAAGGAGCAGGAAATCTGGATTTTCTTGTGAAAATAAAACACTGCAGCTTCCAAACCCTTAGGGAAGAAACAACACTGATTCTACACCATGTCTTCCAGAAAATATCATGAAGAAAAACAAAACAAATCCTCGGGGCTACCTCCAGTACAAACTGGTTTGTGCCCCTAATCTGGAGCAAACCAAGCTTGCATGAGGGGGCGAGGGCCTTCTGGGTCCCTTTTAGGGGGAGGCGGAGAACCGTGAGACCATGAATTGTCTCATGTACAATCGGCTCAAATTCTGCTACAAAAATGAAATTTTAAAAAATTGTTTTCAATTTTGAGAGACTTGAAGATTTGAGATTGTACATAAGGATGATTCTACCTTACAACCCCAAAAGATAATGGTATGCAGCACAAGAGGCCCCAAATATTCATGATTTGGGGCCAGACCAAACATGGCTGTGAGATTTTGGAATGAGGTAGTCTCCTGACAAGGGCGAGGAGAACCATTGTGGAGCGGCTGTGTTGTTACCCAAGTGTCTGACCATTGGGTCCAACTCCACAGATCCTGAGCCTCAGCCGTCACAGGGCCCTGAGCCTGTTCCAGGAGGCTGACTCGATCCACCACCAGCCAGACCAGCACAGCCCACGTGCACTGGGGTGACACTTGAGACAGGGGCTTCTTGGAGGTCACGTGCTGCTGTCTCTGCCTCTGCCCGCCACAGCTCTTCTCCACCTGTGTGGCCTTCTCTCTGGTGGCCGACATGGGCATCTGGAGAGGGGCCACAGGTAACTGGTTCATGTCCTTCTGGTGCACCTGCTTCATTGTGACCCTCATCATCCCCATAGTCGACTTATGTGAGCTCTCGTCCTGCTTTCCTTTCTTCTGGTGCAACACCACCCTCCTCTGTCTCTCGGCCTGCATCATCTACTCTGTCACCTTTGTCCAGTTCCTGCCTGATGGTCCTTACCAGGACCGGGCCATCACTGCCACTACGTTCCCCTGTGTCGCACCTCTGCTACATGCCATGTAAGTAGTCTGCATGCGGATCACCTATGGGTTCAAAGAGACCTCCTGCTGTGTGCTCACCATGCCAGGCCTGCTGAAGGTGCTGGAGACCTTTATGTCTGGTTTCATCTTCACCAGCATCATCAACACCTCCCTGTACCTGCACCAGCCGGCCCTGGAGTGGTGTGTGGCCGTGTAGTCCATCTGCTTCATCCCAGCAGCCCTGGCCATCCTGCTGAACCTGGGCAAATGGCAATGCAGGCTGCCCAGCCTGTATCCCATTTTTCAGCTTGTGCTCAGTCTGCTCTCCGTCCTCCTCTATGTCAGCGCTCTGGTCCTCTGGCCGCTCTACCAGTTCAATGAGCAGTTTGGCAGACAGCCCCACCGGTCCAGTGATATGGGCCGCATCAATGGGCTCAACCATGACATGTGCTTCTGGGACCAGCGACTGGCTGTGGCCCTCCCGACAGCCATCAACCTGCTGGTTTACGCGTCTGACCTGGTGTACTGGGCTCGCCAGGTTTCTGTAGGGACTGAGGACCAGCCCAGGGTTCCTGACCCCCCTGCTCTCAGGAGGTATCCTCACCGAGCTCTGTCGGCCCCTGATGTCCTCTTCCTGGCTCTCCTCTCTCCTTGCTCGTGTACTTCTCCACTCATCTCACTCTCTTTTCTGTTTCCTTCCCTTCTGCTCTGTCTCCTTTCTGTCTTGTGTGGTTGCCCACATTTGTTTTGCTTCTTTCTCTTGCTTCTCTCATTTTTTCTACCTTTTTCTACCTTTTGCCCCTTTCCTGGTCATCCTTGCTTTTCTCATCTCCTATGTCCTGACCACCCCTCCCCATTTACCTTCTCCTGATCAGAGCAGCCTAGCATAAATCAAGCTCCCACTCAAGATCAAATTCAAAAGTAAAATAGAAAAGATTGAAAATAACCCAGGTGTTCATCTTTAGGATGAGGATTAATAAATAATGATGTAGTGCAAGAAGGAATACTCTGCAACAGTGATAAGTAAATATCTCCAGGATACATGAAATAAAAATAGTTAAGATATAAATCAACATGGAGCATACTATATTTTATATTAAAAAAATTAGGGGAAATAATATTAAATACACCTGTATGTGCTTGACTTGCATCAAGAAGCACAGGAACGACTCCCCTGAGTGCTTTGGAATAGCTACGTGGGCCGGGTGGGTGAGGGGAACTGAGGAGAGAGTGGATGGGGCCACAGATAGAAGTGAAGTTTCTCAGAACATGGATTTTTCAGAATATTTTTATTTTGAACCAGGTAAAGATTCCCTTTTTAAAACAATAAAATTTATGTTTGAAAAATATACCAACTGGAGAAGAAGGGTCAGGGGAGGGATAGTTGGCAGATGGTCTCCATGCTCCCTGCAGCCTTCACGGAAAGGCTGCAGGAGAAGCTGAGAGATGCCCGCACAGGCCTGTCTCCAAAGCAGACAGAAGGGAGGCACCTTGGGTCCAGGGGTCTGAGGAGGGGGAGCTGTGGTCCCCAATCCCCCCTGCTGAGTGGCCAGGGCCTTCCCAAGCCCTTTAGCACACACAGTTGATGGAGAAGACCTCCCGGTGCCCAAGCCTCAGGCCCTTCCCTTGCTTTCTGCCTGGCCTGAGCTCCCTGTCTCCTGGGGCAGTGGCCAGAGGCTCCTTCTTCGAAGGCCAGCCAGAGCCTTCCCTAGGCGGGGTGACTCGAGCTGTCATCCTCCAGACTGTGTCCTGAGCCGCACCCAGAACACAGCCCGGGGCACAGATGTTTCCATTCTTTGGCTAGCTTGGAAAAATCACAGAATCAACCTTCCTAGTCCACCTTTGAGAAGAGACTAGGGACTCTGCTCTCCGGAGGCTCCAGGCACCTACCTGGGAGCCAGACATCGACTGCCAATCCGTGTGGCCCTTGTCTGTGTCACTGTCCTGTGGAAAAGTCTCTAGGAAGACTGATGTGCTGAGGAGATTCAGGCCAGGCTCCAATCAGTCCCTCCCTAGGGTCTAGACCCTCTCTGTCATGTTCTGGCTGGCTTGCCAACAGGAAGTGGTCTGGCTGGGATGGGAACTCGGCCACAGGAACCTCTGGGTGGGGCACTAGAGCCAGAACAGGACACACGGGAGCCAGGAGATGAATCCTGGACACAGGGAAGAAGGAAGGGGGTCAGCATTTACTGAGGTTCTGTTACCTGCTGGGGCTTTCTTGGTGGCTCAGATGGTAAAGAATCTGCCTGCAATGCAGGAGACTCATGTTTTATCCCTGGGTTGGGAAGATCTTCCGGAGAAGGAAATGGCTACCCACTCTAGTATTCTTGCCTGGATAATTCCACGGACAGAGGGAGCCTGTGAGGGCTACAGTTTGTGGGGTCCCTGCGTCAAACACGACTGAGCGATTAATACTTTTCTTTTTCTGATCATTGCAGGAAGAAAGACCTGTATTCAAATCTGGGCTCTGACAGGAAGTGACTGTGTAAACTTGAGCAAAAAACATAACACACTCTCTGAGCCTCAGAATCATCATCTGTACAATGGGGATGACAATAATAACATCCCTGAAGATGAATGAAATGGAGGTGATGTCACCAGGTCAGTCTGTTGGTGCTGAAAAACATATTGGCCACTCTGTCCCTTTGGGTCTAAGGTACAAATCAAACCCAAGGAGATTTTAAGGTCCTAAACCCACATGAATGTGTTCAAATCCCAGCTCTGACACCTAAACCTCTGTAAACACGATCGGTTGATCTCTGTGCCTGTGAAAATGGGGACTGAGAACATAGTTCAGGGGCTGCTGGGAGGAACAAATGAATCCACAGCAGAGCTCGACCTGCAGTGAGCACGACACATACGACCTCTTGTAACTGTTGTGTCCACAGCAGCCCCGCTGTAGCCCAAGTCCTCAGGGCCCCTTTCTCAGCTGACAGAACCTGTGACCTGTCACCTGAGGTCTCTTCTGGAGCCAGGCTGGGCTGGTGAGGTTTGCCCAGTTGGTCTTTTCTGGGACTGCTTCTGACCAGGAATGGAGAAGCAGTAGGGGTGGGGGAGCTTAGTTCAAGCCCATCTCCTCACCCCCCACTCCAACCAGCATCTGTTTCCATAAATCCCTCAAGTGCTTGGCCCATCAGCCCAAACCACTGCCCCCAGTAACACTCCCATTGCTAGTATGGGACCACTCCTTAGGGAAAACCCTTAGAAGAAAGCCTGGTGTTCTTTCTGCTACTTCAGGCAAGAAATGCTTCTTGAATAGTCTGTTCCTGGACCTTGTCAGAGGCTGGCAGGACCCCAGAACCCTCCATCATTTTTCGGACCCTCTGCTCCTCTCTCACAGGTTTTGGCTGCCCCGTGTATACTCCCCCTGATCACATGTACTCTGATCCAGCTTTGTTCATGTGTCAACCACAATGTGCTTAAATATAGGCACATAAAGACCTCGTCTTCTAGTATCTTCAAGCAAATAGGATGGCTCAGCCACCAGCCCATTAGTAGGAAGTTGTTACTTTTGTATTGAAACAAGTCTGATATGTTATGAGTATATTATTATGGGGTATTATAAAAAGGAATGCAATATCCCACGTTTACTTTCATGGAAAACATGAGGCTTCAAAGATAAACTCTAGAATATAGATCCACAAAGCAGAGGTATCTTGTCCTTTATTCACTGAAGTTTTCCCAGTGCTGAGGCAGAAGGCCTTGTATGTTGCAGGAGTTTATTGAATAAGTATTAACACAAGCTTACAACCTCAGGCTGCTTCCTGCCTGGACCTCCTGACCAGAGTACATTCCATCCCTTCTGCTTTTAGGGGAAGTGTTTGAGAATCAGTGATTCCTTTGTTCTCTTTTAATTCTCCCAACTTTCCCATGGCCTTGTATGATGAACATCTCCAGGGAGAAGAACAATTGAGAACCTGAACTTCCCCCCACCTCATATTTGAGGATGTCCCCATCGTGTGAATCTTGAGGAGAAACTGGGCCTCACCCTCAATAAGAAACTCAAAAGGTCAGGTAAATATTTGACCTGCCGCCATGTGAAGTCTGGACACACACCTAAGGAGCAGGTGATACACAGACACCAGGTCAGATCGGAATTCCTTCTGCTGGGGCCTGAGTAGCATCCAGAGTCTGCTGCCAGGGGCCATGGTGGCTGGACCAGCTGCCCTTGCCTGTGCCCCAGCTGCCCAGCACCCCTCCTTCCTGGTCTAAGCCTGCTCTCAGGCCCGTCTCTCCCTAATAATTCTCTAGCAGCCTTCTAAGACAGTCATTCTCTGCCTAAGTTGGTAGAGGTGTTTTCTGCAGGATGTAATCAAGAATCTTCTCCTTTAAAAACTGGTGCTATCTGTAAAGCAATTATCCTTTAATAAAAAATAAATAAATTTTTAAAAACTGGTGCTATTATCTCCATTTTCTGGATGAGGAAACTGAGGCTCAGAGTGACGTTGACTGGACAGGACTACTATGTTCCAGTCTGAGTTCTGGTCTCCGTTCAGGGTTGGGGTGTGTAGACATGTAGCAGGAAAGGCCCTGAGATGACCAAGGGGAACTGGAAGTACTTCTCAGTGACTGGAGGGAGGGAGGCGATGAAGCTGGAGAGGTAGAAAGGGGTGCGAACCTACAGGGCTTTGGAGGTGATATTGTGCAGTTTGAGGGAGCAAAGAAAAGTGGTCAAATGTAACTTAGTTTGAGTTCAGCCCAAGCTGACTTTGAGGCAAAGAATGGAAATAGAGGAAGCAGTGAGAAGCTTATGGGGGGAGCACAGGTGAGAAGGCTGGATGGATCTGGACCAAGATCAAGTGGATGCTCTAGAGAGGAGGAAGAGTGTGTGTGTGTGTGTGTGTGTTTGTGTGTGTGTGTGTGTGGTGTGGATTCACAGTATTTTGTGAAGCGCATCTGTGAAGGTGGTGCCGTCATCTTAAGATGGGAAAGACAAGGAAGGATCTGTGTGTGTTGGCGCTAGGGGGGATCAGGAGATGGGACCAGAAATGGTGAGTGTGAGGCATCATGAGACATCCAGAGGGAGAGATCTGGAGGCAGTTGCATATGACTCAGGGTCTCTGTAGAGATCAGCTCTGGAGGCCAGAACTGGGGAGTTATCATCATACAGCCAATTCACTTCACTCAGCTCCAATGAATCAGAATCTCTTGGTGAGGGGTGGGTCACATCCATAGATGGCCTGACCTCCAACCACCTAAAATAGCAGCCTTGCCCATCCCTGCATTCCAATAACACTCTTTTTCACCTGTTTTCCCTTTATCATAGTATTTATCATCCACTGAGCTGATATTCCATTCTAAAAGAGATCAACCCTGGGATTTCTTTGGAAGAAATGATGCTAAAGCTGAAACTCAAGTACTTTGGCCACCTAATGTGAAGAGTTGACTCATTGGAAAAGACTCTGATGCTGGGAGGGATTGGGGGCAGGAGGAGAAGGGGCTGACAGAGGATGAGATGGCTGGATGGCATCACTGACTCGATGGACGTGAGTCTGAGTGAACTCCGGGAGTTGGTGATGGACAGGAAGGCCTGGCGTGCTATGATTCATGGAGTCACAAAGAGTCGGACACGACTGACCGACTGAACTGAACTGAACTGAACTGACATGATATTACACTTTGGTTCCCAGATTTTCCATCTTGTGTCCTAGAGGATAAGCTCCATGAGGGGGGAACTACTAGTTATCTTCTCTGCTATCTGTCCATTGTCTAGAAAACTGCCGGGCACACACTTGGTGCACAGGCATATTTGTCAACTGAGTGGAATCATAAAGCCATCGGACTGGATGAAGATGAGAAGGAGTGAAGGTAGGTAGCTAGGCATCAGGTCTCCTTTCTCCCAATAGAAGGGAGTGTATAGTGCACCTCCCCTTTAAGTAACAAAAACAAAAATTCTGAAGGTCACTGATTCCCAATGGGCAAGAGTCCTGAAGCAGAGAATTTGGATCCCGGGGCCCCACCTGATGCTCAGCCTCACAGTGGCTGCCTAGAGGGCATGTTAAAGGAATTTGGGATAAGTTCCACCCCCAACCAATCTCTGGAGAATGAAAACAGGAGCTGGTGAAGAACCCCAGGGACTTGAGGACACAACTACGAACGTAGGGCTGGCTGATGCTGATACTGGTGGGAGCTGCTGATGAAGGCGATGATGAGCCACTCAGCATAACTCTCTGGCCTCTTGAGCAGGCCTGGGAAGGCTGGCTTGAACCAGACCATGCCTCCAGGCTGGATATGATCCAGAACGCTTCAATGGCGTAGAGTACAGCAGCCACTAAGGCAAATGCAGTGGCACTGATGACCCAGTTTCGGGTGGAGCCTGGAGGCAAGAACTTGATGTAGGTGGCACCGAAGATGATGGTCATTGAGAGGCAGGAGATGGAGAAGTAAAAGGCGTGGTTGCAGAGAAAGCTGTCCCAGGAGAAGGGAGCCCACAAACTCTCCTATGAAGATGGTGAGGGTCTCGGTAAACCAGAGGCACCATGAACATGCACCAGTTAATTACGCCCCCCTCAGTGGCCCCCAGCGAGAAGATCACACTGGTGGAGAGCAGATGCCCCAAGTGGAGGAAGAAGCCTATGATGGGCTTGGGGCCCAGGCCTGAGGACGGGCACATGGTGATCATGGTGGTCAGGCAGGTCACCGGCACCCATTTGTAGCCTTGCTTGTTTTTCAACCAAGGGCTTATGAATACTTAAACAGAGTTTGATGTTTTCTGGTTTCAGTTTTGCTTTGCCAGTTAAGCTCTGTTTCTGCCTCAATTCTTTTTTCTCTAGAAAATATAGAACCACTGACCCCTCGAACTGATGTGCTGATCTGAACAAGTAACACCACATATTCTCAGCCCAGAAAGGCTCCTGGTGGTTACTGTAAAGTCCCCTAAAATAGAAGCACAGCGCACCCCTGGCATGCAGCCTGCAGCCATTTCCTGCTCCCCTCCTCCTACAAATCCCGGCTGAGCCTTGCCGTGCTGGGAGTTGATTCTTCTGGGCAGTAAAACACCTTCTTGCCGGCTTCCTTAAGATAAAGCTACTTTTCTTCTTTTTTTTTTTAATTTTATTTTATTTTTAAACTTTACAATATTGTATTAGTTTTGCCAAATATCAAAATGAATCCGCCACAGGTATACCCGCGTTCCCCATCCTGAACCCTCCACCCTCCTCCCTCCCCTCCCCTCCCTCTGGGTCGTCCCAGTGCACCAGCCCTTAACAGACCCATCACAAGCACGGAAATTGAAACTGTAATCAAAAATCTTCCAGCAAACAAAAGCCCAGGTCCAGACGGCTTCACAGCTGAATTCTACCAAAAATTTAGAGAAGAGCTAACACCTATCCTGCTCAAACTCTTCCAGAAAATTGTAGAGGAAGGTAAACTTCCAAACTCATTCTATGAGGCCACCATCACCCTAATACCAAAACCTGACAAAGATCCCACAAAAAAAGAAAACTAAAGGCCAATATCACTGATGAACAAAGCTACTTTTCTTAAGCCCGAGACTTAGCTCTCTATTGGCTTGTTCAGCAACAAGCAGCTGGGCCTGACTTGGGAGACAATGTTCAGCGTCCAGGCAGGAGTCAGGTCCCCAAGTCTCCAGCCCCTCCCTTTCTTCCTAGAGCAAGGGGCAGAGTGCCACTGGGAAGATAGGGTGGAGTGCCAGCTATTCCCAGGAAGATCTATAGGTCTTTTCCAGCAGCTGCCGAACTTGCTAGTTTCAGGAAGTAGCCCTGACCCTCCCCAGGCCTTCATCACAGGGAGCTTTCACTTTCTGTTAAGAGAAGGAAACTGGCCTCTGAAGGAGGACGGAGCTCTTGACTGAGTGAGTAGAGGGGTGTGGGTCCCAGGAGCCCCCCTTCCCACCTGTTTGTGTGTATTCTTTGCTGTTTGGAACTTTGGGGCCAGTTGGACCCTGCAGAAGTGGGAAATGGCTTGTTTGTGACTCTGTACCACTTTCTTCCCAAGGAAGAATTGCTTGTTTGTTTTAAATCTGTTCTGGATGAGCCAGTGAAGTGGGGGGAAGGGACCTACATCCATCCCTTTTACAAGTCCACTGGCACGCATCTTGGCAGATGGGCAAAACTGGAGATATGACCCTGTAATCAAGAAAAAAATGGGTTTTCTACTTTCAATACAAGCTGGTCCATGTATGTTTTCAGTTGTAAAGAACATTGGTTCCTGCATGGATCTCTAAATAATTCCAATATTTTGCAGTTAGAGCTCTTATTTCAAGACCTGGAAGTAGGAGGGAACTCCATACCCACGTCTTCCTGTCACACCTAATTAGTATTCTTCCAAGAAGGACAATTAATTAAAGGCAAAAAGGAAACTAAACTGTGAAAAGCCTGCCCCCTTATAGAGGTGTCTGCAGGCAAGGGAGGGAGAAGAGGGGGTCAGCTTTCTAGGGAACTGAATCCAGCCCCAGCTCTGTGGTTCCAGTCCTGATGCCTGAGGCCAGGGCATCTGCGCCCACCTCCCCCTAACTCCAGTCCCTGGAAGGAGGAGGGGTTCTAGTGTGTTGGCGGGACACAGCCTTAGCGTCACCACAGTGTGAGGAAGAAAGGAGGTCTGACGCAGTCTCTCCTTTTAAGACGGGTCAGATCACTTGATTTGGCCAGAGTGTGTCCCCTGGGGTGGGGGTGGGGGCATGCCAGGGGTGGATTTCCACTGAGACAATTCCCTGCAGGAGCTTTCAGTGCAGGAGAAGAGTCAGTGGCTGACTCTTCATACAATCTTTTTCTCACCTCAGACCTACTAAACTGGAAAAAACCAAATCCTCCAAGTTGATACAAAAAAAAGGTGGAAAGTTCATGAGTATTTTTTTCAAACCACCGTCCAACATGGGCTGATGCACAGACGTGGGTGATGATTGTGTTCACAGTGGGGGAGCCGCACCTCGTCCCAGGCAAAGCCCAGCACTCATCTCTCGGTGTTTGGCTTCTTGAAAGATGACCGGACAAGCCAGAGTTCAGTAACATGCGACGAGCTTAAGGGCCTCCAGAAGCTAAAAGAGGCAAAGAGGGACCCTCCCCTGGGGCATCAGGGACAGAGCAGCCCTGCTGACACCTTGTTTCAAAACGCTGACCTCCAGAACTCTGAGAGAACAGGTTTCTGCTGTTTTAAGCTGCCAGGCTTGTGATAATTTGTTGCAGATCTAGGAAACCAGATTTAATTTCCAGAAATGAAAAATATATTGTCATATATTTTTTAAAATTTCTCAGAAAAACTTGCTGACCTCCTGCCCTAGAGCATGGTGGTCACTTGGATCCCAGGATCCCTTGTCCCATCCTATGTCCCTGTGTCTGAGACTCACAGGGGAGGGTCCACTGATGCCCAAGGAGCCAGGAGGGAAGGAAATAAGGGGATGGAGAGCACTAGGACCCCTGGAGAGGACCAGCTGCACCTGTCTGGGGTGGTGCAAAAGCAAGATGCTCTGGGAAGACGTGGTCTCATGTTGACAAAACAGGAAAAAAGATACAGATATTCCCTACAAACACGTATGCATGTATGTACAAACATGTATGCTTGTGTGTACACACATGTCTACACGTGATTTTACAGCATTTGAAATGTATTGAAGGCTGAGGTTGAGGTTGAGGACATGGATGCTCCCTCGATGGAGGGGTGGACGCTGCTGTGAGCAGACAGGAAGCTTGGCCATGCCGAAGACGGGAAACCAGTCACAGGAGAGATGATCATAGTCCTGCTTTATGTCAGTTATACATGAGAATGAGAGAACTATAGAAAATACTAAACAGAGATGAGGATGGAAAACAATATAAAGAATAGAGGCTAGCAGCTGCTTGTCTCCAGCAACATCACTGCCAAGGGAACAAAACCAGGTGACACTGTATCTCCTGAGGCTTGAAAAGGAGCTGTAATCCGAATTGTCACGTGAAATTAAAACAATGTGCAGCCACCACTCAGGGAAGAAATAGTAATGCTAGTGATCCCACATCATTTTTTCATGAAAACACTGTGGTGGAAACTGAACACATCAAGAGTCCACCTGCAGTGCAAGCTGGTTTGCAGCCCCTGATCTGCAGCACATCAAGCTGCATGTGCTGATGTCCAGAGCCAGGGCCTTCTGGGTCCTCTGTGAGGGGGGCGGGGAGGTAGCTGGCACAGATTGAGGGTTCCATGTGACAGGCCTTCTGATGAACCCGTCACATGCTTTTATTCATTTAATTGACACAAAGTAGGTATAGAGACATTGAACAGAAGGGGAAACTGAGGTTCTATTGAGTAGCTTGCCATGATCATCCAGCTATGAAGGCTCTACTCCTTGTCACTCTGAGTGTCCATCTCATCTCACCCTTCTCTGCCCTTCTGGCACCTCCTCGTTCCTTCCTCTGTTCTGGCCATGACCTTCCCAGCTCACTGTCTTCCAGTCCACATGCCTGGCTGCCGGGCAGGCAGGGCTCAGCCACATCGGCTGTGCTCTGACAGGGGCACCACGCCCAGGCTCACAGATTAGAGTGGAGGAGGGGCTGCTGGGAGACTCAGACAAACTTCCACTTCCTGCTTTCCAGGTCAGGGAACAGAGAGGGCACAGGCCTGACCCAGGGTCACGTGGTTGGAACCCCCATGCCTCCTCTTCTCCATATCCTCTCTCTGATGCATTCAATGGATTCAAAGCATTCAAGTTGTCTCTTATCTTAGGTGGAATTTCAGGGTGAGTTCAAGTAATTAAACTGGGATCAAACTGGGGTACACAGAGCATGACACTCCCTCCCTCCCTCACCCCAGTGACCCTTCCCCACCCTGGCAGTGCCCACTAGGAGGCCAGCAGCCTCCAGGGCTCCCCTGCAATGGGGCTCAAGGAGTTTTGGGAGGCCAGGGAGGTTCTCAGGTTTGCTCTCTGTTTCTCTTTCCAGCCTCAGCTTGTCCCAGGGTTTATTATCAGCAAAGGCAACAAGGCCCCTGATGGCAGGAAGCTGGCTGGGGCTCAGGCTGCTGGCCCTTCCGCCCTGGGGGCCTCTCAGCAAATAGTCCCTTGGAAACAGGGCGGCTGTCCCTGCAGAGGGGGGGTGGGGGCTGGGAGGGGCCTCACTCCCCCTAATACTGGACCCTGGAGGAGGCCCTGTGTGAGCAGGACTGCAGCTCTGGCTGGAGGGACTGTCTTGGGCAGTGACCTGGGCAATTACATGGTCTCCAGGGTCCCTGCCACTCTGGCCACGTGTCCCTGTCACAGCCCTGAAACCCCTTCAGGCCCCTGTTCTCCTATCTCAGTTCCAGTCCCGGCCCCTCCTCCATGGGAGGGTTGGCTCCATGCCTGCATCCCTTCTGGGTCAGAAGACCCCTACTGGGCTGCCTCAGGGCCCCTGGGACCCTGGGATCCCCCCAGTCATCTCCACTCTGTCACCCCGCCCCCACCCCAGTCCCGGGCGCATCCTCAGGGCTGGCCCCTCCCAGGGGTCCTGCAGGGGCCTCCTCTCTCTGATCCTGCCCTTAAAAGGATTAGATTTGCACGTGGATGGCTTGCTTGGAGCTTAAAAAGCTGGCATTTTAACATTTCGTTCCTTGGTTCCTCCATGACACTCCACCTTGGAATCATGCTAGGTTGGGGTCCCCTGACCCAATGCAAAAGAGTGACATGTGAAAGCAAAATTGGGGAGGGGAGTCACAATAGTCCCTACTTCCCATTTCATCCTGTCCCCACGGCCTTGCTCTCACCCCATGGCTCCTCCCTGTTCACTTCTGAAGCTGCCTTCCTCCGGGTGGGGCTGTGTCCCCTCACATGGCAGCTTCTTCAGTGATGGCTGCAGGGATGAGAGGCCTGGATTCATGTATTTTCAGGTTGCTGTGGAAGAAGGCCGTGGCCCTGAGGGTGTATTCTAGGCTTTGGTCCTAGGCTCCACCTGATGGGATTTCTGCCATGTGTGCTGTAGAGCAAAGAGTTCATGCCCACGGCTTTGGTATATTTATCTGGGGTTCCAACTTCATGGTCATGCCACCTTAGGGAAGGATTTAATTCCCCTACTTTAGTTTTCTCATCTGTAAAATGGGGTTAGTCAAAAGGACACTCCATAGTCCCTTTTCTGAAACCCTTGGGTCAGATATTTTCTAGAATTCAGACTTTTCAGCTCCATACAGGTGACATAGTACATCTACTCTACATGACATCACACCCCACTGGGGTCTGAAAGCACTTTGTAATCATACACATTAGTGTTTTGGGAACTGAACTTTTGAACAGTCACATTGAGTAAAATAAAAAAAGATCATAATTTGTCTCATGTCTCTTTGGGTCGAATTTTGTTACCAAAAATTTTTTTTAATATTCATTTTCAATTTTGAGAGACTTGAAGGGTTGGGATTAAAGATAAGGACCATCCATCTCTGTGTCTCCATAAATAATGGTCAGCTTAGAGAGATCCACAATGTTCATGGTTTGAGGCTAGACCACAACCAGCTGGGAGCTTTGGGATAAGACAAGGTCTCCTGACAAGGCCAAGGGTGATGGGTGGGGAGAACCATTTGAAGCAGCTGTGCTCTTACCTGAGTGTCTGAGCCATTGGTTCCAACTCCACAGGTCCTGAGCCTCAGCCCTCACAGGGCCCTGAGCCTTTTCCAGGCATCTGACACAATCTACCTCCAGAACCGGATCTTTCTCTGGTGGGTCCTCAAGGAAGACTACTGCTGTACTGGTGACCGTGACCTGCCTGACCATCACAGCACCATGTCCACCCGGTCGACATCCCCATATCGTGATGCCGTGCTTGACACGTGCTGCTGCCTCCGCCTGCCGCAGCTCTTCTCCACCTGCGTGGCCTTCTCACTCGTGGCTGACATGGGCTTTCAGAGAGGGGCCATAGGTAACTGGTCCATGTCCTTCTGGTGTGTCTGTTTTGCCATGACCTTCATCATTACCGTAGTTGAGTATTGCAGGCACCCGTCCAGCTTTCCTTTCTTCTGGTACAACATCTCTGTCACCTACACCTGCTACGCTGCCCTCATCTGCCTCTCGGCCTCCATCATCTACTCCATCACCTACGTACAGTTCGTGCCTTATGGTCCTTACAGGGACCGGGCCATCGCCGCCACTGCTTTCTCCTGCATCGCATCTGTGCTGTATGTCATAGAAGTGGCCATCATATGGGACTGTTATAAGCTCAAGGAGATCTTCTTCTATGTGCACACCACGCGATCCCTGCTGAAGGTACTGGAGACCTTCGTGGCTGGTGTCATCTTTGCCTTCCTCAGCAACACCTCCCTGTACCTGCACCAGCCGGCCCTGGAGTGGTGTGTGGCCGTGTACTCCATCTGCTTCATCCTGGCAGCTGTGGTCCTCCTGCTGGGCCTGGCTGAATGGAAATACATGCCGCCAAGAGCCTTCTCCATTTTCCAGCTAGTGCTCAGCCTGCTGTCTGTCCTCTTCTACATCAGTGCTCTGGTCCTCTGGCCGCTCTACCAGTTCATCGAGGAGCTCGGCGGGCAGCCCCAGAGGTCCAGTGATGAGGACTGCATGGACGAACTCACCTACAACATGTGCGCCTGGGACCAGCGCCTGGCTGTGGCCGTCCTGACAGCTGTCAACCTGCTGATTTACGTGGCCGACCTGGGGTACTGGGCCCACCAGGTCTCTGTAGGGACTGAGGACCAGCCCAGGGACTCACAGGAGGTATCCTCACCGAACTCTGACATCCTCTGATGCCCTCTTCCTGGCTCGCTGTCTCCCTCCTCACATCCTTCCCCTCGCATCTCACTCTCTTTTCTGTTCCTTTCCCTCCTGCTGCTCTGTCTCCTTCCTGGTTTCTTTGGTTGTTCAATTTCTGTTTTGTCTCTTTCTCTTGCTTCTCTCATTTTTCCTTCCTTTTCTGCTTTTTGGCCCTTTTCTGATCGTCCTTAGTTTTCTTGTCTCCTGTGTCCTGACCACCTCTCCCCATTTTCCTTCTTCTGATCCATCAGGACCTCAGACTCCTTCCTTCTCTGCCCACCACCTCCTAAGGTGCTGACTCCACAGCACACAGCCCTCTGTGCAGCTGTTCACACGCTGGGCCTCCGGAGGGGCCTCATTGCCAAAGCGTGTCTGTCCCCCTGGCAGTGCCTTACTGGTGTGGTTGGGGAGTTCAGGGGATGTGGGCGGTTAAGAAGGGATTGGGCTTTTTTTCTCCCTATAGAGCAACTGTATAGTGCACCTCCCCTTTAAGTTAAAAAAAACCTCTGAAGGTCAATAATCTCTAGTGGGCGAGATTCTTGCCTGAGATACTCTGGGTTCCTGGGCCCCACCTGGTGCTCAGTCCTCCAGGAGATTGGCTCCAGAATTTTTGCAGGCTCACTAAACATCCGTTGCTTAGAGGGCATCTTGGAGGAAGCCAGGGGTAAATGCCTTCCATCCCAACAACTCTCTGGGGAATCCAAAAAAAAAAAAAAAAAAAAGCTGGTGAAGAACCCCAGGGTCTTGAAGACACCTGTCTGCAGTGTTTGTGAGGGGCAGCGATGTGGTCCCCCTGACTCAGTGATCAAAACAGCAGATCCTGCCTCTGCAGGGAGAACATGGACACTGCCAACCTGTCTGGGTGTTTTGTTTTGTTTTTCCTTTTTTTCCTTCTGTTCTGGGGGCCAAAAATTACTGAGTGACTCTGTTCTTCAAGAGAAAGTGTCAAATTTTCTTGGGCGGGTGGTTTGTAGCGGGTGGCGGTTGCTGCTTCCATTGTCAAAGGAACTGTATTGTTGGGTGTGAGGGGACACATACGTGTGTTTTTCTGTATCGGTGGCTTTTTGATGTTGATTCCTGCTTTTCTGTGACTCAGGCCTAAATTGAACTATATAAATGTGCACAATTTAAAAAGATTTTCTGGAGCTTCTTATTCCTATCAGCACTGCTATCAATCATAGAGAATGGTTTTTTCTATTCTCCCACGTCCATAATAACCTTTTCAACCTCAGTATAAACATGAAAGAAAAGAAAGAAAACAAAACAAATTCCTCCACTCTACTTGCCGCAAATCTGCCTAGAGCTCAGAGGAGTCCCAATCAATTCCCACCCTCACCCAAACAGAGGTCTCTGGGAGCCCCTCCCACTGACTCCCCACCCAGGCCTGGACTAGAGCCTGGGGGTGTGGCCCAGCCTGTGACACTAGATGTTGGGCCCCACCCCAGTGCCCAGGATCCTGTCCCCTAGCTCTTAAAGGGGCCGTGACAGCATCTGGATGCCGCGCTATAAAGGTGTGTGCTTGTGTGCATGCTCAGTGCACTGTGTGTACATGTGTGTGCACCCTTGTGCTCCCCTGCATTGAGATCAGCAGGCCTTTACAGTAACTGGTGGCTGTGAAGGTCCCACAGGTCTCCTGTTGTCAATTACAAAGCCTCAGAGCCCAGCATCCTGGTGTCACCAGGACCAGAGGGGCCAGGCAAGCAGAGCTGCGGGGGAGAAGAGGGGAAGGACCCCCTCTGCTGCCACTCACTCCTGTCCTGGAATGAAGCATGTGATCTTCACCCATTGGTAGGGGGGTGCAGGGGGAGGGCTTCCAGAAGGTCATCCTAATGCAGGCAAATCTTAAGAGGGAATGAAATAAAATTCATATTTTAAGGCAAGAGAAGAAAAATTTGCAAATAAAATGTTTCTCTGCCCATTTGGGCCTCTTCCTTCCTTGCTAGTGTGCCTTGTGCATTAATCTGATCTCCTTCAGAGCAGAAATACCTGCTCCACCGTAGACATCAATTTTTCTAGCCCAAGCCATGGAACTTCTTAGAAGATAACACTGCTTACTTACTTATGACCTTACTGGGGTCACTAGATGTATGCCCACTTGTGTTCTGCCCATTTTACAAGATTCTTGTTTCTTGAGTCAATGATGAAAAAAATAAGATAACTAGGCTACTTGAACCTGCCTGCAATGCAGGAGACCCTGGTTCGATTCCTATGGAGGGAAGATCTCCTGGAGAAGGGATAGGCTACCCACTCCAGTACTCTTGGGCTTCCCTGGTGGCTCAGTCAGTAAAGAATCCGCCTACAATGCGGGAGACCAGGGTTCGATCTCTGGGTTGGGAAGATCCCCTGGAGGAGGGCATGGCAAACCACTCCAGTATTCTTGCCTGGAGAATCTCCATGGACAGAGGAGCCTGGAGGGCTGCAGTTCATGAGGTCTCAAAGAGTTGGACACAAGTGAGTGACTGAGCATACATAAGCACTGGCTACTTGAAATGAAATATATAGTTCTCTAAGATCCATGATTGTAGTAGTGTGATTCTAGTTATGAGAAGAAGCAACAAGTGGAAACCATCTCCTGGAACTGAGAGACTTGTAAGAATTGTAAGACAGGTGGTCCAGCTGTCCTACTGTTGCCAGGACAGGGTGAGTAATAGCATGTGAGTGGCCTATCAGTGAAATCCCCATCTGACCTGGGAATGAGCATTCCTAGCACCCTGGGACAAATTGGTGAAAAATGTCTCCTAAACCTTGCTGAAATTAAGACAGAAATAGAGGGAATTGTGTAATAAAGAATGTTGTCGACCACCCAGTTCTACAAGAATCAAGCCAGGACTTCCCTGGTGGTCCAGTGTCTAAGACTGCACTCCCAACGCAGGGGCCTCAGGTTTGATCCCTGGTTGGGCAACTAGATCCCACATACTGCAACTAGGACCCAGCCTAGCCACATACATAAATAAAATAAATGCTTTTGAAAAAGAGAAACAAGTCATTAACCACTGCAGTCGCTGATCTACAATCCACCCCGGAAGGAATTCAGAGTGAAAATCAGGATAAAGTACTTCTCTGGGAAAAGTGTGAGAACCAGACCTCAGATAGTTAGATATTTTCAGAAGAATTTTTTATGAGCCCAGTTTCTTGCATCTTCCCATATTCAGAAAAGCACTAAAACCATTACCCAAGATATCTGGTCCTCATGAAGAGCAGTAACCTATACCAAGCTGTGTGTCCCCAAATCACATACATCCTGCCCTCCTTCTTACTTCTCCAGGACAGGTCTCAGAGCTTCCTGAGAGACTGTCTCCCCAGATATACTCATCCGGTTGGCTCCAATAAAACTTCTATTTCTTTCTTAAGCTGACTATTGACTAATTTTTCATTGACAAACACATTGATACACCCAAGTTTTTGTGCAGGAGTATCATATTCTTATATTTCCTGAATCAAATGGAACACAGCCCTGGGGCCTCACTTCCCAGGAGAATGGAGATGCCTCTGTGCTTTAGTAAAAGAATCACCCAGGGTGGGCCCACCTGAGGGGCTCACGGTCCAAGCCTCATGGTTCATGAAGGCGGCTGCTCCATCCCCCATGCTGGGGGGTTAAGTGTCATTTGTCACAATTCCAAGGCTGGTCCAGTCCCCTCACTGTGGAGCTCAAAAGAGAGTAGAAAGGTCCTCTGCTTAGTCCAACCCTCTCGCCATAGAGGAGGATTAGCTGGACCCCAGGGAGGGGCAGGATGTGTCCAGAGTCACCCTGTGTGTGGCAGAGTCAGAGTCAGGACCAGGTGTCCTGTCCCCAGGCCGGCTGTCCATCCATGGCCCCACGCTGCTTGTGACAAGTGTGGCCACAGCATCCTCCAGGCTGGGATTCTGCCCCGTCCACCCTCATTCTGCACAAACCTGCCCCGTCCCCCCGAGGAGGGCACTCACTGCTGCTGAGTCCGTTTCCTCATCTGCTAGATGGGGGAGGGGTGCCAGAGACCCTGGTCCTTCCCAACGCTGCCTTTTCCTGATCTTTTCTGCTGGGAGTACAAAGGGACTGATCCAAAATAGTAGAAGAGGAAATGGAAACCCAGAGTGAGAAAGAGGTAGATTGGGGTCCACAGCTTGGTCCACAGTCACATGTGGTCCTGCCTCCAGTCAAGTGGCCCCACAGCTCTGGTCTGGTCTCCCTGGAGATGAACCATGAGTTGCATGGAGAGCAGAGCCCAAGAGATCTGGTTTCTGGTTTCAGTTCTGCCACAGGATAACTCATGAGCATGGATGAGTCTCGTCACTGATCTGAGCTTCAGTCTCCCATTTATAAAATAGGCAAATTAGACTAAAATGATGGTTTTTAAGCTATGTCCTCTGGAGACTTTGGTTTCTAGTGAGATGGTGGGGTTGCCAGTAGGGTGTTGGCCCACCCCGATTTTCTCTAACCAGAGCAATCTGGCTTAAGTCAAACTCCCACTCAAGATCTCATTTGAAAATAAGATTGGAAAGATTGGAAGTGATTCATATGTTCATCTTTAGGGTGGTGGTTAATAAACTATGGTGTAGACAGAAGAAGGAATACTAAACACCTGGAAAAAAATGAGGATGCTCTCAAATAATGATAAGGAAATATCTCCAGTGTATACAGACTAAAAACAGTAAGATATATAGTATGCTATTTTAAAATGTATAATAGGGAGAGAAATACAAATAAAGATAAAGATATCTATATGATTGGTTTGCTTCAAGAAACACAGAAAGAACCCCCATGAGTTCAGTGGAAAAGATGCCTGGTCTTAATCAGTAAGAGGAACTGAAGAAGGAGTAGATGGAGCCACAGGTAGAAGTGAGGTTTCTCAATATATGGCTTTTAAAAGAATATTTTTATTTTGAACCATGTAAATATATTACTTTTTCAAGAAAATAAAATTTAAGTTTGAAAACTATACCAACTGGAGAAGAAGGGTGAGGGGAGGGATAGCTGGCAGATGGTTTCCATGTTCCCTTCAACTTTGATGGACAGTCTGGGGGAGGAGCTGAGAGATGCCCACACAAGCCTGTCTCCAAAGGCAGAGGGAAGGGAGGTGCCTTGGGTCCAGAGGTCTGGGGAGGGGGAGCTGTGGCCCCCAAGCCCACCTGCTATGACCAGGACTCCCCGAGCCCTTTAGCACACACAGTTGATGGAGAAGCCCCATGGCGCCCAAGTCTCAGGCCCTACCCTTACTCCCTGCCTGGCCTGGGCTCTCCGTCTCCTGAGGCAGTGGCCAGAGGCTCCCTCCTCAGCCGGCCAGCCAGAGCTTCCTCCAGGCAGTGCGACTCCAGCTGACGCCCCCAGTCCGCAAGACTGGCCTGAGCCGCATCCAGATCAGAGCCCGGGGCACAGATGTTCCCATTCTCTGGCTCTGGAGCAGCTTCTTGGAGTAATCATGGAGCTAGCCTTCCCTAATTTACCTTTGAGTGCAGAGAAGAGGATTTCTTCTCTCCGGGGCATCAGGCACCTGGTTATCTGCCCTGGGAACCAGTGCAGGATGCCAGTCCTGGCCCTTGTCTCTGTGTTTGTCTCCTGTCTCAAGGTGGGTGCGGGGAGGCAGATGAGCTGAGAAGGCAGGGTCTAAGGTCTCCACGCTCTCTCTGGCATTTTCTGGATGGCTCATCAACAGGAAGTGGTCTGGCTGAGATGAGGGCACTGCTGCAGGACCTCTGCTTGGGGCACTGCAGTTAGACCAGGACACACAGGAGCCCGGAGATTATTCCTGGACCCAAGAGAAGAGGGAAGGGGCTCAGCTGTTCCTGAGGTTCTAGTACCTGCTGAGTTTTGCAGGAAGCCAGACTTGAACTCCAGGCTCTGACAAGGAGTAACTGTAACCTTGAGCAAAAGATATAATGTAGTTTTGGGGCCTCAGTTCAACATCTATAAAATGGGGATGACAATAAATATATCTCTGAAGATGAAATAGAAATAAGTCACCTAGTCAGAGTGTTGTTGCTGCAGAAATGGCTACTCCATTCCTCCTGGGTCTAAGGTACAATGCCAAATCCAGGGAGAGTTTAAGATCTTGAACCAAGTATCTAGGCTCAAATCCCAGCTCTGCCACTTCCTATCTGTGTGATCTTGGCCAGTTGACCTTTCTGTGCCTGTGAAAATGGGGACACAGAGTGCATAGTTCAGGGGCTGCTGGGAGGAACAAATGAATCCACAGCAGAGTTTGATCTGCAGTGAGCACAACACGTGTGACCTCTTGTAACTGTTGTGTCCACAGCAGCCCCGCTGAAGCCCAAGTCCTCAGGGCCCCTTTCTCAGCCGACAGAACCTGTGAGCTGTAATCTGAGATCTCTTTTGGAGCCAGGCTGGGCTGGTGAGATTCTTTTCTGAATCTGCTTCTGACCAGGGGTTGGGAGGTGATTACAGGAGCTCTGTTCAGGCCCATCTGTTCAACCTCCACTCCAACCAGCATCTGTTTCCATAAATCTCTCCAGTGCTTTGTCTATAAGAAGAGTGAGCTTCCTCAGGCAACAAAGTTCTCAGAAACCATCCATCTGGGCAGCTCACGGAGTGGGCTCCCTCTGGGCATCCTTCCCTCCCTACATTGACCCTGACAAACCTTAGGACAAATGACACCCTCTCAGCACTACAGCCAAGGGAAGGCACTCCCCTGGTCCCAGCTGCAGCCCGCCTGACCCTCGGGCTCCCAGCTGCCCACTGCTGCCCAAAGCATGCCATCCCTCAGGCCACCAGGTGACTGCAGTGGTCCATGTCCCTGCTGAGCCAGGGCCAGTTGCCCATCAGCCCAGACCACTGCCCCCAGTAACACTCTCGTTGCTAGGCTGGGGCCACTCCTTATGCTAATCTCTAAGAAGAAAGAGCTTGTGTTTCTTTCTGGTGCTTCAGGCGGAAGGAGGGATTCCAGAATATTCTGTTCCTGGACCCTGCAGAGGCTGGCAGAGACCCAGATCCCTCTACCATCTCAACCTCTGCCTCCCACCACAGGACCCTGGCACCCCTGCTTTCTCCTCTTCCCGCTCCACAAACTTGTTTGAAGCTTTGTTCTTGGTGTCAAAAAGTTGCTCCTTACAGGCATGTAAGGAAACAGGGTTCTGCGTCATCAAGCAAAGAGGGGGACAGAGTCCCCAGTCCATTTGTAGGAAGCTGTTATTTTTTTGCTGAAACAGGCCTGATATGTTATGTGTATAATATTATGACCTATTGTAAAATAGAATGCAAAACGCTACATTCAGCTTCAAGTTAACTCTGAGGCTTCAAACATAAACACTACAATATAGATGCACCAGGAAGAGCATTTGCCTCTTTCACTCATGACTATATTCCCAGCACTGAACTGGGCTGACACAGCAGTATTTGTTGAATGAATATGACTTTATAATATAGGCTTATGAATATTACCTCACAGCCTCACGATCCAGGTTGAACCTTCTGACCAGGTTACATTCTGTCTTTAGTGGAAATGTTACAGAATCACTAGGTTTTGTGTTATCTCATTTAATCTCCTAACAACATCACGGTCGTGTATAATGGACATCTCCATGAAGGAGAATCACTGAGAATGTGAACTCCCCCCTATATTAGAGGATGTCCCCGCCATGTGAGTTTTGGGGAAACACTGGGCCTGAACCTCAATAAGAAAGATAAAAGGGCAGGTAAATAATAATTAACCTGACACACCTGGGCTTGGACACACACCTAAGGAGCAGGTGACAAACAGACACAGATCAGATCATTTCCTTCTGTGGGGCCTGCAATAGCATCCAGTGTGTGCTTCCAATGGCCATGGTGCCTGGACCAGCTCCCTTGGCTGTGCCCTGGCTGCCTAGCTCCTGCCTTCCTGGTCTGAGCCTATTTCTGAGCCTGGTCCCACCCTAATAATTCTCTAAGCTACCCCGCAGCTCTCTAGTACAGTTGTTCTCTGCTGAAGTTGCCAGAGATGTTCTCTGCAGGTCTGATCAAGAGCCCATCATGTCCAAAAGCATGTGCTAATTATCTCTATTTTCTGGATGATGAAACTGAGGCTTAGAGTATCATTGACTGAGCACAGGACTGCCATGTTCCAGGCTGAGCTCTGGTCTCAGTTCAGGGTTGGGAGATGTGTAGACATGTCAATGGAAAGGCCCTGAGATGACCAAGAGGAATTAGAAGTTCTCAGTGACTGGAGGGAGGGAGGCAAAGAGGCAAGAGAGGTAGAAAGAGGTGTGAGCTTGCAGGGCTTTCAAGGTGATATTTTGGAAAGTGTGTTTCACCTGAGGGAGCCAAGAGAAGCCTGAAAACTTTTCTTAGTTAAGTTCAGTCCAAAGCAGACATTGAGGTAAAGAATGGAGACAGTCATTAGCAGGAAGCTTATGGCAGGAGAGCAAGTGAGGATGGATGGACCTGGACCAGGTGGTGACTCAAGATGAAGAGAGGATGGATTCACACGTATTTTGTAAAGAGCATCTGTGAAGCTGCTGCCATTGACTGAATGAGAAAGATGTGAAAGGATCAGTGTGTTTTGGGGGTGGGAGTTTCAAGAAGTGGGATTGGACATGTTGAGTGTGAGGTGCCATGCATGATTCAGAGGGAGAACTCGGGAGGTAGCTGAGCATTCAGGAGGTAACTCTACTCTAGCACTCAGTAGAGATTAGCTCTGGAGGCAGGAATTGCAGAGTTGTCATCATTCTGCCTATTTACTTCATTCAGCATCTTCTTAAATGTCACATCCATGGAGCAGTCTTATCTACTCCCCACATTCCAATAACTGCCTCTTCACCTGTTTTCCCCTTGTCATTATATTTATTACCAGATAACATGCTATTATATATTGGTTTGCGTATTATTCATCTAGATAAGTAGGATTCGTGAGGGAAGAAACTATTGGTTCCATTCTCTGCTCTCTGTCCAGTGCCTAGAACACTTAAAGCCATCTGACTGGATAAGGACTAGAAGATGTACAGAGAAGAGGTGGTCGAGGCTGGAGTCCTGAGGACCTGAGACCCTCAGACAATGGAAGAGGAGGAGGAGGGAGAAAAGGACGGATGGGAGGCTGAGGAGCAGGGGGACCATCACTCCAGAGAATCGTTCCTGGTGAATTGTGGGCAGAGAGCCATTTCTTAATAAACTTCCTCCCTCTAGAAGCACACGAGCCGGGCCTCAGGTGCAGGTGGAGGAACAGCACGTGTATCTGGAGGGGCCTCAAGGAAACGAGGAGGCAGGAGCCCAGGCCGCCTCCCTGAGCTCCGGCTGGTTCCCTCTTTCTTAGCCTCCCTTCCCAGAGCACACTCAGTGGGTGGTGCCCAGAGGGAGGGGCGAGGCGCTGGGAGCACCTGGGACGGAGCCTAAGATGCTAAGAGAGCAGAAGAGAGAGGTGAGGTTACAGCTGTCCCTGGGGCATCAAGTGTCAGTAATCATGGCCCCTCCCCTCATCAAGACCAGTTGAATGTTTGCTCTCAAATATTTCATAAATCTGCCCCTGCCCTCCACCCCTGAAGTGTCTTTGCTCAAGGCCCATCATCCCATATGTGGGCTCTACAATCAGCCTCCAAACTGGCCGTCCAGCTTCTTGGCCAGCCTCCATCCCATTTTCCTCCTACAGCCAGAGTGTCAGTTCCAAGTGGGCCTCTGATGGATCAGCCCCTCCTTAGAAAATGTCAGCGAGGCCTCATCACTTACAGCTAAGATCCTACTTGTGTCTCTGGTGTCCAGGTCCATCTACACTGAGCCCTGTCTGCTGCTCCTGCAACACCTCCCTTCCTCCCACCTCACCTGTTGTGCTCACGTGAGACCCAGGAGCTGCCCACATCAGATTACTTCCCAGAAGTGTCACTCTGGAAGCAATCGGAGATGGAGTTGTTGGAATCAAGGAAGACCTCCTGGAGGAGGTGATTAAAAGTCAAGTCTTAAAGGACATATAAAAAGGTTAACAAAGCAAAGAAGTGAGGAAGAGTTTTGGGTTATATGATTTGCTCAAGGATCTCATGAAGTTTCAGTGGCAGAGTGGATGTGACTGCTGCTTGTGTGTGGGAGGAGGGAGAAGAGAGAATTGACCCGAGCCAACTGGAGGCTGGTCTATATGCCCACTTGGGTCAGGAATAAGGTTTGGGGTGGCAGAAAGTAACGAGTTGGAGCTGAGACACTTCCCTAAAGACACGACCACATTCTTCACAACCTCAGAGGTAGAGTAGACAAGGAAAACCATGCCCTTCAGCAAGAGGAAAGGTCAAGGCTAATACCCACCTTGACAGGAGTTTTGGATTTTTTTTTTAAGTCTCCACAAGAGAAGCAAAATCTAAGTCTTCATTTCCGGTGAAATGGGCCCAAATATACATGACCTCTGAGGTCAAACAATGCCAACCTGGAAATTAACACAATTGGCACCCAGCAGGTGTTTGGCCTGGAGGGTCCTGAGCAGAAGCAAATGTAGTTATTCTGGGTGAAGCTTCCAACAAAGGTGTCAGGACCCTCCCAGAAAAGCGAGTCCTGTAAAAGGGGGCTCACAGTTTAATAACAAAGTACATGAGGGATCAACCTGCTGTGAGTCCCAGGAACTCCAGTGAATACACACCAATATGAAATACTCAGCAAACCAATACACTTTGAGAAACAAATACACTAATGATAAACACATTAGAAAAAGACACCGTGAAAAAAAAGACAGGAAGATAGGAAAGAGAACTGTAATGAGTTGAAGAGGGTCCTCCTGAAACTCATGTCTACTCAGAACCTCAGATCGCGGCCTTATATAGAAGCATGGTGATGCAAGCATACTTAACTAAAGATTTGGGGATGGAAATCATCCTGGATGGAGGGTGGGACCACAGTCCAGTGACTGGTGTATTTATGAGAGAAAGGACGCAGAGATTTACACACACAGAGTTGAGAGAAGATGAGCACATGAAGACAGAGATGGAGTTAAGGGGGGGGTGCAAGATAAGGGGTCTCCAGATGCTAAAGGAGGCAAGGACGGACCCTCTTGGAGCATCACAGGCAGCACAGCCCTGCTGACACCTTGATTTCAGACTTCTGACCTCCAGAACTGTGAGAAAATAAATCTCTCTTGTATTAAACCACCAAGCTCATGGTAACCTTATGCAACAGCCCTAAGAAATAAAAATAAATAAAGAATTGGAAAATATAGTCTCTCATTATTTTTATAAATTACCAGAAAAGCTAGCTGACCTACTCTAGAGCATGGTAGTCACATGGATCCCAGGTCCCCTTGTTATTTCCTGTGTTCCCCAGCATCTGAGACTCACAGGGGAGGGTCCACTGATCTAGAGAAGGGGAGTTAGTCCAAACGCCCACAGGAGCCAGGGGGGAAGGAAACAAGTAAAGGGGATGGAGAGGACTAGGGCCCCTGGAGAGGACTAGGGCCCTTGGAGAGGACCAGCTGCACCTGTCAGGGGTGGTGGAAAAGAAGGAGGCCCTGTGCATGACATACTTTCACGTGTATAAAATGGGAAAAAAAACGCAGATATGCCCTACAAACATGTGCATTTATGTACACACATGTCTACATATTTCAGAACATATGAATTGTGTTGAAGATTGTACATGAGGTTGAGGACACAGATGCTCCCTGGATGGAGGGGTGGACGTTCCTGTGAGCAGGCAGGAAGCCTGGTCATGCCCAAGAGAAGAAATCAGGACATGTGAGATGATCATAGACTTGCTTTATGTCAATTACACAGGAGAATAAGAGAAATATAGAAAACTACACGAAGATATGAATGGAAAACAATATAGAGAGCATAGCCACATCAGCTCCAGCGCCCCCAGCCCCTCAAGGACACACAGCCCGGTGACACCAGACCTCCTGAGGCTTCCAAAGGAGCTGGGAGTCTGAATTTTCATGCGAAATTAAAACACTGCCGCTTCCAAATCCTTAGGGAAAGAAATAGTGATTCTATATCATTTCTTCATAAAAACACTGTGCTGGAAACTGAACACATCAAGAGTCCACCTGCAGTGCAAGCTGGTTTGCAGCCCCTGATCTGCAGCAAATCAAGCTGCATGTGCTGATGTCCAGAGGGGGCCAGGGCCTTCCGGGTCCTCTGTGAGGGGGGTGGGGAGGGGAACAGGTAGGGGACATGGATTGAGAATGCCCTGTCAGAGACCCTCTGAGGAGTCCTTCATGTGCTTCTATTCATTTAATTGACACATAGTAGGTTATAAGCCCAGTGCACAGATGGGGAACCTGAGGCTCTGATGAGTAAATGGACAGGATCATCCAGTTATGAGATGTCTTATCCTTGTCACTCTGGTGTCCATCTTCCCTCTTCCTTCCCTGTCCTTCCAGCACCTCCTCCTTCCTTCCTTTGTCCCGGCCATGACCTTCCTGGCTCCTTGTCTTCCAGTCCACACGCCTGGCTGCTGGGCAGGCAGGGCTCAGCCATATCCAGGCTGTGATCTCTCTGGGGCACCATGTCCAGGCTCACAGATTAGAGTGGAGGAGGGGCTGCTGGGAGACTCGGGCAAACCTCTTGCTTTCCAGGTGGGGGAACTGAGGCCCAGAGAGGGCACAGGCCTGACCCAGGGTCACACGAAGGAACCTCATCCTCTCCTTCCCCAAACCCTCCCTCTGTGCCATTAAATGGATCCAAAGAGATGGGAATACCAAACCACCTGACCTGCCTCTTAAGAAACCTATATGCAGGTCAGGAAGCAACAGTTAGAACTGGACATGGAACAACAGACTGGTTCCAAATAGGAAAAGGAGTATGTCAAGGCTGTATATTGTCACCCTGCTTATTTAACTTATATGCAGAGTACATCATGAGAAATGCTGGGCTAGAAGAAGCACAAGCTGGAATCAAGATTGCCGGGAGAAATATCAATAACTTAAGATATGCAGATGACACCACCCTTATGGCAGAAAGTGAAGAGGAACTCAAAAGCCTCTTGATGAAAGTGAAAGAGGAGAGTGAAAAAGTTGGCTTAAAGCTCAACATTCAGAAAACGAAGATCATGGCATCTGGTCCCATCACTTCATGGGAAATAGATGGGGAAACAGTGGAAACAGTGTCAGACTTTATTTTTGGGGCTCCAAAATCACTGCAGATGGTGATTGCAGCCATGAAATTAAAAGACGCTTACTCCTTGGAAGGAAAGTTATGACCAACCTAGACAGCATATTCAAAAGCAGAGACATTACTTTGCCAACAAAGGTTCGTCTAGTCAATGCTATGGTATTTCCGGTGGTCATGTATGGATGTGAGAGTTGGACTGTGAAGAAATCTGAGAGCCAAAGAATTGATGCTTTTGAACTGTGGTATTGGAGAAGACTCTTGAGAGTCCCTTGGACTGCAAGGAGATCCAGCCAGTCTATCCTAAAGGAGATCAGTCCTGGGTGTTCTTTGGAAGGACTGATGCTAAAGCTGAAACTCTAGTACTTTGGCCACCTCATGTGAAGAGTTGACTCATTGGAAAAGACTCTGATGCTGGGAGGGATTGGGGGCAGGAGGAGAAGGGGACGACAGAGGATGAGATGGCTGGATGGCATCACCCACTCGATGGACATGAGTTTGAGTGAACTCAGGGAGTTGGTGATGGACAGGGAGGCCTGGCGTGCTGCGATTCATGGGGTTGCAAAGAGTAGGACATGACTGAGCTACTGAACGTAACTTAAAGTTGTCTTTTAGCCTTAGATGTAAATTGCAGGGTCATTTTGTTGAGGTAAGTTGGGAACAGCTTCAGGGACAGATACCCCCATCAGCCCTCATGCCAGTACCCCTCCCCACCCCTGGCATGCCCACTGGGAGGCCAGCAGGCTCCAGCGCTGCCCTGCAATTGGGGCTCAGGGAGCTTTGTGAGTCCAGGGAGGTTCTCAGGTTTGCTCTGTGTTTCTCTTTCCAGCCTCAGCTTGTCCCAGGGTTTATTATCAGCAAAGGTGACAAGGCCCCTGATGGCAGGAAGCTGGCTGGGGCTCAGGCTTCTGGCCCTTCCACCCTGGGGGCCTCTCAGCAAATAGTCCCTTGGAAACAGGGCAGCTGTCCCTGCAGAGGGGGCGGGCTGGGAGAGGCCTCACTCTCCCAACACACTGGACCCTGGAGGAGCCCCTGTGTGAGGAGGACTGCAGTCTTGGCTGGCGGGACTGTCTTAGGCAGGTGACCTGGGCAATTCCGTAGTCTCCAGGGTCCCTGCCACTCTGGCCACATGTCCCTGTCACAACCCTGAAATCCCTTCAGGCCTCTGTTCTCCTGTCTCAGTTCCAGCCCAGGCCCCTCCTCCATGGGAGGGTTGGCTCCATGCCTGCATCCCTTCTGGGTCAGAAGACCCCTACTGGGCTGCCTCAGGGCCACTGGGACCCTGGAATCCGCACTCGTTCCCCCACTCCAGTCATCCCCAGTCTGTCACCCAGCCCCTACTCCAGTCCTGGTTGCCTTCTCAGGGCTATCCCCTCCTAGGGGTCCGGCAGGTGCCTCCTCTTTTAGCTCCTGCCCTTAAAAGGGGGCCAGTCATCGGTCCATCCCCACCCCCTCCCTGGGATGCCCTGAAAGACTTCACATCAGAATCAGACACAGCATCCTTGTTCATTTCCAATCCCTTCTTCCCAGCTTGGAAGCTGCTAACCAGTCTCCCAGGCCAGGAGAATCCTCACTCAGGTAGGACTACCTCTAGATATTTCCAGACTCACATCTGGATGGCAATTTTGGAGCTTAAAAGCTAAACATTATGTTAATTTATTCTGTGGTTCCTCCGGGACACTCCACCTTGGAGTCATGTTGGGTTGGAGTCTCCCTGCCCCAGTGAGGAAGAGTCACATGGGAAGGCAAAATGTGGGGGAGGGGATTCAGAACAGTTCCTATTTTCCATGTCATCTTGTCCCCATGGCCTTGCTCTCACCCCATGGCTCCTCCCTGTTAATCTCTGAAGCTGCCCTCCTCCGGGTGGAGCTGTGTCCTCTCAAATGGCAGCTCCTTCCAGTGATGGCTCCTGGGAGGACAGGCCAGGACACGTGTCTCCAGGTTGCTGTGGAAGGAGGCCATGGCCCTGAAGGTATGTCCTGGGTCTCAGAGCCCCAAGCTTTGGTCCTGGGCTCCCACTCTGGCTGACCTGCTGAACTGTAGAGCAAACACTCAAACCTACAGCTTTGGCATTTTCATCTGGATTTCCCACTCCTATGTAAGGGGCAACCTCAGGGAAATACTAAACCACCCAGCTTCAGTTTTCTCATCTGTAAAATGTGGTTAGCAGTACAATCCAATATCCCATTTCTGAAACCTTTGGGTCTGCTCCAGAATTCAGAATTTTTCAGCTTTAGAATTCAGAATTTTTCAGCTCCCGATAGTGACATGGTGCATCTGCTCTGAGATATCACACTCACTGGGGTCTGAAAGCACCTTGTAATCAGATACAGGAGTGTTTCTGCAACTGAACTTTGGAACATAAATTGTCTCATGTTTGTTCAGGTCAAAACTTGTTACCAAATGAGTTTTTTCAAAATTCTTTTTTCAACAAACACATGAAAAGATGCTCAACATCACTCATTATCAGAGAAATGCAAATCAAAACCGCTATGAGGTACCATTTCATACCAGTCAGAATGGCTGCGATCCAAAAGTCTACAAGCAATAAATGCTGGAGAGGGTGTGGAGAAAAGGGAACTCTCTTACACTGTTGGTGGGAATGCAAACTAGTACAGCCACTATGGAGAACAGTGTGGAGATTCCTTAAAAAACTGGAAATAGAACTGCCTTATGATCCAGCAATCCCACTGCTGGGCATACACACTGAGGAAACCAGAAGGGAAAGAGACACGTGTACCCCAATGTTCATAGCAGCACTGTTTATAATAGCCAGGACATGGAAGCAACCTAGATGTCCATCAGCAGATGAATGGATAAGAAGGCTGTGGCATGTATACACAATGGAGTATTACTCAGCCATTAAAAAGAATACATTTGAATCAGTTCTAATGAGGTGGATGAAACTGGAGCCTATTATACAGAGTGAAGTAAGCCAGAAAGAAAAACACCAATACAGTATACTAATGCATATATATGGAATTTAGAAAGATGGTAACAATAACTCTATGTACGAGACAGCAAAAGAGACACTGATGTATAGATCAGTCTTATGGACTCTGTGGGAGAGGGAGAGGGTGGGAAGATTTGGGAGAATGGCATTGAAACATGTATAATATCATGTATGAAGCGAGTCGCCAGTCCAGGTTCAATGCACAATACTGGATGCTTGGGGCTGGTGCACTGGGAGGACCCAGAGGGAGGGTATAGGGAGGGAGGAGGGTTCAGGATGGGGAACACAGGTATATATAATGGTGGGTTCATTTCGATATTTGGCAAAACTAATACAATATTGTAAAGTTTAAAAATAAAATAAAATTTAAAAAAAAAAATTCTTTTTTCAATTTTCATAGCCTTGAAGGGTTGGGATTGCAGATAAGGACCAGCCTAACTTCTGTCTCCATAGATAAAGGTACACAGATCAGAGAGATAAAATATTCATGGTTTGAGGCCAGACCAAACATGGCTATAAGATTTGGGATAAGACAAGTCTCCTGACAAGGCCAAGGCTGATGGGTGGGGAGAAACATTCTGGAGCGGCTGTGCTGTCACCCGAGTGTCTGAGCCATTGGTTCCAACTCCGCAGATCCTGAGCCTCAGCCCTCACAGGGCCCTGAGACTTTTCCAGGCGTCTTGACTCCAGAGCTGGATCTTTTTCTGGTGGGTGTCAGCAAAGACCACTGCCGTATCGATGACCTAGGCCTGAACAACCATTAGGACCTCCACAGGATCGTCCTCAGGCCTGAGCTCTCTGACCATCATCATGGGCTACTTTCTCCGCCTGCTGCAGCTGCTCTCCACCTGCGTGGCCTTCTCCCTGGTGGCTGGTGTGAGCACTTTGCAGGTGGCTGCAGGTAACTGGTCCATATTTGGTGCTTCTGCTTCATCGTGACCCTCATCATCCTCATAGTCGAGTTTGTGGGCTTCAGCCTCGCCTCCACCTCTCCTGGGATGGCTTTCTCATCACCAGCGCCTCCTGTGCCACCTTCTTATGTCTCTCAGGCTCCATCGTCTTTGCCACTGCCTGTATCCAGTTGCTGCCTCACAGCCCCTTCGGTGACCACGCCATTGCGGTCACTGCCTTTTCCAGCCTTGCATCTGTGGCTTATGCCACTGAAGTGGTCTGGACCTGCGCCCGGTCTGGAGAGTTCTCCTGCTCTGTGCTCACCTTGCCAGGCCTGCTTCACAGGCTGGAGATTTTCGTGGCCTGCATCATCTTTGCCTTCATCAGCAGCCCCCATCTGTATGTGCACCAGCCGGCCCTGGAGTGGTGCGTGGCCGTGTATTGCATCTGCTTCCTCCTGTCAGCCGTGACCCTCCTGCTGAACTGGTACAACTGGGACAACAGGCTGCCCGTCCCCGTCCCCCTTGTGCATTTGGGGCTGACTCTGCTCTCCACCCTCCTCTATGCCTCCGCTGTGGTCCTCTGGCCGCTCTACCAGTTCAACAGGGAGTTCGGCGGGCAGCCCCAGAGGTCCAGCGACGTGAGCTGCCGTGATAAGCTCAGCTCCTACGTGTGCACCTGGGACCAGCGACTGGCTGTGGCCGTCCTGACTGCCGTCAATCTGCTGATTTATGTCGTGGACCTGGTGGACTTGGCCCGCCGCTGTTTTTATCAGCTTCTGAGGCTCTGCACCAGGCCCCCTGGTTCCCTCTTATTGTCAGTGGAGGCATCTTCACCAAGCTCAGTCATCCTCTCATGTCCTCTTCCTGGCTCCCTCTCTCCCTTCTCACATCCTTTCCCATTCATCTTGCTCTTTCCTGTTCCCTTCCCTCCTTCTTCTCTGTCTCCCTTCTGTCTCGTGTGCTTGCCCATAATTCTGTTTTGTCTCTTTCTTGTGTTGTTCCATCTTTTCTACATTTTCTGCTTTTTGGCCCTTTTCTGTTCTTCCTTGGTTTTCTCGTCTCCTGTGTCCTGACCACCTCTCCCCATTTTCCTTCTTCTGATCCATCAGGACCTGAGACTCCTTCCTCCTCTGCCCTCCCACCTCCTAAGGTGCTGACTCCACAGCACACAGCCCTCTGTGCAGCTGTTCACACCCTGGGCCTCCGGAGGCTCTGGTTGTCCGTCACCCTGTCTGTGTCTTAGTTGGTACAGATGTGTGGAGTGGGGTGAGTGTGGGTAGCTAGGAATTGGACCCCGTTTTTCCCAGTGGAGGGAGTTGTAGAGTATTATTGTTGTTCAGTGTCTCAGTTGTATCCGACTCTTTGCGACCCCATGGCCTGCAGCACATCATGCTTCCCTGTCCTTCACCATCTCCCGGAGCTTGCTCAAATGCATGTCCATTAAGTCAGTGATGCCATCTAACCATCTCATCCCCTGTCACCCCCTTCTCCTCCTGCCTTCAATCTTCCCCATCATCAGGGTCTATTCTAATGAGTCGGCTTGTTTTTAAGTTAAAACACAATCTCTGGAGGTCAATAATTCCCAGTGGGTGGGAGTCTTGAAGCAGAGACCTTGGGTCCCTGGGCCCCATCTGGTGCTCAGCCCCACCGGAGATTGGCTCCAGAGTTTTTGCAGGTTCACTAAACACCCACTGCCTAGAGGGCTTCTTAGAGGAAGTTGTGATGATTTCCATCCCAATAACTTTCTGGACATCGAAGTAGGAGCTGGCAGAGAACCCCAGGGTCTTGAAGACACCTGTCTGCAGTGTTGGTGAGGGGCAGCGATGTGGCCCTCCTGCCCCAGTGATCAAAACTGCAGGTCCTGCCTCTGCAGGGAGAAGAGCATGGCCACTGCAGCCTTATGTGATGCTAGCCTCAGATTATTTTTTTCTTTCTTTGTCTATCTTCTGGTCAGGACGCCAAAAATTATTGGGTGACTTGTTCTTAAAGAGAAAGTTTCTTTTCAGAATTTCTTAGGCAGGTGGTTTGGGGGTGGGGGTGGTTGCTGCTGCTTCCATTGCCAAAGGAATTGCATTGTTTGAGTGTGAGGTGACACGTGTGTGTGGTTCTGTGTACCTGTTGCTTTCTGCTGCTGCTTCCTGAGTTTCTGGAATCAGGTAAAATAAATATATAATTAAAAATTTTTTTCTAGATCGTTTTGTTTCCATCAGCCCCTGCTGTCAATCATCAGGAAAAGCCTTGTACTTTTTCTCACACACATAATGTACTTTATAATCTCAGTATAAAGATAAAGAGCATCGTCCATGGCTCAGCAGTAAAGAATCCATGGGCAATGCAGGAGACAATGCAAGAGATGCCAGTTTGATCCTTGGGTAAGGTAGATCCCCTGGAGAGGGTATGGGCACCCACTCCAGTACACTTGCCTGGAAAATCCCATGGACAGCAGAGCCAGGTGGGCTACAGTCCATGGGATCACTAAGAGTTGGACATGACTGAAGCCACTTAGCATGCATATAAAGATGAGAAGGAAAAAAGCAAAGAAACAAAAAGCCCAAAACAAAATCCACATATTCTAATACCCAAATTGACCTAGAACTCAAAAGAGCCCTAGTCAGTTTTCACCCTCACCCAAATCTATGTTTTTGAGAATCACTCCCACTGACTCTCCACCTCCATCTGGGCCAGAGCCTGGGGATGTGGCCCAGCCTGTGAGGCAAGAGGTTGGGCCCCACCCCAATGTCCACATTCTGCCCCCTACCTCTTAAAGGGGCCATGACAGCACCTCAAGGCCTCTCTTTAAAGATGTGTACTGGTGTGGATGTTCAGTGCACCTGTGCGTGTACATGTGTGTGTGCTCATGTCAGTCAGTCAGTTCAGTCGCTCAGTCGTGTCCGACTCTTTGTGACCCCATGAATCACAGCACGCCAGGCCTCCCTGTCCATCACCAAGTCCTGGAGTTTACCAAACTCATTTCCATTGAGTTGGTGATGCCATCTAACCATCTCATCCTCTGTCGTCCCCTTCTCTTCCTGCCTTCAATCTTTCCCAGCATCAGGGTCTTTTCAAATGAGTCAGCTCTTCACATCAGGTGGCCAAAATATTGGAGTTTCAGCTTCTACATCAGTCCTTCCAATGAACACCCAAGACTGATTTCCTTTAGGATGGACTGGTTAGATCTCTTCACAGTTCAAGGGACTCTCAAGAGTCTTCTCCAACACCACAGTTCAAAAGCATCAATTCTTCGGCGCTCATCTTTCCTTATAGTCCAATTCGCACATTCATACATGACCACTGGAAAAACCATAGCCTTGACTAGACAGACCTTTGTTGACAAAGTAATGTCTCTGCTTTTTAATATGAGGTCTAGGTTGGTCATAACTTTCCTTCCAAGGAGCAAGCATCTTTTAATATCATGGCTGCAATCACCATCTGCAGTGATTTTGGAGCTCCAAAAAATAAAGTCAACCACTCTTTCCACTATTTCCCCATCTATTTGCCATGAAGTGATGGGACCAGATGCCATGATCTTAGTTTTCTGAATGTTGAGCTTTAAGCCAATTTTTTCACTCTCCTCTTTCACTTTCATCAAGAGGCTCTTTAAGTTCTTCTTCACTTTCTGCCATAAGGGTAGTGTCATCTGCGTATCTGAGGTTATTGCTATTTCTCCCAGCAATCTTGATTTCAGCTTGCTTCCTCCAGCCCAGCGTTTCTCATGACATACTCTGCATAAAAGTTCATATGCCGCCCTGCGATGACACCAACAGCCCTATATAGTAACTGGTGATGAGAAATGCACCACAAGCCTTCTTCTCCTATTCGCAGCTACAAAGTCTCAACCCCAGCATCCTAGCGTCACCAGACCCAGAGGGGCCAGACAAGCAGAGCTGCGGGGGAGGGGAGGGGCCCCACTGCTGCCCCTCACTCCTGTACTGGGGTAAAGCGTGTGATCCTCACCCAGGGGCTGGATGGATGGAAGGGAAGGACTTCCAGGAGGTGGTCCCTGTGGCAGGTAAATCTTAAGCAACAATGAAATAAAATTCCTACTTTAAGACAAGACAAGAAAAATTTAAATTGAACATTTTTGGTCTGTCTGTTTCAGATTCTTCCCTCTTCTCTAGGGTGCATATTTCATCTGCATTGTGCCTTAACCAGACCTCTTCAAGGGAAGAAATACCCATTTCACCACAAGGGTGACATTTTCTAGAGGAAGCCATGTAACTCCTTAGAAGACAGCACTGCTAACTTACTTAGGACCTGATTAATGTCTCTAACTGTATTACTTGTGCTCTGCTTATTTTAAAGATTCATGCCTTATTTCTTGTATTAACAGATGTGTGATAAAGAATGTGATGAAAAAATAATGGTGACTCGGCCTCTTGAAATGATTCATATAGTATATATAGTTTTATAAGATCCAGGATTGTAATGCAGTGACTATTCCCATATGACTCAGTGGTAACGAACCTGCCTGCTAATGCAGGAGACTCAGGTTTGATTCCTAGGTCTGGAAGATGCCTTGGAGAATGAAATGGCAATGCACTCCAGTATTCTTGCCTGGAAAACCCTAAGGACTGAGGAATCTGGCGGGCTACAGTCCATTGGTCTCAAAGATCAGAGACGACTTAGCGTCTAAACCACAACAACAGCTACAGATACGGGAATAAGCAACAGGAAGGAACCATCTGCTCAGGACTTGGGCCCAGACCACCTCTTTTCTGGGAGCCTTTTTTGTCGTCATTCAGTCCAATGACTTTAAGATTCCACTCATCAATAAATATTCTTGTTCCCCAAGTGTGTGTGCCAGGCCCTCTTCTAGACACTGGATAGAGAGCAGAGAACAGAACCAAGAGTTCCGGCCTCATGGAGCTTGCACTCTAGTACAGGAGACATGCACATCAATACATAACATCAGTCAGTGGGCTATTAGTGCCATAATAAAGGGAACACAGGTAAGAAGGGTTATTGGAGTGCCTGTTGGCGGTGGGGGGCAAGGCTGCTCCATGGATGTGACGTTTAAGAAGAAACTGAAAGAAGAGTGTAGGCTGAGGGAGGACAGCTCCCCAGTTCTGTCTCCGGAGCCGATCTCTACTGGGATCCAGAGTCATATACACCTGCCTCCTGATCTCCCCTCCGGATGTCTCGGGACACGTCACACTTAGTATGTCCAGTCCCACCTCTTCAATCCCCTACTCCTATCACACGCTGATCCTTCTTCATGTTTCCATCACAGTCAATGGCACCACCTTCCCAGAAGCTCTTCACAATATGCTCCTGAACCCACCCACTCTTCTTCATCTCTAGACCACCTGGTCCAGATCCATCCATCCCCTCACCTGTACTCCTGCCATAAGCTTCTAGATGCTTCCTCTATTTCCATCCTTTCCCTCAAAGACTGGTTTGGAGTAAAGTCAAAGTACGATACTCTGAAGATTTCTGTTTGCTCCCTTAGGATGGAACACAGACTCCACAACATCACCCACCTGCAAAGCCCTGCAAGATCTGACCCCTTTCTTCCTCTCCAGCCTCCTCCTCTGCCTCCAGCCACTGACAACTGTTTCCAGTTCTCTTGGTCATCTCAGAGCCTTTCACCTTATATGTCTACACACCACCCCCCAACCCTCAACTGAGACCTGAGTTCAGCCAGGCTCACAGCAGTCCTATGCTCAGTCTATGCTACTCTAAGTCTCAGTTTGCTAATCCAGAAAATGGAGACAATAGCTCCTGCTTTTAGTCATAAAGGCTGTTAACTGCACCCTCCAGAGACATCTCTGGCAGCATAAGAAGAGAACAACTGTATTAGAAGGATACTGGATAGCTTGCAGAACTGCTAGAGAGGGACCAGCCTGAGAACAGGCTCAGACCAGAAATGAGGGTTCTGGACAGCCAGCTCACAGCCAAGGGCACTTGGTCCAGGCCCCGTGGCCACTGGAAGCACACTGGATGCTCTGCAGGCCCTGCAGAAGGAATTCTGGTCTCTCTTTGTTTCCGTGTATACCTGTTCTTGTGTGTCCAGGTCCCAGTTGTGGGAGAGGTCCAATACTTATCTGGCCTTTCTTTCTTGAGGCTTCCCTGATGACTCAGACAGTAAAGCATCTGCCTGCAATGTGGGAGACCTGGGTTCGATCCCTGGATGAGGAAGACTCTGGAGAAGGAAATGGCAACACACTCTAGTATCCTTGCCTGGAAATCCCCATGGACGCTGGAGCCTGGTATGCTATAGTCCATGGGGTCGCAAAGAGTTGGCCACGACTGAGCAACTGCACTTTCCTTTCCTTTCCTTTTCTTTCTTATTGAGGGTCAGGCCCAGTCTCTCCCCAGGTTGCACACATTATGGGATTGTCCTCAAATATGGTGATGAGGTCAGATCCTCAGTGATTTCCCTCCTTGGAGATATCCATCACAGAAGGTCAAGTGTTGTTAGGAGGATTAAATGGGACAAAACATGACTCAGAGATTCTCAAATATTCCCCCAAAAGGCAGAAGGGATGGAATGCATCCCAGTTGGTAGGTCCAGGCTATAGTCTGAGCTGTAAGCACTTGTTGTATTCATTTCAGAAACATTTGCCATGGGCCAACAGGGCAGGTATTGACATAAAAGTTAAGAGAGGTGTCACACAGAGCACACACTGCAGGCTAACCACTGTTCTGGATGTTTTGTTCCTCCCAGCAGCCCTTGAACTATGCACTCAGTGTCCCCATTATCACAGACACACAGTGGGTAACTAGACCAAGATCACACAATTAGGAAGTGGCAGAGCTGGGATTTGAACCCAGTCATGTGGGTGCAGGATCTTGTACTCGGATTGTCATTAATTTGTCCCTTGTATTCCAAAAAGATAAAACAGCCAATACTTTTTAGCACCACAGTCAAGCACCTCCTTGGTGGCTCACATGGTAAAGCATCCATGCAATGTGGGAGACCTGGGTTCGATCCCTGGGTCGGAAAGATCCCCTGAAGGAGGGTATGACAATCTGCTTCAGTATTCTTGCCTGGAAAATCCCCTTGGACAGAGGAGCCTGGAGGGATACAGTCCAAGGGGTCGCACGGAGACGGACACGACTGAGCGACAAAACACACCACCAATCTGACTAGGTGACTTATTATCTCTATTTCATTTCATTTTCAGGGATATTATTATTGTCATCCCCATTTAAGAGATGATGAAAGTGAGGCTCAGAGAGCATGTTATGTTTTTTCCTCAAGGTCACACAGTTACTCTCTGAGAGAGCCTGCGTTCAATACAGATCTGTCTCCCCCAAAGCTCAGCAAGAACCTCGGGAAATGCTGAGCCCATTCCCTCTTCTCTCAGATCCAGGTATAACCTCCTGGCTCCTGTCTGTCCTGCTCTGGCTGCAGTACCTCATTCAGAGGTCCTACAGCAGCACCCCTGTCTCAGCCAGACTACCTATTTCCTGTTGAAAAGGGAAGTAGCCAGCAGAAAAGTCCGGAGACAGCAGGGAGAAACTTCACAGGGGTTGATTAAAGCCCCCTTGTTTCTCCTCAGCTCCCCTGCCTCCCAGCAGGCACTTTTAGACAGGAGCCAACCACACAGACAAGGGCCGCATGATCGGCCGTCTGCACAGGCACCCAGGGCAGATAACCAGGTGCCTGAGACACAGGAGGGAACGTCCCCAACTCTCCCCACTCAGAGGAAGACTGAGGAGGCTGATTCTGTGATTTTTCCAAGAAGCTGCTCCAGGACCAGAGAACGGGAACATCTGTGCCCCAGGCTGTATTCTGGATGTGGCTCAGGCCATAGTCTGGGGGCGTCAGCTGGAGTCACCCTGTGCAGAGGAGGCTCTGGTTGGCTGAGGAGGGAGCCTCTGGCCGCTGCCCGGGAGACAAGAAGCCCAGGCCAGACAGGGAGCAAGAGAAGGGCCTGAGGCTTGGGTACTGGGAAGTCTTCTCCATCAGCTGCGTGTGTTGGAGGCCTGGGGGAGGCCGTGGTCACCAAGTAAGTGGGATTCGGGTCCCCAGCTCCCCCTCCCAAGACCTCTGGACTCAAGTCACCTCCCTTTTCTCTGCCTTTGGAGACAGGCCTGTGTGGGCATCTCTCAGCTCCTCCCCCAGCCTGTCTGCTTTGGAGTCAGAGCAGATGTGACTGTGAATCCAGTCACAGACCCCCGATCTGCCTCTCTTCACTCTGGGCTTCTGTTTTATCTTCCCCTGCTTATGGTCAGCCCTCTATATGCCCAGCAGGAAGGAATTTGCTTTTCCTAAAGGAAACACAAGCTCCCTAAATAAGGCAAGAGCATTCTGGCTGCTGAGCTGGACTCTGAAAAAATGGAAAGTCAAGAATGTGCGGGAGCAAGGAAGTCTGGGAGACCTCAGACTGTGGGGGTGCCTGGAAGCAGTTTGTGTTTTTGACAAGAATCACTGGAGAGTTGGACCCCTGGAAAGTGATTAAGGAAACTCATGTTATGAAAGAGAAGCATGTTCCCCACCAGGCAGAGGTCATGGGGAAGGAGGGTGTGTTTAGTCAGGAAGGATGTGACCAATAAACAGGACCCAGCAGCCGAGAGGAAACAAGCAGAGAGGGTGGAGAAGGTGGACAGAGGGGAGGGAGCCGGCTCCATCTCCACGTCTGAGTCTCCAGGACTGGCAAGTCCAGGGGCCCCGGGAAGAAGGGGCTGGGAGGGACCAGGGTCTCTGGCACCCCTCCCCCATCTAGCAGATGAGGAAACTGACTCAGCAGCAGTGAGTGACCTCCTCGGGGGGACGGGGCAGGTTTGTGCAGGACCTGCGTGGACGGGGCAGAATCCCAGCCTGGAGGATGCTGCTGCCACATTTGTCACAAGCAGCGTGGGGCCGTGGACAGACAGCTGGCCTGGGGACAGGACACTTGGTCCTGACTCTGACTCTGCCACACACAGGGTGACTCTGGACAAGTGCTGCCATCCCTGGGGCCCAGCTGCTCCTTTTCTATGAAGAGAAGACTAAGTGTATCTCACTCAGTCATGTCTGACACTTTGCGACCCCATGGACTGCAGCCCACCAGGCTCCTCTGTCCGTGGGATTTCCCAGGCAAGAATACTGGAGTGGGTTGACAACACGTCTCCAGGGGATCTTGCCAACTCAGAGATCAAACCCAGGTCGACCTGCATTGCAGGAGGATTCTTTCCCATCTGAGCCACCAGGGAATACCCTAAGACTAGAGGGTTGGACTAAATACAGGATCATTACACTTTCTTTTCAGGGCCACAGTGAGGGAACTGGAGCAGCCTTGGAATTGTGACAAATGTCCCTTAACCTCTCAACAGGAGGATTTGACCAGCTTCCCCCATGAACCACGAGGCTTGGACAGCAAGCTCCTCAGGTGAGCCCACCCTGAACAATTCTTTTACTGAAGCACAGAGACATTTCCATTCTCCTGGGAAGTGAGGTCCCAGGGTTGTGTTCAATTTGATTTAGAAAAATATAAGAATATGAGGTTTCTGCACTGAGACTTGCGGAGGTCAACGCATACTTGCTTTTGTGGATAAAAAATTAGCCAATAATCAGACAATCTAAGAAAGAATTGGAATTTTATTGGAACCAACCTGAGAAGTTTAACTGGAAGATAGTCTCTCAAGAAGCTCCAAGAGCTGTTTTGAGGAGATCAGGGTTGGAGGTCAATGTTTATGTCATTTGGGGAAGGCCATGAAACCAGCCCACGCCTTGGAAGAAGGTTGCTTCACTCAGGAAGAACAGATATCACAGTTCATGCTTTTAGTGCTTCCTAAGCTTGGATATATGCAGGAAACTGGGTTCATAGAAAAGTCTCCTGAAAATATCCAAGTATGTGAGGGCAGGTTCTGCCAGTTTTCTCAGAGTACAAAGTACAATCCTGACCTTTTTCACGACTTCTTTCCAGAGTGGATTGCAGGTCAGTGAATTGCAGCAGCCAGTGACTTAATTTTGGAAGACCTCAGTGGTGGGCAACATTCTTTATCACACAATCTATTTGTTCCATCTTAATTCCAATCAAGGTTTGGGAGGAATTTTCCCAGGTCAGGGGAGGATTCCATTGATGGGCCATTGGGTGTGCAATTTTTCCTCTAGTTCTGGTAACAGTAGCCAAACTCCTCTGGAACAATTGTCTCACTTGTCTGTCCAGCTCTCAGAAACGGTTCCCTCCTGTTGCTTCTTCCCATATTTTGAGTCATGGATCTTATAAAACTGTATGTAAGGTCACCTGGTCATCACCATGTTTATCAGAGGCTCAATGACACATTTGTTAATGCGAGAAACAACTCTCTTGTGAAGTGCTAGACAAGAGTAATATGGCGAGTGACATTAATAAGGTCATAGGGAGGAGTGTCATGTAAAGTCACAAGGCTGGGGTTAGAAGAACAAAAATGGATCTTTGTATTGGGTCAGGTATTTCTGCCCTTCGGAAGGTCTGGTTAACACGTACTGCAGATGCACACTGCACACTTCAGGGCAGGGAGGAGGTCAAAACAGGCAGAGACGAATTTTGTTTAAATTTTCCTTGTCTTGCCTTGCCTTAAAATATGAATTTTATTTCATTGCTTCTTAGGATTTGCCTGCCATAGGAACCATGTCCTGGAGCCCTCCCCATCTACCCCACCCGCCCCCGGGGGGAAGTACTAATGCTTCATCCCAGTACAGGAGTGAGGGGCAGCAGTGGGTTGCTTTCCCCTATCCCCCTTACTGCCCCCACCACAGCTCTGATGCCTGACTCCTCCAGTCCTGGTGACTCCAGGCTCTGGGGTTTGTGGCTGAGAACAGGAGACTAAGCACAATATTGGTGGCTTCCTGGCCACCAGTTATTATAAAGGCTGCTGGTCCAAATGCACCTGTGAGCACAGACATGCAGGCACATACACAGGCAAACGCGTGCTGGCTGTGCACGCAGGGACACACCTTTAAATACAGTCATCCGGGGTCTGGTCCTTTAAGAGCTAAGGGGACAGAAAGTCTAGTGTTGGGGACACAACTGCTAGTTGTCTTGGGCTGGGCCATGCCCCCAGGGCCCGGGGAAGGTGCGAGTGGGGAGACATTGGGAAGGGCTCACGGAGATGGGGGCTTTCATCAGAATAAAAATCTGCTCCATCCTTCCCAGCTCTGAGAAAATTTGGGGCAATTAGCATATGTCAAGTTTGTGGGGTTTTTTTTATCTTTGTATTGAGGTTAAAAAAGAGCATTACATTTGTAGGAGAAAGGGCAAGGCTTCATCTATGATTGATAGCAGGGTTGATGGTATCCAGAAATTCCAGACAATTAAAAAAATCCATGTATTTTACATCTATTTAGATCATATTATGTGTGGGTCCTGGAGAAGCAGGAAGCGGCATCAGAAAACAGCTGACACATAGAAACACATGTCTGTGCAGCACAAACTCAAGCAATACAGTTTCCTCAACTGTGGCATCAGCAACCCACCCATCCAACACCACTCATCAACAAAACTTTGAAAAGAAACTTTGCATGCAAAAATATAGTCACCCAGTAATTTTTGTCCTTAAGACAATAAAAATTGAAGAAAAATAAAACACCCAGGCTAACATCACCTTTAACGCTGCCAGTGGCGATGCCCTTCTCCCTGCAGAGGCAGGACCTGCTGTTTTGATCACTGAGGCAGGAGGGCCACATTGCTGCCCCTCACCAACACTGCAGACAGCTGTCTTCAAGACTCTGGGGTTCTTCACAGTCCATTGTTTATTCCCCAGAGAGTGGTTCAGATCGAAAACACAGGCCGAGGCCACCCCAGATCAATAGCATTAATGTAGTGCCCTTGTTGGAAGAACCTTTATTATAGAGTAACAGGAAAGCTGCCCATGGCATTTCCTCCCACTTACCAAATGTTAACAAATCAGTTCTAACTGCAAAAGAGTGGAGGAATTGAGAGACCCATTCAGGGGGTACACAGTTCTTTAGACTAGAAAACATACATGGGTTAGGACGTATGAAAATTTAAAACTCATTTTTCTTCTTGGTTACAGAGTCATACTCTAGTTTTGCCAATTGGCCAAGATGCGTCCCAGTGGACTTCTAGAAGGGATAGATATGGCCCCCTCGTTTCACTTTGCTTGCTCCCCCAGGACATATTTCAAATAAACAAATTCTTCTTCAAGAAGAGGCACACACAGGGTCATAAACAAGCCATATCCCACTCCTGTGGTGTCCAAACTGACCACAAAGTTCCAAAGGGCAAATGCTTTGCCCAAACAGGAGGGGATGGGGGGCTCCCGGGGCACACACCCTCTACTCACTCAGTCAAGAGCTCAGCTGCTCCTTCAGAGGCCAGTTTGCTTCTCTCAACAGAAAGTGAAAGCAGGCTGTGAGCAAGGAGTGGGGAGGGACAGAGGAAATTCTGGAAACTAACAAATTCAGCAGCTGCTGGCTTAACCCTGTAGATCCTCCCCAGCCTTCCAGCTGCACTCCTCTCCTCGTCACAGAAGGAGTTGGAAGGGCTGGAGCACCAGGGACCTGACTCCTGCCTGGATGCCCAACACTGTCCCCCAGCTCAGGCTCAGGCTGCTCTTCACTGAAGAAGCCAATACAGAGAGACAAGCACTGGATAGAAGAAAGGTAGCTTTACATTAAGGAAGCCAGCCACAAGGGGAGAAGGCGGATCACTGTGCAAGAGAACCAACTCCCAGCACTGCAAGGCTCAGCCCCCATTTATACAAGGAGGGGGGCAGGAAACGGATGTGAGCTACACCCTGAGGGTATTGGAGACTTGACATTAACCACCGGGAGCCTTGCTGGGGACTGAGAACGTGAGTACGGTCCTTACTTTGTTAAGATAAGTGCATCTGTTCTAAAGATCAGTGGTTGTATACTTCTGAAAAATCAAGGACAGAGGGAGAGCTGAACCGGCCCAGTGAAAGAGGAAACAGAACATCCAACTCCGGAGCCGTGTTTAACTCTTCACAAGACTTTGGGTGGAAAGCAAGCAAGGTTACACACAACACCGCAGCCCGTGACCTGCCTGACCATCAGGAGCACTATGAGCTCGTCCTCAGGCTGGAGCCTCTTCCTCTGCTCATCCACATGCCTGACCCTCTCCCTCCGCGTGGGGCAGCTGCTCTCCACCCTCCTGCCCATCTTGCTGACCAGTCAGGACACTCTGAAGGTGGGTGTAATCAACTGGTGCCTGTTCATCTGGTGCATCTGCTTAAGCCTCACCTTACTCGGCTTCATACTGGAGTTGTGCAGTCTCTTCGGACTGCCATTATGTAACATCCAGTCCCTCCTCCGCTTGTCTGATAAGTTCCAGTACCACCTCCGCTTGTCTTGGGATGGCGTTCTTCACGCCTTTTGCTCTTACTTCGCCGTCGTCTGCCTCTCAGCTGCAGTCATCTTCGGCCCTACCTACATCCAGGTCTTTCCTCCAGGCCCCGCCCGGAATCGCGCCATCACCGCCACCGCCTTCTCCTGCGTGGCTGCTCTGCTTTATGCCATCGAAGTGGCCTGGGTCTGTCGACGACCCGGTGGAATGTACTGCTTTTGGCCAACCTTCCCAGGTGTGCTCAGGAGGCTGGAGAACTATGTGGCCAACATCATCTTCGCCTTCGTCTGCAACACTGACCTGTACCTGCACCAGCCAGCCCTGGAGTGGTGTGTGGCCGTGTACGCCATCTGCTTCATCCTGGGGGTCGTGAACTTCCTTATGAATGGGTGTGACTGTGACAATGACAAAAAGCTTCCCCTCCGCTTCCCCTGGTTGCTGCGGGTGCAGACTGTGCTCTCTGTCCTCCTCTACGTCACGGCACTGATTCTCTGGCCCCTCTACCAGTTCCACGAGAAGTGGGGGGGGCAGCCCCAGCGGTCCAGCGATATGAGCTGCGGTGATCATCTCAACGTCTTTGTCTGCATCTGGGACCAACGACTGGCTGTAGCCATCCTGACAGGCATCAACCTGCTGGTTTATGTGGCTGACACGGTGTATTTAGTCCAAGAAGCTTTTGTAGGTGGCTCAGAGGGTAGAGAATCTGCCTGAAATGTGGCAGACTAGAGTTTGCTCCCTTAGTCATCAAGGTCCCTGTGAGAAGGAAATGGCAACCCACTCCAGCTTTTTGCCTAGGAAATCCAACGGACAAAGGAGTCTAGCAGGCTCCAGTCCATGGGCTCGCAAACAGTCAGGCACAACTAAGCGACTAACACCTTCACTTTAACACAAGGCTGGCCCGGGGACACTTAATTCTCTTCACTGCAGTTTCTCCACCAATTTCTGACATCCCCTAACACCCGCTTCCTGGCTTCCTCTCTCCTCTCACATCGTTCCCCATCATCTCATGCTCTTTTCTCTTTCCTTCCCCTCCCAGCCCTGCCAGTGCCCCTGGGCTTGTCGGTCCTGGAGATTCAGACGTGGAAATGGCAGCTGGCTCCCTCCCCTCTGTCCACCTTCTCTGCTTGTTTCCTTTTGGCTGCTGGGTCCTGTTTATTAGTCACACCCTCCTGATTATGAAACAGACTGGGACCTGAGATCCTTTGCTGCAATGCTTGTACATGGACACATGTCTCCTCCAGCAACAAAATGCAAAGAAATTTGTGCTTGTGCACTTGGGGCCAACTCCAGACAAAGATACAAAGAGACCAAAAAAGAAAAAAGAAAAACCCAAGGGCCACTTGTGAAGAGCCTGCAAAAAGAAGCACTTGGGAGAAAAGCAGGGTTTTGAGCATGCCCCCTGCACACACCACCACCCAAGGGGTGGGCAAACCACCTCTGCCACCCCTCCATCCTGACCCCTGGACACACCCCTACCCTCACCGCATATCAGGAGCAAGCTTTCCCCACCTTCTCTGCCTCATGGAGCGAGCAAAGGAATCTGTTACTTGTTCTCACTTCCCCCTGTTTCTACAGGGCCTCCAATAAAGTCTTGCCTGAATTTCTTGTCTGGCCTCTAGTCAGTCTCCATTGATTGAAGGGGCCAAGAATCCTGGTTGGTATATATTTTGTGGCGCCCAATGTGGGGCGTATGTCCCCTTCTGGGGAGAAGATTTGGCACCTCGTAGACCACTGAAAGCAGCTTCCCTGTGGGTGACAAGTGGCCATCTGACCCTCCTGTTTCAACATCACTGAGTTTGGTAAGTTTGTCCCTGGCCCTGGGGGCCTTCAGTTCCCTCATTCAGGCAACTCTCTCCCCCTCCCCTTTCCCTTTCCCTCTTTTGAGATCTCTCTACTTTTCTCTCTGCTGGCTCCCATCTCTGTCCTGTGGATATCAGGCAGCTACAGCTGCCTCAGCTCCATTCAGTCATAAGACCCGCTCCCTCCAGCCAGCAACCGCTCACCTTGACAGGTGATTAAGAGAAAGTGGGAGAGGCTCACCGCACACCATGCAGACGGTGCTCCATCGGCTCTGCCTGACCGGAGACTGCTCAGAGAGAGAGAGAGGTTAGCCCCTCACGCATGTCGTGGCTGGAAGTCTGATCATCTCACTCTTCTCCCCTTTATTTTCCTGCTGAGGCAGGAGAGAGATAGGCATTTATGACTGGTCTCCAGTTTTCTTAAGGACGAGAACAAGTTGAACTTCAGGCTGGACACTTACAACCGGCCTCCTGTTTGCATTTCCTGAGACAGACGTTAGGTGGGCTCCAGGCTGGCATTTACCATCAGCCTCCTGTTTGCTTTCCGAAATGGGAGTAACAACAGAAACAGAGTAAGCAGCTTTGTCTCCGGTGGACACCTGAAGGTAATAGTCACAGCAGGACCAGAGAGGGGCTAAACCTTGTTCGAGTAAAGGATCAAGAGATTTTCCCCCTCTTTGGAGCTAGAGAGACACTACACACGTGCAGAAAGGTTCCTTGGGGGCCAAAAGTCAGGGGACGGTGCCAGGCCATAAAGAGCCTTGCTTCTCCCAGAAGCCCTCTTGGTTGAGAATTGTGTGCACACCTAGGGGCAAGGTTCTGAGACAAATCAGCCAGGGGTCAAAGCAGGATGTCTGGCCAGAGGGAAGACAAAGACCTGCCTTACAGAACTGATTGAACTGCCTCTTTCCTGTGCTCCTCTTCTCTAGGGGGCACGCCGACACCCTTTCTCTCCGAGCGTTCATCTCTGCCTTGCTTCTGTCTTAGTTAAACTAACAGTTTCTCAGTGTCCTCTTCCACTTCTTGCTCTTCGGTGTCTCCGATAATAAACTTTGTACCTGCATTTAAGATTTTTGCTTCTATGAGAAGTGCATTTTTCACTCCGGGCAAGAGCCAGGGGAAAATAGCTTTTAGCCTCTAGCCCTTGCTGGTCTGGAGGCTAGGATTCCTGGCTTTCATCCAGGCTGTGTGTGTGTGTGTGTTCAGTTGCTGACATGTCCAACTCTTTGTGACCCCATGGATTGTAGCCGCCAGGCTCCTCTGTCCATGAGATTTTCCAGGCAAGAATACTGGAGTGGGTTGCCATTTTCTACTTCAGGGGAACTTCCAGGGGATCGAACCAGTGTTGCTTTCATCTCCTGCATTGGCAGGTGGATTCTTAACCACTGGGAAGCCAGGCTACTCAGGTTCAATTCCTGGGCAGGGAATTAAGATCTCACTTCACACCACTTCTCACTGCTGCCTCACTGAGATCAGAATTGTGTGACAGGCTGACTGTGAAGTTCCTGAGGATAGTCCAGCTGGACAGCTTAGGAGTTTAAGAAGAGGCTAGTGAATCATGAGGCTTCCCAGGTGATGCTAGTGCTAAAAAACCTGCCTGCCAATGCAGGTAGACGTAAGAGACGCAGGTTCAATCCCTGGGTAGGAAAGATGCCCTGGAGGAGGGCATGGCAATCCACTGCAGTATCCTTGCCTGGAGAATCCGATGGACAGAGGAGCCTGGTGGGCTACCGTCCGTAGGGTTGCACAGAGTCAGACACGACTTAACTGACTTAGCACGCACGCATGCAGTGTCATCTCCTAAAGGAATAATTGAAGTTACCGACATGAGTACAATTTCCCATAAAGACTAGGCAGAGTGAGAAGCAGAGATGGTTGAGAAGGGAGAACTGAGAAAACACTGGTATTTAAGCAGCAGGCAGAAGAGGAATCTGCCAAGAAGTAGGCAGGATCAAGAGGAAAAGATCAAGAGGCTCCTGTCATTCAAATAATAATAGAGAAGAGAGTGTCAGGAGGATGTGGTCAATATGGTTACATGCTGTGGAGGTTAGCAGAGTTCATGTGGGATCAGCACTGAAAAGTGTTCATTGGATGTGAGTATTTGAAAATCTTTGAGAGCCTCAGGACAGAAGCCAGTGCATTTGAGACTGAGAATGAGAAGGAAAGACTGTAAATACAGGTTTCTCCTGGGGCAGCTAGTGTCTGTGAGGGGAAGGAGAGATAGGGTCATAGTGGACATGAGGGAACGGTCAAGGGAACTTACATGATAAGCTTGCAGAAGGACATTTACTATAGGTTAACTTCAACCCAATGGAACATCCAAATACTGATCCAATGTCCAAAGGGGAAAATATTTTTTAAAGCCCAAAACATGACAAAACATGAATCATAGGGACAGTGGATGAAATCTGCTAGTAAATAAAGAATATGTTATTGAATAGTGTGAACATTCAACTCTTCTCAAGGCAAAACAGGAGATGAGAAAGAAGACAGTAAAAGTTATTACTGTGGCGAGACCCATGGCTACCACCTCAGAGTCACCCTTCTTGTTTCCTTCATAAACCCAGTTCTGAGCAGAGCACACTGATATTCCCAGATATTGTCACTGCTGTATGTATGTCCTCACAGTTCTTCCAGTTCTTGTTTTATCCACATTGTTCAATATATTAATAGCAGCCAGTAGATATGTTTGGCTACTTCACTTTTAATTAATTAAAATTAAGCAGAATTAAAAATTCAGCCCCTCAGTCCTACCAGCCACATTTCAGTACCTATTCCCACATGTTGTTAGCAGTTTCTTTATGGGACTGGAGGAGGAAATGGCAACCCACTCCAGTGTTCTTGCCTGAAAAATTCCATGGAGAGAGACCTGGAGGGATACAGTCCAAAGGGTCGCAAAGAGTCAGACACAACTGAGCGACTGAAGATGCACTGTGCTGGACAGGGCAGGTGTTGGACTCTTCCATCATTGTGGAACGTTCTCCTGGGCTGCCCTGCTGCATACATTTTGAGGCTATGTTGTCAGATTCATATATGTTTGTGTTTGTCATATCTTCTCCATCTATCTTCATTTTGTCAATATTCATAACATATTTCCTTATCCCATATGATGTTTGTGATCTTCAATTCTATTTGTCAAAATTTAAATTTGTAACCCAGGCTTTAGCTGATTTCAGATCGGATCAGATCAGTCGCTAGGTCATGTCCAACTCTTTGCGACCCCATGAATCCCAGCATGCCAGGCCTCCCTGTCCATCACCAACTCCCAGAGTTCACTCAGACTGACGTCCATCGAGTCAGTGATGTCATCCAGCCATCTCATCCTCTGTCACCCCTTTCTCCTCCTGCCCCCAATCCCTCCCAGCATCAGAGTCTTTTCCAATGAGTCAACTCTTCGCATGAGGTGGCCAAAGTACTGGAATTTCAGCTTTAGCGTCATTCCTTCCAAAGAGATCCCAGGGCTGATCTCCTTCAGAATGGACTGGTTGGATCTTCTTGCAGTCCAAGGGACTCTCAAGAGTCTTCTCCAACACCACAGTTCAAAAGCATCAATTCTTTGGCGCTCAGCCTTCTTCACAGTCCAACTCTCACATCCATACATGACCACAGGAAAAACCATAGCCTTGACTAGACAGACCTTTGTTGGCAAAGTAATGTCTCTGCTTTTGAACATGCTATCTAGGTTGGTCATAACTTTCCTTCCAAGGAGTAAGCATCTTTTAATTTCATGGCTGCAGTCACCATCTGCAGTGATTTTGGAGCCCAGAAAAATAAAGTCTGACACTGTTTCCACTGTTTCCCCATCTATTTCCCATGAAGCGATGGGAACGGATGCCATGATCTTCGTTTTCTGAATGTTGAGCTTTAAGCCAACTTTTTCACTCTCCACTTTCACTTTCATCAAGAGGCTTTTTAGTTCCTCCTCACTTTCTGCCATAAGGGTGGTGTCATCTGCATATCTGAGGTTATTGATATTTCTCCCGGCAATCTTGATTCCAGCTTGTGTTTCTTCCAGCCCAGAGTTTCTCATGATGTACTCTGCATATAAGTTAAATAAACAGGGTGACAATATACAGCCTTGACAAACTCCTTTTCCTATTTGGAACCAGCCTGTTGTTGCATGTTCAGTTCTATCTGTTGCTTCCTGACCTGCATACAAATTTCTCAAGAGGCAGATCAGGTGGTCTGGGATTCCCCTCTCTTTCAGAATTTTCCAGTTTACTGTGATCCACACAGTCAAAGGCTTTGGCATAGTCAATAAAGCAGAAATAGATGCTTTTCTGGAACTCTCTTGCTTTTTCCATGATCCAGCGGATGTTGGCAATTTGATCTCTGGTTCCTCTGCCTTTTCGAAAACCAGCTTGAACATCAGGAAGTTCATGCTTCACATATTGCTGAAGCCTGGCTTGGAGAATTTTGAGCATTACTTTACTAGCGTGTGAGATGAGTGCAATTGTGCGGTAGTTTGAGCATTCTTTGGCATTGCCTTTCTTTGGGTTTGGAATGAAAACTGACCTTTTCCAGTCCTGTGGCCACTGCTGAGTTTTCCAAATTTGCTGGCATATTGAGTGCAGCACTTTCACAGCATCATCTTTCAGGATTTGAAATAGCTCAACTGGAATTCCATCACCTCCACTAGCTTTGTTCGTAGTGATGCTTTCTAAGGCCAACTTGACTTCACATTCCAGAATGTCTGGCTCTAGGTCAGTGATCACACCATCGTGATTATCTGGGTCATGAAGATCTTTTTTGTAGAGTTCTTCTGTGTATTCTTGCCATCTCTTCTTAATATCTTCTGCTTCTCTTAGGTCCATATCATTTCTGTCCTTTATCGAGCCCATCTTTGCATGAAATGTTCCTTTGGTATCTCTGATTTTCTTGAAGAGATCTCTAGTCTTTCCCATTCTGCTGTTTTCCTCTATTTCTTTGCATTGATCACTGAAGAAGGCTTTCTTATCTCTTCTTGCTATTCTTTCGAACTCTGCATTCAGATGTTTCTATCTTTCCTTTTCTCCTTTGCCTTTCGCTTCTCTTCTTTTCACAGCTATTTGTAAGGCCTCCCCAGACAGCCATTTTGCTTTTTTGCATTTCTTTTCCATGGGGGTGGTCTTTATCCCTGTCTCCTGTACAATGTCACGAACCTCATTCCATAGTTCATCGGGCACTCTATCAGATCTAGGCCCTTAAATCTATTTCTCACTTCCACTGTATAATCATAAGGGATTTGATTTAGGTCATACCTGAATGGTCTAGTGGTTTTCCCTACTTTCTTCAATTTAAGTCTGAATTTGGCAATAAGGAGTTCATGGTCTGAGCCACAGTCGGCTCCTGGTCTTGTTTTTGCTGACTGTATAGAGCTTCTCCATCTTTGGCTGCAAAGAATATAATCAATCTGATTTTGGTGTTGACCATCTGGTGATGTCCATGTATAGAGTCTTCTCTTGTATTGTTGGAAGAGGGTGTTTGTTATGACCAGTGCATTTTCTTGGCAAAACTCTATTAGTCTTTGCCCTGCTTCATTCCGTATTCCAAGGCCAAATTTGCCTGTTACTCCAGGTGTTTCTTGACTTCCTACTTTTGCATTCCAGTCCCCTATAATGAAAAGGACATCTTTTTGGGGTGTTAGTTCTAAAAGGTCTTGTAGGTCTTCATAGAACCATTCACCTTCAGCTTCTTCAGCGTTACTGGTTGGGGCATGGACTTGGATTACTGTGATATTGAATGGTTTGCCTTGGAAACGAACAGAGATCATTCTGTCGTTTTTGAGATTGCATCCAGGTACTGCATTTCGGACTCTTTTGTTGACCATGATGGCCACTCCATTTCTTCTGAGGGATTCCTGCCCGCAGTAGTAGATATAATGGTCATCTGAGTTAAATTCACCCATTCCAGTCCATTTCAGTTCGCAGATTCCTAGAATGTCGACATTCACTCTTGCCATCTCTTGTTTGACCACTTCCAATTTGCCTTGATTCATGGACCTGACATTCCAGGTTAGTTGATTTACATTTACCCAAAGAATCTTCTCTACATTGCTTTATTCCCTGCCACACCTGAAATTTTCATAATCTACACAAATGTTCCAGGTTTCTGGCCAATTGAAGGGATAAGGGAATCACAGAAACTGAGGGGTTTATTCACACAAAATGGAGCCTATCAACTTTGCTGAACAAGTCCACTAAGAAATTCATGCTTGTTGATTCAAGTCAGTTTCACTTTCAGATTTATACAGTAATTTCTTTCCTGTTTTTGTTGATTACTAAATGTCCCCGTCCACTGGTGAATAGTGAGAAAATATACTGTTTCCTTAAATCCCATAAGTCCCTCTTGTAGGCTGAAAAAAAAAAATTCTCCAGAGAGATTTCCATGTCAAATTCCTGTACCTTGTGAAAGTTACTTTATTTGGGGGAAAGAACATTGCAGATCTGATTAAGATAAAAATCTTGAGCTAAGAAGCTAATCCTGGATTTCTGGGTGAGCCCTGAATGCGATAATAAGTGTCCTTATCAAAGAGATGTAGGACTCTCCCTGGTGGTCCAGTGGTTAAGGCTCTGCGTGTCCACTTCAGAAGGCGTGGGTTCAATCCCTGATAGGCGAGCTAAGATCTGGCATGCCTCAAGGTGTGGCCAATAAAGAAGGAGGTCATAGCCCAACACACACGGAGGAGACGGTGGTGTGAAAACGGAGGCAGAGATAGGAGTGATGTTGCCAGAAGCCCTGGAACACTATGGAAGACCAGCAGCTACCAGCAGCTGGAAGGACAAGGAATAGATTCTTCCTCAGGTTTTCCAGAGGAGTGTGACACTGCTGATACCTTGAGTTCAGATATCTGGCCTCCTGAACGGTGAAAGAATAACTTTCTGCTATTTTAAGCCATCGAGGTTATGGTAACTTGTTTCAGCAGCCCTAGGAGACTACAGTAAGTCCCCTACATATAAATGAATTTTGTTCTGAGAGCACATTTGTAAGTCCAATTTTTTCGTGAGTCCAGCAAAGTTAGCCTAGGTACCCAACTAACACAGTCGGCTATATAGTACTGTACGGTAACAGGTTTATAATACTTGCCACATAATCATACATAAAAACCAAACATAAAAACAAACATTTTAAATCTTACAGTACAGTATCTTGAAAAGTACTGTAAAACTTGAAAAGTTCAGTAAGACGGCTGGTATTAGAGAGGCTGGCATCGACTGAACAGTCAAGTACCAGCTACATCTTCGCTGTGTTTACACTTGCTTCTGGACATCCGGGACTTGAAATAAAGATAATGTACTACCGTACCTTGGGTTTCCCTGGGGGCTCAGCAACAAAGAATCCACCTGCCATGCTGGAGACTCAGATTCTATCCCTGGGTCGGGCAAATCCCCTGGAGGAGGAAATGGCAACCCACTTCAGTATTCTTGCCTGGGAAATCCCATGGACAGAGGAGTCTGGCAGGCTACGGTCCCTGGGGTAGCCAGAGTCTGACATGACTTAGCCACTAAACCACCAGCAACTCCACTACTGCACCCTGCGCAGTACTATACGGTAAAGTACACAAAAGCACAGGCCCTTGGAGAGGATGCAAGCACGTGACGCTGTACACCAGACAATGAATGAACTTTCGTAAACGTGCGTTCGTATCTTTGAGTTCACAACATAAAGCTTCATATGTAGGGGGCTTCCTATAGTATATTCCCATAACTCTCCTATCTTCTGCTGAAACCCAGAACTACAGCTGTATTCCTGCAGCGGGGTTTGTAATTTCTCAACTTCTCCCAACTATAATTCAAAATATCTCTGTATCTCCACCTTTTCTAAATCCTCTTCTTTTGACGTGGTCGTAACTGTTCCTCCTTCTGTCCATGATTGACTTCTGTATTTTTATGCTTTGCCCTGTCTCCTACACTCCACAACCCTGGACTTTCAGTTACCCTCTCTGAACAGCATCACTTACTGATGCTGCTTAATAATAACCATAAAATATTTTAGATATTCAGAAGCATATAAATAATATATCACTTGTGTACCTGTCACTTTACAAAGGTGAAGCTCCCTGTGTCTCTCTTTCCAGTCCAATTTACCTATCTGCCGCATTGCACTTTAAGTTCTTCTAAAAATAACACCCAAACAATTTTTTTAAGTAAATAATGTACCAAAGCTTATAATAGAAAACCATTGTTCCCCAGGCCAAATCCCCCCGTCCTTAACAATTGCTACCCAATGTAGCCACTTTCAGTTCACTTAGTTCTCTTTTATGGTTGTCACTGCTATATTTCAATACAGCATGCTTATATTGGTGCTTGTTTCTTTTCTTCTTTGGAATATTTTTTACTGACTCCTTCCTATGAAATGTAAAGATAAGAGGTAAGGACTTCCCTTGTGGTCCAGGGACTAAGACGCCCACACACCCAACACATGGGCCCAGGTTCAATCCCTGGGCAGGAAACTAGATCCCACACGCTGCAACTAAAATTCTCAGGCTGCAATTAAAATCTCCTGGAGATGCAGTAGAGCTCCATGGCTGCCCTGGCATCTTCCACCGAGTTGTGTCCCAGGACGCTGTACCACACACACGGCACAGAGAGGGGACTGGGGACTGAATCCAGGCACCAGGTGACCTGGGCCTTCCCTGCCCACACCCTGACGTCCAGGGCTGAAGTGGGTCAGGGGTGAGTCTCCCGGGCCCCTGACACCCTGGACTCAGCAGGTGTCTGGAGCAGGCCAGGCTTCACCCATGAGCCTGGGGCCCAGGCAGGGCCAGGCACAGAATCCAGGTCCTGAGGCCACGTTTGCCCTCCAGGGGCTCCCATCTGCTGCGGGGGGGTGGGACACTGCAGGCTTGGCCTCAGACCCAGAGGGGCTGGAGCAGTTCTCACAGGGACCCCAGGGGCCGGGGAACAGGGACAGAGATGTTTCTAGAGTACTCCTTGCTCAACACGTTGAGAACAGGGCTCTTCAGTGAGTCTAGGAGCTGACATTCTGTCTGGGTCCCTGGTGCCCCAAGCCCTACAGAGGGGCCCAAACTCAGCACCATCCACCACCTCCTGCACATTCCTGCTCCCCAGACAAGCTGCCCCCCAATCCTCAGGCTGGGCCCCAGGTCTCCCCTCCCCGGCTCCCTTCTTATGTCCTTTTCCAATAAGACACACCCTTCACCCTCCACTCACACCTGGTGTCCTGCCTGCTCTCCATCCTCCATCTCTGCTCCAGACACCTGCCCTCCCTCTGTGGACACACCCCGCAGATGTGCTGATGGTCAGTTCGTGGCCCTACCTCCCTTCAACCAAGAGTTTCTTAAGGACCTGCCTGGCATTGCTCACCTGGATCCTCAGCTTCTGGTCCAGCCTGGCCCCGAGCAGGTGCTTCACAAACATCCACTGAGCTGGAAGCCCCATGTGTGGCCACAGCTCCCAGTGTCCAGCCCACCTCCCGGGGCCCCTCCATTCTGGTGAGCTCCCCGCACCCAACACATGCCTGCCACTTCTGTGGGGTGGTGGAAAAGGGGGCTGCTGTTGGGCCTGTGGGTTTGAGTTCAAGGTCCTTCTCTCATTTTTTTGAAATGTTTCTCATTGGGTATCTACCACTTTCCTATCTGAAGGGAAATTTCAGAGGCTTTTTTCTAAGTGACTGCTACTCCTGTGGGTACATCTCAACAATGGCTTTCTACTGAGGTCCATATAGTTAAAGCTATGGTTTTTCCAGTAGTTATGTATGGCTGTGAGAGTTGGCCCATAAGAAGGTTGAGTGCCAAAGAATCGATGCTTTTAAATTGCAGTGCTGGAGAAGACCCTTGAGAATCCCTTGGACAGAGAAGTGTGACCAGTCAATTCTAAAGAAAATCAACCCTGAATATTCATTGGAAGGACTGATGTTGAGGCTGAAGCTCCAACATGTTGGCCACCTGATGTGAAGAACTGACTCACTGGAAAAGACTCTGAAAGATTGACGGCAGGAGGAGGAGGAGACAGAGGTTGAGATGGTTGGATGGCATCACTGACTCAATGAACATGAGTTAGAGCAAGCTCTGGGAGTGGAGAAGGACAGGGAGGCCTGGTGTGCTGCAGTTCATGGGGTTGGGAAGAGTTGGATATAACTGAGCGACTGAACAACAACAACTCAAAGGCATCTGCCATCTGCCTCTGGGGAGGCTGAGTCCTGTGCTGCTGCAGCTGCTGACCTTTGACACTCCCTGGTGAAGGACAGGAAAGCCTGACATGCTGCAGTCCATGGGGTCGCAAAGAGTTGGACACGACTTAGCAACTGAACAATAACAATGACCTGCAATCCCACTCCTGGGCATATATGCAGAGCTGACTCATTGGAAAAGACCCTGATGCTGGGAAAGATTTAAAGCAGGAGGAGAAGGGGACCACAGAGGATGAGATTTGGGTGGTCCCACCAACTAGATGGACATGAGTTGGAGCAAGCTCTGGGAGTTGGTGATGGACAGAGAAGCCTGGCGTGCTGCAGTCCATGGGGTCGCAAAGAGTCAGACACGACTGAATGACTGAACTGAATATTCACTGCAGCACTGTTTACAGTAGCCAAGATATGGACGCAGCCTAAGGTGTCCCTGTCACAGCCCTGAAACCCCTTCAGGCCCCTGTTCTCCTCTCTCAGTTCCAGTCCAGGCCCCTCCTCCGTGGGAAGGTTGGCTCCATGCCTGCATCCCTTCTGGGTCAGAAGACCCCTACTGGGCTGCCTCAGGGCCCCTGGGAACCTGGGATCCCCCCAGTAACCTCCACTCTGCTCCCCGCCCCCACCCCAGTCCCGGGTGCATTCTCAGGGCTGTCTCCTCCCAGGGGTCCTGCAGGGGCCTCCTCTTTCAGCTCCTGCCCTTAAAAGGGGATGATCAACCGTCCATCCCCACCCCGTCCCTGAGATGCCCTGAAAGGCTCCACGTCAGCCTCAGACACAGCGTCCTTGTTCATTTCCAATCCTTTCTTCCCTGGAAGCTGCTGACCAGTCTCCCAGGCCAGGAAAATCCTCACTCAGGTAGGACTTCTCCTAGATCTTTCCAGACTCCCACCTGGATGGCAGCTTTGGAGCCCAACACTATGTTAATCTATTCCGTGCTTCCTCAATGTGGCCCCACCTTGGAGTCAGGCTGGATTGGGGTTTCCCCTCAATGGGGAAGAGTCACATGTGAAGGCAAAAATGGGTGGAGGGGCTTCACAACAGTCCCTACTTCTCATGTCTCCACGGCCTTGCTCTCACCCCAGGGCTCCTCCCTGCGCACCCTTGAAGCTGCCCTCCTCTGGCGGGGGCTGTGTCCCCTCACACAGCAGCTCCTTCTAGGGATGCTGCAGGGAGGACAGGCCAGGACACATGTGTCTTCAGGTGCTGTGGAAGGGGGCCGTGGCCCTGAAGGCATGTCCTGCATCCTAGAGCCCAGAGCTTTGGTCCTGGGCTCCCATCCACGGGCCCTGATGTGTGGGCTGAAGTGCAAAGTGTTCAAACTCACAGCTTTGGCATTTCCATATGGGGTTCCCACTTCCAGTCTTTTGACCTTAGGGAAGGCACTTGATTCACCAAGCCTTAGTTTTCTCATCTGTAAAATGGAGTTAGCAGCACAATCCACAGTCCCTTTTCTGAAACCCTTGAGGTCAGATACTCTTTAGAATTCGGAATTTTTCAACTTCAGACAGGTGACATGGTACATCTACTCTCTATGACATTAGACCCCTCTAGGGTCTGAAAGCACCTTGTAATCAGACACATTAGTGTTTCTACAACTGAACTGTTGAATAGTCGCAAGTGAAATAACAAAGATCATAACTTGTCTCATGTGTCTTCTGGTCAGATTTTGTTAAAAAACAATTTTTCAAGTATTTGTTTTCAATTTTGAAATACTGAAGGTTGGGATTTTTAAATATTTCTTTTCAGTTTTGAAATATTGAGGGTTGAGATTTGAAGGTTGGGATTAAAGACAAGGACCATACTATCCTGTGTCTCCATAGAATATGGCACACACAGCCCAGAGAGAGACAAAAGGTTCATGTTTGAGGCCAGACCCAACCCAGCTGGGAGGTTTGGGATAAGACAAGCCTCCTGATGAGGTCAAGGGTGATGGGCGGGGAGAATCATCCTGGAGCGGCTGTGGTCGCAGCAGTGGTTTAGTCACTCAGTCGTGTCCAACTCCTGAGATCCTATGGACTGCTGCCTGCCAGGCTCCCCTGTCCATGGGATTTCCCAGGAAGGAATACTGGACTGGGTTGCCATTTCATTCTCCTGGGGATCTTTCTGACCCAGAGATCAAACCTGCATCTCCTGTGTCCCCTGCGCTGGCAGGTGGATGCTTTACCACTGAGCCACCCGGCTGTTACCCGAGTGTCTGGGCCACTGGCCGGAACTCCACAGATCCAGAGCCTCAGCCATCACAGGACCGTGAATCTTTTCCAGGCATCTGACTTTTTCCACCTCCAGAGCTGAACCTTTCTCTGATGAGTCCTCAGTGAAGACCACTGCTGTACTGGTGACTGTGACCTGCCTGACCATCACAACACCATATCCACACAGTGGACATCCCCAGACCCGGACGTCATGGCCATGATGTACCTCTGCCTCCGCCTGCTGCAGCTGTTCTCCATGTGTGTGGCCATCTCCCTGGTGGCCAGCAGGGCCACTGAGCAGGGAGCGGCAGGAAACTGGTCCATGTCCATCTGGTGCTTCTGTTTCGCCATGACCCTCACGGTATTCATTGTTAAGTGCTATGGGTTCCATTCCCACTTTCTGTTTTTCTGGTTCAACTTCCCGTGGCCTATGCCTGCTACACCACCCTCCTCTGCCTCTCAGCCTCCATCATCTACTCCATCATCTATGTCCACTTTCTGCCTGATGGTCCTTACCGGGACCGGGTCATCGCCGCCTCTGCCTTCTCCTGTGTCACATCAGTGCTGTGTGCCATAGATGTGGCCTGCACGTGGGTCGCCTATGGGTTCAAGGAGATCCCCTGCTGTGTGCTCACCGTGCCAGGCCTGCTGAAGGTGCTGGAGACCTTCGTGGCGTATGTCGTCTTTGCCTGCATCATCAACACCTCCCTGTACCTGCACCAGCCGGCCTGAGAGTGGTGTGTGGCCGTGTACTCCATCTGCTTCATCCCAGCAGCCCTGGCCATCCTGCTAAACCTGGACGAATGGGAATACAGGCTGCCCAGACCGTATCCCATTTTCCAGCTAGTGCTCACCCTGCTCTCCATCCTCCTCTATGTCAGTGCCCTGGTCCTCTGGCTGCTTTACCAGTTCAGCGAGGAGCTTGGCGGGCAGCCCCAGAGGCCCAGTGATGGGAACTGCAGGGACGAGCTCACCTACGACATGTGCGCCCAAGACCAGTGCCTGGCTGTGGCCGTCCTGACAGCCTCCAACCTGCTGGTTTACATGGCCAACCTGGGGTACTGGGCCCGCCAGGTTCTGTAGGGACTGAGGACCAGCCCAGGGACTCCTGATCCTCTGCTCACAAAGGTATCCTCACCGAGCTCTGGTGTTCTCTGATGCCCTCTTCCTGGCTCCTCTCTCCCTCCTCACATCCTTCCCCATGCACCTCACTGTCTTTTCTGTTTCCTTCCCTCCTTCTGCTCTGTCTCTTTCCTGCTAAGTGTGGTTGCCCAAGTCCTGTTTTGCTTCTTTCTCTTGCTTCTTTCATCTTTTCTACATTTTCTGCTTTTTGCCCCTTTTCTGGTCATCCTTGGTTTTCTCATCTCCTGTGTCCTGACCACCTCTCCCCATCTTCCTTCTTCTGATCCACAGTCTTCCTTCTCTGCCCACCGCCCCCTCCCATCTCCTAAGGTGCTGACTCCACAGCACACAGTCCTCTGTGTGATTCGGCCCCCACCTCCCATGGGAGGAGAGTATACAGGGCACCTGCCCTTTAACTTAAACTAAAATCTCTGGAGGTCTATAATTTTCAATGGCAGGAGTCTTGAAGCAGAGACCCTGGTCCCTGGGCCCCACCTGGTGCTCCAGGTGGGGTGCTCCAGCCCCACCTGAGATTGGCTCCAGAATTTTTGCAGGCTCACTAAACACCCGCTGCCTAGAGGCCATCTTAGAGGAAGCCAGGGGTAGATACTGTCCATCCCAGCTACTCTCTGGGGAATCAAAGTAGGAGTTGGTGAAGCAACACAAAAACTTTAAGACAGCTGTCTGCAGTGTTGGTGAGGGGCAGCGACGTGGCCCTCCTGCCTCAGTGATCAAAACACAGGTCCTGCCTCTGAGGGGAGAAGAGCATGGCCACTGCAACCTCAAGGCGTGTTAGCCTGGGACTTTTTTTCTTTTCTTTTTTTCCTATCTTCTGATCAGGAGGGCAAAAATTACTGGGTGACTCTGTTCTTAAAGGGGAAATTTCTCTTTAAGTTCTCTTGGGCAGGTTTCTTTGTAAAGGGTGGGGGTTGCTGCTTCCATTGTCAAAGAAACTGCATGGCTTGAGTGTGAGGGGCACACACATGTGAGTTTCTGTGTGCTGACCGCTTCCTGCTGCAACTTCTTGATTCTCTGGGACTCAGACACAATGTGATCTATAAAATACATATAATTTAAAATTTTTTCTGGAGCTTCTGGTGCTGTCAATTGTAGATAAAACCCTCTTCCTTTCTCCATTTACAATATCCTTTTTAACCTCAACATAAAAATGAAAGAAAATATAAACCCCCCAAAACAAAATCTGCTCTAATTGCCCAGATTTGCCTAGAGCTCAGAACAGTCCTAGTCAGTTTCTACCCTCACCCAAACTTGGAGTCAGCCCCTCCCACTGACTCCCACCCACCCCTGAACCAGAGCCTATGGGTGTGAGCCAGCCTGTGACACAAGATGTTGGGCCCCACCCGAACAGGGACTCGAGAATCGGAGCGCAACAACGGCCACTGCCCGTCAGGAGTGAGGTGTGCAACGAGGAATTCCTAATTATTTGAAGTAAGGGGCAGGGAGTTTTATTGTCGAGAGTAATAAATCATGGGACAAGGCAGTAGCCACCAGTTATTTGTACATATGTTGAAAACTTTGTTAAAAGGCAGGGGAATTCATGTAAATAAGTTACAGCTAGAGAAGTTTTTACTTTTTGTAGAAGTTTGTCCTTGGTTCCCAGAGGAAGGAACAGTTAGTCCGGAAACTTGGAAGAAAGTAGGAAAACAATTGCAGACATATTATTCCTTACATGGTCCCAATCGTGTCCCTGTGGATGCTTTTTCTTTGTGGACTCTCCTAAGAGACTGTCTGGATCCTGAACATGAGGGACATAAGATTCAAACGGCCCTCCGGGATTCCACAGAACCCGAAGTTGCAGAGCCTTCCACCCCTCCGCCTGAGCCGCTTTATGCCGTGCCTGAGGGAACAGCTTGTAAGGCTGGAAGGAATGATGATGTGTTAAGCTCTGATGAACAGGAAGAGTTAAATGAACAAGCGGCTCAGTACCATAGAGAGGATATGCCTTGGGAGATGATGGTTAGCATGCAACCCTCCTCAGGAAAAGGGGAATTAAAGCATTCAGGGCTTTCTGAAGAACAGCTGGAGAATTTAATTCAGAAAATTGTTATAGCAGTAAAAAAGGATGCACAGGGAGACTCCCACTCCAGCCAGCCTGCGCCTCCAGCATATCCTCCCTCGGTTCTTGCTGGACTTGATCCACCTCCGCCTTTCGTAGAACCACAAGAGCTTATATCTATCCCTGCTTCTTTGCCCGGTGAAAACATAAAAACTAGAAGTGAGAAATTATTATCTCCTCTTCAACAAGCGATTAAGCGAGCTAATGATGAAGGAGAACATATTCCCGGGTTTTCAGGAATCTATCCAGGATTTGAAAATGCTCAACAGCAGAGGTATTATGAACCACTACCCTTTAAGCAACTAAAAGCGTTAAAAATGGCTTGTGCACAATACGGTCCGACTGCGCCGTTTACTCAGGCTATTATAGAGGCTTTAGGAAATCAAAATTTGCCACCTAATGATTGGAAACAGGTTGCTCGGGCTTGTCTATCTGGAGGAGATTATTTACTATGGAAATCTGAGTTTGCTGAGCAGTGTGGGATCACAGCCGATATCAATCGGCGACAGGGACTGAACACCACTTATGAAATGATGGTGGGAGAGGGGGATTATCAAGACACTAATAATCAACTTAATTATTTGCCTAGAGCCTACCCTCAGATTAGTGCTGCGGCTCTACGAGCATGGAAAAAATTTCCAAATTCTGATAAAAAGACCGAAGATTTATCTAAAATTCGCCAGGGGCCAGATGAACCATATCAGGATTTTGTTGCCCGCCTGCTTGAGGCAATTAGTAAAATGATAGGGGATGAGCAGGCGGGAATGGTGTTGGCTAAACAGCTTGCTTATGAGAATGCCAATTCGGCTTGTCAAGCTGCCCTGAGACCTTACAGGAAAAAGGGAGGCTTATCCGATTATGTACGGATTTGTGCCGATATTGGCCCTTCGTACGTTCAAGGCATAACTTTGGCCGCGGCATTACAAGGAAAGACAGTCAAAGAAGTACTGTATCAGCAACAAAAGCGGGATAAAACTAGTGGTCAGCCTCGAGTCCTTGGCCCTCTGTGGGAGAGCGCACGTGGGCCCCTGGCCTCGCGCCCGCACAGCCTGGCTAAAACTCAACAGAACTGGCTGTTTCAGTTTAGCGACAACTGGGTTATTGCTTTAGCTGGCTTTAGTGGACGGCTTGATAATCATTATCCCTCGGATAAAATTTTGCAATTTGCTCACTATCACCAATTTCTCTTCCCAAAAACCGTTGTTTCTCAGCCCCTTGCCAATGCCCTAACTGTATTTACTGATGGCTCTTCTAATGGAATAGCTAGTTTGATTATACAGGACAATACTGCCACCTGGCGTACTAATTATAAGTCTGCTCAAGAAGTAGAACTATTTGCCGTTTTTCAGGCTCTATTACACATCTCTGCTCCATTTAATTTATATTCCGACAGTCAATATATCATAAGAGCCTTAAACACTATTGAGACTGTTCCATTTATTGGTACCCTGAATTCTACTATCCAAATTCTTTTTCGTGATATACAACATTTAATTTCCTCCAGAGTTAATAAATGCTATTTCGGTCATATTTGTGCTCACTCTGGACTTTCTGGACCTTTAGCACGAGGCAATGCTTTGGCTGACGAAGCTACACGTATGATATTTCCTTCCTTGGAACAAATGGCAAAAACTTCCCACAGCTTACACCATCAAAACAGCAATAGCTTAAGACTTCAATTTGGCATTACTCGAGATGCTGCCAGACAGATTGTTAAGCAATGTCAAACATGTCCTCAATTTTTTAGCGTCCCCCATTATGGAGTTAATCCCCGAGGATTGTTGCCAAACGACATATGGCAAATGGATATTACCCATATTTCTGAATTTGGTAAACAAAAATTTGTTCATGTTACTATTGACACCTTCTCTGGCTTTTTACATGCCTCTCTACAATCCAGAGAAGCTAGCAAACATTGTATAGCTCATTGCATTAAATGTTTTGCTGTTATGGGAACCCCTAAGACCATAAAAACAGACAATGGTCCAGGATACACTGGAAAAAATTTTCAACTATTTTGTATGCAATTGTCTATCTCACATAAAACGGGTATCCCTTATAATCCTCAAGGTCAAGGAATCGTTGAACGGGCACATCAAACTCTCAAACATCAATTGCAAAAACTAAAGAAGGGGGAATTGTATCTCAATACCCCCTCCAACTCTCTAAACCATGCTTTATTTGTTCTAAATTTTTTACAATTGGATATATGTGGCCGTTCAGCAGCACAGCGATTTTGGAACTTTGATGCGCAAACAATAAGACCTAAAGTCTTTTGGAAAGACCCACTTGTGGGAAAATGGTATGGACCAGATCCTGTAATAATTTGGGGACGAGGGCATGTTTGTATTTTCCCACAGGATGCCGAAGCGCCGCGCTGGCTGCCGGAAAGGTTGGTACGCAGGGCGGAGATGATCGCTAGTAAACCAGATGAGGAGATTGACGATTCAAGAGCATGATGAATTACCATCTCGGCAACAACTCCAACAACTCTCGCATTGATGCGAGAGGCACAGAATCGTGTTGCTGTGCAGGGTGATCCGATATTGCCTTTAAGCTTCCTGATAACCTTATTAATTATCTTGAATCAGATTAATACTGCACATTCTGAAGAATATTCAAATGCTTACTGGGCTTATTTTCCCGACCCTCCCCTTCTCCAACCGGTGGGCTGGGAGGATCAGTCCATTCCCATATACACTAATGATACGGTGGCTTTGGGGGGTTTTTCAGATAAACATATTATTCCTAATCAAGTTAATTTCTCTTATCATGGAATGTTTGATCGTTTACCTATTTGTCTGTCTAGATATTTTAATTGAACAGGATGCCTTTTTGTTGGGGAGTCAGGATATGCTGATTATGACAATGGTTGGAGCCTATATATTCCTGGAGTAACTAAAGAATCTGGAATTCCTCAACGTCGTAATGGAACTGGTCCTTTACATATCCCTTTCTGCGACTTTGGAACAAGGGGAAGAGTCACTGCTGCACCATGGAAACTGTGTCGAAATGAGACTGCCACAGTTTATAACATATTTGGGACAAATGAGTCATTGTGGGACTGGTCTCCAGATTCGAACAGAAACCCCGGAGCACAAGATAATAGAAAGTTTGCATCCCGTATTTGGAATTTGGGCGGCTCTGAAGTGTTCCAAACAGAAATCTGGAAACTAGCTGCCGCCCTTGGATGTGAGGGTTCCTACCTTCAGGTGGGATCGAAAGTGAGACACGGTTATTTATGGAATCTCACCATGAGGTACCCTCGAGCATGTGTACCTCACCCTTATGTTTTATTAGTAGGATCTATAAATATACAACTTGGGTCACGAAATTATAATGTAACTTGTAACAATTGTACTTTGACTAACTGCATCAGGGGAATTACTAATCAAACTAGGGTTCTAGTCTTAAGACAGCCTGCTTTTGTTATGATTCCTGTAAAGATTAAAGGGTCTTGGTATGATGAAAAAGGACTTGAGCTTTGGAGAGAAGTAGAGGGTGCTTTAATGCGTTATCGTAGGGGAATAGGGTTAATAATTCTGGGATTTGTAGCTTTGGTAACCCTTATTGCCTCCTCGATTACTGTAGCCCTGTCCCTGGCACAATCAGTGCAAACTGCAACTTTTGTTGATAATCTGGCACAAAAATGTATCCGTTACCCTGAGGACTCAAGAAGATATTGACAAAAAGCTAGAGGACCGATTGAATGCCCTTTATGATGTTGTAAAATTTTTAGGTGAAGAGGTTCAAGGTATAAAGTTGAGATTACGGGTACAATGTCATGCCGATTTTCGATGGATCTGTGTTACCCAAAAAAAATATAATGGTAGTATAACTGCTTGGGATAAGGTGAAAGCTCATTTAGAAGGTATTTGGCATAATGAAAATATTTCCTTAGATTTACTGCATCTACATCAGGAAATAATGAACATTGAAAATGCACCCAGACCTGATTTGGATGTTGCAAAAAGAGCTGAGTCTTTCGTTAAAGAACCTTTTCCACATGTACCTACCATCAATAGTACTTGGCACTTGGGAGCAGCCATAGGAGGACTATTGTTAATAATTTTAACTGTTTTATTTCTTGCACCTTGTTTAATTAAAAACCTGATTGATGATCTATGGGTGATAAAGGCTTCCATCTATGGAAATTGTCTGCAGTTAAAGGAACATAAGCGTGTGCCTATATAAAAAGAAAGGGGGAGATGCGGGGAGCTGCCCATGAGAACGGGGTCCTTTATCTAAAGGACACAGCCCTGGGAGCTGCCTCAGTCCTTGAGGGTTTGCTTGCAAACATAGCTCTCTGTCCCGCCACCCCAGAGATTAGGCGACTATTAACTGCAGACACCTGGAGTTCTGGACAAACTTCTCACACACAAGGAAATGTTATCTGGTGTAAGAAATAATAACAGGGTGCCATTCCCATGCTCTCAAGATTTCTTGTGACTTTTTGTAAGATGTATAGGTCAGCCAAGAAAAATGTTAACTGTCTTGTTTTTCTCTTGCTCTCCTATATAAATATAAGATGCTGAATAAAGTCATGGTCAGACCGCTTCCCTTTGTGGAGACGTGTCTGATCCTCTCGACCCCATCTTTGCTGTAGTATTCTTTCTCAGCCGCGTCGTGCACATTCTCGGGACCTGATTGACTTTGCCGGCTGGCTCCGGCAAGACAGGAGAGGGAATACTATACAGCTGGAAAAATATAAGGATGCTCTCAAATAATGATCATAAATATCTCCAGGATATGCTAAATAAAAGGAGTAAGATACAAATCTACGTGCAGTATGCTATTTCCTATGTAATAAAAAAGGAAAAAATAAAAATAAATACAATTGTATTTGCTTGATTTGTATTAAGAAGCTTGAGAAGGACTCTGGAGAGTTTAGTGGAGCAGTGGTCCTGGAGGGGTAGGGGAGATGAGGTAGAGTGGATAAAGCCACAGGTAAACCCAGGTTTCTCAGTGTGTGGCTTTTTAAGAATATCTTTATTTTGAAACATGTCAATATATTATATTTTTAAAAAAACAAAGCTGAAGTTTGAAAAAATGTACCAAGTGGAGAAGGGGAAGGATGCTTGGCAGATGGTCTCCATGTTCTCTGCAGCCTTGATGGACAGACTAGGGGAGGAGCTGAGAGATGCCCACACAGGCCTGTCTCCAAAGGCAGAGGGAAGGGAGGCAACTTGGGTCCAGGGATCTGGGGCAGTGAGGGGCGCTGTGGCCTCCAAGCCAAGCCAAGGCCTTGGTGACCAGGGCCTTCCCCAGCCCTTCAGCACACACATTTGATGGAGAAGCCCCCAGTGCCCAAGCCTCAGGCCCTTCCCTTGCTCTCTGCCTGGCCTGGGCTCCCTGTCTCCAGAGGCAGCAGCCAGAGGCTCCCTCCTCAGCCGGCTAGCCAGTCAAACCTGGGATGGGACTTGTGCTGCCGCAGAAGGAGAAGGGATTTGATTTGCCAGTTCCCTACATGACTAGAAATTTGCAAGCATCTTTTCCTCTAATAGTATTCAAGTCTTAGACCTATCACTTAATCCCTGTATGACTTGGCCAAGTTATTCAACCTCCCTGTACCTCAACTTCCTCATCACGAAGTGAGCAGAATAACAGCCCATACTACACACAAGATCACACATGTGGAGCACCTAGAATGGTGCCTGGTGCCCCAAGAGCCCTGATAGATGCCGGCCACTGTGTCACTTGGTCCTGGTGCTGTGCTGGGCTGTGTGACTGGCATCGCTCAGGGAAGGAGGGGAGCTCGAGGAGGAGGATGCTGAGGTCAGACATGAGATGTCTTATTCCAGCATTTGGTAAGAATGGATTCATCCCGCCTTCCTTCCTTCCATCATTCCATCCATCTCTTCACTCACTGGCAGACACCAGGGCCTGCGGCAAGCTCTGGGGATAATGAGATCACAGTGGAGCAGCCCTGACCTCAAGGATCTCACAGGAGAGTGAGGAGGAGGAGAGAGAAATCCAGCCAGCACGACCACAGGCGTGTGGGGACCCAGGCAGGTCAGGGGTCCAGAGGGCCCTGAGGAGCGGCTCTTCCTTTACTAGGACCAGCGGTGACAGTGCTGTTCATGGGTCCCCCTCCCTCAGCCCGATGCCGGGCACCCTGTCTATGGGGTCTCAGTCCCCTTCTCAGCCCTTTGATGGACGAGACCCTCATCTCACAGAGGGAGACACGGAGCCAGGTGGGCTGACTGAAGCTGGGGTCTCTCTAGAGCATCAGCCTGTCCTTCCTCATGACTGGGCTTTGTCCACTGAGAGCTGGCTGTGCAGGAGGCAGGGGCCAGGGGTGGGGGCGGGGCCACAGCACATGCTGTCCTCTGGGGTCTTGACCCTCACCTCGGGTCCACCTAGGAGGTAAGCCCCCCAACCCAGCTCTTTCCTCCCCTGGGGCATCCAAGCCCCAGAGCCGGAAGCAGGACGTCAGGTTAGAGATTTCCTTTGGGAAAGCTTTTCCTCTGGAAATCCTGGCTCCTCCTCTTTCCAGGAAGCCTGAAGCCCTGGAAGGACTCGGGCTGGTAGTCACGGAGCCTGGGGGTCACCTTCCAGGCCAGGCAGCACCACTGCCCCGGTTGCCCTGAGCCTCAGCTCAGGAGCTGATGAGGGCATCTAGAGGGTCCCTGGAGCCGCCCTCCATCCATGTTAAAGACCCAGTCCCTCACACAGCCTGCCAGAGGGTCCCTCAGGCTGGTTCTACCTACAAGTCAGTAAAATGGTTCAAGGGCTCCATCTAGTGGCCACTCACAGGCAGACAAGCAGCTGCACCCAACAGGTTCCAAAGTTCATTAACAATCAGCAGAGGTCTGGACTCCAAAACGCAGGAGACAAGGTAGGGGAGAATCCAGACAGATCAAACTCAACTTCCCCCTCGCCTTCCCTAGCCAGGCTTTCAGAGGCCAGTGGCACAAACGGGAGGCTGCCATTGTAAAACAGACTGAGTGTAAAGCCCCGGAGTTTGGAGTCAGATGGGCCTGGATTTGAATCCCTTGGGTTTAACCTCACCTGGAGCCCCTCATCCCTGCAGTGGGCTACTGAGGACACATTCAACACATTTACTCTCTGCATGAACAGGCAGCCAAGAGACTTGGAGGGGGTGAAGCTGGACCAGTGACCACAGTCCCCCTGGTGGTACTCAGCCCTTAGGCCAGTGGCTCATCCTTGGCTGTACAGCACAGTCGCCTGATGTGGGAAGCGCCTCAAAGCATGGTCCCTGGATCAGCACAAGACATCAAGGGGGTACTTGTTGGGAATGCAGATTCCTGGGTTTCCCCCACCCAGCCCTGCTGAATCAGAAACTCTGGGATGGGGCCCAGCAGCCCCCATGTGATGCTCAAGTACCAGGGTGATGAAAAGGTACTTTATGTGACTTGAATGTCTTACACATCAGAATCACCTCTGGAGGTCAAAATACTAACAGGTGCCTACCCCCCCACCCCACCCCCACCCCCCACATCCAGGGATTCTGGTTCAGTGAAGCTGAAGAGGAACCCAGTCAGGGATTAAAATAACGACTCTGCAGATGATTCTACTGCATAACGTTGGACCTGGGTGTTATGCTCAGGAAACAGTTCCCCCTTCTGGGTATAAATGCAGCTAGAAAGGCAGGTGGAGGTAATTAATTGTGTTGTCACAAGGACTTCTTCGCAGACTCGCAGATTCAAGACGTTAAGGAAACTGACACTCCTTGACATTGACACCTCTTAAGTGATGGGAACACTTGAGCCTCCATCCCAGTTCATGTTGGCTGCCCTCTCAAGTGCTGGGTGGGATCCACCAATGCCCAGTTCAGAGAGAAGAAAGAAAAAGAAGAGGATCCAAGGGAGTAGAGAAAATATAGAGCTATTTTACTGCTAAAAATGCATTTTACAAAAGCAACAAAGTTTTTGTTCTGAAGAGACAAAAGGCCTCTAGTCCTTGGGGAGGGGGCTGGACTCCACCAGGCATGCAGCCCTCACTGCTCTCGAATTCTCCTGGAGATGCGGTAGAGCTCCATGGCTGCCCTGGCGTCTTCCACCGAGTTATGTCCCAGCACGCTGTCCTGCAGACACAGGACAGAGAGGGGCTGGGGGCTGAATCCAGGCACTATGGGACCTGGGCCTTCCCTGCTCACAGCCTGAGTCCAGGGCTGAAGTGGGTCAGGGTGAGTCTCCATAGCCCCTGATACACAGACTCAGATGGTGGCTGGAGCAGGCCTGGCTTCAAGCAGTTCTCACAGGAGCCCAGGGCCCGGGGAACATGGACACAGATGTTTCCAGAGTGCTCCTTGCTCAGCACATTGAGAACAGGGCTCTTCAGCGAGTCCAGGAGCTGACACTCTGTCCTGGATCCCTGGTGCCACAAGCCCTGCAGAGGGGCCCAAACTCACGCCCATCCCCTGCCTCCTGCACATTTCTGCTCCCCAGACAAGCTGCCCCCCATCCCTCAGACTGGGGCTCAGGCTCTCCCCTCCCCAGGCCCCCCTCTCCTGCCTCCTCCACTAAGACATATCCTTCACCCTCCACTCAGACTTGGTATCCTGCCTGACCCCGTCCTCCATCCCTGCTCAGGATGCCTGCCCTCTCTGCTCAGATGTGTTGATAGACAGGTCATGGGCCTCCCTCCCTTCAACCAAGAGTTTCTCAAGGACCAGAGGGATCTTCCTCACCCAGGTCCTCAGCCTCTGGTCCAGCCTGGACCCGAGCAGGTGCTTCTTAAACATCCGCTGAGCCCAAGTGGCCGCAGTTCCTAGTGTCCAGCCAGCCTCCCTGGGCCCTGGTGAGCTCCCAGCATGCCTGCCCCTGCCTGGGGCTCGGAGTTAGGGCCCCGAGAGCAGTATCAGCCGCGGCCTGATGGGCGCTGTGTGTAAACAATGCGGCTCCCTGGGCACACCCGAGGTCTGCGCTATACACTGTTTCCTGAGGTGGGCTGGAGGGTGAAGCCTCAGTTACCCACAGGGAAACTGGCCTGACTGAAAACAAACTAAATCACTTTGATGGGCTGCCTTCCCTTTCCTGGCCCTCGGCCTCACCCTACAGGCTTCCCAGGTCAGCTCTCAGATGGACGCGGTGCCCGCCCTCCTTCTGGGGAAAGCCCATGTCTCTCAGAGCACACAGCCTCTCAGGACTACGTGGGGGAGTTGGGGTGAGCAGAACATCTCTGGGGCTGCATATGTGCTGTGGAGGCACTGGGGGACTTTAGAGTCCTGCAGGGAAGGCCAGCCCCCCACCCCCGCCAGGTAACAGGGTGGCCCTCACCTGGATGCGCCGCCCGAGGAGGCGCTGGCTCAGCACCCGCAGGGAGACCCGCCGGCAGTACTGCAGGCCAGCCTCGCGCCACAACCGCCGGTCGGCAGCCGTGTCATAGATGGCGTAGTCGCTCATGTTCTCCTTCAGCGCCTTGAAGTCGTGCTTCAGGTCGTGGCCCACCACCAGCTTGCCCTTCAGCACCTGCAGGATCTGGCCAGGAAGACAAGGGCCCCACACGTCACCCAGGGCCCTTCCAGGTGGGTCTGGGGCAACTCGGTGCCATCAAGGGGGCGGGCCTGGAGCAGCCCCTCCTGGACTTGCTGTGTGAGCATGAGCAAACCACCATCCCTCTCTGGGCTTGGGACATATCTATCAGGGAGAAAAAGAGGCTGGAGCAGGCCCTTCATCACCTTCAACTGTTTAGTTCTGCCCGAAGGCCTATCCCAGCTTCTTTGGTGGTTGCCTTGGGGGTTTCCCTGGTGGTTCAGACGGTAAAGAATCTGCCTGCTAATGTAAGAGATGGGGTTCGATCCCTGGGTTGGGAAGATCCCCTGGAGAAGAGAATGACAACCCACTCTACTGTTCTTGCCTGGAGAATCCCATGGACGGAGGAGCCTGGAAGGCTACAGTCTGTGGGGTCACAGAGAGTGGTACACAACTGAGCGACTAATAGTTTACTTTGAATAATAGCAATGCCAATGGTCCCATGAGCCAGGCACTCACTGATATTCATCACATACATTATGTTATTTAATCCTTTCAACAATCCTCCTGTGGCAGGTGGAATAATAACCTCCCAGAGATGCCCACTTCCTAATCCCCAGGACCTGTAAACATGTTACATGGCAAAGGGAAATTAAAGCTGCAAATGAACTTCAGGTTGTTAATCAGATGACCTTAAAAGAGGGGGAGTTTCTGAGACTTCTCTGGTAGTACAGTGGTTAAGAATTCAACTGCCAAATGCAGGGGACACGGGTTTGATCCCTAGTCCAGGTACTAAGAGAAAGCCCACATGCAGCAACAAAGACCCAGAGCAACCAAAAATAAAGGTAGGGAGAGTTTTGGGATGATTCAGAGGGGCCCAGCATAATCAATCCCAAGGTCCTTTTATGTGAAGGTCAGAGAGATCTGACTTGAGAACTTGACAGTCTGCCGCTGGCTGTGGAAGTGGAGGAAGGGGCCGAGAGTCAGGAACACAAGAAGCTAGGAGCTGGGAAAGACAAGGAAATGAATCCTTCACCAGGCCTCCTCTGGGGTTTCCCTGGTGGCTCACAGGGTAAAGAATCTACCCACAATGCAGGAGACCCGGGTTCGAGCCCTTGGTCAGCAAGATCCCCTGGAGAAGAGAATGGCTACCCACTCCAGTATCCTTGCCAGGAGAATTCCATGGACAGAGGAGCCTGGTGGGCTACAGTCTATGGGATCACAAAGAGTCAGACGTGACTGAGCAACTAACACACATCGGAGGCTCCAGAAATGAATACAGCCCTGTGGACACTTCAGTCTCAGAAGAATGACACCCCCATTGGGTTTCTGAACCACAGAACTGTAAGATTATAAATTTGCATTATTTTAAACCACCAGTCTATGGTTTTGTTATAGCAGCTGTAGAAAACCAGTACAGCTATGAGGGAGGGCTGTGTTTAACTGAATTTTGCAGTTGAAAAACACTGAACTATCAAGAAGTGGAGTAATTTACTCAAGGTGATTCTGATGATTTTTAAATGTTTGCAGATTCCTTGACACTCCTCTCAGAACAGACAGAGCCTAGGACTTCCTTGGTAGACTAGCGATTAAGAATCTGCCTGCCAATGCAGCGGACATGGGTTCGATCCCTGGTCTGGGAAGATCCCACATGCTGCAGAGCAGCTAAGCCAAGGCGCCCCAGCTGCTGAAGCCTGAGTGTAGAGCCCGTGCTCTGCAACAAGGGAAGCTGCAACAATGAGAATCCTGGGCACCACAACTGGAGAGCAGCCCCTGCTCATCACAACTAGAGCAAGCCCACTCGGGAGGCAGGAATGAAGAAGATCCAGCTCAGCCAAAAATAAGTCACATTTTTAAAAGAAAAGAAAACATGCCATCTGGTTCCCTTCACCTTGAATATGAGCCAGGCTGTGTGATGTCTCACCTCCCGATGGAGCCAGTGTCCCAGGATCCCTGAGTCTTCCTGAAACCACCATGCTGCAGAGACCACCCTGAGTTACAGAGTTGTGCCCAAGGAGCCCCAGCCACACGACAGGTGGGTGAGTGACCCATCCCGTGATTCCAACCCCGGGCCTGCCAGGTGCCTCAGCCGATCAGCTGTCCCTGTCCGAGCCCTGCCCAGATTGCAGATGTGTGGGTGCCATAAATATTGACATTGTTTGGAGCACTTGGTTTTGGGGTGACTTGGTAAGCATCATTTGATAGTCACACAGTTAGTTCGTGGCAGGGCCAGCCCTCAAAGCCAGCAGGCATGGCTCCAGTGCCTGCTGGTCATACTATGTTATATGGAAGAGCCTCCCGCTCCCAGCCTCTGCCAGCCCCCCAGGCAAGCTGCAGGGGGCGACCCAGAGAGTGCCCCAGCCCGGTGCCCTGCCCGTGTGCCCAGGCCACCCCTAGCTTCTGTTCTCACCTCCTTTCCCACGGTGGCCAAATGGACAGCCTCAGTCACTGGCCACACAGAGGGGTCACCTTTCCTTCTCTTGGCTGCCCTTGGGGAGGACGGAGTTGGGAGGGTGCTTGGGGAAAGCTGTCCCAGGTGCCGTCTGGGCAGCAGCTCATAGCCATCCAAGGCCCACCTTGGACAGCTCTTCAGCAGCCTTCGTCTCTTCCTCTGTGCCCAGGAAGGAATCTCTAGGTGGCTAACACCCTCCCGTGTCCTGCTTCTGCTTCTAGCTTCTTCCCCAGACATCAAGTGGGACCTTTGACTTGCTCCCCCTTGTGGCCACTTTGCAGAACAGAAGCCAAGTCTCCCAGAAGTGACTTCCTGGTGGTCCAGTGAAGAATCCACCTTGCAATGCAGGGGAAGTGGGTTCGATCCCTGGTTGGGGAGCTAAAATCTCAAACACTATGGAGCAAATAAGCCAGCATGTGTCAACTAGAGCGACCATGCACTGCAAGGATAAATCCTGGATGATGCAACAAAAATCCCGCATGCTGTGACTAAGACGATGCAGGCAAATAAGTAAATTTTTTTAAAAAGTGAGGGGACCTGTCCACAGTCACAGCACTGGAGACAGGGTGGGTCCATCCTACCATCAGCCCCTCCATTACTGAGGTTTGGTTGGGAATGGTGGCTCAGGCGGTAAAGAGTCTGCCTGCAATGCAGGAGACCTGGGTTTGATCCTTGGGTTGGGAAGATCCCCTGGAGAAGGGAATGGCAACCCGCTCCAGTATTCTTGCCTGGGAGAATCCCCTGGATAAAGGAAACAATCCATGCGATTACACAGAGTCGGACACAACTGAGCAACTAACACTTCCTCCAGACAGACTCCTGCCCAACCTAGGGACTGGAGAACAAGCCCCGGGAATGAAGCTGGGACACTCCTGAGAGACACCAGTGCTTGTCACACTTGGGCTTAGGGATCAGCTAGTCAACCTCACCAAAATCTGGATTCGACTGCGGGATTCTGCCTTTCTAACAGGTGGTGCGGATGCTGGAGGTCTGGGGGCTCCCTGAGCGATGAGGGCACATGACCTCTGAGCAGAGGCTGGGGGAGAACCCTACGTGTGAAGAAAAGGGCTCAGGCAGCATGCAGGGGAGGGCTCGAGGCCCAGGGCCAGAGGGTATGGCCGTGCTGGGCGGCTGGGGATCACATACCTTTCCTTGCTGACGTCTTTTATGTTTCTGAACAGTGGGGCCTGTTTTCTTGTCTAGGAGATGACTCAGCTCTAGTTCACACAAGCCCTGAGGGGGCTGTGACATCCCAGAGTCAACCGCAGTAGCCGGTCCCAGGCTAAGAGGGCCAAGTCATCATGGGATGGATTCCCGGGAAATTCATCACTTCCCAAGCCCAGGGTCCCCACAGTGGGTGGGGGGTCGGGCATGGTTACATTCAAGACCATGAGACTCATCATGAGACAAATAAAATAAGATGAAGAGGATAAGAAGTAGAAGGATGAAGAAGCAGGAAAAGGAGGAGATCTGACTCTTCAGCAGAGAGATGTCAACTCTTCAGGACAAAGATTCTGGGACTTGCTGTGTGGTCTCAGGGAGGTCAAGGACCATCTCTGGGTTTCAGTTTTCCTCTTTGTAAAGGGAGAGCCTGGAGAGGTGAGCTCCACGGACTTTTTGAGGCAAGGCAGAGAGGGAAATCCAGGGTGGTGTGGAGGTGCCAGCTGGCAGGGCCTCCGGGCTATGTGACCTGCTGGCTGCCGACCTGCCCTCAAACAGTGTCGTGAGGCAAATGTGTCCAATACACTGGTTTGCGGCTCAAGTTCCTGGGAAGAACTGGAGGGGGTGGGGGAAGGGACAGTCATCCATCCGTTCTCATTGCCTGGCACTGGGTCAGGTACTTTCCTCACCTCATCATGAGGCCTCACAGCAAGAGTGTTCTTAATGTCATTTTATAGTGGAGGGGGCTGAGGATCAGAGAGGGTAAGAGGCTTGCCCAGGTCACACAGCGGGTGTGTTGACTACTGAGATGCCATGTCCAGACCTGCCTGAACCTGTCACTATTATTACAGTTGTTATTATTACCATCTATTGAGAATCTGGGATTGTATTATCATTATTAATTTCAGAGTTGAAATTAATAATGTCTAGGGAATAGAATAGATATATGAATGGCTAGGGCTTCCTAGCCCCAGGTGGCTCAGTGGTAAAGAATCTGCAAGGAGACCCAAGAGATGCATGTTCCATCCTTGGGTTGGGAAGGCCCCCTGGATGAGGAAATGGCAACCCATGCCACTATTCTTGCTTGGAAAATTCCATAGACAGAGGTGCCTGGAGGGCTATGGTCTATAAGGTCACAAAAAGCCAGACATGACTGAGCGACTGAGTGCACATACACACATACGTATGGCTGAGGCCCTTCACCGTTCACCTGAAACTTTGTTTGTTAATTGTTAATGTTAAAATGTTAATGTCAAAACATTGTTTGTTAATTGCCTATGTGCGTGCTCAGTCGTGTCTGACTCTTTGTGACCCTATGGACTGTAGCCTGCCAGGCACTTCAGTCCATGGGATTATCCAGGCAAGAGTACTGAAGTGCGTTGCCATGCCCTCTTCCAGGAGATCTTCCCTACCTAGGGATCAAACCCAGGTCTCCTGCATTACAGGCAGATTCTTCACCAACTGAGCCACTGGGGAAGCCCCATTAACTGGCTATACCCCAATACAAAATCTGTGAAAACTTCTGAAAGAGATGGGAATACCAGACCACCTGACCTGCCTCTTGAGAAATCTGTATGCAGGTCAGGAAGCAACAGTTAGAACTGGACATGGAACAAAGGACTGGTTCCAAATAGAAAAAGAAGTACATCAAGGCTGTATATTGTCACCCTGTTTATTTAACTTATACGCAGAGTACATCATGAGAAACACTGGGCTGGATGAAGCACAAGCTGGAATCAAGATTAATGAGAGAAATATCAATAACCTCAGATATGCAGATGACACCACCCTTATGGTAGAAAGTGAAGAGGAACTAAAAAGCCTCTTGATAAAAGTGAAAGAAGAGAGTGAAAAAATTGGCTTAAAGCTCAACATTCAGAAAACTAAGATCATGGCATCCAGTCCCATCACTTCATGGCAAATAGATGGGGAAACAGTGGAAACAATGGCAGACTTTAATTTGGGAGGCTCCAAAGTCACTGCAGATGGTGACTTGCAGCCATGAAATTAAAAGACGCTTACTCCTTGAAAGTTATGACCAACCTAGACAGCATATTCAAAAGCAGAGACATTACTTTGCCAACAAAGGTCTGTCTAGTCAAGGCTATGGTTTTTCCAGCAGTCATGTATGGATGTGAGAGCTGGACTACAAAGAAAGCTGAATGCAGAAGAACTGATGCTTTTGAATTGTGGTGTTGGAGAAGACTCTTGAGAGTCCCTTGGACTGCAAGGAGATCCAACCAGTCCATCCTAAAGGAGATCAATCCTGAGTGTTCATTGGTAGGACTGATGTTGAAGCTGAAACTCCAATACTTTGGCCACTTGATACGAAGAGCTGACTCATTTGAAAAGACTCTGATGCTGGGAAAGACTGAAGGCAGAAGAAGGGGACAACAGAGGATGAGATGGATGGCATGACTGACTCAATGGGCATGAGTTTGGGTAAACTCCGGGAGTTGGTGATAGACAGGGAGGCCTGGAGTGCTGCAGTTCATGGGGTCGCAAAGAGATGGACACGACTGAGCGACTGAACTGAACAATGCAAAATAAAAACTTAAAAAAAAACAACAACAACAGTGTTGTAATAACCCTAAATAAAATATTATATAACCGAAAAAAATTAATGAATAATTTCCACTGCTGAATCCATGACAGCCCTCAGTAAAGATTTCTGATTCCAGAATACGGGCCCTATGAGGCGGGGATTGTCATAGCATCTTACCCACAGGTACAGGGGCTGCCGGGTGGTGTGTACCATGTCACTCATTAGGGGAATGACAGGCCCAGGTGCAGGAATCTGCCCACATCCTCTTTCCACTGTGTTTCCCCTCTAGTCCAAGTATTTCCCAGATGGGCCTGATCAAAAAATCACTGGGGGCCCTTGTTAAAAGACCAGAGGGCGGGGCCCTACTCCAGACCGGCTGAAGCATCGTCACCAGGAAGGGGCATTAGCAAATGTTCCAGGGTATTCCTCCCATCTGCCTAGTTTGGAAATGCCAGCTCTGATGTCTGTCCAGCCCCTCAGAGCCTGCTGCTCCCATCATGCATCCGTCTTTCCATCTGTCCATGCGTTCATGCCTGGGTGCCAGGAGAGGTGATTATAAGGCACTCTGAAGAATGCTGCCCTTGTGGAGGTCCCCTACTGTCATCGTCAGGAGTGGCCCTGGACCCCTTCTTTCGTCCTGTCCCCTGCCAGGCTCTCCGGGTGTCCTGGCCCCTAGCTTGTGTCTGCTTCTCACAAGGCTGCTTAACCCGTGGAAAACCTGGATGACAAAGTTGTCCTCCTTCACCTGGCTGAGCCCCAGAAAGACATGCCAGGTGTCGGGACCCCAACAGGGTCCTTGACCCAGGCAAGGGCTATGTCACTGGTACAGCTGAAACCACTCGCTGCTCACAAGCCACCGTGGCTCCCTTTCTGTTTGCCACCTAAACTACGATGACTCACAAGGTTCAGTTTCTCTATGTGCGAACTAACAGCATCATTCTCATTCTCCAATCCCAGTCTTGGGGTGGATGCTACTCACTATACCAGGTTAACATTAGAAGAGTATTTATTTACAAAAGTATGTTACGGACTTTCCCTGGTGGTGCAGTAGATAAGAATCTGCCTGCCGATGCAGGGACACAGGTTCAATCCTTGCTCCAGGAAGATCCTACATGCCATGGAGCATCTAAGCCCACGCGCCACATACTGAGCCCACGTGCCTAGAGCTGCGCTCCACAATGAAAGAAGCCACTGCAGTGAGAAGCCCACACACGCAATGAAGACGCAGTGCAACCAAAAATAAAACAAATAGAAAACTTAGGGTTTTTTTAAAGTGAGTTACAAGTTACTGACCATCATCATTAGATTAAAATATGAATTAAAAGAGTGTTGAGGGCCTCCCTGCTGGTCCAGTGGCTAAGAATCTGCCTTCCAGTGCAGGGGACGTGATTCCATCCCTGGTTGGGCAGCTAAGATTCCACGTGCTGAGGGCCAACCGAGCCTGCGAGCCACAGCCAGAGAGACATCCATGCACCACAATGAAGAGTCCATGTGTCTCGACTCAGAGCCAAGGCAGCCAAATAAATAAATATTTTTTTAAAAAAGAGCATTGACCTGTCAGGTGAGAGCTCTGAATCTGGGCACCGAGCTGTAGCCCAGCCTGCTGTGTGTCCTTAGCAAGTCAGTGCCCCTCTCTGGACCTCGGTCTCCTCACAGGTTCCCTCCTGTGCTGACAGCCTGGTTTATGGGGCTCTCTGTAGACCAGGGTTCTCAACCTTGGAACTACGAACATTTGGGGCCCGATACTTCTTTGGTGTGAGTCTGTGTTCTGTGCATTGTAGGATGTCTAGCACCATCTCTAGCCTCAAGCCATTGGATATCAGTGACAGCCTTCCCCGCCTCACTTACGACAATCAGAAATGCCTTCAGATGTTGCTAAAAATGTCCCCTTGGGGGCAGAATCACAGTGCACTGAGAACTACTGCGTTAGATGACAGTCAGACCTACAGGTGTCAGAAGATAACAAGGCAATTACCTCGCATTATAAAAGCAGTGTCAGAACTTCCCTGGTGGTTCAGTAGTTAAGAGTCTCCCTTCCAATGCAGGGGACATGGGTTCGATCCCTGGCCAGGGAACTAAGCTCCCACATGCTGTGAGGCTACCAAGCCCATGTGCCACAATCACTGAACCCAGACACCTCCACTACAGACCCCGAATGCTCTAGAGCCTGTGTGCCCCTACAAAAAAATACCACATGTGACAGCAAAGATCCTGAGTGCAGCAACTATGACCCAACACAGCCAAATCAATAAATATTTAAGATAAATAAATAAAAGCAATATGATACCATTACAAAAAATAAAAAAGAGAACAGGGTGAGGGAAGTCCACTCAAAGCTTCAGTGCCTTGTGGCCACAATGCTCCTGGGTGTACCAGGTGGGCTAGCAGGCTTAGTGGCTCCTCGGAGCCCGCCTGGCTTCTACGACCTGGTCGATGGCTCACAGCTAGTCTGGTCCACTCGCCATTCCCATGGGAGGAAGAGACAGGTTGGTGAGCCACCTTTGGAAAATGCCCTGCAAGAAACCTCGACTCACCTGAGAGGTGTCACCTGGCCTTGTGGGTCTGATAAATGGCTAATAGACTTCTGCCCTTTGGTGAGTCCCCCTGTACATCTCGGGTTAAATGAGCCTGGCCTTTGGGATTAAAATACTGAGGATGACAAGTGGGGTCAATGTGTCTCGATGTCTTAGTTCATGAAAACAAACGACGGGGGCTTCTCTGGTGACTCGGTGGCGAAGAACCTGCCTACTAGTGCAGGGGAGACAGGTTCGATCCCTGATCCGGGAAGATCTCACAGGCAGCGGAGCAACTAAGCCCGTTCACCACATCTATTGAGATTGTGCTCTGGAGTCCGGGAGCTGCTACTACGGAAGCCGTCTCACCCTAGAGCCCACCCCGTGTGCTGCAACTAAAGAATAACCCCGCTCGCTGCAACTGGAGAAAAACCCTTGCAACAGTGAATATCCAGCACAGTCAAAAATAAATAAATAAAAATTTAAATATATATATATATATATATCTTAAAACAAAAAGAAAATGATGGCAGTTGCCTCACCCCTCAGCTTCCCTCTCATGCTGCCCTGACACTGTGTGTACACCAGGCACAGAGAAGACTCTTGAGAGTCCCCTGGACAGCAAGGAGATCAACCCGTCAATTCTAAAGGAAATCAACCCTGAATACTCACTGGAAGGACTGATGCTGAAGCTGAAGCTCCAATACTTTGGCCACCTGATGCAAACAGACAACTCATTGGAAAAGACCCTGATGCTGGAAAAGATTGAAGGTAGAAGGAGAAGAGGGCAACAGAGGATGAGATGGTTGGATGCTATCACCGATTCAGTGGACATGAACTTGGGCAAACTCCTGGAGATAGTGAGGGACAGGGAAGCCTGGTGTCCTGCAGTCCATGGGGTCACAAAGAGTCGAACAGGACTTGATGACTGAAAAACACCACCAGGCTCTTAGCATTCACAGTTAAGTGAATTCACAGGATTCACACACTGATCACAGGATTGGAACATCGCAGAGTAAGTCCTGGGGACAGAATTTGAGTCTCTGCTCCTCCCCTTCCTTGGACAGTCTGCTCAGCCTTGTGCCTTAGTGTGCTCATCTGTAAAATGGAGTGATGAGACTACCTTCCAGACTGTGGTGGGGAGTAAAGGTAGTGGTGTGCTGAAAGCACTTAGAACAGGGCCTGGACATCTTGCTGGATACACCTGTGCTACTTTGTCACATCACCCCTATGTCACAGAGAGGTTTAGCAACAAGCCGGAGGACATGGGGCAATCAGGAGGCAGAGCTGGGACTGGACCCATGTCCAGCCAAGTCTGAAGAGAGTGTGCTTGCTCCCTGCCCCCTGCATGTATTACTGCATCTTGACAGCAAAGGCCAACATGAGGGCAGAGGCAGTTCTGGTCCACGCAGCTGCCAGGACTCCTGTGCATGCTAAGTCACTTCAGTTGTGTCCAACTCTTTGTGACCCCATGGACTGTAGCCCACCAGGCAAGAATACTGGAGTGGGGTGCCGCGCCCTCCTCCAGGGAATCTTCCTCCCTCTTCAGTCCGCCAGGGACTGAACCTGTGTCTCTTAGGTCTCCTGCATTGGCAAGCGGGTTCTTTACCACTAGTGCCACCTGGTAAGCCCCAGGACTCCTGTACTATTATGAAAATCGGTTCAACTCCAGCCCCACAAACATTCTCAGGGCACCTGTTATGTTCAAAGCACAGTCTCCAACCTGGGGTAGATAAAATACCCTGCAGGAGCTGCAGAGCTAGGCAGGCCCATGCGCGTGGGTAGGCAAGCTCTAAAGTGTGCCGTCTCTGGGACTTCCTGGCGGTCCAGGGGTTAGGACTCTGCACGTCTACTGCAGGGGGCATGGGTTTGATCCCTGGTCAGGGAACTGAGATTCTGCATGCCAAGTGTGTGGGCTAGAGCAAGGAGGGTGAGTGGGGGGTGAGTGAGTGGATGGAGTGGGGGTGGGGAGGGTGAGGAGTGAGGAAGAGCCTCACACAGGACACCCCTGGCCTGAGCCTGCCAGGACGGCAGGGGAAGGAATGGGGAATGGGAGGGGCACGGGATGGGGCTGAAGCACTGGGGGGTGATGGCTGAGCTGAGAGAGATGCCAGAAAAGGTAAGTAGATGGGGTTTGAGGGACTATGGACGTTGGGTTAAGGGGACTCTAGGCAACAGGCAGCCTTTGCAGGTATTTGAACCAGGGGGTGGGGATGAGAGTGGGGACTGTGATCTGAGCCAGGCCTGGGGAAGTTTCTCTGACAGCCGGATGGGAGAGATGAGCAGGGAGCTTACCCTGTGCAGAAAATGAGGACCAGAATCTAAGCCCGCAGTTCTCAGGGGAAGTTGGAGAGAGGACTGGATGTAAAATTTGAGTTTCTGCCCTGCCCTCTCCAGGGGCACATGGAGTGACAGTCAACCCTGAACCAGGCACTGTGCTTAGAGCTACAGACCACATCACCACACCCAGCGTTCACAAGGCCAGGGAGGACGCATTAGCCCTCCTTCACTGATGAGACAACAGAGGCTCAGAAAGCTTCAGTAACTTGCCAAATGTCACACCAACCATCAGTGACAGAGCAGGAAATGTGAACCACAAGGTGGTTCCCGAGAGCTGCCCTGCCTTTGGATTCCCGCCTCCCTCCTTGTACGGCTGTGAGTGTGTGTGTGTGTGTGAGTGTATGTGCTCAGTTGTGTCCAACTCTTTGCGACCCCATGGACTATAGCCCCCAGGCTCCTCTGTCCTTGGGATTTTCCAGGCAAGAATACTGGAGAGGGTAGCCGTTTCCTTCTCCAGGGGATCTTCCCAACTCAGGGATTGAACCTGTGTCTGTTGCGTCTCCTGCATTGGCGGGTGGATTCCTTACCACTGGAGACACCTGGGAAGCCCTCTTGAATGGCTATTAAGCGCCTACTCTGGGCAGCACCCCATGTCACACACCAGAAGGGCCTGGCATCATCTCCAGCTGAGAAACAAAAGCATTTCAGCACCAAGTGTGGATGAGGACCAAGGTGTCCTAACTCCCAGGCTGGTGCCTGAGGGCGTCCAGGGAATTGCATTTCTCTGTGGCCTCCTCTCCCCTGCTCTGGACTCTTCTGCCCTTTCTTCCACCTTGGGGTAGGGAGGGATGGGGAAGGAGGAGAAGAGATGCCATGCCACCCACCTGACTGCTCAGTGCGGATCTGAGTGTGGGCAGCTCCACGCAGGGTCCCTTGGCCTCCCATCGGCACCTGAACAGCCGCACCTCCCTTCGTGTTGCCCTCCCCTTCTTGTTCTCTGTCCTAACATTTCCTTCTTGCCCAATCTCCAGATGCTGCCGATGACTAAGATCCTTGCGACAGCTCCTCAGTCTCTCTGATTCCTCTCTATTGTCATCTCCTTCCTCACTCCCATCCAGTCTCCCCAGCACCCCAGTTCAGGTTTTATTGACAGTGGTTTTGATCCTGCTATGCTCTTGCTCAAGAACCTTCAGTGGCTCCCTATGGCACACTGAGCTGCAAGCACTGAATCCTCCCACTCCTTTGGCAAACAGTACCAGCCTCGCCAAGCCTTTCTAGAACCCCCTGACATACTGTGGCCCCTCCTCTGGGCTCCGTAGTATCCTGTTAGCAACTCTAGAACAGTGGTGTCCAATAGAAAGAAACATACCATGAGCCACGTGTGTAATTTTAAATCATCAACAGCCATATTTTAAAAGTTAAAAGAAATAGGTTAAATTACTTTCAATATGTTTTATTTAACCTAACATACCAAAATATCATCAAACATATAATCCATGTTAATTATTGAGGCATTTTATGGTTCTTTTTAAAATTCAGGTCTTTGTAATCCAGTGCGTATTTTATATTTACATCTTAGTTCAGACCAGCCACTTTCCAGGTGCTCACTAGTCACAGGTGGTGCTCTATTGGACACACAAGTCTAGAGGTTTTAAGCCTTCTACATTCTATTTATCTGAACTTGTAAGAGATACTCAGTGATATGGGTTGAATATGTTCCCCCTCAAATCCACTTGTTGAAACCCCAGCCCCGACCATCTCAATGGGGTCACGGCAGATGTTATTTTTACGATGTCATAATGGAGTATGTTGGTTCCGTAACACAGGGGTGCCCAACTACCAGTGCATTGCCCGTTAGGAACCAGATCCCACAGCAGGAGGTGAGAGGAGGTGTGAGCGAAGCCTCCCCTGTATTTACAGCCGCTCTCCATCACTCACATCACCACCTGAGCTCTGCCTCCTCTCAGATCAGTGGTAGCATTAGATTCTCAGAGGAGCTCAAACCCTACTGAGCTTGAATCATCCTGAAACCATCCCCCCAGCCCCATGGAAACATTGTGTTCCATGAAACCAGTCCCGGATGCCAGAAAGGTTGGGGACCACTGCCCTAGCAAATATGACAGGTGTCCTTATAAAAGGGAAATCTGGGTACAGAGCCCTGCATGGAAGGAGAATGCCGTGTGAACACGAAGACGGAGATTGGGGTGACATTTCTCCAGACCAAGGACCATCAAAGATGGCCAGCAGGATAAGAATCTGCCTGCCAACGCAGGGGATGTGGGTTTGATCCCTGGTCGGGGAAGATTCCACACGGCACAGAGCAACTAAGCCACAGCTATTGAGCCCGTAACTACCAAGCCAGCATGCTGCAGCTACTGGAGCCTGTGCACCTGGAGCCTGTGCTCCAAGCCAGCGAGAAGCCTGTGCTCCGCAACGAAGACCCAGTGCAGCCCCAAATAAATGAACAGACAGATGGCCAGCAAACCGTCAGCGGCCAAGACAGAGACACAGGTCAGGTCTGCCCCCCTCAGGAGCCTTCTGACACCTTGACCGGGGACTTCTAGCCTCTAGAACTGTGAGAACAGACATTTCTCTTGTCTAAACCACTTTGCAGTACTTTGTTTCAGCAGCCCTAGCAAACCAACATTTAGTTCAAGAGACTCAGTTTCCTCATCTGTAATATGGGAACAAGGGAAGAATCGTAACAAGTAGCAGGTTTATTCTGTTCTCTGTGTGGTTTTTTTTTTTTTGGCCATGCCACACAGCATGTGGGATCTTTGTTCCTTGACCAGGAATCAAACCTGCACCCCCTACACTGGAAGTGCAGGGTCTTAACCACCAGACCACCAGGGAAGTCCCTAGTTAATGGGTTTTTAATACTTCGATAGGCGCTCTTTCCAAGCCCTTTCTCAATCCTCACAATAATCCTGTGAGATTGCTACTGTTCTCACTCCCATCGGGGAAACGGGATACAGAGAGTTCAAGGAACCTGCACAAGGTCACTTAGCAGGTAAGGGGCAAAGCCAGGATTCAAACCTGGCCCTCTTGGCCCTGACCTAACAGCTCCAGAGGACGCTCCTGGCAGGCTGCTTTGTGAGGCATGATTGAGCTCCCAGATGGAACTCGGGGAGCATCCAGTGAGTAGCCAGTGCTCAGAAAACAGTGGCTATTGTTCTGGCCTCGTCTCTGGCACAGGGAGCCGCACGCATGAGCAGTACATGGGACTAAAGTGAACCCTGGGCCTTTGTGTTCTTCGTGAACTTCCCCAAATTGAGCTCACCTTCCCAGAAATGACTAAACCCTGGTGCCACTTCTGGCGGGGTTGAGTTTCCTTTTCACTGAGTGATTCAGAGAAACAGAAAGTAAACTAGAGGCGTTGCAAGCTGGAGGACAAGAGGACTGGGAGACTTTGGCACGCCCCACCCACCTGGAAGGATGGATGGCCTGTGGGGGTCTGGGTGTGAGCTCTCCCGGGGGCTCAGGGAGGGGCCCCCTGCCAGTGAGGGCCTCCAAGACCCATCCATCCCCCATTTCCCAGAGGCAGCCGGTGTAGGGGAGAGAATGGGGAATCTAGCCCCCAAATCAGTGTGCAGGGAACATCAGGCAGGACTGTGTCCCCATCATGAGACCAGCAAGGTGGACCAGATGCCGTGAAGGCTGCTCCCAGAGGCAAGCCTAAGGGTGTCTGATGTCTGATCTTTGGGGATGCGATGGCCACACCAATGGGTTTCTCATGCCCTGGTGCAGGGGTGGCGGGGAGTCGGACATGGCTGGAATTACGGGTCACAGATCAGCACCCAGGGGAAGCGCCAGAGGAGCGTGTATGTGTTGGGGCGCGCGCGTGTGTGTGTGTGTGTGGGCCTGGCTGGCATCCGGCCCTTCGCTTACCTCCAGCCTGGCCACGGCAAACGGAGTGGCCCCCTCCATGTTCCGAGCTGTGATTCCGCTGACCGGGGTCCTATAGTCAGTGATGTCACCCTCGGGCCGGATGAACTTGTCGTACAACACGGAGCCGTGGTAGTCCACAAGGCTGCAGCGAGCCAAGCCACTCTCCCGGAAGGGCCCCAGCCCCACCATCTCACAGTCCATGGCCACCACGTCCGCGCTCCTTGCCATGCTCCACCAGGACCCTCAGGTGTGCTGGACAGGGGGCGGCAGGACAGCCATCATTTGAAAGGCCGGCCGAGGTGCCAGGCGTCCTCAGCCACCTCCAGGCAGCCTACACCCTCTGCCCTGCCCTTCGTCACAACCACCACCTGGCACAGAGAGAAGCTGGCTGCTTGCCACCCCAACCGGCCTCTTCACCTGGCGATCCCACGGCCTCTCCCGGTCCTGCCAGGCAGCCTCAGGACCAAGATGCCCCCCTCCCACCACCACCCCTGGCCACTGCCCCGGAGAAATGTCTGGAAGCCCCCATCCTGTCCCCCACTCTCACCTGCCTGCCTCTCTGATGCCCCTTTCTCAGCTACTGCAGTTGCTCTTAGCAGTGACTCATCTCTGACTTCAAGCCGGGAATCTGACCCTGTTTCAGTTTCTGGTTTGTTATCAAGTGAAGTCAGGGGTGGAGGCCGGGCACGTGGGCTGGGCTGCCTCGTCTCCTAGGGCTGCCGGCCTGTCGGGAGCTCAGTAGCTTGAGTCAGGACTGATGAAGCTGGCTGACTCAGGACTGACGAGGCTGACACATCCGTGTCTGGGTGTCCTATCTGTCTTTGCCCCTGCCCCTCCACCTAATCCCTCAAGCCCACCCCTCCTCAGGTGACGCGGCTGATGTGAAATGTTGTAGATTGCAACATCTGTCTCTTGTTTCTCACCCTCTGCTCAGAGAATAAACATCCCCGAGACTGGAGCCCGCAGACAGTCCCACAACTTCCGGAGCCGCCACCAAATCTGACGTTCTGTGAGGTCTTTCTCGAGGGCAGGGAGAACTGGCTCTTGGGACACTGAGGTTACTCACTGGGACACAAGGGGGACTGGCCCCAACCGCTGACCCAGCAGAGGCAAGGAGGCAGTGAGGGAGCCCTAGAGACTCCACCAGCTTAGGGGTGTCTCAGAAACGGTCATGTCTGCCTTTGAAGGGCTCTGCCTCCGGCTATGCTGACACTGTTTGAGGACAAGGAGAAGCAGGCTTGGGGGGAGTCCCCACCAGCCTGGCTGTATTACCTAGGGACTATAAGCCTGGTGTGCTGCAGTCTATGGGGTTGCAAAGATTTGGACACGACTGAGCAACTGAATTGAACTGAACTGATGCTCTGAGAAATGGAGTATCTCCTGCCATATCCGTAGACAAGGATGTCACCATCATCAGCAGGATAGCCCTCCAGTGTGAGCTGGTGAACCCTAAGGGCACTCAGGAAGGTAAGAGTACCTGCAATCCAACAGTCATCAGACTGTAGCCACTCTCCGTATGGTGAGCCCAAGGGAGCTAAGGATGTGAAAAGAACACAGGATACTGGCCTGGGATAGCTGAGATGCATATGAAAGGCATGACTCCAGTGAGCCCAGATTCTTGCACCTTCCCATGCATAGAAAAACACTAAATTCCTTAAGTTGGGATATCTGTGCATGCATTCAAGCTATGTCACACTGTTTGCATCCCTATGGACCACAGCCGGCCAGGCTCCTCTGTCCATGGGATTCTCTAGGCAAGAAGACTGGACTGGGTTGCCGTGCCCTTCTCCAGGGGATCTTCCCAACCCAGGGATCGAAGCCACGCCTCTTACGGCTACCTGCATTGGCAGGCGGGTTCTTTACCACTAGCACCACCTGGGAAGCCCTTGGGATATCTGGTTTTCTTTAATTAACAATAATCTTTTGATGTTCAGACTACCCAAAACTTTTGCAGAACTTTTGTTACAAAAGTTAAAAACTTCCCTTTTGTTTTTTTTTTTGCAAAACTTTGTTTCAAAACCTCTGTATAACCTGGTTCCTCCCCTCACCTCCTTGAAGCAGTTCTCCCAGGGTCACTTCAGATGCCGCCTCCCTGGCCTGAAATGAAAGTCACTCAGTTGTGTCCAACTCTTTGCAACCCCATGGACTATACGGTCTATGGAATTCTCTAGACCAGAATACTGGAGTGGGTAGCCTTTCCCTTCTAAATGGGATCTTCCCAATCCAGGGATTGAACTCAGGTCACCTGCATTGCCGACAGATTCTTTATCAGCTGAGCCACAAGGGAAGCCCAAGAATACTGGAGTGGGTAGAAGTCCTAAAAATCCCACTGAATAAAACGTTAACTCTCAACTTTTAGATTGTGAATATTTTTTTAAGTCGACAGCTCTCCCAGGCTAGAACTCTGACCCTTTAGAACAATGTCTAGTACATAAGGAGCACTCAGTATCTATTGAATAAGAGAGTTACAGCTGGGGCAAAAATAAAATCAGCTTTAATGAGGAAATTGTCTGTAGGTACTGGGGTGAGTTGATCACCCCCCTCTTACTTCCTACCCCAGATCCAGATGGAACAAGATTTGAGCTGTCAAATCTGCCACCAAACTGTCACAAAGATTTGTGGCTTGGAAAGGAATTTCCCCAGGTTCTTAATGTATTCACCATGAGACATCCAGCTTCATTTAACAGACCTCAAAAAGAAAACCGGATACTGAAATATGTGTGAAGGGTATGGCATTGTTGCTGTGTGTTGTTCTTGGTTCAAATTTGAGTTAGAGGTTTTGGTTCCCATTCTGAATGAGCAACTTTTCCTTGAATTCAGACTGTCTGGGGATTTCTTGTTCCTCAAATGCATAAAGGATTATTACCCTGATTTACGAGAAGATGCAAAATTCTTGCTACTTGAACATACATTGAAAAAGTTAACTCCCTAAAGAAGGCTGAGCCCTGAAGAATAGATACTTTCGAATTGTGGTGCTGGAGAAGACTCCTGAGAGTCCCTTGGATAGCAAGGAGATCAAACCAGTTAATCCTGAAAGAAATCAACCCTGAATATTCTTTGGAGGGACTGATGCTAAAGCTCCAATACTTTGGCCATCTGATGCAAAGAGACAACTCATTGGAAAAGATCCTGATGCTGGGAAAGACTCAAGGCAAAATGAGAAGGGGGTGGCAGAGGATGAGTTGGTTGGATAGCATCACCAATTCAATGGACATGAACTTGAGCAACCTCTAAGTGATGATGGACAGGGAAGGCTGGCGTGCTGCAGTCCATGGGGTCGCAAAGAGTCGAACAGGACTGAGCGACTGAATAACAACCGTGTGCTGAGGACACAGGAACTGCTAACAGCCTAGGGGAGGAATGCCTGACTCCAGCCAGGCGATGGGCTGCAGGGTTCCTAGTGGTGCTGCTTCCCAGGTTTAACTAGTGTCACTCAGACCAAGTCCCCAGGCGCCAGCAGGAAAGTGAGTCACTCCTGGCAAACCTCTCCACCTTAGCTGACCCATACCCTGCCACAGCTGGCCCATTGGTAGGTCACATCCCTCTCCCTACAGGCAACCTGCCCTTTGAAATCCAGCGGTCACAAACCCCTAAAATATGTATGTGAATTCCAAAATTACATACCACAGATGGAACCACCTCAGTCGGATATAGCAATTCCATGTGGTTCAACTTAAAACACACCAAACTGTACTAGTGGAATACATTTTTAAATACACAAAAAGAATGAATTAAAAATAAACTATATACCAATAAACATGTGAAAAAGATGTTCAACATTAAATCAGGGGAGTGCAAATCAAAACGAGTAACCACCTCACACCTGTCAAAATGGTTATTACCAAAAAGATGACAATAACATATATTGGTGAGGATGTGGAGAAATTGGGACACTCGTGTAGCCATTGGGAATGTAAAATGGTGCAGTCACTGTGTAAAACAATGTAAGATCCCTTAAAAAATTAAACGCAGAACTACCATGAGCCAGCAATCCCATTTTTCTGGGTGTATATCCAGAAGAATCGCAAGCAGAGTCCTGGAGAGACACAGTAGCATTATTAACAATAAAAATGCTGGTCCGTGGATGGATGGATGAATAAACGATGGCATGGACATCCAAATGAATGTTACTCAGCCTGAAAATGGAAGGAAATGGTGACACATCCTACAACCTCAGAGATGAACTCTGGGGACATTTTGTTAAGTGAAGTAAGCCAGACACGAAAAGGCAAATACTGTAGGATTTAACTTATCATTTTTCAGTCATGTTCCACTCTTTGCAACCCCACGGACTGCAGCACACCAAGTTTCCCTGTGCTTCACTATCTCCTGGAGTTTGTTCAAACTCGTCCATTGAGTCAGATTTCACTTATATGAGGTACCTAATCAAACACACAAAATCAAAGTGGAATGGGAGTGGCCAGGAGCTGAAAGGAGGAGGGTCTGAGGGGTTATTGTTTAATGAGCATAGAATCTCAGTTTTGTAAGATAATAACAGTTCTGGAGATGAGTTGCATAGTGGGTGTTTAACACTATTAACTCTACACTTAAAAATGGTTAAGATGGTAAATTTTAAGCTGTGTATTTTATATTTAAAACTAAAAAAAAAAAAAAAGATAAAAAGTGAGTACATAGCTTCAAAGAGAAACAAGTTTAATAAACTTGTACTCTATACGTGATAGGGCACTTACATAAAAAAATAAACTACATACATTCTGTAGCTCTAAGATTTTCTGGCCACATTCCAAAGCACCATCTTGAAAGCCACCCACCTCAAAGGCCAAAGCGCCCAGCAAGACTCGGTGCCCTGGGGTCCCACAGCCCTTCAGCAAGTCCCTTCCCACCTCGGCTGGAGGATTCAAAGAAAAGGCCATTTCACCCACTTTTGCAGTTGGGTTTTATTCCAGAACGGTTGTACAAAGCTGATTTTAAACCCAGTACACCTCCACATGTGAACAGCTCCATCCCTCAGCCCAAAGCCCAAAGCCCTTAAGCAGCTGCTCAGCTGTGAGTGTGGCATCAGCTAGGCTTTTCAGGAGCCTAGAACAAAGTCTTGGAAGCCGATCAGCAGCTGGTCAGTGACTCAGCCAGCTCCCAGAACAGTCTGCGGCCCTGCGTTTGCTGTTTCGTTTTCAGGAGTGTCTCTCACTCTCTGGCCCTGCTGCTTTGCTGACTGATACCAAATCCGTGCAGCACAGGGAGCGTGAGGGCCCACAACCTCTGAGCTGTGCTTGGTGGCCCGTGCCCCACCTACTGGAATAGCCACAAGAACAAGTCCTGTCTGGGCAAAAAATGCACAACGTGAGAGATGCGAGTTGTTTTATTTGGGTGCAAAATGAGGACTGCAGCCCAGGAGCCAGCATTTCAGAGCTCTGATCTGAGCAGGCGAGGAGTGGAGTCAGGTTATATAGGAGTTTTGAAACAAAGGGCAAGTGGTCCCAAACATCAAAATACGATGCTAGTTAAAACCAGAAATCTCGAATTAAGGAGTTTAGTGCTTTTCTATGTATGGGAAGATGCAAGAGTCTGGGCTCAAGCTGAAATCATTCCTTTGACTTGCACCTCAGCTCTCTGGGGCTGGTATCCTGTGTTTCACATCCTGAGTTTTCTCAGGGCTCTCCTGTAGGGAGTGGCTAGTCTGATGACTGCTAGCTGGCAGGTATTCTTTTCAGCCCTGAGTTTCTTCCGGGTTCATCAGTTCACTGTTTAAGGGCTGCAATCTGCAGTTGTTGATGACTGTGACTTCCTTTGTTTACTGATAAGGCTGGAAATATTTCATTTCTGGGGTCAAAGCCCTCAAATGGCCCCAGGGTGTGTTCAGGTGTTACTTGGAAGAACCTAACACTAATCCTTAAAAAAAACACAGCTCACAGAGCCTAACAATCCTGTGAGGTAGGTGGTACCCTTATCCCCATTTTACAGATGAGGGATCAGACTTGAGTGAAGTCACACACTTACCTAGGTCTCAAAGCTATTAAGTGGCGAGCTAAGATGGGGCTCAGAGTTTCTGTGTGACTTGAGCTCTCAGGTACCCCAATACCACAAAACTGGTCCTTTAGGGAAAAAGGACAGAGGGGTGGGGGATGAATCCTGACAGAGAACATTTTTAGTAATTTAGAGAAAACCCACCCACTCACCCAACCACAAGTGGCTGGGGGCACCCACCCAAGTGTGAGCACAACTACACAGCTGCTAATGCCCAGTCTAACCCTGGCAGACCTGCCCTCTGCACCCCTAGAGACCTGTGGTCTTGCTCTCAATAAATAAAGATCCCAGTGGGCAATTCTGCAGAGGGGTCCCAGAATTTAAACTGCTCTACTGTTTCTCAGACTTCTGCTTGAGGGACTAGCGCTGGGTGGGCAGGAGGAATACCTGCCTTGGGTCAAGATACATATGCCAGCCTCCACCCAGAGCTTATCTGCCTTCCCTCCTCCCAGAAGAGCACCTGGTGACTCCTCCCCGCAAGCAGGTGAGGACCCAGCTCCCCATGGTCTGAGGTCTCTGCTGTTCCATTGCTGCCAGAGTTCTAGTTCAGAAAGGGACAAAATGGCCTTGGAGTGGCCTTAACTGTATAGCCTCAGGGCATACTTATTCTCTAGAAAGTGACTCTGGAGGAAGAGGTAGCTGGTGACAACAGGGAAGAATACTTTGCCCCAGGTCACTGGGTGGAGATAAGGGAACTCTGGAATACTGACACCCCCACCCAGCACCCCCAAGGAGGCTGATCCCTTTAGAGCACAGCATGAGGGTGGGGGTGGCTTGATGCCATCCGTTGGTGCATTCCCTACTTCTGCTGGGTTCTAGCCCACCTGCCATTTTCACGGCGTCTATAAAGTGCCATTTGCAAAACCACAGGAGTTGGGGGAGGAAGGGCTGACAACAGCCCTAGAGAGGGGAGGGCTATGCTGTGGGCAGGTGGTCCCAACTCTTCAGACCCTGGGGGCAGCCAGGCATCCTGCCCCAGGCGCTCTCCTGTCCCCGTTCCCCAGGGGAGCTTCTCCTCCCTCACTCCCTTCTGCCCGGCGCTGCCCCCGGGTCTCCGCTGGTGCCCTGGGCCGGGTCCGCCGGCCAGTACTGGTCCTCCATGTACTGCTCCATGTCTGTGCTGCTGTCGGGCTCTCTGTCCTCAGGCGGCGCCCGGAGGCTGCTGGCCACCTGCTGCTCCCACTGCACCTCCACCAGCCGGTAGAGCTCCATGGCTGTCACGGCGTCTTCTACTGACGAGTGCCCGTGCTGGCCCACCTGCGGACGAGAGCCCACGTGTCACTGCCCGCGGTCCTGGGGGGAAGTTAGGCGACCCGGGCTCTGGGTCAGGGCCCAGGGACGTGTACTCTCAGAACACGGGTGCACAGCCTTGTGAGAAGGACATGGGACCCAGTCACAAAGAAAAGCGCTGGAATGCCAGCGGTATCACAAACCATCTCTTTCGCCTATCTCCTTAAATATAAAAACTAGTTTAAAAATCCCTGATTCTGGGCTTCCCGGGTGGCTCAGTGGTAAAGAATCTGCATGCCAATGCAGGAGACATGGGTTCATTCCCTAGTCCGGGAAGATCTCATAGGCCATGGGCTTCGCTCACACCCTGCAACAAGAGAAATCACTGCATTGAGAAGCCCGAGCACCGCAACCAGAGAGCAGCCTCCACTTGTCGCAACTGGAGAAGGTTCGCAGGCAGCAACAAAGATCTACTCGACGCAGTCATATGGAAAAAATAAATACATTAAACCCAATTCAAAGGCTTGCGGAGCAGATGGAATAATGAATGTGAAACACAGGAGGACCAAGACTGACAGGTACCCCTGACCACTCCTGGTTGGAGGAGATGGAATTCTACACGTGAACGAGAGGACAGAAGCAGGAACTGGGTGGGAGATGGATCTAAAGAGAGCAGCCTGGGAGCAGGTGGCTTCCAGTCACAACTTACTGAAGAGGAGGGTGGAGAGAAAATGCCCAGGGTTCTGTGTACACCTGGGAGTCCCAGGACCAGGCTGGGGAAGTGGCAGGCCCCGCACTGCCTGCCCATGGCCCCTGGCTCCCCGCTCCACTCCCCTCCGGCCCCACACACCTGGATCTTCTTGTGCAGCAGCTGCAGGGCCAGGTCCTTAAGAGAGACACGATTCCGGACGTGGAGCCCTGGCTGGCTGAGGAGGCTGGGGACGGAGGTGGTATCCCGGGTCTGGCCCCGAGGGTGGATGTACTTGAGGGCCTGGAAATCGTTGTGCAGGGCGTGGCCCACCACCACCTTGCCCTTCAAGAGCTTGAGGATCTGTGAACAGAGGAGGAGTCAGGAAGGGCCACATCTCAGTGGTCCAGGGACCCCTGTGGGGGGAGGCAGCGTAGATAGGGGTGACCATGGGCCCCACAGTTAATCAGGCTGCTCAAAGTTTGAATGCAGACCCTTGACTCATTACTCACTATCACCAGGGGCCTGTTTAAGCTTCCCCCACACCTGCAAAATGGGAAAGCTGGCAACCACATTGGTGGGGTGGCTGTGAGCACTAAGGAGCTCTTAGATGGGTAGGTTATCCCAGACAAGCATATTTCCTCCTGGCCCAGCCTCTTCTCAGCCTGGAAGACTTAGCCACCCCCGACCCTCTCCCACCTACTTCTGCCCCCAACTTCCACCAGCCCCTCTCACATCAGGGCTCAGCTTTAAACATCAGGAGTCTGCCCCGGCTGCCACCAGGACCCCTGCTGCTCTCTCCTCTGGGGGATTAACCATGTTGTCTAAGTACCTGTTCAGCTCCGCATGGCCTGTTCAGCTGCCCCTCAATGTAAGCTCATTGTAAAATGCAGGGACATGTGTGCCTAGACTAGTGGTGCCCAGTGACAGCTCAGCTCACAGGAGGGAGTCCGGGGAGACGTGCCAGGTGAAGCCAAAGAACTGTGCCAGGCACTGGAGACACGCAACCAAGGACAGCTCTTTCAGCACTAACGCAGCAGTCCCTGTCTTCTGGATTCTGTCCCTTTGCCCCTCTGCCGTCCAGGACTCCCACCTCTCACCCTCGGAACCTGCTCTCTGGCTCAGCTCAGACCATCTGCACAGGGTGAGGCTCTCTTTCCTGACTTCCAGGGGAAGCCACATCCAGGGCCACGGGCCTGCAAACCCCTGGAGCCCTCTTCCCTGGGCTCGCATCTCCTTATCACCCACTGCCAGCCTCCTACAGCCACCTCTGCTGGCGACACATGATTTATCACTAAACTCAGCTTTCATAGCACATGGATAAGGCACACTTAGACTTCAGTGGTAGGGATAGGCCACCACCCCACACACATACACACAAGCCACACGGTGGGAAGGGACTCAGCACACCCCATTCATACTGGCTCAGAGTGTGAGCCGATCCAGCGTGGGCCTGCTTTTGGCAGGCCAAGAGACGTCCCTAGGAGCTGGGGGTCACCACCCGTCTGCCTTCCTGCTGCCTCTATTCCTAATCAGCTCACCTGAAATATCCTTTTAAGAGAAATGCTTACACTGTATCTGCTGTGAAAAAGGAAGACACAAGATGACTTGTATCAGTATTCCCTAAATGTACCTCATCCCAAGAACAAATCAGAAATGTTAAGTATAGCTTTGCTACAATGCTTGGTTTAAAAATGCAGAATGGTCCAACCTGGTTGATGGGACTTGAGAGTAATGCAAATTTTGCCCTTGATAAACATTGAGTGAATGCAGAAACCATACTCAGTTTAGCAGAGCCACAGGGAAATCACAAAGTGCCCACACCTCAGAAGTCTACCAGCCAGCTTAGCTCACCTGCATGCTTCCCACACCTGGCTTCCCACTTCCTAACTTCAGGTAACACCCTTAACCGCTCCACCACAGCACAAGCCACCATCCTCTCGACAGCTACTTCCCTGAGTGCTCCAGGTCTTATCAAGGCAAGTTCAGTTCAGTCGCTAAGTCGTGTCTGGGTCTTTTCAAGGCAAGTTCAGTTCAGTTCAGTTGCCAAGTCAGGTCCGACTCTTGGCGACCCCAGGGACTGCAGCACATTAGGATCCCCTGTCCTTCACTATCTTCCGGAGTTTGCTCACAAAGCACCATATGTAAATTTACACTTTCCTTAACCACTGAACCTGTGCAAAACTGTGCTTCCACTGTTATTAGGCTTCTATCTTTTTATCTGGGGGGTCATTGATAAAGCTTAAGTGTTGTGTCTCTAACCCCATTTTCCCCATCAGCTCTAGGGTATTTATCATACAGGTTTGTACAGCACGATGGTTTTTAGAAACACACATCAATTCCCTCCCAAGACCTAGAGACTTGCAGGATCCTCTACGGAGAGGATCTGGGACAAGAATCCAAAATTGTTAATAAGGATTTAGGTATATTTCCTATGCTCAAGGATGTTTGGGAGTTCCTGGCACGTTAGTGTGGTCCCAACCACAAATTAATTTTCCTCAAAGCAATGAGTCCGTTGGACAGCAAGGAGATCAAACCAGTCAATCCTAAATCAACCCTGAATATTCACTGGAAGGACTGATGCTGAAGCTGAAGCTCCAATACTTTGGCCACCTGATGGGAAGAGCTGACTCACTGGAAAAAATCCTGCTGCTGGGAAAGATGGAAGGCAGGAGAAGGGGACGACAGAGGATGAGATGGCTGGATGGCATCACCGACTCAACGGACATGAGTTTGAGCAAACTCCAGGAGGTGGTGAAGGACAGGGAAGTCTGGCATGCTGCAGTCCATGGGGCCACAAAGAGTGGGAATATGACTTACTGACTGAACAACAACAAAGCAATTAAAAACTAACATAAAAAAATACCAAAATATTAACACCTGAAGGTGACAATGCTATGGACCTTATACATTTTATGCAGACACGTAGTACTTTTATAACAGAAGAAGAAAATGTGGAGTATAAGCTGTTTCCCATCTTGTGGGAAAGGCACAGCCTTTCCACACACACCACCACGTGGGACGGCCAGCAATCGCTCCATGCAGGTAAGGCAGGATTTCTACTCACCCTTTCCTATGGAGAGGAAACCCATTGTTTGAAGAAGCTTAGTAAGGTTCCCAAGGTCTCTCTGCTTCCAGTGGCTACACGTTAACTCAGACCTGGGCTAAGCCCCCCGCCCTGCCCTCACCTCTTTCTGGGCCACTTGGAAGGGGGTGGCTTTGCGCATGTGCTGCCGGGTGATGCCGCTCCAGCGCGTGCGGTAGTCCACGATGGGCATCTCAGGCCGGATGTACTTGTCGTAGAGGACCTCGCCGTGGTAGCTCACCACGGAGCAGCGGGCCAGCTCACTCACGCGCCCTCGGGGTCCTGTGCCCACCATCTCGCAGTCGATGGCCACGCATTTGCTGGGCAAGGGGCCGGCAGAGTCCCTGGGAGCTGGCTTTCTGCTGCACCCAGCACCTCCAGGTTCAGCCCGCGGACGCTGCCTGGCACTGCTGGTGGCTTCTGTGCCTGGCGGGGCCCCGGGCAACGTAGGCAGAGGGGAGGGTCCTGGCTCCCAGAGTGGGCTCAGCAGTCCCTGCTCCTGCAGCAAGGCCTTCCGGGCCATGAAGCGCTGGTGCTGTCGGCTCTTCCTCTTGTGCTTCCTCCGAAGCACATCCTTGGCATTCGGGCTGGCCAGGGAAGGGCTCGGGCACTGCACTGACTCAGAAGCTTCCTGGGGTACCATCCCCATCTGTGCACCGCTCAGGGCCAGGGAGACCTGGGAGGTGATCTGCCAACAGGGCAGCAGCCTGGGAGAGAAACAGGGCAGAGGGGCGGGGTGAGGAGCAAGCCCGGCCAGCCCTGCCCCCCACACCCCTTCCCTCCAGCCAGTGTGCAACTGCTGTACAGCGTGCAAGATACCAGACAAAGCCAAGGACCTGTTTTAATGATAACTGCACTCACAGAGTCAATATCACCTGCAAAATCACTGTCTTAAGTACTTTACATGGAATCACTCAATCTTTCCCACAACTCAAAAAGGTATTATTATCCCCGTATTGTAGGTGCAAAAAGTGAGGCATCAAGGCTTAGTAATTCATCCAATTAATAAACAAAGGCTGATGTGAACCCAGAACCCAGGCTTTCAAATTCTACACCATAGCCTACCTCCAACATTGTTAGCTTAAACTAAAAATTATGAAAAACTTTTAGAGAGGTTTAAGAGAAAATAAACAAAATGAGAAAATAAAGATTACAGAGGTGTTACATATATACGAAATCCCATTTTGGATAAACAAATAAAAGCTTTATGCAATGTAAAGGTAGAACCTTTTCTACCCACAGTAGAACTTAGAGAAACTATTTCACAGGAAGCCCACAACAGTTGTATTTTTGGTATGTGTTAACCAAAATGACATATGACTTTCTAATTCACTCGTCATAACACTGTCTACAAACATTTAACATAGTTGGACTCGTAGTTTAATCATGGAGGTCTAGAGGCATAGGTGAGCTGGTAAACCAGCTCAAATCGAAAATGGAGAAACAGAAAAAAGCCCTGAGGCACAGTGCTGCGGACTTCCGTGGGACCTCCTCCAAGCTCTCCCTGCCTGAACACTGGGCTGACAGGAGATCCTGTCACACACCATGGTCACAGGAAATAGCTGTTTGTTCACGTGGGTTTACAAACCCCATGCAGTAAGACCGGCATCTTCCCAATAGTCAAGGATGTAGCCTGGGAAGCCTCATCTCATTTGCTGTGCTAAGTCAGCTGGTAGATTTTGAATAGACCAGAAAACCAGCGCTTTGAAGCAGTCAAGCAGGGACTAACTCAGCTCAGAATAAGTACCTAACCAATTCAGGTTCTTTGCATGTAAACCCACCCTTCCCTTGTGAAGAGGAAATGGTAAAATCCATGTGTATTTTTTTTAATTATTATTATTTTAAAAGTTACTGGAGTATAACTGATTTACAGTGTTATTAATTTCAGCTGTATAACAAAGTGATCAGTTATACACACACACACACACACACACACACATTCCTTTTCATGTGCTTTTTCATTAAGATTTATCACAGGATATTGAATATAGTTTCCTGTGCTATACAGGGGGCTTCCCCAGTGGGTCAGTGATTACAAAAAAAAATCCACCTGCAATGCAGGAGGCGAGGGTTCTATCCCTTGGTCGTGAATATCCCCTGGAGGAGGGCATGGGAACCCACTCCAGTATTATTGCCAGGAAAATCCCATGGACAGAGGAACCTGGCGTGCTGTAGTCCATGGGGTCACAAAGAGTTGGACATGACTGAGCATCTGAGCAGCAGCAGCAGCGCTATACTTGTTTATCCATCCTATATGTAATAATCTGCATTTGCTAATCCCAAACTCCCAATCCTTCCCTCCCCCACCCCATTATTTCAGTCTCTTGGTTCATTAATCCGTCTTTCATCTAGACTATATGCTTTGATGTAGCCTTTGAAATCTTTACAGGTGACCAATTTTAGTTGCAACTATATTCATGAAAATGCTATTTCCTAGTACATCTGATTAAAATTGAGCTGCTCATTCTTAACTCCTGAATCAACTATTCTTCATAGTATCAAAGGGATTTTCTGTGGAGTCAGCAGTGTCATATCCTAGGCTTTCCACTGGTTAGTATATATTTGTATTGTGGCCAAATCCCCATTACGCTACATATTTACATTTATTATATGTATACATTATAAACTCCCTGCATACACCCACACACACACATAAATATATGAAAGGACCCACGACTGTCATCAGGCCAGGTATTTAAAAAGCAGACACGCTAAGTTAGAGAAGGCCTGGCAGTGGAGGAGACACTTTGAAGGGTTTCAGAAAGGTCCATGAGTCAGCCCAGGAAGGGAAGGGCACGCAGACAGAAAAAAACATGGACACGAAGTCCAAGAGGCAAGACAGATTCATGGTGGGAAAGCAAGGATTTGGGTGCAGCAACTGGAAAGAAAGGAGGTAGGAGCGAGGAGACCGGGAAAGTAAGAGAGAACTGTCCCTGGAGAAAAGTCAAAGTTGGGGCTTCATCCAAAGGTGGGTGGGAACCATCAATCTCCAGAGTTTTAGGGAGAGGGGGACAGGATCACAACTGCCTTAAAGGAAGAGACATGGAAAAAGAACATAGGAATCTGCGCAAGGGCAGCAGAGATTAAGAGAAATGGGAGGAGAGATGAACTACCTACCATTCAGTGATGCCTGGACCAGAGGGGAGTTTCCGTGACCCATCCTCCCTCTGCTTCCTGACCCCTTACCCCAAGAACTCTTCTCCTTTTTAAACGGGCTCTCAACTATAATCAACTTCTTCATATTCACAAGTCACCTACTGAGGCTGACAGATACAGAACCTCAACTTGCCTTGGCCCAGTAATGGGGAGAATGAGGTCTAAGAAGACAGAGACCCACTAATAACTGCCTTCTGTAGGGGAGGAGGGACCTTGTCCTTCTCTGAGATGACTAAGGACCCTGCAATGTCAGGAGCCGAGGCCCAGACTAGGGTCGATGGCCTCCCTAAACCTGTTGACAAAGTTTCAAAGAAGCCAGAAATTGGTGGCATGGTGGTAAAGAATTCACCTGCCAATGCAGGAGACGCAGGATCCCTGGGTCGGGAAGATCTCCTGGAGAAGGAAACGGCAACCCACTCCGTATTCTTGCCTGGGAAATCCCATGGACAGAGGAGCCTGGAGGTCCGTGGGGTCGCAGAGTAGCATGGAGGAGGGGGAAAAAAAAGTCTCAGGGGCTCTTTGTTCCAAGAAATGAAAGCAGTCCTCTTCTACATGTCCTGACTTAGCTGACACATCAGAACCAACAATTAATCATCAAGGGCACATAGTCCTCTTCTTGGGCTCAGTGAAGCTAGGGAGAAGCTTCGCTCAAACAACAAATGTTTCAGTGAAGCAAACAACTCTCTCTCCCACCCAGAACCAACATCTGAATCAGCAGCCACCAGGCCTTTGGACAAAGGAACTGCAAAGTCAGAATCGCCAGTGGCCTCAAGGCCACCAACTTGCTGGCCATCAGGAAGATGGGCAGTTCTAGACCCTGCTCTGGCACTAAAGAGCTGGATGAACAGGACCAACAGGACCGCTCCCACCTAGGTCCACTGTCTCCTAACTCAGGGGTCCCCAACCTCTGGGCCACAGACCGGTACCTCCTGTCAGATCAGCAACACCATTAGATTAGAAAGAACCATAAGGCACTTGAATCATCCAGAAACCATCCGCCCTGCCTTCCCAGTCCATGGGAAAATCTGTCTTCCAAACCTGTCCCTGGTGCCAAAAAAAAGTTGGGGATGGCTGACCTAACATAAAACTAGGGTTTATTAAACCCAGCGTCAACTAGGTTGCTGCTGCTGCTGCTAAGTCGCTTCAGTCGTGTCCGACTCTGCGCGACCCCAAGACGGCAGCCCACCAGGCTCCCCCGTCCCTGGGATTCTCCAGGCAAGAACACTGGAGTGGGTGGCCATTTCCTTCTCCAATGCGTGAAAGTGAAGCCACTCAGTCATGTCCTACTCTTAGCGACCCCATGGACTGCAGCCCACCAGGCTCCCCCATCCCTGGGATTCTCCAGGCCACCCACCTCCAAAAAGCAGCTCATTATCAAAAACAATCAAGACGTCTGTTTAAAAAGTCTGATTTCCAGGCCTACCCCCACACCTTAACTGCCATTTGGGGAAAAGGGCCCTCGAATCTGTATTTCAGACTGCGCGGCCCCGCCCCCCGCAACAGGACACTAATAATCGCGGGAATTTGAGAAAAGCCGGCTCGATGAGATCCCCTGTGCCGCTGAAAAGTTAAAATGAGACAAGAAAGTCCGAGGAGAGCCTGCTCAGTCTCCCCCGGCCGCCGGCGTTCCCGGGGAGTGACTTGCGGGCGGCCGGGCCTCACCAGGGAGGGACTGAGGCATTGGTCACTCAGGGGTCGCGGCTGCCCGGCCAACGCCCACCAGGCCCGGGCCCACTGCCCAGCGCCGCCCACTCAGACCCGAGACCCTAGAGCAGGGCGCGATGCGGGCCAAGAGGCGCCCCGGGCCGGGCCTGCACTCCCGCGGCCCCGGGAGCGGAGCCGGCCCGGCCAGGAGTCCCCGGCCACAAGTTGGGGGCGGACACCTCTCGCGGGGCCCCTCCGCGGCCTGGACATGTCGCGCCAGCCAGCCCCACCCCGAGATCCCCGGCAGGGTCCCCGAGCTCACCTGAAAGCCCCGCGAGTCTCCTCACGCCAGCACGTGGCGTCCAGGGAGCCGGCAGCCGCTACACGCCCGGGCAAGCCCCGCCGCGGCCGCCCGCCTATTGGCTAGCTGGACGGCAGCTCCCGCCTAAGGCCTCTTCTGATTGGTCGGAAGCCTAGCTCGCTGCCGGTTGGCAATGGGAGCATAAGGGGCGGGGACTCCCAGAGGGGCGTGGTTTGTGCCCAGGCGGGCCCCGCCCGCGGAACTTTTTAAAGCCGACTGGAGGGGACTGTGGCCTTTTTTCTCGCCAGGGTCCGCTCCCACCTAGGTCCCCAGGCTCCAATTCATCCCCTTCCCTGGGTGAGGATGTGGACTCTTATGAGTTCCGTGCCACTAAAGGCAGAATGACTTACTGTGTACACACCCACATTTGAAGAAGGTGGCCCCTACCTCCTCCGGTGCTGAGGAGACCCGGTGAAATAATAATATACCTGATAAGCACTAAAGAAAGATTTTTTTAAATTAGGATTGCTTCTTCGGCGCTACTTTTTTCACTGATCCTTTTGCAGTACTTTATTCATAAGTAGTAAGTTCCTACCATGGGCTCCGCAATGGGATACATAGAATAAGCTCAGTTGGTGGAGATTCTAGTTGCTCACAGTTCGGCACAGTAACAGAGGTTAACAGCTAACTTACTGCAACGTGAATAATAAAAACAATAATAAAGAGCTTGCATTTATTATTGAGCATTAACAATATGCCAGGCAATACACCCATTTAGTCTAATGAACTCTTTGAGATACTATTTCTGTTTCACAATTAAGGAGATTGACATTTAAAGAAATTAAGGAAAAACAGCTCGAATCCAAACCAAGACCCTTACCTAAGAAGTCAGATTCCTTCTAGCTCCATTTTGCAAGCATCAGTGCCATCGCAAGGTAACCAGAGGCTCAGGGGTACCTGGGCCTATTTCTGATCAGAATACAGATTTAAGGGAAGCAGGACAAAGGATAAGGCCGCTAGAGAGATAAGCATTCCTACTCAGATTCCTGACAGTTTGGGGGAGCTGAAAGAGTTTCAGCCAGAGCTGGTTCACCAGCAGATTTACTTTTGAGGGAGCTCACTCTGGCTGCAGTATGAGAGGAATGGACCATGCCTGGAGAAAGAGGAGTGGGAGCAGGGTGACTGTGGACTCTAAGGCAGGATAAGATCCTAATGGCCAGAGTGGTGCATGTGTGTGTGCCTGCTCAGTTGTGTTTGACTCTTTGCAACCCCATAGACTGTAACCCACCAGCTCCTCTGTCTACGGGGTTTCCCAGGCAAGAATACTGGAGTGGGTTGCCATTTCCTTCTCCAGAGATCTTCGTGACACAGGGATCAAACCTGCATCTCTGTGTCTCCTGCCTTGGCAGGCAGATTCTTTACCACTGCACCATGTGAGAAGACCAGCCAGAGTGCTAGGTAAGGAGGATGAAGAGCTTGGGACAGATTCCTGAGCTCCCTAGGAGGCAACATTGAGAGGACAGACAGAGAAGGGAAGGAATGCAGAGCAGCTGTTTTCAGACAAGGTGACTTTGTCAGAGGCAACTCTGGGGACAGGAAGGGTTTTAATAGAGTCAGTTACCAGATCCTTGACTCCCATGGGACTAGACCTGAGAATGGAACTGGAGTCTTTAGAGTACAGCTTCCCTCTCCCCTTGTATAACCAGCTGTCTCCCACTTTACAAAGGAAAGTCACAGACACACACCCAGTCTAAACTTTGCTCTGCAACATTACCCTAGGAAATAAAGGAGTCTCCCAATTCTGAATATGAATTGGGTTTCCCAGGTGGCTCAGCAGTAAGGAATCATCTGCCAAGCAGAAGATATGGGTTCTATCCCTGGGTCAGAAAGATCCCCTGGAGAAAGAAATGGCAACCCACTTCAGTATTCTTGCTGGGAAATCTTATAGACAGAGGAACCTGGTAGGCTACATGGGGTCACAAGAGAGCTGGACACGACTTAGCGACTGAACAGCAACAATAACAGTGGGTTATTATCCAGGACTGGCAAGAAACCCTTCTACAAGTCTATTGGTTTCTGATTCTTTGCTTTCGCTATGATCCAAGGAGGATTTAATCATGTTTTCAGCTAATAGGTCATTAAAAATATTGTTTTGAGGCTGGATAATGACCAGGAATCAAAAGAATTGAGAGACATTGCTAGGAAAACTTCCTTCCACTTCTGTCTTTTATCTGAACAATGTTTATTAGTGCTTATATCCATAAAAACAAACTGGAAGGCCCAACTCTTTCTCATTCTCGCAAAAAGTATATTCATCCCTGGATTTATAAACTTAATGGAAAAAATAACTGGTTCAATCCATCTCCTAAAGGGACACATTTCCAATGGCATTTCTGGTGAAAATTTACTTTTTATGTTTAAAGATTATTTTTGGACAATGAAATGCTGTGTTTTATCATTTGCTGACTTGCAATACAAATAATGCAACAATATCTCAATCCGGAAGGAAAAAATATAACACTTAGACCCCTATGGGTCACAAGACAGAAAAAAGAATCACGCTTGGAAACTTTATGGGTCACAAGACATTTTTCTAGTGTTAACAAGTTCAAATGGATGTACATAATTTTGCGGCATTAAAATGAGATCAGGTTCTCCAGAAATTATTACCAAACATGAAAATAGATGATGCTAGGATAAAACGCCATAGCAGAAGGTGAATGGAAATATAAATTGAAGAAGAACAAAGAATGTTGCATATAAATTAAAAAAACAAATCCAGATTAAGTAAGGAGAAACTATTTGAAAGGATTAGTAGGGTGGATGATTGGGAGGAGAGATTTACTGCAATCGAGAAAATGCTCTGCTAATTCTTAAGAGTTAGGCAAAAAGAGTTTCCTTTTATAGGGAGGAGAAAACAGGGCCAGAAAGAATACATTGTGGAAGCAAGAGTGACCAGATCCTTTTATATCAGTAGATATTAGATTTGGAGATTATTTTATCCTGCTGCTGCTGCTGCTGCTAAGTCGCTTCAGTTGTGTCTGACTCTGTGCAACCCCATAGACGGCAGTCCACCAGGCTCCCCTGTTCCTGGGATTCTCAAGGTAAGAACTGGAGTGGGTTGCCATTTCCTTCTCCAATGCATGAAAGTGAAAAGTGTAAGTGAAGTCGCTCAGTTGTGTCTGACTCTTAGTGACCCCATGGACTGCAGCCTACAAGGCTCTTCTGTCCATGGGATTTTCCAGGCAAGAGTACTGGAGTGGGGTGCCATTGTCTTCTCTGTTTCACCCTGAGGCCAGCTTATTCTCTGGAGGGGTCCAGAGGGATAATAAACTGGCTCTGGGTGGGCCAAAGTTCAAGGGACCTGAGGGAAGAAAAGAAGCTTAACCAATGTTTGGTTATAAGCATTTTATTCCAATTGATCCATAGGTCCAACAGTTTAGTTAATCACCAAAGAGGCAAAGAATAGGAATTTGGAGCGGCGGTGCCAGGACTCAATCCAGGAGTCTTACCACAGTCATATGGGGCACCGTATTTCTTTGCAGTAACTATTTTCTGGAACACAAAAGGATAGGGGAAATTTCTTCACCATTGATGTTTTCTAGGTGCACAGGGCTCAGATAAAATTTAACATTGTCAATAAGAGTTTTTTCCATGTATTTAAAAAAATGGTTAATGTTGGTATCAAACTACTATGATATATATAGCAGTTTGAAACAAATCTTAAAAAATTTTTAAAGACTTTTTTTTTAAAGACTTTTTTTTTACATAGATCATTTGAAAATTCTTATTAAATTTGTTACAATATTGCTTATGTTGTTTATGTTCTGGTTTTTTGGCCACTAGGCATGTGGGATTTTAGCTCCCCAGCCAGGGATCAGACCCAAACCTCCTGCACGGGTAGACTAGGTCTTAACCACTGGACCTCCAGGGAAGTCCCCGCTGCTCAGTCTCTCAGTCACATCCAACTCTTTGGGACCCCGCGGAAGCATGCCAGGCTTCCCTGTCTTCCACAATCCCTTGGAGTTTGCTCAAACTCATATCCATTGAGTTGGTGATGCTGTCCACCCATCTCATCCTCTACCTCCCGCTTCTCCTTTTTGCGTTCCATCTTTCCCAGCGTCAGGGTCTTTTCCCATGAGTCAGCTCTTCACATCAGGTGGCCAAAGTATTGGAGCTTCAGTTTCAGCATCACTCCTTCCAATGAATACAGACACGTTAAAAAAAAAAAAAAAAGATGTCAATATTTCCAATACATCTTTTGTAACTATCATGGGTTATGACAAAACATTATCCAGCAAAAAAGTTCGAAGTCCACAAGTATACAATATGGATGGCCCAATATTGGCATATCTTGTCTGTGAACTCCAAACTTTAGGGCTCTCACCCTCCCATTCTTTAAATGAAACTGCCTCCTCCTTCCACAAAGAGTGGGGCTCCTCTCTAACAGACCCCTTTGAGCTGGGCTTGATGAGGGAAAGCCCATGATCCAAGTCCTGCCCTTTCTCCCTCTACCTTGTCAATCAAGCAGCACTTGAGATGTGTGACTTGTGTTTTCCCTTACAAACCATCAAGCCACACTCTCGAAGCACCATTCTGACTTCCTTACGTGCCTATTTTTAAGACTTTTTTTTCTTTTTTTTATGTGGACCATCTTTAGAGACTTTATTGAATTTGTTACAATACTGCTTCCATTTTATGGTTTGGTTTTTTGGCTGCAAGACATTGGGGATCTCAGTTCCCCGACCAGGGATTGAACCCACACCCGCCTGCGTTGGAAGGCAAAGTCTTAATCACTGAACCACCAGGGAAATCCCTCATGCCTGTTTTGAGGACAATCTGGGACCCTATAGGGATTCCCATGTAGCTGGACCCAGTGCAGACAGGAGGGTGGGTGTCCATCCAGCCATGGTTTGCAGCAGTGGTTCTCTAAGGGTGGTCCTCAACCAGCAGCCTAGGCTTCGCCTGGAAACAGGTTGGACCCACTGACTTAGAAATTCAGGGGTGGGTGGGGCCCAGGCGGTCTGTGTTTTAACAACCTGATTGACAGCTTCCTGATGCATCCTCAAGTTTAAAATCTGATGTGTTAGAGGGTATGAAGCTGGCACAACTCTGGGAGCCGATGTAAGTATCTTACTCATTCTATTCAAGCACACTCCTCTCTACTAGCATTCTTGATCCAACAGTGACTTTGGATCTCTCTGTGGCACCTTTATATCTTCCCCTGATTTTAGAGGCACGCAGCAGTAAGTGGCAGCAAGTGGTAGCTGGAAGCAAGGTCTTTAGTTTTCCAGACTGGGAGTCCTAACCACTGGACCACAGGAGCAAGCAGTTAGGGCTAGGTCCCTAGTCTTGCTTGTCTACTCAAGAATGAATTCAGGCAAGGAGACAGAAGGTAAAGGGCAAAGTAAAAAGTTTATTGAAAAGAAAAGTACGTGTGGAAAGACACCTGGGTGACCTCGGAGAGACAGCCGCACCTTTGAAGTTTGAATCTTTTATAAGTAAGGGGACAGTTTTCTAGGTCTTTGTCTTCCCTCAGGCCAATCATCTTGCTTTGTACCACCCGCTCCACTCTGGTTAATTTGTCTCAGGACCCTCCCCTGGGGTGCACACGCACACCTTACTAAGATGGATCTCAAAGTGAGGGCTTCTGGGAGGAGCAAGACTCATTATGGCCTGGAGTTATCCTGTCTTTTGACTCCAAGGAACCTTTCTGCCCATGTGTAGTATTTCCTTTATCCTTTACTCAGAGTTTTCGCTTCTCCTTGTCCTCGCCATGATTATCCCCTGAGGTGTTTACGAGAGACAAGGACTGGCTATTTACCCTGTTTCTGTTGTTACTTCCATTTCCAAGAGCAAACAGGGAGCTGATTGTAAATTCCTCTACTGGAGCCCACCTATCTCAGGAAATGCAAAGAGGAGGCTGGCTGATTCAGAATTTCCCAACCTGAAGCCCATCTATCTCCTACCTCACCCCCAACTCCTGAGACTTTCCAGTATTTTTAGAACCGTGTCAAGTCTCACATGACAGATTTTTCATTTATATATCTATCTTTGGCAGCGCTGCGTCTCTGCTGCTGTGACGGCTTTCCTCTACTTGCAGCAAGCGGGGGCTACTCTCCAGTTGAGGTGCGCAGGCCTCTTGCTGCAGTGGCTTCCCTCGTGGGAAGCACAGGCTCTAAGGTGTTCAGGCTTCAGCAGTTGCGGCTCACGGCTCTAAAGCACAGGCTCAGTAGTGGTGGTACAGGGGCTTAGTTGTTCCATGGCATGTGGGATCTTTCAGAATCGGAGATCGAACCTCTGTCTCCTGCGTTCGCAGGCAGATTCTTTACCACTGAGCCCCCAGGGAAGCCCCACATGACTGATTTTTAATAGAAAACTGGCAAGGTTTGATCCAGGGGAATTTTATTCTCCACCGTAAGTTTTTCCATTCTAGGCTACATTTTCTTCACTTAGAAAATTCATCTGTAATTATTCCTCAGTTTTGGCTGAACATTGGAATTGCCTGCGGAGTTTTAAAAAATGTTGGCACTTGGGTGACACCCCCAAGATTCCGATATGACTAGCCCGCAATGTGAACTGAACTTTGGAGATTTTTTTTATTATTATTATTATTTTTAATTTTATTTTATTTTTAAACTTTACATAATTGTATTAGTTTTGCCAAAAGGTCACCAAGTGGTTCTAGTTTGCCCCCAAGACTGAGAATGGGCGCTAAAGCGCAAATACCTGAAGGACCCAGCAGAGGGCGCTGCCTCCCTGCTCATCCTTGGAAACGTGCGCGCTCATCGGGCTGCTAGCTACAAAAAACCCGGGTGATGCAGTTAAGATAAGGGACCCCAGATACCTGATCCTTGGATTAAGAACCATTTTGTGTTCTGAGACTCCTAGAAAGTTACCTTGAGAAGTAATAAGCTGTCTGTTTTTCTGAGTAACTTAGAGGTAAGTCAAACAACCCAAGTCTTGGTTTCTGCATTTTTAAAACGGGAAAGTGGGGGAAGGGAAAGGGAGGTGGGAAACTTGGTCTATAGTCGTTCTTTAGATATATATTGAGCCTCCTGAAGTGGGCAAAATACTGATCTGGGGGGAAGGATAAACATTTAAATGGGATCCCTGGGTTGGGAAGATCCCCTGGAGAAGGAAATGGCAACCCACTCCAGCATTCTTGCCTGGGAAATCCCATGGACAGAGGAGCCTGGTGGGTTACAGTCCATGGTGTCACAAAGAGTCAGATGCGACTTACACTTTCAACACATGGTGGATCTCATTCGTTCCTAGTTCAAGGAAGGGGACCTGTGGGTACCCTCAGATACCAGAAGAGAAAAACTATGAAACAAGAGGCCAAGAGACTACTGTTGAGTATTTACATGTGCCATTATATATTATGACACCTCTCTTGATTAATTATCATAACCTAACAAGGTGGACATGATCAGTTCCATTTTATAATTAAGACATCTGAGGCTCAGAGATGTTAAGTCACACATCTCTTTGATGCCTCAAAGTCACACAGCTACTAAGTGATGCATCCAGGATTGGAACTGGGGTGTGTCTGAATTGGAAGCCAGGCACCCCTACCCACCCCCTAGGAAGTGCCTCGCTCCCTCTACTTTGCACCTTGCCCCTAGCAACAGCAGCACTCCTGTCCATCTCTCAAATCAGGAAAGCACCCACGACCCACCCTGCCAGATGTTTGTTTCACAGAGGCAGGATCTCTCTCCCATCTGTCTCCACAGCAACCCTGGATACTGAAGACTGCCTGGGAGAGATTTGATCCCCCTCCTCTCCCGGTTCTCCACTTCTGTCCCCTTCTACCCAGTCCAGCCCCCTTTCCTCCAGTGAAGGGCACGCACCTGCTGAGTGACAACAATTTGCAGCCTTCCCAAGTGTGAATGAGATTTCTAATAGGACTGGCTGCCCACCTGCTTCAGGCAGGATTGGAATAAAGAGAATTTAAGAGGCAGGAAATGGGCATTAGGAGAGCCAGTTCAAAGGAGCTGAGACAGCGACCTCTGGATGGACGTGAAGGGCTAATTGGTTCAGAGAGGTCCAGTGCCTGGCCAAAGGTCACACAGCTGGCATGTGGCAGAGGCAAACGTGAGCTCAGCAGCGGTTGCAATTTTAGGGTTCCTTAAAGGAGTACAGCTCCCAACCCAATTTAAATTGGCAAGATGTGTTAGTATTCTTAAAAAAAAAAAAAAAAAAAAAGACTTTCCAAGAGTCTTTTTGCCTCCCAAGGCTGCTGACCAACACTTCCCTTTTCTGACCCAAGGATCCCAGGAATGCCTCCTCCAGGGTGGAGAGGAGGCAGGGAATATACTTAGAAAGGACTTTGTTGTATTGTTCAGTCGCTAGGTCTCGTGTCCGACTCTTTGCAACCCCATGGATGCAGCATGCCAGGCCCCTCTGTCCTTCACTACTCCCCAGAGTTAGCTCAAATTCATGTTCACTGAGTCAGTGCTGCTATCTAACCATCTCATCCTCTGCCACCCCCTCTCCTTTTACCTTCAATCATACAAAGGACTGAGGAGGACATTTGAGTTTGCTGGCTGAAAAATTTGTCCTCATGGAGAGAATCATCACTGGAATTTGGCCACCATCCGAGGGCAAGGCAACACCTCCCCCCAGCGTCCCCCCACAGAGACATAGACAAAGGCTGGGAAATGGTTTTGATGACCACTGCTTCTGCCACAGTGGGGGACTGCTGTCCAGGCTCAGTTGGAGTCGTGAGCCTCCTCACCTCAGTTTTCCCCTGGTGATGCGTCTGGACTCAGCAGCACAGAGGCAGATTCCGGGGTTGAGAAGAAGGTCTGTCCACACAAGTCCGCCTCTCCCATCGGATAGGCAAGGCGAGGTCCAAGCGGGCCAGAGCCAGGCATGCCCTCCACCGCCAACGCAACAGCATCGCAGGCACCAAGGTCATGAGCAGGTGCCCCCTTGTGGAGGATGGAGACCCTGGCCACCCCTCGCCCCACAATACAGTCAGTTCTTGTTTCTGGAAGAGTCTGCCTGAAGCGTGCCGCCCAGAGCGGGTGCTCAGAGTAGTTTGGGAGATGTTTGCTAGGAGACAGAGAAGGCGCAAAAAGAACACAACGGAAGGACAACCGCAAAGGGTGTGCTCGGCCCCGCCCCTGCCCCGGCTGCGGTGGCCGGCACCATGCGGCAGACTGGGACTTGTTGTTGAGCGCAGGAGACAACAACAAAATCACTAGTCTTCCAGACGGGGCTGGCTGCTCCACGGCGGCAGCGCACACATGATCCATCCCGCCAGGCGTTCGGTGACGTTGGACCCGCCCCACCTCAGCCAGCCTGACCCTGCAGCCGCACCAGCTTGTGTCCAAACCCGTCCCCTCCCCCACCCCAGAATTCTCCAGAGCCTCTAATCAGTTGTGGGGAGTAGGGATTGTTTCCCTATTTTCTTTTTCTTTGGAGGGTTCCATGTTCTGTAATGAGTATACTTCCTTAATAATGATAGGGGGGTGTAATTTTTAAAGGGTAGCAGCAGGCGGCTCATCTCTCAGCCTTGCTTGGGTAATCACAAAGCTCTGTGCTATTATGGAAAAGGGAAAAACAAAGAGCTCCAGGTTATGGTGACCTGTCTCTACCAGGAACCCCCATCTCTACCCAAGTCTACAGTCAAGGCCTCGGGTGACAATGCCCTCTGTACTCAGAGAGCCACAGCTCTGAATGAAGTGGGAGTAGGGGTGCTGGGCCTCACAGACTAGAAAGGGGAGGGAAAAGGGGAAGCGGTGCAGGGAGGGGGTAGAAGGGGTTCTAGTCCTGCCCCCCTACCTCCACCCCGCCCCACCCCCCACCCCAGCTGGGCTCTGTGCTTCATTTCCTCAGGCCTGGACCCTGATGGAGGGGAGGGAAAGGGCCCCCGCCCCGCCCTTCGCTGGCCAGGCAGGCCACTAATTGTCCTGGCAGGGGATATCCGCTTCTTAATTAGCCAAAGCCACAATATCCTGGCGGCTCCAAGACCACGGCCCTAATTGTATTTCTGCAGCAGCTGAAGGATAATTACCCTTCCCTTTTGTGCTGCTTTTAATTCTTTCTCTTCTTAATTACAGGCTCTTCCTCTGTAGCCCATCCCTCCATCTCTGGGCTGGTTCTCTCCACCCGCCTGGAGTGGGGAAGGGCTGGCCCAGAGCAACTGAAGAGGAGGGGATGTGGAGGAGACCAGCAGCACCCAGCTGGGAGGCTCAGCCCCTTCCAGCAGTCAGCCTGATAGAGGGGAGAGGGGTGTCCCTCTCCAGGAGGCTAAGACTGCCCCCTCCTCCACTCCCTAGCAAGGTGCTAACTCTGCAACTCCAAGGTGCAGGGCCTTGAGGGCTCCCCATCCCAGCTAAGTCATCAAGGAAGAAAGAGGGATTTATTGCCGATAACTTCTTGTAAAAGAAAATAACTGTGTGTGTGTGTTTTAGTTGCTCAGTCGTGTCCGACTCTTTGCGACCCCATGGACTGTAGCCTGCCAGGCTCCTCTGTCCATGGAATTCTCCAGGCGAGAATACTGGAGTGGGTTGCCATTTCCTTCTCTAGGGGATCTTCCAGGTCTCCTGCATTGCAGGCAGATTCTTTACCTTCTGAGTTACCAGGATGGTTAAGACTCCAAGCTTTCACTGCAGAAGGTGCAGTTTCAGTTCCCTGGTGGAGCAAACAAGATCCTGCATGCTGAGTGCTGCAGCCAAAAAGTTTAAAAACAAAAAACCTAAGTCTCTTTGGCACTGTTGAGAGAGGACTAGTTCATCATCCTTGGTGTGCAGTTTCAGAGACAAGAGTGCTAATATCAGGGGGCAAGGCTAACCAAGGTGAAGGGTCACTGGAGGGGCCAGAGCCCTAGGTATTCCCAGGAAAAACTGGCCTTTCCCAGCAAGCTCTCAGGTAAACTTCAGATAGTAATAGATAAGCTAAAAGGTATTACATAGAGAGTTTGGAGAGACTCCTGGACACTGCCATGTCCTGCTATGCAGGACTGTCCAGTCCAGCCCATGTGAGCAAATCCTGCCTCTAAAGCCACCAAGGGACTGTCCTGCTATCAGCTCACCATGCAAGCAGGGACTATTTTGCTGATGATTATTTTCCAAAGCCTCGCAAGAGCCTGGCTCATATTAGATGAAACTGATCAGCAGTGAGGCAGAGTTCAGAGATAAGAGTATAATCATGAGGTGTGAACACAACAAATCCACTGTCATTGGCTTTTTCCTTGCAGGACCAGTGGAGATGGCCTTGAACCTGACAGCAGCCCCAGTTTTCTAAAATTTTTAAACTCTGGGCTCCGTCTGGGTTGGGGGGAAGATGCAAGAAGTGAAAGAGGCTGCTGAAGCTTCAGAGAAATGTACTTTGAAAAACTGACCTGCCCTTGAGCCCATCAACTCCCTCTCCCCACTTTTAGTTTCTTTCCTCTGAATTTAGCACCATCCCCTTAGCAACGCTTGTTTCCATGGTTTCCTCCTTGACAAAGATCCCCAAACCCCTCCTCTCTTTTTCCTTCTGACAGTAAGGGGTGATAGGGATCCTCAGGGTGGCCATTCCATGTAACCATGGAAACAATTAACTGAGCCTTCATTTATCTTTTTGTGAAGAGAGCTAGGGAATATGGGAAGAGAGGGGCGGGGGAGGGTGCAGGCTACAGCTGCCATTGTCATAAACACGAAGTTGAGGGACTTGTCCTGACACTAGCCTGTAAGATTCAGTTCAAATACTTGCTGAGTCCCTACTTTAAGTGTGACTAAGCTCCAGGGAATCAAAGGTATACATGACATAGCCCCTATTATTGAAAGGCTTAGAGTTAGGTCATTGCCCCAGTCAGACTCTGGCATAGATGGGGTCGCTAAAGGAGGTGGCTCTTGATAGCACCATCATGGTCGAGATTCTGTCCACTCCCAGGATCCCCTCCAGCCAAGAACAAGAAAAGACTGACCAATGGGGTCTGTACTTACATTAAGGTTTCTTAGGCTGTTGTCAGATGATTTCTGTCTTGGAAGAGAAGGAACTTTGACGTGCCCTTGGTGGCTCAGACGGTAAAGCGTCTGTCTACCATGCGGGAGACCCGGGTTCGAGCCCTGGATAGGGAAGATCCCCTGGAGAAGGAAATGGCAATCCACTCCAGTACTTTGCCTGGAAAATCCCATGGACAGAGGAGCCTGGTAGGCTACAGTCTGTGGGGTCACAAAGAGTTGGACACGACTGAGTGACTTCACTTCTTTTTCCTTTTTGAGAAGTGGAGACTAATGTGAGCATCCCTAAGCAAGACTGTTTGGAAGAGGGAGAAAGAAAAAAAAAAGACCTGCCCAACTCCAGCACCATGAGAGATTTGGGTAATCTCCAGTCCCAGGGATCTCTACCACCTACCTGTCACAGCCTTCCTGGAAAGTTATATCTTCTCTTACACCAAATTAGAGGGTCATTGTCTGCATCTATCCACCTTTTCGTCACTGAAAATGTAGGCCAGAAGACAGCTGTGAAGAATTAAAATAGAAAAACAAACAAATACAACTACCAGGGACATCAAAGTTGGACAGAATGAATCCAAACGCTGAGATATGCGTTCATCATAAGGAACAAAGCTCTTTCCTCTTCTAGCTTCCCAACCTCAACTCAGTTTTCACCAAATCCCTTAGGGTGAGGAAAAATTCTATACTTCTAAGGGAAATCACAAAGATCCCTGGACCATTGGTGTGCTGATACCCATAATCTGCATGGACTTGGAAGAATGATGATCGTAATATATTTTAAAATGAAAAAAATTCACAGAATAATGTGTAATTCAGGACTTCCTCATGGTCCAGTGGTTAAGAATCTGCCTGTCCAATGCAGGGAACAGGGGTTTGATCCCCAGTCCAGAAAGATTCCGCATGCTGCGGAGCAACTAAGCCCGAGCACCGCCACTACTATGCCTGAGCTCTAGAGTCCATGCTCCACAAGAGAAGCCAATGTAATGAGTAGCCTGCACATCGCAACTAGAGAGTAGCCTCTGCTCATCACAACTAGAGAAAGTCCAGGCAGCACTGAAAACCAAGCTCAACCAAAAATAAAATAAAAAATTTTTAAAAAAAGAATAATATGTAATTCAGATGTGTTCGAGTAAGCTACAAGTAACTAGGTAACAAAATTCATCTTTGCAAGTCAAATGAATCTGAATTGGCCAAAGCAAATAGCACATCCTGGGTCTCAGAACTCTGAGTTCCATCCTTTACCGCTACTGGATGGTACTAAAGCAGATTCAATCATTCTGGGTACCCTGCTCACTTGGCTAGTTAGAAAAGGATAAATGGCATCCTCTGATTGGTTGACAAGGCAACATACACCAACCAATGAAAGAATGCTTCTTCCCTTCTGGCCAGTAAGATCTCAGTTCTCTTCTTGAAAGCAAAGTAGACCCTTTGTCCATAAAGAAAATGAGCAGAAAGAGAATAATAATTAAAAAAAAAACAACACTGTTGCTATGGGACTTTATTGATGTGATCAATGATAGCTGCCCCAGAGAATTCATAAAGGAAGGCACTTCTTTGGGAAGAAAAGTACAAAAAGCAGACCAGCTGTCTGGTCTGAACTAAAAAGAAGTTTCTATAGTAACGTGTGAGGGGAAAGCATTTTAATGTAAATATCCCCAAAATTATATCTAGCCAGCCTATGGAGGTTAATTTTGGCATTCAACTTAGTCTGGAATTATAATGATCTTTTAAAAAAAATTTTACATTAGCAATGAGTGAAAGAAAAGGTGAAAAGTAAGGATATGTGTGTCTGTAATGCAGAGCAACAAAGATAAAAATGATAGTTAATACCTGGAAGAGAGATTTCCTCTATTCCTCTGTTGTCAAGTGATAGCTCAGTTTAAAACAAGGTTTTATTGTAGAAAAAGAAAGTTCATAGCTCTTAAGAAGTATTCTGAGTAAAGTAGTGCGTAGAGCTCAGGTTGTTCTGTTAACTTACTGGCAATTTCCCCTTCAGTCATCCTGAGAATGTTACATCTGCCTTTGAGAAATTATGGGTAAAGTGATTTTCTACCCAGATACTGTGAATGAATGCAGGCAGACTAGTCTGATAGGTGAAAAGCAGAATCAGTGTTTGTCAATCCAGGGAAATGAAAAAGCTCAGAAGATTTGAAGCTTTAAGTGCTTCATTTCCTAATTATGAAGGCAGAGCTAAGAGAAAGAAAATAGAATTTTGAGGAATCTGATGCTGGTGATGCAAATGGCTTTTGCAAGGGAGTCCCATTTTTCACCACTTGTGCTTTCTGTGTGGTCTGTGGGAAGAGGTGAAAAGAGAGGGGTAATCAAGAATTCACCCTCTCCAGCATGAGGGGTGTTTAGGAAGGAAGGAATCACTGCCAAACCAAGGAAAAAGCCTCTCTCTACTGGAGACACTGTTGGACAGTTTCCTCTCTCCCTCCAGTTCATGAAGAACAAATGTGTCTTTCTCATGTAAAGGGAAAAAAGCAAAGCGCACAGGGCTGGGGTGGCAGGGGATGAGCCCTTCTGTCTAAAGGATCATAGGAGAAAATAAAAGCCCCAGTAAACCCCAGAGAAAGGACAGGGTAGGATATGATTACCTTTCTGAAGGAGGTGGGAGAAAGGAAAGGAAGGACTGAGGTGGCAGAAAGGTAGCTGCTTCGCCAGGCACCTTGATTAAAAAAAAAAATAATTTGCCTTCCAGGATTTACTCTTACCCCCAGGAATTTTGAGGAAGCGGTTGTTGACTCACATCCAGACCAGCGAAGGCAGGAGCACCAAAGCAGATATTTTCAAGAATAAAGGTGCTTACAGATAAATTAATAGCCAAAGACCCTCCACTCAGTGTAACCAGGGAAACAAGAGGCTGGGCTGGTTGCCTGGCAACCACACTCTAGTTGGGGGGGGGGGCGGGGTCCTGTCCCCCTCTCTTCCTCCACCACCCCTGTTAGCCCTTTTGTGATAACATCTTCCCTTTGGTGGCTATTTTCCTTCTTGGCAAAATAGTCATTCACCTCCTAACACAAAGGGCACTCTGTGCTCCTTTGGCTAAACGGACCTCAACGTGCAATTTGGACAGATTTCATCTTCACTAAGTTGTTGCAGCCCTGATAAATGTGGTTTTTACCTTGACCTCCATAGCTCGATATCTCCTCCCACCATTCCACGCTTTTCTCTTCATTTACCGGCATTAAGGCCTATGGAGACTTCGGGGAGAGTGAGAGAGAAGGGGGTTTCGCAGTAGAGAGAATGTGACTTGGAACCACTGTCCCACTTGTGCCTAAGCTCACCACTTACAGGTGCGCATCTTTCCTCTTCGACAACCTGCCTGTACTTGGCACCAAGTTATTCCAAATGCTTTTAGAGGAGGGACGATAGAATGCCCTCCCAGAATTTGATACTTAAACTCCTGAAAATAGGGAAGATGAAACCCTTCCCCTCCTTTTCTTGGTGAACCCTGTCTCTCCTCCCAGCCTCCCTCGCGAGGGATCTGGGGAACTGGGCTAAGAAGCAGAGTACTGGCGGGAACCCACCCTTGGGCGAAGACCGGCAGGGCGCTGTCCACCCTCTGGTGCTGAAGCTGAAGTCTCGGACTCGCTGCGGAGGGGCTCTGGGGACCATCAGCCGACCCGTTTTAACTCCGAGGTAGGGACGTAAAGCGCAGGCGCTCCGTCTGCCGCCAGGGTAAAAGGCTAGACTAGGACTTGTCTGCACTGGATGCGCTTTTTGCAGTAGACCCGACTCCCTGCCCGGCTCAATCCCCCGCGCCTCTCCTTTTCCTTCCCCGGGTTAGCGGGATGATTTGCCACAATAACAGTGCGGCAGTTTGCAGTGGGATAATTACCCGGTGGCCTCCCAGCACTTACACCTTTTCTCTTTCGGCATTAGGCTCTCGGCGTCTGCACGAAAGGTCCCGGGGGCTCCTGGCTGTCAGATCTCGTGGCGGGCGGAGGCCGGCAAGGCGGGGAGGAGAGCCCTGGAACACCTCACCCTGACGCTTTTCTGCGTGCAACAGGTCGGCTTGAATTCGGAATCTGAAAAGCGAGGAGCGCGGGAGACCGGGCGGCGGCCACGGTGAGCTTGGGGAGGTTGTGGCCGGAGACCGCGCACTCCGGGGTCGGGGGGTGCTGCGCATCTCGGATGGGGCGCTGAACCCAGCCAAACAGACGGAAGACCGGGTTTCACGTCGCCCGGCGGAGTGGGTACGAGAACTAAACGCCCCCATTGCTCCGAGCGGGTCGAGCACCCTCTTTGGAGCGCTGGGGTGTCAGGTTTAGGAGCCGCTTCCTGCTTTCCAGGCGCCCTTACCGTCTTCCCCGCCCCGCTTCCTGAATTTGGGGGCAGCTGCAGCACCTTTGGCAGATGCCCAGGTCGGTTGTCCCCTTTTGGCCCCCCAAGGCAGCCCCAGGCTCATCCTGGGGAACCTCAGTTCCGCTCTGCAGTTCCTCCAACCCCACACCCTTGGCCCTGAGGCAGAGAACTGGACCGGGGATCCTGGTGGGGATTTTACCTGGCTTGGGTCGCCACGGCCTGGAAGAAAGGTCACTGCTCTCCACTCCTCTCTGGAAGAAATCCCCTCACCACCCCGCCGCCGGCTCCTCGCGTCTCCCCTAAAAGCTGAAGATGTGGGGGCAGGGGTGCGGGTAGGAGCGGGGAGGATTCGGGAGGGAGATGGAGCTTAAGGAAAAAACCTGTGAAGCATCCTTGAACACTTGCCTCTCTCCTAATCGGTGCTGTCCGGAGCAGTGGCCGCTCCGCCCGGGCGAGAGGCGGATCCAGAGTCCCGGCAGGGTGCCCTCGGCGCTGACACCGTCGCTGCAGCTGCGGGGGTCGGGGGAGAACGGCTGCTTTAAAGGCGAGACCGACCCACAGGTAGCCAGTCAGCGCCGAGGACGCCCATGACGTCATCCAGAAGGCGAGAGGAGAAGGGAAGTTGGGGGTGTGGTCACCGCACTTCACAGCAAAAGTCCGCTGTGGCCATGGCAACAGCTCGCGGAGGTCGCGGGCCAGCAGCTCTCTCCTTTTCTCTCTCCTGTAGAGCGACTGGGCTCCGGGATTCCAAGCCCCTGTATGGCTGAATGCTAGAGGAGGGTTCCAAGCCAACTTTTCCCCAACAGGACAGGCACTAGAGCTAGACTCGAGTCCACCTCTGTGTCCTGGCCCCGGGTGAGGGCAGGAGAAGGGCTGCCTAACCCCCAGGATACGCTGGAAGGAGGATAACGCAGAAACTTGCATTTCCACAAGGGCATCTCCTATAGCTTCACTTCCCCTAAATCGCCCGTGCCTGAGCAGATCAGACCCGGGTCACCTGACCGCACACAGAGACTACTTCTCCCTGAATTCAAAGATGCAAACACTTACTCTTTGTATCCACTCTTCGAGGATGCGCTGTGCCCGAGCCAGTACACCCAGGCAGCGCCCGCACGGAACCATCTGCCCCAATCCCCGCCTGTGTACGTGGGTAAACCGAGGCTCCGAGCTTACCTTATTGGTCCGGAAAACAGCCAAACCCACGAGAAAATAGCCACGGATCTAGGGTTCGCAAACTGGTGGCCAGGGGTCTAAATGGGGGCACAGAAGTGTTTGCTGGGCTCTCAGAATTTTAAAAAATGTGAAGTACTTGTCTTCGGGATTGAAAAGGTTCACACAGAAATCTGGGATTTCTGTCTCTTGAACAGGGGAGCTGGCATGGTGCATGCCATGAAAAAACACTGACCCTGTAGTAAGGGCTGAAATCCAGTCCAACCTAGGCCCATCTCTCCTTTTTTTATCTTTATTAAAAAAAAAAACATAATTAATTAAATAATTTTGGCTGTGCTGGGTCTTCACTGCTGCACACAGGCTACTCTGCAGGTGCGGTGCACCGGCTTAGTTTCCCGGAGGCGTGTGGAATACTCCCAGACCGGGGATCGACTCCGTGTCCCCTGCACTGGCAAGCATCCCCTACCACTGGACCAGAAGTTCCCACCTCTTCTTTTTGTCAGTGTCACCAATGTTATCTTCTTTTTTTTTTTTTTTTTAACAGTAGAGAGGAAAGTGAAATATTTTTGTCTCCATCTCACCTGCTCACTTTTTAAAAAACTGATTTAGTTATTATCACTTATTATCATGAATGATTCTGTACAATTCGGTCAGTAACCATTTAGTTATCTATTACTGCCTAATAAATTATCCTCAAATTTAGCAGCTTAAAATAACAATCTATTGTTCTATGTTTCTGAGGCTCAAGGATTGGGGAGAGCCTAAGCTGGGTGGTTCTTACTCTTACCTGGTTGTAGTAAAAATGTCTCACCTGCTCACTGAATGTTACCTGTCAAGCCCTGCAGTCATTGAGTTTTCTGCCCCCCTGCTCCCCAACCCCCACCCCAGTGTCTGACAGGAACTGGTAATGGCTTCACTCAAGCTGAAATTTTTGCTTCACTATCTGCCCTGCAGGTCCAACCTTTGGCTGACACTTGGACATCTGTCAAAGAACACAGAGCAGGATATTTCCTGCTAGTAAAGCAGTCTTTTCTCCCCACCTTCCATTTTCACATTTCAATTATGCAGCTTTTGGAAACATTTAAAAAACATTTTTCATTGATCACCTAGAGATTTGTTTACATAAGACATTCTTTGCATTTCCGTATCACAGGAATAACATCTCATTAATAAAAATACAGAAAAATAGAAGAAAAAAAATTTATCACTTATCCCCTAAGCAATGTTTTACTTTTCTGAAAAAAAAAATTGTGAATACAACCAACCAACTAACCTGCAGACAAATTAACAAAACCCACCACCATCAACAATAGAGCCATATAGTTGTGTCTCACATATTGGCTCTCACACAGCCACACTTACTGGGACAACCATAATGCGCATTTTGAATATATGCAACAATTGGGAGGGCAATTATCTTTTCTCTCCCTTAGCAGTAGAATCCCCCCTAAGGAGAAAGAAGTTTTTATTTATATGTACTTATTATCCAGGCAATTCTAGCTGAAAGCAAAGGTAACTTTGTACTAGGTCAACTCCCAGTCTTGCCCAATATGGATTACTTCTAGCTTATTCAGGAAAATGAGGGCTGGAATAGATTCTGCATCACTGTTTTGGTGGGAAACTGTTAGGTTTCTGGTTAGTACATGGAGTCCTCCAGCATCTCATCATTTGGCCTGATTTTGTTCCTTCACCCAGCATATTTTTCTTAGAGCCATTCTCTTTGTGAATTTTAGAACTCTAGGCTGTCGAAGTATTGAGAGTAACAATATTAATGTTCCATTGTCTTTCTAAACCACTTGAGAGTTCACCAACCATTTCACATGGTGTATCTCTGCTGATTCTAGAACCTTCTTGTTTTTTAATTAAATTTATTAATTTTTAATTGAAGGATAATTGCTTTACAATATCATGTTGGTCTCTGCCATACATCAACACAAATCAGTCATAGGTATACATATGTCCTCTCCCTCTTGAACCCTCTTCCCACCTCCGACCCCTTCCTATCCCTCTGCGTGGTTACAGACACCTGGTCTGAGTTCCTGAGGCATACAGTAAATGCCTGTTGGCTATCTGTTTTACATATGGTAGTGTAGATGTAGAAACCACTTGTTTTATGGATGAAGAAACAGAGGTCAAACCACTTAATTCACCCTGAGTTATCAGTACTCTTTTTGCTGGACAGACCCAATTGTCTCCCTTATATGAATCATCAAAATTATTTATTCAGCAGCTGAGAGGATTAAACAGACAATGTACAAAAGTGGAAAAACAATGAATATACCAACAGTTGGGAATTTTTTTTCCTGCTTTATCTAAAGTAGAAATGTGAATTATAACTATGGGATACCATTTTTCACATATGATGTTAACAAAAAATAAAGATGTCTACTTCCCAATGCTGGAGACAGTATGGTAAAATGAGCACTAATAACTTTTGGAGATTTTAAGTCGGTTGAATTCATGGGAAGGTAATCTCGCAAGTTGTATCAAGATCCATAAACATATTGACTCCCTTTGGGTCAGGAATTTTTCTGTGAATCTATTCTAATAAAATAATCTTAACTACAAGAAAATCTAAATGCATAAAATTGTCCATTATAGCATTATGTAATTTTTTTTAAATGGAAGGAACATAGATATCCAACAATGGGAGACTGGCAATTGTCTACTGAATGGATAGAATGTTTTACCAATTCTAAAAACCTATGCTAATGTTGAAACATAAGCAAAGAAAATGCTCATGATATAATTTTAAGGAGGGAAGTAAGTAGAATGTAAATTGCCTTTACAGTTGTGATTAAACTCATGGCTTCCTGAATTCAGAAAATATAAGACAGAGTACATCAAAGTGTGGTAAAATTTCTGCTAAAGTGAAGAGATTGTAGGTGGCTTTAAAATTTGTTTTCTTTTATCACTTTTTCCAAATTACCTGAAGTGTGACTATGTCATTTGTATAATTAGAATGTAATATGATACAAATATAGGAATAGATGACATTTCTTTGGGATCTATTACTTGTCTAGCACTGTTCCAGGTGGGCCTAGTTGGGACAAGTGTGGAGACTGGGTCTCAGACTCTGTAGGTTACTTCAGAGTTTGCCCAGGGTATTCAGTGACCACAAGAGGGTTTGACCTTATCATTCAAGTGCTGATACTGGACATTTGGTTGTTAGTAGACTCAGATGCATCATCAGCCCAGCTGATTGGCCTCATCCTCCTTCCCAGTAAGCTTGGTTCTGCTCCTAGTGTCTACTTCTTGACTATGCATTCTTCTGAACCGGAAGTAATAATGATGATGATAATTACATTTTCCTTACATTTTTAATAGTACTTCACATTTTTTAGTGCTCTCACATTATGTAAAATATATTTTACATAAATTTGTAACAGCTATTAATAAAAAACAAACTTAAATATTGCAATATTTAATTATCACAATAACCCTCTTAGATTAGGTATTCTGTTCTCTAGTTTTGTTGAACCTGTGTTTAAGAAACTTGCCAGGAACCACACAGCTGATTAGTGATGGCTCCATCCACAATTTGACTTTTAGACATTCCCTCTTCATAGGAAATAAACATCTTCGTGATGGATAAAAATTCTTCTTTAGAGTACATTTTAACTGGAGGACAGATTGGAAGCTTAACTGACTTGAGTTCCATCATCTCTAGCCAAATAAAGATAACCTTGGGTACTGATAGTTTCCTCAATGTCCTTATCCGTTTATTCCTTGGAATTTGCAAACCTTAGTGTGTATGTGTGTGTGTGTGTGTGTGTTTATCTGTGTCTGTGTTGGTCGCTCAGTCGTGTCCAACTCTTTTCAACTCCATGGATTGTAACCTGCCAGGCTTCTCTGTTCGTAGAATTCTCCAGGCAAGAATACTGGAGTGGGTAGCCATTCCCTACTCCAGGGGATCTTCTTGACCCAGGGATCAAACCCAGGTCTCCTGCCTGCAGGCAGATTCTTTACCATCTGAGCCACCATGCAAGCCTTAGCCCAAAAGTTAAAATATTATGGGAGGACTTCCCTGGTGGCCCAAGTGTTAAGACTCAGCACTTCCTCTGCTAGGCGGGGTGGGGCGGGGCGTGGGGGGCAGGTTCAGTCCCTGGTCCAGAAGTGCCACATGCCGTGGTGGAAAAAAAAAAAAAAAAGATTATGAAAAGGTCAGGCATTCTGAAGGTGTTACTGAGTTTCTAGGTGGGTTAACATTTCAGAATGAAGCTTTTCTATCCTGTAAGCTAATGAAATTAGATTACAGCATCTGAGAGGCTCACCTGCTGTTGGTAACTAAGAAGGCCCCTGTCCCATGACAGCAACCACACATCTCAAATGTGGAATCAGAGAACAAGTGCAGCGAACACAGTTATCTCACCTGTACACACACGGTGGGCATCACAGTGAACTAAGGCTCTCTCAGTGTTCATCCCAAATGAGTAGCAAGTATTTCTCAACCCTTCCCAGATCCCAAAAGAGTGAAAATTTAATTTCAAGGATTAACCCAACACTTAGTGGGATGGCATCATATCTAAAGATGAGAGACTATTATTCTATAAAGAGAAAATAAATATAACATTGGCAATGAACACTGGTCCTTTGAAAGGCAGTTCTAAAATGTAGACTATACTTACCTGTGGGACATTCAAATCTAATAATGGAGAATTATAAATATATAAATAAATATATGTTATAATTTGATGGTTCAGCTAATCTGGGCAATTCTAAAAGTACCACAGATACACTGTAAAGAATGGAAAATTAATCATTTTCCCCAAGTGTGGGAAACTGTGCAAGACCAGGAGATTTTTTTTTTTGAAAAGGAGGTGATTATATACTTAAATGCCCATGTTTATGGCAGCATTACTCATAAAAGCCAAGAGGCAGAAGCAACCCAAAGTATTAGCTGCTCAGTCATGTCCAACTCTTTGAGACCCCATGGACTATAGCCTCTGCCCATGGGATTCTCCAGGCAAGAATACTGGAGTGGGTAGCCATTCCCTCCTACAGGGGAATCTTCCTGACCCAGGGGTCGAACACAGGTCTCCCATATTGCAGGTAGATTCTTTACCATCTGAGCTACCAGGGGAGCAACCTAAGTATCCTTCAATACGTGAATGAATAAAAAATGTAGCATATACATCAATGGAATATTAGTCAGCCTTAAATGAAGACAATTCTGACACACGCTGTAATATGGATAAACCTTGAGGACATTATGCCAAGTGTAATAAGCCAGTCATCACATTCAAAGATAGTAGGACAATCGGTAAGCTTTAAAAAATTAAAGTATAAAATTAGGTGTAAAAATATACCTAGTTTTTAAGGTCTTAAAAAGAAGGAATAGAAACCATGCTGAAAGAGTGGGCAATCATTTTCGAAATGAAGAAATATATTAAAGAGAAACCGAATTTGAATAAATGAAACTTCTTTAATGGATAGGTTAAGCAGCAGATTAGTTTGTACTGGAGAGAGAGAACTAGTGAGCTGAATGATAGTGAAAGAAATTATTTTTAATTTAGCTGAGAAATAAATTGATACAAAATAAGAAAGAAATATTAAGGGGTAAGAATGAATAAATGAGAAAGCCTAAAATATTTCTATTAGCTATTCCAGGAGAAGAAAATAGAGAAAGAGAATCAATATTAGAAGGGACAATAGCTAAGACTTCTCCAAAATTTATTTAAAAAACAACAACAAAAAAAACATGACTCTTCAAGTTAAAGAATCCACAAGTCTTGAGAATAATAAATAAAAAATAAATTCACACCCAGACACTTAATTGTGAGCCTACAGAACATCAAACACAAAAAGAAAATCATAAGGGTAATTGAAGATGAAAGACACATTAATAATAAACAATGTGTGCATTGTTAGTATTTTTAACTAGCTCTTATCATTAAGGTCAAAATGACATTTTCAAAGTGCTGGAGGAAAAGAAATGTCATCTAGAATTCAATACGCAACTAAACAATTATTCAAGAGTAAATTTGAGATAAAGAATATTTTAAAGAACCTGAAACTATAGAGCTTAACAGCCTTTCTTCATTACAAGAGCCACAAAAGGATGGGCTCTTTTGTTGTTTAACTTTTGGCTGTGCTAGGTCCTTGTTTCTGTGTGTGGGCTTTTTCTAGTTGCAGCAAGCAGGGGCTACTCTCTAGCTGGGGTGCATGGACTTCTTATTGCAGTGGCTTTTCTCGCTATGGTCCGTGGGCTATAGAACACTGGCTCGGTAGCTATGGGGCCTGGGTTCAGTTGCCCTGAGGCATGTGGTGTCTTCTCAGACCATGGATCGAACCTGTGTCCCCTGCATTGGCAGAAGCATTCTCTACCACTGAACCACCAGGGAAGTCGAAGGATGGGCTTTGATAATGAAAATACTGAGGGTCAAAAGAAGGAATGAGATGAAAGTTGTAATAAGGACAATAGAAATTAGAAAGTATGAGGACCTCCCTGGTTAAGACTTCCATTGGTTAAGACTGTGAGCTTCCATTTCATGGTGTACAGGTTTGATCCCTGCTCAGGAAACTAAGATCCTACATGCCTCATGGCAGCCAAAAAGAAAAAGAAATTAGAAAATGTGTTCATAAATCCAACATAACATATAAAATATAAAAATAATAATTTCTAATTTCAAATGGGTGGGACCAAAATATGAGAATAACTCAAGAAATTATGAAAAATGAGATTCATACAGACTACATGAAAAACAGGAGGGTGGTTATAGAGTTTAAGAGCTCAAATTTCTTGTTTTATTTCAGTATATCTTATTTATTAACTTTCTATTGTGCTAAATCAGGTATGTTAAGAAAACACCTTAAATTACAGAAATGATAAGTTTAACTTCCAAACTAGTAGAGGGAAAAGAAAGAATGAAGAAAATTAGATTGATCAGTGGAAAGTTAGAAAGAAAAAGAAAAGAAGAAGAAAAAATAAAAGATGAATCAAAAACAATAAATAAGATGGTAGAAGTAATTTTAATATTTCTAATCTCAATAAATGTACGTATTATATCTTCCTATTAAGAGAAGAAACTTTCAGACAGCTTCTAAAAATTCCACCTATAATCAAATTATGAGACATTCATAATCACATGGATATAGAAACTTTGAACATCAAGAGTTAAGAAAAAGTATATTTGGACAATACTAACCAAAACAAGCTTGGTGTAATGACTAGCACAGAATTTAAAGCAAAAAGCATTAAATGAGGCATGACAATGATTTTAATGATTATTAATTGGCCAGGAAGATATAATTGAATTGGTGAATCTTTAACAAAAATCCAGCATGCTCTGTCCTAAAACACATAAACCATCAGCTTCAGATGGTTTTATACCAAATTCTACCATAACTTGGAGGAACAGGATATCTCTGTATTACAGAACCACTCTTACCAGAAAAGAAAGGAAGGAAGGAAAGGAAATAGGAAGGAAGGAAGGAAACAAAGAAGGAGAAAGAAAAAAAGGAAGAAAGAGAGAGAACCAAAGGAAGGAAGGAAAGACAGAAAGAAACAGCAACAACAAACCACAGGATATATGGGGAATAAAGGTAGAGGCCCTTCTAATCTATAAACATAAGTGCAGAGGATCCTAAATAAATTTTTAGTAAGCCAAATTCATGTAATAACTCTTATTCAAGGAGAGTAATAATTTTTAACATTTGGAAAAAATCTATGTAAATTAATTCATTTTTAATAGAGTAAAGGAAAAACTCTTATGAGCAACTGAATGTATCTAGAAACATCTGATAAAATTAAATATTGATTTAAGATAAAGCATTTTAGCCAATCTGGAATGAAAGGAAATTGCTACTCCTTAATAAAGGGTATCACCCCACTCCAGTACTCTTGCCTGGAAAATCCCATGGATGGAGAAGCCTGGTGGGCTGTAGTCCATCGGGTCGCTGAGAGTCCGACGCGACTGTGCGACTTCACTTTCACTTTTCACTTTCACACATTGGAGAAGGAAATGGCAACCCACTCCAGGGTTCTTGCCTTGAGAATCCCAGGGACGGGGGAGCCTGGTGGGCTGCCGTCTATAGGGTCACACAGAGTCGGACACGACTGAAGCGACTTAGCAGCAGCAGCAGTCATAGCTAACATCACATTTAATATTGAAATTAAAGACACATTCTCTTTGAAGTCAGGAATGTGACTACTTGTAATCAATATGGTACTAGACTGAACCATGAAGATGCCAAATTATCCTCATTTCAGAATACAGGATCATCTTTGTAGTAAATGTAAGAGAGTCTTCAGACAAATGCTATGAACTAATAAGACTATTTGATAAAATATCAATATCAAAAATCAATAGCATAATTGAGAAAAATCAATGAAACTGAAAGTGGTTATTTTAAAAGATCACGCTGGTGCTGCTGCTAAGTCGATTCAGTCGTGTCCGACTCTGTGTGACCCCATAGACGGCAGCCCACCAGGCTCCCCCGTCCCTGGGATTCTCCAGGCAAGAACACTGGAGTGGGTTGCCATTTCCTTCTCCAATTCATGAAGGTGAAAAGTGAAAGTGAAGTCGTTCAGTCGTGTCCGACTCTGAGCGACCCCGTGGACTGCAGCCTACCCGGCTCCTCCGTCCATGGGATTTTCCAGGCAAGAGTACTAGAGTGGGGTGCCATTGCCTTCTCCATTAAAAGATCATAGAAATTAACAATTCTCTCAGTAGGTTACCAAGAAAAAGAGAAGACTCAAATGACTAAAATCAGGAGTGAAAGAGGAAACATTAGTACTAATCTTACAGAAATAGGAAACATTATAAGAGAATTCTATGAACAATTGCATGCCAAAAAATTAGATAACAAATGAAATGGAAAATTCCTAACAATACACAAATGTTTAAAATTGACTCAAGAAGAAATAGAAAATCTGAATAGACCCCAACAAGTGAAGAGATCAAATCAGTAATCAAAAAACTTCTCACAAAGATAAGCCCAGAACCAGGTGGCTTCATTGTTGAGTTCTGCTGTTTCAAGAAGAATTAGCACCAATCCTTTGCAAATTCTTCCAAAAAATAGAAGAGGGAACACTTTCAAAGTCATTCTCTGAAGCCAATATTACCCTCCTATCAAAACAGACACAGACATTGTAAGAAAAAGAAAACTACATATTAACAGTCCTTGTGAGTATAGATGCAAAAAGCCTCAACAAAATATTGGAAAATCAAAATCAGAAGCATTTTAAAAGAATTATACACCATGATCAAGAGGGATTGATTCCAGAAATGCAAGATTGATTTAAAATCTAGAAATCAGTCAATGTAACTATCACCCATCACATTGGGTACAGTATTTCTTTTTGTTGTGATGAAAATATTCCAGAATTACTCATCTTGTGAATATTCTAAAAACCACTGAATTGTATACCCTAGAAGGGTGAATTTTACGTCATGTGAAATATTTCTCAATTTTAAAAAATACGTATTTATTTATTTATTTTTGGCTACGCTGGGTCTTCATTGCTTTGTGTGGGCTTTCTCTAGATGCGGTGAGCTAGGGTACTCTTTTTGCAGTGCTTGGGCTTCTCACTGCAGTGGTTTCTCTTGCTGTGGAGCACCGGCTCTAGGCACACAGCTTCAGTAGTTGTAGCCCGTGGCCTCAGTGGTTGCGGCTCCCCAGCTCTACAGCACAGGCTGCGTAGTTGTGGTGCACAGGCTTAGTTGCGCTGTAGTGTGTGAGACCTTCCCAGATCAGGGATCAAACCCCTGTCTCCTCCGTTGGCAGGCAGATTCCTATCCACAGCACCACCACGGAAGATCCTATTTCTCAATTTTAAAAAATCAATAGCATTCTTGCATAACACCTTATTTTAAAAGATAATTTAATAAATGAACTTATTCAGAATAACAAGAAAAATTCTTAGATACCTAGGGATAAATCTAATCATGATGTCTTACTCATTGAGGATATTCTAAAATGTTATTGAAAGTCTTAAAAGAAGACCTTATAAATGGAGAGACATAGCATATTTGTGGATTATGACAGTATTCTTTCCTGGAGAATCCCATGGACAGAGGAGCCTGGCGGGCTACAGTCCATGGAGTTGCAAAGAGTCAGACACGACTGAGTGACTAAGCACAGCACAGCACAGGAGAATGGATAAATAAACTGTAGTCTATTAATGCAATTAAATACTATAGTTCAGGGGGAGAATACATAGATCAATTAACTTGCAGCTCTGCATTAATTAACTTGGGCATCTAGAAAACCTGTTCAGTGAGAAAAGCAAGTTACAAAAAGATTAAAAAACTATAACATGAATAATAAAAAGACTGTACACATAATCTTAATATATGTTTTATGAGTTTACAGAGTAGTAAATGCTTAATAACAAGGACAGAAGGATGGACAGATAGATAGCAACCTTAAGATAGCAATCACCTCTAGCAAGGAAGAGAGAAAATGGGGTGGTTAAAAACTGTTATCTGTATCCTTTTATCTACTTTTTTAAAGGAATCTGAAGGAAATATGTTAACAGTTGGGAGATAGACAATGTGGCTTTTACATTTTCTATATTTTACATTCCTTTGAAATACTTAATAATTTATTTTTACAAGTAGACACAATCCTTGCACAAGGTTGCTTCATGGTAGAAATTGATATTTGACCTTGGAGAGCCCTTTAACCTCTGTGTTACAGGTTCTCTTTACTCAAATAGGACTGGCGACCCTTCCTTTTCTCTCTAATAGCATTTTACTGAGCATCAAATACACTTACACACCAGAGAGCACTTTGAAAACTATAAATTCTGCTTAATGCTGATACTATTGTTATCACATAAAATGAAATGGCAAAAATATAATGAGCTAAGAACAGCTTAATCTAAGATTTACAACTAGAGCACACACTAATTTTAAATTAGGTTATAGACAAAGAGACAGCACTCAATTTCCCCCTTCATGTGTCCCCAGGGTGTTCTAAGCAGTGCAGATAAAGGTGTTTTGCCTAAGGAGGTGGGTGAGAAGGTCCTGGGTTTAACGGTGGGCATAAATCACAACTTTGGCAGTCTTCTGTGTTATCCATCAGGGGAGCCTTTTAGTGGAAAATGCCAGAGGCTGCAACAGAAAGAAGCAGGTAGAAGTGATCAGTTAGTTTGTCTAGGAGGCAGACCGTTTCAGAGAGGATACTAGTGAGTTCCCGGCATCCCTGAGGCAGGAAAGCTCTGGAGACTTGCCTCTGGGCCTCTGTCTTCTCTTGCCCTTGGGAAGGAAATTGATGAGTTAATTAATATGCACAGGAGATGCACCATGGCTGACTGACTACTGCTGATCCTCACTGTTATTACTAAAATGAGCTCAGCCCTTCAGCAGGATTGGGAGAAACCAGTTTCCTGGGGAAATCTCAGATCATTGCTGTCCTCTCATCAGGTGGGAAATCTCATTAAGTGCTCCAAGGACCTTGGTTTTATAGGTTTGGGCTCCACAGCCCCTGGCAGCCTTGGCTAGGATTTCATGCTAAAATAATATTTCCTTTTGGTAAAAAATGTTTTGTTGCTCCAGGCTCTGTGGCTCAATGACCTTTCTGAGCTTTAGACTCCAGGGGACCCAGAGGTGAACTGGAGGTTTGCAATTTATGTCAAACACACACACGTGCACACACACACACACACACACACCCCCTCTTAGTTGGCCTGTAAAGACAAGTGGGGACTTCTGTGACTATCCAGACAGGAGCGATCCTGTGTTCTCATTGCATCATATCAGGGGGACCACAGTGGTATCATCTTATGGCTGGTGATGTTAGCCTTTTATGACCGCACGGGGTCTTCACTGCAGTGCATGGGCTTTCACTGCGGAGAGCAGGGGCTATTCTTGGTTGTGGTGGGCAGATTCCAGAGGGTGGGCTTGTAGTGCCCGGGCTTAACTGTGGGTGGGAGGGGCTTAACTTGTAGTGCACGGGCAGATCCCAGAGGGTGGGAGGGTAGTTGTAGTGCACGGGCTTAACGGTCCTGCAGCATGTGGGATCTTCCCAGACCGGGGATAGAACCCGTGTCCCCTGCATTGGCACTTGTATTCTTAACCACTGGACCACCAGGGAAGTCCAGGAGGTCTTCACATACAAAGAAATGATCACTTTGTCTGTGATATAAGTTGCGAATTTCTTCCCCCAGTTTATCATTTGCTTTTGCCTATTGAGGTCTTTGTCACGTATAACTTTTAAAAATTCTGTGGTGGCTGAATGTATTAGTCTTTTGGGGTATCTGCGGTTTATGTCATATTTAGAAAGGCCTTTCCTGTGCTAAGATTATTTTTTTAATTATCCATAGTTTGTCTAGTTTTGTTTACATTTAAATCTTCAAACCAATTTGTTGTCTTTCATTCCTATATAAATTGTAATTTGATTTTTTTTTTCTTACCCTAAAGAATTATTTGAAGTGAAGTGAAAGTCGCTCAGTCGTGTTCGACCGTTTTCAACCCCATGGACTGTAGCCCTCCAGACTCCTCTGTCCATGGGGATTCTCCAGGCAAGAATACTGGAGTGGGTTGCCATGACCTCCTCCAGGGGATCTTCCTGACCCAGGGATCGAACCTGGGTCTCCTGAATGGCAGATGGATTCTTTACCGCTGAGCCACCAGGAAAGAATTATTTAGGGGAATATTTAATTTGTCTAGGTAGATAATATTTTGGTTATCCCTTTAAAATTATTAATCTTGAATATTATTTCATTGTGTTCAGAGGTTTTGTACTCTGTATGATTTTTGAATTTTAGAATTTGTCCAGTTTTCCTTTGTAGCCTAAGACAGAGTCAATTTTTTGAGACTGCTCTCTATATGCTGTGTATGTATACATCGTTTTATTAAATTTTGTGTGTCTTTGTGTGCATATATGCATGTATGTATAAATGCAATATACATTTATATATTATCAAATTTAATTATGCTAAGTGAAAGCGTAAGTCTCTCAGTTGTGTCTGACTCTGTGATCCCACAGACTAGCCCACCAGGCTCCTCTGTCTATGGAATTCTCCAGGCAAGAACACTGGAGTGCGTTGCCATTCCCTTCTCCAGGGGATTTTCCCAACACAGGATTGAAACCATGTCTCCTGCATTGCAGGTAAATTCTTTACTGTCTGAGCTATTCCCTAAGTAATTGTGTTATCAAGTCTCTTATTTTTACGTAGTATCCAATAAACACAGTCAAAACCTTCTACCTTGTGGGTTTATTGGTTTTACTTTATTTTTCTATCCATTTTTTGGTCTATATATTTCAGTCATGCTCTTAAGTGCATAAAGAATATGATTTTTATTTACTTTTGTAGCTAAACTGGTAAAGAATCTACCTGCAATGCAGGAGGCCCTAGTTCTATTCCTGGGTGGGGAAGATCCACTGGAGAAGGGATAGGCTACCCACTCCAGTATTCTGCCCTGGAGAATTCCATGGACAGAGGAGCCTGGCAGACTAAAGTCCTTGGGGTCACAAAGAGTCGGACATGACCGAGCAACTTTCAGTTTCACATACACAAGTTAGTACACAAATACATCCTCATTGTTAAAATGCAAACAATACAGAAATGGAAGTGAAAGATCGCTACTCAGTATTCTATACATTAAAACAACAATGAGATACCATTTTCCCAATAATAGATTGGCAAAACTTTTAAAGACTGTTAACATTCTCTGATGGCAAGCATGTAGAATATACACATAGTCTCTTATTGCTGGTGAGCGTGTGACTAGGAGAGTCCTTACAGCATTGCCTGGCAGGTGTTAAATGTACAGTGAATGTGACCTCTTATGACAAGTGAAATTACCGAGTGTCATACTACCAAGCTGCCCACCTAAAGAGCTTTCCCCACTCTACATCAAGCCCACTCTGCCAAGTCCTCCTCTGGCTTCAGTGAGGGAAATCCAGTATAAATCATTGTTTCCTCTCCTACCATCAGACTTGTGCAAAGGTTCCAGGTTGCTGGAGATGCTAAGGCATTGGGATGACTCCCCAGCTCACCTGGGTTTCCCTGAAGCCAAGGATCACTGACCGCCCACACGGTTACTTCTCACCACCAGGTCCTGTGCTACACATGGCTTAAGGAATCCTTTGGTGAGGTTGGGAGCCCAGGTGCCTCAACCCACCTGAAATTGAATCCGAGCAGGACCCTGCGGGACTCTCCCAGGGACAGACTCTACCCCCTACCTTGCCCCTTCCAAGACTCCTCCCATTATCCCTTGTTCTGTGGCTTAATATTTTCCTAGAGGGGAAAGGCCTTTGCCTATAGGCTGTTTCTGCATTCTGTCCTGTTCTGATTAAGGAATTTCAAGTCCTGCTCAGCTACTAGAATTAAGGAGACAGAAAAGAAAATTAAAGTGTAAACAGATAAAGTGTGATATTTCATAAATAATCCTGCCACAATATCCTTCATGGTGATTCCATCTTAAAGCCTAATACTCCTTTCTTCTTTCCCAGCTCGCTTTGCGTATGTACCCCTAACACACACACACACACACACACACACACACACACACACTCCATTTAAAAAGACAGCTGGAGCAAATTGAGTCAATGCCAGCCAGGCCTTTCTTGCACCTCTCAGTGGAGCAGAGGCTCACGTTCAATAGCTGCTAACTAGGCTCTCTGGCCATGCCGCTCTCTTGGTCTTTTCTGTAGGATCATCAAGGTTGCCTGGCAACCACAAGCCCATTGGCCTATCATATGGTTTCCTTAAAGAAAATGGCAAAGCACTCGCTCCTGACGCAGTCCCAGCAAGGCCTAATTAGTGTGAACCAGCAATCAATCATAGAAGGGTGGGGGGGGGGCACTGTAAAAGGGTGTAAAGAGCACAGAGGAGGGTCTGTGATGGGCGCCTGGGAGCTGGTGTGAAAATAGCCGTCATTTCTTAATTTTACCTCTTGCTGTCTCCATGATGCAACCAGGACGGGGCATAGCAAGGTGGATGGTAGCAAGACTCGTGTCTGAGCTACTATTGAAGGAATCTTTAATGTGGAGAAGATTCCTTTAGAGAATTGGAGACGTGGTTGTCTTTAAATATTTGGAATCTGAGAGTATAAAAAAGGGGTTAGTCTGGTCCTGGGTGTACCATGAGGCAGAAGCAAATGTGGGCCCATTATGAGGTAGTGTTTTTTAACTTTATATTTTATATTGTAATATAGCCAATTAACAATGTTGCGATAGTTTCAGGTGGACTACAGAGGGACTCAGCCACACATATACATGTGTCCATTCTCCCTCAAACTCCCCTGCGGCCAGGTTGCCACATAACACTGAGCAGAGTTCCTTGTGCTATATAGTAGGACCTTGTTGGTTATAAATTTTAAATATAGCAGTGTGTACGTGAAGGAGCGGTTTTGAAAACTACATGTTTCCTAGAGGAAGGGGCTAGTCTTGAGGAGGTGGTAAATTCTCTGCAGCACAGGCATGCTTGCTGGGGAAGGATGTGCTCAGATGGACACTGATGCCCATGATATGTGCATGTACATCCACAACACCTCATCTTGGACAGATCAGAATTCCTGAGTGGCTCAGCGTGTAGGCACTGAGTCTGTCTCATCCATATCCTGGGTCCTAAGAACCAGACACCCTCTGGTCTCCATTGGCAAGTGCTGGGTATGCTGTTGACCTTCTCCTCATTCACCATGGAAATCCCAGCCCAGGGTCTCCTGAATGCACAGATGGGGTGGGGACCAAGGCTGGTGTGACCAGGGCTGCTGCTGGGAACACTGAGCGCAGCAATGGGGTTTGGGTGATCTCATGGATTGGACGGTAAAAAGATTGACCCACTCTTGCTGGAGTAGGTGGCAGTATGAACAGGGGACAGCTCAAAGGTTATAAGAAGGACTTCTGAAGTTGGAGTCAGGACCAGAAAATCATGGAGTGCATGAGAGAAAGTGGAGAGAGAGAGGAGTTGCTGCCACGCAACATCAAAATTCGTTTCAGATGCTGGGTGTGTCAAACTGAGATAAGAACAGGTAAGCAGGAGAAGCAGGCTCCTGAGGGGCAAGCTACTACACCCTGACCAGCGCTGCTATTTCCTGCACATCTGCCACGTGCCAGCGTCTTTCCATTGAACTGTCTTTGATCAGTTACAACTGGTAAGGCAGTCAATAATATCCCCTCTTTACAGGTGTGGAAACTGAGGCACGGAGGGGCCAAGTGACTTGCCCAGAGTGACTTACAAAGAGAGGAGTCAAGATGCAAACACAGATACGCCTCCTCCAAATGTCATCTTTGCTACTGATCAACCCCCACCCCACTCCCCCCAACCCCCCCACAGCCCCCCACCCCCCCTCCCCGGCCCCACCCCTGCATCAGCAAGCAGAGATCCAAGCATTAAGGCTCCAGTTGTGCACACACAGCCTGGGCTCCTTGGTTGTGGGATGGGGGTATGTGTTAAACCTAAGAGCTTAGCAACATTCAGTTGTGCGTTCCTTTTTTTAAATAGATTTTTTCTTTTACATTCTAAAGTAGAAGGATAACACAGAGACAGTACATGTATAAAGGACATTTAGGCATACAGCTGGTTGATGTTTTTACAAATGCGTTCGTCTGTATGTATAATCATCACCAAGGCAGGACACAGACTATGCATTTGTAAAACATCAAATCATCCAGGGACTTTTCTGGTGGCTCAGTGAATAATAATCTGACTGCTCAGCAGGGGATGTAGGTTCAATCCCTGGGACGGGAAGATCCCCTAGAGAAGGAAACAACAACCCAGTCCAGTATTCTTGCCTGGGAAATCCCACAGACAGAGGAGTGTAGCAGGCTACAGTCCATGGGGTCGCAAAAGAGTCAGACATGACTGAGTGACTAAATAACAACAAGGCAAGATACAGGATATTTCCAGCAGCTCCACTTGTGTTTTTCTTAACACAAATCGGAACTCTATTGGAACAGCTAAGCATATACATCAGTGGGTCATATGCTACTAGACAGAGCTTAGCAAGGTTTGCTAACACAGGCACTGTTTTCTCCCCAAATGCTATGGTTTCCAGAGCCCAGAAGAGGTGGGAATAAGGCTATTGGTCAGTAGATAAGATCCTCAAGCCCAGCATCTGAGATGATTGATTGTCTCTGGGCTGCAGTTCCCATTTTGTCTGATAATGGAGAGAGGGCAGTCTTGTTTAAACTCTCCCTGTTCCAGCCCCTTTTATCCAATCACGCTGCCCTGTTATCTCACTGAGACTAGACTTAACCTGTGTTTAAACTCCCAGGAGCCTCAGGGAGGGCTCATTATTGCTAAAAATCCATCTCTTAATGAAATTAAAGCAGTGTTCCTGAAGTGTTACCTGAGAACCCAGAGCTCTGCCTTATAGCTCTGGGGACTTTGGGGGTTTTCATTTTCCCCTGGCAGTTGTTCAGGACCCCTGCAGCCCACTGGCCTCGAGAAAGTGAGCAAGGAGGCCTGGGTGACCCTGTCTGGAGGATGCAAGTGCCAGATGGCAGGGCAGGTGCTCCAGCTGACTTAACCACTTATCAGATGCCCTGAGGGGTCCAGCCCCCAGCGGACAGTAATGTTTTCAGAAGGTGGCAGGAGAAGGTCTCCCCACTCCACTATCTCCTCCTCCCATCTCTTCAACCTGCCCCAGTTGGTCAGAAGGCCGTCCACTAGTCCTTAGCTGCTGGCTGTCACTCGGTCCCCATTGTACCAGATCCCTGACAAAGGCTGCTGGCTAGGTTCCTAGAAGGACATTGGGTGCCTCCGAAACACCATTTATAGACTGCCAGGGGGATGGGCTATAAAACTCCCTCCCTGGCTGCCCATAGGGGAGATTCCAGTTGGAGTAGAGGGTGATTGGTCTTACTGCGGTCACACTGGGGGGCTTGGACATCTGCAGAGGTCATCCTCTATCTTCTCTGCCCTCCTGAGCTGAGCCAGGACTTCTAGTCTTTAGTTTTCATGAATGGGGTGGAAGGAAGAAGAGTGTAACTCTGGGTGGCCTCTGGATGGGGTGGCCAACCTCACATCCAGCTACTGTGGTTATTGGCCATGTGTGTGTGTGTGTGTGTTTCCAGTGGCTCGGTCTTTTTTGACTGTTTGTGACCCCGTGGACTATAGCCCACCAGGCTCTTCTGTCCATGCGATTCCCCAGGCAAGAATACTGGAGTGGGTAGCCCTTCCCTAGGGGATCTTCCCCACCCAGAAATTGAACCTACGTCTCCTGGATTGGCAGGCCGGGTTTTTGTTTTTGTTTTTGTTTTTTACCAGTGTACCACCTGGGAAACTCTGTGGTTTTTGGTTACAGATGGCAAATATTAATTTCCAGTTCCAAATGCCCAACCCAGCGTCTTGGGATAGAACCCAGCTTCTTTATGAATATACCTAAAGTGGTCCTTTTCTTATATTCAACCTCTGGGGACCAGGGAGGGTGAATGTCCCCACAGCCACAATCTTTCCCAGAACCTCTGCTCCTGTAAATGACAGAAAGGAGCCTCCAGGTCAGTGTGGCTCCTTGCACACTTATGTTTTCCTCTCCCCTTCTCTAACTCCTGCGGCGATGAACAGAAGGAAACAGACTCATAATGATGAGGAGAACAGGAAGAGGGACCCACAATAGATTAAGTGATTAACAAGTTTCTGGAAGGCCGAAAGTAATGGGTAATACTGAGCCCAAACAGCTGAATACTCTCATAGGACACAGTTGTCACTTCCCCCAGAAAACTGCCAAATTCAGAGTCTGATAAGAGAGTGGTCGGTGAGGTTAAAGAAAAAAGAGAGTGCAGTCATTCAGTCGTGTCTGACTCTTTGCGGACCCATGGACTGTAGCCTACCAGGCTCCTCCATCCATGGAATTTTCCAAGCAAGAGTGCTGGAGTGGATTGCCATTTCCTTCTCCAGGGTATCTTCCTGACCCAGCAATTGAACCCAGGTCTCCCGAATTGCAGGCAGACACTTTACCTTCTGAGCCACCAGGCAAGTTACTTAGCATCATTGTGGTTACTTAGCATCTGTTCCAGGAGGAGGTGGAGCACTTGTCTGGGCACAGACCCCTTTGTCTCCTGTTGCATTGGATGATGCTTAGAACAGTTGCTCTCAAACTCTACTTCATTTTAAAATGCCTCCAATGCTCTGAAATATCCCCAAGCCCAGGCTGCATAGCAGATCAGTTAAATCAGAATGCTTGCGAATGGGCACCTTCCTGGCAGTCCCATGGTTGAGGCTCGGCTCTGTGTTTTCCTAGCAGGGGGCGCAGGTTTGATCCCTGATAGTTTATTTTCTTGGGCTCCAAAATCACAGCAGATGGTGACTACAGCCATGAAATTAAAAGACACTTGCTCCTTGGAAGAAAAGCTATGACCAACCTAGACAGCATATTCAAGAGCAGAGACATTACTTTACCAACCAAGGTCCATCTAGTCAAAGCTATGGTTTTTCCAGTAGTCATGTATGGATGTGAGAGTTGGACCATAAAGAAGGCTGAGGACTGAGGAATTGATGCTTTTGAACTGTGGTGTTGGAGAAGACTCTTGAGAGTCCCTTGGACTGCAAGGAGTTCCAATTAGTCCATCCTAAAGGAAATCAACCCTGAATATTCTTTGGAAGGACTGATGCTGAAGCTGAAGTTCCAATACTTTGGCCATCTGATGCAAACTGACTCACTGGAAAAGACCCTGATGCTGGGAAAGATCGAAGGCAGGAGGAGAAGGATCAACAGAGGATAAGATGGTTGGATGACATCACCGACTTGATGGACATGAGTTTGAGTAAACTATGGGAGTTGGTGATGGACAGGGAGGCCTGGTGTGCTGCAGTCCACGGGGTTGCTAAGAGTTGGACACAACAGAGCGATTGAACTGAACTGAGGGAAATATGATCCTACATGCATGCAGCGTGGCCAAAAACAAAGCAAAACAAAAGAGAATACTTGGGGGGGGGGCGGTACCCAGAGTTCAGCATTTCTAAAGCTCCCTGGTTGTGTTTATCAGGCAGCCATGATTGAGAACTATTGGTCCAGGGGACACTCTTCTTTCAGGGGATTGAGAAAGGAGTGATTCATCTTGTTCCCTGGCTGCTGATCCATAAGAGGGGATCCCTGGACACACCTCCTGGCCTGAGCCCTCATCACCTGGAAGGATGACCCAGACTCTCCCATCACTCTGGTCCTGGTTCCCACCCTCTTTGTCTGTCTCACTGCCCTTTGAGTGATCTTTCTAAGGATCAACGCTATTCCTGTCACCCGCTTTCCGTTCTTCCTACAGAACAAGTCCAGGCAGTGGAGACGCTTCAAAGATCCCTGTGCTTTTCCTTCCATTCTTCCACCAGCCCTGTGCTCTAATCACACTGAGGAGCAAGCTCATCTTGTTCTTGTGTTGCTTCCCCCACCCTCAGTGCCTAGCCAGGCACCATGCAGAAAAATGCTCGCATAAAGAGCTTGTCAAGCTGCTGAATTTTTTTAAAAAATTATTAAATATATTTGATTTACAATGTTGTGTTAGTTTCAGGTGTATGGCAAAGTGATTTGGTTATATATATATATATATAATATAATATATATAATATATAATATAATATATAATATTGTATATAATATATAATATTATATATAATATATAATATATAATCGGAAAAGGTATATATATATATACCTTTTCCGATTCTTTTGGAGAAGGAAATGGCACCCCACTCCAATATTCATGCCTTAAAATCCCATGGACGGAGGAGTCTGTAGGCTACAGTCCATGGGGTTGCAAAGAGTCGGACATGACTGAGCGACTTCACTTCACTTCACTTTTCAGATTCTTTACCATTAGTTATTAAAAGATATGCAGTAGAGTTCCTTGTACTGTACGGTAGGACCTTGCTGGTTATTTTATACTTAGTAATGTGTATGTATTAATCCTGAAAGTGAAAGCGTCAGTCGCTTGGTCATGTCTGACTCTTTGCGACCCTGTGGTTTCCCTGTCCTTCACTATCTCCCGGAGTTTGCTCAAACTCAGGTCCACTGAGTCGGTGATGCCATCCCACCATCTCATCCTCTGTCTCCCCCTTCTCCTCCTGCCCTCAATCTTTCCCAACATCAGGGGCTTTTCCAGTGAAATACCTTCTATTGTTCTTAAGTGAGGAATTCTACTGTTCTTAAGTGAACAATACAAAGAAATAGAGGGAAACAGTAGAATTCCTTCGCTTAAGGGCAGTAATGAATATTCTTTCCAATCAACACAGACTCATCCGAGACCTTTTAATCGCTGCCTGATCTTCCACCCTTCTTTTTTATAACCAGCATCCTCTTGGTAGCTGTTCCCAGTCTTACCTATAAAATTTTTAGTAGTGAAAACACAAAGTGTAAAATGTGAAAATGAAAAACATTAGAAGGTATGTCTTGTCTTGTGCTTTCTCACCTACTGTCCCCTCCGCTGCCTGCTCCCTGGACAGCCATGCTCCAGACCTGGTTAGAGATCACTTCCTCTTTCCCAGCTAAGGAACAGCAGGACTGGCTGTCACTTGTGTGTATCCTCATGGCCTGGTGCCGCCCTAAACCAGCACCTTCCCCGGTCCACTTTCTGTTTTCCTGTGTGAGTTACTTATCCGGATCCTCTGTGGGTGAAACAGAGGGAAAGAGAGGGAGGGGGTGCCGGCCCCTCCCCCACAGATTGCCCCTGACTCCTCCCAGCTCCTCTAGTGGCCCGTGGTCTATTAAGCTGATCGGAGCCCTGGCTTAGGCACCTTTGTTAGCCTTCTGCCCTCGCAGCCCCACAGTTCATGGGCTCCAGGCCCCCATACAGGGGATGGTGGCTACGGAGAGGCTCGTGTCTTGTGGGTGGCCAGGCCACCTCTCTCCTCCTCCTGTTCCAGGTGCCCCTATTACAAGGCAGCCCAGTGTGGGGCCAGGAAGGACTGTTTGTTCAATTGTCACAACAGAGCGGCGATTACTGGGTGCTGGAGGGGAGGACCAGCTATTTCATCTCCAAAGCTAGTCCTGGTTCCCCGACCTGAAAGCCTCCCTAGGTTTGATCGAATCTCTGTGTCTCACAATTGCCTCTAATTTCATTGCCTTCATGGGAAGAAGAGTGCTTTTCCTTGCAGCTAAGACTTTTTTTATGTTCCCTTTTTTTTTTTTTTTACTGTTTTTATGCCTCCTAGGGGGAGGTGGGAACCCAGACTCTTCATTTCCAGCAAGTAACATGAGAAATCCTCTTCTGGGATCTCTTCCTGTAACCCCCCCACCCCCACTCACACCCCAGCCATCCTCCCCTGTCCTGCTCCTGAGAAGGTGGAACAGGCTAGCCCGCAGGGACCCCTGGTTTAAGGCACACGCTCCACAGGGCTCTGCTCTGTGGTCGAAGCAGCCACATGCACGGTAAAGGGGAGGGACTGATGTATTTCCCATTTTTTCTTCCTCTCCGGAGACCTTCTTCAAACCTCCCATCTCAGGAACACCCAGAAGGACTTCAACTTCGGCTTAACTCATCCATCCATTCACTCACTCATTCAACACCTACTCATTAAGACTCTAATATGTGCAAGGCACTAGACAGTCAAAAACTTCTTATTTAACACAGACTCTGCTCTTGGCTTCCCTGGTGGCTCAGATGGTAAAGAATCTGCCTGCAATGCAGGAGACGCAAGAGACCTGGGTTTGATCTCTGGGTTGGGAAGATTGCCTGGAGGAGGAAATGGCAACCCACTTTAGTATTTTCACGGACAGAGGAGCCTGGTGGGGACTATAGTCTACAGGCTCACAGAGTCAGACTCAACTGGGCACACACGCCTCCTTCCAACTAGACAGCAGGCTTGTCTGAAGCAGGAAGCATGGCTTATTCACCCTGGTCCTGCCACACTCCTCACAGCACCTGGTACAGAGCCAGTGTTCTAGAAAGATTAGCTGAACAAGAAGAGACTGGTGAAGTCACTTGTCTAAAGTCACATTTTGAGCGTAGGGTAAAAATGAGATGTGAACCATGGGTTGCTGCTACCAGAAGGCACCTTTGTGTGAATTAGGACCAGGCTCCCTTTCTAAGGGGTTTGTCTTAAAAAAAGGCAAGACCTCTGGGTCAGAGAGAAAAAGACACTCCTTTCCTAGCAGATGCAGCCCTATGCTGGGGTCCTTGGGTCCCAGGGTCTCAGGGCTTGGCTGAGCCAGAAGAGCTAGATTTTAGCCCCTTCTCGCTCCCCATGGTTTCCAGACCAGCCAGAGTGAGGGACGGCCTGTTTAAACCCATATCAGCCACATTCCAAAACCTGTATTTTTCTTTTCTGCCACTCAAACAAGAGCAATTCTCCCCAAACATGTTGAAGTCAAGAGAAAGCTGTGAGTGTGTGTGTGTGTGTGTGTGTGTGTGTGTGTGTGTAAGAGACACACAGAGAGATTTTTGGTAAGAAATGAGTAAAATAGTAAAAGCTCAAACAGCTGCTGCCTTGTTCCTCTTGACCCCAATTTGGAAAGTTATTATCCCCCTATCCCACCTCGAAACCGAACAGAACAAAACTCATCCAGTTGTCTGAGCACTGAGTCTTAAGTGCAAGAGGCAGTGGGAAAATGTCTGAGAAAGACTGAAGGTTGCAGACTCACTAAAGGTTAAGAAAACAAACAAGAAAAAAGCTTCCTGGGGCAGGAAGCATTTAGCCAAGAACATGGGGGAAGGTACATCTTCACACAGTTGATAAGACTTTGGGTTTGAAATCTGAAAGCTGAGGAACTGCAAGCAGAAACTGAACATTTCTTGCAAATATCAATAAAGTAAGATAAAATAAAGGTCTTACAATAAAGGAAGACTTACAAAGAAGTGAACCTCATAAGGAAAGAATAGGGTGAGGTTTCCACAAGAGGGCTGAGTGAGACTTAGTCTCGGTTTCTGTGTGTAAAGCGGGGATAATACCTAACACACAAGGTTACCCAGGGGAGTGGATGGGATGACCTAAGCGAAATGAGTGACATGTGGTCTGGTGTACAGTAAATATGTACTAAATGACAATTTCAATTGTTTCTTGGCCCCGCCATGTGGCATGTGGGATCTTAGTTCCCAGACCACGGATGGAACCTCTGCCACCCTCCCCTGCCCCCCGCAGTGAAAGCACAAAGTCTTAACCACTAGACCACCAGGGAAGTTCCACAGTTTCAATTATTTTGATTAAAGATTGATGATGACGATGATGATGATGATGGTGGTGATGGGGTGGTGGTGGTGATATAACTCTCAGGATAAGAAATGTCTGCCACTTAAAACAGAAGTGAAGAGAGCTCACCAGCCTCCGCTAGAAAGGGAGAAAGAACAAGAGCCTCTTGTCCTGCTTTTTGTTCCCTTCTCCTCTCATGGCTAATGCAGAATGCAAGCAGAGCTGCTAAAAGCCTTGGCAGAAGGGCCACAGGAGGACGGAGTGAAAGGAGAGAGGCTCTCCAGCCCTTCAGCACCCCCATCACTCCAGCATCCCAGCCCCCGGGGACCCTGTGTGTATGGAGACTCCAGAGAAGGACAAAGGAGGCAGGGGCCTGGGGTGCAGTGGGGGCGCAGGACTTCCTGTTCTTCCTGGGGTGAGAGGACAGTGCGGGGGGGAGTGGAGGGGAATCAGAAGTTGGAACGTCTGGGAGAGGCAATTCTGAAGACCTGTGGAAACAGAGAGTGGCGTCCACTGTGCTTGGAGACTGCGGCACCGAGGCGCAGCCCTGCAAAACAGGAGACGCAAAGCAGAAACGTCCCGTCGTCCCATGGCATGTGCGCGCTGTCCTGTCTGACGCTGTGACCCCATGAACTCTAGCCCGCCAGGCTCCTCTGAGCTGGCTTCAAATGTCGCCCAGTCTAAATATTCTGTTTCTTTCTGAGCAAAAGCATTCAACTACTTAGGCCCAATACCTTGGCATATTTTTGCCTTTTCTCTTCCTTTCACACCGCTATCCGATCCATTGGCAAGTCCTATTGACTCCAACTCCATATATATTCCACTTCTCACCACCTCCAGCTCTCTGACATCAGTCCAGGTTACCATCATCATCTCTTGTCCAGACTGTCACAGTAGACTCCTGGCTGGTCTCTTAATAGCCCTCCTTTCCCTGTGGCAGCCAGAGTCAAATTTCTAAAACATAAGTCTAGTTATGCTAGACCTCTGCTCAAATCCTTTTGTGCTCTTGATTTCATTCAGAATTGAAGACAAAGTCCTTGCAAAGACCTACAAAGTAGGCATGGTCCTGCCTCCGGTTGCTTCTTTAACCACAAACTCTGATAGCAACAGCAGCTGGAAAAAATGAAACAATCCACTTCCTAGAAAAGGCAGGGAGAAAAGACAACCTTAGGCCTCCTCTGCCACTGGCAGATTTTCCAGGAAGCACAGTGTAATGCTCTCCCCACGTAAGACTCTGCAGTAAACAGACAAATAGCAAGAAAAGTCATGGGAGGTCAGGGTATTTTCAAGGCATCACTGTGAGTAAAGTTAAAAATTAAAGACAAGTCTCACACAGGGAAAAAATGCTTACAGTCCTAACAAAGGATTGATATTCAGAATATAAAGATAGTTTCTATATATCAATAAGAAATAATATCCCAGTAGGAAAATGGGCAAAGGATATGTAAAGGCAACTCATAGTAAAACTGTAAATGGCCAATAAACACCTGAAAAAATAGTCAACCTCATCATAATCACGAAAATTCAAGTTAGAACAACGAAATACCTGGCATAAATAAGAAAGATTGACAATATGAGCAAGGGTGTGAAGAAATAAGAGTGCAAATTAGTACAACCTTTTTATAATGAGCATTCTCTATCTCAAAACTTTTTAAAGGCTTCCCTGGTGGCTCAGTTGTAAAGAATCCGCCTGCCAATGCAGCAGTCATGGGTTCAATTCCTGATCCAGGAAGGTCCCACATGCCACAGAGCAACTAAGGCTGGTGCCATAACTACTGAAGCTGAGCTCCAGAGCCCAGGTTCTGCAACAAGAGAAGCAACTGAAATGAGAAGCCCATGCACTGCAGTTATACAGCAGCCCCTGCTCGCCACAACTAGAGAAAAGCCCGCATAGCAACGAAGACCCAGCACAGCCAAAAAATAAATAAATAGTTATTTGAAATAGAAAAAAAAAACTTTTTAAATGCCTGACTTCCCTGGTGGTCCAGTGGTTAAGATTCCACTGCAGAGGGCATGGGTTGGATTCCTGGTGGGGGACCTTCCTCATCTGTAAAAACCAATAAACATTCCTTACTCACTGAGATGCTGTAAGCCCTGTGGACAGAGCCATTCTTTCATGGACTGAATCTTCCTTGAGTGCCAGCAAGATGCCAAATGCTATAGAAGGTGAGGATAGATGAGAATACAGAACTAAACCCCTGCTCTCATGGAATTTACATTCTAGTGGGATCAAAGAAAACAGAACAAAGAAAGAAAACAAAACAAAAAACCAAAAAGGGTACTATCAGATAGAGATGAGTGCTATTAAGAAATAACACGATGGAGGTGAAATGAGAATGGTCAGACAAGCCTTCTGAGGAGGTGGCATTTGCTCTGAGATCTGAATTGTCTGGAAGAGGCTGACACCAGGAAGTTCAGGGGCAGACTCTCCAGAAATAGGACAAAGCAGAGGCTTCTAGGGAGACAGTGTTCTTTAGTCCCTCAGTGGTGTCCGACTCTCTTGCAAAGCCAGGGACTGTAGCCCGCCAGGCTCCTTTGTCCATGGGATTTTCCAGGCAAGAATACTGGAGTGGGTTGCCATTTCCTTCTCCAAAGAGACAATCAGATAACCTAAATGAAAGTCAAGTAAAGGTTACAGGATTAATTTAGCGCAAGACATTTTTACTATACATCTGCTGTGTGCTAATAAATATCTTAGGCATAGAGATCGGTACAGCCCCAGTCTTTATAGCACTCATTATTGAGGAGGAAACAACAGAAAACTGATAGTTTCTCAGCTGATGAAATGGTGCATATAATCAAGAGGTGACAATTAATTTTTAATTCATATTTTTGCAAATGTGCCCAGAGGGTGCAGAGACATTGCCATAGGAGATCAGTCAGTTGCTCAGTTTAGGGTTGTTGTTGTTCAGTCGCCCAGTCGCGTCGGACTCTTCACGACCCCATAGACTGCAGCACACCAGGCCCCCCTGTCCCTCACCATCTCCTGGAGTTTGCCCAAGTTCATGTCCATTGAATCAACCATCTCATCCTCCGTCGCGCCTTTCTCCTCCTGCCCTCAATCTGTCCCAGCATCAGGGTCTTTTCCAATGAGTCGGCTGTCCGCATCAGGTGTCCAAAGTATTGGAGTTTCAGCTGCAGCATCAGTCCTTCCAATGTTTAGGGTGCCTGGTTCCATTTTTCCTTCGCAGCCACTGTAACTGTTTTGGCTTTGACCCTCCCCCTTCCGGGCACCAGGGTGCGCTGTAACGTCCCTTAGTGTCAGCTGGACTGTGCCGCGCTCTCCCCTCTTCCGTTGTCGTTGTGCCGCAGTTCCGGTAGCTCGCGGAAGCGAGAGCCCGAGGCTGCAGGTGCCGGGTCCCAAGGCATGGCGGGGGCGGGGCCGGGGCTGGCGCGCGCCCAGCAGGCCGGGGTGTCCCTTGCCCCGGCCCTTTGATCCCGGACCGGACAGGTGAGGACTTCTCCTTCCTTGTTCCAGCCTCTCAGCCCGTCAGGCTCTCCCCGAGGCCTCCTCGATTTACCGCTATGGGGCTGCCCCCTCCCTGCATAATGCCTAGGTCCTGCGGCCCCCGCCTCGCTTAGAATGCTCTGCCCTTTGAGGCCCCGCCCCGGGCTTTTCTTTCCAGGGGCGCCCCCTTGGGCATGTGTGCCCGTCCCTAGGTGGCCCCTTCCCGTTTAGGAAGCCGTCAGAAAGAATAGAGGGTTACGTGCACCTGCCCGCATAGGGAAACTGACCGGGTATCTAGCTTAGTACCGTACCATGAGTTAGTGGCCACTTCAACTAGGCTTTCTTCTTTCGTTCAGTTGATAAAGTACGGATGCATGTTATGGGCCAGCTCCAGTGCTAGGCTCTGAAAAAACTAAGATGACCAAAGTAGGCATGGTTACTTCCTTTCTGGAGAGTTAATGGGGGAGTCGAACAGTAAACACTTAGCTGTGCAAACGAAAGTACAGATTCACATTATGGCAATGACTAGTAAGGACGCAAACGGAGAAGGCAATGGCATCCCACTCCAGTACTCTTGCCTGAAAAATCCCATGGACGGAGGAGCCTGTTAGGCTGCAGTCCATGGGGTCGCTAGGAGTCGGACACGACTGAGCGACTTCACTTTCACTTTTCACTTTCATGCATTGGAGAAGGAAATGGCAACCCATTCCAGTGTTCTTGCCTGGAGAATCCCAGGGACGGGGGAGCCTGGTGGGCTGCTGTCTATGGGGTTGCGCAGAGTCGGACACGACTGAAGTGACTTAGCAGCAGCAGCAGTAAGGACGCAAACAGGAAAAGCAATGGTAAAGCGAAAAAGATCTCTTTCAGCCAGGATGGTCAGAGAAGACCTCCTAAAGGAGATGACACTCAAGCTGCAACTTGAAAAATGTGGCAAGGGCCAGAGGAAATACCTGCTAGGTAGAGGAACAGACCCTGTGGATATTTGATTTGGTAAAGAACGTTCAGAAAAGGAGGCTTACAATGGGTCAAATCCATGTTGGGCTTACAGGATATAATGTTTGTGTACTGGCCAGGAGTTCACCATCTAGAGCCAGTTCCATTTGTTGTTTAGTTGCTTAGTCTTGTCTGACTCTTATGACCCTATGAACTGTAGCCCACCCAACTCCTCTGTCCATGGGATTTCCTGGGCAAGAATACTGGAGTGGGTAGCCATTTCTTTCCCCAGGGGAACCTTCCCAACCCAGGGATTGAACTGGCATCTCCTGCACCACAGGTGGATTCTTTACCACTGAGCCACCTAGGAAGCTATCTAGTGCCACAGACAGAAGTAAAATGAAGAGATGAAGTTGCAAGTGTGGTGAGTGTTAATGAAGGTGACATATGACTGGTATACTTGATAGAAAGGTGAAGGAAGACTTCCCTGAGGAAGTGATGATTAGGCTGATGTCTGAAATAGGAGTTAAGTTGGCAAATTGAAGAGAAGAGCTTTTTTTAGACTGAGATGAAGAGCATGTGCTAAGGTTCAGAGACAGGAGGTGGGCCGCCCGTTAAAGAAATGATTAAACGGGCAAAGAGAAGGCATGTAAGGATTTTGATCCTTTGTGTTAAGAGCAGTGGGAAGATACTGGGTTGGCCAAAAAGTTTCTTTCTTTCCCCTCTGGAGCTTCCCTGGTGGCTCAGACAACAAAGAATCCACCTGCAATGTGGGAGACCTGAGTTCAGTCCCTGGGTTGGGAAGATTCCCCTGGAGGAGGGCATGGCAACCCACTCCAGTATTCTTGGCTGGGAAATCCCATGGACAGAGGAGCCTGGTGGCCTACAGTCCATGCGGTTGCAAAGAGTCGGACACGACTGAATGACCGAGCACAGCATAGCACACAGATTAAGACAAGACGTAACAGAAAAACCTGAATGAACTTTTTTTTTGCTAATCCAATACTTGTTTTAATCCACAGGGGAAAGGGTGTGATCAGAAATGAATATTGAAAAGATTGCTCTGGTTGTTAAGCAGATTGGAAGTGGACAGGAATTTAGGGAGACCACTTATGGAGTGGTTGCAATGATGTAGACATGAAGTTATGAACATTTTGGGTAAGGGTGCTGGCTGGTCATGATAGAAGGAAGGTAGACATTAGAGGACAGTTGAGGTAAAAGCTTCAGAGTTCGGGGACTGAATGATCAGATATGGCGGCTGAGGGAAAGAGGTCCCAAGGGAGACTCTTAGGTTTCCAGTTCCTTTGGCAGCAGGCGAGTGGCTGTGCCATTAACTAGAGTAAGGGAAGGGTAGAGGGTCCACTTTTGGAAAAAATATCATAAGTCATTCTAACATTTTTAGTAGCTCCTACTCTGACTGGAAGGGACTTTCATTATGTACTTTTTCTATATTGTCTGAGTTTTTATAAGCGTGTAGTTTATAATTGGAATAACAAGACAGGTTGAGAAAGACCAAATTCCACCATCTCTCTAAAAACTGTCATTGTGTGATATAAAATACGGAGCAGGTAGAGAGCATACTGAGGGAAGGGTTAGGAAATTAAGTGAGGATTTTCTGTATAGCTTGGAGCTGCTTGGAGCTGAAGCTAGCAGGCCTTCACCCCACCCCTCTTCCCCCATCACAGTACTGATGGCTTTTCCCTTAAAAAAGACAAGGCAGAGAATTTAAGGTGGGACTATTCAAAATGTATACACTTTTTTTTTTTTTTTTAGAGAATTAAGCATCTAGTTTGCTTAACATGATCTGTGATTGTAAGTCAAACAACTAGTGTGCTTTATCTGATTCGGTTATTTGTGGTTAGTCTGCTGTGCATGCTCAGGCACTTCAGTGGTGTCTGACTCTTTGCAACCCTATGGACTGTAGCCCACCAGGCTCTTCTGTCTTTGGGATTCTCTAGGCAAGAATACTGCAGTGGGTTGCCATGCCCTCCTCAAGGGGATCTTCCTGACCCAGGGATTGAACCCAAGTCTCCCGTGTCTCCTGTACTGCAGATAGATTCTTTACCTTTAGCCACCAGGGAAGCCAGTTAGTTTGCTGCTGCTGCTGCTAAGTCACTTCAGTCGTGTCCGACTCTGTGCGACCCCATAGAAGGCAGCCCACCAGGCTCCCCCGTCCCTGGGATTCTCCAGGCAAGAACACTGGAGTGGGTTGCCATTTCCTTCTCCAATGCATGGAAGTGAAAAGTGAAAGTGAAGTCGCTCAGTCGTGTCCGACTCTTAGTACCCCATAGACTGCAGCCTACCAGGCTCCTCTGTCCATGGGATTTTCCAGGCAAGAGTCCTGGAGTGGGTGCCATCGCCTTCTCCTAAGTTAGTCTGCTGGACGGTGTCAAATGCCTATTCCTTCTTCCATTTGTGGGCCATACTTGGCTCTCATCCCCTGCTCGTCTCCCTGTCTGATTCCAGCCCCTATCTTGGGTTCGAAGGATGCGAGTGGCAACGATGTCCTGGACAGAGAGTGAGTGAGGTAGTTTTGTACATTACTTGGTATTTAAAACTGCTTAAACCTTACTAGTATTTTTTTTGGACTATATCAAAATGTGCACATGAACTATGTCACTGTGAAAAGGAGTAGCTGTGTGAAACTCAATATTGTTTATTTTTGCTCAGAAGTGGAGGATATTGCTTACTGAATCATGCCAAAATCCTTTTAGAAAACTCATGAGAGATATTTTTTTAAAATTCAGTGCTGGGGATTTCTGTGCTTCTTCCAAGCAGCTATTAAGTTTTTATCTTATTGGCAGTGTAGAGTCTATAACTGTGTTTTCCTGTGCCTTGTCTGCTGAGAAACTCAGAGCCAACTTGGCAGTTCTGCAGTTTCTCATGGTATGCATTTTTGTGTACTTCAGACTTCATTTCATTGTCCTTTGTTGTCCCTTCACAGTGATTGTTTTCTAATTAAGAAAAATTCTGAGGAAGCACAAGTATTACTTTAAAAAAATATGTAATTTTAAAAGAGTAACAGTACAATGAATGCTAATTCAAGAAAACAAAACAAAACACCACACTTCAGAATACTGCCAGGGTGTCCCTAACTCCCATCCCATTTCTTAAACTTCCTCAGAGGTAACCACTTTTGAATCTTATGTTTGTAATTCCTTTACTGTTTCTAATTATATGCCATATGTATTTGTGTTCTTAAACTAGAAATTGTGTGAAGCTTATATAAAGGAAATCGCACTGTATGTATTCTGTAACTTGCTTTTTTCATTCAACGCCGTGTCTGAGATTCGTCTCTGTTGTTATATATGACTCTAGTGCATTAATTCATTGCTTGCGTGTGGGGATTGCCGGGCAGTCCAGTGGTTAGAACTCGGTGCTTTCACTGCTGGGGCCTGTGTTCAATCCCTGGTCAGGGAGCTAAGATCCTACAAGTCTCATGGTGCAGCCAAAAATAAATAAAACAAAAAGTTTCCCCTGCATGGATGTGCCTGGATGAATTTAGCTAGTCTACTGTATTTTTTTTTTTTTTTTAGCTAGTCTACTATTGATGGACATTTGGAGTATTGTCAAGATTTTGTTGTTGCCAATAGTCCCCCTACGGACATCCTTGTATATGTCTCCTGTTATATACATGCAAACATTTCTCTAGGTCAGGATTTTAAGCTCATGGGCTGTGTGGTCTTTGGTCTTAACAAATCAGCTACGCCGTTGTAAAGCAAAAGCAGCCATAGGCGACATGTGAATAAGTGGGTATGACTGTGCTTCAGTAAAAATTTATAAAAATAAACAGGGAGGCTAGATTTGGCCTGAGAGCAGTTGTTTGCAGTCTTTTGCTCTAGTCTAAATCAGTAGGAAATATATTAATGAATTGTGACTAGTAGTTTGAGAAACTTGATTTGTTTAGTCATACAAGTATACACATTTTTAACTGGACTAACTCAGCTGGTAAAGAATCCACTTGCAGTGCAGGAGACCCTGGTTCAATTTCCTGGATTGGGAAGATCCCCTGGAGAAGGGATGGGCTACCCACTCCTGTATTCTTGGGCTTCCCTGGTGGCTCAGTGGTAAAGAATCTGCCTGGCAATACAGGAGACATGGGTTCAATCCCTGGGTCAGGAAAATCCCCTGGAGGTGGGCATGGCAGCCCACTCCAACATTCTTGCCTGTAGAATACCCATGGACAAAGGAGCCTAGCGGGCTGCAGTCCATGGGGTCGCAAAGGGTCGGATACGACTGAGCAACTAAGCACAGCACAGATAGTATATATACTTACACCAGGTATTTCTAATTTCAGGAGACAGAATGTAAACAAATTCCCACTGTCTGTATGTTTTTATTTCTAAGATACAGATTGGATCAGTCACTCCTGCTTAAAACCTGTAATAACTTGCATGACATGGCACACAAAGTATTTTCTAATCTGGCTCCAATCTGCTTTTTTTAGGTTTCTCTTATCACTGTGTTTCCTGTGTTCTAACCACTTGGAATTGTGTTTCCCAAGTGTACCACACTACACTCTTTTTAAGTGTATTTTTTAAGCTACTTTCTTTCTGAAATGTTCCTCCTTTATTTTACCTAATGTGTTGTTTATCCTGGATGACCTTTGTCAAATGTTGTTCCATTCATTCATTTCTATTTGTGAGCACTTGCTGTGCTTCAGGCGCTGTCCTAGGTGCTGGAGATTCAGCAAGGAATTAGACAAGGCCCCTGCTTGCTGTCCAGTGTGGAGAGACAGATACTAAAACAGCAAACAAATGGTTTCAGAAAGTGATAAGGGCTGAAGAAAATAAAATAAGGTAAACAGCAGATTGATGTGGATGGGAAAAGGCATGACTTTAGGTAAGGTCGTCAGGGAAAAACTGAAGAGTTGCTATTTAGCTGAGATTTGAATGATCAAACAGTTGGTTCAGCACTTTAAAAATGTTGCTTTGCTTCTTTCTGGCCTCCATAGTTTCTCATGAGACATCCACAGGTATATGCATTGTTGTTCCCTTGTGGGTAGTGTATCATTTATGTGGTTGCTTTCAAGATTTTTACTTCATGCTTTAGTTTTTCACAGTTTGACTATATGTCTGGGCATGGATTTCTTTGGGTTTATCATGTTTGCTGTTCTCTGAATTTCTAATCTTGGGTTTATGTGTGTGTGTGTGTGTGTGTGTGTGTGTGTGAGTTGCTCAGTCGTGTTGACTCTTTGCGACCTCATGGTTTGGGGCCAGCCAGACTCCTCCGTCCATGGGATTTTCCAGGCAAGAATACTGGAGTGGATTGCCATTCTCTTCTCCAAAGGATCTTTCCAAGCCAGGTATCAAACCCGGGTCTCCTGAACTGCAGGCAGACTCTTTACTGTCTGAGCCACTAGGGAAGACTTGGGTTTATGTGTGGGAGGGTTTATTTCTCAGGTGTTAATTCTCTTCATTTGGTATATTTTTCTATCTTATGTCAGTGTCACACTTTTTTGAAATCAGTAAGTCTGAGTCTTCTAACTTTGTTCTTTTACAAAATTGTGTTTTAGGGTCCCTTGAGGTTACATGTACATTTTAGGATGAATTTTTCTATTTTTGCCAGAAATGATTTTAGAATTTTGATAAGAATTGCATTAAGTCTGTAGATTCTTTGGGTAGTATGGACATCTTAACAGCCCAGTCAGTAAATATATTTTTTATATGAATTACACACTGAATGTGTTTACACTGAGAAAATTTGATGTATTTGAAGGTTTGTTCTTTTGAATATTCCCAACAGCTGAGCGTGCTTCGAAGGTCTTCCTAGAGAATTCGGTCCTTCCCTCAAAAATTGAGTTTTGATAAGACTCAAAGCTATCTGGACCACTTACTAACTGTAGCTTGGGAAGGAGAAATGCCAATCACCGTCATCTTGGGAGCTCCTTCACCCAGGGTATATGGAGGAAATGTATTTGACTTGTGTATACACAGTTGATCCTCGAACAACTCAGATTTTAACTGTGCAGGTCCGCTTACACATGGATTTTTTTTTAAAGCCATTCATAATTTTTATTTTATTTTTGGTGGAGGATGATTGTTTTACAATGTTGTGTTGGTTTCTGGCATACAACAGCGGGAATCAGCCATAACTATGTATATATTCCCTTCCTCTTGAGCCTCTCTCCCACCCCCACCCCCACCCCACCCCTCTAGGTCATCACAGAGCGCCAGGCAGGACTCCCCGTGTTGGACAGCAGCCTCCCGCTAGCTGTCTGTTTTACACGTGGCAGTGTATATACGACAGTGCTACTTTCTTAATTCGCCCCACCCTCTCCTTCCCCCGTACATGTGCATTTTTTCCAACAGTAAATACTGCACTACTGCACATCGCTTGAATCCATGGATGTTGAAGATCTGTGGAACCACGTATACTGAGCCAACTATACTCAAATTTTCAGCTGCAGAGGGTTAGTGCTCCTCACCCCCGACTTGTGCAAAGGTCATCTGTATTTATGTTTTGGTAAATTTTTGTTTTCTTGACTTCTCTTTTTTACTTTCCCATGCAGAGATGTGATAATGGATCATCATGTTTCCACCATCAAACCTCGAAGAATCCAAAACCAAAATGTCATTCACCGCCTGGAGCGTCGGCGGATCAGCTCGGGCAAGGCAGGCACCCACTGGCACCAGGTCCGGGTCTTCCACCAGAACGTCTTCCCCAACTTCACGGTCGTCAATGTGGAGAAGCCGCCTTGCTTCTTGCGAAAGTTCTCCCCCGACGGACGCTACTTCATCGCTTTCTCTTCCGACCAGACATCTCTGGAAATCTACGAGTACCAGGGCTGCCAGGCCGCCGAGGACCTCCTGCAGGGCTACGAGGGGGAGATTCTGGCCAACGGCAACGACCAGCGGTCCGTCAACATCCGCGGCCGGCTCTTCGAGCGCTTCTTTGTCCTGCTGCACATCACCAGCGTCGCGGCCAACGGCGAGCACCTGAACCGAGAGTGCAGCCTCTTCACGGACGACTGCCGCTGCGTCATCGTGGGCTCCGCCGCCTACCTGCCGGACGAGCCGCACCCCCCCTTCTACGAGGTGTATCGCAACAGCGAGTCCGTGACCCCCAACCCCCGGTCCCCCCTGGAGGATTACTCCCTCCACATCGTTGACCTCCACACCGGCCGCCTGTGTGACACGCGCACCTTCAAGTGCGACAAGGTGGTCCTGTCTCACAACCAGGGGCTGTACCTGTATAAGAACATCCTGGCCATCCTGTCGGTGCAGCAGCAGACCATCCACGTCTTCCAGGTGACCCCCGAGGGCACCTTCATCGACGTGAGGACCATTGGCCGCTTCTGCTACGAAGACGACCTGCTCACTGTGTCGGCCATGTTCCCCGAGGTGCAGCGGGACAGCCAGACAGGCATGGCCAACCCGTTCAGGGACCCCTTCATCAACTCCCTGAAACACCGGCTGCTGGTGTACCTATGGCGCCGGGCAGAGCAGGACGGAAGCGCCATGGCCAAGAGGCGCTTTTTTCAGTATTTTGACCAGCTGCGGCAGCTGCGCATGTGGAAGATGCAGCTTCTGGATGAAAACCACCTGTTTATCAAGTACACCAGTGAGGACGTGGTGACCCTGCGAGTCACAGATCCGTCGCAGGTAGGAGCTGCCGTCCTGCCCTTCCTCCTTCCCGTCTCCTTGGGAAGGCTTCTCTCTTTGCCTGTGGCCAGCCTCTCAGAAATAACACATTTTATGTGGATCTTGAATTTTTGCTACCCTAGGGCTCAGCCGAACTTAAAACAGCTCCACTTTTCTCTAGCCACGTGTATTTATTTGGACAAATGGAAGCAAAATCTCAAGCCATCGACATATAGATAGTCAACCCTGTGAATATTATCCTATTTCTTTTTTTTTTTAATATTTATTTTTTTAAATTTTACTTTTTTGGGGGCTGCACTGGGTCTTTGCTGCAGCAAGCGGGGCCATCTTTCTTGCCCTGCAGCATGTGGGATCTTCATTCCCTGACCAAGGATCAAATCTATGTCCCTTGGATTGGAAAGCAGATTCTTAACCACTGGACCACCAGGGAGGTTCCCAACCCTAATTCTTCTGCAGAGCATTTTCAGTACCCTGGAGATGGAAGCCCAGATGCTCTAAGGTTAAGATTTGACTCCCTATGGATAGTGCCTTGGTTTTGTGGAAGACTGTACTTATTGGTCTGTTTTAGTTCTGGCAATGAGAATGAACCCACCATACAAAAAAAGAAAATCTTCTAAAAAGTTTAGTCTTTTTTCTTACTTAAATGATGTCAGTATACTTTCTCACAATATCTTTAGATTGTAACTAGTCTTTTTTCTTACTTAAATGATGTCAGTATACTTCCTCACAAAATCTTTAGATTATAACTAATGGGACAGTTCATTTAACAGAATTAAGCTCTATGACTTTACTCTGACCTTGCCCACACGCTGGAACATAGATTATGGAGCAGTGATAAGATGGGAAGGAAGCCAGTTTTTGATCTGCCGGTGAATCACCAGGACTGCAGGTTCTGAGGGGTTTTTAGTTTGGGTGAAAGATGTTGATGGGGAAGATGCATTTCACAAATAGGAATAAGGTATTGTGTTATGAGTACAGAAACCATGAAGACGTTTGGGTTAAAACACCATGCCAAACCTCAGAGCGATGTGGACATTTCCCTTTGAGGAGCTGTCTACTTTATTATTGACCAAGTGAGAGACCTAACTTCTTTACAGTTCAATTCAGTTACTCAGTCATGTCTGACTCTTTGCAACCCCATGGACTGCAGCACGCCAGGCTTCCCTGTCCATCACTAACTCCTGGAGCTTGCTGAAACTCATGTCCATCAAGTCGGTGATGCCATCCAACTGTCTCATCCTCTGTCAACACTTTCTCCTCCTGCCTTCAATCTTTCCCAGCATCAGGGTCTTTTCTAATGAGTCAGTTTTTCACATCAGGTGGCCAGAGTATTGAAACTTCAGCATCAGTCCTTTCATTGAATACTCAGGACTGATTTCCTTTAGGATTGACTGGTTCGATCTCCTTGCAATCCAAGGGACTCTCAGGAGCCTTCTCCAACACCACAGTTCAAAAGCATCAATTTTTCAGTAATCAGTTTTCTTTATGGTCCAACTCTCAGAACCATACATGACTATTGGAAAAACCATAGCTTTGACTAGATAGACCTTTGTTGGTGAAGTCATGTCTCTGTTTTTTAATATGCTGTCTAAGTTTGTCATAGCTTTTCTTCCAAAGATCAAGTATCTTTTAATTTCATGGCTATAGTCACCATTTGCAGTGATTTTGGAGCCCAATAAAATAAAGTCTCTCACTGTTTCCATTGTTTCCCCATCTGTTTGCCATGAAGTGATGGGACCAGATGCCATGATCTTCGTTTTCTGAAGTTTGAGTTTTAAGCCAGCTTTTTCACTGTCCTCTTTCACTTTCAAGAGGCTCTTTAGTTCCTCTTTGCTTTCTGCCTTAAGGGTGATGTCATCTACGTATCTGAGGTTATTGATTTTTCTCCCTGCAATCTTGATTCAAACTTGTGCTTCATCCAGTCTGGCATTTCATATGTTGTACTCTGCGCATAAGAGCAAGGTGGCAATATACAGCGTTTATGTATTCCTTTCCCAGTTTGGAACCAACACCCCACCCCCCATCATTCTCCTGTTTCCACATTGTCTCCTTATATACGAGTTTGGAAATGTACAACAGAGCAAGCCAGTAAACTGCAGTCAGCTGAGTCTGGTTTCTCTCATTGACTTGTAGCTGATTCTGCCCTTAAGAGAAACTGTATAGAAAATTGTCTCCTGAGACCTTACCAACCATCCATGGAAAAATGGTTTCTAATATTTTCTTCTGAATCATACCTTGTGTATTCTTAAAAAAAAAAAAGGAGCAGAGGTGACTAAAAATGGTTGTTATTTAGTCACTAAGTCATGTTCCACTCTTTGCAACCCTATGGACTGTAGCCTGCCAGGCTCCTTTGTCCATGGGATTTCCCAGGCAAGAATACTGGAGTGGGTTGTTATTTTCTTCTCCAGGGAATCTTCCTGGCCCAGTGATCCAACCTGTGTATCCTGCATTGGAAAGAAGATTCTTTCCAGTGACACCAGGGAAGCCCATTGAGATCTGAGTAATACATTTGTGAGAGATTTTTTTTTTCCTGAATTTTTTTACTTTCTTATTAATGATGAAGTCACCATTGAGCCAGTCACCATTGTGAGTGAGTGTCCAGTTCATCTCAGGCGTCATGAGAGGGTGGTGGTAGAGCCCTTGACTTCTGTACCCTTCTGTCCTGTATCTCCCAGTCTGCCCTGGTGGGAATGTTAGTAAATGTTTGTGTAATTCTGTATTCACGCAGTCATGATGGGTCCTGGTGAAGCCGTCCTATATCAAAGTGTCGTCCAGGTTTATATAAAGGACATGAGTCCATCTTGTATTTAGGTTTGAGCTATAATTAGCTTTTTGTTTTGGAGGGAGTATGTTGTCTGTGACTGCCGCATTCGAGATTATCCTTTTCTCCTTCACTAAAATATGACCTCCTTATGTTCGGTAGCTACAGTAAGTCATAGCCAGCAACATTGCTAGGGCTCTGTGCTTTGCTTACAGAATTTGTAACTTTAAACCCAAACTCTCCCCTCGTTGTCCTCCAGCCTCCTTCCCCAGTTTAATTTGATAGGTTCCAATAAGGTTAATGAGTAAAAGTATACCTCAACACAAAGCCTTGCTAATATTATGGGTATTATTCTCAGATTACCCTCCAGCCTCTTTAATTTACAGCCAAATTTAATTTCCAGGTGACCGCAAAAGTCATGTAATATAAGCTCTGGGAAGGACTAATTACTGGTGAAACAGGTGGGCCAGATGTCTCCAAAAATTGGTAATGAAGATTCAGGCTTAATCCTAGGAGGCGGAATACTAATCCTAGCATTCTGGAAACTTCTAGAGTCCTGGTGGTAGCCCCACACTGCCACATTCACTGTGACAAAAACTTGGGGTACCTCGCGCTTCAGTGTTAAGCTGAGCAGAGCACTGGAGGTTCAGAGAAGAGGACCAGGCACCTGGGGACCCATTCAGAGAAAGCAGTAACTCTGCCACCCATAGCATTTGAATGCTTTTCATGTTTCCCCCTCTGATCTGAATTGCTACGAATGTCCAACATGTGTTACAAACGCTCTTGGCTAAAAGAACATTTATGAAGAAGGAAATGGAAAACACTTCTCTGATTTTTTCATTTGTTCAGCTCAGTCCCCCGCTTGGTTACAACTTGCCTAGGTGGACATGGTGTGCTTAAGATGTCTCTCTGCATGTTAGAAATACTAAGAGAGAAAGGAAATGCCCCCAAATTGAACTTTCTGCTATACACATACAAGAGAAAATAATTTGCCAACAGGCAGCTCCTGACTGCAAATCACTTTCTCAGCAGGAAGGAAAATTAAATCTGGCATTTTAGAAAAGTGTTTTTAATCTCAGAGTGGGTTGGGGCATAAGTAGGGAATAAGCACTTGAAAGGAAACATACTAAATTTGCACACAGGTTGAAATGAAAGATTGAAAGCCCTTTTATACATATATGCTGAGCAACTCAGTAATTCCAGCAGCACAGGTACAGTGGGAAATCAGTCAGCTCTGAGGCCCTTGATGGCTCAAGCCCACTGAGGCTTCCTCCGCTTCCAGAACCTCTGGGCATCACGCTGCTGTAGTGCCGGAGTGGAGTTGTTTGCTGGTTTTACTTGGGGAGTTTGCGTTTTCAGCCAAATGATGAATATGCTAGGTGAGGTCTTATGCTCAGCTGTCCCTTGGGTCTCCCTCTTCTTCCGCAGGCATCTTTCTTTGTGGTGTACAACATGGTAACAACAGAGGTGATCGCCGTGTTTGAGAACACGTCAGATGAGCTTTTGGAGCTCTTTGAGAACTTCTGTGATCTCTTCCGCAACGCTACCCTGCATAGTGAAGTCCAGTTTCCCTGCTCAGCTTCCAGCAACAATTTTGCACGGCAGATCCAGCGCCGGTAAGCTGCTCCACTGGACTTAACAAGCTTAATTTTTCTGTAGAAAATGTGTTGGTGTGGAGCCAGTAGTTGCTTACTTCGGGAAATCTTCCCATGTTCTTTCTGCCCACCTGGCCTTGGGTCGGTCTACCTGTTGTAACCTCCTGTGGCATCCTAAATGTCTGTCTCTTAGCACCTGAGGGATTACTTGTGTGTTGTCTGCGATTCCTCCTAGACTGTCTGTTACCTGCAGAGAGAGAGAGACTGTGTCTTTGTTTAGTTTATTGCTGTATCTGCAGTGGTGCACTGTCAAGCACTTAAAATAATTTTTGAATGAATCAGTGCAGTTCGGTTCAGTTGCTCAGTTGTGTCTGACTCTTTGCAACCCCATGGACTGCAGCAGCCCTGTCCATCACCAACTTTGAATGAATAAGGAAATAATTTTATAACTTTTGGTTAAACATGTGCATTGAACACATGCATTTATCTCTGCTGTATCCCAAAACCCTACTTAAAGTGACAATAAAGGATGAAGAGATGTAAACCTACAAGAGGAAAGAGAATGGGGAGGCGATATCAACCGAGTTTTAGAAGCTGAAGAGCCAATGGATGAGTGATAACTAACTTGACATACCTCAGAGAACAAAAAAGACTACAGAGCTTACCCATCAAGAAGTAAGTTGTCTTGCAGTAGAGAACTCTGGAAAAAGTCAAGAAACTGGAGGTCCTATATACTTCTGAAGGATTGGATGACATTCTTTTTTATTTTTGCTGTGCTTTGAAGCTTGTGGCATCTTAGTTCCCTGACCAGGGATCAAACCTGTGTCCCCTGCGGTGGAAGCATAGAGCTTTAACCACTGGACTGCCAGGGAGTCCCCTAGATGACGTTCTTAAAGGAAACAGTCAGATACTCTAGTTCCTTTCCTTAAGCCTCCAACTGCCAAATGACTGTCTCTTCCCCAACTCAGCAGAAGGCTAGAGGTTTATTCTCTGGAGAAATCAAACCATGCAGGCTCTGGTTTCAAGTTCATGAAACATGGCTGAGGATAGAGATGAGACTCATCATGCTTAAACCAAGAATTACGTGAAAAGTGATATACTGGTGGGGTAGACTCCTATTCCTCTTATCAGATATGGCTGATTAATTAACTCTAATTATTAGAGTTAATTCCCTAGGGAAACTGACCAACCTGAAGAAGAGACCCTTGGAGGCCCTTCTCAGAACACCTAAGTCACCCTCGGTTGAAACCCACCTGCTAAGAACCAGAGCTTCTCATAATTATCTGAGTATATTATTGTGAAATGACTAGTTATTTTGGACCAAGGGCCTGCCTGCAACACTACTTAAGTCAGTCAGTGTTTCATCAACATTCCACATACCTTAGCCAATTATAGAAAATAGCTGCTTCAGGTTCCAGTACAGATCAGATCAGAGTGAGTGGATGAATCAGAATAAGCATTACTGCTGCAGGGGAAATGGGCAAAGCAGATATCTAATTCACTGGCATCGTATTCCTATAGAAGGATAGTACGTGGTTAAAAATAAGTGGATATTGATTTTCAGACAAGTAAACATGCCCTTTTATTTTTTCTGGTTCACACACATTTTCAGCCTGACTGGCATCTCTCTTCAGTATAGAAGGAATTTTTGGAAGCAAAGTATGGATCAGCTTTTGCTTTTTTCATTTTGAAATGAACTTCTGTCTCTTAAAATTAACTTTTAAATTAAGTAGATTATTATCAACTAGTAACAAAAGCTGGGTACAGTTAAAGTATCAAAGAGATCACCAGAAGGCCCAAGCTCCATGAGGGCCGGGGTTTTTATCTGTTATGTATACACCGCCATATCCACAGCACCTCGGCCAGTGTCTTCCATGTGGGAGGAGCTCATTAGGCATTTGTTGAATGAATAACATCATCAGGAATTAGAGGAGGCTATGTTTTCTGAAAATTTATTTCACAGTGTACCCATAATTAAGTGAAATTGTAGGAAGAGAAAATAAACATTCTAGCTTCATGATCTTCAAAATTTTGCTTCTTACCAGCAAATGGTTCTGAAAACTGTAGATCTCACACATTAATGTTTAAGTTGCTCTTTAAATTTCTTACTGTTAAATTTAAATAATGGCAGAGGATGCAGTTTTCAGCATGTTAAACATTGACATTTAAAAATAAAAGTATTACAAGATATAATTGGCATATGACATTGTATAAGTTTCAGGTATTAAGACTTTTCAATACAGCCAAGGGACTCTATAAGACCATAGTGCTATAGTACTATAATGCCATAGTAATTTAGTGTTCATATTTGACATAAAAAGCTCAGGGTAAGTTTTTCCTGTACTGTTTGAACTTTTATATTTCTTCTTATTTTCAAATTTATCCCTCTTCCCCACAAAATTGTGTCCTAATAACATTTTATCAATCATCTTATCATACTTTGCTGCATTGAAAATACAATGTACATATAAATCAAAATTGTTTTTGTTCCTTGTGAAGGCATGGTTCTAACGGGACAATTTTACAGTCTTCAAAGAACTTCTGGTAAAAATGAGTGAAATGGATTTTTATTGTTACTATTATAGGTTAGAATAAACGGTTAAGAAAAAATGCACATCAGAGATTATGAGTCACTTAAAGAAAGCCTTTATTTTGAAAGAGAACAAGATAAAACAGTATAAAAAATGAACATGGTATTAATTGAAATAATTTAAACTATAAAAACAGGAACATTCCTAGACTAGTGATGCTAAGTGAGATACTTTAGAAATCTAAACTCTGTTAGATATGGTTTAGAAACTCTCCGAGAAAGTAGGAAAAAAAAGATAAGAGTAAGAAAATGGGAGAGAATGATTAAAAAAAAAATTTAGAGCATTTCCCCAGGAGATCCAATATGTGGGTACTTCCAGAAGGAGCAATAGAAAAAATGAAAGGGAGGAAACGATGTCAACCATTTCCTAATATTAATAGATACACATTTTCATGGGAGTTGCCTGGTGACCTAGTGGCCTGGCTTCAGTCCTTGGTTGGGGAACTGAGATCCTACAAGCCACATGACATGGCCAAAGGAAAAAGAAGAATACACACACACACACACACATACACACACACACTTCCAGATTGGCAAGCACCGTCCCATGCATGGTGTGCTGGAACTGGCTCATTCTGGCTTGTGAGAGCAAACTGTTAAACTTTCAGGAGCTTCTAAAATCAAGTTGTTAAACACAGCCATTATTAAAAATTAATTATTTCCTAATTATTAATTCACAGTTATTTTACTATTGTACTCTTGAGGTTATTTGTAACTATTTCACCTGTTTGGTGAAAACACCGTATAATGATGTGCTACTGCTCATCTCGTGACAGCTCGGCATTCAATGATGCCACTTTGGTGCCTTGAAATTGACCACACCAGAAGAATTTACAGCACAGATATTGGCAAGCACTGCAAACCATGGCTTTTTTCCCTTCAGGGAAATAATTATTAAACCTATCATCACATTGCAACTCCATCAAGTACCCAGTACAGTCAATAAAGAAAAGACCATACTGAGACATATCATCATGAAATTTTAGAACAATGGAGATAAAGAGAAAATTGTAAAAACTTTCAGAAAGAACACATACATTTCACGTATAAAAAATTAAGCCATTAATGGTATCAGTGTAATAATAATACTGAAAACTTGAAGCCATTACAATCATGTCCTCAGAATTCTGCAAAAAAAAGATTTTAAAACTAGAATTCTACATCGAAATAATAGGGTTTAACACAGACATTTTCATACACGTAAGGTCTCAAAAAACTACCTCCCGTGTTCTTTTTCTAAGGAAGCCTCTGAAAGATATTATCCCCCAATAAACCACGAAAGAATGATACAGGAAGTAGAGTCAAACAGTGGAGAGAAGCACAGAGAATTCCGAGGATAATGTCAAAGGGAGGCTCCAGGATGACAGGCTGCGGGTTGGACCAGGTGGAAGCAGGAAGGGGGAGGTTCCCATCACGGGTGTACCCAAGGAAAGGTTACAATATCTAGAATATCTGTTGGGTTTGAATGTATTAAGACGAGATTGTCTGTGCTGTCCCGGCAGGGTTCTCAGCATAGGCCTCACTGAGAAGGTGATGTTTGAGTAAAGCTTTTGAAGGAGGTTAGGGAGCAAGCCATGTGGCCGTCAGGGGAAGAATAGAGCAAGCAAAGGGAATAGTAAATGGAAAGGTCCAGAGGTGGTCTCAGACGTCTGAGGAACACCAGGGAACTCGGGGTGGCTGGGCTGGAGGAAGGAGGAGGCAGAGTAGGTAGAGGTGTGTGGTGAGAGACAGGACCAGACACATGTGGCCATTCCGAGGCTTTGGCTTTAACTGTAGATGAGATTGTGTAGTGTTTGAAGTATCTGAGCAGAGGAGTGACGTGGTCTCACGGACATTTTTTTTGGCCTCACCCTGTGGCATGTGGGATCTTAGTTCCCTACCCAGGGACTGAGCCTGTGCCCACTGCAGCGAGTGCTTGGAGTCTTAACCACTGGACCACCAGGGTGGTCCCTCCCACTCATGTTTTAACAGGGTCACTCTGGCTGCTGTTTTAAGAATAGATCATAGGGGGATAGGCTGGAAGTTAGTAAACCATTGCAGTGATCCAATAATAAAAGTACTACATTCTGTTTCCTGATGGGAGCTTTAAAAAGTTTTCTTTTCATGGCTTCTGTCAGTTACGAAGAAGGCAGTGCCATCCAGGAGGGTGAGCATGGAGGGTCGGGAGGAGGAAGTAGCCTTCGAGGGGAGAGGGCGACTTGCCAGACTGTGGGAATGCAGCATGAGTGCCTTGCAGCATTGTGGCAACATTTCTATCCATGAGTTGATGGGTATAAAGTCTGTGATTTCAACGATTGTGAAATGTAAGCTGGCTTAGGAAGGGAAAGAGTTCATGATGAAGGCATAGGATGGAGAGAAGTTGGTAGAATCAGTGGCATTTTGGTCCCATTTCAGTTGAAGGATGTTGAAGCTGGGATGAGCAGAGTTATCTGGAAAATTAGGAGAGAGGATAACTGGAGTCTTTGTGCTGCTCCCTGAGATTATGGAGGTGCAGTCATTGGTAATAGTGAGATTGAGGGTATGATGTGGGAATGCATTGCTGACGCAGAAAGGAGGTCCAGGAACTAGGAAGCCATGGTGTGGGAAGGATCACCTCTGAGAATTTTGAAATCGTGAATTGAGAGAAGGGTGGTTGGACAGAGGGACAGTGCACCAGGAGTTAATCAGCTGAAGACATCAGAGGGGTGACAGCTTCATCTTTTAGTTGTTGGGCATCTGAGAGTAGAGGTGGTGGGCGCTGTGGGCAATGGGAACGGCTTCAGCCTGTGGATGGTCATGGAGGCTTTGATTTGTGGTCATCACAGCCACGGGCCAGCCCCGTCATTTGAAATCACCTTTTGAAGCCAGTGAGCCAGGCAGGGTGGAGAACTAGATCTTGGCTGACAAAGGGCTGAAAACCAAGGAACCCAGGATCTTTGATACCAGCTCAAATGAAAAGGAAAGAAATAAGTTTTGTGTAGCCCAGGGTTTAATTTTAGGATTTATTCCAAGGCTGTGAAAAATTACTGTTAAGAGAAGTAATGGAAAAGCAGTGTTGACGCTCGGCTTCCTTCTAGGGGAACTGAGAAGTGTTGATGTCCATCTAGCCCTGCAGGTTGACAGTGAAAACAAAAATCAAACCCATCTCATCAACCTCTCTAGTCTCATCAAAATTAGGAACATTCGAGTTTTTTTATACCATTAGTTTCAAGGGTGAGATGTTATATCGCATTTCCCCTGGACTAAAAAATTATTTATTTTCCCTTTGATTATTAAACCGTATGATGTACTTCAATGTAGAGATTATAAAAAATAAAACTGATAAAAACAGCTATGACCATTTTGATGTATTTCCACTGTTTTTTTTTAAAGATGTTAATTTGTGTGTGTGTTTTCAATCATACTGTATATACGGAACATAGCTTACTGGTTTTTGTTTTTTTTTTTTGGCCGTGCTGTGTGGCTTGCAAGATCTCAGTTCCTCAAACAGGGATTGAACCTGGGCCACAGGCAGTGAAAGTCTGGAATCCTAACCCCTATTCCACCAGGGAGCTCCCCGTACCCTACTTCTTTTACTTGCCATTATGATAAACATTTCTTCTGTTACCACATTATCTTTGAAAATAATAGTTTTCCATTAGGTTTTTAATATTCCTGTCATTTTTTTTTCATTGTCATGACCACTGGTATATTGAATGTGCACAGGGATTTTTCTTTCCTAGGGCAGATTTCCAGAAGAATTGAAATACTTGGTCAAAGGGTATTAAGTTTAGTATTTATTATAATTGTGAGAAATAACTGCTCCATTGTTATTATTACCATAATTAAAGATAAGTGAGATAGATGACTCTGTGTTCCTATTATGTGCTTCTGGATTCTGGTGTTTCTGCAGAAGTATAGGTAGCTAGTTCCCAGCTTTATTTTTATTTTTTGGAAGCACAGAGTCTTAACCCCTGCACTGCCAGGGAATTCCCTCCCCAACTTTATTTAAAACAAAGGATCAGTAATTTTTCAAAAGATTTGATGCAAGTTGGCTTATAACTGATCTCAAGAAGAGTCAGACACTACTTCTGTCCAGGATCCTTTGCATCTCCTTGTTAATGCAGTCGAAGGCTCTAATTTGGGGGAAATATGTACATTTCAACAGAAATAATTGTCAGAGGTTAGTTATACTCATTTTTAACTTTCGTAGGATCTTTGCTAACTTTTCTTAAGTAACTTCATGTTTCCAGTTTTTCATTCTGTTTTCTGCTTTTTTGAGAGTATTTGTACGTATGCAGAGGGGCTTCCCTGGGGGCTCAGATGGTAAAGAATCTGCCTGCAGTGCAGGAGACCTGGGTTCCATCCCTGGGTTGGGAAGATCCCCTGGAGAAGGAAGTGGCAACCTATTCCAGTATTCTTGCCTGGAGAATCCCATGGACAGAGGAGCCTGGTGGGCTACAGTTCGTGGGGTCACAGAGGGTCAGACAAAACGGATGAACTTTCACTTCTTCACCTTGGAGATATATAGACTTGGGAGGTGTGAGAGTTCAGTATCTAGATTGTGTTTTCAGGATATGTTGTTTTTAAACATGTTTGTCAATTTAAAACCAAGGAACTTGTGCGCCACTGACACAGCCTTCCTCCTCGGTGCTTTATTTCAGGTTTAAAGACACTATCGTCAACGCCAAGTACGGAGGACACACGGAGGCCGTTCGCCGGCTGCTGGGCCAGCTCCCCATCAGCGCCCAGTCCTACAGCGGCAGCCCTTACCTTGACCTGTCTCTCTTTAGCTACGACGACAAGTGGGTGTCGGTCATGGAGCGACCCAAGACTTGCGGAGACCACCCTATCAGGTGCTTCAACTGAGGCTGCCTGTGGGTGCGGGCGGCCACTTTCTCTTCCTTCTCCTGAGCATCACTTCACTGTGACTCCGTCTACTTGTACTAACAGGTTCAAGTCACAGGGCAGGCTGTTTCTTTAATGTGGGTGTTTTGGCTTCCTTGGTGGCTCAGCTGCTAAAGAACCTGCCTACTATGTGGAGACTTGGGTTCGATTCCTGGGTTGGGAAGATCCCCTAGAGAAGGGAAAGGCTACCCACTCCAGTATTCTGGCCTGGAGAATTCTATGGACTGTATAGTCCATGGGGTCGCAAGGAGTTGGACACGACTGAGCCACTTTCACTTTGATCATTTAGGGATTAGTATCAAAAATTAATTAGTTCTGCTCTTTGCCTCTCCTCAAAACATCCAATTCAGTAAGTATTGTTCTCTTTTTAAGGTAGCCACGGAAGAGAACCATACTTTTCAATTTAATGACCTAGTACCATTTCACAAGACACGTAAAAATAATTGAGACTTACATTTTACCCAGCTCAAATTATTTTATCCCCTCCTGTTACCTAATGGAAAAGTGAGACAGTTTGGGGGAACAAGTAGGTTTTGGAGAAACCCACGCTTGCTCGGTTGGAAGAACGTTGGAACGCAGGTTGCCGTGTTACTCTTAGAACCTTGCAGTTCCTTCGTCACGGGTGTCCAGCTCACAGACCCTCCTGTCCCTCGGTGCTGCGAGCCTGGGTTGTTCTGTTTTTGCTTTCACAGATGCTAGAGAGAGGAGCTGGCACCACTTCCACTGTGGGGTTATCTCAAGGGACGTGTGAGCTGGGTTCTGGAAGGTCTTCACAGAGAAACAGTGGTAGTTAGTATTTCATAATCCAGCTTCGTTGTGTATTAAGTAGGCTTGTGTAACATATTCTGTGCGATTAATTACTGTTTGTAATATTTCCTTTGGGAAATTGTAATCGAGTTCTGAAAATGTTTTTATTGCGGAGATTTTTAAACATATAAAAGTGGAAGACTGTAATGAAGCTCTGTACCCATCACCCCACCTCCGCAGCTGCCACTCACGGTCAGTGTTGTTTCATCTCCTTCTCCCACCACTGCTCCCCTCCCACCTGCCAGTCTGGAGTCTCACAGCCCAGGCATCATAGCATTTCACTTGTAAATATTTCAGTATGAATTTCTAAAAGATAAGGACTAAATGAAAATTAAACCTTTATAAAGATCACCGATAGCAAGTGAGTTTTCACGTTTTCCTATTGTTTTGTATATATTCTTTTTACAGTTTGTTCCAGTCAAGACCTAAAGAAGGTCCAAATGTGTTTTTTTGGTTGCTGTCCTCTAAGTCTTTTTTATTTTATGGGTTCTGCTTCCCTGTTACTTTTTTTGTAGTGAAGTTGTTGAAAAAACCAGGTTGTTCATCTGGTGGTATTGCCCACATTCTGGATTTTTGCTCATTGCATCCCAGGCAGTTCTCATTTCCCCGTTTCCTGTAAACTGGTAGTTAGATTTCGGAGCTCCAACAACTAGCTTTACATTATAAGCCCTTTGTGTGCTGAGGACCTTGTGGGTAAGGGGAAGGTTTTCACACATAAAAGCAGATAATTGGGCTCATTTGACATTGTCACGTAGCCCGAGATAACATTTCTCTCCCTTTTGACTGCCCTGCCTTTCTGATTTGAAAAAATTAACCTAAGTAACAAATCTGGAAATGCCATTGACCCTGACTTCTTGTAATTCTTATTTATTTTTTAATTTAAAATGAGAAATGTAAGGATATTAAAGTCATTTGAAGAGGTAATGCCATTACTCTAACACCTTTATTGTATTAAATATATTCCATTCTAGTCTCTGCCAGTGTGTGTGTTTACATTTATGCAGTCATAGTTACGGTTGGCATAGTACCTTGTAGCCTGCTTTTATTTAATAAACATTTTCCATATTCCTTAAAGTTACAGTCCTGACGATGGCATATTATTCCATAAAATAGATGTAGCATAATTTATTTTGCTGTTCCCCTGTTACTGAGCATTTATTCTCTACCTGCATTTTTACACTGGAGCTAATGCTATGTGCGTGCTAACTTGCCTCAGTCATGTCCAGCTCTTTGCAACCGTGTGGACGATAGCCCACTAGGCTCCTCTGTCTGTGGGATTCTCCAGGCAAGAATACTGGAGTAGGTTGCTATGCCCTCTTCCAGGGGATCTTCCCAACTCAGGGATCCAAACAGGTCTCTTATGTCTTCTGCATTGGCAGGCAGATTCTTTACCGCTGAGCCACTGGAGAAGCCCAAAATGCAATAGTAGCCATCTTTATTCACGTCACTATTTACTTTACTTAAAATAAATTCTGAGGATATAAGCTCTTGGATTATTGGATATTACGAATATCTTTGTATCTCCTGTATATTTGCTTTCCAAGAGGGACATGCATTGTAGAGCTCTTTATTTCAGAGCTCCTTTTTTCTTGAGCTTCCTCCAATTCAGCCCCAACCCTGCCAATCATCTCTGGTTCCCAAGTTCACAGGGCACTTGCTTTGCATATGGGCAAAAGGCATTTAAGTCCTGGGATGGATGGAAGCGTCTTTGTTCTTACCGTGTTAGATGAAAAAGTAGAAACTAGTTAGTATTTTGTTTTTGTGTGTGCAAAAGAAGAACCTTCCAAAAGAATTTCTTCTTAACAGTGAAAAAACTCAGGACTTCCCTGGTGGTCCAGAGGTTAAGATTGCACCGCAGTTACTGAGCCCACTCACCACGAGTGCCGGAGCCCGAGCTCTAGAGCCCATGCTCCTCAACAAGAGAAGCTACCGCAATGAGAAACCCTCACACTGCACCTAGAGAATAGCCCCTGCCCGCCTCAACCAGAGAAAGCCTTTGCACAGTAACAAAGACCCAGCCCAGCCAAAATTACATAAAATAAATTTTAAAAAGAGGAAAGAAGAACTCAAGATACGCGCCTAAATCTGCACTGTCCTCTAGTAACCACCAGCCCCCCATGGCTGGTGAGCACTAACATGAGATGTGTTCAAGTGTCAAATGCACGTCAGATTTCAAAGACTTAGTACAAAAAATGAAATATCTCTTTAGTATCTTTTATAGCATTGGTTGACATGATAATACTTTAGATGCCGACGTTAGGTTAACTAAAATATTATTAAAATTATTTTCACTTTTTCCTTCTTACCTTGTTTGACGTGGCTGCCTGAACATTTAAGCATGCCTGCTTGGCTTGCATTATCATTTCCAGCCCTGGCCTAGGCAGGTAGGTAGCTGGGCAGATAGCTGCTGGAAAAGGGGAAACCGTAATCAAGGCCATCACTAAGGGTCATCTTGGGAAAGACAAATGACCCAGTGATTCAGGCCAGCATAGTAAAGTTCATAATCTCTGTGCTCATAAAATGAGCTGATCAGACATAGGCGATTTTGACTGAGGGCTGACGTTAGAGGAGATTTCGTCAGTGAGGTTAATTCATGCTACTGCTGCTAAGTCATTTCAGTCGTGTCCGACTCTGTGCGACCCCATAGACGGCAGCCCACCAGGCTCCCCCATCCCTGGGATTCTCCAGGCAAGAGCACTGGAGTGAGTTGCCATTTCCTTCTCCAATGCAGGAAAGTGAAAAGTGAAAGTGAAGTCGCTCAGTCATGTCCGACTCTTAGCGACCCCATGGACTGCAGCCTACCAGGCTCCTCCATCCATGGGATTTTCCAGGCAAGCGTACTGGAGTGGCGTGCCATTGCCTTCTCCCGGTTAATTCATGAGTCCCCTGCTATTCAGGTTTTAAGGTGGTGGTGAATGTCTGTCTCATGCTCTCCTCCTCTCCTTGTTCTGTTTAGGTTCTACGCCCGGGACTCTGGTCTGCTCAAGTTTGAGATTCAGGCGGGCTTACTGGGCCGCCCCATCAACCACACGGTGCGACGCCTCGTTGCCTTCACCTTCCACCCTTTCGAGCCTTTTGCCATCTCTGTGCAGAGGACTAATGCTGAGTATGTCGTCAACTTCCACATGCGACACTGCTGCACGTAGGTGCCTCGAGGAGCCGGCTGCTCTGGTCTTCCGAGCCTCTGGCCCGCCCACCCTGCCGCCCCATCACGTCTCAGTGGGCTGTGAAGCAGAAGCTCCTGATGCCCAGCCTTGGAGTCCCAGGCTGTACCGCCCGCGTGGAGAGCCAGAGACAGGAGGAAAGAGGTGTGAGGGTGGCTTGAACACAATACAACTACTGATCAATCGACTTAAAAGTCCTCTTGCCTTTTCCCTGTGGGAATGCCCAGCATTAAGTCCATTTAATTTTTTGTCTTATTTTGCATTTTTTTGCTATGAAGATGACAGCATTACACCTCTGCCCCATTCGTGTCACTTCTTTGGCATTACAGTATGCAGCCTGCAGGAAACTCTTGTTTACTCATGAGAACTCTGTACATCCTTTCAATTAGCCAACAGCAGGGCTGTCTTTTTAAGGAAAAAAAAAAATAAAGCCTTGGTATTTTCTTAAATATATCCCGTTTGAGGACTGCCTTCTGTTCCGATCTCACCAAATGCTTTTCAAATACATAGGTTCCAGCAAGGCCTGTGAAAGGGACTAGAGGCCGCAGACCCAGCAGCGCCTGCTGGTAGGACTAAGTGGGGGTGGGCCGGCATGGAGGCCGGCTCTCTTCCGGGCTTGTGTCCTTCCCTGGGGTGTTTGCCCGGTAATTGTTACAGCTGGAGGAACGGAGCCTAATTGCCTGTCCCTGTGTGGAAGCATGCTCCCATCTGTGCCATCTGTGTTGTGCAGGTGGAGAGCAGGCCGTCCTCTCCGGCCGCAGCAGAGACAAGCTCTGTGCAGCACGTACTGTCGTTTGGAGGGGTGGGAGCTGACAGGCCCCAGGCGTCCCTAAGGAGACCAGCCGGGCTGTTCCTGGATGGCTGAACCATCACCACACTCCTCCAAACACCTGCCAGGCGCCAGGCAGCATCCCTCTCACATTCTCAGCTGGTCTCCCCACCAGAGATTGTCAGGACGTGTATGTTCATCCTTATAAATGTGTCCACCATTTATGAAGTGAGTTTGTTGTGCAGCCTCTGACTTTGAAGCTCGCCCTGGAGTGTTGGGTTTCAGAGAAGGCAGGGAAAGGAGCCGTGGATGCAGACAGCTGGATCCTCCATCCCTCTCCCGTCTAGGGACGAGCTTCCCTTGGGAGTGTAAGAAATGTGATATGAGATGCTGCTGCTGCTAAGTCGCTTCAGTCGTGTCCGACTCTGTGCGACCCCAGAGATGGCAGCCCACCAGGCTCCCCCGTCCCTGGGATTCTCCAGGCAAGAACACTGGAGTGGATTGCCATTTCCTTCTCCAATGCAGGAAAGTGAAAAGTGAAAGTGAAGTCGCTCAGTTGTGTCCGACTCCTATCGACCCCATGGACTGCAGCCTACCAGGCTCCTCCGTCCATGGGATTTTCCAGGCAAGAGTACTGGAATGGGTTACCATTGCCTTCTCTGGATATGAGATGCTGAGCCCCACCAAAACCAGTTCAACTAATTTCATCATCTTCAGTCTTGAACAGCTAAATTCATTCTCGTTCAGCGTTCAACATAAGATTTGAGCACCTACTATGTGTCAGGTAAATGCTGTGCCGAGATGTTGAGGATGAGGGGAGGAGTAGGCAAAATGCTAAAAAGCCCCCGAGGTGTGTATCGGACCCGTAGAGGAGATTGGAGGAGAAGCAGAGAAGGACAGCCGCGCTGGGGAAGGGATGCTGAAACTGGGTAGGTGGGAGTGTGTCATGTGGGCCAGGACAGAGGAAGCCTTGAGTCCTCACCTCTTTTTCTCTATATATTCTTTAGTTGATTTCATCCATTTTATGGTTTTAAATTCTAGGGATAAGCTAATGATTCTCGAAACTGTAACTCCAGCCCTGACTCCTTCCTTGAGTGCCAAATTCACATATCCCTTGGCTTACGTGGCCTCTTCATGTGCAGATCTAACAGGCATTTCAGAATCCGTGCATCCTAAACAATATTTTCCATTCCCACTCCCACCCCCAACCTGTTTTTCCTACAAGGCTCCCAAATGACTTCAGTATCTAGCCATTTACTTGCAAAACCTAAGGAGTTACTCTCAATTTCTTTTTTTTCCCCCACCCCCCACGCATCTGACTTCACTCCAGGGAAGTGCCCTGAGCAGTCTCAGCCAATTATGGTGGTCTCATACGAACTGCTAGTTACTAGAACTAAGCTAAGACCAGTTGGCATAGGGGTTAGTGTAGGAATGTCATGTGATGTAGTTCAGGTCAATAATACCCTGAGATAAAGGTGTCTAGTGCCTTTGAGGAAACATTTCTCTCTAGAATATGCTAATGAGGGGGAATTCCCTGGTGGTCCAGTTGTTAAGAATCTGACTGCCAATGCTGGAAACATGGATTTGATCCCTGGCTGGAGAAGAGTGCACATACCACGGAGCAACTGAGTCCGTGCACTGCAGCTACTGAACTCTCAAGCCCGAGAACCACAACTGCTGCAGCCTGTGAGCCACAGCGCCCGTGCTCCATAGCGAGAGAAGCCTCCGCAATGGGGAACCTGAGCACTGCAACAAAGGGTACCCCCACTCCCTGCAGCTAGAGAAGGCCTGTGCACAGCAGTGAAGACCCAGTGCAGCCAAGAATAAATAGATAATCTAAAAAAAGAATATGTTAGTGAGGAAACATGTAGCCCACACTCCTGCCATCCAACACCCTATGATCATGTTTCACTGAGAATCAGCCTTAGGATGAAGCTGGCCTTCTGGGTGGTAAAATGAAGAAAGAACCTGAATCATAGATGACAGAGGTGGCTGATGAGATCAGCCAACCCTGAAACCCACCCTACATCTGAATTTCCAGTTCCGTGAGACAGTAATTTCCTTATTGTCTAAGCTGCTTGAATTGGATTTGCTGTTTCTTGCAGTTGAAAGCAAATTAATAGATGCAAAGAGAAAGGCAAGTTGCCCATGGCAAGAGTCAGAAAGTTCCTTGTGTCTGGGGACCTTCTTAGATCCCGTTCCAGTGTCCATGAGGCCCCATTATGATTCCCATTCTTAGATCCCTGTTCTTGAATTTCTGTCAGATTTCTGGCCCTCCTGTAGGCCTCTTCAGCCACACCTGAGCTGAGCTGGCTGTTTCTCGTCCCTAAAATGACTTAACTAAAATGGGCGATAAAGCACTCAGCACATTGAATACTTGACCCATAATTAGTTCTCAAATCCTGTGTATTTGTTTACATTAACTTTGTTTCTAAAGGATTTAAAGCTGTGTTAAGTAAACTCTAGTGTCTTCTCTCTGCAAATGTTCACCCAGTAAACCTCAAGAATCTATGGAGAAAAAAGCTCTTTGAAACCAAAATGTTTAAGAAATGCAGAGACTTCAGATTTAAATTCTTCTCTGAACCTCTTTCCTCTCGTTCCTACTCGGCAGGGAGCTGGCATGTCAACAGTCAGTTTGAGGCTGCTGTGGACCCTTGAGAGAAAGCTTCCATGTAAATTCAGCAGAACCTCTTTCATTTAGAGTTCTTACAGAGAAGCACATAAATCAGTGAAAAGCCTAAATTAGATAATTTTTAAAAGAACCGTAGCTTCATTATTTTCAAGTACACAGAGTAACTCCATCTCAGCTATGAAGTGTTCCTTTGCAGAAGCCCTTTGGGATGTTCCTTAATGAGTAGATCATAATTATTGGTAATCAGCATAACGGTTCTCCTCAGTGCATGCTTCCAAAGCATTTGAGTGTATTAAGTGGTTTTGATGTTCTGTGGGGTAATTTTGTTTACAACATTAAACAACATTGCTCAGTGTATACCTTTATAGCTATAATCCTCTGTTGTTTTTTTTAAAAAAAATTCTGAAGGCTGTCTCCATTGTACAACATTTGATTACCAGAGGCAGAAATAATGTAGGAAGCAGAGAGATGCATAGGAAGACTCAGATCCTTTGCAGATGGAGCCCTGATAGAATTATGAGAACAGCTCAGGTTTGCAAATGAGGTCTGTGCTGCTAGTTATGTGACCCTGGGGTTGATAATGAGAACCTGATGGAGTCTTAGTTTCTCCTCTGTAAAATGGGGATAATTTCTCATTTTCAGGGTCAGTGTGAGCACTGAATGAGCATTAACTAAATGCTTCTTCATTCCTTGGTGACCAAGCAACATAAGCTTGCCTCCTCCAGGCCCAGCTCCTGATCACCCCCAGGAGACTGGTAGCATTACCTCTGTCCCCACTCGCCCATGTCTGAGAGGATCAGAACATCCCTAACCCTCTTTGCAGCCAGACATGTTGGCTAGAAGGGAACTTTGTTTGCTGAGAGTTTGTTACCATTGATTGTTAGCATTTAGTAAGAGCTTATTATCATGGACCTGGTGGTTCAGACAGTAAAGAATGTGCCTGCAACGTGGGAGACCTGGGTATGATCCTGGATTGGGAAGATCCCCTGGAGAAGGGACTGGCAACCCACTCCAGTATTCCTGCCTGGAGATTTCCATGGACAGAAGAGCCTGGCGGACTATAATCCATGGGACTGCAAGAAGTCAGACGTGACTGAGTGACTCACAACGTCTATCATGGACCAGAAGCTCTGTTAAGCACCTCACACAGGAAGGGATTTGTGTACTACTGCATCCATTCTGGGATGCAGTTTTCAAAATCGGACCCTATCTAAAGTTGGCATCTTCGAGTGTCAGCCAGGTGACAGTTGTGACGTCACTACTGTCACCTCCTCTGAGTGATCACATTGAGCATAGTCATTGTGTCATCATTTCTACCAAGTAATATGCATTACTGACATGTGACATGTGTTAAAGTTCTGTGCTGTTTAACGTGTCTTCCAAAAGACTGACCTATAATATTTGGTTTTCTCTTTCTGATTTACTTTACTCTGTATAACAGACTCTAGGTCCATCTACATCTCTGCAATGACCCAATTTCATTCCTTTGTCCTTTGTTTGACTGAGTAGTATTCCATCACATACATGTGCCACATCTTTATTACCCGTTCATCTGTCGTTGGACATTTAGGTTGTTTGCATGTCCTGGCTAACGCATATATGTGGAATCTAGAAAATAACCTATTTCCAGGGCAGGAATAGAGACACATATGTAGAGAACAGACGTGTAGACACAGAGCAGGAAGGGGAGGGTGGGATGAAATGGGAGATTAGGGTTGACATATATACACTGTCATATGTAAAATATACAGCTCGTGGGAACCAGCTACATAGAACAGGGGGCTCAGCTCTGTGCTCTGTGGGGACCTAGAGGGGTAGATGGGAAGTGTGGATGTATGTATACAGATAGCTGGTTCGCTGTGTTGTACAGCAGGAACTAACACAACATTGTAAAGCAGTTACACTCCAATTTAAAAGAAAAAAGGCGTTGTACCATGATTTGGTATTACAGTGAAAGGTTATTTTGTACTCAGAATGGTACAGCAGCAGTTTGAAAATGAAAGTGTTGGTCACTCAGTTGTGTCTGACTCTCTGTGACTGTAGCCCGCCAGGCTCCTCTGTCCATGGGATTTCCCAGGCAAGAATACTGGAGTGGGTAGCTATTTCCCTCTCCAGGGGATCTTCCCCACCCAAGGATCAGACCCACATCTCCTGCATTGCAGGTAGATTCTTTACCATTTGAGCTACCACGGAAGCCCATAGAAGCAGAGCAGTGGGATTCATTTTGGTATTAATGAAGCAAAGGTTTGCCATTTTAGGAATGAACATGAGGTAGTATTTTTTGCAAAACAGCAATCAGATGCATCTTGAAAGTGATGTGAAAGTGTTAGTCATTCAATCGTGTCTGACTCTTTGTGACCCCATGGACTGTAGCTTGCCAGGCTCCTCTGTCCACGGAATTCTCTAGGCAAGAATACTGGAGGGGGTTGCCATTCCCTTTTCCAGAGGATCTTCCCGACCCTGGTCTCCTGCATTCCAGTCAGATTCTTTCCTGAGTCACCACGGAAGCCCCCAGTGCACCTTAGAATTAAAGAAAGATACACACTAGTAATTGAAATTTTACTGACATGCTGAGAATGGTGCAAAAGGCTTGCCTATCAAACACAAAACAGGGCAAATGAATGATGGGAAAACCATCCCATCCTTTGGATTAAATGGACGAAGTTCCTAATGCAGTGAGAGGCCTGGTGTGACCAATTCATGCCAAACTGTCCATGGAATTCTTCAGGCAAGAATACTGGAGTGTATTGCCATTCCCTTCTCCAGGGGACATTCCCGACTTAGGGATTGAATTCGCATCTCTTGCGTCTCATGTACTGGCAGGCAAGTTCTTTACCAGCTGAGCCACCAGGGAAGCTTATATCCTTCATTGTTTTTTAAATTATTTTTTCTTGGAGTATAGTTGCTTTGCAATACTGTGTTAGTTTCTGCTGCACAGCAGAGTGAATCAGCCAGATGTCCGTTATACATATACACCCTCTTTTTGGACTTCCTTCTCATTCAGGTCACCACAGTGCATTAAGTAGAGATCCCTGTGCTACACAGTAGGTTCTCATTAGTTATCTATTTTATACGTGGTATCAATATTCATATAGTCCGGTGGTGAAGACTCTGCCTTCCAATGCAGGGGGTGGGGTTCAGTTGCTGGTGGGGAAACTAAGATCCTACATGGGGTCTATATGTCTACTAAAAAAAAAAAGGAATGGAAATATTCTGAACAGTTGAAAAAAGTAAAAGGTAATTTTCAGGCTTCTCCCTAATAGTTTTTGTTGGGGGTTATAAGGATTGAAATATATCCTTATGGAGGAATGTGTTGCTCAGAATAAATTGCCTCTGGACTGTTTTCCCAAGACAATATTTTTTTTTAAACTTTAGATGCCATTCTGTTTATATTTTTTTTTAAATAAAGTTTACCTGAAAAGTGATTCTCAACTTAGCATCAGTTAAGGTTAAGATTGAAGCGGTGGGCATATTCAAATCTTGAGGGAGATTCTGTTGAAAAAACAAGTTGGTAACCATTTTTATTGAAAAAATGGAAAATACGTATAAGTTTTCACATTACAAACTGGAGACACTGGAAAAAATCTTATCTGCTGAGGTTAAGCAAGAAGACACAGGGATTCATAACTGGGACACATCCTTTAAAACATCCTAGAGGAACAGAAGATTTTCTGGTTATCAAATAGGGAGATGTGTTTAGGGAGGCTGGAAAGCATTGTGTTAGAAAGAAGTTGGATTTCACACACACAAAAAAAGGTAGAATGGAAAAAGCTGGAGAAGGAACGTTTCTTTCTTTCTTTTTTTCAATCTTTTGGCCTCACCATGGGTCATGTAGGATCTTAGTTTCCCCACCAGCGACTGAACCCCACCCCCTGCATTGGAAGGCAGAGTCTTCACCACCGGACCACCAGTGAAGCCCCTGAGAAGGAACATTTCTATGAGCTCCTGAAGAGAAGATTCAGGGAGGGGCAGGCAGCAAGTGCCAAGGTCAGAGAAAGGTAAGGGATACAAAATGAACCTGTAATTGCTGAGGTGCTGTTGTCTTCTAGATTTCTATTTATAATTTTGCAGTGAGTAAGCCCCTTTTAAGAAGGGGAAAAAAAATCCTCGATAATACATGCAAATGGAAACTTGGGAAAAATTACCAAAATAAAATCAACCCGTTTGTCAAAGGATTGATTTCCTTAGTTTAAAAACATTTAAAATATTGACTATAGTTCTCTGTGCTACACAGTAAACCTTTGTTGCTTGTTGCATATGTTTTTTTTTAAAATTGGAAATCTAGCATTCTTTTCATTCTAAGTCAAACAAAAAGATGAACTATCCCAAAGAAAAAATGGGCCCAGGGTATTATTAGCAGGGTGTTCACAGAAAAAATAAATGCATGGTCAAAAACTATATGAAAAATGTGTATAATATTTATTTTTCACTAATCAGATTAGCAAAGGTTAAAAATATTTGATGACCCAGTATTGTCAAGAAGGTAGAGTGCTCTCACCCACTGTTAGTGGGACAGAAAGTTGATTCAGATTTCTTGAAAGACAAAGAGCAGCGTCTTAATAAATGTGCATATCTTTTAGCTCAGTTAGATGGTACATTATTAAGCCAAAACATATGTATATGTGCCTGAGATATATGCATGAGGCTTTTCATTGCAACTTTTTTATTATGAAAAAGTGGAAACTGCTGAATGTACGTCAAGAGAGACAGACTAAATAGATCATGAAATATCCATAAAATGGGATCTGATACTGCTGTTAAAAGTAATGAAACAGATCCATACATATTGATTTGGAAAGCTCTCTGAGACATATTAATTGAACAAGTGTGTTTAGTGTGATGCTCTTTTCTGTAAAAAAGAAAAATGAATCTGAAATGAAAATCAACATAGACATAAATACATACATATTCTTAGAGTCATAAAACATTTCTGAAGGCCCACAGAAGACACAATTATGGTGGTTCCCTCTGGGCCTGGGGCTGAGGGAAGGTGGACATTCACTTTTTAGCTTATCCTCTTTATCTTTGCGATTCTTTTACTGTGAACATGTATTTCTTAAAATTTTTAAATGAGTTTATTCCTAATTTGTAACTGTGGTAAACAAACATGTGACATGAAATTTACCATCTTTACTGCGCGTACAGCATTTCTGAGTGCACAGCTCAGTAGTGTTAAGTACACTCACACTGTTGAGCAGCCATCTCTACAACAGTTTCATTTTGCAAATCTGAAACTACAACTTTTTCAGCTTGCGAAACTCAAACTTCAAACCCATTAAACAAGAATTCCCCCATTTCCCTGTCACGCCACCCCTGGTAACCACTGTTCTACCTTCTGTCTCTATGAATTTGACCACTTTAATTACCTCAGATAAGTAGAATTATGCAGTATTTGTCTTTTTGTGTCTGGCTTTTTTCACTTAGCACAATGTCCTCAAAGTTCATCCATGTGAGAGCATCGGTTTTAAAGGCTGAATAATAATCCATTATATGTATATACTTGGGCTTTCCTGGTGGCTCAGATGCCCTAAAGAATTTTCCTGGAATGCAGGAGACCTGGGTTGGATCCCTGGATTGGGAAGATCCCCTGGAGGAGGGCACAGGAACCAACTCCAGTATTCTTTCCTGAAGAATTCCATGAATGGAGGAGCCTGGGGGGCTACAGTCCATAGGGTTGCAAAGACTGATAGACTAACATGTTTTCACTTTCAAATGTATATACAATTGAATACATTTTGTTTAATCTATTCATTCGTTGTTGCTGGACACAGGTTACTTTTACCTCTTTGCTATTGTGAATGATGTGTCTATGAACATATATCTCTTTGAGATCCCGCTTTCAGTTCTTTTGGATAAATACCCAGAAGTGGGATTTAAAGAGCTTTTTAAAAAGTGTTTAATGTGAATTTGCTTGTAGCAACAGAAGTAGCCACTCTGTGGGCTTAGTTGAGCTGAGTAGTCTGAGGTCATGATTTTCTTTACTTTACCAGCCTCCTGGAGGTTGAGCAATTTCATTCCTGCCCCCTGAGCCTTTCCTTTGCCCAGACAGAGAGGCCTTAACATGCTTGTGAACTTGCTGCTCCCTGCCTGCTCCTACCTGCATTGATTCGGCACATTTCTATAGCTCCCTGAAGGAAGAGACGTGCAGCAGCATTTAATTAGAGGCTGAGAACATGCTTTCCCAAGGACACGACTTATTCCTCAGCCAGCTGTTGCCAGTGGCTCCCTAGCAACGGGGGGGCACTCTCGCCTGATTGCTTCTCCCCAGGCCAGGTGGGTGGCCTGCCCACCTGCTGTCACAGCCTGGGGTGGGAGGGGGTGGGGGTGGCTAATTCTCCAGGGGAAGTGGGTGATCTGAACCTATTATTCCTGTAAAGCCAGAAAGGGGGCTAAAACCTCTGACCTACCTGTTTCACCCCGCTCCCTCAAGTTCATGATTAGAGCAGAGAGAAGGTCACCAGTTATAACACAGATGGAGCAATGTGATCCAGGAAAGTCTGCAGGGCTTGTGAAGTGCAGCTGGGAGACTCGGGGGCAAGAGAGGGGAACTTGCCCCACAGTAGGCAGAGCCTGACTTTTGGGATGGTTGTGGGTGTGTGTGTGAGGGGGTCTCTGGGGGCGCCTATCCTGGGCACAGAGAGAAAAGAAAGCCTCATTCCAGGTGGCCCCAACTGCTTTGGGTTTCCTGGGCTTTTGGAAAGGGGTTGGGGGTGAGAAGATGTCAGCAGAAGCCACACCCTGTATCTGAACTCACCACCCTCCAGGGTGTGAGCAATGGCTACCCAGGAACAGACTCTAGGCCTGATTCCACCCAAATGCTTGCACAGAGTTTGCAAACTGGACACTGCAAACCCCATGTGGGGTTTTTAAAAATAATTATTTAGCAGGGCCAGGTCTTTCGTTGCGGCATGTGGGATCTAGTTCCTTGACTAGGGATTGATCCCAGGCCCTCAGCATGGAGCATAGTCTTAGCCACTGGACCACCAGGGAAGCCCCATAGTGGTGTTTTTACAGATTTGAAGGTTTATAAAATATTCTGCCTTTTCACATTGCCATTAGGCAGCCTGAGTCCCACGGCTGGGGTCCTCTTAGACCGGGCGTGTGTGTCTCCAGCTTGCATAACCCACTTCACTCATGTATTGGCCCATTTGCCCTGTGACCTCTGCACCTTTCTGTATCCATGGTGTGAACAAGGTTGCTTCTGCAGTGGTCCACTTGTATTTACTGCTTAATTCTTTTTTTTTACTCAGCTCTTTACACAAACATTTCTTGAGCTTCTTCTGAGCATCACAGCCTGAGCTAGGCACTGGGCTAATAGGATGGGAAGGCATGGTCCTTGCAGACCTGAGTTTATGGACTGGATCGGGAGACAGAGAAGGAAGCAGGCTGGGGTGAGGGAGGTCACTGAGAGCAGGCAGGAGATGGATGCGCAGGAAACAGGGGAGCAGAGACTCGGGCACCTGACCCAGGCTGGTGGTGTCCAGGAAGGTTTCTGGCAAAGCTGAGACCTCAGCTGAATTCTGAAGGATGAGAAGGGTTAGCCTGATGAGAAAAGGGGAGAGGAGAAGTCCACCAGAGGCACTGACCATCCCAGAGGGAGGGAGGCCAGGGAGTGGCTGAGACTTTGTTCTGTAGAATTCTCATTCCGTACCTTCTCAGTCTCTGACCCTAGAGTGTGGGCTCTCAGAGCCTGATTCTTCACATAGAGATGCACGTGAGTTCAGTTGTCTCTGACTCTTTGCAACCCCATGGACTGTAGCCCGCCAGACTCCTCTGCCCACAGGATTCTCCAGGCAAGAATATTGGAGTGGCTTGCCATTTCCTTTCCCAGGGGATCTTCCCGACTCAGGAACTGAACCCACATCTCTTGCATTTCCTGCATTGGCCTTCGGATTCACCACCAGCTGAGCAACTGGAGAAGCCCCATAAAAAGGCATAAGAGTACTGACTTTCGAGGGCCATTGTGAGGATGGAATTAGAGCCTGCACATCTGGGCCCCACCTGCATTATAGCGGGTGCCCAGTACCTGGGGCAGAAAACGCTTGTCAAATGCCAGGCTGGGCAGCCCCTGCCTGCCTCCCTCCCAGAGAGCACACGCCCTCTCCCTGGGTCCGGGTGGGTACAAGTGAGTGTTTGAAGGGTTAACCTGGCATTTTCAAGTCATTCTACCCATGGCAAGCCAGGACTAGCTTTTCCCATTTCTAGAGAGGCCATGGGAGATGGCGACTCATGTTTCTGCCTTCCCTTCCAGCTGCTGCTTGTAGTTGAAGTGAAAATAGGAAGCCACCCCCTCCGGGTTCGCCCACCGCGAAGGCAAAGGCCAGCTTGTCTCAGCCTGTGGACACCTTCTGGGTGTGGATTTTATATTGTGCAAGCCACAGCACAACAGGACGCCCGCTGAGGGGTGGGTGTGGAGGAAGGCTGGGGAAGAGTGCGTCCTCAACACGCCTTCTCTAGAAACAGAACAGAGCGAGCGGGCTCGGGCCACCGGTGCTGCAAGGAGCACAGGGCGGAAGGCAGTCAGGCATCGCTGCGTTCCCGTGTTGACCTCATGAGAGGCCATGAGATTCAGACATGCCCAACAGTTTCAAGTTCAAGGCCTCCATTCACCCTTATATTGACTTCAGTGGGCTCTCCCCTACGGTTCTGCTTTTCAGACCATGGAGTGCCTTCGTCATCTTGACTTCCTCTGGCATTTGAGCCTCTTTCTGGGTTTGTAGATTCTACATTTTATGAGTCCCAGTAGGGGGCCAGGGCTTCCCTGGTTGCTCAGCAGTAAAGAATCTGCCTGCCAATGCAGGAGACGTAGGAGATGCAGGTTCGATCCCTGGGTCGGGAAGATCCCCTGGAGAAGGAAATGACAACCCTCTCCAGTATTCTTGCCTGGGAAATCCCATGGACAGAGGAGCCTGGCAGGCTACATTTCATGGGATTGCAAAGAGCTGAACATGACAGAGCACGAGACAAAACAATAGGGAGCAAAGACCAGCTTACTCTATGGGGCCTCATAGCTGAGGCTCTGCCAGTCGGCCTACCAGGGCAGACTTCCTGGCCCGCTGGACAGGAAGGATACAGAGGCAGCCCCCTTCCTAGGGCCGTAGCCCCCAGATATTGATATTTTAGTCTAAAACTTTGTTTTCTAGATCCAGTTCCCATCAGGAAGCAGCGTCAGCTATTGAGATGCTGCTGTTGGAGTGATGGGGCTCAGGCAACATGATTCCCAGGTTATGGACCAGGAAACCAGCTACAGAACGAGAGCAAGGGAGTCACTGACGGGGCCAGCATCAGCCTGCAGCCTTTCCACTAAATTCTTTTTTAATAACTTTAAAAAATTATTTTTTAATTTATCTTTGGCTGTGCTGCGTGTAGTTTTTCTCTAGTTGCCGCGGGCGGGAGCTAATCTGTAGATGTGCTGCGAAAGCTTTTCCTGGCGGTGGCTGCTCTTGTTGCAGAGCGCAGGCTCTAGAGTGCTGGCTCACGGAGCACCTCGCTAGTTGCCCAGAGGCAAGTGGGATCTTCCCAGACCAGGGATCTAACCCATGTGTCCCCTGCATTGATTGACAGGGGGACTCCCAACCGCTTGACCACCAGGAAAGTCTCTCCACTGAATTCTTAAGGTCCCCATAGACTTCAAGACACTTTCCAAAGAGAGTTTTAAAATAACTTCTTTGGCTCTCCTTAAGAGAGTGCAGACAGCTGGAGTTGAAGGCTCTGCTGGAGTTAAAGGGGAGGTCAGCTGCCAGGGGTGACTTTTAGAGGTCAGAGGGAATGGAAGGGTCTAAAGAGAGTGAGCATTTCTTGAGCATATGAGCCAGGCACTGAGTCACACATTCTTTATGCATGTTAACTAATTGACTCAGTTCTCTGAAGTGCCTTGTCTCCATCTTAGAGATAAGGATTCAGGCACAGAGAGATGAGGTAACTTGCCAAAGGTCACAGAGCTGGAGTCAGAATTCAAATGGAGTTCAGTGTCAGCAGCTCAGGCCTGCTCCACGCTGTGTGTAATCAGGGGCCCGGGGAAAGGGCATGAGATCCCTGAGGGCAGATGGCATGTCTGGGACTCACTGCCAGCAGCCAGCCCTCTGGGAAGGGTGGAAAATCCCCATATGAGCCGCAGAGCCAAGGCAGGGGGACAGAGGAGGGATGCTGTGAGGGATAAGGGCCATCTTAAGGACACCTGAGCATCTCTGGCCAGGAAGGGTGGGTGACAGATGGGCAGCCATGGAGCCCGGCCCTGACCAGCTGTTGTTTGCAGAGTGCGTGGTGACAGCTGGATTAGGTGTACCCTGCAACCTCAGTGACCACGGGGGGAGGGGGGAGGAGATGCACACTGCGCCCTTCTGGCTGGTCCCTCCAGCACCTCCAAACCTGGGGAGCTTAGTGCTTGCTAATCTCTGTCCCCATGGCAGCAGGAGGTGAGAGGGCCATCGCTAAGGCCGTGGAATCTTCCACTTCTTGATGGCCAGGGAGCTTTTCCAAATGATCAGAGAAACTCCTCTCTCCTAGAAAGTAAGATGCCCAACTAAGATGATGGGCCCAGGGTCATCTGTAACTGTGATGAACTGTCTCTCTCCTGTCCTACTCAGTCCCTCTTTGGTCCACATGCTTTGTATCTGCTTTGATTTGGGGCTGCAGACTTCATTGGTTTTGTCTGCCCTCCTGTCTGTTTCCTGCCTCATTTCACAAAGGATTTGAAGCAGCTCTCAAAAATACATTGAAAATAATGTTGTTGTTCAGTTGCTAAGTTGTGTCCAACTCTTTGCGACCCCCTGGACTGTAGCCTACCAGGCTTCTCCGTCCATGGGATTCTCCAGGCAAGAATACTGGAGTGGGTTACCATTTCCTTCTCCAGGGTATCTTCCTGACCCAGGAATCGAACCTGGGTCTCCCACATTGGAGGCAGACACTTTAACCTCTGAGCCACAGGGAAGCCCTTGTGTCCAACTCTTTGAGACCTTATGGACTGCAGCACACCAGGCTTCCCTGTCCTTTACTATTTCCCGGAGCTTGCTCAAACTCGCGTCCATTGAGTCAGTGATGCTATCCAACCATCTCATCCTCTGTTGTCCCCTTTTCCTCCTGCCCTCAATCTTGCTTAACATCAGGCTCTTTTCCAATGAGTTGGCTGTTTGCATTAAGTGGCCAAAGTATTGGAGCTTCAGCTTCAGCATCAGTCCTTCCAATGAATATTCAGGGTTGATTTCCTTTAGGATGGACTAGTTTGATCTCCTTGCAGTCCAAGGGACTCTAGAGAGTCTTCTCTAGCACCAGTTTGAAAGCATCAATTCTTCGGTGCTCAGCCTTCTTTATGGGCCAACTCTCACTTCCATACACAGCCGGTGGAGAATAGAATAGTGAAATATGTATTTGAGTAACTTGGGGCCAGAGGACTGTATGGGTAAGCCATCAAGGTGTGTATGGAATGCCAGGATCCCTTAGCGACCCCTTTTCTCAATACTGCTTCTGGAACCACTCTAGTCTTTAATACTTTAATGCTTAGAACGACATTTGGGGCATATTTTGTTTTTCATGTAACAAAGGAATTTGATTAATTCAATAAATATTAAGTACCTTTTTAAAAAAAAGAAGCAGCAAAGTATTTCCACTATTTGCATTTCTAAATTCTTTTGTCATGTTTTGGGGCCATCAGTATGGTGGTCTTTCAGAATCAGATATGCTGGCTAGTGTTTTAAATTCTAGTGAACACTTCAGAATTCACTACTACGTATCATTTTAAGTGTGCATCTTGGTAAGCCAGAGTCTTTTCCTTATTGTCTTGGAATGTTTCTCCAGAAATGTTCTAGAAAACCATTTAAAAAATCACATTTTTCTAACGCTCGCCAACTTTCTCATAGTATCTGGATTATGGCTGCGTTTGTAACTGGGTATTGGCTCCCCGGCAGCATGGGCCAGTCTGGGAAGTCCTGGGTGACTGAGGTTGGAGGCGAGGCCCCCACTGCAGTCACTGGTTTAGGCCCCTTGATTCAGTGAGATTTACAGACATTTATTGATCCCAGGTGGTGCTAGTGGTAAAGAACCTGCCTGCCAATGCAGGAGATGTAGAAGATGCAGGTTTGATCCCTGGGTCGGAAAGATCCCCTGGAGGAGGGCACAGCAGCCCACTCTAGTTTTCTGGCCTGGAGAATCCCATGGACAGAGGGGCCAGGTGGGCTTACAGTCCATGGGGTTGCACAGAGTTGTACACGACTGAAGCGACTTAGCATGCACGTGTTGAGCACTTTCTTAGGCTCTTGTGAATCCACCAGTCCCTGCGTTCTTGGTGTTCCGTCCTAGCAGACAAAACAGAACACAAATGAGAAAACTAATACAGTGACATCATCTGGTTTATGTTTTGGCAACATCCCTTTGGCTGCTGGGTAGAAAATGGGTTGTGCTCATGGCCGGGGCTGGTGGGAAACAGGGAGCCCACTTGAGAGGCCAGGGCAACAGGCCAGGCAAGACAAGGGTGCGGCAGCAGATGTGGTGATAAGCGATCAGACTGGGACAATTGCAGGGTTCTGCGTAGAGGTAAGACAAAGGAATCAAGGATGTGTCCAGAGTTTTCTGGCCTGAACTGGGAAATGGTTCCATTAGCTATCTTATGTTAGACTGGGAGAGGGAAAGGGTTTCTGGAGAGGGGATGAGAATCAAGAGTTTTATTTTGGCCAGACTGGGTCGAGATACCTATGAGACAGTCAGTAAAAAGCTCCACAAACTTCTAGTGATCTGTCAGCACTTCTCTGAATCTGGGCTGGGTGTGCAGGAGCAGAGGGATGGTCCGCAAGGAACAGGCTGCCCAGTGCCACACTGCCTGTGATTAGGGCCACCCTGGACTCCCCTGGAATCCTCCTGCCCAAGGCAGCTTGCCCTAGACTTCTGCATTCATTCATTCGTGGGTCACATTCAACACATATTTATTGAGTGCCGTGATGGTTATTTTCCATTTGCCCCTCAAAAGTGCATGTTTTTGTGTAATCTAAATGGACAACATGTTCTTTTCTGGTGTTCCATTTAGTGTTCTACTTTTGGAAAAAAAAAAAAAGACATGAAAGCCAGCGGAGTGAGTGGCTCTGTTTATAAGATAGTTAATAAGGCCGACGAAGCTGGGCTCCTATAATCCAGGGCTGGTGGAAGGACATGTGACCTTAGAACCCTTTTATCTTATATGTCTGCTCCTTGGACCCCATTCCATCCCCCGAATGCTGTCATGCCTCTGATCAGAGCCCTGTTCAGAATCCTTAGGGGTGCACCAGATTCCTTTGCCTGGCCTTACCAGCCTGGCCTCAGCCCCTTTTCAGGCCTTCCACTTGGCATTCCCAGCCGACCCTGCCCCCGACTCTGCTCATCCTGACCCACGTGTGGATCAGGAGGGCTGTTTACAGAACACGCCGCCCAGCCTGACCTGGATGTTTTCCAGCCTTCCAGTCATGATTCCACTGCTCCACACCTGCACGTGATGCTTGGCAGCTGCAGCCCCCTGCGCTGTCCTCCCCTGGTCTGCCGCCAGAATGAGGGCCTTGCTCTGCTGTGCTCCTAACGAGCTCATCCACTGAGGGACTGAAACCCCCATCCAGCCAGTAAGCACTTGCTTGCTTGTGTCTGAGGAGCGGGATGAATCCTTTAGTCACAAGACATGGAAGGTGGGAAGCTAGGTCCCCAGGGCCCATGGGGCTCTGTGCAAGGTAGGAGCTGGCCCACCGTGATCCTGGGGGTCCCCAGTGTGTCTCATTCCTCACGACGCCCACCATGCGCCTAGCCCAGCCTGCACTTAGGCAGGATGGTAAAGGGGCTTCTTCATGCTCCCTTGGAACTTCTGCTAAAGGCCCCCAACGGGGGACCAGAGATGTTCAGTATCCTCCCAGGCTATAGCTGTGCTCTTTGCAGGGGGTGGGAGTGACTCCAAAAGCGCTAGCTGGCACTTGTCAGAAATGCAGACTCTCAGGTCTCAACTGAGATCCACCACATCAGAACCCACATTTTAACAGGGTCCCCAAGGATTTTGCATGCTCAGTAGAGGATGAGAAGGGGAAGGACTATCATACCCACACAGGACTTAATAAAGGAGAGCAAAATGAATCCAATGCCCACCACCCCAAAGGAGATTCGGGATTCGAAAAGGGTGTTCTACGCCAGTCAGGTTCACAGTTGCAGGAAACGGAAACCACTTTGGTGGTTTTAAGTAGAAGAAGATTTGTTACTGGAAATTCAGTGTTTACACTGATGGAAGGAACCGGAACCCACCTGCAGAATCTCTACAGAGTTGCTGCCTAGCCTCACCTGGAAGGCAGGGCTGCAGGAATGACTGAGGCTGTGGGCAACCTCAGTCCACTGCTTCTCCTTGACCTGAGGATGGGGACGTTGCCACGGCCACTGCCACAGCAGCCTCTCAACACTGACAAAAAAAAATCCAGCATCTCCCCAACCGAAGCAGCACGGAACCCCCTGCCCAAGGCAGCTTGCCTGTGCCTTTCTTCTTCCTTCCAAACCTAGCGCAAGCACAACTAATTTGCGGAACTGCTTGTGTAGCCACGGCTCCTTTCCCCTGCTTTGAGGTTAACTGATGGAAGAAGAGCTTGCAGAACTTGGGGCACTTATCAGAAGGAGACAGTGGTGTCTCATGCCTTGGCTGGTAGCATACTGGGGTGGAAAAAACCAGAGCGTGTTCTGTGCCATCTCTCAAGCAGGGTTCAAGTGTTCTCAGGAGCAAAACACTGAGGGTATCTCAAGAAGCGTGGGCGGGGCGTATTCATGAAGATGGAGGGTGGTGCCTGCTTCTGGCCAGGAGTATTCTGGAGGGGGGAAGTCAGCAGAGCAGGGCAAAGGGATAGGGTAAGCTGGGTAAGCCACACTGCTGGCCTTTGGTGGGTCGAGGATAAGTGAGGTGTCCCTAGGATCCCTGTGGCTCAGTGGGGACTGTGGAGGGAGCTGGGCTTGAGTCAGCATTGCTGGTACCCCACTCACCTAATGGGGTTCACAGGTCCCTGTAGGAGCACCCTGGGTGGGATGGGCCACAGGGTCAGGAGCTGAGACGGGTGGGGAGGGGTCAGCCAGAGAGCATGTGCTTCTCACTAAAGCGGTCGTGTTTGGATTCTCCAGACAGCAGACCCGGAGACACTCCTGGGTGGGGGATATTTATTAGGGAGTGGTCCAGGAGTGACCCAAGGGAAGGGAGGGAAGGCGGCATGGTGGGCAGAGAGAAAGCTGGCTATGTTGCAGCCTAAACCGAACCCCAGGGGCCCATCAGAGCTGGCCAGGCCCTAATGCCTGGGCCTCTACCAGCCACTGGATGGACGTGCCACTGGAAGGGTGACTGCTCTCTGTGGCTATCTCTGGGGCTGACAGCAGCTAGGCAACAGACCCTTCCTTTGTGGGGTGTCTAAGCAGCATCTCCATGTCCACCACAGAAAGGCCCAGGGTAGAGCACTCTGCATGAGGCGGGGGTGGGGACTGGCCCCAGAGAAGCCACCACGGGCCCAGGTGAGAGCCAGCCTGTCATGACGGAGGTGCAGTGATGGCCAGTGTCGGCCAAGAGAGCCCCACGGAGGCAGAAGGAGCTTTGCACTTCCGCCTCGTTCCATCCTCCCTTATCCTGACCCTGGAGAAGTGAAGACAGACTCTACAGAGAGGCGAGGGGAGAAGCTTTGAAAGGCCCGGAGATCAGAGTTTTCTAAGAGATTTGACTGGACTTTTAGATCCCTGGAAGACCAGGATAAGTCAAAATGGGACCTCTTCTTTTTAAAAATTTTTTTGGCTGCGCTGGGTCTTCATCGCTGCTCGTGGGTTTTCTCTAATTGTGTTGAGAGAGGGCTACTCATGAATTTCCATGTGCAAGCTTCTCACTGCAGTGGCTTCTCGTTTCAGAGCACAGGCTCCAGGTGCAGGGGCTTCAGTAGTTGTGGAGCATGGGCTTAACTGCTCCTCAGCACGTGGGATCTTCCTGGACCAGAGGTCAAACCTGTGTCCCCTGAATTGGTAGGCGGATTCCTAACTACTGGACCACCAAGGATGTCCCCAAGTGGGACTTATTCTTACAATTAAAAGAAGGCCATGGAATTTTCCTGAGATGAGGGTTTAGGTCTGTATAGAAAAGGAGATCTGATATAGGTAAGGCGAGGCAGTGATGGGAGAAAAATAAAGTTGTATCCTGAGAGTCCAAGTTCAGCCTGTTTCCTGAATTGGCCCTGGCTGAGGGGCTGCACAGAGCTGGCGGTGTCCTTGGTGGAGCACGGCAGGGGAGTGGGCCTGCACTCTTTGCTTCTCGCATCCAAGAGGCTCTGGAGCCCTTGTGGTGACCCAGTTTTCTGCCTCGACTGAGCAACACGCGCTCTGATTATAGGGGTGTGAAGGTCCTAAATGACTGTGAAGAACTTTTCAATCAGACAGAAAATAGGTGAGAAATGCATTTCCAAGAATGCTCCAATTATCCCAGTCTGAATAGGACAAAAACTTGTGCTTTGCCTGCTCCCAGGGACGTATCTCACGGTCCCCATGTTTTTCTCCCAGAGGCTGTGTGTGCTCTGCTCTCAAGGCTGAGGGCTGGAGAGGATCCTTGGAAGCACAGATTTTATTTTCTCGGGCTCCAAAATCACTGTGGACAGTGACTGCAGCCACGAAATTAAAAGACACTTGCTTCTTGGAAGGAAAACTATGACAAAACTAGACAGCATATCACTTTCTGACAAAGTCCTGTATAGTCATAGCTATGGTTTTTTCCAGTAGCCATGTATGGATGTAAGAGTTGGACCATAAAGAAGGCTGAGTGCTGAAGAATTGATGCTTTTCAACTGTGGTGCTGGAGAAGACTCTTGAGAGTCCCTTGGACAGCAAGGAGGTCAAACTAGTAAATCCTAAAGGAAATCAGTCCTGAATATTCATTGGAGGAACTGATGCTGAAGCTGAAGCTCCAATACTTTGGCAACTTGATGTGAAGAGCCAAATCATTGGAAAATACCCTGATGCTGGGAAGGGTTGAGGGTAGGAGGAGAAGGGGATGACAGAGGATGAGATGGTTGGATGGCATCACTGACTCGATGGACATGAATTTGAGGAAGCTCTGGGAGATGGTGAAGGACAGAGGAGCTGGCATGCTGCAGTCCACGGGGTCACAAAAAGTCGGGCACAGTTGAGCAACTGAACAGCAACAACTTGCGACGGCTGAGGCTCTTCTTCCCTTCAGAGGCCCAGCTGCCTGGCCTGGGGAGGCAGCCCTGTCAGTATCGCAGAGGCAAGGCCCACTGGCTCAGGGCATCTGTCCGCATGCCCTCCTGCCCCTCCTGTTAGACACTCACTCACTATGGCAGCTCTGGTGCTTCTCAGCCCCCTTCAACCCAGAGAGCAAGTTTGCCTCGTAAACCACTCTTGAACGCGTCCTGCCCTGCAGTCCTGCCTCTCTGCTCTCAGTCCTACTCTCACTTTCAGTCTCATCTCCAGGGGGGAACCTGTTTCTGGCTTCTACCAGCTTCTGCTGGCTGCAGGCAGTCCTTGGCTGACGGCTGTCTGGCTCCAGTCTCGGTCGTATGGTCACATGACCTCGTCCTCCTGTGTAGTCCTGTCTCCCGTGGCTTCTGTTTCTTAAGGGTTCATGTGATCCCACAGGGTCCACCCTGATCATCCAGGATAATATCCCCATTTTTTATTTTTTTTAAAGATCCTTTAACTTAATCACATCTGCAAAGACCTGGTTTTCGAATAAGATGACACGTTCAGATTCCAGGGTTAGGATCTGCTGTCTCTGGGGGCCGTTACTCAACCTGTTGCAGCGCCCCTCCCCGCAACTCCCCTCACATTATGCTGTGACCTGTTGGCAGTTTACTGCACAGACTGTCATTTCTGCCCTCTACCGTTTGTCCATGCGTGCACCCTCTCTGCAGAAAAGGTCACCCGTCGCCCCTAATTCCCCGAACTTGTCTCCTGATGGTCACTCTCTTATTTATTTGGCTGCACTGGGTCTTAGTTACAGCAGGCGAGATCTTTAGTTGCAGCATGTGGGATCTAGTTCCCCGACCAGAGGTCAGACCTGGGCCCCCTGCACTGGGAGCTTGGAGTCCTAGCCACAGGACCACCAAGGAAGTTCCCTAATGCTTACTCTTGTTTTGAGCTCAGGTTCACCTCCTGTAGGAAGTGTCTGTGACATCTCTTCTCATCACCACTACCAGCACACACACACACACACACACACACACACACACACACACACACTCCCCTGTCTGTGGTAGGACCAGGGAGATTACAATGGACTTTTTCTGAATTTCTCTCTCCTGCTAGCCTCAAAGCTGTTGAGGGGCAGCCACTAGGCTCTAGACTTATTTTATCTGAGCATGGAAACATTTTCAAGGAAGGAGGGATGAAGAAAGACTCCTGGAAAATAGACTTCAGAATCATTTGGCTTTTAAATTTAATTTTTGGCTGCACATTTGTAACAATCTGGCTTAATCTACATTTGAGTGGATTTAAGGGAGGAGGAGGTTGAGTGGTTGGCTCCTACAGAACATTTTCTGATTAAAATCACAGGGAAGAGAGCTTTGGGAATAGTAATGATAATCCTGGCAGTGAGATGGGCTTGCATCTGCATCCGCCACTGTTCTCTGCCAGGACCCCATAGACTGGGGCCCGAGGGAGCAGTGTGGAAAGAGCTCAAGGGCCAAGCGTGTACACAGCTGTCTGGGCGGATGCACCTAACTGCCACATGCAGGTGGAATAACTGAGGGTCAGACTGATGCTGAGCCAGGGTTCCAGCCAGGGCTGGCTGTCTCCAAAGCCCCAGCCCTCTCCACTGCAAGCAGGCTGGCAGGACCGGGCGGCTGGGAGCCCTGGGGGGAAATGCAAGGCCAGAAGAGCCAAGGGCGTTTCCAGGGCAGCCAGTAGGTCTGTGTCGCAGCCCTGCGGCTTCCCTCTACCCAGTGTGGGCTAGTACATCTGATCCGAGGCTGTCCTCCCCGCCATGGAGGAGCCGTGGCTCCCAGGTGCCATGTCCCATCCATCAACTGCCTCTTGGTCCTCAGAGGGAAACTGAGGTCCATCTTGGGGAGGGGATGTGGCTGACAGCCTGCTGAGTCAGTATTCCAGCTGGGTTGAGACAAGTGTCCTGCCAGCCAGGGCCCCCCGTGACACCACACTGCCCCTCAGTTGACATTTGCTTTGGGTCCAAGGGGATTACACAAATCCGAGGTGGTTAAGCTGCCTCAGGGCGCTATGGAAACGGGGTGCTGAGCTCTGTCTGCCCCCACCTTCCAGCCAAGCAGTAATGACACTGCTGTTCTGACTTTTTTGGCCAGACTTGTTAGGCTGAATTGCAGGGCATGTGCACAATTTAATTTGAACTTGGGCAGGCAGAGGGGAGAAGCCAGATTGATTACCAGAACAAATTGCAGAGCCAGGTCGGAAGACCTGCCCCAAATACTGGGCCAGCTGCAGGGTGGGGGGTGTTACAGGTCTGAGTGTGTCAAAACGTCTATTAAAAAATGTGATCTGCACACTTCAGGTAATTGACATAGCGCCTGACTCTGCAATTTCTACATGTTTCTTATAAATCAGCTATTTCTATTTTATTTTAGTCAGTTCATTATTTAATCTGAATAAGCAACAACATGGACGGCTGACCCTTGAAGAACACAGGTTTGATCTTTGAGGGTTCACTTATACGTGGAGTTTTTGTTTTTCCACTAAATCCTTTCAGTACTACGATGTCCCAGGTTGAATCCGTGGATATGAACAGTGGATCCAGAGGGTCATTGTGATGTTTTGTGTGGATCTCCAAGTGCGTGGAAGGTGGGTGCCCCTAGGCCTGGTGTTCAAGGTCAGCTGTACATGGCAACTTCTTCTGAAGGTGGAAAAGGTAAAAAGTCTTCCTGTTTCCCAGTCACATCATTTCTCTCCCTGGAGAGAATGTTACCATTTGGAGTATGTCTTTCCAGATAACTCAATGCATATGCATTTATGTATACAAATCCTGCCCTTTTCTACAACAATGCATGACTGTCCTCCACATACTCTCCTGCCCGTCCCACCCACAACCTCTGCTTTTTCACTTAGCAGATACATCTTGGCTTGTTTCAGGGCTAACATGCTGTTATACGGATGGACTGTAATTTCTTTAGCCTCTGTTGATGGGCATTTAGGTTGCAGTCTCCTTCCATTACTCAGTGAGTCAGTGAGCATGCGTCTCTGCCTACGCGCACCCACATGGAAGCCCGTCTCAGCCGCACCGTCCACTACGGTAGCCAACGGCCTCAAGTATTTATTGGGTTGGCCAAAAAGTGTGTTCTGCTCTTTCTATGGCACGTCACGGGAAAAACCCCAAACGAACTTTTTGGCCAACCTAATACATTCCAATTAATTTGAATGGAATAAAACTGAACTCTCAGCTCCTCGCACATGGTCATGCTGGCCACACTGAAAGTGATGGCGTGTCCTGGAGGTGCTGGTGGTGCTGTGCTGGCCCTGTGGTCCCAGGGCACGTCCATGAGCCGGGACTATACTGCTCCACTGAGGGAAATACCTCAGTGGGAACTGTGAATTCCAGGCACAGAGGAGCACTGACATATGTACACTACCACGTGTAAAACATAGCTCGTGGGAAGCTGCTGTGGCACACAGCGGGCTAAGCTCCATGCTCTGTGATGACCTGGAAGGGCAGGATGGAGGTGGGGCTCGAGAAGGAGGGGATATATGTACACATGGGGCTGATTCATGATGTTGTACAGCAGAAATGAACACAACATTGTAAAGCAATTATATTAAAATACCAAAACCAGAAAAGCAATGGGTCTATCCAGAGTAGGAAAAGGAAAGAACAAAGGAAGCCGGGGGAAGGCGTACACGCATTTTTTACAAATGGACACATCAGAGTCAGGCTGCAGGCAGAGGTGATTGGAAAGTGGTTTCTCCTAAAGTGCCTGGTTATATTCTGCGAGCATCCAGGTACCTGAGTTTTGTTGTTATTCAGTCACTCAGTCGTGTCTGACTCTCTGCGACCCCATGGACTGCAGCATGCCAGACTTCCCTGACCTTCATCATTTCCTGGAATTGCTCAAACTCATGTCCATCCAGCCATTTCATCCTCTGTTGCTCCCTTCTCCTCCTGCCCTCAATCATTCCCAGCATCAGGGTCTTTTCCAATGAGTTAGCTCTTCCCATCAGGTGGCCAAAGTATTGGAGCTTCAGCTTCAGCAGCATCAGTCCTTCCAGTGAATATTCAGGACTGATTTCCTCTAGGATTGACTGGTTTGATCACTTGAGTGTTAAACAGGCTTATTTTGATGGTGACGGTACAGCTCAGTGTCAGTGACTGACCTTGACTGAAAGGAGGGAAAACACTGCATCTATGCTGAAAGAAACTACATTTGCCTTTTCGCCTGCAGAGGAGAGGAGAAGTGAGGGGAGAGGGGAGGAGAGGCTTTCTTCATGTAGCCAGTCCCAGGCCACCAGCTTTGAGCTGCAGACAAATTCATAGCAATAACCGGAGGCCCTGCTGCCAGGAAACAAGGAAGTGTGTCACACGTGCTGATGCCAACACTCTGCTTGTGCAAACACTCAGGACCCAGGGCTGGGCTCTGTCTTCTTTGCCCAGGGGAAGTGCAAGCACATGGCCACCTGTGTCTCAGGCCTGGCAGGCTGGCTTCAGAGAAGGGCTTGTGCCAGTGGGGACAAGGCAGACTGGCATTTTGGGTGAACAATAAAGCCTTAAGTGGTCAGTGAAGATGCCTTAGTGCCCCCTGAGGAGGGTCCACTCTCTGAGGTCAAGACCCCATGATTAAGAGGTGATAGTCTAAGAGGGGCTTCCCAGGTGATGCTAGTGGTAAAGAACCCACTTACCAATGTAGGAGACGTAAGAGATGTGGGTTTGACCCCTGGGTCGGGAAGATCCCCTGGAAGAGGGCATGGGAACCCACTCCACTATTCTTGCCTGGAGAATCCCCATGGACAGAGGAGCCTGGTGGGCTACAGTCTACAGGGTCGCACAGAATTGGACACGACTGAACTCATGCACAGTCTGCTGCTGCTGCTAAGTCGCTTCAGTAGTGTCTGACTCTGTGCAACCCCATAGACGTCAGCCCACCAGGCTCCCCCGTCCCTGGGATTCTCCAGGCAAGAACACTGGAGTGGGTTGCCATTTCCTTCTCCAATGCATGAAAGTGAAAAAGTGAAAGTGAAGTCACTCAGTAGTGTACGACTCTTAGCGACCCCATGGACTGAAGCCTACCAGGCTCCTCCATCCATGGGATTTTCCAGGCAAGAGTACTGGAGTGGGGTGCCATTGCCTTCTCTGATGCATAGTCTAAGAAAGCACACATTCACTGGCTTCTTAGAGCCTGGACCCAGCAGGGCCCTGGGGCTCCCAGCAGTAAAGCTGTGTCATCTTCCAGGGCACCCTGACAGCAGCGCCACCCCAGCTGGCTCCTAGGCCTCCGCTATTTCTGGTCTAAGACCAGTGATCCTTTAAGGTCCCCAGCGTGCTACTTGTAGGCACTCTTAGTATCGTCCTTTTCAAAGCCCTCTTGGGAATAACACTTCCTAAAACTACAGCGTTAAGGAGGATTTCACTTCTGGAATGATGGAGACCACCTGTGCTTCCTCTTCACATGCCCCTCCCGAGCAGTTCCACACCTGCTCCCTCGGAGGCATGCCCTCCAAGGATGGACCAGAAACTGCCGTGTGTTCTGGTTCTTGTTGGATTCAGCCCTTGGGGATGTTGGGTGGTCAGAGGCTGGAGCAGTCAGGGTGTTTCTTCACTCTGCCTCTGAGGGGCTGAAGTTTTGGCAGAGGCTGCGTTCCTGTGACTGGAGCTTTGGCCAGGCTCGGGGGACAGGTCCTTCTCCTGCCCCTGCTGGTCCTCAAGGGCTCCAACGTGCTTATCCTGACCCTGTTGGCACTTCTGTAAAGTGAAATTGTTAGTTGCTCAGTTGTGCCTGACTCTTCACGAACCCATAGACTGCAGCCCACCAGCTCCTCTGTTCATGGAATTCTCCAGGCAAGAATACTGCAGTGGATTGTCCTTTTCTTCTCCAGGATATCTTCCTGACCCAGGGGTTGAACCCAGGTCCATCTGAGCCACCAGTAAGCCCCTCTTTTGAACCATCTGCCTCTTGCTCTGATTAACTGCTCCAGGCCCGCATGAGCCCTGTGTTTTTTAAGCATCATGTTTACATGCAGTTTTATGGTGAAAAGTGTTAACTCCCTACGGCAGTGGCTTTAACACCAGAAACCTTCAGTTGGGTTCCTTAGTCATTGGTCACAAGTTATCCTTCATAGGTCCTTCTCAGGATGGAGAAGGCAGCAGGGAGACACTTTCCTCCTAAATTCACATCTAGATCATGGTCTTTCTCCCTTCTCTAGCCTGTACAGCACAGCAGCTTTCCTATTTGAGAGGGCGTTTGTGGACTTACTACACGGAGCTCAGGCAAATCGCAGCACTTGGCTGGCTGGGCCCACGTGAAACCTGTCAGAGGTCAGCAGGCCCTTCCTGTAGACTCACCTCTGAGAGTCGTGCACCTTTTCATCTCCTGTGATGCTTTCATCCTTGGTCCTCTTCGTCTGAGGAAGGAGAGGTCTCTCCGGCTGGGCCCCTGGAGCCCCCACCTGTGGCTTCTGTGTAGCATCCAGTGACCCCAGAGCCCAGGCTGAGCAGGCAGTGCTACTTGGTGGGGCCGGCTGAGCTCACCTGGGTGGGGACTCCCTTTCCTGCACTTCTGTCTGGGCTCTGTGCTTGCCCATCCCACCATCCACACTAATTCCTGTTTTATACCATTCTCCCTTCCCTCCTTCAGGGCCACACAATCTTGGGTGTTCGGACTGCTGACGCCCATGGAATGTGGAAAGATGCCTTGACTGTGGGGAATCTCTGATGGTTCACGCTGGTTTTTTTTTTTTACACGTAAGGGTTGACATCTTTATTTTTAAAATTTGTATTGGAGTATAGTTGCTTTGTAATACTGTGTTGGTTTCTGCTGTTCAGAAAAGTGAATTGCCTATATATATTCCCTCTTTTATTGGATCTCCTTCCCATTTAGGTAACCACAGACCATTTAGCAGAGGTGATGGTTCACGCTTAAAACCCGATCCCAGGGCAATTCTCTTGTATTGTTAGGGCTAACTTTAGATGTTTCCATTAACAGTGAAACCTACTATCAGAATACTCCAGAGGTAGGGGGCAAAAACCTCTCAATTTGGGGTCAAATTACAAGTTAATAAGCAAAGTTGCTAAAGAGCTCTGAAACCTTGGTTTAGGGGCTAAAGAGGAAATACTTGAAGCCAAGGGGGACGGTGTCTGGTGCTCAGTTGCCCATATTTACATCTGACTCCTTCCACTGAGGGTCTCACCTCAATTCACAGTCTTGTTTTCAGGAACTGCAGGGAGGTTTAGGTCTGCAATGCTGGAAGCAAAAAAATTAACCAAAAACTCACAAATTACTACAGATGGTGGAAATAATTTTATTTTTTCAGAAGAGAAACAGCATTTACTGCTGGGAGTCTGGGTCAAGCTGTCCTTTAACTCCCCTTGTGTCCAAGAGAGGCACGGCCTCACTTCTAGCCACGCCGCTTTCCAGTCAGAGGAACAAGCAGAGGCCCCCGAGTCAGGAGGTGAAGCTCTCCCTTACTGTCTCAGGGTCTCAATGAGCCCTGCCTGGAGAGGCTGGACAGTGCATTTTCCACGAGGCCCAGCTGGAGGCAGATGGTGTCAGGTGTAGGCTTCCTGGCCCTCACAGCCTTCGCGCCTTCCTGGGGCGGCAGCCGTTGTGTGGGATGGGGGTGTTGTCTGTGATTGAGATCACTTCCAGGCCCCCCATGGTCAGGCCCTTGATGGCAGACTGGAAGGGGCAGGAGGAACAGGCTGATGGCACGGACCAGAGACGATGCCCCGGTGTCCAGACAGGGCTCGGACAGGGATGAGGGGTTGCGCCCGCAATCCAATCCCCTCCTCCCAACCCCTCCCCCAGGCCCTCAGCGCTGCCCACGTCGGGTCCCACCTGCCACGCCCCACCCTGCCCTTTACAACTTAAAGACAAAGACTACTGTAAACCTCAACACGTCTTAAGCATTGCTTTTGTAGTTCCCTCTGCCTGGAATGAGTCCCTCACCCCCAAACTCATAAACACACCTGGCTAGTCCCTTGTCATTCTTGAGAAATCAGTAGAAATGTCACCTCTATGGGGATCATATGTGATCACTTTGGTGATCACACCCAAGGGGCTCCCAGCACCCGGGGCACAAGCTTCCCTGCTGCACCCATGAGTCTGTCCCGAGGGACTCATTTGTGACAGGCCCCAGGGAACCCCTTCCTGTCCCCAGCAGGCACTCAGTAAGCGTCTGGGAAACTGAAACTACGTGATCAGGGCTGGCCTGGAGAGGTTCAGTGGATCAGAAGCAACGGAGACAAACTTCAAGCCATCAGGGAAGTCCAGTCCCTCCTCTGCCCCTACCCCTACTTCTCTCACTAACTGAAGGACGAAGCGCACAGGCTGGACTGTGAAGAAGCGAGGTCACTTACCAAGCGCCCGGGCCCCAGGCCTTTGACCACAACTCGGACGTGGGTCACGCCTTTCCCTGTAGCTTTCTGGCGAGGAGCAGCAAGTGGTTAGTGCTCCTGGGAAAGAACTGCAACAACCCCAGCCCTTGCTACCACCCACTGGAGTGACAGGGTTATGAGCTCCAGGGGACAGGCACCCACACAGGCAAACAGGAGAGGACAGGGAAGGAAGCAGAGGGCTGACGGCTACGGTGCAGGACAGACTAGTGCAGTCAGCTGGGGGCCCTTTCCGCCCGGGACGGCACTGCCACCTAGTGGATACTTCAAAATATTGCTCAGATTGTTCTCTGGATAAATGCAGAATTTCAGACCATAATAATCCCTGGACTCCTGGCTGAGCCTCAGTACCCTCTTAGAGCGTATTTTTTGACCATTTTAAATCTTTCATTACAGTTGAAAGCTTTCTTTCTTGATTATAAAGGCGGTTTATTACAGAAAGTCTGGAAAACTCACAGAAGTCACTCAACCCACCATGCGGAAGCCACCGTTAGTTAACACTGACATTATTTTCTAAGTGTATATAACGTGTTCATTTAGTGGCCGTTGGTGGCATTTTGATGGTCACTAATACAGTGCTGTCAGTATTTCGGGGCATGGAGCTTCATTCGAGGGTCAGGGTCTCCTTCAGGGGACACGCTGGGTTTGGCAGTGTGAACCTTTGTGGAGCCTGTGTCGCAGCAGCCAGTGTACAGACTCTGGGCCCAGACCTGGGCGGTTAGTTCAGGGAACCTGACCGGCTGCACGGCTCTGAGCAAGCGACACACTCTGAATCCCAACTGACTCTTAAAAACGTGGGTAATACTGAGGGTCTTCGAGGATTCAAGATAATGAACATAAAGTATCTGGTGTGTAGTAGATATGCTCTGCCCTGCTCAGTTGTGTCCGACTCTGTGCTACCGCACGGACTGTAGCCCGCCAGGCTCCTCTGTCCATGGGATTTCCCAGGCAAGAATACTGGAGTGGGTAGCCATGCCCTTCTCCAGGGCATCTTCCCCACCGAGGGACTGAACTCGTATCTCCTGAGTCTCCTGCATTTGCAGGTGGATTCTTTACTGCTGAGCCATAAGGGAAGCTTGCATAGTAGATACTCCATAAATACATACTAACAGCAGCACACTGCCAATTTGCTTCTAGAAAGATCTGCAGCAGTTCATGCTCAGTCTAGTACTGCAGAAGCGTCCTCACCACACCACACCTTCTCCAGGTGGACTCTCACCACAACCCCACCCCACCCAGCCCTCTGGTCTTTAAATCCAGGAGGCCTTTTGAGACTTCAGCACCTGGCCCCTGCTCCTTCTAGCTACCCTCACGTTAGGGGACCCGACACGAGTTGGCAAACTCGTGCTTCTGAAGGGCTAGTGCAAGGACAATCCTCCTCCCGGTGATCAGCCGTGCAGAAAGCGGAGCCCAGCACAGAGGGAGCCGGAAAGAACACGCACGCACGCGCGCGCACACACACACACACACACACACACACACACACACACACACACACACAGACACCTACCGCCGCGGCAGCTATGCCTGCTGTCTGTGCTGCGATGCCCGTGCCCTTCTTGGCATTCCGAAACCCCTCTGTGCCACAGGAGGCGCGGGCAAGGGGCTGGTGAGCGGCCGAGACCACGTGGATCTGTGTGCTGGGGACGGAGGGAAGGTGTACAGAATATGATGTCTGTTCAGGGGAGTGAGAGAGCACCAACCTATGCCCAGACAAGCCCCAGTGAGGCAAGGAAAACACCATTTAGCTGCTTCCACCCTGAGGTTATCAGATTTTGAACTCTGGTAGGAGGCGTCAGAAAACGTCAGAATCAACCCCTAAACCTCTGAAAACTGACAAGTCGCAAACTCTACAAGAAGCTATTATACATGGAAAGTCTGTGTCCCCCTACCTAGATTCATGCTGAAATTCGAACCCCTAATGTGATGGCTCTGGGAGGTGGGGCCTTTGGGAGGCGATGAGGTCATAAGGGTGGAGCCCTTGCGAGTATCAATGGCCTGTCAGAGGGACCCCAGAGGCCTCAGCAGTCTCTTCCACCATGTGAGGACATGAGGAGAAGCTAGCCACCTGCAGCATGGAAGAGCTCTTGCTAGAACCTGACCCTGCTGTCATGCTGATCTCTGACCTGTGGCCTCCAGACTGTGGAAATAAACGTCTGCTGTTTCAGCCACCCAGTCTGGTACTTTGTTGTAGCAGCCTGAGCTGCTACACCAAGGCCATGATCTGAGGGCGCTGAGTGTCATCCACAGGAGGGGTGGCGTATTTTCCCCCTCACATCTTCCCTGCAGACAGTGTTTAAAGTAGATTCAAAATCTTTTTTGGCATTCTCCAGCCCCCCACCTCCCCAATAAATTGAATTTTCACATCGCGTAATTTTTAATGACTTTTCATCACGTAATTTTTAATGACTTTTCATTGTTAAAGTTTCAAATATACTCAAAAGCGGATACAATAAAGTCTGAACTCCCCTGGGCTCACCATTCAGCTTCAACAATTAGTAACTAATATACAATCTGGTTTCATCTATAAACTTTGTTTCTTCTACTCTCCTCTACTCTCTACTAAGGGATTATTCTGAAGCAAATCTTAGACCCATCATTTCATCTGTATTTCAGTATATATCTCTAAAACATAAGTAGTCTTCAACAAGTTAAATTAAAACTAAGAATAACTTCCATAAATCCCTAGATTTGCTTTCCACTCCCCCCTTAATCACCACCCGGTCTCATGGGCTGAAAAGCCCTCGAGAACTCACAAGCAGGGGAAGTGGAGGGTGGTTATAAGGTGACCTGTTGGAACCAGCCCCGGGCTGGGGCCAGCTGCTGCGGGCCTGGCTACGGCTGCCATTTCCCTCCCACGGCTTCTTGGGTCTTCTACACCAAACAGAAGCACAAGAGGATTGCTTGTCCCCGAGACAACCTCAGCAGAGTTCTACAGAGTAGGCCTCTTTAAAAAAGCAAAGACACAAAGAGAGCTAGCCTAACCGTTACCAGCCTGAGAAGAGAGGGACACCCAGGGGCTCTGACTCTGGGCTTGTAAGATGACAGCTGAAACGCGTCCTACGGCACCTTGCCTGGCGCCTCACCTCTAGCCCTGACCATCCACCGTCTTTTGTACTGTCCTCTAAGTTGCTTCGCAGGCCACTGCTGACCAAATACCAACCCCATCTCTAAGTGCGGGCTGGTCTGTGAGGATGTCACTGATGTCAGCAAGCTTTCCGCTGCCAACACACAGTTGGGAACTTCCCCGGCACCATCTGAAAGCCACACAGAATGCGAATCCTCCAACCTCGCTCAGCCCCACAAAGGCAGAGACCTGGTCCACAGTGGACCAAGGGCAAGTACTTTAAGTTGACCCTTATTTGGAGGTTTCCCTTTGCTTAGTTTGTTAGTAAACCCTATATTCTGAAATAATCTCCCTCATTTATTAATCATCCATCCCCAGTACCAACACTTAACAACTACACTTTCACAGGAAGACCTTCTGGCCCTAAAATATACTCTAGCTCTGGAGCAGAACCAGAAAATACAATTCCCAAGGATAGCAAAGGAATCTTTAACAATATGATACGGGCACCCAGTTCACAGTTCCATTTATTCTGAATCAACTTTATAAAAAGAGAGGAGATTTCCCCAAACAAGAAGGAATACTTGGTGGGGTGCTGTGCACCGGGGCCCATGTGACTTGCTCGCCCCCCTGCAGGGGAAAGAAGCCTCCCCCCCAGCCCTGCCCAGGAGTCCCTTCCGCACTTACTTGTTGTAGGATGCTTTAATATGTGCGATTGGGATCTCCTCGAATTTCTTTCCTGCCCACCTCAGAGAGCTTTCCTGTCCTGGAATTGGAGGGTAAATGCTGCAATTAGAAGAAAAATTTTAGGTAAAGTTGTTCTGATATTTGTTTTTCAATTAAAAAAAACAAAAAAACCCCAAAAAACAACCACGTAGTTGAAAAAAAGCCAAGAGCATAAACAAACTGGTAACAAAAGACAGCCGCCCTCTGCCCGACCTGCTGCTGAGGTTGCTGCCCCCAACACTTCTGGTGCTGCCAGAACACGGCATATGTGAACACCGTCCTCCAGTGGCTGTTTCCCTGAGTTGCTGACTCTGGACACAGCTAATGACTTTCTGCTGGAAAGAGAACTTAATCCATAATCCCCATCCTCCCTTATCTCTTCTGGTATAATCAGATCACTCTTTTCTGTCCTCTATATACTATTCTTTCTGCAATTAAATAAAACATGGGCTTCCCTGTAACTCAGTGGTGAAGAATCTGCCTGCCAATGCAGGAGACACAGGTTTGATCTCTGATCTGAGAGGATCCCACATGTCTCGGGGCAACTAAACCCATGCGCCACAACTATTGAGCCTGTGCTCTAGAGCCCAGGAGCCGCAACTACAGAAGCCTGAACACCCTTGAGCCCGTGCTCCACAACAAGAGAAACCACTGCAACAAGCAGCCTACACACGACACCTAGAGAGTAGCTCCCACTGGCTGCAACGAGAGAAAAGCCTATGTAGCAACAAAGACCCAGTATAGTCAAAAATAAGTAATAAAATAAATAAATAAAATTATTTAAAAAATTAAGTCAAACCTCTATTTCTTGCTGTATCAACCACAGATACCTCGACTATCTTTGTTAAAAACAAAGACAAAATAAACTTACAGTAATACTTATAAAGATCATTGTTGTTTAAAAAAAAAAAATCCAGTATCCCCTAGAGTGGAGGCCTGCACATTTTTTCTGTAAAGGGCCAGAGAGTAAATATTTTAGGCTTTGCTGGCCATGATGCTTCTGTTGCAACTACACAACTTTGCCACTGAGGTGCAGAAACAGCCCAGACAACAGTGAGTTAATAGGTGTGACTATGTTCCAATAAAGTTCTATTTATAAAAATCACTCAACTGGCCACAGGTGGGTGGGTAGGGGCCAACTTGCCAGCCCCTACCAAGACCAGTGGATATCAGGCTGGCTGAATGGCAGGACCATGTGACTCTGATGCTTCCACTCTGCCCTAGATTTCTGGATGGGACCTAAGAATCCATTTCTGAAGTAGCCCAGGTGAGTCAGATGTGAACTCAGGGGTTCACCACACTGGTCCAGACACTGCTGAGTTGAAAACCCCCCTGCCCGCCACCCGCCAGTCTGCTCTGTCCTCTGGCTATCTCTTGCTCAGGACTCTTCATTTTCAGGTCGAGAAACAGTACTGATAGGGGAACAGGGAAGCCAGGCCTTGGGCTAAGGGGCTTTACCTTGGTTCAGAGTTTTGCTCACCACCTGTGTTTTTAAATTCCAGACTCAAGCAAACCTGCTGCTGCACCCTGCCCGCGTGCACAGATCAGATCCGTGTTTGTACCTGCTCAGCCACCTGAACTACGGTGGGCTCTGATCCAGAGAATACTATTATCTGAGCACCATCCTGTCTACTGGCTTTCCTGGAGATATTTAACAAAACAAAACTGTAACACTGTTGGGTATTCAGGAATTACAAGTGTATTCCTTCCTGCTCTGCCTGATCTTAGAGATGATTTAGCATCTCGGCAGGTTGCCAGCTTATCGGCTACATGCTGAGACTGACTGTGAAGGAGGCTCTGTTGTTATTTAGTCAGTCGCTCAGTCGTGTCGGACTCTTTGCGACCCCACGGACTATAGCCTGCCAGGCTCCTCTGTCCTTGAGATTTCCTTGGACAGAGTATGAGGCTCTGAGATGACATTAATGTTTAAAACCTTATAAGTTCCCCATTAATAATTTCTTCTATGGACTTGCAGGTCAAACACTTAAGCCTTCTGAAGTCTGAACATGCCAGCATTGTGCCTTTAATAGGGCAAGATTTTCCAACTAGAAAGGATCCGGAGCTTGAATCATTTAACTGAGGGTGCAGACAAGATCAAGCTTTTAAGCTTCCCACGTCCAGTGAACAAGTGGTTCACCCCAAGGCAGCCCAGGAAAGGGAAAGACAAAGCTTTCTGGTGCTGCTCTGCTGGCTCTTCACACCCATCCTCAAAGCACGTCTGCACACACAGCATGTCTTTCAAACGGCTGACGAGGACTGAAAATAGGAGGCACAGGTGGCCAGAGGAAAATACACAGGAGTGCCTACCGTCCTCTCTCCATGTCATGGTTTCTTGACCTCGGTGCCACTGACATTTTGGGCAGGGGGATTCTTTGGCAGGGGGGCTGTCCTGAGCACTGTGGGTGCTTAACAGCAGCCTGGCCTCTACCTAACTAGGTACTGACCCTTAAGCTGTGACAATCAAAAATGTCTTCAGACGTTGCTACAAGTCTCCTTGGAGACACAGTGGCCCCAGGCTGGGAACTGCTGGTTTACTTTAATGACTTCCAGCATCAAGTGGGCCCTCAGTACAGCTGGCAATCACACAGCGCATCCCCTGCTTAATTGCCCATTCACTGTCCTGGATGGCTAGTTTGTACTTTCTTTTGTCCCCTCAGACCTTCAACTCCTTCCTGCTTCCTTGCTGCCAGCTGATGACCTTCACAAAGAAATAGAAGCAATCAGGTTTTCCTTCAGCTCCCACTGCTGAACAGCTGTGCCCCCAGTCTCTGCCTTGTCTCCCGTGATGACATTCCACCTGCGTGTCTGCCCCTCAAGGACAGCACTCCGGCAACGTTCCTGCTCCATCATCTGCATTCTTCCCCCTCTCCACCGCATCATTCCCATCGGCAAAACATGCAGTCATTTCCCCAGTCTAAAACCAAACAGAAGCCTCTGGATGCCAAAGCCTCCTTGAGCTCCTGCCCGTTTCTCTATCCCCCTTAAAGGACTGACCATACCTGCTGCTTCTTCCTGTCTTCTATTCTCCCTGAACCCACACCATTCAAACCTTAGCCCTTCATACTCCACCAAACGTGCCCTAGTCAAGGTCACCACAAATTCACAGTATTAAGCCCTACGAGCAGTTCTGTTATCAGTCTATGGACTAGTCAATCATATTAGTAGCATGTGATAAAGCTAACCTACTTTTGAATCACAGGAAAAAAAAAGTCTCTCCAGGTTTTTTTTAGTACCTCTCTGGAGGGTCCTTCTTTCTCTTCTGCTGATTCCCCAAATCTCTAAAAGCCAGAGGCTCCAGGGTTCAGTCCTTAGACCTCTCCTTCACTTTACCTTCCCCTTCTCTCTTGATGATCTTGTATCTTATGATTTTAGACATCATCTAGGGAATTCCTTGGTACTCTCATTGCCAGGGGCCCTGAGTTCAATCCCTAATTGGGGAACTAAAATCTTAAAAGCCGTGTGAGAGAAAAAGAAATCATCTATGGATTGTTTTCCAAATGTGTATGTCTACCTCAGATCTGTGACCTGAATTCCATTTCTAATTGCTAATATTGTATCCCCACTTGGATGTTAATTAAACATCTCAAATCTACAATTCAAGCTCCTGCAGTCTTCCCCATCTTCACGACAACTCTATCTTTCTAGTTGTTTAGGCCAAAAATTTTAGAATGTCCCTTCAGTTCTCTCCTTTGCTCATACCTTACATTAACAAATTCTGTTGGTTCCACCTTCTAAGTGCATCTGTCTGACCATTTATACTATCTCTACAGCTGCCACTCTGGTCCCTGCCAGCATCGCTTCTCACTGAGATTATCTCATTAGTCTTCTGATTGCTTAGGAGACTTCTCCCATCTTCCATCCTCGCTCTCCTACAGTTTAATATCAACGCAGTGGCCAAAAGAATCCTTTAAAATGTAAGCATGAGCATGTCAACCCTCCACTTAGAATTCTCCAGTGACTTCCCTTTTCTCTCAGAATAAGGTGAGGTTGTCTCCTCACAATGGCCCACAGGGGACAACAGGATGTAGCCCTGCATGCCTGACGCACCCCTCACCCTCTTCTTCTCACCATTCATTTTTACTTCTCACTCCACTGTGGCTTTCTTGCAGTGGAGTGAGACTTGCTCAGACACTAGACACACTCTTATAATCTGTCATACTTCTTTTTCTTATTTTCTATTTACTGTCCCCTATCCCCTCAAATTTAAGTTTCACCAGAGCGGGGATTTTTGTGTGTTTGGTCACTGATGTGTCCCCAACACCCTGAACAGTATCTGACATTGTTGAGTGACCACAACAGAATCTTCGCTTCAATTCCTTTGGCAGCTCCCCACTGCCCACAGTGGGGAGTGGATAAAAGCCCCACTGTATCTTGTAGTTTTAAACATCATCTGTGTGATGAGTCTTCCAAATGTCTATGTCTGACTCACATCTATCCCTTGAACTTCATCTCTAATAGCCAATATTGTATCTCCACTTGGATGTTAATCAAATATCTCAAACTTAAACATACAAATCCAAGCTCCTACAGATTAATGACAACTCTATCTTTCCAGTTGTTTAAGTGAAGTTGCTCAGTCGTGTCCGATTCTTTGTGACCCCATGGATGGCAGCCTACCAGGCTCCTCTGTCCATAGGATTTTCCAGGCAAGAGCACTGGAGTGGGTTGCCATTTCCTTCTCCAGGGGATATTCCTGACCCAGGGATCGAACCTGGGTCTTCCGCGTTGCAGGCAGACACTTAACCATCTGAGCTACCAGGGAATACCTTCCAGTTGTTTAGGCCAACGGTTTTAGACTGCTTGTTATCTACAGATAAGGCTCTTAGCATTCTGATTCCTTCTCACCCTGCTGGCCTCATCTACCATCTCACACACACACACACACACTTGACTACACAACATTCATACCACGTGCCTTACACAGACTGTTAATTTTGCATAAAATGACCTTTCATCTTTTCCAGCTGAGCTCCCATTCAATTCAGCTCTTAGCATCACATTATTTTCCTGGCACTCTTGTCTGATTTCCTCAGAAGTTAGACACTCATTCTTTCATACTTCAAAGCAACCAGCTCTTACCTCCAGTAAACTACTGATCAGTTAACGGTGAAGACGTGTGCATGTTTGTCTTTCCTGGTTGACTGTGAACTACTTGTGCGAAGGAATGATTGTCTGCATTTGTACCCTCAGAACCAAGCAGGTTCTTAGTAAATGTCTGCTAAATGCATGTGAAGTACAACTAGCACACAGAGGCAGTGTCCCTGGCAGGAAGCAAGATGCCAGTTGCTGGCTGAAGCTGAGTACAAAAACCACCCTGGACCTTAGACCAACTCTAAAAAACGCATAACAACCTTTACCTTACTACCCCTTCCGCCCATTTTGTATCGGAGACTCTGATCCCATGAGGGAAACAAAAGTGGTGATATTTATTATACACCTTCGACATCCACTCATTCATCAAAAGTTCACTGATCCTTACAACCTTTTCCACTATTCTTTCCACTTTAAGAGGAAAAAGCTGAGGCTCTAAGGTTAATCTGCATAAGGTTCCACAGTGACAAAGAGCTGGGAATTCACTGGTGTTCTGACCCTGGAAGGTGGTGCTACTCGCCAGAGGGCTGGACCTAAGTGGCCCTTACCTGAAGCTGCTGCGGCTCGGAGCTGGAGCCGGAGTCTCCGCCTTCTCAACCTCCTCCTTGGCCGCTGCGTCTTGCATCTGTTGGGCGCTCATGTGGATGGTGGGGGCCGGCACTCCGGCCACGACCCTGCGGAGAAAGAAAGCTCGGGGAGGTCCAGACCTAAGCGAGTCCTAACTGGACTCTAGGAGTCCAAGTGGCTCATGGGACACGGGCAGGAGCGCATTGACTGTACGCTCGGAATGAGTAACCATCTTACCTGGTCGTCGGCGGCCAAGCCCATGACCGCAATAGCCAGGACCCAGCGTTTCTTAAAACCTGCATAACTTAAGTTGACCTCAGTCAGCTCCCATCCGCGGCGACCGCGGGACTTAGCTCTTCCCGTCATGCTGCTCCCGCGCTGCCTTGTGGGAACATAGGATTGGCCCAGGACCGCGCCGGGAACCGCGGAGCGTTGTGGGAAGTTTGAAAGATGGCGGCGCCCACAAGGCGCACTGTGTTAGGGCTGGCGAGGTGCTGGCGGCGGTTCGAGAGCCCCTGGAGTCTGGGTTCTCGTAGCTTGACCCTTGCGGCTGCACCGTCGAATAGCGCATCTCCATGGCGCCTGTTGGGTGCGCTGTGCCTGCAGCGGCCACCGCTGGTCTCGAAGCAGTTGACCCCGATGCAGGAAGAGATGGCAGCCCTGCTACAGCAGGTGGGTTGAGGTGCGGGTTGTGGCTTCTAGGTGCATTTGGGGACGCAGTAGAGGTACGCTGGCTTGGGTTTAATCCTGGCCCCACCACTGATTAGCTTGTGTGACTTTGGGCAAGTCACTTCACTTCTCTGAGCTTCGGTATGCTTTCCTGCAAAATGGTACGTACCTTCTGGGTTCCTGCGGTACGTTGTACGCGTTCAGTAAGAGGCACGTCGTTTTCATTGATCTTCTCTGTCGTTACCTTCGGCAGCTCTCTGGAGAGGCTCTTCTTTTTTTCCGACACATAGGGGTGCGATGGTGAAGTAGACGGATTCAGTCCCCATCATAGGTGGTTGACAGTTTGGAGAGGAAAATGGCTTTGTCATGTGATGAGCGTAAAGAAAAGGCAAAGGGCACATCCGTAAGATGTCTGTGATAGAGTCTGTTTATGTGAGGGGCAGGTGAAGAAACATGGACAAAAACGGTGTATTGGCAACGAAGGTCCTAAATCCCCACAGGTAGTGATTAAAGATACTATGTCTACCTAGAACCTGAGGCGTTTTTGTCTTAGCTACTGAGAGATACAAGCTTCCTTTCTGTGCCTTTTATTTGGCTTGTTAACTTACTCTGCAAACGTTTAAACATCACCTTTTAAACTTTGTGCAGACACTGTGCTAGGTTGTAGGGATGTGGTGGTGAATAAGACAGACATAACCCTGGTTCTTAGAGGGATTCAGTTTGGTGAAGGGGGCTGTCAATCAATAACCAAATAACCACATGGTTATGGAATTGCAGTCTCTGGTGAGTGTAATAAAGGAAAACACAGGGTACTGTAATACTGTTTAACAGGGATGTTAATTTGATTTTAATGGAAGGTGTTAAGGAATATCTTTTAAAATAAGTGATATTTAAATTGAGATCTGAAGGATGAGTAGGAATCTCCCAGGAGAGCATGAGGGAAAACATTCTAGAAAGAAGGAATAGCATCTGTAAAATGCCTGAGGCAGGATAGTCCATGGAGAGTGAGATTCTGGGCAGAGACTGGCATGACTGGAGGGTGGTGAGTGGGCAGGCACTGCCAGTCCTAGTCCTCTCTTGGTTGTGGCAGTCTTGATGTTTGAACGCATTTTAATATTTCAGGAAATGCAGCTCAAGCCCACAGGGCAGTTTTCCTCTGTTTTCTTTGTGGTGTTCTGATCATGTGTCTGGTTATGTTGGGGGTAAACTTCTGAATCTGTCAAGTGCACTGTAACTGTGTTTTATTGTTTTTCTTTTCTTTTAATTTTCCCAGTTTGGGGTAGATTTTTGCTCTTTTAATTTTCCCAGATGGAGATAGAGAGAAGCCTGTATTCAGACCATGAACTTCGTGCCTTGGATGAAGCTGAGCAACTGGAAAAGAAAAAAAGTGACCTTTATGAAGAAAAAGACGAGAAGAATATATTGCTGGTGCAGGACTTGGAAGACATGTGGGAGCAGAAATTCCTGCAGTTCAAACCTGGAGCTCGAATAACAGGTTTGTGGTCTCTTCAGGCCAGTTAGAGGTAGGAGAGTGGATATTCTGATTTGCAAATAAAGAATAATTGCTTATTCTCTGCTTTGTGTTTTAAATAATAATTTCAAATGATAAAACTTTTTAACATGGGAGAACAATTCTTTTCACAGTTCTTCACATCCATCCTAATATAATATTTTAAAAGTCTGTGTTATTTTTGAGTAGGATGTATGGTTATTGAGGGACCTCTCCAGGTGGCTCGGTGGTAAAGAATCTGCTTGCCAGTGCAGGAGCTGCAGGAGAGGTGGGTTTGATCCCTGGGTTCAGAAGATCCCCTGGAGAAGAAAATGGCAACCCACTTCAGTATTCCTGCCTGGAAAACTCCTTGGACAGAAGAGCCTGGTGGCCTACAGTCCTTGGGGTGGCCTAGAGTCAGACACGACTGAGTGACTGAGTACACATGGGTGTTGGGACAGCTGGGTCTCAGTTAAGCCTCAGGAATGTTATCTGGATTTAACTCCTAGTTTGGGACTGAGAGTAGGGGAAGTTAAGCCTTTCCCACTCGTTTCCTGTGTTTTATCTGGAATCCCTCCCAAAGCAGGGGGTTAAGTTCTCTTATTCTTGTTTCACAGTGAAAACTGAAGTAGAGCCTGGTTAAGTCAGTAATAGTGTCAAAACCAAAGAATTAGTAGTGTCTGGGAATTGCTTCTTTTCCAAAGGCTCAAAGGTATTTTGTGTTCTGCTCTTCAAAGGAGGAGTGCAGCTTTGGGTTTCTTCTTGTTAAATTTTAGTTTCCTCAAGATTATGGGACTCTATCCTGAGAGAGGTCAGAGTTAGAGAGATGTGGTCAGGGTTCTAATTTGATTATAAGTTCTTTGAGGGCAAAGATTGTGGCCCTGCCTTAAAGGAGGATCCTAAAGCCCTAATCTTCTTGGTTCTGGCAGAACATGCTCCTCCTGTCTCCTGTGACCCTCCCCATCTCTTCTATACAGACGCTGACGTAAAGAATGACCGAAGCTCACTGCACCGGAAGCTTGACAGGAACCTTATTCTACTGGTCAAAGACAAGCTTGGAGACCAAGATGTTTGGATGCTGCCCCAGGCCGAGTGGCAACCCGGGGAGACCCTCCGCCAAACAGCTGAACGAACCCTGGCCACACTCTCAGGTGAGCCCTCTGCCTCACTGCTAAATCCCGCAAGACACACTCCAGACTCAGCCTCAGGATTTGCAGGCTGACTGTGGGCCTGGCTTTTAATAGTAGGCTAGTGGAAACTTGGGCTTCCCAGGTGGCTTTGCGATAAAGACTCTGCCTGTAATTCAGGAGACCTGGGCTTCGATTACTGGGTTGGGAAGATCCCTTGGAGAAGGGAATGGCAACCCACTCCAGTATTCTTGCCTGAAGAATCCCATGGACAGAGGAGCCTACCTGAAGGATGGAGAGTTTCAGCCTCTGCTCACTAAAGCTGTCTTCCCAAGAAAGTACAAAACATTCACCTCTCAGTTTCCAGTTTTGCATTCTTTAAAATTTTTCAATCTATAAAAATAGGTGATTGTAGTACTTTTTCTGGCTTAAGTGGCCCCGATCTTCTTTGGGGCCCAGTATCATAAAATATTTTGTCATCATAGCTATGAGAGATCCTGTTGCTTTAATAGGTTCTACTCGCCTTCCCTTCAGTGGCATTTCTGCCCTTCCACTCGGAGCACCAGTGAAGCTATTTGTTCCAGCGGGGTCTGGTGATCAACACTTACAGTAAAATGTGCTTCAGTTTTTATGGCACTCAAAGTGTCATTTCTCATTGTTCGTGATTTCCTGTCACAAAATTGATTAGGATTAGTTATATGGTTTTCTCCTTTCCTACATTTTTGATTCTTATAATTATGGATTCTTGAGGAAGTGGATTTTGTGTGTGTGTGCCTCCACATAGTGTGAATCTTTTCCTGATCTGTTTTACACAGTCACTCCTTTCCCCTCGCCCCTATTAAGGCAGCGTTTTTGTGCTAAGGATTTAGAGGACGTGGAATTTCTTTAATTCTGTCACATCTAGAGCATGGTCTGTCGTACTCAGTTCTCTCCTCATCTCATAGTTCAGATCCTAAACAAGTGTTGCAGAACCTGATTTTAGGGGACCCACTGCCTTCTCAAATTGACTTTGAATTTTGGGTGTCTCACTGAAAAATGAGATTTTTCATTCCTTGGCCATCTGGTATCATTTTGAGGAAGATCCCTTGGTTGGTAATTATCTTTTACTCCATATTGCTCAGCATTTGACAATATGGGTTGTCCCTAACAGACCTGTGATTTAGATTCTGTCCCAGGGCCCAGCACAGAGAAAGCCAACCAAGAAACGCCCAGACTTTCTCTGAAAGAGGTTCATTTGCTTAACGTAAAGCATCAGCGTGGGGGACAGTTCACACATCTAGGGGCCTGCAGAAACACGCTTCGGGGACAGAGGTTGAAGGTGCTATCCCTGTGCTGTTCCTTGCCCCGTGGAGGTTTTAAAATGTAGTCCATTCAGAACTGATGCTCCTGCCAGCCTCAGCCTGCTTCTCTTTTTGTCCCTGTGGCCTTGCTTGTTGGCAGCACCACTTGACGCATTCACCCAACTAGACACCTCAGAGTTATCTGTGACCTCATTCCGGCATCCGCTAAGTTCCTGAGTTCTACCTGGTCTGTTCTAAATAGTCCCGTCTTTGTGCCTGCAGCTCTTCAGGGAGTCGTTTCACTTCCCACTAGATCAGGGTTTCTGAGCCTTGCCTTGGCACTCTGGAAATTTGGGGCAGGATCATTCTTTGTGGGGGCTTCTGTGGTTCTGTCTAGGTTATTTACTGCAACATCTCTGGCCTCTATCTGCTTGATTGTAGTAACATCACTTTGGTTGTCCCTAGTGTAACAACCAAAAATGACTGAATACTGCTGGAAATTACCTGGGGTGTGGATCTCTGGTTGAGAGCCGCCACCCTGGAGTACTGAGGCAGACACCACACAAGCCCCGTTCTTGCTTCTGTGTTGTCGTTTTCAGTGCCGCCAGAACAAGCCTTCTTAAACACAAATACCTTGTCACTTCTCTGCTCGAAATCTTAAAAGGTTTCCCATAAAAGCAGAATTCTGAGCACGGCCTACGCATACTTTTTGCTCTGGTCCCAAGCTCATCAGTCTTCCGTCTTGCTGCTCATTCATGTATGTTCTAAGTTCAAACCTAGCAAGGCTTTTGAATAATGTGGTATTTCTTGTGTCCCGGCTTTGGGGCCTGCCTGTCCAAGACAAAGCTTTGGTTCTACCTAGTCTGACTGCTCGGTTTTAAAAACTCAGCTCGTCCCTTCTGCCTTCCGTGGTGAAAGCTTCTGGGTAGAGAGCTCGACTCCTCCCTCTAGGCTGCTGTAACACTCACAGAGTGCCCTTACTCAGGTTATACAGCAGACACTCTCTCTGTGCCTACTTGTTGCTGGTCACTGTCCAGGCAGTGGTGTCACAGTGATCTACAGGACGCTACCTGGGCCTCCTGGGGGCTTATGTCCTAGGGAAGAAGATGCTCTTCATTCCATTGCTGTTTAATTGTTGATTAACAGACGATTTCTTCTCAGCTAGCATTCTGAAAATACGGATAGGATTTTGTCCTTTCCATCATCCTGGTTCTCAGCAGAGTACCCGGCACAGAGCAGGCACTTGCTGAATGTTTGCTGTTGTTCGTTTGCTAAGTCATGTCTGACTCTTTGCAACTCCATGGACTGCAGTACACCAGGCTTCCCTGTCCTTCACCATCTCCCGGAGTTTGTTCAAACTCATGTCCACTGAGTTGGTGATACCATCCAACCATCTCCCATCCAAATGCTTCCGAGATCAGACGAGATTGGGCGTGTTAGGGTGGTATGGCCGTAGGCCCATCCAACCATCTCATCCTCTGTGGCCTCCTTTTCCTCTTGCCCTCAGTCTTTGCCAGCATCAGGATTTTTTCCAGTGAATCGGCTCTTTGCATCAGGTGACCAAAGTATTGAAGCTTCAGCTTCAGCATCAGTCCTTCCAAAGAATATTCAGGGTTGATTTCCTTTAGGATTGACTGATTTGATCTCCTTGAAGTCCAAGGGACTCTTCAAGAGTCTTCTCCAACACCACAGTTCAAAAGCATCAATTCTTTGGCGCTTAGCCTTCTTTCTGGTCCAGCTCTCACATCCGTCCATGACTACTGGAAAAACCATGGCTTTGACTAGATGGATCTTTGTTGGCAAAGTGATGTCTCTCCTTTTTTATATGCTGTCGAGGTTTGTCATAGCTTTTCTTCCAATGCTGAGTGTTTAATGAGTAAATGATATGGTAGTGTAAGCACACAACTACTGTTCTGGCTCTGCCACCAGCGTGAGTACTGCTAATGAGACATAAGCAGCCTCTGTGTGGCCCCCTTGATCCTGTCCCGCCAGCAGCCTGTATGGCCGCAGGAGAGGGAGTGAGATGGTGGAATGAAATGGGAAAACAGGAGGGCCCTTTGCTACACTCCAGGCTTCCTCAGCCATCACGCAAAAGTTGGTGGCTGGGTTTCTTCCCAGGATCGTTGAGCTCAGATCCTCAGCTTTCTTCTGCTCACTCACAGTGCTCAGTTTCGCCTGCTGGGCACCACATGGAAAGGGGCTCCCCTCCTCTTGGTACCACACTTTCCTCCCTTGAACATTCCTGTTGCCATAACGAAGAGTGAAAAGATATAGTGGTTTCTTATAGGTGCATAGAAAATGAAATAGGTTGATTTATTTCAAATTCATTAAAATCATAAATAATATGAAATAATTAAAATGACAAAGGAAAGCTCGGGCAGCTTATAAGTACAAAAAAGTCAGAGTCTGTTCCTTTCCCTCTGTTTGGCATACTTCCTGGGTATTTCTGCAAGATGGTATTCCTAGAAGTGAAATTCATGGTCAAGGATGGACACATCTAAGATTTTGCTAAGGTACCACCAAAGTGCCCTGCAGAACATACTTTAAAAATTTTTCACTGTCCAGTCAGTAAAAAAAAAGATCTTTAGATTAGCGGTCTCCTTTCTTTTTTGTTAGGTAATGTGTTTATTTGGGTTAGTGGCTACTGGTTAGAGTGGCCATCTCTGCATATTTTTCACGTGGCTATTGGTTCTTCTTTTTTCGTGAACCGCTTATTTAGATTCTTTGCTCATGTTTATAATGAACCATCTTTTTCCCCCTTTCTGATTTAATTTAATCCATTTCCCCAGGTCATAGAACAGTAATATGTATCCATTGACTTAAGTGGAAAATTCAGAAACGTGTAAAGAATCACGCCAGTGTAATTCCACCACCCATAGATCCCCACTGCTGACATTTTATATTGTAGGTGAGCTCACATCATACGTGGATTCCTCATCTAATGCTGATAGTGTTGTTACTGTTTTTAATATTGGCAAAAGCCATTCATTGTATATGGTGAAAACGTATCACAGTGTCTGGTAAATGTAAAACTGTAAGAGTAATAGGTAATTTTCCCGTCTTAGAGGCAACCGCCATGAATAGTTTTTTTGTGTATCCTTTTAGCAATTGCAAGCACATACTTTTTTCATCTGTTCCTTTTTTCCATGAAATGGGCTTAACATGTACTTAAACATGTACATATATGTATATACACATGGTTACGTACCTTCCTTTTCTTATACACAGCTTTTAAGCATATCTCTGTATCAGCAAGTGAAGACATATCTTATACTTTTAACACCAGTGTAATGTTTCATATTTGTATGTACTGCAGTTTGTTTAAGCAGTCTGTCACTTTTATTAAAAAAAAGCTTCAGTGAACATCTGTGTACACTCCTTTGCTCACATGGGCAAATAAATATATTGAGGAGGGTGAAATTCTAGAAGCAGAATTGTTAGATCAAAGGGTTTGTATTATTAAAATTGATATCTCCTGCCAAGTAGAGCAGTTATGCTAATTATATACCACGTACATTTGAGAGAACCCAGTTTGCCTTTATCCTTGACGAGCAGTGTACTGCTCAAAGTTTTTGAACTTAAATAGTAATGGTATGTCTTTGTTGTTTTAGTTTGTATTTATTGAGTTATTAATGAGTTGAGCGTCTTTATGAGTTTATAGTTCATTGATAATTTATCTTCATGGGAACTTGTTGTTCACATGCTTGGTTCGTTTTTCTCTCAGAGTTGTTGGCTTTCTCCTCACTGATTTCTAAGTCCTATTTAACACTTTATCTTAAGATGCTCCTTTGTTCAGTGTGTCGAAAATATTTTTCCTAGTTTGTCATTATGTCTGTGACTTTTTTATGCTTCATTTTTCTATGCAGAAGGATTTTAACTTTTATGTAAATAAATATGCCTATTCTTTTTTGCATTTTGTGTCTTGGTTAGCACTTCCCCTCTCAAAAATGATACAGAAAGTATCCCACATTTTTTTTTTAATAGTACTCTTATGGTTTCTTTTTTCTTTAGTGAAGAATTTTAAAATACAGAAAAACTCAGAAAATATTAAACATCCATGAAACCATCACTCAAAAATGAACAAACCTTTTGTGAAAATTTTAACTTTGTGTTAGATCTTTGATCTGTAGGGTGTCAGTTTGGATATGAGGAGTGAGGTTGTGATCCAGTTTTATTTCTTCGCTAGCCCATTCTCCCGGTTCCATTTAGTAATTGATCCATTATTTCCTTGTCCTTTGAAATGCTGTGTTGGTGTTATTAACCTATTGTTATAGATTGCAGAGATGCTCCATCTGTCTTTGCCTTTTAACTTCGGTTTTCACCTTGCAGCAGTCAAATTGGGACCTTTCCATACTTTCCATGATATTCCCTTTAAAAGGGCTGATGAACTTTGCTTTACAGATACAAGTGTCTCAGTCCTTCGTCAACAGCTGGTGACCAGGCTGAGTCTAGAAGCTCAGTGCTCTGACTCCCAGGTAGGGCTGTTTAGGTTGCCTTGTGGACTTCAGTCTGAGAGCAGTAGCTTGGCATGAGGAATGCACCCAGAGAATCTGGAACCCACGGGCCAGGAGCTTTTGGCTTGAAAGGAGATGAGGGTCTTCAGGACCGACCCTAGTCCTCATCCTCGGGACGGCGTTCCCCTCAGGCCAGAAGCAGCTCTCACAGAGACCCCCCAATGCTTTCAGGCACTAGGGTAAACAGGTGGGTGTGTCCTCATCTTCTACTTCTGTTCCCCGCTCCCCTCCTCCTCAGAAAACAACCTGGAAGCCAAGTTCCTGGGAAATGCGCCCTGCGGCCATTACAAGTTCAAGTTCCCCCAGGCAGTGCGGGCGGAGGGCAGCCTCGGGGCCAAGATCTTCTTCTTCAAAGCCCTGCTGCTAACCGGAGACTTTTCCCCGGCCGTGGAGAAGGGCCGTCACGTGTGGGCCAGCAAGGAGGAACTGGGTGACTATTTGAAGCCAAAATACCTGGCCCAGGTTAGGAGGTTTCTCTTGGACCTCTGACGAACCTCTGATGGACTGAGCTGCCTGTGGACAGTGCTTGGACAGGTCTGCGGTTGGGCCTCAAGGACGTGGTGTGGTGTTCCCATCTCTACGGGAATATCAAGCGGCAAACTAAGTTCTGAGAAATAAATGGGTTTACCATTGTGTGGGTCTCAGTTGATTTATCCTTTGAGGACTGTTGTCTTCTCCTTGTGAAGAGAGAGCCATCTCTTAGGGTGTTTTATCCTTTTTCTCCCGAGCTCGTGATTAAGTAGTATTGCATTGCTTCGTAGTGAATCAGCTGGCTTCGTGCGCCCAGGAAGAAAGAGCAGAAGGAAGTGAATCAACTTTCTAAAAACCTTGAGCTTCTGTGAAAGCCTCTAGGTCCAAGAAAAAAAAAACAACACCTCGTGCTCTGTAGTTTCTTAGTCATTTTCTGTTTTGTATTTCTCTTCCTACTTGATATGAAAATGTATCAATTTAGCCGAGGAAACGATTCCTTCCTTGTTTTCTGTTTGCTTTGCTTCCTTCCCCCTCCCCTCCCTTCCTTCCTCTTTTCATTTTTTTTTTAACGGCATTTTCTATTTAAGCAATAGAATTGCTGCTTATATATTTTGAAACAGTCATGTGAAGTGAGCAGGGTCAGCCTGTTACCTGCCATCTTGGGGGTGGGAGTCCTGGTCAGGTGTGACTGGCTGAGAGTTGCTGCAGGTCACTGATGGTGCAGGAGGAGACTGCCTATCCCCTGCCTCTTGGCTGGGGCTCTGGACCCCTCGCCATGTTGCCTGGGTCCCCACTGGGCCTGGTGCCTGGCACATGGAGGGCACTCAGTGAACATTTGCTAAATGAGAGGAGGGGAGGGAGGGTCTTAAGCGTGCTTGTTTCTGCCCAGAATAGTGGTCCCAGGAACAAGACTGCAGTCCTGGATCCTATTAGACTTCCTGGTTTCCTCTCAGAAGGCATTCTGGGTTAAACAGACTGGCCTCTAGCAGTCTGCACACAAGAGGGATCCTGGGAGCCTCTGGTTTATACCCAGTGGGTCAGAAGCACACATGAGCACTTGGAAGTCCAAGTGCTTAGGTGCAGCTGACACCTAAGAGGGAGAGAAGGGGTCTGGTAGGATGGAAGCCCTTAGCCTGTGGGATCCACCGCTTTCTTCAGGTAGATAGGGTCAGAATTGAGTTGAATTGTTGGACATCTAGCTGGTGTCTGAGAATTGCTTGGTGTGGGGAAAAAAATCCCACGCTTTCAAGTTGATCCCACAATCTTAATGGCCATTCATAAGATGGGCTGTTTTGTTACAGAGTTGTTTCTTTAAAGGGAAACAGCATCTGTAAAATTGGTAAGGGGAGAAACTGTGTCATGTCAACCTGAAATTATAGGTCGGTTCCTGTGAGGTTTTCCCCAGTATTTTGAAGTGATCAGGGTCAGGGTGGAATACCTTAAGACAAAAGCTAAGAATTTTATAGAAGTGCCTTCCTTTATCACAAGGAGTGTCTAGTAGCTTCAAGACATACCACGAGCTTTCCTACTCTGTTAGACTATCTGGGGGAAACTAGGTGGGAAGGAAGACCCTCCCCCTCCACCCCCAACCCTGCTTTGTTTTATGCAGTTGATGACGAAGGCCCCATCCTGGGTCACATTTTTGATTTTGATGGAACTAGTTTCTGCTGGGACCCTCCCCACCCCCTCTCCCCCCATCCCAAAGAAGCTGCTGTATGTCTCGGGAAGAAGAAAGAAATGTCAGGATTTGAGGCTGCAGGGGCCCAATGCACATGGCAGTGGGGCTTTAATGGTGTTAGTGTGGTGTGGGACTCGATTCTGGTTTGTTAGCACCCTGGCTACAAAATTCTATAGATTTTGTGTGGTCTTCCCCAGCCTCCTTAGCTCACGAGTCCTGCTATTTTGGGAGTGTGATTTTGCAGAATGCAAATGTTTTTGACACTATATTATTGGTAGAAATGACCAGATATGCTGAGTGCCAGCCTGCATCTTCCATTGCCTGCCAGACATAACCGAGAAACTTTCTGGCATGTTCTTGCGGGGGAGATGACCAGGGAACAAAGTAAAATACATGTTCTCTGTATTTTGGAAATCAGTGAGAGGAGGAAAGAATACTGTGTGTGATATGGGTGTTAGGAGTTGCAAGTTGAGGTGTGCTTGTATGCTCTGAGTAGAGAAATGCCACTGTGTGTGTGTGTGTGTGTGTGTGTGTGTGTGTGTGTATACCATGTAAAACAGACCACCTCAGTGGGTGTGGGGGTGGGGGTGGGGGTGTGGGTGTGTGTAACATGTAAAACAGACCACCTCACTAGAAGACCTCTCTAGAAGTTTAGCCCCACCTGGTCATCTTCTTCCCCAATGATTTCCAGTCACTTCTGTTTCTCCCCCTTTGCGGGGGCTACAGAAAAAATACCACCACTTTTGTCAACTTGTTTTCCTGGTGATGTAGCCGCAAGAGCCACCTCCTGCTGGGCCGCTTCTGCACCTTGAACGTGTATCTACGCATCACACTTCGTAGGGCCATGGTCTGGCTCCCAGCCTAACTGGTCTTCCAGATCCTAGGGCAGAACCTGCTTCAAGGCCATACTCAGGACATATTTAAGTGAATCAGCTTTTTCCCTCATGAGCACTGAACTTGGAAGTCAGAAAATCCAGTTTTGAATTTGTTGTATGACCTTAGGCGAATTACAAGTACTGTCACTGTTTAACAACAGTGGAATGACCCCTGAGTGCCGGAAACCAGACGAGCTGGCACCTGCAACGCGCAGGGCAGGCAACTGTTACTCCCAGTTGACAGATGAGAGGATAGGCTCCAGAGAGGTTAGTCAACTTGCTTAGGGTTACTCACTAGTCATTTGAACCCAGATCTGTGTACAAAACTAGTTCTTAACCTGTCTTAATTTTTGTCATCTGTTAAAATGAAGATGATACTATTTCTCAGGTAATGTGTTAATTTATGTGAAAGCACTTAGCACCATGCATGGCTTGTTATAAACACTCAGTAAATGGTTCCTGTCTTCCGACATAGTTAGGTGCCTGAAATCTCCAGAGTTCAACTGTGTGGTCTTTAGCTTTTACAACTCCTGTCCTCACCTTTTCCAAGTTATACGTGTGACAGCCAAGCATTTCTTACCTATTTGGAGAGGGACATGGGTGTTTGGACATTGATGGATTCCATCAGCCCATCTCAGAGTGGATGAATGGCAGGTCAGTCCCACATACGCATGCATCTGGACAGGCCTGTTTCCCACCGTGGACCAGGAAATCCAGAGCCACTGTTAGGCCCATTCCTATGGGGCGCTAAAACCAGAATGGACGGGCTGACCCTTTCCATCACCCCAGCAGGGGGAAGAGGAGCACAGCAGAAGGGCCAGCAACCCAGTTATTAAGAACTCACAGGAATTTCCCTGGTGCTCCAGTGACTGAGGCTCTGCTCCCGATGCAGGGGGCCCCAGGTTCGATTCCTGGTCAGGGAACTAGATCCCACATGCCACAGGATCACATATGTTGCAACTAAGACCCAGTGCAACCAAGTAAGTAAATCAGAAAAAAAGAACTTATAGATCATCAAGCTGCAAGCACTCGCAGCATGTAAAAGCCTGTTTGCCTGAAATCTTGAGGCAGCCTCAGTCCCCTAGTGTCTTCTGCTTTATTTCCCAGAAGCCTGGATTGTAACCAGTCATTCCAGGCCAGCAGTCACCACCCACCTGCCTTGGAATGTCAGTGCATAAGACTACAGGACATGAAGGAGGAAACTGGTCTTGTCCTTGATTGCAGAAGTATCCAGAATAGGTGCCTCTGTGAAGGGTCCAGACAGTGAGACACTGCTGCAGCTGAGAGGCTGGCCCTGGGAGGTCCCCTGTGAGTCGGGAGGGGATGGCCAAGGAGGACATCACTAGCCCAGAGCAAGGAACAGGTGCGTGTGTACTCACACACGCACACACACCCCTGCCCCAAAGCACACACACACACACCCCTGCCCCAAACCACATGTGCACACACACCCCCTGCCCCAAACCATCCTCGATGGGCCAGAGGAGCCAGCAACATGTTCTATTTAGAGGATTTGGCATCACAGACGCACCATTGATCACTGAAAAAATCAGATGTCTGGGTCTCATATAGCTGCTAAGTGGCTAATGAAGGGACAGAGATAGGGGACAGGACCACCCCCCACCAGGCTCTGTTTTGGTCCAGGAGGGAGAAAATGGTTCTAATAGTGTTAGAAGAGGACGTTTTGAGGACGACAGGACTGGTAAAGTTGAGAACACCCTGGGGCTGGGGGTTTGGGAAGATGTGTTGGGAAGCCTTGGGGTAGCAGGGCTGAGAGGAGGAGAGGGAACACCCCGGAATAAGCTGGCTGGAGGCAGAGGGGTGAGGCAGGGCTTCAGCAGGGTGGGGTGGGCTCTCAAGCGCATGGGCTCCACAAGGTGGCAGGATTCGCCTGACAACCGCTTTGTTCCCCACAGCCTGACCAGTTCTGGCCTTGGAGAGGCCCCGGCGCCCTGTCCCCTGGGGTGAGACATGCACTGGCCAGGGCAGATGGGGTGTGTTCACATACTCTGCCTCGCCTGATCTCACAGCATCCCTGCCTGGCAGCTTCTCTTGTGTTTTGATCAGCAGACAAGCCCGGGAAGGTGAAGGAAGTCTGTGAGGGTCTCCGTGCCAGTGTGTGGTGGAGCCGTTGAACCCAGAACTTTGAGATTCTAAAGCCCACTGCTGCCCGTGTTACCTGGATGATTACCTCTGGGTCAGAATTCCCACACCTGTCCCCAAGGGGCAACCTACTGCAGACCCCCAGGCCCCTGGAAAGGCCAGAGCTTTGGGAGAAGTTTGGGAGAACGTGAAGAGGATTTGGAGGGGAGAACGATGAGACTGAAGAGATTGAAGTTACTGAGCTTGGAGAAGAGAAGGACGAGAGTCATGGTCCTCGAGTGCGTGTGTTAATTATGCAGGGGAAGTCAACCAGTCTCCTTTGAGTTAGAAGCAATAAGCTCGGAATGCAGCGAGGGAGTCTTTGGGAAATTACAACATGGGAAGAGTTCCTTGACATTTAGGATTACTAAACATTCAAATGAATTCCTGAGACATTCCAGTCCTCATTCAACAAATGTGTGTGGAGGAGGTGGCTTGACTGCCAAGCACTGGGGATAAAATGGTGATCAAAAGCCTCCTGGCCATTGTGTCCTCTTGATGGTTTAGGGCTGAGGTTGGGGGCAGGGGACAGACCCATCAACCAGCAAAGGGTGTCGTGTCACAGAAGGACATGCATGTGCTGGGCACTCACTCAGCCTGGTCAGGGGCTCGGAGAATGCCTCTGGGCTGACAGACTTGGCTAAGCTGAGGCCAGAAGGATAAGAAGGAGTGAGCTGGGGAGGGAAGAGCGGAAGGGAGCTCCTGCCTTCTGAGGCCTGAAGGAAATTCTGTGGGGCTGCATGTGGAAATTATTTTAGTGTTTGACCTCCTTAACTGTCCCAGACAGTTTGAGTTGTTTTGTCCGAAGGCAGGAAAATGAGTTCCATGGTCTCTTACTACAGTGAAGCTGCATCTGACCTGGGGGTTGAATTCCAAAGTCAGTGCCTAGGGAATTCCCTGGTGGTCCAGTGGTTAGGACTCTGTGCTTTCATGGCCTTGGTCCCCAGTTTAATCCCTGGTTGGGGAACTAAGATCCCACAAGCCGTATGGGGTGGCCAACAAAACAACAAAAGAAAGCCAAGTGCACAAGTCACAATCATACACAATTAAAGTTACTGTTGAACTGTCCCTTAGAAAGGTATCACATATATGACTGACATGGTCTGTCGGGGGAATCCAGCATGGCCAGTGTTTCCCCAGTGATGGAACCCATCATGATTTATCTGGTTGAGCACAAGATGAACCGGTTGGCTTGGCTTTAGGTCTCTATTGTATAAATCGCTAGGGTTCCCATTCCTGTCACTGAGGAGCAATTGACTACAGGTCTGTTCCCCCCACCAGGAAAGGCCTGAATTGGGGCAGTTTGGGAGAGGATGAGGAAATGTTATGAGTTGCTCACACATAGTTATGAGATGCTCACACATAAATAGGCCTTCAGGACCCAAGATGGAGTTGCCTCACCCGTCGAAGGCTCGCTGCGGGGAGGGAGCCCTGGGAGCAGTAAGCTCATCAATCGTGGGTGGAAATGCCTGTGCTATTGACAGATTATTGGTCCCCTCTTTAAAAGGTTCAGTATAGGGGACTTCCCTGGTGATCCAGCAGTTAAGACTCCATGCTTCCACTGCAGGGGGCACAGGTTCCATCCCTGGTTGGGGAACTAAGATTCCACATGCTGCATGGTGTAGCCAAAAGGTTTAAAAAAAAGCCCCAGTATAATAGTTTGAATTCATAAAAGTCAGATGTACATATGATGTGATTGTATGGTATTCATTTGGTTCCTAGTTCCTTTTTGAAGCTCCCAGTACACTCCCATCTGCAGCAGCTCATTATCACGCAGTGATGCTTATACCCAAATAACCAACATACCCAGAGGAGGCTTGACCTCAAAGGTGACACATTAGCATTTAAAAACATTTTTTTATTTTTAATTGAGGGATAATTGCTTTACAGTATTGTGTTAGTTTCTGCCATATATCAACAAGCATTTTTTCTTTTTTTAAGGTGAGAGATTTGCATTTTGGAAAAGTTCCAAGTAAAGCCAGAGATGAGACTGATTAAGTGATTAGAGTTGGATAATTCTAACCTCAACCAATAAGAATAAGTGACGATGATAGTAAGGAGTGTAGACTTTACATGTGGCACACAAACTGACTGAAGGCAGGTCCCAAAACTTCATTGCACTTTGGCTGCATCAATAAAACACAAATTTAACATTTTCCTTTTTTAAAAAAATGAAGACTTATTTTTTTAAGACTGCTACTTTGAAGCAGGTGACACTCATTTGGATGGAAACATAGTAAAAAAGTTTGTTTGTTGTAGTCGCCTCTTACATACAGCCTTCTCTGAACATCATCATTTTTACTCATTTTGAATGAAGAGTTTCAGTTACACATCTGTCCCCAGCAAAGACACATGGCCCCATCTTCTCCCATGTCCATAATGTCCATAGGGAACATCTCTGCTTTTCCACTCTCCCAGCCCCGCTCCTCAGCAGTCTCACACACACCTTGCATGTCTCACACCTCTGAACATTCACATCACCCAGCTCTGAGCATGCACAGCACATACCCACCTCCTTGAACATTCACAGCGCACACACACACACACACACACACACACACACACACACACCCTGAGAGCTTTAAATATTCTTGTCACATAAACACATACCCTTGAATGTTCACATCACACACAAACCCTTGGATGCTTGTTCCTATCACCCATTTATTCAGCCCCCTGAAATCCATCTGATACATACGTATCCTTGAACAGTCACACTGAAACACACACACGCACATTCCACACACACACACATGCCTTTGAAACTGATAGCAGAATACACATGCGCATTCTTGCATATTCACATCACACACAGACCCTTGAAGATTCACCTCACGTGCTGTTCACTGTTTAGGTCATTTACCTATTTCTCTCAGATTTATTCCCTTCCCTTCCCCTGCTCTGCTCTGCAGTGTGTGTGTGTGTGTGTGTGTGTGTGTGTGGGTGTGTGTGTGTGTGTTGAGGGGGGATGCTGATCCCTGAAGATTACATTTTCCAAGCCTTCTTGCCACTGGATTCCAGCTGGGTTTGGCCAATAAGAGTTGACCTGTGACAGGTGGGAGGGTGAAGGGAGAAGCTAGGCTTTTCCCCTCCTTTGTTTGGGTCGCTCTCCCAGCATCCCTCTGTGGTCCCCTCCCCTGCTAGCAGCCTTCTTCATGATTCCAGGTCCTAAGGATGGCAAGGGTCCTGACAGCACCACCTCCTTCCTCTGTCCCTCCAGCTCTAGGGGTGGTGGCAGCTTCTACTCTTGCTAACCTCTGCGTCATTTCATCATCCCCCGTTTTAGTTTTCCAGTCTTTCTGACACTTCTGTAACTAGCTCTTGGTATTAAATTCCTTCTTTGAGCTACCTGGCATGGGTGACTTTTCCCTAACTGGACCCTGGCCACTGCTCCACCCTTTAAAACAGTCTCATCCCTGACCGACACTTGCCTCCAGCCGTGCTCGTGTCTGTGTTGGATGGTGTCCTGGTACAGAGTAGGGCTTCAGTATTTGTTGATGCATGGGTGCAGTGCCCCTTCCTGTTCCAGGACTTTTCTGGGGCGGAGCTTGTTGGACCCCTGAACTAGGTGGCTCGGGGCACCTTCCGCCCTCTCTAGATAGACTGTGATGACCACATTTAGCACAGCCTCATAGAGATCCAGGCCATCTCAGCCAGAGCCCATTTGGAGAGTGGAGGGTGAGTGACCTTCAGCTGAGTCGTGGAAGCTGTCATGAAGCCTTATGATTTTTGCATCACTGGGCCAGATGTGGTATCAGAAGCAAGGGGACTCTCGATGCCTGAGATAAACGGAGTGGAATGGGAGTGTCTGTCTCTCATGATTTGAGTGCACCTGTGGTCTGAGAAATGCCCTCGAATGTAAATTCCTAGTTCTGAAACTGACTTGGGCAAGCTGTTATTTGTCTCAGGATCCTGCTTATAGAATCACGAGGGACCATGACCCATCACTTACTTCCGTTTATAAAATGTCTAAGGAACGGTTTAGTCTTGAACATTAATACATACCCACGTATATTTTCTCATCTGCAACCTAGGGAAGTTGTCTTCACAAGGCTGGAGGCTGCCAGGGGTTGGTGACTGGTGGTCGGGGTGGGTCTCAGGCAGTACTTATGTTGTCCACAGGGAGGCGCCACACACAAATTCATACACAGCCCCGGACGCTGCTCCAGCCCAAGCGGCCACGATGCCCCTGGAGTCAGAAAGCCCATGTTCTTCCTCCCCAGAGCCTCCCCGGCATGCCAGTTCCTCTGAGTAGTCCTCCGCCTATAACAAATTGAGTTGAAGCATCGAAGATCACTGCGAATATGCAGTGACAGGGTGAGGCGGAGTCATTAACACATTAGAATGAGCTCGTAGGATTAAACAGAATCACGAAGAGGGTGTGGGTACCCGGGACAGGTATAATTTGAAAGGAAAGACAGAACCAAGAAAAAATAAAGTAATAACAACATCCAAGCATTTTCACACATACATGATTCAATTTAATACAGTTTTACTTTGAACTGACTGACATGCTGTATTTCCCTGCCGTCCAGCTTCCTACATTTATGTGATCCTTACAGCATGCCCCAGGACAGCAGGGCTGTGGAGCTGGCCCCCATTGATGGATACAGGTAACCGGGAGCCAGGGAAGTGGAGTGGTGAGGCCCTTGTCATATACCTACCCAGTCACAGAGCTGGAATGTCAACCGGGGTCCTCATGAGCCAGTAAGGATACCCCTGGGTACTGGAAACAGTTAATGGGGTGATTACCTGCCTCAGGGTGGTTGTGATGGTTCTGTCCGTGAGACATGAAGGCAGTGCTGCCCAGAGTCACACGTGGCAGACAGGAAGCCAGCGAGCTCCTCAAATCACCTATGCTTCGGTTTCTCTCTTTGTGCGTGTGCGTGCTGAGTTGCTTCAGTCGAATCTGACTCTTTGCAGCCCTGCCAGGCTCCTCTGTCCATGTGATTCTCCAGGCAAGAATACTGGAGTGGGTTGCCATGCCCTCTTCCGGGGGATCTTCATACTCAGGGATCGAGCCTGCATCTCTTCTGTCTCCTGCAGTGCCACGGGGAAGTGCCTCTCTTTACATTCAGATAACAAGGCCCAGAGGGAGAGCCTCTCATCTCAGGCCTCATATAGAGCCAGAGGCCCAGGCAGGAGACCCAGGGAGTCCAGACTTCCAGCCCCAGGCTGTTTCCCAGACGCCACGTGGGGTCTTCATGGCTCCAGTGTGAGATATGTTACTTCTAGAAGCCTAGGGAACTCCCCTCCCGCTCTCAAATGCCAGGCTCTGAAGAGCTGCCACGGCACTGGTGATGGCCTCTCCTCTGGTAGGGCTCCCTGGCCCTTATATCCCTCACCCGGGATTGCTCAGTATCTGGGGCCTGTGGAGGTGGGAGAACTGGACTCTTTGCACAGCTTCCCTGGGATTCCAGGATAAGGCATGCGAAGGGACACGGGCTCATCCATGTTAATGGGCTATGTGGAAATAAAAGTATAGTCATCTCCCCTGCCATCTGGTCTTGGCACTGCTGGCCAGGACCTCCCTGAGGTCTTTTCAGGCCCTGCGTGGGCCTGGGCCAGGGCTGGATGTGCTTGTCGGGCCCGGGGCCAGTCCAGGATTTTCCAAGGGTCCTCGTAGGGTTTCTACCCCCTGTGCCAGAGAGAGGAAGGCAGGGCCCAGCAGCTGCAGCTCAAGGAGGGATGCGGGAACCCATTCATTACCGTTACTACCACAGATGGACGGCCCACCTGCTCATGTAATGAAAACTCAACCTTGCATTTTCAAAGGCCTCATTAGGCACATTTCTGGGTCTGGGGGTTTGAGGGGAGGAGGATTTTTATCAAGATTAGATGCAAAGATCTCCCATCCTCCATGAGAATGGAGATAGCTTGAGAGATAGAATGTGTTTCTGAAGCCTAGCCTGCCCTGCCTTCAAGGAATAGGAAGTCAGGTTTTCTGTAGCTGGTAATTTGGGTTCTGCTTTCTATGGCTTCCCCTATGGCTCAGATGGTAAAGAGTCTGTCCACAGGGTGGGAGACCTGGGTTCAATCCCTAGGTCGGGAAGATCCACTTGGAGAAGGGACTGGCTACCCACTCCAGTATTCTTGTCTGGGGAATCCCCATGGACAGAGGAACCTGGAGGGCTATACAGTCCATGGGGTCGCACAGAGTCAGACATGGCTGAGCAACTAACACTTTCATGGGCCCAGAGTCCACCGAAGCTTTTGAGGGAGGAAGAGAGGCAGGGCTGTGTCATGGAGGGGAGAGGCAGCTGGACTCTGGCTCCAGATAGCCAAGTCTGAACTTAGCTCTGCCCCGCTGATGTCTGTGTGGTTTGGGGCGAGTCATTCGACCTCTCTGTGCCTCGTCTGCAGAATGGGGTTACACAGAGGACATAGCTTATGGGGTAGCTGTGAGTATCAAATGAGTGCGTATGTTTACTATAATACATTTATTATAATAAAACAGAAGGGTCCCTGAGTCCAGAGGCCATCCCGAGTGTGAGGTTGTGGCTGATGCTTAGTCTGTGCCAGTGGTGTGCTGGTGGACAGGTCCTTGGAGGTGGTGGGCAGTGGGGCAGGAGTGTTGCTTTGTAGAGCTTGCCACTTTCTGTGGTGTAAATAAGGCTTCCCAGGCGGCTCAGGCGGTAATGAATCTGCCTGCAATGCAGGGGACTGGGGTTTGACCCCTGGGTCAGGAAAATCCCCTGGAGGAGGAAATGACAACCCACTTCAGTATTCTTGCCTGGAGACTCCCATGGACAGAGGAGCCTGGTGGGCTACAGTCCATGGGGTCGCAAAGAGTTGGACAGGACTGACTAACACTCACTTTTTTCACTTCATGGTGTGAATCCTCCTACCCGGCTGGTTTTGAGCCACCACCGTGGTACCACTAAATAAAGGATTGGGGAGGTGTGCTCATCGTTGACTCTTAGGCGTTGGTGCAGACTGGTTCTGGCACAGCTCTGGTCCAGGACTAATGGTGTGATCAGGCTGCTTAATAAATATTAAAACTTTCCGTACTGGTTGGTAAATAGCCACTGGCTCAAGAGTCCTCCTACCACTCTAGCAACCCTGGCCTTCCCCTTACCATCCTCCCAGAGCTCCCACCGGTCCATTAACTAAAGCAGTTATGGGAACCCTTTCCTGTGATTTGGCCAGTGTCAGTTCTGATTGCTCAAGGATGTGCCAGACCGGTAGGTAAATTATTTGGCATCACAGGTCTATAGCCTGGGGGTGTCGGGCCAGTAAGCTGAGTCACCCTGGCTTGTGGATGTGATGCCTGGCCCACCACCCTCAGGTACCTTGTGCAGCCCCATCCCCACAGTGCTCCCCAGCACAGCTATAGGACAAAGGCAGAGCCCTGCATCTATCTGGAGGTTGAACTGGGGCAACAGTATATACCTCTGTTAAAGATGGTTTGCTTCAATGATTAAAAAATGTAATCAATATGACCTGCTTCACCAGCTCGGAATGCAGATGCTATCACATTTCTTTTATGTCTTCAGTTAAGTGCTTGGTTGAGCAGTCTGTTTTATTCAGGGGCTATCTTTTGAGAATTCCTGCCCCAGTGAATCACTGGCTCAGGATGAAGGAAGAAGGCTTACTTCTAAGTTCCAGGCAGAAAAACAACTGGAGTCTGACTAGTCTGCTCACAGGCTGTCTTGGTGAGTGGCCGCTGTGGTGCCCTCCCTCAGGACTCCCAGCCTGACCTGTGTGCTGAGGTAGTTGGATCTTGGGGTAGTAGGGACCCAGACAGGTGGCAGAAATGAGTGTGCTGGGTTGTGGGTGACAATAGAGAGTGGTGGGGACTGTGGTGAAGTGGCGCGTGCGTTCCTCCAGCCAGTTGTGGCCAAATAAGGACCTTGTATTGCCAGATTTTCTCATGTTTTCAAAAGAAACGGGATACATGTGGGATTTTATTTTTGAGGCATAATGTGCATACAATAAAGTATACAAATTTTTTAGCATATATATATACATTTTACATACATAACCACTGTCCATATGAAGATAGAGAATATTTCCATCTCTTAAAAGTTCCATTGTGCTTCTTTCTAAGTCAGTACCTACCCCTTCTTCACCAAAGGTAACCATGACCTCTATATCTGTAAGTTAGCTATGTTTAATCTTGAACTTCCTACGATTGACATCTTACAGCATGTATACTTTTGAGTCTGGCTTCTTTTGTTCAATATAGGACCCTTGAGGTTTTCCATCTGGCATGTTATCAGTGAAAGTGAAAGTTGCTCAGTCGTGTCTGACTCTTTGTGACCCCATGGACTATACAGTCTGTGGAATTCTCCAGGCCAGAATACTGGAGTGGATAGCTTTACCCTTCTCCAGGGGATCTTCCCAACTCAGGGATCGAACCCAGGTCTCCTGCATTGCAGGCAGATTCTTTACCAGCTGAGCCACCAGGGAAGCCCACATGTTATCAGTAGTTCATTCCTTTTTATTGCTGAGTACTACCAAATGCCACACTTTGTTTACCCATGTTCCTGTTGAGGGATATTTGGACTGCTTTTACTTCTTGACTACTGTGACTACAACTGCCATGTGCCTTCAAGTGTAAGTTTTTTTTTTTCCTGGACACAGGCACTCATTTCTCTTGGGTTTATTGCATATGTGTGTGTGTGTGTGTGTGTGTGTGTATAACAGATACACACAGCTTGGAGTAGTATTGCTGCTGCCGCTGCTGCTAAGTCACTTCAGTCGTGTCCGACTCTGTGCAGCCCCGTAGACGGCAGCCCACCAGGCTCCCCCGTCCCTGGGATTCTCCAGGCAAGAACACTGGAGTGGGTTGCCATTTCCTTCTCCAATGCATGAAAGCGAAAAGGGAAAGTGAAGTCGCTCATTCGTGTCCGACCCTCAGCGACCCCATGGACTCCAGCCTTCCTGGCTCCTCCGTCCATGGGATTTTCCAGGCAAGAGTACTGGAGTGGGGTGCCATTGCCTTCTCCGGTAGTATTGCTAGGCCATAGTATAAATCTGACACTTAATTATCGATGGACAATTTTCAGGACTTCTCTGGTGATCCAGCGGTTAAGAATCCGCCTTCCAATGCAGGGGACATGATTTGGTCTCTGACTGGGGAACTAAGATCCCACGTGCTGCAGAGCAACTAAGCCCATGCATCACAACTAGAGAGAAACCCGCACACCGCAGTGAAGGATCCTGCGTATCACAACAAAGGTGTCATGTACAACCAAGACCCAACACAGCCAACTAGATAAATAAATTTTTAAAGAAGAGAAATGGACAATTTTCCATAGAGGTTATGTCAGTTTACATTTTCACCAGCAGTGTGTGGGTGTTCCAGCGACTCTGCATCCTCAACAGCACTTTTGGCCATCCTAGTGGGAGTGTAGTGGTGCCTCGCTGTGGTTTCAGTGTGTATATCCCAGTGACTACTGATATACCTTTATGTGCATCTATTGGCCATTCAATATTTTCTGTTCTGGTGTTCCTCTTTAATTCCTTGACCATTTTAAAAATTGGAGTGCCTTATTTTATTGGGCTTCCCTGGTGGCTCAGATGGTAAAGAACCTGCCTGCAATGCGGGAGACCCGGGTTCGATCCCTGGGTCAGGAAGGTTCCCTGGAGAAGGACATATATACTCTGTGTTCTTTATATATCCTGAACACTAGTCCTTTGTCAGATGTGTGCTATGACTGTTTTCTCCCAGTCTGTGGCTTGCCTTTTCACTTTCTTGGTGCTGCTGCTACTTTTTCCTCAAATGTTTGGTAGAATCCATCAGTGAAGCCATCTGGGTCTGAAGTTTATATAAGATTTTAAACTACAGATTAAATGAACAAAATGAAATAGGATTTCCTCTTCTCACGTCAGTTTCAGTGGTGATTTTCAAGGGATATTTTTCATTTCCTCTGAGTTGTCTAATCTATTAACATAAAGTGGCTCATAATATCCCGTATTATCTTTTCAACATCTGTAGGATCTATAATAATTTTCTTTTTTATTCCTAATATTAGTATTATGTTTAATCTCCTTTTCCTTGATTATTTTTATTAGACATTAGCCAATTTAATTAATCTTTAAATAACAGAAGTTTTTACTTTTTGAGATTTCTGTTATTTTTGTCTTTTTAAATTTTTTTGTTTATTTGTTTATTTTTGGCTGCAGTGGGTCTTCGTGGCTGTTCACAGGCTTTCTCCAGTTGTGGCAAGCAGGGGCTACTCTCTAATTGTGCGTGGGCTTCTCGTTGCAGTGGCTTTCCTTGTTGCAGAGCATCGGCTCTAGGGCTCAGTAGTTGCAGCGCACGGGCTTAACTGCCCTTTTGTATGTGGGATCTTCCTGGACCAGGGATCGAACCCATGTCCCCTGCATTGGCAGGTGGATTCTTAACCGCTAGACTACCAGAGAAGTCGTCCTTTCTTTTGATTGTTTGCTCCTATATTTTATTTTCTTTCTTCTATTTTGGGTTAATTTTGTTCCTTTTTTAGCCTCTTGAGGTAAAATCTTTGGCCATTGTATACATTTATTCTTTTTTAATAGGCACCTTTTAAAGCAATAAATTTCCCTCTAAGCATTATTTGGCTACATCCCACAGATTTTAGCATGCTGTTTGTTCAGTTCAAAAATATTTCTCATTTCCTTGGGATTTCTTCTTTGATGCCTGGAGTTTTGTTGTTATTATTTGTTTTGTCTTTTAAGAGTGTTACTTAATTTGTACATATTTAGAGACTTTCAGGTTTTGTTTCGTTGATGATTTCTATTTTGATTCATTGTGATCAGAGAGCATATTCTGTATGACTTTAACCACTGAGATTTATCAAGGTTTGCTCTGTCTCTCAGACTGTGGATTATTTTGGTGACTGGTGCAGATTGTAGTCGTTGAATATTGTTTTCTGGGAATATTAATTCGATCCAGCTAATTGATAGTGCTGTTCAAATCTTCTATATACTTCTTGATTTCTTGACTAGGTGTTCTATTAGTTGAAAATATTCGTCTATGATTGTGAATTTGTTTCTCTCCTTAAGTTGTGTTAGTTTTTGCTTCATGTGTTTTGAAGCTCTATTATTAGGTGTATATGTGGTGTATATGCATTTACAGTTGTTGGATCTTCCTGATGAATTGACTCTTATTATTATGACGTGTTCCCTTTATTTCTAGTAATATTCCTGTCTGGAAGAATATTTGTCTGATGTGAATATAGCTATACAAACTTTCTTCTGATTAACATTTCTATGGTATATCTTTTTTCATCCTTTGCTTTCAAATTATGTCTTTAAAGTGTGCCTCTTACAAATAGCATAATTTGAGATTGATTCTTTATCCAGACAATCATTTTGTAAAAAAGTTGAAGTGTCTGGTATATTTACATTTAGTGTAATTAAGGATATAACTGGCTTTAAGTTTGCCCTTTTACTCTGTGTCCAATTTCTATCTCTTTTTTATATGCTTCTTATTTTCAATCTTCTTTTGATTAGTTAATCAAGCATTTTAAATTATTCCTTTTTATTCTCCTGTTGGCTTTTAAATTGTACTTCCTTATATTATTTTAAATGTCTCTTCTAGACATTATAATATGTATTCTTAACTTAAATTTTGTAATTAGTATTAGTGTTATTCCATTTAATAATGTAAGAACCTTAGAAAGTATGATTCCTTTACTTCCTTTCCCACCATTGGTGTTATTTTTAATGTATTTTACCTATACCAATATGTAATATACTAATATACCCTTTCCACCTACAGTATAGCACAGGGAACTCTGCTCAGTGTTATATGGCAGCCTGGATGGGAAGGGAGTTTGGGGGAGAATGGATAGATGTATGTGTATGGTTGAGTCCCGGCGCAAGTTCCTGGAGTTGGTGATGGGCTGGGAAGCCTGGCGTGCTGCAGTCCGTGGGGTTGCAAAGAGTCGGCCATGACTGGGCGACTGGACTGAACTGAGTCGCTTTGCTGTGCACCTGGAACTATCACAATATTGTTCATCAACCATAGGTGGCGCTAGTGGTAAAGAACCTGCCTGCCAATGCAGGAGACAAGAAACACAGGTTCCATCCCTGGGTGGGGAAGATCCCCTGGAGGAGGCCATGGCAACCCACTCCAGTATTCTTGCCTGGACAATCCCATAGACAGAGGAGCCTGGTGGGCCACAGTCCATAGGATCGCAGAGTCAGACACGACGGAAGCGACTTAACACGCATGCATGGATACTCCAATATAAAATAAAAAGTTAAAAAAATATTTACCCTTTCCCTTTTACTCTTCCTTCCTTCCTGAAGATCTAGACCTCCATTTGTACCTCAGTCAGAGAGCTTCTTGTCGTATTTCTTTTGGTGCACTCTGCTATTGGTGAATATTCTCTTCTTTTGTTTTGCTGAAAATGTCTTTATTTTGCTTTCATTTTTGAATAATATTTTCACAGCATATAGAATTATAGATTTTTTTCCTTGCAGCAGCTAAACTATGTCATTCTATTGTTTTCTATAAGCCATATTGAGATATTTTCTGTAAATCATATGGTTATTACTCTAAATTTAATGTCCCTCCCTTTTCTGGCTGCTTTATAATTTCCTATTCATCTTTGGTTATCGGTGATTTGACTATTACGTCATCAGATGTGCTGTTCTTTGTATTTATCCAACTTGACATTCACTAAACCCAAATCTGTAGATTGATGTGTTCCATAAACTTTTGAAAATTTTGGTCATTTTACCTTCAGATATTTGTTTTACCTCAGTTCTCTCTTTCCTCTTCTTGGACTCCAGTTGCATTTATATACACTGTTTGATTTGTTTTTCCCACAGCATTCTGATGTGCGTATTTTTTCCTTCTTTTTTTTTTTTTTTTCTCTTTGTGTTTCAATTTTGTTATTTTCTTGTTGATCTTTTTTTAAAAATTTACTGGTCTTTTCTTCTTCTTTGTTCAGTTCATTATTGAGTTACTTCTTTATTTCAGATTTTTTTTAGTTCTGAAATTACCATTTGATTCTTCTTCAGAGTTTCTGTCTCTGATGAAATTCTCCATTGTTTTACCCATCATGTTTATACTTTCTACTAATTTCTTAAAATATTTACAATTGTCATTTCAAAGTTCTTGTCTGTTAATTCATTATCTAGGTCATCTGTAGGTGTGCTCCTTTGGACCATTTTTTTCTTGATTAGAGTTGTCATCCTTCTTTGCATTTATTGTATTTTGGGGTCAAAAGCTAGATGTTTTATAGAAAAGAACAGTAGAAAGTGAAGAAGGTAACATTTATCCCTGGAAAGACGATGTCCTTTCTTCGGCAGTAAAATAGTGGTTTTATCATTGGTTTCAAATGCCTTAAAGATAGGATCAGGGCTCTTCTCTGGGCCCTAAATAGTAAATGACCTTAATCTCTCTCTCTGATTCCCTTTCCTGCTTTCACATTTTCCTTCTGTGGGAGACTTCTTGCTTTCTTTCCAGCCCAAGTCCACATGCTGCGGCATAGTTGATAAACATCCTGTGGGGGAGGATTGGCAGGTAGTGACTGCCATCTCTACCTGAGGGCTCAATCAGAAAAATCCAATTCATTATCCCAGCCCTTCTGGTCATTATGAGTTAATCTGGTTTCCTCTTAGTTCAGCAAAGTACCCCTGTCTATTATAAATTTGCTTCTCTGCCTGCCCGTGTTTCCAAGAATAAAAACAGCCGCTGGTCTCTATTCATTTATGAAAGGCTTGTCTCTGTCTAGAATTTAGTTCATTTAGATCTCTCTGCATCCTTAACTCTTTGTTGGGTTTCCAATATATAATTTTACGGTTTATTTGATGTTTTCCCATTGTTATGGTGATAGTGACTGTCTTCTATGACCTTCTCTATTGATTGGAAGCCCAGATGATTGTTCTTTTAGTGTGAAATCATCTCATTTTCAAGGTAGCAAAAAATTCCAATATTTAAAAAATGTTCTGCAGAATGAAGGAAATACTTTTGCGGGCTAACTGCTTTTTAGCCCATAAGGCTGTAGGTTTGTATCCCCTGATCTTAAATAATTCACCATTACTGATGAGATAACTGAATTATTGTAATATCTTAGTTGTCTGAGAAATGCTTTGAAATTTTTGTTAAATCTGTCTGTACTTAGGGTGTCTTTCATTCTTACATTCTTCACATATCTCTCAAGTGTTACAACAGGGGAAAATGTGAAGAATCTGATTGATAAGGCCATTGGTGCCCATGGTCAATAGTCCTTCAACCACTTAAATCCTTGGATCACAGCACGCTCTGCTTTGAGTTCAAATAGGATGAGATCTTTGGGTGGGGGCGGGGGGCAAGGAAAGAACTGTAGTTGCTAGGGTTGTGTGTTCGCATATGTGTGTATGCAGGGTTGGGGGTGGGGAGCACTTGGGAAAAATAGTTAGCTGCATAGGGCCAATTGGTAGTCCAGATTGTCAAGTCCAGTGTAGTGTATAATTTTAAAGACCTGGGCAGAATGCAAGGCTGCTCTTTTTTCCGAGTCCAGTGAGAGCCTGAAGCATGAATCAAGAAGTCTGTCAGAAGGATCCAAAAGATAGAGAACAGCCTGAGGGGCAGGGGCCGGGAGATGAGCCATATCCAGTGTAAGTAACACACTCATTTCAGCAGATCTCATGTGATATTAATAAAATCATATATATATGTATTTTATCTATCTCATTGTGAAAAGTTAATCTTACTCTTCTCAGATATAACCCTTAATGAGCTCTATGATAGAATTCTTGACAGAGCCTATCATTCTCCATTATTTGAAGTTCTGCCAAAAGTTTTCCCCTGGGGTCTTAGAGGTGATCATTGAAAAATCAGGAACCCGTTTTTTTGAATATGGAGGGCAACAGCAGGAGTGAGAGGTGAATAGTGTCTGAGATCACTGTGATGCTCATATTCATTACGTATTTCCTATCTTGGGCCCCAGTCATCTTGATATAGCTCAAGTTGCTGTAACAAAATACCAAAAACCAGGTATTAAACAACAGATACATATTTCTCATAGTTCTGGAGCCTAGGAAATACAAGCTCAAAGTGCTGGCAGATTCAGTTCTTGGTGAGGGCTTTCATCCTGGCTTGCAGATGGCTACCTTCTCACTATGTCCTCATAAGGTGGACAGAGGAAGTTCCGGTGTCTTTTTTTTTTTTTTTTAAACTTTTATATTTTGTATTGGAGCGTAACTGATTAACCATAAGATATGCAGATTTGATCCCTGGGTTGGGAACATCCCCTGGTGAAGGGCATGGCAACCTGCTCTAGTATTCTTACGTGGAGAATCCCATGGACAGAGGAGCCTGGCAGGCTAAAGTCCGTGGGTCGCACAAGAGTGAAGTGATTTAGCACATAGCTGATTAACAGTGTTGTGATAGTTTCAGGTGGGCAGCAAAGGGATTCAGCCATACATAAGTTATACATGTATCAATTCTCCCCAAACTCCCTATTTTTTAAAAAATAAGGGCACTAAGCCTATCATGGGGGCTCCATTCTTAATAGCGCATCTAAACCTAATTACCTTCCAGAAGCCCCTTCTCTTAACAGCATCTCATTGGGAGTTAGGGATCCAACACATGAATTTTGGGAGACACAAACATTGAATCCATGGTACTTATTGACGATGGATATCACACTATCTCTTTGTCTAGTCTGTTCTGCAACATTTTCTTTCCTTCAGTTTGTAGTCTTCCCTGCATGTCTTCACTGTGATTGTTTCACTTCAGCGTTACAGTTCATCTCATTGCTTCTCTAAAGTTGTCCAAGCAGTTTCTTTGTGGTTCCTCAGAGTTCTTGTATTTGATTAGCCATCTTCGCTCCTCTTGAAAATTTAAAACCTTTAATTAGTTATAATAAATAAATGTACAAACATGCACATTTTTGATTAAGCAGAGAAATGCTCAAAAGCATGCAATTTTGTGAATATTTTTATATATTACGTTAAGAGAAAGGTGACATGTTTAGCACAGCATTTTTTAGAAATTCAAAGGTTAATTTAGAAAATTAAATAAATACATGGAAAATGCATATCATTCTTTTTTTTTAATTAGCTGATACTTTTATTTTTTTTATTATTATTTTTTAAATTTTATTTTATCTTTAAACTTTACATAATTGTATTAGTTTTGCCAAATATCAAAATGAATCCATCACAGGTATACATGTGCTCCCCATCCTGAACCCTCCTCCCTCCTCCCTCCCCATACCATCCCTCTGGGTCGTCCCAGTGCACTAGCCCCAAGCATCCAGTATCGTGCATTGAACCTGGACTGGCATCTCGTTTCATACATGATATTTTACATGTTTCAATGCCATTCTCCCAATTCTTCCCACCCTCTCCCTCTCCCACAGAGTCCATAAGACTGTTCCATACATCAGTGTCTCTTTTGCTGTCTCGTACACAGGGTTATTGTTACCATCTTTCTAAATTCCATATATATGCGTTAGTATACTGTATTGGTGCTTTTCCTTCTGGCTTACTTCACTGTGTATAATAGGCTCCAGTTTCATCTACCTCATTAGAACTGATTCAAATGAGTTCTTTTTAATGGCTGAGTAATACTCCATTGTGTATATGTACCACAGCTTTCTTATCCATTCATCTGCTGATGGACATCTAGGTTGCTTCCATGTCCTGGCTATTATAAACAGTGCTGCGATGAACATTGGGGTACACGTGTCTCTTTCCCTTCTGGTTTCCTCAGTGTGTATGCCCAGCAGTGGGATTGCTGGATCATAAGGCAGTTCTATTTCCAGTTTTTTAAGGAATCTCCACACTGTTCTCCATAGTGGCTGTACTAGTTTGCATTCTCACCAGCAGTGTAAGAGGGTTCCCTTTTCTCCACACCCTCTCCAGCATTTATTATTTGTAGACTTTTGGATTGCAGCCATTCTGACTGGTGTGAAATGGTACCTCATAGTGGTCTTGATTTGCATTTCTCTGATAATGAGTGATGTTGAGCATCTTTTCATGTGTTTGTTAGCCGTCTGTATGTCTTCTTTGGAGAAATGTCTATTTAGTTCTTTGGCCCATTTTTTGATTGGGTCATTTATTTTTCTGGAGTTGAGCTGTAGGAGTTGCTTGTATATTTTTGAGATTAGTTGTTTGTCAGTTGCTTCATTTGCTATTATTTTCTCCCATTCTGAAGGCTGTCTTTTCACCTTGATGATAGTTTCCTTTGATGTGCAGAAGCTTTTAAGGTTAATTAGGTCCCATTTGTTTATTTTTGCTTTTATTTCCGATATTCTGGGAGATGGGTCATAGAGGATCCTGCTGTGATGTATGTCAGAGAGTGTTTTGCCTATGTTCTCCTCTAGGAGTTTTATAGTTTCTGGTCTTATGTTTAGATCTTTAATCCATTTTGAGTTTATTTTTGTTTATGGTGTTAGAAAGTGTTCTAGTTTCATTCTTTTACAAGTGGTTGACCAGTTTTCCCAGCACCACTTGTTAAAGAGATTGTCTTTAATCCATTGTATATTCTTGCCTCCTTTGTCAAAGATAAGGTGTCCATATGTGCGTGGATTTATCTCTGGGCTTTCTATTGCATATCATTCTTATAAATACTTTTATATACAGTTCCAAATAGATGACATGCATTTAATATCAATATGTAGAAATTCTAAATTCAGTTTAGAAATACCAGGTAAACAAATGTTCAGAAGCATATCAATTCTTTCAAAGGCAGTCACCAGATGGATAGGCATGTTTTTCAGTGGCCGTAGTCATTGTTTAAAAATATGCACGATCAGTAGAATCTTGGGGAAATAAGCCTTTGGATTTTATATGTCAATAAATTATTAGGTTCATAACTCAGCCCTGCTTCGCTCCAGCCTCAGTAGAGGCCTGAAGAGTAGCAGGAGGTGGGAGCACTGACAGAGAATCCATCAGGTTGCCTAGTACCACAGTTCTCAGCTCAGCATTCATTCCTGCCCCCAGGGCTTAGTCCCGAGGACATATGGTCTGACAGCAAGACCATCTCCAGGTATGTAGGGTTGAAGACTCTGATGACCAGCTTACTGGGTGGGCAGTGGCTGATTGTGTCTGAATCTAGCTGGGCTGGGCCAGCAGGGATCCAAACCGTGGTGCTGATGTCCTCTCCTTGTTCCCCTGGGTGACTGCACAGTGGAGAAGAAAGAGCCTGTTCCTTAGGCTGAGAAGTCCTGTTGTGAGACTCTGCTCCCATACTTAGCAGCTGGACAAGTCACTTACTAGTCAATAACCTATTTAGCTTCCCTAATCTTCAGTTTTCTTACCTATAAAGTAAGACTAATGATGCCTTTCTTACAGGACTTTAGGGAGGATGAAATTAGATAATGGATACAAGAATGCTTGCTAAATGGTATAATGTGCTGCATACAGTGCTAATTAGGTCTGCTGCAGATATTCATTTCAATTCAAGAAGCAGGTATTAAGCACTGCTGTTTACCAGTATTAGGTCTTATATTAGGCACTTCAAGGAGGGAGAATGATGAATAAGAATCAGCCGTTGGTAGGAAGATAAGATACACTGAAAGTAGCTATGATGGAGTTACTATTATTATTTTTTAATGCAGATTTACATTTGCAATGGAAATGCACTTTTTAAAAGCCACATATGCAGTTTAGGGTAGGTGGTTTGGGATAAGTTATAGTGGACATGTGTTATTTTTCTCTCAAGTATCCTTTCCCTATTTTCTGGTAATAGTATCGCCTGTCCCGATTTTAATCTGGAAGCCCGCCTCTCTGTGTCTCTCAGCCCATGTGGTTTGAGTAGACTCTATCCCTGCCAGGGGTAGAGTGTAAGGCTCAGTCTTAGACAGCCAGTGCACTTCATCTCCCTGCTGACAATGATTGTTTTAGGAACTAGCATCTCTAGACCTTAGAGATGAAGAATCAGGTTTCCCTGATACTCTCTGAGTGACTGGATTCAGCCATGCCTGAAGCCAGCCTACCTCTCAGCTTTTCAGCTACAGTATCACTGAATTCTCTTTTGGCTTAAAATAATTTACACGGGGTTTTGTGCCTCCTGACTCACAGCAGGATGCCTTGAAGAATCCTCCAGTAGGCTCATTGCAGAGAAGACCACACAAGGTAAGTATTTTACTTCATGGTCGCCCTTACTGCTACGGCTCTTCCATATACATACCCTCACCAATTGAAGACCATGAAGAAACATCAGGACCCAGATATTTCTTTCTCCAGTTTTCCTGAGGTAAAATTGACTCAGAATATTGTATACAATGTGATGATCTGTTATATTAATATGTGTATATTGCAAAATGAGTACCTCAGTAAGGTTAGTTGACACACCCATCACCTCAGATAGTTACCATTTTGTTGTCGTTGCTGTGGTGAGAACATTTAAAATCTCTTCTTTCAACTTTCCTGTGTACAATGCAGCGTTGTTAACTCTAGTCACCATGCTGTATGGTAGAGCCCGAACCTGCTCATCTTATACCTGCGAGGTTGTCCAGTGTCTCTCGATTTCCTCTCCCTGCCAGCCTCCTGCAACCACCAACCTACTCTCTATTTCTAGGAGTTCAGCTTATTTATTTATTTATTTTTAAAATTGAAAAACTTAAAATTTGTGGCACATGGGATCTTAGTTCCCCAACCAGGTATTAAACCCATGCCCTCAGTGAAAGCGAGGAGCATTAACCACTGGACCACCAGGGAAGCCAAGCTCAACATTTTTAGATTTCACATAAAATTGGGATTGTGCAGTATTTGTCTTTCTCTGTCTGACTTAATTCACTTAGCATAAGGCCCTCAAAGTCCATGCAAGATTTTCCTCCAAGGCGTCCATGGAGGCCCTTGACATCCATCCATGTCAAGATTTTCTTTTCTCTCTCTCTCTCTCTTTTTCTTTAAATGGCTGAGTAAACCTTTCAACAGGATGCTGGTCTGCTGTTCATGCAGGTGTACCTGCCCTGTGACAATGACTCGGCCCCTTCTCCCAGGCAGTGTAAACTCTTTCTGGGTGTCATTTTCTGCCCTCTCCGTGCCCTCTTTCAACCAGTTCTGGGCCCTGGCCTCATGCAGGGAATCTTTTCTGACTAAGTGGGGGAAAGTATGAATCATCTTCTCTTTTACATCCCACCCTACTAACCCAGCCTGAGATGTTCATCAGCCAGAGAAGCTGGAAGGGCAGACAGTGTAAGTTATGTAGGTGCAGCAAGCACGCGTGTGTGCCTGTGCTCTCAGTCGTGAACTCTGTGACCCCTGTGGACTGCCCACCAGGCTCCTCTGCCCATGGAATTCTCCAGGCGAGAATACTGGAGTGGGTTGCCATTTCCTCCTCCAGGGGATCTTCCCGACTCAGAGATCGAACTTGTATCTCCTGCATTGGCAGGCAGATTCTTTACCACTGAGCCATCTGGGAAGCCAAGGTACAGAGAGAGAAAGTGACTTATCCACCTTCATTTAGTGAGCTAGTTTCAGCGTCAGGACGAGCAATCAAGTCTCTGCATTTCAAGTATGGCCCCCGTTCTGCCACTGTGTGACTAATTGTTTTTTTTTTTTAAACATTCTGTATATTTCCATGGGACACCCTAGATACTTTTAGACCAGTGTGGTCTGTCTTGATATTTACACTCCTAGGGAGCAGGGATGATGCTGTTCAGTTGAGTCATAAAGCTCCTCTGGTTTGGTACCCTGCTCACACAAGAGTATGACAAGAGTTTCTGACGGCAGGCTGAGGATGGAGAGGTTGGGTGGGCTATGGGCTCAGGTGGACCAAATGCCAGGCTAGTCAGTGAGGAGACACAGGATGGACCAGTGTGGCGTGTGGGTGGGTCAACCCCACAGGGACTCAGCTGAGTTCCTCACCTACCATAGGGACTTCCTTCTTTGGACTCATCGTTCCCCTCTGGGAAATGGGACCGATGCTTTGCTCTCATGTCCTTGTCAGAGAATAAACTTGAGGGCAAGCTCTCCTGGTGAAGAGTGACCTTTTGGAGGGCCAGTCTCCAGAGAATATGTGACAGCATGTGCACCTCAGCCTGCACAATCTACTTATCTACAGCACCCCCAGTCGCTGGAAGGGGCTTTCTGTTCCGTGGCATCCTTCTCCCCCCTTGACCTCTGCTGATTAGACCAGGGGTGGGTGGATGGCCCAGTCTGATCTGTTTTCCTCTCCCAAGAATTTGGAATCACGACTCCAAGGAAATGGGTTGATGAGCTGTGGGTGCTGAGTGGGGAGGGCCTGTGGAGTCAGAGATGAATCAGCCACACACGGAAGCCCATGGAAAGCCTACATTGTGGGTGAGCCTGAACCTAAATCCTTAGACAAAGCTCATCCATGGAAAGGACTGAGTGCATGGTCAGGCCACTCAGAAACAGGGGGCAGAGAAGGGGGAGAGATGCCCTGGGTGATTTTGAGCTTCCCTGAGAGTTACTTTCACTTCCTGCTCAGTATTTCCTTGGCTTTCCCTGGCAGCCCCTCTATCACTTCCTCTGCCAGTTGGGCTCATCGGAGGCATTTCTGTTCCCTGTGGCCAAGTGACCCCTGATAAGGACAGTGTCTCACCCATGCCACATCCCCAGCTCTTTGCGGCAAACCCTGAATGTTTGCTGAATGCAAATGCGGGCAACTGAGGGCTGTGGGACTGCAACAGAGGAGCGTTCAGCCACCCAGTGGGCTCAAGCTTCTTAACCGGACAGGGGCTCTGGGGAGGGTGAGCCGCTGAATGTTTCTGGGATGTTCCTAAGGGAGGCTTGTTTCCAGGACAGAAGACAAATAGCTGTGGCATCCCCCAAACAGGTGGGACTTGGGTGTCACGCTCTCCGGTGTTCTTACCAACACTTTTAGAGCCCTTGGGCCTCCTCTGTGCCTGAGACCTGGGGTTCTCAAGTTGCTCCCTGTTCCCCTTGGGACCCCTAATCTGTCTTGCCTCAGTTGTTTGAGTATATCTATTAATTGCAATCTCATTCCCTCTCCTCCTCCTCCTTCTGTTTTTTTTTTTTTCCTGATATTGAAAATCTGCATACCTACCCATTAAGGAGTCTGTAATCCAAGGTGACAGATATTCTCTCCTTCAGCCCTGTGTCCCCAGGGCCCAGCCTAGCTCCTGACCTCCAGTCACTTCTCCCCAGGGCTGGTACCTATGTCTAGCAACCTGTTCTATGCCTGGCACATGGTAGGTGCCAGGAGACTTTGTGGTGTTGAATTGGAAGGGGGGAACACACCTGATATAATCAGATGCTCTACAAGGGGGCCTTAGGATTGTAGGGCTTCAAGTCCTTGAGGGAGTGGAGAAGAAGGGGACGGAGGTCTGGGAGACAGTCAGGGCTATGGTAGGAGGTGGACAGAAGCAAAGACACGTTATGGGCAACTGAACTAGTCAGGATCGTCCGACTGCTGCAACAGAGAAGCTCAAGATGCAATGTCTGAACACAATAGAAGTTTAGTTTTTGCTCAGATAACAGTGTGTGTGTATTTGACAGGTGGCCTCCCAAGCGGTAGTTCAGGCATTGGTTCTCCTTCCATTTTGCAGCTCTACCATCCCCAGGACCTCAGAATACTCTGCTGGGTGGGACACTCGACATCCAGCTTACAGAGATAGACAGACAGAGGCAGGGAGACAGACAGAGAGAGACAGAGACAGAGGGAGACAGAGAGAGAAACTTGTATGGGGACCCCTTGTGGGTCAGCCCCAGAAGTGTTATCTTTCATTTCCGATCACATTCCATTGGCGAGGTTTGCAGCTATGGAGACAACTGCCACTGAAAAGTTGGTTTATTGCTCACAGTTCCTGAGAGGAGGGTCACGTCGGGCCATGTAGGACCACACGAGGATGCAGCAGGATCAGTCAGGAAGCAGAGGGAGAGCAAGGGGAACACAGAAAAACCTTCACTAGTGTTTTCAGTGGGGATGAATGGGCGTGGCAGGGTAAGCAGGTTTAGGATTGACCAGATTGAATAATTTTGGGGGGCTTAGGGTGTAGGGGCTGCCTCTAGTTGTCTGATGCCTGGCCCTGGAGTGATTGGGCAGAGGGATGGTGTCCCGTAGGATGAGATCCCGAGACAGAAAGGTCTGGGGCTTGGGTTTGGACTGGTTAGTCTGCTTGTGAGAGGTGTGCTCTTGGGAGAGTGTGCTGTCCTGGGAAATCTGTTTACTCCAGGAGGACACTTTCCCCAGGGTCAACAAAGACATCAGAATAAAAGGGCCTGCTTAATTCAGTGACTGGGGTTCCCCGTGGCTCAGGGGTAAAGAATCTGCCTGCAAATGCAGGAGATGCAGGAGATGCAGGAGACTAGAGTTCAATCCCATGGACAAAGGAGCCTGGTGGGCTATAGCCCATGGAGGTTGCGAAGAGTCACACATGACTGAACAACTGAACACGCATGCACAATTCAGTGACCACACTTAATTGTAAGAAAGGCAGGGAAGTATCAGCTAGCTGTGTGCCCAGGAAAAAGAGACCAGTTTTGGTGAGCACATTTAGTGTCTCCGTCTGCACTTAATTAAGCCAAAAGAGCTTCATGTTTGGAGTTAGAAGACGGGGATTGAACTCCTGACCCTGTGGCATGGAACTGTGTGAGCTTGGATGAGTCACTTTCTGACAACATCAGTTCCATTAGCTCTCAAAAGGAGAAAATAATTAGAGCTACATCTCATGGCAGTTGTTATACAAGATGCTTTGGGCACACTCCAGAGCGCTGTTCAAATGCTAACTGTTTTCTGTGGTCTTTCCAAGTTTTCCGGGGGCCCATGGTGGCTCTTGGAGACAGCCCTCTGCTGTCATTTAAGTGCAGGTCTGAACCCCACCCCCGCCATCATGCTTGGAATGGGACCAGAGAAGCAGCTGGGATGACCTGTTTCCCCAGAGCCACGTGCAGAGGGTCTTTACAAGGATGCTCAGGATTAGCAGATGTGGCCGGGGGATTTCATGCCATATCCAGCTGGGAACACATGCGGCTCTGGGAAAGATGGTGATTAGTGACTCTGCCAAAGCTTTTTAAAAATGATTCTTTTTCCCATTTTAAATCAGAACATGCTCATTAAAGAAACAGGGTTAAATATAGAAAAATACAAAGAACAAGGCACTCCTCGTACCACCACACAATCACTAGTAACATTTTGTTTCTGCTTTTTTTTTTCCTTTTGGTGTTTTCCCTCTGTGAAATGGCTTTCAAGTCATTTATTCTTAATCAAAAATTCAATCTGATTCATAGTACATACAAAATTCAAAAGTTACAGAAGGTTATGCAGTGAAAGAGAAGTCTCCCCCCACCCTCCCAGTTCCCTTCCTGGAAGGCGGCCTCAGTTACCAGCCCCTTGAGTTTCCTTCCAAAGTTAATCAATGCACATATAAGTATATGCATGCACATTCTTTTATTTTTAAACGTATATTCTTGCATGGTATATACCCTCTTACTAAGTTGCTTTTCCCCATAATAATGCGTCTTAGAGAATGCTCCACGTCAGTTCATAGGAGCTGCCTCATTCATTTTAAAGGCTGTATAATATTCAGTTGTATGGATTGTATCATAATTTATTTAACCAGTCTGATGTTGAAGGATATTTAGTTTGTTTCCAGTCTTTTGAATTTTTCACAATGCCTCAATGAATATTCGTATACATATGTCATTTCATACATGGGCAAGCATACCCGTAGGATGATCTTCTGGAATTGCAATTGCTAGATGAAAGACTACACATTTTAAATATTATGGTTTATTGCCTCTATAAAGGTCACATGCATTGCAAGCGCATAGAAAGAGAATGTCAGTTTCTTCACATGCATGCCAACAATCTGTTAGTAAGCTTTGTCAAGTTGGCCAACCTGATAGGTAAAAATGATATCTTATCAAATCGTTTTGTATGTTTAAAATCCACTTTGCTCCAGTTACTGTTAACTATTTTATCTTGTCCATGTTTTCCTGTTGGACTGCTGATCTTATTGATTTATAGAAGCTCTTTATATATTAAGGGAATTAAACCTTTATCTGGGATATATGTTGCAAATCTTTCTCTCAGTTTGTTATTCTTCTCATGACTCTTTTTCATAAAGAAAACTTATTTTTTGTTGGTGTACTCAGTCTTTTCTATCATAGTATCTGGGTTTGTATCACACTTTAAAAATGTCTTTCCCACTCCAAGAATAAATTTTACTTTATACACTTTAACCTTTTTTTTTCCATCAGTAATTTATTTTGGTGTACGGAGTATGATTGAGATTAAACTTCCTTTTTTCCTGGTAGAGATGCAGATTATCCCAACATTGTTTATTGAATACTGCATCCTTTGTTTTACTGACTTGAAATGTCGTACTGACCATGTTTGATATTTTCCCTTGTATTTGGGTATGTTCTGGGATCTGAAATCTGTTTCATCGATAGGTTATCTAAAGGTAAGCTGTAGACTGAAGTAGGAGTGGTCAGGGAAGATCTATGTGAAAAGGTGATGCTTCAGCTCAGGCTGGCAAGGCCTTTCAGATGGAGAGAATTGCAGCATGTGTGAAAGCGAAGACTTGGTTGCATTAGAGGAACTGACAGTGAAGCCTGGTGCTCTGGCCCCTAAGTCAGGGAGCAAGTGATACGAGATGAGGCTGGAGAGATGGGGAGGGGCTTGATTAGTCCCCGTGGGCCATGTTGAAAGGTTTGCATTTATTCCACACAATCAGGAGCAGTTGAAGGGCGTTAAGCAGAGGAGAGACACAGTCCATTTTACATAGTTTTTGGGGGGCTGTGCTGGGTCTTCGTTGCTGCGTGGACTTTCTCCAGTTGCAGTGAGCAGGGGCTACTCTCTAGTTGTGGAGCTAGGACTTCTTGCACTGGCTTCTCTTATTGTGGACCACGGACTCCAGGGTGCGAGGGCTTCAGTAGTTGCAGCTTCCAGGTTCTAGAGTGTGGGCTCAGGAGTTGAGACTCACAGGCCCAGTTGCCTCATAGCACGTGAATCTTGCCAGACCAGGGCTGGAACCCATGTGCCTTACGCTGGCAGGTGAATGCCTTACCACTGAGCCAGCAGGGAAGCCCCTACATAGGTATTTCTAAATTTCTCTTTTAAAATGTTTAAGATGCTTGTTGGATGAACGAAGCTCCTAGATGTAAACTTCATTCTGCAGGGCCCGTCACTCTTCAGTCTTGGGGTTTCCAGAAGCCACCAGGCCCTCCCACCCCTCTCTGCCTGACTGTGCTGAAAGCAGTGAGACTGGCATATTAGCAAGTAATTAGCTTTTAATTAGAAAAGCATGGCTTTGCCTTCATGAAGGGACAAATACCTTTAAAAATCAAATCACTTTAATTGAATGAATCTTTTAGCAGATAGTTCTGAAAATTCTAGTCCTTTCATTAGGAGCCCCATCGAGCAAAGGCATTTGAAAATGCTCAGTTAATACAGCAGTCACTGGAGCATTGTGTTGAATATATGTAGTTGTTTGATCATGAAGGGCAGCCCAACTCTTGACCAGAATAGCGCTCTTCCCTGATGCTCAGGGCCTCCCTTGTGGATTCTCTTGAGTGTTGCTACTCAAAAAAACAAACAAACAACCCCCCCCCACCCCCCGCCACAAAAGATCCCAAACCAGCAACATCAGCATCCCCTGGGAGCTTGCTGAAAATGCAGGATCTCAGGCCCCAACTCAAACCTCTTGAAACACAATCTCTGGGGTTGAGGGCAAGAAATCTGTGTTTTACAAAGCTCTCCAGGAAGTTCCTAGGCACACTCAACTTTATATTCAGAACTCAGAAGGTAACTAAGAAGCTTTGTCCCATCAGCCTGTGGAGAGAGGATCCCCATCAAGCCACCCTCTCACAGACCTTGCAATCATTCATTTGCTCTACAAACAATTATGGAGCAACTAGAGAATGTCAGGCACTTCCTAGGGAATGCGGGTACAGGAGAGTTCTTGTCCTTTGGGAATTTTATCTAAGAGGGTTTTTTTGTTGTTGTTTTGGTTTTTTTAATGACGTGGAGTCATTTTAAAGGGAAGTCCGGGATTCCATGGCACCCCAATGGGCATATCTGAGGTGAGCTTTCCATTCTTGGGGGTATTTTCCTATGCTTTGGGGGAGCCACCTCTTTCCTACCCTCAATCTTTTATGTTTCAGAAAAAGCTAGGCCCTGCTCCAGATTTCCAGGGTGGTTGAGAGTCACAGCCCAGGTCACAGAGATTGCTCATATCATGCTTAGTGATGGACAGCATTAACCACAACTAGCCCTGCTCCTTTTTGCTCCGTGCCTGCCTCCTGGTCTGCTGACACCTCCTCCTGTTGTCTCCCTGAGGCCTGTGGATGGTCACGGTTGCCCTCTATGTGCAGCACCATCTCTGGTGAAGGACCAAACCCCCAACTAGAGCCAGTGAGAGGCAATGAGATTTGGGGGGATTTCTGAGAAAGAGGCTCCCCCCATCCATTGTGAAGTTGAGCTGCTGCAGGCTTGCTTCCCCAGTAGCTCAGTGGTAAAGAATCCACCTGTCAATGCAGGAGATGGAAGAGACACAGGTTCTATCCCTGGGTTGGGCATGGCAACCACTCCAGTATTCTTGCCTGGAAAATTCCATGGACAGAGGAGCCTGGTGGAGTCCACTGGGTCACAAAGAGTCAGACACAACTGAAGCGACTTAGCACACTTGCACGCGCATGCACACCAGAGCTGCTGCAGTCCCTGGTGACCCTGAGGGGAGAGACTGTCTGAGAATCAAGACAACTCACGAAGGAGAAGAGAGTCAGGCTAGAACACAGTCACCCTGGTGACACTGTTTAAGCCCTTGTGCCAAGCCAGGCCTGAAGCTAGCTCACCCCCTGGAATTCTCAGACATGTGAGGTAACAAATTTCCTTTTTGCTTAAGCCAGTTTGAGTAGGGTTTCTTATCCTTGCCACCACAGGAGTACAGATTTTCCATATCAGAACAAAATTATAATACTGTAAATCAGTATTTATCTTATATGATGCTGAAATACTAGCATTGCTACTGGTATTTTAAAATTAAGTATTTAAAATTCATTTTTAAATAATCAGTGAAACTAAAACCTTAATAACGTCAAATATAAAATATGTGTAGACATATTACAAAACATCAACTAAAAGTGCTAATTAAAGTATTAACATTATACAAACATTACTAAGCTCGTCTCATGCTCAGTAATGGACACATTACCCACAGCGCCCTGCTCCTTCCGCTCCGTGCCTGCCTCCTGTTCTGCTGACAGCTCCTCCTGTTGTCCCCTTGAGGCCTGTGCATGGTCACGGTTGCCCTCTGTGTGCAGCACCATCTCTTTTGTTTTCTCTAAACCCTGCTCACCCCTTTGTAAACTGCCCTTTTATTAAACTCTTCTCAATTATCCACTTTGAGTTTACCACGTGTTTCCTAATACATGTCTTGACTCCAAACCAAAAACTCTCACTGGGGCTTCCCTAGTGGTTCAGTGGTTAAGAATCCCTTGGCGAGTGCAGGAGACACGGGTTTGAGCCCTGATCCGGGAAGATCCCACGTGCCATAGAGCAACTAAGCCCGTGGGCCACAACTGTTGAGCCTGAGCTCTAGAGCCCGGCAGCCACAACTAATGAGTCCCCGCACCCTAGAGCCCGGGCTCCACAGCAAGAGGAGCACCGCAAAGAGCCCGCACACCATAATTGTGAGTAGCTCCTGTTCTCCGAGCAGCAATGAAGACCCAGCACAGCCAAAAATAAATAAATTACAAAAAATGCTCACTGAAGTGTGCTACCTGATGCGGCTTGAGGGGGAGGTGATCAAGGCGGACTTTCTGGGGGAGAAACTTTGTGCACTGCTTTGGAGGGATGAATAGGAGTTAGGCAGGAAAATGGTGATACAGCTCATCCCTCCAGACTGATCCTTGGGCTCGCCTCCTCCAGGAAGCCTTCCCTGATCCAGAGGAGTTGGGGGATGGCAAGGAAGATACGCCTATCAGAGACAGCAATACGTTAGGCAGTACATACCAGAGGGCTGAGAGCTGCAGGTGTGTCGTAAGGTGTGAACATAGGTCATAAGGAGGAGGGGAGGTGAACAGAAGGCTAGAGGGGTAGGCAGAGTCCAGGGCCCCTCTTTGACAGACATATGATGTGTTCTGTAGTATCTGGCCAGATCAAGGATGATAATGAGTCACCCATGGGGTGAGGACCATGTCTTTTGCTTGGATGTTTGAATTGGTGCTCATCCTTTTTTTTTTTTAATAAACTATTTATTTATTTATTTATTTTTGACTGTGTTGGAACTTCATTGCTGTGCTGGTTTTTCTCTAGTTGCAGTGAGTTGGGGCTACTCTCTAGCTGTGGCGCTTGGGTTTGTCCGTGTGGTAGCTTCTCTTATTGTGGAGCACAGGCTCTAGGGCATGCAGGCTTCAATAGTTGTGGTACATGGGCTCAGTACTTGTGACTCCTGGGTCCTAGAGGACAGGCTCAATAGTGTGGTGCCCGGGCTTAGTTGCCCCAGGGCATGTGGGGTCTTCCCAGATTAGAGATTGAACCTATGTCTCCTGAACTGGCAGGCAGATTCTTCACCCCTGAGCCAGCAGGGAAGCCTGGTGCTCATCCTTGGTGGGAGTGGAGCAGTTTGTGGTTGGTCCCTGGGTTTCCCAGAAGCCCAGGAAGACCCTGGAGGGATCCTTAGTTAGTCCAGAAGACTTCTCTTTCTAAAAGGAAAAGGGAGGGGATCCTCTCAGCTCTGACCAAAGGATTTGGCCAGTGAGGTTAGGAGATGTTTCTTGATGAAACGATTATGCCACTAACTGTACATGGAGGGAACAAACAGCTGAGGCTGGGGATGGAGAGGAACCTAGGTTCTAAAACTCTTATCAGCAAATCATGCCAAAAACAGAGAAAGTCATCTCCAAAGACCCTGGTTAATTAATGGCCTTGAAGGATGGCTTCTGGCTGTGTGCTTAGACACGGAGGTGAGCTTGGGAGCCGAGGGCTTCCCAGGACAGCTGATGACTTTCTGCCCCCAGCTGTGCAAGGAGATTGGGCGAGGACTCCATGAATGGGGGGTGGGCCCTGACACAGGGCACTTTCTCCCATGATACTCTACACCTGGGACAGAAGGGATATGAATACTCAGTTATGCTCATCTGAAACACAGGTAGACTCAGGGATACCAAAGTTTATTTCTCTGACATGTGATGGAGACAATGGGGGCAGGAGAGGAGAGGGAAAGGAGATAGCCATTTAATCCAGTGCTTACCCATGTGAAAAACATGAACTAGGCTCTCAAAAAATAAACCTCACAAACATCAAGAGGCAGGCATTATTTATGTCTGTCTTATAGACGATAAAATTTAGAAGGAAGAGGTTAAGAAAATTTCCCAAAGTCACACAACTAGTAAATGGTGAAGCTGGGATTTGAACCCAGGACCACCTGACTCGAAAAGCCATACTGAGCTCTTTTACTGAGGGTGTACTTGTACCAAAAATCGATATTGATGTTGTCTTTGATTTAAGAGCTAGACTGTGTGTGTTGATCCTGAGACTGACTGGGGGATGTTGGGCAAGGTCTTGAAACTTTCTGTTCTTATTTTTTTTTTTTAATACAGACTTAAATTTTTCTTTTTTTAAAAAATTTTTGGCTGCACTGGGTCTTTGTTGCTGTGTGCGGGCTTTCTCTAGTTTTGGAGAGCTGGGGCTACTCTCTAGCTGTGTGTAGGGGCTTCTCATTGTAGTGGCTTCTCGTTGCAGAGCAGGTTCTAGGGCACACAGACTTCAGTAGTTGTGATGCATGGGCTTAGTTCCTCTGTGGCATGAGGGATCGTCCCAGACCAGGGATTGAACCCATGTTCCCTGCGTTGGCAGGTGAATTCTTAACCACTGGACCACCAGCGAAGTCCCTGTTCTTCCAGTTTTGCAGCTACAGCTAACGATGGGTCATTGTGTGGGGGCCTTCTTGCTCGGTCAGCTGTAGAAGACCATTTATTTAGAGGCTGTATTGCACACGGTCTCCAGAAAGACTTCTAAGGAATGGCAAGCTTTCCTTTGTCTTCTGTGTCTGCCACCTCATTCCCTGGATGGGGACAGAATTTCTCCTGGGTCATGTCCAGTATTGATTATTTCCTTGTGCAGGTCTTTGATTTGTTAATTTACGAAAGACTGAGGAGCGAACCAACATTTTTGATCACTGTCATTCCCTCATCTCTGCCTTCCCCATCCAGCCTCACTCTGTAAGCATAGGCCTGAGTGACTTCCAGGGCTTCAGCCGAGGGTTTGCCGACCCCTCTGTGGTTTGGGGCTTGCCCTGTGCCATGAAGAAGTTATGTACTAGGTACTTTTACAAATATCTCAGAGACATCCTGCCTCAAAGGCTTATGAGGCAGATCTTTTCTGGATCTAATTTAAAGATCTGGAAAATTGAGGCTTAGAGAGGACAAATGACTCTTTAAGGGACCACTCATAAGGGTTGGAAGAGAGCTTCAGACGGCCAGAGTTTGCTTCTAAAGGCCAGAATCTACTTCTAAAACCACACTGTCTTTCAAAGTGTGTCTTTTAAAGCGTACTTGTGTGGGTGCAAGCATGAGAACATGAATGAGTGAGTGTGAGTGAGTGTGTGTGAGAAAGTGTGTGTGTGTATGCAAAACTTTCCCAGACACAGGTGGACAGAACAGAAGCCCTGAGTGGAGTGGCTCCTGACCTAGAGCTGCTTGATGGAAAAGGACGAGGATTCTGGTTATAATACAAAGAAATTCAGGATGGCTGGCTTCACGTTCCTTCTCATTAGAGCTGGTCCAGGCTGCCGTGTCAGGGACGAGCAGAGAGAACCCGAGCCAGGGCAGGGTGGCCAAGCATCTGGGGTTTACGGAGAACCCTCTCTCCTGAAGGGGGGTGGGGAAGGTGGCGCTGAGCTTCCTCCCGAGCTCCGAGACATTCCCACGACTGCCAGGAGGTTACCAGGGTGACCGGAGAGCCACAGGACCCTGGGCTTTCTCCTGGCGGGTGTGGGTGGGTACACAGGTGGGATGGTGGTCCAACACCAGGCCTCTCCAGTGTGTGTGCGTTCGGCAGTTGACAGGAGCCATTTGGCTGGGCCTCATACTCACAAAGGGCTCAGATATGGGCTCTTGATATTATCCCCAAATGAGGTTATACACGCAGTCCGAGATCTGCTGACAAGATGGAGAGGAGAAGGCATCCATCATGCGCTCTGAGCACATCCCATTACTGAGGCCCACAGCCTGCAGTGCCCTGGGAATTAATAGTTCATAAATCCAATCATTATTTGGTGGAGGACAAAATTATATTGCATTTAAAACACACCATGATAATTTGTTACATGTAAACACTTAGAACAGCTGCAGACATGGGGACTTGGTTGTAATTTCTCATTCTTTAATATCCTAGGAGCCCCCGAAACTGCAAGTGGTCTAGATCTCTCGTGACTTGTGAGGACCCCTGAGTGTGGGTGTTTATGTCATTGAGATGGAAGACGCTTATTTGTGTGAGGGTGGGTGACAGAATATGTTCATGAGCCTGTGAAGGGGTGTGCGTGTGTGTCTGTGTGTGCATATGAGCATGTGGGTCAGTGTGCTTGTGAGAGTGTGTTTGTATGCTGCTGGGGGCCTGGAGTCGGACCACTGTGGTCTATGGGGACTGGTAGAGGAAGGAAGCTGTCAGGGCCCTGCAATCCTAAGACGTCAGGGGCATAACTTGATTTGATGACTTGGCCTGAGTAACCCTCTCAAAATAGAAAAATCAAGGACCCAGCATGGAGGCAGCCTGTCTGGGTTTGGGCTGCTAATGAGGACTAACAAGGGTTGATGGAGCCCGGGGGCGATGGGCTGAGATGGCCCCAAGCTGCCTGGCACCCTGGGCCCTGCAGCCATCCAGGGCTGCCCAGGCCGGCCTAATGCTATAACCCGCGGAGATCCTCTCTGATAAGGGCTGAGGGAAAGGGAGAGAGCAGCGTCGCAAGCCACGGCAGAAGGACAGACCCGACAGGAAGCTGCCTCTGTGGGCTGGCCAAGCTGAGATCCCTAAATGGAACTTTCTGGAGGGTCCCTCAAGTACCTGTGAGGGGTTCTTACCTATCCTTTGAAAATATGTTACACAAATACATGTTGCTTTTAGGAGATTTGGAGATATAGGTTATCATAAAGAAAAAAGAGGGGCTTCCCTGGTGGCTCAGTGGTAAAGAATCTGCCTGCCAATGCAGGAGATGTGGGTTTGATCCCTGGGTCGGGAAGATCTCCTGGAGAAGGAAATGGCAACCCACTCCAGTATTCTTGCCTGGGAAATCCCACGGTCAGCGGAATCTGATGGGCTACAGTCCATGGGGTTGCAAAGAGTCGGATATGACTGAGCACAGAGCACTAGTAATATGAAAAATGCATATCTTGATGCATTAGACTACATTCAGCACGGGAGGATGCTCATGTCTAGAAGGGGAATTGGGGGAATTTCAGCAGCCTTGTGCTTCCATCTCACTCCTGGGCTCAGTGAGTAGAGTTGGCCAGTCAGAGCTGCACTATTTAAGTTTTTCTCTCTCTCCCTCACCCTGGGCTCTGTATAGAGTTGAATTCAGAGAAGTTAAATGCATGTATGATGTGACTCCACTGTATACCTCTTCGGTCTTTGCCTATGCATATGAATACATCTACATGACTGACTGGTTGGTAAAAGCAGGATCATACTTTATAGGATCTTCTCAGCTATTAGATCCTGGAAATCCTTCCATGTAACATCCATATCATCCTTTTTCATGACCTCCTCTTATGCCACTGGAGGAGATAATACCATAATTTGTGTAATTATGTAATCAATCCCTTATTGCAGGGCATTTACTTTCAAACTTTTGTTATCCTAATAATTGCTGCAATAAATTTCCTCCTGCAGGAATCTTTGCTTTCCGATCTAATTAGTTTCCTAGAAGAGATGTTCTCAATGAGGAATTCTGTGTCCAACCTACTTACCAGTTTAAGTCTTTGGCCCCAGCTCACCTGCTATTTTCACTCTTATTCAGGGAAAAGGAAGAGCTCAGAAACATTTCTCAGTATACCAGAAAGAGGTGGATTGGTCCTCTGTCTGTGGTGAAGGGTGTGCGACAGTGGTTCCCATCTAAACTCCTCTATTAGTCTCACCATCTTCCATCGACCTCAGGTGCCCTATCATTTGCAAATGGGATGAGTTAGGCTCAGGTTATTCCTGGTTTCCTTGGAGCAAGAGAGATGATCCATTACATTTATGGAGAAGTCCTTTATGGATTTCGAGGCAATTTTATGAATTTTATCTTGTTGAAGCTTCACCAGGCAGGTTCTATTCATTCTTCATTTGGCAAAGGTGAGGATGAAGGTCCAGAAAAGTTAAGGGAGATTTCCAGGTGTGCAGATAATCAGAATTGGGAACCAGGCTTTCTGAATTTTAGTTCATCAAACCAAAGTGCTTCTGGGATCCCAAGGTGGAAATAGCCAGGGTCTTAGTTCGAAGGTTGTACTGGTCACTGTCCCTCTCGTAGGCGAAAGGATAAGCCAGACTTCCTGGCCAGGAAGCTGTTGTTTCTGCTGGCCCAACATCCGTTCTCTTTTCCTTTAGTAACATACTGAATTTGATTTGAGAACCAAATCAAATTTTAGGTTTGTCGTTGCTAACTTAAAGTATATGCTACATTAAAAAAATTTTATTCATTTGTTTGGCTGCACTGGGTCTTAGTTGTAGGCTCGTTAGATGCAGGATGGTTAGTGGCAGCGTGCGGACTCTAAGTTGCGGCCTGTGGGATCTAGTTTACTGACCAGGGATTGAGCCCAGGCCCCCTGTGTTGGGAGTGTAGAGTCTTAGTCACTGGACCACCAGGGAAGTCCCATGTATGTGCTCCACTTAATCTGGCAATCCTCAACTCCACCAGGTGTTACTTCTCCACTGGTGTTATCACTTCAATGGTTTGTTCTTCTGTTCTTTAAGGCCAGGTGCTTTTTGGTGAAATATATGGGGAGAAATACATGAGAGAAACACATCCTGCTCTTCAGACTTCATCTTGTTTTCACGGTTCAGGGTATGCGTATCACCTCGGTCTGGCACATTCTGTCCCCTAGGTAGCAGCTGATGCAGTGACGAACATGTGACCCAAATGGGATCAGTAAGATTCAATCTAAGGACTTATTTTTTTTGGAAGTGAAACTCTCTTCCTACTTGATTTGGAGCTGGTAGGAGCCACTGTGGGAGGGAGAACCTGCTTCAGAAATCTCATCTGAGGAGACCCAGGGCAGAGGAAAGCAGAGCCAGGAGATGGAGATGGAGACAGCAAGCTCTTGATGACATTTTAAAAATACTGAAGTAGAGTTAGTTTACAGTGTTGTATTAGTTTCAGGTGTACAGTAAGGGAATTCATATATATATGTATATATGTATATATTCTTTTCCATTATGGTTTATTGCAGGATATTCAGTGTATATCCTGTGCTATACAATAGAACCTTGTTTATCTATTCTATATATAATGTAGGACAAAGGAGTCTGGTGTGCTGCAGTCCATGGGGTCACAAAGAGTTGGGCACGACTTAGTCACTGAGCAGCAACCGCAGTGACAACAGCAACAACATATGTAGTAATTTGCATCTGCTAATCTCCAACTAAACGCATCCCCCACCACCCTCAGCAACCACACATCTGCTCTCTATGTCTGTGAGTCTGTTTCTGTTTCATAGAGAAGTTCATTTGTGTCATAGTTTAGACTCCACATGTAAGTGATATCGTATGGTAATTTTGTCTTCCTTTGTCTGTCTTCCTTTGTTTAATGTGATAGTTTCTAGGTCCATCTGCTGCTGCTGCTGCTGCTAAGTCACTTCAGTCGTGTCCAACTCTGTGCGACCCCATAGACGGCAGCCCACGAGGCTTCCCCATCCCTGGGATTCTCCAGGCAAGAACACTGGAGTGGGTTGCCATTTCCTTCTCCAATGCATGAAAGTGAAAAGTGAAAGTGAAGTCGCTCAGTCATATCCGACTCTTAGCGACCCCATGGACTGCAGCCTACCAGGCTCGTCTGTCCATGGGATTTTCCAGGCAAGAGTACTGGAGTGGGTTGCCATTGCCTTCTCCATCTATGCACCTGCAAATGGCATTATTTTATTCTTTTTTATGGCCAAGTACTATTCCATTGTATATAAGTACCACATCTTTATCCATTTAATAACATTGTTTTATCCTCTGGAAATCCTGTACAAGGTGTGACCTTTTGCTTAACCGCTACAGAAGCAATAAATGGGACCTCCACTGCTCCAGAGCTTTCTACCGTAACTTCTGCAGAACTGCTAAGACCTCACACTTGCTCGTACCCTCACTATTGTCCCATCTGCTTTCCCGGTCTCATGCTGAGTCATTTGCTTGAAGGAAGCTAGTCTCATGTCTCTACCTTATTTATTTGTTTTTTAACATGTCTCATTTTATTTGGTATTGTACCCATGATTTTAAAAGAATTGGTGATACAATTAGTAATATGTATTTTCTGCATATAACTTTAGAGGATCCATATCTTTCTGAGACATTAATAATCCAGGAATTTTTTCATTGTTGTTACATGGACTGTAGTGTAAATTAACTCACATCCTGAGTAAAGTCACAAAAGTATCAGCTGTGAACTTGCTTTATAAACACTAGAAAGTCATAACTTCTCTGGTCTCAGATCTTTCCTGTTACACACAAGAGGAGTTGACCAAATCTCTAAGGCACCTTCTTAACTAGATATATTTTCTAATATACTCCTGAAAAAGTGTTTTTACTAATTAACTTCCTTAATATACAAAAGTAGATCTCTGGGAAGGGAGAATACTTTTTGAGTGCTTACTACAAGCCAGACAATACTTAGGCTGGTATTTCCTAAAACATTTTAGAGTATCTTGTTCACAAAGACTAGGTTCTTGGGAAACCTGAAGCCTGGCATGCTGCAGTCCATGGGGTTGCAGAGAGTTGGAAATGACTTAGCGACTGAACAACAACAAATTTCTCTTCCTTTAGGACAGTCACATGGCTGACTGACAGTATGGGGAGGGAGGAGGGAGGAGGGTTCAGGATGGGGAACACATGTATACCTGTGGCGGATTCATTTTGATGTTTGGCAAAACTAATACAATTATGTAAAGTTTAAAAATAAAATAAAATTAAAAAGAAATTAAAAAAAAAAAAGTAGATCTCGTAAAACGAGTGAAAGCTGCAAAGTGAAGAAGAGTATGATCAAGTCTATACCTTAGTTAAAAGGAAGCCTGGAAAATGTAGTTTTGGGACTGTATGTTGAAAAGGCAGTCCTTCCACCATGGACGTGTTCGACAGTTACAGATGTTACTATGATCTACCCCTTGGCTGCCTCGCATTCCTATGTACCCTCTTTTCATCCTTACATTTCCAATCATAACAGTAGCAGTAACCTGTGCTCGCTTGCTGCTGCTGCTGCTGTCGCTTCAGTCGTGTCCGACTCTGTGCGACCCCATAGACGGCAGTCCACTAGGCTCCTCTGTCCCTGGGATTCTCCAGGCAAGAATACTGGAGTGGGTTGCCCTTTCCTTCTCCAATGCATGAAAGTGAAAAGTGAAAGTGAAGTCGCTCAGTTGTGCCCGACTCTTAGCCACCCCATGGACTGGAGCCTACCAGCTTCCTCCGTCCATGGGATTTTCCAGGCAAGAGTACTGGAGTGGGGTGCCATTGCCTTAATACAACTATTGCTAGGACAATCAAAATGTACTTCCTCAAAGGGAAGACCCAGAGTTCCATTAGTTGCTGCACCTAGGTACAAGTTCAGGTTTTCTGGGTGATGACCATGTCTCCTCTGGTTCAGTCATAATATCATATTGGTATTCTGTAACCTCTGGACCAAACTGTAAACTCACACAGACTACGTAAATATTAGAAAAAAAGGGGATGGGAGGAAAAAGAAACTTTATTACATACTCAGTATGTACATGACACAGCAGGCAAAGAAGCAAATGTGGCTAGCTGCCACAGAACTTATTGACGCAGCTGGCCTCGAGGCTGTGATAGCGTTTGTCATGTCCTTCCCCCCCATGCCCATTTATGTTCCCTTTGTCCTCAGCAAAAGAGTTGGCTGGCGGCTGTGGCTCTTTATCTGGTGGGGTGACCCAATCTTCATTCTTGGGGAATCTGAATACCTACGGGCTCTGTCCATATGGGGTTAGAACTGTTAACTTTTTATCACTGAATATGGTAATTTTAGACATGCCCCAGGGAGTCCCTGGGTTTACAGAAATAGTCCTTTCCACTCTCATGTGTGACAGCAGTCTACTTTGATAATCTGGATCAGTCATTTTGTCCAACAGGGCATGATAAGTCTCCTATGTCCGTGTGAAAGTCTCTGGTTCCAATTCATTGGGCCTATTATTGTGTCCCCTGGTTAAAAAAAAAAGTATGCTTCTCATTGGTTCAAAGACCTTTAAATCACTGGAGCCCAAAGCCACAGAAGGCAAAAATTTAGCAAGTGGTTCATTAGGTTCCATGATGTGAGGAGCAACCCCCACCTCTTGTTTCTAGAGGTGAAACAGGGTCATTAACTTAAAGAATAGACTGCATTTTTTATTTACTCTGTTTTTGACTGTGCTGGGTCTTCGTTGCTGTGCGCAGGCCTTCCTAGTTGTGGCGACCAAGGGGCTACTCTTGGTTTCGGTGCACGGGCTTCTCATTGTGATGACTTCTGTTATTGTGGAGAACGGGCTCTCTGCACACGGGCTTCAGTAGTGCAGCACTTGGGCTCAGTAGTTGTGGCTTGCTGGCTGGAGGGTGCGTGGGCTTCAGTAGTTGTGGCATGTAGGCTCAGTAGTTGTGGTGCTTGGGCTTAGTTGCTCCCTGGCATGTAGAATCTTCCCAGACCAGGAGTCAAACCCATGTCCCCTGCACTGGCAGATGGATTCTTATCCACTGTACCACCGGGGAAGCCCCAGAATGGACTCCATTTTGTAGGGCCACACTTCGTGAGCTTATTCCATAGCCTGCTTACTGTGAACTTCCTCCTCAGTGGAAACCACCAAGTGTTCCCACTCTGTCCATTCTGAGAGGTCCATCCACGTGCCCCTTCTCCAATACTCCTTGTCACCAATTCTCCAATCTAGTTTTCTCCAAGCCTGATCACACCGTTAACCTCGGCCTATGAAACCTAGAAGATCCATGACCAGGTTAGCTCTCTTTCCTATAAAGTGGAACATGAGATATACTCTTAAAAGTCTGCCCCGCTGGGAGACATTTCTTTTCCTTCGTGTTCTATAGAACTATCTCTGTGTGGGGTGATAGTCCATTTTCATCTAAAGCCTGCATATTGTGCAGAACTACCTGAAAATCAGGCTCTAGTTTTTACCTTTTTAGTCAGCTGGTCATATGGAACACCTCTTAAGATTCTATGCATAGGAAGGTATGCGAATATGGAGGGAGTAGACACCCTGGAAATATAATTCATGCAATTTTCCTGTATCTGTTGGATTAGCTAAGTTTATACATTATTGCCATTTCCATCTGATCATGAAGTGTTTTTGGATACATTCTAATGCTGGCCAGCCACCCCTAGTGAGAGACGGGTAACTTAATTGTGAAGCCACCATTTTTCCCATTGTTTGAAGTTTTTGTCTCTGCCAGGACCAATAACAAACCATGGACTGTTGAGGTGACATCACCAAGATGGCAGCGGGGTAGTTCCTGACTTCACTCTCCCTTGAAAGAAGAACAACTAACAAGTATTCATGGACGAGATACCAACGAGAGACTCTGAGAACCATGTGGTGAGGTCTCCCCTGAGTCTATGGTTCCTTCAGTGGGAAAAGAGAGCCCAAGGGGCTCCCCCAGTATTGTGGGTCTCGGGAGCCCCCACTCTGGTCTGACCCTTTGGAGATTACAGGGGAATCTGCAGGGCTTCATCAGTGGATTTCTGGTTGTGATGGAGAATGGGGTAGGGTTTGTAACAACCGGCATTTGGATCTAGGTGGACTGAGTTCCTCCCTGCAGAGCACAAGCAGCAGCCCAACCATCGCTTTGCTTATCTGCAAAACCAAGTCAGTGGTGCAGTCCGGCCAGGAGAACAAGAGCCCGGCCCTGCCAGAACAGAACAGCTAGAAGCTGTGTAGCCCATACCACGAGCTGTTAAGGGAACATCCACCCACTTGAAGGCCAAGGCTTTGTTTCAAAGCCTCAGATGGCTCAGCTGTGGTTCTCATATAGGGGCTGACTGCAGGTTCTACAAGGCTCTCAATGGGCCACAGATCTACCAAGTTATGAAGACCTAGTGGCAGAGCTTTGCACAGCATCCAGGGCCAAACAGAGCCTTCTCTTGCTTGTCTTTCCCACAAAAGCTGGCAGTCTTATGGGCTACGCCATGAACTGGTGAAATAACCATGGCGGGACTCACATCCAGCTCCAGTAACCTTTACTTCCACAGGCTTCTGCCATAGCAGTGGTCCACAGTGATACTGTGTTGCCAGGGACTAGTGTCATCTCAGAGGCAGGGTTGAGTAGTCCCTCCAAGTTCTAGGAATTCCTTTTTATCCCTCTAGGGTACAATTTAATGTGTGTTCTGAAACATAATTTGTGTCTTTTTGGTAAACAGTCAGGCAAAAGTGTTATGGCACAAGCTTATAATGTTATTGTGTGTGCATGCTGAATTGCTTCAATAGTGTCCAACTCTTCAGGAGCCTATGGACTGCAGCCCACCAGGCTCCTCTGTCCATGGAATTCTCCAGGCAAGAATACTGGAGTGGGTTGCCATTTCCTGCTCCAGCGGATCTTCCCTACCCAGGGATCGAACCTGTGTCTCCTACATCTCCTGCATTGTAGGTGGGTTCTTTACCACTAGCATTACCTGCGAAGCCCTATAATGTTGCTACATAATTCTTTTTTTAAATTTTTATTTTTTTCCTTTATTTTTTTTTTTACATAATTCTTTTTTAATAGTACCCAATCTCCTTTTCAATCAGAAACTCTGATCTGAGACTGGGTGAGAAGCAGTGAGTTCCTATAATAGTGGCTCAAGTCAATCTTCTCTGCTTACTAATAAGACTAGCTGTTTATCGTTGTTGTCACACAGAGTAAAACCTCAGGGATAACTCATTTATTTAAGTCGTAGAGGCCTAATTATCTCCAAAGATCCCAATAGGTAAAGAAAGCTATTTTGTTCCTCTGGTTCTGCTTCCTTGGTGGCTCAGATGGAAAGAGTATGCCTGCCGTGCAGGAGACCAGAGTTCAATCCCAGGGTTGAGAAGATCCCCTGGAGAAGGGAATGGCTACCCACTCCACTATTCTTGCCTGGAGAATTCCATGGACAGAGGAGCCTAGCAGGCTACAGTCCATGGGGTCACCAAGAGTAGGAGGCCACTGGCTGACTAACACTTCTCTGGTTCTGCTGCCCATTATGGTAACTGCATCCGCCTCTTCTCTGGGATTTGAGTCCACATACTAGACCTTTGTCATCCTAAGTTTCCATCACTGTCACTTGAATCAAGGAGCTCGTTATATTGGCAACATTTCCTACTTCTATCCTCTACCTACAGTGGTTAGTATGATTTTTACCTAACGCGATTTTAAAGGATATTGGTGCTCTTCATCATCAATGCATTTCTCAATACTATGATGAAGAGATTGTCTTCTGAATGCTCTTGTGGGTTATTTTAGGGGTGCGAGTTGTGAACACATGATAAATCTGTTCTTATATTCTTATCTCCTCAGTTTTTTGGATTCTTTCCTCTATGTTCTATCAAGTTCTTTTTGGCATCTCAAATTCATGTAGGTTACTGTTGACTTTAGTTTTAGTCCATCAACCAAGCAAATAAATGGAATCCTTCCCAGTAGTGTGAGTCAATATTTTGCATCCAGAGTCCCTTGTAGATATTCACACATTGAAAATTTGACCTGATCTAAAATTATGTCCCTCTCTTCACGTTCCAGGTCCCTGAGACTCCATTCCCACACATATTCTTCATATTTAAAAATTTTTAAATTAACATCCAGTAAAATTGACTCTTTCCGAAGCATATAATTCCATGAGCTTTAACACATATAGAGTCATGTGATTACCACCACAATCAAGTTACAGAATAATTCCTTCACCTTGGGATCTTCTTTGTGCTGCCTCTTCATAATCATATCCTTCCCCTATACAGATGGAAACTGTCCATCTGTTCTCTATCTCTGTGCGTGCATGCTAAGTCACTTCAGTCTCATCCGACTCTATGCAACCCTATGGACTGTGAACCGCCAGGCTTCTCTGTCCATGGGATTCTCCAGACAAGAATACTAGAATGGGTTGCCATGCCCTCTTCTGGGGATCTTCCCTACCCAGGGAATTGAACCTGCATCTCTTGTGGCTCCTGCATTGCAGGCAGATTCTTCACTGCTGAACCACGGGAAAGGCTCCTATATCACAGTACTATCTTTTTGAGAATGTCATGTAAGTGGAATCATGTAGTCTGTAGCCTTTTGGGACTTGCTTCTTTAATTTATCGTAGTGCATTTGAGACTCATCCACATTATTGTATGTATCAACAATCTGTTTATTGATGAATTTTCCAGTGTATGGATGTACCACAGTTTGTTCATCCTTCCAGCTTTTGAAGGATATTTTGGTTGTACCTAGATTTTGGCGATTATGATTAGAGCTCCTATAAACATTCATGTATAGATTTTTTTGTGAATGTTTTTGTGTGAATGTAAGTTTTCATTTCTTTAGGGTAAAGCATCTGCCTACAATGTGGGAGACCTGGTTTTGATCCCTGGGTCGAGAAAATCCCCTGGAGGAGGAAATAGCAACCTACTCCAGTAGTTTTGCCTGGAAAATCCCAAAGATGGAGGAGCCTGGTAGGCTGCAGTCCATGAGGTTGCAAAGAGTTGGACACGACTGAGCGGGCACACTTTCACTTTCCCTATAGGGTAAATACCGGAGGAGTAGGAATGCTGAGTCATATGGTGGGTATAGGTTTAACTATAAGAAACTGCCAAACTGTTTTCTAGAGTGGATGTATTGTTTTGCATTTCTGCCAAAAAGGTATAAAAATTTCAGTTCCTCGCCATTCTTGCAAACTCTTGATATTGTCACTTTTCTGTTAGCCATTCTAATAGGTATGCTTTATTGATAACTGTATCCTTATTCCCATCAGATTAGATAGTCATTTAGTCCTGTATTTCCTCAAAGATTTATTGCTCTTTATATTATTTACTATTTTGCTCAGTGTTCAACTGCAAATGACAGAAACCATTTTGCCAAGTGTGAGAAAGAAGAGAATTAAAATAGTATATATGTGTGTCTTAGTTTGTCTGGGCCACTGTAACAAAAGTACCAAAGCCTTTGACTGTGTGGATCACAACAAACTGTGAACAATTCTGAAAGAGATGGGAATACCAGACCACCTGACCTGCCTCCTGAGAAATCTGTATGCAGGTCAGGAAGCAACAGTTAGAACTGGACATGGAACAACAGACTGGTTCCAGGAGCACGTCAGGGCTGTATATTGTCACCCTGCTTATTTAACTTATATGCAGAGTACATCATGAGAAATGCTGGACTGGAAGAAACACAAGCTGGAATCAAGATTGCTGGGAGAAATATCAATAACCTCAGATATGCAGATGACACCACCCTTATGGCAGAAAGTGAAGAGGAACTAAAAAGCCTCTTCATGAAAGTGAAAGTGGAGAGTGAACAAGTTGGCTTAAAGCTCAACATTCAGAAAATAAAGATCATGGCATCTGGTCCCATCGCTTCATGGGAAATAGATAGGGAAACAGTGGAAACGGTGACAGACTATTTTTCTGGGCTCCAAAATCACTGCAGATGGTGACTGCGGCCATAAAATTAAAAGATGCTGACTCCTTGGAAGAAAAGCTATGACCAACCTAGACAGCATATTCAAAAGCAGAGACATTACTTTACCAACAAAGGTCCATCTAGTCAAAGCTATGGTTTTTCCAGTAGTCACATAGGGATGTGAGAATTGGACTATAAAGAAAGTTGATCGCTGAAGAATTGATGCTTTTGAACTGTGTTGTTGGAGAAGACTCTTGAGAGTCCCTTGGACTGCAAAGAGATACAACCAGTCCATCCTAAAGGAAATCAGTCCTGAATATTCATTGGAAGGACTGATGCTGAATTTGTAACTCCAATACTTTGGCCACCTGATGCGAGGAACTGACTCACTGGGAAAGACCCTGATGCTGAGAAAGATTGAACGTGGGAGGAGAAGGGGATGACAGAGGATGAGATGGTTGGATGGCATCACTGACTTGATGGACATGAGTTTGAGTAAACTCTGGGTGTTGGTGATGGACAGGGAGGCCTGGTGTGCCGCATTCCATGGGGTCACAAAGAGTCCAACACGACTAGCAACTGAACTGAACTGAACTGAACAAAAGTACCACAGACTGGATAGCTTATAAACAACAGAAATTTATTTCTTATGGTTCTGGAGGCTTAAGAGTGCAAGATTAAGGAACCTACAGATTGAGTGTTTGGTTAGACCTGTTTCTGGTTCATAGATGTCTTTCCACATGTCCTCATATAGTAGAAAGAGCAAGGGAGCTCTCTAGGGTGGGTTCTCTTTTATAAGGGCACTAATCCTATTCATGAAGGCGCCTCCTTCATGACCTTATCACTTCCTGGAAACTTGACCTCCTAATACCTTCACAATGAAGGTTAGGTTTCAACATATGAATTTTGGGTGACACAGACGTTTAGTCTATGGTACTGTGGTAGGCAGAATTCTAAGGTGGTTCCCAGATTGTGTCCCCTTGGAGTACTTGTCTTGTCTAATTCCCTTTCTTTGAGTGTGTGAAGAAACTTTAAATATGACAGGATATTACTCATAGCTTTATGTTATATTATATGGTGGAATGAATTTTGCTGCTGTAATTAACATCCCTGATCAGTTGACTTTGAATCAGTCAAAAGTGAGGTTTTTCTGAGAAGGCAATGGCACCCCACTCCAGTACTTTTGCCTAGAAAATCCCATGGACGGAGGAACCTGATAGGCTGCAGTCCATGGGGTTGCTAGTCGGACACGACTGAGCAACTTCACTTTCACTTTCCACTTTCATGCATTGGAGAAGGAAATGGCAACCCACTCCAGTGTTCTTGCCTGGAGAATCCCAGGGACGGGGAAGCCTGGTGGGCTGCCGTCTATGGGGTCGCACAGAGTCGGACACGACTGAAGCAACTTAGAAGCAGCAGCAGCAGCAGCTGACCCAATCAGAATATCTTTTAAAAGCTACAAGAAGAAAAGCATATGCCTTTCTCCTGGCCCTAAGGGAGTAAGCTGCCATATTGTAGAGAGGACCATGTGGGAAGGACCCGAAAGCAGCCTCTAGGAGCTGGTAGTAGTCACCCGCTGACAGTTAGGAAAAGACATGGCCATGTAACCATGTGACCATGGAGAAGTAAATTTTGCCAGTGGCCTGAGAGGGTGTGGAAGTAGATCTTTCCTTAGTTGGGCCTCCTGAAGAGGGCACAGCTGCTGACACCTTGATTTCCATGAGATCCTGAGCCTCTAGAGGACCAGGCTAAAATGTGCTGGATTTTTGATCCATGGAGATTACAAGATAATTAATGTGTACTGTTTTAAGCTACTAAATTCATGGCAACATATTATGCAGCATTAGAAACTGAATACAGTATACTAACAGTTTTTAGATTTCTAGAAGTTTCAGTCCCCAAACTTGAAAGCTACAAAGCTGAAATTGACACAGCCAGGAGACATGCCCGACGATACAGCGAGACTGTTGTAGCTGCACTCCTGCTGGTACTTTCATCTGATACACAGCATTCATGAAACCAAAATCAAACATCATAAATAAAAGCCGTGCACCATGGCAAGACTCAGATCGCATGTTGTTGTGATGCTTTCTCATCTGTGAAACAGGAATCATAATAGTACTTACCTCAATAGGTAGTTATAAGGATTAAATGAAATGAAACTTTAAAAATTTATTTATTGATTTATATTTATTTTTGGCTGTGCTGGGTCTTCATTGCTATGCGGGCTTTTCTCTAGTTGTGATGAGTGAGGGTTATTGTTGCAGTGCCTGAGCTTCTCATTGTAGTGGCTTCTCTTGTTGCAGGACACAGGCTCAGGGACACTTGGGCTTCAGCAGTTGTGGCATGTGGGCTCAATGGTTGCGGTGTCCAGGCTCTAGAACACAGGCTCAGTAGTTGTGGCACACGGGTTTAGTTGCTCCACAGCATGTGGGATCTTCCTGGACCATGGATCGAACCTGTGTCTCCTGCCTTGGTAGGCAGATTCTTTACCACTGAGCCACCAGGGAAGCCTGAAATAAAACTTTTAAAGTATTCGAGTAATACACAGTTCTTAATGTTCTACATGTATTACCTATTATTATTTAGAATTGACTTGCCCAAGACCACAGAACTAGTAAGAAGCTGAGTGGAGACTTAACTTTCTATCTGTCTGCTACCAAATTTCATTATCCTTCTCCACATCCCCTTCTTCACTTTAATGGGAAGAGTGATCAGGAGCCCAGTTTATTTATTTATTTATTTGGTTGGGTTGGGTTGGGTCTTTGTTGCCCTGCGTGGGCTCTGTTGTTGTGCTGGGGGCTCAGTAGTTGCCCTGTGGTGTGTGGGATCTTAGTTTCCTGACTAGGGATCAAACCTGAGTTATCTGCACTGGAAGGTGGATTCTCAACCACTGGACCACCAGGGAAGTCCCCAAGAACTCAGTTTTAAAGAGGCTTTGCCCATTTCTATTCTTAGGCTCTCTGAAGAGGCAGAGGAAGTTCTGCATAATGGAGCATGAATGTTTTATGAATTGATATTCACTGAGTAAATTAAAGAGTCATTAATATACTCATTAACAAGTGCCTCACTTTGTTTGGAATTCTGAGAATGGTTGGACCATGCACAACCTAATGAGCTCATGTGGACTTCTTGAAATTCCCTAGGTCAGCCTCCTTGCTTTCACAACTTTCTGTCTCTCCTGACTTTTGCGTCTGGTGTCTTACACCATGTTCCAAATATATGTCTCTTTTTCTCCTTTGCTAATTGAAATTCTTTGCCTGTCACTGGGAGGAAAAGATGTGGAAGTTTGGAATGTCTGTCTTTACTAGCTATGGAAGATATTTGTCTGTGTGTGGACATATGCATGTGTATGCATGCTTGGAGAGCAAGGCAAATGGTTTGGTGAGATTGTTTTAGACTCTTAGAATTGATGGAAAGAAGAGTAATTCTAGTAAGAGTGAAGAGTGAAGGGGCTAGTGAAGTTGATCCAATCCAGGGGGTAAAATAATTAATGGTATTAAGAAGGAATGAAATATGATTATTATAAAACTAAATATTTTAAGTCAAAATGTTAATTAAAGAATTAAAAAACTGGACTTCCCTGGACAGTGGATAAGAATCCACCTGCCAGTGCAAGGTATGCAGGTTCAATCTCTGGTCCAGAAAAATTCCACATGCTGCGGAACTATGAAGCCTGTGTGCACCAGCTACTGAAGTCTACGGCCTAGAGCCCATGAGCAGCAGCTACTGAGCCCATGTACTGCAGCTACTGAGCACACCTAGAGCCTGTGCTCCCCAGCAAGAGAGGCCGCCCCAGTGAGAAGCCCGTGCACCTCCACTAGAGAAAGCCTGTGCCGCGAGAAGACCCAGTGCAACCAAAGAAAAAAATTTTTTTCAATTAAAGGTGGCAGTGATTTGAGGTGATATTTTCAGGGAAAGCATTGCATAGCCAGTGACTATGGAGAGGTCCTTGAAGCTACTCAATGTAGTCAAGATCTGAACAACATGCAGGTCAGTATAAACCCTAAGTACTAGTCTCAGCCTTTGATTGTAAACATCAGAACTTGCTCTGGCTGATTCAAACCAAAATGGGTATTACCAGGAAGCCTATTGAAATACTCACTAAATAAATGACAGAAACCAGGAGGACTGAGTTTAAGTGATGAAATATATGAGAACTGAGCAGGATGTTGCTCAATTTGTATAATAAAAATATTTCAAAGGATTTATGGCTGCAGATAATGACAGATGGCCCTATATCAGACTTCCCCAGTGACAACAATTTTATTTTATTATCTTTTTATAGTTTTATGTATTTTAATAGCAAACTTACAGGAACAGTACAGAAGACAGACAGCATTAAAAACATGCACTTGCATGTAGGATAACTCAGTTAGAAAGGTATAGTGAATGGATGGAATCTACTGTATGATAAAAATGCTACCAACACCATTTAGTTGCGGTCAATAAGAAATTTACTTGTCCAGAAAAATTTAACAGGTTTATTTATAATTGTTGTAAAGTTGAACTGCTAAAACTTGTTCACTGAAACATTTTGACTTGCATTAATGCTTTATGTCCCCACTTTTATATTAAAAATTCACACACAAATGAAAATGGAGAAACTGCCAGTACCTGATTTCTGTCCCTGTTTTTCCATTTGCAGTCATATACTTAGGTACCTTTTGACCCCATGGGAAAAAATTGCTTAACGTTCAGAACAACCAATAATAGGAAGAAGAGAATTTTTTTTAGTTTTTTTTTTATTGAAGGATAATTGCTTTACAGAATTTTGTTGTTTTCTGTCAAACCTCAAAATGAGTCAGCCATAGGTAAACATATGTCCCCGCCCTTTTGAACCTCCCTCCCATCTCCTTCCCATCCCATCCCTCTAGGTTGATATGGAGCCCCTGTTTGAGTTTCTTGAGCCATACAGAAAATTCCAGTTGGCTATCTATTTTACAAATGGTAATGTAAGTTTTCATGTTCCATGTATCTCACCTTCTCCTTCCCTTTCCCCATGTCCATAAGTCTATTCTCTATATCTATTTCTCCATTTCTGCCCTGTAAGTAAATTCTTCAGTACCATTTTCCTAGATTCTGTATATATGCATTAGAATACAATATTTATCTTTCTCTTTCTGACTTACTTCACTCTGTATAATAGGTTCTAGGTTCATCCTAGAAGAACCAAGAATTTTTTTTTAAATTCTTTCTGGTCATACAATACACACCACAAACATGGAAAAAGTCTTTGATTTCTTTTTGGGTGTGCTACTTTGTTAAATGTCTACTTCTTTTATCATTTGGAAGATTATAATTACTTAAAGAAGCTACATTCTTATTATGAGGTTAATTACTGAGCATAATAAAGTTTATATCATTTTAGAAAAAAAAATAAAAAAGAATAAAATGATTCCCAGCATAGTCAATTCTTAAGCACATTCTCCACTTAAGGGGTGTGGTAGCTGGATCTCTTTTGGCATAATTGTTACACGTTTGGCATGGAGGACACACGTTAGTATCTTCAAAACGGCCAACCTGATTATCCTCACTTTCCTCCTGCAAAGCACCAAGAGCTGCACTGGAAGCGCAGATCTGTTCTGAAGTTCTGAGCACTTTTCCACACCAGATGCTAGAAGGGAAGTTGGTGAATGAGAAGCTCAGTGGATTTTTGATTAACAGCTAATTTCGTGGAGTGGCACGGGACCAGGCCTGTGATGATGAGGTTTCTTCGCCCCTCCAGTAGAGGGCGCACTCTTGTGACGTGCTTTTGTAGCAGTGTCTGCCTTGGTGCTTTACCGCCAGTTGATTTGCAGGCAGTCAGCTTTGTACAAGCCATGGTACAGAGACCTCCTCACTTATCCCCTTTCTCCTCCGACTGGAGCTTGGTGAGCTAGAGGCTGTGCTGGAGAGCAATGGTGGCACTGCGACGGCTGTGAACACAATTCAACAATTGAAAATTCTTGGTAAAATAAAAAAAAAAAAAAATAGTTGTTTGAAGGCACAGTAGAGTGACCTAAAGCAGGCAGAAACTGGAGGGGTTACAACCTAAGAAAGAAGCAAACATCCTAGAAAGACCCACACTCACCTGTCTTTCCCCAAGGGCACTTTCCAGTCTACTTAATGTATGGTAATAGAGCCCAGAATTAGTCATTCTGAATTACTAATAACTAATTACTAGTACTTCAGAATTACTAATGGAGTAAGGAAACAGAGTTGGAGTTCAGGGCTGCTAGAATGGCTGAAAATAGATGGGGAAAAAGTGGAAACAGTGACAAATTTTATTTTCTTGGACTCCAAAATCACTACAAATGGTGACTGCAGCCACAGAATTAAAAGATGCTTGCTCCTTGGAAGAAAAGCTATGACAGACCTAGACAGTGTATTAAAAAGCAGGGACATTACTTTGCTGATAAAGGTCCATATAGTCAAAGCTATGGTTTTTCCGGTAGTATGGTTTTCCAGCAGAAGGAGAATGGAGAGACAAAGGATGGGATGGTGGGATAGCATCACTGACTCAATGGACATGAGTTTGAGCAAACTCCAGGAGATCCATGGGGTCACAAGGTTGGATATGACTTAACTACTGGATGACAACAAGAACAGAATGGCTAAAAGTTAAGGGGGCTATTTAGGAAAAGAGGGAGTCATGAGAGAGAGCTCCCAAATCTGCAAATCTTTCTTCAAATCCTTAGCTTACTGTGAAAACACAGGGCAAGACTCCAAGGAATCCCAGAAGAAAGCATGAGCAATCTTCCTAGGCAGGTATTACAGCCTGTGCTGTGGATACATAATTTAGAGTTCAAGTTCTGCCAAGATAAGAGCTTGACAAATACCTTAGTCTTTTTGTTAAAATATCAGAAGGATCAAACTCTAGGAGTAAGGACCATGTATAAGGACTAAGGACTCCTCCTTAGGCTAAAGGAACTACTGTAAAGACCTACCTTAATAAAGCTTAAAATGAAGTCCCACAAGAAAAGTTATCTGCCAGTAGTTTCACTCCTTGCTAGGACAAAAATCGATACTTTTCTAAGGAAGATAATGGTGTCTAGAGTTCTATAACATATCATCCTCAATGTCCTGTATGTAATAAAAATATTATTAGATATGAGAAGAAACAGGAAAATGGGACCCAGAGCCAAGAGAGAAAACAGTAAATAGAAACAGACTCAGAGATGATCTGGATTTCAGTTTTAGCAACGAGTTAAAACAATTGTGATAAATAGGTTGAGTCTATAGGAAAAGATGATATAATGGATGAGGAGAAGAGGGATTTCAAAAGATATATGAAAACTGTGAAACAGAATCAATGGGAATACTAACACTAAAAAAATAAAATATGCATAATGAAAATTCTATTAGATGAGATTAATGCAGATTTGGCAGAATAGAAAAAAGGGTGAGTGAATTTCAAGACAAGTCAGTAGAAATTATCTGAAGATAAACACAGAGAGAGAAAGAATGGAAATAAAATAATAGAGTCTCAATAACCTTTGAAAGAAATATTAAGGAGTTTAGATTACATGTATTTGGAATCCTAGGGAAATAAGAAACAAGAACGTGGGATAGGAAAAATAAAAATTTCCCAGTTGACAGCTTGTTTGGAGGTTCTAGCAGGGGAGTGCAGCTACTTGTATGCCCTTGACTGAAGACTGGTCCTCCTCTATCGGGGATGGTCGTCCTCTTCGACCGAGCGTGCAGCTTCGGGAAGAACGCACATGGAGCAGTGAGGGAGGAAGGGGACACCCGCCTAGCCAGCCAGATCAGCCGAATCAACCCTGGTGATCAATGGGGTGACAGATGTAGCAACCAGATTGGGAGAATGGCATTAAAACATGTACAATATCATATAAGAAACAAACAAACAAAAATTTCCCAGTTGATCAAAAATCAGCAGTTTATAGAAAAAAAGGAGAGCAAATCCCAAGGAAGATAAATACAAAGAAAATCACATTTGATCAGAATGATGAAAGCAATGGCTAAGAAATATCTTAAAGGGATCCAGATAAGTCTAAAAAGGCAGCATATAGGGGAAAGATGGTATGAATAACAGCTGACTTCTCATAAAAACATTCCAGAAGAGAATGTAATGACATATTTAAAATCAGAAAAAGTTAATCTGTCAAGTGAGAATTCCATATCTAGTGTAAAAATCTTTCAAAAAACGAAGGCAAAACGAAAGAAAAATGAAGGCAAGAATAAAGATAAAATGAAAAAAATGAAGGCAAGAATAAAGATATTTTCACTTCTTATAGTGAAGGCTGAGAATAAAGATATTTTCACTTTTTATAGTGAAGGCTGAGAGACCTGCAGTATAAGAAATGCTAGTGGAAGTTTTTGAAGAAAAGGAGAAATGATATCAGATGGAAATTTCAATCCATAGGAGGGAATGAAGAGTAATAAAATGTGAATATATGGGAAAAGAAAGATAAAACATTACTTAAATGACAATTCTTTAGAGTGAAAATAATAACAGTATACTGTGTAAAAGGAAAATATTTGATAGCAGTATGAAGAGTGAGAGGTGAAATGGAATTTTACTGTTATAAGGTTCTTGTATGTAAAGTAGCATAATATTGATTCAAGGTACATGGTGATAAGTTAAATACGTATATTGTAATCCTAAGAGAACCATCAGAAAATAATGCAAAGATGTATAGCTTAAAAGCCAATAAAGGAAATAGACTGGAATACTACAAAAAAAGAAAGAAAAAGATTAACCCAGGGGACAGTAGGAAAAGAAAGAACAGAGAAACAAAACAAAAAAAATAGGAGACATATAGCAAAAGACAGTAAGGTGATAGAATTATATCCATCATATCAATTAAGTTTTAAAATCTACATGGGCTAATATTAAACACTGCAGTTAAAAGATAGAGATCAGCAAAGAGATAAAAAAAAATAAGACCCAACTATATGCTTTCTATGAGAAACTCATTAGTCTAAAGACTTGGCAGGATGGAAAGATGTATAATTTGTAAACACTTAGCATAAGAAGACTGAAATGGCTATGTTAATATCAGACAAGTTAAAAAGTGTTACACAGATAGAAGGCTCATCTTACAAGAAGAAAGGAGTCAGTTCATCAGGAAAATATACTAATCCTAAATGTGTATGCATCTAATAACAAGCCACAAATATATGAAGCAAAATTTGATGGAAATAATGGTAGAAAAAGAAAAATCTATAATTACAGTTGTATGTTTTAATATCATCTCACTGTAATTTATAGAGTCAGTAAGTAAAATATCAGTAAGTATACAGAAAATTTGAACAACACTATGAACCAACTTGACCTAACTGACAATTATAGAACAATGTACCCAACATCTGTAGAATATACAATCACATGCTTTTCTAATGCATATGGAATGTGCACTGTGTTAGAACATATGTTGTTGTTTAGCTGCTGAGTCGTGTCCAACTCTTTCACGATCCCATGGACTGTAGCCTGCCAGACTCCTCTGTCCTTTGGATTTCCCAGGCAAGCATACTGGATTTGGTTGCCATTTCCTTTTCCAGGGGATCTTCTGCATCCAGGGATCGGACCTGCATCTGCTGTATTGGTAGGCAGACTCTTTACTACCGAGCCACCTGGGAAGCCCATGGTAGAACATACAGTGGGCTATAAAACTAGTCTTGATGAATTTTAAAAGATTGAAATGATACAGAATATGTTCTCTGATCATAATGAAATTAAATTAAGAGGTCAATAACAATAATATATTTGGAAAGTTCCCAAGTGTTTGGAAATTAAATAATACACTTCTAAATAACCCAAGGTCATGGAAGTAATCATAAGAGAAGTGAGAAAGTACTTTGAACTAAATGATACTAAAAGCACAGCATGTAAGAATTTGGGACAGAAATAAAGCATTATTATAGCTTTATATCAGCTTGAAGTGCTGATATGAAGAAGAAAGGTTTAAAATCAGTAATCTGGTTTCCATGTTAAGAAGCTAGAAGAAGAGAGAAATTAAGCCTACAGTTAATAGTGAAGAGGAATTAATAAAGATTACTGTTGAAGTCAATAAAGTAAAAAAAATATGTCAAAGAAAATGGAGATGATAGAGAGTCCAGTGGACTTGAAGACAAATGAATAGAAATTCTCTTGTCTGAAGTAGAGCACGAAAATGATTGAACATAAAAGAAAATAGAATGGTGGGACAATATCAGAAGGTCTCATGTCTGTAGAATTGGAATCTCAGAAGAAGAGAGAGAGCATGGGGCAGAACAGAAAATGTTTGAAGATATAATGGCTGATTAATAAACCTGACGATATTAAAACAAAAACACCCCATGACCAAGTGCCCAGGCCATACCCCATTCCATAGCGTCAGAATGAGTTAAATTCATCATGTAAACAGACTGAAGGAGAGGAACTGTATGAATAGATGCAGCAGAAGTCGGAGCTGCCAGCCCAGCCAAAGATTGATGTCACCTACACATGTGGAAAATCATGGTCCCTTGCATGGTTTCCAGATTTCTATCAGTTCTTAAACTCAGAGCTCATTGATCGAAAGGAGCAGTGACCTCCAGGGAGCACGGTGAAGATCCTACTTAATTGGAAATTGCAGCTACCACTTGGCAACTTTTTGGTCCTTAATGTCAGAGAAACCAATAGGAAAAGAAAGGAGTTAGTGGGTGGGGGAATAATTAACTCTGATTACGGTGAGGAGCTAGGTTTGCTGCCATGTAATGGGCAGAAGGGCTTATCTGATGGTTCAGACAATAAAGAGTCTGCCTGCAATGCAGGAGACCTGGGTTTGATCCCTGGGTTGGGAAGATCCCCTGGAGAACAGAGTATCCGCCCACTCCAGTATTCTTGCTTGGAGAATTCCATGAACTGAGGAACCTGGCAGGCTATAGTCCATGTGATATTGCAGAGTCAGACATAACTGAGCGACTAACACTTTCACTTTTTTTTTTTTTTTCTGATGGGCACAAGGAAGATAATGTCAGGAACCTGGAAGATTCCCTGGCAGCTTATTTTGGTGCTCCTGTGCCCGAGAGCAGCACTGGCAACGGTGGCTCTACCAGTCCTAGGCAACTAAGTAAGGACTTCGACTTCTGGAGGATGAAGGTGTAGGTCACCCAGCAGGGAAGAAACACAGACTAGTCAGAATGGATGCTGAATGAGTGTAGTGGTAAATGTCAGTTTTGACATCTCTAGGACCAGCCAGAGTAGCACAGAAGTACCAGGTTTGGCTTACTAAGCTTCTTGAATTCTTTTTGGAGTATTGCAACTTTCCAGTACCTTGAAGAACAGAATTTTCTATCTAACTTCTTGGGGAAGAATTGAAGGTGTATTGTCCTAAGATCACGTGTTCCAAGTGGCTATGAGCAGATATGAAAGGCACAATGGGTAATTGCATGGGACCCAAGTTTTGTGCCACCTTAAGTCCATGTGTCCACACCTTCCCTCTGCCTGGGCCTTGGTCACTTGCCTTGCTCTCCTGTTGAGCAGGCTTAGCGAGAGCTCACCCTATTGTTCCCACAGCAGGAAAACCAGATCTCTAGCATTGCCATCACTCCCACTGCAGATGGAGGCTACTTGAACAAGAAAGACTGATGGCTCTGTTCTGGACCCTCAGAAGCTCTGGCTCCATTAGAAGTTGCCTGGGGAGACCAGGTTACACCTTTCAAACAAGCAAGGGAAGAAATGCTCCATAGAGCCGACTTTGACCAGTGGGAGATGAGGGCTGGGAAGGAATCAACAGATTAATTCTTCTCTATTCCTCCTCACAAGTAAACTATGAAGAAGTGCAGCAGATGGGCAATGAAGATCTGAAGATCTGCAGGACTGAACAGCCCATTGCATTTGTCATGAAACTGGGGCTTGCTTCTTAAATATCCCCTCTATTTGTTGCCCCTCTTTCTCTGCCTCAGTCTCTTTTTCCCTGGTATTGCACTCTGCAGCAAAACATCGGTAGGCCAGCTTCTCCCCCAGGCAGGCCCTATTTTCCAGGGAGCCTGGGTTAAAGATGGTAGTAATAATGTTGTTAATGATGTTGCTGTGGATGAGGATGGATGAGGATGTTGCTGTGGCTGTGACGAGGCTGGTGATGGTGGTTTTGGAAGTGACAGAGAATGATGGTGCTTTGGGTGATGACAATGTGAGTGGTGTTGGTGAGAACTTACAGATGTACTGTGAGGAAGTTGAAACCCTGGGAAGTCAAGGGTTATGGGAGATTGTATAACCGTTCAACTCATATTTGGTGTCTTTTCTTTCAGACTCTTTGGAGAAGGATTACACATCTCTATCCTTTTGAACCTAAGCATAGCCATGTGACTTGCTTCAGCTAATAAAGAAGCTGTAAATGCCAGTGTGTGACAAGTTCACTTTCCTTCTGTCTCAATGATTAGAGATTTCCAGTAGGCTGTTCCTTTAGCACAGTTCTTGGAGCAGAGTCATAACTGATCTGTGACAGAGAGGCACCATGAGAGAGAGGCAAAAAAAAAAAAAAAAGCAACAGGTGCGTCTAAGGCCGCTTTAGTTGGGGACATAGCATTGCCTGAATGGCCAAGGAGGAGATGATATTTAAGAACAGACCCAGGAGTGAGTAGCAATGAGCGTTACGAGATGCGTTCTTTGCAGCCGTGTGGATGCATGCACACACACAGGTGCACGGGCAAAGTAAAACCATGGATATCGAGGTAAATGAATTAGCACACCGAAAAACTCTCCAGATTAACAAGTTTATTATCCATTGAGCACCCAGGTGATTTCACTGCCAACAAATTAGAAGTAGATTTATTTTTTACAAAATTAATTTAACCCAGCCCTCTTAAGCAGGCTAAGCATTGCTTTCTTCATATTCCAGGGCCTTCACTATGAACATCATGACTATTTGATGCTCCGAGCAAGTGCTTCCTCAGGATTTATTTAGGGGTGTATAATAATTTTATCCCACTGAGATGGCTTCAGACTGCCTTGCTTTTTGAGTTCTTATGTCTGCTTTTTATAGTTTGCTGTCTCTTTCTTTGCTGTCGGGCTGTCAACTGTCACTTCCTGCAGCTGTCAGAAAGCCTGGCTTTGGCAGGGCTCACCACTACCCCGCCCCCCAACACACACACTCACCGATTCCATTCTGATCAGGTATCACTTGGAAGTCAAGACTTGGCTTCTCTAAAACTGTGAAGCAGTGGTCCTTAAAGTAAGGTCACTGGTCCAGCAACATCTGGTTCACCTGGGATTTTGTTAGAAATATGGACTCTTGGGCCCCATCCAAGACCAGATGAATCAGAAACTCTGGGGGTGGGGCCAGTGGTCTGTATTTAACAAGCCGTCCTGGTGATTCAGATGTCGCTTACAGACTCAGTGCTGAAAGAAATGATAAATAGAGTCCAAGTGAGGGCTGAATTGCTCTCCCACATGCTAAGTGTATGCTCGTTACAGCATTAACTGTGGTCTGTGTTCTGTCCAATCAAGAGACTTGTGTCTCTTCCTGGGTCCTGGGTTCAGTGTGATTGGGTTGTTACAGGGTGGAAAGGATATGTGAGCATGTGCTCTGAGGGTGCATACATACACACACACGGAATGAAGGACAGAAAGACAGTAAAGTCTGGGACCCTGAGAGAGCAGTGTCCTGTGGTTCACTTACTTGCACTTAGCTGTCAGAGTTTCCCGCAAGTCCTGCTTTCAGAGCTCTGGCCTAAACCCTGCAGCTTGGGGTCCCAGTGGTCCTTAGATGGTAGGAGTGTCTCCTGACCACCCCCTCCTTCCACTGTGATGGCTGCCTGAGGCCCAGACTGAGCGTCAGGAACACTCTGAGAAGCACCAGCTGGCGGTGACACCGCCAGAGACTCTCCGAGCATGGATCTTGGGGAGGCAGCTGGGATGTGTGTGGGAGCCTCGGAGATGTACGGGTCTGGGTTTGTAAACACGGGCCTGTTAAATTCGGGATGGGCCATGGGCCTGGGAGAGCGCCGTAGCATCTTTTTGGCAAATGCTGAACATTCTGAGTGGTTTTAAAACGTTGCTCATACCTTATATAGTAGGAGGCCTGTTTTAGCACAGCTCATCATCAGGGGGAGGAGGGAGGAGGGGTTGGACACCCACCACCCTCTGTGTGCCAGGGACTCAGCATGAGCCATCTGATTGTGTCTTTGTGCCCTCTGAGAAGGGCTGGGCTTGTCAGCGCTGCTCTATAGGCGAGAACGTTGACTGAGAGCAAACATCTGGGCCCGAGGGGCTGACCTGAGCTGATGTGGAGGATATGTTTTGTGAGCAGCCAAGACTTTGGCTGGTGGCTGACATGATGGTGATGAGGATGATCTGCCCACAGTGGGAGCACGTGGTCACAGTCATGGCCACTGTTGACTGTCACACAGAGTTGGCTCTCCCTTATGACTGGCTGCTCACTTTGCCTAAATCAGAGTTTGCTAGAGAGAGAGCTAGAGGAGAGAGAGAAGGGGGTTGGGAGAGAGAGAAAGAGAGAGATCTGCCAGACAAGAATTCCATGAGTTGCTTTTCACCTTCAAGGCCCCACTGCCCAAATCTGTTTGGAAATTGTCTTAAAACTCTATTCTAGGGCTTCCCTGGTAAAGAATGGTGGCTCAGTGGTAAAGAATCTGCCCGCCCAATGCAGGAGACATGGGTTTGATCCCTGGTCCAGGAAAATCCCACATGCCTTGGAGCAACTAAGCTCATGCACCACAACTACTTAGCTTGTGCTCTAGAGCCCGGGAGCCACAACTGCTGGGGCCCGTGCACCCTAGAGCCCGAGCTCCACAACCAGAGAAGCCAACACAAAGAGAAGCCTGTGCACTGCAACCAGAGTAGCCCTGCTCACCGCAACTAGAGAAAAGCCTGCACAGCAATGAAGACCTGCTGCTGCTGCTGCTGCTGCTAAGTCGCTTCAGTCGTGTCCGACTCTGTGCGACCCCATAGATGGCAGCCCATCAGGCTCCCCTGCCCCTGGGATTCTCCAGGCAAGAACACTGGAGTGGGTTGCCATTTCCTTCTCCAATGCATGAACGTGAAAAGTGAAAGTGAAGTCACTCAGCTGTGTCTGACTCTTCACGACCCCATGGACTGTAGCCTACCAGGCTCCTCCATCCATGGGAGTTTCCAAGCAAGAGTACTGCAGAGCCAAAAATAAATAAATAATTAAAACAACAACAACAACAAGAACAAAAAAACTGTATTCTACTCTTGGAGATTGTGAAACATGATGCAGACTTGTATCAGGCAGAGTCCAACCAGAGAAAGAAGACCAGTATGGTAGATAGAAAGTAGACAGGGATTTATTGCAAGGAGTTGGTTAATGCCATTGTGGGGGCTGGCCAGACAAGCCTGACATGGGAAGGGCAGGCTGTCAGGGAGGGCAGGCTGAAGCTCTCTGGCCTGGGGCGCAGCTCCAGGCCATAGACAGCATTTCTTCCTTGGGGAGCCTCCCCTCTGCTCTTAAGGCCTGTGGACCGATTGAATCAGGCCAATGCAGATTATCTAGGATTATCTCTCTTACCTAGAGGTAACAGCTTGTGAATTTTAATCACATCAATAAAATACCTACACAGTAGCACTTAAGGTTAGTGCTTGATTGAAGAACTGAGGATTTCTTCTAGACTTACAAAAACTGAGCACACAAACAAACACTCTGAGAAGTCCTGTTCTGAGGACACGTTAGTTTTTTTTTTTTTTTCCCATTCTTTTGGCCTCATCACGCAGCACATGGGACCTTGAAGTTGCTCAGTCATGTCCAACTATTTGCGATCCTATGGACTGTAGGCTTCTCCATCCATGGGATTTTCCAGGCAAGAGTATTGGAGTGGGTTGCCATTCCCTTCTCCAGGGGATCTTCCTGACCCAGGGATTGAACCTGGTTCTCCCACATTGCAGGCAGATGCTTTTACCGTCTGAGCCACCAGGGAAGTCTTAGTTACCTGACCAGGTATCAAACCTGAGTGCCCTGCAGTAAAAGTGCAGAATCTCAGTCTCTAGACCACCAGGGAAGTCTCAAAATTTTATTTATTTATTTGGTTGCACTATGTGGCATATGGGATTCTAGTTCCCTGACCAGGGATTGAACCCGCACCCTCTGCGTTGGAAGCCTGGAGTCTTAACCACTGGAAGTCTGCGTTATTTTTATTTAGGTGCATTCTGTTATATCCCAAAAGGATCTGAGTGACCAAATCCGTCCTTTTGGGGAACAGGTCCGTGGTCCTCGGAAAGTTACTTTAACTTTGGTGAGCCTCAGTTTTCACCTCTGCAGAGTGGGATTGTGACAGGACTGGCCTCCTTAGGGTATTAAGGGGATTGACTGGAGTAGAACAGGCAGGGTGCCTGGAGCTTGGCGGTTATTCCAGGAATGTTAGATCCTTACCCTCCCAGGAGGGAAATTGAGTCTCAAGGTCTGGCTTGCAGAGGCGGCCTAGAGTGGGGGAGCTGGCAGGACCTTGGCTTCCTCAGGTCCATTTTCTGGATGAAGAGACCTGCTGGAGGTCCCAGAGCTCCAGGCCAGGGAGTGTCCTCAGCCATGATGGGAACAGCCCCAGCTTCTGTGGAACAACCAGTCCTTTGTGGTTCTCGATTCTGCCCAGTCTAGGGAGAGGTGCTGAGGGCACGCAGGGCTCGAAGCCCCCAGCCCCTCTCAGAGCCTCTTCCTCAGGCTGCTCGAGTCAACTCATCCTGTTCCGCTGGCCATGGTACAGAAGCTGGAGCGCCATGGCAGATGTATGGATGATGCACCCCTGCTCGGCCCAGGCCAGGCCGTGCCAGGAGGGTTATTAATGGCCCTTCATCGAGCACTTCAGGTCTGCAGACTTAGTCCATTGCCTAGTTTGCAGTCAGGTGTGGACAGGCATGCCTCACCAGCAAAACCCTTCTCTTCACTCAGTGGTCCGCGCGGGCTCCCCTGGGATCAGAACCCACAGCCCTTCTTCCTTCTGGGTCCTGTCACTCAGCCACTGAGCTGTGTCCCCAGAAGGAGGGACACATCTACTTGGTAGCCTCAGCTGTGGTCAGGGTGACGAGCACTCACTCAGGTCTCCAGGGGAAGCCAAGAATACGAGCCTTGGGTCAGAAGCTCCCGGTTCTGGGCATTGCCACGTACCAGATGGATTGACATGAGGGACAGCCGCTGTACCTCTCAGAACCTCAGTTTCCTCCCCTGTGAAATTGGAACAGTGATAGCCACCCCACAGGATGGTTGTGAGTATTCATTGAGTCCTGGGTCAGAGGGGCCTGGTAGGGGCTTTCTCCCCGCCCACAACCCCGGGTCAGCACGGGGCCACACATTGGGTGAGCCCATCCTCATTGCCCAGGAGCCTCAGTCACAGCAGGGCATGGCCCCAAGCTTGTAAGCTGGGACACAGTCACCCCACGGCAGTGTCAAGGGACTCCTGCCCCAAACTTTTGAAGGACATCATCTTCCCAACCAGGGAGAGCTTGAGTAGGGACTCCATAACCCCCTCAGCCTCAGACCTTGGAGGAAGGACATTTTCTAGGCTGTCAGTCATTCATCAGTAGAGGAGTGGACACTGATGGAATGGCCCTGCAGCAGCATCTCCGGAGGCCTCATTAATACTGTGGCCCTATCTCAGACCCCAGGGTGGAACAGCTCACTATCAGTGATGAGGGACAGGCCCTCCAATGCCCTGGTACCCAGGAGGTCTTTCTGCTCCACTTTCAGTTCTGGGTGTCCCCGTCCAGCACTTCAGATTTAAGAGGTTGGCCTGGAAGATCCCTGAGGTCCCTCCATCTGTCACTGTGCTCTCAGGAGGGAGTTCCAGAGAGGGAGCAATGTCTCATCCCTGCCATGGGGGTGACTGAGTTCTTGGGGCTGCAGACATGCTGACCCACTGATCCCGGGGGGCAGGATGGAGCCCCAGAGTGGCTGTTCCTAGGACCACAGCTAGCCCTGCATTTCAGGATGTGTCTGGTGGGCTTGAGCCAAGAGGATTTTCTAGCTATCTCCCTGCTAAATTCCTAAACTGCTCCACCTCTCCAAAACACACTTGAAAAAACTATCCTGAGCTGCAGAGCAGTTAGCAGCCCACAAGGCTGTTGTTGTTTAGTTGCTCAGCCGTGTCCAGCTCTTTGGGATCCCATGGAATGGACGTAGCCCACCAGGCTCCTCTGTCCATGGGATCTCCTAGGCAAGAATACTGGAGTGGGTCTCCACTTCCTTCTCCAGGGGATCTTCCTGACCCAGGGCTCGAACCTGCATCTCCTGGCAGGCAGATTCTTTACCACTGAGCCACCTGGGAAGCCCAGCAGCCCATGATGCACCCGAGTTATATGTGAGGTGGACTTGTTGGAGATCCTTTTTCTTCCCCAAGCATGACAGACCCCACCTGCCTCTCCTGAAGCATTTCTCTATTCAACAAACATTGGCTAAGAATGCACTGTGGGGACATAAAAGTCACAGTCTCTGAGCCTCAGGAAGCTATAGGCTGGAGGGGAAGAAGACAGACTCCGAATCCAGGAAGACTTTTGCAGGGCCACAGGCTGACTGACGGACAGACATGTGCCCAGGGCTCCAGATGGCCTCCCTGGAGATCTAGCTGGAGAGGTCGGTAGGGCCACTTCTGGCTTCTCCGCAAACAGCTGGGCTTAACTTTGAAGTCAGTGTGACTCCTCACTCCCCTTCCCCACCCCAGCTGACCCTGGCTGGTAGAGACCCTCCAACCCCTGCTCATCCCAGGTTCTGATTTGGGGTGTGGAGCCTTGGATCTGCTTTGGACCCTGAGCTGCGCTGCTGGCCGCCCCTCTTCTCAAGCCCTGAACAAGCAGCTGCTGGAAGGACACTCTCCTCTGGTGAAGATGGGAGTTTACCTGCTCCCTCTGGACCTAACACAGCCTGGCCTCAGAGGGGCCCCTGGGGAAATGAGCACAGAGGAGCCTGGCAGTTTAAAAGCCCTGTAATTGCACTGCCGGTTTCTAGCACCACTCTGGGCTTCCCAAGTTAAAGAATGTTTTCAAGAGCCCCAGAAACAGTCAGCTGCCAGGAGGCTGCAGGGATGTGGGCTGGGGCAGCAGAGAGAGGAAAGCCTTTCAGGAGGGATCCCTGAGATCCCTCCATCCCTGTGAGCCCCGGGGGCTGAGAAGGAAGGCTCCCCGGATACAGGGAGAGAAGGTTCTAGGGGTGGGGAACAGGGGGTGGAGGAGGGACATGGAGAGAAGAAGCATTTAACAGTCAGCACAGAGAGTGAGAAAGAAATTTCTAGAACAGCATGCTGGGATTGCTGGGCAATACTGAGGGTGCTTTGTCGTTTTCGGTCTTTTAAAAAATTACTCATTTATTTTTGTCTGTGCTAGATCTCCACTGCTGCGCAGGCTTTTCTCTAGTTGCGGAGAGCGGAGGCTACTCTAGCTGTGGTGCTGGGACTTCTCGTTGCGCGGTGACATCTCTTGCCGTGGAGCACAGGCTCTAGGGCACACAGGCGTCAGTGGCTGTGGCATGTAGGCTCAGTAGTTGTGGCTCCAGGGTTCTAAAGTGCAGGCTCAATAGTTGTGGCACTCAGGCTTAGTTGATTTGCGGCATGTAGCATCTTACTGGATCAGGGCTTGAACCTGTGTCTTTTGCATTGGCGGGCAGATTCTTTACCACTGAGCCACCAGGGCAATCCAGTTTGTGGCCTTGAATTTAATGCCTCTTTGTAATGGCAACCCACTCCGGTACTCTTGCCTGGAATATCCCATGGATGGAGGTGCCTGGTAGGCTATAGTCCCTTGGGTCGAGAAGAGTCAGATGCGACTTGAGCAACTTCACTTTCACTTTTCACTTTCATGCACTGGATAAGGAAATGGCAACCCACTCCAGTGTTCTTGCCTGGAGAATCCTAGGGATGGAGGAGCCTGGTGGACTGCTGTCTATGGGGTTGCACAGAGTCTAACACGACTGATGCGACTTAGCAGCAGCAGCAGCAGCAGTGGTTTGCTTGACACACTTGTTGAGCAACAAGTGTTGCTTGTCACTTGTTGAGTGACAAGATAGCTGGCAGAGGACTAGGCAGTAAGAAGAATAAAAGACACATTCCTGCCCCTCAGGCAGTTTCACCTCTGTGGGAGAATTAAGTCATGGTTACAAACAACTATAAAATAGACCAATATGAGGCTGTGCAGTGGGGAAGGGCTCAGAAAGGTGTGAGAGGCTCTGGAAAGACCTTGATGGGCAAGAAAGACTTTGCGGACAGACAGGCATGGACTTGAACCCCAATTTTCCCATCCCTGAGCTGGATACTCTCTAAGGCAAGTCACAAAAGCTCTCTGAAATCAGATTTTCCAAATTATAAAATGGGGATCATCCTACTGATCTAATAAGTCTGGAATGGTGATTAACTAAGGAAATCTCAATAGATCTTGTGCAGAGTAGGAATTTAATGATTACCTGCCATGGACATTCATTAGTCAGAGCAGGGCTGGCAAATTATTAGCATGAAGTATGGACCAGTCCTGTCCACTGTCTTTTTGTACAGGCCTTGGTATAAAAATGATTGGCATGTTTTAAATGGTTGGGGGAGAAATTCAAGAGGAATAATATTTCATGACATGTGAAAATGACATAAAATTCAAATCTCAGTGTTCATAAATAAAGTTATATTGGAACATAGCCATGACCATTTGTTTACGTATTGTCTCTGCTGCTTTGACTCCACAACTGCAGAGTTGAGAAGCTGGTTGTGACAGAGACCATATGGCCTAGAAAGGCTGAAATATATACTATGTAGACCTTTATAGAAAAAGGTTGCCAACTTCTGACTTAGAGAAAGGAAGGAGAGATTGAACTGGGTACTCAGAAAGATGGCTTCTGTTCTTGTCTAGTTGCTAAGTAGAGTCTGACTTTTTGTGACCCCATGGACCGCAGCACACCAGGCTGCACTCAAGGCTGCTTTGTCCTTTGCTATCTTCTGGAGTTTATGCAAATTCATGTCCATTGAATCAATGATGCCATCCAACCATCTCATCCTCTGCCACCCCTTCTCCTTCAATCTTTCCCAGCATCAGGGTCTTTTCCAATGAATTGGCTCTTGGCATCACGTGGCCAAACTATTGGAGCTTCAGCTTCACAGTCCTTCCAATCAGTCCTTCTGATGAATATTCAGAGTCGATTTCCTTTAGGATTGACTGGTTTGATCTCCTTGTAGTCTAAGGGACTCTCAAGAATCTTCCCTAGCACCACGGTTCTCCTGTAAATCAATTTCTCTTTTTCTTGAAGGAGGGACAGGCAGGAGGCTGGACTCCATAGGAGTCCTTTCTAAGAAAGGGCTGTGTGTTTTGGGGGTGGAGGAGGGTGTTCCTGGGCTTGGGTTCCTAAGCTAGTCTCCTGGAAAGCCAGAGGTCCCTCTTTTCAAGACCTAAAAGGAAAATAGAATGAGCCAAAGGAACATTAAATGAAAAAGGCACGAGCTATGTGGATTTGGATCTGCAGGGATGAGGGCAGCAGGCCCTTGGGTGTGAAGCAACCTTCCATTTTTCTCTTGCTAACAATTATGATGACTGTTCCCACCTTTCTCCACTGTCCTCAAGGCTCTGAGGCCATCCATGTGCTCACTTGGCAGAGGACCCCAACCCCAAGGTCAAGGAGACCAGGCTACCTGCTGTGAAGTCCCTCTGAATTCCCAGGGTTTCTTCCTGCTGCCCCAAGGAAGAAGTTTCCCTACCTCTGTTCAGGCTAAGCCTTCCACCCATGCTTTGATCTCATCCCCATGGCTCCCCTGGGCTCTTTGCTCTGTTAATTGTATATCTTTCTTTCATTCTTTCTTGTGTCCACTGGCACTTTTCCCTTCCTCTTCTTGTTGGGAAGGTGACTAATATTTAATGAGTTCCTATTATGTGCCAGCAGTCTTCTAGGTGACTGTGTATGCTGTTTCATTTGATTCTGACAAAAGCCCTAAGGTAGTGTATTAGTCAGGACTACAGTTGCCAGGGAAAGAAGCACAGCTCCAACTGGCTTAGTGGAAATTTATTGGCTCATGTCATGGGAAGTTCAAGGGCAAACTTCAGACACAATTAGATTCAGGTCCTTAAGTAATGTCCTAAGGAATTTCTGAATTTCTTAGTTCTGTTTTCTTCTCATGCACACCTCATGTGGTTGCAAAGGCAGCCACCAGCAGCTCTAGACTTATTCTATCTTTGTAGCAATTTCAAACAAAGAGAGCTTCAGCAAAAATCCCAGGGTTGACTCTCATTGGCTTAGCCTGGTCACATGGCTTTTCCTGAACCAATCACTGTGGCCAAGTGTTTGCTTGCTCTCACTGGTCAACCCAGGTGTGTCTTCCCACTTGTGCTGGTGGGGGCATCACCCACCTAAACCATATGGACTAGGAGTAAAAAAGATGTGATTTCCCCAAAGGAAAATCATGGTGTTGACATTGGAAAATGAGAGAATGGTTGCTGGGTAGATGAAAATGACACTTGTCCATTAGAGACATGAGACCCTCATGGTATAGTTGAAGAAACTGAGCCTAAAAGAAGTTAAATGTCTGGTACCAAGTTGTACAACTGAAACTTGGTAGATGCGCAATTTCACCCAAGTTGGGCTCACTCTATTCTGCTTTGATTCCTTGGAATTGCTGTGAGAATTCAGGAAAATTCAGCTTGCTCAGGGAGTAGAAGGGAACAGGAGAGGAAATGATAAGAAAGAAAATATGGTTTTGTGGAGTAACCAATGTCAAAAAGAGCCAGTGACTGGGTAAACCTCCAGTGGACCCACATAGCTGGGCAGAGGTGATGGAAATCAAGGAGTCTCTCCAGGAGACGCCTCCATTGGAGAGCCTTGGCTTCTGTGTCTTCTTAATAGCACTACTTGTCTGTTTGTTCAAAGCCTTTTCCAATCAACCTTATGTTTGGCAAATACTGTTGTGTTTTACCCAACACAGCTGAGCTCAGAGGGCATTACTGTGAACACATACAAGCCCTGTCGTTTCACAGAGTGACATCAGAGAGGAGAGGAGTCCTCTGACCCACGGAATTAATCCCCACATTGGGATGAGCTGGACAGATACCACCCAACCAGATATTTAGGGTCTGTATCCACCTGGAACTTAGCACAGGAGAGGGACCCTTTGAACAAGACCATGAATGATAAAAGAATTTGCCTGGGGGAAGCGGTTTTCTGCTGGTCTAGAGTGGGACTGCTTTCTAGAAAATTTGGGCCCAGTTCTATTTATGTATCGGAGAAGGCAATGGCAACCCACTTCAGTACTCTTGCCTGGAAAATCCCATGGACGGAGGAGCCTGATAGGCTGCAGTCCATGGGGTTGCTAAGATTCGGACATGACTGAGTGACTTCACTTTCTTTTTTTTTTTTTTAATTTTATTTTATTTTTAAACTTTACATAATTGTATTAGTTTTGCCAAATATCAAAATGAATCCGCCACAGGTATACATGTGTTCCCCATCCTGAACCCTCCTCCCTCCTCCCTCCCCATACCATCCCTCTGGGTCGTCCCAGTGCACTAGCCCCAAGCATCCAGTATCGTATATCGAACCTGGACTGGCAACTCGTTTCTTACATGATATTTTACATGTTTCAATGTCATTCTCCCAAATCTTCCCACCCTCTCCCTCTCCCACAGAGTCCATTAGACTGTTCTATACATCAGTGTCTCTTTTGATGTCTCGTACACTGGGTTATTGTTACCATCTTTCTAAATTCCATATATATGCGTTAGTATACTGTATTTATGTTTTTCCTTCTGGCTTACTTCACTCTGTATAATAGGCTCCAGTTTCATCTTTCACTTTTCACTTTCATGCATTGGAGAAGGGAATGGCAACCCACTCCAGTGTTCTTGCCTGGAGAATTACAGGGACAGGGGAGCCTGGTGGGCTGCCGTCTCTGGGGTTGCCCAGAGTTGGACATGACTGAAGTGACTTAGCAGCAGCAACGATTTCATGTATACATATGGAAAGAGGAGAAAGACACACACACATTCTTTTCTTTCTGGATCACTGTATCTATGACCTCCAGACTGTGATGAGGAAATAAAGACCCTGATCAAGACTCTTAAGTAGGGTATGCTGGGAGTTAGGGAGTCCTGGGGGATGCAGGGCACCAGGAGGGACCCTGTGGGAGGGAGGATGAGAGGGTTGACCCAGGAAGGAAAGAATTGGGACCATGTGTGTCACCGTCTCCTGGTTCTGCTACTGCCTCTTCCAAGAGGCAGAGACAGTGAGAGAACCCAGCCTTGGACCCCCAAAAAGACACCATTGAATTGGAGGACAGCTGCAGAATGGACATTTGAGAGCCTTGCCTCCCGCCCATAGCCCCATCCTTAGTGCTGCCCACCCCTCCCTGTGTTTCAGTCTGAACTGCTGGAGGATGAGGCGAAGTGAGGGGAACATTTTCTGTTGCTGCTTGGAGGCTTTCTCTAGTTGTGGAGAGCTGCGCTACTCTTTGTTCTGGGGTTCAAGCTTCTCAGTGCGGTGGCTTCTCTTGTTGTGGAGCGTGGGTTCTAGGCATGCAGGCTTCAGTAGTTGTGGCTCTTGGGCTCTAGAGCATGGGCTCAGAAGCTGTGGGGCACGGGCTTAGTTGCCACAAGGCATGTGGGATCTTCCCGGACCAGGGATCGAACCAGTGTCCTCTGCATTGCAAGGCATACTCTCCACCACTGGACCACCAGGGAAGCCTTGTAACACTTCTGAGCATAGACTGTCTTGGGCTTGGAACCCATGGGAACCTCAGAAGTAAATTCATCCCTCACTTAGTGGAAAATGCCCTCTATTGGGCATCATAAGATGCTTCATCATCAGGAAAGTTCCTCCTTCTACCACACCCAATCTGCCTCCCAGGAACTCCCAAAGAATGGTCTCAGCTGGGGCCAGTTGGCATCAAGCTGGACAAACCTGTGCCTCTTCCCAAGTTAGAGCCGGCCCCAGAGGTGTCAGCAAGGTCACATGGTCCAAGCAGACCCACTCCCCATGTGCATGCACGGGCTTGGCATGTGTTGGGGTGGCAGCGTGTATGGTTGTACATTCAGGCAACCCAACTGGTGAGTAAATGAGGAGCTATATTTATCTCTGCCTTCCGGGCCCTGGAGCTCCTACTCTGCACCAGAGAAAGAAAAACAAGCATGTGGGGGGAGATGCCTCACATTATTGTGACAAGTAATTAGGGGATGTGAGATATTCAGAAATTACTTTATTAGACAAATGCTGCTTAGAAACCCCACGCAACAAACATTCCTGGGGAGCTGCCTCTGGTCCTAGGACTCTGCTGCTCAAGGAATCCCAGCTCTCCTGTCCTTCCACGTGGCAGGCTGTGTGCTGGGAAAGATCTGAATTTGGAATCCCTGCTCCGCGCCTTCTAAGTGCATGATCTTACGCACATCAACTCATCCAGCTCAGCTGCAGTGTCCATAATGCTCTTGGCTCTCTGCTTCAGGAGGTGTCTCCAGCAGAGCCTACCTCCACCAGGGCTGGAGGGACAAAGACAGTGGTGATAGCAGATCCCAGGCATCAGGACCAGCCTTCGGGGCTGGGACAGTTGAAGAGGTGTTTCTGATGGGAAGAGAATTTTAACTGAACATCTGCTATTGCTAGGGACTGGAACAGGCCTAAGGGACATTGTTGAGCGAGATTCTTCCTCAATTCACTCATCATCCACAGAGAAGACAAGAAATTCTAGGACAAGTGCTGTTTGAAATAAAAATCATAGTAGACTAGATTTGGGGTCAGCCAGCTTTTCTGTTAAGTCAAGGGCCAGAGAGGAAATGTTTCAGACTTTGTGGGCCATGCAGTCTCTTGCATCACTCTACTGTGCCCTTGTCATGCAAAAGCAGCCTCAGACAATACGTGCACAAACGTGCGTGCCTGGATTCTGATGAAACTATTTATGGACACTGAAATTTGAATTTCACATCATTTTCACATGTCCTGACATATTCCTCTTCTTTTGATTTTTTTTAAAGCACTTAAAATTGGAAAACCATTTTCAGCTCATGGTCCATAAAAAGGCAGATGGTTGGCTGGGTTTGGGTCACAGTGATCACTCATCTAGAGCCAGACATCATGGAATGTGAAGTCAAGTGGGCCTTAGAAAGCATCACTACGAACAAAGCTAGCGGAGGTGTTGGAATTCCAATGGAGCTATTTCCAATCCTGAAAGATGATGCTGTGAAAGTGCTGCATTCAATATGCCAGCAAATTTGGAAAACTCAGCAGTGGCCACAGGACTGGAAAAGGTCAGTTTTCATTCCAATCCCAAAGAAAGGCAATGTCAAAGAATGCTCAAACTACCGCACAATTGCACTCATCTCACACGCTAGTAAAGTAATGCTCAAAATTCTCCAAGCCAGGCTTCAGCAATACGTGAACAGTGAACTTCCAGATGTTCAAGCTGGTTTTAGAAAAGACAGAGGAACCAGAGATATATTGCCAACATCTGCTGGATCATGGAAAAAGCAAGAGAGTTCCAGAAAAACATCTATTTCTGCTTTATTGACTATGCCAAAGCCTTTGACTGTGTGGATCACGATAAACTGTGGAAAATTCTGAAAGAGATGGGAATACCAGACCACCTGACCTGCCTCTTGAGAAACCTATATGCAGGTCAGGAAGCAACAGCTAGAACTGGACATGGAACAACAGACTGGTTCCAAATAGGAAAAGGAGTATGTCAAGGCTGTATATTGTCACCCTGTTTATTTAACTTATATGCAGAGTACATCATGAGAAACGCTGGGCTGGAAGAAGCACAAGCTGGAATCAAGATTACCGGGAGAAATATCGATAACCTCAGATATGCAGATGACACCATCCTTATGGCAGAAAGTGAAGAGGAACTCAAAAGCCTCTTGATGAAAGTGAAAGAGGAGAGTGAAAAGTTGACTTAAAGTTCAGCATTCAGAAAAAGAAGATCATGGCATCTGGTCCCATCACTTCATGGGAAATAGATGGGAAAACAGTGGAAACAGTGTCAGACTTTATTTTTCTGGGCTCCAAAATCACTGCAGATGGTGACTGCAGCCATGAAATTAAAAGATGCTTACTCCTTGGATGGAAAGTTATGGCCAACCTAGATAGTATATTGAAAAGCAGAGATATTACTTTGCTAACAAAGGTCCGTCTAGTCAAGGCTATGGTTTTTCCAGTAGTCATGTATGGATGTGAGAGTTGGACTGTGAAGAAAGCTGAGCACTGAAGAATTGATGCTTTTAAACTATAGTGTTGGAGAAGACTCTTGAGAGTCCCTTGGACTGCAAGGAGATCCAACCAGTCCATCCTAAAGGAGATCAGTCCTGGGTGTTCATTGGAAGGACTGATGCTGAAGCTGAAATTCAAATACTTTGGCCACCTCGTGCAAAGAGTTGACTCGTTGGAAAAGACCCTGATTCTGGGAGGGATTGGGGGCAGGAGGAGAAGGGGACGACAGAGGATGAGATGGCTGGATGGCATCACCGACTCGATGGACACGAGTTTGAGTGAACTCCAGGAGTTGGTGATGGACAGGGAGGCCTGGCGTGCTGCGATTCATGGGGTTGCAAAGAGTCGGACACGACTGAGCGACTGAACTGAACTGAACTTGCAGACCCCTGGTATAGAGTAAAAGCAATGGACCATGAGGGGTCCATTACCGACTCAGTGGACATGAATTTGAACAAACTCCGGGAGATAGTGAAAGACAGGGAAGCCTGGTGTGCTGCAGTCCATGGGTTGCAAAGAGTCAGACACAACGACTGAACAACAACAGTGAGGGGTACCAGGCAAGGCTTTGCTGGGTCTGAGTCTCTCATGATTTGATGGTTTCCTGGCACCATGTGCTGGGGAGGGGAAGAGTGAGCCTTCCATGCAGAGGCAAGTGCAGTTACCTGGGTGAAAAGGAGCAGGGGATCAGAGTGTCTTCCTGACAGTGAGGGGTTTGGAGTGACTAGACTATAGCTGCGAGGTGGGGGAGGGGGTGGTGAGCGGGTAAGACTGGAGAGAAGGGTGGGGTGTGACTAGGAAGTGCTTATAAGCCCTGAAAAGGAGTTGAGCTGATCCTGAGGGCCATGAAGCTCTAGTGGAGATTTCTTGACTTTGTAGGAAGCCCCTCCAACCCCAAGTCATGACAGCAGGGCCAGGAAGAGGTTGTCTTAATAGATTGGGAGGAGTGATGATGAGAGCCTGAACAGAGTCAGTGTGAGCAGAGACAGGAACAAGAAGCCAGACTGAAGATTCCTGAGAAGAATCCATAGGTGGTACCAACCCAGGTATGGGGGCAGGGAGGAGAGGAGGTCATCTCTGAGGTTGCATTCCTGCTGGGGTGCCATTCCTCAGCCAGCATCCCATCATATGCCCTCACTGTGATGGCCAGTGGGTATCTAAGTGTTTGTCGCTCAGCTGTGGGACTCTGTGACCCATGAACTATAGCCCACCAGGCTCCTATGTCTGTGAGATTTCCCAGGCAAGAATAGTGGAATGGGTTGCCATTTCTGTCTCCAGGGGATCTTCCTGACCCAGGGATCGAGCCTGAGTCTCCTGTGGCCCCTGCATTGGCAGACGGATTCTTCACCACTGAGCCATCTGGGAAACCCCCGTGGGTATCTAATGGTGCCTCAAAGCCGGGGCAACGAGGGGCCTCCTGCTCTGCTCCAGGCTGTGCATCATGAACTTTATAGACATCCATTTCCACCACTTTCCTACAAAGGGAGTTTATGGTCTCACTTTGCAGATGAAAACACCAAGGCCTGGAAAGGTTAAGCAGTTTGGCCCTAGGCTGCACAGCTGGTAGGTGACAGAGGGGAGCTTGGATATTGGGTTCATCACTCTTTATGCTGATCTCTTTCAACCTGGACACCCTGCCGGGGCCAGTTTGGGAGCAGGATATACTCAGAGCCCAAAAGACACTTTTATAGGCACCTGGTCACATCAGAGGCTGTGGGAGAGAGCACAGCAGAGTAGGGGTTTGGGGCAGGGGTCAGGGTGACAGAAACAGGGCTAGTAGCACCTCTGCTGGGAGTCTGTATTTAACTCCCCAGCTCGAAGTCAAGGGTGTGGTTGAGAGAGGTCTCTGGCAAGCTGCTGAGCCTTCCCTTTGTGAAGCCTGGCAGCGTAGGGGGTTGGTAGGAGGGGGTTGGGGGGGTGTCTGTCATTGTGGGTGGGGATCCTGAAGGGGCTGTAGGGGTGTTTCCGGTCACCCTGTATACAAAGCTGTCTTCCCAGAAAAGTCATCTTCCCAACCTCTGCCAGGGCACCATTCCCGAACCCCGAATTTTCTTCCATCCCTCTACTGCTCTAAAGTGCCTGGCTTCTGGTGGGTTACTGCTATCTGTAGGACTCCTCTGGCTCCCCAGCCTGGCAGGGGAGGCCTGGCCACCACAGGGCTCTAGTGGTAAAAGAGGAAAGACAGGGCTTCAAAGACAAGCCAAGGGTGTTGAATCCCATAGCAGAAGACCCTGGGTACAGGAAGAGGCCAAAGGAGGAGGCAGAGATCACTGGGAGGCATTAACCATGGGATCCTGAAGCGGGGGTAGCTGAGTGTGTTGGGGAAACATCCAGATTACAGGCCAGAGTCATCACGGGGCTCCCCTTGTCACCCTGCTTCCCACAGGACTATCATGAAATATGCAGTGGAAACACCTATTTTGGGAGGTGGTGAGGCCATGGTTATGGGGTGGGGCTGGGAGGGCTTTGTATCTCAGGGAGAGGGCCTCGTAGGGAATAAAACTACCTGGATAAACCTTAAAACATCTAAATCTCCATGTGATATCAGTGGCCACAGGAAGCTCCACAGCCTGGAGGAGGCGGGTTATACTTATGCCTAACCCTTATACTAATTGTAAGGCTGTGACCTTGAGTAGCTATTGAACATTCACAAGGTGCTTTCAGCTGCACCATGTCATCCTTCTGAGAACTGGATTATTTCCTGCCATATCAGTAAACAAGGTTGTCACAGTCATCAGCGATTACAGCCCTCCAATGTGAGACGGTGAGCCCTAAGGGCACAGGAAGGAGAATACCTGCTATCTGGCAGCCATCAGACAGCTGTGAGCCCCAGGGGAGCTTAGATGTGAAAAACAGAAGACACTGGCCCGGGATAGCTGAGATGCTTATGAAGGGGATGATTCCATTGAGCCCAGACTCTTACCTCTTTCCATACATAGAAAAGCATTAATTCATTAACTTGGGTTATCCAGTTTTCTTTAATTAACAATAACCTTCTGATGTTCAGACTACCTGCCGCCCTTTGTTGGAAAGCTTTTATATAACCTGGCTCCTCCTCTCACCTCCTTGGAGAAGTTCTCTTGAGATGCTATCTCTCTGGCTTGAAGTCCTAAAATTCCCACCAAATAAAACACAACTCTCAACTTTCAGATTGTGGCTATTTTTCAAGTTGACACCATCTTCATGACAATCCAGATCAATGGGTATTGTAATCCCCATTTTACAGATGAAGATGCTGAGGCTCAAAGTTAAACATGACTTGCCAGGGTCTTCCTCATGGCTGCAGTGCTGATCTTCAAGCTCATGAGGAAGCCCCCTTGAGCTCTGTCCTACCAGGAGGGCACAGTGTTTGCTATGTGTTAACCAGGAGCATGTGAATTAGCTTTTCAGAAGCTTCTCACACAGCTAGTAAGTGATGGCAAGCTTGGGAGTCAAATCTACTTTTATGCTCCTGATCACACCCTTGTGTTGTTACCTAGCTGCAGGTGTGTGCACCTGTGGCCTCGATGAAATTATATGCTCCTTGAGGCTAGATACTTTGTTTCTTGTTTTGTGTAAGCTCTGCTTTGTGCCAGACACTAGTACATTGTACACACCTAGCCAACCTTTTGTCTTCCTTGGTGGCTCAGCGGTAAAGAACCTGCCCGCCAATGCAGGAAACGTGGGTTTAGTCTCTGGGTGGGGAAGATCCCCTGGGGGAGGAAATGGCAACCCACTCCAGTATTCTTGCCTAGGGAATCCAATGGACAGAGGTGCCTGGCGGTTTGAAGTCCATGGGGTCTCAAAAGAGTCAGACACAACTGAATGACTAAATAACAACAGCCAACCTTTGGCTGAGTATGTCTTCTCTCCTATCCCAAAGGCAACAGGTTTGCTGCCAAGTCATTCTGCTTTGGAAGGAGAGGTGGAATGCTGTCAGTTTCTCTGGGATCCCCTTCCCTTTGGGAGTTTCTCTGGGGAGTTTCCAGAGTGGACCTTGGGAACAGAGATTCCATTCTTGCCACTTGGGGCATTTGTATCCTGATTACATTCATTCCCATGATGCATCTTCTCATGGACCATTCCGATCTTTGCCTGGTGGGAAGGCATTGGGGAGGAGATGGCCTGTCTCCATCACTTAGGGCTGCAGATTCTCAGATGCTGGTTTCTCATCCTTGGCCCCGTCTCACTGTTCAGCGCGGGACACTTAAGCTCTCAGGCCCACTTTGGAGCTCAGGAAGAGCCAATCCTCCTTCCCCATTCATCTCTGCTTCATCTCTCTTTCATCTAATGGTTTGCCACCTTGGCAGGAAGGGTGCTGCTGGGAGCTGGGGAGGCCCCCTCCTGCAAGTTCTCTCTCCTAGCAGGGGGCACTGTGTTTGCTAATAGGTGTTAAATGGGAGCATCAAATTTTAATCAGCGCCTTAATGGAGTCCGGGGACCTGGGGGAGTTCTCGAGTCCTGCATTATGCTGCTCGCTGGAGCCAAGTTGGATGCAGTGAGTAGGAAGGTGGGGTGGGCAGCTGCCATCACAGCCAGAGCTCCTGGAAGATGAGGTGGTGCCGGCCACTTTCTTCCATGGTGGCCCAGCTTAAGTGGCCATGTCACTACTGTGGATGCTCTTGGTGACACATCTATCACTGACTTCCTCTTGGTGAGAAGCAGGTCTAGTAGCAGATATGGAAATGGGAAAACCTTGGCATTGGAAGACCCTGGTTCATATCCTAACATTTTCAAGTTGAGTGAATGACTGTGGACAAGTCTGTTGATGTGGTTGTTGCTGTCGCTGTTTTGTTGCTCAGTTGTGTCTGACTCTTTGCGACCCCATGGATGGTAGCCCACAAGGCTCCTCTGTCCATGGGATTTCCCAGGAAAGAATACTGGAGTGGGTTGTCATTTCCTCCTCCAGGGGATCTTCCTGACCCAGGGATAGAATCCGTGTTTCCTGCATTGGCAGGTGATTCTTTACTGCTGAACCACCAGGGAAGCCCTTCTCAGTGTGGTAGCCAGCTTATTTTAATCAGGACCCCCAGTGAATCAGGCCTTTTGTGATGGGATGTTGCCATACTCCCATTTAGAGGCTAAGTTTCTTCATTTCCATCACACTGAGTTGTTCTACGACTTACTTTGACATAGACTATGGTGTCAGTGTCATAAGGAAGATCTGGAGTCTTGGCCTTAAGAGACCTTGTTGCTTTTACTTTCTACCCTCTTGGAGAGACCACTAGGAAAGGAAGCCTCTCCAACCTAGTGGAGGCTGAGAACCCACATGCAGAAGAACCAGGTGCTCCCATCCATGGTAAGTAAGTAAGTAAGTAAGTAAGTGAAGTCGCTCAGTCGTGTCTGACTCTGCGACCCCGTGGACTGTAGCCTACCAGGCTTCTCCATCCATGGGATTCTCCAGGCAAGAATACTAGAGTGGGTTGCCATTTCCTGCTCCAAGGGATCTTCCCAACCTGGGGATTGAACCCAGGTCTCCCACATTGGAGGCAGACACTTTAACCTCTGAGCCACCAGGGAAGATCCATGGTAGTAGTAGTGTTAGTCCCTCAGTCATGTCCGACTCTTTTGTGACTCCATGGACTGTAGCTGACCAGGCTCCTCCATCCATGGGATTCTCCAGGCAAGAATCCTGGAGTGGATTGCCATTTCCTGCTCCAGGGGATCTTCCTGACCCCAGGGATCAAGCCGGGGTATCCCACACTGCAGGCAGATTCTTTACTGTCTGAGCCACCAGGGAAGCCCATCGTAGCCAGCACCAACTGCCAGATGTGTAAGTGAGGCGACTTTCCAGGTCCAGGTGAGCTGTCAGCTGACTGCAGCTGTATGAGAGAGCCCAAGACCGGAAGAAAGACCAACCGAATTATAAACCCAGATTGTGAGAAATAAAATGATCATTGTTTCAGGGAAATTCCGTGGACATGGGAACCTGGCTGGCTACAGTTGATGGGGTCACAAAGAGTCGGACATGACTGAACAACTAAAACTTTCACTTTCTTTTTCATTTTTTTATTGATTAATAGATGAATGCTGGGCTCCTCTGAGCCTTCTATTCTCAGATGTAGCCTAGGACCTCCAATGAGCACTTGCCCCTGGGAGGGCTCAATGAAAGTTGCTCGAGACATAGGAAGTCCGCAGGGGGAGAGAAGCGATGTCAATGAGCCTGGGGAGAGGGAGGCTGGCGAGGAAAGGCCTTGATGGCCACAGCAAGGAGAGGTGACAGCGGTGATGGGACCAGGGGATGATGGTTAAGACGTTTCTGAGACAAAACACTGGGACTTGGTGAATGACTGTACGAGAAAAGAGGATGAGTCAGATGCCATGGAGGTTGACAACCCGGGGAAAGGAGTAAACAGTGCGGCGGAGGAGGCCGGGAGGAGGGCGAGCCTGAGGTGGAGATGAACAGGTACCTGGAGGAGACAGGGGACGCTGTTGGTCACGTGGGTCTGAGCTCAAGAGAAAGGCCGAGGTGTGGGACTCCTCGGAGTGCAAGGAGCCATAGAAGCCTGCTGGGTGACTGTCTCAGTCTCCTCCTGCTGCTACAACAAAACACCACAGACTAGGTGGCTTGTCAGAAACAGAAGTTTATATCTCTGACTTAAAAAAAAAAACTAGTTAATTTATTTTTGGCTGTGCTGGATCTTCGTTGCCATGCAGGCTCTTCTCTAGTGTCAAGTGTGGGCTACTGTCTGGCTCTGTGTGGGCTTCTCATTGCGGTGGCTTCTCATTTCCAAGCATGGGCTGTGGGGTCTAAGGGCTTCAGTAGTTGTGGCTCCCAGGCTCTACAGGACAGGCTCAATAGCTGTGGCTCGCAGGCTTAGTTGTTTGTACGGCATATGGGGTCTTCCTGAACTAGGGAATCGATCCTGTATCTTCGGCATTGCCAGGCTAATTCTTTACCATTGAGCCATCAGGGAAACCCTTGCTGACTTCTTAATTAACATCAGACTCCTTCTAAACACACCACAGGTATTATCTGCCCCAACCTTGTAATGATGCTACTGTCCCCATTTTATAGACACTGAATCAGAGGCATAGGTTACTTCGTGCACAGAGTGCTTCTAGTAAGTCCCAGAAGTCTAGTTTAGAGGCCACAGTATTAACCAGTGCCTCCTAAGCCACCCATGGGCACGATGCACATAGTAGGCACCTACGAAATACATGTGCAGTGAATTAAATCAATCAGATTGCTATTTCCAAGAAAGCCAAAGATCATAAATTCTTAGGAACATGAATCCCTTTAAATGCCACTTTTAGAATCTCAGTTACCAGGAAGAAAATGAAATAAGGGGGTGCGTGAGCCTTCAGGAGGAATTTTGCTCTTCCTTTTCTGCAGCTTGTGTGACTTGCTGCCCACTCATCTTGCCCCTGCCTGAAAGCCCTTCCTCCCGTCTTGCCCTCTTGGGGGAAGAGACGAGATGGAGCACCACCACCCAGCGTGGCAGACAAGAGTGGGGGTACAGCGACAATTGGTGTTCTAGCTGCTGCTGGAGCCTGTGAGGCGAAGGCCAGACGAGCTTGAGCTGCCTGCAATTTTTGTCAGAGTTCCCTTTCCGTCTGTGAATGCAAATCCTGAATTACAAGCCATCCGGATGACAAGCTGACATTTTAGCTCCAAACATTCTCCTATAATTAGTAGAATCTAATGCAATACAGGGAATGGCTCCATTTTACACACACATTATCGTAATGCCTTTAAATAAGATAATTGATTATGCCTCTGCATAAGAAAGTGAAATATTCAGTGTAATTAAAACCAGCATTCCGATCCTGGCTCCCTGACGGGTGACCCACGTGTCACTTTATAAACCCTTAAAGTACCGCTCACACCCACATTCAAAGTTTGTGGGAGAAAAAATTTTGGAGAATTTTTTTTGTTAATGGTTTCCAGCTTTGGGTCTGGAAGTCTGAGTGGGGGTGGCTACTGACTTTGGGGGTATTTCTGTATTCTTCCTCAGTTCCATGACCTTATCACAAACTCTGCCTCCTCTTTCCACACTAGATTTTTCTTCTGTAGATGAGGAAATTGAGGCACAGGGAAATGACAGCCGTTACGTGACAGCCAGGCTTGGAACTCAAGTTGTCTGTCTCACAGCCGTTGCGATTAGATTTTAATTCAAGTCCTTTTGCTTAAAGTGAGAAAACGGTGGTTTTGTTGACAGAATATAGTGTTGGAATCGGGAAATCTGGATTCTACTTTTCTTGGCAATCAGCTAACTTCTGTGAGCTTCTGTTTCCCCTATTCATTGATTGGCTGGGGAGAAAATTAGATCAGAGAGGTAAAGTGATAAATCTTAACATTGAGTTGGCCATAAAATGTCTTTGAACTTTTCTGTAAGGTGTCATGGAAAAGCCTGAATAAAAATTTTGGCCAACTTTATAATAGTGATACAGTAGGTAGACTCCTGGGTTGTCCAGGGTAGAGGTGGGGAGATTATATATTTGAGTAAAGAAAAGTCAGGTATGGCTGTGCAGTGACCTCAGTGACCTGGGGGTCTAGGGAGTGCTCAGTACTGCCCCATTACTCTTTTATAGTTTTATTTATTTTTTGGCTGTGCTCGTTTTCGTTGCTGCACAGGCTTTTCTCTAGTTGCAGAGAGCAGGGGCTACTCTCTGGTTGCGGTGCTTGGGCTTCTCACCGTGGGGACTTCTCTTGCTGTGGAACGAAGGCTGTAGCACTCGAGGTTCAGTAGTTGAGGCTCGTGGGCTCAGTAGTTGTGGCTCTCAGGCTCTAGAGCTCAATAGTTGTGGTATATGGCCTTAGTTGCTCCGTGGCATGTGATATCTTCCCAGACCAGGGATTGAACCTGTGTCTCCTGCATTAGCAGGTGGATTCTTTACCACTGAGCCACCAGGGAATCCCCTGCCTCATTACTCTTGACCTAACTTGCAGCTCCTGGACGTTTTAGTGATGGAGAAGAGATGGGATACTGGTAGGCAAGCTAGGTGAAAATTGTGTGGGCAGCTCTTTGCCTTGTTGGTATTTGGAGATGATGTAGATATCTCAAGTGGCATTAACCTACATTAGAGTCCTGCCTTAGTCCCACTCTGTCATTGTTTCCCAAAGACTTAGTCTGTGACATGCTTTTGTGGGGCAGCTGGTTGGTGTTGGGTGAAAGCCATCGGATAGAAAACCGAACTTCTCCAATTGCCTATTCAGGGGCAAACTAATTACTTTGTGTTTATTCTCATGAACCTCATAGCCTCATCCCAATAGCATTACTAACAATAGTCTAGCTCCCTATGGAGATGTCAAGACTTTTACATTTGGGCAAGAAAAGCTTTTCCCAGTGTTGTCCTATTCATGTTCACCTTTGTATTAGTTTCCTATTGTTCCTGTAACAAATGACTACACATCTAATGGCTTAAAATAACACAAATTTATCATCTTGTAGTTCTAGAGTCAGAAGTCTGAAGTTGATCTTGCTGGGTAAAATCAAATCTTGCTGGGCAATCACGTTCCTTCTGGAGTTTCTAGGGGAGAATCTGTTTCCTTGCCTTTTCCTGCCTCTAGGATCTGCCTGCATTCATTGGCTCATGGTCTCCTCCTCCACCTTCAGAGCCAGCAATGTACTGGGTTGGCCAAAAAGTCAGTTTGGGTCTGTTTATTTATTTACTTAATATATGGCTGTGCTGGCTCTTCATTGCTATTCACCAGCTTTCTCTAGTTGCAGCGAGTGGGGGTACTCTGTAGTTGTGGTGCACTGGCTTCTCACGGCCATGGCTCATGGCTTCTCTTGTTGCAGAGCATGGGCTCTAGGGTGCACGGGCTTCCATAGTTGCAGCACATGGGCTCCATATTCACAGCTCCCGGGCTCTAGAGCATAGGCTCAGCAGTTGCGGCATGTGGCTTAGTTGCTCTGTGGCATGTGGGACCTTCCCAGACCAGGGATTGAACCTGTGTGTCCTGTGTTGGCAGGCGGACTCCTCACCACTGAAGGAGAAGCCCGTTAATTTGGATTTTTCCATACGATGTTATGAAAAGACCTGAATTAGCTTTTTGGCGAATCCACTATGTTAAGCCTTTCTTACTGTGCCTAGTTTCTGATTCTGGTTCTTCTGCCCATCTCTTCCTCACTTAGTCACTCTTGTGACTACACTGAGCTGATCAGGATAATCTAGGAATATCTCCCCATCTTGAGACCCTTAACTCAGTTTCATCTGCAAAGTCCATTTTGCCATATAAAGTAACAGATTTCAGGGACTAGGATTTGGGCATCTTTTTTGGGGGGGGGTGTTGTTATTCCATCCTACCACTGTACTCTAGCCCGAAGGATAATTGTATTAGTTATCTATTGTTTCTTAACAAATTACCTCCAGATTTCATGGTTTTAATGACTATTTACTGGTTCATCATTTCTTCTGGTAAGAAACCCAGTACCCCAGGCTGGGTGTCTCTCACAAGGCTATATTCAATGTTGACTGGGGCTGTAAGTCACTTCAAGCCTTGATGCAGGAGAATTCACTTCCAAGTTCACTCTCACAGCTGTTGGCCATCCTCAGATTGTTGTGGGCTGTTGGCTAGACACATCAATTCCATCCCACCTAGACCTCTCCATAGGGCAGCTCACAGTATGGTGGGTGAATCCCTTCAGAGTGAGTGAGTGTGAGAACAGGAGGGTGCCCAAGATGGAAGCCACAGTCTTTTTATAACCTAGTGTTGGAAGTGACATTCCATCATTTCTGCCATATTCTATTTGTTAGATATGAGTCAATAAATCCAATCTACACTCAAAGAGAGTGGATTACACAAGATCAGACAGTAATCGGGAAATGGGGATCAAATTTGGGGCCATCTTGAAGGCTGCATCCCCCAGCAGTCACATACACCGCTTCCCTTACACAGGGCTGATCCCTAATGGTCAGAGATGAGGCCTCCAAGAGTCAAGCAGGAGAAATCAGACTGTAGAAACCTTATCCTAATGCATAGGAGAGTGAGATATTGGGGTGGGGGTGTGTGGGTTGGTGTGTGGTTGTAAAACTTTCTTCCATCTAAGTCCATGGTTCTCTAACTTAGGAAGTATATTAGAATTATCTGGAAATGGAAAGCAAGATAAAATATCTAAGGCTCTAAACCTATAGGTTCTTATAGGTAGTTCTTATGGACTGAGGTAGAAATCACACATGTACATTTTTTTTTTTTTAGAACTCTCAAAGTAATTCTGATTTGTATCAAAGTTTGAGAAATTTTGATCAAAAGATTTTGCTTATATCTAAAAGAAGGGATTTGGAGATACCATGAAACTCTTTGAAATCTGAACGTTCCAAATGATGATGATAATGATGATGATGACAAAATAAGAATTACTCTTCATGTGAGTACTTAATACTTGGCAAGCACTGTCTCCTGAGTCTCCGTTCCCTCATCTACAAAGTGAAGAGAACATCAGTCAACAGGGAGACAGTGAAACCTAAATGATTTAAGTCTGTATGCCCTTGGGTTTATATCAGCAGCTTCCTGTCTTCGCCATCTCTGTGCTCTTTTTGGGGATCCAAGATACTACAAAGCAGGAGACCACACCCATCCCACCACCCTAGCACACTGGGACTGCATGACAAGGGCAAGTGAACTCAAGCACTTACAAAGGTCATTGTGTAATGACCACAGGTCTAATGGGCTGCCCAGGAGGCCATTGTGCAGGCTTGGGCTCGGGCAAGGTTGGCTCTGTGGTGTTCCCAGGTCTTCCATTAAGAGGCCTGGACCACAAACCTAAGCCAAGAGCAGTCACCAGGCTATTTTTACCTCCAGGTGACAGAGCTGAATCTATTCCTCTTCTCTTGCAGCAGATGCATGGCTGTATCTTGGAGGCCCCAGTCCACTTCTTATCACTGATGAGTGAACTCCACTGACAGTTATTCCCAGTCTTTCCAGACCTCTTAGGCTTCTTCAGCATTCCGTGGTAGTCGGGGCTGGGGTTAAAGGGAATGTGATTCTTTGTGGGCAGGTCTTTTGACCTCCCCTGCTGAGTCATCCCTTGTTTCAAGTACAGATATGCCTGTACTAGTCTCTTCTCATTCCTCCTAAACAGGAAAGCGGCAAGAGCTGATGGATGACCTAAGCCATCCTCTGGTCTTCCATGAGTCGGAAAACCAAGGCAGAGCACAGGAATTTATCTGCTTACAGATGGTGTGAGCTCTGGCTGTATTTGGAAAGTTCCAAGCCTCCTAGAAGCTTCAACCCAGTGAGGATACTCATGGACGGAGTGTTCTGTGTGTTCTCTTCTGCCGGAACCCGAGCTCCTGGGGACAGATAACAAGGATGAAAGTTACGTAGTTCCAGTTTCAAAGGGTCTAATTTCAAGACTCAAGCTAGTTTTGCAATATCAAACTTAGCTTCAGAAAGAGTGTCCTCTCAGTCCTTGTTTTACCACTTTCTTGCTGTAAAGGCACATTAGTTCACTTCACCTGTTTCAGTTCTGACTTTCTTACCTGTGACATGGGTCTATCAGTCAGCATGGGCTCATGCTGCAGGAACAAACAGCCCTCAAAACTCAGTTGCTTAATATAGCAAAGATTTATTTCTTACTCACTCTTCGTGTCCATCATTGGTCTACTGAGGGCTCTGTTGTTTTTCTTCTAGGACAGAGCTGGACAAAAACAGTTACCATCAGAAGCATTGTTAATTCTATGGTGTTGGGACAGGGAGAGTAGGAACAAATGTTGGTGCATCCACCTGGAAGTAACACGCATTACTCTGCTCATGTTTCGTTAGTCAGAGCAAGTCACATAGTCATCTGTAACTCCAAGGGTGCAGGGAAGCATGGTCCTGCCACGTGCTCAGAAAGGGGGAGATCTGGAAAGTTTTGGTGAGCAGCCACCATTGGCTCTCACAATGAGTATTGTTATGTCAACTTCCCTCCAGGTTACTGAAAGCATTAAAGGAGAATATAGATGAAAAAGCACTTTGCAACTAATAGACACGAGTAAAATGTTGTTCAGGTCTCATTTGATGTCAGCCATCATGTGACACACACTATCCTGGATGATCTGTAACAGCAGCACACCCCCGGACAGGATTCTGAAAGGGAGGGGCTTGCTTTCAGAGCCTTGGCTATAACCATCAGGCAGGGCCAATGAGCCCAGGTGTATATGTGGAATGAGAACTCTTCCTCAGCTGGAGGCTCCTGGATGCCGTCCACAGTATTTCCTGGGAAGGGCTCACTCTGGTGACAGCTGAACAGTGATCCCCAGAAGCAGAGACAACCTGGGCTGTCCTGATGTCAGCCTCTGAATCCTCCTCACTAAGGAGTGGGTCAGGTTTCTTAGCTCAGTGGATTTGAGAATGGTTGTGGTCTGCTGTGGATTTTGGTCCAAGTGCCCATCTGTATACTGGGATCTGCTCTGTGCTGAGATGTCTGCTTCTTGCTTTGAGGTCCTTGGAGTGGGAAGTCTTTGTTATCTGGGGAGGTCCTGTAATATGGCAGTTCCCTGTCCCCATCAGTGGCTTTTCTGGCAGGAAGAAAAAGCCCTTTGAGATCAGCAATGTGCTGGTGACTGTGCTCCAAGCTATCTGACCATTGAAATTTTCGATGTTAAGCACTCTACCCCACCTGCCCCCCCACCCACCCCACCACCTTGTTTTTTGGCTGGGAAGAATCTTTACTTGAAATTTAAACTAAAAAGAAATCCCTACGTCCTTAACATTCTGTGTGGGCCAATAGATACGCCCCTGGCAACAGTAGCTCAGAACTTAGTCATTCCTGTGCTCAATATACACTTGCAAATGCATTTTCTTATTATAATTCCACAGGATTATTCTACTGATGATTTTATTACTGGTAATGAATTATTAATTTATTAGCAATAAGTACCAATAATATTATTCTACCAATAGTCCTGTGAAATGGCTGACATTCTCATCCCCGATTTACAGATGAGGAGACTGAGGCTCGTGGAGCTTATCCACCTTATTGAAGGTCCCACAGGTAACAAGTGGCCTGCATTTAAATACAGGTGCTCAGACTCCACCCTGGAGAAGAAAATGGCAACTACTCCAGTATTCTTGCCTGGAAGAATGGGCAGAGGAGCCTGGTGGGCTCTAGTTCATAGTGTCTCAGAGTCAGACATGACTGAACATACACACAGGCCTCGGACTCCAAGCCCCATTGTCCCTTTCACTCTACGCTCTCCTTCCTCATGCTACTTATCTTTTTTTGTTGTTGTTTGTTTGTTTGTTTTGGATGATAGGAGATCCTGACTAGCCATCAGAATTTTAGAGCTAAAGGGGATTTTCGAGATGATCTGCCCCAACTCCCTTATTTTATGGAGGAGGAAGCCTGAAGCTCACAGATGGCTGCCTGATGGCTCACATTGAGCTGCATTTCACTCCTTCGCTTTTTCTGCTATATCCTAACCACTATGATAGTTTTTTTTTTCTTTATTTCTGTCCATTCCCTGCCTCTCTTCTATAGCATCTCATCCACATTTTGTAACACCACCTCCTAGAAGCCTCCCCTGATTATCTTTATTCCCCCAGGTTTGGTGCTTACTCAATGCAATGTAAGAGCCCCTGTAGCCTTCCAGATTATAGGATATACCCATTGAGTTGTGATAGTTTACTCATGGATAATTATGGACCCCCCTTATCCCACTGGGGACAGAAAATATGCTTGTTCTGCTTGACCCTCTCTACTTGGGGGCTTCCTGGTGGCTCAGTGGTAAAGAATCTTCCTGCCAATGCAGGAGATGTGGGTTTGATCCCTGATTTGGGAAGATCCCCTAGAGCAGGAAATGACAACCCACTCCAGTGTTTTTGCCTGGAAAATGCCATGGCCAGAGGAGCCTGGTGGGCTACCGTCCACAGGGTCACAAAGAGCCAGACACAACTGAGTGACCAAACAAGAACAGCAACTATACTTGGGGCTGATCCTTAGCTGGTACTCAGAAAATGTTCATAGATGGAAGGGAGAAGAAAAAAAAGGCAGGCAGAGAGGAAAGAAGGAATGGAGGGAGGGGGGGAAGGCCAGCTGACCCCGTGTGACTTTCCGCAAAGGCCCTCTCTTGCAGGGTGGGTGGGGGGCAGTGCCTCCTGAGGGGCTCTTCCGGTTGGGGTCTCCCAGGGGTCAGGGAGCAGGAAGACCTCTCTGCTGCATCATGGGGACCTGCCCCCTGCCTCTGCACTGCTGTTCTTGTTCTTACCAGCAGCCTTTGAGAAGGGAGCTGAGTTGAGTGAGGAGGAGAGCAAGAGAGATTGAGGGGGAGAGCAGAGAGGAGGTGCACTGCTCCAAGACAGGAGAAGAGCACTTAAGAAATGTCACTTAGGATCCCTGAAAGAATAAGCTGGAAAAACAACCACACACTCTCTGCCGGGTGACGCAAGTCAAAGAGAAACGCGATGCAATTAGTCACTGGTTCTGAGTAGGAGGTGGGAGGGGGCAGGGAGGCAGAACGGGAGGACGGTGAAGGGAGGGGGGCCGGTGGCAGCCTCCCTCACAAGCTCTGCATCATCTGCTGCACGCAGCCCCCGTCACCCTGGAGGAGATGTTATTTCTTCCCTTCCAGCCCTCTGTGCTGGCCAGAGCCCCTCCTCGCTTCTCCTCTTTCTCTCCCAGGAGGTGGCATCCTCCCCCTGTGTCCACACAGCTGAGGTCGAGAAGCAGGGAACCCAGAGTCTGTGAGGGAGGGGCTTGGGAGACCAGGGGTCACGGGGAGGGTGAAGGGGGGAAGTCTTTGGCCTTGGGCCCACCCTGTGGACCTCAGCTCCCCACTTTCCCTCCCGCTTTGGTCCAGAGTGAAATGTTTCTCCTTTTCAGGACTGCAAAGAGGGCAATTTGCTCACTCCATTACCTACCAAACAGTTGTTAAACACCACGTGCCGGACCATGCTCTCATGGAGCTCATGGTTTAAGTCAAAGAGATGGACAAGGAAGTAGGCAAGCAGGAGGATGCTGAGTGACGGGAAACGTGCTGGTGGTTTTCCATTTTACCCACATGGGGCTGAAGGAAGGACCCAAATGAAGGAAAGACCCTTGGTTTCCTGGGTAAGGGAGGAGTCAGTGGTGATTAAAAGTTCTGGGTGTATTACATGAACCTCACACTGAAAGGATTTTGAGTTTCCTGGCAAGAGAGGTAGATTTTGGAAAGAAGCATCCTGAGGGTACTTTTAGGGGCTGGAGTCTCCTGTCAACTACTGCTATTCACAGCAGCATCAGCATCCCCTGGGAACTTATTCAAGATCCATGGGCTCCACTCAAACCTGCTGAATCAAACTCTCAGGGCGCAGGGTCCAGGAAACTGTGTTTTAATAAAAATTCAGGTGATTTCATTGTGCATGGAAATTCGAGGTACCCTGTCTAAAAGACTAGCTGAAATTGACTCAAATCCTCACTAGCCTGTCTTTGGGAAGATGAGGCCAATCTAGCCGCCTGCCTTGGGTTTTGTAAATTTCAAAAGCTTTCCTAGCCAACTCTGTCTCTGATGTGGTGGGGGGTGGGGGGGTTGATAATTCTTGTTTTCTGTTTAGTGCCATGGACCTTTATCTTCCCCTGGGTTACAACTCTGATAAGGGACACAAACTTTTCTTTTTTAAAGAATTTTTTAAAATTGAAGTATGGTTGATTTAAATTGTTGTGTTAGTTTCAGGTGTGTAGCAAAGTGAATCAGTTATACATATATGTATATCTGCTTTTTTACAGATTCTTCTCCCATATAGGCTATTACAGAGGATTGAGTTGGGTTCCCTGTGCTATATACAGCTAGCCCTTTTATATATAGCTATTTTATATATAGCAATGTGTATATGTCATTCCCGATCTCCCAATTCATCCCTCTCCCCATTTACCCCCGATAGCCATGTTTGTTTTCTACATCTGTAACTCTGTTTTGTAGATAAGTTCATTTGTACCCGTTTTTGGTTTTTTTTTAGATTCCACATGTAAGTGATATCATATGATATTGCCTTTCTCTGTCTGATGTACTTCACTCATTATGACAATCTCTAGGTCCATCTGTGTTGCTGCCAATAGCATTATTTCACCTTTTTAATGACTGAGTAGTATTCCATTGTGTGTGTGTGTGTGTGTGTGTGTGTGTGTATACACACCACATCCTCTATTGATGGACATTTGGGTTGCTTCCATGTCCTGGCTAACACACGTTTTTCTTGACCCACCTTTTTTGCATGTTCACATGCCCCAAATATAGTGCATATGAGGTAGTTGTGCATCATAGATTTTTCCTTGTGATTTGAAGGTACATTGAGGAGAAGAATATCACAGAACTGCAGCCAGATAATTTAAGGTCGAATATTTCGCTTCTCTGTCCCTCAGCCATTTTTAACACCTCAAACCTCTAGTGATGTTCCTAGGCCTTCTCTCCCGCTCCTTTCCCTCTTCTCCACATCTAAGTTTCTATGCATTTAATTTGCCTAAGAGCTTAACTCTCTCCTTGTTTCCTTCCACCCCAGTTTTCCAAGATCCCACATTGCAACCACCTAAGAAACTGATGATATTTTTACAAAGATAGTTCCTTGCCTAAGAGACTCTCTGGTGCCATATGGTAAAATGGTAATTTTCATCACCCTACATTAGCAATCAAGCTTCTTTTTTTAAAAAATAATTTTATTTATTTGTTTGTTTTTGGCTCTGCTGGGTCTTCGTTGCTGTGCAGACTTTCTCTAGTTGTGGCGGGTGGAGGCTGCTCTCTAGTTACGGTGTTTGGGCTTCTCATTGCAGTGGCTTCTCTTGTTGCAGAGCACAGGCTCTAGGGTGCGTGGGCTTCAGTGGTTGTGGCTCCCGGGCTTAGTTGCTCCAAAACATGTGGGATCTTTCCAGATCAGGGATCACACCTGTGTCTCCTGCATTGGCAGGCAGATTCTTTACCACTGAGCCACCAGCGAAGCCCCAAGTTTCTTATTTAGTCCCAAGAGCGCTCCCATAACCATGGCCTTGATGACTTCCTGCTCCTTTAGGCTGAAGGGTTGTGGTCTGTTCTTCCCACTCCAGCATGCTCTCAATCTGGGATGCTCTCCCGTGGCCATACTACTGATTTGCTTCTCAAGTGGATGCTTTACCCGTTAAACAAATTTCCTAACAGTTTTTCCTTCTCTAACTTGTCCTATTTTATTGCTGTTTTTTCCCCAAAGACCTTTCTTCATTCAGCACACTCTTTTTCCCTTCTTCTTTTCAATCCCTCAGTCTTCCTTCCCTGCCCAGCTCTGACCACTCCCTTCTTGCTGGAAGGAATAATTTCTCTGACCAGGCCTTGAGCACTGCCTCAGTGCTATCTTCTTATTCCCCACCAGCTTGTACCCTTTTTATCTGTTTCCCAAACTGTTGATTCAGTTGATGTTATTTAAGCTTTCAGGGTAATAAATGAAGGTAAACCATGGCACCTCCTCATACCCACCCCAGAATAAGCTTGTGATTAGACTCTGAATGGAAGGAGAGTGGGTGCTTCACCAGAGAGGAGATCCCACCCTCCATGAATACGCAGAAGCTCATTAACCTTCTGGGCATGAATGGATGTCAAAAACTGTTTTGGTCCTCACCCTCTTGACCTGTCCATCACGGGCAGAACTGTCAACCTCACTCTTTCCTTCCATTCTTTCTTCAGTCTGGTCCTGATGTTGGGTCCTTCTGAAGATTTTCTCCTTCTATTTTGAGCATTCCTTTGAGTGTTCTTGTCTTGTAAGATGAGCACCTCTGTCTTGCCAGGAGTACTACCTAGAGCCAAATATTGGGAATCAGGAATCAGGCAAACATGCCCCTCCCAGTTCCAGTGGAGTTTTTCTGAGTCTTGTGCGTGTCATGGGATAGGAGTCATTTGGAAAGGGCTCCCTGCAAGGTGACCCCCCAACAAAAAGAGGTTGTGTGGGTTGTGCCACTGGATGTGGACTCTAGAGGAAATGGCGAGGCATCACCGGAGAGTACTTCCCTTGCACAAAGACACCACACACACAGAGTTCCCAAAAGGGGGAGGTCGGGACTCAGAACCCCTACAGACTCCTACAGCTCAGTAGCAAAAAGTCAGACAACTCAATTAAAAATGCACAAAAACTTGAAGAGACATTTCTCCAAAGAAGACATACACATGGCCAATGGATATAGGAAAAGATGCTTAACATTACTAATCCTGCGGCTCAGCATTGCAGTGAATTATTACCTCATATCACTTAAGATGGCTATTATCAGAAAACAAAAAAGATAACAAGTTTTGACTAGGACAAGGAGAAATGGAACTCCTGTACATTGTTGATGGTGCAGCTGCTATGAAAAACTGTATGGGAGTTCCTCAAAAAATAGAAAATAGAATTACCATATGATCCAGCAATCCCACTTCTGGGTCTACATCCAAAAGAATTGAAATCAAGATCTCAAAAGAGATTATCCGCGCTCCCATCTTTATTATTTACAGCCGAGATGTGAAAACAACCTGAATGTCCACTGATGGACGAATGGATAAAGGAAATGTGGAATATACATAGAATAGAATACTGTTCAGCCTTAGAAAAGAAGGAGAGCCTACCATTTGCAGCAACATGGCTGAACCTGGAGGACATTATGCTGAGTGAAATAAGCCAGGGATCTAAAATAGTTAAACTCATAGAAACAGAGAGGAGCACAGTGGTTGCTGAGGTTTGCAGGGAGGGGAAAATAGGAGTTGCTGTTTAATGGATGTGAAGTTTTAGTTATATAAGATGAGTAAGTTCTAGAAATCTGTTGTATACAACATCATGCCTATGGTTAACCATACCTAATGTGCATTTAAAATTTTGTTAAGGGTGGGGACTTCCCTGGTAGTCCAGTGGTTAGATTCCACATTTCCAATGCCAGGGGTGTGGGTTCAATCCTGGCTCTGAGAACTAAGATCCTACATGCCCCTGCTAAGTCACTTCAGTTGTGTCCGACTCTGTGTGACCCCATAGATGGCAGCCCACCAGGCTCCCCTGTCCCTGGGATTCTCTAGGCAAGAACACTTGAGTGGGTTGCCATTTCCTTCTCCAATGCATGAAAGTGAAAAGTGAAAGGGAAGTCGCTGAGTCGTGTCTGACTCTTCACGACCCCATGGACTGCAGCCCACCAGGCTCCTCCATCCATGGGATTTTCCAGGCAAGAGTACTGGAGTGGGGTGCCACTACATGCCCCCAGATGCAGCCAAAAAATAAAGAAAAAAAATTTGTCGAATGGATCTTACATTAAGTGTTTTTACTGATAATAATATTCTTTTAAGAGTCATCAATGGCAGAACACAATAGTAACAGTCCAGTGAGAACAGCTCTGACCCTTATTTCTCCTCCCTCCCTAGCCCTCTGGCCCTTTCCTAGAGGCACTGGAAGTGGCTGAGTGAAGGCGGCAGAGAACAGACAAGAAGGATGGAGGGGCGCGTGATGTCTTACTTCCCCATTACAGTCTCCGGGCAGGAGGAATGGAGCCCTGTGTGAGGCAGGTGCCCTGGGAGGTACCCTGGGGTGGCATCAGAGAGTTCTGGGGGAGTCCGCGTTCCAGGTGGGCTTGTCAGCCGCCATCACAGGAAAGGTATTGTGCAGAGCAGAGACAAGGCCTGTGGGTCCTCAGCCCTGGCCCACACCACCGGCTGGCCACGTCATCGCCTGAACCTGTTTCCCACCCAGGGCAGGATCCTAGTACCTGCCCTGTCCACCTCCCAGGAGTGTCTGAGAAGTCCTCTGTGGCATCACAAACTTGGCTCAGCACCTCAGGTGGACCTTGTCTCATTTGGCTACCCAGCATCCAGGCACACTTTTTACTTAGGAGAATCCCTGCTTTGAGAAAATCTTGGTGGGAGGCAGAAATGCCACCTCCTACCATGGGAGGCAAAAGAGGCCAGCCACTTCCTCTCCTGGAATCCACCACCCCCCACCTCTCCCTCTCCCCTCTCCCTCACACACTCACACACACACACTCACACACTCACCCATCCTAGTCTGGGCCCTTGGAGGCCGCTCCCTGGACCCGCGAATGTGAAGGGAGTGGTGCACAGACAGAGGCGCAGCAGAGACGAATCACTGGGGCAGAGACGACTGAGGGGAGTTGAGGAGCCTCACCCATAAGGTGTTGGTGCCAGGATGGTGAAAGCCCCACGAGCAGGGTCCCAGTCAGCCTTTTCCTCTGATGTGAACTTGGAGGAGCTGGTGGCTGCTGGGTCTCTACTGACTTCTCCCACATACTCTGGGAAACTCATTAGTTCTTCTGACCTCTTTCCAACACTCTCCTTTCCTCTATCAGGTATAGAGGTGGCTTTTATTGTCTGCAACGAAGGGCCTGGTGGGTACAGCTCCCATCAGCTGCATTTCAGGGACATTTATAGTGACTGCTGCCACCCCTGAATTCCTCCCAGGGAGTTCCCAGAATCCTCCGGGCCTGTGGTCCAAGACCCAGCTCACCCTCGTGCTTCTCCTTCCTGGATTTCTGAGGCTCCACTGGAAGTGTCTGGTGTCTTGTCTCTGCACAGGATATTCCTATGGTACCTGTCTTCTTTAGAACCTTCTTTTTGCACTGTGCAAAAAGTGCAGAGGCCTCCAGCTTGCAAGCTCTGAGGACAAGCTTTGGTTTCAATAGGCTCGGCCTGAAATCACAGCTCTGCCTGGAGTCAGAGCCCTGCCACCTACTAACTCATCATGGATGAACTTGTTAACCTCTCTGGGCCTCGGTTTCCTCTTCTGCACAGTAAGGATAATAGCAGCACCTTCTCATAGGGACACAGAAAGAATGAAATGAGACCCACCTCCTTACACTCTAAACGGATGAGACTAGAGCTGTTATTATTACTGACTTTATTGTTCTGCTCATACTAGAATGTGGCTTCCTTTCCTTGCTCTGCTTTGAATCTAATTTACAGTCACCCGTGTGTGTGTGTGTGTGTGTGTGTGTGTGTGCGCGCACGCACGCGTGCGTGCACGCTTAGTTGCTCAGTCATGTCCGACTATTTGTGACCGCATGGAGTGTAGCCCGCCAGGCTCCTCTGTCCATGGGATTTCACAGGCAAAAATACTGGAGTGGGTTGCCGTTTCCTTCTCCAGGGGATCTTCCTGATACAGGAATCGAACCCGCGTCTCCTGTGTCTCGTGCATTGCAGGCAAATTCTTTACCTGCTGAGCCATTGCGGAAAGGTTCCCCTGTAAACCCAGCCTTTTTTCCATCTTGGGGACATGGGAGGAGAGGTCTGAGGTTGAGTTCTTTGAATGCTTGGGCTTTGCAGTAAGAAAAGGGACCTGGAAGTAGGAAGCAAGGGATTCAGGGATTGAGCCAAAGTTTTTAAATTCCCAGAGTCACAGATCTGTTGCTGTTACTACTGAGTTCGTCATGGCTACAGCTAGGAGATGCTGTGTGTAATGCGTACCGCTGGCCTCCTCACCCTATCAGCTTTCCCAGGCCTGTCCCAGGACACTGCTGAGGCCCAGCTGGCATCGTGATATCGGGCCTGGGCAGGGGAAGTCTCTGTGCACCAGACTCTCAGGACATGAGGGACTTCAGGGCCACCTTTTCTGATTCCCTTTGCTTTATGGATAAGAAGACCCAGATTCAGAGAAGGAAAGAGCCTCAGGGAACCCAGTCTCCTGACTGGAGAGGGGACCATCTCTGCTCCCTGCACTGCCTCTTGGAGCATCGCTGAGCTCACGTGTGTGTGTGTGTGTGTGTGTGTGTGTGTGTGTGTGATCTTACTCCCCTCCTCCTCCTCCTCTGCTGACCTCCCCCTCCCCGTGCAGCCCCCTGGTTTATCTCACCACAAGACTCTCGGATGAGCTGCAACATCGAAGACGGATATGTTCTCTGGAACAGCTTCAGCTGACTGCTAGCTTGGGGTTTAATAACTTATTTATCACAGGTCTCCTTCATAAATAGATTTCTTTCCTGAGCTCACAATCCTGGTCACATGCTTTTGAGAGGCTGCGGAACAGACAAATTCACAAATGAAGCCCAACCCAAAGCAGGGGCTCGATAGAGCGGGAGGGCAAAGGGAGGGGGGAAATGAGTACTTTTTTGAGTGGCTATGAGGCACACAAAATGAGCTCTTGCTGAATTTTCTCAGGCTCCTTCCTACAAGCTATTTCCCTACTTTACAGGGAGGGAACAGGTCCAGAGAGGCCACGGAAGCCACAGAGCCAGAAATCAAAACCAGTCTGTCTGCCTCCAAGGTTCATGAGAACCTTTGACTGCAATTTATTCAAGTTTCTGGAGACGAATTCGACATGTTTGGGAAAAATTCATTCTAAGAAGAAAGAATTTCTCACCTTTCTGTCCTTTTCTGTCCTCCCACCTAAACCCATTCATTTTGAGACTAGTGTCCACTTGCCATTTCCTCTTTCTCCTTCTCTCCCTCACTCCCTTGTCTTCTTTTTCACTCTTATGGGTGTCTAAGGTCATCAGATATCCTGAGCTGAGCCCCACACTGAATCCAGTGGCTCTGGGTAGAAGGCTGGTGACTGTGGGCAAGTGGCTGAGGCTGGCAGGTTGGTGTAGTCAGGCTGGGGACAGGCTGGAGTCATGGCTGAGGCTGTGTCCTAGCTGCTTCTGGCTGCAGGACTGGCTTCCTGGAGAGATACAAGTGGGCATCACACTGGTGGCCTGGTGCCTCTGACACTCTTTTGGCCTAGGGACCACTGGCCACAAGGATGTACCAATAGGCTCATAGATGGAGGGCTGCCCGCCAGGCAGAGTGCCACACATCAGGACATCCTGTGCTGTTCTCAGGATGAAGTTACGTTGTCCAGGAGGTGGGCAGGTGGGATGGGAAGTCTGCAACTGATTTGGCTCCCCGAAATTTCACCAGTGAAAGAGAGAGGTCACTCTATAGTGTAGGTGTAAAGAATATTAACTAGGGTATTGATTCATCTACTCAACAAGTAATTACTGAGGACCTGGTCCATACTAGGTCCTTTTTTAGATACTAGAGACTGATGAACATTGCAGATAAGTTCAGGATCTCAAGAAATTTCACTTCCAGTGGAAGAGAGAAATGATAAGCCCCTCTTCTGAGTGCGGAAAAGATGGAGAAAAAGGGTATGACTGTTAAGATCTAAGACCTCTATTTCTCTTCTCACTGCCTCTTTAACCTGTTTCCTACCTGAGTGTTAATTTTCGCCAACTGCAGATTGCTGCCAGCATTAAAGACGCCGGATGTGGATGATCAAAGATTCATGATTTAAGCAGCACAGACAGCTTCTCTCTTGTATCTCACAAGTCGATGATACCACTCTTTGCTTTGGGCAAACGCTCATGCAGCTCTGTGTCTTCAAGGAGCATCTATAACACCATGCCCTGAGTGGATAGAATGATCTGTGGACAATTTTTAAGGAGTAACTTTTAGGTCACGGCATTTAATGGCAGGCCTTTTTATCTTTTCATAGTTTTTTCTTTTTTAATTGAGGATCACCTACAATTCATAGAGCACTGTGATGTGCGTGAGACCATCCAGGCTATCACTGAGGGCCGTGAGGAACCTTAACTCTCTTACTCAAGAGAATTTGTATTCTTCTTGTTGATACACCTGGTCTGTTACCTTCAATCACCGCCTGTATGGCTAAGAGGAGATGAGGGTCAGAACTTACTTCAAACTCTGGGTCTGTCATTTCCTAGCTGTGTGATCTTGGGCAAGTTACTTCATCTTTCTGAGCTTCAGTGACCCCTTGGGAAAGAGTGTAGTTGAATGGAAAGAGCAGAGCCTTTAAGGTTTGAATCCTGGCTCTGTCTCTTACTTGCCGTGTAACTTTATGCAAGAAACTTACCTGTGGGAACTTGGTTTCTACATCTGAAAAATGGAAATGAAAATGCCTACTTCACAGGGATGTTTTAAAGATCAGAGAAAAAAACACATTTCAAGCACAAAGTCTGTATATATATTAGTTGGTAAATATGTGATTTTCTTTTAACCTTTCGTTTTATATGAAATAAAACCTTTTGGGGATGACTTCATCCTCGTCTTATAACTGGCACTACCGTTTACCCACATGCTCAGGCCAAAAACCTAGAGGTCATCTCATCTCAGATTCATTTATTTTATATCACCCCTCCTGCTCCCCTTTCCTGAGCATGCAATTCAGTAGCAAGGTTTTTGGCTTGACTTCTGAATGTATCTTGAATCTTTTTCTCCCACAGTATCTATTTCTATGGCAATAGTCATAACCACTGTCGTCTCTCCCTTAGCGATTTTAAATCATGGTCTTCAAGCTCTTTTGCACTCCTCTCATCAAGAGGTGGGGGTTAATGTTCCCTCCCCTTGAACCTCCATGGACTTGGGACCACTTTGACCCATAACATATGGTGGAAATGATACTATATGGCTTCTCAAGATAGGTCATCAAAGACTTCTCTTTGGTTCTCTTGAAACACTCCCTTTAAATACTCCCTTTTATAATGAGCTGTCCTGCTGTGAGGAAGTCCAGGAGAGCACAAGTAGGGGATTCCAGTTGACAGTTGCAGCTAAACCAAGCTTTTGCAGTTCCCAGCCATTTTGCCATTTAACACCTCCCAGCTGAGAATTCCGGAGAAGGCAATGGCACCCCACTCCAGTACTCTTGCCTGGAAAATCCCATGGATGGAGGAACCCGGTGGGCTGCAGTCCATGGGGTCACTAAGAGTCGGACATGACTGAGCGACTCCACTTTCACGCATTGGAGAAGGAAATGGCAACCCACTCCAGTGTTCTTGCCTGGAGAATCCCAGGGACGGGGAAGCCTGGTGGGCTGCCGTCTATGGGGTCGCACAGAGTCGGACACGACTGAAGCAACTTAGCAGCAGCAGCAGCAGCAGCAACTGAGAATTCAGACCCCACAGAGCAGGGGGAAGCCATCATCCCTGTGCCCTTTCTGAATTCTTGATTCACAGAAGCCATGAGCATAATAGAATGGCTATTGTTTTGGTGCTACTAAATCTGGTTTGTTATGCAGTGACCGGTAATCAGAACACTACCCTTGTCTGCTGCAGTGCCCTCCTATCTTCTTCCCCTGCTTCTACTAACATCCATTTCTCCACAGAGCAACCACAGAAATCTTTTGGAAATATAAATGAGATAACGTGTGTGTGTTAAATCAATTCAGTTATGTCTGACTCTTTGTGACTCTATGGACTGTAGCCTGCCAGGCTTCTCTGTCCATGGGATTCTCCAGGCAAGAATAAGAGGGAGGGGACATATGTATACCTGTGGCTGACTCACACTGATGTATGGCAGAAACCAACACAATATTGTAAAGCAATTATCATTCAATTAATATATATATATATATATAAATTTATATACATATAAAGAATATTGGAGAAGGAAATGGCAGCCCACTCCAGTATCCTTGCCTGGAGAATCCCATGGACGGGGAAGACTGGTGGGCTGCCGTCTATGGGGTCGCACAGAGTCGGACACGACTGAAGCGACTTAGCAGCAGCAGCAAAGAATACTGGAGTGGGTTGCTATGGCCTCCTCCAGGAGATCTTCCCAACCCAGGGATCAAACTTGCATCTCTTACATCTCCTGCATTGACAGGCAGTTTCTTTACCACTAGCTCTACCTGGGAAGCAAGTGAGGAAGATAATACCACTGTGCATATACACTCTTTCCAAACTTCCTACCTGCCTAGGCCTGTTAAGCCCCACGTGACCTGGCCCCTGTTCTTAGGTGCTTGCTGTAGGTGTGGGATACTATCATCTTCTACATGGAAGTCAGAGGCTGGCTAAAGGCATTTGACATGGGACACAGAAAGCACCTCTTGCAGCTCAGTCTCAGGTTCCCACTTAAAGGGCCAAGGCAGGATTTCCTATACCTGTATAGGTGTTGGAACCCTGATCCATGACCTCAGACCCTCTGTGGGTGGTCATGACCTTTCCTGTACCTTTTTAGCTCTGACTGCTGTCTTAGTTACTGGCAGTTATTACGTCTTAGTTATTACGTCTCTCCCTCCCTCCCTCCTTCCCTCTTTCTTTCTTTCTGTGCAGCCATATTTTAAAAATAATATCAATTGTTTCTATTTGTCTGTAGCCAGAGGGGAGAACTCCATCAACTTAACAGACCATATTGCAAGAAGCCTGAAAACTCTTATTATCTGTACACAATGCGATCATCTACTTAAGAAACGAGCTGAAAAGTTGTTAGAAGTTAGCACATTTGGCAAGGTGGCTAGATATAAGATCTACATATCCAATTGACTTTTTGGTGAGAATGGTAGATTAAGCACAGTCATTTAAATTCGCTTTGTTCTGAAATGCCACTAAAATTCTCGATAAAGTTTTTTTCCCCCATAAATCCACAAAAATGGGGAGGATGAAAGTGGAGACATCATTTGGGGAGCTAGAAAGCAGATGGGTGAATGGTAACTTATGTAGCTGATATAAGAAAGAATACTCCTAAGCTAGCAGAATCCTGAACGAGGAGAATCCTCAGAATCAACCAGATGTACACTGCAGAGTGTGAAGGCTCAGAGACTGCTTGCATTAGAAACTTTTGAAGCTGGAGGTGGAGGCGGGGAAAAAGATTGGTGGAAAGCTGTATAAAAAGCAGTTAGGAATGGGAGTTTTTACTTAATGAGTACAGTGCTTCTGTTTGGGGTGATGAAAATTTTTAGAAGTATGAGTGGTGATAGTTACAACAACAACTTGGTAAATGTACTTAATGCCCTCTCATAACATGGCCATGAACTTCCTCAAAGCCTACAGGAGACTGACTCACTCCAGTCTAAGATAGAGTCTTTTTTTTTCTTTTACTGTTTTTTTTTTTTTTAATTATTTTTTAATTGGTGGAAAACTGCTTTACCAATTTTATGTTGGTTTCTTCCATACAACAATACGAATCAATCATAAGTATATCCCCTCCCTCCCTCCCTTCTCCCAGCCCAACCCTCTAGGTCATCATAGAGCACCAGGCTGGGTCCCTGTGTTATTTAGCAACTTCTCACTAGCTATCCTTTTTACACATGACAGAGTATATATGCCACTGCTGCTCTCTCAGTGCATCCCACCCTCACCTTCCCTTGCTGTGACCACAAGTCTGTTCTCTGCTGGGTATATCAGCACCATTTTCCTAGATTCCATACATATGTGTTAACATATGATAATTGCTTTTCTCTCTCTGACTTACTTTACTCTGTATAAGAGGCTCTAGGTTCACCCACCTCACTACAACTGACTCTAATTTGTTCCTTTTTATGGCCAAGTAATATTCCATTGGGACATAGATGGGGAAACAGCGGAAATAGTGTCAGACTTTATTTTTGGGGGGTCCAAAATCACTGCAGATGGTGATTGCAGCCATGAAATTAAAAGATGCTTACTCCTTGGAAGGAAAGTTATGACCAACCTAGATAGCATATTCAAAAGCAGAGACATTACTTTGCCAACAAAGGTCCATCTAGTCAAGGCTATGGTTTTTCCTGTGGTCATGTATGGATGTGAGAGTTGGACTCTGAAGAAGGCTGAGCACTGAAGAATTGATGCTTTTGAACTGTAGTGTTGGAGAAGACTCTTGAAAGTCCCTTGGACTGCAAGGAGATCCAACCAGTCCATCCTAAAGGAGATCAGTCCTGGGTGTTCTTTGGAAGGATTGATGCTAAAGCTGAAACTCCAATACTTTGGCCACCTCATGTGAAGAGTTGACTCATTGGAAAAGACTCTGATGCTGGGAGGGATTGGGGGGCAGGAGGAGAAGGGGACGACAGAGGATGAGATGGCTGGATGGCATCACCGACTCGATGGACGTGAGTTTGAGTGAACTCCAGGAGTTGGTGATGGACAGGGAGGCCTGGCGTGCTGCAATGCACGGGGTCGCAAAGAGTTGGACACGACTGAGAGACTCAACTGAACTGAACTGAATATTCCATTATATAAATGTGCCACAACTTCTTCATCCATTAATCTGTCGGTGGACATCTAGGTTGCTTCTGTGTCCTGGCTATTGTAAATATTGCTGTAATGAATATTGGGGTACATGTGTAAGACACAGTCTTTTTAAAATATTTTTTATTGGAGGATAGTTGATTTACAATGTTGTATTTCTACTCTATAGGAAAGTGAATCAGTTATATATATACATACATCCACTCTTCTTTAGGCTCTTTTCCCATATAGGTCATTACAGAGTATTGAGTATAGTTCCCTGTGCTATACAGCAGGTCCTTATTAGTTATCTGTTTTGTGTATAGTATTGTGTATATGTCAATCCCAATCTCCCAATATATCCCTCTCCTTCCCTTTCCCCACAGTAACCATGTTTGTTTTCTACATCTGTGACTCTATTTCTGTTTTGTAAGTTTATTCATCTCATTTTTTTTTAGATTCCACATATAAGCAATATCATATGGTATTTGTCTTTGTCTGACTTACTTTACTTAGTATGATAATCTAAGGTCAATCAATATATTACCCATTCTGCAAATGGTATTATTTCATTATTTTTATGGCTGAATAATATTCTGGTTTTTTTTGTGTGTATATATATATATGCATACATACATACACACACACACACATACATATCACATCTTCTTTATCCATTCATCTGTCCATGGACATTTAGGTTGCTTCCATGGAAGACAGAATCTTATATAATATAATCACATGAGTGACTATTGCATCACCTTTGCCATATTCTGTTGGCTAGAAGCAGAGTACAGCTTCTGTTCAAACTCAGAATATACAAGGGCGTAACTCATGGAAGATCATCTTAGAATTCTGTCTACCTGAACTGAAGACCAAAAGAAGCTCTAATAAGCTTCCAGAGAGAAATAAATAGGTTCATTTGAATAATCAGGAAGTAGAATAATTCACCTTTCTCAACAGCAGTGTTGGAAGCTATGGAGTAGTGCTATCAAGATTCTAAAGGGAAAGAATTTCATACCTATCTTTCTATACCCAGCCAAGCTATCCATTGAGCATGAAAGTAGAATACACACATTATTGGGAATAATGTCTCAAATATTCATCTCCCACACACTCATTTTCAGGAAACTATGCTTTATAAATCTAAGGAGTAACTAACAAATAAGACAACTGATCCAAAAGACAAGAAATAAGAAAAAACTCCAGCATAATAGTGAACATTTTCCAAAGAGGAATCTGACCAGATTAGAGAAGGTCAGAAGGCTTGAGGAGGGGGAATTCATCAGGATGAAATTTATAGGGCAGTTGAGATGAGTGAATGTAATGGAAAAAGATTTAGATGACTGGCAGGGAGTTTTGAGTTGACTTAGTGATAACATAAAAACTTAATCAAACAGAATAACAATTATTAACTTCAGGGATATAAAAATTATTCAGGAAAGGAAATGGACTACATGGCTTAGCTCTGAATAACTAGAATTAAGTTCATTACAATGTAAATACTGCATGTTAATCTAACCAGAGTGATGGTGTAATTACATAGTTCTGGAAGGGTGGTCTTATGGATTTGAGTCCTAGCCCCAGTAATTGTGACTGTGATCTTATTTGGAAATAAGGTCTTTGTAGATGATCAAGTTAAGGTGAGGTCATTAGGGTGGGCTCTACTCCAGTATGACTGGTGTCCTTATCAAAGGAGGAAATTTGGACATAGAGACAGAGACACAGCAAGAACATCATGTGAAGACTGCGGCTAAGCTGCCACAAACCAAGGCAGGCCAAAGGTTGCTGAAAACCCACCAGAAACAAGGAGAGAGGCTTGGAGCAGATTCTTCCACACAACTCTTGGAAGAAAAAAACCCTACAGACACTCGGATTTTGGATTTCTAGCCTGCAGTACGGGAGAAGGCAATGGCACCCCACCCCAGTACTCTTGCCTGGAAAATCCCATGGACGGAGGAGCCTGGTGTGCTGCAGTCCATGGGGTCTCTAGGAGTCGGACACGACTGAACGACTTCACTTTCAATTTTCACTTTCATGCATTGGAGAAGAAAACGGCAACCCACTCCAGTGTTCTTGCCTGGAGAATCCCAGGGACGGGGGAGCCTGTGGGCTGCCGTCTACGGGGTCGCACAGAGTCGGACATGACTGACGTGACTTAGCAGCAGCAGCAGCAGCCTCCAGTGAGACAATGTATTCTTGTTGTTTAAGATATCCAGGGGACTTCTCTGGTGGCTCTGGGGTGGTTAAGGCTCTGTGCTTTCACTGCTGAGGGCATGAGTTTGATTCCTGGTCTGGGAACTAAGACCCCACATGCCACGCCATGTGGTGAGGTCAAAACAAAATCAACAAATACATAAATCTTTAAAAAAAGATATCCAGTTTGTGGTACTTTGTTACAACAGCTCTATTAAGCTAATAGGTATGGAAAGTATGTGGGTATTGATGGTGGGGGAGTGGAAGGGAAGGGAGAGGAAAGACTAGCACTTCATCTTTAGTGGGACGTTAACAGATCGTTCCTACAAAAAAACGAATCAAGAAATAGCAGTTTAAGCATGATATTTAGAGATAGCAAGATACAATTCAAAATAATCACCCAAAAGAATTAAAATTTGTTGCATTGGGGATGGCTTAAGTAAGTAGGGAGGAAGAGGGCTGGAACTTGACGTTTATCTTTGCACCAGGCGATGCTGTAGGTCATCACAGAGCACGGAGCTGAGCTCCCTGTGTCATACAGCAGCTTCCTGCTAGCTGTCTGTTTTGTACATGGTATTGTATGTATGTCAGTTCTAGTCTCTCAATTTGTTCCACCCTCTCCATCCTCCATGTCCACAAGTCTGTTCCCTATGTCTCCTGCCCTGCAAATAGGTCCATGAGTACCATTTTTCTAGATTCCATATGTATATACATTAATATGTGATATTTGTTTTTCTCTTTCTGTATCAGCAGTTATTAACCAGAAAGTCCAATAGAGAAAAATTCCATTCACAAGGGCAGTAAAGCCTATATAATGGTGCCCAAGAATAATTCCGAATAGGACATGTGCTGGATCCTTCTGGAGAAAACTCTAAAATTTTACTGCAGGACAAAAGTAAATAGAAACTGGACCTTGCCTCAAGCAGTGCATGCAATGGACGCGAAGGCAGGTGAACATTATTATAGCACTATGTACAAGGGGCTATGGAGAAGGCAATGGCACCCCACTCCAGTACTCTTGCATGGAAAATCCCATGGACGGAGGAGCCTGGTAGGCTGCAGTCCATGGGGTCGCTAGAGTCGGACACCACTGAGCGACTTCACTTTCACTTTTCACTTTCATGCATTGGAGAGGGAAATGGCAACCCACTCCAGTGTTCTTGCCTGGAGAATCCCAGGAACGGGGAATCCTGGTGGGCTACCATCTATGGGGTCGCACAGAGTCGGACACGACTGAAGCGATTTAGCAGCAGCAGCAGCAGCAGCACAAGGGGCTATTTGGTTAGGCAAGAAGAATCATCGAACTCTGCCTGGGGAAGTCAGAGAAAGTTCTACAGGTAATGTGGACTCTGAGTGAAAGCTTGAAGTACAGAGAAGATGGGCAGACATTCCAGGTAGATAGCAGAGCCTTAACCAGTTTGCTGTGTGTTTGGGGAATAGTAAAGTGCTTGACTTGAAGGAGAAAAGTGGGCATAAGAGTGATGGGAGATGAAACCAGACAGTGAGACAGAAATTGGATCATTAAAAAGCCATGTACACAAATCTTTGAAGGTTTTCAAGTAGCAGAATGAGAAGGTGATGTGTGTCTCATGGAATAAGCATGTGGGTAACTTCTCAATACAAGATGTTGCTGTGGATAGAGAGCCTGTGATACTGGCTTGAATTCTTCAGGCAGGATCTCAACTGATACTTCTTGACAGCCACCCTAGATCTCAGTAAGCCATTGATCCAGGGGCTGAATTATTAGGTGCTGTTATACCTGGCTGAGGAGGTGAGCTCCATGTCCATTGCAGACACCTCCAAGGAAAGAGGCCCTGCCAGGCACAGGTGTGTTCAGCAGACCACTTGACCACTCAGAACTCATGCCTTCTGCAGCTCCACCTGCTCATGGTCAGAAGGATGCAGAATTGCTCTGCCGAGATACTGCAGTACCAGTGTAGGCATGGGAGATGTGGATTCTTCCTCCAAAGAGCTCCGGAAGGACCTGTGATCAGTCACAATATAAAGAAGAGAGATTATAAAAGAAAAAATGGTGCCTCTTGACTCGAGGATCAAGGGCTTTTTTTTTTTTTTTTTTAAAGTAGTTAACTTTTGACTCTGCTGGGTCTTTGTTGCTAAGTACAGGCTTTCTCTAGTTTCGGCGAGCAGGGGCTACTCTTTAGTTGTGGTATGCAGGCTTTCTCATTGCAGTGGTGTTTCTTGTTGCAGATCACAGGTTCTAGGCATGTGGGCTTCTGTGGTTTTGGCTCACAGGCTTAGTTACTCTGCTGCATGTGGAATCTTCCCAGACCAGGGATCGACCCCATGTCCCCTGCATTGGCAGGCATATTCCTAACCACTGGGTCTCTAGGGAAGTCCTGTGAGGGCTCTTATATCAATGTTGGCAGACGGTCCTGGGTGCTCTGTGGCTGAGTGTGGCTCAGCAGTGTCACACTGAGAAGGCAGAGCACTGGGGAAGAAGGTGGCACATAGACCCTCTTCTGTGACTGAAGCTTCTTACCTGGGCTGGCTTACCCAGCCCTGGTCAGCAGACCTCAGCCTGTTTCTCTCGTATTCTCCTCCCAACTGGCCACCTCCAGTCTTCAGTCATGCTGACCTTCCTGGGGTCTTCCAAGTATCCTGGCTTGGTCCAGCCTCAGAATCTTTATCCTTGCTAATCCCACTTTCTGGAGTGTTCGTTTCCTGGGTCTTCACACATCTAGCTCCGACTCATTCTCTCGGGAGCAACTTCTCATGTAGCCTAAAGAGCAAGTACTCTGGAGCTATCCTGACTGGATTCCAATTCCAGTTCTGCCACCTTGAACAAGGTAAGGACTCTGTGTGCCTGAGTGGATGAATTGTTGTGGGGATTAAGTGAGTTGATGTAGATATAAAGTCTTAAGATACTGCCTATGGCATGATACATTCCTGGAGAAGGAAGTGGCAGCCTGCTCCAGTGTTCTTGCCTGAGAAATCCCATGGACAGAGGAGTCTGGTGGGCTACAGTGCGTGGAGCTGCAAAAGTTGAACATGACTTAGTAACTAAACCACCACCACCACCATGGTAAATTTGTGTAAGAATTAGCTATGATTATTGGTTCATAATTATAAACCTTTTATTAGAATAGTCCTCTACTATCCTCATTCTCTCCTCTTACTTACTATCTGAGAATATATTATTGATTTGTTTTCTTGTTTATTGCTTCTCTCTCCACCACTAGAATACAAGGACCGTGAGGACAAAGTTCTTGTTCACTGCTGAATTCCAAGTACCTAAGTAGTATCAGGCATATAGTAGATGCTCAAGAAACAGATATTGAGTGAAATATTATAATCAATGAATTTCTCTGAGTCAATAATTATTTCTTGGGAATTCTAAGTGGGTAAAGAATTCATGTGAAGCATAACATGACTTTTCCATAAAAATTAATTTCCTACTTTGCGCCCTTGCTTAGATCCTCTAATAATATCAGCATTACCACTTAGTGTCCCAAGGACAGTGGACATTATGATAAATGATAAATTTATCAGCTACTGCAATCTAGACACATGATTTTCTAATAATTCATGGTATATATCTTAGTAACTGAGCTTTTGCCAAAGGGCCATTTTCAGCCCTGACAAAATTGCAATGTGTCTTTTCTTCCCAAAGAAGAAGGAGATATGACTTCTTCTAAACAGCAGAACCCAGAGGGAGCTGAGGTAGGGCTACAGATGAAGAGAAGCACAGCAGAGCCATGGAAACTGGGGGACAAAACTGGTAACAGATAACTTTCAGGGCTTGTTGGATGAGGCAGCCCTTTCTTCTTTTATTTTTGATAGAGAATAAATTTACAGACTCCCTTGTAGCTAGGTATATTCTATGACCAGTCCTAGCCAATGGGATATAAGTAGAAGAGATGAGTGCAGGTACTAGGAAGCTTCCTTGAGAGGACTTTTCTTCCTTTTCTTTTTCCTGCTGTCTGAGAGTTGATGGCTGGAGCTGAAGCAACCATGTTGGCTCATGAGGTAAACAGAGGCTGTGGCTGGTAGGGCTCTAAGTGAGAAGGAGCTTGACTTCCTGAAGATTTGGTGGAGCAGAGCTGCCATTCTCCCTAGACTATTCAGCTTTCAATTTTTATTTGAGAGAGAAATAAACTTCCATCTTTTACAGCCGTTTTTATTTTGGATTTGCTACTTCTCATAGCCAAACCTAATCTTAGAAAGCACAGAAGCATAATGGATAAATGCTGAACTAAAATTTGACCTGTTACATAAAAACTAGGGGTTGTCTGCAAACAGAAGCCCGTGACACAGGAAATGCACACCAGTCTGGGTTGAGATCAGTGTAGGAGGAACAGCAGAGGTTCAGCAGATCCTCGCTGCACAAAGTAGAAAAGATCCAGACCGGGTTAACAGTTCTCTCAGCTCAATCCAGTTAAACACTTCCTTGGTTCTATAGTGATAAGAAATTAAAAATTAACACCACAGCCTTGCTAGATAGCACACAGCGCTTCCTCTATTTGAGAGCAGGTTACATTCTTCAGAAGTCTATTTGTTTGAATCCAGAGGGACCAAGGCCCTGGGAGCATAACTTAATCAGAGTATGTGTCCTTGGAAACATTAAAACCAGCAGATGCTGCTTCTTCACACTGATAAGTATTTCATGGGCAATTTTTTGTCCCAGCAGCTCAGTGCACTAAGGAAATGTGTGGAGCGGGTAACTCCCTCCATCTCCTGAGTCCCTCAGCCGCCATGACACTGCACTTTCCATCTCCCCACTCACTCTAACAGGACTGTGCAGACTTGAAGGGCCTGGGACCTCTGATCCTCCCCTGGTTATCAGCTCCCCACATCACCTGCCCCCTTCCTCTGCCCTGGGTTTCCATCACTGCCCCCTATTTTGTTTCTTTCATAGCACTGATTGCATTTACATGTTCATGGTTTTTGTCACCTATATCTATCCCTATGTCCCACTGACTAGGTTTTCGAGAGTAAGGACTGCATCTTTTTAGTCACCATCATGTTCCCAGTAGTCAGCAAGTATGTTTGGCTCATGTTAGACATTAGTAAAACCAGTGATGAATGAATGAACACACAGCTCAATGGCAGCACTTTGACCACTCTGCCATTAGGTCCTTGAGCAAAGTCTCAGCTTTGTCCTGCATTAATACCTGGCTCATGGGCAGCCCACAAGGTGCTCATCTTGTAGCTTCTTGCTCTCAAGTTCTTGCCTTGTTCTTTTCCCTCCCCTCTTGCTGATTATCAGGGATGGTGTAGCATGGCAGGTTGCATGCTAAGCACTTTCTCTTTCTGGACTGTGCATCTTTTTTTTTTTTTAATTGAATGCTCTAGAAATAAAGTCTCTGGTTTATTTATTTAGTTATTATTTTTTGGCCACACCATGTGGCATGTGGGATCTTAGTTCCCTGACCAGGGATTGAACCTGTGCCCCCTGCAGAGAGTCTCAACCACTGGACCACCAGGGAAATCCCTATGAATCCTTTTGGAATGAATCACAGCACATGAAAACAGCAATCATTATATTTTCTCAGCACTTTCAGTCTTTTATGATTTCTTCTTTCAGTTCCATCACAATCACACACCTTTTATTTCAGACACTGTAAAACTTTTGCTGCTCTTGTAGATGCTAGGCACAGTGGGATTAACCATGCTAGCAAACGGCTGCAAAACTAAGAGGTAAAATTGCTGCTGCTGCTAAGTCACTTCAGTCGTGTCGGACTCTGTACGACCCCATGGACAGCAGCCCACCAGGCTCCGCCGTCCCTGGGATTCTCCAGGCAAGAACACTGGAGTGGGTTGCCATTTCCTTCTCCAATGGATGAAAGTGAAAAGTGAAAGGGAAGTCGCTCAGTCGTGCCTGACTCTTAGCGACCCCATGGACTGCAGCCTACCAGGCTCCTCCATCCATGGGATTTGTCAGGCAAGAGTACTGGAGTGGGGTGCTATTGCCTTCTCCAGAATTGCTACTTATCAACAAAGGACTCTATGGTCCAAACTGAAAGGAAGTTGCACTACATTCTACCACAACCTGTTGGCAGGAGGCCAAGTTCATGCACTCTTGTTTCGTAGCTTTTGTTTGTATATAGGAAAGTTTATGGGCTTCCCTTGCGGCTCAACTGGTAAAGAATCTTCCCACAATGCAGGAGACCTGGGTTTGATCCCTGGGTTGGGAAGATCCCCTGGAGAAGGGAAAGGCTACCCACTTCAGTATTCTGGCCTGGAGAACTCCATGGCCTGTATAGTCCATGGTGTCACAAAGAGCCGGACATGACTGAGTGACTTTCACTTTCACTTTCACTTTCAGGAAAGTTTATAACTTGGAAATTCATAAGTAGGGAGGTTTTTTTAAATAAAATCTGTAGGTTGTTAGATTTAATTATACTTAAGTTAAACCCAGAGTGTAATCTCCTTAGATAGTGTGTGAGTTCAAACATTCTCGTTTATTTGTGTTGAATCCTGAAGTCTGGAGATAAAGAATTCTACTGAGTATTGTTATAGTTCAGTTTGTCCCAAATTGTGTTCTGTGGGGTGTTAATGGGTATTCCTTCATAATATTTTAATAAAATATATTTGGGACTCATTTAGCATGCCTCATTCACAATGTGCATTATAATTTATTTATTTTATTATTACTATTGTTTTTTGATATTTCTTTTTATTTATTTATTTGGCTGCAATGGGTCTTACTTGTGGTATGTGGGATCTAGTTCCCTGACCAGGCATTGAACCCAGGCTCCCTGAATTGGGAGCTCAGAGTCTTAGCCACTAGGGGATCAATAGAGAAGTCCCTACAGTGTGCATTCTCATTTAAAAGACTCTCCTTAACCAGTGTGTTATCACCTAGAAGTCTTTTTTTCTTTAGGAAAAAAAAAAAAACTAGTGTTTTTCAAACTTGGTTGATTGTAGAATGCTTTCCTAATGTAACATCCCACGTTCCAACATTACTAAGGACATGCAGAGATCGACCTATGTATGTATGCATGCATGTATGTATGTATGTATGTATATATCCATCTATATCTAGTATGTTTCTTGGAGTCAAGATTCTGGAGCAGAGGGGCCAAAACCATAATCATAGCCCTCTTGACAGAATACTGCCTTTGCAAAGTTTATTTCAGACCTGGGGTGCATCTCTTTAAAACAACCCAGCCACAGAAGACAATACCTGTTTGGCATTCAGGAAAGGGTTCTCACGCTGTCTAGCTCAGAACTGCTCAGCAGGTAATGCAGTGTCTCAGCAATCGTTGCATTTTGTTGAAGAGAAACACAAGACAATTCCAGCAGCTCCAGGAAGGCTTAAAGCACATGCTTTGTTTTTTGAGTAGGCTCATCTTGGCTTGCACATGTCTTAGTATGAGTAAGGCGAATATTATTCACAGTGTGGGTGTGGCAGCCCAGGAGGACAATGATAGAAGTTCCAATTTCACATTTTCCTCTATTTGGTCATACATCCTATACATCAAAATGATAAAGAATGTCCCACTGTCCCTCTAAGAGATCGAGATGGGAAGACTCCACGGTTGAGGCATCATTTAAATAATAGTCCTCACACCAGAATTTATATATGTGTGGTTTCTCTGTGTGTTTCTCTCTGTGTGTGTCTTTCTATATGTGTGTGGTGTGTGTGTGGGTGAGTTATGAAACATTTCATAATTTTCTTGGTGTTAGGAATTTAAAATTGAAGGACCCAAACTCAGAAAACTGTGGGAGTGATGATATTATTGTACATTTGCACTTTCACTCTTGATGTCTGGTTGTCAATGAGCTTGAGAAGTTCAGAGTGTGTGACTATCAGCTTCTAGCTACTTCGTGAGAATAGTAAAGAATCAACCAACTGTGGGTACTGGCCACTTAATTATATTTCATTATTCCTAATACTTTTAGAGTCTCCCTTAAATCCATATAAGTGATAGGCGTTTGTCTGGCAATGTTACTGTCACCAAGTGGTCACAGATGACTAACTTGATGAGTTGTTTGACTTGATGATCCATGTCTTCAACTTTCTAAACACATTTTTAAAAAACTTTTTATTTCACTTTGGAGTATAGCTGATTAACAGTGTTGTGATAGTTTCAGGTGGAAGCAAAGGGACTCAGCCATACATATACATGTATCCATTCTCCTCCAATCAAGCCAGTCAATCCTAAAGGAAATCAGTCTTGAATATTCATTGGATGGACTGATGCTGATGCTGAAACTCCAATACTTTGGCCACCTGATGTGAAGAACTACTCATTGGAAAAGACCCTGATGCTGAGAAGGATTGAAGGCAGGAGGAGAAGGGGATGACAGAGGATATGATGGTTGGATGGCATCACTGACTCAATAGACCTGAGTTTGAACAAATTCTGGGAGTTGGTGATGGACAGGGAAGCCTGGCATGTTGCAGTCCATGGGGTCGCAAAGAGTCGGACATGACTGAGCAACTGAACTGAACTGATTCTCCTCTAAGCTCCCCTCCCATCCAGGCTGCCACACAACATTGAGCAGAGTTCCCTGTGCTAGACAGTGGGTCCTTGTTGGTTATCCATTTTAAATATACCAGTGTGTACATGTCCATCCCAAACTCCCTAACTATCCCTTTCCCACATCCCTCTCCACTGACAATCGTGAGTTGGTTCTGGAAGTCTGCTTCTGCCAGGTGTCACAGTGCTAAAGACTCCACCTGCCAATGCAGGAGACACAGGAGATAAGGGTCCAATCCCTATGTTGGGAAGATCCCCTGGAGAGGGAAATGGCAACCTACTCCAGTATTCTTGTCTGGAGAATCCCATGGAAGAGGAGCCTGGTGGGCTCCAGTCCATGGGGTTGCAAAGAGTTAAGACATAACTGAGCATGCACACATTGAACTTATTTGTATCACTTCTTTTTAGGTTCTTCATATAAGGGATGTCATATGATATTTAAACACATTGTTTAAAGTTAAATTTCTGATTTGCAAATGAACTGGTGCCACAGATGAATCCAGAGGAATGACCCTTGCATGCATTTAATTCCACAGAGAGTACTTTTGGAAATCCATTGATAACTTCTGGTCTGTGGGCTGTTCCATTGGCATAAATCTCTTAGACATGGATTCCCAGGGATGTGATCCAGTTTCTTGGCAAGAGGCGTTTGTGCTGCTATTATAATTATCTTCATCAGTGTCATTACCAACCCCTACATTGTAAAACCATACTCATGGAGACTCTTGGTGACAACTGATAGCAAACCCATTCAAGCTGGCTTAGCAAAATCAGCCATTATTGGCTCACGAAACTTGAAAGTCCAGAAGTAGAGGTGGATTCAGTCATTCTACTTAAATAACACCGATCCTTCAGTCTTCATCTCTTACACTGCTTTAATTTTTCTCCATAGCACTTGTTATTACCTGACATGGTGTTCTGTGTCTGTGAAAAGTGAAAGTGCTAGTTGCTCAGTCCTGTCTGACTCTTTGAGATTCCATGGACTGAGGAACCCCATGGACTGTTGCCCTCTAGGCTCTTCAGCCCATGGAATTGATTCTCCAGGCAAGAATACTGGAATGGGTATTTCCTTCTCTGGGGTATCTTCCCAGGGGTTGAACTCAGGTCTCCTGCATTGCAGGTGGAATCTTTACCATCTGAAGCCCATTCTATGTCTCACTTCAGTTGCTCAGTTGTGTCTGACTCTTGGAGACTCCATGGACTGCAACATGCCAGGCCTCCCTGTCCATCACTAAATCCTGGAGTTTGCTCAAACTCATGTCCGTTGAGTTGTGATGCCATCCAACCATCTTATTCTCTGTTGTCCCCTTCTCCTGCCTTCAATCTTTCTCAGCATGAGGATCTTTTCTAATGAATCAGTTCTTCGCATCAGGTGACCAAAGTATTGGAGCTTCAGCATCAGTCCATTCAATGAATATTCAGGACTGATTTCCTTTAGGATTGACTGGTTTGATCTCCTTGCAGTCCAAGGGACTCTAAGGGTCTTCTCCAATACTACATTTCATAAGTGTAAATTCTTCAGTGCAATTCTGTATCTACTTGGTATTTATTGCTTGGAGTCCCCACTGGAATGTGTGCTCCAGAAACGTAGGGTCTTTGTTCTGTTCATCCCAAATGCTGAGTATCCAGAAATGGACATGGTCTATAGGAGGAATGTGATAACAGGTTGTATGAAAGAATGAATTCATGCAGATATTCACATGATGTCACTGGAAATTTGTCTTTAAACATCGCTTGTTGTGCTTCTCTTTGTGTTGCTCTCATTCTTTGAAATGCTTCTTCCTTGTGGGGGCCAGATGGCTCCCAACAGAAAGAGAACTTCTTTTTCTCAATAGAACCAGCAAAAGGCTCACTGGCCAGATTGGGTCATATGTCCATCCCTCAGCCAGTGAGCATGTCCAGGGGGATGTGGTTGGTCCGAGTGAAACACAAAGTCTGAGGGCAGGAGGCTATAAGCTAGGCAAAATTAACAAGAAACTTGGCTAAAATAGTAAGAGTTTATCAGTTGCTCTTGGGGGCACTTTATCAACTGATACTCACAAAACCTTGCAAGGAGAGTACAACATTATTCTCCCCATTTACAGATGAGGAAATTGAGGCCTAGGGAGGGCGTACTTCTTTGAGCAATTAGGAAGCAGTAGAGCCCTGTCTTGACCTCAAGTCTTCTAGGGCTTCACCGAGAATTCTTTGTCCTGCAACAGACCTGACTGGATAGCTTTCAGTGTGGAAGAAAATAGCTGTGCCCCAGCTCTCTCATTCTGAGATCAGCAGTAGAACATTTATAGAGTTTTCCAGCTCATGGTGTCATTTTGTCTAGAAAACACCGAACTGGCGATTTCAAAGCTGAAGACCCAGGCTGGAAAAGAGGAAAGTCACTTGTTAAGCTGGTGTGGCGATAAGCAGAGAGACTGAACTTAAACCCAGGTTTAAACGAAAAAATCCACTTCAAGTTGTTTCCAGTAAAGCCAGTACTTCTCAAGAGCTTGACCTGGCTGGGTCACACTCTTGGGGTTCTGGTTTAATTGCTCTGCGGTGTGGCTGAAGTGTCTGGATTTTCAATTTCCCTGAGGGGATTCTGATGGACAGTGGGCTTGAGAAAAAAGTGGAAGTGTTAGTCGTCTCTGACTCATTCTGATCCCACGGACTGTAGCCCACCAGGCTTCTCTGTCCATGGGATTCTCCAATTAGAGTGGGTTACCATTCCCTTCTGCAGGGGATCTTCCTGATCCAGAGATCGAATCTGGGTCTCCTGCATTGCAGGTAGATTCTTTACTGTCTGAGCCATTAGGGAAGCCCCACTACCACTCCATGTGCTGAAATGCAAGGCTGTTGCTTGTTTTGGGAAAGCACAGAGGGAGTCAGGGTAGAAACAATTTGGAGAGCACTTGAGAAGATTATTGGAGAAAAGAAGAGAGCTGATATCTTTCTGGAAGCTGCCTGGGCTGATGGAGGAAGCTGATATTGGCTTCTTTTTATTTATTTATGGCTGCACTGGATCTTCACTGCTGTTCAGGCTTTTCTCTACTTGCGGTGAGTGGGCGCTAGTCTCCAGTTGCTGTGTGAGGGCTTCTGACTGTGGGGGTTCTTTTGTTGTAGAGCATGGGTTTGAGGGCGTGTGGGCTTCAGTCGTTGCAGCGAATGGGCTCTAGATTGCTGGCTCAGTAGTTGTGGCACAGACTTAGTTGCTCTGAGGCACGTGGGATCTTCTTGGACCAGGAATTGAACCCGTGTCATCTGCATTGGCAGGTGGACTCCAAATTACTGGACCACCAGAGAAGCCCGATTTTGGCTTCCTGATGCAGCCTGTCTTCAGGACTGGGGACAGGGTTACTGCTAGTCCATGGGTATTTTTGTGCAAATTAGAAAATCATTCCCTTTAGCAGCCTCAGCCCTGCAGTCACCCAGGTCCGCAAGAGGATGGTTGCCTTGGAAATTTTCAAGGAAAACACTCTGCGTGAAGGATACAGCCATGCACCAGGCACAAGGCCCAGTGAACAGAACAAGGACGGAGTCTCACCTCCGCTTGTCCTCTAGAATGCCTGCCTTGTGCAGTGAACAACCTGCCCAGGAACTAAGGCAGCTCTGGATGGGAAAGTCCAGCCTGAAATTCCATGCAGCAACAAGCTGATGTCTAAAAACAACAAGCTGTTTTTTGGTTTGCCTTGGGCTTCCCAGGTGGCTCAGTGATAAAGAATCTGCCTGCCAAGCAAGAGACTTGGGTTTGATCCCTGGGTGGGGAAGATCCCCTGAAGAAGGAAATGGCAACCCACTCCAGTATTCTTGCTTGGGAAATCCCATGGACAGAGGAGCCCACTGGGCTATAGTCCATGGGGTCACAAAAGAGTTAGACATGACTGAGTGACCACAGCTGCAAAGAAACTGTTAAATTCATCCGTTGGTGGACAGGGAGAAATACACATGAGGTCTTGATATTCTAGTCCTTGAACCGATAAGGAGAAATTGGTTGGTAAAAAAAAAATGACTAGAGTTCCTGGGACGCTCCCGTGGTAACTCGTAGTGGATGAAGCTGGGCATCATCAGACATATTCCCTAAACATTAGGAAGGTGGACCTGAGTAGAACTAAGGAAACGATGGCCAATTCATAGCACAAGACTTGGAAAAGAAGATGGCTCAAGGGAATTGAAAGATTGTCAAAAGCATGACACTTAAATATTTTTTTCATGTTACAAGAGCAATCCAAACTAATTGCAGAAAATGTCGAAAATAGAAATGAGCCAAAAGAAGACATGCCATTTGAAATGTTACTACTCAGAAATAACCACTAGCAGTTTTTTGTTTATCCTATCAGTCTCTTTTCTATGCTTATAGATACATTCATACATACTGCAAAACAGGATCATTATGTATAGACTGCCTTGTAAGCTGCTTTGTAACTTAACAATATTCCACATTTTCCATGTCATTAACTGTTCTCCTACCTTGTTATTTTATGGTTGCATGGTAACTCTCTTAATGATTGTGTCATAATTTAATACATTTCTATTTTGAAATTTACATTGTTTCCTAGTTTTTACATTTTAAATAGTGTTGGGTGAACATTCTTTGAGTTACACCTAATCCCATATATTCCTGAATAAATGCTTAATGGGGAAATCAGGGTCAAATACATCTTGTCAAATAGCTCAGCAGGATTTTCTGCTCCTACCAGTGATGGATGAGAAGGTGGGTCTCCTAGAAGTCCCTCCAATGCAACTCAGAACAATATCTCTGCTTTAGCAGTTCGTTAGCTTGAAATGAGATGGTTGTTGTTGCTGTTGTTCAGTCACTTAGTTGTGTCCAACTCTATGTGACCCCATGGACTGCAGCACACCAGGCTCCTCTGTCCTCTGCTATCTCCCAGAGTTTGCTCAAATTCATGTCTGTTGAGTCAGTGATGCTATCTAACCATCTTTTCCTCTGCCACTCGCTTCTCCTCCTGCCCTCAATCTTTCCCAGCATCAGGGTCTTTTCCAGTAGTCAGCTCTTCGCAGCAGGTGGCCAAGGACTGGAGCTTCAGCTTCAGCATCATTCCTTCCAATGAATATTCAGGGTTGATTTCCTTTAGGATTGACTGGTTTGATCTCCTTGCTGTACCAGGGACTCTCAAGAGTCTTCTCCAGCACCAAATTTGAAAGCATCAGGTGAGATGGAGTAGGATGCCTTTCCTGGGATAGATGGACAAAAATTGAGACCTTGAAAATGCTGGACAGTCCTGAAGAGCTGGTTCCAGGGGCGTGTTCTCACACTGCAAGGTTTCAGATTGAGGTTTGTCTCTTCTGCACCAAACTTACTGGTCAGAGGAAGCAATTAAGCCTGCATCCCATTTCCTCCCATTGTCACAAGACCAGGGGCAGAGTTAGTTCTAGGCAAAGTCTTCCTAGGTATCCTCACGGCCTGGGGCCTGGGTACCCAGCACTGCCCCCAAGCACAGTGGGAGGGGCAGAGTGCGGACAGGATGCGTTCTCTAAAAGGAATAAGAAGACCCGAGAGGGACAGAATCAGCTCCCTTTCTGAGAGCCCTGGGAGGCATTCTACACATTGCCATATGAGGAGGACGCAGGCTTCTTTTCTTAGAAACTTCTTAATATTTGGTAATAAAGCTTAATTTTTCATCATAAAAGTAATGCACATCCTCTAAAGAAAATGTGGAAAGCCTGGGGTATAAAGTGAAGGAGAAATCGTGCATAGGCCCACTACCCAAGAACGAACGTTGGGACATGTCTCTAGTCTTCTGTGCATGTGAATGTGTGTGAGTGCAGTTGTTCTTTTGATATAGTCATATTCTTCCATCCTGCTCTTTCCACTTTAACTTCATACCCATTTTTCATGTTATTACATGGTCTTGATAATACTTTTTGATTATGTAATTCTCAGTTATGTGGATGGGCCACCATTCATTGTTCAGTGTTAATATTTAGACTTTTTTTTTGTGTGCTGCACCTTGGAGCATGTGGGAACTTAGTTCCCTGAGGAGGGATCAAACCCCGGCCCCTGCAGTGGAAGCTCGGAGCGTTTACCACAATATTTAGACTATTATTTCCATTGCAGATAAGGAAACTGAGCCCCATAGGATATGAGATTCACTCAACACCGCAAGATTGGTAAGTGGTACAGCCAACATTTCATCTATTCAGCTGTTATTTAATTATTTGTTCATTCATTCAACAAACATGTATAGAGTACCCGCTGTCGTATCACGTACGTCCTCCACCCCTGCGTGGATCTAGGCCCTTCGCTCTGAGGCTGGGTCATTTAGGGCATGTGTATCTTCCTGATCCTTGACTTTTGTCTCAGACACGTCACTGGCTTTGGCTGACTGGATATTAGGAGACCTGGTGCAAGAGGGAACTAGAAATGCCTTGAGTGGCTGATTTTGCCCTCCTGAGCATCTAAGAAAAACCTGGCCGGCTAGCTCACTGCTTCTGGGAGGCAGATGAGTGAGGGACAGGTGGGGCAGAGTTGCTCTAGCCTGCTCCCTGAATCATGAGTGACACAGGCTTGTTCTTGGAAGTCTCCGAAGGCCTTTGAGATCTTGAGGGCTGTCAATGAGTTCTTTTTTTTATGTATAATTAATTATTTTTGGCCGTGCTGGGTCTCCGTTGCTGTGCGGGCTTTTCTCTAGATGCGGTGAACCGGGTCTACTCTCGAGTCGTGGTGTGCAGACATCTCATCGCGGTGGCTTCTCTTGTTCCGGAAATCCGGTTCTAGCGTGTGCAGGCTTCAGTTGTTGCGGCTTGTGGACTCAGTAGTTGCGGCTCCTGGGGTCTAGAGTGCAGGCTCAGTTGCTCTGCGGAACGTGGGATTTTCCCGATCAGGGATAGAACCTGGGTCTCCTGTATTGGCAGGCAGATTCTTCACCACTGAGGCACCAGGGAAGCTGCATATAGCACTCCTTCACGAAGCCCCCAGACCTCTCAGAAACTTCCACCTGTTCTGCTTTCCCTGGGTCCTCTCCTCAGGGTCCCTCTGCCTGACCGCCCCCCCGCCCCCCCACCCCGCCACGACATCATTCCTGTGTCACAGACTCAGTCCCGTAGCTCCCATCATGATGTGGGACAGAAAGGACGGAAGCAGCCCTGGCCCTACTTCCTGTCACCCAAGTCTGCTCGTTTTAGAGACAAGCCCAGTGTGATCCAGCTCTCAGACTCAGATCTGCTGTTTCTTTTTTATACCCAAGGCCCCGAGCCCTTCTGTTCTACTTGGGATAAACTAATTCATCCAACACATTTTATTGAACCACTACTATATGCCAGTCCGTTCGTTGAAAGCAAACTCTCCTTTTATTTTCCAAAGAAAATACTTGTTTGTTTTCATGTAAAACACCCAGTGCAATGCCTGCCGTGTAGCTGGTGATCCACTGATGGCAAACATATCGCTATTCTAGAAAAACACCGTAACAGATATATGTGTGCATAAGTCTCGGTTTCCATTTTTAAAAAAATTCCTTGTATTTTTAATTGCCAAAGCAGTGCATGCCTGTTTGAACAAATTAAAATATCAAATTACATTTAAATTTTAAATTAATTGACAGGAGCTTGGTTTTTGTATCTCCCAGGGAACTGTCTGGTGGGTAAAATGAGGCTCGGCTATGGCTCAGTCTTGTGTTATGTGTTTGGCACCAGGCCTGGCACAAAATAAACTCCCAATAAACGGTAACTGCTGTTTGGTTTAATTCATTTTTATTGGAGTATAATTGGGCTTCCCTCGTGGCTCAGACGGTAAAGAATCTGCCTGCAATGCATGAGACCCAAGTTCCATCCCTGGGTTGGGAAGATCCATTAGAGAAGGGAATGGCTACCCACTCCAGTATTCTTGCTGGCGAGAACAGTCCATGGGGTCACAGAGTCTGAGCGACTAACACTTAGATAGTGTTAGTTGATTTATAGTGAATGTTGTGTTAGTTTCAGGCGTACAGCAAAGTGAATCAGTTATACATACACGTATCTTTTAAAGATTTTTTTGATGTGGACTATTTTTAAAGTCTTTATTGAATTTGTTACAATATCGCATCTGTTTTATGATTTGGATTTTTGGAGGCAGATGGGATCTTAGTGCCCTGACAGGGGTCCGACCCACACCCCTTGCATAGGAAGGTGAAGTCTTAACCTTTGGACCACCAGGGAAGACCCCTACCCACTCTGTTTTAGATTCTTTCCCCATATAAACCATTACAGAGTATTGAGTAGAGCTCCCTGTGCTATACGGTAGATTCTTAATTACCTATTGTATATAATTTATATCTGTAAATTATACTGTGCTGTGTATATGTCAGTATAGTGGTGTGTATGTGTCAGTAACTGCTGACTATTCAGTATAACTGTAACCGTTCAATATTGCTGTCAACATCATCAATAAGCATAGACCCAGATGCTCAATCTTTGCTTTCCTCTGTCAAGGTGATGCTGGCCAGGCCCTGCATATTCCTGGCCCCGCCCTTTGTACCGCCTTTGTGAGTGCACACATGGGTGTGGCCCACCTGCCAGCCTTCTCCCAGAAACACCAGGTCCTGGTTGGCAGGAAGCATCCCTTCAGGCTCTCTCAGCTCCCATGGCTTTGTGGCCCGCCTTGCTCACTGTTCCCAGAGATGGGGATTCCTCCCTCAGCCTTCTCCTCCTCCTCCTCCGTCCTCCCGTGAATGCAATCAGGGGCCAGGTCCTTGCAGTTCCCGGTCCTCCTCTCCCTTGAGGAGTCTCGAGGGACTGTCCTCTCCTTCTCACTGTGGCTGCCACTGTCTGAGGTCAGGTTGGCAGAAACTCCTGCCAGGAACACAGAGATGGCCTCCCCTTCCTCTAGTCTCTACCTGCATCACCTGATTAATTAATTAGAGTCTGAGGAATTAGAATGTATAGCTCCGTTCCCATCTCTTGGTGCTGAAAGCCCTTCTACTTCTCCCTGTGGCTTTACTGAGTCACACCCTCAGTGCTTTAGGGCTCATGAATCTCTAACCCTCCTCATGAGCCATGTACACAGCCAACTGTACAGTTCCTTGAATGCACAGTGTACTCTCCTCCTTTTAGGGCCTGCTCATTGGAGAAGGAAATGGCAACCCACTCCAGTGTTCTTGCCTGGAGAATCCCAGGGACAGCGGAGCCTGGTGGGCTGCCATCTATGGGGTCGCGCAGAGTTGGACACGACTGAAGCGACTTAGCAGCAGCAGCAGCATGCTCTCCTTTGTCAGGAGCATGACGCCTTCTGTCCCCACCTTCCATCACATTTGTCCATCCTCTGCATTTTTGAGAGCTGCTCAAATGTCCCTTCTTTGTGAACCTTTTCCGATTTCCTCGACTAGGACTGATTTTGCTTTGCTCTGAGTACCACGGCACCATCAGCCCTCTGGACCAGGGCTTCTCCACCCTGTTGAGATTGGGGCTGAATAACTCCTGCTCTGGTGGCTTTCCTGTAGATTGTATTGATACAATGTTTAGCAGCACCCCTGGCTTTTATCCACTAGATGCCAGTTCCTCCTCCCAATCCAGTTGTGACATTGGCCCAAATGTTTCCAGACAAAGTCCACTGGAGGTGATGGGAGTGGGTCGAGTGAATCGTCACCAAGCCTAGGTGAGAACCACTGCTCTAGAGCAATATTTATGCAACAAATCCCCTGCCACACTCACTTGTGTCTTGCCTGGGACGATGCTACTTAGTTATGTCAGGCCCTTTCCAGTCTCTGAGCATCTGCACATCCTGTTCCTTCTCCCAGGAATGCCCTTCCCCTCACTTCTTCATCAAGGAGTTCCTCCTTAGCCTTCAAACCCTGGATGACAGATTGCCTCTTCTTGTAGCCCCTCCAACCTGCTTCCTTATTCCCCAGGCAGAATGGATGACTCTGGTCCCTGTGTTCTCACAGTACTTTGCACAGACCTTGATCATAGCCCTCACCAGAGCATGTGGTGTGCTGTAGAAAAAGATACCAAAGTAGAATGTGAGCTGTGACATGCGGGGAGCTCCGTGTGCCGAGGCAAGCCTCCCCAGCTGTGCCAGGCACAAGGCGATGTGCCAGAGTTGTCATGGGTAGCCAGGAAGTGTCTGAGCTCAAGCCTCCAAGTTAGGCATTTACAGTTGTATGATTTGGGGTGATTTATTAAGCTTCTCCGGAGGTTTATTTTCCCTTTCCGGAAAACCACCTTCATAATAACATCTGTCTCACAGGGGTTGTTCCAAGGATTTAGCAAATTAATACCTGTAAAATGCTCACCTGGAGCCAGGCATATAGCAAGTGCTCAGTAAAGCTTCCAGGCTTCCCTGGTGGCTCAGCGGTTTTAAAAAAAATTTGCCTACCAATGCAGGAGACACAACTTCGATCCGTTGGTTGGTTGGGAAGATGCCTTGGAGAAGGAAATGACAACCCACTCTTGTGTTCTTGTCTGGAGAATCCCATGGACAGTGGATCCTGGCAGGCTGCAGTCCACGGGGTTGAAAAAGAGTCAGATAAAACTTAGTGGCTAAACAACAACAGCAACAGTAAACCTTAGTCATGAACGAAGAATGAATGAGTGAGTGAGTGCTGAGCTGGGCTGTGCAGGGGTGCTGATCCCATGGGCTGGTGCACCCTAGGTAGCACAGTAGCCAGGGTGCTGCCCCTCACCCCCCACCTGAGGCTCTGCCCCTCCCAACCCCAGGTGCCCCCAGCATGGGCAGCCGGGACTATGAGCCCAGCCTGCTGAGGGGAGAGGGCTGTGGGCTCGCTTCACGGTAAGGTAGCCAGCCTGGGCGGAACAAGGACAGACATTAAAAACCTATTTTCTCACTGGGCATAAGTAATTGGCAAAAAAGCTCTAAATCCATAGCTGTCAGGTGAAGTCATTTCCGAGAGAAAAAGGATAGAGGGAGCGAGCTGGAGGGGGAGCTGGGGTGGCAGCCAGAAGGAGGGAGTGAAACGCAGAGCCAGGTGCCGGAGATACCAGGACAGAAAACCTTCTCCTTCCCTCTCCCAGATCAGACCCTTCTCTCATTATCAACTTCTCCTTTTTTTTTTTTTTCTCTTTTCTTTTCTGGAAAAAGAGATTTCCAAGGTGATAAAAGTAAGGAAAGCCAACTCTGGAATTATTTAATGAGCCAGAATGAATTGCGTTTGGAATCATTTAAATGGGATCTGGGAGCATTTAACTGCAGCTTGGGATCTTAACTAGAGTGGGGAAGGATCTTTGTGCTAATTGCTGGCAGTGATATTCCTACAGGGAGGGAGAGATAGCAGAGAGCGATTAGCAGACAAGAGCTCATTTCAGAGTCTGAGCTGCTCAGGCAGGGAGAGTGAGCACCTCAGCAGGGCTGCCTGGGGAGCCTGAGTCCCCCCCGAAGGCCGTGGGCGTGGCCTGGAGCCCTGGGTGGACAGAGATAGGGAAGTGGGGAGGGGGAATAGATAGGGCGACAAGGATAGGGCTTCCAGCAGTGGAGGATCCAGCATCTTTCTGAGGGATGGCCAAGTGGACAGGCATCTCCAGAAGGGGGTAAAGTGAAGCTTTTAGCCTCCCATTGGTCCCCTGCCCCACCTTCCAGAAAATCGGCTTTGGGAAGTGAAAGTGTTACTCACTCAGGCGTGTCTGACTCTTGGCAAATATCCTGCCAGGCTTCTCAGTCCATGGGGTTCTCAGGGCAAGAATAATGGAGTGGGTCACCATGCCCTTCTCCAGGAGATCTTCCTGGAGACTCAAGTTCGAACGCAGGGATCGAACTCAGGTGTCCTGAATTGCAGGCAGATTCTTTACCATCTTAGCCACCAGGAAAAAGCTGAGAAAGCAGCGTTTTGCCAACTTCCACATGAGGGGACAGAGGCAGTTGCATTTCGGTTCTGTTTCTTTCTGTTTTATCCCACATACCTCACTTAGAGGTCTCTCTGCTGGTTGCACTTTTAATCTACAGTTTTGTTTGTTTTGAACTGTGGGATTCTGCTGTTAGCTTTGAGATTGACAAATAACTCTGGGAAGGCATTATTATTTGCCGCATCCTCCATGGGGTCGAGAAGGGTTGGACATGACTGAGTGAGTGTGGTGTTGGACAAGACTCTTGAGTGACCGTTGAATTGCAGGGAGATCAAACCTGTCAATCCGAAAGGAAATCGGTCCTGAATATTCATTGGAAGGACTGATACTGAAGCTGAAGCTCCAATACTTTGGCCACGTGATGCGAAGAACAGACTCATTGGAAAAGACCCTGATACTGGGAAAGGTTGAAGGCAGGAGGAGAAGGGGACGACAGAGGATGAGATGGTTGGATGGTATCACTGACTTGATGGATGGACTCGACAGACATGAGCAAGCTCTGGGAGTTGCTGATGACAGGGAAGCCTGGTGTGCTGCAGTCCATTGGGGTCGAAAAGAGTCAGACTTGACTGAGCAACTGAACTGAACTGAGCAAGTAACACTTTCACAGATAAGAAAGGGCTTCCCAGGTAGCACTAGTGGTAAAGAACCCAATGCAGGAGACATAAGAGATGCAGGTTCAATTGGGTTCGATCCCTGGGTCAGGAAGATTCCCTGGAGGAGGGCATGGCAACCAGTATTCTTGCCTGGAGAATCCCATGGACAGAGAAACCTGGTGGGCTATGGTCCATAGGGTTGCAAAGAGTTGGACAAAAGTGAAGCAACTTAGCAAACACGCACAGATAAGAAATGGAGAAGGAAATGGCAACCCACTCCAGTGTTCTTGCCTGGAGAATCCCAGGGACAGCGGAGCCTGGTGGGCTGCCGTCTATGGGGTCGCACAGAGTTGGACACGACTGGAGTGATTTAGCAGCAGCAGCAGCAGACATGCACAGATAAGAAACTGAGGCTTCTGACTGTGACTTCGTTGAGGACACACAGTTGATGAGTGCCACAGGGTGTGTCCTGAACCTTCATCAACTTGTAGTTATGGTTACAGCACGCAGGCACATGTTGAACGCCATCGTCCCTGTCTGCCAAGACGAGTCTACGAGTCTCTGGAATCACTAATAATTATGACAGATCGAAAATGCTGACTTCCATATGAAAGTCAGAGGGGAGAGGGCTCCCTTCTGAATGGGTGACCAGCAGAGACATCACCTTGGAGTGTGGGTAGAATCTGGACATGTGGAGACCTGGAGGAGAGAGACTGTTGTAGGGGTATAACTTGAGCACAGACAGGAAGGGGGGGTGGAAAGCCTGGGGCGTGTATGGGAGATAACAGACGTTTCTCTCTGTCTGCAGAGGAGGGTGGAGCTAGGGGAAGAATTGGTGTCAGATAAGGGAGGGTTTTGCATGCCAGGCTAATGAGTTTGAACCTCATTTTGCAGGCAGTGAGGAGCTCTGGGTGGGTTTTGAGCCAGGGAGCAGTCGTGAGATTCATCTGGCAGTAGTATGGGGGAAAGGCTCAGTGTGGAGTGAGGCATGACCACTGGGACCAGTTAGAGATCATCGTGGTAGCGTATAGAGGAGGCAGTGAGAGTCTGAACTAGGACAGTGGTGTGGGCTGGAGAGCAGAGGACCCCTGCCCAATTCATGGCCACGCCCTCAGCGCACACTGGCTGGCCTAGGTATGTGCCACGGTCCTCCGCCACACTTGGACCTCAGCCTGGGTTGGAAAATACAGACCACGGATGCCACGTATGTACCGTGTTGGGGCACAAGGCTGTGTAGCCCAGAGGTCCTCTGGGCATCTGGATGGGTCCTTGCTTTTGACAAGTGATGACCAAAGCCAACCCAGACTAGGCCACTCACCCTGTCTATAACTCCACAATCCCTTCCTCTCCGAGGTCTGCAGTTCATCATCCTGACAGTCCAGAAAGCCTATGCTAGAGCTTCCTCCACTCTGAGCACGCGGATTTTCTAATTCTGAGTTATTGGCACAGGGAAGCTGCATCCGGGGTGTGGTTTCCACTTATCCCTGGAATGGGGCAAACAGGACAGACCTGTGCGGAGTGGGTTTGCATTTAAGTGTGGAACCGGGGGCTTGGACTGACTATCTTCCCACCCCAATTCTTAAGTTCCCTTCACTGTGATGCATGTTCCTTTTATTCTGTCCTCTGTGCCATCTCCTCCAGGAATCCTTCCCTGGCTCTCCACAGCCACCTGTGCCTCTCTTCCTGGGAGAGTTGCTTTCAATAGACTTATGCCTGCTTTGAGGGCAGAGCCCATGTCTTGTGCATATTCCCTGTAAGGCCAGCAGAGGCAAGATGGAGAGGAGTCTGTCATTCACTGGAGGGGGTGTTCAGTCGCTCAGTTGCCTACGTCTCTGTGACTCCATGGACCGGAGACAGCTTCCCTGACCTTCACTATCTCTCAGAGCTTGTTCAAACTCAGGCCCATTGAGTTGACGATGCCATCCAACCATCTCATCCTCTGTCACCCCCTTCTTCTCCTGCCCTCAATCTTTCCCACCATCAGGACCTTTTCCAGTGAGTTGGCTTTTCGTTTATCATGTGGCCTAAGTATTGGTGCTTCAGCTTCAGCATCAGTCCTTCCAGTGAATATTGAGGGTTGATTTCCTTTAGGATTGACTGTTTTCATACTTTGTTGTTATTTTGCTGTTCTTCATAATGCTAATAATAATAACAATTAATGTAGTCAGATGCTCTGACCATGTGGTGAGCATCTCAGTACATTATTTCTAATTCTCAAACAAACCTGCAAGAGAGGGATCATTGCTGTGAGTTTCAAACCAAGGAAGTGTGAGAGAGGCCAAGTCACTTGACCTCATTCCTACAGTTAGGACAGGAAGGTATCAGGATTTGCTCACACGCTGGCCAGCTCCAGAGCATGCCCTCTGTCTCTCTTTGGTGGAATGGAGTTATTGTGATCAGGCTTCAAACACCATCTCATGGTTCATAGCATAATAGCAGCAAACCATAGTGAGAGGGCTGAGCTTGGCCTATTGTTCATCTGAAGGTTCATCTAAGGGTTTAGCCCATGAGGAGAGGTTTGCTTGTTGTTCTGAATTCTCTGTTCATGCAACTTGCCTCAGCTCTAGGTCACTAGGGAGATCTACAGTTTCCAACTCCTGGCAAAGAGATCTCTGAGGAAATGCTATTGCTCTGGGGTCTTCCAGCCTATAGGTGGCGCTGTTGGACCCTGGGAAGTCCCATGCTGTGGAGGATGGAAGAACAATGCCAGGCTGTTCCAGCTCAGCTGGGCCAGTGGTGGGGGGTGGAAAGCACACCCTGGAAGCAGCCTAAATGACCGGCAAGATGAGCCGAGTTAAATACATGATTATACACCCACATAATGGAATGCCATGGAGCCATTAAAAATTATGACATGGATTTATGTTGATTGATCTAGAAGGATACCTCACAGTATATTTTGCTGAAGGAAAGCATGCCTCGGGACATTTGATATATATATAGCATGATCCCCAAGATACAAGACTGAGAAAGAGAAAGATGGATAGTAAGCAGGATGGATGTTCACCAAAATTATTAACAGTGCATGTAGATCTTTTTAGATGGTGAGATTTCAAATGATTTTTACTTTAGTTGTTTGTACTTTAACTTTATCTGTGATATGTGGATTTTTTAAAATGATAAACATATATTATCTTTGCAGTTGGGAAAAATAAAGCCATTTTTTCATTTGAAAATGTATAGATCCAACCAGAGTGAAGGTGTCACCCACTCTTTCCAAATCTAGTTCTGTTCAGAGTGTAGCTACCTCTGATGTCTCATCTCTGTGTTAGTGATTAGTTATTTCTTAGCAGAAGAATGGAGATATGTGTCACCAGTCTTGCACACAGAAGCTGAGGAGGGCACTCCTGGGCCAGTTCCAGGATCCAGTGGGAACTGAGGGCCAGGGTGGTTCCCAGCACTCCCTGCCCCTCCTTCTCCAGTTTCCACCTCCACCCTCCTCCCCCCATCCTCATCCTCCTCCGGGTGTCTCCAGCAGCTTTCATCTCCACAGATTCTATTCAGCAGCGAGTCCCTGAACTTTTCTAATTGAGATCAGAGATAAATATAGTGGGGAAGGAAGGAGGGAGAGGGAGGAGGCCTAGTTTTAATTTGCAGCATTTCCCATTAATAACAACTTCTAATTAAAAAGTCTCTATCTCCCAGCTGAAGTCCAAGCGTAAAGTCTCCCCAGGTCTGTCTGGCTGGAACCTTTGTGCCAATGAGTTCGGAGTGCAGATTTCTGCACCAGCTGAGCCCTCTCTATCAGAAGCCATAATTAAGCTGGGAAAGAAAAAAGAATAGAAAGGGGGAAAAAAAAGAGGGATGTCATCTAAGACCAAAGGGATCCTCCCTTGATGTAGTCCTAGAAGGAGGCCATCTGCCTTCCTCGGACAGTGGTGCCTGCTGGGTCGGTCCTCCTAGGGAAGGTGGCCAGGCCAGATGATGGAGGAGGCAGAGGTTGAGTAGGATGGGTGGGGATGTTATATTTTTTGGAGGTGGAGAAGCTAAATATCACAGGAGGTTGGAATCAGTGAGCTCAAAGAGAGAGCTCTCTGCCTCCATTCAGGGTGCATCTGCCCTATCTTCCCTTTCTCTTCTCCCCTCATTTCCTCTACAGAGGCTCTATTCTTCTGTGGTTTGTGAACATGTGTGTGTGTGTGTGTGTGTGTGTGTGTGTGTGTGTGTGTGTAGAGTGTGCTGGTACTGCTGCTGGAGGAGTGATGGCTGTTAATAGGCTAAGATAGTAGGGCATGCCATTTAGTATTGATCTAAATACAGGCCCCAGTTTATTTCTTTCGCCAAGAAACATTTTTATGCCTTTGCAACTTGCTGAACTGAAGTAGGTACTCAATAAACAACTGTGAATAAGTGAAGGGCTGAATGAACAAAAAGATCTTCTCCGAGCTTCAGTCTCATAGCCTCCTGGTTATTCAGCGCCTCTGCTTGGATCTTCAGTAGGCATCTCAGACATCCAGCCCCTGCAGGCACACAGCTCTGGTATTGCCCTTAAAAAAATGAACATAAATCAATGGGAGCCATTAAGAGGAAAGTGATCAGGGTGAAAAGACTCAAGACCATGCCATATGGTGATCTGGGTGCCAAAGAATTGATGCTTTTGGGTTGTGGTGCTGGAGAAGACTCTTGAGCGTCCCTTGGACAGCAAGGAGATCAAACAGTCAGTCCTATAGGAAATCAGTCCTAAATATTCATTTCAAGGACTGCTGCTGAAGCTGAAGCTCCAATACTTTGGCCACCTGATGCTAAGAGCCAACTCATTGGAGAAGACCCTGATGCTGGGAAAGATTGAGGGCAAGAGAAGGAGGTGACAGAGGATGAGATGGTTAGATGGCATCACCAATTCAGTGGACATGAAATTGAGAGAACTTTGGAAGATAGCGAAGGACAGGAAAGCCTGACATGCTGCAGCCCATGGGGTAGTAAAGAGTCGAACGTGACTTAGTGACTGAACAACAACAAGAGCTAGTTGGTTCAGGACTTCCCTGGTGGCCCAGTGGTTAAGACACTGTGCTTCCAGTGCAGGGAAGTGGAAGCACTTCCCTGATCACTTCCTTGATCACTGGTTGGGATGATCCCGTATACCACATGCATGGCCAAAAATAAGAAAAATTTAAAAGTACGTACTTAAGATCTGGTTGGCTCATCACAGCGCTGAAGAAATTATGGTCTACAGCAGGGATTGCCAAATGTTTTTGTATAGGGCCAGATCATAAATATTTTAGATGTTTCAAGCCATATGGCTTCTGTTACAGCTGCTTCAGCTTTGCTGTTGTAGTGTGAAAGCATCCATAGATGATAAAGAAATGAACAGGTGTGACTGTGTTTCAGTAAAGCTTTATTTATGAAAACAAGTGGAGGGCCAGATTTGTAGGTTGCTGATCCCTGGTCTATAGGATTGTGTCTTACTTAACATGGCTGAAGAAATGTCCAAAAGAGAACTGGTGTGTTCTGAGGGTCCTCAAGCGAAAGAAGTGGGGCTGAAGGATGGAAGTATAGGTCTGTTGATTTTGTTCCCTTTAAGGAAGATGTTTAAACAGCCAGAGCTTTTGGTTCTGCATTGGGCAGAAGGCTATGAGTCCTCATATGTGGATTTGTTGAGACAAAATTTAGGGTAATTTGGCTGAAGTGTTGCAGAGTGTGTTCAAATATTGGGTAAATGGTTGATTCAATCCTTGGGGACTTTCAAAATCCCTGGTTATTGGGATATTCTAAGGTATATGCATATTGACATTCAGGGAAACAAAGTCACAGATTTGGTGCCTCTCTAATGTATGAACCATTGCAATTTGCAGATTGAAGACAGTTTTATTTTTCATTTATATCACCAAACAGAATTTGTGCCTGTATCCATGGGCAAAACCCCACAAGAATGCATTGTCAACTTCATTTAGGATATAATCCATCTCAGCTCCCATCTGGGTCTCTCATGAAGACCCAGACACTAATCATAAACTGTAGTCACTGTCCTACTAATACAATAGCATGAGGAATGTATGAAAATTTGTTTTCTGTTTAGATGCAAGGAAAGCAAACATTTGGCATAGGGGCCTCCACTCCTCTCACATCCATGTATTTGAAAATACTGCCAATTGATCTTGACTCTCTTCCTAAACCTTGGCCTCAAATAGGTAAGGCCCTAGAATTTTTATAATAAAAGAGACGTAGGACCAGCTGCCTAGTTGGAATAGGAATGAGGGTGTGGAATCAAAGCTGAAGTATGTTCCAGAATGGAGGCAGGAATGACTGAGAGTCCCCAGTACCGCTCCCTGAGGACCCTTCTTGGTTCCCCACTGCCCCGCTTCCCCAGAATTCTTCCCAACACATTGCTCCAAGCAGCTAGCATCAATTTATTGGAGGCAGGTTGTTGTCACTTCTGGTTTAGAAAGTTCAAGTCCGTCAATTGGCATTTTCTATAACCTCCTAGAAGTTGGCCAGTGGACAGTAAGTTGATACCCTAAGATTCTCCACTGAGCATCCTGTACAGAAGGAATCAGGAAGATGGAATGTCTCAACATCTTTGACATCATGACTCCTTGATAAGATACTGGAAATGACTTACAGCTTTTGGGTGCAGGAGTATCCTGGGTCAAGACCTTGAGCCAGGTTCTGGCAAATGTGAAGAAAGTTGGTGACACCCACTCACCCAACCTTTTTCCATGTGCTCACACCACCTGTGTTTGTGCCCACCTGAGTTGTAGGGCGGAAGGATGAGAGGCGGGAGGGTGGGCTCCTGGTGAGACTTGGAGAGCAGTGGTCCTAGTGCTGTGTCCACACCACAAGCCGAGTATGGGCTGAAGGCGGGAAGCCAAGGGTGAGAGCAGAGGTAGTTGAGCGCATGTTGGTAGAGATGGAATGAGCCCAGTGAGACCATGTTTCAGGATGGCAGCCCTGAGGTTAGAGCACCTGCAGGCTGAAGTGGAGATAGTCAGGGTCCTGCCATAGGAAGTGGTACCCAACATCAAACCCCAAAGGCCAGGGTGACGATGTGAATGGTGTAATAAGCAGCAAGACTTGCCTCTGGAAGGGTTGACCACATGTTGGAATTAGATGTGACGGGTGGATGAAGGATGATGGTTCTGACCTAAGGCAGAAATGGTGAGGTGCTTGTGTTTGCATCTCACTCAGAATAAAATGGGTTTGATCCCTGCATTGGGGAAGATCTGCTGAAGGAGGGCATGGCAACCCACAGACAGAGGAACCTGGCAGGCTACGGTCCATAGGGTTGCAAAGAGTCGGACATGACTGAAGCGACTTAGCACACAAACACAGCACGCAGAATAAAATATAAAGGCATCACCATAGTCCAGGGCTCTTAACCTTGACATTACTGATACGTTGGAGCAGATAATTTTTTTGTTGCTTTGGGCGGCTGTCCTGCGTGTTAGAGGATGTTTAGCAGCATCCTCTGGTGGCACTCCCCCCATTACCTACCTCCCACATTGTCACAGCTACAAAAGCAAATTGCCCCAGATGAGAACACTGCATAGCCTGCCAGGTTATGGTACCCAGTGTATATTCTAGGGTGGAGAAGAGACCTGCCAGTCTAGACTGGGAAGTGGGGGATCTGGAAGAAATGAAAGAGGCTCATGGGTCTGGAAATTGACTAATTTGAAATCTCAGGACAGCTTCCCTTAGATTAAATTGGGTTCCATTTTCCTGACTTCCATTTTCCTAAGTTTTCCCTGGAGGCTCAGATGGTAAACAATCTGCCTGCAATGCAGGAGACCTGGGTTTGATCTCTGGGTGGGGAAGATCTTTTGGAAAAGGGAATGGCAACCCACTCCAGTATTCTTGCCTAAAGAATTCCATAGACAGAGGAACCTTGCAGGCTACAGTCCATGGGGTCGCAGAGTCGGACACGACTGACTGACTAACACTTTCACTTTTCCTGACTTAGAGTTTTCGTTTCCTATGCTCCCACTGTACCTCACAACTATTCCCAATAAAGCTCTTAATTTCTTGTATGGTAGACATTTGCATGCTTTTACAGCCATAAGACTTGAAATCCCTCTAGGGCAAGACTACCCTCCCTTATGGAGAAGGCAATGACAACGCACTCCAGTACTCTCACCTGGAAAATCCCATGGATGGAGGAGCCTGGTAGGCTGCAGTCCATGGGGTCGCTAAGAGTCAGACATGACTGAGCGACCTCACTTTCACTTTTCCTTTCATGCATTGGAGAAGGAAATGGCAACCCACTCCAGTGTTCTTGCCTGGAGAATCCCAGGGACGGGGGAGCCTGGTGGGCTGCCGTCTATGGGGTTGCACAGAGTCGGACACGACTGAAGCCACTTAGCAGCAGCAGCAGCAGCCTTCCTTATCTTTGTGTTTCAAGGATCTAGTGTGGTTCTTGGCATGTAGAAGTTGCTCACTGCATGTTTTCCAAATGCATGCATGAATGAATGAATTAGTGATTTGGGGATTGTGCCCTGGCCCTCCAGCATCACACATGGACCAGAGGTGTGGACCTTGAGTCATCGACACAGAGAAGATATCAGAACTGGAGAATGACGAGTCTTTCCCCTCTTCTGGAAAAAACATAAGTCAGCCTAGGAATGAGGTCCCTGAGTCACTGAGGGGAAATGAGCCCAGTGTGGGGACAAGTGGCTGAGCTCAGGTTTGGGACCAGGCCAGGGAGGCCAAGTCGGCATGCCTGATATCTCGAGAGCGGCCAGGCCCTGAGTCCCACTCGCATCCGCACGGTCCCCTGCAGCTGTGCTGACCACCTCGGCCTTGCTTCCCCACCCCGCCACTGCTCTTGGGGCCCAGCAGCTGGGAACACGCCCACCAGTTAATGGACCTCTTGAAGGGGGGCCGGGCCAGGAGCCATCAGCACAGCTCCCTACCCAACAGGCTGCTGGAGCAGTGATTTCAATTAAAGGACCATTACCATGAAATCCTATCCAGCCCCAGGTCCCATCGGCCAGCGGGAGGCCTCTCTTCTCCCTGTCCCAGGCCCTGCTCTGTGGTTACTGGGCAGCCCTCTCACTGGGGCCCACTGCCTTCGCTAAAACACAGCAGCTGCTGCTAATAAACAAACATATTGATCATACAGATATGGGATGTCAGGGACTTAATTCATGAATGAAGTGAGCTTTAAGAGTGTCCGGTGGGAGCTGGCTCTGTTTAAAGGGCCAGCAGCTGCCTGAGTCCTCTTGAAGTGGGATCCGAGACAGGGCAGAGAGGGAGCCTCTCCCTAACCTGGATCCTGTGGTGCCCAAGAGGTGTGCAATGGAATCTTCCGGTCCTTGGATACACCTCATCTGGACCCTTTGCCTTTGTCCTCCAGGACCCTCTTTGCAACATGGAGACCATCAGGCGAGGCTGCAGTGCTCTGAGGGTACAAGGGCTGAGCCAAGGCAGAGAGGGAGGAGAAGAGGGCCTGCCCAGGCTCCCCTGGCTCAGGCTCTTGGGCTCCCTGCCCTGATGATGGTGATAAAGGCCTCAGACCTGACAATTGGTCTCCTTGAGCACGTGCTGTCTCACTGGAATGTATAATATAAGAGCCCCAGGAACCCTGATGAGGGGTCCACTTTGGGATATTGAAGTTCCTAGACACTCCTTAGTGAGATCGTTAAGTGAGGGGCTGGGGACCTAGGTTAAGAAAATGTTGTCTTTGGCCCACAGTAAAGTGATGGAGAGGGTTTCCCAGGTGGTTCAATGGTAGAGAATCTGCTTGCCAATGCAAGAGTTTGTGGGTTCAATTCCTGGGTTGGGAAGATCCCCTGGAGGAGGGAGTGGCAACCCACTCCAGTATTCTTGCTTGGAGAATCCTATGGACAGAGGAGCCTGGCACGCTACAGTCCATGGGGTCGCCAAGAAGCAGACATGACTCAGTGACTAAAACAACAACAAAAAGTGGTGGAGAAGTGAGCAGGCAGGCGATATGAATGCAGTGTGGTAGGAGGAAGGGAGGACCAGCATCTGTGTGGCTGTGGGAGCCGAGAGGCACTTTGCCAGGGAAGCTACCTAAAGCCAATGGCTCCAAGTCCAGACAGAATGGTTTCAGAGCAGCGGTTAGCATGGGATACGTGGTGGGCGCAGTGGGGCAGGGATGTGCCCCGCAGAACAAAGGGATGATGATCTAAAGCAAACCAAGAACACTGGGAAGCTCATGCGGTGAGGTTCTGCTGGAGGACAGAGGACCAGAGTGGCTGGAGTGGAGAGGTGAGGGAGGTCGAGGCTGGAGACTGGCAAGAGTCTAGATGTGGAGCCGTGTCTAGTGCACTAGAAACGATGCTGCGGTGAGGAAGCTCCTGAGTGGTTTGAGGCAGAGGGACAATGAGACAGCATTTGAGGATTAGGATGATCACGGAAGCCGTGTGGTGCAGAAAGACCTGGAGATGGGGAGGTCTTTGGGGGCGAGTGTATAAGGTCAAGGAGAGAGAGTGCAGGCTTGGAAACTGGCTGCTGCACCAGGGGGCGAGGAAGAAGGGCTTTCAGGATGCAACAGTCAAGCCATTAGCCCACCAGCAATGAGTCTCATTAATTGAATTTGAGACCAGTTTTGTAAAAGGCCTGAGCTGCTCTTTACTTGGGTTCAGAAATCTTTCTTTAGAGAGGGCTTAGGTCCCCATACCATCAAACATGGTGAAAGCTGTTTGCAGAGGAAAACTTATAGCCTTACATGCCTTCATCATTAATGAAGAAAGTCCCCTCCCCACAAAGGGGTGGCATTAGGTAATCATCTCAAGAAATTAGGAAAGGAGCAATTGAATAAACTCAAAGAAAGTGAGCACAAAGATAAAAGCAGAGATTAATGAAATCCAAACCAAAGTATATTAGAGAGGATAAATAAAACCCAAACTTTGTTCCCTGGAAAGTCTAGCAAAATAGATGAATCTGGTTTTAGAGCTTGATTAAGGGGAGGGAGAGATATTAATGAGAGAGAAAACAGAGATGATATAAATTAATTGCCTCAGCAAGCATGCTGGGAGGAAATTAGAAATACAGAACTTGAGGTCCAAGAAGCTCCTGCGTTGTTCCTAGTAATGGACGTGGCAGCCCCTGTCCATGCTTATCCCTCCATTCCCCGAAGCCTGAGGAGACCAGTGATATTTTATTAACGTGATTCTCCTTACTGTCAGATAAAACAGTAGTGACTCACACTTATTGAGCTTTTTTTCCCCCTCTTTAAGCCAGACACTATGTTAACTACTTTGTGTGGATTTTATTTTAATCCTTCCAGTAGCTGAACCAGGTGGATCAGTGCCACGTTGGATACCCATTTTACAGATGAGAAAATCAAATTTAACACTCCAGTGTAATTTGCCCTAAGCTCCTACATCTCTCTAGAGGCAGAGGCAGCGTTAGTTGCAGGAGCCTGACTCCTGTTACCCTGTTGAACTTACTCCTCTCCCCTGCATGAAGTGCTCAGTCACTTCAGTCGTGTCCGACTCTGGGATCCCATGGACTATAGCCTGCCAGGCTTCTCCATCCATGGGATTCTCCAGGCAGGGATACTGGAGTGGGTTACCATGCCCTCTTCCAGGGGATCTTCCCAACCCAGGAACTGAACCCACGTCTCTTATGCCGGGTGGATGGGTTTGGAACTATTAAGGGGGAAGGAGCAGCATCTGGGTGCCCAGCCAGCAATGCTCTGGGCCCTGGGCTTCTGCAATGGTTTTGTCTCTTAGATGTTCAACTTTGGGAAGTCAATCAAACTTTCTGGAGTTCAATTTACTCTTCTTTAAGGGAGCTGGACTGGGCCCCTATAATTTAAAAGGTATTTTATGTCTTTAAAAGTGCTTCCTGTTCAGCCCTCATCACTAATTCAGACAAGCCTCGGCATTCAGTATCAGGTAGTAAGTTATGGATATTTCAGAACTGGGCATCTTACTCACCTTCCATCTGGGACGCCCCAGCTGCCCTCTAAGTAAATAGACCGGGACAAAAATGGCCGCAGTAGGTGGTGCTTGGAGCGGCAGTGCTGCCTAGACCTGGCAGCTCAAGCTCCCGTCCCAACACCCAGCCCACTCTGGTTCTCCTCTGGCTGTGCCCCTCCCCAAGGGCCGAGAGGGACACACTTAGCAGAACCCGCAGTCTCTTTGCCTCACTGCCTGGACGCCCAGAGTGCACTTCCGGGGCCTGTGTAGACCTGTGACCCTGGGCTGCTTCCTCAGGATGAACTCACTAGTACATGCACCGCCACCCCCCCACCTCCCCACAACACACACACACTCCAGGGGGTGGGCAGGGGCACACGAAGGGCTGTGAACAGAGCCTGACTTCTCTGGTCTTGGACTCCACAGGCAGGAGGACACCAGGCCCCTTGTGGTGTGAGAATGAATGGCAGTGGAAAGAGAAGGGGAGCCCAGGGAAGGGGCCCCCACCTGAAGTCTTATCCTGCCATACAGTGCCCCAGAAGAAGCTTGTTAATAAAAGGAAATTTTAGTTGCCTGGTAAGAGTTAAGGCTCCACAAAAGACATATTTATGATTTTCTTATTTATTTCATTTTTGGCTGTGCTGCTTCTTCACTGCTGTGCAGACTTGTCTCTAGCTGCGGTGAGTGGGGGCTGCTCTCTAGTTGCGGTGCGCAGGCTTCTCACCGCAGCTGCTTCTCTTATTGCAGAGCCCCGGCTCTAGACTGAGCGAGCTTCAGCAGCTGTGGCATGTGGGCTCAGTAGTTGTGGCCTCTGAGCTCTAGAGCACAGCCTCAAGAGGTGTGAGGCATGGGCTTAGGTGCTCCAAGACGTGTGGGATCTTCCTGGATCAGGGATCGAACTCGTATCTCCTGCATTGGCAGTCAGATCCTTTGCCACTGAGCCACCAGGAAAGCCCCACAAAAGACATATTTAGATGTGAATGGAACGCAAAATGAGAAGTCACAGGACAAGTCCACTTGACTCTTAGGGGGCTGGGTAAGTTAACAGTCTTAGAGAAAGAGAACCCCTCAGAAGGGAGTCAGGCTGCCACAGACAGAAAACCAGAGCTTGGGAGGCACACCCGGGAAAACCAGAGCAACAGCCATCTATCTCAGCTTTCTGATCTCACAACCACTCGTGTCTCTGGGCCCTGACTTGAGGCTGACCAGAGCAGTTCTCCAATGAGAACCTGGCCCTCCACAGGGATATGCCCGACTTGTGGACACAGAGGGGGAAAGGAGAGGGTGGGATGAATGGAGAGAGTAGCATGGAAACATACATACTACCATATGTAAAATACGTAGCCAGTGGGAATTTGCTGTCTGACTCTGGGAGCTCAAACTGGGGCTCTGTGACAACCTAGAGGGATGGGATGGGGAGTGGGACGTAGGAAGGAGGTTCAGGAAGGAGGGGGCATATGTTGCCCTATGGCTGATTCATGCTGATGTATGGCAGAAACCAACATGGTATTGTAAAGCAATTATCATTCAGTTTAAAAAAAAGGAGCAAGAGAGACAAAAAGATGGGGTTCATTCATTTCTCCATACGGTCATCGTCAAGTATTCATGGCGACCCCCCAGGTGTGAGGCACAGTGCCAGGGCCACTGGTGGGCAGAATCAGACCCACTCCTGCCCCGCATGGAAATACAGCCTTATGGTAGAGCAGTAGAAGAATCGTGCAGATGATGTAGAATGATGCTCGTGAGAAGCCCAGGGAGGGAAAGGGCCATGATGCCCCAAGGCTGCACAGCACAGGCCCTGGCCCAGCCTGGGGATCGGGGCTTCCCCTAGGAAGTGGCATTCAGAGGTGGGACAGTTATGTGTGCAGTCCTGGAGTGGGCAGCGGCCAGTCCGGCTAAAGGTGAGATATGGAGGAGAGAGAAATACCTGGATGGAAAGCCGGGTCATAGGGGAAGAGACAGCATTGGGAGAGCCTTCTAGATTCTAGTTCACTGTGATTGCTGGTGGGGCCATTTCCTAAAGTGGCAAAGTTCAGGGATGGGAGTTTGGGAGAGGTCATGAGTTTGGTTTTGGATCTGTTGATTCTGAATTACTTAAAAAATAATTTATTTTAAAATAATTTCAAACCTGAAGAAGAATTGGAAGAATAGCACAGAGAACTCCCATCTCCCCTCCTCCCCTATATTTAATATTAGTTTAAATATTAAACTAATTTAATATAGTTAAATTTAATTGTATCTGTCCATCACCTGTAAATACTCTGCAAAGACACTCTTCATCCCCATCCTAGAAGCCCCTAGTCAGGAGATAAACCATAGCGTGGAGCTGACTCATTAGAAGAGACACTGATGCTGGGAAAGATTGAAGGTAGGAGGAGAAGGGGATGACAGAGGATGAGATGGTTGGATGGCATCACCGACTCAGTGGACATGAGTTTGAACAACCTCCGGGAGATAGTGAAGGACAGAGAGCCTGGTGTGCTGCAGTCTATGGGTCACAAAGAGTTGGACATGACTCAGCAACAACCCCATTCAAATGTCACCAGCCATCTCAAGTAGGTCTTTTCCTTCCTGGCCCAACATCCCATCCAGGATGCATGTAGCACTTGGATGCCATGTCGTATCGGTCCTCTCCAGTCTGGAGCATTCTCTCAGTGTTTCCTTGACATTCCCGGGCAGTTGGAAGAGTACAGGTCTGTCTTTCTGTAGGATGAACCTCAGCCTGATGTAGTGTGAGGCTTCCTTGTGACAGGCTCAGTTCCTTTGTGTCAGGTTTATTGAGGTTTAATTTATATAGTAACACTCATCCTCTTTAGTACATGGTTCTGTGGGCTTTAACAAACACATAGCGCTGGGTACCCACCACCACAATAAATAAATAGAACATCTCTACCCGGGGCTGCTTCATGGGCATGTGACCTGTGTAGTTACATAAGGCTCAGAAGGGCCGTGTGCTTGGCTTAATGCTATCCTGTCAAGTCTTGAAGTACTTAACAATTTTTTTTCATCAAGGGGCCCTGCATTTTCATTTTGCACTGGGCCTTGTCAATTATGTTTTTATTCCTCTTGAATAAGTTGTTGTTGTTCAGTCACTAAGTCATGTCTGACTCTTTGCAACCCCATGGACTGCAGTGCACCAGGCTTCCCTGTCCTTCACTATCTCCTGGAGTTTGCTCAAACTCATGTCCATTGAGTCAGTGATGCCATCCAAACATCTCATCCTCTGCTGCCCCTTTCTCCTTTTGCTGTCAATCTTTTCTAACCTCAGGGTCTTTTTCAATTAGTTGGCTCTTTGTTATCAGGTAGCCAAAGTATTGGAGCTTTAGCTTCAGCGTCAGTTCTTCCAATGAATATTCAGGGTCAGTTTCCTTTAGGATTAACTGCTTGGGTCTCCTTGCAGTACAAGGGACTCTCAAGAGTCTTCTCCAGCACCACAATTTGAAAGCATCAGTTCTCCGGCTCTCAGCCTTCTTTATGGTCCAACTCTCACGTCCATACACAGCTACTGGAAAAACCATAGCTTTGACTACACAGACCTTTGTTGGCAAAGTGATCGTGATAATCAATAGAGTGAGATTGCTGGGTCAAATGTAAGTGTCTGTTTAACTATGTGAAAAAATGCCAAACTGTTTTCCAAAGTGGCCTCACCATTTTGCCTTCCCACTAGCAATGGGTGAGAGGTCCAGCCCCTCCACATTCTTGCCAACACTGGGTGTTTTCCACATTTTAAAATTTTAGGTGCATAGTGATTTTATTTTGAATTTCCCTTATAACTGATGTTGTTGGACATCTTTTCATGTGCTTGTTTGCCATCTGTATATCTTTGTCTGTTCAAATTTTCTGTCCATTTACAAACTGGATTTGCTTTTTACTATTAACCTTTGAAGGGGTCTGAATGTATATTCTGGACACATGTCCTTTATCACATATGTGTTTCATATATACTTTGTCCTCATGCACTTTTGAAAAACTCAGGTGGTATGTAGAGCTAATGATCAGAGGAAGGTTGTAGGCTGGTCACGTAAAAATATGATTTAATTGGTGTGTAAATAGAAATTGAAGACATGGGCATGGGTACAATTGCCAAAAAAGAAAGCGAAGAACTGAAAGAAGAGATAGGTCAAGATTGAGGGTTTAGAGATAACAAAATTAAACATCCAGATGGGATGGAATGGAATGAACGGGAATAGAAGCTTGAAAGAGAGCTGTCAGAACTGTAGAGAAACCCAGGAAAGAATGAAGTCAGGGAAGAAGAAAAGGGTATGTTTCAAGAAGAAAGGAATGGTCAAGAGTGTTGGATGCAGTTGAAAGATCAAATAAGATGAGGGCTGAAGGTTAGCTTCAGTAGATTCAGCAACCTGGAAGTCACTGATGACCTTAGCAAAGCTTTGTATGTGGAGTGGTGGAGCAAGGCTGGCATTCACACCATACCTAATGACACGGGGCCGTGCTGGTTGTTAGAGTTTTGCGATGATTAGGTACTGATTGGTGAATGGCTACCGCCCCAGCCCACTGGCTCTGTCCCTGGCTCCCCCATGGGCCTCCCCATGGTCCAGTAGCAAAGTCAACTTTCCAGCCAGCAGAGGATCTCTGGAACCCTGCTAGACTCTATGGGGAGTTGGTTGGTTTCCAGGCTATATCTGTATCCAAATATCCTGACGGTCACCGCTGGCTAGAAGCTGTATTTGAAGTGGATTGAGAAGTGAGTGGGAAGTGAAAAAAAAACTGAGATAATAACCATGAACAATTCTTTAGAGAACTTTGCTTCTGAAGAGGAGGAGAGAGACAGGCAGAAACTGGAGGAAGATGGTGACTCTGGGGGTGTGCGATTGTTTTCTTTGTCCTTTTCAGATGAGAGAGATTTGAGCATATTTAAATGCCAATGAGAAGGATGTTAATCAAGAGAGAGGGCTTTACTCAGACAGATCCAGGCACTTGAGTCTGCGTGGCCTTTGTGTTTATGTGTTTTTCAATGTAAATTAATACATGAGAACTCAGTTGATATATTCTTCTGAAGAACTCAGTTGTCCTAAGTGACAGATCAGCTCTTAATGCTTGAGTACCAGATTCTGGGGTTTGGTAAATTCAATGGTGTAAAAACTACCTGGGAAAGCCATTCCTCCAGTTAACCCTTCCTGGCCCCGTCCCAACCTCCCTGTTAGAGGTCTGTTGCATCTTCATAACATCACCCACTCAAACCCAGGGCAAGGAACGCCACCACGGCATTTCTGAGGCAAACCCCAGCTGCTCCTGCTGACCCTGGTGGTAGCTGAGTGTGTAGGTCACTGAATATTGATTAGATATTGAACTCTGCCTCTGAGGAGCTTATCTTTTTAAAAATTTTTTCATTTAATTAGATTTTTAAAAATACTATTTCGGTTTTTTGGTGGTTGTTGTATATGTTTATTTATCTGGCTATGTCGGTTCTTAGTTTCAGCACTCGGGATCTACGATGCGTCATGTGGGGTCTTCATTGTGGTGCATGGCTTAATTAGTTGCTAGTTGTGGCGTGCAGGCTTAATTAGTTGCTCCGTGGCATGTGGGATCTTAGTTTCCCGACTAGGGATCAAACCCGTATCCTCTGCACTGCAAGGTGGATTCTTAACCACTCAACCATAAGGGAAGTCCCAAGGAGCTTACCCTGTGGAAGAAAAGACAGAACTAAACCAACTTGAGCCAATGCAACTGTTAGTCCCTCAGTCATGTCTGACTCTTTGCAGCCCCATGGATTGTAGCCTGCCAGGCTCCTCTGTCCGTGGGATTTCCCAGGCAGGAATACTGGAGTGAGTTGCCATTTCCTTCTCCAAGGGATCTTCCCAATCCAGAGATCAAACCCAGGTCTCCTGCATTGCAGGCCAGCTCCTTACCATCTGAGCCACCAGGGAGACTAAGCCAATACAACAAAGACTGCAGTGAGCCTTCATCAATACCAACCTGCGAGGGAGCTCAGAGCAGAGAGAGACAGGCTTGCCAGGGAAGAAGATTCCCATCTGTGATGTAATTGGGTGTCCTCCTCCCGAACCCTCTGTCTCATCCCCCTGGGACTCTGTGCACCATTGTGCATGTTTCAGGCCCAAGACATTGGTATCTGGGGTAGCTCCCTGGCCTTGTCCTGCCATCTGCACAGCTGCACATGGGTCAGGATTGAGCTGGACACAGTGTGCCGCCTCTGGGACTTAGGACATCATCACATCCCTTCTTTCAGACTCCATTCAGACCCTCCAAATAGGGCTGTCCGTCTTCACCCACGTCTTCCCCCGTAATCTCTCTGCCATATGCAGTCCTACCCCCACCTCAGTGACTGACAGTGAGTAATTCTTCCAGGGCTGCCTTATCAAATCCTCCCAGGAAGTTTTCCCACCACCTCTTTCACTAGAAAGAGAGGAAATCACAAGCTGGAGTCCACTGGAGCCTTTTTAAAAACATAGCTTATGTGTTTCTTTTATTTTTGGTTGTGCTGGGTCTCAGTTGCTACACGCAGGCTTTTTCTAGTTGCGGTGCGCGGGCTTTTCATCGCGGTGGCTTCTCTTGTTGCCGTCTAGAGCACGGGCTCTAGAGCTCGGGCTTCAGTAATTGTGGTGCACGGGTTTAGTTGCCCTGCCCCACGTGGGATCTTCCCAGATCACAGATCAAACCCATGTCCCCTGCCTTGGCAGGCGGATTCTTACCCACTGCGCCACCAGGGAAGTCCCCAGTGGAGCCTTTTGACACAGAAAATATATGCTTCGTCCCAAGGGGAAGGGGCTTCCTAGGTGGCGATAGTGGTGGTGAATCTGCCTGCCAATGCAGGAGATATAAGAGGTGCAGATTTGATCCCTGGGTTAGGAAGATCCCCTGGAGGAGGCCATGGCGACCCACTCTGGTATTCTTGCCAGCAAATCCCATGGACAGAGGAGCCTGGCGGGCTATGGTCATGGGGTTGCAGAGTCAGACATGACTCAAGTGACTTAGCATTCACACACAAGGCAAAGACCAAGTTCCCTTTCTTAACTGAATTTGCTGTAGACTTGCATGTGGCTCTTTGCTCACAGCGACTTACAAATTCCTGAGGTGTATTCCCCTCTCTGGATAGAATTACCTTCACTTTTCCTGTCTAGCAAGGGGAGGAGCTGTACCGCACAGTGCAGAAGGCTTCTTCCGGCTCTGCTGACTTATGGAGCCTTTGTCCTTTGTGGCGGGTATCCACCCTGAGCCAAGGACACCCAGGCACTGCCATACTCATTGTCCACCTGCAACAGCCACCCACACCGGATCTGTGCAGGGAGGCCACCCCAGTCTTGTGGTGCTTCAATGGCAAGTTTACAAAGTACGGATAATGACAAATAATGCCTCTTCATCATTTTTAACCTTTCAGAAGAATGTCTGTATGCATAAGCCAGAGGCTTTTATTTTAAAATCAATTGTGCTCATTGTGTTCTTTGGAAAAATAAATGAGACGCTAGGAAGAAAGAAGTGGGATCCGGGGTTTATTAACACAAAGAGGTTGGAGTGAAGTGTGGTTACATGGGCCTGACTAGCCCAGACTGCTATTGTCCTGGAGGACAGGGTTAGCAGCCGAAAAACCCCAAGTGGTTGCTATGGGAGGAGAGAGCTTCTCACGCTACAAAAATGTACCAGACATATGTGGGCAAGACAGCTGTCTTCCATTAGCCACAGGCACCCCAAGAGCCTCCATCCCCTTCCTAAGGAACATGGGACTCTTATCCCACGGAAGGACTTTTAAGTCTCAAAGGTCAGACGTCCAATCCGAGTTTAGCCATTTATTAGCTCTGTGACCTTGAGGGGGTCACTTGATATCTCTTCTGGAGAATGGAGGGAGCGATATACACTGCGTGAAGTTCTGAGAATCATGGACACCCTAAGCCAATGTAGCCAAAGGCTGTGAAAACCGCATGTAGACATGCCCTCAGGGAAGCAGGTGGATTGCTGGGATTGGGCTGGTAACCTGAGAGAACCAAGGCAAGATCTGTGGGTGGGAGAAGGGCTCTCATTTTGGCTCCGACCTCAGCTGGATCTGCCGCTGCCTTGGGAAACCATGGCGTTCTGGTGACCGCACTCGGAAGACTGGGAATGCCACCATGCCCGGCTCCGAGGTGTGTGTGCTCGGTTCTCTGTAGAGAACACACAACATACGCGCACACTGTCTGCCCTCACCCCCATCTCACCACTCAGGACTGCACACTGCTTTTCCCAACTCACCTCCACTTGTGTTTTACAAGTTTTCTTTTTCTCTTTTGCTCCTTTCTTTTCTTTTTTTAATTAAAAAAGATTATTTACTTACTTTATTTGACTGTGTCAGGTCCTAGTTCTGGTGCCTGACATCTTCAAGTCACGTGGGCATGTCGTGTGGCTTGTGGGCTTGTGGGATCTTAGTTCCCTGACTAGGGATCAAACCTGAGTTCCCTGCATTGCACGGTGGATTCTTAACCACTGGACCACCAGGCAAGTCCAAGCAACTGCCACATCTTAAATGGAAAAGGAAGGGAACTCTATCACTTTTGCAGGGGAAACCATGAAGAGGTTGGTTGGTATTTAGACTCTGTATTAAGGGTTGGTTCATTTTTACTAGTTACGTCACTATACATAAGATAGCATCCCTCTAATGCATGGCACAGAGCAGATTCTCCAAGAGACCAGCAAGCTTTTCATTCTCCTTCTTTTTCCTTTTTTCCTGACTTCCGAATGGTACCAGTGGTAAAGAACCCACCTGCCAATACAGGAGACATAAGGAACATGGATTCGATCCCTGGGTGGGGAAGATCCCCTAGAGAAGGACATGGCAACCCACTCCAGTATTCTTGCCTGGAGAATCCCATTGACAGAGGAGCCTGGCAGGCTACAGTCCTTAGGGTCACACAAAGTCAGACACAACTGAAGTGACTTAGCACGAATAGATGTTGATATGAGGAGGGGTTGTCATTTGCCAACAGAGGCCTCAGTGATGGCAGAGATCTTACTGTGGAGGCCACATCCTCAGTTTTGTCCCAGTGATCTGCATTTATCTGTTCTGCTGTTTTCTAGGGTTCTCTTTTTATGACATATGTCCTAACAGGACCAAAGACAGAGGGCTGGAGTGAGGGAGAAGGATGCAAACAGTGACTGTTTCTTCTGACTCATCAGAGATTATTCATGAGGTTTGATCCATTGGGCTCGGGGTTAGTCGCTCAGTAGTGTCCAACTCTTTGCAACCCCATAGACTGTAGCCCGCCAGGCTCCTCTGTCCATGGAATTCTCCAGGTGAGAATACTGGGGTGAGTTGCCGTTTCCTCCTCCAGGAGATCTTCCCAACCCAGGAATCAAACTCAGAACTCAGAACTGGGGCAGGACTGAAGGTTCTGATTGCTCTGGGGACCAAGGTCGTCTTCTGAGACTCTCTTCAGCAGCACGGGCGCCTTCTCGGTGCTCCGTCATTGTGCCCCGTGTGGATGACACCCCTTGGAATGGTGCAGCACAGAAGCCCTGATGGTCATCATTCCTGAAACTCCAATTGCAATAGGCATCATTCTCTAAGCCTGCCATTTCCGCGGCTGTGTGGTTAAGCTATATGCCTGGAATGACTTTGAGTCAGCTCTAGAGGTGGATGGATGAACCTAGAACCTGTTATACAGAGTGAAGTAAGTCAGAAAGAGAAAAACAAATATCATATATTAACACACATATATGGGCTTTCCTGGTGGCTCAGATAGTAAAGAATCTGGCTGCAATGCTGGAGACCCAGGTTTCATCCCTAGATTGGGAAGATCCCCTGGGGAAGGGATTAGCTACTCACTCCAGTCTTCTTAGCTAGAGAATCCTGTGAACAGACGAGCCTGGAGGGCTACAGTCCATGGGGTTGCAAAGAGTTGGACACAGCTGAGCAACCAACACTTGAACTATGGAATCTAGAAAAACGGTACTGATGAACCCCTATTGCAGGGCAGCAGTGGAAAGGCAGGCGTAGAGAAGAGACTTGTGGGCACAGCAGGGGAAGGGGAAGGGGCCACAAATTGAGAGAGTAGCTGTGAAACATATACATCACCATATGCAAAGTAGATAGCTAATGACAAGTTGCTGTATAACACAGGGAGCTCAACCTAGTGCTCTGTGATGACCTAGGGGGGTGGGATGGGGTGGGGAGTTGGAAGGAGGTTCAAGAGGGAGGGGACATCTGTATACCTTCTTGTGGTGAGTCAGGGAATGGTAGGAAATATGTTAGAGAGTCAGGCTAGACCCCTCTTTTTGATAGACCTGGAGTGAGTTCTAGAATCAGATATTGGGGCACAAGGTCATTCCCAGTGTTCTGGGCAGAGAGTGTACAGCATTACCCTCTTGAAAGCATTTAGAGAGTTACCTTGACCCCATGCCCACCTGGAAGATGACATTCAAGTCCTAGACCACCTCTAAAAGCCCTTCTCACAGTGCAGCAGGGATCTAATAGGCTGTGTGGCTGGCTCTTCTTGGCTCAGGGACTGGCCGAGATGAGCCTGCAGTTGGCAGGGTTCAGAACCCACACAGGACATGGAGGAAGTCTGAAAAGGCTTAGCTGGGGTGTGGTCTGAGACCATTGACTAAATTCTGACCTTTGCTTTTTGAATTTTTCATGCTGTCCCTGCCCTCCATCAAGCTGGCTATGAAAAAGTTGTCTATGTCATACTTTGTCCGCTCAGGCTCAAATTACCCTTCTAGGAAGCATCCTCGTCTAGAACAGGATCTCTCCCTGCAAAGCGAGGACCCTTAAAATCCCACCTGCCAGATGGAGAACATCTTTTGAGATCACAGGACATTAGAACTGAGGATGCGTGCATGTGTGCTAAGTCTCTTTAGTTGTGTCCGACTCTGTGCAACCCTATGGACTGTAGCCCACCAGGCTTCTCTGTCTATGGGGTTCTCCAGACAAGAGTATTGCAGTGGGTTGCCATGCCCTCCTCCAGGGGATCTCCCTGAGGGAGGGCTCAAACCTGCATCTCTTACGTCTCCAGAATTAGCAGGCGGGTTCTTTACCATTAACACTACCTGGGAAGCCCAGAACTGAGGGTGGTGGTGGTGGTGTCGTCACTAAGTCGTGTCCGACTCTTGACCCCATGGACTGGGAACCTACCAGGCTCCTCTGTCCATGGGATTCTCCAGGCAAGAATACTGGAGTGGGTTGCCATTTCCTTCTCCAGAGAACTGAGGATGCTAAGGCCCAAATAGGAATAGGTGATTTTCTAAGGCTACCAGCTGGTTAGTGGAGATGTCTGCCTTGGGTCAAGCCTGCTGGATGGCCAGTTTAGTGTAACCTGTTATTGTTGTTCAGTCACTGAGTTGTGTCCGACTTTTTGTGACCCCATGGGCTGTAGCCCACCAGGCTCCTCTGTCCATGGAATTTCCCAAGCAAGAATACTGGAGTGGGTTGCCATCTCCTTCTCCAGTGTGTCTCCCCCACCCAGGGATTGAAACCACGTCTCCTGTATCCGCAGGCAGATTCTTGACTGCTGAGCCACCTGGGAAGCTGCTTAGTGTAACCTGCTGCTGCTGCTGCTAAGTTGCTTCAGTCGTGTCCAACTCTGTGCAACCTCAGAAACGGCAGCCCATCAGGCTCCCCCATCCCTGGGATTATCCAGGCAAGAACACTAGAGTGGGTTGCCATTTCCTTCTCCAATGCATGAAAGTGAAAAGTGAAAGTGAAGTCGCTCCGTCGTGTCCAACTCCTATCTACCCCATGGATTGCAGCCTACCAGGCTCCTCTGTTCATGGAATTTGCCAGTCAAGAGTACTGGAGTGGGCTGCCATCGCCTTCTCCATAGTGTAACCTATGTGACACTAAATAATACATGGATGCGTTTCATGGGCTCCCAGAACAGCTGAAAAAATGGACATGTGGAAGTATGTTCATGGAAGCTGGGGCCGAGGGCAGACATTTATCGAAGTATCCTACTGCTTTGGGATTTTTATTATCTTCCAAGACTTGGGCTCAAGTCACTGAGAGAAAGACGATATCAGAGCTTGAGAGTTCTCAGACATCCACATAAGAGGTCCTCAGATTTTGATGGGTGCATCTCTTTTAGAATTAATTTTTAGAAGCTGACAGTGGGTCCAATTTGCTCTGGCATGGATGAATCAGTCATCTCTGGTATTTTCTGAAAATCAGACACTGCTCCTTATTGTTCCATTAAGAGCCGTGCTGGTCTTGCCATTAATTCTGACAACGATTCTCGTTTTGAGGAACCACACGATAGGTAGCTGATTTTCCTCTGTTGAAGTGGTTTACAGACAAAACTAATTCAAGAAGTGCTGTCATTCTTTGTGCTTTGTAGGTCACTCAAACGAGAATTTAAGGACCAATGAAGCAATCCATATTTGTCAGGGGAAGAGCAGCCCCTGGTGTTAAGAAGTCCTCAGGGGGATAAACTGAACTCCGAGTGACTGGAATAACTGACTCCCGTGTGCTCTGCATACAGATGGCCCGCATCTGCCTGTGTGGAATGTAGATACACCTCCACACAGTCCTGTGTCTTATGACTGTAGCATCACCCACAAACTCACACCTATACCTGCAAAGACACCCGGAACTGGGACACAGTGTGGTAGACAGCCAAGTGCAGGGACCTTAGAGCTAAGCAAACCTGGGCTCTAGTTCCAGCCCACCAGCTGATTGTCTAGAGCTAATCTCTTTCCTCCTCCGGGTCTCAGTTTCTCTGTCTGAAAAATGGGGATATTATACCAGCCTTTTCTGGTTTTAGTAAAAATTAAACGAGATCCCTTAACGACAAAAAAAGTGCATAACTTACAGCAGGGCCAATTTCTTTTCTTTTTTTCCTTTGCCCTCACAGTCTTCCAGCTACTTGGGGAAATTTGGTTCTCCCCAACCCCCTGACCCAAAGTCCCTGGAAAGTGCACATGTCAGAAACTTTACAGCCATGTGGTAAAGACCCAGTATGGCCACCAGAGAAGATGCAGGGAACAAGAGGCTCTTCTTGGCTTATCTTGGCTCTTCTCGGCTCTTCCCTCAAGCAGACACATCTGCTTCTCGGCAAAAAGCAATCACATCCCTCTTATCCCCAAAGGGAACCTGACTTCTGAGACCTTTTTAGGCATTGGGTATCAGGGTAATAATAGTAATAGCTTCCATCTCTTGTGTTTTTACTATATGCCAAGCATCGCATTAAGTACCGTACGAGTTTGCTTTCTACAGGCCTATCTGTGGGGCAGGAGCAGGCGGCCTCAGTACAGGGAGACCCAGGCCTGACGAAGGGAAGTTCTTTCTTTATTCGGAGTTATGCAGCTAAGAAGAACTGGAATCAGGATATGAGCCCCAGACAAAGGCTCCCCTCTAAATCCAGGGTCCCAGTAAGGCATGCGTACATCCACTTTTCACTGGTGTCATCTGCATTGTGTTACATTTGTTGTCAGTATTGCCTTGGCATTGAGGATGTGTGTTTTAAAATGTCAGACTAGCATCACTCACACAGGTATTAGGCAACGTTTGTCCCCCTCTCTCCCACTTGTTAAAATGTGTGTTTAGAAATTGTAGATAAGTGCTACTCAATGTGTGGTCTCAACTTCACGGGGAGTGGTCTTATTAGAAATGCAGATCCTCTGTTCCACCTCAGTCCTGCTGAATGAGACTGGTGTTGACCCAGAGATCTGTGTTTTAACCAGTCTCCAGGCGATCTGGAAGTGTGAGTTGCGCTGGCATGGAGGGCTCTTTGAGCCACCAGGTATATAGCCATGCAGGAAAGTGGAGAATTTAAATCCATCTTTCCCACATTGGCCGTCTCAACTCTTTGGATCTTCCTGCCTTGTGTTGGAGACCTTGCAATGTTCTTGTTTTGTTAGAACCCAGGCCAGACCTGTTATTTTGCTGAGAGCTGATGAATGAAGAGGGAACCATCCATTTCTTCTCTGACCAAGTCACTCCTCATACCCCGTTTCATCCGGTGACAATGGCAGCAAGCATGGCCACGCTCTGAAAGATTTATATACTCAATTAATCAATGAAATATTCCATTAGTGGGATAATCAGTTGCCATTGGCCTGATCCATAGTTACATCTCAGCTGGGCCTAACAAATTGATTCGTGATGAAGTTCTAATTGACTGAACAGTCTGATAAAGGGCCAGTTGGAATTTATTGAAATACTGGTGAGCAGTCCCCCGGGGCCGGGGCCTTTCTTAGGAGAAGGCGGGGGGCAGGGAGGGTGGCGTGGGGAGAGGGGCAGAGGAGCATAATTTATGCCCAGTTCTCACTACATCTTCTCTCCAATGCAGTGTTTATGAGTCCCGGGTGCGGGGTGCGTGCTCACAGCTGAAGTACAGGGATAAGACAGCCTTTCCGAGCCCATCGCTACTCCAGGCGGCAGGTGGTCAGAATGGGATTTGCCCAGACATCCTTGGGGCAGTGGTTTTCAAACTCGAGTGAGCTTAACAATGACTCCAAGAACTTCTTAGACTGTAGAGTCCAGGTCCTTGTCCCAGACATTCAGACTCTCTGGATCTGGGGCAAGGACCTAGGACTCTGCATTTTGGTCAGTTTCCCATTGATCCCGATACTGGTGGTCTCCAGACCTCCCTTTGAGAAATTCTGCCTTACGAGTTGGTGGCTTAGAAGCAGGCTGTGTCTCCGGGGCTCTGCTTCCCCGGGGGGATTCAGGTTTCTTGGACTTTGTGTGTGGGGACAGATGTGCATGTGTACTGTCGAAGGCTCCCTACCTCTTCATTGCCTGGCACCCTTTTCATTATGTTTTTCCCCCCACTTATTTTGAGTGATTTTTCCTTCCACATAATCTACATTTACTGCTAATGGATTTGCCTTCACATTTGATTGCTCAAAGACACAAAGTACGTAATTAAAACAGTATAGTATCACCTTTATCTGTTTGATTCACTAATTCACTGGCTTATTCTCGGACATCTTTTAACGATTTTGTGGCAGGCACTGAGGATAACTTTTTTTAAAAACATGAAATCAGCCAAATATATGGTTCCCAGTTGCAGGAGCTCATACTCCTTCAGGGAGACAGGCAGGAAAGTGAAATGTATATCTGAGGTAAGCACAGCGCCCCACTATAGGACTGCAGGTGATTTCGTAGGTTTTGTTGCAGGAAAAAAAAATATATGATATCCATTATTATTATTATTATTTTTTTTTAAATTTGAAAATAATTCTCACATCTCTGTATCTGTCTTTGAGAATTCTCTCAGCCCGGAAAGTCTCTGGCGAAATGAAGCCCTGTCAACTAAAGATACGCTTGGGTGGTCTATGAGTGTCCATGAGGATGGCTTTTCTCTGCTCTTCCGGAGGTGGGGTGGGGCCGGGGGACCACAGACACTGGTTGGTCTGAGGGGGCTAGATTTAGATATAAATGACCCAAAGTTCTGTGTATATAAAAAGGAGCTTGGGTTTGTCCTTATCATGAAGGGAGAATCACGGAAGAATTTCATACCGGGGAGGGCCACGATCAGATTTCAGATTTCCATTTCCAAATCAGATTTCTTATTTTCCATTTCTTCCTTGCCTTCTCTTCCCCTGCTCCTCTTTCTCGCCCCCTTCTTCCTTCTCTCTTTATACACTGTTTTGTATATATGCAGCTTGAATTTGTGTTTAGATAGAAATATTCAGTGTTCTCCCTGTGAAAATACATTGTTGTTTTGGATGATGTGGGACAGGGTTTGGAGCCTGAGAATGACTTCCTGTGGCCTGGGGCTATCGAGTGTTTTCATTCCTGTAGACACAGCCTTGCCCCAAAGTGCCATAGGAGCTTTTTGGTAGATGGAACCGTTAGTGTGGTTCACCATTCCGGCTCTGTCTCCTCTGTCATGATGTGCTGCTTCTGACAGAAACCACCAACTAGGTCAGAGAAAGCTCCTGGCCATGCCATCTCCCATCTTCTGTTTATTAAGTGACTCCGGTATAAGAGGCACTGCAGGCGATGTGACTGTCGTCTGGATGTGATCTTAGCCTTCAGAGGTCCATCGCCTGGGAGAGAGGCCCCTGGGTGGGTGTGGATTTCACTGGTGGGCACTGGGGATGACTTACAGGAGAACATGAAGGGCTAGATCACACAGTGGGAAAGATAATCATATACATGTGATTATTGTATGTAAAATCATACATACAATCTGTATGATTATTTTAGGTGAAAGTCTCAGCGTGGCATCCGTGCACTTTTAATACTTGCTAGTCTCCCTTTTAGAAGAAAAAATAGCAAGTCTCAGGCTCAGAGCTTAAGAGGGACTGTAGATTCCAGCTGGTCTTTGATAAAATTGTGAAGTTCTAATTGTATTTTTCTTATGTTTTTGGCAAATGTGATGGCTGATTTTATGTGTCAGCTTGACTGGGCCACAGCAGGGGCCCCAGACATTTGGTCAAACATTATTCTGAGCATTTCTAGATGAGATTAGCATTTGAAACAATAGACTCCAGAAGGCAGACTGCCCTCCCTTCTGTGGGTGGGCCCCATCCAATCAGCTGAAGGCATGAACAGAACAAAAGAGCTGACCATCCCTCAAGGAAGAGGGGATTCCCTCCTGCCTTGTGACCACATGGACTGTACCCTCCAGGCTCCTGTGTTTATGGGGATTCTCCAGGCAAGAATACTGGAGTGGGTGGCCATGCCCTCCTCCAGGGAGCTTCCTGACCCAGGGATCGAATCCACATCTCCAGTGGTTCCTGCACTGCAGGTGAATTCTTTACCACTGAGCCACCAGGGAAGCCCAAGAAGCTACATAAAGTGTCCTTATTCAATACATTTATTTAAATTAAAAAGAAGTCCATTTAAGGAAAGATATTAAGTAAATGATAATGGAGGTTACACACTGGTTTGGCAAAAATGGTGAAAAGGGTTTGTTTGGGAAATGCAGAGGTTAGGGCAGGGATGCAGAGAGCCACAGACCTGAGCAGGAATGAGGAAGGTACAAGAGGAGAGGCTGAAGTCCTGACCACTTGCCCTGCTCCCTGCCTACCCCTATCTGGGAATAGGGAGGGAAGCACAGATGGCAGGGAGAGAGGCTGGGCTCTGTGTCTGGAACACTGGACAAGTGAGGGGCTGGAGTTAGGCTCACTGACTGCCATCACGGGCAGCGTCAAACCTCAGCAGCTTACCCAGTCAGAGGTCCTTGCTTGTTCATTCACATCAGCTCCTGTAAAGACCACTTGGGGAGGAGGAAATGATTCTGTTCTGAGCTCTGGTTCAGGGGTCAGACTTTGCTCAACAGGGGGTCCATGGAGCAGCACCATCCTAGGGCTTTATGCACTGATGAACATGTTCTGTATCCGCAGTTTGATGATGGAGTACTTGATATGTGGTCACTGCCACTGAAAAATGGAATTTTAAATTTTCTTTCATTTTAAGTAATTTAAATTTGAATACCTACATGTGGCTAGCTGCTACCATATTGGACAGTGCAGTCTGGAGCCCCATACTCATTTGTAATCATTCAGGGAGAGGGAGAGAGGGAGAGATTGAGGAAGTTTTATGGGCTGGGCTGGGCTTGGAAAAGTTCATCACTTTCTCCCACATTTCTCTGGTCAGAATGTAGTCATTTGGCTGTGTCATAGTCCCCAGAATGAAGTCTAGGTATATGCCAGGAGGAAAGGGGAATGGGTTTGGTAAGAATCTAGCCTGTCTGCCACTACAGATTTGGCAGAAAAGGTGATGTACCTGGAAATAAGCAGTCTGGGGTAGGCATTGGGCAGTGACTTAATCAGGGGGCATCAGGGAGGTTGGGTCACTGATGGCAGAGTTCTTGTCCTGTGACTGAGGTTCAGGGTTGGGACTCTAGTCTCCAGGTACAAGGAAGCCAAACCGTGGAGGATGTGGGGAACAGAGACTATCGATACATCTGAGACACGGAAGAGGGTAGGTCAAGGCAACGAACCGACCAGAACAGAGGCAAGGATCAGAGTAGGCCCTCAGCAAGCTGTCCAGCTCTGAGTCCTGCCCGAGGAGGGCTGCCATAGGCTCCTTATAATCCCTCCCCTTGTTGTCCCCTTAGAGGTGGGGAAGGGCGAGAGGGCAGGAGGAATCCAGAGGTTCTAGCAAGGGAAGAGGCATGGTGGGGAGTCAGGCTGGGTATCTCAGATGGAATCAAGGATGGGAGAATACGCAACTTATTTAACAAGCATATGGAAGGCATACTATGGGGCAGGCAGAGAACAGGAGATTTCAGTGCACTAGTTTCAATGGTGAAACTTTTTTTTTTTTTTTGAAACAAAGCATTTTTTTTAAATTTTATTTTATTTTTAAACTTTACAAATTGTATTAGTTTTGCCAAATATCAAAATGAATCCACCACAGGTATACATGTGTTCCCCATCCTGAATCCTCCTCCCTCCCCCCTCCCCATACCATCCCTCTGGGTCGTCCCAGTGCACCAGCCTCAAGCATCCAGTATCGATGCACTGAGAAACCAAACTTTTATACTCTCAGCTGTTTTCCAACTAAGAAATGTACAAACCAGACGTCTGCACCTCATCTCCCAACCTCATCCCCTGGTCCACCTTCAACCATAGGGTGAGATTCAGTGACGGGATGGCAATTAGGATAAACTGGGACTCAGGAATTTTAAGCATAGTCATGGCTGAGCCAAATCAGTTGCACTGCAAAGGCTGCGTCAGATTGATCAAGAGAAAATGTCTCACTTTTTCCAGGTACTAAGTGTGGGCAGTTTTGTGGGGGAAGTGACACCTGAGCTGGGCTTTGTGGATAAAGTGGAATTTGACAGGTAGAGATGGAGGCGGGGAACATCCCAAGTTGTCGTCTGAATGAGCAAACTCACAGGATAGAGGAGGGTGGGTGTGTGCACAGGAGGTGGAGAATAGACCAGTTGGCCAGAGGGTGGGCGTGCTGAGAAAGATCCAGCTGGAAAGATTTGCTGGGGCCAGGTTCAGAAAGGTCTTGCATGCCTGGCTAAAGGCATCACCTTTATTCTGGGGGCTATGGAGAGCCACTGGAGGGTTTAGAGCAAGACACTGGCATAACCAACCTGGGCTGGACCAGTGGGGAGCGAGGAATGGTGGGGATGTGATTGGAGGCTGTTGCAGTGGTCTGGAGAGAAGCCTGGACAAGTGTGCTGGCCCAGGCAATGGACAGGGCTGTGCGTGTGTGTGGCTGGTAGTCGGGATGTGGGGGAAATGGGCAGGGGGATTAGTCATTCAAGGCCCTAATGTAGGATTTGCTTCATGTCCATTCTGTGCTTGCTCAGCCATGCCTGGCTCTTGGGTATGTGAACGGATCAAGAGAGTGGAGGCTTGTCACACACCACCATCCTTTTTCTATACGAAAAACTCAAGGAATGTGCTGCTTGCTTAGAGGGAAAAGGTGAATCCTGTTATTTCTTGTAAAGGAGCCACCTCAACCTGAGAGCGAGAGGCTGCTTCTGGGATGAGAAGCCCATGATTCTGTGTTTTGGGGGGATTAAAAGGTGCCGCTCAGCGTGGGTTCCCATGGGAGCTACCCGCAGGCGTAGGGAGATGAGAGGCAGGTAGATGGAGAGGCTGGGAGGGAAACGAAGCAGCAGCACTGAGCCAGGTGAAAGCACAGAGGTGAGCAGGTAAACCCTCCTGGCTGCCTCGGTGCTTGAAAGGGCAGCAGAGGCCTGATAGAACTGGGGGTTTTGCACATCACAGGACTGTGGCCTTCCCAGGGGGCGCTAATGGTAAAGAACCTACCTGCCAATGCAGGAGACGTGGGTTTGATCCGTGGGTCAGGAAGATCCCCTGGAGGAGGGCATGGTGACCAACTCCAGTATTTTTGCCTGGGAAATCCCACGGACAGAGGAGCCTGGCGGGCTACAGTACATGGGGTTGCAAAGAGTCGGACATGACCAAGCAGCCAAGCACGCACAGGACTGCCTGTGCAGGAGGCTGGGCTTTGGAAAGGAGGCATTTGGTGATTAAATTTGAATCTGTGGCAGCAACCTGATTCTTTTTACCAAGGCCAGCTGGGGAGAGTGATTTTCTTTGCCACCAAAGACTTGCAGTGTGGAAACTAACGTCCCTCCAGCAGGAATAATAGCCGTTCATATAGGACCGAGAAAGCAACAATTTCCTCATTGTATGTGTTTCTGTAGCGGCTGGGAGAAGCCCACATTCCCACCCGAGATAAGTGCCCAATTAGAGAGATTTCAAAGAGGGGACAGTCTTCAAGGTACTTGGTTTTCGGGGCTTTATTGATTCAGTTTTTCTTTTTAGTTTTCATTGTGGTTTTAATCCCAAATGGAGCTGGCAGCGTGTTATCCAGGCAGTTTATCTCCTGCTCATTACAGCACAGGGTGAGGCTGGCAGAGCCCCTCTTCCTCTCCAGTGTGAATTGGTTATAAATGCATGGGTTGGGCTGGAGCCACCCAAGCACCTACTGTATTTGCAGAGAAATCCTGACCCAGTGATCAGCAACGCGCATCATGTTACCTCCAGCTTCTGCAACACTCTCTCCACCTCCGAACCCACAAGGGTGAGCCCGGACCTCAGGGCAAGGTCCCATAAACATCGGAGTGCCCCTGGCTAGACTTTCGTCAACCTTCCACTCCCATCTTTCAAGTATCAGCCCATCAGAAATGTGTGAGTCATTGTCATCCACAAATGTGTCTCTGGAACCTGAGCTCTGCTCTGTGACTGAGAAACTTGCTTAGCTTCCCAAAACTTCAGTTTCCCCATCTGTCAAATGGGCATCTCTATTTTTTTTTTCTTTTAAGTTTTATTCAATTTTAATTAAACAGCCAAATACGCTGGAGGGCATTGTATTGAACACAGGGGTTAGTGGTGGACTCTAGAGGAGAAATCACTCCAGGGTGAGACTGGTTGGCCTTGCCCACAGTTGGCTCTAACAGCTGTCTTCTCCCCCCCACAATGCACGCACACACACACACCCTGACAGACATACACACACTCACAGAGAGCCTTTTCCGGGGGGAGGAACTCTCCTTGGATCTACTCCCACCCAGCCTACTCTTGAAGGAGTGGGGGAAGCAGAGGGCATCATCACAGACCCAGTGGAGAGGGTAACTGCTGCTGCTAAGTCACTTCAGTCGTGTCCAACTCTGTGTGACCCCATAGATGGCAGCCCACCAGGCTCCCCCATCCCTGGGATTCTCCAGGCAAGAACACTGGAATGGGTTGCCATTTCCTTCTCCAATGCATGAAAGTGAAAAGTGAAAGTGAAGTCACTCGTCGTGTCTGACTCTAGCGTCCCCATGGACTGCAGCCTACCAGGCTCCTCCATCCATGGGATTTTCCAGGCAAGAGTACTGGAGTGGGGTGCCATTGCCTTCTCCATGGGCATCTCTAACAAAAGTCCAGTTCCTGGGGGTGGCGGCTGTGAAAACAAAATTGGTCCCAGGGTGGGGCTGGGGAGCAGGCAATGACCTTGAGGGTTGGGGTTTGGCAAGGCTGGAACCTACCGCTGAGTGACCTTGATGGAGCCGGGTGCACACAGCATGGGATGGCTCATGCCTGTGGCACCTATGAACTGTGGGACTTGGAACACGTGATCTTAGCTGCAGGAACTTAATGTTCTTCTTCTTGGTAATGGGAGTAATAATAGTACCTGAGGCGTAGGGAGGTGAGAGGACTGACTGAAGTCATCGATGGGCAGAAACAGGAAGGGTGAACACAGGGCACTTAGCATGTGTGAGGTACTTTCCCATCACTCCCCCATGTCGTGGCCAGCTGGCTGGGCAGACATCCAACGTGTATGACGCACCTTGGCACACCTGGCACTGTGCCAGGCAACTGGGACCAACCGGGAATACGAGATGTGGTCCCTGCCCTCCCAGGCTGCAGTCCAGGTGGGGAAACAGGATGACAGGCCACAGGCCAGGAAGCGTGTTTCAGTGGGGAGCATGGGCGCTATGAGGATGCAGAAGCGGAGCTCACTGTATCCGAGATGCACTCAGCCCAGAGGAGGAGTTAGGAGGCTGGCGGCGTTCCGGGAGCAGCTGGCATCTTTCTGTAGCGCCTGGGGTCCTGAGCAGGGGCAGCTGGCCAGTGAGGGTGAAATGGGGCTGCCCTTTGAGTGGGATCTGGACTGGGAGGCGGGAGCACCCGAAATGCCAAAATCTGATTCCAAGAGTGTATGTTGGGAGCCTCTGTTTTCTTATCCCAGGGGGTCTTGTGAGCAAATGCTATTTTCCCAAGCCCTGAGGGTCCCAGGGAAGAGCAGGTGCAAGGGACCCCCCCCCAGTCCCCTCCCCACCCCATGGCTTGTGGGCTGCCCTCTCCCATTAGCCTTGAGCAGGCATTTTGTAGCAGGCATCTCTTCCTGTTCAATTTCCCTCCCAGACCTGCAGACCTGCATTCCTGAGCAGCTGAGCATATGGATGGAATTCACAGGAGACGGAGGGAGCGAGGAGGGGTGTCCAGCCCCAAGCGTGTCACAGATGCCCACGGAGAGTGGGGAGGATTAGAGCAAATCATTAATTGTCATTAATATGCTGGGGCTTGACAGCCCCGGATTTATTTTTACACCAAAGCCCAGACGTGCCTTGCACATGTCCCTGGGTTCTGGGCTCCAGGAGAGAAGGGAAAGCTGGTTGCACTGGTCACCTGCCAGGCTTTCTCCGGGATTGGACAGCCCGCTTTCAGCTTGGCTCCCTGGTCTGGCAGAAACCATGACTTCAAAGGGTCCCCTACCTTCCTTCCCTCCTTGGCTGTCCCCCCTCCCCAGAGAGGTTTCCTGCCAAAGAGAACCCTGATTTCCATTGCTTGTGGACTGTGCCAAGACCCTAGGGAGGGATGGAGGAGCTGGTCAGAGAGAAGATGGATAATGTTACAGGGAATGGTATTCAAAGGGTTAAACTGTCACCAAGAAATGCATTATTTCAGAAAGAAAATACTGTACAACAAGACTCCTAGAGATGCTACTGTCTCTATGGGCAAGTGTAACTCTGGGTTGCCTTTCCTTTCAAACAGGTGCTGAGAACCCAGGTTTGACTCCAAATTTGACCTGGTAGCCCTTATGAGGGTTCCCAGGTGGCACTAGTGGTAAAGAATCTGCCTGCCCATGCAGGAGACATCAGAGTCGAGGGTTCAATCCCTGGGTTGGGAAGATCCCCTGGCAGAGGGCACGGCAACCCACTCCAGTATTCTTGCGTGGAGAATCCCATGGACAGAGGAGCCTGGCAGGCTACAGACCTTAGAATCACAGAATCAGACATGACTGAAGTGACTGAGCACACACCAGCCTTCCCTGTCCTTCACTATCTCCCCGAGTTTGCTCAGAATCATGTCCATTGAGTTGATGATGCCATCCAACAACCTCATCCTCAGTCACCCTCTCCTCCTCCTGCATCAATCTTTCCCAGTATCAGGGTCTTTCCAATGACTTCGCTCTTCACATCAGGTGGCCAAAGTACTGGAGCTTCATCTTCAGCATCAGTTCTTCCTGATGAATATTCAGAGTTGATTTCCTTTAGGATGGACTGGATGGATCTCCTTGCTCTCCAAGGGACTCTCAAAAGTCTTCTCCAGCACCACAGTTTGAAAGCATCAGTTCTTTGGGACTCAGCCTTCTTTATGGTCCAGCTCTCACATCCATACATGACTACTGAAAAAACCATAGCTTTGACTATACAAACCTTTGTAGGCAAAGTGATGTCTTTGCTTTTTAATAGGCTGTAAGAGACCCCAGATGGGCTCTATAAAGGACAGAAATGGTATGGATCTAACAGAAGCAGAAGATATTAAGAAGAGATGGCAAGAATACACAGAAGAACTGTGCAAAACAGATCTTCACGACCCAGATAATCACGATGGTGTGATCACTCACCTAGAGCCAGACATCCTGGAATGTGAAGTCAAGTGGGCCTTAGAAAGCGTCACTACGAACAAAGCTAGTGGAGGTGATGGAATTCCAGTTGAGCTATTCCAAATCCTGAAAGATGATGCTGTGAAAGTGCTGCACTCAATATGCCAGCAAATGTGGAAAACTCAGCAGTGGCCACAGGACTGGAAAAGGTCAGTTTTCATTCCAATCCCAAAGAAAGGCAATGCCAAAGAATGCTCAAACTACCGCACAATTGCACTCATTTCACATGCTAGTAAAGTAATGCTCAAAATTCTCCAAGCCAGGCTTCAGCAATATGTGAACCGTGAACTTCCTGATGTTCAAGCTGGTTTTAGAAAAGGCAGAGGAACCAGAGATCAAATTGCCAACATCCGCTGGATCATGGAAAAAGCAAGAGGGTTCCAGAAAAGCATCTATTTCTGCTTTATTGATTATGCCAAAGCCTTTGACTGTGTGGATCACAATAAACTGTGGAAAATTCTGAAAGAGATGGGAATACCAGACCACCTGACCTGCCTCTTGAGAAACCTGTATGCAGGTTAGGAAGCAACAGTTAGAACTGGACATGGAACAACAGATTGGTTCTAAATAGGAAAAGGAGTACATCAAGGCTGTATATTGTCACCCTGTTTATTTAACTTCTATGCAGAGTACATCATGAGAAACGCTGGACTGGAAGAAACACAAGCTGGAATCAAGATTGCCAGGAGAAATATCAATAACCTCAGATATGCAGATGACACCACCCTTATGGCAGAAAGTGAAGAGGAACTCAAAAGCCTCTTGATGAAAGTGAAAGTGGAGAGTGAAAAAGTTGGCTTAAAGCTCAATATTCAGAAAACGAAGATCATGGCATCCGGTCCCATCACTTCATGGGAAATAGATGGGGAAACAGTGGAAACAGTGTCAGACTTTATTTTTCTGGGCTCCAAAATCACTGCAGATGGTGATTGCAGCCATGAAATTAAAAGATGCTTACTCCTTGGAAGGAAAGTTATGACCAACCTAGATAGCATATTCAAAAGCAGAGACATTACTTTGCCAACAAAGGTTCGTCTAGTCAAGGCTATGGTTTTTCCTGTGTATGGGTGTTTATGTATGGATGTGAGAGTTGGACTGTGAAGAAGGCTGAGCGCTGAAGAATTGATGGTTTTGAACTGTGGTGTTGGAGAAGACTCTTGAGAGTCCCTTGGACTGCAAGGAGATCCAACCAGTCCATTCTGAAGGGGATCAGCCCTGGGATTTCTTTGGAAGGAATGATGCTAAAGCTGAAACTCCAATACTTTGGCCACCTCATGCGAAGAGTTGACTCATTGGAAAAGACTCTGATGCTGGGAGGGATTGGGGGCAGGAGGAGAAGGGGACGACAGAGGATGAGATGGCTGGATGGCATCACTGACTCGATGGACGTGAGTCTGAGTGAACTCCGGGAGTTGGTGATGGACAGGGAGGTCTGGCGTGCTGCCATTCATGGGGTCGCAAAGAGTCGGACACGACTGAGCGACTGATCTGATCTGAAGAGACCTCAGGGATGTTCAGGCCCTGAAATAAAGGTTCTGTGAGGACACAAGAAGGTGGCCTTCTGCACACCAAGGAGAGAGGACTCAGGAGCAACCAAACCTGCGGACACTTCCATTTCGGACTTTGAACTTCTAGAACTGTGAGAGATGAATTTCTGTTACTACAGCACCCAGCCTGGTACTTTGTTATGAAAGCCCCAGCAACACCTCGATGGGCACGACGTTCATCCTAGCCGAGATCACCGTCTTACCTGGCTCAGCGCCCGTGGAGAAGTTTCCCATTGACCTGCAACCTCATGACCCTGTTGACCCTCCCACCCCCTTTCAACCTATGTTCTTGCAGCTCTCATTATTCAAAGGTGATTCTTTGGAACAAACATCACTTTCTCTGCCTGCATTTGTGTGGATTGCTTTTCCGGATTCTGGAGGAGTTATTGTGACCCATTTGAAGCTAGCCTTGATGAATCCAAGAACTACACATATCTGCAAGTCTCCAGGATGTGGTTTATAGTAGGCAGAGTCAGGAGACAATTGTGAAGGTCACTTAAAACACTTACAAAACGAGTTCACTTCAGGTCTCATTTTTCTTACCTTGAAGCAGAGGCAAGATTAGATTGGGGATGGCAAAGTTCAGGGATGATCAGTTCTAATCAATTCTGAGTGGCTGCATGGTACTAGTAGGAAAGAATCCTATAACCATTCAGCCATGTGTGCACAGAGAGAAAGGTAGTCCATATGCCAGGGCTGCCAACTCATGAGTTTTAAGATCTCCTCTAGCCCCAAGTTTCTTTTTTTAATTTAAATATGTTTTTATTCTATAACACTGTATCAAACCACAACACTCCGTAAGCCAATAGCATTATTTTGATGTGTATAAATATATAATGGTGTTTTGTCATTTGTCTTAATAGAACCAAGGGCAGTGTCAAAGATTTCTGGCACTGACTGTAACACCATGATAGAATTTCCTATTAGCCCCCAGTTTAGCCCCAAGTTTCTAAGCCCCCTGTTAATCAGAGATTCACTCAGACCTAGGCTACAAACATTCTCTGATATTGTGCCTGCAGTCATATCCCCATCCTGCTCCTCGGACCACCCAGGTCCTTGCACAACTCCTACTGTTTCTCTTTCGTTGGCTGTCTTCCCCTGCTGGCACCTTCACCAGGTCCCAGGGCTGCCCACTGCAAACGTCCCTCTGCTAATTAAGGCAGGGGTCCCCAACCTCTGGGACATAATGCCTGATGATCTGAGGTGGAGCTGCTGTAACCAATAAAGTGCACAGTAAGTGGAATGAGAAAACCTTCCTCCACCCCCCATCTTCTATGAAGCTGGCCCCTGGTGCCAAAAAGGTTGGGGACCTCTGAATTAAGGTATTTCTACTGAGCCCTATTGTTTAGCAACTCACATCACTCTTTAACCCACAGCCCCCGATTCCCACTGGAATCCAACTCTGATTTCATTAAGATTTGCTCCATTGCCGATGGCCATCAGCTGAAGATCAGCGTTTGGTCAGGCACACCCTTTGAAGTTCATCTTCACCACAAATCCACCTGGGGAATGTGGGAGCTGGATTTTTTTCTCTCCTTCTTCTTCTTCTTTTTTTTTTTTTTTTAAAGAAAAGAGTGATGTGCTCATGTGTATGTGTGGTTTTTTTTTCCCCCCAAAGAAAGCATTTCAAATGCTCGTTAGGCAAAAATATCTATTTTACACACACCGTAATTGTTCTACCTAAGATGAAATATGTTATTTTTCTGAAGTAAAGCTACAGGCAGTTTATTAGCAGAGCTAATTAACCCACAATCAGCAACTGGCTCACCTCTAATCACAGCCTGCTTGCATTCTTCGCAGGCAGTGTGGTGGTGCCACAGCACTTATATTTATAAATACGTGCAATGCAATATGAACTATATTTATGTGGACAGCATCCATTTTTTTAGCCTCAAAATCTGACCTACCTAAAACAGATGGCAGGAGGACTGGACTACAGGTCTGAGCCTGGAGGCTGAGACCCCTCATCTTGATAGCCAGAGTCCCCCCCGCCTTTTTTTTTTTTAAGCCTTTCAGCCTGTTAGGTGTCTTTTCCTCCTACCAGGGATTCCCAGGTGAAGGACCGTATGCTGTTAGTGGCTATCTCCTTGTGGGAGGGTGTCAACCTTTCCCATCCCTCTTTCATTTTCTACCGCAGGAAATGAATGGGGGTTTCCCAGCCAGGTTGGGGTTGTTGGGGGAAGGTGGACAGGTCAGCTGGAGCTTGAGCAAAGATCAGGCTTGAAGAATTCCTCCAAGCATCCAAGGAGCACCACAGGCCTGGCAGAAGTGTTCCATTGGTGGCATATGGACATATTGGTGGAGGTTAGAGTTTGATGGTATGTAGTCCAGAGATAAAGGCAAAGGAGAAAAGGAAATACCTTTAGCCAGAAGCTAAAGGCAAAGGAGAAAAGGAAAGATATACCCATTTGAATGTCGAGTTCCAAAGAATAGCAAGGAGAGATAAGAAAGCCTTCCTCCATGATCAGTGCAAAGAAATAGAGGAAAATAATAGAATGGGAAAGACTAGAGATCTCTTCAAGAAAATTAGAGATACCAAGGGAACATTTCATGCAAAGATGGGCTCAATAAAGGACAGAAATGGTATGGACCTAACAGAAGTGGAAGATATTAAGAAGAGGTGGCAAGAATACACAGAAGAACTATACCAAAAAGATCTTCATGACCCAGATAATCACAATGGTATGATCACTCACCTAGAGCCAGACATCCTGGAATGTGAAGTCAAGTGGGCCTTAGAAAGCGTCACTATGAACAAAGCTAGTGGAGGTGATGGAATTCCAGTTGAGCTATTTCAAATCCTAAAAGATGATGCTGTGAAAGTGTTGTACTCAATATGCCAGCAAATGTGGAAAACTCAGCAGTAGCCACAGGACTGGAAAAGGTCAGTTTTCATTCCAATCCCAAAGAAAGGCAATACCAAAGAATGTTCAAACTACCGCACAATTGCACTCATCTCACACACTGGCAAAGTAATGCTCAAAGTTCTCCAAGCCAGACTTAAACAGTACGTGAAGCGTGAACTTCCAGATGTTCAAGCTTGTTTTAGAAAAGGCAGAGGAACCAGAGATCAAATTGCCAACATCTGCTGGATCATCAAAAAAGCAAGAGAGTTCCAGAAAAACATCTACTTTTGCATTACTGACTATGCCAAAGCCTTTGACTGTGTGGATCACAACAATTTTTTCTATGGAAAATTCTGAAAGAGATGGGAATACCAGACCACCTGACCTGCCTCCTGAGAAATCTATATGCAGGTCAAGAAGCAACAGTTAGAACTGAACATGGAACAACAGACTGGTTCCAAATTGGGAAAGGAGTCCTTCAAGGCTGTATATTGTCACCGTGCTTTTTAACTTATATGCAGAGTACATCATGTGAAATGCCGGGCTGGATGAAGCACAAGCTGGAATCAAGATTGCCAGGAGAAACATCATTAATCTCAGATACGCAGATGACACCACCCTTATGGCAGAAAGTGAAGAAGAACTAAGGAGCCTCTTGATGAAAGTGAAAGAGGAGAGTGAAAAAGTTGGCTTGAAGCTCAACATTCAGAAAACTAAGATCATGGCATCTGGTCCCATCACTTCATGGCAAATAGATGGGGAAACGGTGGAAGCAGTTACTGACTTTATTTTTTTTAAGCTCCAAAATCACTGCGGATGGTGACTGTGGCATGAAATTAAAAGATGCTTGCTCCTTGGAAGAAAAGCTATGACCAACCTAGACAGCATATTAAAAAGCAGAGACATTACTTTGCCAACAAAGGTCCATCTAGTCAAAGCTATGGTTTTTCCAGTGGTCATGTATGGATGTGAGAGTTGGACTATATAGAAAGCTGAGGGCCGAATAATTGATGCTGTTGAACTGTGGTGTTGGAGAAGACTCTTGAGAGTCCCTTGGACTGCACGGAGATCCAACCAGTCCATTCTAAAGGAAATCAGCCCTGAATATTCATTGGAAGGACTGATGCTGAAGCTGAAATTCCAATAGTTCGGCTACCTGATGTAAAGAATTGATTCATTGGAAAAGACACTGATGCTTAGAAAGACTGAAGGCAGGAGGAGAAGGAAATGACAGAGGATGAGATGGCTGAATGGCCTCACCGATGCAATGGGCATGAGTTTGAGTAGGCTCCAGAAACTGGTGATGGACCTGGAAGTCTGGCATGCTGCAGTCCTTGGCGTGCAAAGAGTTGGACACGACTGAGCGACTGGACTGAGCTGAAAGTTTGATGGTGTGTCTGCCAGAGATGCAGGCATGCTCGTGCCATGACTTGATGATCTTTTTTCTTTTTTTTGACTCTTCTTTTTAAATTGAAATGTAGTTGATTTATAACATTACATTAGTTTCAGGTGTACAACAAAGTGATTTTTTTTTTTTTGGTAAGCCATAGCTTATTTTATTTATTTATTTATTTAATTTAGTTTTTAATTGGAGGAAAATTGCTTTACAATGTTGTGTTGGTTTCTGCTCCATGACAATGTGAATCAGCCATAATTATACATGTATCCCCTCCCTCTTGAGCCTCCCTCCCTGCACCCTATCCCACCGCTCTAGGTCATCAAAGAGCACCGAGCTGAGCTCTCTGTGCTGTTCAGCATCTTCCCACCATTGACAGTGAATACAAGTCAATGCTACTTTCTCCATTCGTCCCACCCTCTCCCGCCCCCAGCATGTCCACAGCTCTGTTCTCTACATCTGCATCTCCATTCCTTCCCTGCCAGTAGGTTTTTCAGTATTATTTTGACTATCCTTTATTTCAAGATAATGAATGGGAATGAAGAACTAAAGGGAGAGAAGAACCACTTTACTGATGCTGGACTGATGCTGAGCTGTATGGTGAAGAATGCCTTAAAGCCCCAATGCACATCTTCTGTGTCTACTACCTGTGACCATCTGAATGGAGGGAAAAATAAAAAGAGGGACAGCCGGGTCCCAAGAGGGGCCCCTGCATAGACTGGAAGCAAGAGACAGCTGAGTGTGGATTCACAACATCTAAAACTGGGGACCCAATGCACAGGGCCCAGTTGATGCTCTGTGTCTGGACCAGTCAGATACAGAGCTCTTTCTGGGGTGAGGGTGGGGTGGCAGTGAGGAAAGCGGGAAGGGAAATGCTGTGGGAATCTGATCCCTCCATACATTATGATTTATTTAAAGAAAAAAGGGAATGAAGGGAGAAAGGAAAGAAGGAAGGGGAGGAGAGGGAGAGAAAAGACAGAAGAACATGGTATTCAGAATCTACGATGTGTCAGGCCAAATATGCCAAACATTTGTACGTTCACTATTTTACTTACCTTCTCAGTCTTTGAGTAGAGCATACTACCTTTGTTTCTACGGACATGGAGTTAAGATAGAAGAATCTTTTTAAAATGTGTTTATTTATTTGGCTGTGCCAGGTCTTAGCTGCGGAACATGCAGCACATCTTTTAGTTGCTGCATGCAGGATCTAGTTCCCTGACCAGGGATCGAACCCAGGTCCCATATGTTAGGAACTCAGAGTCTTAGCCACTGGACCACCAGGGAATTCTCAAGATAGAAGAATCTTAAAAAAGAAAAATCAACATTTGGACCTGGGTCCACCCACACCTCTTTCTACTTCTCATTTTTCAAGTGTCCACTTAGGTGGAACAGATCTGTGTGTTGGATAATAAAACCACAAGTTGCTTAGCATAGTTTTAATCCAGAGTCTTGTTTTTCACATCAGTGGGGCAAAACTTAGGGCTTTCCAGGTGGCTCAGTGGTAAAGAATTCGCCTGCCAATGCAGGAGATGTAGGTTTGATTCCTGGGTCAGGAAGATCCCTTGGAGGAGAGCATGGCAACCCACTCCAGTATTCTTGCCTGGTGAATCCCCATGAACAGAGGAGCCTGGCAGACAGGCTATGGTCCATGGGGTCACAAAGAGTCGGATAGTACTGAGCACACACGCACCACGCTGGGGCAAAACTTACCTGTCAGTTCAAGCTGGGGAGTGTCAAGGTCTCACAGAATTTCTAGTTATATCAAATATGGCTCTTTAATGATTGGGTGATTTCATCTAAGTTAAAGGGAAATCTCAGGTATTGCATTAATTTTTCTAATACACAAATATGGATGTAATCGGTCACTTTGGTTTTAACTTCCTGGCTAAGTCAAGAGGTGTCCTTAGGGACAGGGAATCAGAATCAGATCAGTTACTCAGTCGTCTCCGACTCTTTGTGACCCCATGAATCGCAGCACGCCAGGCCTCCCTGTCCATCACCAACTCCCGGAGTTCACTCAGACTCACGTCCATCCAGTCAGTGATGCCATCCAGCCATCTCATCCTCTGTCGTCCCCTTCTCCTCCTGCCCCCAATCCCTCCCAGCATCAGAGTCTTTTCCAATGAGTCAACTCTTTGCATGAGGTGGCCAAAGTACTGGAGTTTCAGCTTTAGCATCATTCCTTCCAAAGAAATCCCACGGCTGATCTCCTTTATTTTTTTATTTTATTTTATTTATTTATTTTTTTGATCTCCTTTAGAATGGACTGGTTGGATCTCCTTGCAGTCCAAGGGACTCTCAAGAGTCTTCTCCAACACCACAGTTCAAACGCATCAATTCTTCAGTGCTCAGCCTTCTTCACAGTCGAACTCTCACATCCAAACAAAATCACAGGAAAAACCGTAGCCTTGACTAGACGAACCTTTGTTGGCAAAGTAATGTCTCTGCTTTTGAATATGCTATCTAGGTTGGTCATAACTTTCCTTCCAAGGAGTAAGCATCTTTTAATTTCATGGCTGCAATCACCATCTGCAGTGATTTTGGAGCCCAGAAAAATAAAGTCTGACACTGTTTCCACTGTTTCCCCATCTATTTCCCATGAAGTGATGGGACCGGATGCCATGATCTTCATTTTCTGAATGTTGAGCTTTAAGCCAACTTTTTCACTCTCCACTTTCACTTTCATCAAGAGGCTTTTGAGTTCCTCTTCACTTTCTGCCATAAGGGTGGTATCATCTGCATATCTGAGGTTATTGATATTTCTCCCGGCAATCTTGATTCCAGCTTGTGTTTCTTCCAGTCCAGCGTTTCTCATGATGTACTCTGCATAGAAGTTAAATAAACAGGGTGACAATATACAGTCTTGACGTACTCCTTTTCCTATTTGGAACCAGTCTGTTGTTCCATGTCCAGTTCTAACTGTTGCTTCCTAACCTGCATACAGGTTTCTCAAGAGGCAGGTCAGGTGGTCTGGTATTCCCATCTCTTTCAGAATTTTCCACAGTTTATTGTGATCCACACAGTCAAAGGCTTTGGCATAATCAATAAAGCAGAAATAGATGCTTTTCTGGAACTCTCTTGCTTTTTCCATGATCCAGCGGATGTTGGCAATTTGATCTCTGGTTCCTCTGCCTTTTCTAAAACCAGCTTGAACATCAGGAAGTTCACGGTTCACATATTGCTGAAGCCTGGCTTGGAGAATTTTGAGCATTACTTTACTAGCATGTGAAATGAGTGCAATTGTGCGGTAGTTTGAGCATTCTTTGGCATTGCCTTTCTTTGGGATTGGAATGAAAACTGACCTTTTCCAGTCCTGTGGCCACTGCTGAGTTTTCCACATTTGCTGGCATATTGAGTGCAGCACTTTCACAGCATCATCTTTCAGGATTTGGAATAGCTCAACTGGAATTCCATCACCTCCACTAGCTTTGTTCATAGTGATGCTTTCTAAGGCCCACTTGACTTCACATTCCAGGATGTCTGGCTCTAGGTGAGTGATCACACCATCGTGATTATCTGGGTCGTGAAGATCTTTTTTGTACAGTTCTTCTGTGTATTCTTGCCACCTCTTCTTAATATCTTCCACTTCTGTTAGGTCCATACCATTTCTGTCCTTTATCGAGCCCATCTTTGCATGAAATGTTCCTTTGGTATCTCTAATTTTCTTGAAGAGATCTCTAGTCTTTCCCGTTCTGTTGTTTTCCTCTATTTCTTTGCATTGATCCCTGAAGAAGGCTGTCTTATCTCTCCTTGTTATTCTTTGGAATTCTGCATTCAGATGCTTATATCTTTCCTTTTCTCCTTTGCTTTTCACTTGTCTTCTTTTCACAGCTATTTGTAAGGCCTCCCCAGACAGCCATTTTGCTTTTTTGCATTTCTTTTCCATGGGGATGGTCTTGATCCCTGTCTCCTGTACAATGTCATGAACCTCATTCCATAGTTCATCAGGCACTCTATCTATCAGATCTAGGCCCTTAAATCTATTTCTCACTTCGACTGTATAATCATAAGGGATTTGATTTAGGTCATACCTGAATAGTCTAGTGGTTTTCCCTACTTTCTTCAATTTAAGTCTGAATTTAGCAATAAGGAGTTCATGGTCTGAGCCACAGTCAGCTCCTGGTCTTGTTTTTGCTGACTGTATAGAGCTTCTCCATCTTTGGCTGCAAAGAATATAATCAATCTGATTTCAGTGTTGTCCATCTGGTGATGTCCATGTATAGAGTCTTCTCCTGTGTTGTTGGAAGAGGGTGTTTGTTATGACCAGTGCATTTTCTTTTCTTCTTTTTTTTTTTTTTTGCTATATTGTGTTTGCTTATAATATATATATTCACTTATCCACTCCTCTATCTATCCTTCCTTCTATCTTATTTTTTAAATTCATTCAGAGTATGTTGCAGACATCAGTACACTTCTTCCTAAATACTGTGATGTGATTTTATTTTTTTTAATTTAATTTATTAAAACTAAAACAAACAAAAAACCAGTTCATTAATTTATCTCCGCTGCTGCCCTCCTCCTGTGTCTGGCAGCCATTAATCTGTTCTCTTTATTTATTAGCATAGATTTTTAAATTAAAAGAATTTTTTTTTTAGATTCTACATATGAGAGAGTTCACAATATTTGTCTTTGTTTGACTGATTTCCCTTCACGTAATGCCCTTAAAGTTTATCCATGTTGTCACAAATGACAAGATTTCATTCTTTTTTAATGGCATAATAATGTTCCATTGTATATATGTACCATATCTCCTTTATTTATTCATGCACTAATGAACTCTTAGATTCTTTCCATATCTTGGAAAATCATAGCCAAGACCTATGTCATTGTAAATAATGCTACAATGAACATGGAGATGCATGTATCTTTTTAGATTAGTGTTTTTCTTTTCTTTGGGTAAATACCCGGAAGTGGGATTGCCGGATTATATGGCAATTCTAAATTTTTGAGGAACCTCCATACTCTTTTCCATAGTGATGTATCAGTTTACATTCCTACCAACAGTGCCCAAGGATTCCCTTTTCTCCACATCCTGCCAACGCTTGTTACTATTTTTCCTTTTGATAATAGCCATTCTTATAGATGTGAGGTTGACCAGTGCATTTTCTTGGCAAAACTCTATTAGTCTTTGCCCTGCTTCATTCCGTATTCCAAGGCCAAATTTGCCTGTTACTCCAGGTGTTTCTTGACTTTCTACTTTTGCATTCCAGTCCCCTATAATGAAAAGGACATCTTTTTTGGGTGTTAGTTCTAAAAGGTCTTGTAGGTCTTCATAGAACCGTTCAACTTCAGCTTCTTCGGTGTTACTGATTGGGGCATAGACTTGGATTACTGTGATATTGAATGGTTATCACGGGGACAGGGAATAGGGCATGGGGATTTCCCTAGGCTTGTGCAGTAGGGAGAAACTTTGGTGGAAAGGAATGGGAACATTCCGTAGAAGGTTTGTGCCAGTGTGTCTTGTTGCCCCTTCGTGGACCAGGATTGGGCAGATGGGAGGACTGGCTCTCTGGTGTAGTGTCCATCCCCCTTCCCTGGCCTCTAACTCTCAGGACTAGGATTGGAGGCAGGTGGGGTCTAAAGGTTAATGGCGGCAGTACATGGAGCCAGAGCAGGAGTCTCAGAAGACTTTACAAGGGGACACTGCGTTAGGGCTGGTGAGGTGTCTACAGAGTGCTGGGGGCCTGAGACAGAGAGTGGTTCCAAGCTGCAGTAATAACTCACATAGAATCCAGAATAACTGCAGCAAGAAGCAATGACTTGGAATGGATGATCTGGAAAAGTTTCCCAAGTGGGATCCGGTGTCCTCTGGAGTTTACCCATGAGTGTGTCTGTGGGGACACCTGGTTTGCTCTTTTTTCCATGAGAGTCTTAGGAACAAAAGCTCAGTTCTTTTGAAGGCCACATCAATTCACTCAGGTAAGGTTTTATTCTCTGAGACAGGGGCAAGTCATCACAAAGTCGCCCTGATGACACCTTCTTTAAATCAGCATCCTCCAGACTTGTGAGGTTGGTTGGAAATGGGAGGAGAGAGAAAACAAATCAATAGGTAGCCAAGTTGTTTTGTGGGTCCAGGGACTCCCTTCCTGTATTTGGGGAGGGGGGTGGTTTTCTGGATGGAATCAGCATTGGATTCCTTGTTGCTTATCAGAAAAGGATTTTATTAATAAGGGGGAGGTTTACCAGATGTAGGAAGAGCCAGCTGCTCATTTCCAGAAGTATTTATTCAAATCTGCTGTAATTTTAAGGTGCTGGACCTATACTTAGAAATACAGATTCCCTTCTCTGAACTTCACCTTCCCCAGGTGTGAAATATAGCAGCTGAATTGGCCATCTTAGTAAGAACTGAAGCCCCACAGTTAGTAGGAATGTCCACAAAAGATCTCAAAAGCTGTGCTGCACAGTTGAACCTTAAAAACGAGCTCAGTGAAATCAACCAGTCACAAAAGGACAAATACCAAATGATTCCACTCATGTGAGGCACCTAAAATACTCAGATTCATAGAGAACGAAAGTAGAATGGTGGCTGTCAGGGATTGGGGAGTTACTGTTTAATGGGCAAAGATACTCAGTTTGGGAAGGTGAATGGTGCCAGTGGTTGTACCACAGTGCGAATGTACTTCGAGACACTGAACCATAAACTTGAAAGTGGAAAACCCAATAAATTTTATGCTGTATACATTTTATCACACACACACAAAAGCTGAGCTGCCTAGGCAGCTGGTCAAGAAACCCAGTTTGAAGAACTGAGACATGTTAGTAGTTCAATGAATAGGTCAACCCTTGTCCTAGACAAGGCTAATCATGGCCTAAAGGCCACTTAAAATTTTAAAATAGTGGTGAAATCTTTTTCCCCTAAAAAGCAAAACTTTCTTATAGTCCCACTACATTAAACAAGCAACAGAGGGATTGTAGCTTAGTGGGGTGATGGGCCGTGGAAAAGTCACAGTTGCTCAGAGCAGGATGCGATCAGCATTTTGTGCTCCAGGCAAGTGGGCCAGAGATCAGAGGCCACCGCTGCCCTGTGATGCTGGGCCCCAAACATTCAGAGAATCCCACGTAGTAAGGGGCATACGAGAGGCTTGTGTCTACAACCCTTGGTGTGCAACGTGGGCGTCCATCAAGTGTGTCTCTCTGGCAGCAAGGAGGCAAGACCAAGGTGCAGTGAACCCTCCCTTTGGCCTCCTGTAGGACCGCCTTGTGGAATCAGCCCCACTGGGAAACCTTTCATCTGGCCAGTGGCCTTTCTGCTTCCCTAATAGGTACCATCAGCATCAGCCAGAGATGACATCCTGCGTGGTCCTCTTTAATGGACTATCTGGATGAACGAAGACCCTTTGGGTCACCAGTGACAGAAGCTAAATCCAAAGTGGTTTAACTGCCCCTGCCCCCTGCAAAGATGTATTGGTTTATATAACTGAAATGTCAGGTACAACTGGCTCCAGGGGTTCAAATAATGTCATGAACTCACTCTATCTTTCTCTCTCATACTCTGATTTCTTTTGCATTTGTTGATTTCTCTCTCAGTCAGGCCCTCTCCACACGGTGGACCCTTGGTAACAATAGGCTAATGTCATGCCTTTGACAAGTTTGTTTACTCTCAGGCCCCTCCATGAGCTACTGTCATGGCCCGGGGATGGTGTGATCTGATTGGCCAGGCCTGGACCACTTGCCTGCCTCTGAAGCCAGAGGGTGGAGCCAGCATCACTCGCTCCCGCTAAACCCTCCCCAATTATGGGCTGAGTCGGGGTTGGGTGGGGGAAACAGCTGGTCCCTGAAGGAGAAGAGGGCACTATTACCAGAGCAGGTGGTGGACTCGGCCCAGGCGGTGACAACACACACACCTTCACAGCGCCACTCATGACGTGTGGTGGTGGGCACGAACGCTACCCTGGGCGTGGGGTTTCTCCCGCCTTGTCCTTCCACAAGCAGTGTCTCCCCAGTTTCTGTGCCTCATTTTGGCTCTTCTTGACTCCTGCTTTCTTTCCAGTTCTGGGGCCAGTGACCCCATTTCAGGTCATCTGAACTGGCCCAAAGACCTCCCTCCAGACAGACCTTCTGGTGCCGTCCCCTGCAGTCAGATGCTGCCCCAGCCCACAGAAGCTGAACTCTGAGAGGCGTCCAGGACAGGGCCCCAGGGACAGCGCCCTAGTTTGGGGGAACTCGCCTTTGGGGAGAGTTCAGGCTCACTTCCTGTGCCCTGCCAAGACTCGAGCCTTAAACTTTTGTCCCCCTTCCGAGTTATTTTCTTCCTTCGTCAGGTCCCTGTTGTGCTGTGCGGCGTTGGTTGTTGGGGGGTGTCGGTTTGTTATTTTCACTCTGCTCTGTGCACTGACACTTCACAGAGGTGTGGGCACATTCTAAAATGATGATCTCCCTGTGGTCAGGACAGCCTGGCCCTCCACAGGGGTGGAGTGGCTCTGGTCTGGGGGAGAGGCTGGGGCTTCACTTGGGCCCTAGTGTGGGAAGGGCTGATGGGAAAGCATTTCCTTTGGGGATGCAGAGAGCCTGGGCTGGAAGGGAGGGGAGGGGGAAAGGAGTGAAACAGGTCCGGGTGCTGGGTCTTAGAGAGATTGGTCTTCGGGGGGAGGGCATCCAGTCTCCATCCCCTGCCCCACTCTCCCTAAGGTGAGCTCAAGGTCATCGAGGGCACCAGGCCCTGAAGAAACCTGGTATCTCATCTAACCAGCTGCTTGGAATGGTGAGGCTGATTTACCAGGGAGGATCTAGGTGGGGAGAGTCTTGGGAGCAGAAGCTGGAATCCCAGGTTATGACTGCTCACACATGAGCCCCACCTCACTAGTCTCAAGGTTCGTTCTATGATGCAAATGTGGTCCAGTGTCCTTGCTGGTGGCATTTGCTCTACCAGATCCAATTTTTGTTGCAAGCAGTTTCCTGCCCCTACGGGGGTCTCTCCTTATGTCCTTACTGGAGGTATTTCCATGGCTACCGTCAAAGGGTCTTTCTCCATGGTGGGCCATATGCCCGCCATTCCTGGACAGAGGAGGTCTTGGGGCTCTTTGAAGATAACCCCCATTTGCCAGCTTCTCACAAGGCCTCTCTTCTGTGTCTGGTTCTGGCCATGGCAATTCAGTCCATTTATAACTCAGTGGTATCTTGTGTGTGCTGTGCTAAGTCTAAGTCCCTTTAGTCGTGTCCAGTTCTGATGCCCTATGGACTGTAGCCACCAGGCTCCTCTGTCCATGGGATTCTCCAGGCAAGAATACTGGAGTGGGCTGTCATGCCCTCCTCCAGGGGATCTTCCTGACCCAGGGATCGAACCCGTGTCTCTTCTGTCTCCTGCATTGGCAGGTGGGTTCTTTGCCACTAGCACCACCTGGGAAGCCCTTGTTTAACATGGTGCAGATACCCAGTTTACGATGAGGCTTCTTGGATTATAAAGAAAGATGGTAAAGGGTCAGGATGAGAATGGACATGAGCTCTAAAGTGAAATGGAAAAGGATGTAAGTTCTGGCTCCACCCCAAGTGGAGTGGCATAGTCTTGAGTGGCACCTGCTACAGCCTCAGCTTCTTCATCAGCACATTGTAAAGACAGAATTGTCTTCTTTTGAGGGCTGTTGTGAGGATTAAATGAAGCAAACATTCATTCCTTCAGTAAGTATTTACCAAGTGCTGAGTACATGTCAGACACTGTTTTAGCTCTTTGCTACACTGAAAAAATAACATTTCCCACGGCTGTAATGCATGTAATGCACATGAACGGACTTACAGGGCAGCAGATCCTCCATGAAAGAAGGAGGGGCATGGTGATCCCACCACACAGCAGGTCATTGCTTTTGGAAGGGTTTACATTCCAATGAAATCTGTTCGAGGTCCTGATACCTTCCCACCCAGAGACTGGAAGCACAGGCTTGCCACTAGGTGTGGGACAGAGTCTGCATGCATGCGTGCACGCGTGATCAGTTGCTCAGTCATGTCTTTGCGACCCCATGGACTGTAGCCCACCAGGCTCCTCTGTCCATGGGATTCTCTAGGCAAGAATACTTGAGTGGGTTGCCATGCTCTCCTCCAGGGGATCTTCCTGATTCAGGGATCAAACCCGTGTCTCCTGCATCTCCTGCTTTACAGGCAGATTCTTTACCTCTGAGCCTCCAGGGAAGCCCCGCACAGAGTCTGCAGCACCCCTAATTTCAGCGTGCAGACAGCCCTGGCCAACCAGAGGGCAGCTTCCTCCGACCTCCCTGAGGTGGTGGGGAGAGGGAAGTGGATGGGAGGGGCCTCCAAATTCCGAGAGAAGAAGAACCCAGTTGACTAAGAGTGAAGATTCCTTTTGGGTTTGAAGCAATTGAGCAGCACCTGGGAGGAGGGGCTGCTACAGATGGACGCTAACGCCCTGCTTCTGGCTTACACTTGCTCCTTCCCCAGATCATCCTCACCTCTAAGGCCTTACTTCGGAGGGAGACTCTCTGGACCTGCCCTTCCCCCTTCCCACTAGGAAGGGAGCAGAGATGCTAAGGGTGACAGAGAAATGGAGACTGTGAGTTGCCAGTGGGGCAGACTGGCAAGGAGGACACTGCCCTCCTGGGACAGGATTTTCCTGTTCTTTTCATGTGACTCCGAATGGTCAAAGCTATAGTTTTTCCAGTATTCATGTATGGATATGAGAGATGGACCATAAAGAAGGATAAGCACTGAAGAACTGATGCTTTCGGACTGTGTTGCCAGAGAAGACTCTTGAGAGTCCCCTGGACAGCAAGGAGATCAAACCAGTCAATCCTAAAGGAAATAAGCCCTGAATATTAACTGGAAGGACTGATTCTGAAGTTGAAGTGCCAATACTTTGGCCACCTGCTGTGAAGAGCTGACTCATTGGAAAAGACCCTGATGCTGGGAAAGATTGAAGGGAGGAGGAGAAGGGGATGACAGAGGATGAGATGGTTGGATGGCGTCACCGACTCAATGGACATGAGTTTGAGCAAACTCAGGGAGATAGTGAAGGACAGGAAAGCCTGGTGTGCTGCAGTCCATGGGGTTGCAAAGAGTCTGGCAGGACTGAGCGACTGAACATCAACATACAAAAAGGAGGCAAGGGGGCAGTGCCCTGGCCCAGGAGCACTGGGCTTCTCCCTCAGAGAGCAGGCCTCCCTCACCCTGTGTTATCTCCTGCCATGGTCAGAAATTCAATTTGCAAAGATTTTCCCTGATCTGGGCTCTGGCTTCTTTGCTTGGTGTCTCTGGCTGTTGCTGAAACTGGCCCCTCCCTTCCCTGTCTCCTTTCAGATTTCTTGGGTGAAATTTAAACCTCTCACCCCAATGCAGCTCAAAGCAGTAGGACCAGTGAGCATTTTCTGCAGCAAACTGTCTTCCTCATCTGATGAGCAGTGACTCTTGAACCCTCAGGTCTGGAGCATATGTGGGTGTGCCCGCGTGAGCCTATGTGATGATGTATATCAAGGGGAGAAAGAATTGAAGGAAAGAGCACAGCCCTCCTGACAGGGGTGAACGTGATGTTTCCAGACTCAGCCCCTTTTCCTCCAGGACTGGCCAGGGCAGGATGGAGCAGCAGGCTCTGCTGTGGTCATCTGCAGGGGCTACCCTTTCCCCCTGGAGGTTGATGGAGGCAGACAGAGGAAGTTTCCATCCTCAGAAGACGAGGAACAGGTATTTCTAGTGAAAACCCAGGCTTGTCGTGTAAAATTCCTCTCAATGTCTTTCTTTATCCCGTAGAGGTTGTTGATGGGGTATTTCTGACGTCTGTGCTACTGGTGTCTTTTTGGGTCCCGTGGTCCTGAGCATCTTACCTAGACGTGCAGGATTCCACGTGCAGCTCATTGCATTAGGTTCCCAATAGGACCCTTTCCTCTTCTCTTCTGTGCTCCAGTCCTCCAGTCTCCCAGGGTTTCCAGAACCTGCCATGTTCTTGCTCACCTGTGCCTTGGCTGAGTCCACCCTCCCACCTCCTCCATCCTTCCTACACGTCTCATTCCTCTCCTCATTCAAGATGCTGGTAGCGTTGAGCCCTCTCCATGACATCTCTGTGGACCACTGTCCCCATCAAGTCTCTGATAGTAATTCGCCTCGAGCCTGCAACCTTCAGCTGTCAGATGGGGCAGCATGCACTGTGGTGCCTTACCACTTACTCATGGTGTGATGTAGACCCAGTTTTGTTTTCTGTTGTCAAGTTGTCTGAGCCTCAGCTTTCTCATCTGGAAAATGGAAATCAAAGCACCCACCTTATAGAATTATTATAAGAAATCCATGAAATACTATACATGAAGGTCGTAGAATGGAGACTGGCATATAGTTACTAGAGGATATGTATCCTTTCTCCAAAGAGAGTGTAAAGGTCTCGAGAGAAGCCACTGGATCCTATTGCATCTTAGCGTTGCTACAGCCTAGCACAAAACTTACTACAGAGTAAGAGCTGTGGACTGAGTGTATGTGCATGCATGCTCAGATGTGTCCAACTCTTTGCAACCCCGGGGAGTTGTAGCTCACCAGGCTCTTCTGTTCATAGGATTTTTCAGGGAAGAATACTAGAGTGGATTGCCATTTCCTCCTCCAGGAGATCTTACCGACCCAGGGTTCGAACCCAGGTCTCCTGTGTCTCCTGCACTGGCAGGTGGGTTCTTTACTCATTGAGCCACCCAGGAAGTCCCCCTGATGGTTTGTATCCACCTCAAGTTGTTCATTGAAATCCTAATCCCCAATGTGATGGAATTAGGAGGTGAGGTTTTGGGGAGGAGATTAGGTTATGAGGATGGAGCCCTCATGAATGGCATTAGTGCCCTTTTAAAAGAGACCATGGAGAGCTCCCCCACCCCTTGTACCATGTGAGGACACAGTGAGGAAACAGCCATTCACAGCCTCCAGAATGCTAAGAAACAGATGTTTGTTGTCTAAGCCACCCAGTCTATGGCTATTTGTCACAGCGGTGATACCTCAAAGTTATGACCATCAAATATATCTCCAGGGGCTTTCCTGGTTGCCCAGTGGTTAAGAGTCTGCCTGCCAATGCAGGGGGCAGGGATTTTATCCTTGCTTCAGGAATATTCCACATGCCACAGGGCAACTAAGCCCTCAAGCTGGAACTACTGAAGTCCTCACACCCTAGGGCCCATGTTCTGCAATGAGAGAAGCCATCACAATGTGAAACCCATGCACCACAGCTAGAGAGTAGCCCCTGCTTCCTGCAAATAGAAAAAAGCCCACGTGCAGCAACAAAGACCCAGCACCACCATAAGGAAGTAAATAAATAAATCTTTTAAAATGTCTGCAGACATTTCCGGATGTCCCCTCAAGGGCGAGATCACCTCTAGTTGAGAATTACTGCTCTGGAGCTTCGTTTTCACTTATTTTTTATGTAACAAATGCAGTCCCCTCTGCTTAGCACTGATTTCCCTTGTTCACCTGCCAATCTCCTAAATCACCTCTGGAAACCCAGGCCAGGCATGAGTTCCTGGGAGAAGATCTCTGAGCCTCACTCTGATCCCCACAGAGGCCCTTTTCTGTGCTCCTGAATCCTGTATCATGTATCCCACTGTGCCAACCCACATTGTCCCCCATAGCAGCTGCCTATTTTTGCATCCCTTTCTTATCCATTGCAATTTGACCTCTTCAAAGCAAAGTCTATGGTTTTTTCCCCACCTTTTTATCTTCAGCACATAATACAGGGTCTGGAATACAGCAGGTGGTTAGTGTGTTGAATGAATGAATGGAAGAATTGGTGAATGACTGGGTGAATTGATGGACAGGTGAATGGGTGAGTTGATAGATAAACTTGTAGGTAAGTAGATAGGAGAGTAGTTGCATGGAAAGGTGCACTAGTAGATGGAAGGATGGATAGGATTTATGAATAATTAATAAATAGATGATTGAATAGGTGTGTGCTTCGATGCTTGGATGGAGGATAGCTAGATGAATGGGTGAATGGAGAAATGACCAGGTAGATAAATGGGTAGGTGATTAGATAGATGGGTAAGTGGATGAATAGTCGGATGAATGAATAGGTGGAGGTTGGGTTGATGGGTATGTGAGTTAATGGATGTCTAGGTGGTGGATGAACGGAAGGATGGATAAAATTTATGACTGAGTCAATGAACTGATAAATGGATAGGTGTGTGGTTTGATGAATGGATGGGAGGATAGATGGATGAATGAGTGAATGGATAGATAAAGGAGGAGATAAATAGGTTTAGTGGGTAGATGGATATGTGTTGTGGGTGAATGGATGTGTAGGTGGGTGAATAGGTAAACGTTTGAATGAATTAACCCAGTTAAGAAATAAAAGGAGTCAATGAATGGGTGGATGAATGCGTGGAAGGAGAATGTGAATGAGTCAATGTGAAGAAGCGCACACATCCTTCTGTACTTGTCTCCTCATTTGAACAGCCTGGAGGGAGAAGCTGAATCAGCAGGAAGGAGGGCCTCCTGAGGATCGGGAATTGTGAAGGGACCCAGAATTCCAACCTCACATTTATAGACAGTCTTTCCATGTAGAGTCTCCTTTTGAGTTTTCTCTCTTTACAATCTCTTGTACAGTGGGTTAAGACAGACTCTTTTTTAAAAAAATTTATTTATTTTTAATTGAGGGATAATTGCTTTACAGTGTTGTATTGGTTTCTTCCATACATTGGCATGAATCAGCAATCATCATATGTATGTCCCCTCCCTCTTTTACTGCCCTCCAACCCCCCACCCCTCTAGGCGGTCACAGAGACCCGGAGTGAGCTCCCCGAGTCACACGGCAAATTCCCGCTGGCTGTCTGTTTTACATATGGAAGTTTATAAGTGTCCATGCCACTTTCTCCATTCGTCCCACCCTCTCCTTCCCCACCCCCATGTCCATAAGACTGTTCTCCATGTCTGCATCTCCACTGAAGACAGGCTCTTTTAAGAAGCATTCTTTTGTCCCATTTTAGAGACAGAAATTGGATCATAGAGCGAGTCAAAGCCATTGGGTGTGGATTCCAGATTTTCAACTCCCAGGCTGCTACTCCCTGGAAAATGATGCCCTGACCTCTGCCTCTGGGGATCAAGACAGCCTGGCCAGGGACTAGGAAAGTCTGTTAGGTATAGTAGAGAAGGGCCTGGAATAGTGGCTAGGAACAGTTTCTAAAGTCAGAGAGCCTGGGTGTGAATCTTGGCCCCAGTAATATCTTGTTGTGTGATCTTGTGTAAGATGAAGAGCACCTCTGAGCCTCGGATTCCTTGTTTGTAAAACAGGAGCAGTGCGACTTCTCAACGCAGTGAGGGTGAACCAAGATAATCGGTGTGAAACACAGCACAATGCCTGGCACGTGACACACTCTCAATAAATGTTAGTTCTCCTTTTTTGACGTATTTTGATGGTAAACATCTTGGTCACGATCGTGGTCATTATCACCTCCTTGTATAAAGGGTCTATATTCCAATGTTGAATGATAGAACTGAATGGGGATATGAGAGGTCATCCAGTCTAGCTTTCCCCATAATGTGGACCCCAAGGCTTAGAGGTGAAATGACCCATCTAGACCCAAGGACGTGAGTTTGAGCAAGCTCTGGGAGATGGTGATGGACAGGGAAGCCTGGTGTGCTGCAGTCCATGGGGTCGCAGAGAGTCGAACACGACTGAATGACTGAACAACAAGACCCGTGGACTGGTGAGTGACAGAGCTGGGGTGCTTGAGACTCTGCAGTCTCTTTCAGCTGCACCCCCATTGCTTTCCTGGGAGCCCCAGCTGTGTTCTCCTGGGGAGGACTAACTACTTCTCTTAAGGTGAGTGCTTCCCCAGGAGCAGAGTCCTGAGCTCAAGGAAGTTCTCCCTTCCTTCCTGTGGGGTTTCCATGGAGCTGCAGGGTGAGGTCTCATCCTGCCTCCCCCTGCCCTGGAACACACCTCTGGTCTCCTGAGTCACTCAGCACTCAGTTGTTCTTTCTTTCTGAGTTTCCCAGGTGGCGCTAGTGGTAACGAACCTGCCTGCCAGTTCAGGGGACATAAGAGACGATGGTTCGATGGCTGGGTTGGGAAGATGCCCTGGAGAAGGGCATGGCAGCCCACTCCAGTATTCTTGCCTGGAGAATCCCGTGGACAGAGGAGCCTGGTGGGCTACAGTCCATAGGGTGGCAAAGAGTCGGACACAACTGAGGTGACTTAGACTGCACATGCATGCAAATCGCTAGGGGAACAGGTGACCTACTGAACCCATCAAAGTCTCAATTTCCTCATCTGCGAAATGGTCTCATTTTGCGAAATCCTCTCACAGGGATATTTCCCAGGGTCGCCTCAAGGATAGAGACCCTAGAACAGTGCCTGGTACATGGAAGCGGCTCAACAAATGTTAGTTCCCTTTGTTTTTGGAAGAAGCTGGGGCCTAGGAGCCACGAGATGCCCAGCTGACCATCTCATTCTGGATTCAAAGGGGAGGAAAGCTTCAAGGTGCAAGGCCGGGCCCGCAGAGGCAGAGAGAAGTGAGGAGATAGATTCTGGAAAAGTCAAGGGCAAAGAACACTGCCCAGTGCCAGGAGCCAGAGCTGGAGTCTCATGCTGTGCTGGACTCTCTGATGATGGTCTGCATGCCCAGCCAGGCTCCAGTCTGGAAGCGAAGGTGTTAATCTGCCTGAATCAGCCACACAGGACTCAGATACTTATGCCAGGCTCCAGGCTCCCGGGAACAGGCGAGGAGGAGGCTTCCTAAATTAGAATCAGAGTGCAGAACTGGGGTCACACCTTGGAGCAAGGGTCAAGGGTGGGGGGAGCTCCCTCACTCTGCATGCGGATGGCTCAGATGGGCTGCTGCGAGCGGAGCGGAGCGGCCACCCTGGCCTCTGTTTACAGAAAGCAGACTGGAGGCCTGTGACCCGAGGCCATACATGACTTGCTGCCTGGGGGACCTCACCCACCCTCCCCGCACCCCACCCCCCCAGGCCCCAGGGGCATGGAGTAGAACCCATTTAGCTCCTGGGAGATCCAGAGAGGAGTAGGGTGAAGGAGGGAGCCGGGGAGAGGCTGGGCTGGGTGGACAGGCAATTAGGCTGCCTGAGCTGCCAGTGGCTGGGCTGCACGTCCTCCCCTCTGGACGGAGAGGGCCCGTCATTAGCTCTGGGCTGTAGCCCATCTCCAGCATCTTGGCGCGGCCTCTGGAGGTAGGAAGGATGGGCAGCCTCAGGTGGCATGGTTGCTGGTGAATAAAAGCATAAGATGAGGGCGGCACTCACTCCAGACATCCAGCGCTCCTCCTGTGCTTTCCCCTGAAAGCTCTGTTCCTGCCTAGGGCAGGGAAGAGGCTTGTGGCTGGAATCCTCATCACCAGCCCAGATCGGTTCCCTTTCCCAGCCCTTTGGCCAGAACCTGAGGCACAGGGCAGGGCTCTGGCCCCTGGGGAGTGGGGCTGGAGTCTGAAAAAGGAAGGTGAACCCTGGAGGCCTTGGTTCTAATCCTTCAACAAAAGATGTCTGGTTGGCTTGCCTGCCAGTGCAGGAGACACAGGAGACATGGGTTCGACCCCTGGGTAGGGAAGGTCCCCTGGAGAAGGAAATGGCAACCCACTCCAGTGTTCTTGCCCGGGAAAGCCCATGGACAGAGGGGCCTGGCAGGCTACGGTCCATGGGGTTGCAAAGAGTTGGATATGACTCAGCACACACACATACCCACACACACACAGGATCTGTTTGAGAATTGAAAACAGTTTTGATTTAGAATCAAGATGTTTGCAGGACATTCAGGTTCATCTCTTTTGTGCCCAAATGCATTTATTAACTATCTTCTGGCCATGAAGCTTAAAAGGTGTTAACAAGGCTTCTGCTTGGTATACCGGTGCTATGATAGGTCTCCCATATTCTTTTTGTCAGGTACTTGAAGCTGACACAGAGATTGGTCACGTGAAAGGGTAGAAAGCAACCTGGCATGATCCCAGGGAGCCTAGAATGTTCCAGAATAGGGGCAGTCTCTCTAGTTCCTGGGGCATTTTGTTTGGGGTTTAAACTCCAGTTTCCCATCTATTGGAGGATAGGGGACACCCCGTCTGTGGACCGAATCTGAAGATGGGTATGTGTTCCCCCAGCCCCCAGAGGCAGGGGATGTGAGAGGCTGAGGGGCCAGCCCCTCCCTCCACGGCTGGCCCATCTGAGGGTCCCATCTCTCCAGGCTGGGCAGGGGTGTACAGTGGTGAGCCCTGGGGCTCTGCTTCAAGTGCAGAGAATCCCAGAGTGGTGGTGGTGGTTGAGGGGAGAACTTCAAGACCTGTAGCTCTTCCTCTTCATGTTATAAACTGGGAATCCGGACACCTGATATGGTAAAGAAGTCAATGATGATCTTGCAGAGAAGAGCCTCGTGGTGAGGCTGAAGCCTTTAATGGAGCTGGGAACGCCTGAGGACGGAGAACGAAATTAGAATGGTGTGTGCATTCCCCCGGAGAATGGTTCTGGGGAGCTTTCTAGTATTTGCAAGAAGCCTGCATACAGAGCTGTTCACAATGGCTCATCTGACGGTGGACCTTGGTATCCTGGCAGGAGGCAGGGACTGGAGATGTCCACTAGCACAGAGATGGGCAGGAGGGTGCCTGCTGCTTGCCAGGGGAGGGGTGAGGACTCAGGAGGCAGCCCCCAGTGGCGAGAGCCCACCCTTCCCCCAGTCTAAACAGCATCCCACTCCCTCCCACCCCCTGAAGAAATGCAAGGCCCCAGCTGATGGGCTGTGTTTGTGGCCAGACCAGGGCCCTTTTGTTAAGCAAACACAGCAGCCCCCCATTTAGCAGAAATAGCTCTGGAGCGAAGAGAGAGTGAGTGTGTCCACAAACCCATTTGCCGTTTAGGTGTCAGAAATAAATTTTACCACTGGAGTCTGTAGCATCTGATTAGTGAATTATTCAGTTGGGATATTGCGTTCCCTCTGACCTCATTAGTAACCCCGAGGTGAGAGGGATGCATTAGAGTAACCACCAGGCTGTCACGGAGGAGCAGAGTGGGGGCATTAAAGTGGATTAAAGTGCTTTACCAAGAACTACAGCACAACTCATAAAAACAGCGCATTGTTAAACCAGGGCTCAGCAAATAAACAGGCGGACGCCACTGGGAGGAGGCGGGGTGGGGGGAACGTGGGGGTACAGAAGGGCAGGGAGGGGGAGGCGGACAGCTTGTAGCTGCATTGGCATTGGCTGGCTGGTGGCATTGGGGACCCGAGTCTGGGTACCCTGTCCTTCTTCTCCTAGCCTAGCTGATTTTTGTCTTTGTGTTCAACCCTTTCTCAAAACAACTGACCCCTCCCATGGTCATCCTTTTTCGCCCTCTTTTGCCAATGGGTCTGAAAGTGCTGGAGAGTTGACAAGTTCAGAACACGTGAGACCTGACTGCATATCTACTATGTTCTGGCCTCTTACTAGGAGTTTTCCATTTCAGCAAAATCTCCTGCTGCCTCTGGTTGATGCACAGCCACCTGGCAGAGCTAGAAGGCTGGGCCAGTCAGTCTTCCCAGAGCTCCAGCTTTCTGATTTACCCCCATGTGGAGAGAACCCAGACCCCAGGTCCTGTGTCTAGAAGGTGTGCTAGAAAGACTGCGCTGGTCCCTGGATCAGAGGGAGGCCTGGGGTGGGGATGAATGAGCCTCATCTTTTGTTCTTCCTGAGGAATTCATGTCCCTTCTAGCAGTTCCTTTTGTTGTTGTCAGCGGCTCAGTCGTGTCCAACTCTTTGCAACTCTGTGGACTGCAGCATGCCGGGCCTCCCTGTCCATTACCAACTCTCGGAGTTTACTCAAACTCATGTCTGTTGAGTCTGTGATGCCATCCAACCATTTCATCCTGTCATCCCCTTCTCCTCCTGCCCTCAATCTTTCCCAACATCAGGGTCAGGTTTTATGTATTCCAAACTATTCCTGGCTCGCAAACCCAGCCTCATTGAGCAGACCTTTGGGTCTGGCATCCTCCAGAGTGAGTAGAGGTTGGAAGAAAATATTGGAGGGCCAGCCCTCCTGCTGCTTATCCAAGCCAAGGGCTCGCCAAACCTGGCCTTTGCTTCAGGGAGTGGAACCTGTTGTCTAATCTTTAACACACAGACTCTGTGCCTGCCTCCGACAAGGGAACGTTAAACCATGGGTAGATGAGGTAAACAGGATCAGATTCTGAAGGCTAATATCTAAATAGTGGTTACTAACACAGTAGAGCCCAAGAACTCATGTCTATTCATGGCAGAGCATTGCTCATGAAGCAAAAGGTACTGGGGACTCCTTGGCAAGGGGACAGGGACCAGCCATGAATGGGGAAGGCGAGGAGATGGCGAGCTGCAGCAGTCCAGATCTGGATGGAGCTATAGAGCCCAGGGCAGGGCTGCTGAGGGCATATCCTCTCCTTTGTTTGGGGTTGGGGCCAGGCTGGTGTTCAAGGTGGTCTCAGGAGACCCGAGCCCCAGTTCGTGACCGGTGTGTTTGCAATTGTTTGTTCAGCAGCAGTCGCAAATGGATGCTAAAAGGCTTTGTGGTTCATTGATGGTCATGATCCTCTCCAGCCCATTCTTCATCCATTTCTTAGGTGAGCCACAAGCCCTCCACTGGCAGCCCCCACTACCGCTCTTGCTTGGTGCTGGGTCCTAAGCCCTGCCTGTTCTCGATCCTCCATGCCGGCAATCATAAGAACTGGATTCCTCTATACCTGTGTTTTGGAGACCCTTGGCAAGGCTGGGGTCTTGCTGGCTTGCCCCTGAGCTCTGAGCTTGTAGTAACTGGCAGAGCAGGTCCACATGGGAGCAACTGTGGTCCAGTGGAGGAAGTAGTTCATTCACGGCACCCACAAGGCACTGAATCACACAGGGAGAGAGGCCAGAGAGAGGGGCTGCTGGGAGCTCCATTCTCATTTCACTGTGGAGTGTGTGTGTGCAGGCTCAGTTGTGTCCGACTCTTTGCAGCCCCATGGACTGCAGCCCACCAGGCTCCTCTGTCCTTGGAACTTTAAGTGGTCCCCAAACTTGGACTCGTAATGCTGACCCCCCACGAAAGTCGTAGGTGGAATGACTGTGCGGGCGAAGGCAAGACCTCCTTTTTACACGCCAAGAGACTCTTCCTCACAATCTGGAACATACGGGGACTAAGCCAGATGACTAAGGGGTGGGGGTTTCTGTTTCTTTCCGGGGTTCTAGAAAGGCTGTAGAGACGGTGGCACAACTCTGTAACTATATGCTCTAAAAGTCACTGAATCATATATCTTAAATGAGTGAATTGTATATGATGTGAATTACGTCTCAATAAAGCTGTTAAAAATAATCGATGCCCCCTTCCCCCCATCCAGCAGCCGTTTCCCCTTTCCCTTCTCCCTTGGAAGTAGGTCCCTCCCTGGCTTTGTGCTTCTTCCCCTCAGGGAGAGAAGCTGAGAAATATGAAACGCCTGTAGGTCTCACAGGCATTTGTGCTTCAAAAGCCTAAACCCCCATCAAAGTTAGATGAATTACGGAGACATGAAAGGAAGCAGGAAGAGATGCTTGGGTACAAACCAAGTGTCTTGGAGAAGCAAAAAAGAAAGCTAGACTTTTCATCCTGGACCGGAAAGAAATCCCAGGCAGGAGCGTGGAGGAGAGAGGTGTGCTGGTTCTAGAACAGTGGGGGCTCCTGCCCTGAGAACCCCCAGGGAGGAGGGTCCCATGCAGGTGTATCTGCATGGTGATGTATTTGGTGAGTGTTCCACCTACTAATGATATGTAACAAACTGCTCTGAATTTCGCAAAATGTTTTGTTATGTTCACAGTCTCTGTGGGTCAGGAATGCAGAAAGAGCACATTGGGAATGGCTTGTCCAAGGAGCACAATGTCTGGGGAGAGGCAAAGGCTGGGGATGACTTGCTAGTCGGGGGCTGGAATCGTCTGAAGGCTATTGCCTCCTGTGTCTAGCACTTTCTCCTGTCTGTCAATGGGGAGTCACCTGGGGCTGTCAGCTGGAATATCCACAGGTGTCTTCTTTATGTGTCTGCTTGGTCTCCCTCATGGGGGCTTCCTGGTAGCTCAGATGGTAAAGAATCTGCCTGCACCGCAGGAGACCCGGGTTCAGTCTCTGGGTTGGGAAGATTCTTTGGAGAAGGAAATGGCAAACCCACTCCAATGTTCTTGCCTGGAGAATCTCATGGACAGAGGAGCCTGGTGGGTTACAGTCCATGGGGTCGCAAAGAGTTGGACATGACTGAGTGACTGACATTACCACTTTGGAAAATACGGCCTGCCATATGGGATTATATGCAGCCTTGAGAAAGTGTCCTTGTCTCATGTTCTGTGCAGAAAAAAGTACTGAGCCATCAGACCCAAACTGGCCACACAGAGAGGGATGGGGAATGATCTGACAGTGGTCCTCTGTGTGGAGAGATGGCCGATGGCATCCCTCACCCTGGGTAGCCCCCGTCATGTCTTGGCACAACTGAAGTCCTGACCTAATCCCAGGGAGTTTGATTGGCAGGAAAGCCTCAAGATGGACTAAGATGACATTTCTGCCAACTAGGAAGAAAGGGGCTCAGGATAGGAAACCATGTAGAGGGTTGGAATTGATGTTTGCAAAGAGCGCACACGTGGAGTTTGTAGCATGAACTTTGTTCTTGTCTGCATTCATTCGTTTCTACAAAGAGGTAACCATGGGGACAAGGGACAGACGCCGAACATGAAGCTAGCATTAAGGGCTAACTCAGCCTTTCAGCCACCCCACGTCTCAGTCCATCCTGCCCCAGCATGCTGAGATTCCATGACGTATGATACAGAATATGGAGGATTGCTGTCTCTAGCTCTGTGCCCGGAATAGGATGGAGTGCAGTGTCAGGAGCGGTCATCACATCACTGCCCTACATCCAAAATTGGATGTGGCCCCTCTTAAGTCTGAGGGAGTCATATACCTTCCCCTAGAGCCTCGGAAGTTTGTCCAGAGCCACCAGTGTGTCCGCTGTCACTCGAAAACGACCTGTTCATTGTCAATCAGTGATTCTCAATGAGGGGCTCTTTTGCCCCGCCCCCCAGGGGATACTTGGCCAGGTCTGGGGACATTTTTCATTGTCACAACTAAGAGGGTTGCTACTGGCATTGAGTGGGTGGAGCCCAGGGACACTGCTAAACATCCCTCAGTGCACGACCAGCCCCTCAGCAAAGAAGAATGCAGCCTGAAATGTCATTAGTGCCAAGACTGCGAAACCCTGGTCCAGGGTTCCCAACAAGAAATAGATCCTTAGAGGAAATTTTTGAACCACTTGTCCTCTTTTACTCTCCTATCAGAATGGCATCCCTCCTCTTGTCCCACGTGTGTGCTCAGTCATCTCCGACTCTTTGCGATCCTATGGACTGTAGCCCGCCAGGGTCCTGTGTCCATGGGATTCTCCAGGCAATACTGGAGTGGGTTGCCATTTCCTCCTCCAGGGCATCTTCCCAACACAGGGATGAAACCCTCATCCCCTGAGCCTCCTGCATTGCATGTGGATTCTTTACCACCGAGTCACTGAGTCACATGGGGAAGCCCATGCCCTCAAGGTGGTGACAATTTTTTCACCATTTTCCAGAAAAAAATCCAGCCAGGCAAAGTTCCTTAGGAGTATGAAATTTGAGTCAGTGGGTGACTTCTTTTTGCCTTTTGCAATCGTTCTCACGCTAAATATAATTTTTTATTTTTAAGGCATCATGAAATCTGCCTTCCTTATAGACCAAAACATTCTCCAAGGTAACAGTGAGTTTTATAAATGGGAAAAATAAGGTTGCTTGACAAGAAAAAGGATGGTGGGACCAGGGGACCTCAGGGGATGGCGGGACCTCAGACAAATGACTTTAGTTTGAGGTCAGAGATCATGAGTTTGGAGAAGCTGAAAGGAAAAACCTGGAGTGACTCCTTGATTCTGGTTGCAGGGATTTCCAGGAAGGAGTGGTCAAAAAGGCTGAGTGGAGAGACAGGCTTCGAGAAATGAAGAGGGCCAGTCAGAGGGGCAGGCAGTGCTGCTCGTGGGCTGTGTGCCCAGGGGCACACTGGCCCTGGGAACTCTGGGACAAGAGGTGGAGAGGCAGGTGAGCGGTGGCTTTGTGATGCTCAGAGAAGACAGAACTAGAGGATGGATTTGGCTTCCTTGGGGAACAGAGAAGGACTGGAGATGAAGAAAGGCAGAGAAAGATGGAGAAAAAAGGCAGACGAAAAGAAAGAAAGGAGGAGAGGGAAGGATATGAGAGGAGAGAGACCGAAGAGGCAGAAGGTAGGGAGCGTTGTCTGGAGATGGAGATGAAGCAAAGGGGTGAAGTGGGTGAGCTTGTGAATGACTTAGCGTCCTGTTTGGTTCCAGTTCTCTGTGAGCCTGGGGCTTCCCAGGTGGCGCTAGTGGTAAAGAGCCTGCCTGCCAGTGCAGGAGACATAAGAGATATGGGTTCCATCCCTGGTGGGGAAGATCCCCAAGAAGAAGGCATGGCAACCCACTCCAGTATTCTTGCCTGGAGAATCCCACGGACAGAGGAGCCTGGCGGGCTACAGTCCCTGGGGTCACAAAGAGGCAGACACGACTGAAGTGACTTAGCATGCACGCACACCTTGCCAAGGACCTTTGTGTCTCAAACTGACTGGCAGAGGGTGGTCTTCTTGGCAGGACCTCTACAGAAGGGGCAGAAAAGGAAGCAAAGACATTAGATTAAGATCAGGACATTTGGAAAAGAGCTCCAAGCCCCTAGAAGTCTGGGCGCACTCAGGGGTGCAGCCAGGGAACCTCCAGTCAACCAAGCCAAGTCCTTTGTGTTCAAGAACAGCGCTGATTTTCTGTGTAACAGAGACACACAGAGATGGGCAGAACCTCTGGAGCACTCTCCTCTCCTTTGGGGAGTGTTTGTGGGGCTGGGAGGGCAGGCATACTGCTGTTCCACAGAACTTGCTATTTCGGACCCACCAAAAGTCTGTTTTTCCTGGGTCTCCGCTCAAACATGAGTGACAAGATGCCTTGCAGCCATCTCTCTCCTTAACCCCTTTTACTGGGCCATCTGTTTAGAGCTCAGATGTGTGCTTCTCCTCAGAGTCATCATCCCATTATCCAGGCTTCTTGCCCACCGCAGACTCCGTCCTTCCCAACTGCTCCTGCCACACACGATAAAACCCAGCCACTTGCCGACGTCCAGAGAGACAGAGATGTCCACGGGCCCGTGGGCCAGTGGATCTCAGTTGAATGGAAATCGCAGAGGCCTGGTTCCCTGTTCAGCCTCCTTCAGATCTTAGCTTGTGACTCACCTCCATCCAATCCCCTAGCTGGCTTCAAAAAATGTCCCTCCTCTGTGTGGCGGTGGTGCCTCCATCATGGTCAGTGGGGAGCTGGGGCATTTCACAGCACACCCTGATCCTGCTGAAGGGTCCCTGGGGGCCCTGCACTGTCCAACAGAACTTTCTCCTGTGATGGAAATGTTCTGTATCTTCCCAGCCCAATACGGTAGCCACTAGCCACCTGTGGCAATGGAACCGTGAAATGTGGCCAGGGGGACTGAGCAACTGTATTTTTAAATTGTAGTCAGTTAAGTTTTAATTGACTGAGATTTCAACTTAACGTAACCTCAGAGCAGCAGCTTCCCACGTAGCTCAGTGGTAAGGAATCTGCCTGCCAATGCAGGAGACAGAGGTTCGATACCTAGGTCAGGATGATTCCCCTGGAGGAGGAAATGGCAACGCGCTCCAGCATTCTTGCCTGGGAAATCCCATGGACAGAGGAGTCTGGCAGGCTGCAGCCCGTGGGATCTCATAGAGTTGGACGCAACTGAGCATGCATGCATGCACGCAGAGCAGCAGTCATCACTGCAAACCTAGGAACTAGCTAGAAATGCAGAATCTCAGGCCTCACTCCAGACCTCCTGGATCAGAATCTCTGGGGCTGGGGCCCCGCCATCTGGGGCCAATGTTAACCCACCCTCCGAGGGGTGTTTACACAGAGTTGTTTAAGAAGGCTAATTCCACCCAAGTCCTTGGGAAGCCCAGCTCATCTCTGAATGCTGCCACCCAGGTCACCTGGGCCTTGGGAGAACCAGGCGTCCAGAAGCTGGCTCCGATCCACCTTTGGACCCCTGCAGTGGGTTTGCTGTCCACACCTCAGACAGAGAAGGCAAAACTGGCCTCCGCTGGTGCTTCTCACACATCTGCATAGCAGGCACCAGGCTGTGGGAAAGTCTGAGTAATGAATGCAGCATAGAGGTGTGCTGGCTTTTTCCATTCGCCTGCTGAGCGCCCTTCCCTGTGGGTGGGGAGTGCAGTCAGCATCCACCCAGGAGCAGTCTTCCCCGTGAGAACAGGCCTGGCCCCCGCGTCCCCCCTCACCCACGGGAAGCTGGGAGCTGGCTGGGGGCAGTGTCGAGCCCTGCCTGAGAACTCGGTGCAGCAAGGGGCTCCAGGGGGCTCTCTGTTCTTTCTCCCTAGCCAGTACTTACTGAGCTCATCACACAGGTTCTGGGGGCTTCCCTGGTGGCTCAGTGGGTAAAGAACCCTCCTGCAATGCAGGGGACACAGGAGACGTGGGTTGGATCCCTGGATTGGAAAGATCCTCTGGAGAAGGAAATGGCAACCCACTCCTGTATTCTTGCCTGGGAAATCCCGTGGACGGAGGAACCTGGTGGCTACAGTCCAAAAGGTCGCAAATAGTCGGCCTGGACTGAAGCAACTGAGCCTGCACACGCACACGGGATTTTATGTGATTCACTTAATATCAGGTCGTGTGGAAACCTCCGTCCCCGTTCCTTCTCCGTTTGTCTCTTTTCTCTTTCTGATTTTCATTGCCATCTCCCAACTCACAAGAGTGGAGTCGGGTCCCAAGCAGGATGCTTCCTGACTCCAGAGAGCAGCACGGGCAAGGCAAGAGCAGGCCCCCTTGACCTTAGAGGCTGGGAGGAGCCACCCAGAACGTCTGGGAGAAGAGAAGTGGCATTGTCCAGCCTGAGGGCACCTTTTGGCACTTGGCCTGCAGTGGCTGCCACGTGACCCCTTCCCAGGACATCAGAATCCCCAGGAGAGCTCAGTCCCTTCTGCCCCAGGAAGACTCCGTGTGTGTAATCCTCCAGCACTTTCCAGATCTGGTTCTAAGCCTCGTTCACTCTCCATCTCTCCCCTGTGTCCTGTTTCCCGGCTCCTCTCCAGCTCTGCCCTGTCTCATTCCCTTCCCTCTCCTTCACACAGACTGCTGTCCTTGGGTATGGCTGCTCCATCTGCCCCCATGGCGTCTTGTTTCCTTCGGAGCATCCATATCACCTTGGAAGTTTGCCTTCTGCCCTTGGGGGTGGAGGATAAGGATGGGGAGTGCTGGGATGAGAAGGGGTGTGACAGCCAGGCCCGAAGTGACTTCAGGAGGTTTTCCCTGTGTGGCCAGTAGGTGGTGCTAGATGCCAGCCAAGGCCCTGCTGCTGCGTTGGCTCAAACCACAGCCCCAGCTTACAGGAAGAGGGGTCTGTCTGCCCAGCAGCCTTTTTAACGGGATGCCAGACACCCCGGGCTTCAGGGTTGATCCAGGACAGGCTGGGAGAATGAAACTGCTCTTCTTCACCCAACCCAGTGGCCCTTACAGGCTGGTCTCCCCTCTAGGACTTGGAAATGAGTTGAAAAGCACCTGCCTCACCTTTTTATCCCCAAAGGGCTTATAACAACTGGGATACAGGACTTTGGCTCCACCCTTGCTCAAATATCACCTCCTCTAAGTGGGATCGTTCTGTCTCCTCTAGGAGCTCAGAGCAAGCTTGACTTCACCCCACTGGGGCACTTTACACAGGGCAAGAATGAGTTGTTTCCACGGTTCCCTTACTGTCAGCTTCTGCAGCTTCTGGGATCATTTCCTTTTTTAAAAACTTTTTTTTTTCTTTTTTATTGGAGTATACCGTGGCTCAGATGGTAAAGAATCTACCTGCAGTACAGGAGACCTGGGTTTGATCCCTGGGTCAAGAATATCCCCCAGAGAAGGGAATGGCTACCCACTCCAATATTCTTGCCTGGAGAATCCCCATGGACAGAGGAGCCTGGATATGACTGAGTGACTTAACGTTTTCACTTTCATAGACGATAAACAATGTTGTGATAGTTTCAGGTGGACAGCAAAGGGATTCAGCCATACATATGCATGTATCCATTCTCTCCCAAACTCCCCTCCCATCCAGGCTGCCAAATAACATTGAGCAGAGTTCCCCGTGTTATACAGTAGGTCCTTATTGGTTATCCCTTTTAAGTATGACAATGTGTACACGTGTATCCCAAACTCCTGGGGGTCATTTCTAATCATTCTGCATATCTACAGAAACTTCCCAGGCCCCTGCGCTCAGCACATGCTCAGAACTGGGTGCATGATGGAGGGAGTGAGTCGATGGTTGCACGGAGGCTGTACTACCCTTCCCCCTTGGAGGTCTTTAGAACCAAGGTGGTCCCTTTGCCTGAGGGTTTTAGCCATAGCCCAGTGGAGAAACAGTGGGAAGGATGGCCCTTGAAGGCCCTTGGAAGCCAATGCCTAGCTCAGGACTTGAGAGGTCTGTTGAATATGCTTTATTTCCCTTCATTTGACATACATCTCTCCAAGCAAAAAACCTCCTTGTGTCTACAAAGAAACCTCCCCACATCCTTAGAAAGAGGAACGGCAGGAAGCCTGGGCATTGGGGAGCTCCCCAAGTGTGCTAGTGGTAAAGAACCTGCCTGCCAGTGCAGGAGACATAAGAGACACGGGTTTGAGCCCTGTGTTGGGAAGATCCCCTGGAAAAGGGCAAGACAATTCTCTCCAGTATTCTTGCCTGGAGAATCCCATGGACTCGTGGCTCCCGGGCCTGCTTCTCTCCACCTGAAGAGCCTGGGCTCCTTCACTGGTTTCTGAGTTTTGACTGTGTCCTGCTTGTTCCCCTAAGTGTCTGTTTCAGTGCATTGCATCTTTAAAAAGGCAGCTCTGGCTCTTTGTGGGGATGTACAGCAATAGAGATCAGAAATTAACAAAGGGAGAAGGAATGGAGGTGAGGGTTTCAACACGAGCTGGCATTTTATCCAATCCCAAGACTTGGATAAAATAAGCCAGATGGACTTGTAGCCAACATGAACTGGGGGAAGGGGAGGTGATTTTTCTGAATCTGCAAAGATCTGGACAGACAAGAACAGAAGGATGGAGCAATGAGGTGTTGAAATAACAAAGATGAAAGTCAAGTTCTGCCTCTAAAGCCAACTGGATGCAGGAGGCAAGGCTTCTGAGCTGCCAGCAAGAAAAGGCTTTGGTGCTTCTAATTGATCATTGGAAGGACTGATGCTGAAACTCCAATAACTTTGGCCACCTGATGTGAAGAGCCAACTCATTAGCAGTGACCCTGATGTTGGGAAAAATTGAGGGCAGGAGAAGAAGGGGGCAACAGAGGATGAGATGGTTGGATGGCATCACTGACTCAATGGACATGAGTTTGAGCAAATTCTGAGAGATGGTAAAGGACAGGGAAGCCAGGTCTGCTGTGGTTCATGGGGCTGCAGAGAGTTGGACATGACTGAGCGACTGAACAACAACAACAATTGAGCTGAGACAGCCTTGGGACGGAAGCGCAGCAGGAACGAATGCTCAGAGTGAAGACCAGAGCTCTGACCTGCTCTGCCCAGCCACCCTCGGGATGTTCTGTTCAGCTCTAGGAAACTTCCTGTGTGATCCGTTTCAGGCCAGCTCGTGTTGAAGCCCTCTCCTCCTTTCCTTCTCCCTTTGTTACTTTCCAATCTCTGTTGTTGTATGTCCCCACAAAGAGCCAGCGCTGCCTTTTAAAAGATGCGACGCACTGAAACAGACACTGAGGGGAACAAGCAGGACAGAATCAAAACTTGAGAAACCAGCAAAGGAGCCAAGCTCTTTATCGTGGGGGGAACTAGGCCTGGGAGCCACGAGGCTGCAGATGAGCCAGTCTACACGGCCTGTGATGACTGCTGAGCAGACTGACTGTGGAAGTGGCAGAGTTCTCTGGAGGTTTGCCAGCCCAGGGTGGGGTTGAGTTTGAAGCCCTGAATTTCCCTCTGGGTCACAGAGACTAAAGAAGTCTCTGTCCATCCCTCTGCTCCAGGACAGAGTCTGGAAGTCTCTGTCCATCCCTCTGCTCCAGGGTCTGCCTTGGGGCCACTTAGCCACGACCTGAAGCAGCTGTAAAGGTCAGTGGCCTCACAGCTCCGTGTCTCCCCGTGGTCCTGTGGCAGCACCCCAGCTATTTTCTGGGCCTGGAGTTGCTAATTGTGATGAATTCCCTTGCGTCTTGGATGAGGACAAGGGCCATCAGCAGAACTTCCGTCCTCCTGGGTCCCAGAGGGACAGCTCAGATACGAAGCTTTCTGTTGCTCACCCTTGCCCACTTCTCAGCAAGGAGCTGGGGTTCAAATTCTAGCTCAGTGATCCCAGTCAAGTCAGGGATCTTGGTCAAGGCAACGTCTCTGAGCCTCAGCATGGGTGGTGGCAGGTCCCCTCTACACTGACCATCCTTAAGAGCCACCTCCTCCACCTGCCATACTTCCCAGATGAGGGCCCTGCCCAGAGACTGTTGTGTCCTGGCCTAGAGTCAGGGTGACCCACCTTCCTAGTCTTCCTGGAAGGAGGGCTTCCGGGATGCAGGATTTTCAGTGCGAAAACCTGAGAAGTTTCAAGCGATCCTTTGAAGGACACCTCAGGGCTGACATTGAAGACCGGTGCTCCCTCCTGCCCTTGGAGTTGCTTAAATCCCCGCACAGCTTAGGGACCCAGGGCAGCACCTCTCGTGCTATGGGCTCATCCTCCCTTTCTCATTTGCCAGCCGTTCATTGTGCCCTGGAATGTCTAATGCATGTGGAAATGAGCCTGAGTCTCCCCCTCTGGTCATTCCATCCTGGGAACCAGTGCCTTGTGGTGTCCACTGCTGGGGAGAGGGAGGAGTGACCCGCTCAGGCCAACCTTGCAGGAGGACAGTACAGCTTTGTTGCCCTGTCAACACTGGTGACTGTGTGGCCCCTAGGTGTCCAGGCTGGCTTCTGGCCGACACTCAATCTTCCGGGATGGACAAAGTTGACTTTGAGCTCAGTACCTGACTATCCTTGGAGCCAGGAAGTCATTGTGGTTGCTGGCTCTGTTCTCAGATCCTTTTACTTCCTTTCAGTTTGTCCCAAGGTCCTGCAGGAAGGGGAAGCCCGTCTCAACGCCCAAGAGACCCCACGTCGCTGAGGCCCCTTCCGTAAAAACAGATGCTAATCTCCCATGGAGTTGGGTAGGGCACTCAGCCCCCATCTGCTTTCAACTTCAAACTCTGTCCAAAGACCACACTGCTCAGTTTGCAAATCTTGTCCCTGGGACCGCAAGGAAGATTCTGTTGGGATGGAAGATGGGGGAAGGAAAGAAGAGGACTTGTTATTTTCTGGTTTAATGTTCTAGTTTGATTCAATGCATATTAGATTGACACAGACTCCGGGCTCTGTGCAAATACAATAGGTCTGGTTTCAAGGCACCTAGAGTCCTGGAAGGAGGCAGAAATATGTCTGGCCGCCTCAGAACAGGAGAGGTCACAACAGATGTTGAGCCGGCACCCTCTCAACATCCAAGGGGGCGAAGAGGTTAGTAGGGGAACATGGGGAGGCTTGTCAAGGAGGGTGGATGTCCAGGGCTTTGAAAGCAAGGCAAAATTCTGATAGACTGTGGCCATGGGGCCCCAGGCGCCAAAAGACAGAGGTGAGTGAGAGTAGGGAGAATGAGGCAGGGAGTGAGCTTGGCTCGGGGACCGGGGCAGTCTGGTGACCAGAAGGCCGAGAAGCGAGGAAGGCTGAATCCTGGAAAGCTGATTGCTGAGCGATGGAGCCTGGACCAGAGTCCTGTAGGTCCATGAAAGGTTTTAAATCAGGAGAGAGCTGGAGAGTAAGCCATCTTTTGACAAAAGGTCCGCCACCCTGCCACTTCTGCCCCTTGAGAGCTTTGCATTTTAATAAGGAGGAGTTGGCCCAGCTTCCTCCTCAACCTTCCCTCCCTCTCCCACAACCACGCAGCAGCCAGAGGCCTTGGTCTGTCTGTACCTAGGGAGGCGCTGGCCCCTGGGACTGTGTTCACTCCCAGGGAGTTGGAGTTGCCTGTTCTCCTGTTCTGTCTTTGCATCCGATGCAGATGGAATCCACGCCTCTAGAGGCACCCAGCAGAGGGTCTGCCCTGGAGTGGACAGGAATTCTGCATGCCTTCCCCTGCTCGGTCCTCGGCCTCACTTCCTCCCCCTTATCCTGACAGTGGGGACCTCGCTCCCGCCCCATCCTCTGTCCACTGGGTCCCTCATCCCTAGCCACTTAGGCAGGGCCTTGAGGTCAGAGCGACCCAAGCTCGTGCCTGTCCTCACCGTGTGACCTCAGTGTAAACCTCTCCAAGCATCTGCTTCTTCACTTGTGGAGCTGAGCCAACAAGAGGGAGGTCCCTGTGTGGTTGGCAGTCTGCTGGCGCCTGTGCCGCTGGCCTTGGTGGCGTGCCCTCTCCTCCTGTCTCTCCCAGTTCAGGCTGGTTCTTGGCCCTTCAGGGGGCGGGTCCCTCTGGCTGTGGGGCCAGTGGGGTGTGGGGTTCCTTCCTGGGCCTCCCAAGATGCTGATGGCTTTTTCAGTTGCCTCTATCACAGGATAACACGGGCATAAGTCAGGGGACGTCAGTGTTCATCTCCGTACCGGAGTTGACGGCATCCTCTCGTAGCAGGGCTCGAGGCCTGTCTGAGGAGGACCAGCCAGGGAGGACCACAGGCCAAGGCTGCGGGGGTTAGTTCAGGCCAGAGCCAGGCCCCACGGGGGCCCCAGAGCCATGTGAGGACCAGCCAGCTGTGACTCCCACACGTGCCCTCCTATCTGGCCCACATCAGTCCTGGATCAGAAACCAGGAGCTGCAGACGGGTGGAGACTAGAACCTTCTCCCCAGAATCAGTTCAGTTTAGTCACTCAGTCGTGTCTGACTCTTTGCGACCCCATGGACTGCAGCATGCCGGGCTTCCCTGTCTTTCACCAACTCCTGGAGCTTTCTCAGACTCATGTCCATCGAGTCAGTGATGCCATCCAACCATCTCGTCCTCTGTCATCCCCTTGTCCTTCTGCCTTCAGTCTTTCCCAGCATGCCCCAGGATGTCATGCTGCAAAGCAGAGACCCCTCAGCTTGCCAGGGATGGTCTCTGACAGAAATAGGAGAGGCAGGGTCTTCTGCCGGGAGCCTTGAGGGGAGAGAGCCCAACAAGGGCAGGGGACCCTTCTGCTTCTCTTTCTAGGGGCTAGGAGGGGGCCGGAAGCAAGGCCAGCTCCATGAGAGTCAGCCAAGATAAAGAAGGACACCACAGAACCTCAGGACTTGGCAGGAGCTCCCTGGACTTCCGCCAGGACCCAGCTAGCTCACTGTCCCAACTGGGAGGGGTTTGTGGAATCCTCCAGTTTCAACCTGTCCATTTTACAGATAAAGAAAACAAAGACCAGGCAAGTACCATACTTGGTGATCAGCATCTTATTCCCAAAGCAGCTGCAAAGGATCTCAGTACACAGAACCATGCCCAGCAAGCAGGTAAATGAATAAAAACAATGGGAAGAGTGACGCCCCACACTCAGCATTACCCTCTTCTTCACATCCCCTGCTCTCCGCTGCACATCACAGGTGACAGTCTCCTCTCCCCCTTGGCTGGGCAGGCAAACCCCGAGTTGTGTGAGACTAGAGACCAAGTCTGACATTCCCACTAACTTGCCTGGCCCGCGGCTTGCTCTCAGTCAAGTCATGTGATGGTCCAGGGTTCTTTTTCACATTCTCCGTGAGTCTGTTTGAGGCAGGGGTCCCCAACCTCTGGGCCCTGGACCGGTGCCTCCTGTCAGATCAGTGGCAGCATGAGATTAGAAATAAAGTGCATAAGAAATGTAAATGACCTTGGATCATCCTGAAACCATCCCCCCTGCCCCTGAGTCTGTGGAAAAATTGCCTTCCATGAAACTGGTTACTGATGCCAAAAAGGTTGGAGACTGCTGATCTGAAGTGAGGGATGCTGGGAGTGCAAGGATATTCCCATCATGCCCCATTGCAGCCCAAGAGTCAGCTGGAGAGAAACAGGCGGCCTTTCTGCTCACTGCCCCCCAGCACGGAATCAGCAAATTGTCCATCCTTAGGAAAGGTCAGCTGAATCAGCCCCCCTGCATGAAACGTGCTTGGTATTTTTAGAAGATTTTCAAGCCTGCACGCCCGAGCTCAGCAGGAGGTACTCGGAATCTTTGGCTATCCACCCCCAGCCCTTGCCCAGCCCAGCACAGCCCAGCCCAGCCCAGCCTGACTGTCGTAGCTCAGGCTAGTGCAGGCAGCTACCCCTGCACTGAAGCTGATAACAATCATTTTCAAGGCCAAGTGGGTATAGCCTGACCTCCTTTAAACTGTATAATACATGCTTGAGATCCTGTCCAAATCACTGCCCCAAGTCTATCCTGTGACCTTGGGAAAGTCACATTCCCACGTTACCCCCATCTGTACGATCATCATACTTACCTGTGAATCCATTTTGGAGAGGAGGCTGAATTAATAACCCAATGTATTTGAACATGCTCAGTTGTGTCTGACTCTTTGTTACCCCATGGACTGTAGCCCTCCAGGCTCCTCTGTCCATGGGATTTCCCAGGCAAGAATACTGGAGTGGGTTGCCATTTCCTTCTCCTGGGGATCTTCCCGATCCAGGGATTGAACCCACGTCTTCTTCATCTCCTGCATTAGCAGGGGGATTCTGTACCACTGCACCACTGGGAAGCCCCGCTGGATAAACAGGAAGCCAATAAACACCAAAAAATTGCTGTACTCCACTGAACTCTGGGAGACTGTTGTAAGGCCTGGGTGCGGTGGTGTTGGAGAATTTTGTGTTTCTTGGAAAAACCTGCTTAGAGAGATGATGTCATAAAAATCTGTCATAAAATGCTGTTGTGCTAAAAAGGTAGCTTTCCATTTGGGGAGAGGGGTATGTGGTCCAGGAGGGGCCAGCTGTATTTGGCACGTGAGGTTCTGAGAGCTGCAGCCTAGAATCTGGCTTTTGTTGTTGTTTTCTTCTTTGTTTGGATGGCAGGATAGAGGCTTTAGAATAGAAGCCTTTGGCTGTGGTCCTAAGTAGCTGTGTGGCCTTAGGGACATAACTCAGTTACCTTGGGCCTAATTTTTCTACCTATAAAATGACAGGATGGGCGAGGAGAGGCTTGGGCTGAATATATGCTTCTGAGAGTGGTGAGTTTCCACTGACAGTTTTGTGTTAAAACCCCAGAGGTCTTTGAGGACACAAGAGCAATACACATACCAGGATCACTCATTTTACTCCATGGAGAGATTTAAAAACATCAGTTCACACACCCTCACACACACATACACAGAAGTATTAGGCAGTAGAATGACACACTCAATTTTTAAAATACGTTTCCGGCATGTTACAGCCCTTCTCCCACCTCTTCTGTCCCATCGTTCCCCACAGTGGTGGGTTTGTTTGCCTCTGGGCTTGGAGGTTCTGGTTGGAGAAACACCAGGCTGGTTAATGTAAGATTTTGTTTCAGATGTTAGCATTCTGTAATGATAGTGTCTAATTTATTCCTATGGTGGTTATTTTGGGTGTGTGTGCAGAAGGAGGTGGGGTTCATGATAAACTGACCTTACAGAAGACGACTAAATATTTTCTTTCTTCTCCCAAGAGTCCCAGGAATGGAAACTTCCGGCAGACTTAGAAGTTGAAGGGAAAGTGAACCGGCTTCCTCAGGCAGCAGAGAGTGACGGGAGAGAGAAAAGTGGGAGTCAGGAAGGAGGGTTGATACTTAAAATGTTCTGTGCCACTATCTTCCTCTCTGAGAGCTAGCAGATGAAAAGCTCGGCATCTAACCCCATCTGGCACAAGGGGGTGAAGATTCCCCTGGACACCCCTGATTAAGCAGCATCATTTGCCCCCCACCCAGCAACTGCCTTTAGCACCCACCCACCCTCGGCCCCCACCTTCCTCCCTACTGCACACGTATGTGCACGCCCAGCACAGTCTAAATGCTCGCCCACCCGCCACGCGGCTCCCCCGTGCTCACCTGCACAGCCGGGCGCCCACAGGTGCCCCCAGGGGCTGGCGGCTCAGGCCTCAGGCTGTGCATCCACTCCTGCCCGCCTCTCCCGCCCCCCCCCCCCATTGCTGCAGCTCACAGCCTCCCCCAGGCTTCGAGCACACACTTGCTCACCTCGTGGAAGATCAAAAATAAACTCTCCCTGGAACTTGTTCAAAGGCTAATGTGCATCCTCTCTTAATTATTGATTTGTTTATTACAGACGCTTGGGTAGGACATTCAATGAGGCCACTGTGCCAAGGGTCCACCTCTAGAATTCATACCCTTCGCCAGGAGGAAGCTGGGACGGCTGTCTCCTCCAGGGAAGGGGTTAGTTGCGTATTAGGTGAACTCACCCACAAGGCGGGATGCAGACTGATCATCCCCTGTCTAAGCCCGCCTGGGCCCTGACGCAGCCCAGAGTCTCCCCCACCTCTGTCCCGTCCCTGCTACTTGTTTAGTCGCTAAGTCATGTCCTACTCTTTGCGACCCCGTCCATGGACTGCAGCACACCAGGCCTACCTGTCCTTCACTGCCTCCTGGAGTTTGCTCAGATTCATCTCCATTGAGTCGCTGATGCTATCTAACCATCTCATCTTCTGCCGCCCCGTCTCCTTTTCCTTGTTACTAGGAGACAAGTGGCAGGAGAGGGCTGTCAGGGTGCAAAAGGGCAGGTGGTCCCTCTCCCCTGCAGAGGGGCAGCCTCCTCTCTCCTTACCACCTCACTAAGGACCGGTTTAACATCAGAGGTAGTTTGATGCAGTGGGTGTGTGTTTAGAGTTTTAAACTGGGCTCGGGGACTTCCCCGGTAGTCCAGCGACTAAAAGACTCCACACTCCCAATGCAGGGGACCTGGGTTCCATCCCTGGTCAGGGAACTAGATCCCACACTCTGAAACTAAGAGTTTGCACGCAGCAGCTAAAGACCCCGCACGTCACAACTAAGACCTGGAGCAGCCACATAAATAAATATCAAAACCTAAACCAAATTGAACTCATACCACATACCAGCTGGGTGACTCTGGACAAGGGATGTAACCTCTCTGGCTCGGTTTCCTCATCTGTAAAATGAGGCCTGTGAGGATTCAGTGAAATCATGTCTGTTAAAGGCATAGAAAAATGTTACACACAGAAGCCATTATACTGTGGTTGCAGCTGTCACTATCTTCATGGGCAGCATCGTTTTGCTCGTCTTCACCCCCAGAATCCCAGGACCGTAGGAAGTGGCCTGCTGTGGTCCAGGGTGAAGCTACATCTATCTGGACCTGCTACAGTCTCAACACACTGGGGCACAGAGCCTAGCACAATCATTAACTCTTCAGGAAGGGGCTGGATCCTTCAGACCAGCGTGCTGGGGAAGGCTGCCCAGCCTTGGGCGAGCAGATGGCAGAGCTGTCCCTGTGTTAAGGAACCACAGCCTCAGACACACTGGGAAGGGGTCACGGCCTACCATCTACAAAACTGGGCTCTGGGTGCTCTTTCTTGGAGTCCTGAGGATGGTTCTAGAACTCGACACCAGGAAGAGGGCATCCAAAGTGAAAGTGTTAGTCATGTCCAACTCTTTGCCACCCCATGGACTGCTCTGTCTAAGGAATTCTCCAGGCAAGAATACTGGACTGGGTAGCCACTCCCTTCTCCAGGGGATCTTCCTGACCTGGAGATCGAACCCAGGTCTCCTGCATGGCAGGAAGTTTCTTTACCATCTGAGTTACCAGAGAAGCCCTCAGCCAACTACAGCCTCAGGCACACTGGAAAGAGGTCACAGCTGTCTATCTAGAGGGCTGTGCTCCAGGACACTTTTTCTTGGAGTCCTGACGATGGTTATAGAGCTTGACACCAGGAAGAGGGCACCGAAGGGAAAGACCAAACGTTCCCCCCCTTTAGAGGTTCATCCAGCTTCTACCGGTTGGATGAACTCATGGTGTCTCCCAGATCTGCCTCCTGGCCAGGTTTCTGAGACTCTCTTCCCTACACCACACCCTCATCCCATAGCTCTGGCTCCGGCAGGTCTCTGGGACCCCCTCCCAAACACTGCACCCTCGCCCCATAGCTCTGGGGGTTATACCCTGGCGCTGGCACCTCCCCACTGCCGCATCGTCACTGCGTGTCCCACCCCCATCCCGGAACTCCCCGGGCTGGGCTTTTCTTTCCTCGGTTCCCAGGCAGTGCAGCTGGTGCTGTGGGCTGGGGAGGGGGTGGAGGACGAGGCAGAAAGCCCGTGGGAGGGAGCTGTCTCTTAGTTCCAATGGGAGGCATGGCTCCCCAGCAACACCCCCCCAATAACATAACGTTCCCCCCAAAGTCCCACACTGGTGTCTCAGCAAATAACTTTTTTTTTTTTTGGTTTTCTACTTGCTCTTGATACCCACTTAAGTGGGTGCACACGCACTGTCCCCGGCCACTGCCAGCACCAGAGGACATCGGAGCCCGGTCGGTGGTTTCTTGCTTGGAATCCCAAGTGTGCTGGGATCCTTCTTCTTCTCTGGGCCTGAGGACTTCAGAGAGTCACTTCTTCAGCCCTCTGAGGTGCTGGACATCTGTGCGGCTTAAAGAAATAGAAGCCCAGATGGTTCCTAGCTAACAGGCAGGGCAGAATTTGTGAGCACCCTAATATGAGGTCTGAACCATCTGGTGAATGTTGGACCAGGTGCCCCGCCCCCCTCGACCTGAGGAAGAATAGAAAGAAAAAGAAGGGAAAGGACAGCTACTGTATGCCAAGCCCCTCGGCTAGGTGCCTTCAGCACATTTTATGACTGCATTCCGGAAAATAGGTCTTGGGGGGCAATATCCATGAACAATGTCCAAGAGCACATTTTTTAGGTGAAGAGCATGAGGCTCAGCAAGGTGACATAATATGCCCAGGTCTCCAGCTAGCAGGGGCTGGAGCCGAGGTCTGAACCACATTTGCCTGGGGCTGATGCTCAAGCTTTAGCTGCTTCCTTTGAAAAGGGGATGTAATATATGGTGTGGATGGAGGCTGTTGCCTTGCATTTCCCTCTATGAGATCAGCTGTTTGGTAATTGCAGGCAGGTTGGGTATGAAATACTGATAGAGTATGCAAAGGTCCTGGGGTCTACTGCCTACTTAGTAGGAACCCATGTCTGTCATTTGTGTGGTGTTCAGGGAGATCAAACCAGTCAATCCTAAAGGAAATCAACTCTCAATATTCACTGGAAGGACTGATGCTGAAGCTGAAGCTCCAATACTTTGGCCACCTGATACGAAGAGCCGACTCATTGGAAAAGACCCTGATGCTGGGAAAGATTGAAGGCAGGAGAAGAAGGGGACAACAGAGAATGAGATGGTTGGATGGCATCACTGACTCAATGGACATGAGTCTGAGCAAGCTCCAGGAGATGGTGAAGGACAGGGAAGCCTGGTGTGCTGCAGTCCATGGGGTTGCAAAGAGTCAGACATGACTGAGCGACTGAACAATGACAACAGTGTTCACGAGACATTTTCATGTATAACATTTGATTTGATCCTTGGGATCGTTGGGCCCCCATGTTGCAGAGGAGGATGTGGAGGATCAGAGAGGTTAAGTAACATGCCCAAGGGGAAAACAGCCCAATAGGCTTTTGATACTAAATGAACGAATTAGTGCAGAGCTGGGTCTGATAGCTGATGTTCTGTGAGCCTGAGCCAGGGCAGGGGAAGGTGTGACATAGGCTGCTTTGGTGAGAAGCAGGTGGAGGAAAGGGCACCGTGGGAGGTGTTGAAGGCATAGCAGCAGCCCAGGCACCGAACAAGAGTGGGCTGGCTTGGCTCAGAAGGATGATGGGATGGAGTGGGGCCCTGGAGCTGGGGAGGAGGGTTTGGTTTTCTGCAGCATGGAAGCCACAGCAATGGGGCTGCTGGGCCTGGGTGAGGGGGGCCTGCCTAGGGCCCAGGATGTCTGGCATTGCCCTGGAAGCTGCTCTTGCCGACGTTCTCCTAACTTTAGAGCTGAGAACAGGAGCTGCTCGTCTTTCTGCTATTTGTCCCACTAGAGACATGTCTGTAGCCACAAGTGTAACTCTGGGTGTGGAGGAGGTGGTCACCCCAAACTTCTCTTAAGGACACACATGTGGTTTGGGGCAGCAAAATGGTTCATTAAATCACCTCCGCATGTGTGGTGTCCAGTCCTGAGCTGGCCTAGAGGTAGATTCTGGTTTTCTCAGTGCTGATGGTCCCGGGGAAACAGACATGGAACCCTCATTTACAATGTGGTGACTGGTTTGAAAGTGCAGTGCATGAATGCATGCTAATTTGCTTCAGTCGTGTCTGACTCTTTGCAACCCCATGGACTGTTGCCCACCAGGCTCCTCTGTCTATGGGATTCTCCAGACTGGAGTGGGAGATACTGGATACTGGATATGGTATCCAGGATACTGGAGTGGGTTGCTGTGCCCTCCTCCAGGGGATCTTTCCAATCCAGGGATCGAACCCACGTCTCATATCTCCTTACGGACAGGTGGGTTATTTACCACTAGCACTTTAATAAATATGCACAGAGCATCTATTACATTTTCAGTATCGTTTCAGGGGCAGGCAAGTCAGAAAATAAAGCAGGCAAGGTTCTTGTCTTCAAGGAACTTACATTTTAAAAGCTGATAACAGGAAGAAAACTCCCTTGAGAATCAGAAAGGCGCCAGATAGATCTTTGCCCCACCATGTCAATTTCAGCTCACTCCTCTGCCAAGTGAAGGTCATGGCCCCTGGCTGCCCTCTGGTCGGTAAAGAGGTAAATGGCTGGGTATTGTGCAGAATGGGGTGTGATGTAAGTTACCGTGGAGAGCTTATCTGGGAAGGCACATGAGGGCTGTGTCTATGGTGAAGGGCGGGTGTGTGGGTGTGGCCTTGGGTGTGCGGGTGGGTGGTCCTCCCTGCCAGAGATGCTGCCTGAAGCCTCTTGCTGTCACTTTTCAGGAGCTCACCTGTCTGGCTCCCTAGATGCTTGCTGATTCCTGACACCTTGATTTTATTCTCGAATCATTCTGTCTGCTCTGGACTCTGTCCTCTGAAGGATGCACAGTGACCCTGCCCTGGGAACTTCCATGTGCCTGGACCTAGGCCACAGTGAGTTCCCAGCCCCGTCCAGGTGCTCACAGCCAGTGGTGAGCAGGGCTTACCCCGCTAAGGGCAGACCAAAGCCAGCAACCCCTCTCCCACCTTGACCCACTCCTGCAGGAGCAGCAAGCTGGCAAGGAACCAGGGAGGATCAGAGGGTTCTTTCTCAAAGGAGACATACATCAGCTTGGCCCACACCTTTTTCTGCAGGGACCTGGGAGTCAGACCCTCACCATTCATGACTCTGGGGTCTAGACATCTGGTTGGAAGCATCCATGAGCAACGGCTGAGCCCATCAGCCCAACACAATCCAGGAACTTGCTGGGGTCACTGCTCTGCACACATACAGGGTGAGCTTTATGGGGGCAGGGTTTGTGGCTGAGAGTTGGACAGCTGGTGCGGGCTTCCTGGGCAGGGCAGCAAAGCCCCCTGGGAAGCTCAAAAGTGGAAAAATGAAGTTAACACTCACCAGGTACTTATTGTGTGTCAAGTACTGCTCAAAGGGCTTCACTGCATGACCTCACGATAACCTTGTGAGTTGCTGTTTAGTGTTGTTGGTGTTTAGTGGCTAAGTCATATCTGACTCTTTTGCAACCCCATGGTCTGTGGCCTGCCAGGCTGGCTCCTCTGTTCGTGGAATTCTTCAGGCAAGAATACTGAGTGGGTTGCCATCCTCTTTTCCAGGGGATTTTCCCCACCCAGGGATCGAACCCACGTCTTCTGCATCGCAGGTGGATTCTTTACCACTGAGCCACCAGGGAAGTCCAGAGACTCTATGAATCTATCATTCAGGGTAAGAAGAATAAGTGGACAATCACCTGGGTAGCATCACTGATCCCTAAAGCCCTTCCAGACACTCCAACCAGGGCTGGAGAGGAGGAACTAGGTATCCTTCAGGCAATCTTCTTTTTGTAAAAACAATATTTCATTTATTTATTTGACTGCACCCAGGATCTAGTTCCCCAACCAGGGATTGAACCTGGGCCCCCTGCATTCAGAGCACGGAGTCTCAGCTACTGGACCACCAGGGAAGTTCCCAGGGAATCTTCTTTAATGGACAGGAGTGAGAGGCTCTGACCCTGGCAGGTAGCTCTAGGGCTTGGTGGGCCTGTGCCCAAGATCTTGGGACTTCAGTCAGGGTTAGCTGGGTCCTCCTGTGGCTGGATTTTCCTGCCCCTTTACACCACCTTGGCGCTTGACCATCCCTCCTCATGGGTGGGCTTTAAAAAAATTGTTTATTTATTTGGCTGTGCCAAGTCTTAGTTACAACACATGGGATCTTTAGTTGTGGCACGTGGAATCTAGTTCCCTCACCAGGGATCGAACCAGGGCTCGCTGCATCGGGAGCGTGGAGTCTCAGCCACTGGACCCCCAGGGAGGCCCAGTGGGTGGGCTTTCGCTCTCCGTGTATGGTTGAAATTCCCTCCTTGGCGCTGAGCCTTCTGGATACCATTAAATCTTCTCAGCCTCCAACCATGCCTTTTCATCTCGCATCTTGAGTGTAGGCCACCCAGGAAACAGGACTTTCTTTGACCCAAGTCCAAGCCTGCCAGCTCCAGTAACTCTTTGGAACAGCAAACTCTCCGGGGATCTAGTTTTCGCTTTGTTTCCTCCTGGGCTCCCCCCTTCCCCACCCAGTCACCACCCAGAACCACAGTTCCCTTCCTGGCTCAGAGTAACAGTGGTGGGTCCCATTTCTGTTCAAACTAGAAAGTTCTGCAGCACAGTTCTTGGATTGAGGCTGACATCTTAGGAGAGGGGCATGGTGGGTAAATCCGAAACGTCTGGGGTCTGGCTTGCATCCCAGTAATGTGGTGGCTGACTTGGAGGTGGGTGTTCACTGGGAAAGGGGAGATGGCTGGGTTGGGAAGGGGGCAGACATGTGGGCAGCAGCCCAGCAGGGGTGGCACTGGGGCAGGGGGTGATGATCCCCCCTCAGCATTTTGTCTGTGTGTCTCTTGATTGTCCTCTCTCCTCCCTCCTTTTCTCTGTGGCAGAGAAGTTGGCTTTGGGGACACCTTACAAACACATAATCAAGGAGAAATCTCAGGTGCTCACCCAGCTGGTATATGCCCTTTGGGATGAGACATGTTTGGTTTCTCTAGATGTCGGGAAGTTTGGATCACTGTGCTCTGGAAGGCAGCCCCCTACTCTGGCCTGACCCATGGGCGTCCACATCCAGAGCTTAGGAATATTCCTGTCTTCTCCACACCCCTGGTACCAGAGGGTGCCTGCTCAGCATTAAAAGGTTTCTGCGCAAAGGGTCAGACACGACTGAGCGAATGAACTAAACTGAAGGTTTATTTACTGTTCAAAAAACTCTGCCCGCTCCTGCCTCTTGTTGATCAGCATGGCATCCACTGGTAAGTCTCCTCCTTTCTAAGATGCTAGCTGTAAGAGATGGGAGGGATTATCCCCTGATTGGCAGGTCACGATATTTCTAGGACCCAGTGGCTGGAGGCTAGGAATCACGGTGATGTGACAGCCACTCTTCCTTGTCAACCAGGACATTCTCGCCAAGCAGACAAGACACCCCAGATGCTCTGTACCCCTGCTGGCCAAGAGCAGGGTATCTGCACTGGACAATTTGTCCTGCCCCCTCTTTGAGATCTGGCTGTTCTCAGAGATTAAGAATGAATGAAGGATGAGAATATTCTCCCTTGCACTTGTAGTGATACTTCACAGGTCTGTTTTTTGACAAGGCCCTTGCATCTGAAACACCCAATTTTTGTCACCCTAACTGAATAATATTCTGAGAATCCACATCACTGTAACCTCTTTTTTTTTTTTCTTCAAAAGTCCCTTCCACCCAGGTCCATGTAGAGTCAGAGACTATCCAAGCGGGAAGGGACTTGGGGAGTCACCTCAGTACCTCTCACACTGTAATGTGTTCATGACTCACCTGGGGAGCATGTTAAAATGGATTTTCTGGTTTACTCAGTCTGGGGTGGGATCTCAGATATTGGGTTTCTACCAAGCTTCCAGGTGATGTGGATGCTGCTGGTCAAAGGATCACACTTTGGGCAGCGTGGACCAATCTAGTCATTTTTACAGATATGAAAGCCATACATAAGTGATTTCCCTAAGTTCCCGAATAGAACACTGCTCTCTCCACTCCTGGACCATCCTGTCAGCTTTTAAAAGGGCCTTCCTCCTTGTAAGTTGCCACTTCCTGCTCAGGCCTGGAGCTCCAGCATAAACATAACGCCTCATCTTAATCCCATCACACTGGAGGGATGAAAGGCTTCTTGTCTCATCAGGGCCCCTTGTTCCACAGCTGCCCTTGTACCATCTCCAAAGAGGTTTTACAAGTGTTTTAAATTTGTTCTGACTTATGGATGCCGCCCCTTCTCCAATGGAAGTGTTAAAAATCATTTCTTTCTCAACAAAAGTGTGCGCGGCACCTTTAAGACACAACCATCTTAGTTCCAGGCAGGAGAACTGATGCTGGGCCAAATCCACATGGCATACTCTGCTTACGGGACTTTCCCCAGACCTGGTCTGAGAAAGCTTCTCCCTGTTTTTCTGATACCGCCTGAAAAAAGGCCAAGGGACAGCTTCGAGTACGCCTCAGTTTCCCTGATTTTCAATCAAGAAATTCCAGAGCTCCTCACAGACTGGCACTGGGGGCTATCAGAGATGGCCTTGGGCCAGTAGGAACTGGTTTGAGACTCTATGAAGGTCTCCACTCTCTGTCCCCTCCTGCTGGTGGGAGGGCAAAATGCCAGTCTGGTAAGGAGGCCACACTGGCAACAGGGGGTAAAAGTCTCACCGAGGCCAAGGGAAGGTGGAATGTAAGAGGGAGTCGGGAAAAATTGCCTTTTATAGACACGTTCTTTTCTTTCTTTCTTTTTTTTTTTTGCTTCCAAGTTTACTCACAGCGACAGAGCCACTCGCAGGCGCCCAGCCAGCCTGAGACTGCGCCCGGGTCGGGCCGGTGGCACCCGCATCTCCCCCATCCCCCCGTCTTGTCCGCAAGTTGCATGACCTGCATCGGAATCCACAGGGGGGCGGGGGAGAATCCTTTCAGATGCTGGATGCAGCTGAATTCAGCGTGTTCGCTTCCTCGCCTGCCCTCCTCCAAGTCGGCGAGGAGAGCGCCGCTTTCTTCTGCGTGTGAATGCTGTAGTGTGTCTGCCTGCTCGGACTTTCCTAACCCTTTCTTCTCCTTTCCCACCGCGAATGCTCCGGTTGTCTCAGCAAACATCTCACACTTGGCATTCTGACGTTTGATTAAAAAGAAAAATCGCTACCAAGGCGAAGAACGGGGGCTCGCCTCCTCTCCCGTGGGGAACCGAGCTCGCGTGTCAGGCTGCACCTGCTTTGCGCCCCTACCAGGAAGGGGTGCTTGTGTGGGAGGGAAGGGGGGGAGGTCCTGTGCCCCCGAATCCGGAGAAAGCAGCTCGCCCACCCCCTCGCCCGGCAGCCAGCGCAGCGCACCCGATCGCCGAGCCCGAGAAGCCGGCCTCTGACGGTACTGGCCTGGTGCTTGCCAAAAAATGCCCCTTGCATCTCAATTTCCCCGGCGGTTTTTCTCGCACGCACGGTTCGCCTCGAGCCACCTCGGATCTCCAGTGCAGCCCTTTCGGCGCTAGTTCCTTCCTTCTCGGCTCCCAAGGACGCAAAATCCGCCGCCAAGAAGGCGCAGGGGGCGCGGGGGCACCTACCCAGCCGTGTCCCGCAGTCCCCTCCCAGCCGATCCTAGGTCCCGGAGTCTAGATTACGGAAACGAGTGTCGCGTAGACCGAGGACCGCGCGTTCGTGGCGCGGGTCCCTGGCCCTGGGCGCCTCTCTGGGGTTCCTGTGCGCCCTCGCACTCCCAATCGCCGTCTCCGAGCCTGTGCCCCTCCCCAACCCCAGCCGGGCTTGGGAGCGCTCCCCGGTCACCTCGGCCGCGTTCATTTCACTTCCTTTCGCGGTCCGGATTGCAGCAAAACCGGGCAGCGCGAGGGCCAAAAAGTGGAAAGGAGAGCGCCTTTCCGCGTCGCGCCGCCAGCTCGCCAAGTCCCCCTCCCCAGTCCAGACCCTCGCAATCCCAACTGCAACTTTTCCCCTTCCGTCTGGCTTTTCCCTGGGCTGCGGCGAGCGGGCGCCGGGCCGCTAGGCGTGGAGCGGGCGGTCGCGCGGCTTCGGGTGGCGGTGCGGGCGAGCGCCGGGAGCCGGCGAGTGGGTGGGTGGGTGGGTGGGGAGGAGGGGAGAGGACGGGCGGGGAGAGAGGGAGAGGGGTGTGGGGAGGGGAGTGGGAGAGGGAGGGAGGGGGGAGATTCCGCTCTCTTGCCGCTCCCAGCCGGGGCGGGGGGTGGGGGGGAGGAGGCCGCGAGGAGGGAGGGGAGAGGAGGAGGGAGGGGGAGAGAGGGAGGGGGCCGAGGAAGACGCTCCGATAACCCGTGCGTTTCGTAAGGCTCGGAGCACTTGTGCATTTCTGCAGGCGCGCGGCGAGCCATTCGCCGCGGCTGCTGCGGCTCCGACTGCATCTTCCCCTCCTCCCGGCGCCGGGTGTATGGATGTGTGAGTGTGTGTGAGTGTGTGTATTTTGCAGGTGTGTCCGTTTTAATTCTGCCCAGTAGGTGGGACTTGGTGACTTTCGCACCATATTTTCCTTTTGCCTTTTTTTTTTTGCCTCCCCACCGTCTGTTGCCACCCTGCAAAGTCTCGGAGTCGGAGAGCAGTCGGCTCGCTTCCCGAGCCCCCGGACCCGGCGAGCCGGCGAGCGCCGAGCCGGCCACCATGCCAGGCAGACCGCGGCACTAGGCGCTCCCCGCGGCTCCCACCCAGCGGCGGCGGCGGCGGCCGCGATGGTTTCAGACGCTGAAGGATTTTGCATCTGATCGCACGGCGTTTCAAAGGCAGAGGCCCCCTCCCCCTTCCCCCCTCCCTCGCCGTCTTTGTTTCCTTCCCCCCCAGCTCTCCCCACTCCCCCCACCCCACCCCCTCTCCTCTCCTCCTCCTCTTTTTTAGAAGCAGCGATCGGAGATGGATGTCTCTCTTTGCCCAGCCAAGTGTAGTTTCTGGCGGATTTTCTTGCTGGGAAGCGTCTGGCTGGACTATGTGGGCTCCGTGTTGGCTTGCCCTGCAAATTGTGTCTGCAGCAAGACTGAGATCAATTGCCGGCGACCGGACGATGGGAACCTCTTCCCGCTCCTGGAAGGGCAGGATTCAGGGAACAGCAATGGGAACGCCAGCATCAACATCACGGACATCTCAAGGAATATCACTTCCATGTAAGTCAGGCGGCCGCTCCCCAGCCCCGCCGCCTCTCCCCTCGCTCCGCGTCTCGCTCTCGCCCGCCGGCCCGCAGCCGGGAGCCGGCCCTCCGCCCGCCGCAGCTAGCCGCTGCCCGCCTCCCGCTGGGCGCGCGTTAGGCTCGCTCTGGCTCGGGAGATGCTCCCGGGCTGCGTATTCCAGGTGACTCCGGCCTTGGCGAGGCGTGATCCGGCGATGCGTGTGTGTGTGTGCGTGTGTGTGTGTGTGTGTGTGTGTGCGCGCGCGCGCGCGTGTGTGTGCCTCTCCCCCGAGAGGACCCCAGCGGCCAGGGCACGCGGGACCCGGCTCCCGCCCCCACCCCCCACCCGCTGCGGCTCGTTTCGAGGGTGTGAATCGGGTTCTTGGCCCCCCACTAAATAGCAACAGTTTGGCCACGCTCAAGTGGAATAAAGTAGACGAGGTTCGATTCCCTGGCAGCGGCGCCGGGCAGCGACAGTGGCGGCGGCGGCAGCGCTTAGCCGGGAGGAAAGGTGACAGATAGGGACTGCTCTCGATCCAGCAGAGAGGTTTAACTCTTTCCGTTTGGAAACCTCAAAACACGCCGTCAAGTAAACAAGTTGGAAGCTGGCTGCTCGCTGGGAGACTTTGGACCTGTCGAGGCAGTCATGGACGCCTACCCCTTCCTCTTCCCTCTCGCCCGCCCTCTCCCACCCCATTTTGGGCATTTCCGAGACAGCCACCCCCCCACCCCCTGATTCCCACCCTCATCTGCATCTCGGCGCCTACAGATCCCGTTCCTCTTTGAGCTTTGATAACTGTTCCAGTAATTCCGAGTCAGGCTGCTGAAGGGAGGAGGGAAGGCTTGCGTGTTTGGGAGATGGGGCTTCTTCTGTGATCGTTTATTCGAAAAATCGAACTCCGACTGGCATTTGCTTGGTTCTGCCCCATCTGAGTGAGACCTATGGTAGCCTGCTCTTTTTTTTCTGGGAGGGGGATGGCATTTTTCTTTGGCGGGGTGGGGGTCAGACGCCAGGGCGGAGAGAGGGAGCCTGTCCAGATTCTCTTCCACTGACCTCAGCCAGGTGACCCCCCCCCCCCGCCCCGCCCCCCGCATCCTACCATCCAGAGAAGGGTGTGGAGGGCATAGTGAGGGTTCAGGAGATAGCTCTCGCCTGTCTCCCCCCCACAAGGCCCCCACTCCTTGGAGACCCCCAGAGTGGGTGGGATGCTGAGAAGCGTTGACACTGAAGTGCTGGCTGGCGTCTGAGGAAGGCATTTGGGCAGATTCAGCCGTGGGAACTGTTCTCCTAAGCATCAGACCTCCCCGTGCCTTGGCCCCCAGTCCGATGGGGCTATAAAGCCAGGAGGAATTGCGGTCCTGCTCACTCCCAAGCCCACCAGCCCTCTTGGCTTAATGGAGACTCTGCTCGTGTTCTTTCAGCTAACAGTTTGAGGGAAGTGTGCAGCTTAGGAGGTGCCCCCTGAATCCTGGCTCAGGAGACAAGCTTGGCCCATATCTTGGCTGGACCATTCACCACCACCCGCCCCCCAACCCAACTTCACCACCTTCAACCCAGCTGGCCCTGGGGTGACAAAATAAACAGCCAAGGGTGGGGTGGAGGGGAGGGCAGGAGAAAAACGGCACGGACTCAGCGCAGCCTCTCCCACCTGCAGGCCACAGCATCTTGGCCTCCCTGAGGATGCAGTGAGGAGGGTGGGAGTGAGACTGCCCCGGAAACTCTGCCTTGGAAGTACCCTGTGGGGCGGGTGTGTGTGGCGGGGTGGGGTGAGGGGTTTCAGGGCAGCCCAGCAGTGGGTTCAGGAGCTCAGGAGCTGGACCTGGGGATTTCCAGGGGATAGGGTGGGTCAAGAGCTGGAGAGATGGTGGCCCGGGTGCCCACCGTGGGTCTCTGGAAGCTGGTGAGCTTCACTCAGCCTGTTCTCTGCTCCAAGGATGTGTGTGTCTGTAGGAAGCCAGTGGGAGGCAGGGAGGGTCACAATCACGTAGGCTTTTCACGGCCACGCAGCAGTCCTCTGAAAAATGGTCCCTCTGAAAAAATGAAGCTTGGGGAGGCAGTTTGACAGGGAAGAGCTGGTTGATCTTTCCAGGCGGAGGGTCTAAGATGGGACTGCTGGAGAGGTCAGTGACGGGAAGGGAGGAAGTGGCTTCTTATCCCCTGTGCCACTGAAGGACCAAAAGGGCAACTGTGGGGACAGGGAGCCAGGAGTAGATTGGGAGTCCCTCTGTGGGGGTCTCCATCCTTGTGTCAGGACTCCAACTCTTTGCCTGGGAGTTGGGACTCCTTTCCTTGAAGACACCCCAACACCTCAGAGCCAGGCAACTGGATTCCCACAGGAGCTGTGCAGAGCGGCAGGTGGGGGAAGGTCAGAGGTCACGGGTAGGATGACCCTTCCTCACCCCTTCTCCCCAGTGCCCTGTTATATCCGTGGCTGGTATGACTGAACTGGGGAAGGGTCCAGCCTCCTGGCCTGGAGGCAGATGACCGTGGAGAGAAGGAGGGGAGGTCTGCTCGCCCTGGGAAGCAGATGTCACCCCTCCGTATCTTACCCCATGAGGGAGGCTCTGGCTGCCAAATGGCTCCTGGGGGCGCACAGCCCCAAGCAGTGAGCCAGGCTTAGACCTCTGCAGGGCTGAGGTCCCACCCCAAAGCCCAGGCCCCCCACTCTGCAGGGCTGCGCATGGAGGCTTGAGGGCAGACAGGAGCCCTCTGGGCAGAAGAGGGGGCCTTCATTTAGTGGGACCTGGGAGGGGGGCTTCACTCCAACCCTGGGCTTTGCTGGAAAGGAATGTGTTCTTCAGATGTCTGATGGTATCAGAGATAAGGTGTCAAAGGGGTACCCCAGCCCTCCATCAGCCTGAAGCCCTTAATGCTGCTGTATGTCTGGGGGTGCAGCTTGGACAGGCTCTGGGGGCTGAGGAAGAGGCTGGGGCACATTCTGGAGTTCCAGCAGCCTTAGCTAAGGGAATCAGGGGTGACTGCCACCCAGCCACCCGCCTGTTCCTGGGGCTCTGGGGTCCTGAGGTTTCTCCTTCAGGTGCTGAACTGATGACACCTGAGTTTTCAGAGGAACTAGAGGTTTCCTGTGGTCCTTCCTCTTTGGGCTGGCATGTGGGTTGGTTCCTGCCTCCCCCGTGGGAGGCTGACTGAGGGTGCCTCTGATGGGGAGTTGGCAGCCCCACCGGCATCAGGAGGAGATCAGATGCAAGGCCTCAAGGCAGACGCGTGAGTCTCACCTCTGTCCCTCCCCAAGCGCCCTCCCTTTTGGCCTCTTTCTGTTCAGAAGGCCAGTCCCTCTGTGGTTGAAGCTCCTGACATACAGTAACCTTACCTAGAAGGGTCCATGCGCAGCCGCGCCCAAGCCGGCTCTGACGTCACAAAGGCAGAAGGGTGGTGGCGGGGAGGGGGGCCGTCTGGGCGTCTGGAGACCAAGCCTGCCTGGGGCTGGGTTGGAACCGTGCATCCTCAGGCTGTTAGAAAGACCAGGGAAAGAAGACAGCATCTCTGGGCTGGGTGTTCTTTGGCTTGAGAAGAACATGGGCTCTTGGCTGGGACCCTGAGCCACCAGTGGGGCCCCTGGCGTTTCCAGGGCTCTGGTCCCTTTATTTCCTCTGTCTTCCTGGAAGGCCCTCCCCTGTCTGGGTGAAAGATCATTTGGGGCTTCGCTTGCTGCTACACTGACTCCTTGATTCTCAGTCTTTCTGAGGGTCATGGGCAGAGCCAGCCTTGACAGTTACCAGTGAGAACCGGATTGTAGGCAGCGGTGGGAGCCAGGCCCCAAGAACATCATGGGGCTCACTCAGAAGCCCCCAAACTGAGGCTAGGCCTGAGGGAGGTAGACAGAGATGTTAAGGGTTTTGGGGGTGAAATTTAGAAGGGGGAGTGGGTATAGCCCTGGAGAGAAGCTGGGGACCGTGGACTGCAGAGGTCCCGAGCTTTTGTGTGGACGCCAGGCTGTGGGAGGGGGGTTCCAGGCATTCCCTGGAGGACCCTCCCGGGAGCCAGAACCCTGAGCCCAGCTCAGTCTTCTGAGGAGCACCCTGGGGCCCAGGACATCCATCTTGCAGCTCCAGGGGACCTAGCATGTGACAGTTTTGGATAAAACCAGCCCAGCCTGGCCCTAGCTTTGAGAGAGCTAGCCCCCTGAGGGCTGAGCCTGGAACTCGGTTGTCAGCTCAGCATCCTGCAAGTGGCGGACCACTCTCGTGCATAGCGGAAGTGGAACGCTGAGACTGTGCAGGGGGAGGGCCCTGATGCCACCTCCATTCTTGCCCCACTGGTCTCTGCCTGCTGCCCCCTCCTCTTTGATTGTTGGGGGCGGACTCGGCCCCTGCCCCAGCTGGCCCTTTGCCGAGAGTGTGGGTAACCTGTGACCCTCCCTTGGGGTGGATTTTGACCCCAGGCTCATGGCATCTCTGCTGCTGCCTGGGTCCCCCATCTTGAGGGCTGCATCCAGTGGCTTATCCTGGGACTACAGACACCATTTCCAGCCTCCCTTTGGGGTGTCCAGTTGGCCAGTGGAAGGGTAGGGTTAGAGAAAGGGATGGGTCATGTGAGTCAACCCCCCTAGATTGTCCCTTACCCTCTGTGGACCACGATAGAAGACTGTAGCCTTTCTGAGCCTGGAAATTCAACTATGAATTGAGACCATGGGGCAGTGTCCTTTCCGGCTTGAACATATGCCATCCCAGGGCCCAAGGAGGCTCTGCTGGACCACTTCTAAGGGCACCACCCCTGGGCTTGGTGCTGACCCCCATGATGCCACCCTGAGGAGGGCAGCAGGTGTCCCCTTGCTGGCCATTGTCTCCCCTTCCTTCCCCGTCCACCTCTGGAGGACTCTGGGCTCCCCAGTGTGGAGTCAACTGCCAAGACCAAGTGTCATGCTTAGCAAGAATGCACTGAAGCCTGTGGACTCTCACTGGAGGCCTCTCATGAGCCCCGCTTCTGTACCGTGAGCTCAAGGCGGGGAGATAGCCCCTGCCAAGCTTCAGCTCCTTGCCCAAGCAGGGGCCTCTGCTGGGTGTGAGAAGAAAACGTTAGAACTTCTATTTCAAGTTATTCTCGTTGAGAAAGGGGAATATTTAATATTTAATGTATGGATGGAAGATGTATAAGCATATAATTTAGTAAATAGGCATGTTTGGAGGTTACATGATGAAATTTTTATTGCTTAAGCATGCATAATTAGAAAAGCTCAGGGCCTGCTGTTGGGATTGGCAGGGCCTGGGCCAGCACTAGGAGAGGTGGTCCTGAAGCCCTGGCTCCCCTTCTTGGCTCTGTCCCAAGGGAAGGTTGATGAATTGGCAGGGGGAGCCGTGGTGTGGGAGGAGGGGGCAGGCGGGCTGGCAGGGGGATCAGGATTCCTAGGCCCCCTAGACCCGAGGCCAGGCCAGTGCTCAAAAGACAGTCTCCAGTAGCCCTCCGGGTCCTGCCCTTTGTCCCTTGTAGCAAATCCTTCACCTCCATGAATCCACCCTATTCATTTCTGCCTTGGTTTCCAGTTTCCAGTTGTTCATTTATTTTTGCCACAGCTCCTTGAAGAAGCAGGGATTATTAGCCCTATTTTCTTGATTTACCAAACAAAATGAAGGGGAGAACTTGAGTGTCTCACAGAAGGAAAGATCTGGAAGAGCCTTGAGCCCCCCGCTACCCACCTCTCCTCCGGCCCCCAACCATGCTCCCTTCATGGCCTCTCTGGCTCCCCAGTCAGGCAGATCGTTTTTATCCAGGAAGTTCCTTTTCTGCCTAGGGGCAGCATTAAGGCAGCAGCCCATCTGGGAGGGCCTTGTGGAGGGCAGTTGAGTGTCCTGGCAGCTGGGTCTAAGTGTGGCCTGAGTGAAGGCTGGACTTGGGCCCCCGGCTCTACCAATGACCCACTGAGCCCTCAGCTCAGGTCATCTGTCATCCCTTGAGCATTGCTGGCCTCCACTTTGAGAAACACAAACGCTCCAGGGCCGGGCATGCCTGCAACTCCTCTTTGATGGATTCGCTCATTAGACCATCAGGGATGAAGACTCCAGAAGCCCAACGCCCAGTGGAACCCTCACAAGGATCCTCACATTTCTGCCTACCCTCTGAGGGCAGGGCCTCCTGGAATTCAGAGCTGGAAGGGACCTCTTGAGTCAGCTTCTCCCTTATGTTCCCTGCAAGGGTCCCAGGAGAGGCACAGAGAGGGGCAGGGAGTTGTGGGCCCTCTCGGGCTGCTGGAGGACGTGCCTGCCCAGGTGCCAGCCCATCTTCTCCCACTCGGCTCTGGCAGTCTCTCCGGGCACTCTGTCAAAGCCGGAGCCTCGCCCACGACTGTGTCTCCCTCTGGGGTGATGATTCCAAATCTAGGGTCCCCAGAGGCAGCAACTATGCAAGGCTGGCAGCCCTAGGCTCTTCGCAGCCTGCAGCCCACGCCAATTAGAACCACATTGAGGCCTCTGCTGAGCTCTATTTACATAGAGGGCTCCAGGATCTGTGGGTGCAGTCGGCTTGGAGCCTGTCCTTTCTGACTTCCCCTTTGCCCCCGTCCTCGCATCTGACTTGTCCCATCGAAAGTGTGCCCCATTTGGGTGGCGGAAGATTCAGGATTCTCTCCCCAGACAGAATCATCCAGTAGGGAGTAGAAGGTGGCAGCTGGTTTCCCCATCAGCTCTCCGAGACCTGGCCTTTTCCTAGCTCTGGACAAACCCCTTTCCTTCTCTGGGCATCAGTTGCCTTCTCTCTGAGATAAGAATAATAATTACAACTACGGTTATAGCAGCACTCTGAGAGTCAGTGGCCTGTGTCATGCCGGGTAAAGGGAAAGCTATCGATACTAGTGGTAACTCATGACAGCACCTACTATGTTCCAGACACTGTTCCAAGCACTTCAGGGGCAATAAATACCCCATCATGGCCTCACACCAATTCTCTGAGATAAGCACTATTATGAATCCCATTTTACAGATGGGAAAAACAAGTCCAGAGTTGGCATGTGACCCTCGTCCTTTCACACAGCCAATCAGTGGCAAAGGAGTCTGACATTCAGTGTTGCCTATTCTCTTTTGCAGTACCCTTTATGCATGTGAATATATACAGCTATACACATGCATTCATGAATCTATGACCATCCAGATAAATTAATCATAAAGTAAAAGGTTTTTGAAAAATGATTTTATGAAGGTTTAGGAGGATCCTTTATAATTGTCCAGTTCCCTAACTCCCCTGGCTGGGCTTGGAGAGGAAGGCGAATGACAGAGTGGTGGGTCTGGTGTTGGCCAGTCTGCCGTGGCCAGTGCTGACACAGACAGGATGTAATGATGGGGGAGACTTGGGGTCCTCCTGCCCTGTTCCCGACAGCAGCCTCCCCAAGGCCGTGTCTCAGCCAAGCCCTCTCCCCAGACCTCCTTGGCCACCCCCTGGTGTCCCGGTTTCTGAAGTCAGGTCAATTCCCCTAGGAGACCAGGTGCCAGCTGAGACTGGCGGAGATTCAGGAAGCTGGCCGCTGGGTCCCTGCCAGCTCCGCTCTGGGCTGAGACACGGTCAGCAGGACTGTGTCCCCGATTGCCCATGGCCAGAGACAGCCTGGATGGAAGAGCGGAGGGTGGGGCGGCTTCTCCCAGTTCAAGTTTGGAGTTCTAAGGCTGCCACTGGATGTGGAGCACAAGGGGATGTCTGGTGTCTCCATCTCGAGCTAGAAGCTGATGTTTAGAGCATCTTCCTGGAGGGTGAATTCTAGTTCTTCCTGATGTTTCTGTTGCCTCCTCCTCAAATGAGCAGCCTTTACCTCCCTCTGCCCTTTCTCTTCTTGGAGAAGGAGATGGCCAACCCACTCCAGTATTCTTGCCTGGAGAATCCCATGGACGGGGGAGGCTTGGCGGGCTACACTCTCTGGGGTAGTGAAGAGTCAGACAGGGCTGAGCGACTCACACACACACACCCTTACTCTTGCCCTGTGTCTCAGTCCCCCTTGCCCAGGGATGCTCTGTCTCTCTATAGGGATGAACATGGGGAGCGGGTGGTTCCAGTTGTCCCCAGGGAGCGAGCTGGGGTCCCAGCAAACTGCTGAGACTGCAGGGCAGGAGTCTGTGGAAACACCCCATTTTGCTGCTGCTTGGCTTGAAGAGTTCACCCAATCTGGGAGTCCCTCAGTTTCCCCTTCTGGGAGCTGGGATCACCTCTAGAAATGGGAGCCTGTCTCCCTCTCGGGGTCACTGCCAGGTCAGGGCGATCACACGCACACTCCATAGACTCCCAAGCGCTAGGGCGCCATGTTGGTTGTTTTCATTTATAGATGTCTGGGAGTGTTTTTGAATTATGACAAAAGATCAAGACTTTGTAACCATAAATCATGACCTGGAAAGGGGCTCAGGAACAATTGGGGCCAAACCCTGTTTTACAGAGCGGGAACCTGAGGCTCCAGAGAAATGAATAGACTGGACTCAGTCACCCAGCGAGTTTCTAGCACTGCGAGACCAGAACGCACAAGGCCGCCTCCCCAGCTGGTGAGGCTCTCGTCCTCCCGCCCTCTGCTAGCATCTGCTCTGGGGCTGAGGGATCTAGGCTCTTCCAGAGGCAGGGAAAGGAGCCCTTAGACTCCTGCAAAGAGAGAGGGGATGAAGGGAGCAGTCTTAGACTCGCAGTCCTAATCTGGGCTGCCTCCCACGGTAAAACGGGCTGTCTGCGCGCATCGGGGGCGTCTTTGCGCACGCACAACTGCATCTCTTCCGTGTTCTCTGCACATCACGACTGAGGTCCCCGTAAACAAGCCTTAACGCCTTTGGCTTCCTGCCTGCCGAGATCGTCTGCGTCTAGGCTCCCGGGGGCCACCAGAGGGCAGTGCTGCGCACGAGACGATCCACGGCTGCCTTTGCCTGGAGCTGGGGTTGCGGCTCTCTAGTCCGGCGAGATGCTCACTGGCTGGCCTGGCTTGCAGAGCCTTTCTTGAGCAGGGAGGTAGGTCTCTCCCCTAGGCGGGGCCTCCCTCAGCAGAGCTGGTCCTGCCTGCACCATATCTGCAGCCCAGGCACGTGAGTCTCCTGGACCTGAGTTTCCCCCGGGAGGCGGCTGGGAGAGTGCCTTGGGTGAAGGATGTCCGCTGGAGCGCCCTCCTTCCCTCCAAGTCTGTCTGAGCAACAGCAGGAGGGGTCAGTCATCTGCTCAGGGGTAATGGAGATGAATGAACGGGGGATGGTTCCTGCCCAGGAAGATCAGTCTTGATGGGGACACAGAGAGGCTGACAGAAGGCTATGATGTGGGGTTAGTGTCATGGGAGAAGGGAGCCTTATGACCTCCAAGGCATCTCTCCCCTTTCTCTCCCTGCATCCCACCCCCGCCCGGTCCCACTCCTAAGTGTTGGAATGAATTACACACCGAGTAACTGCTCAGGAATTACAAGGCCCTGATATTTACCAGACGTGAGAGCTTGGTGCTGTCTCTCAACCTCTCTAGACCATCACTGTTCTCAGAGACACCCATCTACATTGGTGGGTATCAACGTGCTTTGCAAACCGGGGTCCTGGGCCCTCCTTGGATTGGCTTGTCGTTGTTCAGTTGCGAAGTCGTGTCCAACTCTTTGTGACTCCATGGACTGTAGCCCATTAGGCTCCTCAGTCCATGGGATTTCCCAGGCAAGAATACTGGAGTGGGTTGCCATTTCCTTCTCCAAGGATCTTCCCAGATCAGGGATCGAACCCATGTCTCTTGCATTGGCAGGCGATTCTTTATCCCTGAGCCACGGGGGCCTATTTTTGTCCTGTGCATGCTTTGGGCTCTTTTCTGGCTGTTCCAGGCAGTCTCGTATCTGAGCGGGTGCCGTCTTGTTCTGTGCACTAGTTGGTACGTGAAGGAGCTTTGTCCCACAGTTACCAGTTTTGGAGATGGGATCTCTCACTTTCATGGTGGGACCTGGGCCCATGGGCTGGGTGGGGCCTGCAGCTCTGCCCTGAGGGCCATCTCCTGGCTGCTGGACCCCAGGCTGCAGGTAGGACCCTCTCTGTTGTGGTCAGTCTTTCCCCATCTACTTATTTCTGATACTTTTTAATTGAGGCTGATCCTCTGAAGAGCAGGGATAAAGATAACATTTATGGCTGTCCTACTGGGTGGGAGAGTATTTGCCTGTATAACCTTGCTTATGAGCGGCATCTGCTAAATGAAGCTTGTGTTCGCAAGCCTGCCTCTTCCCAACTGTGTGACCCTGGGCTGGCTACTTTTTTGATCACAGTTTCCTCATTGGAAATAATACTGATAAGATTTTGATGAGAATGTGCACACACATGTGCGCGTGCGTGTGTGTGTAGAACTCTTAATGCTGGTCTCTCTCATTTTCTTCTTCTCAGTACCATTCTCCAGAACGTCACCCACAGGCATGGATGCTTGTAATGACCCTCGTCTGCTCTTCCTGAGTCCAGTCTCCCCTCCTCCCAGCCCATCCTACACACTGTACCAGATGCATGTTTTATTTATTTTTTTCTTAAAAATTTTTTTAAATTGGAGGATAATTGCTGTACAATATTGTGGTGGTCCCTGCCATCCATCAACATGAATCAGTCATTATATATATCCCCCCTCCCTCTTGTGCTTCCCTTTCCCCACTCCATCCCTCTAGGTCGTCACAGAGTGGGCTGGGCTCCCTGTACCGTTCAGCAGCTTCCCACTAATCATCTGTCTTACGCACTATAGTGTATATATGTCAGCGCTACTTTCTCAGTTTGTCCTACCCTGAATCAGTCTTTTAAACCTAGGTCTTCCATTAGAACAATTCTTGGGCCCTGATATTTTCAATGGCTCTTTTGTCTGAAAGGCAACTCAGTGTCATAGGGAGAGTAGTGGCTTCTTTGGCCAGATCGCCTTCAGTTTAAATCCTGGCGCTGCAGCTGCTGCTGCTGTGTGAGCTTAGGCAGGTTACCTAACCTTTCTGAGCCTCCATCTTTTCATCTGAAAATTTAGGTTTCCTAGATCCACCTTCCTAGAGCAGCTGATTAAAGGATGTTGCAGTAGGTACTTGGGATCTGGTGGGTACACAGAGGCCAAACTGGCAAATATACAAGTCAAGTCTCTCAGAGGTGAAGGGCAGGGGTATTTCTGGGTCCGTGAAAAGTGGGAATAGATAGGAGCTGGGACCTGGGCCAGAGTATAAGGAGGCAGCAGAATGATCAAGGTGGCGTGTAGTTGGGAAAGTGTCGGGGTGGCTGAGTGAGGCACGCGTCGGCTCAAGAGCAGGGAGGCCGTTAGGGTTGCTACTGATGACATCAGTTGGGAAACCAAGTGGCAGGGCCTGCCTGCCCCACTCCTCAGCCTTGGAAGTTTAGGTGCCAGGAACCTCCATGCAGGGAAACTCAGGAGCACCCAGTCCCTTGCGGCTGTTGTTCTGTGCGGTTTTGCTGCTCTTCTTGTCCAGTGTAGCTTCTGGCTCTCTGGATGATTCTCTTCCAGTTATTGTAATTGACGAGGCTTGTCAGCTACAGATGGGGTTCCAGGACCAGCCCTGGGAGAAAGAATGTATAAGTTCGATGGGAAAGGGAATGTAAGTGTAAATTCCCTCCCATTAAGAGCCTTCCATGCACATTCATTCCAGTTCCATGATCAGCCACAAGAGGGCACTAGACCACGATTTCTGCAGGGAGGGAGGCGCTAGTCGTCCGGCCCTAATATGCTCACCAGGTGGCTCAGGGGTAAAGAATCGGCCTTGGATGGCAAAACCGACTCAATGGGCATGAGTTTGAGCAAACTCCTGGAGATGGTGAAAGACAAGGAAGCCTGTTGTGCTGCAGTCTATGGGGTTGCAAAGAGGTGCACACGACTGAGCAACCAAACAACAGCAACAACAATGCAGGAGACTTGGAAGACACGGGTTCAATCTCGGGATCAGAAGGTCCCCTGGAGAAGGAAATGGCACCCCACTCCAGTATTCTTGCCTGGGAAATCCCATGGACAGAGGAGCCTGGCGGGCTACAGTCTGGAGCTGCAAAGAAGCAGACCCGCCTGAGCGACGGAACAACAACAACAAATATGATTGTGCCTTTGAATGAAACTGCACTTAGTCCCTCCCAGCACCTCTGCAGAGCATGGCAAGCCCGCTTGATTTACCCCGAACCCCCGACCCCGAGTCTGGTGTCTCAAGGGAGGCCAAAGTGCGTAGTGAATGGGCATGAAATTTGGTGTCAAACTTGGGTTCCAGTCCTTGTCCTCCTTTTTGCTTGTTTTTTTTTTTTTTTTGAACTTTGAATAAGTTAATTTCTAAGGGTTTCCTTTTCTTCACTTGCAAAGTCAGGTGTTGCTGGGAGGTGTTCCTGTGAGAATTAAATTACATGATGTGTGTCAACTGTCTGGAACATGTTGGATACTCCATGATGGACCATCTCTTCGTTTCTGGAAGAAGGGTGAAATTAGGGCACAGTGCAGGAGATGTTTATGGGATCCTGTTCGCCTGGGGGGAGCAATAGCGGGGTGGTGGGTCATTTTACTCCCCAAGGAGCCCTCTATGGTTCCAGTTCATTAGGGGCAGCAGTGACACCAAGTGGCCAGAATGGAGAACAGCAGAGTCTTCTGACCTGGCGGGATGGCGGTGGTGGGCATCATTGGGCAGATGAGACTGACTCTGCATCAGGCATCAGACGACCCATCAGTTGAATTTCTCTCCCCTTCCGATGCCAGCAGCTAGAGATGGTCCTCTGAGGACACGAGTGTGATGATGGCCATGGGCCATGTTTGCTGCTGAGTCTGTGTACCTGCCTGACTTCATTGTGGCCAGCCAATTCCAGCGTCCAACAGCCAGACCCTTCCTGGTGTTTTCCTTGGGTGTTGACTCTTCTTGAGATGCTTTCATCCTGGGTCTATCTGATTGGGCTCAGCGATGAGATGCAGGATCTCTGAGGCTCAGTGTGTTTATCTGGAAAACAGGGTGGGGGCGGATGGTTGGTCTGGTTGATGGGGAGGGCTCGTCTAGCTTGGATTTGAGTGTCAGACATTATTTCATATTCTTTACTCAGTGTGTGTGCATTCGTGTGTGTGTGTGTGTGTGTGCGCACGGGCATCTGTGTGTCTAGGGGTGTGGGATGACGTGGGAAGGATTTACTTTAGGCTTTCCTGGTGCAGAAACTCCAGCCCAGAGAAGGAAAGGGCTTCCCCCCACGGAGGCGTGGCTCTGAGGCTGGAATCGGGGTGCCGCTGGCTCCTCATCTTTTGTAGCTTCTTTATTATCCACCTGAGATCCAGGAGGGAGCCTTGGCAGACACACCAGGCTCAGGAAGTTATTTAATATCAGCTTTGCTCCAGATTGTGTTTCTGACTCCTTGCCACCTCCTAAGTGGCAGTCATTTTAACAAATGTGGCGACAAGACACCAAGTGGGAAATAACATGAGGGATGGGGAGGGGGCAGGGCATGGGGGAGGGGTGGAATCCTAGTCCCTAGGCAGAAACCTTGTCTTGGAGGCCCTGGGAATGCGCGAGGGCTCCTGGAAGCCCCTGGCAGTGAAGAGGAGGGCGTGGAAAGAGGTGCCTGGCTTTCTGGAGCATGTGGCCTGTGGCCCAAGTGTTCCCTGTTGCCTAGGAGCTTCCTGTGTCCTCTGGGGGAGTCTGGCTCCTGTCCCTGGGCGGGAGTTGAAGGGGGAGGCCTTGTGCTCTGCCTACTCAAAGGACTGACTCCCAAGTGCATAACAGACTGTCGATAGGGGCCTGGCGCTGGTGTGTGTTCCCCTCGCCGTGGAGACTGAGCTGTGTCTGGCCCCAGGCTATGGGGGCCCAGGTGTCTAGCTGCCCGCCTCACCCACCCAGGCCCGGCCCTCTTGGGGAAGCATGGGCAGAGGCACTGGCTGGGCTGGCAGGCCCAGGAGAGAAGGGGCCAACCCTTTTTGTCCCAGCCCTGGACTCCAGCCATGAGCCAGGCATGGTGCTCAGCCTTGGGATGGAACCCTCAAACGCAGAAGGCCGTGGCCCCTCTCTCTTGGAGTTTAGAGTCAAGTCAGGGTGGCAGCTCTGAGGGCTGTCTCAAGAGAAGCAGGGAAGAATTTTAGAAAATGTATTTAATGGAAAATTTGAAAGAAAAGCATAGAGATGTGAAAATAGAGCTTCCCCAGGAGGAAAGGGGATGGCTTTTTCTAAATGGAGATTTAAAAATTCTAGATATACCTGCTTTCGACTTCATCTGATTGGACACAGTAGCCTTGGCCGTGACCTTGACTCATCGTCCTGCTGTCTGTCCACAGAGACCCCGTGGGATCGTAGGGCAAGTCGCAAACAGAAGTCAGGAGAGGAGAATTGTGTTTCTCCTCTTGTCACTTTCTGATTGTAAGAGACAGAGATTTGGGGGCCGGTGGTTCACAGGGAAGGTGACCCCGGGGCATCCTGGGGGAGGGAGTGAGCTGGAGAGGGAGGAAGCCAAGAACATCGGGTTCCGGGAGGTGTCGCTGAGCCTCTCCCCAGGCACTTGCTCATTTCCTGATTTCTGCATTTATTCAGCATGTTTATTTGAGAGCCGCTGCTGGGCTGGCCCCTTTTGTGAGAGCTAGGAAAACCACAGGCAGTGCTTGCCGGGCAGCTGGGTCTGTGTTCTCCCCGTAGTTACAGGATGTGTAAGGTCAAGCCCCCTTTTCTTTCCACCTGGAGTTGACCTTCGGGCTCTGGGGAAGGTGGGCTGGGGTGCCGAGTGTGTGGCCAGGTCCCCTTGGGCCCCCAGGCCGAGTTCCTGGGAGAAGGTTTCGTCAGAGGGTGACCGGGGGTGGGGGTGGCTCAGGTGATGGAGTGAGCGCCTGGGAGAGCAAGTGAAGACTGGCTTCACGTGTTGGTCCGGGACTGAGCCCAGCTTCCCTCCGGCAGCACCAAGTTGACCCTCTGCCCAGCCCATCGGGGGCCTGCCCTTCTTCTCAGCCCAGAGCCATTCCCCAGGCCTGGGGAAGCTGCAGTGGAGGAGGAATGACTTATCCCCTCCTGCAGGCGTCATGATCCAGGGTCACGTCCTGTCTCCATGGAAACGGCTGCTCCACTCTTTCCTGCTCCCTATCCTAGCCCGGCTACTGGCAGGTGACTCACCTGTTTCCTGGACTCTAATCAGGAGTATTCTGACCTTGGAACTCCACCCTGTTATCTTCCCAGGTGCCTGCCCAGGTGGGTCACTGGGCAGAGAGGGTGCTCAGCCAGCATCTTAGTCCCGTAGAGACTCCCTGGCACCGACGTGCCCTGGCTGGCATTAGGCTCCTGGACCTTTCCTCTCTGTGTGTGCAGAGGGCCGTAGCTGGCACCTCACAGGGACTCAGAAGAGACTTGTTGAATGGAATGGGCTCATTCCTGCCAGAATCTCTCACAGACCCACTGCAGATCCCAGCTTGTGGGCTCGCGTACACCTGCCTGGAGCACAGAGCACCTTGTTCTCATGGCTCCCGCACCTCTGTGGGCCCCAGCTTTGCCTTCAGCAGAGCAGCTGCTGGAGGAATCTTCTAGGGAAACTTGACTGATGACGGGGAAGGGCAGGCACTGTGCGGTGACCAGGTCCCGGGTGCTGTTCTCAGGACAGTCTGTTTTTTTTTAAATTTATTTTTTAATTGAAGTACAGTTGATTTACAGTGTCGTTTGATTTCTGCTGTAGAGCAGAGTGGCTCAGTTGCACACAGATACACGTTCTTTTTATATATGGGACGATCTGATTCTAATCCTGTTTCACTCTTAGCACAATCCAGTGAGATAGGTTGGCATTAGCATCTTCATTTTATGGGTGGGGAAACTGAGGCACAGAGAGGCTCTGGCACTCGTCCTGGGTCACGAGAGCAGGAAGCGGCTGAGCTGAGGTTTGAATCAGCAGGTCTGCTCTGAGGCCCCTGCTCACACCCCCCGCCCCCACCCACCCTGTGTCACAGACCCTCTCCGTCCCTGTCCACCCACCCGCTCCGGTCCTGTGGCTTTAGTGCTAGACCCTGCGCTCTGCCCCCGCAGCTCCCATCGCCCTTGGCCAGTAAGGCACAGTAAGTTCTGCCGTGTTCTGTTTCTGACACTGGTGCCGGGAAGGAGGGTGGGGCAGGAGGGGCCCCGGGGCCCAGTGGAGCTCGGCGTCCCTGAATTTCGTGGGAGCAAGTGTCTTGGCTGCGTCCTGAGAACGTCCTCTGAGTGAGGGCACTGAGGCAGGACGGCGTGCTCTGCCCCGTAATGGCCACGGACTTGGAGGGTGAGTCTGGGCAAGGCACTGGCCGCCTCTGAGCCTCCGTTTTATTACATTTCATCCTGGAGGCTTGACGGGGTGACTTCTGATTCCTCTTCTGGCTTTGGCCTCTCATACTTCTAACGCGGGGGTTGTGGACTGGGTGGAAGGTTAGGGAGCACCAAGGCTGCAGAAGGATGTCTCGGGGCTGGACCCTGTGGGGAGGAGGGGTGTGGGGTCAGACCCTGGGGGTCCTCATGCTTCTGCGTGCGTCCTCTGGCTAAAGCCCCGGCTGCCGGACCCCAGCCCAGAGCGTCTGATTCTGCTGTGAGTTTTTGCGATGGGGCCGGAGGAGGCCATGTCTCGTCAGTGCCCAGGTGAGGCAGACGCTGCTGGTCCAGGGACCACACTTCCAGAACGACTGTCACACTGGCAGCTTTCAAACTGTGCTCTCCGAAGTGAGGTCAGAGCTGGTGTGGTGTTCCGCGGAAGGCATTTATGACGTTTGTGAGCCTGCTCAGTCGCGTTCGACTCTTTGCGACCCCACGGACTGTTGCCTGCTGGGGTCCTCTGTCCATAGGTTTCCCAGACAGGAATCCTAGAGTGGGTGGCCATTTCCTTCTCCGGGGGACCTTCCCAACCCAGGGATCAAACTTGCGTCTCCTGCGTTGGCAGGCAGGTTCTTTACCACTGCGCCACATGGGAAGCCCTTTATGAAGTTTGCCAGGCTACGAAGTGTTTGAATGTCTTATTGTTGAAGAACACTACCCGCCCCTAAGCACGTTCTGAGGGTGCTCCCCAGGTGCTGGGTTCTCTTTCCATTTCCCTTTCGTCTCTTCTCTCTGCATTCCCCCCAAATGATGCTTGGCTCCGTCCTGACCTTGGCGCCCACTCACCTTTTCCCAGCGGGGCTGGGCTTGACCGAACATGCTCTGACCTATGTCATCTGATATGCAATTGAGAAATGAAAGAACGCTGTGTTTTGGAATGCGTCCCAGGCTCAAAGTTGACTTTAAAAAACTGTTTGGGTGGCAGGGAAGTAATTCGGTGACTGCAGCTCAGGAACGTCATTCGGGCCCTAATTGCTCCCGGGGTGAAGTTGAGCCTTTGGCGTTGGTGTTCAGGATCTCTTGGCTTCAGGATCTCTCTGTCTTACCTCCCATTCTTCCCCCATGAGAACCGTCTGCCCCAGCCAAACTCATCAACTGGGCAATCCTGAAACGTCCCCAACCGTTTCCTACTCTTAGTCTTTTGCTCAGGCCCCTGCCCTTGCCTGAAAGCCCTCTGGCCTTCATTCTGTCCACCCGAGCTCTGCCTGTCACTGGTGCCATCGTTGAGATGGTCTTCGTTGTCCAGACTTGTGTTTACTGATTGCTCTATCTTTTCAGCCTCTGAGGCACACGGTAGGTCAAGGCGGCTGGTTTTGAGCCCTTGCTCTGGGCCAGGCAATGTATGCAGCGTCTCATTTAATCCACACCATCCTATGAATGGTCTGCCACTGCAGGAGACACAAGGACACAGGTTCCATCCCTGGGTCCAGAAGATCCCCTGGAAGAGGGCGTGGCAACCCAGTATTCTTGCCTGGAGAATTCCATGGACAGAGGAGCCTGGTGGGCTACAGTCCACGGGAGTCACAGAGTCAGACATGACTGAACGACTAACACACACATGTGAGCAGA